>NC_088175.1:35494974-37980855 GCF_028769735.1 Zonotrichia leucophrys gambelii | reverse complement strand
AAAAATAGTAGGTAGATTTACATAATCCTTTGACTAAATTGCAAGACATATGGTCCCCTTAAGTTCTTTCATAAAAACATTACTGAGACATGATGGACACATCTGTGCTGTGGCAGAGCTGAGATTGATTCATGTTAGAAGATATTTCTAAACCTAAGGCATATCCTTCTGATCTGTCACAGAATGCAAACCCACTGGTCCTGGTATGAATGTTTTGCTGAAATTTGCAAAAGAAAAGTGATTCAGAAAAGCTGTTAATTTGTGAACTGTGGAACAAATCCTGCCTGTATGGAAAGGTTACATGTCACTCCATCCCAGATAGGGGGAAGTCCTCTCAAGTACCTCTTTTTGGAAAGCTCAGGGAGAAACAAACATCTGTGAAATACCCTTAGACAAGAGAGTCATCTGGCACTGCAGTGGGGAATATTAGTAGTTCTACCAGTATTTTTACTTAATGTTCTGTGAGAAGCATACTAAGATGCTTTACAATGATTCTTTATGCCCAATGTACAGGTGGTGAAGCTCTAGCTAAAGAGAAATGAATGACCCTGCTCAGCTCATCAGTGGCAGACAATGTGTTTTATAACTTCTACTGCAGATGTCTCTGCTGAGGACCTTCATCTTTGTTCTGAAAGGAATGTAATATCAGGTGCTCTCTGAGTTTAAGAGCATCTGCATCCAGATTTTAATTCAGCACCCTTAGGAAAGAAGAGCTACCTATCTGTTTTCAGACAAGTTTGATTTTTCCTTAGTTCAGTATTACTACCTAGATTTTAGCTCAGGACTGCGTGGCTCTGTTTTAATGATAGCTTATGCAACAATAACTGCATCACACTCTGACTAACAAGCTACTGCCCATGTCTGAGCACTAAAGGATTCTAGCAGGATTTTGCTAATTTATGCATCTAGTGGAAGGTTAATGTTGACTCCTTTTTATTCAGCAGGGTCATTAGTTCTTCCTGGAGAGGTGGAAGAGACAGTGAGTTGCTGTCCACCCTTCTTTGATAAGCCTATTCAGCCGAAGTTCAGAGCCTGGTCAGTTCCCCAGCCATCAGAAAGCAAAGCCCAAGAGGTATGAGGTCAGATGTATTCATTCAGACTTTGGGGGTTTGGGGTATTTTATTTTTCCTGTTGGCTTCTACTGTTATTTCCACAAGAACAGAGGGATGTAGATGTAGTATGTGAAACTGCAGTGAGTTAAAAAGGCATATTATTAATTTTTAAATGAATAATGAATTCTTAAATATGTTAAGAATTGAAATAAACACTATTTTATCTTGCACACTGCTGCTATATAATCTTACATTTTCAAAATGTGCACTTCAATACTTCAAGTGGTATGTGGGCTTTTTAATATTTAATTTGTGTAACTCACAGAATATTCAAGTAAGCCTTTGCCCTTTAAGCCTTTTAGCTACCCTTGCTTATGTAGAATGATGGACCATTTAATTTTCCAGTGATCTCATGATCTTATGGCATACTCATTGGCTTAATATAGGAGCCAGTTTTTGCAGCAGGGAGGTAGGAAATGATCCCTTGAATATGACACTTAAAAGAAAAAATAAGATTTTGGAATATATTGTGGTCAGAATTAAGATCTGGTCCCTTGGAACTGAGTAGTAGCAAGATGCTGCTGAGAAACTGCATTGTCAGGGTCTGGTGTGGAGAGGTTAGCTTTATGGCCTCTGAGCCTTTTAATCAGACACAGTCAGTGCAGACTAATTTAGAATTGCTGTCTTCCTTCAGAAATTCAGTTCTTCTCAAACTGCAACAGAAGGTGTGGATTGCTCACAGGCTTATTTTAAGTCATTAAGCTTCCGATCCAAACAGTCAGCGTGAGCATTAACTTTGGGGGTGTTTCTATTGCAGAGAATTCCTCATTGCTCTTTTCCCCTGCCTGATCATTGCAATAGAAGCTGAAGTTAGCTTCCAGCTAAAGTGGGCCAGTTTTGATAGCTTCATATGGTTATTGATGCTCCCATGAGGCTTAAATCAAGTTTATAAATGACGCGTGACCAATGAAGGTTTGGTGTTACAGCGCTGCATATGGTGCCTCCTTTCCTGGGCTCAGTTGTGTTTAGTTCCTTGCAATAAACTCTTTACTATAAGGAACAAGTCTGCTTTGGGAAAAAGTAGACGCTCTAAAATGACCTTTCAAGCTTTAATACCTACCATTCTGTGAATAAAAATACTCACTCTTTTCCCTAAGGATTGACATAATTCAAGGTTTTGCCTTTAGATATATCCATTGGACACAAAATAACACCCAAAAAAACTAGAATGAGGCTTTATAACTTTCTTATTTCATAACTTCTGTAGAGAAAATGGAGGGTTGTAGCAGCCTGCAGTGTTCATAAAGGACTGCATATGATTCTTTAAACTATAGTTCATGAAAAATAGATAAAGATCCGACTGCATGCAAAATTCATTTTCATTTGAGGGAAATTTGGGTTATGAAAGAAACTGAGTATTATTACATTGGCTATGAGTTGCTGCATTTTTCAAGAAGAAAGACAATTTCCACAACCATTTGGTTGGTGCCAGGCTACTTAAAACGAAGGCAGCCTTTCCCCTAAATTATAAACATATTTTTGCCTT
The DNA here is from genome assembly GCF_028769735.1 of Zonotrichia leucophrys gambelii. Taxonomy (NCBI): domain Eukaryota; kingdom Metazoa; phylum Chordata; class Aves; order Passeriformes; family Passerellidae; genus Zonotrichia; species Zonotrichia leucophrys. The sequence continues at coordinate 37,978,257 of NC_088175.1, read as the reverse complement.
CATTTAGATAATATAACTGTGGCCTGATTTTTAGAACCGTCAAGACTGAACAGGTCCATTTTAAAGTCCCTCAGTGCTTCAAATTGTCATTGCCTTGAAAATTAAGTCTTGCATTGCTTATGGCAGGACTAGTTTAGAAAGAGAAAAAGATTTTCCCTGCAGACATCTCTGCTTTAAAATGAGACTGTTCTCTGTCCATCAAAACAAATCTGTTAGGGAAGGGCAACATAATGTGGCTGCCTAATTGGTTTTCTTAGAATGGAAGACCATTCTGTATGAAAAATAACAGGATGAGAGATGTCTATGCTATGGAAACACTTGTGAGGCACTTTAGGGTAAATTGTGTATCTCTCAACATATTGCTAGGGAAAGTTTAAAAAAAGAAGCTCAGCTAAGACCCAGTTTATAACTTGGATAATTGTTAAAGAACATCTTGTCTCCCTGAAAATATTTTTCTGTCAAAAGTTGTTAGGAAGTGGCTTAGTGAATGACACAGCAAATTATTTGTATGGTCCACCAGTGTTGCTTCATCTTTCTTTCCTCCCTTTAGACATAAATGTATTTCAGGATTTCAGTTCAACAGTGGAGCATACATGACCTCCCACAGGCCACTGCAAATTGAACCAGCATTCATTATGTCCTTGAAGTACATCATCACAGAACATTTCCCTCTCATACCCAGAAATTTATTTTCTCCTTTATTTCTACTTAATATATTTTTCCATATAAGATATGGATTTTTATTAATATCTTTATGTATTTTTATGTCTCAATTCCTGCTTCCTTGTGTCTTAATTAATTCTTATTTCCTTCTCTGGGTACACATGAGTGCAGTTGCATAGTTTTCATCCACTTGCTACAATTATGCATTCAAAGTGGGATTCATCTCACCTAACTTCAGTTTTAAATGTAGTTTTAGTCTTCCAGTCACCAAGAGACAGAAATAAGCAACTGCAGAAAGTGATTAATCCCCCTTGCTGTAGGAATTTGTTGCAAAATGTAATATATTTCCATCCACAAGCTTGGCCTGGACTATTTTTGGCTAATTGACTACCTTAGTCTAGAAACCTAAGTTTTGTATGGCTGGGATTAAGAAAGAAGAAATCTGCCCTTCTTTATTTGTTTGTAGTTTGAGCATTCAAAAAAGTACTTAGCATGTCTGTCATTTTATCTTAATCTGTGGCATGGCAGTTTTTATTCCCTAAAATACAACTTCCACTGAGTTCCATTGGTTAAAGTTTTACTGCTCGGCCTCAGCTAAGGTTTGTTTCTGCTACGTGCTATGCATAAATGCAACAGGAGCACGGTAGAACTTAAAGACAGGATTGACTAAATCAAAGAAGATGGAAGAGTTATATCTTCTCAGAGGCCAGTAAAGACACAGAGATTGAATGACTTGTCCAGAATGATGAAGCAGAAGTGGAAAATTGGCCAAGATTTATTGACTTCTAGTCTGGTGCCCCAAGCTCAAACAAGCTTTTTTTCTCCCAGGTACTCCAGGCTGTACTAAGCTTATATGAGATCATAGCATATATGCCTTCCCCCCACTTCTTTTTTTTATTTATTTATTGTTAGTGAACCAGTAAGTTTTCCCTTGAGCATGCAATGAAATCACTGGTGAGTGTACGTGCAAGCTTTACATAATTTGAACAAGTGAATCACAGAGTGCCATAATTTCATAGAAATACAAGTTTTAGAAGGACAGAGACAAGCTGTTCAGTTAAGTTTAACTCCTCACAGATTAATAAAAGAACTGAGTTGCCAATTATTAATAGACTTCTGCAAATGTCAACTTCAAGGTATTTTATTTACAATGTTACTTGGTAAAACAACCTCTAGCAAAATATTTCAGTTAATAGGAATATTAAATTCTTTCCTTCCTTTAATTTGGATATGCAGGAACTGTAAATGAAAGTGATTTTTTTCTTCAGAGAGTAAATCACAGAAGCAATCTTAAGCAAACTGGCAGTTTTCTAATAGAGCAGGAGTCTATTCCCAGAGACCTCTCAAAAAGATTTCAATTAGATGTTAAATTAGACACCTGAAATTCACATATTTCTCTCAGTTCCTTAGGCAAAAATAACAAGGTAATAACTTGATCAGCTCAGAGAATTCAGTGTTCTGTTGTAAAATGTCTTCCTTTTGACACAGAACAAAATTGCAGTTTGCAGTTTATAAGTTTTAGATTGCTTGTCTTCATCGAAGTTTGAAGTCAATGGCTTCATGGAACAAGAAGAAAAAAGGAATCCCTAATTTGAGTATTCATTTGAGAGATGAAGCACACTGATAAATATGCAGTGTGAATAAACTTTTCAAATGTGCAATGAGTGGGTAACAGAGAAATTGTTAACAGAGTGAAGTGGGGTATGTTTCATTTTGGCATCTTATTTCAGTTAGCATTGTGGGGTCAAGTTTTGTAAACAAAAGTTTTTCCAGTATTATGCTGTGTCTGCATAAAATGTTCCTGGAATGACATGAATGCCAAGACAAGGTCAGAGTGGATGTGTATACTTTCTTTTGGCAGGGGAAAATAGATTTGCTTTTGTAAAATTCCTATAAAGGCTTACTGTAGTTTGAACTCTTAGCTCAGTTGCCTTAGATGTGTGTCATGGTTTATCCCTGGCAGACACCAAGCCCCACGGCCACTCACTTGCTCTCCACCAGCAGGGCTGGGAGTGAATCACAAGGGTAAACTGAAAAACTCACAGGTTGAGATAAAGACAGTTTAATAGGGAAAGTAAAAGCCTCACACGCAAGCAAAGGAGTTAATTCATTGCTTCCCATGGCTGGTGCTCCGCCACCTCCAGGAGAGCAGGGCCCCACCACGTGTGACAGTCACTTGGGTAGACAAAGGACATCCCTCAAACTCCCCTTTTCTCCTTCTTCCTCCCACTTTATGCACTGATGATTCCACACACACGTGGTGTGGAATGTCCCTTTGGTCAGCTGGGGTCACCTGTGCCAGCTGTGTCTCCTCCCCTGCACCCCCAGCTCCCTCCCCACCATGGCAGCATGGAAAGCAGAAAATGCCTTGGCTCTGAGTGAGCCCTGCTCAGCAATAACAAATCATCTCTGCATTATCAACCCTGTGCTCAGCACAAATCCAAAACACCAGACCCCCATACCAGCCACTATGAAGGAAATTAATTATACTCCAGCCAAAACTAGCACAAGATTGTAAAAAAATATTGTTACAACCAAAATAACTGAAAAATATTCATTCCTTGTATTGTATTTTAGAAAAGTGCTTTGGATTTCTGCAAATGAAAGACAGGTAGTAGAACCCTGGTTGCTGCTACCATTTGTTACACAGTTGCTGGTAATCTTACTGATGAGGAATTCTACAAGGCTTTGGTTGTGGAAAAGATGAAAATGAACATGAATATGCTGAGGAGGTCAAGGAGTTGGCTTTATCTCTAATGGGAATGAGAGTTTGTGTGCAGGCTTTGTCTCCTGTTAACATCTTTCAAGTGGGCTATTTATAAAATTTACTGATGGTTTAGCTAGTCTATGGACATGAGCAAGATAATCTTTGTGTGCAGAATAAATAGTGCTTTCTAGACCAACTCTATCTACAAAGTTCTCCCCATTTATAAATGCCCATGGTCCACTCATCTGTATCCAGGATTATTTGGCAGCTCCAGCATGTAAGCCAGATCCCTAGAAAACTGAGCAGTAGAGATGATTAATAGAGTTATATAACCCCAGAAAAACTGTTTCCTGATTATTCATGCAAATTACAGTTTATTAAGAAAGAATATAGATACTGCCCAGATGCTTTCTGCCATGTCTGTCAAGTACTCGGCCACCAGAGAGGAATCCAGCTACCAATTCTCTGACTTATTAGATGGCATTAACTGTGTCAATGCTTCTTCTTACCAAAATGTCACATCAAATTGTGCAGGATTGTGCCTTCTAAACTGAGCAGCGATCATGGGATGCTGAGTGTTCTTCCTGCTTTTCAGAAAGTACATGTGTATTCTTAATTTCATATATATCAGTAGTCACGGGATTCATTGAGGACTTGTCAAAAGCTTGAAAAAATAAGCATGTGTTTAAATATTTTGCTTATTTGGTGCTGAAGTACTTAAATCTTTGAAATATATTTCTAGACGATTTATATTAGCTTCTCAAGGGATAAGGAGCATTCCTACATAGTTTTAATACTGAAGATGTGTCTCCTGTGTTGCCCTGGAATTCATTTTATGTAACTGCTTAGCATAAACCTTTCTTGTCATGGCCCCCTGCAGTTTCTTATCAGCATGGAGCCTGCCATAGTTATTTGTTTTCGTTGTTTTATTTCATAGGCAGAGTGTTTATTCTAAGATATTTCAATCAGAGCAATGCAGAAATGCAATACAGTATGTCAACAAAGCACATATTGGCAAATGCAGTAAGATTCTTATGTTCACCATGCAAGAAATGCAAACTCACATATCTCTGAGATGGTGGAAAAATTATTGGAGTCTGAAAATTGATTAGGTGTCATTTTGCTCATTGCAGGCCTTTCCTTCACTGAAACTGTGTTCTGGGAAGCATGTTACATTAGTATCAGATGCATGTGTGCTGCAGCTTTATGTAATACTAACCCAAATTTTGACAATATGGAATTTGTCTTTGAAATTTAACATAGCTGCATATAACATGTCCATATCCCCCCAGCCTTGCTGCTGCAAGTGGCAGAAATATAATAGATGTGTGCAAGGGGAGGCTTTTAGATTCCTTGCCTTGAGCAAAATTAGTTAATGATATTCATTCAGATACAGTACAGTACAAATGGGGCACATTAAATGGCTTAAATTAGGTCAAATTGAATAATTGAATTTATTCTTTTACTTAAAAAGAGCTTAATCAGCTGAGAGTGTTAGAGTCAGAAAAAAAATAGTTTAATTAAATATTAATTAGAAGTTTATTTTTGAGCTTCCTTATTATCACCTTCAGCAATATTATGTGTCTGTTTTTCCTCATTACAGCTACTGGGCGATGATGTTCAGCCATTCTCCCTTGATGAAGAATTTGATTATGACAATGTGGCACTGACCCCTAAGTTCTCTGAAGCTGAGCTGAAGGCCCTTACAGAGTTGTCTGAACAGAAAAGTGGTACAGATGTCAAATCAGCACCAGCTGAAGACTGAGTCGAAGGTGTTGTGTGCAGGGCTGTTGGAATGACCTTTTCATGGGATGAATGTAGCTCCTTGTTGTACCCTTATTTAGTGCTCTTATCTGTGTGGCCAGTGAATGGCATCCCTGAGATTTGTCATTATTCTGTCAAGGTGCCTTGGATCCTGCACTGGCTCAGGGTAGGTGTGCTGGAGTGACTTCTCCATAGGAGCAAAACAAGCTGGTGGAATTCAGAATAACATCGTGGCTACTCGTGCTTATATCTGGTACTGATTTGGTTCCTGAGTAGTACAAAGTTGCTCCTAAAGCTGCCTTTTACCTCGTTCTTTTAGTAATGCAATTAAGAGCTTTTTAACAGCTGACAAATTAGTCTATGAGCTCTTTAAATGTATAGAGATATGTGAGTGAATAAATCTGGGAATATTTTTTTTCTCTGTCTTTTGAGTTACTTCAGTTCTGAAAAAATAAATATTTCTGTTTCCAACAAACGTCTTGTGTTGATCAAGATTGATGTGGTACAACTCCTAAAATTAAAACAGTAACTGCTCAAACCACCCCCCCCCACCTTCCACACAGAGGAAAAAATAGCAATCTCATCCATTAAAGGAATTGGCATTGAAAGGCTGTCAGATTTTAGATTTTTTCACAGGAGATGATTCCAAATAACAGCTTATAGCTTACACTCTGCATCACTGAAATATAGAAACCTGGAGTTGAGTAAAAAGTCAGCTATATGGATGGGAGAGAAGAGAGTGCACCTCTGATACAAGGTATTACGTACTCCTTCTCTGAGAGTTCAGAATCTTTTGTTTTCAGTAACTGTAGAAGCTTTGCCGTTGAGGTTTGGTTTAACATCACAATGCTGCATTGCATTTTTGGTCGTTTTCTGGTGTAACTGCATTCACTAAACCTTGCTGACCAACATTTTGTCCTTGACCTCTCTCTATTATTTCTGAAGTGGGTGATTAGCATGATAAATGCTAATTTATCTGCCTGAGCAGCCTGACAGGGCACCAAACCATAGGTTTGTGTAAAGGTTGTGGGTGAATTTTCTGTGGCTGGTTGGCTGCTTCATTGTCAGTAATTTATAAAGGCAAAGGAAGGTCTTCTGATGTTCCGAAGGAGACTTTCAGGATTAGTGATTTTGTAAGCCATAATCATGCTCCACTGAAATCCGACTAGCATTGGTTTAGAGGAATGGTATTTACTTTGATTAGGGGATATAATTTAAGAGTGAGATTTGAAAAAAAAAAAAACCAAAAACAAACCATCAGAAAAGAAAGAGCTCTCACAGAAGATATTTAAGGAGACTGATACAAAATTACAAGTATGTCCTATAGAAAAACTGGTTTGTACAGGACCTTGCTTGTAGAAGGTAATGAGAATTTTTTTAACACCCACACTCAAAAAAATGCCTGTGCTGTAGTTAAAATGTTTTTTAAAATGTAATTGGCTGTGTAGCAATTCTGCTGGGTTTTCTGATGCTTTTTTATATGTGAATTTATTTTAATTCAATAAACGGTTTTGTTGGACCCAAGATATTTTAAATTAAATGGTTTAGATCCAACTGGAGTTTTCCACTGAAATCCTGAAGTTAAACATTTCTGAGCAGATCTGATTATTAATTCATCTTCTTCTGAAGGATACAGATAATGTGTATAAATCAGAAGGATAAGAAGTAAGTTCTGGAAGAGCTCCATAACAAATCTGTGAGAAAGAAATGGAGAAGTGCTGCATAGTGGTAGCAAGGTCAGCCTTTGAAAGCCTCAACAGAAAAATAAGGGAGACAACCTCATTAACATATGTATGTATAGGAAAGATAAAGTAAGGAGCCTTCTGTCTGAGAGACCTCTCTGTACAGGGTTTGCTGTCCTGCAGGCAGAGAATCAGCCATAAAGGTGAACATTTGTGGCTTTGTGGAATGGTGAATTAGGTGCTTCTTGCTGTGTGGTTTTTTTAGAAAGGCATGAGTCACACAAACTAGAGATCAGTCCTGTGGGAATCCTATTGCCTGTAGAGTTGATGAGAAAACTTGTCGAGGGGTTTATAATATTCTTCAGGCCACATCAGCTCTGGAATCTCTTAAGTGCCTTTTCTATTCATTTCATTATCAATTTTTCACTGTACATTAGGGATACATCCAGCCATTCAGTTCCTTCTCTCATAAGCAGATGATTCTTACCAAATGTTCAGGGTGCCTACTATGCTCCATAAGTGTCATTCAGTATAGTCATTATATGGTTTCCTTTGATATAAAGAAACACTTTGCTGCAGAATACCCAACAAAATTGGAACTCTTTAGTGACATTCATCTTACACAGAGAAATGGGAATAATTCACTTACATTTAGACCACTCAGGAGTTAGATTTTTACTCTTTGTTAACAGGCATGAATATCACAGTGAAGATTAGGCAATATAGGCTATTTTCTGTACATGACATTTTATTGGCCTGCCCCTGTGGTTGTTTTTGGCTTGTACCTTTCATTTGATTACCTTTCACAGAGGAGGCATATTTTCCTCTTAGCCATTACCAGGTTGTCATTTTTAAGAACATACTTTATGTGCATGTTAAATTTTATACTTGCTCATGGAGTTAGTTACCTGGAATTGTTTTAGTGTTTGTGAGGTGGTTTGAAGTCTGAATAATATATATCTTTTCCTCTTGGTAGCTTGTATTCTGTTTAATATTTAATATTTTCAGCAGGGGTTGGCAAGGGACATTAATCTTTTCTATTTATGGCCTTTTCTAAACATTTTTGCTGTTTTTCCAAAGAATTAAAGGTAAAACGCTCATATGGAGCAGGAAATTTGGAGTGCTACTTGGGATTGACTTAGGGGTTGCTGCAGTAGGGAACAGCTTTCTCCCTATCACACTGACAATGATTTTGAACTGCAAATCTGTGACATTGAGTGAACCCATGGGAGGTGACGGCTGTGTGATGCATCTCCCCAGTCCCTTTGTATTAATGATTTCATTGATGTCCAAAGTGCGGCAGAGATGTGCATCCTTATCAGTCAGTGAGCTTCTCTGTGTTGAACCTGTGCCTGCCTTTGGTGTTGCCAGAAGGATGCTGAGTGTTTCTCTCCACAGTCTTGATGGATCCTCAGTTATGAGGAGGGACCATTTGTTTTAGGAACTCTTAGAGTTTTCTGTGGTGTAAAATAGTTCTTCCTCTGGGGATGGAAACGGAAGGGTTGTTTCCTTGGCTGACTGAGGTGAAAGTTTGGATATTGCTAATGTTCAGGGTTAATGTTCACTTCTCATGACTGTGAAGGGAAGAGTAATTATCTGTTGAGATAATGGTTTTGGAAGAATGAGATGAAGACTGAAGAAATGAAAAGATATGCAGGCAAATCTGACTCAGACAGTTATGGGTATATTTCTATTAATGCCCAGAGGTATCCTGGTATACACTTGTATACACACAGTGCCATTGAAGGAAAATAATTTTGGTATGGAGAGTACCCACCAGATAACTCAGAACCTTATGAAGAAGATGGCATGGGAGCAAATCCTTGCACTTATGGAAAAGACTGATCCTCTGGCCTTCATTTTCTCTGCTATAAGCTGGCAGAACTCCACTGAGGCCATTTGTATTCATACAGAGCAGACAGGAGTCTGGTATTTACAGTCTTAGCTGAAAGAATATGGAGCCAAATCAATTCCTGATTTAACTGCACTGAATATATAGTTATGTATAAGACCCATTATCATTATGGGAAAAGATTTAAATGAAGAGCCAATGCAAATGAAATGTAAAAAACATATCTTGTAACTGTTCAAATACACAGGTTCTTTTGAAGTTTCTGTAGTTGTGGGTGCTTAGAACGTTGCTTTTTGCTTTAACAAAAATATCTCCTATATTTTGAAGTCCTGTGCAAATCATGAAACTTGTTTACACACCTAACTACTAAAGATTCTGATCTCCATTAATGTGTTTTTTTCCCCTCTGCATATTGACAAGGATTGGAAGTGGACTTTGCTTTATCTTGGAATTGCTTTTGAAATATCTGATGTCCTTTGTGAAAACATACATATTTGTATAAAGGTAGACTCTGAGTTAGCGATGCTACTCTAAATGCAGAAGTAAAAATAGGACCAAATTCCTGGTTGCTCAGCAACTTCATTTACATCATAGTGTGGGTAAACACACATTTGGTGCAAAAGTGTCTGCTTGGATAGCAGGCTGATTTATATCCTGTTGTCCTCTACCTTGAACTTTCCGTAGGAGCCTCAGCAGTATGTCGGTCCCAGCAGGGTCTGGGTGCTCACAGCCCTGCGAGGACACTGTGAGACAGGTCAGTCACACCGACCGAAGCAAGTGAAGCACAGCCTTGTGCTGGGGCTCCCTGCACACTCCGGGACACTTCAGCCAAGCGTGGCTGTTCTCCCCTGCTCAGCGGAGATGTGTGTTGCTGCAGCTCCCGAGGACAAGGCTTGGCTCAGGGATCCCTTGGGCTCCGTTCCCTTTCTGGGCCGTGCTGAGCAGGCAGCTCGCTGCCCTCCGTCCCGGGCTGCCGCTCAGCCCCTGCCTTTCCAAAGGCCCGAGTGGGGCTGAGCCGTGCTCAGGGTTCCGCTGGCCTCGGGAAGGGGCTCCTTGCCCGCAGAGGCGGCGCTGCTGGCAGCCGCGGGCATTCCCACCGCGCGGCGCTTTCTTGTGGCAGCTGTCGGTTGGCCCAGCTGGGCCCGGGGCCGCATCTGTGCCGGGCCCGCGGCTGGGAGCCGCCTGCCTCTGCCCATCCCGGGCACACACAGCGCTCCCAGGCGCTCCGAGCCTGCTCATCCCTGGGGAAAACACGGCACACAGCTTTCTCTGCCACGGTGCTGAGTTGTAGAACAACTCAAAAACGGGGAGTTTGGTGAGTGTGTGATTGCTGGTGGCACCTTGTGTTTTGCTGGCAAGATACTGTAAGCCAGCGTTGCAGGTGTATGGGCTGTGAAATACCGCAAATTAGACTGAAAATGTTTTTAGTGCTTGTCTGTGACAAGATTCTAAGAAGAACAGCAAGTGCTAAAAGGTACTGTCATTTTTATAGACAAGCTGCTTTATTTGCAATTGCAGTGCCCCACAGTTAAAATGAAAATCAATTTTAATGCCTTATGAAAATGCAGAAATATTTGTCTCATTTACAGCACTTCCAAAAAGGACAGATAATAAAATTCCCCTGATTTATGATCTAAAATTTTATGTACTCTGTGGTATCTTGTTCAGTACATCTCTCCACATAAACATTCCAAAAGAATGAGGAAAGATAGATCTGAACATTCCTGAATCTAACTTCACACTGAATTTCAGATTGTAGAAACTCTATATTCAAAGCTGTCTTTGATCTGAATATTCCCAGACATTGGGGAAATAGATGCTTAACTTTAAAAATCACTAATCAAACATTTCTCTAGCAAGCACATAGTACTGATCTGGACTAAAAAACCCAAAGCAGTAAGAGACCTGCCTATATAAAAAGAACCAATGAAATGTGAAAATTGGCATAATGCACCCTGTATGAAGATAGTGGATAAAAGGACTCTAAAGATAGTAGAATTAAATGAAAAATGTTATTTTTCTGGAGAGTGAACCATACTAAAATATTCTGTTGACTTCATGCAATTCTTGAAAGCCTTTCAATGCCCAACTGAAAAATTAGTGTAAACATTTTGTAATTCATGTGGGTATACAACAGTTATCTCTTGAGCCATTAAAGTGAGATTAAAATTTGTGTGAGATTCTTCAGTATATTTTGTGGCAGTGCTGGCACCATAAATTAAGGCTTTAGCCTCATTCTATCATATGTTACAGCAAAGTTTGTTCTTCTGTGGCTGTTGTGGTTGAGGATTCTTGTGGCAGTTTCTGAAGAGCAGGTGTGAACTTGTAGCGAGTAAGCTCTGTTTTCTTGAATCCATCTGCTTTTATGTCCAGGTGTATAAGAACTTGAAAGGTGCAATATGATGTGCCTGTTTCTTAGAAAGAAGCAAGTGTCATTTATGATCTTGCTTATGCTCCTCAGAATAACTTAGCAAGAGGAAAAATTCTACTGATTACCTAAAGTCTTGATTCAGCCATTTAGATTTGCTGCAGATTGTACATTTGGTGTTTGAGAGAAAAATGCTGGAGTGCATTTTTCATCCTCTTTTCCTTATATTTGATTTTGTCTTTTCTATGTCAGTTTTGCTACTAGCTTTCCAGAAGTTGACACTACATTAATCCAATGAGCTACTTTCCTGCTGGATAAATTTTAAAGTAAAAAAGATGGAAGGCTGGTGTGTGGGCCAGGAAACATCAAAGCATGGTTAGCATTTCATGCTCATGCTTGGAATTTGCAAAGCTGTCAAAACAATCGGGAAAATACAAATAATGGTCAGCCTATTATTGGATGAAAGTTTAATTCCAAATTGCCTTTGTTTAAATCAGCTGCTTACACTTTGTCTCCTCTGCTCACCAAGGATTCTGTTAACTAATATATTTCAAAATCCAGACTGCCAAAAATACTGGCAGCTTTCAATGGCTGAACAACATTTTCCACAACAAAATTGTGATCCGTTTAAGGCTCTTTGCTTCAGGTTGTGACACATTGCCTGAATCCCACGGATTTAGTCTCCATTCATGAACATTAGTGATGTAAACTGTACAAACCCCCAGTGGCCCAGTGGATATCCTTCTGCTGACAGCAGGGAGAAGAGATGCAGTGGGAAGAGGGGTTGGCTGAGCAGCCAAACGTTGCTTGTGCTCCGAATGTGATGCTTGATGTTTTGCTTTTGATTCTTTTGCAATGTGTGTGTGAGAAGCTTGGTTGTCAAAAGCCAGCTGAATAACACCCTCCCCACTGCACCCCCAAGCCCCCCAGTATGAAGGTGCTGGCAAACAGGCTGACCAAATTCAGCTGGCCACTGTTTCAAGGGAAATAGGGTTGCATGCATTACAGGGTGTGTTTTACAAGGTGCTGCCAACTGATACCGTTTCCCAGCTGACAGGATTGGGCTCTGCTCACAAGTGTGCTAATGAGTGTTTATCTGGCTTTGCTTGTAATCCCATACTTCCCAAAATTTAATTTTTGAAATGTATATTTTTTTGATACTTTTGACTCACTGCTTGAGAGTCAACAGATCAAGGACATCCTTCAAAGATGATACTAAAAAATCATGACTTTGAGTGTTCTGAAGCGATGAAATTAAGAATGAAATAAAATTAAGTAATGTTAAATTTAGGAAAAACATCATGCTGAAATTCAGATTCACTAGACTCTGCAAGTACCACAAAGAGAAGTTGCTGGAGCTGTTTTGCTAAGGTCAATTAAAAGAAATCTGGAAATAAACATTGGAGAATGTGCTATAGGGACACAGTGGTGCGTCAGGAGCTGGATTTCAGTAATATTTTTCCTCTAAGATTAAGGTACATGAGAGTGAATGGTTGAGGTTTGAAGAATTTTGCTTGTTAAGGTTGTTTTGTCTTGAATTCCAATTCCTGTAATGGAAAAAGGATGGTTCAGTTTAGTGAAGCAGGTTCAGTCTGATTGTTTTTGTTCTGGAGCATCTCTACCAACTCTTGATTTGTACACAGGCTGGCAGCCCATTTGTGAAGCATCACTGCCAGCATTTGCAAAAACGAGCAATGATATATTATTTAAATATTCTGCTTTTTTCGAACAGTCTCACTGCATTAAAATTGCACAGTAAGATAGGAGATGGCCTTTTTATTTATGTTATTAAAAAGGTAACTTAGATTAGAATTTAGAAATGGAATGCTGGATCACAACCCCATCAGGGCTTCATGAAAACCTGTGTCTATATGTAATCTTTGGTTCATGACTTCATGGCTCGGCCTTGAGCTCTTTGCTGAAGAAATGACATCACATTTGATCTTACTTTGGAATAAGTGAAGTTTGTTTATTTTTTTTTTTCCCAGAATCCAAAAGGTCTGTCCAATCTATATTTGCAGGGCATTCTTCTTTTACTGTTTTCTCTCCTTGCCTTTATTGGCCTCAGCTGCTGCTACACTACAATCAGTATAATATAGGGTACAGAGAACCAGCCATGGCATTGCTACATTTTTCAGTAGGAAAAGGGAATCTTCTCCATATTGAGAGCTGAAGAAGCTGTTGAAACCCTTTGGCTGACCATCTGTAAATTTGAATAGATGCATATTGGGCTAAGCTGGTATTTTTGTGAAGCATTTGTTCTGCCCAAATCAGGGAGGTGCTGCTGGTTGGAATAATTCAGAGCAAAATTCAGGTCTGTCAGCTTCAAAATTGTCTTTTGGTCATTACAAATTCCTCTTGGTACTGCCATTCCAGTCTAGCTCTATCAGAATCAACGCAGCAAACACATGGACACTCCCATGTCTTTTTCAGTTGGGCTCTTGTACAATGCTGCCAATTCTCTGGGAGCTGCAGCGTACCAAGACACTCCCCAGAGGAGCATGGAGTTTTTATTTATTTTCTGTTTCAAAAAGCTTCGATGTAATCCTGCTTCACCCTGCCCTCCCTGAAGGAATGACTAGGGGAGAATACCAGCATCTGGATTGATTACTATTTGTTGGTGTAACAGTGTTCAATTTTGTTTTTCAGTTCACCTTCCCCAACCTTTCCTTTCCAGATAGAATTTTTCCTCTGGTGCCAAGTGTTTTGGAAACAAAAAAATGTGTGTTTCTTCAAACCACCCCTCTATTACTAAGATTCAGAAAGATGTTTGCTGATGTATTCAACGGGAGAGGAAACTGATTGCTACCTCACAGTAAAATTTCTCTGTTATAAATGTTAATTGTTTTTAGCACTCTGGAGTTTTCTGTGACCTCTAGGCATTTTTTTTTTAATGATTGTTGATACAATGTCTCAGAAGAAGGGGAGAAAAGAAGTACTTTGCTGGCCTAGTTTCAGGTAAGCTCTAAAAGTTCAAGTGGACCAATTACATGTAAAAGAGCAGCAACTTCTGTAAAGCTTCATTTGAATCCCAAAGGGGAAAAATTAGAGAAAATCAATTAAATTTCCACATGAAAAAATAGTTCATATTGCAAAGCTTTCCTTGCATAGTTTTCTGATTATGTTTGGAAGAAAATTGCCTTGATTATACCTTTGACGGGAAGGAAAGTCTTTTAATTAATTTAATACATGCTATAGCAGTGCTAAATTGTATCATGGAACAATTAAGTGGGTCTACACTGATATTTTTTCCCTGTTGAAAATGGATATTGCTCACTTAGTGAGTCATGCTCTTGCTGTGTTGACGCAATTATCCATTCATTGCAGAGCATGTGACTAAAAAGTTATTAGGCCCTTTTATACAGGAGCAAGGCTGAATGGAGTAAACAAAACTCCATTTCAGTGAAGAGTCAGGGAAAGTTCAGAGCCTGTACCCACACTGGAGGCTGAACCCAAACCCTCAAGCCCTAAGACAGCTTCTACTTTGGGAATGCTTCAGATGTACTTTCTGTCTTATTTTCTATCAATTTGTCTTCTCTGAAATGAGGAGTAGAAATGATTGTCTGTTAACCATGTACTGACATGATCCTCAAAATCATGTGCAGCTAAGAACAATTGATAGCAAATTTGTAGTAGCATCTAGAGTGGTTGCTGCATTAACTGCTTTTGCAACCAATTTTTGCCTCAAGCTGAAAAAAATTACATTTGTTGTATTTGCTGAGAATAGGATTTTTAAGTGACAATTTTAATTTAAATGTTCTAAATATGACACGAAACAACAAACGTGATTTTTTTTTTTTTTTGCAAATTGTGCATGTTCTTGTAATGATGTTACATTATATTGTTGAAAGAAAATAACATTAGGAATCTTTTTAATATGTCTGTTTGATATTGGACATGTTCTTGTCTTGCTGGACTAGTACAGCTGGGTCACATCACTTTTCCTGATGGATCTCATCTGCTGGAAGTGTATTTGCCTGCATCCTGCTTTTCATGCTGAGGTGGGCTAGGTCTTTTCTGGTGAGCTGTAGAATCAAATATCCAAGAGCTGAGTAATAAATGAAAGACTCCATCACCAGAGACTGTCTCATGAATTAACTCATAACTGTCTAAACTCAGATAAAATATTATCACAGATTTTTCTAATGTCTCAAGGCCATAAACAATGAAAAATATAAAGCTGCACAAAAGAGGAACAGTACTGTCATTGCATGCTCTCGGATCTTTCCGTGTTCTTAGAGAAGGGCCAGCTGATGAGGGATTTGTTTATAAAAGGAAGCTAGTAACTGTGGTTATGGAAAGACTTGAGACAAGATACGAAGATTTCCAGCAGCAGTGTGAAGGAGAATCTCTACTAGAAATTAATTTCAGAGGTGCAAAATTGTGGCTGTGAGCACTGTACCACGGGACTGGTAAGTTCTGATTTAGAATGTTCTTCATTATTTGGAGATTTAATTTAATTAGAAGTCTTAGATTTTGTAATTAACATTTTGAATTGTGACAGAATTGGGCTGGAAAACAATATTAAGCAAGGAGTGCTGTCAGATGCACTTTCTAGTCTTGTGTACCAATAAAAATATTTAGTGTTGACCAGAATGGCAAAGCCAGGAACCACTATGGCTGCATGAAGTGCCTGGCATTAGGTAGAGAGGGGCAATTTGTGCCAGTTAATTCAGTAAAAATTCTCTTCCTTGAGGATACATTTCAAATTTGCTTGTGGCTCACTGAGGGTGTCCTCAGGGTCTCCCACAGGGGGAAAGGCCAGCTCAGTACCTGTCTCTTCCTGGTTCCAGCAGGTTTGCTGCCCATCCTCTGGAGCAGCTGAGGACTGTGGCTTCAGTGACCTTGAACGTGGTGGTCAAGCTTAATTGACTGTGTGTAGTCAGTAAATGTATCCACACTGCTGATACAATCACATATTGGCCTTTTCCAGCTGTGGCGTGAATGGTTCAATGTACCTCCACCTCCCCATCAACTGAGGTTATGAAACAAAAACATCTTGTTTATTCTTTGTTATTTAAATTTGCCTTTCCTACCATCACAGACACCATACATTTATGTACTCCTCCAGTTCTCCCAAGTGAAAAATACCAAAAACACAGCATACCTTCACTCTACTGTAGCTTGATTGCACTAAGGTTCTATGTTTAATGTTAAGCCTTTTTCATCAAGAGGAATAAAAATACATTCTAGCAAAGATTCAGGCAAAGATTGTTTGTGAATTCTATTAGTGCTGAGATCAGCATCACACTTACTCAAGACCTAGTCCCTCTGAACAAGAACAAGGTTGTGTCAAAGGTGATTGAAAATGTCAGTGATCCTGAAAGGCAATCATGTATGGCTAATCATTCCCAGTGTAACTAGAATGTGATTTTCATTGGCTTACTCTAGGAAAGAAGCTGCTCTGCAGTTTCAGCAAAAATGTTAAAGAACTATGTTATTTTTAGAAAAAACCACTCCCTCCTGATCTATTTCAGTCCTTGAATTTTCCACTTAAGCCTGGGATCATTAATTCCTAATGCAATTCGTGTGCCCCACGAGAACAGCAGACCAAAAGGAGACTCCCAGGTGTGCTGCCTGCTGGCTGACTCTGTAGAGAGACTGGTGGCTGATGGCCAATGCTCCAGACATAGTTTCCTAGTGCCTAAGCCCACAGTAAAACAAAAATTTTTGTTGAGGAGAAATTACTTACCCTTAATTTTTTTTTTTTTTTTGCTTTTTCTCTGACTCAGAAAGGAGGGTGACTGTATTGACTCCATAAAACCAGTTCTCGGTGCAGAGCACATGGTGGCAATGTTGCACTGCTCCTGAGCAGCTCTCATGTGGCACTTACCCAACCCATATTCATTTACTGTGTAATAAATAGATAGATGCAGTAGAGTGCTGCTTTACCCAGGGAATATCATACTCATACATGGTAGCACTGATTGTGTTTTCTGGTAAAATAAAGAGTAAGGTATAGAAAAAATAATTTTTCTTCCTTTTTTTTTTTTACCACTTCTGTATTATTTGCATGCATCCTAGGCACAGAGATACAGAGTTTAAGTTTTGCAGAAATAATGTAGCTGGTATTGGAAAAAGATAAGACAATTTAGTTTAGTTCCATAAACCAAGTACACCTGCCTTAGAGGAGCACTTAGGATAATAAAACCCTCTGCCCATCAGGCACGCACAGAAATCAGAAACTGAAGGTTTCTCGCTTTCAAAAGAAGGCTTCACTATTTAAACAAGCTAGCCTTGAACTCTCTCTTTCAAAAGCATCTCTAGCCGAAATATAAGATTTCCTAAATGTCTTCAAAGAAGAGGAAGGAAACTTTTCCTTAGCTGGAGAAATTCCAGGCACATGTGAGTTCCTGGGTTCAGTGGCCGTGGATGGCTCTTAGCACAAACCCCTGAGAGCCCGTGTGGTTTGGCTGAACTCTTCAGTGATCACTGCAGCAGAGCAGCCAAGGATTCATGTACCTCTGGCTTTCTTCTCTGTTCAACCTGACAGGAGGGCCCTTCAGAGGCAGACGGAGTAGGAGAGTACTTGCATTACAAAGGCAACACTGCCGAGTATTTCAGTCCCTGGGGCTGTTGTCTTTCACATTTGTCCTGCTTTTGGTGAGCTGCTGCAGCTCTAGCAACTCAGTTCCCAAACCACAGTGTTCCCTGGTGTTTCTCTGCTTTTAATGATCTCTATGCTCTGGCAGACAAATCTTTCACTGTGCCTGTCATGGCTAATCTGATTTCCATCCCACCAACATAAGATGAATCAGTTTTTTTCTGCTTCTGTTGTTTCGGCTTTTTAGATGTAGACATGGTATCAGCCACTGCCTGGTTATTCTAATTCTCCTTAAAGGGTCTGGATTTATCTCTAGATCTTGATGGCAGCAGCAATGAAGTCAGCAGGTATCCCCAGACCATTTCCACACTGCTTTCTTGCTCTCTGAGTGGGAGAGGCTAAGAGGAAAAACAAAGCTGCAGGATGCCAAGATGCCTTCTTACAGAGCAAGAAGGAAAATACAGGTTATTTCAGCTAACAGGCAACATTGTGCCTTGTTCCCTTCTCCTAATTCTATCAGGCACAACCATAAACTAAAATTTAAAAAAGCAAATGTCAAAGTGTGGGAGCAAGTACTCCAAGTAAGCCACTTTCAATCAACTGCTTAGATTCAATTCTTGGGAGACAAGTGCATTCAAACTGGTTGGTACAGGTTGATTTTTGTGAGGAACACATATTCATAAAGACCAGCAATACCAAAATATTTAGAATAAAATAAGTATTTGTATCATGTTGCTGTTAAGGTTACTGTAAATAAAAACCACCTAAACCACTGAAAATGTGTTGAAGTAATTGATGCAGCAATAGCAGAGAAATGAATGGTGTGTTTTTTCAGTGTCTAAGAACTTTTTTAGATGTATATTTCCAGGATGAAGATCAAGGGTCATACAATTCAGTGTGTTTATTTATTCACAAGAGGGATAGCTTAAGTGGTAGTGGAAAAATTAGAGTGGAAATTGGCCAACAACTGCTAATCAGGATTTTGGTATGACTTGCTTCTCCCTGCATCCAAAAACCAAGTTGGAAACCTTCAGAAATGTATAGAGTGAGGAAACTTAAGTGCCATACAACTATTTTTCAAATGTGTAACATAGCCCATATTTCTGATTATTATTTCTACTGCCAATATTTCTTAGAAAGAGAAATAAATAAGAAGAAATAGCCATGGTAATGAATTTTCTCAAAATGTGCTGTCCTTGAGTGATTCAGCTGGAACTGTAAAGGTCCCAATTCAGCCTGTGCACACAAACCAGACCTGCTGCCTGTGCCACTGACTCCCTGGGCCAGACTGACACAGTTCCTAATCTTTCAATCCTATTACCCTCCCTCTTGGTGTTGCTGGTGAAGATTCTTGTGACTCGCCATGCTCCCTGACTCAGAAATGCTATGATAGATCCCATAGCCAGTGCTTATTTTATTTCATTTAATTTCTCCCTATTCAGCCTCTGCCAGGTCCCCACTTGCCAACACCGGTCAATAGTGTGTCGGGGTTGTACTACTTTGTGTGATTTTCTGTGCTCTTTGCTTTTTAGCCCACACTGCTGGGGATTAACAATGCAGTGAAATTTCATTAGGAGCCCTTGGCCCAGCTGCCTGCAGTTACAGGGCAAAGAAATGCACCACCCTGTTTCCCTCAGAGATTTAGTTTACCTTCATCTTTCTGCTTTGGTTTTAAATCCAGTTTGAAAATGCCAGAAACAAATTCAAACACTACTGGTAGGAAAATGATAAATCCCTCTGTAAAAATTGTCATCTGCGAAGTGCAGAGAAATAGCTAAGCTAAGCATTTGTAATTTAGGAAGACGGATATTAACATGGTTTAAAAAGTCTTGCTGGCTTTTGCTTGTTTTCTCACATATAAGTAAAATATCTGCTAATCTCAAACAAGTGCTAAAAGCCCAAGTATTTGCCAGTTGCTCTAAAAAATTTGTGCTTTTGCCACTTTGCATTAATGGCGTGGTGATCTTCTGCATCATCTTCTGACAATCTTTTTTAAAAGCCAGTACAAGCGTTATTTTTGCAGTCAAGGCCTTAAGTCCCTGGGAGTCTCAGCAAGGCTTCATTGGTGTACAGATTTATTTCCACTGAGCAGCCAGAAGTATTTCAGCAAGGGAAAGATGCTGAAGAGAAATGCAGGAGCTATAGATAGTAAAGGCAGATGCTGTGGGGTACTGACTGAGGTCTACAAAGTTACAGAGATTGTGATATTTAATGCTCATCACCAGTTCAGAGATGGTAAATCTTTACTCTCCTACCCTGATAGGAGAGTAAACCCCAATATTTTACTTAGTCAAGTTTTGATGGTAACAAGCAATGAAGTCCATAATACATCATATATTTTCTCTTCTGTGGGAGCAGCACGTAGAAAAAGTGTGAACATCGTATCTACATGTTGAAATAAGTCCTGTTTCCATGAAGTGCACCATAGAAGGGATTAATTGTGTGAGTTTCAGATGTGATATAAGCTCCTCTAGAAGCAAAAACACAGAGTAGTTTAGACAGGACCATGGAAATACAATTGTCCAGCCTGCCCAGGAACTAAACCCAGTTTGTCCTCATAGGGAGTGACACGGGCTAGAAAATGGTTAGTGGGGACAATGGCTCTGCTATCCTGATTATCTCACTTTATTCTTCTCTACTACCCTGCAATCACTGGGCAATCTGTTTTGTAGCAAACACCATTTGAGATCTCATTGTCTTTGGGGAAGTTCCTTTTCATGTTTTATTACTTCTCAGTGGAAGGTACTTATTTTGGGTGGTCTGGGCTTCTGCAGCAGTACAGGAGAGCTGCAAGATGCTTAAAGTATATTCCCACATTTTCCATGCTGTTCTATGACAGATGTTTTGTCCAGTCATATTAACCTATTATCTTGAAAATAAGTTCATATTACAGAAAATGCAGACCTCATTTCCCCCTCCTTACTTCAAAAATCTGTTCTAATGTGCTATTGAGGTCAGAGTAGTGAAGCAGCTGTAGCATGTGGTAATTTTTACTCCTTCCATAAAGGTATTATCTTTCTGTTTGCAGTCATATAATATTTTCCAAATTGAAAATTTATTAAAAATCCTTACTGCTCAGCTTGTGACTCAGTCTGTTTTGTTTCTTGCTGTTCTGGGATTAAGTGTATCTGGTTCACTTTACTGCAATCACTGGGGGTTTGTTTCTTCTCCAGAAGCCGTTGTTTTGAGATTCTCAGTTCCAGGAGCAATCATGCTTTTGCCCTCATGTTCAACATTGTTGTTGCTACTGAAAAAAATATTAGGTTTTACTTTGTGGGCTAAAAAACCAGTGTTTTCAATCTCCCTGCCAGATTCCTTGCCTACCACATGATGATCCCATTTTTTCTTTAATTAATATCTAATACAAAAGAATGTGTCTGATAGTGGCATTTACTGGTGGCAATGCCAGGAAATGCTTTAAATGTAGAAAAGGGCCAGAACACCACTCAGAAGACAATGTTTTCCCTTGAAAATAGAATAATCATCAGTTAGATGAAATTCAGAAATATAGAGGGAAAGGAAATTCACATGAGGAGGGATTTGCCAGTAACCAGCTCTCCTGGGTGTTCACCAGACTTCTGTCAAGAATGGGGACTTTGACATTATCAACATAACAGAAATTCAGCCCAGCTTGAAGTCAAGCCTTCTATCCTGTCCCTTTAAAATGTAGGCCTCCTGAACAAATAACATCTTGAACAATAACAAAGAAATAATGTATTTTTTTCCATGACAATATAAAACCTCTTAATTTATAAAGCCTCTTAATTTCTTAATTTAATTTATTAATGCCTTGTTGGTGTCTTTGCAATAGAAGATTTTTGCCATTCCAAATATTTGAAAAACAGAAAATGTAGTCTATTGTCTAAGTATTTGTTTTCTTTAAATGTTATCTCTGAAGGCACATGTATTTGCTTGAAAATAATTGCAAATGGCATAACTCTGATTTAAGCCTATGTGTCACCTGAATTTCAGGCACAGGAGTACTTAAGTTGCTGGTAAACTCCAGCTTAGAAATGCTCTGGTCTTTTCAGTTCCTAAAACATATTTCATTAACAGCATTTCCTTTCTAACCTGCAGCAACAAGATTTGACATTTATATATTGCCCCACACATACATCACATAATATTGCCAGATTCTTTATGATTAACTGATATAATTGACTTCTGAAATAAAAAGAAATTTATGTGGGAGAATCCCCAGAATCAAACAAAGTTTTGATTGTATTCCAAAGCTGAACCAAGAAAGGGAGGAAGTAGATCTTTGCTGATGACAGGCATTCCTTCAGGAAAGCGGGTGTAAGAAAAGCCACTGCATCAATACTGGTGAGGAGCAAGGGCAAGCCAAATTTATCCCACACCTTGGCAGCGTGGCAGATCAGTGTATCACAGAGAATGCAGGAAAATACAGAGCAGACATCAAGGAGGTAACAGCAGGTAAGTAGCATTCTCCAACTTGGCAAGAAGACTTCTGCCCCTAGTAGGAAGGACTGGCTTCTCCTTATTGTTTGGACTAGATTTTCATTGCTGGAGTATCAAGCTTAGCAGTGTCACTCTATACTACATCAGTCTCACTACACCTGCCTTGCAGATATGTTCCTCATGTTAAAAAAAAAAGGCTTGAAAATATACAGTGGATGTGAACATACAAACTTGCACCCAAAACTGCAGCTCTCCCATGACCTTCTTTTACTGCCTGATGTGTTGAACAGGTTTTTGTTACTGTTACTACAACTTGATTCCTCAGTGAAAGCTCTGAGCACCACTCCCAGCAAAGTCTTATAATTTCCTTTGAGCATCTTTCACCTGAGCATCTCTGGCCTCACAGCCGCAGATTTCTACAAGAGCTATATTCATTCTACATTTTTGTGTGAATTCAAAAAAAATGGGAAAGAGAAACACCAACCTTCAGACAGTGGTGCAAGTGTAGCACACAAGAATCAGACAGGAGAGGAGGCACGTGAACATTAAGAATATTTCAGATCTTATTGCAGCTATGATGAGAAGAAAAGGCTTTTGTTGCTGTCCAGAAGACTTTATGGTTTTGCTTGCAACTCTTGACTTTTACCACTGTATGCGTGAACAAAAAAGTGTCAGGATTAATTCAATTTTCTTGTTTGCTTGATGATGGAAGGGTTTCAAATTAGCCAGAAAATAGCTTTTGTTGAGTAATTTAATTTTTCTACTGGAACATGGTGTGATTCTGGAAGATATATCTTCCTGATGAGGACAAACTCTGAGATCCCACAACTCCAGAGGAAGGATCAGTGAGGCTGGGGTAATCTGTATCCAGGGAGTGGTGCGCTGTGCCTCCAGTTTGAAGGGTAGGGAAATTCTATCTACCTTTCCTCGCTGCATATATTAAAAACTCCTTGTTTTGTTTCATATCGCTGCTGCGGTTTGCAAGGAGTGACAGACACTGTGTGAACCCCCAGCTAGTTAGTTTTTCAACTACCAAACTGAACTTCAGCAAAGAGAGATAAATAAGAATAATTCAAAACCTATAGAAACCTGTTGTTCTTGTGTTAATAAAAGAAAACTGAACAAAGGAAGGAATAAGACAGGGAAGATTAAGTGACTCCTTATCTCATAGCACAGTGACATTTTCTTATCCTTCTTAGAATTCGTGGCCAGCTCTAGGACTTGGGTTAGTAAACTTATATATTAAAATTCCAACTACTTGCTGAACTTTAAAATATTTTCCCTAATGCCCATTAGATTGAAAAGAAATCTTCATTATTCCTCTCTTTGTGAATGGCTTCCTTCTGTCAACGTTATTTTGTGAGGCAGCAGTGGCTGAGGCATTGGTTTACCTTTATTTATGGTGGCTGGAAATACAGAGTTATACATACTACAAGCAGTAATTTATGTCAAGGTGTGCAGTATGCAAAATGCCATGTGGTTTGCAGAGATTAATGCACAAGTCAAGTGCAAATGCATTAACTTAACCAACTATCTGGAAGCGAGCTTAATGAAAGAGGGAAATGAATGCAAAATATGAAGAAAAAGGCATTGTAGTGACAAGAAAACAGCATATAGCAAATGTATTTAATATAGGAACCCCTATGCATTCATAGCAGCAAATGTATTTAATATAGGAACCCCTATGCATTCATAGCTTGTCTCTGAGTCAGGTATACAGCTACTTGTCTTGGTAGGGACAGTTGTATAAATCAGAACAGGCCAGTTATGCCTACAATCAAAAACAGCATGGGAGGCTGAGTTCAGCAAATCTTAGTCTGTTCCTAGGTTAGAGGTGTCACACATCAAAGTATAGTATTACAAAGTGAGTTTCTACCACATTTTAAATCAAGTCTCCATGTCTCATCCTGCTAAGTCCCATTTCTGCAATATGGATTAGTAGAAAAGGTAAAGGAATTCAGTATCTTTGAGTCTGTGCATTCCTAATGAATTGCTGCATGTTGTGATCTTTGGGAAAGGCATCCTTATCTCCTCACGCACACACATAAAACCATGAGCACAAATTTTTTCAATACTTATCTGTGGTCCATCCCCAAGTCAGCTTCAAAAGACTGTAGGCTTCTGGGTTACACTCTAAACCTGGTGGGTTTTCTGTGCCCACACTAGAATCTACACTGTAAAGCTGTTGACCTTCAAGTCAGGTGTTTATCTGTGAAGTGTGCTGTGTTGACACCACTTGTCTTACTGTTTGCTGTGATTGGCACACACAAATTTCAGCCTGTGCAGACTCCAGTAGTAACCTTAGGCTCAATGGAGGCTATCAAAATCCCTAAAAGTTCCACTATCAGAAATCTGAACCTGCCATCTTACTGTCTCTTCCTATAGCACCTGACTCTGTTTTCACCCCAAGACTTCTGCCTTCAAGTGTTCCATCTTGTTGGGCTGCAGAGGAGCCAGTCTGTCTGTATATTCTTGTGGCTGCAGGCCCACAAGATGCAGAATTTATGTGGGAGCAGCAAAGGTGTGACAGAAGTGGCTGGAAGGCTCAGGTTTAGGGGGAAGCACCCATTGTGGTTGACCCCCTCCCTCTGTCCTAGGAGCTATGGCAGTCCTGCCCCGTGCACACTGCAGGCTCTGCAGGCTGGGAGCTCAATCCAAGCTGCCACGGGTGATAAAGGTGACTAGCTATGTATTTATTCCTGCAGAGAGGGCTACACTGCGAAATTTAAGAGCCCCTCAATATATAGGAAGTCCAACTAGATGATTGAATGGGCCTTTCTGGCACCATGAATTTCTGTCTATGTATATATATAACCATTAGGATCCTGCCTTCTGTAGGCTGCACCATTAAATTTATGGGACTTGGCAGTCTGCAGAGGTAGCTGCCATTCTGTGAGACAGAACATATGCTGCCTGCTACACTGAAAGGCACACTACATTGTTCTGAAAGTGTTGGAAGTTCATATGAGTCTAAAATAACTCATTGAAAACATACTGTGATTTTAGGGGCAAGGAAAAATATAATGCAGTCTTGTTTGACTTAACTTCTCTCCGTTTGAATTTGGAACAGAAATCATCACACAGTAACTGGAAGAAGTGATGAGAAGTCAAGAAAGGATTCCTCACAGAGTCTTTGCTTATAGTTTTATTTCCACAGTTTCTATTTAGAGTGAAATCTTATACTTAGCCATTCAAATACAGGCTCTCTTGTCAGATAATATTCTCAAAAACCCCTTTTGGAAAAGACTACCACAATGGCTGTGATAAAATTAAGATGTTCTTAACTTGCATATGAAAAAATAAAAGTATTAAATCTCGCTAATCACTTAGACAGTGATTGTTCATGTTTAAGGAAACAATACAGTTTTAAAATTTTGTATGCATAATTTAAAAAAGGTTGGCAAGAAATAGAAATGTTTTCTATCTTAATTCCTTATTTCAACTGACAATAGCTAGAACTTATGACAACAGGAACTATTTTCCATGTAACTAGAAGAAAAGTAAGTGCTATATCTGGAATAGGAGTGTATTATACACTGGAAATTCTATATTTTTAGCAAAACATACCTTGGAAACAATTAACTAAAATGCCATATTACTCAGTCACTAAATATGTGTGTGGTGTACTTTTAGCTTATGTGTAATTTTCCCAGATAATTTCTTGGTTAATATGGTAAGGAAAAATAGAAGACATTCTAGTTCCTTTTTTATCCTATCATAGCACATATCTCTAGCATGCATTGAAAACCACATGAACAAAAAGCCATGTCTTCTGTTCTGTCTTTGCTTTGGGGACTTAGAGGACATTAGTAAGGAACAACAGTGGCAGCTAAATTGGCTTGCATGTGGAAGGACCAAAGTCACCTTGGCTAATGTCAAACACTGTGTCTGAAGTTTATAACCAGCCCCTTTTTGGACTCAAGATTCAAGGAAGTCCCTTCAGTCAAAGTAATTTATGAATTGTTTTTCTCTCCTCACCAATTAAAGAATTCTATATATCCTGCATTCACAGCTGTTACTAAGTTAATATATCTCAAAATATATGTCAAAAGTTTTTGTTCATATTAGAGAAAAAGGTCATATTCCTCTTAAATGCACTCTGAAGGCCACCTTTTGTAGGCTACCTCACTTAGAAAATTCATTAATTGGCTTTTTCCTAACAATGCCTTCTCTCATGCCTATTATTGTGTACACTGACTGTTTCAATTGTATCTAATCATAATTTTCAAGCATTGTTCAAGCCACAAGGGAGAAACTGTACTGACAATAGTGCTAAGTGTTGTTTGCTTCTGGCAGTCTGGAGAGATTTGATGGTTCATTTCTTTTCCCCACAGTAGCTTCATGATATCCATGCTGCCAGATAGTTCTATAAAGAAGAACATTCAAAAATACCTACTTTTAAACTTTGGGTTGAGCCTGTTTACCTCATTATTTCTGTTTGCATCCTTCTCCTTGGAGTGACTCTTAGCCCCTCTTTAAACTCCTTTCAGCTGTTATTGTATATATTTAGGATGCAGAAGGCTCTTTGAGGAATCTGGGCATGATATATAAAGGGACCTGAGCCATATGTACTTATGGATGAAAACCCACGACATATCTTTTATTAATTTATGCCTATTGATGTTCTGTTTGTTCAATTTTGTCAAACAAGCATGGTACACTGACTCCTGCCATTTTTAATTATGCTGCATCCTTACACTTGCTGAGCTTTTCCTTCAGGTTTGGCCCCAGGGCTCTCCCAGAAGAGGCTGTGCTCAGCTGGGGATGCAGTGCTCCTGCCTCAGGAGGCAGGGCTGGTGGAGCAGCTGGGCCCTGCTGCCTTGTGTAGAGCACTAAAGGTGTCACTGGGCTGCAGGCAGGGCAGAAGGAGGACAAAGGAGGCTCAAATGGGCAGAAGGACTCAAAGGGAGGAGTTATAAACACTCAAAGGAGTTTGGGTTATAAACACCCCGAAGCCTTATATTCATCCTCAGGGATGTTTCCTTAGCTCTCCCCAGCACACAGGTCAGTAAGGGGGAAGAGAGCCATGTGGATCAAATAATTGCTCTTCATAATAAGCTACAGGGACATGCTAATGGACCCAGCTATGTATGGTATCTCCATTAATGAGTCAAGGCAGAGCTCTACAGGTGCAATTTAAAGACCTATTAGGCATTTCCACTTGGTAAATTTTGGAACAGCCTCTGAGTTTGGTTATATAGTTACACTTTTTGCTTTTGGTATCCATTTGCTTCTTACATGATTTGTGAAATTAGATGTCATTCATAGAGGTGACATTAACAATGAGGAAAAATACTAGTTTCTTTTATCCTCCATTCAGTAAATGCATTGTGATTTTTTCCAAATTTAACTGACCAATAAATGATATAACTAAACTAGTTCTGCTAATTTTTTGATGGTTAAGTTTTTGTTCTTATTATGTTTAACTATATCCATTATAAGGTGGGTCATAATTTGCAATTGCATCTTTGCACTCTAGACCTGCATAGTATTTATTCCACAATTTGTGGTCCATGTGAATTTTGGTATGTATTTATCTACCCATTCCTTCTGTTTCTTGAAGAATGATAGGGAAAAGTACTGGAAGGGAACTTTATTTCAAGAACTTTTATTTCAATTATCTCTCTTTTGTCTGCTAAGATAAAGGAAAATTGCTTCAGGTAAATATTTTATTACTTGATCCCTTCAACTCCTGTAAAATCATTCTATGAGAGATAACTGTGTACCTCAGTCCTTTTGTTTCTGTTCAAATATGTCCAGGGTACCAATACTGTCTCTGTTCCTTCCACTTAGGTTCAGAATTTTCTTTCATGTCATTTATCTTATAGCCAGAAATTGAGCCATATTCCTTTATTATTTTGAATAGTTCTCAGATTGATTTTGAGAGGATTGAAATATCCTATAAAGCAGCATCCACATGAAAAGGAAATTTTATGAATGACATTTCCTAGTTTTACTGCCCTTGTTTTTTCTTCCTCTCTCTTAGACTACCAATGGTTCTGCTGACATGATAAAAGGTGCCAGCAGATACCCCACTGTGGATAGGGCTCTGCATAAATAACTGGGTTGTATGTGAAATGTCCCTGCTCTTCCTTTCATCATCCTTCTTCCCTCCAAACAAAAAACTATGCAGGAAAACATAGGGGATGTTGGGAGTTATGTTTTTGAAAGATGGTAGAGATAATAGGGGGAACTAGGTTTTCCATATGGATGAGGCATAAGGTGTAGAGGAAGAGGGTGACCTTCCCTACAATCTCCAAATTGGAGAAAGAAAGTCAGAGCCAGAGGGGAGAAATCTTAATCTCAGAAGATCCCCTGGGAAAGATATTTTGTGTTTATCCCGCACAAGCGGGTGGTAAAGCGTGTTAATTCACCACTCATTTGCCACAGGATTCTTTCTTCTTTTTGGATTGAAGCCAGCTCTGCAACTAGCTAAAAAATCTGCCCTCTTTCAAGGACACTAAAACACAAATATGGACGTTCTCCTATTTTCAAAAAGGGTTCACAGCCTGAAGAAGATCTATGATTTCAGTCCAATGTATATCTTTATATTTCTCTCTCTTTTCAAATCTTACAGAAGCCACTGAAAAAAGAAATCAGGCAGTCATAAATAAGGATACAGAGTTTAGGTCAAGTGGGTGTCAAGGCATCTGGCTTCTTACATGTTTTATAATATTTTATGGTACAATGTTCTTTCATGTAAGGGTGCAAAGGAACTCGTTGTGACATGACTTTTGAATACTGTGATGTTCCACTGTTTATCACAATTGCTGAAAAACTTCTGGCTAAATAATCAAGACCTTAGAAATTTTTATATCATGTCTCTTGTGCAATGGCATATCTGGTTAAACTGATGGATGTGTAAATCATGAACAGAAATGGAAACCAGTAAAATTTTACTCAGAAAACTATTGAACAGATGCCCCAGTTCTTTAATCATCTTTGTTGTCCTCCACTGCATGCAGGAGCTCTGTGTCTCTCTTGCCCTGAGGAGCCCAGAACTGGACACATAATTCCAGATGTGCCTCACCAGGGCTGAGCAGAGGGGCAATGCTGCTCCAAATGCACCCCAGGATCCCATTGGCCTTCTTGGCCACTGCTGCTCATGGACAGCTTGTGTTCCACCAGGACCCCCAGGTCCTTCTGCACAGAGCTGCTTTCCAAGAGCTCAGCCCCCAGCCTGTGCTGCTGCAGGGGGTTGTTCCTCCCCAGGAGCAGGACCTGCACCTGCCCTTGTTCAATTTCAGAAGGTCCCTCTCTGCCCATGGGTCATAAGCAACACCGTTTATCAGACATTCTTTAGATGCAGTGGCGGCAGCCTTTGTTGAAGAGCCCATTTCTCACTCACAGACTATTTGAGTAAAGCTTGTTTCAAAAAGAAAAGCCTGGACTGGAGCATGGTGCACAGGCTGCACACACAGTAAGACACACATCAATTGAGTGTCAATCTGTCCTTTTAGAAAACACTGGGTTTTATGCATTAATCATAGTTGAGTGAAAGATGTGCTATTGGTTTTACTAATCAGAGGTGGTTTGTTTCTCAGATTATTCAGCAATAGTAACAGCCTTCTAGGAAAAATTTAGGTACTTAGAAAGGTATGCTGCGTAACCCAGGTTTGTCGTTGTACTGTGAGGAAGGGAAGGGAAGGGAAGGGAAGGGAAGGGAAGGGAAGGGAAGGGAAGGGAAGGGAAGGGAAGGAAGGGAAGGGAAGGGAAGGGAAGGGAAGGGAAGGGAAGGGAAGGGAAGGGAAGGGAAGGGAAGGAGGAAAGGGAAGGAGAGAAGAGAGAAGAGAGGAAGGAAGAGAAGAGAAAAAAGAGAGAAGAGAAGAGAAGAGAAGAGAAGAGAAGAGAAGAGAAGAGAAGAGAAGAGAAGAGAAGAGAAGAGAAGAGAAGAGAAGAGAAGAGAAGAGAAGAGAAGAGAAGAGAAGAGAAGAGAAGAGAAGAGAAGAGAAGAGAAGAGAAGAGACGAGACAAGGGCAGAGTAAGGGGAGGAAAAAAAAGGATAAAGGAGACTTGTCAGCTATTTTTTCAGTCATTATCTCAGATCAAGCTCTAACTTAAAAGAAGGGAACATTCACAAAAATGGGACTTTTAGTAACTGGGCACAAAGCTGAATTGGGATGACTGAAATTCAATCCTTATCCTTTCTGGAAAAGAGTTACATTTGACATAGTCCAATGAAAGGCACAGTGATGTGAGGACAGATGGGTGTGAAGGCTGTGACAGAGCTGGTGGGTGGGTAGAGCAGATGGAGGGCTTCAGCAAAAAGTGTCACTGGGAAATGTCACTGATGGGTAGGGTTAGAGTGGAAACAAAATGTGCACAAAAACCAAACATGTGGGATTTTGTGGCTTTGTCATCCAGTTTCCAGCTGAGAAATTATATTTTGCACTCCTGCCCATCTCACTGTCCTGCCAAGGCCAGTGTGGTCCAAAGTAAGTGTATGAAAATAAGTTCTGTATAGTCTCTCTGATTCACACTCAGCTCACTGACAGGATTGGGACTGATTAACCATTTCCACAGACTTTTCTCTGTTATCACAGAATACTCTGACTTTGAAGGGACCTGAAATGATCATAAAGTCCAACTCTTCAGTGAATGGTCCATATGGGGATCAAACCCAAAACCCACTTGTTTTTAGCAGCATGCTTTAATCAACTGATCTAATCTCCATGGCTAAATGTTAAGCTCCCCGACTCCAAACGAGAAAAAACATAGGAGGAGCAGCTGGGGGAGCTGAGGTTTTTTAGCTTGGAGAAAAGGAGGCTTAGAGATGACCTTATCACTTTACAGCTATTTGAAAGGAGGTGGTATCTGTGTGTGGGCCAGTCTCTTTTCTCAAATAGTAACTGGTAGAGCAAGAGGAAATTACTTCAAGTTGCATGAGGAGAGGTTTAGAATAGCTATTAGGAAAAAAAATTTTTGCTGAAAGGGTGATCAGGCATCGGAACAAGCTTCTGAGGAAGTGGCTGAGTCATCATCACTGAGGATATTGAAAAAACATGTAGATGGGGCACTTAAGGATGTAGTTTAGAGGTGGACTTGGCAAAGCTGCATAAATGGTTGGACTTGATGCTCTTAAATGATGGACTTGATGCTCTTAAATAATTCTATGATCAAAATGATTCCATGAATGTGCCACCCTAGCACCTGTTAAGTAGGCTTGGGAAATGAGAGTGAAGCCCTTGTGTGGGCTGAAGAGTGTAACCCCCTGCGCTGCCTTGGAAGCCACAGTGAAGCCAAAAAGCAGATGGGCAGTGAAATCCCACTGGCCATTCCTCTGTGATCTGGCTCTGCAGGAACAAAACTGTGTGAGGAGCATGGCAGCCTTTGTGCTGGCACCAGCTTTGCACTGTGGTGTGCGCTGAGGTACAGCCAAACAGGCAAAGGCATTGCCAGCCTGCAGAGCTGCTCTGAAAGGGAACCTCTGACCTATCTAGATTCTCTCTTTCTGGAGAGAGCTTATTCTGTATTTATGGCATGCTCAGGAAAGGTAGCTGGGGGAAGATATTAAGGGAGAGGAAGAGGAGAGGGAGAGGGGAAGCAAGAAGGGAGGAGGAAAGAGAAGAGAGAGGAGGAAGAGGAAGAAGGAGAGGAAGAAGGAAGGAAGGAAGGAAGAGGAAGAAGGAAGGAAGGAAGGAAGGAAGGAAGGAAGGAAGAAGGAAGGAGGAAGGAAATGAAGGAAATCATAGATCGTTAATGAGCAGGTAAGTTTCATGCTAAAAAGTAGAGACTCTTCTTATAAGGATAGAAGCGTATAACTGTGAGTATGTGAATAAATAAGAAGAAGAAGGATGTGAAGGAATGAAGAAGGAAGGAAGAAGAAATAGTGTAGATGTGGGGTAAGTCTGGTTTGTGGATGATCTCAGGGGAGGATTGGGAATGACCCCCCAACATGAGCAATTGGTTGTGGCAATGATTAATGGCCTGGGAAGGCAGAAAATTAAGCATTCTTCTGTGTTTACGTCCTGGTGATGAAGCATTCTAAAAGTTGGAGATAAGTAAACCAGCAAAAAAGCTCTATGGCTGTTCATAAATGTTGGCATGTCCCAAATGGTGGTAGAGAGAATGAAGCTGGGTAACTTGAATTGACCTGTAGAGGCTATCCAAATTCTGGATGTCATGGTGTACTTTAAAAGTGGTAGTATGAGAGATGAAGCTGGGTAACTTGAATTGACCTGTAGAGGCTATCCAGACATTGTGGATGTCATGGTGTAACTTTACTTCCCTTCCCATACTGTAAATTGCAATCTCTAAATGTGCTGAGGAAGCGCTTGACTATTATGAGCAAAGAAGGTGAGACAATAAATGGAGAGAAGAGGTATAACTGGGCTCAGCACTTGCCATCAACAAATCTTGGCTGTGACTGGAAGTACCTATGAAGTCTAGAAACCAAATAGTTCTTTAACAGATAGGACAGAAAAAAAATCCCCTTCAATAGAGTTGAAGAGGAGAAGAGAATAATTTTTAATTATAAGTTTAGCTTTTCATCTGATTATTAATACAGCTTAATTTAGCACATCTTCTTAGGAAAAGCAAGTGAAAGATGTAACTGTGGTAAGGGAAAAAAGATATTGCCTGGGTAAGCAGTATCAGGGAAACAAAAGAAAATAATTGGCAAGGCAAATCTCAAATAAGTAATGAAAGTAAAAGGCAACACTTGAAAAAACTAATGAAGTACAGAACTCTCTGGAAGCACAGTGGTGCTGTAAAGACACTATTCCTGGTACTCATGGTACTCAAAATTGAGCTCTTGTGACTCTCTGGAGAGTGCCTGGCTGGGGAGTTCTGCCACAGAAGCAGTACAAACTTACTGATGCAGATGCAGTTAGAAATATGAGATATAACACCACTTTGTCCCATACCTATCACAGTGTTATTTTAACAGACTGAATCCTGGATATCACCTTAAAAGGAAGAAAGCCCTACAAAAGACTAAACAAAACAACCCAACAAAAAAACAACCAGCAAACAATAGATTTTTGCATAGGAAGGTGTCTCTAAAATGATACATTCACTTGAGTTAATTACTCTTTGTGTGTCTTGCAAAATGAGCTACTGAACATGGGGTGGTTTATATTTCCCACCCTTGCAAAAAGCAGGGGCATGTGAGCAGTGCACGGAGACCCTGCACAGAACCAGCAGAATTCACTCATCCAGTACATCCAGTTCAGAAGGCCATGCATTTTCATTGCCAAGTCGATGCATTAGCTTTCCATAATGCAAATGGAGCTGGATGTGTCAAGGAGCACAATTGTATTTTACCAGCAGTTAGGAGATTGGGATTACTAATAGGCTCATAACCCAGGACAGATTTACTCTGTTTAATTTTGTCTGTTACAAAGGAAAGGTTAAATCTAGATACATTATTAAGCAGATAAAGCAACTTTTTATACAATGCATAGAAGAGCAGCATCTGTTCCTGGGAGATTTGTCATCCTGCACAGACAAACCGCACGTTTGTCAAACAGCTCCTGGAGCACTCTTATTAGAGAATAGAGGTGGGCTTTATTCTATCTATCTATCTATCTATCTATCTATCTATCTATCTATCTCTCTATCTCTCTATCTCTCTATCTCTCTATCTCTCATCTATCTATCTATCTATCTATCTATCTAGTATAGCACCTCTGAATAAGAAGACAGTTTTCAATTATTCCAAACTCAAATAACTCTTTTTTTATCCTTTTCTTGCCTAAGATACTTTTTCCCTTTTTCCCCCTTTTTTTTTTTTTTTTTTTTTTTTTTTCTTTTCCAAGGTGGTGAGGAGAGGGGAGAAAGAGGCAGAAAAAGAGATGAGAAGGGAGAGAGCAAATTCAACAAGAGCCTTGTGGTTAGAGTTGTTTTCTGGGCTTTGCTTCTCCCTGAATGTGAGGATACTCAGAACATGCCTTTTATACAGGAGAAGGGGAAAGTTGAGTGCCTCCCTCTGTGGTAGCATCACTTACAAAAAATTCATACACCTGACCTGAAGGAGTGAAACTGAATCAAAATTAGGTCTTTTCTGTGCCATCACATTGAATTAATATCGCTAAATCAAACTTTGTGGCAGAAAGCGAGGAGTTGCTAGCAGGCCAAAGTCCTGGAATTTGGAAGAAAAGGCAGGATGTTGCTCATCATTTGCTGTGACTACCTGGATAATGAGCTCTATAATGCACAGTTTTGTGTATGGTGTTCTCAAGTGCACAGCACAGTAGCAGATAGTTGAAGCAATTTTTTGGGAGAGAGGTATAATTCCTTTTCAATATATTTGTTCCCCAGATAACAGCAGTTAATTTGTTGAGCCTAATCTTTCCCAAGGCAAAATTAATGTTTATCTGTTTTTCAGACGTGAGCTGTTCACAAAGTTAGAGGTCAAATTTGTTGCTCATAAGGAGGACTATTATTTCTGAGTACATGAAATATTTCCCATCTTCACACTGACACTCAGGCACTGAGGAGAGACAGCTTTAGTCTAGCCTATCCTCCTCTTCTTATCTCTTTCAAGCTTATTAACTATTCCTCAGCAGACACGAGGAGCCTTTCTATATTTCTGAGTGTTTCCACAAAGCTGAAAGATGAACATTACTAGTGGCTTCATAAAATTCATGTCAGATTGTTGCTATGTTTTATTTGTCAGAGTTGCTGAGCTTGTGACATCCAGAGGGCTCAGAATATATCACAGTCTTCCCTGGGAGTGCAAAAAAAAAAAAGCATTTGCCAAAATAGAGTGCCTACTGTCTCCCCTGCCTGCACAGCCAACTTCTCTTTGATGTTGAGGGAGATGAAGACACATGTCAAAGGGATGAGCTGATGCCCTACAAGTTTATAGAGCCTGGGGTCAAAGATAAAAAAGCATCAGAAGGCACCAAGTTGTAAACAAACAAACAATCTTGGCCTTGACTTTCAGTATACATTGAACTGTGTACTTCACTCTGTGATAAAGAATAGAAAAAACCAAAAGATAAATTAGTGTTGAAGCCACTGTGCTGTTTATAAAACATGTGCTTTGGAATATGCATATGAAGCATGAATTCATATACATATTGCCACTAATCCAGGCAATTTTGAAACAAATTCTGAGAATAAATTTTATTTTTTAACAACAAAAATACAGGTTTGTGATGGTAATACAATTTCAATACTTAGGCTTCTGGGGATCAGGGTGAAAATTGGAGCTGCAGTAGAGCTCACAGAGATGTGTTTCCTAAAATCTAAGGTAACTTATCCAGGCTTGTGGCTCATAATAGGAAGTGTTACCTAGTGCTTTGGCATTCTTCTATATTTACATGGTTAGTTAGACCTCTAAAAGGCTTTTTACTGCTCTGCATTTGTGTATGTGTGTGAGTACTGAGAAACAAAGTCTTTCAAAATGCCTTACCACTTTTGAAAAGCACATCATTTGCTTTGCACTTGCAAGAAGCATAGTGTCTTGTCAGAATATTACAAGTTATGACTTCATTATATTTTGTATCTAAAACCAATTTAATCGGACACAAAACACAGAAGTCCTTTTGCTTCTGCCTTGTTTTATTACACTGCTGTATGCAGATAGTTTACAGCAGTGTCATTGGTCCTTATTTCTACTCCATGGAGCCTACATTATTCATCTGCTGTCTTATTCATTAAAGTGGGACCCTTTGAAGTTTAGAGTGGCTTAGCTTCTCTGTGGACTTCTAATATTCCAAAAAAGAAAAAAAAATATGGAGCTTCTCTCCTAAAATATGAGGGGGATCATAGGATACGCAGAAAGCCCAGGTTGCTATAAAACTGAAAATTTCATTTCTACAAACCTCAGGGACAAACTGCAAGGAGTAAATCCCATGACAGTATCCATTTAATGGTGTATATTTCAAAGGCTGCAAGACTAAAGTGAAAGAGAAAGACACTCTGAGAGAGAGAAATGAGTGTGGAGAAATGGGAAGAACTTGGTGACATTAAATTAAACCACAAAAAACTCTAATATTAACTACTTTGCAATAGAACTACTCAGAAGTTGCATATCAAAGCCTTAAACTTGGAAATTAATGGCTTTTAGGGAGAAAGATGAATGGATAGCAACTTAGTGCTATCCATGTCAACTCTTGTATACAAAGTTCATGTGAGATTTGTTTATTGTGTGTTTGCATCGATGTTGTACAGGGACAGACAGGCAGAAGTTTGCATAGAGATGGGCCCATAAAATGGGTATTGCCAGCCCATTCTTAGGTGAGCAGATTTCTGTCACATAGAAAGTCTACTCAGGAGACAAATTGTAATCATAACCAATCCCTTTTGCCTTGAGACTGAGAAGCCTGAGGAATGCTGGGTGGTCCTTCCTCCAGCAGCTGCCAGGTCCAGCCTTGGTGGCAGCTTTGAGGCAGCAAGAGCATCCTCTGGAGCTGGCAGCACCGCCAGCCCTGCCCATAGCCCAACCAGGCCCCCATCTTTTGTGAGCAGTGGGAGATACTTTGATTTTCCAGGACTATTACAAGCTAAAGAAAAGGGCCAGTTCCTCCTATATTGCTGTTCTTGAAGGGCAGCACCGCAAAGAACTGTTTTTGCTATATCCTGAGACTTAGATTGCTAAGATGGAAGGAAATAGATTTCAAGTAGGCAAAAATATGGGAGTACAACCTCTTTTTCTCTCTAAATTTTATGAGCTAGCTTGCCCAGAAGGACCAGTAATTTTTAACACCAAATAAATAACAGTGTAAGGCTGAAAGGATTTAAAAATGAAAGTAGGGGAAGGAGGGGGTAGGGAGAGGGAAAAAATTATGTTATTCCAGAGCTGTTAAACTATTAACAGGAGAGGTATTATTTTGTTATTCACGTTGGAGATTGTCTCTCTGCCAAATCTATCACAAGAAATTCTAGTAATTAATCCACACAGACACTTATGCATCTAATCAGATTTGAGGTACTTGTGCTCTTGGCACAAATAATGTTTTCTAGTTACTTAAGACCAGTATAAATTGGCATTTAGCTGAAGCTAACACCTGCACTGAACACGTGAACTTGTGCTTTTCAGTAAACTACCTCAGACTTTTTTGATAGAAAAAAGCAGAGAGAGATGAAAGAAAGCACTGGGAGATGCCAAAACTTTCAAAGAATCATAGAATCATTAAGACTGGAAAAGACCTCTGAGATCATTAAGTCCTGCTGTTAAGCTGATACCATGCTCAGCACTAAACCTTGTCCCCAAGTGCCAATTCCTTTTTTTTTTGAACATTGCCAGATAACCACTGGAGATTTATTGAGGGAGTTAATCATTCTGCTGAACAGAAATCTTGTCCAGTGGTCTCAAACACATACTGAAAATAAGGATTTTTAAGCAAGTATTTAATTATGATGCTTTAAATGATAACTTAAACTTATTTGCTATCAATAACACATTGTGGCAATATGGAATTGTGACATTAAAAACATCCTGGAGTCAACAAGATAATTTCAGTTTTCAAGAATCTGAACACACGTTTTATTACATAAGGCACTATAAAGAAACTGAAATAAAACCTTGATATCTCCTTAAGAAGTTAACACGGTAGAAATAAAATTGGTGCAATAAATTCGTACTACTGAATACTAATTCAATCTCCAAAATGGTACAAAAAGCAAAGGTTTTCTTTTCCTCAAGAGCTAGGAGTTGGTGAAAAAAAATATATATTCCTGTGAATAGATTCTGCTTTGATCATACTTATTTTGATGGAATTGATCCTTTTATCAAAGATCCAAGATCATCTAATGAAGGATTTTTTAAAAATTAAAAATGTAGCTAAAATTATTACCACAGGTCTTAGTCCAGTATTCATATCTAAAATGTCTGACATTTTAAATGAAAATGTATATTATTTTGAATGAGCAATGTATTATTTTCACATGCAAAAAATGTATCTCTAGTAATTTGTGAAAGCAGTAAAAGAAATTATCATACAAGATTTCTCATAAAACTTAGATTAACTGGTCTGAGAACCAAGAGCTACTGTGTCACCTTGAAGCTTGACTGCATGGCATGAATTACGAGCCAAAAATCATCAGTGTGTCCCAAAACAACAACTTAGTCTCAACAAGTCATAAAAGAATGTGCTTTGCTGATTGATTGTCAATTCCTGTCTTCACAGGAAAACATTCATCAAGCAGGAGGGCCAGATGAGTGGGCTCAGATTAGACACTGTGGAAATCACTGCTCTCATGAATTAGAGGAAGTGAACCTCTCAGTATCAGCGATGGGCTTTTAGAACAGGGGTGGCATAGTCTTTTACACCGAGCTTCCTGTAGTCACCAAGAAACGCTTTCCTTTCTTCAATGCACACAGATTTTCAAGCAGAAGCTGCACTATTACCAAGTAATTTACATATAAATTAATCCATATTAGACCATATGAATCACTCACTCCTTCACAGGAATGATCACCATCCAGTTGGTCTGATTGCCTGAGCCAACATATCCATCATAATAATTTGTTTTAAATCATTAGGTAGACACTCCCGCTAATGGGCCTTGTGTTACCGTTCTACTGGAGACAGGCCTAAGTAAAAAAGTCCAGCTCTGAAGTTCAAGTTTCCAGTTATTTGGCACAATCAAGAGTGATATTCAAATGTGTGATGCTGCTTCAGACCGTGCCAACTGTATCTGATGCACAGGAGCACCAGGGAAAGTCAGGACCTGGCTGCCTCCAACATGGACTCTTGGTAAAGGTTGTGGTGCTAATGTTCCTCTCACACAACATCAGTCATCTTCACTGCTTCCAACTTTCTCTTTAGCAACAACTGCCTCTAATTTCTGCTAAAGAAACTGCTCAATTAATGCCTTGGTGGTGGCAATTTAATTTTCCTGGCATACATTTCTTTTTTCTGAAGTGAACCTGTTAAGTTTAAGGAGTGAAGATGTTTTGAGAGAACAGAAATTGCTGCATACTAGATCTATAACCCTGATTATTCCCAAACTTTCCCAGCTCCCTCTGGGAGTTACATGTTGGTTTCTACCACAGAAGACAGTACTTCAGAATTAAAAACAACCAACCAACCAACCAATCCGGCCAAAATCAGTCTTGACTAATTTACTGCAACAGATGTGTGGAAGATGGATAAGATGCATAGAATTAAGGAGCGTTTTTTTTTAAATCTCTGGAGTCAAGTTAAAATGGAATACTGTCATTGAAAGGTTATCTTCTAGCCAGTAAAAGGCAGCAGGATAAGAGTGTATTATTCTATGAATTGTTTTATGAAGTATCTCTGATACTGACTATCAGTGACCTAAATCCTTCAACAAGGAGAGATTTACAAGAACATGTCTATAGAGGCAAAGTGTTTCTACTGACTTCAGGCAGCCCTGGGATCAGGGATTAGCAGAACTGATCATAAATATGGCTTACAGCCACAGAGTGCCACAACTGGGAGCCTTCAATAGGAAACTATGTGTAAACATGCCTATGGAAACAGTCTTCACATACTGATCATGAAATGATGAGGTTTAATAGCTTCACAGACCTATTTGCTGGACTTTGAAAAGGTACTTTCCTTTATTAGCTCACACATTTTATTTATGCCCATAGAATTTTGCTACCAGTCATTTTTTTGTTCAGGGTTATTTCAAAGTCTCCCACTTGGACAATCCCAACCTGTGAGACTCCTGTATGGATCAAGGATGAGTCTAATTCTCGACCTGGCGCTATCTTCTTAAAGGGCTGCATTTTTGTTGTTTCTGTTTTGTTGTTGTTTCATTTTTTGTTTGTTTTTTTTCCCTTTTCTTTTAATGAATGATAAGCATTATAAGATGGATCAGGTAGAATTTAAATATCATAAGCTGTTAAATCCCAAACACTTCAGGAATACTTAATTAAGCAGCAGCACGCAGCGGGCGGTCAGGCTCGGAGTGGCTATCACATTCCTGGGATGGTATCACGCTGGAAAAGCCCATCTGATTACCTTTATTAACCATCTCAGAACAGTAGTAATTAACTACTGCAGAAATTTACTGTCTAAAAAGCACATTGTTATCAATGAAATGAACGCAAGTTTTCACAACACTGCACTTAATGGGCATTACTGCCACACACAAAGCAGTACTGGCATATCATTTCGCAGCCCATTTGAGTTCAGGTAATATTAAAGCAGTTACATAATACAAATTTTAAGCAGGATTCAGCTGGATAAGTAAGTGGAATAGAGATTGCGGCTACCTGTGTGGTGCTGGCAGCTGTGACCAGCATCCTTTGATAAATGAATATGGGTGAATCTTAAGGCTGGTCTTCAGAGACTGCGGCTGCATCCACTCTGTGAAAATGTATTCTGACTGCATGACTGTACTTTGACATTAACTGCCAAAACTGCAGCCACTGTGGATTTGATGTGGCTACGCATACCATTACAGCAAGAAATTAATTCAAGGATCATCATGTCAGGGCAGCTTAGTGACTGGGGCCTGGTGCACTGCTGAAAGTACTGAGCTTCCTGTCTGAGCAAGGTAAACTATCAGACCCCTACAATTAATGGTCACTTTAGTCATTGCACCCTCCATCACGTGCTGCTGCTCCTAACCCCATGTGTTCAACAAGGGACAAATTGCTTTCTATGTAAATAAATCCTCAGTAGAAGCAATGAAAGATGCATGCTAACGTATCCCAGCTGCTGATTAAACATGTCAAAACCCTAAATTGCCCTTTCTTCATTCAGCTCGATGTGTGATCCTTTTCTTTTCTTGCCCGAAGCTGCAGGGAATTTGTGCACCACAAACCAGCGACTGCATGTACCTCATGGATCATTGCTGGGCAAAGCAACATCTCCATATACTTCATTCTGTTTTCCCAGAATCCATTAGTATGCCAAGGAATGAACTATTCCAGCCCCCTGAGCAGCTTCAAGGAGCCAATATCTCGTTTAAAATCCTCTGACAGAAAAGATGTCTTTTGTGTTCCCTTAGAAGGGAACAATTGCCCAAGCCATTCGTAAGGAGCCTGGGGTCAGCAATGGGTTTCCTAAACATGACATGACATGACTTTGAAGCCCATTGTCTCACTGCCTCAGTGGGTCAGAAAACAGGATTTTTATCCCTTTTGAAAAGGGGAGAATTGCAACTTGCTAGTGCTTGCTTCTCGACTCTGGGATGGGCAGAAACAGCAAATGTAATGTCATGGTACTGGCACAGTGAAAAAAGGAATTTGAGAAAGGATGTTGTGACATATGCCAAGACCTTGCTGTTTGAGTTAAAATTTCAGAAACATCCAGTTTTACTTGATGAGTTAGAAAATTTCTCATATAATGACTTAAAATTATCTCAAACGCTTCTGAAATAGCCTTTTTCTAACAGGTGTCATGAAATGACAGTGGAAGGAAATGGTGCATGTTTATATTATGACCACTTCAAACCAATGTTTATCACCTCTTTGTGTCATATTTCGCCAACATATG
This sequence comes from Zonotrichia leucophrys gambelii, assembly GCF_028769735.1. NCBI lineage: Eukaryota > Metazoa > Chordata > Aves > Passeriformes > Passerellidae > Zonotrichia > Zonotrichia leucophrys. Next base: position 37,936,891 of record NC_088175.1, on the reverse strand, counting down.
TTTTATATCAAGTGAGCAAAATAGTATCTTTCAGGATTACAAGCATTACACTGGGGTAAGATATTGTTATTTAATAATCAATTTAGTACATTAGTTACAAAATAAATCAGTGTCATTATTGACACTTGCTATTTCATGCGCACTATTCTTCTTAAGGATTTTACACTGGCTTACTAACGCAGGTGAAAAAGACAAAAAGGTAAGACAGTAACTTGTGAACCAGGAGACATTTTTAAAACATGTTTTAAAATTATACTGCTTTTTTTCAACGTCTGCCTTTGGCAGTATTTCCTCCCTCAGCACAGTTACTAGTCAAGGCATTATTATTGCATATGTTCTGAAGATGTAGGATACTCTTCAAAAGGCTTTATTTAAAAGAAATAAAATCTGTAAGCATATTCATTCCCAACAGCACAGTATAAACATTTAACAGAAATAAAACAACAAAAATCTGGAGAGCAGATGAGAAAATGAGTTCAAATTCATACTCATTTTCACTGAAGAGTTTCATCCTTGGTCTCTGCACTATTTATTTCTCTTATTATGAAGAAAAAGGTTGAGTCAAGAGAAAGTGTGAGTCCCTGCAGAGGGACTGAATAGATGTTGCAGCGCTCAAAAGTGATTACAAAGAGACTGATAATAAAAATAGCAGTGAATAACTTGACTGATGCTGAGTTACTGCTGAAAGTACGGCACCACCAGCTTGCCTGATGCACAGACAGATTTTTGTTCCGTTTCCAGATTCCTGCAATTATGTTGTTGTTGTAAGCAACAAAATATTTCAAATAATGATAGCAATTAACAATGAAAACATACATTATGGGGCTCATGCAGTGTGCTCAAGGCATGAGCACACACAATCCTTCTTTCTCTTGATACTACAGAAATATCTTTACATTGTAAGATATCATTTAAAGTCTCCACATATTCTTTTCCTTTTGGACTTGAAATAAGAACTTTGGATTGACTGAGCAAAGTTGACTAATAGGTAAAGGTAAGTCTTAATGCTGTTTCCAAATTTGAACTCTCAATATTTAAGCCTTACTGAGCACCAGGAATTTAAACATCCTGGAGCTTTGCACCCAGACCAAGAGCAAAGGCCTGGGTGTCCCAGGTGAGATGAGGCAGCGCTGATATGCCAGAAGTCCAAGGCTGTGGTCCTTGGATCACCTTCCTGCATCTTTTAGAAATGGATTTTGCAGCAACAAGAGCTTTTATCAGGGTTTTTTTCTGGGAGGGCTGTCCCCAGGTCCAAGGTTCCCTTCTCAGGCTGAGGAGGACCATGAGGAGCACCAGGGCTGTAAGCAGTGTGTGGGGAGCACTGTGCCCTTCCTTGCTTCAGAGAGCCTGACACAAGTGCAGCACTGGATACCAAAATAAAGTGCAAAGGCAAAGTGTCTAAAACCAAACAAGCCTGTAGGAAATAAAAGGCATGACCTAGGTGAAATGATTTTGAATTCGCAGACTTTTGATGAGGGACTGGGGTGAGTATCGAAACACAGACACTCAGTGAAGTGGACAGATCTTTGTAGTCTTGAGATGTAACATTTCTAATAGATAGAAAGGAGTTAATAGAACAGAATAATGAAGATTGTCCTAATTCTGTTTTATTGCTTATGCCAACCAGAGTTAGTGACATGTAAAAAGTGAGAATTCTCTTTATGCTATGAAAAAGAGGCTTGAAAAATTTAAGGCTGGTTTTCCATGAAACCTATCTTTCACATTGTACAAAACCCAAAAATGTAGCTTTCACAAAGAGTTAATGATTTTAGATTCTTTTTAAAATCAGCAATTTAATAGCAAATTGCCCCTTCGTGCTAATGCAAATTTGTTTACTCACAGTAGGTGTTTAAGTTTTTAACATTTGTTTTTCAAACACAGACTCTTAAAGTACACAAATCAGCTTTTTTTGTTTTCCTTTTTATGAAGCAAGATTTTGATTCAGATAAGACTGTGGTTAAATGCCCTTAGACTTGCTGTAAAGGCCACTCACTGACTGCAGCTCCCACTGAAGTCAGTGGGAGTGTTTTCACAGACTTCAAGAAGGCATTAGATCTGATCTGGGTGAATTAACTGTAGAAAAGTGCTGTTATAAAAGCAGGATGTCATGACACCAATACTATAGCTCATAGGCACCTTTTCTAGTCAGTCTGTGAATTTAGGAGGCTAACTACAAAAGAAGCACTGGCTCCACAGAAACACATTTTGAGGAAAGGTTTCAATATTTTAATATTGAATTAATATTTTAGTTTTTAATTTTTAAAAGAAAAGAGAAATAAATATAATGACTTAAGTCATACGGGAATATATGTCTCCTCATTTGTAAGACAATTTACTTGAGGTAACAGGTACTTGAGCTGGTGGAGGGAGGAATGGGGGATAGAGGCAGGGAGAAATTGCTAGAATTACTGGAAATGAGGAGGTGGCCAAAGGCATTGCAGCTGAGGCTCTGGAGAACACGGATGCAGATGGGGATGTGCATTTACAGGAACTCCCGTGGCTCGATGCCAAGCTGGAGCTGAATTGACTCCTTCCTGGAAAAGCTGCCATGAGCTGAAGGTGCTCCCCCAGCTGGGGTCAAGAGGGCCAGCAGAACACTGGTTGTGCAAGTATTTAGAAAATTTTAACTGCAGGGAATTTGTGTCAGCCTTGTTCAGGTCATTGCCCTTCCGGTTTCTGCAGGAGTCACAGGCATCTGTAGCTAGGAAGAGATTTTTATTTCCTTAATCTAAGTCTCCATGGTGCAGTAACATTTAATCTGACAGCAGGATGTAGGGGTTGTTGACATGCTTAAGCCAGTTTTTGTGATACCCTGTGAACTGAAGATATCACCCAGAAAGGTTTTTAACCCCACAAAGATTGTCTATTTCTAATTATTTATTATCTTTGCTGTTATAGCATTTTCCTGTCTTACATTTAGGACATTGCTTCTTTTGCAGCCATCTTGTGATAACATTAATAATCCCCTTTTTCATTTGTATTATCTCCTTGGAAATATTTATAGACTATGTTCATATTCCCCTGATTCCTTCTTTCTGCAGAGAGAATTAATTTTGTTTCCTCATTCTGTCTATTATATGTTAGACCATAATCCTTCCGCAGTGTCATTTTCTTGCCCTTCTATGCATTGTCTCTACTTCTACAATATCATTTTTAATCATGGACAAGAGAGCTACATAAAACTTTTTAAATATAATTGAATACATGTTATCTGCTCTTTCAGCTGCTCGACTGAACAAGGTGTAAGGCCAAGATGATACTTTCAACCTCCTTGTCATGCCAGAACATTCATGCTAAACTGCGCTGAGTTTATTTTAGTCTCAAAATATGATGGGGAAGAGAGTTTCAGCCACACAGCATTAATGTTTCCAACAGGTGAAAAAGGAGGGGCAGAAGGAATGAAATTTAATCAGTTTTTATAATTTTACTTGTCAGAAACAGCCATCATTGATACTTTTACTAAACATTTTTCAAGGCATATTGGAACAACACCTCAAAAGGATTTCAACTTTTAATTGCCCTTTAATTGCCCTGGTATGTCGGATCTCAATATCTCAGTCCTGAGATGCTGAGCCTCCGAGACCCTGGGGGGGGCTCGGGACTCCTGGAATGCTGCCAGAAGTGTCTGGTAGCTGGACTTTAACCCTGCACAGGAGACGACAGGGATGAGGGCTTCACCGGGTGAATGGTGAAGGGATTAGCTAATTAGAGGGTGAGACACAAGGTTTAGGATTTATGTACAGGGGGGTTTAGAGGAGTAAGATGGAGGAATTGGGGTGTGTCCTGTCCTCCTCCTTCTTCCTCCTCTCCTCCATCTTCTTTGGCCACGGTGGCACCTTTCTATTGGTTATTACTGAGAGTACACCGAGTTATAACAATAGATGGTATTGGGGAAAAATGATAAATATTGTATACGTAGCAAAGGGTATAAAGATAGGTGCCTGCCCGGAGGGCAGAGAGTGTGCCCATGGCTGACTGCTGAGCAGATCTCTGCTGGCTGAAAGAACATCTTTTAGATAAACAATTAATAAACATAAAACCAGAAAGAAGAACTGAAGCCTCTTCTCGTCCTTCGATCCGCGGGCTGCCCCAAGGCCACCCCAGGGCCTTTCCAGGCCCCTCAAACAGCCGAGATAAACCGAACACTGGTAGGTGTCCAGCTATTGTCCCATAATTTAACACCAAATCCAGCACTATTGGTTTCATTCAGAGAGATGCTCTATAGACACATACTGGTTCAGTTCAGATTAGAAAAAATATTAAGACTGCAATCTATTCTTTAGATTCATATATCTGTTCATTTGTTCCTGTAATAGTACCACATCTACCAGCCTCATTAACCATAATAGACCTTTAAGCTCCTGGTGGGTTATAGGTTTCTAAAGTGTTACAAAGTAATTCTTGTCACTATAATTTAAACATGATGTTGTTGTTATTACTGAATCTATTTTATGAACCTGTTTCCATAACCAGATATATGCAGAAATGCTTGGTTGTATATTGCTCTTGGCTGCAATGGTAAAAAAGTCTGGGTAATTACAGCTGACGAATGGTGGGTACTGAGCTCTTGAATACCTACAGCAACCTTCTGCCCTAGCACACCTCACAGGGAAAGTGCTGCAGGATAATGCTAATGAAGAATATTACCTACCTGGCTCTGAAAACGAGCCCAAACTGTGATCATTATGCATGAAGGTACTCATATTCACTGTCAGGAGCTTTGCCAATGCACCTTTTTGATGTGATCGAATGGCAGAACAGCCCAAGGCATCACCGAATCCTACACTCAGAACTTGTAGGTTTTTGTCTGTAGAAAATAATGCTGCTCTAGTCATTCATCAATAGTAGACTCAAGAAAATGCATCTCGTATTCCATGCAAGGAGATTCCAGTCAAGCCCTAGATCAAGATAAAGACATTTCTTTACTTTCTATACTCTGCTTTATACTTTGTCCTTGAAGGGCAGCAAACAAAATAATGCATCTTGCTTTTATAATACTATTTCTTCATCTCATAGAGTCATATTTTGTAATTACTCAGCATTCCTTTAAAGATCTTAAAGGCTTTGTCAGCATCAACTAGTGCAACCAAACAACCTCTGTATTTGTCAAGTACATTCACAGTTGGTATTATATACCCTAAATGCAGTCATTTGTCAGCTACTCATTATTTCAAACATCTGTAGTGGTGAGATGATTGTTGGAGAGCCAGTCTCTAATATTCAGGATTAAGCTCCTCCCAGAAATTTAAATACCCATATCAGCTGGCATTTCAAGTCAGCCTGGGTGAAAGTGGACACAAGAGATATAACTAAATTGAAATTCAAGAGCTGATCATCGTCAGTACTCATTAAAGGATTCACATTACCTTAGCTGCACTCTGTTTGGGTGAAACCTGGGTAAGCAACTTGAGCAACATGTTTAAATTACTCTGGAGTAGTTATAGCAAGCCCTGCCTATGTCCCTGCAGATGGATGGTCAAAACCACTGGACAAACATTCTTTGCACTTCATGGGAAAAGAAATACTAGGCCACTGAATGCTGGAAGGGAAGATCATTTTCACTGAAGTCCACTGAAGGATGTGTAACTCATGGATTAGCTAAAGGATATATTCACTGGAAAAGCATAGGATACCGGAGAACTACTTCAGTCTGGTCCTGCCCACTATTTTTTGCCTAGAATTTAGGTTATGCTATAAGGGTTTGGGTTTTCCCAGCCTGTGTTATCATAGTTCTGTCTTATAATACTCTGAAGTTCTTATTTGCCTTTAGATTTTTTTCCCATAAAGTTCTCTACTTTTGTTTCTGGAATTAATTTGTCCTTTGCTCTTCTGTGACACTGGTACATAACAGATGATAGAGGAACATATAAAACTCAATACTACTGGTCATGACAAAAACTCTGTCTGGACAAGCTACACATCTTCTTATAATTTTAATATTTGCTTATTCTATCTCATACTTTATGAGTCTCTCAGGAATATCACAGAGTGGCAGATCTTTAAATTTTTTTTCTGTGTTTTTTTTTTCTGAACTAAAATGGAAAAAAGGTCCCACCAGGGACATTGGTAATTAGTTTTCCTAGTGTATTAGCTTCTCCCCATGTTTTTTCTCTCAGTCTTGTGTTTAAACATAGGAGATGAAAAAAGAAATATTTGCAAATACTGTGCTATTGCAAATGTCAAAATGTTCAAGGGTACAAGTGGATTATTAATCATTGGAAAGCACTCAGCTGACAATCCATAAAAGGCAAAGTTTTTTATTTCTGTGAAACTATCTTTTCTCTCAAATAATTTCTTCTTGGCAGAGTGACAGCATTGGGTCAATAATTACTCCAACCATTGAAACTGATTTTGAAACCTTAAATCAAATTCAAGTAAGACCTGGTGTATAATAACTGAGAGCTTTCCTACTGCTTTGCAATACTAAATAGACTCACATAACAGGAAACTACACACGAAACAGAAGCCATAGAAGCATTTTGGCTAAGATAAAAGCAATAGACCATAAGGCTTAACTGGAATCCCCTCACACTTTCTACGCATTTACTGTTTCTAATAAAACCTCAGATATCCTGGAAAATGATCAGAAAGAGTGTAACACTAAATAAATTTGGGCAGCTCAGAAGATGAAAGCAGCCAGAATCATGTTTTACCCGGGGGACAAAACTACAAATCTACCTTCAAGCCAACGATGATAGAATTCAACATTGAATGAAAATTCTCATTCAGGTAGAAATTTTATGCCATGTAGAAAAAAACCTTACAAAATGACAAGTGACTCTTGACCAACATTGGCCTACATCTTCAATCAATGATGTAATTTTTTTAATCTATAAAGAGTAGAGAATTTTGATTGCTTCTTGAGAAAGTGTGGAGGCTCTTTTCTGTGCAGGTTCCTTCTTTTAAAAGTGCAGAGGAAGATTATAGCCTAAAGGAAATGACTAAAAGCACCAGAAATAAAGCAAAAAAAAGGCTGTCTTCTGTCACGGGAAAAATGTTTGTGCTGCAAATGTACGTATTTTTCTGTGTGTATATTTTCCCACAGAGAGCATGGGTGGAAAAAAAGTGACAAAAGTGAAAAGAAAATCACTGCAGAGTTTCACTGAGATAAAAAAGTTTAAACAACTTTGCCCCTCTGTGTCCCAAGCCTGCCTGAATCAAGAGGGAGAGCAATAATGTTGGGAAGGCTGTCTGGCACCGAGTCTAAGAGCCTTTCCCAGTTGGCACAGTTATTGAACTGGGAGATTATTGCCAGTGTTATTGCCTTTGAGCAGGGCTGGATTGTGGCTGAACACTTGGGTGTGTCATGTACCCACCACTGCCCACTGAAAATATTTGTGAAAGCAGTCCTGATAGCCCGTGGGTGGCCAGAGCTGTGCTGACCTCAAACAGTAACTGGGGTCCTGCAGCTAGAGCCCATAAGTGCTCTGATGGTGGCAGAAATGCTGCTCTGTCATCAGAACTGCTCAGGAATCAATGCCTCCAGCACACCAGGCTTCCTAATGGGTGCTCACAAAGCTGAATACCTTCAGTACATATGGTATTAATGGTTATTCTCTTGTTAAGTCATCAAATGAAATGCTTTGAGATTGCTTTGAGGGAGTGAAGGGAGACAGGTCAGAGGCATTTTTTTTAATGTGCAAACTAGCTTAATTCTCTCAAAGTCATTAAGCTGCAACACCAGATGTGAGTTTGGGTTGGGCTGTAAGAATTTCGTAGTGGGTTGATTCCTCTGTGGGGGAAAACGAGTGCTGCATACGTTCAGGAAATAGTTTTGGGTATGTTTTATTCAGGAGCAACAGATACCTAAGGTCATGTTCACCTTGTAAAGAGATTGCAAAAACAACAAGCAACCTACATATAATCAATCCATCATCAAGATTTTAGCTGGAACCACACCTGTGTCCCAGACTGTGCTATCAACAGCTGCTGCCTGTCTTTGTCACCTCCTTATAAGCACTGAGATCACATTTAGGAAATATTTTGCACTGGCTATTTTTGGATATATAGATTTTTCTTTTTTTAATTTTGGATGTTGAAGCCATGTGTTCCTGCAGACCACCAGTATAGATGGAATTCATCTGCTGCTACTGGATGTGAGGATTAGTATATCACCTCTAGTACAAATCATATGTAAACATACACATTCCTGTCAAAAGCGAAGCTCAATTATAGTATTAAAAGCCAAGCTCAATTACAGTATCAAAAGCCAGTTCTCTGATTCATGGTATAGCAAACGTGTAGAAGGGGATAACGGATATAGCATTAAATATAATTATTCCCCTACTTAAAAACACCCACAGACCCTGAACAAACCAACAACACACATTTGAATGGGTAGAGTGTTTTTGTACTGGTTTATGACTTTGCTTATGGGGGCAGTGGCTTTTATCCAGTACGAAATACAGATTCAATGCCTGGGGAAGCGCAGCTCAAGGCTGTAACTCATCATGACGTCAAATCTCTCCAGCCCACACATAGCTGGGATCAGCTGCTCCCTTTGCACCAAACACTCTGGGGCAGGGTGGTACCTGAGGGTGCTCAGCAGCTGCTCTCTGGCTCCTGGCACCCTCCCTGGCAGGCTGGGCTCTGAGGAGGCCAAGGGGCAGCAGCAGCTGGAGCACTGCTGCCACACTCCCCAGCTGCTTACCGCACGCTGAGCTGAATCTGGAACTGCAGGAGTAGGAACTATTGAAACAGTTCCTTTTCCTCACTCTACAGTGAGGAAAAACCTGTTTGGAACACACTAAGGTCTCCTTCAGTCCAGGCAATGTTGCATTTATTTATGATGCAGAGCACTCATGCTTGATTTCTGTCAAAGATGCTACTGGAAGGCAAACGATGGCACATAGCCAAGTATTGTGAGCTCTGTCAGACTGCATCAGAATGACTGTGCTATTTGATGGAAGACAATATTTGATGCCAGATATTTCCATTCAAAAAGAAGATAAAATTGTATTCCTTTGCTCTCCTCCCAGTCACAGGAAAATTACACATATAATTTCAGTGATATTTCCTTTTTAAGGCTGAAGGAAATTCCTCCTAAGGATGAATCAGGTGGAAAGGGGAAATTTAGTGAGCACTTTTGTTGCTAAGAATAATTTAAGGGAATTAGTTTTGGTTTAAAGGGCTGCCTTCAGACAGAGCTGCATGTTGTCTTGAGGGCACTGAGTCAGTAAAGCCAAAGAGTTAAATACTGCCAGGCATGTCCAGGTAAAGTTGGGTAAACTAAAGCCAATTTTATTTATATATAATTTCTTTCAGGGGGAAAAGTTTAAGAGTACAATAAAGTTCAAAAGCCTTGGGGATACTATAGCAATAAAATATCATATAGACAGAAGTAACAAGTCAGAACTGAGTTGTCCCCTGACACGAGCTGTGCAGGCTTATAAAAATTAGCTTCTTATGAAGACATATCTGTGCTTATTATAGATGAAGTTTCAGAACATATTTCTTCTATTTTGCTTTTCTATTCTTTCTAAACAACTCTTTTAGGTATGTTTTCAGAAAATATCCAGAGCACTCCATGGCGAGTCTGTTATGTTTAAACATAAGTAATACTCTGTGGCCATTTTTGTGTGCATTTGGTGCTCTAGCCCTTTTGTTTTAGTATTCCAAAGCAGTGACTTTAAATGTGAAATCAAAAAATTGCTAAAAATTTCTCTCTTACTATTATAGGAACCAAAAATCCTATGCTTCATGTATGATCCGATTTCAAAAGTCAAGGCTTTCCAGCTTTGTAACATCAATAATTTTTCATAATTGTAATCCCATAAAGTTCAAGAGAAATTGAACTTCTCTTTTCAGCTACCTTAACAGTTTAGTAGTTTCTCTGAATTGACTGGAAACCCTATTTGTGATTCAGAAAGCTCTTTCACCATTTGATTTCTGATGTTATGTCATTAATATAAAATTAATCATTGCTTGGTTTCTCCATACTTACAGCAGACAATATGTTCTTACCTAGGAGGTAAGAACATGTTACCTGCTATAAATATGTAAGTGATCAATGTTTTGCAATCATGTTGGTATATCCAGATACTTAAATTATAGTGACTGTCATAAAAACCTTAAAATTCATAATTAAATTTGACAGTCTCAAAAATTATCGATAGTTCTCTTTCACTCTAGCATAGAAAATACTTAATTTTCCATGCACCATCTAGGCTAGGAAGATGAAATCCTCAGAAACACTATTATGTGTTTGTTGAAATTTATTATGAAGGAATAAAGCCAATGACATTCATTTCATTTGCAGAGAAAACAACAGTGTTGTATTGACAAATAGATAGATATGTTTAGGAAAAAAAAATCCTCCTTTATAAAATAAATAAAAGAAGTGTCATTGAAAAATGGACTGTCAGATTGGTGCTGGTCTAATGCTGTTCTTTCTGCAATGAACATTATGCATTAGTGAGCTGAGAGCAACAAGCGGAATTATTTTGAGATACTACATATTATTTCTTTAGAATAATACAATCAGCTATTCCATCTCAGGCAAATCGGTCCCTTAAGCTATAAATGTATCCTGATTATTTGTCTCATAAGCAGCCAAATGGAACAGGAAAAAACAGGAGTTGTACTTTCTTAGTAAATTTCTCCTATGTGGTAAACATGCTTGCAGAAACAATTAAGCACCCTGAAAAGAACATCTCTCATTTCCTGTGAAGCATAGCTGATTTTGGAAACCAGCATCTGTGAATACAAGAAAATTGCTGCAATACCTGGTTAGTCTCTACATATTTGTGAATAAATTGTCATTTACAGTGACCTTCATTGCTTATGAAATATGATCTGGTTTTTAGGCAGTTTTGTCTTTTTTGTTTTCAACAAACTACAAACGAGATGAAATGCCTGATATAGTTTGAGAATGTCTGTCTTTTATTGGCACATGTCTGATTTCTATTTTCTGGTGAAAATCTATGGAAGTATTCCTATTGTTAATGGCAACAATGTTAGCCCAGCCTTGTTACTCCTCACTGTAATTCCTCATTTCAAGGATTTCTCCAGCAAGAGCATAGCTGCACCATCCCAGTTGCTGTGTTTCACTCCCAAATCTGAGGGGCAGCTGGGGAGAGATTTGCACTCACCACAGGTGAGCAGAGCCATCATCCTGGTGCAGAGGTGAGGGATGTTGGAGAAAACAGTGTACAGCCTTTGAAAAGCAGGGAACAAAGGCTGGAGTTGGAAAACGTGTAAAATCCCTGGAACCTCTTTGTCCTTGTCTGTTGCAGGAGATACCCCAAAAAAGTTCATCTGAATGAAAAAGAATCCTCTGTGAGCTGGGTGAGGCATTGTAAATATGATCTTGAGGAATGTAATGAAGAGACAGAGTAATTAATTAGCTAATTATTACTTGGATAGTGATAAGGCTTATCTTCATGTCCATGAAACTCTCCTGGCTAAGTGGTGGCTCGGGATCCAGCAGAACTTGTACTTGCACTCTTTGCCATTTTTATGGTGTTGCTAAATGCTGCTCAGAGAGGGCTGGAAGCTGTGCTAATGGCACTTTGTGCTAGCAGGGCTTGCTGCCTGGTGCTGCAGAGGTTTCCCTGTGCACACCCTCTTCCCCTCACCCTCCTGCTAGGTGTTGTCCTCTCCCTAGGGAGAACAGCCTTGGGTCTGTCCTGCCTCCCTTGTCCCCCCAGCGAGGCCTTGTAGCTGCCACATGAGCAGCACAGGGCAGCAAGTGCCCAGGACAGAAGAGGGAGTTAAATCTGCCCCTGGGCTGCATTTGCAGCGTTCAACCACTCCAGGCCTTTCTGACTGCAGCATTTCCAGACTTGCTGTGCACTCAGAATAACCAGCTTGGCTTGGGCTTATCTATTTAAACAGCTTGAATGGGCTCACACGGGGTGAAGGTTTTTTCCAAGAATTTTCTGTCTTGGGTCTTTCTTAAAGCTGTGAATTTCCTGAGTTCTTTCAGTTACACCTGAGGACCATTTAGCTCTGTCGCACTCGGCAAATGTGACAGCAAGAAAAAAATTTAAATGCTAAAACTTTAGCAGGCAGCTGAAAAGCAGCATTGTAACACACAACAAAGGAGAAAGAATATTTCTATGGAGTGCTAAAAATGACTGCTGTATAGTTTATTTGCTCCCTGCTCTCACCTTCATACCTTGTCCCAGCGTCTTGATGACTGCAGTGACTCATGGGGACTCAATCAGAAATTTGAAGCAAAACAATTTGAAAAATGCCAGCTTCTTTGTAAGAGGTCAGAAATTGTATTTATACATTACTAGTTAAAAGTATCAGCTACTTAACAGTTCTGAAATTTCTGTGTTTAATAGTAGGCAGGATGATCTGCAAAGTCAGCTGTGGACACAATACGGTCTTCTGTTGGTTCTCTTGCCTCTGACCTGCAAATAAGGCAAGGTGAAAGCTAAATGGGCAGGGCTGGGAAAAGCCAGGCTTTTACAAAGAAGTGGTAAAAATTATCTAGATTTTCTTTCTTTCTTTCTTTCTTTCTTTCTTTCTTTCTTTCTTTCTTTTTTTTTTTTTTTTTTTTTTTTTTTTTCACTGAAGCATTTCTAAGTAGCAACCAAAAAGACAGATGCTGGAGCTGTGGCTTGTCATCTTGATTGCCTTAGGCTGATTCTGTCACCAAGTCATTTGACTGGGCTCCTCTCCCCCTCATTTACAGTCGAGCCATAGCACTCTTCCCCCACTTCTGAAGGGTGTTATAAAGCTTAATTAGTACAAAGTCCTTTGAGCAGAGATTAAAGGAGAGCAATGCTGGATGTTCCTCCTCCTCTGGCTTTAGGTTTGAAGCTGATCCATAGCGTTGCCCTTCATCAGCTGGTGCTGCGCAGGTGCCACATAAAAGGACAGGCTGCTCTCAGAAAAACCTTCTTGTGATGGACAGGAGGACAAATTCACTGGGCACTGCCCCAGGTCCATTTCAGCGGTGTCCAACTGCAAATGTTGCATTGATAGAATAACAGAACTACAGCACATACTGAATCCACCTGGACAGTGAGAAAAGTTCTGGGAATGTAAGAGATTTCTGGAGGGACACCCTCAGCAAAATCCCCTTGTCTTGTGGTAGAAAGTCACTGGGTGTGTTTTCCTTAAATCCCCAAATAAATTAGTCAATGCTTTATTTTTTATATTTTTAAAATGGAACCTGTGAATACCTAGATATTTAAAGCACATCCTGGAATTTCATCCTCGAATAATTTAATGAAACAGCAGTCACAGGACTGAGGTTTTTTATACATCATTGTATAATAAAGTCACTGGAAAATAGATGTGAAAATTTGGGCTGATAATTCCTGCTGGTGAATGATGTAGAAAATACCTGAAGAGGTCCTAAAAGAAAGCAAGCAGAATAATGGAGAAGACGATGGGGCACCTGCATAAATGTCACAGATGGGAGCTGCTAGAAATTCTTTCATGTAAATCAGGAATAATTCCCAGAGATCATTAGTACTACATAGGTAAATACCAGTGAGAAATCAGAATCAGAACCAGGGTATGGATAAGTGGTGAGAGCAAGCAGATAAACATTAAAAGGTGCACGTTTTTGGCTGGCTGTTCTGATATGTTCTAATTAAGATCAGTAATAGGATTCACACAGCTAAATCCCTGCACATCACAGTGAAAATTTAGTCCTGATGCCTGCCTGCAAGAACATGGGTGGGGGGAAGGGAAGGGAAGGGAAGGGAAGGGAAGGGAAGGGAAGGGAAGGAAGGGAAGGGAAGGGAAGGGAAGGGAAGGGAAGGGAAGGGAAGGGAAGGGAAGGGAAGGGAAGGGAAGGGAAGGGAAGGGAAGGGAAGGGAAGGGAAGGGAAGGGAAGGGAAGGGAAGGGAAGGGAAGGGAAGGGAAGGGAAGGGAAGGGAAGGGAAGGGAAGGAAGTAGAAGAATGATAAAATGACATTTTACCCCACTCTTTTAGAGGAATCATCTAATAATTGCTGAGCAGGATTGGCAACATCTTTTAATGTTAGATTTTCTTTCTTTTTTCTTTTTTTTTTCTGTAGGCAGGGTGGTTGGAAAGGAGGGAGGGAAGGAGGGTGAAGTGAAGGATTAGTCTGGGTAAACAATGAAGCCTCAGTCTGGATGGTTTAAAACTCAGGATAATCCTAGCAAGTTGGGAGCTCTGCAGTGGGGTAGTTTGAAATGTAAATGTGACATTCTCCTTGGTAAATTAACAAGACATGACTGCAGGCTCTCCTTGTTACTACAGTCACATTCAAAGAGTCACTCGTTCTCTCTCTTTTCATCTAATGCTATGACAATAGACAGTCACCAGGAGCCTGCTTCAAATAAATATCAAATCAAGCCTTTATCGTATCCAGAAGTGACATATGTGCTGAATTATCTTTTATTCATTTTACACAGAATTTTGTTGTTATGAACACCATATAACAGGATGCAGCTGGGATGCCAGACCCTCTCCCCCATCCCCTTAGCACCAAGTTCTTGCACGCTTCCACAGAAAAATGGACAGAAGGTATCTAATTCATGATTATGAAGTAAAAATTTAAATTTTATTATACAGTTGCCTAAATGGAGATGATTGATCATGTTTTGTTCCTGAACATCTATGAGGGATTTATTGAAATTTTTATTCTATTACTTTAAAAAACATTGAAATAATGTCCTCACCCACCATTAACATGCCCTGACAATAACAATCATGAGCCAATGTCAGATGATGAGATGTGGCATCTATACAGTACAACTCCTGCTAATTCCATCTGTCCAGGACATAGAGGCACGTTCTCCTGTTCAAAAAGGAATGGATGGCAGTGTTTAAACTATTATTGTAACGTCTTTATTGCTTCCTGTTTTCTGAGGAGAGATCTGAGGATGGGAATGCTGTGGAGATGGCTTTTGCCATCAGAGTGTTTTTTCTCACTCTTTGGGCTGTTTAGCACAAACTTGTCTGGTCCCTCGAGGAAGGTCACCAGGGAATGGCTGCCATACACTTATCACAACCTGTCTCTCTTTACTTGATGCCTTTTTTTCTCCAACATGCCTTCTAGCCTCTTCTCAGCCTCCAATTCACTGCTAAACTCTTTGGAGACATGCCAGAGTGGGAACACCTAGCTTTTCACAACTTAGTGGAAAGAATTTATTCTTCAGAAGGGTTGCAGGGCAAGTCTTTTGTTACCAAGTGTACAGGCAGTGGTAGAATGATTTTCTTTGTGAACTTTATCAAGAGCTCCACAGTTGTGATAGCCCAGCATTTCAGAGATGAAATGCATTTTAATAGAATATTTTGAGCATATCTTTTTTTCTGAACCTGAAAGCGGCCTCACTGTGTGTTTATAGCCCACGAGCTGTCCAGAGGAAACTTCTAGCCATGTTTGCTGCATTATCTTAGACAGCCATGCAGACATTGCCTCAGTAAACCCTCCTTTAAACTTGTGACATAGTGGTGTGCATGCTCAGGCTTGGACATCCCCACCAGAAATAAATGCTGATCTTTGCAAAGCTCTAATGAGTATTACTGTGGTTGTACATATCTGCAGTAAAGAGATAGCTGTTTCCTGCCTGTGGCACTGGTATTACTTTTACATGTATTTCAAAAATATGACAGAGATCAAGGTGTCTGAAAATAAATTCTCAGAAAGAAAGCACTACCAATGCTTTAGCACACTCATTAATCTCTCAAAGCTAGATTGCTCCACAACAGAAGCTGGCCAGTTATCGACAGCAATCCTTTCCCAGGGGGTTTCATATAACTTAAGCTTTACCCACATGCTAAAATAGCTTCAATTAAATATCACTTTCCATGTGCTCACATAAATTCTCATGTGTCAACCAAGATTTTTTTCCATGGTGATTTTATGTGCTTCCATTGTAGTCATTACTCCTCTTCAAAAGTGAAATCTGCTTTCTGTGTTGTGAGTGAGGTATCTGACAGGACAAGTTGTCAAATGGTTGCTAAAATTTAAACTATGTCTTTTGTGAAACTGATGGGCATATTTGGACATTCCCAGCAACAGCAGCAGCGCCATAATAAGACAAGGTTCTTAAGTAATGAAGGATCACAAACACTGCTAAAAAATTCCAGGAGAACCTGCTCTTGTGTGGTAATTCAGGTAGCACTGCTCACCTCTGAAAAAATGTTCAAAAATCCCTTAAATGCAGTGCTTTTGCCATGAGCAGGATTCTTGGTGCTTCCCAGCAACCAAGAATATAATGGAAAATATCAGGAGTTATGACTCTTTAAAACATAATTTCTTCATTTCTGGATACTTTGTTTAACACTGTTTTTGTGTGAAATGGATGTGATGCTACATCCAGAAAAGACGTTTGAGAACATCTGAGTTCAAAAGACCCCTAGTAATACTGACATTCTCAGTTCTGCAACAGGGAATGCAATGTACACACCTCTATACTGAAGCAAGGAGATGGTGGCTCTGTGCTAACAGAAACCAGCCCCATTTGCACCACAGCAACTCATCACAACCCATACCAATTGGTGTCAAAGGGTTTGGGAATAAAGGCAACCACGTGTCCTGGCATGGTTAGCTGTGGTAGCAAAATTTAATCCATTCTAAAAACTCAGCCTAAATCCTGCATCACCTAGAGAGTTAGTCTATGAGTTTCAGCACTGCAGACAAGGCAGTAAACTAAGGACAGCGTTTTCTGACTTCATTACCTGATCAAATGCCATTTAAAATTCTCTTGATCTTTTCTCAAAGAGAAGACATTACTTTCTGCATTTAAGTCCTTGTAAAAATAACATGGGTGCTAGAGATCTGCAGCAGTTGCACTGTTTAAATAGGACATCCCAGTTCACAGCTTGGAGAGCCTGTTTTACATCCCAGAGTGGCTTACTTGGCAAGTCACTCAGAGCCAGACCTACACACACCCATGTGCCTCACTCAGCCCCGTATGAAGCTGTTTTAAGTGAGAGCTCGGCTGCTCAGGGCATCTGCAGTGTGCTCAAGCTGAGTAACTCTGCTCTTTCTAGGTAAGTCTGCTCAGCACAGCATTGTCCTGAGTGAATGAACTCTCCTGATGAACCTGTCTTTTTGTCTCATTCATGGGACGCTCTGCTGTGGCCAGTAACACTTGTGATTCCCTCTGTGCCATGCTTTCCCTGGCTTTCAGGTACTGACAATGCCACAGAGGCTGAATGCTGTGAGCCTGAACTAATGCACATTTGTAAAAATAACCCTTTGAGATCTGAGGAGAGAAAGAGCTTATAGAATAGCCTGTCTCTGGCCACTGCTGCTCCTAGTTACATCATTGATTTCATATAGTAGTTTTAATTCATAATTGAAATTTGCCCTTGTGTTTGACAGGAAATGGGCAACATCAGAGAAAGCATTGAAGTGACTATGTGCACTTACTACTAGAACATGCAGGTTGACAAGTAGTTTTAGAACTCAAAAAGAATTTTTAATGTGATGTCTTAGCGCAGTAATTGATTCATATATACCAGCTTGTGATCTGCAAGATAAAAATGCTGATTAACTATGATGCAAGAATGCTTTAAAGTAGAATCCTTTGATTTCCATATTTTCTGACAGACATAAACTTATTGAATAACATTTGCATGATTTTTCTGTCTTATATCCTTAATCAAATTAAAAGATTTAAAGGAAAATGTATTATTTATAATGCTTTTATGTAACAGGATTTAATCTTATCCTGTTGAGTATTTATTTATGTTAAGTACAGCTACTTTGACACAATTTGATACTGTCCAGTACCTGAAAAAAAGAAGGAGAAATATAGTCAGAACATAATAGCATCTCCTTGACATGGGAATATGTGAACAGCAACAAGAAGGGTCTTATGAGGATGTACATTTGACAGATATTTCATCCTCTGCAATCTTTTTCCTCTCATGTTCTGCTGTGTTGCATCTAAAAGCTTTTTGTTTCTCCCACACCACAGGGAAATGACACCTGACCTGAGGTTTAACTAGTTTTCACCTAGGATTTTGGATATTGTGATCAAATAATGAAGTTAAAACCAGAATAGCATATTGCCAATGGAATGAAAAGTATCATAAATACTGGCATCAAATGAAAAAGGGTTCTATAATACATGACTTTCAAGGAAATAGGGTTCTATAGTAGATGACTTACAAAGAAATATGCTAGTCCTCAAACACCATGTAAATGGCAGGGACAAATCTATTTTCTGTTTAGAAAGATATTACTAATTGTAAAATTAGAAACTTACTATCTTTAGGCTACAAGATTGTTGTCTGGCCTCACTTATTCACATTGCAAGTTATCTCTCCTTACATGCCTGGATGGACTTTTATCCAGTTGTCCTAATTTATATTTTCATAAATGGTTATCTGACATTCATTCCTATACTATATTTCAAGCAGTACATAAAATGATTTGCAAATCTCATAAAATCAAATGTCTGTTTTCATTGGCTTGTACAGGACTTTAATATTGATATGACTTCATTCAATTTGGCTTGGTTTGATCTTTTTCATTCTCCTGTCTCCCTCAATGCTTGAAAATTAAATGACAGATTTAGAGTTCATTGGGCAAAATTATTTGATTTGACATCCATGTTCCAATAAATATAACAGGTTCATTGTATTTTCCTTTGGAGCAGGATTAAGCATAGGACTACCAATATTTGGATATGCCAGTATTAGTATTAGTTCTTAGGAAAATGAATAAAAAATGGATAAGGACATGGGGAAGACAGATACAGCTGGAAAGAAAAACTATAAACAACCATTGCTTGGTCTGCTGCACTGCAGAGAGAACAAAAATTTGAGTCCAACTGCTTTATAAGATCTCCTGTCAAAACCACAGCAACACTAGTGGACAGTGTTTCATTGGACTGGGAACTACTACACCTCAGGTGGATTCCCTGTTTCTGTCGCTTTGAGATCCTGAGGAAAAGCTGGATAAGGGATCTAGTCAGAAACCACAGCTCTCAGAAGCATCAACAGAGCCCATCAAAACAAAGAACTTCGGATAAGAGCTGGCTGGAGTTTTGACTTCTTTTTCCCCGTAAAGTTCAGCTAGGTATTCCAGTGCATTTATTCCACAGCTTCTCTTGTTGGCCTTTCTCCTTATTTTCTTTCCACTTCATGTTCTGTCATCCCCTTTTCATGATATTAAAAGGGAACTAATCTCTTTCCTTTCAACAGATATGAATTGTAAGAAAATTAGTGTTTGCCTTGTCAGTTGATCACTGTGTTTGTGTATTATGTCCCTCTTTCACATCTCTTTGTGCACGGCAAGTCTCTTTTTCAAGAGTCAAGAGTCAGGATAGGGGAACGGAATTCCCAAGGGATCAGAAATAGCTGGCAACAGATAGGAGGAGAAAGCGCCTCTGAGGCCGAGGAGTGCCAGCACAGAGGTACCACAGGATACATCATCAGACAGGCACCTCTCAGACCTCCTTGCCAAGTGAGCCCAACCTGTCCTACCCCATGTGCAAAGGAGAAAAACCTCTGACACCCAGCCCCAAGCACCATTTCTTTGCATGTATTAAAGGACAGTGGAAGAATTGCTCTGAAACAAAATCCCTTTTAACTGGAGAAATTTGTCTGCTCTGGGGAGAACAATCTGCACTGCAGGAATAGTAAAGTTTTTCTGCTAAGTGATGACAGTATATTTTTCCATACACCACTCCCTAAAGAGTTCTTCATAGGTCAAACATGATTCCAAATGGTTTACATGAAGACAGTTCTGTGAAAGAGACTCAGAGTGCTTCCAATTAAATCGTGTCATGAAGAACTCACATTAAGACATTTTTGTGAAGAGAAACTGAACTGAAACAAGCAAGCAACAGGTTCAGGCCCAGCAGGATGAGCACATGTGTAAGACAGTTGTTAATCTCATTTCCCAATCTGTAAAGTGAGGTTACTGAAATTTATTTTCCTTCTAAAGTTCTTTTAGTTTCTTGTCTGAAAATTTTCATTAAAGGCTGGCTGATTACCCTTCAAGTCTGTGTGTTTTGAAATTTCCATATCAAAACCAGATTAATTAGTCTGTTTTAGTTTGCTGTCTCTCAATAGTGGTCAATGATTGATTCATCAGGAATTCAAGAGTTTTATAATGCACGCAATGGCATTATAGATAAAAATAATTCCCATGAGAGAACATTGCTTCCTGGCTCAAGCTGGTGATCAGCTTATGCTTTGAAGCATGTGGGCTGATAGCCCTTGTAATTTTATCCTTCTGCAGAAGCTTTTTTTACAGTATTCATATGTGTCTAATCCTTTTTTAGAATCTTGCTAAGCTAGGTTGCCTCAACAATTCACTTTCCATTTGCTCAGGTTCTGATATAGGTGAAGATTTGTAGTATTCAGGAGTGGTTCCAAGGCTCAGCTTCTCAGTTCTTCAAAATTCACAAAGAGCCTTGTCTGAAGGTTATTAGTCATGGCTTTTTGGAAAATGTTGTGATTATACAGAATAAAATGAGAACATTAAACAGCATTCCAAGTTTACCAGTATGCTTACTGTATAATGCAGTGGCTTGTTTACAAGATACAACAAATGAACACACATCTATTAACAAAAATTAATGATGAACAATTGCTGTAATATCTCCTTGCTTGAAAAACACCTCTTGCAAATAAATTGAGTTAACAGTAGTTTGCTGATTGGCTTTATCTCACAAACAAGAAAATGAAAAACATTAATGAATTCACTTTGGTGACATTAAGATTGTGATATAAGAAGCAATAAAAATTTATGGGCTGTTATGGAGAGTGGGTGTAAGCAAACTTAAACTACAGGAGCTTTTTGTTCTCGACATTGTGTAGATATTGCATCTCAGTTTCTGAGGCCTGTATTTGCAGTGGCATTGTAGAAATGGCTTAGTGAAACACAAAGCTATTAATCTATTCTGCGGAGGAATCTGTCAAGCACTTGTTGTATTGGGGAACAGAAGCTGAATATAAGAGTGAAAATATTAAACATTGACATGCAAAGACTGGCAGAAATCTGTTGTATAGAATATGCATGGAAAGGACTATTACCTGATGTTTTATTAATAGGTATTTCCAGACACAAGTGTATATTTTAAAATAAAGAGAATGGTCAGAAAGATATAAATGGGAGAAATTAATAAAAAGAATAGAAACACAAGGACTTCCCTTCAAGGACTTCAGCTTTAGGGAATTCCTGGGTTCACCTTGGCTGAACATTCTTCCCTGCCTAATGTGCAGAGTTTGACTTTGATTTCTAGTGGGGACAAATACTTTGGTTTGGAAAATATTTTAAAATGCCAATATGAGTATTTGCTGTTTTGAAAGGTTTAAGTAAGGTATACCTTATTCAAATAGATGCAAGAAATACCTCTATACCCAATGCTTGCAGACTAACACCAAGGAGGCTTTAGGAACTTCAAGCCTTGTTCTACAGCCTAGTCTGGACTACATCAAGAAATTCAACAGTGAGAGAATAATTGTGATAAAATTTTTGATAGATAGCTTCTTCAGGATTTGGGAATTTATATGGTTGCATTTTACTCTAACTTAATCTGACGTCTCTCTTCTGTACACACACAAATGGTAAGTCTCTGTGCTGTGAACAAAAAAAGCCTCTTTCCAATCCAGTCCTTTCCTAGTAGGATACTGATAAAATAGAACCCTAAGGAAATCTGCACAAAGCCAAGAAGCAGTCATCTCTTTGCTGAAGACATGGAAGAGAAGGATCAGCCCCTGAGAGTGAAGGCTATGGCAAGTTAACAGGTGGTCTGGGGCATTGTGTGCATACATCATGTATATAAGAGAACACATGTGTGATTCTTTGTGCTAATTTCTATCTTCTATCACCTCCTCCTTGTCATTTTTGAATTTATATGTTTGGGAGAAACTGTTGTGTAGCAATCCTGGAGAACTAAATTGTCTAGACACATCCTATGAGTACTTCATGGTATGAGTATTTCACTAGTCCGAAATCTTCCTGTTTAATGGGCCATGAACTCAATCCACTGACTGCTTCAGAGAAATATAAGCTTATGTGTGTCCTGTCTTCGGCTTGAGTCTGAAATTCCAGGTAGTACCCATTTTTCCTTTCTCATGTGATTATTCTAATGATTTTGGATATTTTCATTAAATAGGCTGACACCACAAAATGCATTTCATAGTGGCCACCACACAGGGAATCTTTCTGGGCAACTACTCACTAGTAGGCTGCATATTAAAAGTGCTTAGACATAATTTGTTTTGTAATTGTTTTAATAAAGCCCATTCACCATAGTTTTCTAATACAGAGTTTTCAAGAGAAAGCCACTGTGTCAAAAAAGTGGTCTCACAGGCAATGGTGTGACCAAAAATCATTCCTAAACTCAGAACTGATTATAATGAGGCAAGACATTTTCAAAGTAATCCAAGGACCAAAGCAATACATACCACTTACTATAACTAGCTGTCACTAAATTCAGTGATGAAAATGTTTACATGGGCACATAATTACTTTCTGACAAATGGGTAAATAAAACCTCCTGCCTAAAATTTGTAATGTTAATGTTGCCATTCTAGTGTCACTTTCTGCTTCTCTCTGTGGGAGCGAATCCTGCATCCCAAAACCAGAGCCTTGCCAAGGCTGCTGGCAAGATCCTGGAGAAACTCTGAAATGGCCAGTCTGCCTGAAGGAGACAAATTAGGCAGCACTTCAAAAACTCTCTACAGAAAGCATGGTAGATACAGGAGATCTGAAATCTAGCTATGTGAAATCTGCTAAGAGAGCAAATGCCAGGTCAAGCTCTGAGACAGCTGGAATACTTTGTTTTTCCTTGGTCCTAGGACGACATACCAAAACCCTGAAATCCTCTGCTGTGAGTTTCACTTAGCATCAGGAAAGTGAAAATTTTGCTTTACACCATCCATGACAATCTGTAAATACTAAACCCAAATCCTCTTTATATCAAATCAAGTTTTCCCCATGTAATTTTTGATGTCACTGAAATTCATACAGATTGTAAAGGAAATGGAAAAGGCTGTTCATTATTCATTAAGGGAGGACAATTACAGGTATAAAAGGAAACAATTTTCTTAATGTCTCTTTTGCTCCTGGAATGTGATTGATGGTTGGTGTTACTAAAACAACAGAGAAAAATCACTTAATGACAAAATAATCTTTTTGTTAGGCTGCAAGGATGTCATGGACGTTGTATTCCCCTAAAGCACACATTCTTTCTATAAGACTCTCAGAGGATTTTAGAGCAGCATTACCAATCTGCTCTACACAAAAGAACCCAAAGCAGGAAGAAAGCAGAGGTGCTCAAGAGATCCTGGCTGGAAAAAAGCAAATAAAAAATTAAAAAAGAAAGAAAATGGTAAAACGAATCTGTGTACTGAAAAGACTAAAACCAGAAAAGGTTACATTGCAGTTATCTCTGTAATCTGCCCATCCATCTCTGCTACTAATTGACTTCATTAGATGAAACCACTTTAAAATGGGGTTTGATGAATAGGGTTGAATACTGAGATTGCATGTGTGAGAATAGGAGAATGGACTCCACTTCCCTTTTGGTGCTGTGTTTCTATGACTACTGCTGAGACTAGGAATCAGACAGAGCCAGTCTCCCTTGTGAGAGAGCCACAGTATCTAGGTACCACCAAATACAACTCCCTTCTGCTACAAGGCATGGACTTCGTGCCATGCAAAGAATAAATAACATTGATTTTAATAAAGGTTGTTGGGAGAAAAGCAGCAAGCTTAGATCATTATCATAAGAACATTTTCCTGATTTGTGAAATGTTTGTGCCAACATTTACTGCCGTATTTTTTCTTAATGTAATTGTTTACTAGTAAAACCAATCTCAAATAGAAATAAGTGTTTGAAGCTTACTAGGTGGTGAGAGGAAAGTAGCCAAAATGTTGCTTCTTAAAAGGAGATTTGTACTTATAAAATCCCCAAATGATTATCTTCACAATAGTCATTACTTTATGGTACAAATGTCTCAATGACTCATCCTTATTTATTGTATTATGGTAAGCCTTTGGCATATATCTAGAGATGATGACTACCTCTTCATTTTCATTGTCAGTAAAATAAGCCAGTATTATCACCACACAATGAACACACCTCAAAGGAGAATTAAGGATTTTGAAGCTAATTGATCTTAGCTGGGTGTATTTGGGTCAGCACTTGTCATTGTATGTAGCCCTTGACCATTACCTGGCTTCCCTGGACTCAAACTAAGCCACCCACTCTTCACTTGCTTGAAGAAGGAATATTTATTTTATTCTTTTGTCCACAATGGAAGATAAGCATCTGCTTGTGCAGCTCAGCACTCTGAAAGCAAAGGGAAGAAGTTTTGTCACTATTTCTCCTAAATGATGGCTTGAGTGCCTGAGCCCACTGGGTAGGCGAACTCCACCTTGCAAAGGTCTCAGAGCTAGCTAGAGATAACATAAGCAGACAATTGTGTAATGTGTAGTTTTCACCTGAGATATCATAAAGGAACCCCCCTTTCCTTGGGTAAACTTGCTGGTATATTTCTATTCTTTTACTTTCCTCCAATATAGAAAAGCAGAGCCATGCAACTGAGAAAGCAGAAAATATTATTTTCTCTAAAAACAACACATAATTTTATTCCCTGTTGCTGGTTTGCTATGTACTCCTCATGCAGACTTTTGACCAAGGGATGTACCTCACATTAAGCCATGGCAAACTGAGAGAAATTATTCAACAACAGCATCTAACAGATGCCCAGAGTCTACAGATATATTGATGAAAAATTGAGTGTATGGTCTGCTGGAGTGACATTAAAAGTGTTGAGAGACACTTTACATCTTAATAATAATTATAATCAGATGAATGATAGTTCCAGTATGTTCATCAACATTTTCTAAGGAAGCCAAATTTATTGTTTAGCCTTATATTTCTCAGGAAAGATTGAGCAGAACTTTGTCAGGTCATGTTCTGAAGAGGGTTCTCTCTACAGCATTTGATGCTGATTGCTGCTGGAGGAAGGATAACAAATTAAATGGCTCATTGATCTGTTCCAGCACAGAAAATCCTACATTTCTCTGTATTTATTGTACTACTGAATACCCAAAGGCTAAATGTAACTCTCCCAACAACTTAATATGAGAATATGTGAGAAGCCTTTGAAATCAGAACAGTCCTGTAAGAATCACAGAACTGTAGTATTATTTAGGTTATAAAAGAGTCCAGCCATTAGCCTAGCACAGCCAAGTCCACCACCACTGAAAATGTCCCTAAATGTCCCTAAGCTGGGTGCAGACATGGCCAGGACCTCAACTGACTACAGGGATATTCCAGACCACATGACCTTGCCTTTAGTATACAAAGAGGGGGGAAGAAGGAAGAAGAGGGACATTTGGAGTGATGGCATTTATCTTCCCAAGTCCCAAACTGTTACCTATGATGGAGCCCTGTTTTCCTGGGGATGGCTGAACAACTGCCTACCCAGGGTAAGGAGATTGAAATCCTTACATTGTTTTGCTCATGTGGAAGACATAATTATATTGCTTTGTAATATTTATAGTTATTAAAAATTAATACAATCTCAATTTTAGGATCTAGGTACCCACTTGAGAATGAACATTGCTATATTTGAGTCATGCAGAAGACATCCTCTTCCCACACATAACAGTCTAAACTATGAAAAATCTCAACTCCTAAGACAATCAAGGATATCTAGTGGAAAATCACCACAGAGAATGTGGTACTCCTTCAACCAGTACCTAAAGGTTATAGTTGGTCAATGACTGTATCTTCAGCTGTGTAGGAATGATCTCTGTGGTCCAAGGTCTGGCTGTAGCACAATCACTTCCATGAGACTGTTCCTTTACCCTGTCAGTGACACCACCACCAGCACCCAGGTTTTATAATGTTTTGCTGAACAGCAGTCAGAATATTTAATCTGAATTAGATCTTGTCAATGGCACAGATTTACCTCTGGTGTAGCTGTGCAAAAGTGGAAAGCGTAAAAATATGGAAAGACTTGGTCTGTTGAATTTATTGATTAAATGAGATGCATACAAATCACAAGCCATATTCTATCTTTGGACACATAGATTCAACTTACATTGTGTCTAGTGAAGGCCATGAATTTGCATCTGTTACTGGAATATGGTTCAAAAAATCGTGTCATTATCTTAATGCAAACATAATTGTCCCTGATGTGCAAAGCAAGCAATGCCCTGACTCCTGACCTTGTGAAGAGCTGCTGACCCCATGTCTGAGCTGGACAACTCATTTGGCCTCATGTACTTCAGTAAAATCCTGCTAAAATCCATGAGCTCGGAATCTGCCGGGGTAAAAAAGAAAATCACTGGCAATGAATTAAGATTTTCTTTGCAAATAATTTTCACTGTTGGTATAAAAATATCACAAAAATATCAGTTTGAAGTAGAGCTGCAGAAAGACCTGAATAGATGCTAAAAATATATGGTACTGCCATGAAGATACAGTGAGAAAAGGTTTGGGATTTTTGCTCATAAGTGCTTGCTTCTAATGAGATACTATGAAACAGGGGTTTGCAGTTTAGAAGGTTGTAGCATCTGTTCCTTTATTACATGCTACTTCGGTTATTCAGATAATTCATTCTAGAGACCATTCCTGAAAAAGCAAGCTTGTCTGTAAGGAAAGTGAACATCTTCCATAGCTCAGAGAGAAAAAAACCCTTTTATTCCCTTCTCATAGAATCATGAAATGTCTAAAAAAGTGAATTGCAAGGAAACATAGGCAGCTGGGTTGCTGGCTATTGATGTGCAAAATTGATCAATGTGGTGGAGGCATTTTGAAAAGGACTCTAATATTTATAATATATAGAAAACATGTAGACAATATTAAGGAAGTGTCCATCACTTAATGAATTGCCTTGTTGTGCTGAAAAAGAACTAACGTACATCAGTATATAATTTGTCATATCCCCCTTGGCATTTTCATCTCCTCACAAGGAGGAGGTAGTGTTTGAAAAATATTTTGAGCCTCTCATCCTATTTCTGCAACTGTTACACAGAAGAGAACAAGGAGTCTATGCTGCACCAGGAAAGCAAGCAAAATGGGAGCTGTGAGACTTGAGAAGGAAGCACAGAAGGAAAATGCATCTCTTAGGACTTCTCTAGGAGCCCTGCTGGGCTTTTAAGACTGTTGGTGACACGATGGTCAAGCTCTCTGGCTCTGGATAAGCCACTTTATTTTTTTGTCATAGTAATTGCACTAACAAAAGCTGGCACTTCAGAAGTTGTGGCAGCTGATCAAACGCGGAAAATGCAGATGGTGAGAGCCCGGAGCCCAGCACAGCTAGAACAAGCAAGGTTTATCCACCTTGGGTCTGGCAGCATCCAGGGCATGGGGATCTGGAGACCAGTGAAGCACATGCTGTGCTTTTTTCTTGGGAAAAAAGGAAGTGAGCTCTAGAAAATAATTCTCATTGCTCCAACTCAGCAGAGCATCATGCTACATTTCTGAATGTATGATGTTTCTGTGATTTTTGAGGAAACTCAGTAGAAACCAACTCTTGATATCAAGCTAGGGAAACCACTAAAAGTATGACATACTTTAGCATTCAAAGTGTCAAATGTGTTTTTCTCAAAGTGTTAGAAATACTAAATCTGCAAATCTCAGTGAAAGGCCAAATACCTGGCAAACATTGTTACAGTCAACTATTTCAGTTAGTTTATTTTTACAATAAGAGACAGAGCCAGAACCGGTATTTACAGATGGTCTTTACAAGCATATCTTGGCATTTCTTATCAGATTGCTTGCTCTCCAGTTTGAGCAAATGTAAATTTTTTCTGGGCTGTATCCTTCTAAACAGTACAGGTGTGAAGTTATAAAATAAAGGGAAGGCACTTGCTAGTGAAAGGCCCCATGAGTCACCTGCAAATTTGCTATTTGTGCCAGAAGGAGTTACTTCCTTAGGGCAGCACTATGCCACAGTATAAATGGTGCACTAGCTGGGTGCTAGCCATGGAAATAACACAGTTTTTCATCTGGCTCTTATGAGTATGGGCACCACAATCTCTGTCTAAACATTGACAATGTCTTACAGAGCTAAAGTCTTGCCCAGGCAAATACAGGTTACATCTGTCTAACCTAGGTGATTCTTACAAATACTGCAAACTTTACCACAACTCCTCTCAACTGTTAACTATATTTATGGAAAAGTTCTGTGTTCTGCTTCATTAAAGCACTGCATTGGAACATTTTTCTCTTGATAGCCCTGTGTAATCTGACTCTGTATTATCCTGGTTAATATTCTTCTCTTCCACCATATCCCCTAACAGAGAAAAGAGGAGAAGGATTTACCAATAAAGAAAAAAAAAATACATTATATGAAATAAATAAACTGAAGAATTCTTGCTGATTCTTGTTTTCAGGAACCTGATAATGAGGAACTGAGTAGGCACTTTTTATTTATTATAATGAAGTGAAAAATGTGGAAAATTAGCATAGAAGTCCTTAGAGGATGTTATGGAAATAAACAAGAAAGAAAATATCAGACCCAAACCAAACCAAAAATAACTCTGGAGAGGAAAAGAAATTAATTTCAAGAATAATGTAATGCCATGCAGACCTGCTCTTACAGAAAACCATCAAGTTAATTTAATTTCACAAACCCCATTGCTCCAAGAAAATGTTGTTTAAATCAATTCATTCTTTCATTATGCCGCTTAAGAGCACCATGAACTGATGAGAAATTACTGAGATGACTTTCATGTATCAGAATCCCTTCAGTTTCACTTCATTTTCTATCCTGACATGGGATTAATGTGCTGTATTTGCATGCTAAAATAGTATATTTAATTGTAAAAGTGGTGTTGTTAAATTACCTTGCAATGAGTTTATTTTAAATGGTTCATTAAAGTTTTTAAAATAGCTTGCTGCATGATTTCATCTCTGCGCTGCTTTAATGGATTACATCTTCAACCAACAGCTGCATTGTAGGAAACCCTGACTTGCTGTTTGCCCTTCAACAACAGATTTTGCTCTAGGAACACTTGTGGTGTCACAGGATCAGGTTCAGATAATCACAGTACCTGAGCAAAAGTCCATCGCTCTCCAGAACTGCACAAAAATGGTATTGAACTATTATGCATAGAAACAAAGCATTGCTTGTGTTGGAAAGGACCTCTGAGATCATCAAGTGCAAGTTTTTACCCAGCACTGCCATGTTCACCACTAAGCTTTACCCCTAAGTGACATATCTACACTTTTTTGAACTCTGCCATGGATGGTGATTCCACCGCTTCCCAGAGCAGCCTTTCCCAATGTCTGACCACCTTTCAGATGAAGGAATGTTTCCTAATTTCCAATCTAAACCTCCCTTGGCATAACTTGAGGCCATTTCTGCTGGTCCTTGTCACTTGATATGTGGGAGAAGAGGTCAACCCCCACCTTGTAACATCCTCCTTTCAGGAAGCTGTAGAGAGTGACGAGGTCTCCCCTTGAGTCTCCTTTCCTCCAGGCTGGACAATCCCCTCTCCCTCAGCCACTCCTCACAGGACTTGTGCTCCAGACCCTTCCCCAGGTCTGTTGCCCTTCTCTGGACATGCTCCAGCACCTCAGTGTCCTTCTTGTAGTGAGGGGTGCAGAACTGGACTTGAGGTATGGCCTCACCACTACTGAGCACAGCTTCCTTGTCTTGGTTCCTTTATACCCCAGGTGTTTAGAGACTACTGAAAAATCCCCCTGAACTTTCTGTTTTGCAAACTGAAGTGTCTTAGCCCACTTACCTTTTTCATATATCAAAGATGCTCCAGCCCCTTCCTCGTCTCTGTGTCCCTGTTCACTCCAGGGAGTTCACTGCAATAATTTCAGATCTGTCTCGTACTGGGGAGCCCAGAACTTCACCCAGAACTCAAGGTCTGACAGAAACACTGAGGAACAGTTCAAGGCATAGCAAATCATCACCAGGAACTATGGCAGCAAAGCCACTCAAGAACTAACTTCTCTAAGCAACTCTATTCATACTCTCTTTAGTAACATTCTCACTTGGCTCTGCCTACACGGTTGAAAACAGTTTTTCTCTAAATTTAAAAGAGCCGAATTTAGCTTTTACTTTCAGTTTAATCTGTGTGCTTCCTATGATAAAAATCATAACCTAAAGGCTGTTGCAAAAATGTAAATTTCAAACCTGGTCTCTATTCATATCTTTGTTTACTGTACTCATATCAATACACTCAAAATGCAATGGAAGAATCACTCAATCCCAATGGGAATTAAGCACCAAAATAGCTTTGAAGAGTCAAGTATAAGTCCTTGGCTTGTAGAATAACAGTCCTATTTTGAATACATGCTGTGGCTTTTCAGGGAGCCTCTTGCAAATGTGCACAAACAGTCGTCTATATTTAGGTCAGCTATATGCTTGTGCACTGAAATGTTGTTTTCCTTACATGCTGATATGGAGGAATATTGTCCCTTAGGGAAGAATTCTGTATCATTAAACTAATCCATGATATTCCTTTTCTGTTATTGCTTCTGTGTATATGCATTTTACAACTAAAAATGGTGCAGATTAATAATACACATTTAGAAAGCCAGTATTATCATTGCAAGTATCTGCTCATATTGGTTCTGATTAACTGTGCACTTCTTCCCTGTCATCACATGGCATATGTTGATTAACCTGGGGGAAGGGAGAAGAGGAGAAGGGGAAATTTCCCAGCTATATGGAAAGTAAGATGACTGGTAGTGGATATGGGTTATCTTAGAAGTCTTGGAGTTACCTGAAAGCATTCAGGATGGATTTGAGAGTCAGCTAGGTGCAGTTCCTATCTCAGGTCCTATGCCTGTAAAAGAGCACCTTCAAGCTGCTCACTTCTGATACTATTGTTCCACCTGCTCTCTGGATTTCCTATGATGCCCTCATGTGCTTATCCTTAGACAGCAAAAGGCACTTTTTAGGTTTGTGAAAGACCAACCCAGCTATAAATTATACACAAGCTCTGCATAGTAAGATGTTTGAAAGACAAAGCTGCATTACATTGTTACTGCTATGTACACATGTCTATCTGTAAAAGCACGTTATCTGTTTTCTTACCAAAAAAATATCACAGCCCTTCCTGGGTACAAATGGACTGGGCTGTTTGATACTATGATATCAAATATTGTTTTCCTATGATTTATTGCTTTACTGTTATAGAGAGGTTACATGCTTTTGATGCTAGTTTCAGTGAAAGAAGTACAGTTTTACTTCCTATACACAGAATATGTTTTTGCAGTAAAAAGTGCATATCTAATATATTGGTTTTAGAAGGTGTTTACCCAGTCTACGGGCACAGTCTTCCTAGCACATAGCTCTGGTCTCTGTGTAGAGAGTAGAAGTTCTTCTTGGTGTATCTGCAGAACAGTTTCTAGGTAATACCCATGATTGTACTGAAAGCTGCTTCTGTTTTTAGTACACGTTGTAGAATGATTTTTGATGATTTTTCTTTCCTGTTGTTATGGCAGGAAGAGTTTTAGTTCAAAGCTTTTTAAATAGACTCTGTTTGTTCCAAATGCAAGTACTCAGTGGCTCCCTGAAGTGTCCAGTAAAACAATTTAACAAATAGAAAAATGTTTTTCTCAACCTTTCCAGTCTTCTTTTGATACCAGATATGCTTTGTTAATCTCAAAACTATTGCTTGGTAAAGGCTTTCATTTCCTTTCCCAATTTTCACAAAAGCAGGCTCAAGTCTCAACTTCACAGAGTTTGAATTGCAGACTGTTCTAGATAGAGGAAGCAGAGCAGTCCAAAGCCATTAGTGTTAATCAAGGTCAAATGTTAATCAAAGTCAAAAGTTGAAAATTTTAATTTAATAACATAGCTGTCTCAAATCTTAACATTTTCCAATTGCTACTGAGGCTACCAGAAATAGTCTTGGATATTCTAGACATGTTTTATTTGTTTTCAAGTACTGGTTTGGATGTTGCATTCTGGGCTAGCTGGCAAATGAGGTTTTGTGAGACAGTATATGAAAACCATGGATGTGATTTCTAAGTGTTAGTGTATTGAAGTTCCAACATCCTTCTCTACCAACTCCTACCTACAGCCCAGAACTGCTCAGCATTGGAACCCTCCCTCTCTGGAACCTGTTGGGAAGGCAGGATGGAAGCAGCTATTATGATCTTGCAATTGGTCTTGAGACCAGGAACAGCACCACTGGCAGTCCCAGCTTTCTACCCCTTCCAACTCACCCTTACTGTCAGAATATCAGAAAGAGATTTTTCAGGAATCAAAAAGAGAAATAAACAGATGAAAGCAATTCTTTAAATAGGGAGAAAAAATAGAATTGGTAGGACAGCAAAAGGGGAAGACTGAATTGACTCCAAGAGAAAAAATTAAGAGTAAGATGAAGAGGAATGAGATTTGCCATTGAGGGAAAGTCTGGCTATTTTGAGAAAAGACAAAAGATATATTTACATGGAGGTAAAGAATAGAACATAGAAATTTTAAATAACTATTTTTCAATTAGGCTGAGAGCTCAGCAATGCATATACCCTCTTCTTGCTGTCTGCCCAGAAGAAAAGGAAATGCTGAGTTAACGAGAATTCTCTCCTCCCAGAACAAAAATCAGACAGCCTACTGAAAAAAAACCCCTCAAATTTTCTGGCAACCACCTCAGACAGAACTAGCTACTTTCTCCTTTTATTTTAAGAGGTCACAGAATTATCCTGTAGGCCCTCTGCTCTAGAAGTATTGAAAATGGGATTGCCCCGTCCCCAGAAGCCTGAATGTGCACTGCTCTGCTCTTTGGGGCCCTTCACAGACAGTCCTAGTGACTTTTTGATTCTTATAGTATACATCTACCAAGGTTTGCTCTCACCAGTGCAGCCCTTCTCTCTCCACAGCTTTTCCCAGATTCACACAACCCAACAGATGCCCCAGCTGTTTACAGACTAAATTTCTGTGCTGTGAGCTGTTCTCCTCATCCTTTCCACCTGAGATGAGCCAACTGCAGTGCAACAGCACAGCAGCAGCTCTCACCAACCAGATCTATTTTGCAGCAGATAGAGAAAGAACCTGTCTCATAATAGTAGAGCCCAAACTCTCCAAGGACCATATCCTTTCCCTCCTGCCATAAATATCCCTCCTTTTTCACCTTTCATTTCCCTGGCTCCCAGGCCTCATGTTTATGAGCTGCTTACTATTTACCAGGCTGTCATTGTTTGGGACTCTGGTATTTGCCAGTTCAACCATGGAACTCAGTGTGATGTATGTCAGGTAAAATCTAGCCTCTCTCTTTAGGTGAGGTTTTCACTTCATCTCTTCCTCTTCCCCACCCTCTGCAACTTGCTCTAAGTCACAACAATACACTTCAAAGGAGCAGTAACTATTGTGTAATTCCAAGGCTCATTTTTTGGCATCAGTATCAAAACATGACAGGTGGCTGTCAGCTAAACCCTCAGTAACTGACGTAGCACTTCCGTTAATCCGCTGATTTGACAACAGCACTTGGAATCACAACAGAAATGCCACTGGAACTACACAATACAGCAAATAAACCACAGCACCACCTGCACAGGTTTATTGTTCTCTGAACAATCAAGTCTCAGCAAAACTTTCCTGGGACACATTTACAAGGCACCACAAACATTATCTCTTGAAGTTCACATTCTGGTTTCTGACAGCATCCATGAATAGCTTAGTCAGGACAGTTTGTCTCAGTAAAGTTTCTATGTGCATGTGCTGTTCAAAAAACGTGAAGCAAATCCCAGATTTGCAATTTCTCAGAGTTCAGACAGTGATAGAATTTCTGTTTCCAAGACTCCTTTGGAAGCAAATTTCAGCCCTCTGCTTTGGGTGGATGGAAGGAGAAATTGGCCTGCCAAGATCTGAAGTGAAAATTAGGGTACTGATGAAGCGCTGTCATATTTTAAAAAATAGTGAGAGGTGGTCTGTCAGATCATCCAAGATTTGTATAAGAAAGATGGATCACCTGGAACCTAAGCTCCTTCACATGTACAGATTTCAGCATGGATGCTCAGACAGTGGCACATACTTAGAGGAGGATATTGTGTCAGTTCCTGGCCTTAAAAATTTCTGGCACTTTCTACCTGGTAGAATCCCCTGTACAAGAAATGGACTTGTTAAATCATGCTTGTGTACAAAAAATTAATTTTTACAGAATGAAAGAAGGGAAGGGGAGACGAAATGTGAATGAACAGCACGGCTTATGTATGAGGAAGGCATTGAGAATGACAGCAGCTAAATGCATGTTCAGGAGAGTTACTATTTTTTGCTGTAAATCATCAGCTCTGCAGCAGAGATGGATGTGAACAGAAAGTTCATGGATTTCCTACCCACCCAACCACAGACACCAGCAGTTTTCCTTCTGAGTCATGTGCTGGGATACAAATCAAATGATGAGAAGCCATTCCAGGACGAAACATTTCTACCATCTAGCATTTAGCTGATAGGCTGTAAAGTACCTTTAAATCCATATATGTGTAGGTGGCTATCAGGGAAGTTGAACTGGAAAACCCTATTAAGAGAGGAGATAACACAAAGCCAATGATTTTAGCAGGAACCATTCATACCACAGACATAAAGACAGATGAAAGAAAAATAACAGCAAAAGAAAAAAAACCTAAACAAGTGGATCAGTTGGGGATAAGGAAACTGTACTTTTCAGTCTACATTTGAAATGTTGGATGTTCAGATATATGCATTTCATTTCATATGGATCTCCAGTCCCTACTAAAAGGAGGGATGTGAACCATTATTTGATATAAATGTAATTGTACAGCTTTATGGAAGGCAGTGAGCACACAAAATGTCAATTTTTTCACTTGCAGTATTTTCTATTTTACTAAAAGTGTGTGTATCAGATTAACGACTCTGTTTGTGCTTTAGTAATACAAGGGAGGCATTTTATTTTCCCCCAGGTTATAATTTTGGTTCTGATTTCTCTGTTGTGACTACATAGTCAGATAGATAATTGTGAATATAATAATTTTATAATAAATAAAGATGCATTTGTAACTAAAGGTAAAAGGTTATTTTAGCTATACATTGGATAGCATCAGAATAAACTTCATTCCTTGCCTAGATCCAAGCATGTCTGTGTCCTGACTGTGTGTCTGAATTGGAGAAAAAAGAAGAGCTATCCCTGAATGGCTCCTATTGTTTTGTTGCTGCACAAAACTTTTCAGGGCAAATGATAGTCCTCTGGTCCTGATGCTACACTTGAAGCATCAGACCATAAGCTACATTAGATAAAGAACAGTTTACAGACTTGAGGTTTACTAAAACCTGATGGGAACATTTGCTGTGATTTGGAGGCAGCTGTTTTTCTAAGGAGGATTCTTTTTATTGGGGTTAGTCTCACAAGATTTCATTAGCAGCAAAACAACCCTGAAAGTCATTTAGTGTGCTAGACAACATCACAGTAAACCACAATATGCATCTGTGAGAGTCAGGAATCCATCTCCGTTCATTATGCTAGTTTTTAAGTAGAACCCTTTTTATAAATGAACATTTTCAGCATTTCCCCAAATAACTCCATAGTCTGCTCCTACCCTTCTGTGCTTGTACAGCCACTCTATAACTGGTGGCTAGCTGCCACTTCTGAGGTGCTGTGTTGTGTCACAGCACCTACAGGAAGCCTTAAGAACCTGAAGGGTCAACATAAGGAAGAGAAGGTGGGAAAGGAAGAATGAAGTGTAACAGCTTTATAGGGCATGCCTCACCATACTGGATGGTACTGGCAGTGCTCCATTCCTTTCCTGCACAGCTGACTCACATGACTTGATCAGTCACTGCATTCCTTTCTCAAAAGCTAATGTGCATCCAAAGTTGCCAGTTATATGGATCTTGAAAGTTTTTAACTGCATTTCTCTGGCACATGATACTACCTGAAAGAAAAACTCTGCTGTGAATCAGACAGTTCTCAAACCCTCAAATACCCAGGAATTGTGGTGTTTGGTACTTCTATCTGCTGCACCGTGCTCTGCAGGCTTTCTCTGTGTGCTGGAGAGGAACCTGTGCCAGCCTGAGCACTGACAGCAGCCTGTCAACCACAGCATGGCTTTCTCAGCCAAACCCAGAACTGCTTGGGGGAATTTGGGCTTCCCATGCAATATTGCATGTCCTGTCAGCTGCAGGGCCCGTGCCAAGTGCCAGGCTGCCTGCTCCTCTCAGCTACAGCTTGTTGCCCTCAGAGGTGCTGCAGGGAGATGGCAGGAGTGCAGCGTTTGCCTTTGCTCGCTCTGCTCATCAGCAGCACTGCTCCTTACTGTGTGATTTGCCCAGCCCCTTCTCACGGTGCATCAGTGCAACATGCACAAGAATATGGTAAAGTGGTGGTTGGGAAAATTCATGGAAATGCAGATTTCTTTTTATCAATTATTCACCCACGATTGTGAAATAGCCTACCATTTTTAGTTTTACATATCCTGTTTTCTCAGAAGATGGCAAAGACTGAGACACACGATGCTAATCCGAGAATAAGGATTCTGCTACTGAGATACTCCTATGAGGAGTTTTGCTATTAATCTGGAGATAATGCATAAGTCCCCACTGGGCTTAGTCAAAACCTTGTCTTCTCTGTCAATTGTATCAATCTCTGAAGTAAAAGCTTGCTTATCAGAAACCCTAGGGGAGGAATAAGGAAGCAGGGACATAGAGGCCATTTCTCAGTTCAATGGTTATTAGATGAAAGCAGTTTACAGCCACTGCTGACTGGAATTAGAGTGGTTTTCCAAAAGACCTAGCATTAAAAGCCTATATTATCTTATTACAAATTTTGTAAGCCAAGCACCCCTAAGACGGACAATGGATTTGTTTCCCTTGATATGAAAAGTCTTAGACAATCAGCACAGTTGGGAGGAAAATATGATTTACTGGATTTTCTTGTATATGTGTAGATGTCTTGTTTGAGTGATGCATTCAAACTTCATTTAAATTTCATATGGAAATAAAATGCAAAGTCCACTGCAGTTTTCTGCTTTTGAAATGCTTCTGCCCTCCTGAGTGTTAAAAAATAGAAGGAAAGAAATCCAGCATAGCTGAACATAACAGCACAAACCCTTTGTACTGTAAAATGCCACGTGTCATTTCTATACACAATAAGCTCAAAATGAAGGAGTTTATATGTTAAATTTGAATAATGGACCAAAATAAGATAATTCCTCTTTGCTAACAGAAACCCATTAGTCATGAGCACATCATAACCTTTCTTTGGCACAGAAATGGACATCCTAAAGTAGGGATAATTGCAAAAGACCAACCAGAAAGGAAGATAGGTTAAAAAATATTACATCTGATTAATGTACTTGACAAGTAGGTAATAAAATTGTCTTCTGCTCAGAGCAATTTTGAATAATTGATTTGGTTATGATTTTGACCAAAATATGCAGAAATGCAACATCGTCTCAATTACTCTATAATTGTTCATCCTACTAAGAGAACAAGAAAGAGGGGGAATGCCTATTACATAGAGATTTACAATGAAAATGGACCTATTAGACAGAGTTTCATTATGAAAATGGCTAATTAGAGACTCTTAATAGGATATTTGAAATATCACATCCTCTACAATGCCCATGAATTTTGTGTTGCATATCAAGCACACATGATACCAGGGACTCTCGTCACCCTTGCATACAGAGGTTTTCAGAAGCCTCTGGTTTTATGCCCACTGTCCATCATGGGTACAAATGACTTCATTGAAATGCTGGATTCCCTGCCCTCGGTGTCTCCAGGCTGCTGAGACCTGCTGGTATGCTTGATTTTCATAGGGTCTGGAATTGGCTGGCTCTGTGCCTGGAGGCAGATTATAATCTGCAAAAGGTTCTTAACTCCAGCGCTCACTTCTCTTCTAAGTGAAAGACAGTGAAGTTAGTTGGCAGGCAGAACCAGGCAAGGCTGACCCTTGCATGGGTATGGACAGCTAATGATTCTTCTAGGTGTGAGTACTCTCTGCCTCCCAACTGTGTGCTGCTATGGCACATAAATCACTTCACACTCTCCCCAGGGGCCACAGGATGGGACAGGGAGCAATCCAGGGAAAGGCTACACACTTCTGTCCATAAATGAGAGAATGCAGAACTCTGCAGGCATGGAACTGGTCTAAAGAGGGACATAATTAACCTCTTCACAACTACACTTGGTATCAGCAAGCAGCAGGGCACGGAGGTGTTGTTGGAATCAAGAGAGCACTCTGCTTCTTGCAGTAAATAGGCAGCACAAAAAATCAGAAAAAAAAAAGTGAATATCTTAGTTCAGTCAACTAATTTCAAAATGTGATTTTTGGGCCAGAAGCAACTCATTAGCTGCAGCCTAAAGCTTTCCCAGTAAATCTTAGGAACAATTGAATGATTTCATATTATAAAAAGCTTATTATTATAACTGGATATTTTAAATGCCAGGAAAAATCACTGAACAGTACCTCGAAGCAAAATCTTGTAAGTGATGCACGCACTTCCAATTACATGCTGCCTTGACCATTTCTGCATGTGTTCCGTTGCTTAGCACCATCGTGTATGCTCACACTCCCAGCAGGAGAGTTCATCGTTCTCAGCAGAAACACATCCCTGATTAGGAAAAAAAAAAGAGTTAGAAAAGTACAGGGAAGTATTTTCAGGATATGTTAAAGGTAATAAAATGGTGGGGAATGCCACAATCCCGTTAAGATCACCTGCACAGGATTTTTCTGTGAAAACTGGATAGTAGGGTCTATTATCAAAGTGTATAATTTACTCTGTATAAACATTTGGGTAAAAGTAGATCTTGGGAAATATTGTACTACACCAGGAGAGTATTTTCTTTACCTTTATTTAATTGAATAGGAATAAGTAGGTATTTTTGATACATCATCTTTCACCAGGTGCTTGCCAGGTGTTCATTAAATAACAACTTCATTTATCTATTTTCATTGTCCAGTAAAAAGATCAGTTCCTGTGAAGAGACCTTAAATTAGGGATTGTAAACAGATGTGGCATAAAGCAATTAGTCCTTTACTTTAAAAATCTCAGTCAGTCTGCACAGGCTTGAAGAATTCTGGAAAGGAAGAGCAGAAAAAAAGATCTGCATACACATACACATCACTTACTCTTTACTCAGGTGTAACTGCCAGCAACTTTGCTGGAACTTTTAAAGATTTGAAACAATTAAATCTAGGGACAATGGAAACCAGGTAAGATCTCTAACCAGGTCACAACATTACCTCTTGTCCTGGTATGAGTAAATTTGAATCTAAAGCATCTCTCCCTTACCAGGTACAGATTCTGCAAGACTCTTTGCAAGAAAGAAAATGCCTCAGATGAGATCCTTTGGCTCATCAGTGCTTTGAGCTTAGTCCTGGTTTCAAATAGGTCCTCAGAAAGATTTATCTCTCCATCCTGCATCTCTAATCTCCTAGATCCAAAATAGAGACATTTAAAGTGCTGGGTCAGTGTTACTCTGGTGTATGCAGAGCAAGGGACTCTGTCTCAGCTGTTCTGGGTCCAGAAGGGACCAGCTGAGGAAAACGACATAGCAGCAGCTCTTCCCTGGCTTTGCCTTAAAGGTGATGTCTGCTACCTGCAGGGCATGCAATCCTTAAGGCTCTTCCTGCTGAATGCTTTAGATGCCTTCATATTCAGGTAGGCAATCCTGCTCTCAGCTGGCCAACATTCCCCAGGGGCTAATAAGCATCTTTTACCCCAGCAGCATTCCTGGAGAAAGCAAGGTGTTTGGAGTTCAGGCAGTCCTCCTGCTCATTTTTTGGATTGGAAGCCATAAGTATT
This sequence comes from Zonotrichia leucophrys gambelii, assembly GCF_028769735.1. Taxonomy (NCBI): domain Eukaryota; kingdom Metazoa; phylum Chordata; class Aves; order Passeriformes; family Passerellidae; genus Zonotrichia; species Zonotrichia leucophrys. The sequence goes on along the minus strand of NC_088175.1, from coordinate 37,897,300 downwards.
TCAAACTCTGTCAGCCACATATTTTAAAGATTTTTAAAGATCCTTTACAAGTAGGATAAACAAACAGAAAGGAACTCTTCTTTCAGTAAATCTGTTGGATTGACACTTGCTCTGTGTAGAGGAAGTGACATTCCCAGGTGTCCAGGTGCCTGTATTAAGTTAGTGTATGTCAAGTAAATGCATAGTCATGGAGGAGAGGCTTCTCTGCATGTTGTTTTTAAGGCTCCGATCCAGAAATCCAGGCACTTATTTTTTCATGCGTACATGTCATTTCCATTGACAGCCACAAAACAAATTGTGTATCTAAATGTGCTGAAATGTTTTTCTGGCTTGCAGGGTAAATCTGTGATTGAACAGCTGTGGCAGACTATTTTGTGAGAGGGAGGCAATGTAGTTGTGTATAGAATGAACTGACAGAGAACAAGAAAATTGCCACAAATAGTTCACTTCATAGGATCAGACAACATGGATTCACAGAATCACAGAACATGGGATCATTGAATCATTAAGGTGGAAGAGACACCCAAGATGATCAAGTCCAACTATAAGCTTACCATTGCCACAACAAAACCCAAAGTGCCACGTCTACGTGTCCTTCAAATATTTCCAGGGGTGGTGACTCAACTACTTCCCCGAGCAGGCTGTTTGATCACCCTTTTGGTGAAGAATTTTCTCTTAATTCAATTTAAACCTCCCCAGTACGACATGAGGCCATTTCCCTTCATCCTGTAGGGCATTTGCCAGTTGGCAAAAGAGACTGACACCTCACTACAACCTCCTTTCAGGTAGCTGTGGAGAGTTAGAAGGTTTCCTCTCAGCTTTTTCTCCAAGCTGAGCAGTCCCAGTTCCCTCAGCTGCCCCTCCTAAGACTTAGGCTGTTTCCTACTGCACATTTTTTATTTGTTTGCTGTGAGGGAGAAGTGTCTCAAATGCTGCACTCAAAGTCTCTCTATCTTGTACGAGGAAGAGTCATCCTACCCTTACTTAAGATAGTGGCAGTGGATAAACTAGTCCTGGAGCAGTTCAAGAATTACATGAGAATTTTGGAAGCTTGCTTTTAGTTTTGCCAATCTTCATTATATCAAACACTGCCAAGCAACAACTAGACTTTGCCTGGGTGGGCAGAAATGTATTTTCAGCAAATGGTTAATGGTTGGATTTGTTCAAATAGAATGGATGCAATTTTGGTGCATGATGTCAATTTGATTAAAGACTGTATACAGTTATTCAGGAATAAGTGGATAACAGTACATATTTTAGAGAAAACTGAGGTTATAAGAAACAGCAGGAGTGGAACATGAAAATTACAAAAGGAACTGAAGTGGACTGTTTAACAGCTAATTAGAGTCATCAACTGAGCAATTTTAGTTTGCATAACTGGAGGCATTATGCCATTGAATAGGGATGTGCATGGAATGTTTCATTAGTTTCTGGGAATTTCAATACTAGAAAGTTACTGAGAAATATTTCAAAACGTAGAAGAAAAATCACCACAGGCCAGGGATCAATTTAACAGGATATCTAGACAAAAGAATGAAAAATTCACATGAACACGTTGGCAAAATATTAGCAAAATATATTAATAATCTTGCAGTGAAGAATAAAAAAAGATCAATTAGTTAATTTTAAATCTAATGCTTAAAGCAAAATTTCCATTTAAACTTATATATGTTCTCTCTCTTTTAAATTCCACTTGCATCCTCTTACCTTTTCAGTAGTTGTTTAATCTTGGGCAAAATCAGCAGACTTTCCCTTAATTGCAGAGCCACAAATGGGCATTACTGCTGCTTGTTTGAGCAGTACAAATGGTAGTAATGATTTCTTTAATTAATTCCCCTTGAAGTAGAGCAAGGCTTTAGAAGTAAAACATCTAGAATTGATTTTAAAGTTTTCTAGAGGTGTAGAATTTAAGAATCATAGAGTGTTCTTGCAATGGTTAAGTATTGCCATTGTAAAACACTAAAATGGAGAAATTAAATATTTTCAGAATCAATAAATATTTTTCAATCTTTAACTTGTTCCTGAATCCATAAGTGTCACCCTTTCTGGACTGTGGCTGCTCTTCTGTAGCAAGTCTATCACTGACAGCACAAAAGTAATAAACTCATCCCCTAACCTGGTAATAAGTCCAAGAATTAGAGTATCCTTTTCAATCACACCATCACAGGGAAGTCTGCCTTCCTGGTTAACTTCCAGAGGCCTGTCCTGCTCCTTCTAGTGCCACCGCTTTCCAGGTCAGGCTAGTCTACTCTGCAGACATATTTTATAAATTTCCTTAACCCATACTCACATACATTTAGGTTTGACCATGTGAGGATTTGGCCAGATTTCCGCTTACCCAGCCATCCACATCTTTCTGTGGTTTTAACGACTGTCCTGCTCTGCTCTGAGCTGATGTGGCCTCCCCTCAGGTTCTGGGAGCAGTTTTGGCAACCACAGTGACCTGTTGAGCTGTTAGAGAGTGCCCAAAGGAGGGCAGCAAAGATGGCAAAGGGCCTTGAGGGGACTGTGTGAGGAGCAGCTCAGGTCATTTGGTCTGTTCAGCCTGGAGAAGACTGAGAGGAGACCTCATTGCAGCCTACAACTTCCTAGTGAGAGGAAGAGGAGGGGCAGACATTGATCTCTCTTTTCTGATGGTGACCAGTGACAGGACCCCAGGGAATGGCCTGAAGCTGTGTCAGGACAGGTTTAGGTTGGAGAGTAGAAAAAGGTTCTTCACTCAGATAAGAGCCTTTTGGGCACTGGGACAGGCTCTCCAGGGAAGTGGTCACAGCACCAAACCTGACAGTTCAGAAGGTTTGAGCAACGCTCTCAGGCACAGGGTGGAATTCTGGTCCGTGCAGGGTGACGAGCTGGACTCAATGATCCTTGTGGGTCCCTTCCAACTCAGGATATGCTGTGATTCTATGAAATTCTTGTATCACTTGCACATTTTTATCAGTGGTTTTCTGCTCCTTTGACGCAATTTCCCACAGTGTTGAACTGCACATGGGCAAGAAACTACCCTGAGGACCCTGCTAGAAACTTACCCTTACTTGGAGTTACATGGCTAAGGAAGCTTTTGGTATGCACAGGGTAAACTGTGCAGATTTTTGCATCATTTGAATTTCATGTTATGATGAATAACCAGGCCTCTTTTGTCAATCTACCTCACTGGTATTTACCCTTCAGTTCTTACTCTTAAATGCACATATGGCATAAGTGCTGGTCTTCCAGGAAGTCCAGTCTGGGAAGAAAACAAAATGGAAGCACTCAATGTAACAAAAGAAAGCCACTATTCACTTGCACAACATGAGCACTTAAATTTAACATTCTTTCTATATGAATTCTTTTCCTGTGAATGCTAAGCAGGGTTCTGGAAATTCCTTTCCTAATCCATTGTTCCCTGCATTGTCCTGTGCTGGAAACAATGGATGACAGTTAAGATGAGTTGAGAGTTCTGTTGCTTGAATTTTCAATTATTCATCTGGATTTTACTAGTAAAGATGAGTAAAGTGGCTAAGGCTTCACTTGTAATCTCTGTTGCTGCTGCTTTTCACCAGCAATAAATTAACTTCGGGAAAAAACCCAACAGCAGTGTCACTTTAAATACAAAAACTTATAACATGCTGCCCTTTGGTATTAAATTCTAACCATGTAACAGATTAAAATAATAAAATGACAAAGAAAAATACACTTTCCACTTTTCAGGCACAAAGAAAGCATTGATCAAATATAATACAGCAGAACAGAGAGCAGGGCTCTTTTTAAAAATAAAGATTAGCTAAAAACATTTAAAAGGCTTTAAACACGAAAAGCCCCTGCAGGGTTGGCTCTCTGAATAATGTTTCAAAATGTTACCACAAAAGAATATGATTTATTATTATGGCTTTTATTGAGATGACTTCTCACATAGCTCTCCGAATGAATTCAACCTTGGGAGTTAATCCTCCTGCTGACAAGTGAGTTTATGCTATTTGGACTTCCAGATCTTGAGGTTGAATGATGAAGTCTGGATTGAGAAAACATGGGCCAATCCAAGCCCTTTTTTGTACCCTGGACAACTCTGTCAATGTAACTGCACGGGGTGCAAGCTTGACACTTTAAAACAACTTTTTCAAAGTTTTATTGCAAGCTACTTTCAGTCTTTTCCTGAAGAATTTTGTGCTGAAGTAGGCCTGAACACAAAGAAATCTGGCTAAATATTGACTCAACAAGAGTTAAGATTTCTGAATAATTATATTACCTGTATTTTCTCTATCCTTTTTCTCTTTTAATTTTGCAGTTATTAAAATTGATCTATCTATGAAATACTTGAAGTATATCTTGAAGTATATCAAGATGTACACCTGAAGGCTGCCAATGCTAATTAAAACCTGATGAACTTTAAAAGAAATAGATCTTCAGTTAGGAACAGCAGGCAAATGCTTATTTGGAGCTTCAGCTTCTCCTAAATATCGAAGGAAGCCTGTTCCATTAACCAAACCTCAGCTTGGGTGAAGAAACCACACTGTAAGAAAGTATCAGGGGTACAGAAAGCACACGGATGCTCACTAGATATGTGGCCAAACTCCATGAGAAGCACCACCAGTCAAAGGTTTCCATGTACAAGCACGATTCAAGTGCATAAAACTGCCAAAGGCATGATCATACATTCTTTTCAGGTGGAACAAGCCTCCATCTTGCCTGATCCTCTCTACCCATGCTACCAAGATGAAAATCTTTCAAGAAAGGTATCTCAACAGATTTTACAGACATAGATTTTGTTTACTCTTTCTCCTAATTTTCTTCTCTGACCTTTCTTCTAGTTTTAATGCTATATTTGCCACTAGTTCTAAAAATTGAAAGCTGTGAGGACAGATTATAACATGAGTAGAAATATCCTCATGACTTCTGTCCTAATTCAACCCAGTTTGAGTCACGTGCCTGTGGCAAATCCTTTAGAGGCACAGCTTTCCTCCTTATATATAATAAAGCGTTTCACTATTCTGTGTACATATTACCTCACAACAGTAAAATATCCTTTCCCCCCACTGTGTTAATTTAAAAATGTTGCTATCAAATGCTGATAAAGACAGGAAGAACACACCCAATATACAGCCTTATGGTCTAACCTTTGATCATAACCCAACTCTAATGCATAAGGACACCCACCTGTATCAGTGAGTATCCTGTTTCTTCCTTCTGGAATGAAGCTGTATGATATTAAGACAAAATACTGTCATTTTCTCCCTTGATATAAAATTCTCAGTCTTCACAACTATGTCCAGCCTTCTGACCTATTACACTTGTATTTTTCAGTGTCCCTTTCTCTTTAAACTGCATGCCCTTTGTGGGCCTTCAGTGGCTGCAGGGTAGAGAGGGGACACTGGTCCCATTTAAGATTTGTTTAATCTTCCTGTGAAGAAACAAGACTTCTGAATCCAGGCTGTGGGCAAATGAAATAAGCAGGAATTTTCTAGGTTTGAGGTGTAGGTGATCAGTTGCAGCTGCAGTGTGTGTGTGAACTGCCACACAGCAGGTCTGTTGTGGAGAAATCATTAAGGAAATGCTATGTAGGAGCACAAAGAGAATTTTTTTATTGAGAATATCCTTGGTTATTCCAGGATTTGTGTGACTGATGAATTTACTGAGAGGGAAGATATTTCCTCTCACAATGCTGCTGAACTTTGTCTAGCTGAGGATGATGCAATTATGTGTGCTGCATAATTACAATGTTCAAAGATGCCAATTATAAACTAATTTTGAAACCATCCTACCTAACCTGCAAGAGAGAGAGTGTGTATATGAAATAAAACCAGAATAAATACATGTAAAGTATAATACTTTTTCAGGACAATACATAGCAAAAAATACCTGGGCAGACAGAGTGGTATAAATGCTGAAAATACATTCCACATGTGAGGCTGTGCTGCTTAGAAGTTCTCCATTTTTGCATTACTCAGCACAGGATTCCCCATCTCACACCACTTCCCTGCAAGTCATTCTCTTCTTGCCAGTCCAGCTCAGCCCTGAGGGCTGCAAGGGGCAGGGCTGAAGCACAGCCTGTCTCCTGGGGCTGTCAGGGTGTCACTCACTCACACTTTGGGTGGTGGCCTAGGAACCAAACTCTGGGGACTGCAGAGAGGCTCCACATCGCTCCTATTGCAGACAAGCAGTCATGCAGATGTCAAAATACCACTCCCACAGAGCTGAGCAGGGCAGGGTTGGAGATGGTGAAGGTCATTGATTCTCTTTATAAATTGTTACTGTAGGAGCTCTGGGAATGCAAGCAATTCAAATTTTTTTTTTTTACCAGTATTTACATTCTTGCATTGAGTAAAGGCTGGAGTAATATTGATTCAGGTTACAAATCTCATCAGCATGTAAACAAATGCGCTGTTTGTGAAAGGAAATTCATGAGAGGGAAAAAAGTCTGTTTAGAAAGGGATTAGTCAGGTGTGAGAGACCTGAGAAAAATGCTTACAGGCTCAAACCGATGGAATGGTTGTCAGTCACTGGCACACCTGGCACAGCAGAAGCAGTGACCCACGTCCCACCCCTGGTGGCCCCAATCTAGCCGCAGAGTGGCCAGATGACTGGAAGTCCCACTTGGGGAGGGGTGGCCACAGGAGATCACAGCAGATAAAACTCATTGCCCTGAGCTGCATGTAGTTGCATCCCTATTGTCTTTGGATTTTATGGCAGCTTAAACCACTCTAGAGTGCAAGACAGTAGCTATATCTTGCTTCTCTCTTTATTTTTTCCTTTTTCTCTTTTCTACTCCTAATTTTCTTTTCTTCAAATGTGAATAATTTAAAGTTTTATAGGTGGAGTTTTTCAAGTCAATGTACTGTGAAATGCCTTGTTTGGATAGAATGTTTGTTTTAAATTTTTTCCAAATTCCTGATTTTCTAAAGTTTTCTAGGAAATCTTGTTTTTCAGCCTCCTGGGAGTATTGTTGCATTTCTCCTGTGCACCCAGCTCAAGAAAAAGTGGTAACTCAAGCCCCTTTTGAATAAACTTGCTGAGTGAGGCTCAACACCAGGCAGTCACAGTGCTTTTCTTGTCAGGCCAGGAGTAACATTTCTGATCTGTCAATGCAGCAAGCTCATTGCTTCCGGTGATTTCCAATAAAGTTGTGACCTTCCCTCATCATTATCAGCCACAAGGGACAGTGTGTGGAAGCAGGGCTTGAGCTGCTGGGGAAAAGTGTGGAGGAGCTGTGGGGGAGCCCACCCTGCTCTTCTGCAGCAGTATTGATTCTGAAGCACTGACAGCAGTAAAGCTTGCTTTTGTCAGCAGATCACCACATCCATGGTGATTTGAGGACACACACAAAGCAGAAAGCACAGTAAAAACCTGCCTTAAATAAATCCTGCCAGGATTTTTGGCTTTTTCTCGTGTTTGTCTGCAATTTTGACCAAGGGTGCTACTGAGACTCCGGTGAACCTCTTTTGAACTCCCTCCAGAACACACATGCAGTGTGATGAAAGGAGCCAAACTGCCTGCTTGGCAGAGGCTGCAGGGAGACTGCCTTTGCTTCCCTCCAGGTGAAACAGAACTCATTCCAAGTTGAGACATCAGTATAGGCTGAGCTGAACTTATGTAAGAAAAAAGTGCAAACTTCAGGAATGCGGATTTCAGTAATTTTTCTTTTACTCAAAAGACATTATTTAATGCAATTCTTTTGAATTATTCCAGTCGAATTAAGTTCCATACAGAAGTGACTACTGAGGGAAACGATGAAGAGAATAGTGTGGCAACACTAGTATGGAACTGAAGAACTGAGAGCTGTTTTTTTTCCTCTTACATAAAATTTAAGAGTTGCCTAAACTACATAAACACAGAAGATTCCCAGGCTAGTGAGCCAAGTGATGCAACCCTGGAGTGGGAAGCAATACAGCTGTATCAGCATGGCCCCGTGCCCAAGCCAACAAGCCAAGCTGGGCAGATAAAAGAGCTGCACTGCTCTCAGGTCCCAGGCTGGTTTTGCCACTACATCAATATACCAACTAGCTTGGAATCCACTTCACTGTTTCTCATGTAATGCAGAATTTAAAAAAGCTGGCTCCATGAAGATCTTTGACTGCCTAGGCTCCCACAGACTTTCAGGACTTCATTTGTTTCTCTCTTCACCTTACTGCCAAAGAGGCTATGGCTTCACCTTTGTCTTTCATCTAAGCTGTATCTTTCCAGAGCAGAGTTCATTTCTTACTATGCAGTACATCCTAGCACAATATCCACTTAATTTTGATGGACACCCCTGACTTCTTGTGAATTTTAAATAAGAGTAACAGTTTGGCTGAGCTTATAAACCACAACACACAGAAATGCCAGAAAAGAGCAAAAAAACTGCAGGAAAAAAAGACATCCATACCTTTATGGAAAGTTCTGCGGGCAAAAAACCCAGAAGAAATACTTCATTTAAATTATTAACCTGCTCTTTGAGCTTATGTGGTCCGTCATTGCCAATTCACTAACTGCAGGAAAGGCACTCAGCCTAAAGTTTTTGGGTTTCACCAAGCCCAAATCTTATTTTACTGATGTTGAAGGATTTGCCAAGACCCATGCTTTATCAGAGAAAAAAATCAGGGATTTTATACCCTTTTATGCTTAGGAACAGTTATTACATTCAAATAGGTGTGTTCTGAAGTGCTCAGATAACCATCCACCAGCATTTACTGCTATTGATTAGAAAATTGTAAAATCAATTTTCAGAACTGATGATCTTTAAGCCCCAAGCATGACTATTTATGATTTTTATCAATAAACCACAGTAATCATATTTCTAAAGTTCTACTCCAGATTCTATTGGCTTTTATTTTGATAAAGTGAAAATAGTAAAAAACAAAATTAAACCAGACAAAATTAGAACTTGAACACGAACACTCACATAGAGGACAAGGAGGTCACAGCTTCCTTCTGTACAGTAGGAGTGATCACCACTCAGATATTGACCTTTCTTGCTCTAGCAAGAAAGAGCTACATGCAGCTTGAAAATGCTGTTTAAATTTCAGTGCTGGGAACAAATGCCCAGGCCATTTTCTGTATCACAGCTGTGTCTCCCCACTACTATAATCTCCATCTCAGCTCAGTGAAGGGCAGGCAGCAGCTCAGCAGGTTGTTAGATCTTCCAAATGAGTGTTTGCATTTAGAAGAAACTTCCAGAGGATTAATTTACATAACCTCAAATTATTGGTGTCCCTTGGGAGAAGAAGGGGACAGTGAACATAAGCTTCTATGTCCAGCTACCTACACCTCAAGAGAAAGGAAAGAATTTGCAGGCCACAAAATAGTCCCAATAGAAGTGTTCCAAGGTAAAAATAATAACATAAAGGTGTCTCTATATACCTCGTTGGCATGCTCTGTGTTTTATACAGACTTGTCTTATTTTTGAGTAACCAGAGAAGTATAGAAATGCCTGCACTAAGAAATGATAACTATTAGCTGAACTTTCCCACATTGTCATTGCTCTTGGGTTTGCTGTCATGGCTTTTGCCCTGAAATATCCTATGGGAATGATCTTGTTCAGTTATGATTGTGGAGAATCACAACCTTTGCAATTCTTTTTAGAAACAGACATTTTCTATTGCTAAAGACACCAGAACACTCCCCCAAGGAAATTATCTTGGAAGTAGCAATATGTTAAGAGCTGTAGCCCAAAGCTCTGTGAAAACTGTGTAAGAGGATTTTTTAATATTCCTCTAAGAGTTCAGCTTTGGCCTTTTGCCAGAAGGACTGTTTAATGTTTGGTTTATGGTGTTTTTTTTTTTTTTTTAAGTAAAGGATTACAATCTGGCTAGCAAAGTTTGTAGGCTCTTAGAAGATGCAATTTTAATGTTATATATTTTAGGTCCCATATCTTCTTTCATTCTGCCAGTATTAAAAACAATCTGTTAGACTCATTTCCAGTGTTATTATCTTCTATTCAGCAGTAATAACAAATGCAAAAATACAAGTTGAGAAACATATGCCAGAGGAGCATTTAGCCTATTAAATACACACTACTTATACAGATGTTTAGTTTAATTTTTCTGTTTTACTCATCTAATTACCCAAAGACACTAAAGAACTGGAATAGATTTGGAAAACTGAAGCTGAGGTGGAGAAAACGTCTCCAGTGAACACATAAGAAGTATTTTGGCTATGAGCATATCCTAGGTATACCGCATTAGTGGAAAACTATATTACCATGAAAGAATTGATATAGTGACCATCAAAAGTAAAAACAGGAACTAAAGAATGAACTACAGTAGCAGCCACACAACAGTCACTAACTGATGGCTTTATCAACTCACAGCCTTCATGGATAGGATAATATACACAATTCAGGAGTTGGCATCAGTGCAGTTCCTCTAGTTAGAAGTAATATCTGACAAGTCTTGCAGTTTTGTTTAGTTTAACATGCAGATTTTTAGGAGTTCCCCTGCAAGAATGTGGGCAGACATGTAATTAACAGCAGCAGCCACAAATAAGCAGCAAATATTTTTTGTGGAGCACAACGTATTATATGTTGCTGTGCTCTTGATCTAAAAATGTCTAATAGAAAAATAGTACTTCTTATGCTGTTAGCTGAGGTAATAACTCACGCCTTTACACAGTTACTTTGAATAAGTTCACTAGTAAACAGTTTTGGGAATAATTGTATAACTGCAACGCTTCCAAATCAGCCAAGCAGCTATCACTTTACCCTTGAGACAACACTGAACTCAGGGAATGGGTAAGTTACCTGTGTCTACCTGTGATGTGATCTGCTAGTTATACCTTAGGTGCTGATAAAGCTGGGGTTTTTTTAAGATAGTAAACTTTCTATGGAATAAATGAAGTGTAGAATCATAGAACCATTAAGATTGAAAAAGATCTCCAAGATCTTCAAGTTCAACCCTTGACCTAGCACCATCATGCCCACTAAACCGTGTCATGAAATGCTACATTTACCTTTGAACACTTCTCGTGATGGTGACTCCACCCCTTCCCTGGGCAGCCTGTTCCAGTGCTTAACACTCTTTCAGTGATGAAATTTTTCCTTACATCCAACATGAACCTCACCTGGTGCAACTCGTGACCATTTTCCCCTTGGCTGATTTCTACTTGCCTGGCTGAAGAGGTGACCCCCACCTCAGTGCAATTTCTTCCCTCGAAGAGATCTGCACTCAGGACACTGACTTACAAGAAGGCTATTTCACTGATTATAGCCTAATGCTCCTAAGTGTTAAGCATCTTACAATGAGATACACTCAACCCTTGTATCATTCATTGACTTTTATGGAGACTGAGGATGCTCATTATTTTGTGGAATGAGGCTTCTCAATCAAAAATGCATGTGTAATTGTTATAATTAACAGAGCTTGCATATATGAATACTTTGTTGAGTGGAGCCTGAGGTAACTTTACATTTTACACCTGTCAACACACCAGTATAAACAGATTTTTGCTCAGTACCAGCAGAGTTATTTATTGCATCTCTGGAAAACCATTACTGGTAACTTTCTGAAGAGGGTTGATCCTGGCTGGATGCCAGGAACCCACCAAAGCCTCTCTATCACTGCCCTCCACAACTGAATAGAACTGAATAGAGGGACAGAAAGGGCAGCTGTAATTCCTTGCCCTTTATTATTATGTTTGAAAAAAGCTTTTGTTCTGTGGGGTTGGTGATTGGTGACTGGGATGACACACACACACCAAAACTCCATGTGGCAGACTGCCTGGAGTTTATTCCTCCAGCTCCTTTCATGGAGCTCCCATTACACATGTGATTTGTTGAGGTCTTAGCCCCATGCAGCTCTCCAGCCAGTGACGCATCTGCATTTGGAACTGGATGATATTGGCTGAGAGTCCCTGTGTAGATTGACACCAGGGACTCCAGAGCCACACTTTATGTCCTGATGGGCCCACCTCAGGTGGAAACCTGCCTGCTTCCAAACATACAACTAAGATGAGAAGCAACATGGTTGAGAAGAGACCTCAGAGTGATGGAGATTTCTGAACACATCTCAATCTGACATCTTTATTATTAAGATTTAAGATTTTTTCATGCCTAGAAGGAGAATAGACAAGTGTTTATTATGTAGATATATTACAAGCATAAAAAACGTGTGTGGCCCCAAAGGTTATAATGGCAAACATGGGTGCTAATCCTTTTGAAAAACTTAGATTTAGTATTCTTAACACATAATCATTACAGCCATGTCACTGCATTTTATTTTGCCCCATCAGCTGTTAATTATTAAACATGTAAGTGAAATTTAACATAGCAAGAAGTGCTTATTTATTGACTGTATGCACATAATACTAGGTATTAGATTTTCTCTTTTTGATTTCATAAATGAAAGCAAAACATTTGCAGGTTATATAAAATCAATTATTTAAAAATGTAAAACACATCTGTGATAAGTTGTAACACTTATTTCAAGAAGCAAAGTTTGTTCTACAACAGGTAGTACAGAAACAGCAGAACAATTGAGGAGAAGGAACAATTCATTTTTCAATATAAAAGTGTGTGATGTGAATCCATGCACTCAAATACAAAAGATGAATAATTTGGCTACCTGGAAAAAAATGCCCAGACAAATTAATTGTTCGATTGTGAAAGTCAGGAGACTAATCCAATTAAACATGTAAATGGAATACCTATGGTGTTCATTTGAAATGCCCTTCAAGGTAATAATTAAATAATAGATTTTTAAACTAATTGTTAAGAAAACTGTCAGCTGTTAGCCTGAAATTCACGGTGGCTTTAAACTTGTGCTGCCACATTAATCGTTGAATGACAAAGTCAATTCAGCTCCAAACCTTAGCCTATTTCTAGCTAAAGGTACTGGACAGTAAAGATTCTGCTTTCCACTGTGGAAATTTACATGACTAGAGTTACTCTGAATGAGAGTGTATGTCACATGCATTCGGAATCCTAAACATTAGGCAATTAATAACATTGAGGGCATTGAATAAGACTGTAAAGGAAACTTTCCTGTCTGGCCACCCAGGAGCCACTCTGGCAGTCACACTCTCCCCTGAGATTCCTTCATATTGAGCTGCTCCAGTGACCCCAGGGGTGGGTGCCCCTCTTGGCTCCCTGCACACCCCACACTCACACAGTCAGACAAGGTTTCCTTACTGGCTCAGCCCTGGGTTTCCCACAGCAAAGTCCCAAATCTCTGGTTACTCTGAGTCAATTAATTGTGGTGCGCCAATCAGCTTGAGCTGGTGTCTCCAGGAAGGGATCCCCACCAAAAGAATCCCTGGGGCTGTACATGCTCCTGATCTGTGTGCCAGAAGTGCTCCTCACACGTGCTTCATGACCCCTATACATGCCTCTTGGTCAAAGGGATTTGGATTGTATGGAGTCTCTGAGTGACTGGCCACTCCCCAGCCAGTGCTTCCACCCAGGGCTCAGCTACCTACTCTAAGTTTGTTCCTCTTTAAGTGGCAAAATAGCAGTGACCAGGGTGTTTGGACACCTAGCTACCATAACCAAGAAACTGTTGAACAAATCAATTCCTACATCTTTGTCTCTATTTTAAACAGGCAGGAACAATCATGATCTGTACAGAAAAAGCATTAATGATTACTAGTCATGCTCTGCTATTGTAACATATGATTAATTGCTCTCATTTACCTTGTCAACTTAAGTGTGTAAAAATCACTTTGTCTGCAAATTCATGGTGCTGTTGTTAAATTTATTAGTCTTAAGAATAATCTATATATTTGGGACTCAGAGATAATAATCCCCAAGGTTTGAAAACCTTCAAATGGAAAAGTACATTCCATGGTCTCGCATGACTGAGAGACTGCCTTTCACAAGAGGAATTATTAATTGATACTAATGGAAAAAGAAAATTATATCTATTGCTTTCAAATTTTATTTTTTGTCTCTAGATCCCTGAAAAATAGTGGTTTGGTGATAAGAAGAAACTGAACAAATTTGCTTACACAATTTTAGTGCAAAGGTTTTTGCAAACATGTATTTTTTTAATTCTTACAGTGCTGCTTTCATGAAAAATAATGTAGCTTAACTGAGTACCCAATGATGCATGTAACAATTGGGTGTTTTTAATTATTTTCACTAAGTTCTAGTTTTTCCCATCATAAGCTTCTCTGATTGCCAGTTAACTATTTCAGCAGTAGATCTCACTGATGGCCCTTGATAAACCTATCAACACATACATCTAGGTTGAATGCCTTTAAATTAGCACTAATTTATTGAAGCTAATGAAATAAAAGTATATTACATCATCTCCCCTTCCAAAGCTATTTTTCTCCAAAAACACTTTTATGACCATTCATATCTGTAATTTATACAAGTTTACAAGGAATAAGAAAATTCAATAAGATTCATGAAGACTCAAGATACTACAATGATCAAGTGGATTTTCTACCAGAGGTGTTAAGAATAAGAAGGAAAATTGAAAAGATTAATCTTTTAATCTTCATTTAGCTATGCCAAATGGGTAAAATTTGAAGAAAAATGTTGAACTCCTAACTTGTGCTTTACAAAGTCTGTGAAAGATGTGTAATTCAGAATAAGTTGTTTTGTCTTCAGACAACAATGATTTCTAGGTGATCTCTTGATAATTTGTGAATGATATTTTAGCAGTTCACATCCTTAAGTTATGTTGTGTCTGTGTTGTAGTTAAAGGCCATTTACTGGATTTTTTCCATATACATGGTTTCATACTTCATGCAAGCATAGGAAAACCTGCCTAACCTTGACATTTTTTTCCCCAGAAACGTAAATGGTGTTACAAGCAGGAATATTGTTAATGCTGGATAGTGTGGTTATTGTTGTGGCTCCAGCTGCATTCCATAGTCAGCATCTTGCCAAACAAGTCTGAGAGCAGAGAGCAATAATGGCAGTGAGAGTTGGTGAGAACAGTGACACCCATGAGAGAGTGAGTGAACCCAGAAACCTCCACAGTGAATCCACAAAATGGTGATTTTCCAGATGAGTAGATGGCTTGTCTAGGAAACTGATAATGCGAAACAGCCTTGTGAAGTCACTGTCATAGCTGGCTATTGCTTGTGCTGGCAGACAGTTACATCCAAAATCAAGACAGTTTTCAGTGCTCTAATTGCACACCTTTATGCTCAGCATTTCAATTTGCTTTGCTGAAAGATTAGTGTTTCCAATCCTCTTAATTATGAGGAAAATGAAAATTGAACACAATCAAAACAGAGGTATAATTTAGTTTTCCAGAATTCTGAAGATAGTACTAAGTGCTATGGCTTCAGCCAAGTTCCTATTACCTAGAGTTGTCACTCCCATATTAAAAGTATTTCCAATCTTCATATAATTTTTGATGATAAAAACACCTAGAGGAGACACTTCTTTTTTCCTGAAGTATGCTCTAAACATACAATTTGTTGTTGTTTTGCAAAAACCCTAGAATTCAAATTATTTTCTACCCTTCATTTGCTTCATTGTGGAACCAGACATTTAGGGATTTTAGTCTTCTCACTCTGTCTGGAGCTGCATCTAATCCTACAATGAAGAAATAATTGGATCACAGTGCTCACAGCACACCCGGCAGAAGCACTGCTATAAATGAATACATTTAATTGGAAGCAGTGCAACTATACCACTTGATAATCAGTAAGAATTTCAAAGCTGGCTGTAGGCTTGACTCTAAAGGCAGCACAGAGTCAAGAAGGTGGAGCACGTCAGGCTGCCTGGAGTAAAAGTTATCCTCAAAATTAAATCACTTTGAAATGATTAAGATGTTTGGTTGAATAAAAAAATTTCCTCTTATGAATCTTAGTCTGTTTAGAAAGACCGATGTGGCTAATGCTTGAACAATGGGTCAGAGCTGGCATTGCTGAAAAAATCCCTCAGCTGCCTGAACTGTTTTCTCTATATCTTCTATGTCATATTCTGTCTTTTAAGGCCAAACAGCTTTAGTTTAGGAGCCACACTACCAGAACACTGCCTAGCCTGCTTTCTCCTACACTGCATCCTTGTCCTACTAAAGTCTCAGCATGCAATATATTCTAAGAACCCTCTACACTTCCCAAACTTTGTTCTGAACTGCCATGTAACTTGAAGTTAAATCCCTTTGTTTCTTTATGCTGAATATCTCTCCCATGGTACCAATCCTTTCCTCCTGAGTGCCACTACTCTGAACTAAATTATAAACTTCTTTCCCATGATTTTTGGTGAATTTGGTGCTAACGAAAGGAAAAACATTAGTTCTGGACAGGTAAAATATCGACAACCTTGACTGTTCTTCATGATTTTCTTTCCTCCCAATGAGACAGTGTTTCCACAAAAATTACATGTCTTGAACTAATTTACTGGTTCAGGGATCAGAGTACCTAGGATGTGTGATGAACAGGTAAAGCCAAGAGCCATATATAGTTACAGTTTTAATAAGTATTCAATGAGGTTGCTTCTTTTCTTGCCTATGTCTACACCAAGGTTTCTTACAGGGAAAAAGTAATAATTAAAGGGAGCAATACTTCCAGCCACACCTGATGATGTTTTCATTGTTCACAAGCACTACACATATAATTCAAAATGTTTATTCAAACAAAATGAGTCTCTTCAGATTAACCCATTTTTAGAAATCAATTGGAAAAATTTATTTCTACGACTCTTTTTATATACAGAAACAATAGGTACCTAGGTGGCACGCAGACTAAGGCCCAGATGCTGCCTTCCCCTGCTCTGCAGGTCAGAAATTTGTAGCCTGCAGTTTGGTGCAGGGTAATACATAGGATATCATTTTGCCAGGGGATGTTCAGGCCGGACATTATAGGGAAATTCTTAATTCAAAGTTTTGTAAAACATTAGAATTGAGTGCCCAGGGACATGATGGAGTCACTGTCCCTGGAGGGGTTCAAGAAATGAGTGAACATAGCACTTAGTGCCGTACTCAAGCTGACAAGGTGGTGATCAGCCACAGGTTGTTCTTGATCTCAGAGACCCTTTCCAACCTAAAGGATTCTGTGATTCTGCAATAGCAAGAGCAGCTGTTCTCTGGGTTCACATGCATGTCCTTACATAACTTTATTCATCAAGAATAGGGAATCTGCTAGTCCTGCTGGATTAGTTTGAAATGAGTAATAACAGTGCCATCTTCAGCACTCAATGCTTAGTTATGCTTGAAAATGCCCACTTTTAGTCAGACTCAAATCTTCCCTTCTGTGCTTACCAGGGATGTCGCCAAATTGCATATTCATTTCTTTAGGTTTATGTAATCCCAAATCCATACAATTAAGAGAAACAGGTAATACTTTACCTCCCTCCTTTCCATATTCACGAATTGAGTAAATACCCAAAGACAAGTGCCACACAATGATGAAAGTTAATCAGTCAAATGGTCCAAGTTAGCGTCCAAAGACTTGGCACTTTCTGGCTCGTAGATGTCCCATTCACCTGCTGCCATGATGACAATCCCTTGAGTTACCCAGAGCTGAATGGATGATGGTCTTTCCATGCCTTGTGCAGCTCTGTGAGGGAATGATGTTCCCTTTTGGCTTTTTGTTCACCTCCCCTTTGACACTGCTTGCTTCTTAGTGATCTCTGCCTGGCCCATTTTCTTTTTGAGATTCAAGTGCACATGAATGCTTTCCTTCACATTCATGAAAATAAAGCTTGCTTCCTTTCCCCAAACCATTCCATATAAACTCTGGTGCACATTCTACTTGGGCACATGGAAGGGTTCTCTCAGATTTTTTGGGGAAAAGTTGTGGGTTGTGCAGAAAATAGGGTTTAGCCAAAACCATGTTAGCTAGTGACTTACATGTGTTGAAAAATGCTAAAAATACTCTCGGAGAAGTGTTAGTGTGATGAGGAAAAAGGGGGACTAGTACTTCTAAGATCTGTGCCTAGAACTTGCTGTCACCTGAAGTTTTTTAGCGTCTCTACCTCATTTTATACCTAAACTATTACCTATTCCATTGATTATCCCAGGTTTTAATTAACTCTATTTGCAAACAACTAGGGAGAAATGTAAAATGCACACAGAAAATTAAAGAACCATTAAGAAAGCTTATCTGAAAACTTTTAGCAAAGGGCTTTCAGCCCTGCCTCTTCTTCAAGATGCTGCCAACTAGAATAAAGTGATCCCTCAATGAAGGACAAGTCCCCACTGGATGCATTCTTAGAGGTCTTACTTTGGGTGCAACATTATAACAGGATTTTTAATGGATTGTCTCACGCATTGGAGAGAAAATTTGGGCATCATAATCTGATTAAAGAAGAAACATCCAAGGTTGCAGTTTGAAATATATATACATCCATAAGCCTTCTCTTAGATGCTGCCATTTTTCAGTCGCTCCTTTGTCACAGGGACAGAAAGCAGCTTGCTCTCAGCTCTGCTCCCCATCTCCTCCAGGGCAGGCAGGGCAGGCTGGTGCTTTGTCCCAGATCACACATAGACCCCCAAATCCCCCTTAGTCTGTCTGGGAGAAAGCTCCTTGTCCTTATACATCATGTGGAGAGATGAAGCCATCAGAAATCCACCATGGTTTGAAGGATGTAGGGTCACAGCTGGTTTTTAATTGTGTCACATAATATGTGTCATATTCTCAGGAAAAGGCTACTTTCTCTGTGGCAAAAGATAACCCAGAAAGCACAAAAGATTAAGCTTATGTTCAAGAAGATGGGTAAATATATCTTAACCATTATTTATCTTTCCACACTAAAAGTATATCTGTGTGGTCTGTGTTTGTCATCACCCTCCTGTTGTCAGGGATAGGTGGCAGAACTTCACACAGGATTAAAAAGCATTTTTCTGCAGGAAAAAACCTCTCATGTGTAGGATTATATCCAGAATTTTCCAAATGCAATAAGATGCTAAAGAGCCAAGCAAAATCATGTTTGATTCATGTTTCAAGCTCTTCTGTTTGGAATAACTTATTCCATAGTTGGGATATGGCATTTTAGAAAAAAAATTTACAGTCACATTTAGGCACATGGAGACTGACAAATGATTGTAAATATTAAATCCCCACCTTTCTTAAAAGGATGTACAAAGTAGAGCTCACCAGCAGGTAATGCTACAGCGCAAATTGACCAGGCTGAGCAAATTGTGCCAAAAGTAATCATTGTTCTACTGAAGAGCCAATGCCACTAATTTTTAAAAGGAAGCAAGTGCCTTAAGATTTTAATGAAACCCAAAGTCTTTAGGGAAGATAATAAAAATATAATACACCTTCAATGACCTCATGAGATGTGTCAGAGATGTTCTCACGGTCCAGGCAAACTGTAAATAAAAATGCTAAAATCATTGCAAAAGGGCTGCAGATAAGTTGTGTTAGGGCTCTGTCAGTGGTCCACCAAACCATTGTCTGCTTTTTAACTTTAAATTGAAAGACAGACATCTGTTAATAGAACACTCAAGGCTCTGAAAGGATTTCAACATATGGCGATGCTTTATTTTTTGAACAATTGCGGTTTGATGCTCTGGGAGCTCTCTCCTTCCCTGCCATTAGCTGTCCTGGGGCAGTTTTATGGCATGAAACAGTGCTCTCCATGACAGAAAGTCCTCCCTGGAGCTTGCTGGCTCACACCCGACTGATCAGCATCCCTGCTCACAGTGAAATAATCTCAAATTAGCTGCTGGAAGCTCCCTGGGGAGTCCAGGAGCCCCACCTGCCCCACCAGCAGCCTGGGGAAGGTGGGCAGTGACCCTGTGGACCAAGAATCAGCTACAACTTCTGCACAAGGCCAACACAGCTGCACAGAGAAGTGAAGGAGCAAACTGGCAGCTGAGCCAGGAGCAGACCCAGCCAGCACCTAACCATGCTCTGGGCAGCATTCTCCATGGCTGGGTACAGTCGAGCTGGAGCATTCCTCCCTATCTCCCCTATGGCTGTATCCATGAGGCACTGCTGAAGATCTGTAAACCCAACAAAAGGCAGCTTTTTCTTGAACTCTGGGACTTTGTGAGGACTATGACTGATGCATAAGGCAAAAGTGAAATCAGGAGTTGGAGTTGTATAAACTTGGCCTCTCCCCACCCTGCAGTATGCAGTATGATCCTGCTTTGGCTTGCTGGGGTGCGTTTTCATTCCTCTGCTGCTCTTCTTCCTCACCTGCCCTGTTTTTCTTCCCCTGTCCCATGTCCCTTTGAGGTTTCCAGTCATCTAGAGGCTGAGGCCCCTGCCTGGCACTACAACACAGGCATAACAAAGCTCATTAGTTTCTCATGAGCTGGGAAAGGACTGTAAAGTAGAGTGAGCTGATCTCACCCCGGGTGTTGTCCTGCCTGGGGCCCTGGTAGGTATCTGCAGTCTGGGACAGCAGGAGCCTTCAACGTGCTGCTAATACCAACCAGCTCTGATGGGAGGCTTAAGAGGGGACAGTGAATAAAAACTGGGGTTTCATCCACTTTTCATTATCACCTCTTGCCTACGTTGGGTTCCTGCTGGCTTTGGTGGAAGCACTGTCTCTTCCAGTGAATTTGCCCAGAAATTGAGACAAATCCTTTTTATTTCTGATCAAGATCACTAGAGTAAAAGTAACTGTAGATGAATATTCTCTTTCAGTTGGAAAAGTACTTGAAGAATTTGATCCTGACTGTCTTGTGTGGCACACTCATTTACAAAATGCTGCATGCTCGTTATTGTTTTTTCTCTTGCACATCCAAATCAACACACGTATAGAAGTTGTGCAGTGTATTTGTTGGTGAACTAAATAAGCTTTCACTTATGTATTTAGTATTTCAGGCTTTGCTGAACTATCTAATGTTTCAGATTGTCAACAAAGTACACTCCTTGGTGATTGACATTTCTTTGTATGGATTTCAGAGTCAGATGTCCTTTTGGTATCTGCTGTCTCACTGAAGCAGCTCACTCACAGGTAAAATGACATCAATAAGATCATCACCCTTCATCAATATTTGGATACTCACTCAAGGATAGAATAAAGGGCCTTGATTCTCTATGCTCTGTGTTTCCAAAAGACTACACACACCCTCAAGGATGTTCCAGGTTTGTCATTCAAAAATGAAGATACTTAATGCCTTTGAAATTGCAAACATTTGAAATTTACAACTCTTTGGTAATTTTTTCAAATCTGGGTAAGGAAGTCAGTTGCAACAGTGAAACATCTGCTAAGCCTAAGTAGCTGTTCTCTGGTTGCTGATTTCAAACACAAGTAAATAAATATTTTTTGTAATCCGCCTCACCTCCCTCAGCTTTGTAGAGTACATATGCACAGAGATTAACTTCGTTAAACAGTGCAGGCAGGAAACTGACTTTCTGCGAGTGCCAAATTTAAACTCCCAAACTGTTTATTAAAGAAGGGACTTGGCTTCCCTACATTTTTCCACTGATGTTTCCATTCTCAGGAGCTAATGACAGCTTGCAGCTTTACACTAAATATCATCTTGTGATTTAACCCCAGCCAGCAATTAGGCACCACACAGCTGATCGCTCACTCCCTACCCCAGTGGGATGGGGGAAGAGAATGCGAAGGGTAAAATGAGAAACAATGAGAAAGCTTCCAACTTGCACTTCCCCAGACCATTGGCTGATGGGGTGGGAGAGGAGCAGAGAAGCGTTTGGGTCTGTGTGAGCACTACTCAGCAGTGAGAAAACATCACTGTATTATCAGCATTGTGTCCAGCACAAATCCAAACATAGCCCTGTAGCAGCTGCTATGAAGAGAAACATCTCTACCCCAGCCAAATCCAGCACACACCTGCACAGGATGCAGCCACACAGGGATCACTTTTCTGCAGCTCTGGCTGCTTGTGTCCTTAGGGTGGCAGCAACTATCAAAAAAGGTGGGTTTTGGTTGGGTTTTTTAATTTGGTTTGGTTTGGTTTGTTGTCTGGGGAAGGGGGAGGGCACTGGAGAAGCAATCTTAAAATTGGAGAAAATCAGAGATAGGTAATTCTTCAGAATTCCTTCTTTTATCTTCCATTTTCTGCTCAGCAGAATCATTCATAGGCAGATTATTCATTATTAAGCCCTTATTTCAGATGAAACCCTGTGTGTCAGTAGATTAGGACATTGAGGAAGATTAGCTGCTCACTGTAGGTGGTGGGAGTAAGTTCTTTATCTTATCATTAGCATGGACTTTCATGGATTTTGATTATAATTATTAATTCTACCAGCAGACTTCCAAGCAGGGATTAAAATGCAGATAGATGTCATTTAAGTTGCATAATCAAGCTGAAAGTGAGGGTTTTGTGGCAGACAAATCCTCCTTTTTACCACAGTCAATTTAATTTTTCGACTTTTCAAAGTAAATTTGTTGCTTAAAATGGGTTTGTTTACTTTTCTGTGCTTGTAAGAGAGTTTTATTAAATATTTGTCCCCTCAAGGAAGCGTATTCTTAGTATTCAGGTGAAATTTTATTCTGATGTGTATAAATTACATGTAAGATTCTTAAGCAATGATTCTGCACATCCCTGCATTGTCCTAAGTGAAAGCTAAGCATACAGATGAAGAATTACTGAATTAATTAAAATGAAATAAATCCTTCCTTCTCTATTTCTTTCTTTTTCTCCCCTTCTTTTGTCACTTTTTGATTTTTTTGATGCTTTTAGTATTTTTTTTTCTCTGAATCTGGATAAATGGCATAGCTCTAAATACATAAGAATCCAATAAATTGTCCTAGAATCAAGGTGAACATTCTTAGAACATCAGAAATTTTAAGCTTTCCATATTTCTGCATATTATGAAGAAAGCAGCAGCTAAAGAGTAGACAATATTTCATCAGCAAAAGCCTTTGAGTTATGGTTTTAGACTGAAACCTCATCAAGGCAGGCATCTGCTTCATTTGCTGAAGTGTTTGGGTGCATAAAGAATGATAATAATTTATGCAATTGAAACACTCATAGAAGTCTGACTTTGTGAAATGTAAAATGCAAGAAGTTAAGAAGAAAATACTACCCTGTGAAGAATAGGTAGCCACAGCCAATAAAAACAGCTGCAGTGAAGGTTTAAAATTTTATAATAATCCACTTATTGATTTCTCCTTATCACTATTTAATCTTACAGTTGATTTCTTTTCTTCCATTTAATTCATTGCATTTTGGTTTGGCTTTTTCAGATTTTTGCAGCCTCTAGGTAACGGTTCAGACTTTTGACAGTTTGGCAATTCTAGTAACAGGCAATTTATTCATGTGGAAGTAATTTGGGCCTGATTTAAATGCATGTGAGAGAGGTTTTGTCTTGGTGAGGAATGGGACAGTGTTTGTAAGGCTTTAAAGGAATTCAGTGGGAATTTTTCAAATAGGTTAAATTTGAATAATAATAAAGCTTAAAAATATATGCAAATATTTCATCTAATGTCACACAGAAAGTTAATAGTACACAGAGCGCCTAGTCCTAGTCCCCCCAGACACTGATCTCCAACAGCAAAATAGGATCTGGATAATCTGGAGGTTCCTGTGGATTTTTGCTCACTTGTCTAGCTTTTCAGTGTTTAATGAAGTTAATAGCTCCTTTCTGTCACTTTTTCGTGCTTAAACACACAGCTATGCCCACACTCTGTCCATCTCCTTGCTCCCTGGTTCCTGAAAGCCATTTCTTGCTGTTTTCCTGCTGCATAAAGAACACAGCCTTGGGCGAGCAGCACGAGCAGGGCTCATGGAAGTGTCATGGGAGGATCTGACATGTTGTTCTCCCATCATCTGAGAACATGCTGCTGGGCATGTGCGCACAGGCAGGGATGGGGTTTGTACCAGAAGAAAAAAACCAGCCAACATTTGAAGATTAAGAGTAGTTGAAAAGTTCATTTTCATCAAGATGTATCCCTAATGAGCATAAAAATGTTCATTTTGAGGCAGCAGATGCAGAAAAAATCCAAATAAATTTCCCATGGCTGTTATGGTATAGGGGAATAGAGCCCACATGTATACTTCTCTCCACATAAGTTCAGCTATTAAAACTTATATTATGCTTTAATGTATTCCTATTTGAGGCACGTTGTAACTAAACAAAAAGTGCACCAGGGATTAAACTACATAGAAAACAAAATATTCACATTACTCATTGTCATCATTTAGCTTAGAATGAACTCAAAACTGGTGCAGATTTTTCTCTGTCTGTTTTCATCAGCGAAGAAATTTGAGCTTTTTCTTCTGTGACAGGGCAGCAGAAAATCAATTCTGATCAGTAGATTTACCTGCTTGTTCAGTAGGGTGTTGTAAAGCCTCATGATTTAAGAGCCCTAGCTGCTGCTGTGCATATGTGAGAAATCCAGCTGTATCTCCAAGGTCTGTTAATGCTGAAGAATTTTCTGTGCTGTTCACTCATCCCAAGGTTTAGGTCATATCTCATCCCTCTGCTAATGATACGATTTTATGGTGCCAAATCCAAGAAGAATTATAACTTTTTTGCCCTCATTGGGACCGAATTCTGCTGCCATTTAAAGCTTGGAGCAATTTTTGTAAGTTTTCCATAATTATCAATAGAAGCATAACTTCTTCAAAGGGAACTCAGAAACCAAATGAAGACTTTGGGAATTTAGATGTTCTATTCATGCGCTATTCAACCCCAGCTCTGCACCATGTTCTGAAAAAACAAATATGCATGGGAGATCTCAGCCCAGCCTTCTGTCTCTTGTGTTGCCTCAGCAGAAGAAGGGTGTGCGTGCCTGGAAGGACTGTCTTTGGTCTCACAGTGCCGGGGAGGATCGCTCGATGCGCTTGGGGAAGGCAGAATGTGATGCCACACGAGGGCAGTAAGGGAAAGAAGAAGAATGAGGGAAAGCACAAAGATGTTATCCTTACTAGAGGTGAGGGGATTGCAGCAAGGAGGGAAAACAAGGGAACACAGGGAGAAGAGGAAGCTGAGAAAGCTGTGTGAAGAAGTTTGGACTTAATAGGAGAGGGAAAAGAGCAGAAGAATGTATTCAGGAGCTATGTGATATTTGGCTGAGGAAGCTCTAGAGACTTCCAACAGAGACATGACCAGAAGAAGAAGAGAAGGATGTGGCTGCCATCATGATAATACACTTGCAGTAACCTTGACTTTGAAAAGCTAGTTTTTAAGTGTTTCCTTGATGGAATTCTACAAAAGCCTTACCATTCTATGTGGGTTTTTTAAAGTGCTTCCCGAGGGCTGGAATGTGCCCTTGAGATATTTTCAGAGCTTTCAACCTGTTTACCAAACAGTTTCCACTTGGAACTTAAAAGTAGAAGATAATTAACATTCAGGTTATTACATTTGTATTCTCTCTGTGCCCTTTCCATATGTTGTGACTAAACTATTGCAGACAAGGAGGCTTGGCTTAAATATAAACTCAGGTTGAACATACAAGTACAGAATGAGTAAAAACATACACTTACTTCAATATATTCACACAATCTTATTTGTAAATAAAATACTCCTAGAAAGTAATCAGTCTAAGGAAATAGTTACAGTACAAACTCTTAAAGAGAAGGATAATGATAAATTATGTTCCTGGTCTCTGTTGATGGGGGTATGATCTTGCAGAGAGATGAGGTAAGTAGCTAGCTTCAAAAAGGTTTTACCAGTTGCCACAATTTAACTCCAGTCAGCAACCAAGTACCACGCAGCTGGTCCCTCCCTCACCAGCAGGACTGGGGAGGAATCAAAACAGTAAAAACAGAAAACTTGCAAGCTGAGAAAAAGTCAGTTCAGTAGGTAAAGTAAAGGCCATGCGCAGGAGCAAAGCAAACCAAGGAATTCTTTCACTACATCCCGTGGGCAGACAGGTGTTCAGCCATCCCCAGGAAAGCAGGGCTGGGGAAGTGATTTGGGAAGACAAAGGACATCACTCCAAATGTCCTCTCTTCTTCCTTCCTCCCCCCACTATATACACTGAGCGTGGTGTCACATGGTCTGGAATGTTCCTTTGGTCACTTTGGGTCACCTGTCCTGGCTTTGTCTCCTCCCCTGCACCCCCAGCTCCCTCACAACTGTGGCTGTACAAGGAACAGAAAAGGCCTTGGCTCTGTGTGAGCCCTGCTCAGCAATAGCAAAAACATCTCTGCATTATCAACCCTGTGCTCAGCACAGATCCAAAATATAACCCTATCCTAGCTGCTGTGAGGAAGAAATAACACTGTGTCAGCCAGACCCTGAACATTCCCCTTCTATTCAGTATAATTTACATCATGGCCAGGCCTCATTGTAACCAAAACCACCTTATTAAACACATCCCTCCTCCCCATCCTAAAATGTGATACATAGTCATTGTTGCCTTAAATTTAAGGATCACTTCTGCAAAATGTCTATGAAATGTCCACAGATGTCCTTAGAATGTTCACTGGGTGTATTTAGTCCACAGCTTCGGGCTCCATCTGTTATGGCGTTCACTGTGCACTGGAGAGGTGGTGTGTGCGAGGAGTTACTGGGCACCAGACCAGCTCAGGCTGGGTCACTGCTGCCCTGCAGCTGCCTCTTGTAAGGCTCGTCCTGCCTTGCTTGGTGGCTCCTGTTATAGAGACTCCTGTTACACACAGCTTGCGGACCATAGCAACTCAAAGGCATATCTATTGCAAACTCCTGGCTCCTTCTGGTTTAACATTGCAGTGAACCTCCCCTTGTCTCCAGCCTGGCTGCAGCAGGGGGCTCCTGCTGGAACCCATCATTAGCATAGCCCAATCTGTAGCCTTCCATGGGCTGCAGGAGCACAGCTCCTTCACCGTGGGCTGCCCCACAGGAGCTGCTCCAGTGTGGGTCCCTCATGGAGTCACAAGTCTGCCATGAAGCACTTCTCTGTTTGGTTTGTGAGTTCTGAGCCCCATCTCTGAGCAGATTTTGATTATAAAGAACACTGACCAAAAAAGAAAAAAAAAGGAAGAAAAAGAAGACAACTGTTTTGCTTAAAAACAATGCAAAGAAAAAAAAAAGTGTTTGGAGACAAGGCACCTATGTTGACAGCAGATGAATGAGTACATAGGCAGTATGAAATAGATCTCAATTTTCTTTCACCTGGGGGTTATAATCCTGTAATCTTGACAGCCAAGGCCAAGAGATCTGTCTATGAGAATCAGCGTTCTAGCAGAGGGGAACCTCAGTGTTACTTGTTGCTGTAAAAATGGATGAGAATGTCAAGAAGATGAAAGAAATCTTAACCTGAAGAGACAGGGCATAAAACAAACAGAAGCCTAAAATGAAAACAAAAGGAAAGGAATTAATTTAAAGCCAAATAACAAATGCTTGAGTTGAGTCCAGATGTGGGTGTGTGTCACAGTCAGTCACCACAGATTCTAAGGTTTTAGTTCTATGTTATTGTTTATCAAATATTTCATTGGGAAAGGGATCTTGTAGAAATCCACAGGGTCCTGAAGGTGATTTGGAAAGAGCTGCTCACTGGCTTCAGAATGACGGAAATTAAGTACAATAAACTACATAGCATGATACTTTCAAGTCACAGAATAAGAAAGTGTGTATTTGAGGCAAGATTGTAGATTAATTTTTACTTGTGGATTAATTTTTACTTAGGTTCAATAATTGAATTAGTGGCTTCATGGGAGAAAAAGCTTTTAACAACTGCTAAACATAAAAACAGGTAGAGAGAGATTCCTAGATGGAAATTTTTGAAATCTGTCAGTGGTCTGGAGAAGTATTTGCATGTCCTTCTTTTAATCCCCTGCCCAGGCATTTGCTGAAATTGTTTTGAGTCTTCCATGCTACTAGATTGTACCCAGTAGTAGATATGGGCATTTTCTGTTCAAATGACATTGAACCTTCTATTCTTTGTGTGAAAAGGTAGATATGTCATGTGCACTTTTGAGGCATTTTTATCTTGTTCAGAAAATCAATACGTGAGATATTCCTTAATCATAAAAGCTACCATAGAGTAAGGTATTTGTTATTAAACAAAATGATTTGATTTTTAAAAGATTTTTAATAGTGTTGATTTTCAAAATTTGTCAACAGTGTTTAAAGAGCGTGTTGTGTAAACATTAGCAGTCGTGTAGAAAATTGGGATATGGGAAACTGAAGGAAAAAGCTCCCAAACCCGAAACAGAACTTCAGTAAAAGTTGAATTATTTTCCATATGCCAACCGAGGTGCAGGGGAAAAAAAATAAATTATGTTGCACCCTTGCCCTTATCACTCTCCTCAAAGACTTTGAAGCCACCCATGAAAGAATACGATACAAAATAGTAGCAATTACTTTAATTACATTACTAAAAGATCAAGGTCACAACAACAGCAATTACCTGCAATTTTCCATTCCTCCAATTATATTATTATGAAAATGAACACTTGCTAACTACAATAAAGCTTTCAGGGGCACTAAAGTGAATTTTTTTCATTTCAGCATGCTCGCTAATTGTGTCAGGACTTCAGTGTAATGTGATTACTATTGCTTTGGTCTCATCAGAACTAGAGCAGATAGATAATGCCTGCTTCTTCTAGGCTTCATCTACACATAACTTTTAACCCACTACTACTACTGAGTTAGGAACACTGTATTTCACTGAAATATTTATATCACTATGTATCCTCGTAAAACAGTATATATTAAAAACATTTGGGGATGACCTACATTACATAGGTATGTTTATACCAGTTCAAGAGGGTCCAAAATAAGCAGTTGTACAGTTTTGTGACCCAGTATAACTAGATGCAGAAAAATATGTTTGTGATCCAGCTATGTTGGTGGTAGAAATTACCACATTTTGCTGCTAGTCACCTGGATCTGCCAGCAAAGCATTTTTCATGAGCATTCCCTAAATTGCTTCAGGCAGAATCAACCAGTGCCAGGGAGAAAATTTAAAGTGACCTGTCAGGTTTTGCCTGCAATGAGTCAGGACGGCTACTTGCCTGGTTTGAGTGATAACTTCTGTCCGGTTTATCTCGGCTGTTTGAGGGGCCTTGAAGGCCCGGAGGTGGCCCGGAGGTGGCCCAGAGGTGGCCTTGAAGCAGCCCGCGTATCAAAGGACGAGAAGAGGCTTCAGTTCTTCTTTCTGGTTTTATGTTTATTAATTGTTTATCTAAAAGATGTTCTCTCAGCCGAACAAAGATCCGCACAGCAGTCAGCCATGGGCACACTCCCTCTCCCTCCGGGGCAGGCACCTATCTTTATACCCATTATGACGTATACAATATTTATCATTTTTCCCCAATACCATCTATTCTTATAACTCGGTGTACTCTTAGTAATAACCAATAGAAAGGTGCCACCGTGGCCAAAGAAGATGGAGTAGAGGAGGAAGAAGAAGGAGGACAGGACACACCCCAATTCCTCCATCTTACTCCTCTAAACCCCCCTGTACATAAATCCTAAATCCTGTGTCTCACTCTCTAATTAGCTAATCTTTTCACCCTTCACCCGGTGAAGCCCTCATCCTTGTCGTCTCCTGTGTAGGGTTAAAGTCCAGCTACCAGACACTTCTGGCAACATTCCAGGAGTCCCGAGCCCCCTAAGCTGGTCTCGGAGGCTCAGCATCTCAGGACTGAGATCTTGAGATCCGACATCTCCCCCTTCTGTTTGCCCCAAGAAAACCTCTTTTACAATCCAATTCATGGCATCTGGGACGACATGGATGAGGACTAGAAAAATTATTACAACATAAAATCCTAAACTATTAAAACATAAAATCCTACCCTTAAAATTCTTCTCCAAATGGGAGAAATGTCAAAGAAATCTGCCCTTAAAATTCTTCTCCAAATGGGAGAAATGTCAAAGAAATCTACCAGCTGATCAATATATGATCCTTTGTCAGTTTTCCCTATAATAGATAAATTTACCCCATTGCTCATTGCAATTCAAGACTTTAAGGAGAAAACTTCCCAGTCTTTCGTTCTTATACAGAAATATTCAAGACCCCAAAGAGAAAAAAAACCCCCCAGAGTCTTTCCGTTCCTCTTGTTTCTCTTCTGAGTTGTCCTTTGCAGTCTGAGTCCCGACTTTTGTCTGAGTATTCGTTTCTTCTTATATCTTGTTGAGGAAAATCGCTGGATAGTTGCAGACTTGTTACGAAATGATGTTGTAGCTCTGCTGAACCGATCTGGCATGTCGTGCACTCAGGGGTTACCTAGTTTTTGATTCAACTGACAATAGGGTTAGAAAACACACAAGCCTCCCCAGGAGGGGAGAGGCTTAGGACCCCGAGGGTTTTTACCAAAGGCACCAAGTCTGGAGAGGGCCCCTCCTCGCCTGAGACGTCACCGGGGGTCTGGCCCGCCCCCGCCCGCGCTCGGCGCATGCGTGCTTTCCGAGCCGCCCTCTGTCTCTCCCGAGGTAATTTTTTCCTCTCCCTTTTTATTCCGCCTCTGAATTTTCCCCCCTCGGTCTGCCCCTGACTGTCTCCTCCTCCTCCGACGCTGTGTGTGTGTGTGTGGCCCTTCGTCAGTGTGTGCGCGGCCGCTCCCGCCTGCACCCGCGCTCTGCCGCGACTCGCTCCGGGTTTTTTGCGTCACAACCGCGCGCCTCCTGCGTCTCCCTGACCGCCTTTCTGGGATTGCGCAATTTTCCCCATGCCGCTGCCCATGTCGGACGCCCCTGCTGCGCTGGCATGTGACTTCTGCCCCGGGTTCTTGCGAGTTTTGCCTGCCGCGCGCGTTTCTGCTACCTTGCCGGCCCCCGGGGCCGCTGCACCCCCAGCCCTGAGCTTAGCGAAGCCGTATCTGAACACGCGTCTCTTGTTTTTTCTTCAGCCGCGCTCCCCGCCTGCTCCGCCGCTGCCTGGCTGCCGCGAAAAAGCGCCTCCCCCGATCCCTTTTTCTTCCCCCCCCCTGCTCTCCCCCCTCGGTCCTGAGTCCTCCATGCTCTCTGGGCTTTCTGGACGCTTTTTGGGAGTTTCCCAGGGTTTCTGGGTTTTGGGACCGGGTATTTTAATAATATTTCTTGCTCTTTTTTTTTCAAGAGCATTTTCCTCTTGGCCTTTTAAGGCCAGAGCTAATTTTTTCTTTCCTGGAGCCTTGCTCCCCCCTCTCTTTCAGAGAGTCCCCCCCCCGGACGTCTGGTGCGTCTCGGGGTTATTTCTTCCTGGCCTTTTAAGGCCAGAGCTAATTTTTTCCGGAGTCTTGCATTGCTCCCCCCTCTTTTGAGGGCCCCCCCCCGGACGTCTGGTGCGTCTCGGGGTGTTCCTTCCTGGCCTTTTAAGGCCAGAGCTAATTAATTTTTGTATGTTTGTGTCACACCTTATAAGGTGGACAAAATTTCCCGTTGTTCCTGGGAAGGTGTGCCTCCCATGTTCTTATTTTCAGGCTTTCTTACCAAATCTGTCGCCAGAGCAGTCTGGACGTCTCGATCTGTCCAGCAGATCACGAGAGGTGGACCCAGGGCGCCTTCTGGTTCCAGTCCGGGCTGTTCTGCTACGAATATTCTTCGGCAGAAACTGAGAGGTGGAATTCTCAGTGACTGCTGGTTTTTTGCAGTCTCTGCTGGCTTTTTTTCTCTTCTTCTCTCTCTTTTTCTTCAGGGCTTTGAAGGTGGTGGTGGCCCCCCCGAAAGGTTGTGGTGGTCAGAGCTCACCCAGTGGAAGCCAAATGCCCGGTTAATCTTCCCCCGAAAGGTTGTGATGATGGAGCCCACCCAGGGACGCCAAGTGTCCGGTTTATCTCGGCTGTTTGAGGGGCCTGGGAGGCCCGGAGGTGGCCCGGAGGTGGCCCGGAGGTGGCCTTGACGCAGCCCGCGTATCAAAGGACGAGAAGAGGCTTCAGTTCTTCTTTCTGGTTTTATGTTTATTAATTGTTTATCTAAAAGATGTTCTCTCAGCCGAACAAAGATCCGCACAGCAGTCAGCCATGGGCACACTGCGTCTCCCTCTCCGGGGCAGGCACCTATCTTTATACCCATTATGACGTATACAATATTTATCATTTTTCCCCAATACCATCTATTCTTATAACTCGGTGTACTCTTAGTAATAACCAATAGAAAGGTGCCACCGTGGCCAAAGAAGATGGAGTAGAGGAGGAAGAAGAAGGAGGACAGGACACACCCCAATTCCTCCATCTTACTCCTCTAAACCCCCCTGTACATAAATCCTAAATCCTGTGTCTCACTCTCTAATTAGCTAATCTTTTCACCTTCACCCGGTGAAGCCCTCATCCTTGTCGTCTCCTGTGTAGGGTTAAAGTCCAGCTACCAGACACTTCTGGCAACATTCCAGGAGTCCCGAGCCCCCTAAGCTGGTCTCGGAGGCTCAGCATCTCAGGACAGAGATAGGGACTTCAGCATAGGGACGCTCACACCAGCTGTTGAAAGCAGTTGTTTCTTTCATTGGCAAGAATGAATTTGTAGTGTGTGTCCACAGCCTTTTAGCTGTGTTGCATTCTAGTGGAGATAAGACTTTACCCATACTGAATTTATGCTAACAAATGCACAATTTCAGATGAATCTTCCACTACAGACAGCCACAGACCAGAACACTTTCTAGCCTCATGTTGTAATGAAATACCAGTTTTGCTTCTGCTGCTATGATAGTGTAGAAAGAGGCTATTCCACAGTTTTATGCTTCTAATAGTTAGAAAGCTTCTCACTGCCAGCCTATATTTAGTGATAGCCTCTTAACAGCTTCATGCTCCATGGTCTGTTTACATCCTTCAGCTTAAACAGCTCTCTGTCCCCATTGGCATCTGTGTCCCAGAGAGATCTGTATAAAGCAATGATGAATCCTCTCAGTCATTCTTTTTAACCAAATCCCACTCCTAAGTCCAGCTGTCTCCAGCCATCTCCTGCTCCTAATACTCCTCCCTGAATTGCTTTGGGCTGAACTTGTCACTCTTGAACATCAGTATCCAAAAATGCCTGTAATAAACAAGATTTTTCTGTGTGCCTTTACAGCATATAACTTTGGTGTTTCATCTGGGAGCATTTGTCCTGAAACATCCTTAATAGCTTTTGCCTTTATTACAGCTGAATCATTGTATTGTCTCATTGTCACCCAATTATCTATGGATAACTTGTTTCTAGAATATAGCAGGTTTGTTTTTACTCCTTAATGCATGACTTTGTACTCTGTCCTTTTATCTTCTACTTTGGTCCCAGAGGACTTTCAGTTCTTCTTTTGTGATATTCCAAGTTTTCTCTGTATTGACATTTTCTCCCAACCAGTGCTAGCAGTGAATTTCATTAGCACATTTCTCCTGTCAAAATAATTAATGTTTTTTTTCTTAAATGCTGCTAGGACTTATACCTGTCCCTTCTCTTCAGCATGAACACTTCTTATTTCTTCATTAGCCAGTTCCATAATTATTGGGGAACCAAATTCTTTAGCCTATATAGTTTGACTATACCAGTGTGGTCCAATAAGTACAGGTCTCTCATATGGTGCATTTTAAAAGCAAATGCATTTATATTAACACAAAGAGATTGTATTAGGTAGGACAACAATAAAACAATGAGACTAACTAGTGGACTTCATAGGTAGTGGAGGAGGAGTGCTTGGAGCTGGCATTGGGTGAAGAGTGCCAAAACAGTGAAGGGCTGCTGGTCCCTTGGGAGTCTCTAAGGCCAGAATTACTAAACAAGATTGCAAATCAGTCAGTGATGCCAATGGGAATGGAGCAAAGATGGATGGGTTGGTTGGAGGGAAGGAGGTCAGCCGGAGAAAGCAAACACAAGGAAAACCTAACAATGTGATGATCATGTCTCAGCTGGAGAGTATCTGCTGAGCAGCCCTGTGGCCAAGCAGCAGGACCCTGGCAGGGCAGTGAGCTGATGCTGGGAATGGTGCAGAAGGCTGGGCTTGGCTCTGCAGTCAGACATTTCCCTGTAATAGGCATCCCCTTTTAAAAGGGCCAGTGATGGCATCGCTTTGATTGTTTTGTGCTTCTGGTTTTTGTTTGATTCTTTCCTGAAAAAAATATCAACCTTTGTGGTACATTGAACATTTATAGGCTTTCCACACCCTGACTGGGTAGATAGGATGGGTTTCTGTGCTGTTGGATAGGAGGTTAGCTACTATTATATAGTTCCACATACTGCAGCACTTCTTTTTAGGATGCCTTTGTGTGAGAGACTATGTATCTGTATTCCTTTGGGGCTTTTATGGAGCCCAATCTAAAACTATCTAATGTCTTTTCCTTCCCATTTTGTCTGTTAATGAGTCACTTCAGTCTTCAATGTACTGCCAACTTGAAAAATATTTATCTGGAATTTGTATCTTTTATAACATACATTTATTGAAGATTTTTGGGTACATAATTCCCTTTTAAATTTATTTATTTTTTAAAATTACCATGAACTAAATTCTAGTGACTAGTGGTAATTCCACTGTCCAGAAAATGCAAGCAATAATTTATAGGAAGTTACCATTGCAAACAATATATCAACATCAGGAGCTGGTGTAATAGGATAATTCAGTTGTGATGTTTTATAGTTTAAACAAAACCCATGATAGTGGCTAATACTAACAATAAAAGTGATGGATACTGTAAGGTAAGAGTAAGAAACAGAACTGAATTACATTAGACAGCATAGTTCATTGAATTGTGTGTCCTCTGATTATACTGCTGTTATACACATAAGCTGGATTTGAGCCCAGATAATTTGTGTGTTATCTTTGATACTTAATGACATCTAAATGTCAAGCTGCAGCTCTTCTATACTTTATTAGCCAACTGTGTACACTATATTTTCTCCTAATGAGTTTTTTTTTATCAGCTCTTTTATTTCATTAGATATTTTCATTTGAAAAGAGAAGGGAAATACTCAGGAAAAGTTGTTTGTGATGTTGCTTTTAACTAATGTGGCAGCATGCCATTAGAGAACTCTTCCTAAGTTCCTAAGATAGTGAGTTTATATCCATTAGAAACAGTTTGGAAAATTAGTAATTTACACACATGAACAAGTCTTTGCACATCTGTAATTTGTGGAGAGATAGACAATCCATAAGAGATGTAGAATGGTTTTCATGATGACCTAATAACATCTATTGCCTGTAGTTACAGCCTTATCTGTGCTGGAGAAAAGTAAAAACTTATCCTTAGAACAAAATTTGACATCCTTTTTTGCATCAAAATAGTAAATCTCTGTAAAATCATATCAGGAAGGAACTGTAGTTTATTTACAATGATGTAGCTGCTAAAAACCTGATAAAGGTATCTCTGTTTTATCTCCAATAAGTTTTTAAATCAAGATAATTATCTTGATGCTGGAAACACCCCTTCCTTTTATGAAAGACTAACCTAAGTTAGTGTTAGGAGGTTTTTAAAGTGTGGGTGAAAGGTGAAATCTTGTTACCATTCAAAATGATATTCCAGCAAAACTTTCCAAGGGGAAGTTATGCCTCATGGAAGGACAGGATGATTTCAGCCTTTGTATCTTGACCAACTTCAGGTTATTGCCTGTTTACAGGTTGCTCTGTTGAAAGGGTTCCAAAGGCACTTGACACACAGGTCTTTGTTTGTATTAGGGCTCAGCAATTATTAGTGACAGCTTGTTCATCTACGGCACTTCTGAAATCTCTTGCTCACTCTCTGTCTGCAGCTGTTAGCTCTTCAAGTCTCTTTGAAGATGCACACACTCACTTTTAGTTTAACCCTGCCGGACTTGGGGGACAGATAGAAATTTGATTGCACTTTGCTTTCCAAACAGTGTAGATGATAGAAACCTATATTGCAGTGATTGATTGCCTACAAAGTTTTAGACATTCGGAATCTTCTGGGCGTTAGCATAGGTTAAATAAAGATATTTCTGTAGGAATCATCTTACTGAGGAAAGCTCAATTTTTATCATGATGGAAAGTGTCTTATGTATATGCCAGTTTTGATCTCCCATAAGATTAATTAAAAACAAACAAACAAACAAACAAACAAAACAACAGAGAAAGATCACATTTAAAGAATTACACTGGAAGAGGATATGAGAACCATGTGGATTTCTGGAAGAAATCTCTGAATTATAAAAAAAATCCAAACAGAGTAACATTTTGGTAATGAATTCTGTTATAAATGATAATTCAATAAAAAATCAAATTGCAATCCTATAAACCCCTGTAATCTTCCTTCCAGTCTTTCACACAAAACTGAAAGGAAATAGACTTGTAGCAAACACATGGAAAAATGCAGTTACCCTGCAAGTTAATTTTGTGCCAAGTTACTGCTGTACAAGCCCTGTACAACCATTTCTGACTTCATGTTTGTCTTTGTGAGACTGCTGCAGTGTATGAGCTGCATCTGAAATCTGCAATACACTCTGCAGTTATGGATTTGGTAAAGGGAACACACACTCATTCCTGTCACCAATATAGCCTGAAACACATCAGGAAACACATCATGCTTTCAATAAGATCTACTGTGAAATAAAATACAATCTCCATTTTTACTGGTAGCATGAAAGGTCAGTAGAAATGGTGTGCTACACTGAAAGGTGCTACTGGCTTATGCCCAAGCTGCTGATTTGTAAGCATTCAAAATTTGGTAGAAAAACACTGGTCAGATTTTTCTTGTTCTGACATCTAAAGATTCAAGGTTTCTTTGAATTTTAATGAAACGGTGTAGAGGGTGCACAGTCACCTTCCTTTTAAAGACCAGGCTATTTCAAAGGGAATCGTTGAGCTTCGAGAAGAAAGGTGAGACCTGATACGTTATAATAATCTGCAATCAGAGGGAGATGGAGAAAGATGTCCCAGACAGGACAAAGATCCTTGACCAAGGTGGTGCCACATCACAGTTCCACTCCTTTCTGGTGTTTTCTCTGGATGAGGCAATGGATTTGCACACTGACAGGTGCTATGACCTAACACCAAGCTGTATGTCAATAATAGCACATCTAAAGAGGTTTGCTCCTCCCTAACAGTTTCATTCAGACAAAAATCTAGTAATTTTCAAATGTAACAGATGTTGTTCACTAAGTCTGCAAACAAAATCAGGAGTAGAAAAACCCATTAACCTAAATAATGAGAAAATGGTAGAAAGGATATGAAAAAGTCTTCAAAGTTTTTGAAATATCATTTGTAATGTACACATTATAGAAGTGAATCTGTGTAAGTAATCTGGCTCAAGTAACTACAGACAGAGCTTGCTGTATGTTCTAGAGGTAGAAGAATCGCATGCAGTCATTCCTCATGTCCCCTGTCTTTTGATGCCAGCTAGGTGACAAATTGCACACTGGAATCCTCTCTTATGCCTTTAAAGGTCACCTGCCCCCAGAGATACTGATGATAAAGTCACATGAGTAAAACTGAGCAAGTGGGGAGGAGGGGGAGAGACATCAGCATGCACCAAGAGTGAATATGGAAAAATAACCCTTTTAGGTTGGAAGGTTTTTCTGCAATGTTGAGTTATCATTGTATTCACTTTGCGACACTAATCAACACTAGCTAGACAGGAAATCAAACTGCTCAGTGCTCATGGGGTAAACATGTGGATTTGTATCAAACTGCTGCACTTACTTCCTAGCTAAGCCAGATTGTCCCCCTAGAGCTATTTTCAAAATGCATCAGCAAGAAGGAGGTTACGTAAAAAGGCCTTAAACCATATGTTACCAGGTTGTACCCACTTGCATCAAGTACTTTAAGACTGACTGTAGATGTCTGTGCACTGCACACAACACTTGCATGAAATTAATTTTTGCCAAATAGGGCTGAATAACCTTTCACTAACTCCTAATGACAGAAGCTGATATGTAATGCATGCTGGCTTTGTATTTTGCTGATTGAATTAGAAGGGAAAAGAATACCTGTATATAAAGCAAACATTTCCTTGCCGTGGAAGAACAAGAGTTTAGTGGATTCATCTCAAGTATATTCAGTGGATTGTGTATGGAAATGTGAAAAAACTAATTTCCAAGATTAAATATTTACCTAAATTATGAAGTCGGTGTTTAGCAGGGCAAGCTAGGACAAGATGGTGAGATAGGTAGGGTCAGACTATCTGCTATTTATTTCCTACTGGTGGCTAATGTTAAACATTAGCTAAGGAGTACTGGTTATTGTTTTGTCTGTAATTGCTAATGATCAAAATGGGACCAATAACTGGATATATTCTATTCATATTGCTTGTAAATATTTTAAGCTCTTCATCCAATCGGTGTTTAGTGTTTGATCTGTTTTCTGCCCTGATATATTTGCTTTGTGATATTGAAATTTCAGCAATGTTTTAGGATATTTTTCTGAAGTTTTAAAGGTGAGTTTTTAAAATATGTTTTAAGGGTTTGAGGTTTTTTAACCTACTTAAAGAAACTAATATATTTCAGCTGTGTGTTAGATAAAATAATCTCAAATTATGTGTGGGCAGCTGTAACAAAAAGTCAATCAATGCCCAAGATAGCATCCTTTGTTTTGATGTGCTTGCCTAGCTGCAGAGAGGTGAAGACAGAGAATTTCTGGAGTGTTTTGTTTATTTGTTTTGTTTTGTTTTTCTCTCTCCATCTTTTATTTTATACTGCTATTTTCCAAGTAAGCCGTATTTCTTTTCCAGATGTATATCAAAACTTGCAGGATATTGTAAGCCTATATGTGGACAGAGATGCTTTGCTTTTATTTGAATAAAATTTGTTCAAATTGATTTGAAATTTGTGATTGCATTAGTCTGTTTAAACAGAGTGCATTTTACAGCTTGTGCATTATGCAGTAGTACCTAGAAGGTCAATAAATGTCTGATTGCCACTCTGAGTAGAACACCTTTGGCACTTCATTTCAGAGAGACATGTTCTTTTCCTGGTTAATTAAAAAGTAGCATCTTTCTTTGACCAATAAGCTAATTAGGTAATGATATCATTAAAATGTGGACACTGCATTATTCATCATAAAAATAATTGAATTAAATTAAATGGGAGAAAAGTGAAATCACAGGTAGAATTAAAGGGAGGAAAATACTGGGCTGTTATTCTAGGTCCTGCATCCTGCAGGAACATACCCTGCCTCCAGAGATTGTCCCCTATGGGCTTCAGAATGGCTGCCTGATGCAGAGGAACAGAACAGGCACTATGAAGATGGGTATGTTGCATAAATTTATATAGAGGAATAGCTGATATCCCTGAGATCCATTTGTGTGGTCTGGATTGGACTTGAAACCACCTCCAGAAGCTGCTGAATGAAAAGGTTGCTATTCAGCAAGGAGTTATTTCTGCACTTCTGCACTCCTCCTCTTTAGTTAAAAAGGAAAAAAATACAACAGAAGATACATTGCTTTTCAAAAACCTACAAGGGAAATAAGTATATAAGGACATAAGTATGTAAGCTATAAGGGAAGTATAGACATATAAAAATGAATGTGCTTGGAATGATATTTGCCTTTAGTTTTAGTTTCTCTGAGTTATTCAAATAAAGACTATTTGTATGATTTTTTTAGCAGGTTTTACAGAGAAAAAAATCAGAGGTGAACAGTGTTAGCTTTTTCACTGGAAATGGTGTCTGCTGAACATTATGCTAGTAAAATACACAGTGCTGCTCCGTGCCACTAACTGCATTGTAGAGTGGGAAGGGATTTGAACATGATGTGAAGCAGTAGATTCCTCTCTGACATGGACTG
Source organism: Zonotrichia leucophrys gambelii (assembly GCF_028769735.1). Classification (NCBI taxonomy): domain Eukaryota; kingdom Metazoa; phylum Chordata; class Aves; order Passeriformes; family Passerellidae; genus Zonotrichia; species Zonotrichia leucophrys. Next base: position 37,858,037 of record NC_088175.1, on the reverse strand, counting down.
ACCTTTCAACATTTCAGCTTAGCTTTGAGATGATCTTATAAGGAGTGCTGATTAGCAAAAACTTTCTAATAGCCTATTCAGCTGAGACATTCAAGTGCTCCTGGTGTTTAAGCGACTCTTTAAGAGAGTTCCACAAATGTGGAATTAATTGTCGATCTTAGCTGAGAGTGATCTGGAGTTTCTGAAGAACAGTGTATGATGACAGCTATTTCTCCTAAAAGGGATGACCTGAATCCAGGTTGTTTTAGGAAGGAAAGTGAAGCAGTGGGAGAAAGTTTTGGGTGCAATGGATAATTGCAATTAGACAATTTGTCTTCATTATTAAAGGAAAGAGATAATGCCTTAAAACAATCTTCAAGTATGTATTTAGTTTAGCCAAATCCTAATTTCAACTGCTCTGCTGCTCTCTGACTGTCAGCACACATTAGTCCTGTTTATGATACAGAGGATCTCTAGAGTGTATTGCAACACCACCTTACCTTTACATTTAGACATCTTACATTTAGACAGGGGTTTCTGACTTCTCTGATATGTATTTTATGGTCAGTAATGTACCTTTTGTTTTGGAAATGGACCCTATGCACAGAGGAACTGTACATTAGTGGAAACCAAACCACTCAGAATCTTGCTTCCTTGACTGACAATATCTTGGATAAATCCTGGATGAAATCAACATGAGCTCAATATTTCTTCTTACATAGTGGGTAACTTTTTATACAACCATCTTCCTTAATGGAAACACATACACTGGAAACTTATCTTACAGAATGACAGGAAAATTTTACTGCAGAAAAATTAATTTCCTTCCTTCAATATTTCTTTTAATAGTTTTGAACACCATATATCTTAACAAGAAATGTTCCCAGCCACTGAGATTAACATGCAAAGCTGCTTCTTAAGAGTATTCATTCTTCTTTTAAAAATGACACAGAGTGCTAAAAGGACCTTGTTCTTAATTTTTAAACCCACTAATTTCATTGTGTCTGACACAAAGCAGAACATTTTTGCTATAATTACTGTATGAGTTATTTTTTTCCCACAAAGTTGTAATTTTCCTAAAATAAGCTGGACTGCTTCAATTATTTAAATCAAGTATCTAGAGAATATGATGACTGCATTGGCAAAACACAATAGAACTTAACAGGAAGCCAGCAGAGAGAGAGAGAGAGTGATAGGGAAGGCAGAAGCCCAAATGAGGATGCTTTTTTCAATTAGAACCACAGCAAATTCTCTGCCCTGCTGGTAAACTGGCTCCTGCAGCTTCTCACTCTGCCAGATCTGCTCTTCCCTTGGTGCCAGAGTATGACCATTAAGACTGGCAGGAAGTCTAGGCTAAAATGAAAACTACTGTGCAGAGACCAAGAGTGACTGAGAAAAAATTAGGGTTTACTTCTGTTGGTTTTTTTTTTCCTATTGTTATGAAAGCAAATCCATAGGCAGCAGTTTCCAAACAACCAAAAAGATGATGATAAATTCCATATGAGGCATCTCAAGCAGTATGGGGTGAAACAGCTGGAAGAAGGAAAAAGGCTGTAGTAATGGCTAAACAATGTATTTATTCTCAGAACAGGCAACTGCTTCAAATGGCTGGCACAAGGTGTCTTGGATCCTGAAAGTCCTGGGAACAGCTGACCCTTCCACACATAGTCTTGTGTGAATCCTCCTATAAACCCCAGCCTTTCCCCACTCAAGACCTTCTCAGTGACCCACATTGCACTGATTTTAGGATGCATCTCTTTCTTTGTCTTTGCTGAGGATGGAATCGTCAGCTTGAAGGTAACTATACAAATGAGGTAACACTATTGACCTGCATTATGAAGTGACTGCATCTTTATTTTCAGTCATAATCTTTGTGGGTTTTATTTTCATGACCTTTTTATCAGCTGACACATCCAGCAGACACCTTCACTGATCTCTCTTCAGCAATTCACTTTGGTGATGGGCAAGGTGAACTTTTCTTCATCGAGCAGCACCACCAGTCCTCCTCTTGGTCTAGCAATCCCACTTACTCTATTAATTTTCCTTTCTTCACCTAATCCTATTAAATCCATGCTTGTTTTTCATGTCTGTTCTTAAATTACCTCCTGCAAAATGGTTCTGCTCTTTAGCAAGACTTTCCCTCTGGCTGAAGTAGCTGGAGAGAGCATTATTCTCACCACAGGGAGATTCAACAGGTAGTACATTATGTGGTAAGATTAATGGCTGTTGCATATAAGAACAAACATTTTGGGAGCAAAAAATTATAGGATGGCATTATTTGCATTATTTCTGCTGATAGGTCAGCTATACTTCCTTTGGTCTGTTTTGGGTGAAACTTAGAGGTGCATTGATTAGAAAATTTCCTTGCATATTCCCTTACTTCAGTGGCTATGCTGAAATATGAGATTCTTATTGTACTTGATTGCTTAATCGTACAAACAGCTTCACATTACCTTGCCTTATAGCAGTACAGAGGAGAATCAGAATCAGACTCAGACTGTAATTGCTGACAGGCAATCATCTTTCTCTCCTTGGCACCATAAGTCAGTTCAAGATGTGGCAGATGTGTTTTATGGAGTTTTAAAGTATAGACTGTACCATGACACAAGAAAACTGAGAGAAAGCAAAATGAGAAGAGAAACAAATTATATATAACAGATAAAAACTTAAGATTTTTACACATATCAGTAGCCATAAAGTACTCTTGCAAGTGCTGGAGAGAATAGCATGAACTTGCATAATTACATGTTTATTACTAATTTTTTTTATATTGTCCAAAGGCCGAAAGTTAGGGGCGAATGCCACTCACTGTTCCACATAGTGCAAAAGATTACATGACGTTATCACTAAAGTTTAAAACCATGAAAATGACAGTTTTAGGGGAAAAAAGAAGGAAAATAGTACTCAAAATGGCAGTCAGCAGCATGTGTTAAGGTTAATTTTGCAGGAATTGTCAGCAAAGGATTGATTTATTCTCTTTATATTTCAGCACAGGAATTAGGCTTTAATCTCTCAGATACCTGAATTTTCAAAATGCAGCTGAAATATTAGATCCTGGATATCCCAGCACATGAGAGGAAAAGCCACAGCCACGTAATTGTACCCATAATGCAATCAGAAACAGCAGGTATAATTCTGAAAGACACAACAGGGTGGGTTTCGGCTGCACTATTGTTGCAGAACCACTACAGTGTAAGAGTATTGTTACTTCTTCCCATCTAATGAAGCCCTGGATAGGATGTTTCTGAACTTCTTTAAGCTCTATCAAAAAAAAGAAAAAAAAAACCAAAAAGAGACTGAGCTAAGCAGACCACAATTACTTCATTTACTGCACACAGTTTCTTCTGATTAGCTCTGGGCATCTGTAAGGGGACCCTCAATTGCAGCACAGATAACAAGGTTCTATGTATTGTAGCCCAATCTGAGTGCCAAAGGACACATAATAAAAATGGATGAAAACTTACAAGACAATACTGTCTGCTGATTTATTTTCCTTGGTACATCTTTTTCCCGCTATATATGGTTGTTAACCGGCTTCAGTTAATTAAATATGTAAGAAAACAAGATTTTAGAGGAAAAATCTTCTCAAATTTAAGAAAGGTAAAAGACTATTTTCCAAAATAGTATCTGGAAAGAACTTGAAGCAAATCAATCAGCACAGAGAGACTATTACACATCCCTCTAGGTGTTAGTGCTGATTTCAAGGAGGCCTGTAGATAAAATGAGAAAATAATATTTCAGCTCAGAGAGAACAAGGGAAAAGATAACTCAAATTTATTGAGGTGAGTATAATGACAAAAGATGGGAGAAACTGCAGATTCATTTGCAATTTTTCTTGTTATCACATGGGAAATTATGAAAATCAAGAGTTTATAGGATTAGTGAACTCATAGTAGTAGTCCATTTTATGAGGAAACTGTCAAAATCCTTCAATCATATATGGTATAACTGGATGGAATTTTATGCACTGTTAAACAGGGTAGACGCTCTTTAGAAAAATGTGAAAACAATTTATCATCATTAGTGACACATAAAAACAATTGTGGACAGCTTTAGCAATCTGCTTATAAACCCTGAAAGAATGAGAGCTCAAAACCTTTGGCCTAGGGACAGACACTGGACAATCTGCTGGACTCAGAAAATGTGTGGGATTTTTAAACTTATTGCAAGATGGAAGTATTTCCTGGCTATTTGCATTTTTCATTTTTGGATTTTCTGCCGCCTCTCTTGGGCCCAGGTATGAGATTTTATGAGGAGGCCTCCTGGACAAATATGGCCCTCTAATTAAAACCCACTTCTGGTTATCCAGGTACACAGTGATGAAGTTGAGGAGTCCTATGGCAATCAAAAATTGCATTGGGACGACTGATTGAAGGGATGGGAGCAGAGGTGGTGTTTTCCTCAATCCCTTGGGTAGCAAAAAGGTAAGAATGCCAAAAGGAACGGGAGAACCCACATGATCAACAGGTGCCCTAAAATCCGGTGCTGTCAGTGAAATCTTGGCTTTTTCAAACATAGGACATTTTATGTGGCACCAGGCCTTCTGGACACAGATGAAGCTTGCTTGTCTAAAAGGGGGAAAATATTCTAGCCCATGGATTGGCAGGGCTGATTGAGAGGGTTTTAACTGGATTTGAAGGGGGAAGAGCCTTGAACAAGCTTGCTAGAGATGAGTTTCCTTGGGTTTTTTGGTGGGATTTTTAATACTCCTTTTTTTCTTTTATTATTTATGCATAAAAGGTACTTGTTACTTCCTAGTCCATCCTCTTTCTCTTGTCTGAAACCTATAATGAAATCATAATTAAGATGGGAAAAAATCTAGCAAAGATAATTAATACATTTAATTGGCTTTGGGTTTATATCACTGCTCAATATTAAAGAGAATACTAAAGAAAGTTATAGCTTCATGAGAGGTCCATTTTGTTTCCAAAAGCATCCTGTACAGCAACCATCATATAATCCTGCTGAAGAGTCTTTCAGTGCAGGGTAAACAGTGTAATGCAGTACATTTGTTACAAAATAATGACATTGAACTGTTGTAATTTCAGTCTACTTAACAATCTTGAGGCTTTTTAAGGTCACAGAACAAATAATATACTATCTTTTTGCAATAAATGTGGGTACTGGGACTCCCCAAACCACACTACAAAATTCTGTACATAAAGGATCCATCCAGGTTTTTCAGACACTGCTCTCAAAGAGGTGATTTCAAGTGTCCTGGTGGGGACAAGCAGTTGTGCTTTTAGCTGGGAGGTGGCAGCCAGCTGATGTCAGAGAGGCTGTCCTGGCTGGGATTAGGAACACATCCTGATGGGACATGGGTCTGCTCTCACAGTGAGTGCAGCTCTTCGATAAGGTGGTCGCATACAAGGTACTTGTGTGTGTTTTATTAGCAGAACTGAGGGGACGCATATTAGCACATGGAGGGCCTACTTTTGTGCTTGATTTGCCTCTGTGCACTTTGTATGTAAATCTGAAGAAGGAGTTCCAACAAGAGGAGAAACAAAACTTATGTTCTTTCTCTTCTTCGTGATTAAAATGAAAAGTGATTAAAGTGAAAATATTTCACAAAAGATCTTGCTTCCTTTTCTGCTCACAGATAGTTCCTCAGTGTCAAATGTGCCTGTTTGGAGAAGCTTTACAGTAGCCTCCTTCCTTCTATTCCCTCCTCTACTTAATAGTCCATGAGGAACCTTAGGATCTGTGAAAGCTGTGTCATTCTGAAGCCTCTCGTTCCCTGTATCGTGGGTCCCTCTGATGTTTCAGCCCTTGACTCACATGCACAGCAGATAATAAAAAACAAAGTTGCTTTTCTAGAAAAGTCATGGCTCACTGATCTCTTCAGGAGCCTACCTTATTCTTTCTCAGCAGATCCTTTGGCTCTGGCCCTTGAAGTTGTTTGAAATTCTCCGGCAGCTCAGGAGGGAGGCTGAATGGTGCGATATTTGTTCACTCCTCATTGCTAGTCTGACAAGTGAACAGCAGTTCACCAGAGTTCAAACATCTGGCAAACAGCTCGCTGCAGCTCGGAGCTGTCACACATTAATAAAGACCAATTGTTCCGTCAAGACCATGTTGAGAAGTTAAAAAGAAGAGAAGAGCCAAGGGGAATCGTGCTAATTAAAAGTATCTTTATAAAGATGTATGAATGAAGGATGATTAATTTAACTTTCTGAGGGTAAATCTGTGTTTCAGGATCAGACAGGAACTTTGTTTAGCCTAATTGAAGAGGAGCACAGCCTGCCACCCTGACTCCTGTTGAATAACACCCTATTCACTTGATAATTCCATGGATTCCAATCAGATGCTGAAATGTATTTCCGTGATGTTAAGGGAAGTTGGAAGGGCACATTTTTAAAATGAATCTTCCTCTGATTTTGAAATATACTGATCTACTTCTGAAAGGGGACAGAAACATATCAATCCTCTTTGTTCATGTCTTCAGACTCTTTCCTGCTTCTTATGCCAATACACTATACCTTATATATTGCAGGGAGTATTGGTTTTAAAATATGCCTAAAGAGAGGTATGTGGAGAAAGTAATGAGACATGCTTAATTTATATCACATGGAAAATTCATTCCCTTTCTATTTCAAGAGATCTAACATTTGCCCCATCACTTTCTAAATGTAATTTTCTCTGCTATTTTCAAACCCTTGACTACATTAGAACATTAATTTTTAAAGAAAAATCCATAGATTTTTAGAAAGAGGCACAATATTTTAGCTCTTAATTCCATGTCTCTGACCACTTCTTTTCCTAAGAGCTTGTAGTGGGTTGAACCTGGCACCCACCAAAGCCTCTCTGTCACTCCCTTCTGCAGCTGGACAGGATAGAGAAATTAGAGTGAAAGGTCCATGGGTTTTCCTAAGGACATAGAGAGATCACTCACCAAATATGATCACAGGCAAACCAAACTGAAATTAGACATAATAAATGAATTTATTGCTGACAAAATCAGAGCAGGATAGTGAGAAATAAAATAAGACCTTAAAAAACCCACATCCCTACCCTTCCTCCTTTCCAGCTCTACCTTGTCCCCCAGCAGTGCAGGGAGACAGGACAAGTGGGTTGAAGTCAGTTCATCACAGATTGTTTCTGCTGCTGCTCAGGGGAGATTTCCTTCCCTGGCTCCCGTGTGGGTCCAGCCCAGTGGAGACACTTCTCCACAGACTTCTCTGATGTCAGTCCATCCCACAAACAGGAGCAACAGCCCTCCACAAACTCCTGTGAGGAAGGCCACTCTTCCATGAGGTGCAGTCCTTCAAAAACAGACCTCTCCAGCTTGGGTGCCCCATGGGGTTGCAATGAGTTATATATAATTCATTGTGATTTAAGGGCCTATTTTCCCCTGGGTATCCTTGAGTTCTTCTGGAGTCTCCGCAGCTATCATGGTTGTTTGCAGCGTCCATCTTCACAAGTGATGGCAAAATAGCCTTCCAACACATGATTCACAATGTTATTGCTGTTCAAAAAATGCTGTCTCACTTTCTGATGAGCTGATTTTCTTCAGGGCATCTAAAGGAAGGTATATAATCAAAACTCTTGAGTGTGCTGTAAAAGAACACTGTGGGAGAAAGTTACTCAATAAGAGCAGTCTTTTGGAATCTTGAAAGGTAAGTTCTTTCTCTAACAATAATAATACTGTTGATGATGTAAAGTTTTTTTTACTGCATTTATAAGGTGATTTTATTCAAGTATCCTAAAAATTCTTTATTATGCTGTGTGTATAGCAATGCTTAATCCATAGCTTTTTTGGGTGTCAGAAAATATATTTAACAAAGTAGCAATGCAAGTTAATATTTAGGATGTAAAAGAACTATAATAAAAATCTGGGAAAAGAAAGCATGTGAAAAGATGAAATTTACTATCTGGTATAAATAAGTGAGCTGACAGCATATTCTAAAAAATCAGTACTGTGGAGACAGCCTCATCTTTTTATTATGGAATTACTCATGTTGCCATTCTTGAGACTTAATTTTGCCATATGCTTTGAGGTTCTATTATCCATCATGAATTATTTTAATGTAGGAGTTCACACTATAAATCTAGCAAAGAAAAAAGCTAAAAAATATGACCTGTTCCATATTGTACACTTGGTTCTAACTTGAAATATATAAGTGAAGCATGGGAAGCTGTTAGTAACCAGTAATAAATTTAAAGGATCAGTGTAGTTTTAAAGAATTTTGGCTTGTTGGAATGTGTGATTTCACTGTAACAAAGCTAAGAGGAAAACCCATACCATGGAACCCTGAGGGATTCAAATGATTTCAAAAGCAGGGTTTAAATACAAATTTATTTGCATTTGGGCAAGGTGACCATTTTCTTAAAGAACTCCATTTTGTAACTATTTCTCTGCTACATGACAATATAAACAAACGTAGATCTATAGGTTCAAGATTGCACAGAGAAGTCCAATGAGTAATTGAATTCAGGGACTCATCTCCTTCTGATAAATTGATACAGCTCTGGTGACTTCAGTCTGTGACATTTAAAGAGTAATAAAAGAGTGGAGAATTAAAAGGTTAAAACTTTTACTGCTCTTGGAATATAAGTTACTTTCCCTCTAATTGTTAGTGTTTTCCTCTGGCAGTATAGACATATTTATTATAACTACACTAAAATACTTGGCTGATCTGTCTCACCTGAGGGAAGAAGACAACAGTTTTTTGGATGTTCCTAAATCAAAGGTATCTAAAAGTACATCAGGTGAAAAAGAAAATAGAAAATGAAGCAGAGATAAGAGACTCAAAACAATTTCAGGCCTATACACTAATATTATTCCTGGATTTACTAAGACTAACCATGATGATAAAAAAAATAAACCAGAGACAGACTCAGGAAAGCAAATTCAGTATGAAATTTGGCATGATTTTATTTAGGAAGCATGGTTGCATATATATAACTCTCCCACTATCTATCTCTCACAAACAGGTATCCCATGAAATTTGTCATGCTTCCTATAAAAATCAATAACAGTGTTCAAGAGGTGCAAGCTTATTACTTATCATCTTTTAACAAAATAATTGGTTTACACTTTTATTATTGTCTCAGATGTTCCTGGCCTTCCATTTTCCATCCTGTTCTTTCCTTGGGCTCCCCACATTTGCTGGTTTTGTTATGTACAGCTGAGCCTCATATTTTTGCCCACACGACCCCACCCAAGACTTCAGTAGTGGCTGGGAGTGCAGGGTCTGCTGCCAGCAGAAGGAAGACCCATAGCAATGCTTCTCCCACAGTCCCACATCCAGGAAGGTTTCTGTTCCTCTGGGACAGGGTATGAGACTGCCTGACAGACATAAGAGGAGAAGATTCCCTGTCTGTTGGCTGTTACTTTGTGGAAGTGGCTCCTGGCTGTGCTCACAACACATCCCAGTCTGGTTCTGTACCCACCATTTCAGACAATCCTTGTAGGATGCTTCCCTTAAATGAAACCACCTGGATCTTTCTTCTTGAGAAGACCAGGGGTCACCCAGACCTTGCAAGGGCTAAATGCCTGAGGGGTCAGTACTTGCATCACTCCCAGGGAAAGAAGTGGAAATTCTAAACTGTCTTTGTTCTTGCTCCAGCTGGATGGCTCAGTGACCATTAAAGTGCTCTATCACATCTTGGTACAAGGGATTTTAAACACTTAATGGTCAGTTAGTGCAATAAAAATAGCACAAGATGAAAATGTTCTCCACTTACAGAGTAAAAAAATATGTATTTTAAACTAATTGACGAACACCACAAATATAAACCATTAGGGGGACCCCCTGTGATACAGAAACTGTTATAAACAGATATGCTGCAGCTTTTTTATATTAGTTTCAATAACCAGAGCAGTATATCTTACATTTTTAATCAATTTTCCATTTTACAGCCTGATTTTCAGAAGCAGAGCTGGAATTCTGCATTGCCATCACTCCTGTGCTGTTGAACGACCTCTTGGATTTTCTTCACTGTAACAGAAGTCATAACTACTAAATGTGCCATACTTACTTGCTACTGATTGATATGGAGCTGTTAAGCATAATTTTACATGGAAGAAAATATTGTACATCAGATTAAAATGTAAGTAAGCAGAGAAAACACTGCCCCTGCCTGAGCAGCACTGATGTTTGGAGGAGCTCAGAGCCAAGTGCTCTGCAGTTTGCTTTGGCTCCTCAGCTCATAGCTGTGCCACGTGCTCAGCCCAGCAAAGGCTCCCAGTGATGCTGCAGGGCCAGGAATGAGCAAAGCTGAAGGGTAAATTACTTATATGCTGGGAAAAGGGAGCTCAGACCAAAGAGACTTCAGCTTCATGGAAGGCAGCAGCAAAAGCAGAGTCTGGGCCAGAGGTGGGGGGAGGATCTCTCTGCCAGACACACATTGCTGCTTCCCAATGCCTGCTGTCTTTCCTCCTGGCTGATCCAAACCCTGTACTGGCTATCCTGGTCCTTGCTACCACCTGGTTGTGTAAATCACATTTCCACAGGGTTAGTGAGGTATAAAAATGTTGCTAGCATTAGTTACATGGTTAAATTATGATTAGGATACTTGAGTTTTGGTGTTGGGTTACATTTCCTCTGTAGTTTCTTCTGGATATTCTGGGCTAATTATCTACGTCATCAGCTCAATTCTTCAAAAATGGAAAGTTTTCTGAAATCACAAACTTCAGCATGGTATCCCACTGACTTTATGAACATGAATTATCACATTTCACCTGTTCTGTTTTGATCTGTCATTTAAACTATCAATGAGCTACTAAAATCACAGCGTCTCCCTAACTTTATCAATACTCAAGTTTTACTGGTCATTCCTACTTCAATTTACTAATTCATTCACACAATAATAAAGGAAGGCATCAAATGTTGCACATATATTTTTAGTAGCATTTGAACATTTAATCAAAAGAGCAGAAACAATTCCAGCTGCTGAAAGACATGAGATGTTCAGTAGCCACAAGAGCGCAAGAAGGACTGACTCAGTTTTTCTATCTGCAAGGACATGATGCTGCTTTTCCACCATCAGCGAGAGGAATAGCTAACTTTGATAAGAAAAGAAAAAATATAACCCATAATTAGACATTATAAAAAGCCTTCTTAGGTGATTCTAAGGTGAAGCATGGTAAGATCAGGGCTCTCTGGAAGTTTTACCCAGCTGCAAAGGCCAAAGCACCATCAGTGCCCACCATGTCCTCATTGACTGCCCTCTTCCAGCTGCAAAGGACTGGAGGAAGTATTCTTCTCAGGGATAACCTTCCCAGGAACTGGCACGCTGTGAGGAAACCAGCTGAGATCTCCTTGGGAGGCAGGAAGAGGAGAAGGTTTGGTGTTTAACAAAACAGAGCTGGGTAACATAATCCACCAGGAATTGGACGACTCTGTGTGGTGGATTGCTACCTGGACTGCCACCAGGTACCTAAAGAAAGTAACCCATGGAACCTCAGGACTCTGTGTGCCCCATTGCACCGACTTTCCTCAAATACAGACACATTCAATATCCACACCATGGAGCTGTCTGTCCTCAATGGCCAAATATGCCCTCTATGGGTACTTCCAGCAGCTTCTGCCACTGTGGGAGCACTGGATGTGGAGGGAACACCCTTGCACAACAGGAGGCCACATGAGAATACCTGCAGAACCACAGTCCCTGTGATGTAAGGAGGGCTGGAGGAGGCTGGGAAAAGACCTCGTGTTTTCTCTGCAAACTAAGTGGAATCACTTTGGTAACTCCTCTCTTTTCCAGACTTTGTCTGACAAGGAATGTCCCACAACACTGGGAATGGCAATTAGGCACTAGAGGTACCCCTTCCTGTGCTGCATTTTTAGGAGCCAGCTTCTCCTCTCAAATCTTTGAGGTCTTTGGGTTTATTCACAATGATCCTGAGGCTTTTGCAATATTTTCAAAGGCTTCAGTTACAGTCAGACTAGTGAGTTCTGCACTGGAAAGTCAGCCAGCACTCCAGAACAGAATATGGTCCTCCTTAAGTCACTCCTAGCTGTGAGGACTTTGTGGGGATGTGACAGTGATTGAGGACTTTGTCATATGACAGTGATTGCATTTTACACCTGCTTTACATATACAGAGGTGACTGTGCAGTGTATCAGGCAATAACGACCCCTGATTGCTGTATGTGCATATTTGGATAACTAGATTTTAGAGATAATTTATGAAAATCCTTTTGTTCTCATCTCCAAAGAGGAGCATATTTAACTTATCATTGCCAAAAACATAGATTTCACTGAAAGAAAAAGGAGGAAGGTCCTCAAAACATATTGATGGTTACTCTTTTTGTTGCAAATCCATTTCTTCACCTCTTTTGAAATCATCTAACCCCTGCCAGGAGTAGTGAAAGGAGTGACCTAAAAGTCTGAGCTGTTGGTGCACTGCCAATGGATAATTTTTTTTTTGTATTGCTGTGCTGGTATGGGCTCAGCAGGTACATAAATTACAATGTTCCAACCCATTTCACCCTCCAAGCTGGAGTGAAGTATGCTCATTTTCACTCTTTGCACTCGTTGCTTGTTCTTAGAGAGTCAGAGCTCATGTTGCTGTGCAATCCTGAACTCCTTTTACGAGCCTAGCTGGAGCACTGCTGGATATCTTTCTTCATTGCAGATTTTTAATCTTGGCTTGCAAAATCGCAAACTTTTTCCTGGCTGCAGAGATTATTACCTCCCTTTAGGTCTCAGATACACTGAAGAATCTCACACAGGTTTTTACAATATACTTTTTCAGCCCTGTTTTTTTTTTTTCAATAACACACGTGGTGTCCTTTTAGTTCTACACATGGGCTAGTGGTTGATTAATCTTTTTGTCTATGTTGTGGCCAGTCTGTCTTTGATTTTATTTCTTATATTTATTCATTCTACTGCCAGAGAAGCATGAGAATCAGATGAAAATATTTGCTCCATTTAGATCCTGAAAACAGACTCTGTTGTTAAGTGCAAAGTGCACAGAGCAAGTCCAACAACAACAACAATTACAGACTAGGACAGAATGAGCAGTTTGCTGTGCTACACTGAATCATGATTTTGACTCGGAAATATTTTTTCTCTGTTGGAATATCTAGTAAAGTGTTTTTGGAAGATTTCAATGCCACCCCTCCTCTTGTTTCCACCCTTTAAAAAAGAAATTAGAAGAAAAATGTGACCTCAGCCCCCCTGAATGGAGCAGAAAATCCTAGATAATTTTGTTATGGACTCCTACACTGGTAGTTGATCTAAAGAAAATCTTGGGTTTAAACTAGTTCACATTTGATAACAGCATAATTTTGAGTGAATCTTTTTGTTAACTCTTCTCAATTTATATTTTGAATGTGTCTGGATTTTTTTGGTTTTTAAGAAATAGGTTTGATGGCCTGTTAAGTAGCTTCTATCATTATAAAAAGTGAATTCCTTGAGGACATGAGTAAATCTTTTCTATGGCTTACTTTTCCACACTCCCTTTATATATGGAAAAAAGAAATGCAGAAAGATTAAAAATATTTCTCAAGGTCACGTAGGAATTCCTTGGTGAAAATTGCTTTAATTTTCTACATCCCAGATCAGTATTTTTCATGCTCATCCAATCTTTCTGATCTCATCTGGTGAGATATTTTGAAATTATTAAAAAAAAAAGATGTAATTTTAAATTGCAGTTGTACCGCCACCTTCAAAGATTTTGTTCTTATTATCATTGGGATGTGCTTGTTCTGGAGCCCAAAACATCTTGTCATTTAATTGCACCCTGGTCAGCCGTAGCTCATCAAGCACAATCTCTGTTTGCAAACAGCAGCAAGTGGGGAATCTGATGTTGCCTTCCTGCTGCAGATATATGATCACTGTATCTTCCTGCTGGACATATATGTCAGTCCTTGGTTGTTTTGACTGGGATTTTTAAAATAGTACATACATTTTGCTCCTTACAAATGTATTGAGCACAAATAACCTCCGAAAGATATTATTATTGTAGACTTATTTACTAATATATTTGTAAGATATTTGAATGAGCTTTTTATTGACTTTTAAAGCTCATAGATATACTTCATTGCTAATAAGCTTTTTTATGGTTCATGTACTCCTCAGCTGGGTATAAAGTTTCAGAAACATTGGGCTTCATAATAAATTAAAATAAGATATTTAATTTCCCTATTTTTATAAATCAGATACGTCCTCTTGTCAGTATTTACTTAGTAGTTGAAAAATTGTCTGGTCCATTTGTATTAATTGAGACAAGAGGCAGGGATAATGGAGAATTAGAAAATTTCAGATTTGTCATGGAAAAAGATGGCAAGCATTGCATAAGCATTTAGAGGGAAAATATAAAGAGGTGACAAAAAAGACCTAAAGAAAGTTTAGCTGCTGTGGGTCATGAGTTGCTTATGGCTTTACTAAAGTGGAACAAAGTTTGGTGGGAGTCCTTTAAATGGGGCTTAGTCAGATTCCAGCTGGCTTAAATTACTGGAATTCTGAGGATATCCAGTATCACTGGCAAGTACCAATTAATCTAGTACAATTATTTCCAGTGTACCAAGGCTGAAACTGCTCTTCCTTGAATTACATTATTACTTAAGAAATTGCATAATTTCCTTTAGAACAATATTAAATAAATGCCCCTCAAATTTGCAACTGAAGGACTGTTCACATTATGCATAATGCCTTATGAAATACTAATTGATGGCTTTGTGTAATGTCTCAGTGAAATAATTATTTGGTGGGACACTTCACTGAAAAAGTGCTTATTCGTTGCATTTTTCCTTTGCAAAATACTTTTTCTTTCACTGTAAAGTTTTCAGAAAGATTTCTAGTTTGGAGCAATTGGACCATGGTCTATGATATTGCTCAATAGCTGAAACATGAGCTGTATATCTACTGTTTCTAATTTTTGAGTTGTCTGCAGGCAGTTACCCTCCACTTTGAGATATTTCATGCCTGTATTTTCTGTTGTAAGATTTTCCATGCTCTATTCAACAACTGGCTCATCAAACCAATGCAGTGCCACCTCTCTTAGAAAGCAATATTTCTGTCTTTGAAAGAAGAACAGAATAATGTCAGGAATCATAACAAAAACCTGTCTTTCAATTTTTTTGTTATCATAAAGAGTTCCAAGGGAATAATTTCTGGTTGCAAGTAGTCATCCCTGAATTTAATTAGTGCTAATAGGCACAGAAATTTCGGGCTCCTGTGGATGTTGAACAGTTCATGTTCCGGTGGAATTCCGTTTAATACACCAAGGTGTGGAGTCAGGTTTTTAAGATGTGTTGGTAAATCTCAGTCCTTCCTATGTAAACATAGTAAAAAAAAAAAAAGTTGCATTTTGCAGGAGTGCCAAACTTCTGGAGAGATATCAGCGTGACACCTCAGTGCCCTGTGGGAGAGGCACACAGCCAGTCAGGATTTGGGAAATGCTTTTTGGTACCATAGCACACCTCTAGCACCAGAGAGCTGAGTTTAATCATGTTTTGAAGGAACAAGATGAAAATAGCCTGGAACAGGAACCTGAGAATGAATCTGACTATAAGAGACCACGTGGAGAGTTTCTGGCAAAGATGAGGTACCTGATAGGTGTCTCAGACCCATGTGCAGGCTCCAAGGACTGTGGAGTCACTAAGTAAGACCATGCTACAAATGTATTTTTTGTTTTAAGGAAGCAGCATGTTCAAATTCCTATAAATGCGATTTTATTAAATAATATATTTTTTAATATTTCCATGAAATGAAGAGCTTAGTAGATTCATTTTGCCTAAAGCCAAAATTTTTTCTATTTTGAGAGTGTAAAAAGAGATGTATGGAATTATGTCCTCAGTGAGCTGCTTATAATGTAGATCATTAAATCCCTAATGATTTGGACTGCAGTTCAACAATTGTTTGCCAAGTGTATTTAGAAATTTTCCAAAAAATACATTTCTGTTTTTCCTAAGGAAAACAATAAGAAAAAACAATCATTGTAACTCAGATTTAGCAGGGGGAAGCAGTTTGGCTTTGCATGGTACTTCAATCAGAAATGTGAGTGCCATATTTCTTTCTCTTTACTTATTACCATTGTATTCAGCAAACACCTTTCCAGCAGAGGTGTCATCTGGAGCAACTGGGAAATAATCCGACTATACATTTCTAGTTTACATAGACATACTGCTAGAACAAACTAAAACACAATGGCCAATCATTTGCAAAATTTCCTTGCAAATGCATTCAGTGACACACAGGACACAGAAAGGTAAAGAGTTCCATCTAATCCATCAGAGGTTCAATTCTGAAGTAAATAGTGGGTATATTCTTACTACAGTGATTTGCATAAGATTCTGCTTTGTTTCTCTGTAGGCAAGTATATTTTGAATAGTTTGGCAAGTACAATATTAAGTAAAAGCATCAAGGAATAAATGAGGACAGTAAGGAAAATACAGATGATTTGAGGGAGAGTCCTTTATTTCACAGATTTTTTATTTTAGTCAAGTGTGCTCCCTTATCTGTATTACAGTATGAAAACAATCATTATTTCACATGCCAATAATGAAGAATGTTTGTTCATTGTCCTTAGGGTATAGAAGGATGTTCTTAAGCTTTAGAAACGGAAGATCTGAAAAATGTGTTCCCAAAGAAAGCTATTAGAAAAACATTTTCTAGTAGGAAAATAATCCAGTATTTTAGAGACATTGTCTGAATATTACAGGTAAAAAGGCCAAGAAGAAAATAACTGAAAACATATTTTTCTTCTTTTCTTTTATGACACCACGCTGTTTAGCTAGAATACAGATTTTGAACATATTATGCTAGTGTGTTAAAAACAAGATGAGCCTTTCCATAGGATGTCAAAGAGCTTGGAAGCAAGATTTGTGAAACTGACATTTTTTTTGTGTTTTTATGAAGAAAACTTCCCACAAGCTAAACCAAAAGAGAGAAAAACAGCCTCATTTTCCAGCCACAGAGTTTAGCTTTAGGATGTTTTCAATCCCCTACAAAACAAAAGATACAACATAGCTATTCCTTTATGCACGCTCCTTAAATTTAGGCACATCTAAAAGCAGAAAGAATTTATGTGAACTTAAAAGTCTGCATGAGATTTTGTGTCAGAGTTCTTGTGCATGAAGAACACAATAAGCCTTCCATTCTGCTTCTTGACAGGCCACTGCTGACACAATGCCATGGAGACCCCACTGGTTCAGAGGCATAAATCTGAAATGGGTCTGTCCCATTACAAATCCTTTTGAGTTTTCCAGACCTAACAGAATGAACCCTTTTCTGTTCTTCATTAAAGCTGTTAATTCAGGAATTACACTGCTCCCAATGCTAATTCACCTTAACAGACATGCACATCTAAAATAAAATTTAATTATCTTTTAATATCTTCATTGTGAAAGCATTTCTTTTTTTTTCTTTTTCAGAGTTACTGGAACTTTCTACTTGTATTAACAACCAACATCTGGTGCTCTGCACTTGAAGCTGTTGTGTTATTTTTTAAATACTATTATTAATCTATTTATTATTATTTCAAAGCTTTTCTTTGCCTGTCATTTCTTTACCCATAAATTAAGCCTGAAAAAGTTTTTTGTCTGATGAAAATTTAAATAAGGACTTCAGATAGGGAAGCAAATTGTTGTGGCAAATGCCAGATTTATGCAGACACTATGAAAATATATTTTGAAGCTAATTACTTCAGCTTTCTTGAATACAAGTGCATAGCCCTGGGAAGCACTAAAGGGTGAAAGAGCCCCAAAGCCAGGGCAGAGTGGCATGTGAGAGTAAAATGTAGCTCCAGCATGAATTTGCCTTTACTAAACAAGAAGTAAACTCTTTAAGAACAGGAAGAAAGGTATCCAGAGCTTGAAAACTTGCTGGATGGGAGACTGTGGCAGTGTTTGTTGTTGCCTTCAGGGGAAAGCCACAAACTTTACTGAAAAAGATGCTCAAAGATTTGCTGAATATTGGTATTATTGGTGCTCTCAACTTTCTGCATCAAGAGCTTCAGCGTGGGAAAGAATCAGGAACATTTACCATTGTCCCAATGAATTTGGTGTTGTGGCTCTGTAATGAGTTAGGGCCCAGCTCAGCTCCCATCAGAGTCATTGGGGAAAGTCTCATTGCTTTTGTAGCAAGGTAATCAGGGTCTGAGCGCTCAAAGAAGCAGAACAGAGCAGATCTGAACAGGCCATTCTTTCCTATATTGTGACATTTTGGTACCAAGTGGAATAAAAAACCTGCACAGCAAAGATCAGAAACAGATTACATTTTAGGACAAGGAGATAAAATGAGAAAGATGGCCAAAATAACAATAATCCCAAGTACTTTTCAGCCTGGAAAAAGGCTGTGACATGTGGCATTCTCTTGAGGTATATGCATTCCTAATGGCTTGTAAAATTCCATTAGAAATTACTATATCCAGCCTTACAAACTCCATCATCTAAAGAGGATTTTGAGATTACAGTTTTAAGACAACTCGAAGAATGGGTTAAGTCTCAGGCAGTTTCTGTTTTCATTACTATCCTTGTCTCAAGTCAAGATTAAAGTTGTGCCATTTGCTATTTCCATTAAGCCCTTAATCTGAAAATTGAGTGTCAATTTAGTCATGTCAGGTTAATATCTCAGGAAGTGGCTGTGCTACTGACCTCTCACTTACTTGTCATATTTCTTATAAATTTAAATGTTTCTCCACTTTCTGCTTCTACTGATGTACCTAGTTAGGTATTTTAAGAATGTGGTGCCCCTACCAATCTTTGTCATTCTGTGATTCTTCATATGGCTTAAAAATATTATTTATTCCTGTTTGGTTTTCCATTATTTATGACTATTCTTATTCACACAGGGGAGTTAAATAGGTGTAAGTACATCTATATAATTTTTTTCTCTCCAAGAGGAGAGAAGAAACATACATGAAATTATGGAAAGGACCACAAGTGTGTTATTAACATCCTCAGATGCTGTGAGTGATACCCGGTGGGCAGGATCCCTGTGGGGCATAAGCAAGCTCTTTAAACACGAGGCTAAATTTGATGAGCTAGATGGAACTGAGAGAGACACCAGCAACAACAGCTGATGTTTAATGTGCTTTTAAGTGTGACTGCTGCAATGTCAAAAGTCTGGGAATCCTTGGCTACACTGAGTCTAAAGCCATGTGCAAATTACATTCCTTTGAGGCAATTGCTGCTAATAATTTATCTCCAGAGTTGCATGGGTAGTAATTATTCTCCTCATGGATATTAATCTCTTGTCTTATTGCAATAGAAATCCTCCTGCCTTGTACATCACTGTGATATGTTCATTCTGAACAAAATCTTCTGTACCAAATTCTTCTTTATGCTTATATTCTGTATAAAATCTCTATTTAAGCTGGACAGAGGTTAATTTTTATCTTCTGCCCAAAACCACAAGTCTTCTGAATTATAGAAAAAACTTATGAAAGGATCAGTGATTCTTCTGAGAAAGGTTGTTTTCTGATGTAGAACTGGGGTCTGGTGAATAATATCTGTTATAGCAACTGCCTTAGAGAAGAGCCAGTGATCCACTGCCATTTGCTCATATCAGCTTCATACTCATGCAGTCCTGTGTTTTTCCACTTATTTAGTACTACACAGAAAAGGAATTTTAAAATAGAGCATAGATGATTGTGTTTTCAGATGAACAGCACAGACACATTTTTATTGAGGTTTTGGAAGAGTTTGACAGCATTTTTTGTCTTTCATAATACCTTGTAAACTACTAGGAAACACTTAAGTCACTTAAGTCACTTAAATCACTGAAAAACTCAGGTGTTGATTTGAAGTGGCTTTTCCCAGGTCCACACAATGTACTGATCCACGATTCCCACAAGAAATTCAGCAAAAGGCTGTCATCTGCATTGACATAAACTTTGAAAATGTACAGCTGCTCCAGCAAGAAAGTCATTTTAATAGATGGGCAAAAAAAGCAGGAGGTTGAAAAGGTTTCTGGTGTTCTTGTGAGAGTGAGTGAGCAGCCAAAGAAGTTGCAGCATTGCAAGATTGAGTGGGAACTGGAGTCACAGAGGGTGGTGAAAGAGCTGAGGCATTAAATGAACACTTTACAGGCAAGAACACTGGGAGATGTGCCAGCTGAAACTCCTTGTTGTATCCACTATCACAGCTGACTTCAGAGCTAGTGAGGCACAGATATTGAATAAATTAAGAGAAGTTGAAATCAGAAAATCATCCATGCCATGTGCAGCCTTGAGGCTTTAAAAGGCGAATGGGATTGTACACAGCTCAGGTAGGGTGGCCTTCACTCTCAGTGCTACCACTGATGACTTCTCCAATAACAGAGAAAACTGCTATAGACCAAATACCATAAAATCTTAATTACAACCTTGTAATTACAGAAAGTCCCCACCAGGTGAGAGCTGATATTTATTTTCCCTCAGTAGAGGACCTCATTTATGTATTTAGCTCATGTATATATTTACTTCTACTGACATAAAACATGCCTTTCCATATTCAAATACATTTTAAGGTTTAAATGAGTCTTTCAGTAGCAAAGCATCAGAGGTGCTTATAGTGGATTTTGTTACACATGCCATATGATACAAATTGTGTCAGCCTTGTCATTATAAATTTATGGAAGGAGAAACTGTACATATCACTAGGGAAGTATCTGTCTTGTTCTCTTGTGTTTTCTTCCTTTTCTGTTTTTTCATTTGTCATGAGGGAGAGAGATCAAGAAAGCAGTCTCAGAAGTCTACCTGCCATCTCCTTGGAAGGAAAGATACAATTCTGAAGAATGATTCTTGTCTTCTTTGGCACTTTTCACACATGTTTTTCCCAAGGAAAAGCCCTTTGTGCTTCCTAGGTACCACAGTGGCTTTTGCTAAGCAGAAAGAAGCAGGTGCTTAAGTCTATCTCGTGCAGCTGGCTGTGGTGGACTGGCACATCCATCTTCTCCTTCTTTTTCCATTTTAGCTGCCTGCATGCTCTCATAAACAACACCATCCTTCATTCAAATGTCTAAAATATAACAAGATGGGTGCTAAGAGGGCTGTGCTTTAAGATATCTTGAGACATCCCTTCCCTTGCTGATTTTAGCTGATGAAAGAAGAGGACACTTGAAAGTGTAGCCATGTAACTAGCAAATGATGACTGAAATATAAGTACAGTGGGAATAGGGTTTTGTGTATTGCAAAGGAAGGCAATGGAAAGCACCATCATAACCAGCAGAGGTTTAATTGTTGCTCTGAGTGGCCACAGCACAGCTCATCAGAAACATTCCTTCCCCTCAGATGGGTGCTAATCCTGTAGTTTTTATTTACACTCATGGGATCACTCTTGAGAATATGAGCTGCAAGACCAGGTGTGTAATGATTGCTTCAGGTACAAGCTCATAGATGTGACTGAAAGAAGACATTTTTTGTTTTATTCATGTTGCTATTTAAAAATTCACAGACATTTTTCACACACGATAGTAGGATACAGGTCATCACTGAATAACTTTGATAAAATAGCTTTTGTTTATTTAACTTCAATCACATAGCTCCTTTAGGTCAGGTACCTATGATAAAGTACAAGACCACTTTGGAGCCAAAATTGTGTATAAAAACATAAAAGATACCATGCTAAAATTTGAAAAAAGCATTTTCCATTTGAAATGCTTGAAATTTATTGCATAAAATTGAAACTCCCCTATTTTAAAAACATTTTAGTGAAATGTAAGTTTGCATTTTTCATCAGAAAACACTTACTTCCCATCCATATAGAAATTTCCACAGGAGAGGTACTTTAAGAGGAATGTTCTTCGTTTCCTAAAATATTTTTGTCAACATATTTTCACAGCTCTAGTAATGGAAAATATGTGAGTGTTACTCTGAAACATTTCTGACTGTTTTCCTTAACTCTGCAAATTTGGAGGAGAAAAACTCACAAATAAAGGCAGATAGATGTGTATGTTTATATGTATAGCTATTTACAGCTGGTACTTTCTCTGATTATACTGACTTGTCCTTGGTGAATCATCCTTACTGTTCTCTGGGGGGAAATAAGATAAAAAATGCAAGACTGGCACAAGCAGAGTTTAGTCCATTGTCTGTTCTTATCTCCTGCCATTTTTCCAAAGCATGTTCATTTTTTAGCTAGAAATACAAACCAAAAGGGGACAGAAAAAATCCATATGTATATAAAGCTTGAGCATTCATATTCTTAAGACCTATTGATATTATAATACATCTGTAGTACTTTGCTCTGTATAAGCCAGTAATAGTAAGACAAACCCTGCTCTAAATAATTTTAACATCTTGGTTAAGGATAAAATTTAAAAAGTTACTGACATCATATGTAATATTTGCAAGAGGTGAAGATTTTTGGATTAGATTAAGTAAGGGTTTTTAATATATTTTTAAATTATGGTAATTTTCTAAAAAATTAATTAGAAATTTGCTATTTGTGCAGTTCATATGCTAGGACTATTAATGTAGCAAAATTTGAGGCCTTTTTCTTCCTTCTCAAAGAAGAATAATGAGTAATATTAAAAAGAAAATCCTTTCAACAGAGGGCAAAACTTGTCCATGCCTTGCTTTTCCAAAGTCTGCCTAAGCTCTCCAACTTACTGTCCTGAAAACTCAGCCTGTTTTTTTTTTTTTACTTTCTTCCACGGGATAAACAAAAAATGAAAAAAACCAAATCCTTTAAGATGATTGCTTTGCTTGACTTGTTATTAAGTGGAGTTGTTATTGAAGCTTCATTGTCTTTTTCCCCTGGCTTTAATCTTGTACTAGAGAAGCAGTTTTGGAAAGAACAGGTGGGCTCTATCAGTGCAACACCATCTTCTAATGCTTTAGCCTTTAAATGCCTCCCCTAAAATGGTATCGGAGCTGAATGTCTCTGTACAGCAGCATCCAGCAGCAAAAATCCATCACATAGAATTTCTAAGGACAGAATGTGATTTCATCCAAAAAGAATTATTCTAGCCTCTAATCTGATTTGCTCCCTGGATTGAAGGAAATTTCACATGTAGAGAATAACTCTATCCATTTATAATACTGAGAAAGAAGAGCAGCCTTTTTGCTGCTCTCATCTCTCATTTGACTGTAGGGTCAGCTGCTGAATCCTATAGCTCTGTAAAATGCCACCTGCCTGGTTCTTTAATGCCCACTTCCCAGGAAAAGATTTCATACAATACAGGAATTAACTCATGAACTGTCGTGACAAATTCAAAAACAAAGACAACAGTTTTTCCATCTATCTCAATAAAACATATGACTTTTGAAAACTGATGTAAAGGTCTTATCTGTATAATTCTGGCATGAAGCATATTTTAGATGTGCTACTGGCATGATAAACACATAATAATACTCATTACTTGTAAGGAATACGAATGAAGGTGTGTATTTGTCAGTACAAGCCTAGTATATGTTGTCTCATTATTGTTGTTTGTTAGAAATGTGGCAGTCTCTGTGGGTCTCAGTGGAGATGGCAGTGTTGAACAAGCACAAATTAATGGGTAGTCTATATCCAAAAAAAAATTTATTGCCTAAATCAGAAAGGCTCAGAATGGGAAAGGAGGATTATCATCATCATTTTAAAGACAAAGCAGGCTGTGACTGTGAGGGGTGTAATAGCTTGTCATGTTTTTGCACAGTGTGAATGTCAGAGCCACACTCATGTCAGCACGTTCCACTGCACACTGTGCATAAAAACTTTAAAACAAAATACCAGATACTCTGGTTAGTTTCATATCTATATATGTGTCTGTGAGAAAAACAGTGATTACCAGAGTATGAAAAAAAATGTAGGAATAATATCAGTGAAGTTTTAATATCTGCTAATGAAATACACAATATATTTTCTTGGCTTCTTTCTGAGTTTCTGCTACTCTAAGCCTGCCTTCATGTTTTGAAACAGGTGTTATACAGAAGTTCAGGATGGTGCATCCCCATGGGCAAGCAAGTGACCCAAAGGGACAGGAGGCCTGCCCAGCTGAATAATGAAGTCCTGACAAATGAGGTGGAAGCAAGCACGGAACACTTGGGATGAAGATAGGGTTGTTGTCAGAGAATGCAAAAATACAAGGAAGGCCAAGGTCCATTTGAAATCAAATCTGGCTAGGAAGTTTTTTATAACTATTTCTGTGTCTAAGACCATTTTAAGTGCCAAATGGCACCAAAATAAGAAGACAAATCTGGTACAGAACCTGTAGCAAGACATTGAGGTAACTTTAAAGTCAAATAGATAAGTAAAACCACCTTATACATACGTCAACATGTGCACAAGTGCAAAATTCTTTTTTCTTGTTCCTTTTTGCTTCCTCTCACCGTGGCTGTAGAAAACTCACCCAAAATCAAAGAATTCGTTACCTCCCTTCCCAAAGATAATATCATCTCATCCTGAAAATTAGATATATATCATATTCCTGGGCTAGATGGCTTCACATCAAATCCTGGCTGTCACCTTGGAATGAAAGCTCTGGTTGATTCAGGGTTTGCTCAAAACAGTAATTTAGTGATAGCAAAATCTATCAGTGAAGGTTTTTTTTTTTTTTTTTTCAGTTCAGTGCTGCTTTCCCCAACATTAATTCCAAGATCCATAACCTCATTTGTTCTCAGGATGTTGATAAAGCAAGTGAGGGAATGGGCCTATCCATTTATAAGATTTCTCAGGGATAAGAAGGTATGACTTTATCTTCCACAGAGCCGGCTTCCACAAATAAGCCAAATAGCCACTGCTTCACTCTAGCCAACCATGAGCCACTTCAAAGGCTGTCCACCAGGTAAGGTGGAGGAGGTTATCTATGCACTCGTGATGTAAAATTTATGCCTGGGATCACAAACAGCTGAATCCACTACCTGAGACATACACACGGTCATAAATCACTTTGGAAAAAAAATAACTTAATTTCTCTAGATTCCATGATACAGCTCCTTTCTGAGAACCAAGAGAGAAGATGCAATTGTTCCCTCACAATGCAACGTTAATTTAACGCTAGAATAATCTAGCATAGAAACTAAGAATTAAGGTATTCTTATATACAGCTAATCCTATATACAGCTGATTTTTCAGTATGTGGGGCAGGAGTTTGATTTGCTTCACTTTAAGCACAAAAATTAAATTTCTTTTGGCAGCAAGCCACATGAAAGAAGCAAAATGCTAACTAATCACATTTAATGTTAAATCAATGGCTCAGTGCTATGAAAGCCTAAGGGAATAGAAATGTCTTTTCTTAGCCTGCACAGTAATAGACTTTGGGGTCAAGAAATGATGTATTACTGTAATATCTGCTGCCTTTTAAACTGACACTTTTAATAAATGGCATATATTCCTCTTATAATTTCTTTATTAGTAACACAAATTTCCCCATCTGTGATTATCACCACGGATGGCAGATGAGACATTCCCCTCAGCCAATGAACATGCCAGCTGGGCTACACCAGGGAGGCACATGGCCCGCCGTGCCCACTCAGAGCTCAGCCCCAGTGGCTCCTTCAGCGTAATACAGCAGCAATTATCAGCCTCTTTACTTGACAGGTGGCCTCTAACCTTCCCAGGCTGCTGTGAGCAGGGTATCGGATATAACAAATGAGGGAATACATCAAAATTAGGTGACCATTTACTTTCAGCATGTATTTGGCATGGCTCTGAGGATCGGCAATAGACCTTATCCCACAAGCAATTTCCTTTCCATCTTGATTGAAGGAAATGGATGCCTTAGCTGCAAGCTCTGTTGAATTCCCTACTACAATCCTTGCAGATATGTAAATGACCATTAGATACAGAACATCAGATTATGAAAATACCTAAAGAACATTACAGCTTGAGGAAGAAGAAAAAATAGTCTTTTGCTAGCAAGGTATTTGGTCTTTGAAGGAAGCATTTGAGTGACATGAAGATGAAGCTAAAATATAAATTAAATATAAAAAGTTGAGTGAGAGGTAATTATTAAAATAATTTGGATTAGATGGAGAAATTCAAAGCCTGTTTCAACAGACAGTTCGCATGCCTGCATAAAGAAATATGTGAATTACTTGTCAGGCAGTGACTTTCAGTGAATTGCCACAAAAGAAATTGTAATTTTCACAAACACAGCATGAGCGGCCAGGAATTCAAATGACCATAAAGAATTCATTGCTGTATCAGTGAGCATCCAGTAGCAGCCCAAGGGTGATTCACACATTATTGCCCAAGGACTGCAGAGGTTTTTATCTGTTGTCTAAAGAAAGGTTTCTTGTGCTACCTGAGATGCCTTGGGGTGTCCTGAGAGTTCTTTCCTGGCTTCTACTCCCAGAACATTGTGAGCATCTCAGGCATATCAGGGCATCTCCAAAGCCTTACTGACACTCCTGCTTGAACTGAACATGAAAGGACGCGTCTCAAATGTTAGAAAACTTTGGAAGATAATGGAAGACCTAATGCTTCATAGTAAATAGCTGCAGATCATTTACTGCTCTATCACAATGTGCTCTGTATCCTGATGGCAGCTGATTGACAAAAAAATCAGCAATAGCTAGTTTGAAAAATTTTACATTACTTTCTGAAGATAGGTATTTCCCCCCTGGTATTATCCAATAGCTCAGTCTAGAAAATGCCATCCATTTGTTTCTGCATGAATGCAAATTTCAAAAGTATTATTCCTTTTTTCTAGATGTGGTATTTTTTTTCCTGAAATAATATTCTTTTTCAACACCACATTTAATTTAACATGAATAATCCAAAGAAGATATAAAAGCTCCAGTAGGGAAAGATTGACAGGACGCAGCCGATAAATCTTATTCAATGTTTCTGTATTTGGGTTCAAAATGATGGTGACAAGTAGCTAGAGTGTTAACATTGAAAAGATAGAAGACAACAACCTGAGTCACTGTTCCTAACTACAAATAAATTCTCATAGACTCTGCCAAGGAGACAAGTCTATAGAAAGACATCTGTGTTTTTTAATAGGGATCATGATTCTAACATTCACAAACATCTTTGCAGAAATAAATAAAAGAAGAATTATCTTCCTATTCCCCACTGGAATCCCATCTGGCACTACTAATCGACCAATTACCTTCAACAGCTAATGAATGAAATGATAAAGAAACTGTGCCAAAGGATTATATTTTTGGTTGCTAATCTTGAACAGGATAAATGTCAGCTACAGCTTCTGCTGTGGAAACGAAGTATTTTCTGGATAAATTTCATTTAATCAGTTTTCTGACTGTAAGGAAATAGTTTTCAAAGAAACTTTTAGATTCTAATGGGCTGTCTGATTTGTCTTGTTTAGACTCTAACTCTGTTTTGATTTGCCACTCTCTCTTGTCTGCTACCCAACCTCTTTGTGGTCCAAGTCTTCATACTGACAGTATGTGCTCTCATAACATCAATTCACCAAGCCAGCACATTCCTAAATTCAACATTTTCTCATTTCTATGTTATGATGCACTCAGAAAATGACCCCACAGAGACATTTAGGACACCTAAAGAGCTTTCTGTAATTTTTAGTTCAGTTTTTCTTGATACAATTCTTTTGGTTTCCCTGATTGTTCTAAATAAGATATGTTGACCTATCATTTAAATCCTGTGATCTGTTCTGAAATCCCCCATAAAGCTAAGTGTCAGTTTTTGCTCTATACTGAAAAGGATCCTTATTTTAAATGATTCGCATCATTGTATTTGGGTTAGATACATGAAAATATAATGCAAATATATTGAGCAAGGTTTTATAAAATGCTATTTGTTCAACTTGAAAACAGTCTCAGAAAATATTTACTTTTAACTGTGAAATAAGTATTCAGTTTATAATTTCTCATAACCAGAGGTTTTAAAAAGCTTTTTTGTTTCTGTGGGGTCTTTTTCAAGGTTGACTGTATTTTTAACAATTTTTTTTAGTGCAAAAATGTGTTAATACTTTTGAAAATAGCGTTTGGCCTTTTTTTTCTCTCCCTCTTTGGAGGGAGATAAATTTTGATTTACAGCCAGAAACCTGCTCAGTTTAATCCCACAGAATAACACTAGTGGTTGAAGGACACCAGCCTTTAGGTGAGTTTGTGTCAGCCCACTTGGATCCTAAGCACCTTAATCAAAACTCCTCCTTCTTTACAGAAGATTGTGTCAAGTCAGTAATGGGACAGAAATTCTCTTGTGTACTGTATTCTAAACTTAAATTTTTGCTTCAGATATTTAACCATTCTGATAAGTGACTACTGCTTTCCAACCTTGGTTTTGTTTGGTTCAGGGAAAAGAAGCTCTCCGTGTTGGTGAGGCAGGAATACTCAGTGCCTCAAGCTGTGTGTCATGCTTTGCTTGATGATGGCAGTTCTTATTTTTTAAAACATTTTTCTTCTTCCCCTTTTTCCTCTGATGTCCATCAAACAGCTCTGAACCTCTAATTTCTGAGCTTCCTGGATTCACTATGTATTCACTATGTATTCACTATGTATTCGAGGAGAGGCTATTGAAGAAACCTTCTTATTCCAGGTACAGAAGGCATCACACTCACAGGCTCTCATCCTACTGGGGAACTTCAACCACTCTGACATCTGATGGAAAAGCAGCACAGAAAGCTGTAGGCAACCCAGAGAACTCCTGGAAATGACTTTGGATATCTTCTTGAGCCAGGTAATAGAACAGCCCTACCAGGGGCTTGCAAAACTGGACCTGACAGTGAGCAGTGCAAGGTAGTTGGAGGCAGCCTGGGCTGCAGTGATCATACACTGATGGAATTCACAGTCCTGAAGGATATGGGTCAGTGCAGGTGGATAAGGCACTCTTAAAGTTCCCTACCTCCAGAAAAATGGACAGGAAGCAGCAGAGGTTTAGAAGCAACATGAATGATAAAGTGAGAAATGCCTCTTGCATTCTTGATTTTTGCTGCTATTTCTCAAGCAGAAAAGCCCAGGTGATGCTGGGTTTATTTCTGCCTGAGCTTGGACCAATATGTCCCTGACAGATTCAGCCAATACAATGGTAGTTTGCTAATCTTCTGGGCCATTCCATATGTTGTAACCTGAAAAAGACCCCACTCAATTTCTTGTCTCACTAAATCTCCTGTGGAAGATTGATGCAAACCATTTCCTGAAGGTGAATCCCATTATGTCACTGAAATCAAGTTTCAATTCCCAATACATTCAAACGTTTTCCATGGGATTTATTCTGCAAGGAGATGTGAGACAACAGTGAAGAAGAAAGAAGAAGAAATTCCTTTACCTTCCCCTAAGCAATTTTTGAATTCTTTGCCATAGAAAGGTAAAGCAATTCAGAAATTGCTTAGGAGAAGGTAACAGACCTTTCAGCAGAAGGAATATATTTACATGCATAGTTTTTCCTCTTCAAAACGTTGTAAAATTAGAATCCATGATATAATTTGAGTTGTCTCTGGAAATAATGTAAAATATAAATGCAGTTTATTATAGAGCAAAGAATTTAAGTCTGAGTGGCATAAATGGAGATTAGTGAAGAGCACAGTGCAGCATTTCTTCTTGCAGAGGTTTCTTACATCTTATCTACCAATTATGTTGGATAGAAATAAGACCTGCTTGAATTAAAACATTACTAAAGATTAGTGTATTCTTCTCTTATTAAGAAGTGGTAAATATTAATTAAAAAATTGTATGTTGATCACCTGGCTGACAGTCCCCAGTCACAGCCTGGCAAAATCTTTCCTGGTGGAATTTCTGATGACTCTCTGTGAACCTGTTCAGGAAAAATGGCACACAACTGAGTGGTTTATTTCCATCCAGGGCCAGGTACTGATAGCACATAAGCAGAGTGCTATTTGATTAATATTCTAAGTCTGGAAATGACTCTATATTTCATCAGACTTGAATATGATAAGAAAAGAGGTTTGATTCTGAGTCACATTAAATTTCAAACTGAATGTACTCTTGATGTTCAGTTTGGGGACTTTTAAAATCTCAGGTGGATATGGTGT
This sequence comes from Zonotrichia leucophrys gambelii, assembly GCF_028769735.1. Lineage (NCBI taxonomy): Eukaryota > Metazoa > Chordata > Aves > Passeriformes > Passerellidae > Zonotrichia > Zonotrichia leucophrys. The sequence continues at coordinate 37,828,278 of NC_088175.1, read as the reverse complement.
GACAAACCAGTTCTGTCAAAACAGAATAAGAATTATAACTTGTGCTTCTGTCTGAAACTATAGTTTGCATACAATCCACTTTAAACCAGAACAGCACTTCAGGAGACTCTTAACTCCTTTATTATGTACTAGAGAAGCTTATATGGGCATAAATGTATGACTTCCAGCAAATTCCTACAACGTTTATTTTTCTATTGAGTGGCAGTAGAGTGGAAAAGCCTTCACAGCTTTAGCAAAGCTTTCAATTAAGCTGATAATAAATCAAAAATTGGTATTTAGTGATTGTTTGAGAAGCCAAAATGCATCAGAAATTTCCTTCTAGCCTCATCTGTTCAGCACTTATTGGTTACTAATCTCAAAAGAGATGGAAGAACTAAATTATTTTCTTGGTTCTTCAACTGAGAATATAAATGCATGGCTTGAGCAGTGCAGAATATCTCACATTTCCCCTGCTTTGCCATGGATATAAAAGATCTCCTGGTGTGTCACAAGCTATAAAATTATATTTTTTATTCTGCAGAACCTTGCTTGCACAGGGCACAAGGAGCAGACCATGTGTTAAGAGCTAATATGTACTGCAGAGCTTAGCCTTCACATAAGATCTGAAAGTGCTGCAAACAGACCAGAGGCATGGAAACAAGTGAAACAAAACGTGCTGAAATGCTCCACTCCCTTCTGCTGCTTTTCTAGCTCACCTGCAACACCAGGTTCGAAAGCTATGGGTTAGAAATAGCAAGCATAAATATTGTATCACCTTTTTTTTGTTACACAGCTGATCTCTTTTCTATCTGAAAAGGGGTTTCCTTTCCCTCAATACCTTTGCTTCAAGGAAAGGAAAAATGCCAATGTGCAAACATGCTATTTCTTTTCCACAAAAGAAGTGAGAAGTATTGTAATCATCAAAAGAGAAAGATTTTCAATAGAGATGCTGAAGGACTAGAAATCCAAACTGTGACCAGCTCCGGTAGCAAATTTTGGCTAGCATTCCATTGTACTGGAATGCTGTGTGCTGAGAGCAGGGGGGCATAAGATGAGGCGGAAAGATTTCAAAAACCTGGTGTATATCTGAATTTCTGCATCTATCACAGATTGAACCAAAAGTGTCAGCATTTTTACTTGAACTAGAGGTTTAAAATTTTGCTGGTTTTGTCCATCTCTTCTTCAGGGTTTGATCAATTATAACCAGATTTTATTGGTTTTAACTTTACACTCTATCATAAAGACCTGAAAAGAGGGAGCTGGAAATTTATGAGAGAAGCCCTAAGAGCCCCTTACCTACAGTGACAAAATTGCCACCACCATAATTTCTATTAAGTGCTACAAAATTACAGTGTAACAGCTCTGAAATTACATGTGACATCTGCATGAATACCAAATCACTTCATTGCATTCAGCCATATTACAAAAAGCACTTACTGAATTTGTACTGATTACGACTCTTACAAATTAACTTACCCAAGCAAACGTGCTTCCCAGTGTACATATATTATTTAAAGATCTCAGTTTAATCAAAGGAAGGCAACAGAACAAATAGTGCTATCACTTAACATGGAGTATCATATTGAGAGAAGTACCCTGATATTTTAAAACTATTTTAAAGTGCTTGATTTTTAGAAAAGACTCTTTCTTTTTAATTTTTGATTAAGCATGCCATGTCATTCTTTCATCGAGTCTCTCTAGAAAAAAAAAAGCCTAAAAAGCGAAAAAGTAAGAAAGAATATGACAAATGTTCATTACACAGAATTTTCTTTTTTCAAATTACATTTCCCATAGTGCAAGCCAGATTTTATAGAGGTATAAGTCACAAAGAAATAAGAAACTGGTAATGAGATAGAAGAATATTTGAAATATGGATGCAAATCGCTACTACCTGCTGAGCAAAAATAGTCTGCAGAGACTGTCCTGAAAACTGAACTGCCATTAACATCTTGTAAGCACTAAATTTGCAGCAGAAGAATATTGGAATGATATGTCTGTGAAATGGCGAAGGCCTCTGATTTATCTCTAAGCAGAATGTTTCAGCTACATCTACATAAATATTTTAACAGGAATTTAATTTTAGGTTTAGTCATGCAATAAATCTCTTTATTGTACACATCTTCTTGTCCTAAGTTACCTATTGTGTTATGAGCGTGAAGATGGTTGTGTTAATTCATCTTTCTGGCTTGATGAATAACCTCAAAACACAATGTATTGATGCACCTATTTACACAAAAATCTTGCCACAGGCTGTTTAATTTTGTCTAGAGCATGTGCTCATTTAGATATAACTTATCCGATGACCATTAAGTGTTTTGTATTTGACTCCAACTCTGAAACCCTCAAGGATGCCCCAAAACAGAACAACAGTAAAAAACAAAGGAAGGAAGTCTAGCATAGGTGTATTGGCAGCTGTGTATTCACCAGCAGAGGACCTTTACTGCTTATTTTCTTTTCTGCATTTTACAACGAGCAGTAGGAACTCAGGCAGCTACTGTCTGACTGGCTTTTACTCACTGTGCATTTCAGATACCATTGCTGCTGCAGTTTGATTGTGTTGTGTTAGATATGGTGAAAGGGTTTAGCTGGTAATTTGTAATGTCTTCAGAGAATGCTTAACTGGGCATGGATTAATTTTTCTGCTTGGCAGAATGCTGGAAATAAGCTCCTAATAGTTTTAAGATTTTTTTGTGAGCAGCAGTCTGGTGCAGGGCTGCCTGCCCTTCCCAAGCCTGTTTGGCACAGACTACAGAACCAGGAATGCTGACAGTGCCAATGAGCAGCCACATCTGTACACAGCCTTTTGGCCATTCTCTTTGCAAGCTCTTTGCTTGCTTTCTCGATGAAAGAAAACTGTGATGGAACTGTTGTAAATCTCCCTTCAGGCATGTGAATTCAGTCGGCACAAGTCATACTGCCCTGCCTGAAAACTGATTATCACTTCTGATTTATTCAATCTCAGCACAGAACTTTTGCTCCAGCACTCAGAGGGGAACAGGCACAAGTGTAAATAACAACTGGCAGTTGGAATTAGGCTGTTAAGTAAGAGATTTTCAAAGGCTTAAACTGAAGCTAATGTCAAGGAATCTAATCAAGTCTTTCACAATAAGCTGGGTAGATATCACTCATTTTTACTTCTGAAGATCTTGTAAAACTGTCCTGTTCTGTAAATTTTTTAATTTGAGACAAGCATAAGTACAGGTGCTTGCAAATCTATTGGCTTAATTTACAAAATCTGACTCTGAATTGTTAACTAAGGAAGTTTTAGGCTGCAAGCCAAATTGGCATAAATAGGTAGACACAATATTATATCTTGCCTCAAGGCAGTTGCCTGCTTTACAGAGAATTAAGATAAGAGTGGACATTAAGGTTGTCTAATCAGTATCATTGGGCAGACCAAAGCTGATTATAAAAGTTTAGAAAAGAGTAACTGGAGTTATGCAAATGCACTTGGACATCTTTAAACCCAGATGACTGCACTAGTAAGAGCATACAGATGTATGGTACATAAACAGAGAGGTGGAAATGGAAAAGGAGGTGCAAAGATGGCCTGGTGAAGGATAGACTCTAATATAATACAGGGCACTGCAATGCAATCCTCTTCTGCTTTGAAAGCTAATTTGTAGTTGTCTTGGTTGTCTTACTCAGTCACTGACTTCTCTATTATGCCTGTTAAGCCTGGGATTTCTTCTGTCTGAAGTGGTTAATAAGTCCTCCTCTTATGTCTTCTATTTCCCGCATTGTCAAATAAGGTGACCAGAAAAGACTTTAAAGGGAGTTAGAAACAGCAGTGTCCTCCTTGGGCAGGTTTTAAAGGAGGGTTATGCAAAATCTGGAATTGTATTTTCCCTTAAAGCTACTGTGACTGCCACAAAAGTTTTTATTTTCATTCTAAAGTGCACAATGGAGAAAGGAGAAAGGCAGCAAATACGCCACTGTACTTCACACATTTAGCAAAAAGTTAATAGATCTACTTAGGAACAAAGACACTCTCAGCTAATCTTTGGACTTGATTAATAGAATCATTGAATATCAGGTTGAACAAGATCCTTGGAGGTTGTCTGGTTGAATCTCCAGCTGGAAAGAGGACTATTAACCAAGACCAAATCAGAAGAGCCCAGACTTTTACTGATTCCATCTCCTGTCTGCTACAGTGCTACAGTTATGATATATGAAAGTTGTCTGTCTTCCCCAAAGTCTTTTGACACTATTCATTTTTAGACACAGGACACCACTTCAACAAATCTTTATTCAGTTGAGACAGACAATGCTTAGCATTATTTTCTTTTACCCAGTTTCCTATATTTTCCCTGAATTTATGGCCCAGCCTGTAAGCCACAGAGCCCTCTCATCATTGAGTCAACAATTACCGTTCTGAAGCATTGTGTGAATTCCATATATTTCTATAATTGTATCCCATTGGGAAAGTTCACACCTCAATGGTCCTTATGCTCACTGTTCATTTTTTATGGTATAGAGCACTACAGTAGATTCTATCATAAATCCTGTGAGAGTACTGGCTGATTCCAGGCCAAGCAAGGGATTCATTCTTTCTGTTCCACTTCGGTCACTTGTTTGTGACTTCTCATTTTTGCTCTAAAGTCCTCTCCCAGTCATCTAACTTGTAATGACTCTTTTGCTTTACTCAGGTACAGCAAAAAATTATGAGGAGATTAATCTGTAAAGATGTAATTAAATAGCAGCAGATTGCCAATAGTCAGGAGTCAGGTAGCTGAAATTCCCACATGGGAGTGCAATGCCTCCTAGAAAGTGATGCAGAATTTATATTACATGGAATTTATTTTGTTCTTAAATTCTACCATTTTGATCAGCAGGTGATTTGAGGGATCTACTTGAAATAACTGATACAGTTAACTCACAGATCAGTTTGCTTTGATCAGAAGGTCACAGCTGGACTCTTTTTCTTCATAGAGGAAGTTCGTCACATATCATCTTCCTGCAAAGATTGAATAGTGACAAAATTGGTTTATCTTCAGAAATTAAGAATTTCCAAAATCAGAAAACAGACTCAAATGCTCAAATGCAAATTATGAACTGCCTATGGCAGATTTATTGAGATTAGTGGTCTGTCAACAACACTTTAGATCAACAGAAAGTTTATTCCTTTGAATCCACACAGCACAAAAAACCCCCCCACATGCTTTTTTTCTCTCCTTTCCTGTCTTTTATTTGAACTTGAATATTTTCTGGAAAGAATGGAAAGAGTGGCAACATTAAATTGTTTTATTGTCCTAAAATATTTATCAAAACTCTGGAATCCTTTCTGAGACAGATAGCGGTCACAAATGTGTACAAATACACAGCATGAAAGTGGGAAAACAGTCTGTCTTGCCCAAGACACTGAACATGTCACATCAACACCAGCAACTTGGTTGGGAAGGCAGACCAAGTGAAAATGTCCTATCAATAGAAAGGGCAGCACACATAGTGCATTTGTTTAAAGGATTAGCAAACTGATAAGCTTCAGACATACTAAGAGAAACAAAAAAAGGATGATATTCTGTGACACAAGGAAATTCTTGGGTAGTACCTGTTTTTTCACTCTCCAAACACAGTAATATGAAAAGCTATTTACCTAAGAATTGTGATGGAGTTATCATGGTAGAGTGCAAGGTCTTCCTTGGGAAAATGACTGAGTCTCTTCCGTAACATGCTTTAAATTATCTTAGTTGTCACTCTGGATTCCAATTTTGGAAAGAGAAGGGCAGACTTCTGATATTCCTGCTGCAAATGCCAAGCCTGGCATCCTGTTCAGAGATCTTTTACGAAGCAATTCCCCCAAGATGGCTGGGAAATCCTTGGAGTAACTCAAGTGCCAAGGTATAATGTTTATTTCTAGGGCTAAATAATGAGGTTTATAGATTTCTTGTGCACTTATCCAACAGAAACAAGCTAATAGTGGGCAAAGCCAAAGGGACAGGGAAAGAATTCTCTGGGATATATTTCATATGCTAAAGCTGTTATTGAAATACAGGTGCACATCCAGCTCAGAATCTCTGCTCAACAGAACAATTGCACAAATTGCCTCTGACTAATAACAGTAAAAGGCCTGGATCTCTGTATTCCCTGGAAAATTTAAAATCTGAATTTAATACAGTGCAGCCTCATTTCCGAACTAATCCAGTTGTATAAAATACATTTTGTTTGAAAGAACACTTTGCTGGAGAGAGAGGAATACAAAAGGTGTGTCTGAGAATGCTGTGGACCACAGAGGTTCTTAAAAGAAAAATAATATATAGAAGAATATTGAAATCTGCCAATTTATCACAGCAACAATGGCCATTATTAATTGTTATGTTCTCTATTTTGGTCATATAGTCTGATATGCAATCTTCTTGTGTGGTTTCTCAGGAACAAGGTGATTTACACTTAGTCTTCTAGCATTTATAAAAATATTCACATCAAGCCAAATAATCTTAAGTAGCTCATGGTAATTCAGATACACCCCTGCCACCCCCCTTTGTTAATGAGGTGGTTTTTGCACCAAGAAATTTTTGACTTTCTCATGATCACATTCAGGCCTTTTAAAGGCTGTAATTCACATAGACTCTTTAGCCCTTCAAGTACAGCACTGCAAATTTGGCAGTGCACAGGAATTACCTTTGGTCAGTCAAGACTTGGGCAATAACCACCTCACTTCTGCCAATATTTTCTACTTAAAAGAATCTGCATGCTTCTTCTTAAGCAGGTTCCACAACAGAACCCACACCAACCTAGCAGCCAATACCACCTCTGAAGGAAATATTACACCATTCAATAATTACATTGAGCTTGAGCCCAGATGCCCTGATCAGGATTTGTACTGCAGATATGTAAAACAAGATCTCACATCTGCCTCAGAAATTTTTGAGGCTGAGATTGCAAGGGATTTAGAAAAGAAAGGAGAAAATGAAAATGGAACTCCTCTACATGTGCAAATATATTCTTATAAATGCCTGCTCCTTAGAAATTTCCTTAATTGGTCGAATTCATGTAAACATCACAGAACAAGTATTCAAAACTTCATTTAGAAGTACTGCACTGATTTAGTAAAGGTGAATTTCAAAATATTAAGTATTCACTGTGGTTTAGAAAAGCCCTAAAGAAATACAGAGATTCTATAAAAGCCACTACAAAGGTCTCAAGTGACTTCTGCTATTGGTGTGAACTGAATACCTCCTGAAGACAACCTGCAGCACAGAAAATACCATCCTTCATAAAGCAAGGCACGAAACCTGCAGCAAGGAAAATCTTAAAAATATGATGGGGCTACAACATATGTTCTTTTCACTGGGATTCACATGATATAACTACCAGTATTTCACAATGGAGATGCTTTAGTTATCATAAACCACTTTGAAGTAGTTCACAGAAACCACTCAAATCCTCAGCTAATTCACAATTTAATCTGCACTTCACAGTCAGTGATATGTAAGACTATGCAATTTCCCACATCCTCTGCTCCATTACAATTCTTCACAGAACCTGCTTTAAAAGCATTGTCAAAATGTCCAAATGTTTTTTAAGCAGGCTACAGCTGTCTATATCCTTCAAATGTATAATGGCTTTCCTTCTGAGGTCAGCCTGTAAAAGCCACAGGATTTTGCATCAACAAAGAAGTCTCAGCAGCAATGCAATCATGTGGATTATATGAAACTGGACCATCTGAAGGGCTAACCAAAGCCCTGTAAAACTAATGGATGTTGCTGAACTTTGGCATTCATGTAAGAGAAATGTACAGTGAACTAATTACAATTTCTGTCCTGTGTACTGTCATTCATTTCACAGCTTCCCTGAGGAACGTTCTCTCAGCAGTCATGCAGCAAACTGTCCCCAAAGGTCACTGGTAAAGGCATTATATAGAATCTGATTCTGGGAATTGTTTCTGGGCTCTAATTGGAAGCTATATCATTTTGACTTGTCACAGCTCGGTTGTGTTTGTGTCTGTTGGTGGGACCATTCATATCTATAAAACCTCTTGTGATGCTAAGGACCTTGCAATGCTGAAGGAGCTTGCTGAGTCAGGATCTCTGCCATTACATGGTCATTCACTGTTTGCTAACTTATGAGGAAAGAATCCCACCAATAAATCCCATGGAGGAGAACTTATTCTACCATTTGTTCAGCAATGCCAAAGCTCTTTAGAAGATAGCTGTAATTATTGCTCCATGGTGCAGAAAAACATAGTCATCTTTGTTTAAAGCGTGAGGAAAATAGGATCAAAGATCTGTCCCAATGTCATATGGATTTAATGAAAGCAGCTTCCAGGAGCCCACAGTTCACTAAGGCTGCAAAAGGGCCAGACTTTGGCAGAATGCAGCAGCAGCTCCATCTGATAGGGATTGCCCAATACTTCTGCTTCTGAACCTCAGCAGAACATAGCCTTCTACTCAATGAAAAAGTATTTGATGAAAGTTTATGCAGAGCACTAAGAAGTTGGTCTCCCTGGAGAATAGACTGGAGTATTACATTATCCAGCTGTCTCACTAATACACAGTCCAGGTCCTCCTGTGGATGAGAAACTGCAATGCATGATGCTGCTGGGCACTGGCACCAAATCTTCTGTCTCTCTCTGCCATGGTATTTCCCCTTGGGCTCTGGGAACTCAATTAATTTATTCTCAAAATCCGATAGCCAAAAAATTTGGTCTTCAAGGTATAGGAAAAGGGATTTTTTTGTTTGTTTGCTTGGTTGGTTTATTGTTTTACTTTGGGCTTTTTGTTTTGGGGGGGCGGGGAAGTTTTTGTGTATGCACCTACCAAGGAAGATACTTTTGAAAAAAATTGTGAGAAAGTCACTCCTTCTAAAACTTTTTAAAAAGTCTTTTTTTAGTCACTCTAAAAGTCTGAATTCATGTCAGTAATCTGGTCTCTCCTTTTAGTAAAGCAGAACGAGGAAAAAGGAATAAAAGGCAAAAAATCGGCTAACTGCAATACGGCAAACCCAGTGCATGCATCAGAGAGATGAGCATGCAGATGGTCCATGAGTGATTTGAAAAAGGTTTCAAATGCTTGTACCTCAGGATATGTCATTATCTGCTAGCTATCACATGGAACTGAAGTTTGTATTAAATCACCCAGCTTCATGCCTAGCAGATAGTAAATCTTTATATAACATTCAGTGGAGCTATTATATCACAGTTTCACAGCCTTCCTCCTAGCTGTTAAGCATTCTTTTTCTCTGTGTCAGGTTTTTAACAGCAGTTTTCTCCCTATTTCATCAGAGGAAGGTGTTTAGCCCTTTTTTGTGGTGAAGTACTTTTAAAAAATCTATTAATTTCTCAGCATGATTCACCAGACTGTTCTCATATGCCAAATTCCCCCCTTCTCATCATGATCTGGCTACCCACTCAGTCAAACAAGATTTAATTTCTTCCCGTGGATATTAACTCTAAATCCCAAGTGCATGCTTATCCACCCTGCCTGTTATTTCAGGACAGCTCCTTGCTTGTGCTGCGGCTCTAATTAGTCAGCTGGCCCACAAACCCCTGGCTCCAAGAGAAAATGCCAGCACCGTGCACTAAGCCCCTGCTCCAGCTCTAAGCCCTGCTTCAAATGGCAGTGTCTCCAAAGGGAAGGCATGGGTGTCTGAGAAGAGCAGTGCGTCTCAGCCTGACTTTTCCCCGCACTTGATTTAGTTTGTCTGAGTTTTTGTTTACTAGAAATCTTTACCGAGCTCTGCTGTCGATAAGGCAAGAATTGTTTTCTGCTTAAAATGCAGCGGGTGGGTGGGAGAGGAGAGCAGCTCAGGATGCGGCTGGAGCCGGGAGTTGCCAGGCAACTGCTGCCTGCAGCGGCACCGCGTCCTTCGGGCACCTCACCCTGTGGGGCACCGCACCCTGCCTGTACGGCACCCCTGCGGGCACCGCACCCTATGGGCACCGCACCCCGCGGGTACCGCATCCTGCCAGTACCACACACTATGGGCACAGCAACCTGTGGGCACAGCGCCCCCAGGGCACCGCACCGTGCCAGTACCGCCCCCTATGGGCACCGCACCCTGCCTGTACCGCACCCCTGCGGGCACGGCAACCTATGGGCACCGCAACCCGCGGGTACCGCATCCGGCCGCCCTCGCACCCTGAGGGTACCGCACCATGCCTGCACCGCACCCTATGGGCACCGCACCCTGCGGGTACCGCATCCCGCCGCCCCTGCACCCTGCGGGCACCGCACCCTGCCTGTACCACACCCTATGGGCACCGCACCGTCCCTGTACCGCACCCTATGGGCACCGTACCATGTCAGTACCGCACCCGGCGGGTCCGAACCCCACCTGTACCGCACCGTGCCATTACCGCACACTATGGGCACCGCACCCCACCGGCACCCCACCCTGGGGGCACCGCGCACTATGGGCACGGTACTGTGCCAGTACCGCGCCCCTCTGTGCCCTCCGCTCCCTTCCACTCCCCTCCGGTGCCAGGTTTACACTCGTTTTCCACTGCCTGGGGGATGCCCGGGAATGTACTCGTGCCAAAACTGCTGTGCAGCAAGGTGGTCCTACAGCAAACGATTTTGGTGTTTAGCTCTGTTTTTGTGCCTAGGGAACGCTCCTGTTGCTGATTTCTTCAGAAAAGTGATTGCTAAAGAGCATTTATAGCTAAAGTAATGTACATTTCAAGGCATTATGAGCTTTTCAATTAGACTTCCCCTCTTATGCCTGATATTGACTTAACACTGGTGAAATAATTTCAGTATTTCCTTGAAGAAAGATACAAGATTTGTTTTTGTCAGCAGAACTGTGTGTTTATGTACCAGCATATTTTCAATACAGGAGTCTGCCTTAGGTAAAGTTGTAGATGTCACCCAAGGCAGTGGTCTCTGGAATCTCCTTCACACCCTCAGACTCCTGAATGTTGTCCAAATCCAGTTCCCCAACTGCTCATCTTCTGTGTTCTGACTTTTCTGTGTAGAGTTGGAAAGGAAAGAGCAGGTAGAAATCTGCGACTGAAAATGAGACTGCAGAGGGATTTTCTATTTCAGTGTGTTTGTTTGGGAAACCTTGAGTCGACAGCACCTGGAAACACTAGTGGCAGAGTGCTAATTTTGATGATAGACTCATCAAGTAGACTGAGAGAAAACCTCTAAAGATATTTTTTTACCAAGAGACAAGACTGAGATTCAGGGACAATTGCCACAACTCTTGCATGTTGCTGCTGAATTCCTCAATTGCTTGTGGACAATATTCATTATGGGCTTTCACTTTTCTCCCTGCATTGGGTCTGTTCTGCTTTGCATGATTTCCCAGCTGGAAATTAACCCGGGGGAACAAGGCTGCCCGGTGTCCCAGGTTATGTCTGAGCCCGTGGGCTAAAGCTCCAAGACCAGCGGGCCAGTGTCTCAGGCTGTGCTTCCAGCAGCTGAGCAGGATGGTGTCTTCCACATCCCTTTGGCAGCAGTGGGAGAGGGACATGTCCCTGCAGCAAATGCCCATGTCCTGGCCCCCACTGGGGCTGCTTTGTCACCACCTGCTGACTGGTGCCTGAGGGTCACACACCTACGGTGCCAGATGAGTGCAGTGGGACTCGTACAGAGGAATACAGCTCCTCTCCTTGCATGTGGGTTCTGCTGCTAGGCAAGAGAATCTTCTTGTTCACCTGCAGCTTTGTACAAAGCTCCCTTTCACTCACTCATCAATCTGAATTAATAACACCACTTAAATATGAAAAGGTTTACCAATTACCTCCTGAGTTTTCAGCATTCATTTCGGTGCTAACATTTACCAAAGAAAATAAATTACAATTATAGGACTGTATATTTAAAATCTCATTTGTCATGTCTTTTCCTTCTCTCAGATCATTGTTCACTGAGTTCCTTATAGATTTAGACCACTGGGTATGCTTTGTTCAGCTGTACAATTTATATCATGTAGAGACAGGGCTTTCCTTCAGGTATTCAACAAAGCAATTAACAACCCTCTGAGTACAAACACCAGTCTTATGTGATGGATGCTCACATGTGTATCTCCTCTAATTCTGGTGCCATTCTGAATTAATTCTAATTTACACTTTCCTGGAAGGGATTTGTTTTGTACCCCTGGCTTCCATGCACAGAGCTCTGCACTATCACCACTTGCACCAGGAAGCAGAGCATCAGGGAGGTCTAATGAAATAAGAAGATGCCCTGAACACAATCATTCTCTTTCAGGTCACCAAGGACATCCTCTGTTATTGTATAGTGCTTCCTCTCCTACACAGCAACCCTTTCCATGAAAACTCAGGGACTGGAAGTAGATGCTACAGGAGACTAAATACAGTATGGCCTCTGTGGGAAAAAGGGTTCTCAATCTCACTTCTGTGAAAGGAAAGGCAATTTCCTACTCCTCCATGCAGTCACCTGGGATCTGGCAAAGCCCATAGGATGGATTATTTGCCCCCTACATCTTGAGGACAGACAGGTCTATGGAGAACATCAAGTTTGACAAATAAGTCTCACTTATCAATCTTATAATCCGTCAGAAAACTAATCAGTTGCCAAATAGGTGGAAATCTGTGGGTTGTGTGGAAAGAGTTAGACTATCAGATATTGTCCCTTTTGGATTCCAATTCTTTTGTCACTCTGGTTCTAGTCAGTCTTAGGGCATCCTTTGAAAGGGAAAGAATAATCTTCTTGTCTGATGCTAGTGGCATATTTGCTGTGCAGAAATCTGTGATGCAGGGTGGTTCGTGGTAGGTGAGGAATCCTCCTCTCCCAGGGAAGGATGCTACTTTTGTGTGTGACATCAGTTTTCAGACTGTGTTCATCATTTTCCTGATCAATTAAAAATCCAAGGCAAGGGGCAGAATTGAATAAAATTAAAGAGATTTGTGGATATCAAATCTTTGTTTAAAAAGTGGTTAAGGAATTGGGATAAGATATTTCTGTGAGTGATTTTTTTTCCTGTGTGGTCAAAATGTAGCTTTTTAATCAAAGGTACTGATACACAGATTTCTGAAGACTATTTTGCTCTTACCTGTTTTCCTGTTTAAAGTACTCTAAGATGACACTTATTGACAGGGTTTATTGGTGGACTTCACAGTCCTGGGTTTGTGGTTGGACCTGACCTGAAAGATCTTTTCCCACCTAAATCATTCTATGATTCTATGATTAGAGAAGCTTCAAAGCAGCACAAAGGTGTTGAAATTTCTTGCTTTCTCCTCTGAAATATCACAGCCAGGGACATTGAATGAAAAGGTTTTCTGTGGTGTGGCTGACCTGGGGCCATGACTGCTGGCGGAGTTCTGAAACAATAACAAGAAAATAGGTCACTTCCACATACTGATTCCTTCACTTCTTAACCCCCTAGCAGAGTGGTTTGCACTAATGCAAACCCCACAGTCATAATCTTGATAAAGGATGCAAACCTCTAAAAGGTGAAGGGATAAGCAGCATGCAATTCTGACCAATTTTGAGAAGGAAAAAAAGAAAAGATGAAAATCTGTCAGGAAAAGTCCATTTCCACCAGATTTTTCTAAACTAATCTTTTGGCTCTCTAACACTGCCTTCTCCTGCAGCACAGATTCCACCCTAGCTTTGTCATGCTATGTAAAACAAAAGGTAAGAGAGGTTAGATTTTAGATTGACTGTTTGGTCTATCAGCATTTCTTTACAACTGTCCTGAACACAGAACAAAATCCTCTGTGCACCATCTATAATTTCTTTACAATAGCCTCCAGGAACCTATTTAATACCTCATTCACTATTCACCTGCAGACCATTACACTCCAGTTTACTTTCTTACATGCACATTTCCAGGATGCACCAACACGCTGACAAGCTTTTTGTGCAATGGGCCCTTTCAACCATGTGTTTGAAACAGTATTTAGAAAAGTAGGAGAAATTAGATAGCAGTGTCTATCCAGAGAAAGGTCAGTGTTGTGATTTTTTCTTCTTAATGGCCCCTAGGGCACTAGTTGGATGGAGCAGTTCTCAGGCTTGACCGCAGGTCCATGTCCCCTAAGAGGAATTTGATCTGAACCAGTGACTCCTAAAGAGTGTTACAAAACATATATCAGCCCTGCTGGCTGTAATAACCAGTGCACTGTGTGCTGCTGCTTTGAAAATAAAAAAACAAACAACCCTTCTTGCTATATGCTAGAATAAAGAATGCGAAATACCTGCTCTCCAGCACTGCTAATGATTTTACTATAAATTAGACTTAAAAACCGACAGAGCTTTACTGACATTTTCAACTATCTGCGTGGGACTGCATTCTTACTGCCCTTAGAATTATTAATGGTAAAATCTTCTGGCTACCTGCATACCCTGAAAAAAATATTAATTTGCTTCATTTTCAATGTTTGTCTGCAAATGGATTCTAAAGTCCTGAAAGAGGTATTACTCTTTTGTTATATGGAACTACTATAGTCTCTTTTTATTATGCAATTATGGGAAAAAAGTTTAAATCACCAATACCTGTAATAAAAATGAAAGCTTTGGGCTTTGTGGTTTTTTTTTTTTTAAATTTATTTTCTGCTTTGATTTTTTTTCTGTATAAAAAGAGCAATAGAAGATCAAATGTGAATTCAATTTACTTAATATATTCTCTATGACCTCTGAAGGTCAGAGAACCAATTCAAATGACTAAATCACTAATGGCTGTCATTGAAGTATGCGCACAGAAGCATGTGCCTATTTTATGAGCCATAAACAGGACTTTTCTACCTCTTAGAGGAGCTGCAGAATGCAGCGACAGCTTCTGTCAAACGGGGAGCTGCAGAGTGCTGGAGGGTGAAGGCTGAGATTAGAGAATTTCAGGGAGCGCCACACGACTGTTCCTCATTTCATTAGCTCAGCACCCGCATGACAGCACTAAGGACAGTTGCTCAATGCGTCCATTGATACCGGAACATATGGAAGCCTCTGCCTGTCACAATCTTATTAGTGTGAGGATTTTGCTGTCCTTTGGACAGCTTTGGATGGACTTTCGAAAGCAATGAGGATACAGCTGTTAAGCCTCACCTCTCACCTCGACTGGGGAAGTCTCTGAGTGGGGCTCAGTTTCAAGCCATGAACCACAGTCACAAAGTCTGTGTTACGTCAGGCCGTGTGGTGGGCTGGTCCTGGCTGAGTGCCAGGTGCCCACCGAGCTGTTCTGCCACTCTCCTTCCTCAGCAGGACAGAGAGGGAGAAAATAAGATGGGAAAAACCCCTCGTGTGTCAAGATAAAGGCAATTTGACAACAGCGCACTGAAATGCGTTTGTTTAATCTAAATGAACCCTGAGGGCTGGGAACCAGCCACATGATTTTGGTCTGGCCTTCCAAAATAAAATTATAAAATAAATTTACTATTATTACATTGCCACTATACATGGAAAATGTTTTTCTCTTCCAATTCACTGAAAAGAATAGTTAAATCAACCATCTTTTTATGTCCAGATAGATCTTTTTATGAATCACCACTGTTTCAAAGCAATAAACCAGCTTTCATATTTAAAACACACAATAAATTGAGCTTCTGAATTTCTTGATGATAATGTGGTGATGTTCATTTTCTCTGAAAAACTTAATTTACTTCTATTAACTCTCTTTCCTTTTCAACCTTTACACTTAATAATTGCAGTTTTTGTAATGTTCATACATGTTAGATGTGCACACAACCTTTGGTTTCCAAAGTTTGCCCTGAAACTACCAAAAACCTTGGCCCCAGAGCATATCTGCAACTGTATAAAAAGGCCTGAAACAAAGTGCAGGAAATCAAAGAGCTGGATTTTCAAAGCTCCTTTTGATAATCTAAGTGGAGGCAATTCACCAAATTACTTTTCTCTATGTTTTAAATTCTATTAATTGTTTTCCACCACATCTGCTCTCTAGTGTGACATAGATTACTCTTAACAGAAAGATGTAGCAGAAGATAAAAGGAAGGAAAAACCAAATGAACAGGCTATGATCTTTATAAGTAGCTACATTTGCAAGCAAAACCACAGTGTATGAAGTCACATGGCAAGACGATTTCTTTTGTACTCTCTATTTCCAGTTATACAATATACATTTTAATGCATTAAATTAACTGTGTGCAGAGGGCCAGCACTTGACCAATGTTCCACTTAGATGTCATTTAAGCTCTGGCCACCTCTGTCCTCTCCTGCAGTCCTTTGTGCAAGAGTTAATCCAGCTCAAAAGGGAATAGCTAACCTTATTATGAGGAGAAAAAGAAAGGAAAAAGTAAGATTTTGAATAAGAATGGACCAAAATTTGACTAAGTAGTTTCAAAGTGATCTTAATAGTTTTTGGGCAGGAAATCTTTAATTTGCCATGGGAATGGGTTTCTTCTGCTTTTATAATGTAAAAAATAATGAGAAGTGTTTTTTGCCCCAAGCAATGAGCAAAGATTTTGATATGGCTGCCACATTGTTTCAATAGAGAAATGAAAACAGGGTAGGGACAGATAAGTGCATGTAATGGTCCCTTTAAATATTTTTGACATGTTTTCATGCTTTTTTCCCTGGTGGTAATTCATGAGATCTATCAGATAATTACATAAATATATGAGATGTGCTGCCCGTCCAAGGAAAAGGTTAGTGCCATCACAGGCCGTGTAAATCTTCTTTTATGAAAAGGAACGCAAATGAAATGATCACCTAAGTCGAGGTTTTATAAAATATTGACTAGGATTATGTTTCCTGAGGGAGTAATTTTATCTTAATCCCTCATTTGAGATTCTATTCCTATGTACATTGGATGATCAATCAAGGGATGTCATTGAACAGCAGGTGGGAATAAGGTCAAAACTGCAATATGCTTACCTTAAAAATTATTGAATATTTGTTTCATAGACTTGCAAATTATGGCATAGATCCTTATGTTCTGCTGTTGTTCCTCATAGCTCCAGCTGTGTGGGAAATGGAGAATATGCTGCTCCCAAGAAAAGGCAAAATTGATTCCAGAAAATACTTGTTGCAGGTATGTGATATAATTGCTACTACTTAATGTCCTTAAAAATAGATCAGAATTTTAATCTCTTAAAATATGTTTTAAGAGATCACAAGATTTTTTTATTTATTGAAAATCCAGGACTTTTTTTTTAGTAAGTGATATGACTCCTTTCCATTTAAGTCCTGAGTCTACTCATAGAGTTCACTTTCATTGCTGTTGCAGGTCTGTACATTGCTGAATGCAAAATATTTCCTGACAATATTTTATTTGCTGGTAAGTGTAAATAAATATGTAAATAAAACATAAATCTCTCACTGTTTCCAGAGTTATGCAATTTAATGTGAAATGAAATCAATCTTTAACCTTTTCTGTCTGTTTTTAAAGAGAAGAAGGGTTTCAAGAAACCCAAAAGAAAACAAAAATCAATGCGGGATAGGGGAGGTGAGGTAAGGGGTAAATAGGTTCAAACAAAACCAACTTCACCAGCAGTTTCTGAGACCTGAGTTTGGCTTTGTGATTCTGGTGGTTTTACAATTCCTGCAAAGGCCTGGTCCCTCTATCAGGGTCCTGCACACACACACCAGTTAAATGTGTTGGCAGCCCAGTTCATGTTTTGAGTTGCAGGGCATTGTACCTGTAGCTCTAAATGCAGGTTCAAAATATGGAGTGAGAGGGAAATTTTGGCTTTTGCTGGAATGCAGTCTTTACCAATGTCCTGGGGTGACTTTATGATGCTCATATCCCAAATTTGTCCCCCAGATTTGCCCTAAACCAGGACAGCCAATAAGATGCAAACTTGCATATTTTAATACATGTAGACTACTTTGTCATTTTGGATGAAGAACTTTTAAACCCTGAAAATCATTTCAGTGTTGAATTCTGTGTAGTACCTTCCACAGCAAATTTCCAGGTGAGACTTCTAAGAAAAAGTAAATCTCTGCACAAAAGTTTTTGCAAGTGTAACAAACCAGGTCTCGTAGCCTAAACAAAGCCCAATAGATAGCCAGCAACTGGAGAGTTTTAGCACTTAGCTGACAATAAACTTTGGATGTGGGACTTCAGTGTGTTGCGTCTCATCTTCTTATTTTGAAAAAAAGGAGAAAGAATGTATAGCTAATAATACTTAAAAAGCTGTTTTGAAAATTAATTGAAGCATGTATAGCAGCACTAAAACACCTTACCATCACATGTCACTGCCAAGTGCTATTGTTATTATTGTGGGATGAACAATAGCAGCAGCCAGAGACTGGACCAATCCAGGACTAAAAATATTTAGGGATAAAGACTTCCAGAAGCTTCAAAAGAAGCAGTCATCACAGCTCGTGGCAGTACACCAGGAGAACTTCCCAAAGCATCTGTGACTTTCTCAGTTAAAGGCTTCACATAGGTTACTCATTAGGCTTTCATTTGAACAAAATCAGAAATAGAGGGTTTTTTGTGAAAATTCCTTTACAAAAATAAAGTTCATAGATTTTCTTCACAAAAGCATACAAAAGAGTTCTCCTTAATTCTACCCACATTTTATTTTCACCTGTAATCATTCTGGGAATTTTCCTCACCCTGCTCTCTGACATGGGTTAGTAATTATTGTCTGTCATATAGTAATTTGTACCCAAAGTTTCCTGGTGTTAAAAATTGCTGGATAAAAGTTTTGATGATTGACCTAAGTTTGACACAGCTGTGTAGGTGCATTATAATCAATAAAATTCTAAATTATAGGAGAACGTATTTTTTCTGACTCTAATGACAATGAAGAGGCAAATCATGAGTGTTTATTAAAAGTGAGTATCTTAGAGAAATAGCTAATAACTACACTATGCAAAAACCCTTCACAGACATGCCAGAGCAGTCCTGAAAGCAGCGGCTGTGCCACACTTCATGTGAAGTTAATAACACTTGCCTCAATAACTCACTGAATTACCCATATTTCTTTCTCTTCTGAAATTATTGCTCTCTTTCATGCCATACTCCAAGACAGACAAGATATTTTCTTCCCCTTCATATGATTGAAATTTGAATTATGTTTCACTATTGCAACAGATTTAATTTTGATCCTTGCATACCTGCATTTGACAAGGAGAAATTTAAAATTACCTGCACTGAGTCTGCAGAGTTTTTAGTACACTGGAGACTTGGTTAGGGGAGGGCTGCATACAGGAGTGGATGCTTTAGTGTTCTTTGTGCACATGCAAAGGCACACACATACAGACTATCAGTTTGCAAATTGTATTTCTTGGGGTTTTGCCTGCAGTACTGTAACAATACTAAATGGCACTGGTAACTGGGTACCTTCCTAAGTCACATTTGACACTTCATATGACTTTTTACTTTTGTCTTGTTTTTAAGGTGACAGGATATGAGAGCATCACTTCAGGAGTAAAACACTTGAACTCACAGTGTTAGAGCCCAACTTCTGAATAAAATCACATTTTAATGGATGACAGCAAATTGTGGGAATCCATCAATGTATTGTTATCTAAGAGTAGCAACAACTGGGTTTTGGAAGGCTAAAGGAACCATCCGTGGTATGTCTACTCAACCTTTCTGAGAAGTTCCTTTTCCCCCAAATAAATTATGGAAGCTATACCACACCTTCACCATGATTTTGCATTGTCCAATGCAATTGAGCAATAATTCACAAGAGGCATTCCTATTGAGGGAAATTCTGAACAATTAATTGTGACATGATTTACTGATAATTTTGAATAGTGGAGAAGAAAGATATGCCGATCTTATTTGGCATATAAAAAAATGCTCAGGCTCTTAGAAAAATCTATCTCATATCTCCTGAACAACCTTGAGGGATCCTTGGGTCTCCTTCTTCAAAAACACTCCTAAGAAAGACAATTAAATTCTCCAAACTAGTTAAAGATTTAATTCCACATTCTGTATGTTGCAATAACCCAATTTTTCTGTGTCTAAAAATGGAGCAAAAGGAACTTGATACTTATTACTATCTAGATACATGCAGGAAAACCCTGGACTTAGTTATGTTTTAAATATTGATCTTTTCATCTTACCTGAAGATTTGACTAGTTTGAAGACAGGGAGTGCCTGTTAGCAAGGAGGTTTAATTCCAGTTTAAAAGAGAGATAGAATTTCCCCAATATTTAAGATATTAATCATAATTTTTTCCCAGAACTACTGTGTAAAACTCAAAGCTAAAAAAGAAAAAAAAAAAAAGAAAAAAGAAAATACGAATAACATCCCAGAGAAAATTTGATTTGGCTTTATGGAAGTGAAACTAAATTATTTTCATGACATGGTCTTCTGGAATGCACAGATAAATTCAGAGTAATGACTTCATTGCTCTGTATTATGTTGTCCCTCAAGGTTTTGGTTGTCAACAACAGAATTTTAGATAAATTTCAATTATTGAGTAAAATTCTGTGCTCTCTACTCAATTTTTTCTGAGACCTTAATTGAAAATATGCTACTAAATAAACTGTCTGAATGCTTATACTAAGATATTGAAGTAACAAAAATGTTCTAAAAATATAAATTTAGCATGCATTATGTCCCATTGGAGCCCCTTTCTGACCCCTTTGGTTAACAAGTACATAACATCTGCCTTAGCATAAATCCTTATTTTGAAGAAAGTTTTAAGACCCCTGTGAATAATCTGACTCAGCTGGTCTGCATGGACAACCATTCCTTTAGGTCCACACTGACTTGGCTGTCTGCTACATCTGCAATGACTGAGTGATTATTTGTGTTGGAAGGAGGATTTGGGGAACGACAGGTCAGCCTGCCCTCAGTGCCAGGGAAGGTCATGGAGCAGATTGTACTGAGTGTGGTCACACAGCAGGAACAGGGCAGCCAGGGGATCAGCCCAGCCAGCATGGATTGGGAAAAGCAAGCCCTGCTTGACCAACCTGAACTTCTATTACAAGTTGCACCATTTAGCTGAGAGAAAGAAAGTCTGGGAATGTCACCTACATGTGCTTTAGTAAAGCCCTCCTGGAGAAGCTGGCTGCTCATGGCTTGGACAGGTGAACTGTTCACTGGGTTAAAAAACTGGCTGGATGCAGACATGCCAAGAGAATGGTGGTGACTGGTGGCTGGTCACAGGTGGTGTTCCCCAGGGCTCATTTGGCTTAGCCTGGAAGGAGATTGTACTGAGCAGGGGACCATTCCCTTCTCCCAGATAACAAGCGACAGGACAAGAGGAAATGGCCTCAAGTTGTACTATGGGAGGTTTAGATTGGATATTAGAAAATTCTTCTTCACTGAAAGGGTGTTCAGGCTTTGGACCAGGCTACTTAGGAAAGTGGAGGAATCACCATCCCTGAAAGTGTTGAACAAATGCATGGACATGGCCCTTGGGGGTACTGTTTAGTGGTAAGCATGGCAGTCCTGGGTTAAGGGTTGCAACGTGATGATCTTAGAGGTATTTTCCAACCTAAAAGGTTTTATGATTAAGTCAGAGATGCAGAATTAAGAATGCAAAGGAAAAAGTGGCATCCACTTAAAACACATCAGGAGCAAGGCATCTGTATGCATGGCTGAAGACACCCTAGATCACCGAGAGGAATCGTGACATGGTGAGCAATTAAAAAAAGTGAGTGAAGTATCTCAGTAACCGATGGAAACATTTCTTTCAGTCCCTGTTGTAGAAGCCATTGGGGAAATTCCTATTCCAAGGACACTTTTTAAATGGAAATAACAGCATGGTCTTGACAGAGATTGAAGTCTCAGAGGAGGAAGTTATGGAGCAACTCAGCAACTAGGACAGCAAAATATTCATTTGAGAGGCCTGAAGTAAGTGTGAAGTAGCAGAGTTAATGAAAAGAAATTTATCCTTAAAATGGTAACTGTGCTTGAAATAGGAAAGTCACTTATTTGCTTCCTCCGATTGAAACAGGACCCAGGGAAAATCCTGCAAATTACACCTTGGAAAATTGTAATTTTGCTCAGGGGAATGCCCTGAAAAGACTAATTAAAGAGTAAGGTAAGTAAGTGTAACCTGATGTAATCATGCCAATTCTGCTCCTCTGAGGAAAAGTGTGACTCAGTTATCATGCAGAGTTGTTTGAAGCAGTTAATAAATTGGAGAGATAGAGGTGAATGTAATAGATCACTGGGCTGCTGGCAAAGATATACTCTTAAAACAGGCACAAAAATTTTTAAAATGTCCACAGGGACAATTATGATAACAAACTACCACAATAACATATGGAACATAGCATGGAACTTCCTGCAGTGTCTAAGATTTTCCTAAATTTTTTTTCCTTTGCCTGGTCCCAAGACCATGCAAGCACAGTGAGTACATGAGAGGCAGCACTAGGTATACATGGTGTGTAGATATATGGCATACACACACACACATATATATATGGCTTATCAACAGCATCTGCATGACATACACAGTTATATAAATACGCCATACATAAAATGAATATGTACCTTGTGTATGTGGCAGGGTGAAAGGGAAGGTGCACTGGGAATACATTCGATTTTCCTAAAGGTGACAAATGATTTTCTTGGGGTACAAGATTGCGAGAAATTCTTGGTGTCAATAGACAACCCACAGATATTGCAGTGTTGATGTGAAAAAGAAATCTGAAATTATCCTTAAGAGTTTTTATTCTGGATGTGAACAATTGTTTAGCCAGTGCTCATGAGTGATCTGACAAAGCTTAGAAAACATGGCTAAGTGTTTGCCCATCACAGTGAAAAATGAGATTTTTAAAAATCATGAACAACTGCATATTTTCAGAAGCAGAACGTCTGAAAGTTATGCTTCAGAAAGAGACTTGGCATCTTTTAATATTTACCAAGATATTTTATGAGCAGTGAAAGGTCCAAAATAAAAAAATCAAACCAAACTACCCAACCAACCAAAAAACCCCCAAACTCTCCCCCAAAAAAATAAAAAAGGAGAAAAAAATAATTCAATGTCCTTCAGTTGTAAGGAATCAGATACTTAATCTTGACAGGTCTTCATATTCTTCAAAACCATGCTTCTAGATGGCTTAAACCAGAAGCTTCTCTTTACATTAACATATCCTCCCAGTCCCAGGAAGAAATATTGCTCTGCCTTTATAAACCCAGTTATTGAGTTTGTGATTGACAGAAGTTAAAGTGAAGGAAATTACTCTGGGAAGGAAGTAATTACTCCTGGGAAGGAAATTGACTGTCCATGCCATCAAATATCATGGGAATTCCTTGCCCTCAGTCTTCCCTTTCATTTCTCTGTGTAACTAAACAGGACAGGGTAAGGTTTTTCCTAAAAGGAACATGGGGAGTTTTGCTGGAGCTGATAAAGCTTGCTTGGTGCTTGCTCTGAGTGACAGGGACAGTACACAGCAAGGTCCTTGGTTAGGCCAGCTCTTCCCAACAGAAACCAAGAGTTAGATGCAGCAGGACATCTGGGCATAGCCTTGAGGGATCTCAGCAGCATGGGACTGGTAGGAGTTTCACAGGGATGAAAGAAAGAAAGTGGAACCATCCCCTTGTATTACTTCTTGTCCCCTCTCCTTTTTCTTTCCTGTCACAAAGGAGCTGTCTTGTGAGAAGAGAAATCTACTGCCAAATACAAGGATAGCAGTGAGGATAATCAGCTAATGGTAAAATGTGTGATGAAAAAGAAGAAAGAACTGTACGACCTTAAGAAGTGCAGTAGTGCAAATGGGATCAAATATAATAGTATGAAAGTGAAGGATCATAAACTGAGGAGGAAAGGAATTTCTGCTATAACCTGGGAGCTGGTCAGCCAAAAGTGACAGAGTGAAAAGAAGGGTGTGGGTACATGAATCAGTCACTAAATGTCCCTGAGCAACCAGCATGATGTGGCTGTAGGAAAAGATTAATTTTGTACTTGGGAGTATCAGAAATGATGTGTTTGGCACAGAACAGCATACTATGAATTTTGTACAAGGCTCTGGTCAGAACAGCGTACTATGAATTTTGTACAAGACTCTGGTAAGGCGTTATGTATATAATTGCAGTTATCTTTTTTCAGGAAAAATGAGGGAGGAAGAAAGAATTTAAAGTAAAGGATGGTGGCAGTATCACAAGTGGTCCAGCTTTGGTCTCTTCCAATCTATGTTTCTGAATGAAGGGGGAATGAACAGCTTTGCTCCAGTAGTATACACTTTTTTTTTCTTCTGAATCTGTGTATAAAGCATAGAATTTAAAACAGTATTTTCACTAGATTGATTTTATATGTCTCAGGAAAGTCTTATAATGCACAAATGTTGCAGTTGAATTTTAAGCAATACAGACAAGACTAAACTCCAGATGACCTAACTTTCTCACCAAGTGATGGTACTGTTCAGACAGTGACTCATTTCCCTGGGATGAAAACAGGTGCAGTTATTAAACACCCTCTGGTTTCAGGGTGTGTATTCTTCCTGGGGCAACTTCCATTTGGAATAAATACCATTTAATTAGCTGCCACGTTTCTCTTCCCATTGTGGTCTGTTTTTATATTATGGCAATTCAAAGAAATCTAGACAAGAGCTCATCTCAAAATATGTCCTCATAAAGACAAATCAATATTAAAACTCTTTTCAAGCTATTTAAACATATGCATGTTGTTAACATGATTTCAACAAATCCTGAGAATAAGGTGATTTCATCTGTCTGACATGTAACAGTTCTTTTTTTATTTTTCTGCTGATCTGTCAGTCCACAACCTTGAAATCATTATTACTCAGACATTAGTAAAATCGAAGTCATTATGGTTTCTTTTCTCTGCAGGCAGCAGATAGTTGGGGTTTTTTAAGTTTTCAATGTTGAAGTTTATAATTAATGTAATTGAAATTGCAAGGCATGTAATTTTAATACAGTAACTAGAAGAAAATTTAAAACATTTTTTGTGCCCTGGAGCTTGGGGGTCTAAGTTTTGGAAAACACTTGGTTTTCTAATCATCTGACTCTAGTGTAACTTGTGTTGACACACACTCATCAGTGAAAGGTGGATTGTTAATGAAATTATTTGGTAAAGAAGAAATTTAGAGGTCTCTACTGTTTAAGATGGAAATCCAAACTTATGGCTTTGCAAAAAAAGCCACAATCACATGATTTGAAAAAAAGTATTGCAGCCATAGTCTTTGGCAGGTCTACAACCAAGGTCAGAATTTATTTGGCTGGTATTTTAAGTCATGTAAAGTGAATGGTCATTAGGCAAGTTGATGTAGTGTTGTCACCTGTGTCTCACAATCTTTGTGCCTGATAGGGTCAAGTGTGGTCTTGGAATGGTGGAATGGTAAACCAAATTATTTTTTCTTTTTTGGCATCGGTATAGGTTTGTAGAGGTAAAGTACACAGCAAGAATGTGACTGCAGAAAAATGAAAATTATTTCTGCACCAGTACAGAGCAATACGTTCCTTCTTGGTAGTGAAACTCACCCTGCAGAGCTCTAACATACATTGGCAATTGCATGCAATACAAACTTGACAGAAAATTGTGTTATTCACTCAGTGCAGATGGTATCCTACCAGGCAAAATTAAAATCAAAGAGAGCTTACCTTACTCGAAAGCTTCTATTATTTTTGAGAATTCAGAAGAAGAAAACCTGAAAATTTCTTATAATGTTTTTGTGAATAAGAGGTTAGTTCAGAGAACTTGACAATATGGAAGGTAATTCGATGGGAATTTTTATTTTCACAGTGAATCAATGAACTCTGTATTGCTGTATTCTTCCTAGAAAAAGATTGCTTGTTTGTTTTTTCTTTGTAATGGAGGGATTTCAGTGAAAAGAATATGAAAATACATTCTGGAATTTGTGTTTAGAAAAGCCCTTGGATAGTAATATACTTACTCTGCTTTCACCTCTGTGTTGTAGCATCCAGATGGTCAGGGTGATGGCTTTGAAATAGTTGCTGAATAATGCATTTGTCTGATAATATTCAGTTCAGTGTTTGAGCTGACTACTCTCAACTTGTTCTGTTACTCTTATGCACAACCATCCATTTCATTTCTTAGCCACGTCTGCCATATTGCCCAACATGGGCTTGCTTTCTCAGAGTTTTTAATTTTCATGTATAAAATGTTTATGAATTTGGATGCTAAAAATGTTTATGAGTAATTTACCATGCATGCTGGAGTATTTAAAATGGCTTATTGTCTCTGTCTGCACCATCTGCAGAGTAAGTCACTAGACTTTTCAATTATCCTCGTGGGAAAGGATGTTTTTTAGCCTATAGTTTGATCTAATCAATGTATTTGCCAATGCCAGATAAATTAAATATTGAAAGTAAACCCCCCCCCTCCCCCACCTTTGTAAATATATTAGCTTTTAACTACAGCTAGAAGTTAAACATTTGGATCAATGGCACACTAATTAATACTGAAATTATGTGCCCTTCTTTAGTACGTAGAATGTTAATGACATCAGCTCTGGCCCAAAGGGAATCTTCCAATTCAGTCAGAATAAGTACAAAAAACTGCTGGCAGCCCTTCCCTTAGATTTCAGCTATGTGAAAGCCTCTCGTTAGCATCTTTGATTCTAAGATAAGTGACCATGCAAAATGGCATAATGTGTCACTTTGTGTTTCCCATTGTTCTCCATCTCAGATCGGTTTACATTTCAAAAGCTGATTTTCCCCTCAATGTCCTCAGAGCACAGGATCTTGAGATTCCAGCTGCAAAAATGGAGTGTCCCAATGTAAAGTGACTTGCTAGATCCTGCAAAAAAACAATAGGGAAAGCATTATTTTTCCCTATTCAACAATGCAATAAAATGTACAATATTTTGAAAACATTTGTATTTTCACCAAGTGATTGAAATTATGATCATTTTAATAACCAAGAGATATGACCTCTGTCTTTTTTTCCTATTTCCAAAATAAAAGTATTTATGGTACTTTAGCAGATCTTCTCTTAGAAACAGAAAGCAAGAGTTGTAATTAAAAGAAAAATTCTCTAGTAGAACTGTAATATGTGTAATAACAATAAAAATAACAGAGATTTTTATTTATTAGAGGACATAATCACAAATCCTGAAGTGGCTATTTTACTGCTGTCTCTGTTAGATAGAGATTCCCTGTGCAAACAGTTGCATCACCTACAGTGATTGCTCCCAGTTCTACTAAAATAAAGAAAAAAGAAATAAAATGAGTGTTTTCAGGCAGTCAGACAGGTTTGGATAAACACCCTATGAAAGTGCTTTGGGCTAACTTGAGTGACTGTGCCTGAAGGAGAGAGACCATTTCTAGAGAGTGATGAATAACTTGGGGTGGAGGAAAGTGCATAACATCTGCAGCTGGCACAGAAAGACTCAGAAAAGGAATTATGGCAGCAGCCACGTCATACAAACACAGGAAAAGGACACTGGGATGGAAAGTTTCTCACTTTCACCATTGTGTACATTATATCTATGCAAGGAGGTATGAAAATGCAAGCAAGCTTCCCTACTGGTGGTAATCGTGCCTGAAGAAATGTATTTGAAGTTTTCTCAAATGAGTGAGAATTAGGTTCCCCTTTACCATCCTTCCAACATAACAAGAGGGTTAATTTGCAGATTATAGTGAATGTTTCCAATCTTGGCTAAACTGTTTAAAATGCTGAATGATAAGAAATGCATTGTCTTATTTACAAAGCATATTTAGGTCATGCTCTGCATTAGGACTAATCTCACAGAACAGTTAAGGTATAATGTGCTTCTTTTCTCTCCTTCCAACAATACTAGAAACAAAACAAAACCAAAAACCCCATAAATACAGAAGAAGAATGAGGAATGAAAATGCATTCAAACAATGAAATGCAGTGTTGCTAAAGTCACATTAGCAGAGTTGCAAGAAAATAAAGATGTTTTTCATGTTCCTTGAAGAGTGGGCATACACAGAATATGCTTTATAAACTAGCTCATACAGATGGTACATAAACATGTTAGACTTAAAATAATTTGACATGCATATAATGTCATTGTGACTGTTTCAATTCTGACCATATCATTTCTATACATACAATTTTCTTCTTATATAACAGGGAAAAGAAAAATTTCTTTCACACAGCTGAACATCTGCTGCAGGGTACAAATTTTGACATATTGACAGATTTTAGTCTGCAATATTCTATGGAGAAGAAAAAATAATCCTCCTGGGTATTAAATATTTCAAGCAGTAGCTTAAATATGCTGGAAGTATGTTGTACTTATTTTCAACTCAGAGCTAGCATCCAAGGAGTTTATATATTTCTGAAGAGGATCAGCAGGGTTGATTCTTTTTATTTAAAGTTTACTTTAAGGATGCAAAATACTGTTTTGTTTTAGAGAGATTATATGGAAGCAGCAGCAGCATAACTTTAAATGGGACTCTGTCAGGGCTGGCAAACACAGAATTGAGAACAATTGTGCAAGGAACTGTGGTTCCTTGAACTTCTTCAGGGGTACAATTTGCATTCCTACTTCCTGGGCAGAGTAGTTTCCTTTTGCCTGACAGCTCTCCAGTAGGTTAAATGGATTTAGTCCCAAGGGACTCTGAAAATCTGTAATATAAATGCTGCAGGGATATTTAAATTACATAAGGCATTCAAGGCCTTTTCAAAGCCTGGATCATCTTAAACCTATCCTAGTCCATCTTTCCTGCTGAGATACCATTTCAGATAATTGGATCTCCTGCTATGTGCAAAAGTCAGGTGCAGATAACACTGAGTTTCATGTATCTAGAAGTTAGAAGAGATTTTCTGTCATGCAGATGTCAAACTGGTTAAAAAAAAAAAAAAAAGAGGAATACATAAAGCCAAAAGACAATGTCTTTCCACTCACAAAGAAATCTGAAATACCTTTTCTTCAATGAAAAAACATTTCAAGGATATTCTGTGAAACTTCAGGTGCTAGGCTGCGATCACAAGGTCATGTTAGTTTCATCAGTGTTCCAAGACAGGTAAAAATAGTAGGAAGAAATGTTTTCTGTCACCACTGGCTTGATGGAACACATTGTGTTTTCCATCTGGACCAAGCCTTAGTAATTAATGTGATCTAAAGTTTACTCAGCACCAATGTGATGCTGGAAATGGTGGGAGATAGGGCAATGGTCCTTCTGCATTAATATATGCATCCTTTAAAAAATGAAAACAAAATATGTGTGTGTTGTATAGACAGAACTCATCTAGGTCGAGTAATGGCAAGGAATTATCACTCATTTTGGGAAGTGAAGACTGTTCACCTACAAATGCCACATATAAGGAAAAGGACCTTTACTTCTCACATTTAGATACCTGCACTAAACTCTTCCCTAAGTGGCAGTTTATCATTGAGGCTGTAGAGCCTGCTGGATTATGAAGTACTAAATGTTCTTGAGGTCTATCTGAACTTGGAACATAAAATGAAAATGGCACCAGTCCTTCTCTTGCTGTATTAAGTGCAGTGAGCCCCTGAAGGCACTAATTAGCTAAATGTCACAGTAAAAAGTTTTATATTTTTGCTTAGACTTGACAATCACTTAAGCTAAGGTATAAAAAATGGTGAAACAATCAGAGAAACTTTATTACAGAAAAATGGTGTGCTGGTTTGGGCTGGGATACAGTTAGTTTTCCTCACAGTGGCTGGCGTGGGGCTATGTTATGGATTTTTGTTCAACACAGGGATGATGTTTTTGCCTTTTGTAACACTGTTTTCTTATTTCAAACATGCATTCCAACTGCCGAGGCCTGACTTTCTCCCCACATCATGTATGCATGTGAATATTACTCAGTTTGTGTGTAAATCATTCAATAAATGAATATTTGATGGGGAAAAAAAGCAAGGGGAATTACAGTGTGCAAAATATATTAGATTAAGAAATGAAGTTGTGCAGTAGATATTCATATTAATACCATGAAATGCACTGTATGTGTACATATTTAGATATGGAAAAGATCCTGAAGCCAGTCTAGGTTTTCTTTGTCTTTCATACAGTCTTAGTAATTCATTAGAAATATATTCCATCCTCCTTCTCTTTGTGCCTCCAAGAATGTCTTCATTTTGGTCTAAGATATTTGCTACCAGTAGTAGTACAAATAGTACCTGATCATTACTCATTACCTGAAGTCTTCATGGGACTTATAAAGTTCCACAAAGTTTAAGCAGCTCTTATTCCTAAGTCACTTGATATTCCTTTTCCACTGAAATACAATGATTTCAAAATCTGGCTAAGTTCATGGAAAAAATTCATCAACATTTGTTAAACAAAAATAAAACACCTCTGGTTTGGGCAGTCTTTGAGTCTAGCTCTAGAAAGTCATTCTAAGTGATACCATATCATGCCATTGGGCTGGTAACACATGGGTGATGTAAAATGCTCTCTAGAGACATCTAATTCTTTCTAATTTAAGATCTTAAACTTAAGAGTCTTGAAAATTCCCAGATGCCTTGAAAAACCTTTAGGTGTCTTTCAGCTTTTCAAGAAAAAGTGTTGTCTCAATGATGAAAAAAGGACTTGAAACAGATTCATTTTGTGCTATCATAGATCTAATAGAGCACAGAACAGTTTAGTCCATATGATAAAACGACACTTGTCATTTTATCTAGCTTGATTTGGAATGTATGCAAATATTTATAAATTAGTAAATAAAAAAGGCTGCCGCAGCAAAATAAAGCAAAATTATTAATGTCTTTTTTTTTTATTTTTGTGTACCTTTTAGTGTAAATATATCCTCTTCTGTGCAGAGACATAACTTTCTTCCTGCTGCTCCTTATTGCTTGATCTTACAACCTCATTGTGAGACAACAAAAGGTTTATGAGTACAGTTTGTGTGAGCACAATTTCAGAACCAGAGTTCTTCTCTGAGTTGGTTTCTTTTTTACTGCTTCGCATGAAGGAACAATCAATCAAATTAGAGTCTAGTTCTGAAATTTGAAAACAAAATAGTTACTGGCTCTGTAGTTACCTTTTATTTTAAAAGACTCCAGCACAACAGAGAGCATTTTTCACTGTTAATGCTTAGTCCTGTGGTAATTTGTTTTCTCTTTAATAAAAGAATGAGTGGCAACTGAGGTTTCCTTTTCACCTGCAATGGAACCCAATCAGAACATTACAAGTAATATTAATGGAGTATAATAATTTCTCATCTATTGATGACCTTTAAAGAGAATTGTAGTTATTACCTTAGAAAATTCTCTCATTTATTACCTGTCTCTTCATTGAATTTCAATGCCTTTACCTAGCAGAAATATAGATGCTTGGCTTCAAAACAGAGAAATAGGATTTTATTATTATAATGGCTTCAGGCAGTGAATCTAATTCAAAATTTTTCACATTATATGGGGTTTTTGAAGATGATGATGGTTACTAGACCAGGCAGTTCACTGCAGAGAATAGAATAAGTTTATATCTAAGGGCTAAATTATTTATAAAGGGCATTTTCTCACATCTAGCAGAAGTTCATTAAAGTTATTAGATGTGTTTTCTGGATAGCAACAGAAGCTTTTGGTGGTGGTGAAGTTGTTTACATTGTAAACAAAAAGATGGATATTGAGATGTGAAAATTTTTTTGAATATATACCCTTCGCAGAAGTAAAAGTCAAGTCCATCTTTGATGCTGCAAAACACAGTGGCAGAATTAGCTTTGTAATTTTCTGATCCCAGTGGCTTCAAATGTCTTTTATGTCACCTTCTTGGTCCCAGTGCTCTGGCAATAGGTGCAAAATTTCAGAATTCTTTCTCATATCAAAAGCAGGGAAGTTTTACATTGTAGTTAACTCCTTTTTTGGCATTTCTGTGCTCCAGCATTTTCTGTGGTTGAATATTTTCCTGAGTTGTCAAACAAATATTGATCAGCTCAACTCTCACATAATGGCAGGCATTGCTGCTCCTACATGGACACAACTAGGAGCACTTAGCCATAATTAAAAAGGAAAGATGTAATCCTATGAAGGAAAACCCCTTGAAGGATATTTAGATGATCTTGTTCACACAAATTGTATAATTAGTATAAACTGGTTTAGTGTATCTTATGAAAAATTACATAAATAGAGAGTCCAATGAATATTTATACCACTGATAAATGCAACTCCCTGGAGCTAGTCTTCAGATTGAGAGTTACAGGTTAGAAGCTTTTTTTAACTGTCCCCGACATGTTATAAAAACTATTGTCTTAGTGGGCAAAAAATGGTAAAAAATGGTTAAAAAATAGTGTATATCATCAGATATGAAGGAGGTGGAAAACATAATTTTACCTCCATATAAATTCTTAACATGGCTATGCTATTAGTACTGCATTCAATTCTAGTGGGATCAGAAGCTACAAATAAGGGAAATGAAAATAACCAAGAGAACAAAGCAGCTGCCTTACAAAGAGAGCCAAAAATTCCTGGGATCCTTCAAAAGTCTGGAGACCAGAAGGACAAGGAAGGATATGACTGAGTTCACTGTCACGAAGGGTTGCTGTGTTGAACGAATACAGAGTGGATAGAGCAAGTGCCACCATCCTGCAACTAAAAGACACCTGATGAAAATTTGTTTCAAAGAGATAAAATGTAGTAACAGGTAGAAAGTGTGTTTCTATATTTTGTCATCCGTCCATCCATCCATCCATCCATCCATCCATCCATCCATCCATCCATCCATCCATCCATCTCTAATTACTGCCTTTTGTCATGGGAAAATGGGCTGATGGAATTTTCCAGCACAGAAGTTTGTGGAAGCAGAGAATATTGTCAGGTTCAGAAAAGAACAAGGCCAATTAGAGCAGTGACTGAATAAAAGGGAATAGGCAGGATATATCTTATAAGTTTGTGTTTTCAGCCTCAGTAGTGGCTCTGGTGGCTTTAGTCAGAGCAGGGTAAATGTTCAGGTTGAGCTGACTAATTTCTAAAACTTTTAAAGCATTATTCTGCTGAAGTTGCTCATTTGTATGTTTGTTAAAGAGTTTCCTCTTCTAATTCTTAATTACACATAGAATTTACCTGCTATGTCTTCCTATATTTTTACCCTAGATTTAAGGGAATGGTATTCTAATTACACTGAAACCTCTAGACTAAATTGTAATATTCCTGCAAAAGTTTAGATTCATAGAAATATTATTAAAAATACTATAATTTTGAATATTCAAACATATACACTTTGGGTTACTCACAGAAGTAGCACAGTCAATTTAATGCTATATACAGGTAGAATGTCCTTCTTTAAGAAAAAGCATAGCTACATTGGTGTTACCATGGTGTTCTCTGGAATAAATGGTGAGGGCAAAGTGCGCTAGTTTGGTACAGAGATTTTCACAAAGCTATCAAGGATTTTCATGGCACCTCCCCTCTGCAAACCTGGTTTCTCAAATATAGAGTATCACATGTATTGAAAATGATTTTCCAGAGGCTGAACTAAGAGATTTAAATTGCAGACTCCCAGTTAATCTTGATCAGCACTATTTAAAACAACCCAAAAGCTAATCTGCCTCAGACATTATAACCTCACGGTTAATGAGGCTTGTTTTGAATCTGATGAGAATTTTCTTTTCAGGGCCAGCCTAAGTTCAACAAATCATGGTGAAAACTATTTGAAACAGCACACTTAGGGACCTTTGCCCTGTCTCCTTTAATCAAGCTTTGCAGACTGAAGCAGTTCCAATATGGTCCAGCATTGTTTTTGCGTTATTGCTTTGGCAATAGTCCACATTTCTTTAGTGATTTGGAACACAACATAACAGTCCCACACCCAGGATAGTGTTTAAGGTTTTGGACATATGAACCACAGCAAAACATCAAAGCATGTGGAAGAGAAGAGGATGGAGGTATCATGGTCAAGGTAAGGTTGTTGCAGAAAAAAAAGAAGATAATTTTCACTCCAAATCTTGTGTGCTAAACAAGAGAAGTTAAGTTATGGGAGGCCTCATTGTCAAATTCCATTTATCATTACATGTCAGCAAAGCACAGTAATGGAAACTGTTACATTGGGTTCTCCAGGTCACGAAGCAGGGAATGTTCTTAATATTTTTCTTGTGATGCAAATTACCTACACTGGTGTTTGCCTGACTCACAGGAAACCACACAGAAATGTGCTGACCACTCTGCCTCTTGGCATCTAATATTTCTTTATGATATGCTCAGAACATCTCAACATAATTTGCTTCAGCTCTCAACTGGTTTCCTAAATGACTGTATGTATCTTTTCTTGTTCATACGCCAGACAAAGAAGATACTATTTATATACAGCACCAACATAAAGTTGGTGGATTCCTATACACTTTAAAGAGAATATTTTCTACTCTGCAAATACTGGTGTGTGATAGGTAGGCCAGCAGTTCAGATACTTCACAATAAAAATCATTACCTTCAAAGTCACGGTAACTGGGCAACTCAAAATTTGATACCATGATCAAGTGTAGAAAGAACTTTGGCTGAAATTTTTCCATTAAATGTGTTGAGAATGTTTCAGCACTCCAGAAATGAAGCAACATTTCCTAACAGTTTAGGGTCTGTTTACTAATACTTAAAGCTGTTTCTTTAAGAAAACATATCATGTTCTGAACACACAGCATGTGAAAAAATCTGAGCCTTTTGCCTTCTGCATGGGAAGAGTCAGGTGTGTTCTTTCAAAACTTACTGGTTTTCACAATGGAGAAGTGTGAAGAATTTTGCAGCTTGATTCTCTATGGCTTCTTACTTGTCTCAAAACCCATCTTTTTCTTAGAGCTTCTCTGTGTCACAAAATTGGGAGACTTCGTGGAGAAATTATACTTCCCATTTGACAGTCAGTCATTGACAAAAGAGTAATCCATCCATCTGGATATATTTCCAAAGATTTCATAGGTAATAACAGCAAAAATTATAGCAACATTGAAGTTACATCAAAATTGTTTACTGAAATACTTCAAATGTCCTAAAATAGATCCAATACCCTTCCTGCACTTGGACAGGGAAATGCACACAGACACACATGGTGACATAAAAGATAGAATCTGGTTTGGAAGGAGCCTTAACAATCATCCAGTTCTGACCAGCCCTGCCATGAGCAGGGACACCTGCCACTGGACCAGGTTTCTCAGAGCTTTGTCTAGCCTGGCCTTGAACACCTCTGGGGCTGGGGCAATGTACAGCATCTCTGGTCAGACACAGACAATGTGTTTGATTAATCAAAAACACTTAGTGCAAAACTCCACCAATGTCACATATTGTCACACTGTCACATGCCTGAAGATGAATGATGAGGTGTGAAAATTACTCAAAAGCATGCATTAGGTTGTAGGGTCCTTGTTGAAAAGTTACTTTCTTGCAGCATTTTTTTTGCATAGGATGAAGTACGATAGGATTTCCGCTGAGGCTGTTGTGACATTTTAACAATATCTGACAAACCCACATAGGTTTAATGCAATGTTCTAAGAAGCTAATACTCCTTTTCTTCTCTCTGCTTTATAACTTTCTGCTATTAAAAAAATGGGACTGCTGCTTTCCAGACTTCCCTTTATCAGGCACAGATAGAATTTCTTTTGCATGTACCAAAGTAGCTGCCTATGCTGCCTCTTATGACCTTCTTGAATGGAGTGATACCCCAGTGGTACAAGAGAAGCAAAAATGTGCCTTATTCATACCAAACACTGGTTTAGCAAGATTTGACAGCAAAGATTTGAAGGCAACGTGCACTTGAGTATTTACTGCATAGAGGTCAAAGTCAGATAATGCTATCAGGAAGACCCTCCCACTGAGACTCAAGGTTCAGAAAGATTTCCCCTCGCTTTCTAAACTTCTCAGACAGGAGTCTCAGTACAGCTGGATCCAGTCCTAATCCCAAACTTGGCCAACAGTTTTATCCACAGGACAATAAATATGTAGGCAAAATCCTTTCTATGGCCTAGGTATGATTTCAAAGTTTAGCATGCTGTCAGTCTGGCAGTTTGTTATGGCAAGGATTCTCAGCCTCAAGCCCTTCTCCCTTGAGCGTGTATGTATCCTGGTGTGCAGCCTGCTGATGTGCAGGAGAGCTCAACAGGCCCTGGGGGGTCTCCTACTTACAAAGAAAGATCATACTCATTTTTGCATAGCAGCAAGGCTTTCAGGCCAGCATTCCAGACAACCCTTGCCTGTCACATTGCCATCCAGCCCCCAAAATCCAGAGTAAGCTGGGAGCAACCATCACAACACTGGCTAGTGGTTATGGCAGGTGGGATGGTGAGTGGAAGTACAACACTAGGGGTATGCCTAGAGATATATTTACCTGTTTGAGTCTGGTTCCATTGATTGCCTTGCAGGAAAATAAATTTCCTTTTCTTTTCTGACAGCAGCGATAGGTATCTGAAAGTCATGAATTATTGACGTGCGCTGGTTTGTTACAGCAGCAACTTAAAAGCATACTTTCAGTTCATCATAAAGCCATATCTGTCTTCAAAAAAAAGTTTTGCTATCCACAAGGACAATTTGAGAAAGTTATTCCACAGTTATGACAGTGTCGTGGTTTGACCAGGAAGGAGTGGGAATTCTGGGAAGCTGTGGTCAAACCAATGAAGGTTTTGGGTTTGAGACTGGCGTCCGGTGTGGCCAGTGGGGTTTGGACACACCTCCGAGAATACACAGGGGTTAAAAGCAAGGCACTGCCCTTGGCACTTCCTCTTTGGGACATCGTCGGGCGAAGAGGTCAGATCTCTTCCCCCGCCCAGCCCGCTGCTGCTGGGCGGGGGAGGGGCGGCCATGCGGTAGGCCCGGGGCCTGGACAGAGAGGGGGGTTGAGGGGGCTTTCAAGGATGGAAGGGTGGAGGAGCCCCAAGAGACATCGAGACATCGGGCAGCCAGCCCCCCCCCCCCAGGAGAGCAGCCAGCCAGGAGGAGAAGGGGGAAGGAAGACTGCCCGGCCGGAGCGGCAGCGTGTGGGCAGCGTGCGTGGGAGTCTGGGAGTCGCTCCGGGACCGACAGAGACTGAAAACTTTTAACCCTTTCTTGCATGATTGGGGCCTTGCAAAAATGCTAATCCTCCTCGAAGCTGAATAAGAAGGGAGATGAGAGATGAGATGACCTGGCCCGAAGAATGTGGAGATGATTGGATGGGGAGAGATGATTTGGAGTGGCCTTTTGGCTGGACTTTTCTCGTGGCTATGGACTCAGTTGTTCCTGTGACACAGACTGCATTTAGGGGGAGGCAGTGCCTCAAAACCAGGAAGGTTCTTCGTGAGGACCCCCCGGCCCCAGGGGGTTGGAAAAATATGGGGGGGACAGATGTCCCAAAAGCAGAGACTGTGCCTTTTTGGAGTGAGACAAGGCATCCTTGAAAGACAACCCTAAAAGCAGCTCTGGCCATTTCTCAGTGGTGAGAGCACTGAGCATGGAAGGAAGATGTCACAAGCAGCAAATGGACTTTCCGGGCGGTGCCGAAGTGACAGGGAAGCACACGAGGTTCTCAGTGTGTTTCCACGAGAAGCCTATGGAACGAGAAAGACTCCTTTCCTCTTCATGAACTGCAGTTTGAGTATACTAAAGTGTCGTGCCGGGCTGGGCAGTTGGTGTTTTTTGGGAGAATGTATCGGATTGGGAAAGTCAGGGAGTGGGGAGGAGGAAAGTTTTTTTTTGTAAGGTTTTCAATTTCTTTTTTTTCTTTCCCTATTTTCCTGTAGTTTAAGTAATAAAGTGTCCTTTATGTTTAAGTTAGAGCCTGTTTTGCTTATTCCTGGTCACATCTCACAGCAGACACCAGGGTGAGGCATTTTCATGGGGGGCACTGGCTCTGTGCCAGGCTCAAACCATGACAGACAGGTACACGTATGACATAGATGCTGGTGTCATCATGTATCTTATGTACTCATAATGTCTACTGTAGAACCCTGCTGTTAGCATACCTTTGCATTATTAAACAGTAGCATTACAAAGATTTGAAAATGTTGAAGACAGCAGTTATAAGAATGTATAACCTGCACATTAATTATTTAATGTTTATATGGGAAAAATCTATTCACTATTATCTGTTTTATACTACTCTAATGTTTGACTATATTCCCAGAGAAAAGACTAAAATGAATTTGGAACAAGAATGACTCACAGCCTTCCATATCAGTGAACCTTCTAGCCCACAAACTCCTCAAAGGAAAAATGTTCAATATTTTCTTCAGTTATTGCATCTAAGCTAAATAAGAATTAATTTTGTAAAACAGTTCTATTGTCATTTATCAGGCACATAATTAATAGATATTTTTACACAGGTGTAATTCAGAAAGCACTTAATTGTGTTTCACACAACACAAAGCCTGTTACATCTACGCTGAAACTTTTTGTGATGCAATTAATTTAAAATGTCACTGCATTTATTCTTTCTATAGAAACTGGTGGTATGCATTCTATTTAGAAGAATTGAAATAGAAAGCCCTATATGTACAGCTCACAGAAGAAATGTCCTGAGGGAAATATATTGCATAGCTGGTTTTCCACTGGATGTTCCTTTAGTTTTGTAAAATATTTATAATGACATGTCTTCATTTTGAATTTTCTCATAACTGGAATCTGAAGCCTTATCTTAGATCTGAATGCAGCACATAAGTTAAAAAGTATGTGTTGGGGTGTTTGTCTAAACTCCCGAGATTTACTATGGTAAAGAAGTGGCAAGCCAGACAAATTATACTTATTGTGTCTTTTGAATGAAGGGAAGGGAAGGACAACAGACCCTTGTGGTCTGAGCAGGTTACTCATTAAACCTGACAGAAGCAAAGGTGTCAGGGCATCCAAGAATGGCTTTGCTACCAGGGAACTTAAAATTTTACAGAACCAATTTCTCATTGCTGTCCCAGATGATCCAGTGCAGGTTTTGCTGCCTCAGTAGAGTTTCAGGTGAGTCTGTTTTCTGTCTTACCATGACGCTGAGTGTTGCATGTCAGCTCTCATGTTCCAGACCTCCTTATAACTGTTTCTTGAATTATTTTCAGCAACATTTTCAAAAATCAATAACCCTGCATATTCCACTGGTTTCCTTATATCTTTGCTACAGAGATGTCACAGGTCAGAGGAAACCATGATGTCTAAATGGTGCTGTAGAGAAAAATAAAAGAGTTAGTGGTCCTCAAAATCTCTTTATGAGGAAAAATTATGCTTAGGCTAATGTGTACCTGAGCTGAGATGGATGACATTTATGATACTCTAAAAATGGAAGATCCAGGAGTAAAGAAATTATTACATGTGACATGAAGGCATGAAAGAGGATGGGAAGAGCATGAAAGCAAGCTGCTTAAATAGACCAGGGAAAAGTTAAAATTCTTGTGATTTTGAAAGGAACACTTGAAGTTATGCCTACCAAAAACTTACTGCGGAATTATAGCAACTGAAACATGGATCATTTGGATGGTGTCACGAGCATGTGTTTGGAGTTTCTGCAGTCCGAAGAGTTTCTTCTCAGGCAGTAAGTTGAACATCATTATCAAAAGCAGTCTGTGCACTGATATTATACCCACACTACATCTTAAAATCATTCAATATCAACTCTTTTAAAAAAGATATATTTTTAATTAGAATTATGACTGCATATTTGGTTCTTAGATGCCTTGGGCATTATAAAAATAAAATATACTTATTACTAACATTAAACGAGTACTGTGGCTGACAAAACAATAAAGCCAGCAATAGTGCACATTTCTCTGGTGACTTGCAGCACAGGATTCCAAGGTACTTTGATGCATAAACATACTACTGAGAAAGCACAAAAGATATGCTGGGCCAGCAACACTGCTCACATTTTTCAGGGTAGGAAGTAATTAATAACTTCTTTAATTGAAACCACAGAAAACATTTGGGAGAGAGAATATAATTAGCTAGCTTGGAATTTAGCCAGTGAGCTGGCATTAGTACACCCGTGCTGTTCAGAAAAATGCCATGGGATGGTCTATAACCTCACTCCAGTTTCATTCCTTATGGAAAGACAAAATTCAGTGTCCTCTTCTGACTTCTAGGAAAATGCTGGGAAACTTTAAATTCAGGTCAGGCCAGAAAAGCAGTTTCTGTAGTAGCAAGAGAGTTCTGAAGACATGCTTAATAATGTCTAAAAGACAAAAAGCATTGGATGAAGTAGATAAAAACTTTCCAGATGCATTCATTCTTTTTGTCTGTATTTCATTTTAGTATCTGTCAACACCAGTAATTGTCTCTTTGGAAACCCAATCAAATCAGAAAGATCATTTTGCTTTTCTGGAGATCTTAATGCACATCAAGACATTAAATGGAAGTAACGATTGTGATAAATTCTTTCTTGTCTTTCCATGTGTAGTTTAGAGCCTTCTGTCACTGTCTTGATGAACATTTTTGATACTGCAGTTGTCTCAGAAACACTGTGTTGCATGTCATCTTCTGACATTAGACTCTGCATTGTTTGCCTGAGAGTTGACTTTCTAATTTAACTATTTGAATATGAATGCTTTTGCTTTTCACAAGACCAGAATGTGAAGTGTTTGGCTGGCAGTGAAAGGCACAACTTTTCCCAAAGTG
Organism: Zonotrichia leucophrys gambelii; assembly: GCF_028769735.1. Taxonomy (NCBI): domain Eukaryota; kingdom Metazoa; phylum Chordata; class Aves; order Passeriformes; family Passerellidae; genus Zonotrichia; species Zonotrichia leucophrys. Next base: position 37,788,133 of record NC_088175.1, on the reverse strand, counting down.
GGGAGGCAGATGTTTTCACAGGTTGTCATATTTTGCATTTTTTGCTCCTCTGTCAGTAATGTTGTGATCTCTGATCCCATCCATATGGATGGTGAACAAGCTTGTTCCCAATGCCTGTGGCAAGTTTCATGTATGCCATCAAAATGAGTAGAAAAACAGGAGCTCCAGATTCTCACACCAAATTTTAAATTAAGAAATCGGGCAAAAATCTGTTTATGGATAATTCTTTGCTTTTTGTGAAGGAGAAAGAAATGCTACAAAAGTGCTGAGGGATCCTCCATGTCAGCACATGTTCCCAGTGCAAAGGAGTGTAAAAACCAGGGGTTGAAATCTTGTATGATGCATGGCACACACTTTCCTCTTGCCTGTTGGAGGTGGACACGGGAAAGGGTCTTAGTGCATCTTAGTAAGCAGCATGGTTCCTCTGGCTTGGCAGTCCTAGATGCTAATCCAGAAAAAATGAAGCTAGAGCCCTTTTCAGCTTTTTGGCTGGACAAGCCAAAGACCATTTGAATGTGGTCAACTCCTCCTGCTTGGTCTCCAGGCAAACCTCCCATGCTGGTCCAGGAGTGGAGCTGCATTGAGGTGTCCCAGCTGGGAGGCAGAGGCAGAAGGGGCAGCTCACAGGAGCTCCTTGCTTGTTGTGCTTCAACCCACCAGAGATTTTCTCTAACTCGTTTGATGGAGCAGAGCAGAGTGAAGCGCCTCTCTCAGAATGTGTTTCGGTCTCTGCTGTACTACCCCAGTTAGTACCTCTGGCTGGCAGAGCACAGGATAAGATCCCTCTGCCTTCCTGATCCCTGAAAAGGGGCAGATGAACTATCATCTCCTAGACAGTAAAGAGAAATGAAAATTGGAGTACTCATACCTTGGTACCATGGTGCTTCTTAGTCTTGGCAGAAAAGTTTTTGACTGAGGTCAATTCCCATTATCTTCTGAGGATAGGAAATGATAAAAAACAAGTGGATTTTTGCATTTCAGTCCCTTTCTCGTTTATTATTTGCCACATCCTATATGAGATGGGAGAATTTTTTTCTCCGCCAATATTTCTTCCCTACTCACTGAGGTAACAGAGTGGACTGATGGAAAGAGCACATTGTACAAGGTCAGTTATCACTCGCTATTCCATTCTCACTTCCCACTAAATGTACTGGGTGGCCACAGCAGGCAGGGAAGGAGTGAAGGAATGGGGAGAGTAGTGCTCTTGACCTTCAAGGCCAGCACAGCAGGCTGGGAAGAGCATGAGCACTCCATAGTGGTAGATATTGCTGGATATTGATGCAAATGGATATTTACATAGATAGGCACATGCAGGTGGACAGCTATTTAGTCACCCTGATAGATGAATAGATGAATGTATGTATGGATGGATATATACTATGCATTTTCTGGTAATAATGCATGCTAAATATATCTCTTTTCCAGTGTTTCTCTTGATGTTTTTTCTTGGGTTTTTTGTTTGTTTGCTTTGTTTTTATTGGTAGGGAATTCTGGCCATGAAAATAAAATTATGAATTTTTCTGTTATTGAAAGGACTTGGCAGAGTATTTGATTCAACAGAGAGGTATAGAGGAATCTGTAACATTCATCTTAACATTTTGAGTAACACATCTCTGAGAGAATGAAGAGCATCATTTCTTTATTAGTCTCTCTTTAACTCACCACAGTGGACAGCAATTCCATTTTCAGTTCTCTGTCATAATATTGGTGCCTGGAGCACATTTCTGTAGATGAATTCATGTATGTGGATGAACTCTTGTTCATAAGAAAGTCAGAACTCTTAGCAATTTCCATAAATCAGTTTTATTAGTCTGGGAGGTTTGTAAGCTCAAGATGTCTTCCTAGACTCCTCAATTTCCATGTGTTTTTTTCTGAGGTAGCATAGGACAGACTTACAATAAAATTTATGCATGTGTGGTTGCACCAGAGGTATGATTCTCAGCTAGCACAGAGTAGTTGACAGTATTTTTATCAGTTTTACCAATATAATTATATTCTTTTTTTTTTTTTTGCTCTTGTTGAGAGTTACTTTATGGTTTTGTTATAAAGATTGAACTTATATTTTTGAGTGATAAAGGAGTTGGATATGAGTACAAACAAGAATTCAATACTGCTGAACATCATGAAAATTTGTGTATGTAAGGGATAAAGGTTTGCAATCATAATTTTCAAGGATTAAATAAAATACTTGTGTGAATCAGTGTAGTTCTGTTTAAATTCCAAACAATGGATAGAAATGGGCTAAGATGGAGCAGACTGCAGGAGAGTAAAACTTCTTTCAATGATACCTGAAGGTAGGATATTGTTGTGCCTTAACATAGTTTGGTTTTTAGTATATGTATTTATCAGTCCTGACTCTATAGAATATCTAAACACCAATTTCAGAAAGTAAAGGGTTCAGTATGTTCCTGGAAAGACCACTCATTTTCTTGTGCAGTGTACTTCAAAGAGATTATGTGATGAAAGTCTTCACTTATATACTGCTGGTTGTCTTTTGACAGAGAGATTTGTCATACAGAAGTCTTCAAGGTCCAAAGTGAATGGAACTTTTACCAGTGGTGTTAAGGAGTGCATAGTAAAATTCCAAACACATCAAACCCCAAGACAATTTCCTCATCTACATTTGCATTTTTACAGGATTGCCCTCATCAGAACAGCACATAGCTTCACCTGTTCATCAGCATAATCTCTGCTGACTATCCTACCCCAAAATAATATAAGAAGAGAGGTAATCCTGCATACCAAGGATGTTAATGGATTTCTGTTATGGTAATACTTTGAATAAGAATTAAAAGGTTTTATCTTTTTAAAGAAGATATTTTACAATAAAATGTCTTGTAAATATTGATCTAAAACCATCAGCAGGATTACTCTACTGAAGTCAGTGAAGTGATACTCTGTATGAATTTGACTTCAATGCTTGGAAAAACCTTTAATTTAGCAAAGATTTAGCAAAGGCCTACTTTTTGCATCATGGAAATGTGATTTTTCCAAGAGATTGCAAAAGCTATTCATTTTCAGCCCTTAAGGGGGTCTTCAACCTATTAACATAATTTTCAGCATATATATACTGACAGTATCTGCCCAGTTAGTTTAATTCACATTGGAGTACATTACTGTTTCTTCAGGACTCTCTGAAATTAAGTTGCAACGTTTCAAATAGCGACATTGCCCATACCACCAGTTCTTTCTGATGAATATCTGGGCACGTGCCCTGTTTCAGAACAATAATCGGCCTCCAGTCTCATCTGACAGAAAATGAGATTACTGCTTCTTATAATTTCATTTGAATCCCTCCAAAAGAATCAAAACTTTCGGATGCTAGCTTGTAGGCAAATACAAATATATTTCAAATATTTATACCAAAGAAAGAAACGGTGGTAAATGTTAGTCATTTTACAAAATACACCATGTAAAGGCAAAATAATACTTGCATATAATTCTCAGGTACAATATTAAGCCAGAATAAATCATTCATTAAATGTTGCAAGCTTCAAGTAAATATATTTGAGTCCCCAAATTTGCTGCCAGCCAAATCTAAAACATAAATGAACAGATTTTTAACCACCCACTGTGTATATAGAGACAGACAGACACACAGAGAGACACACAGACACATACAGACGGTGTTACTCCTTCCCATCAAGAGATATCTGTCCTTTGTGGATGCAATAATGACTCCATCAATTTGTGTAAGACTGTGTGACATTAAAGGCTTATGACTGAAGTTTCTTTGTAGGTGAAATCTAGTCCACAATTTACCGTCCATATTTTACTAGTTCACAGGGTCTTCAGGGGTCAATTCTGGTTCATATTTTACTCTCTACGATTTGGCAAAATACACTTTTTCATTTTCCATCCTCATTGTTGGGACTTCTCATCTGCCTCAGAGGGATGAAATAATAAAAATGAATTAATGCTTACAATTTTGAAAACACTAAATGAACAATGTTGGAATTAGAAACTAACATGAAGAGCAAAAGAGTCTCTGTTGTGAGTTACAGTGTAACAAAGCTGGATTTAGGAATCCTGCTGACTGTGCCAGTTTTTTGCAAATGGATGATTGAAACTGCTTAAAGAACCGCTGTCAAAGGTGTCAGCAGAAGTGGTTCTGTTGAAATATGGTAAAAGTGTGGCTTAACAAAGTTCAGTATCAAGGTTAACTGTATTAATGCTCTGCTCAAAGGATATAACAATTCAAAAGTACCAAAACAAAATCAGCGTTGCCAAGACAAAATCTTAGGTTTCTGTATTATGAGCTAATGTGCAATATCAGTCACTAACCAAAAAACTGTAATTGTTAAGAAGTCTCTCAGCCTTGAGGAGCAAGCTAGAGAAGAATCCCAGTTCAACGGAGTCCCCACCATGCTGCCAGCTGCTTAGTAGGGACAGCTTGAAGAAGGCTCCCTTATGTCTGTAGTATCTATGGAATAAAGGGCTTGGCATGAAGTCAAATTACATGTGATGGATAAGGTGTACTTTGTCCCTTGGTGAATAAGAATTGAAAATGGTGTGTGCTGTTCACGGGTTAATTTTGTGATCAGTGCTGCATGCCTATATGCACTGATGCTCATTTTGTTGCTCAGTTCCTCTGCGGAATTCAGAGAACAGATCAGAACTGGAGAAGTCTTTGGCTCACTGACCTCTGGCTTTTACCCCTTTTGGAGCCTGTACCAAACTACCCTTAGCTTGATTTAGGAGTAAATTACATCCATCATGCCTTCAGATAGTCTGGTCTGAAGGGGATCCTCTTAAAATGCAGACAGACCCAATCCAGGGCACAACAGTTATAGATAAATCTTGCTGCAAAGAAGTTATCAGTTTATTTACAAATATTTGCAAAACCCCCTGTGATTTTTCTCAAAGACGAGCTCTCTAGTTTCTTAAAACTACTCCAAGAACATTATCTTGAAGAAAGCTTATTTTGCAGTATAACCTGTCAGAAGGAAACCTTGTTTCTTTTTATTCTTGTTCTCTTTAAATCTTTTGGGGCTCATTACTTCGGTCCTTTCAGAAAATGACTCTCTATAAAAGTGCTGTTGTTTTTTTGAGATATGCACCCCATAGCTTTGATATAGTGAACTGTAGAAAAACTCAGTTTTGGCTAGGCCTGTCAAGAGTTTAGCCACACTCAGCCCCAGGAGTTTAGCTACCCTCAGCCTCTAAAGTCACCACCTCAAGTAGAAAATTCTTAGAACTTCCCAAGGAAACATGCAAGACAAGATGAAGGTCTTCAATTTTTCTCAGTACACTGGTATTTGTAACTGAATTTAACCAAAAGTGTTCATGGGACTCTCCTCCTATACCTTCTAATCCTTCATAACAGAGAGAATTTCCTGCCTGCCTGTGTCACTCATTTTGTTTTCATTACTATTGTTGTCTTTGCCATGTAATTTGAAATACAATGTGCTATTGTCCAGTAATTACAAACACTGAACCCACAAAGTACTGCAGTGGTTGTACTGTTTACAACCACTCATTTTTCATCCTGCTATATATACTATGTCCTACAATTTCAAAAAAGATAAAAAGAGATCAAATAGATATTCCCTCTAACCTATCCCTTATCCCTGAGGCACTTGAAGAGCTGTTGGGTCATGTGGAACATGATCATCAGCCTTTATATCATATTTTGACAATATACTGAGAAAGAAAAACTTTTTCATCATTTGTGTGTGGTCCTGAAAAAGTGCTACATTGGTTGTCATTGAAGGTGTTTGAAATTCCACACACAACATTTTCTCTGCGCTTTTTTAGTTGTATTATTTTAGCAACTAAGTGGCTCACATAGTGTTTACAAGGAATGACGACCTAATCATAGAATCACAGGAAGATCTGAGTTAGAAAAGACCTCAAATATCATGTAGTTCCAATCCCCCTGCTGTGAGCAGGGACATTTTCCACTGGATCAGAGCCCCATTTAACGTTGGCTTGAACACTGTCAGGGATGGGGCACCCACAGCTCCTCTGGGCAGCCTGCGCCAGTGCCTCACCACCCTCACAGTGGGGATTTCCTTCTAATCACTGATCTAAACCTGCCCTCTTTCCGTGTGAAGCCACTCCCCCTCACCCAGTCACTACATGCTCTGGTAAGTTGTCTCTCCTCAGCTTCCTTGTGGGCTCCCTTCAGGTACTGGAAGATGACAATTAAGTCACCCCAAAGCCTTCTCCGGGCTGAACAGTCCCAATTCTCTGTCTTTTCTTGTAGGGGATGTGATCCATCCATCCAATCATCTAATACTCTGGAGTTTGTAGGCACCTTTCAAATTTTACTTTAAATGTCAGTCTAGACAGTGGTTTTTCACAAGAAAGAATATGTTGTTGTTTCTCTTACTCACATTTTACATTTCCTCTGGATTGTGCTTTGAACAGCAGTAAGAGAGGAGCTGACCTTTGTATGTACAAGTTTATAACTATCTGGATCAGTGTTATTGGATGTTAGGTTCCTCATTGTATTCTGATATACAAAACAGACTTTGCATATAACTTTTACTAACTTGCTACAAGTTCTTGAAGATATATAGGAAAAAAGAGTTTTCAGGAGCAAATGTTCCCATCCTATTTTTGATTCTGTATGGGATGTCATTATGCTTACACTGTCCCAGGGGAGAAAATGTGAACAGTGGCATAGGCAAAAAAACCAGAGTAGAAACTCAAAACACAACTACTAAGAGCAATTCCTCCTATGAAATAGTTAATGCTTTCCAGATAAGTGAAATGAACAAATGATCCTTCCCCCCCCAACAAAAAGATTCCTGAAAAATGGGTCAAAAAATGAAATGTATCAGTAAAGTCAATTTTGCTGCAGGGCTTCTGATCAGCACTTATAAGATGAAATGACCAGATATACTATAGAATGGTTGACAATGAATTATGCACACTTAAAAATGCTGAACATCTGTTCAATCCATGTTTTGGAAAGTTATGAGTGGACATTGTAGCAAAACCTAAGCACTGAATGCTTGAGGATACAAATATATTCAAATCCAGCACAGTCAGGCACTTACTCTTTGTCTAATTAATTTGAAGAGGCATGGTTTTGTTTTTTGGATCTGACCTATGCTAAGCCTAAGGAAAATTTGTGATTAAGAGATGAAGCTGGCACAAGCATGAGTTTGGAATTCAGAAAAATCAGTGTGAGTCCAAACTGAGGTATACCAGGAGAACTGGATGAGAGCCTGAGTGATCAGAAAAAAAAATTCAAAATTTATTTACCTGTCCGTTATTAAATACTATATTTTCATCTGTAGTACATTTACTAACTGATATATATATATATATATATACAACATAAAGGCACATCTTAACAATCAAAATATTTTCATTTTTCCTTCTCATTCAAAACAGAAATTTGCCAAAGAAGGCCTGTCTGAGACACAAAATAAGTATTGTTTATTACAAAAAGAGTGATTAACTTAATATTACATCAGTACAGGAAATCCTAAACTCAGGCAGCCACACAGGAAGGTAGAATTGCAGGACAGTTTTTTGGTTTTTTGCAATTGTTCTTTGCTGCTGGGTAAGGCTGGTTATCGATTCCCTCCATATATTCCTAATAAAACATGCCTCTACTCTTCACATGCTGGAGTAAATGAAACTGTAACATTTGACTCTCCCCTGAGATGAAAGCTCAATAGGTACTACTGCAGGTATTTCATTCTGAAGGAATTGAGAAAAGCCTGAACAACCCCGACTTTTCTGAGACGTGATTCTCGCTGCTTATTGCACAGATGTGGCTTACCTTCTACTAGCAAAATAAATAAGTAAAGCCACACAGTTGTAAAAAATACTCCCTGAAGGGGAGAACTGTGTATGCAAGTCAGCTGCGGAGATGAGGATCGCAAATTGCCTCTGTTGGAGTGGGAGTTCCCTCTGTGTCAGCTTCAGAAGCCAATATAGAAATAACACTCGGTGCTTGTGAAAAGGAGTACCTTTCCTCAAGCAGTTTTCAGAGCTTGAGAAGCCACATCTAACACAATCTCCCAAAATCCTTGTGAGGCAAGTAAGTAGCAATATTAAATGCATTTTCAGTACCAATTGGAACTCTGTGGTTTTGTTCCTATAATTAATGAGGTTTTTTTTCATCTCACACTGGAAAAATAAATCAACATTTTAAAATTGTCTGCAAGAAAGGTTAAAAGAACAAGTTATTTTGGAAATGTTGAGAAGACCTTCCTGACACATTTAATTACCTGCTTTTGCTTTTATCTGTCTTTACAAAATGCAATTAGATTAAATTCATGCAAGCAAAGTGACTGAATTAAAATAACTTTTAAAAAAGAAATACTGTTCTTATGAGGTTGAAACAAAATATATTGCCATTTAAAAATATTTCTTTTTTCCAAATCTACAGCTGTAAAAAGTTCTGATGAAACGTTTTGATTTCAATTGCCACATATGTGTACACAATCCATATCTGTACTTGTGCCTACAGATATACTTTAACTATGTGGTCCTTTAATTGTATGTATATCTATGCATACTGTAATCATGTGGTCTGTATCTATTTGGCAATATATGCATTTGACATACACTTGAATTTAGGTGATGCCATTTGAGGAAAGCAGGCTCAGCTGTTAAACCATTGCTGGGCACATTTGTCACACCCTTCTGTCACCTCTCTTCAACTCAACTTCTGAGCCGTACTGGGCACTGAAAAAAAGCAGGGGCAAAAGGGCAAAACACCAATATGCACTTTAACCCAGCAATATTTTACCTTGCTCTGTGGTTTTTACCACAGGTTAAAACCTGAAGGCTAATTAAAGTAATTAATATTTATCAGATATCCTTTGTGGCACAAGCTTTCTTTGAAGGCTTTTTCCATTGTCTGTTGATCTAATCTAGTTTAGCTTTCTTGTTTAGTTATTTTTTGTGAATGTCCTAGTCTTTCATCATTATTTAGTAGCCAGCCAGTGCCATGCCATTAAAGTTCCCTTTGTTTGTTTGTGTGGCAAGTGTGATCCATAGACATTTAAGTCACATTAAGATGTGACTTCTCTCACAGTATGAGAAAAGAGAACAGTTGTCACATGTTCCCTAGGAAATGTTAGATTGTTCTCTTTAAGAACAGCACTTACAAAACAGTGCTTGCCAGGCAACTGTAGAAAGGTAATCAAACTTTTCAATGTTTTGTGCTTTTTAGATCTATTTCTCATATCAACTGTATTTTTATTGCCGGAGATCTGATTTTTTTCCAGCTGTCATTCATCTAATTCACAGCAGCGGCCACCCAAATTGCTGTAGTCAATATGAGAGCCAAATTACTTTACCTGTCGATGTTATGCTTTTGTCTTCATGGTAAATATCATTCAACCCTAAGAATATTGTCTCTGCAGGTGCAGAAGTGAGTAGGGATGCCAGCAGAAATTAAATGACATTTTATCACTTTTGAGATAACATATGATTTGTTTTAAGAGATGATTGCATTTTCTACGTGTATTTCATCAACTGGCATCTCTATTGCTTCCTGATCCAGCTTTTCCTGAAGCCAATGATAATTTTTCAGAGACTTCACACAGAGCTGGATTACGCTCAACATGATTGATAGATAGATATTAATGAAACACAATAAATTTAACAATTAGGTTGGCAGGCTTATTGCCTCAGTAGATCTTAGATGCTTAAGGAGATAATAAGTACCTGATAGATGACAGAATTGATCTCCTGTTCTAGAGCCCTGTTCCTGGCAGTGTGCATTTGATCCAGAGGGTGCCATATTCAGCACTCTGCCTGTTGAGTAGGAGTATAGCTGTTTGCTTCCAGACTCTTACAAGCCTTTGCATATGTAACTCATGGAAAAAAGAGGTTGGATGTTTCTTTCTTACTCTAGTTCTCACAGTCACCATTTTTTTAAAGATCAAGAAATAGCCAGAGAAATCAAATGAGGTGAGATGCACAGACTGAACAGATTGCACACAAAGAGGAGCTGTCTTTCAGTCACTCGTAAATTCTGTGTGTTCTGGAGATGCCACTCATCAGCCCTTGCCCTCTTCCGTATGGAATCATATACTCTCACTTTACTCATGACAATGACAAGAGAGTTACCAGGTAATGAATCACCAGCCTTTTGTTTCAGTAGTGACAAGAACTTCTAAAATTCACTATATCTCTTAGATAGCTGAAGGACTAAGCCAATGTGGCCACAGCTTCTTAAAATGACATTGTAAAAAAAAAATTCTCAATGTATATTTATTGATGTTAGCTTAAAAATAACTTGAAAGCAGACGTTCATAAAACTTGGTGCATGAATTCTTGCAAAAAGTAATCATCCAAAACATTCAAAGAGTATTTCATGAATTCATGTAGCTGTTGAAACAAACATTCACTGAAAAATATTTTTTTCTATGCTCTTGCCTGAACTTCAGAGATAGCTCATGAAGAAAAATAGTAAAAGAAATAATCTAAAAAGAAAATTTCCTTTTAATAGACACACCTTGAAAGGGTACTTTTGAGTAAAGTATAAATATATTCAGCAGTAAAAATACAGTTCTGATAGCTTTGTGTTTTTAATGGTCTCTCATAAAAGTATGACAGTGCCAGGGAAATGTGCTGCAGGATTTTTTTGCTATTTTTTCAAAGTGGAAGAAGATCATTCCACTTATTTCAACAATAATAGGAAGTTGCCTGATATTCTGCATGAATAAAAATGATGGGTTTCTGTGACAGTGTTTACAAGGGTTCTTAGATGAGAGAAGAGACAAGAATGTTGACTCTATGTTCAGAAGGCTTGATTTATTATTTTATTTTATATATATAACATTATAACTGTACTAAAAAGAATGAAAAGTTCTTCAGAAGGCTAGCTAAGAATAGAAAAGAATGAATAACAAAAGTCTGTAGCTCAGACAGAGGGTCTAAGCTATCTGGTCTGTAGTTAGCCATTAATTGTAAACATTCAAGATGGCTTAATCAGAAATCTACCTGGTGCATTCCACAGCAGCAGATAACTATTGTTTACATTTTGTTTCTGAAGCCTCAGCTTCTCAGAAGAGAAAAAATCCTAAGAAAGGATTTTTCGTGAAAAGATGCTTGCGACATGTTTCATTTTGTTTTAGGATGAAGAAGAACATTTGTCAGGAAGTGGGAACCTTTCAATACAGAATATCATTTGCTTCAACTCTTGCACAACTGAATACCTTTAAAGCTTGAATGCTTTACCACACAGGATACAAACCCATGGCCAAAACTCATGGCCAAACAAGAGAGTAGAAAAAGACCTGCAGAAATAACTCCAAAATGTCAAAATATTTATTTTGAATTTAGATGCTAGCCTTCTAGAAAGTAGTTGGCCAGACAAAAAGTGAATTTATGGAAAAGCGGTTAGAGAACTCACTGATGGTCATTGGTAAGAAAAAAGATAATAGTTTCACATATTAGTTTTAAAAATTCCTATGAAATTTCAAATCACCTACTCAATTAACTGGTACCTTAATTCACTACAAATATTCACTTATTGTCCAAAGAACTCAAGTAATCAATAATTTGTATGAAAATCTTGTTTGACGGAGCTGGAGTTTTAGCAACAGCTGAAACTTACTGTATAACTCAGATAGGTATTTATCTTGCCTGGTGAGGATGCATGATGTCATAAAGCTACCTTTCTGACAAAAGGACCAAAATTATTTGATTTGAGAAATTTCAGGCCTGGTTGGTGGTTTTTGGGTGGTTTTTCAGTTTTAGTGTTTGGGGTTTTTGTGTTTCATTTTTTGTTTTGTTCTGTTTTTATCTGAAGATGGACAGTTCAAAAATCTTAAAACTTTCAGTGTTTAAATATACATATTTTTGCAAAAGCAAGGTATTCACTTCAACCAAATTTGATTATTAATGAATTTCCAGTTGCATCAATTCATCTAAAAATGATGCAAAACCTTATAGCTCTATTTCAAAAAGATAGTATTTGAGACATTCCTTTTACATAAAAGTTTATTTCCAAATTTTTTAGAGAGATTATTCCTGGAAAATAGCAGTCTACTGGTCTTTTTAAACTAGCTGCCCATTTCAGCTTTAGTCTGGGCTTATTAACTCATAAAAAATACACCATGGTGGTAAAATAGGTTATATGTTATCCCCAGAGAAAAAGAACCAGAAGGAATAAGGACACATAGAGTATTAAATCCTGTTATTTAGCCTTACAGAGCAAAGAACAGGGCAAAAATCCCAGCAGATGTTAAAATCAGTGTGGCTAACCTCAGTCCAATTATTCTGTGCTGATTTACACCAGCCAAGGTTCAGGAGGTGAATGCCTAAGGTGCAGATGGGAACTACATAAGCTACTACCACCTTTAAGGATGCTTCTCTCTTCAAGTCAATAAAGTGTTTCTGAGGCACCTGATTATATACATATTTATCTCTTGCCATTTACATGAATTGGGTTGTCATGACAGCTGTTCTTCACTTATCTAGCTAATAATAGTTTCTGGAGTTTTTTGCAGTAGTCTTTTTCTCTCAATGTGTGCATATCTATTGTGACTTTTCAGTGCCTTTCAGATTTAAGCATCCTCAGAAACGTGTCTTCAAATCTGTGCTGCATATTCCAAAGGTCATAGCTAAGCTGACGTGTACAGATTTATGCATTATAATTCCTCTGCTTTTGCACTTACTGCACAGAATACTTGTGAAATATTGTATTGATTTTCATAATTTTAATGTGGTTACTTTCAGAACTTTCCTAGTCCCTTTTAGCCGCTTACATCTGACCAGTTAAGTGGCCAAATTAGAGACACTTTCTTTTAGTTTATCCAATCAAAATATTCTTCTCCATTTAGAATATTTTAGAATTGCTTTCTGTGCTTAGATTTCTAACCTACAGAACATCCTCTGAAGGGCAAATGAACCTTAAAACCTCATTGGTGCTTGCACATTTCAAGGCCTTTCCCTTGGCACTGCTGCATTATTGTTCAAGTTTTCCCATTGGCTTAGCCATGTCCATAAGTTGAAATGTACTTTGGGTACTTTATTGTCTATAGACTTAGCTTACTAAAATTAGAAGGGTGATATTCACTATTATTGTATGAGTAGCTGCTACACTATAAGCCTGTCTGAAAATCACAGCAAAACCTTTGAATCTTTTCTGAAGAAAAAGTAGTGTATCAAATATTAAGAGCTCCTGCAATTACATACGGTAGAATTCAGTTTGCAAGAGTTGTTGTGCTTTGGAGCACAAGCCAGTTACCAGCAGGAGTCAGGAATTGTTCCACCAGGAACAATTGTCTAAATTATATGGGAGGTAACAGGGATTTTCATCCCAGAACATTTTAAATTCTTTTGGTTTTGAGTGAAACAGTTTCTTACCTAGAAATCGCAATCATTCCAAGGCACGTATCTATCCAGAGCTATACAGCTATGGACTGTGTCCTGTGGTCATTGAAAAAATAATAAACCAGTGGTGCTAATACATATACCACAAAAACTTGGAGTAAACTCAGTATTGTGTGAAAAGACCTTAGGGGCTATCTCACTGGCTCTCTGGTCTACAATTATGCAACTTATTTTTTGAATTTAGTAGGGTTATTGGCTACCTAAGAATCAAACTGTGTTCTTGAATTCAGCCTTTGATTTATTTCTTGTGTTTCTGCTGAAAAACACACTTTTTCCCCCACACAGAAAGACACCGAACAGCAACACTCAGGTTGAGCCAGAGTCCAGGTGTGTGCAGAGACCTGGGGCCCCTTTTCTGTTCCTGTTCTCTGTGATACTGGAAGTGATTTGCTGCTCTTACTTCCTTTGAGATGGAGGATTAGGGACAACCTGTCAAGGAGGAAAATGGATCCCCTTGTGACTTGCTTCACAAGTCCCATGCCTATTAGTGTAAGTTCATTTTCTGGCTGGTGATGGAAGATTACACCTACCTTTTGCGTTTCCTGTAGTAAGGTCTTTGCCATGGCCCCTCTGCTTCCTTGAGGCTTTTTAGTGCACTGGTTTAGTGCACAAGAGCTGCACAGTCCTCGTGGTTTTATAGTTGCAGGCTAACCTGTACAGCTAATTTGACAATCCTGTGGCATGACTTCTCCTGTAATTGCCTTATGGAGCCTTTTAACAATGGTAGTAATACATTTCTTGCTGTTTGAGAAATGGAGATGGTGGCAGTTACCACAGGTGAGCACAACAAATACTGGCACAGTTAAAAAGAATCAGTTTAGGGAGGGCTGTGGAGCTGTGCATTAGGACTGCACAATTTGACACTTTGCCTATAGAGATCTGTTTCAGAGATTTTCAATTATTTTCTTTGTGGATTTATGACTTTTGGAAGGCTTCATGCTGATTGCCACAGAGACGGAAATCCTTTATTCATAAGACAAATAGTGGCAGTACCAGCTTTCTAACACTAATAAGCCTCAAGTGCAACTCTGTCCTACAGAAATGATTGCAGCCTTTACATTCTTTCATGACTTTGCTAGGAGATTAGTGGGCATGCTGATAAGAGCCAGATGAGGGTTTTAATTAGGTGAATACATATTCAGTATTGGCAAGATTTAGATAATTTTAGCTGCATTCATAGAGTAGGCTACAGCTATCATACGATAGAAATTTCTAGTCAATGTGGACTTGAATAAAAAGTTAATCACTAACTTACACCTGAAAGTGCTTTGGAAAATCTCCTGTGAATGTCCCAAGACAGCTCGTGACTTCAAGAAAGAATTGAGTCTTGTACTCAAGGTCTAGACATAAAATCAGGAAGAGGTGAACAAAGGGGAAATGTGTCATATCAAACAGTTATTACTTCTGCTCTAGCATTTCTATTAAGAAGATTTCCAGGGTGAAAAAAAAAAAGCATGTTTTCAACAGGAAATCTGTAAAGAACTTGAAGTTCACAGTTTATCCGATCTTTACCTGGCTGTTGTGACCACTTCAATAATACATGGCATGTGGTACATTCTGTGGAGAAAAAGGTTCAAATGCACATGGAGCTATAAGCAGAATTTTAGATAGTATGTGTATCTCACTCTCTCTCTCCCTATATATATATACGGATATAGTTTGCTTAGTCCATCCAACAAGTTCCTATTCAAAAGCTCCTTAGAGAAATTTCTTACTCCTTAGTGTAGATGCAGGGTGGTCCTTCTACTCCTGGTGGCACTAAGAGCAGTGTTTCCTTTGAATCTTTTTCTCTGAAATTTCTGCCTGCTTGGATACCCACAGTATAGCTGCACACCTGAATCATCTTTGAATCTTTAAATAATGATACTGTAGAAACAGTTACTAAGCCCTGAAAGGAAAAGCCTTTCTGTTCAATCTTGTCAAAGGAAGTGCCTGAAGTTTTTAGCAGCAGACACTCCCTACCTTGCACTGTCTTCCAGTCAGACTGATGCCATCATTATGGTGGCTCAGGGGTCCTCAGCTCACAGCTCCTAGGTTACATGCAGCTTTTTCAAGATCTTCCCTGGAACCTTCAGTTTTCTAACTGGAGATTACAGCCTAATTATTTTTCTTCCTCCATATGGATCCTTCAGGGTGACTTTTTAAGGTTTATGAAAATGAAATGAAATGAAATGATATTAAATGTGAGTTAGTGCCTTTTGAAGCTACATAAATACTTTTTCAGTTCTGTGGTATAATACTCACCCTAAAAAAAATCCCAACAATAAGAAAATCCTGTATGTATCAAGTTTTACCACTATAAAAAGTCCAAACAACAACAACAAAAACCTGTGTGAAAACTTAATAAAATGAAAATACTAAAGCTGAACCCAGTGTACACAATCAAAATCAGCTACAGTCAACAGTGGCACTCCTGACCTTGATCCGGACTGCTGGCCATATTTAAACAGCAATCTTTCAGATTATATCTCCATATACATGGATTTCAGTTTTCCTCTGACTCCATCCCTACCTGACATTTATGATGTGCTGATTCCATCCGTCCTTATCCCCTGGATGGGATGAAAAACACATAATTGGAAAATACTGACAGCAGTTCTCTGAATAACCCCAATAGAAGCTGGGTGAGATGTAGCTGATTGCTTGAAGCTGGCACTGCATACTATGAACATTCACACAAACACATAATGAAGCAATTCCCTCCTAAACTTCTTTCCCCAAGGTGAGGCATCGTGGTGCTAAGAGTCTTGTCTCCTCCTGGTCTGATCCTGGAGAGAGAATCCGTGACATTTTTTCTGCCATGGCACTTTTCATATGCAGGATTTAACCCCTAGGGCTGTAGACAGCTGAGCATAATTTAGGGAGCCACAGACTTTTCTAAATTGCACTGAAGACTGAAGAAAAACAAATATGATTTATAGCCACATTGGTTATTTCCCTTCTTTCTTCAGCCATGCTAAGATTATACTGGCTTCACCTTAAGCATCTAAATTAGTTCTTATCCTGTGTTCATGTAATTCATGATAAGCATAAAAGGTGATGCCTTTGTGAGGTCCTTTTGGCCTTATAAATCTCCACAAGAAAGATAAAACTGTGTTATGTAAGTTTTATGATATTTACCAACTAATTTCTCAAAAATGAAGATGATTGTGACTGCGTTCTTTGTAATGGATCTGCAGCAATGACAACCATATGCTCTCTGTTTTGTATAACCAGGTTTTTAAATCATTAAAATCATTAAGGATTCTTGGTGGCTTTGTAAAGAAAAATAATTGCAGTAATAAGGATATGTCTAAAGGCTTTTTCACTGGTGAAGACTTTGCTTGGCAGACTGTTTGGTTTATTTTCTTTCTAAATTCCTTCCTAGTTTAAAGCATTGTGTAGTGATCATAATTTAAGGGATCATCTCAGTTGTGCCCTCACACATTAAAATCATATTATGTAAAAGACCAAAGTAACATGAAATGCTAAATCTTTTACATCTCTAGAAGAAAATATAAAGGCATACATTTGAAAGACTCTTATTAGGAAATACAATGGCACTGTAGACTTCCAAGAAGAAGAAATCCATGATGCATAGTTAGAAATTAAAGTGTTACTCTCCTACCTACTTTGGCAGAGTGAAAGAGTTACATAATTTCCCAAATACTGCAGATCATTTTTCTATTAATTACTTAGTGATGGAGGGATGTGGCTCATTCTATGATGTACTTTTCAAGAACTGTGGCAAAGGCAAATATCACAGAGAAATCAGTATGAGTGGATCAGAGTATTTCTGCCATAGGCTTGAGTAATTTGGGATAACTGCAGGGCCAGAATTACCACCAGAGTCCTGAAGGGCATCTCTATGACAGGAACAATTAATGTACAAAATAATAATTGGCCTTTTACAATTAATGCTTCTCAGAAAACTGTAAAATATATTCTGCTTAAAATTGTATAAATCCATCCAAATAATTACTACTTCTGCCAGCAACATTTTCTTGAATTTTGTCTGAATGGTCTCCAAACGTGGTCATTACCTCTTCCATTTCAAGGACGTTTGGCCTCATGGAATAATAGCATGTCGCTTTCAGGGATAGAATATCCTGTGAAAACCATCTATCTATTCACTCAGCTCTCAATTCATATTACTTAACATTATTCACATGTTTTCAATGTTCTGAGGGTACTTCTCAGTTAAGTTGGGTTTGTTAGCTCACACCATTTTAAATAAAGTCTAAATGTGTCGACTTATGAGCTTTGCTTCTGATTTCTGCAGTGATTTAGGCTCATAATCTACTCTCTGTTCTAGTTTAATCTTATAGTCCTAGTTAGAGACTAGGACAGCAAATAAAAGGAAAGAAGCATGTCTCGACCTTGTTTTAATCGACTGAATTCATTGATCTCTGTCAAAGGACAGACCTTAATTCTTAAAACTGCAGACATCTTTATTTTTTGATAGTGTTTTCACTGTTCTCAAGATGCAAGTTTCATGATTTAATTAATTAATAAATTAAAGTAAGGCCTAAATATGTAAAAAGACAATTTGTATGAAGAAAGTATGGAAAAATGTGGTAGAAAAAGAAGCATGAAGAATGTGCTCCGTAGAAGTGCCAAAAGGGAGCTCAGAAAGTCATGCAAGAGCAGCAGCATTGTTTGTGCTGAATAGTGGCAGCAGGACTTCATATGTCTTGTACTTTGGGATAGTGGATAGATAGAAGTCTGTGACCCCAGTGGACATGCTGGGCTTTTGTTCTTCTCCTTTGCTGCAGATTTACCTTTCTACTGAGAGTCTATTTATGGAGAGGGTCTGCTGCAGAGCTGTGCTCTCATGCAAGAAGGTGGTATGTCATGCTGTGGATCAAGATCTTCCCCTGGATGGAGGAAGGTTGGTAGTTCTTGAATGTCATAGACACTAAGGAAAAGAGCTAAGTGTATTGCTCACTCTCCCAATGGAAAGGGATGCTTTATTTTACCCATTTTGAAGAAATAAATCATTGGGGCCAGGAGATAACTATCCCTGGCCTTATTTCTCCCTCACTTTAAACAGACAAAGAAACTACACAAAATTCTTTTTGGTTATGTCTACCTAGCTATACCTTTCAAATTGTTTTATGTTAGTTAAGAACTGGGATAACTCATATAGCATTCAAAAGAACCTCCAAAGAAGAAGTAATAGGAATTTTAAAAGAAAGAAATTTAAAACAACTGTCATTCCATGTAAGTGATACTATTTCAGCAACCCCAAACTAGGATACACTGGACTGGGGAAATGGCTGCACCCTGTAAATAGATCTGCTCAAGGGCTGTAAGTCTGTGAAACTATTTGAAGCCACTGGATCTACATGAATTTTATGATTGAATCTTAGTGTGTACTAACAGAGATACTCTTAATTGAATGCATGGAATGAAAGTTTAAAGCAAATGAACTAAAATTGACAAAAGAAATAGAAGATTAAAGATGATTCTTGTTTCTCAGATATACAAGAAGATAAAGTTAAAGGAAAGCCTCTTTCTCAGACCATAAAAACCCTGTAGTCAAAATATTGCATCTAGTCCAAGCGTCTCTTTTTTATGTTTCACTAACCTATTATATTACTGATTAATAATTAGTAAGTTGATCCTAGAGGCTTTTTCAGGTTAATTACTTTTTAAAAAATAATGACAAAATTTAATGTATTTGAAAGACAATAATTATTTCTCTATTTAAAAAATACACAGCACAAGTAAATGTGCTGAAAAAAAGACTCTCTTCATCATAGTTTAATTAGGCTGCTGCAAAGTATCTACTTGCTATAATATCTGATTTTTATCTCTTTTAAAAAAATCGACTTTATTTATTAAATTGACTGTTCTCCAGTTTAGAATTTATTGAAACTAATCTACAAATTCTTTTCATTCTCTCATTAAGATTTCTTTACTGAGACATTAATGTCTTAAAACATCCTCATGTAACTTTTATTCTTCAATCTGAAATCCCAGCTGTGTGCAAGATAATAAAAAGGTCTCATCTATTTTAGCAGCATCAAGATTTCATTCTAGCATAGCAAATAGCAAGCTTTGTAGCTGAATGCATGAGGAAAGTACTCATATTTGTGACAAACTGTCTGTCTAACCTTTTTAAGTGCAACCGTGTCTGAATGCACAGCATTATTAATGGGAACTGGTGTTTTACTTTTATTTTTAGATTCAGTATTAGCACACAGCAGCAAGAATTCAAGTGAAGCCTCTTGCACCAGCAATCAAAGGAGCTATGACAGCAATGGCTGGGTTACTAATTGAAATCTGACGCACATTTATTTGGGCGTGGTAGACTTTTTCCTCCAAGAATAAGGCATGTGCCAAAGAAGGGTTCTGGGCTCCCAGAGCCCACACAAAGAAGAGACAATGCTGAACAACTGACAGGGACATTTCAGACATAAAAGCTTTACAGAAGCCAAGCTGCTTTCGTTGTGGCAATGCAGAAGATAGCTCATCTGAGGGGGGTTTACAAAGGTGTAAACAATACCCTGAATGTAGGCCATTTGCCGTGTTTGTGCATTAGTCTGAATGTGTTGCACATTCATTTGATGAGTAGATAAACCACAGTAAGTTTTAAAGAAGGTTCTTAGACATCATTTGAGTCAAATTCTGTCATGTGTCTCCAGTTCAAGATATTTGTAGGATCCAGTCAGGCTGAGTCTCTTGAAATAGTAACATTTTGTACCCTTGTGACTGCCATACCAATCATGATCTGAGAGATTAATGACAGATTTCTATTTTGGATATTGGCTTGAATCTGACAGCAAGGAAGAAGAGAGGAGATCTTCCTTTGACTGGCCTGACATGAGATCTCAACACAGTCACAACTGTGCAGGGAATTTAAATCTCTGCAGTGAGTTTCCTAAACAATAACCAAAAGTTTTCCAATGAACAAACAAACACACAAACAAAGAAAATATCCCAGTTTTAGTAGAAAATAAAGAAGGTTATTTAATTTTTTTAATACAGAAACTAAGATGGAGTAGTGATAAAAGGGATTATCAGCCAGCTTCCCCTAGTCTGCCGTGTCCTTGTAGCTAGACCATTGTCTCAGCTCTCAGTGGCTTTCTGACGTACAGCAAGAAGCACAACCCCTCCGGACGCTTTTTGCACTGCCTTGGGCCCAGCAATGTCTCCAGTTCCTGTTTCTCTGAGCATTATCTTTGATGCTTTTGGAGCTGCAGGCTGTCTTCCTCTGTAGCTCTTCTGGAAGCCTTTATTCCTCTAATTTCTTAGAAAGAGATTCTCTGTGGATCTGTGCAATTCCTGCCAAAAAACATTTTCCCTCATCCTCCAGAGGGTTATAGATGACCTCCAGTTCCCTTTTTAAGAAGTGTAGTGCCTACACTAAAAAAAAAAAAAAAAACAAAGAAAGGGTACAGTCTGTCATAAGGCTGATCTTGCTAAAATCCTCAAAAAGGAAACTGGTCCTCCTACTTCTGTTGCCATGACAATGAACATTTTTATAGAAAACCGCATTGTGGCTACAAAATATATTGTATAGCAGTTCATACAAAGCAGTAGCATCATAGCAATTAACTTCCTGACTCAAACTAACTGGCTGCCAACCCCAATATCCCTTTTCTGGTGGTGATTAGCACCAGATGCTTCAGAGAAAGATGACAATAAATTAGTTTTAAACAATTATGCAACAAATTGTCCACAGAGAACTTTTCTAACTGCTTTTAGTTAGAGATTAGTTCATTACATAAGTCAAGGGTTTGTGATTTTTTTTCTATTTACACAGCTTTCCTCTGCAATGTAACAGTAACATTCTCACTGGACATACAATGCTTAGTTGTCTTTAATTGTCTTCTAAAATCTGATTTCCAGAGTTGTCTGTGGCTGTGAGTTGGGATCAAAAGTTTAACATTGTTTAAGTTTTTTTTTTTTTAAATCTGTTTCTCATAGATCAGCTTCTCTTTTGATGAGAACTCTGTATTTATGTTATGTTATATATTATGTTGTGTTATCTCTCTGCTGTACCTTACCTTACTCGCTTTTCTCACAAAACTAAACAGCCAATACATTTTGATGTTTGCCCTGCTGTGTTGGTTCCTGTCTGTATAAACTCTGACCACCTCCTCCAAGTGCAGCCATGTCTCTTAGGAATGAGATAAGAGCACAATCTGAACTGTACTGATTATCACAATAATCAGTACTGGGCTGTACTGATTATTGTGATAATGACATCACAGCAGCCTCAGTATTTATTTCTAACTCACCTACATTAAAAAAACCTACACAAAACCTTTCCCACTTACCTACATAAAAAAAGATGTGGGAGTTGAGTGTGTGGAAAGTATAAAAGGAATTAAGGGGTAAAAAGTACAAAGGTAAAAAAGAAGTAAAAGTCTTGGCAGTTACAACAGAATGTTCTGTTTCAAAAAATGTAAAAGAAATTCCCTTGTTTTAACACAGGACAAAAGCAATAAAATAAGCAAGAAAAATCCCGCTGACTAAACAGACACTTGGAGAAGCTCTTGGCTCACACAGACAGTGGTTGGAAAGTGGTGCAGATCATCCAGTAGACTTTGGCACTCAACCCTAGAAACATTTAGAAACACTGCACCTTTTTTGGGTCCTAATAAAATTATGGTGTCTTCTGCTAGCAGCTGACTTACTTGCTTAAAGGACTAAGTGTATTTGTTCCTTTCCTGAGCTAAAGACTAGACCATTAAGGCAGAAACAAGAATAGATTTGGGAGCACTTGAGAAAAAAATAATGAAATATTTCTTGCCAGGGAGTTATCCCAAGTTTCAACTAAGATGAAATAATGGTTTTCTCCTCTTCTAATAGAAATTGCTGTCACAATATTAATTATTCTTTTGTCCAAGAAAAAACAGTGTTTGAAATAATAATAAAGGAAATAAAAAGAATCAAGAATCAATCAATATTCTTTATATCACAAGTCAGCTGTAATTCTGTTTGACACAGATACTATTAAAATTTCAAGTAAAACCTGAATTCAAACATGAGTGAATATAGATTGATTAAAAAGAAACAAGTAAAGGATACCTTGAGCTTGTTATTTAGATTCATGCCATAAACAGAATTTTATGTATCCATGCAGCTGAGTTATGGAACATTTACCCTTTTCAGTACTTCAAAGATCTACCTTCTTGGCAAATATCAGTACATTACATTATAAATTCAATCAAATAAAGTACTTATGATTAAGTTAAATATACAAGCATGCAGCAACACTACTAAACCTTTTTTAGGGGATTTTAAATAAGTCCATCTTTATTTTGCATAATTCATTTAAAACAAGTATTTTGTGAGCAAATTCCTGTGCATCAATGCATTCTGGCACAGACAGTTATAAAATAAATATGTCAGAAAATTTATTATAAGATGATTTACAGCTTGTATTTGTTAGTATTTAAAACTAAGCTTGGATAGGGAAGATAAGAAAGTGAGTGTGACTCATAAAGGTAAAAATATGATGACCACTATGCCCATTTGAAAAAGTGCAAAAGTTTTTAAATAAGATATTAAACCCTTCATCAAAGACCAAGACTATAGTCATGACAAAAATGCATCCGTATATCTATTTCTGGAGTCCTAAAGTCACATCTAATTGGGCAGAGTATGTCTTTCCTGAGCAGGGGAGGGATCTTGAGAAAGGGAAAAAAAGACATCTGAATCCCCTTCTCTGTTCATTTTGTAAAGTTAATTACAAACTGGTCCAAATCAAATTATCTTTGAGTGCTGCTGCTGTTAGTGCTATTCAAATTACAGGAGAGCAATTTTCAGAAAAATGGGCAGGATCCTATTTTCGCCAGAACAATATACTACTAACATGTCTGCCCAAAAGCCAAAATTATCTCCTCAGCTTGCTAAAGAATAATCTGCAGAAAATGTCTAAGACACTTATGTATTTAAAAGGAAGTGGAGAGTTTGTGGAGCAGATAATTTTCACAGGAGCTGGTTTGAAGAGGGAAAACACACCCATAAGTGATCTTGCTGAAATCTAATTCACATTACAGACCCAATCTCCAGTTTCATTGCACAGTGCTTGTAGGGGGTGACGTGTTAGCAGAGCCATGGTGCAGTCTGCATTTTAAATGCTCCATAATTGAGTCTTTATTCATTTCTTTGCAGGATTACTTGTAATTGCAGTGAGGCCCTCAATCGTTGAGTGGTGGCATGCACAGACACTTCCAGCGTCCAATTGAATTAAGGCAAATGTGCTTCAGCAGGGAAATGCAAAGGAGAAATTGAACAGAAAAGAGATGGAATATTGTATTAATCAGGGGCATGACTTTGCAGCAGAGGTCACTGTACATAATTCAAACCTACTAACAGCATCCAGGCTGAAGTGAATACGATAAATTGATGTGGGAGGTGCAATAATTGCAGGCTCAGAACAGCATATACTGCCAGAGGGTCTTTGAAGGGCAGAGGATCAAACAGAGGTTACGTTTAGGATTTACAGGGGGTAGATTCCTGTGACCTTGGTGGCAGCAAAAGCACAGCTGTGAACCTGAGCAGATGGCTAAAGCAAAAGAGTTCCAGAATACAAATTGGTTTTGGAAACTGTGTTAGACCAGCTTAAATTGTTTTGTTTCAATTTTGATAAATATAATGAAGTTTCAAATTAAAAATCCTCCTCCTTTTTTACTTAGCCTATTAGGACTAGGACCACTGCACTCTATAATGATGCACTCAATTTCATCAGTGAGCAGTAATTATTGCTCCTCCTTTCATGGGAGACCTCTGAGACTACCCCGGGTCATTCTTGAGAAATGCTGTGGTTGATTAAGCACTATAAGGGTCATTCTTCCTTCAAAACAGGCACTGAATTAAAATCCTACCCTGCAACAGATAGTGATGCTGTTTTCAGCTGAGACATAAAGCAAGGATCCAAGAGGTTCAAAAACATTTTAATTAGAAATGTTACTTTGAGCATCTCAATTAAATCTCCTTTGTTCCTACAAATCTGGCCTGAATTCTGCCTGTTTACTCATTACATTTTTTGTCAATATAGATCTAATGTGTTCTATCATTTTACAGGGCCTTTCTCCTTATAGAGGTAAATTAGACATCACTAAAATTAAAGTTTTTAAAACATTTGTTATTATTTCTCTAATATTTAGAAGAAGCTTTGCCTAATTTTGACTGAAAAAGTCCTAATGGACTTAAATCAAAGGATTTAAGTGAGTATCAAATCAGTACCATCTGAAAATCAGCCTCATGTAGTGGTATAAATACATACCACCATAATTACTTTAAATTTGTTTAATTTTGGCTTTTATGTCAATTCATTAATTTGATACCACTGAGAAAAATACTTGCATCATAAATATTTTTGATAAATATACTTAATGTATTCTCCAAAACAGAATAGCCCATCTGACAAACCTGGTTCATATCTACTACTTTTATCTGACACTCTAATTCCTCTAAAACTAGCAAGTTAGAATAAGAAAAACTTTTGTATTGCTCTGCTATATGAATCTCCTGCTCATAACAACAGGCAGCTTGCATAGACACTAAAGGTGTTTCAGAAGTCATTAATTAGCAATCCCACTGTTAATTTGAAAGAGAATTTAAAACAGAGATGCACTGTAAACCAAATATATCCTCCTCTCTGTGATTTCCATTTTCTTTTGATCATAACAATCAACTCACATTACTAACCTGAATCTTGTCTCTTAGAGATGAAATTCAGAAAATTCCCACAAGTATTTCGCAGCAAACAGAGCAATCAGTCCCTTAAGCCAAAATAAAGTCTCTCATGAAAGAAGAAGAGAACTAGTCAATTAATGTGTGTTTATAGCAGGATAATTTGGAATAGAAAATTATTATAGCAAAGCACTTTGAAGTACAGCTCAAAAAAGGTATCAATATTAAAATCTTTCTGTTTGTGATGTGATCTCACACTTGTGAGTGGGGAAATCATTTTAGAATGATCTTGTTTTTATAATATACATGTATCTCACAGTGGACTGTAAACATGACATGCATAATTAGAAGAAGAGCGGGAAACAAATTGACAGAGTAGTGAACTGTGCCACAGCTCAGTGTTAGAAGCTGTTCTCTGCAGTAAAACCTATTTACTGCAGCTCCAGTACTGTGTTCAACTTCAGTCCACTTTATGCCGTAAAGGTAGGCAGACTACAGGAGTTAAGGAAGAGACAACATGGTGCAGAAAACAATGGTTTGTAACCATGCACAAAGAAAGCACTGTGGGCAATGTTAAAAGCCAATTGTTAGTACAGAAGTGAAACCATAATAAGCATACTGCAAAATAGGTGAATAGAGATAATAGATTGTAGTTAAGACGAGAAAAATTTATTCTTTGTTGAAAATCTTACTGGAGTTATATGAATATGTAATCTCCCATAAGAGGTACTAGAAAACTTGGACTGGTGAAAAAACTAGGAAGAATGTGACAATAAATGGTTGTACAGGAAGACAAATTAGATATTCTGCTGCCACCAAACCCCTGTTCCCTTCCAATTTCCATGAGTTGAAACCCATGCAGATACATTTAAAAAAAAAATCCAGAAGGTAATTGAAGGTATTCAAGCCCACATAATTTTTGTTTCCTGCTCTTCTGTTTCTGTGTCTTGGAGTAAACCAGTCAGGCTGAATAGGTCTGACTTAAAGTTATACTAGCCTTAGACAGTAGTAGGACTTCTGAGGTGTTTCTTTATTTATTATTTATTTTGGAGAGGGGGTGAGGGGGTGAGAGGATGACAGGAATTTAAAGGGCAGAAAATATTTGTATGAAAATAACCCCTCTCTGGTGCTTTGTCTTGATACATGCTCCAATAGTGCATGTATAACCTTGAAGATCACTGCCCAATGCCAAAGAATTCATTAGCTTCTGGACTGGAGCTATTTGTAAGTGAACAATCATACTGACACAGCAAAATTAATCATTAAGACTATTATAATAAAGTTGTGAAGCCTTCAAAGATTCTTCCTCTACACAGCTGTGGCAATCATGGAAGTTATTGCTAAATGTGAATCAATGTGCATGGGTTTACATATTTAGTCTGTTGCTCACTCACAAGAAAAATAACTGCAAGGAGAAAAAGATATTATTTCCTTATAGCATAAGGCCTATGAACATTCACGTGGGCAGTCAATACACAGGATACACTGGATTGATAAAAGTTTTTTTGTTCTGAAGAAAATAATAATTTTTTGGCTCTAACCTGTTCAGACTCAGGACAAAAACACCTGACAATGAAGGATAAAGGGTTATGTCATGGGCATTGCTTCAATCTCTCTGCTGCTCTTGCTCATTTGCTTGGACAAAACTGGGTAAAACTCTTCTAGCAAGCACTCATTTCCTGCAAGACATCTGTGGAGCCTGTATTGAGATAATTAACCACAAATGGAGGATTTTTGTATTATTTCCTGGACTTCATTTCCTTTAAGTTCCTGTAATTATTATTATATACTCTGAGTTTCATAACTTGGATGCCATCATAAAATTGTTCTAACAGGAGTCTTCTCTGATGTCACCAAGCAATTCTTCTAACAGAAAAAAATTCAGGAACAGCTGGATGGCTGGACAGCTATTTACCTGCATATCCTAAGAAGAAGAAGAAGAAAAGAGTTTGGAAAGCCTTTTTTACTGGTTCTGTTCACATTCACTTTAACAGATCGCTGCTTTGTACATCCTTCTGTCCTTCTGCCTTTCTACATGGCTGTTTTTTTTGCAATGTCCTGAATAAATTCCTTCTTTCTTTAAGTGTCACTTAATTATCAATTCTCTCATATCGAGTCCTAACTGCAGACTCTGAACTGGCAGAGTTTGTTTGTTTCCTCATGTAAGGCTCTGTGTGATATGAATGCTGCAGCTGCATATATCCCCTCCTGGCAGGGCTGATGGCAAGAGTACGTCTGGTCAAAGAGAACAGAAGTGAGCATGTCCAGAAAAGCATTGATGTGCTTATCTGCTGTACTCATTCCTTCAGGAGAGTGACAATGTGGTTTGCCATAGTTCTTTTTTAGTCACAGGGAGGGTATGAGCAGTAGGACAGCCCTAAGTTCACAGTCATTTTAAATACCGTAATGAAAAACATGACTGCAAGGTAGCATCAACCTTCTCCACCTAATTCCAAACAATGTCAGCATATGTCTGGTCCCAAAAAACAGGTTAATCACATTTTCTCAAGAAATAATTTTGGTATCATCAATAGGACAACACTCTATTCCACTAGGAAAAAATTTCAATATAAACATAAGATAGGGGTAATTCTTCCTTGAAAAATAAAGTAACAAAGAAAAAGCTTGAAGGGTCCTCTCTTAATCAGTACATAAGAATGAAAAAAGACCTTGTTGAGCTTGAAAATTGTAAAGATATAATTAAGATATCTGTTCTTATCTTTTCCAAGAATGTGAGATGGAATTTAAAACATTCACTAAAACAAAAATCAAGTTTTCCCAGCAAACCAGAAAGTTTGGGAACCCAAACTCCTTCAAAATTTATCTGATCAGGTCAAGGTAAGGATTCCCTATAGATGTTTTTAATGAAATCTTAGTCCTCACTCCCATTGGAAAAACTAAGCCATGGTCAAAGTTTTTCAAAATCTTGTGACTGATGTAAGCAATACACTAAAATCCCACTATAGGTCTGCCCCAATAGAGAGGCATTTACACAGGAAACTGTTTCATCTGCATACAGTAGGAGTACAGAAGAAATAACACACATGTATACTTATGAAGATTATGAGTAGTGAACTAATGAAAAATACAAGCACATTTCCTATTCTTTTATTCCAGCACTAAGGATGTAAACTGGCTATGCAACTTTAGCAGAGAGCCAAAAAAGGAAAAATTTAGAAACAACCACTTACTGGATTTTTTCCTTACCCCTGTGATATGGTTGTTCCAAACATCCTAGCACAATGCTGAATGGGAAAATAATCTCCTCCAAAGCACATTAGTAAAATCTTTTGAAGGTACATATGAGCATGACCCACAGATGATATAAGGCATAGTTTAAAACACGACTGGAAACCAGATACTGCTACTTTGTAGTTTGTCTTAAAGTTTAATGAAAGCCCAACATTTGAAGTTAATGCCTTCCTGGATAAACCACTTTTCTACAAAAAAGAGTATCAATGTTTCAAAAGAAGTTGCTACATGGTATTGGCCAAACGCTGTACACAACTATCCCCATTTAAGGATGCTGCCTAGAACAAAATAAAAGCAGCCTAACAAACAGTCACAGTTCATATATATTTGCAGGTATTTAAATAGTTGATACATGACATATGAAGTAAAGATAAAAATCACAAGATTGTACTTGTAGAGAGAGCTCTTCCTCTTCTTGTATTAGATGGGCAAGCTTGGGGTTTTTTTTAAATTGCAAATTAATAGCTGACATTTCTCTTTCCTAACATTTTCTAAGCTGATTAATTCTGAGAACCAATTCCAGTAAAGGTATCAAGCCAGACTATATTAAGTGATAAGGATTACACTAATTCATCCACAGCATCTTGATAAACAATCTTTCAGTGATGGATGAGAGGAATTTAATTTCTACCAACTGCAGGCTGAATTCCTTCAGAGTTTTATGACCTACTGAAAAAGGTCTTGCATACAGACATATAAACTGATTCCAGCAACCAAAGCAATCAAAATAACTTCTGCCTGATTACCAGCTGCAAATCTGCAAGCAGTAGTTTGTGCATTTGTGGTATTATATGCCCAAATAATAATAGATTTATAGGGACACTTTAGGTGGATTTTGATACTCCTTTTTCATGGATGTGGTCCCCTGCCCCATTCTGAAAGTGCTTAGCATCTCCCAGGGTCTGCATCCTTATTAGGCAATGATTCATGCTGAACTCTATCTAAATGGGAAAAATGACATGGAGCCAGTTTAATACAGAAGGAAATATGATTTTTCCCAACAGACAGGCCAGCCTGAGAAAGACCATCTCAATCAACATAAACATTTTACAAAAATTATGCACTTCAGTTGAGATCATTTACCCAGTTGGAAAAAGGACTGCAAAAAAAAATCATACCAGATAATCTGGAATCATAAATTCCTGTATAATAAACATACAAAATGGCATAGTATATGCACGTTTCATTTCTTATAACACTTACAGATTTATTACGTTCACTGAATTATCTTCAAATATTTCTCTCCCTCATGGATACCATTCTATATATATACAGTAAAATGTTTATATGTAGAAGATACTTTCTAGTGGTGAGATACATGATGTATGCACATTTAGTTTAGTAGTCCTGCACTTTAAAATACATTTTTCTCCTAAAAATGACTAATATATACACAAGGTGTTTCAAACTAATCTCAGTAATTTTCTTATCCATTGTCATTCCTAATAGCAGATCTTCAAATCCTTTGGAAGGACAATATCAAACATTTCATCTATTATAAAATCTGTTTTATTTGAAATCAAGCACTTTGGTGATGTTTCTCTTTTCAGGAATAAAAACTGGGAGCCCTGTTTTCATTTTGCTATGGCAAGACATAATTACTTAAAGGGTAGTGGAATGTACACAGATTTCAGGTAAGGTGCCAAAACCTAATGCTGTGCTACTGGTAACAGATTTCTATACCATGAAAAAAAATTGTCGTTAAGAAATCCATCTAAATATCTAGTTACATGTAATTCTTCATTGTCTTTATTCCTTGTGAAAACAAACTTGTATCTTTTAATATTTATGCTTAAAAAGTAGGTACAAGTATATTTGCTGTTATGGAATGAGTTTTCATGCTTTTTGATAGTGTATCACCAAATGGCTTGGGCTGGAAGGGACCTTAGAGATCATCTCATTCCAACCCCAATGCCATAGCCAAGGACACCCTGCTGTAGAGCAGCTACTGACAGCCCCATACAGCCTGGCCTTGAACTCTGCCAGGAATGGGATACCCACAGCTTCTCTGGACAACCTGTTCCAGTGTCTCACTCCCTTCAAAGTGAGAAAAATTCTTTCTAATATCTACTCTAAACAGGTTGAAGCCTTTAGCCCTTGTGGTATCACTTTATGACCTTGTAAAATAATCCCTGCTGAACTTCCTTGTATGTCTCCTTCAGGTACTGGAAAGCTGCAATGAGGTCACTCCAGAGCCTTCTCTTCTCCAGCAGGAACAATTTCAAATGTCTCGTAGGAAAGGTACTCCATTCCTCTAACCATCTTCATGGCTGTCCTCTGGACTTGCTCCAACAGGTGGATGTCCCAGCTGTGCTGGGGATCCCAGTCCTTTACGCAGTACTCCATGTGGGGCCTCACAAAGGAAAAGCAGAGGAGGATGACCTTCCTTTGATGCAAGCCATGATATGATTGGTTTTCTAGGCTGCAAGCTCACATTGCTGACTCATGTCCTCACCCACCAGTGCCCCCAAGTCCTTCTCAGCAGAGCTGCTCTCTATCCATTCATTCCCCAGCTCATGTTGATATTGGGGGTTTCCCCAGCCCAAGTGCAGGACCTTACCCCATATCAATATCAATATTGCACTTCCACTGCAAAGTTACTTGCAGTGCTCTTTGCCTTGAACTCTCACTTCCAACTGCGAATGTAAGCAATCCTTTCTTCCTTTTGTTTCGAGCCTGAATCAAAATCTCATCCTTTTTCCTTCTTTCCTCGTCCTTCTCCCAGTTGTCTGGAATGCCTCTTCTTGGGGAATTATGTCATTACTTAGATGTATTAAAATGCATTAGTGAATTACCCTTATGCAAATTATTATGAAAATACATAGTTGAAAATAACAAAGTTAAACACTAACTTCAGGAGGCTGTCAGGATTTGACAGGACTAAATCATTCATACAAACTGTGCATTAAATAAAAACTTCTATAGGTAAGATCCATTAATTTTTTCATTAATGCCAGTAGCATTTCATTAAGTAGTTTCCATAGCTTCTTGTATAATGAGCACAAAAGAGAGTCTTGCATTCAAACTAGGGCTTATATAAATGCAATGCTGCATAAAATCTCAGCTCTCAAACAGTGCAAAGAGTCAATGACATTAATGTAGCACCGGTGACTCCTCTCCTTTGCAAATATGGCTGAAACAGCAGTTTTCACAATGGATTTTATCCAAATTAACTTTATTTCACACTCAATTTGTTGTGCATAGTTTACCCTGTCTTTCATGCCAATTAACTTCCAGAAATGCTTGGTGTGCAAAATGAGGAAGATCTAAATGAATTAAATTGGAACTTAATTGTACTATGTGATAATAGCTGCTTTGCAGTTTACACAGTGGTTGCCATTAATGCACATGTGTTTTAATAAGTTGCATTTGTAATGTATTCACCTCAAAATCATCTGGGAAGCCAAAGTAAGCAGCTGTTTCAAAAGCCTGAAATTTCTTCTGTTGTCATATTAAAGAAGGGAGAAAATTTACTTGATCAACCAGCAAAGATGCTAAACACATCACTTTGAGAAGTTACAAGATACCAAGTGGGAATGAAATCTCTTATGATTGTCTTTCTGCTCATCATTAGTAAAGCCAATTAGTTAGTAGAATGCCCATTCCTTTTAGGCGCATTATAAACACAACTGAGTATCATTAACTTGCTATGAATGTGATAACCTCAGAGGTAAACAATATGTTTTTCAAATGCTGACCTAAATATTGGGAGACATTTTCCACTGGCTAGAACATCAGTCTAGCAGACAGAAATAATGGATATTTGTGTCAGGCTCCTCCACAGACTGAATCTGGTTATTTAATAGACGAGATATATGTATACACATAATGTCACCTGCACTTACATATATCTATACATATGTATATACACATTTTCACAGAGATTAGTTAATTGTGAAAGTTCTTTAAGATCTTTTGATGGACTTTTTTGAATAGAACTTGAGAAAGGGGTAGAGCATCTACAGGAATATTAAATAAACTTAGGTGAATGTGTGATCTTTATGAATGGTTTATGAATAGCAAGAATTTATTTTCTAGAATAGCAGTACTTATTTTCATGTGAGCTCTTTTCCTAAATTTATACATGAATATAATTCACTCCTATAGGCATTGTTATTGTCTGCAAATACAAATTTGAGTGTTACACCCAATACAACCCAATGTTTCTTATCACTTGGGGCACCGAGATAGTGGCCACAGAAGTGGCACAGAGAGTCTAAGATAGTCTATCTCTGTGCCACTTCTGGACCTCAAAGCTTTGGAACACGGCCACTGTTGACATCTCTTCTAAATATCGTGACTACAAAATGAAAATCAGCAGTCTTAGCCTTTTCTGGAATTTTGGATGCTCTGTGGAGAAGCATTCCATCTAGTCTCCTGGAGCCAGAAGAATGATTTTTGGGAATTAGAAGTGCTGGAAACATATATGACATCTTCCTTGCAATTGAGTCTTTCCTCTCTACCCTTCTCTGCTTGGAAAGAAAGGAACCAAAAATGAATCAAGAATAGCAAATGTTCTAGTTGCCTTCCTACATGGCTAATATTCAGAAGGGAAAAGTCACATGGCACCAAAATAAAGCAATGCATTTGTAAAAATTCTCTGTAGAATGGGACGTATAACAATGGTATTGTTTGCAAACTGCCTTTACCCTCTGTTTCAAACCACATATTTGTGAACTGCTGAACAGATCAGGATTAAGACCTGATGATACAAGTCAACAACTTTCTGGGATGATTTCTGAAAAATAGGATAAACTGTCTAAAATTTAATGAAATGTAAGGCAAAATTCAGGAAATTCTTGTGTTAACATTCTTGGAAAACAAATCTCTTTCTCACTGATGCAAAAGGAAGCAATGTTGTGAAGCACTTCACAACACACCGTGGAACTGGGACTGGCTGTTTCTTAATGAAATCCAGAGAAGCAAAATTAGAAACCTCTGTACAATTTCACAGGACTCAGAGGGATGCCCAGCATGATGGCTCCACTCAGTTATCTGTACTCTTGTGAAGAATATTTGATGAAGTGTAACATGTTTGCCTGGAGGCATGACCTGTATCAGTGCTAATTTTGCAGATTGAAGGATCAAGGAGTAATTAGACAAGCAGGGGCATCATTAAAATGTAGCATGTTTTCCTTTTATTCTCATAATTTTCAAACGCATTTGAGTTGTTTAAAAAGGAGAGACAAGTCAGTGTTCGCTGCATTATTAAAATTCTGAACTATGTTTTAAATCTTAGTGCATACAATGTTTCTCAAGACAAATTGCTATACCTAAGCAGTTGTTTCAAGCACTCTAGGAGATAAAAAAGGTAACTGGTTATATTCACTTTCCAGTAGTGGCAGAGGTTTGTCTGTGCTCCTTTAAGGATTTGCTAAAACAAAAGTGTATCTCATTTGCAGCCACAGTAATCAGCTTACCTTTAATCTTTTGTTTTCTTTATAAATAGCAAAGATTTATTTGCTTTGAGCTGTCTAAAACCAGAGCTGCCATAGATCATCCAAGAGAATTAATCTTTGTTCTCTGCAACCTGATTTCTGAAAACTGGGGGCAATGCAAAGAAGTCAATGCAAGAAAGTGAAATAAACACATTTTTTCCCAAATTCTGGGGTTGCTGTCACTAAGTTAAGATGTGAGAAAAAACATTTTTCTCCCAGGAAAAAATTTCAATTCAAGAGCAATTTTGAAGTAGTTCTTTATTGATTCAGATTTCATTGAAAATCCATTGCTACAAAATTTGTTGGCAAATTGCTGTCCTTCATTAAAAAACCCCATCACAGAATACTAAACACCAAGAAAGGATTAAACCAGCCAACCAGCAGAGCTACTCACCATGCTGTTGGCTCTTAGAATTTGGCAATGCTGATGGAATTAGGGCCTAAGCTTCTAACTGAACCAAACCAGATGTTAGCAAAACAGTTTATGTGTGCAAACCATAAGTGACTTCGTAATTTCTTGCTTTCTTTAGTTGGAATGCTAATTAATGTAGTCATGATTAATAACAGGATGCCTAATTGCTATTTTATTCCTTATCTGTAAATGTCCATTTTTATTTAAAAAGAGTGTTTTATTTAACTTGTATTGTATGTTTTTGAAGTACTGATTTATTTGTTGCCCCAAATTGCTTATTAGAAATGCATGACAAAGGGATAATTACAGTCAGATCTGGGCAAAGCATGTCACATGTTCAAGAGTATTATTTGAATCTATAACTGATTATATAAAATTAGTATGTGCAAATGGAAATTTCAGGTAGAGATTCAAATAATGTCAATAAAATGAAAAAATAATGAAAATTATGAATACTGTAGAAGGGTCATAACCAGTCTAAATGACAAGGAGTAATAACCTTTGCAGTTAAGACCATGTAATCTACCAAAGGATGACAATTACTTTCAGTTGTCTGAAACTAATACATCTGAACATCACAAGCCTAATACAGCTGTAAACTAATCAGAAAGCCAGGTGCTACACATCTTATATCAACCTTTTCCATGAATTAACAGAAGTTTTAGTCTTAGAATGACTTAAATTAAATGGGACATTAGTATTATACTTCTGGAGTGGCAGGTCTACTTCTCTCCGATAGAAATTTTGTTGGGTTTCATAAAGCTGGTCAGTGCCCTCTGAATTTCATCTTTCAATTCCTTTTACTGTAAATGTGATGAATATTGAGAAGATGGTTTTCTTCTTGCTCCATTGAGATCTAATGGAACACCCAAGTTGGTTTTTGTTTCTGTGTTTGGGTTTTTGGTTTTGCTTGGGTTTTTTTGTTTGGTTTTGGGGTGTTTGTTTGTTTGTTTGTTTTATAGGAAGTGAAACTATATTCCTTGAACTTTCCCAAATCACTTTATTTGTCTTACTGGATCATGAGACTACCTGAAAAAACAGGTGACATTATAGATCCTTTTTTCACTATTTTATATCACAGGAGAAAAGCATTAGCATTATTTTGATGATGTTAAAGCCACATCACGTGATCCTGTTCCTATAGTTTGAATCTTAATAATCTTAATAGTTCCTATAGGTTAAATCTATAGTAGATCTTTGCTCATAAAGTACTGACAGTTGCCTTTCATCATTCACAAGGGACAACAGCTGGTCAGTTTGACAGAGTGATCTTTGAAACAATATAAACACATAAATGGTGATCTCAGGATTCTTCTGAGCCCTTACTCCAATGGATTTTTTAAATGTTCTTCATTCTCTCAAAATAATGTTATTATTAAGGGTTTTTCTCAGGACAATTATTCTTCATGAAATTCCTGTATGCAGTTCATTGTGCAAATATACATTTAACCTTTTTTTTACAAAGTCAAATATTTTTTCTTGACAAGACCTTGAGCTAATTTTTGAGGAACTTGTCTCACATTGTAACTTATTTCTTTTACTGGGAAACATATGATGGTTGTAGTCTGACAGACAGGCTATGATGGCAATGGTATGGTAATACATAAGATCCTATTCTATATAGGAATCAACCTGTCTCTGCTTGGGAGGAAAACTTTGGGGTGAGCAGTGGGTGTGATTCTTTAAGGTTACTGTAGTATATTACCCAGACTAGAGTGAGTACTTTAATAAGCAGAAAAATGAGTATTTGTGCTTTTGCCATTGATATTTGCCAAATTATTTTTAAGGCAAAAGCCTTGACCACTCATAAGTATGGAAGATGAGTTATCACTTATCATAAACAAGACAGTGGTGACGCTAGATATGGTGGTCTTGCTCCAACCCAGGCAATCAGATTCCATTTACTTTAAATTTAAATTGTTTTCCGGTAGGTCTGGTGTTTTTTTCAAATATCGTCTAAGCTGATGACTAGAGTTTCTTCATGCTATGGAATAAGTAATGTGGTCTACCTGACACAGGGATGTATTTCAGCTATAGAAAATTGACCTGTTAAACACCCACCAAAAAAAAAAAAAAAAGCTATCATTAAAAGCTCATTATTCTCTGCTCCAGGTAGCTGCAGTAACCATGGTACTGATCTACACATAACACTAAAGGTACAGTACAATAATCCCTGTGGAATGGCAAATGTAGAATTTTAATGATGCCTGCTTTATTTAGGTTGTAAAGTGCTTTGGGAAAGGTATCCTTCAAGATGAAAGCTAGTACAGAAATATAAGCTATTGCTATTATGCTTTGAATTAATCACTACTTGCTTTCCCCTCCAGAGTGATGCAGAAAAACATCTTAACATCTATTTTACTTTCAGCCTAAAAAGAAAAAAGGCCTTCCTCTCATAAAATAGGATAAAGCAAAGAAAAATATAAAGCTCCTTCAAACCTGAAAGAAAGAAAATCAGTTTTGTGTTGATATATATAGCTTTCATCCTGCATTTCTTGAAATTGATATTCATCTGAAGGAAAGAAAATGACCTATGAAACAGAATCAAGTCCTTGGTTATTAAATATCTGCTAGGACAGATTCTGAATGGGTAATGTCTGTAAGCCCCTAAAGTAGGGGAACTGAGGAGAAAAAGCCTACCACCCATTTAACACTGTTACTGTAAATGAGCCACTATCATAATGCACAATAATTATGCTATGCAGACTCTTAATTAATTAAACTTCAGTGTGTGAGGGGCAATACACTTAAACAAAAGAAAGGCAGAAAAAATTAAAATTGGGCTGGATAATATATTAATATAAAGGATAATAAAATTTACATAAATAGGCACCCTTAAAATTTGCACTCTTAAATAGCTCAATGGGGATCTTGTTTTCAGTGTACAGTGGTACACACATATAGTTAGATGCATGTATTGGTGATCTATGGGATGTAAATCAGCCTTTGATTATTTGATTTCTGTCTCAGAATATAAAATTAGTATCATAGAAAATAGAGAATTATCATTGAGGCAGGGAGGGACATCATGTTTTTATTCCATGTCAAAAGAGTGCAGAATAGTCTTGTGTACAACATTCTCTTTCTCCTTTATGCATGTCCAGCATTCTACACAGGTGAGATAGTCTAATCATGGCTGTATGTAATGATTTGACTTGGAAAGGACCTTTAATGATCATCAGGAACAGCCAGCCTGCAATGAGCAGGGACATCTTCAACTGGGTCTGTTTGCTCAAGTGCCATCCAACCTCATTTTAAACAGTTCCATTGATGGGGCATCCACTACTTCTCTGGGAAACTTGTTCCAGCATCTCTGCACCCTCATCATTAAAAAAAAAAAGAAGAATTCCTTGTAGCCAATAGAAATGTGCACTGTTTCAGTTTAAACCACTGCCCTTTGTGCTGTCACTACAGGTCTCGGTAAAATATTTTTCTTCATCTTCCTAGTAAGCCTCCTTTTTATATTGTAAGTCTGCAGTGTGGTCTCACACAAGTTTTCTCTTCCCCATGTTAAATAATCCAAACTGTCTCATCCCTTCTTCATAAAAAGGGGTGTTGCAGCCCTCTGATGATTTTTGGAATGTCCTCTCTAGGAACTGTAGCAGGTCCATGTCTTTCTTGTACTGGGGACCCAGGAATGCATGTATCTAACCTTGATCATAGGGGAGAAGATCTAGCTGTACTTTATAGAATCTCCAGCTTAACACTTGCGGGAAGAAGAAAAATAGTTTTTGTTATTACCCACTCTGCTGAGAAAAGCTGTTCACCTCAGCCATAATATCCAGAAGCCTACATGGGAATTTGTTGGGGCATAGGAACGCAAGCCAGAGTCTGAAGAGATTCTGTATTGTCTTGTCTGATAATTTTAGAAAGTCATTGTGGGTCTGAAATGATTTGAGATCAGTGGGTCTCATTGCAGAAAACAGGTTGACATGGAGTCTGAACCATACTACTCACTCTTGTCACAGCACCCATCAATTATTCTTGAGGTAGAGTGGCACAGAAAAATGCATGTCTTTGGATTCTTTCTTCTATTCTTTGGGTACTGTAACACATGTAGGTGATATGTACATATGTCACTGTATGTATCAGTCTGGGAAGTGGCATTGTTTAGCCTGGAGAAAAGGACAGGACGCTCAGCAAGGACCTTACCACTCTTTACAACTGCCTGAATGAAGGTTGTAGTGAGTTAGGGGTCAGCCTCTTCTGCCATCTCTCAAGTGAAAAGATGAGAGGAAATGGCCTCAAATTGCATCAGGGAAGGCTCAGATTAGATATCAGATAAAAAAATCACTGAAAGAGTGGTTAGGCACTGGAATAAGCTGTTCAGGAAGGTGGTGTAGTTACTCTCTCCAGAAGTGTTCAAGAGGTGTCTGGATGCGGCACTTGAAGATATTATGAGGTTTAGGGGCAATTATGGCAGTGCTGGGTTGGTGGTCAGGCTAGATGATCTTGAAGGTCTCTTCCAACCCTTAGGATTCTGTGACATAAATATAAGATTGCTAAGATATAAGCAGATTCAGAGTCTTTCAGTTATGAGAGGATTTCTTCTCTGAAGAAGGTTCTATCAGTGGGTGGCTTTCAAAGGGTCCTGATGAACAGATGATCCTGTCTTTGATTTTATCTAGGACACAGATACGGAAATGTAGGTCAACTAACCAATGATGCAAAAATCATAAGTGAAAGTACAGCAGTGGAAACTAATTAGCTATAGGTACATCAATGAAGAACATCTGGCCCACCCTACCACACAGGTATGTATGCTGTACTTCTTGCAAAGCTATAGCAGAATCAGAATTCCTGTCTGACTTTCTAAGTGGGCCTCACTCCCTCCTGTCCTGGACTCCACTTAGATGACACTCTTTAATAATTGCTTAGATACTGCACACTCTGTACACAGTGCAGGAATACACCAAAACTGCCAGTTCAGTACACACTCCTGGCTGACTGCAAACACTTTGTCAGCTATTAATGTCTTTATCCCTTCCTGAGAGCTTAAGCATGGGAATGAGGATGTTATTTAGTATAATAAAGCCAGAACTGGCTGTTAAATTAACACAGCAACTCAACCAAGAGTCCCATAAAAGCTGTTTATCTCCTCTTTTCACACAAACTGAACTCCAGCTAGTCTGAGTTTGGCCGTCTCAATTCCATGCTGTTCCATGGACACAGCACAAATACTGTATAGCTATAGATGGTTACTGTATTAATTTCATATTTCTCCCCTCTCCAGCTAATAATTTAAAGCAGCAGCTGGTAATTGCATGTTTATCTCCCTCTTTGCCTTTAAATAATCACTTTCCATTACTTCCAAGAGATACATGATGTGTCAATGTGTCTGAAGTACTTTTTCTTAAAGCCAAATCCATTCCTTGCTGCTAAGCAAGCCAAAAATTGTGTTTTCCTAGATTTGAGGATGCCTCAAACACCCAGAGATGCTTTATCCAAAACCACACTTAACCCTAAACACTGGAAGATTATATAAATCACGTATCAATTATTTTCATGCTATTTTGATTTTGCATCTGAAGAGGCAAAACACAGACAGTGTTCAGGCAAAACACAGAAGAGGTTTCTACAGAGAAGTGGAAAAGAAGGAATTTAAAAGATGACAGTCATCTTGTTCTCCTCTCCTTATTAGCAGCCATAATTTGATAACAAAGGACACACTAGTCAGAGTGGATCTCTAAATGCAGACTAAAGTATGAATGGCAAAGCAAATCTACTCTCAAAGTTGCCAGTATTGTCTCTGAAGTGACTTCTCATGATTTCAGCCTTCTGGGTTAAATGCTCAGTTGGTGAATATTGATGTAATGTCATTGACTCTAACGGAGTCAAACTGAATTAGATGAGCCGAGGATCTGAATGTCTCTCACAGTTTACTGAAGCAGATTCCTTGTACCAAAAATTGCCTTTTTATTTTCATGAAGATGTCATGCCTAGCAGGAAATCGCAGTTCTTGCACTTTGTGAGTGTTCCTCAGGTATCTCCTGTCTTGCTGAAGTTGGTTGATGCCTTGTTAAACAGTGCATGAAACCAGTTGGACAAGTGAGCACAGTGAGCACAAGGGAGAATTTTCATCACACCGTCACAGCTTGCTTGCTTTCTAACATAATAAATTCCACGCCTCCTAGACAGCTTCCCCAGAGAACTGCACATCCAAAATCCTCTAAACGTCAGAAGTCTGAAGAAATAAAGATAAGCTGTTTACTCTTAAAATGATGGGCCCAGCAGATTAACTCCCAAAGACTTGGGTCTGTATCTGCAAGCTGAAAAATTAAGCTGTTGCTACAATAATATCAGTGCACGGCTGTAGAGTCCAGCTCTCTCCAAGGCAGTAATGTAACTATTGTATCAAGAAGATCTCCATTAAGGATTTTGCAGGTGTTTGAGGCTAATTGTGAAAATGTCAGTGGGACAGCTGAGTAACCCAATCAGAGAGGACTTATTTTTGCAGTGGCTAAATGGACCTTAATGGTAATTTACCCAGAAAAAAATGAAAAATGTTTTGTTACTTTGTAAATAACCTCACAATATTTAGTGTCCAAACATAACAATTATTTGAGACTCTCATGTGTTTTTCCTCTCATCTTTTTATTTTCTTATTGAGGTTGAAGAAAATAATCCTGAAAGAACATTTAACCCATATTTTAGTCTTGAAGCTGACTTCAAGACTAAAATAATAGTCTAAAGCAAATCATAAAGACACGATTGTTTTAAACCTCTTTTAAAAACTTATCTCTGTTTCATACCTCCTCAAGAAAAAGAACCCCAAAAACCAAAAATCCAAACCATTGATTAAGACTTGACTCAGGACATTTGAATCCTTATTTTTGATGCTTCTTTTCACCATTCATTCAGATTAAAAGGTGGTCCTTCAATTCTATATAATGATTGGGCTTTTATGACACACTCAGTTTCTAGGGTAAAGTTTTTTAAAATACTTCATGGCTGAACTGTATTTCACTGTTCTGATCATCCAGAATATTTTGATTTCTTCTGACACTTTGTAAGATTCATCAGCTAAAACTCAGACCATGGAGGGAGGGCAGTGAACTAACATTTAGAAAAACATAGTGCAAAGATAAGTGTTAGGTCCATTTCCACAGACAGGATCCAGTTGTGTTTGAGTAATGCATATCCTAGAAACCACACTGTAGAACATGAAAACATCAGTGAAATCTCTTTGTTGGGTTTTCCAGTGCAAGCCCAAGGCTGTTTAATAAGAGAAAATAGGAAGAGTTTGGAATATTTTGTTTTGGATAGACCCTTAAAAAGTACATAAGTTTTACTTTTGCAATCCACTGTGGGAATTTTGGTTTTGACAGCTCAGCTTGGCTTAGGCAGTGCTCTTGATGCAGTTACCTGTCATTTACAAGTAGCAAATCTCTACTGATTTTCTCAGCAGATGTCAGCCACAAAAATCACAGCTGGTTAGACAACTTGCTTGTAAGAAAAAAGAAGAGCAAAAATGAAAATACATTTGTAATTTTCCAGCAAGCAGTTCTCTCGTATGAAACCCGTAACTCTTTACTCCCGATTCCTGTGGAGCACCTTTCCCTGTCCCCAGACACCACCACTTGGGCTCGTAGCACACGTGTGAGGAACGGTCGGTGATGCAGGTGCAGCGCAGGTGTTCAGGAATCTATCAGCGATGGATAGAAGGCAGACAGATGGGAAGGCACTGCTCTCTTTTTCCCTTGCTCAAGTCATGAAAGCCAACAGGCTGGCTCCCTAATCCGCTGCCTGGAACTCTCCCTTATCTCAGTTTTTGAGCAGGGCGCTGTGCACGCCCTTATCGCCGGCGGTGCCCCGTTGCAGGATAATTGCTGGTTGCTGGGTGAGCATCGCAAATCCGATTGCACGGATGGAGCTCAGCGCTTCCTGCCGGGGAACCTCCGGCCCCGGCTCCCACAGCTTAAGGAGCAGATCTGCTTCTCAGTAACAGAGACAATGAAACCAGAAGCTGTTCTTAATTTCACTAGGAGAACATAATGATCTTACTCATCAGCTAACAATGACAGTATTTGAACTCCCTTTTTGCACCTAGAAGAAAAGCATTTATTCAAACTAGTAATTATCGTTAATAGGAAGAACCAGGCTAGCTATAATGGATGAATGTGATGTAGGAAGCCCTAAAAAATGAGAAACCTGCATCATAAACAGAGGAGAAGCAGACCTTTCTTGCTTTATGAAACTGCTAATATTTCGAAAATTTATTTGTTTATCCAAGCTATTTCAGATGAATGAACTGTAGGGGAACAGCTAGATGTTAATTTTCTCCATCAGCAAGAACTTCCTAGAAAAACTATACATCTTCTTACAGTCATCTGAGGCAAGAATATTTTAAATACATTCAGAATAACATTAATTCTTAAGAGATACCTGTGGTTTTTAATATTAATTATTTATATTTCTCATTATTTGTTCCTTATCCTCTCATTTCAGAAGTTCTATTTATTTGAACACAGATCAAAAATGGTATTTTGCAAGTTAATGGCCACTCTGCTAATTCTAATGATGAACTGCAACACCCTCGCAGACTAAAGACTATTTATCCAGTGCAGAAATACAGTTACTTTATGACCAGAGAGAAAAGTGTAAAACCCATAAGCTAATTTATAAAATGGTTGCTCTGCACAAGTTTATTTGGGTTATCAAATTAATACTATAGTCTCAGAAATATATATAATTTTAAGTAACTGTATATATATATATATATGTTTCTGCATATAAATGGAATGAACTTTTAAACTTTACTCTCTCTGTTTTCAATGATGACTTAAACTTCTCTGATCAAGCATACTGGCAAATCACTGACTACATATTCAGCTTAAGAAAGAAATTGCAAATTGAGCATTCATGCATGATTTTATCTTCTTTACTATCAGTGAATGCTTTAAAATCCTCCTGATCCTTTAAAAAAAGCTGCACAAACCAAAGTGATTTTTCATTACAGAACTAAAACTGATTGTCTGCTAGCTTTTAATGTGAAAATAAAGAAATATCATAGAGAAGGAGAGACGGAGAAATACTAAATAAGTATAAACATACCAGTATACTGAAAAACCATAACAGTACTGTCAGAATTGATAAGGATTCTAGAGAAAAATGCAGGAACTTTGAGGAAGCAAACACAAGGCAATATGGATATTATATTTGCTCATAACTGTAGTAGATCTAATGCTTATAAGAAATAAGCTATACATATTTTTAACTTTTAGTAAATGAATTAACACACTTCATATCTCACTTGGCCATTCAGATTCATACAAAAGTATCTCTAACCAGAATGATTATTTAGGAGGTGGAGTAAATGCTTTCTAATAATTTCCTTTTTTTTATCTGAATGAACATTTCTTCTGATAGCATGGTCATAAACTTCACATTTCTAAACTAATCTTAGCACTTAAAAACTACAGTCACATTATGTAAATGATCCCTGTGATGGTATCTGAACAAAACATCCAAAACTGAAAAAAAGTCACATTTGCTGGTACTAAATGACTATGCTGGTGTTCTAAGGACCATTGTTTATTTCCTCACAGAGATTATATGGTTTTCTATTTTCTATGTTGAGAATAACCCAATATTTTTGAAACTATTGAAACACAGAACAGTGGTTAAAAAAGAAGCATGATTTTATACCCTGCCCTTCATCACAGTTCCTTGTTACGGCTGTGATTCAGAGTTACAAAGGTCAGTGGTAGCTGCTCCATTGACCTCCTGATCCATTTCTTTCCTAAATGCTTCCTTTCTTGCAGCTTGCCGTTTCTGGTACTGTGTATGGTAAAAAAGACAAATTACACATTCATGCCTTTCTGCCCTCTGAGTTTAGCAGCCCATGAAGTACAGTTCCCCCATTCCTGGCCACCCCAAAGGGCTGTATCTATTACCCACTGAATTGATTACTCATTGATTTTCCTGTCACTGCTCCTTATCCATCAGCAGCAAGACAGAAAATAACCCTCTCTGTAACTCTGTATGTGGCACACGCAATAAGCTGTGAAGCTGAGACCACACTGGTGAAATGATAACTGGATGGCTTGGGAAATTATGCTCTTTAAGCATTTTTGACAGATTGATACCTACAAGCCCTGCATTCTCACGACTGGAGGGCATGCAGCCATCTCCTTGC
The DNA here is from genome assembly GCF_028769735.1 of Zonotrichia leucophrys gambelii. NCBI lineage: Eukaryota > Metazoa > Chordata > Aves > Passeriformes > Passerellidae > Zonotrichia > Zonotrichia leucophrys. The sequence continues at coordinate 37,743,942 of NC_088175.1, read as the reverse complement.
AGTCCTTCACAGGAAAAGATCATGTGCACTTCTTCCTAAGTGAAACAAGGTGGCTAAAAATATCTGTTCTTTTCTGTTTGAAAACTATGTGAAGACATTTATTGTTTTGTAAATGGAATTTGAAAAATCATGTCCAGTTTATAGATTGTTTCCAGTCAGCTGAATGTGAATGTTTGATGTGCAAAACTCTGAGCAGTGTCACTGGGCACAAGATTCACATAACTCATTGGTACAATTTTTGAGAATTGAGTTTCATATTCAAAATGTTCACACTAGTACTGATTTCAAAATGCAGTTTCTCAAAATGTCTTTCAATGTCTTCTTTCTTCTTCCCTATTGAACTTGCCATAGTAACTTCATTAGCTGTCAAATTTGCAAAAAACAACACAAAAGGAAAGCTAATGGCAAAAGGAGAAAAAATTAAGACAAAGTTCACAGAAAAAAAATTAATATTAAAAAGTAGCAGTATTGCCTACTTTTTCAGCAATTAATAGAAAGTTTTCAGCAATGAATAGAAGCCCATCACGATCAGTCTGAATTGCTGAGTGATTTACTGTACTGTGGTTGCTTCCCTTTGTTTCTGTAACACACTGTATAATTTATGGTCGATTTAGAGAATGCATGGCAAAACTCATGAATCTTTTTTGTTCTGAACTGGAGTTGATATTAAATAGATGTAGGAGGCATAAAAGCAGTCTGTTCCTGCATAATTGGGGTGATGCTGTATAAAATTGTAAAACATGGTCAGAGGGATTAATTAAGCTAATACGCAACAGTGACCCCAGTTTGTGCTCTCTGCTATGAATCCTGCTGTTGCAAAATGTCGGATTTTTTAAAAACATCAAACAGTAAGAGAATAAAAGCTACGATTGACATGCACAGATCTCAGCTTAATTGTAGTTGTTATCACCACAGTAGTCAAGAAATCCCTCTTAGAGGTCACAGTGGCTGCTGCAGGGATAATTTCACACTTTATAGAGGCCAGCAGACCCTTTGCAAGCTACACACCAACTGATTTCAGTAACACAGCATCTACCTGTTTTTCTCAACATATAATTTGCAGCATCTTATCTGCTGTAATGTTCAGCAGATTAGCAGCCTAAAAAATCAGCCCTCTATCCAGCTGAGGAGGGATAAATAATTGATGGTTGGAACTATAACCAAAAGGAAGTAATTTTTCCTCATCAGGTCACTCAGATTCACAAAGTTCTCAGGAAAGAAAAAAAAAATCTATAATTTTAAGTAGAAAATGATGACATGCTCTCCTAAAGGAATAATATTTTCCATGGTTTGTGGTGATAGTATAGCATACCTGTGTGGGAATGAGACAGGTACTATTTTATTTACTTCTCAAGGGGAAACAGACCCAATAGTCTTGTTTTATTTAATTATTGTTTTTCCCAATTTTTTTTGTCATTTTTTGTCAATTTTTATGCTGATTCAGAGCATTTCAATGTCACCCTAATGAACAGACTGTTCAAGTAAGAAGATATAAAATAATCTTTATTTTATGTTAAATATCCACTATTCAGAAACATTATCCACCTTACAAAACTCAGGAGTGAGAATGAAGCATATTTACCTGTGTATTGCTGTAGAGACTTCTTGTGGAGACAGTCATAAGTGAACAGGAACATTCCATTTACAAATGTTTAATTTCACCCTCTTCAGCTAATTTAGCTTAGAAGTTACCATCAGGCAGCTGTTGAAATATTAATTATGAATGGCTTTCAATAAGGTTAGGTTCATATTCACAGAAAGTATTTCTTCCTGACATTTCAATTCTAATGACTTCCTACTTCAATATTCTAAAAGTTTAAGATTTACACATGAATGCAGTGTTTGCAACAGTGATACTTACCATATTGAATTTTTCTGTTTATATGAATGCACAGAAAGAAGCATCTCTACACAAGATATTTCATTACTGTCTCAGATCAACTTCAAATCACAGAGCTGTTTTAGGAGCAGTACATGGACCACACGCAGGCAAACTGGAATAGCCTGAGCTGTAATATGTTGTTGCTCTTGATTTTTACAGATAACTACATTATACTCAGTGCATTCCTAATGCTGCCCATTGACATAATTCAATTTGACCACTGATGGAAGAAGAGGTGCTGTTATTTGAACTGGCTATGGAAAAGCAGTATCTACAAGAAAATTTATTGCAGGTGAGGTGTTCATTGCAACTTCTATTTTTTTCTGTGTTTCTTGAAGAAGAAATAGACTAGACTACTAAATTTTATTATTTAATTGACAACATATGAAAACATTTGTCCTTTATATTGCTCAAATGAGCCTAAAGTCTAAAAGGCATACAGTGAGAAGACACAGAAGTTACAGTAATTAGCATTTTAAAGAAATTAACATGAACTCAGGACATAGTCCAGGAATGATGATTTCCATAACTGGCATGCATATTACACTGTACAAAGACATGAACTTATCAAGAACAGGCATTTGATGGAAAATCTCTGCATCCTCTGTCATCTCAGCTCCTAAGCCATGCCTTGGTCTGTCCCTGCTGTGTACTGAACAGCCAAAGTTATAAAATGCTCTTGGCTGTGGCTTGATCGATTCTTTTTGCAGCAGGCAAACATCTTTAACTAAAACGTGTTCATTGTCTGCAGCTGCCCAAAGATCCAGCTCTGCCCCTGTGGCTGGGCTTCAGCTTCTGGTTACTGCATTTTATTTAGCCTGACAAATACAGTCTTACACTATTAATTCTCAGAGTGATGATGCTCTGAGTTATTCTGCTCTTTAGTCCCTTTGGCAAAACCTTACCTCTTTCCATAATTTTCCCTCTAGTTTTCCTTTCTCCAGTGCCTTGGACATGACTATTATCAGTAGCTTCCCCACCTAAGACATGCACCCACTTCAGCATCAAAATGAGGCACCACTCTTTTGGCTAAGTTTTAAAAACAGAGCTCCATTCCTTGAGTCCTGCTCAGGGTTTGGATAGCAGGCATGATGGTGATAGACAATAACAATTGTTACAACAGGACTGCTAAATTTTTGTGCAAACTTCCTTTCACTATGATAGATTTTTTGTAACCAATCCCAAGATTCCTTCCACCTTTCTTGCATGTCTTTATCTCAGCATTCCTGTATCTTTTCAATGTTTGGGTCAGGCCTTTCAACCAGTGGCAAGGCATGTTCAGTAGCTTAATTCCAAATGGAGGAGCACCTTAGCCTCAGCAGAGAGGCTGATCAATAGTTTAATCAGAGATACTGTTTCTAATTCCCGCCGTGCTGCTGTACCATTTCTTTAGCTTGGAATGCTGCAGATCCAGGGTCAAACTGGGGTCATGCTGAGACATGAGCCAATGGGAAAGAAAGGAAATATACCTGGCTGCTGAATGCCTTTGGAGCTGCCAGATGAAACAAAGAGGGTGTATAAATCCATACACCATGCTTGTACTTCCACTCTGCCTCAGGAGCAGTTTATTTGTATTAAAAGATCAAGAAGTTGTTTTCATGAGAAGAAAGCTTTCAGAAGGAGTAACAAGAAGAGTAACAGTGTTAAGGGAAATTTAAATGTATTTCTTCAGTGCCTCTGAATTGAAAAACGAACTCATACTTTATTTCCCAGCTAGGTGCGATATGATTTACTGAGTCTAATTTTGGAGCTGTTTACATTTTATTTTAGTTGATTAGTGTGAGCTACTGAAATATCCCTGCAGCAATCTTATTTCTGCAGAAGCATTTATTGATATTCACCAGGTAATTTATGCTAATGCAGAGAACATTTACAGCTGTTCTCTTCCAATACTAGCACTTACAGATGTTTTGTCAGTCACTTAAAAACACAAGGTGTACAACTGGATTACTTAAATGTTCTAATTAGTACAGTTGCTGAGAAACAACGGTGAACAACAAAACGTGTTTTTTGCATGATTACTTGTACCAAATAGGTCAATAAACAAAAATCACACCTATGCCTGCAATAATATGAAGTAAACAATAATCTTCAAAAGATCTGTAATGATTTCCACCAGGCTAGGTCCAGATATCCAGTATAGCATCAAGAATAAAATCATTGAAAGCAATGTGAGATGTTTAGGATGGAAGAAGGGCAAATTTCCAAATCTTGCCACCTCAAAAATAAAAAATCAGTGTTCATTTAATGTTATTGTTTTTACTCATAACACAATCAAATGTTATTTTACACTACACCTTTTTTCCTCTATTTAACTGCCTTTTTAGGTCCAGACAGACTGCTCACATGTCAGAACTAATCAGCAGTGAATTAATTACAAACACAGATTTAGTAATTGCCTCTTTGCTAGAATTTAATATTTGCCTTCCAGTAATCTAGCAAGGAAGTCAGCAGTGCATTGTTCAGCATAGTTCCAAGGGATAAAGAAGAGTTTCATAACTACTGTATTTTTAGTCTTTTCAATGACTCTTAATTAACTGAAGCATATAGTACAAACACTGCTGGAGTAAAAACCTTGTAGTGATTCTACCAGGACAGTCACAATTTTAATCTGTTTGGAATTCCTGCAAACATTTTTGCAGATATTCTGGAAATACCTGCCTGGTTTTGAATGCTGGTAAAAACCCTGCAAATTTATACAGATTAGAAAGCACATGAAAAACAGAAAACAGCCTCTCACCTGACATGTTATTGCTTAGGGTATAAAAAGTAAACCTAACCATCCAATACTAAGGCAGTGGTGCATGATTTCAAACTGTGATTTCATTATTACAGCTAATGGTAAATAAAATATTTAGTATAGTAAAAGTCTACTAGGCTGCACAGAAACGAAAAAAGACCATGCTGAAAGAGAGTCTGCCAAGGTACAGGCTGGTGCTGAAGTTATGCCCAAATTACTTCATACAGCTAGTGATGTCTCTAAAAAGGTGATAAACTTGTCCAGTTTCAGAAGAAATGGAGTTCTTCCCTCTCTGGCATTAAAGGGGACACACCTTGCCAAGAAAGGAGCTTTGAGAGTGCAGGAAAAGCTGCCACCGTGTGCGATGGCTCAAGTCAGCTACAACAAACCAAACAAACCCTCTGAGGAATTGTAAGGGGCAGGGCTGAAGTCCCAGAGCATCACTGGCCCTGCAGGTCCTTTGATCAGCTTCAGCAAGACTTCAGCTCATAGGGGGACTCTTAATTTTCAGAAGAGCAATTTGTTGTTTTTGGCACCTTCTTTAAAACCTGTTCTCAGCTGACTGAACAGTGTCTTCTGTGGGTTTCCTTTAAGAAAGTGTGCAGATATTTCCACAAACAAATCCATTAACTATCTTAATTTAATACTCTCCCTCTAAAACACGATTTTGGAGTAGAGGGCTATCAAATAACTTCTCCATTAGAAGTACTTTTTTCTAAATCCCATTTTCAGGTTGATTTTTTCCTGATGCATATTTAACATATATGTATTATATGTTTTGATACTTTTAATCTAATTTCCATGGGAAGAAAAAAGTTAGGAATATTAGACTATGAAGAACCAAACCCAGAAATCAGATATTGTATCAGAAAACCACTCACCTGCTTTTGCAGCTGAATTTATAACAGATAAAAAACAACTTTGTGAGCAAAGCAGTATGGAGGTAAAACATTCCCTACCCTTCCCCCTTCTTGTGTTAATAAACAAAGTAAAGAAACATGGAGGTTATAATTCCTGCTATTTCCCTTCTTTAGCTGGCAGAATGTTAAGCAATGGATGGCTTTAAAAACGTCTGTTTGGCCATGAATGCTTTTGGCCAACAGCATCGTGGCTTTTTGAACAAAACATGCAGTCAAGTCATATTGGGCCAGATCATCAAGCAGCTGTAGCTGCAATAACACCTGTCAGCTGAATGTTGTACCTAGTATCTTGGTCTGATTTATGGAAAATAAAAACCTCTAATTGAATTCAATAGGGGCCCTTTCCTTTCATGTAAGATTGTAACCAAAATAAATGAAGTTAGATAGAAGGTCTTCAACATAGGGAAAGTATAAATTCTGCAGCATTACTTTGCAATAAGGTAGACAGATATTCTTATTTAATTTACTTAAAGTGAGGGTTTCTGACATAGGGAAGTTTGGGTATTTGAAAGATCAAAGCTGATAGAACTAGTTTAATACTTTTAAATAAACTGAGTATATTCAAATCCTTGGACTGGATGCATTCTTTTGCTTTGACTTCAATAAAAAAGAAGCAGTAAGATGTTATTTTCAATTTGTATGCAAAGTGTGTTGAGGGGCACAAAAGTGTAATGGGCCATTACATTTGTTTTAAAATCATGTGAAAAATTTTAATATGAAATACCAAAGACTTTTCTCTGAGATTTTCATAAGAAATGGGTAAATGTTTATTATGTGAAACTGCGTACAATATTTCTTTCTGAATTGTACTGTGAATTACCACCTTGAAACTATGCTTGTTAGAAAATATTTAACTGTCTCAGTCTAGAACAGGAACATTTTGTCCTATATCTGCTTGTTCATTGTCTACTGCTGATTGTTAATTTAAAATATGCAACTCATGCTATAAAATACTTGAAACATTTTTTCTTTTTTCTTATTTGCTGAATACCTACAGTGTACTCCATCCATCGCATTACTAGGAGAGGCAGACAGACTCAATTTTACCTTCCCTTAAATTTGTTTAAAGCCTAGATCTAGAGGGCGATCAGTGAGTGCAACACTGAGCACGGGGGACATGAGAGCCCCTGTGGCCACCACCCATGGGTGGGCACCCAAGGAATGAGGCAGCCAGTCTGGCAAACCAGACTTGCTTGGCATTCCATGAAATCGGTGCTGGGATACTTTTGCCTGCCCAACCGTCCCTTGCTTGTGATTTATTTTGAATTCAACCTCACCCAGGTTTGATAGGTTTTAAGTTTAGATGTTAAGTTTAGATGTTTAGTGGGATTGGTTTTTTGTTGGATTCGCTTGCTCAGGCATTTTCTTACCTCCACAGAAATGTTGGACAACACTAGTTTTAGCTGGAGAATACTCTTCAGCAAGACACTGGCAATATTAATTGTTTTTTAATTGTCTTTGATCTAACAGACAAGTAGCATAGCTGCTTGTGTACAATAACTCCTACACAAAAGAATTGCTTAAGTATAATAAACTTTAAGTAACCCTAAACAGAATTTATAAGTGCATATTTATTCATAGACTTATTTTTTATCGAATATCAGTATGAAAAATTCAACTTTAGAGAAATATATATTTAATTAGGGTGCATATTTTCTTTAATATCTATTGCTTTTTATTCTTTCGTTTTGGATTTGTACCATAAGAAACTTGATACTGAATTCTTGTCACCCTTGCTACAGTAAATTAGAGGTCTTGCTACTTAATATTTCTGAAAATCAGGCCCAATTGTTGTCCTTTTAAAGGGAGAGATTGATAAAATTGTAAAGGGAATTATTTTAGGAACTGTGGAATAGAATATGATGCACTGCAAACAATTAGGCAAGTATCTGTGTGAGCTTGAGAGGAAGAGCTGGGACATAAGTAAAAATAAGTCAGATTATACCTCTCTGAGCTGGGTAATTTGAGTTTTTTTTAATTTTGAAACTCCTCACGATTGTGATTCCTGTCAATGACACACTCCAAAATATAAATTACTTAGAAGACGTTTTAAAGTTTAAATGTCAGGTTTAAATGTCTAAATTATAGCTTAACTGGATTTTAATGTTTTCACAACATAATGTTTTTATGACATTCAAAGGCTTGAAATTTCATGAGTGCATCTTTTGATATTTTGGTTCATACCTATGTTTGGCAATGAAAATGATTCTACTTTTATTTTTAAAAATTTGGCCCCCATTATATTACCTTGTCTTTTTTTTTTTTTATTTTTTCACACTAAAAGTTTAAAGAAAATCAGCAAAAAGCATAGAACAATGTTGAATAAAGCTTCATGTAAGAAAAATAATTTCAATGTCCTATTAGAACAGGTAAGACTTCCTGAAACAATATTTCAGTGTTTAAAAAAAAAAAAAAAACATAATGGCAACGGCTTATGCAAAATGTAAGCTAGGAAGAGCAGTCAAGATTTCTTTACAATGTTCCTGTTCTCCCAGTTCTCTGAATTCAATCTCTGAATTGTAACAAATTCCATAAAATTGTAGCATACCTCTCTCAATTTTTAGGAGCTTTCTGACAAGAGGCAGGAATTATTTACCCCACAGTTTCATGGAGGAAATGTGTGTTTGAAATGTCTCACTGTTGTGAAAGTTCAGCTCCCAGCTGCTCTGGGGCTCACAAGGATGCATGGCTGGAGGATTTGTCCACAGGTGAGGAGATGTTGCTGTGTCAGAAAAACACTGGGACAGTGATTTCCTCCAACTGATTATTGTGCCTTGTGTGTTTGTAGCACTTGCTATTGTCTGTGATGGTGAGGATAGCTGTGTTTTCTCTGAATGTTTCCGTGCTCCACTATTGATGTGACCAAACTATTCTGAATCATGGTAGTCTTTATCTAACATGATAGTTATTGTGCCTTTGCGGCTGGAAAATTGTTGCTGTATTACCCAATCTTCAGCATTCTTCCAGGAGGGTGATAAATTTTGCTGTCTTGAAATGGGCTCGCTTTTCTTTTTTGTCCCTGTCATTGGGTTGTTCAGGACTTTCTCTATAAGTATAAAATGTGGCACAAATCTCTTCTATCCTTTTCCCTCTTCCTTCAAGATCTTGGCATGGCTTTTTGTTTGCACTGATCTTTTAAAATATCAGATTGGGCATGAAAACAAGGGCACTCCTGGAGATTGGTACTTTTGAAGGCACAAATAACTGAAGCCCTAATTCCAATTAACAATTTCAGAAGTGTTCTGATATCTCAGGGAATTTTTTTATCTCTAGCATGAATATTGGTAGCTTTTTGTCTGCTGCTTATTGATGGCTCCTGGCTGGCATTTCTGGCATTCTGCAGTAGTCATTTGCTCTTAGCTGCTTTTCATGTAAGAATATCAAAGCAGTTTAGAAAATAGTAAGTATTATATGGATTTTGTAGCTTAGGCAACTGAAGGAGCAAAATAATGAATTATAAGATCAAGTCTTTGGGAAATTCCTCAGCAGAGTTGACTATTGTCATGGTTTGAGCCTGGCACAGAGCCAGTACCCCCATGAAAATGCCCTCACCCTGGTGTCTGCTGTGAGATGTGACCAGGAATAAGCAAAGACAGGCTCCAGCTTAAACATAAAGAACACTTTATTACCTAAACTACAGGGAAATAGGGAAAAACTATAAGGAAAAGGAAAAAAATTGAAAACCTTACAAAAACCACTTTCCTCCTCCCCACTACCTGACTTTCCCAATCCAATACATTCTCCCAAATCACCAACTGCCCAGCCTGGCACCACACTTTAGTATACTCAAACTTCAGTTCATGAAGAGGAGAGGAGTCTTTCTTGTTCCATAGGCTTCCCCTGGAAACACACTGAAACCTCGTGTGCTTCCCTGTCACTTCGGCACCGCCCGGAAAAAAGTCCTTTTGCCGCTTGTGACATCTTCCTTCCATGCCCAGTGCTCTCACCACTGCGCATGGCCAGAGCTGCTTTTAGGGTTGTCTTTCAAGGATGCCTTGTCTCACTCCAAAAAGGCACAGTCTCTGCTTTGGGACATCTGTCCCCCCCATATTTTTCCAACCCCCTGGGGCCGGGAGGTCCTCACGATGAACCCTCCTGGTTCTGAGCCACTGCTTCCCCCTAAGTGCAGTCTCTGTGTCACAGGAACAACTGAGTCCATGGCCACAAGAAAAGTCCAGCCAAAAGGCCACTCCAAATCATCTCTCCCCATTCAATCATCTCCACGTTCTTCGGGCCAGGTCCTTGTCTCATCTCATCTCCTATCTCCCTTCTTATTCAGCTTCGAGGAGGATTAGCATTTTTGCAAGGCCCCAATCATGAAAGAAAGGGGTTAAAACTTTCAGTCTCTGTCCCGGAGCTGCGGCACTCCCACACACGCTGCCGCTCCGGCCGGGCACTCTTCCCCCCCCCTTCTCCTCCTGGGCCAGCTGCTATCACATTCGGTGTCGCCGGCTCTCTCTCTCCCTCCTGGGGGGGGGGGGGAGGGATGGCTGCCCGAGGGCTGATTCCCTGGGATCTTCCACCCTTCCATCCTCGAGGGCCTCCTCACCTCCCATTTCTGTCCAGGCCCCAGGCCTACCACGTGGCTGCCCCTCCCCCGCCCAGCAGCAGCGGCTGGACAGGGGAGGGTGATCTGACCTCTTCGCCGCGACGTCCCAAGAGAGCCTGCCAGGGGCAGAGCCCTGCTTTTTAACCCCTGTGTATTCTCGGAGGTGTGTCCAAACCCCACTGGCTACACCAGGTGCCAGTATCAAACTCTCGAACATCCATTGGTTTGACCACAGCATCCCAGAATTCCCACTTCTTCCTGGTCAAACCACCACAACTATAAACTTAAAAAAACACAGCTCCTGCTGTCTTTCAGAGGTAAAACACAGGGCTACACAGAGACTGTGAGGAAGCTCAGAAGAAAACAGTTATGCCAGGAGACAGTGAATTAATGCACAACAGGCACCACAGGTACCTACTGAAGTCCATCATTCTGAATGCAACCACTTCACTATGAGTGACACAAAAAATTCTTATAATTGTCTCTAAATGCAAAAACTTAATTTGTTTTGAGAATTTGGATTTTGAGAGTTGAAAATTTGTGTCTGATGCAAGGAAGAAACAGGATTACTTTAATAGTTTGCTCAATTGTCTGATGAATGTCTGACAAACTGTAAATTAGATAACATCCCCAACCCCACTTTGAAATTCCTTGATCTTTACTGTGCTAATCCCTTTCCTTCTTCCATTTGTTTTATTTGCTGACACTGCCAGCTAGTTTCTCAATCTGTCTGTTGTCCAAAAGCTGATGCAGGAACACTGGTACATCTCAAAAGTACACTGTGACTCCTCAAAGACTCCTGGCAGGTGACAATGCGTTCTCTTGCTTACCAACACACCTGAGAGTGACATGGACAGAGCTGCCATCACTCTTCCACTGACCAAGAGTAGCGGGTGTGCAGCGTTATGCAGATAAATTTTATTTGCTGTAAAATGACTTTTTAAACCAAGACATCTCTTAGTTGACACCAACACACTTTGGTTGCATGGGGCTGGCACTTTATACAGCAGCAGTATTTTCAGGTGGTAACATAACTACAGAAACAATTAATCAGCTGCATAATAATAAAAATTGTGAGCTGTGAAGTTCTGCAGCTGCAGTGTGAAATACACAGTGCCTTCTGTCAGCAGATCACTCCTGCCAGCACTGAGGCCTTGGTGTGCACTGACCATCTCAATGTCGCTTCATTATTCCAAAATTAGGGTGGATTATCCTCATTAAAACAAACAAAAAAAGGTTGATCATGCAGTACATGCTGTTAACAGTACTCACAGCCCAATGCTTGTTAGATGACACCTTTCCTTGGTTTCTACCTTGTTCCTCTTATTCCAGCATTCGACTCACTGCAAATACATTACTGAATTACTTAAATGCAATTACCCTTTAATGCCTATTAATCAAACTGTCCCAGGAAGAGGGACCAGTCCCTGATCAGTTTTCAAAATCCATGGAAGCTGCCTTTATAACAAGTATGGCTGAATCATTGTTATGTACCTCAAACTGCTAAGGGCACTTGGTGGCCCAGCCCCGACACACTGAGGGACAGATGGCATCCACTGTCTCCACTGCCAGGGTCTGGGGCCACCTGAATGCTGCAAAATGGTGCAAAAATTCCTTGGCGGTAGTTTCCCATGTGCTGGTGCCACCCTGTGGAGTCCAACACAAACACCTTGGGATAACACAAAAGGAGACGCAATTCAGGTGCTGAAGAAGTCAGGCAATTACATTAACACCTGCTTCTCCTTAGAAAAAGCATTTCTCGTTTTACAATTACAATAGAAATGCCTGTCATAGAGGAAAGTCTTGCTCCATAGTCTAAAATACCTTTGCACTCAGAGGAATGTGATTAATTTATTTTTCACATAATTTTGAGTTTGTTGACTCCAATATGGATGCTTCTGTGAGCATGAATTTCTATCCAAATCACTATCATGAATTTCTATCCAAATCGCTACCATTAACTATGAAGAATCAAGGCACAGATAGATTAAATAAGCTGAGTGAAATATTACCTAAAAATATATATTCCTATTATTTAAAATTTCTGCTTTGCACCATTTCTGCTATGGGAAATATTCAAGCTAATGAGAATATATTCTTTAGCCTGCTCCCAATTAAGGCACTAGAAAGAATCATACTTAATTTTACTGCTAATTTTCTGTGCCTTCCAACCAAAATATCCATCTCTGTGCTTGTGACCAGTATCCAAACCGCTTGGCAGGCATGCTGTGATCCATCTCCATACATGACTGCCAGTACCCAGAACTCTTGGCTTGCTCCAGAACAGATGCTAAGCCATCTTCTTTCATGTGTGCTGGGATGTGCCGATGATCTCCCGCTGCCCTGCTCTGTGAACACTCTCCCTGCCCTAAGAACTCCCTTATGTTTTCCTAGCAGTCTCACAAAAATAAGATGCGGAATACCAGCTCCTGCCAGCTGCTTGCTTTTGCCTCAAGACATAACCTTGTAGACAAAATCCACAATGGCCTCAACAAACAGAAGGTGGCTTTTTCTTCTGTCGGCATCTTACCCTGAAACAACTTTAAAAGCCTCTCCCACACAAGGCATAACTCTTTATACATCAGTTTACAGCAATTCTACTTTCAAAAGCTATGAAGAAAAGCCAGGAGGCTGAAAGACCTTGCTGGGCACTAAAGCATTAGATTTCTGTTCTTATCTCATAAGCACACATCATCTTGGGCAGCACTGGGGTGAACATCCCCCCTGCACTGGCGGTTCAGCTGGGTGACTGCATCAAAGGTGATCGCTGCAATAATTTAGTTTTGTCACTCAACTTCAGCCACAGGATTTCCTGCAGTGCTCATTGTATAAATACAAAACCTAGTTTTAAACCTGACTATTTTTCCCACATGAGTGCTGAAGTGCTCAAATTTTCTGAAGAAAATTTGAGATGGTAAGTGGAAAGAGTGTGATTGGCATGTGGATGGATCTATGTAATGAAAAGAGAATGAAGATAATTACAGGTTAGTTAGTTTCATATGCAAAGAATCATGTCTGTGTTCATGGCAACATGTTACTAGCTGATTCTTATATCTTGCAATTCTTGCAGTACTCTAGATACATTTTGGTTGAAATAAAAGGGCTTTTGATCTACAAGATCATAATCAGACTCAGGTGTGATTTCCAATGAAGCTTATGCTACTGAAACACTTCACTTGTTTTGAAACGATCATACCAGCAATATGCTTAAATTGGATTTTAAGGAATTTATTCTCTTCTCATTGTAGATAAGTATTAGTTCTGCCCCAGTGGGGCTGAAATATTAGGCAAGGTGCCCAATTTCTTTCGCTGCCTGCCCCATTCCCACCTGAATGCCATGCTATCCTATCTCCTGGCTAAAAGGCTCTCTCACTCTCTCCCCATTTCCCTTAGGTTCCTGTTAGTTTAAAGCATAATTTTTGCCTCATTTTATTTTTACAGTTACTTCCAGAAACAAAACATTTAGCTCAAGCCTCAGCAACTGACCTTAGGTGTTTCTATAACACAGCATCATACGTAAATATCTGGAGCCTTCTGAGCTATATGTTCACCTCCTGTTCCCAGTCAGTGTGACCAGAAATCTACATTTACTACTCTCCATTAAGGGGAATTGCCAGGCTGTACCAGGGAAAGGTAGGGACACGTCCAAGAAGCAATGCCTGGGCAGCTGTCAAGATATGCTTCCCTTGATAAGGTGGGAACTTGGAAGGGTGACAAAACCCCTGAGCAACAATAAATGCTACTCACACAGAGAGGTGGTGGAGAGGCATTTTCCCAAGGATGGTATTAGTCAGGATGCCTTGCAGTGAGTCATTTCTGCCTAATGTACTACTGTCACTTGGGATCCTAAGAAACTGCATGGTTTAATTGGATATCTGTTAATGAAGGCAGGTTTCATGTTTATCCAGGTTTAATCCTGGATTCTGTCAAATGAGAATTCTGCCAAAGAATTAGAAAATTTAAAGCTTCTGTTCATATAATGAGAAAAAAATATAGCTCAAAATAATATATTTAATTTCAAATTTATGTCTCCAAGATTGAATTTTATTTTACTATTCATGTACTTCAATTTGCCTTAAATTAAGAAAAAAAAAATTAAAGTTAGCATAGTTAACTTTTTTTTAATTTTTTTTTTTGGGACAGAACTTGCTATTGACAATGCTCGTCTGAAAATGAATTACCATTATTGTAACTCTTCCAAAGCATTTATTTGCATTAACTTGAAAAATTAAGTTATTGAAATATGGTTATATAATAAATTTATGTTACTGCAAGGAACTTTGTTGACTGTTTTTCTTGAACCTAGGAATAATAAATAAATGCAATAATTTTGGTTTTAACCATAAAATATATTAAGGGTCTAAAGATATTTTGGTCCTGAACAAGCTTAAATATATATTTAATTACAAGTACCAGAGTGATCCAGTGAAATCACAGGAAGGATACTCACATACAAGGAAAAGCTATTACATGCATCAGTAAATCATTCTAGAATAGATTTTTCATTTCGGGTATTTTTGTTTTGGGAAACATAAGGGTTCACAAACTGACTCATTTAAATTGTCCTGGATTTTCTTATTATCTTCTGTTATTCACAACACATAATATTTAAGCATTAGTTCAATTATCTGGATTATTAAAACAGCTGAAGACTGCTAGATCTGTTTACATTTATATTTTTAATCAATTTGAAAGACAGAATCCTATCTGCACTGAAATAGAGGGATTGGTAGTTTTGGTTTTATTTGCCTCTGGTTTTTACTTCTGAGCTGTATTTGTGCATGAGCTGAAGGTCTGTGCCTGGGGCAGCAGAGAACAGGGACTTTCTGGCCACCCCATCTGCTCTTTGCCTGCCTGCTTTGCTGAACCTGGGCATGGGGCAACACTGCCCATGGCAATGTACAGGGACAAAGTGCATCCCACTTCTGTCTCAGCATCTTGGCCTCTACATCCCTGTCCACTGATAGATGTAGGGGCAGTAAACTTGGCTTTGAGGGCAGCTTAAGGGCTGCTTCTGCAGGAGGGACTCGTCCAACTTATCCACCATAACTGCAGTTCTTGGACCAAGCAGGACAGCCCAGGGGCACAGGGTAGTGGTTGGAATGGAATCCTTATCTTGTACTCTACCATTTCATGCCATAAAATTTTATTTCCAGATTGAAAGTCAAAGATAATCGAGGCCAGGTCTGGCAAATGTTTTTCAATTTTGATGAGCTGCAGTGTATGTAATGAGAGGTATTTCAAAGCCATATATTCCACAATGCTTCATTGTCCTCAAGCTACTCAAATGATTTGGAACAAGTACAGTGTTAGAATAACCAATACATTTGAAAGTTAAATATAGAAGTCCTTTGATTTATCTTCCTTCTCCTGCAATATATCATACAGGACAGGATTACTGGAACCTTTCTGTATTGCAGCATCCGAGGAGGACTCTAAGGGGACATTATTTGGTTTGTGGGAGGAATAGGTTACATATGTTTACTGCATCATTTCTCTTTCTCACTGCTATTGTTGCCAAGGAATGGATTAATGCTGTTCCATTTCACAACAGCAATGCAGCTGTAATTTCCATGTACAAAATGCATTCCTTTTGAATAACTGCTTCCTTCTACTTAGAGAGAAAAGTGTTATATTCATAGAAAAAAATTCTGATGTAATATTTTGTTGCTGTCTTTCAAAACCTTCATCACACAAGGTTAAGGACAGCAAGAAAACAGATACAAATACTGAAAAATGTTGATACCTCTTTCTTTGAGCAATTTCACACCATCACCACAGAAAGAAATGTGATGGCTAAATAACAAAGTAAGAGATTCTCAGGACTAATTCCTCTAATGCCAGTTTTCAACTTATTCTCTTTACAGTCTGTTCATGTAGGGTGATTTTAGTCTTCTGTATGCATATTTTTGGTTTATTCATTACCAGCTATTTATAAATTTAGTTTTTAAGGACAGAAGTAGCAGTGAGGGACACCATCTGTTTGGGTAGCCAACTTGTTTTACAGACTTTAGAATTTGTTTTGCATTTGCTGTCATTAGAGGGTAGTCAGCCATCCCTTTGACTCCGAATCTATGCACTACTGATTTAATTCAGACTTGTGAGACTGAACACATTTTGCTTAAAGTAACAGCCAAGATTTCTGTTCTATTCAAAATGTAGAGTCTTGGATCAGGAAAATTCAGTAAAAGGCCTATTCCTCAAAGACACATGATTCAGTGTGCTTTTTCCAAGCTATTTGTATACTTGGGGATGACCACAGAAAACTCAGGGTTGCCATGCCAACCTAGCTGGATCTACATGGCCAGTCCATTAAATGTTCAGCTGTACTTATACCCATTCTCATGCTATAAAAATACCCCTCTGATGATGTGCAACAAAGAGTCCATTTTATTTCAGGTATTTAATTTTGAGAAAGATGAGGAAATATTGTCTTAGGACTGGCAGAGCACTTCCTGTGTATGGGTATATGCTCCCTCTGTGGTGTATAGGGAGCACTGGGGGCTATGTACACATGGATGTGGAAGTGTGTTTCAGATGCACTGTGTCTGTGAAGCATTTTCAGTCATTTGGCTTCAGCAGTAGGATTTTTCCATGGCACTCTTTTGGTTAGCAGTGTAGGAGAAACCTTGGATGATTTAAATACAACACCTCCTGTGCTTATTTCCAGCACTAGAAACAGCTGGTTGGTGATAAAAAAGCTGATGCTTGAAATCAGGATGGTTCCCATTACATTTTACAGACCTTAATAAAGGCCCAGATGACCTGTTTATCTGTGAAATTGTTACTGGCACTAGATGGATGAATTCCTGTACATGAAGGAAGACAAAAATGGTGATGAGTTTGATTTCGGACTGATGCACAGTGTCTGCCTTGCTCAAGGAGATTCTGTGGAAAATCCTGTCTGAAAACACAAGAATGTAGCCTCAAGATTTTCTTGTACCTAATGAAATGAGATACATAAGCTTTAACAATTTTTATTTAATTTAAAATAGTCACAGTTTTTAGTATTAACATTCTTAATTTTGTTTTCTTACAATGCTTACTTCTGTTCAAATTGTGAAAAGTTTAACAAGTAAACAATCAAGTTTGTCAGAACGTTTAGTGAGTAAATGATCATACTATGATTCTTGCCATTTGCTGCAAGCAATCATGTAGTCAAGTGGAATTATTGTCCAGAGATTACAAAATATTGTGGCACTAATGGAAATGTCATTGGGAGTTTCTTTGGAATAAAAGTGTTTTTCAGAACAGAACTGCAGCAACCTCAAATTTGGATTTTCTCTCCTTTGCTCATAGTTACTGCAGTTTTTTAACCCTTGCAATTTCTTGTAAAGCCAGGTTGTATCTACCAGCTGTTGTAGCAATTTAATATCAGCCTAGTAGAAAGTAAAGACTGCCAACAGTTCAAACAAAGGGGGTCTTTATTTGCAGAGTGTTTGTCATCAGAGCACTGGGGAGGTATTCCCAGTGAGCTCTCTGAAATGGATTTAAGCTCACATTTATAAGAAATTTGTAAAGACAGGAGAGTTGTACAAAATGGACAGCCTCACAATACTAAAACCTCACAGTTATTTTTTGTCTTCAAGCCACAGAGTCCTGCTGAGAGGGCTTTATGTCAAGGTTAGAGTGGGAAAACTGAAGGCATTGTGGAAGTTCAAACAAGCCCTGTGACCCCCTGAAAACGGGACATTAGGCAGCTCTCAGGCACTGATGATGTTCAGAAGTGCAGTGGGCATGGGGACAGCTTTTCTACATGAATAGAAAAATCACTTTCTAAAGATTTTGCAGAAGGGAAAACAGAGCAGGTCTTGTCATGGCTTTGACAGGATAAAGTGAGTTTTTGTCCCTCCCCTCAAAGCTTTCCCTAAGTCCAGTGCTTGCCTGGGGACTAATCTGACAGCCTGGGCTGCAGTCAGCCATGCAGAGCCCAATTTTGCCTTGACACTGGCTCTTTGCTAGCAGGACTTTCTTGACCTCTGTGCTGCCTCTCTGAATGCAAGCCAAAGAAGAATGATGTCTGAATCCTCTCAAGGAACAGGTTTCTCCCACGTGCCCTTGCACAGGGTACAGCTGCACATGTAAGGCTGCATGTGCAAGTAAACCCCGGGAGACCCACGAAGTTTAACTGGTGGGGACGGATCGAGCAGAGTTACTTCTTGTTACAGAAGGTAGGAAGCAGGAGGCATGCAGGCATGTTTAGCATAAACAGTGTCATGACAACATAACAAGGATGTAAAAAGAAATTCTCATATGGGTAAGCAAATAAACAGAACTGACATATGGTGTAGTACTATTTCCTAGTGTAAAAAAGGGTGGCATCTAGATCCTGTAAATCCTAATTCTTGCTGGGAGGTCCTGACTCCTTTTTCTATTTCAGTATTTCAAAGAGGCCTGTAAATGTGGAGCTCATGCATGTGTCTCATTGAAAACAAATGAACTTGTATTCAAAAATGAAAATTTATCAAGTACATCACTCATTATTTGTATATATGGTTTGTACATAATTTCTGCCCAAAATCCCTGCCAAGAATTGATGCAACCTTGCATTTGATCACTATTAAGAGCAGAAATGGTTATCTGTGCATAATCCTGATGAAATTAAATATTTCTAGCAATAAAGCTGGAAAATAAAATGCTGTTTTCCTTAAGAATATTTATTATTCCTATTGAAGAATTCCTCATGTTACTATAATTATTGTTCATGATGTTAAACACTGGTGAGTTCCGAGTCAGGCAAGCCAAAAAATAAGTTTGTGCTGTAGAGAAAGATTATATTGATCATTACAGTATGAATTTCTCTTTGAATTAGTGCTACTACTGTGGCTAAATCGATATTCTCTTTAGATCAGCTCTGAAATAAAATATTAGGAATGTTTATTATTATGGCTAATATGATTATTACATCTACATGGCTCCTGTGCCTATTTCATAAGCCTCTGGTCATGTTTAAAATTGTTTTAAAGACACTTTCTAGTATTAAACTGTTAAGATTTGGTAACAGGCAGAAAGCATCTGTATTTATCAGAAGCAGTCAATAACAGCGGTTGATTATTAACTAAATGCCTCAGATTATTCTAGTACATTAAAAGTCCCCAAATTTAAATGGATATGCAGGGGTTTTTACTTCCTTCCCCACCTCCTTATTCTCCATCATGTTCTTGACTATAAATAATTTAAGCTGCCTTTTCATCACTACAGAAGAATAATATTTACATGATATAAATGTACGTAACTTGTACGTGATTGGCACTTTTCACTTTTCCTTCTGGGGCATGAAAACATATGCCTAATGAAAAGGATAGCCTCACTTTTAGCAGAGGTCTACAATATTCTTTCATAACCCTTTTTTATTGATGATTTCATGATTAGAATCTAGCTTTCATTCAAGAAATTCTATAATAATTGCTTCTTGCTGCCTACCTGAAATGTACATATTTTTGTCTAAGAACTAACTCTGGAAATTTTGCTTTGTGCTACCTTAATCTAACCTTTTCCAGATAAGGCACAAAAAAGCAGGTTCAGAAGGTTTTGGAGATGTCATCCACACTGACTGCAAAAATCCACGTTGATTTCACCAGAGTGAGAGAAAGAACAGAAGAGAGACAGATGAGGATCTAAGTGCAGCATTATACACAGGACTGATGGAGCACTTCTCATAAGTGCACTCACAAATTTGTATCTAAAAGTGACCAGCAGCAAGTGAAAAGACACTTCAGTCACGCTAAATCTAAGCATTCAAAGATCAAAAGACAATCCCACAAAAGCAAGGCTGGTATCAAATCATGGCTTGCTTTATTACAATTCCATTTTATTGGCCTTTTGAGACTTCAGTTCCATTTAAAGTGCATTTCTCTGCAGCTAAAAGCTCTGGCAAAATTAGTTTAAAATATGGGAAAGCACAGAGACACATAACAGCTCTAGGAGGTGGGAATGTAGGGGCAGTATCTAAAAGCATGACAGCTGGGATGGCCAGGATGCAGAGTGATGATCTAGATGATAAAAGTGCTGCTCCTTTCTCTAGGAGTGATATCTGCTATGGGAGTAAGAGATAAGGAAAATGTATTAATGAGAAAATGTACTAATGACTCATTTCTACTTCCAGTAAAGTCTGACTTCTTCAATTAAGTCTTTAGAGTTATGTTCCCTCTAGTTTTAAAAGTTTCAGGTGATGGCTCAAGTGGAGAACCATTCTATAGCAACTACTCTTACTCATGTACTAGCCCATTATTTTTTCAGTATATGATTGTTTTCTGAAAATCAGGTCTTTGAGAGACCTAACAGCTAATACAAATGTTGATATCTGCTGTTAAAAATATTTTCCTTCTATTTAGTATTCCACACTCTATTCTCACAAAGGGAAAGGAGCAGATAATAAATATATAAGAAAGATTAATTCAGAGAATATTCATGTAAGGAAATGGAAAGGTCTTAAGACTGTTCCTCTCTTTCCACTGGGGGAAGTAATTAAAATACAACAATTCAATTAGTAGCCTCTTTACTTAAACAAGAACTCATGAGTAGTTTAAATAAAAAAATTCATCTGAAGAAAGAGTGTAAAATATCTGTTAATCAGCCTTATCACAAAAAAAAGCCCAATTCTCATTCCACCTTAAATACTGTACTTTCTCTATCATTGTAATTTTAATATATAAATTCCCAGTGTGCTCATCAAATACAAACTTGAATTCTGGTTTTAACACTTCAAGGAAGAGTTTTACAACCACCTACTCATGGCTATCATTCTAACGAAATCTGATACAGTGTAATGAAAAGAAGATTTCTTATGTTTAGTGAAACAGAAAACGTAGCAATTATTAATCCAGCATATTGCACAAACCTGGTCTAGCACAAAGTAGAAGAAAATCAAAATTTTCTATGACTGACTACTAAAAATTACCACCCAAATTAAAGGGCATAGGAACAACACAATACTCCTTTAACTTTCTCAAACTCGTGGCACATTTTTAAACAGATTATTTAGAGTGAATTTTTCTCTCTCCAAAGAACTTTACACAAAATTAAGAAAAGCATAGATAACAGAAGTGTAGTTATGCAAATTTATTATGAGTGAAGTGATGGACACACAGTGAAGGAAGAATGGTGGAAGGGTGGAAGGGAAAGGGGAGCATTCATAGTGGCTACCTGACATTGCAAGCACAGAAGCATTTAGTGAAGGATCCATCATCTGAGGAGAGACAAGGGTGATTTATCTAACATTGGTAACACCTAGGATCTATCATTTTTTTTCCCTAGATTGTGGACTCAAATTGAAATCAAGAGATGCACAATATGAGAGACATTAAAAACTGTGTGCAGGGAAAGACCATCCAGTTATTTTCATTCTCAGCCATGAGCATTTCAAAAGTTAGTACCAACAGCTCAATTTTGTTATTACAGAGTAGTCAGCTTCTTTCCTACTGAAAGGAAACACTGTGTTTGCTCTGGAAAATAAATACAAACAGGTTTTGCTTCCCCTTTTTGGCTTGCGCACCTCATCCAATAGTTTCTGCACAATGTTCCCTGGTCCTTCATTTTTAAAGGTAATTCTGCTGAGAACCATGGCTTGGTGCTTAAATAGCAGTAAAACTGAAAGTAAAAAGCCAAGATAATCACCTATATTCCAAGAAACCCTATATTCTGAAAAGCATATGCTCTCCATGCAAGTGTTGTTGCTTTTCAGGTTTAATGATTAGAATTCTATGAAAATTTAGAGAGACAAGGTAAATGTTGAACCTCTGGTAATGAGAGAGCTAAAATATGATCTAATTTGGGGAAAATCTACTCACAGAATACAATATTTGTGGCAGAGATTTGAATGCTGAGTAAAGAAGAGGAAAAGTAACACTTTAGAATCAAACACACTGTTACTCCAAACTTTCATTTACACGGACAATAAAGGTGGTCACTGCTAATGAGAATATGCCAGGTACATTGCTGAGATACTGGCACACTGCAGTGACTCAGATAAATTATGTTTCCTTTGTTAGGTGACAGAAATCTTTGCTGTATCAATATATTTGTGTTTTTCCAAAGCAGGTATGGAGTAACAGACGCATGAAACACAGTTAATAAGGCTAAACATGATTTATACCTATGCACAGGAAGGCAGAGTTTTGCTGGTACTGTTCACCAGGCATGTTTTCAGAATTTGTATCACTGTGTCAGGATTCCACTGATATGCCACTCACCTGACCTATTTTTACTAAATAATGTGCCATATTCATTTCTGCTCCCTCCCCCAAAACTGAGCATTATATGTACCTAATTATATCTATAATAATATATAACATGCTTAATATATTAATATAATTATTTATTATTATATATTACATTAATATATAAATATCATATATATATGAATTATATATATATGCTTAATTATACTACTGTGTGCTGTATAACCACAGCAAATATTTTATAATTCTACTTTATTACTTACTCACATGTAATACATAAGGCTTTTACTTTTTGTACCATTACAATATTTAAGATTTAAAACACAAATTCTGCTTAAGATTTTATTGGAGTATATTTAGAATAAGAACACTGCAATCTGTGTCATGTTTTGGACAAAATGATCCCAAAGTACCTTGATTTACATTGCTATTACAGGAAGCATTAGTTGGCTCACCATCTCTGGACAGCACCAACTTGAAGCATGAAGCATTGCGTAGGTCATTACTGATGGCTCTACCTTCAGCAGGCAAATTAAAATCTGAAAAGATAAGTAACTTGGAAAAAAACACAGGTAAAAATGCTTCATTTCCACTTATTATTTCATTCTAAGATTTTTCAGCAGGGAAAAGCAAGCCTACAAAGATTCAGGATGAAGGCTATCTTCATGGAAACTATCCATCACAAGTAAATCCCAGAGATGCAGTGCAATATCGGAGGAAAATGCTATGGAATAAGCCATTCCAAATGCGGTACATGTAATACAAACAACAGCCTCTCTCTGTAGTCTTGTCCAAGAAACAAAGTAGCAAATTTAACAGATGACAATCTCCAACTCAAGTCCAAAGAAAGCAAATCAGGGGCTATGAGTTACAGAAACAAATAATGATCCAGCACTGGTAAGTTCTGGACAGCCTTGAAATCATCAGTACAATGACATTCAAAGTTTTGGTTTTAGTGGATGATTTCCTTGAGAGCCACGAGTGCTACACTGCTGAGCTGTGGTTTATCATAGGTAACAAACTGTTGATAGATTTATTGCTCAAGTATAAGTAGCAATGGTAAAATATTTGCAAAGATATAGTTCTTGAAATTGGTGTAGCAAGCATGAATAACAGCAATAATGGTACCTCACCAATATTTATGAACTTTCATGTAACACTGTCCCTGAGGGTGGCTGCTTATCAGAACTGTTCCAAATTCCCTCATTCTCACTCTCCTGACAATTAAATAGTAAGCTTACAGCTTTTTGTTTCAAAAGCCATCACCTAAAGCACCAGCTGCCAAAATCCTTTATTTTTTCATTTTTGTGGAACATACCACAGGTGATTAAAAAAAATAAAAAAAAAAAACCAAACCAAAAAAAACCAACCTAAAGCACACAAAATATTTTCATTTCAATCTGAGGCAGTTGGGATTATTCTTATTCTTATTGTGCTAATAATGAACTGAAGTCTGCTCCTTTCACTCTGTCAGCTTCCCCCCCCAGCGGCCCTTTTCTTCACACCACATGCCAGATAAATACCCTCAGTGACATGTTTGAAGTTTTCATTCCCTGTGTGATACAGCTCATCTTTATACACAATCAAATGAACCATGAACAAATGTAAGTGTCTGTGTTTGCTCTGGAAAATGTCAGGTCTCATTACTGGCAGGAAGTGGGCACTAATCATAGCTGGGGAGAGGCCAAGGCAGCCCCTTGGTGCTCTGAGTGACACAGAGAACACAAGGAGACACCTGCAGGAGTGGACTGATGGTGTTTGCTTGATCTTTCAGAGCCAACACCACCACACAAAGGAAATCAGGATGATTTTTGGTCAAAGCAGAAAGAGCTGATTGTATTTTAGACAGCCAGTATAGCTGATATATTTGTGTCCAACTAAATCAACTGATATTGAGATGTGAAAGCCACACTTACCTGAACTGATTGAATACTGTTAAGTAACTTAGCTGACATGACTATTTATAAAAATTAATGAGTACACTCTGTCTCCAACTGTTATGTCCTTTTATTTATGAATACACTAAGGAATAGATACCCTTTTACTATTAATACTAAAACAATTTTATGCAGACACTGTGAAATTTTTATAAGCTTTAAGGGAAATTCAGTATATAACTGTTATGAGTCTGCTCCAGAAACTTAGTTCCAGTAATTATACATATTCAAACTGCAAACAGAAACACATGTTGTGACCTTCTGGTATAGGTCTAATGATCTCTGCTTCAATGTCAAATGTCAAATGTTTGAATTATCTCCCTGCACAAGAATTACATATATAAATTATAGTTTCAATAAATTTTAAACAGAAGGAAGTCACTCCCTAATTGCTGAAAAATGCCAGGCAGATACAAAGTGCTAAAACCCAAAACCAAACATGTTTGCAAATTCTTTTTTTTCCTGTGACCAACATCCTCTACTAACAGTTTCTTGCAGCTTTCTTTAGAGGGCATTCTGGCTATGGGACTAAAAATCCGATTTTATCCATACAGATATACTTGTGCTAGTATTCTTTGGTTGTTTTGAGAATTAATTTAGACTGAGTGTGGATTTATTCTAGGTGTATGTAACACAAGAAACTGTTCTGAGCAATACTAATTTGCTAATTTTTCATATTAGCAAAACAAAAGGAAGCTTCTGCTACTACACAGCAAGACAGTGAAGATTTTTTACTGGTGCCACGACAGCTTGTCTGGGAAAGATTGGTATCCTGTGCCTTGTGCTGGTATCCACCTTCCTGAAAAGTGAGGAGATTTAGCACACACTCTGGCAGCAAACAGATTAAGGAAGAAGGATCTGGTGATTTTGTGAGAGGTTAAGGGTGAAATTGCTCAGCACTGCTAAGCAGTCTAGTAGGAGATCCTAAATAAAATGTAGGAGACAACTTTTTTTTGAGTCTCTTGATCTTGAACAAATGCAATAATCTCTCCAAGCTAGGCTGAGCCAAGAAATCAATCCATGTTTCCTCACGGGAGGCAGAGTTTCAAATGGCTACATTTTGTCTTCTCGCTTGAGAAAGTTGCTCCTTGAAAAACTGCTCTGAAGGGCCTTTGCTGTGGTACCTGGAAGACACACAGTTCAACAGTTCAACATATTTGCTTTAACAGTAAAGTGTTAAAGCAGCTTTATCTACCTCTGGATTACCTGCCCAGACATTAGAGAATCAGTGTGGTTGCTGGTTTTGTAGAGTCATAAGTTTCGTCACTTTTAGTTTAGTATATGCCGCATGAAATTAGTAGCACCTACTTATTCACCTACTTATTCCTTGAAAGGCTTTTTTTTTTTTTTTTTCTTTTTCCTTCTTACTATTATAACTGCTGGAAGACTTTAATGACAAGCCTGTACACATGGAGAAATGCAAATTATCACTGACAATACTTCCACCTGTATAACACACTCTAGAACCTTGAGATGAGATATGTCAACCCTACAGTTGTGTGTGATGTTGTAACCATGAAGTTTAAAGATTTGTAGATAGGTACACTATGTCTGCTGGTCTAAGAAAAAAATAAAATAAAATACTTCCTCTTCCTAAAAAAACAGCTGTGCAGCTTTTAAAACAATTCTGAAAAATACCTTCTTACTTTTTATGGGTCTTAAAGAAAATATACTGGTGTTCAAGCTATTCAAACAGAAAGAAAGAAAAAAAAATCAGTCCATAATAACCTGGTCTGTATGCACATTTATGTCAAACAGAAAGCTGTTAGTTGACTGGTATCAGATTCAGATTGATATATGTTTAAAGGTCTATGTTTAATGGAGTATTGCTGACAGCTTGTAGACATCTTCAAAAGAAACTTTAAGAGCTAAACCCCTGTTTTTGCTAGTGGCTCCTGCCAGCACCTACCAGGTGATTAGCTGAGCTACATCACTGTAACTGCAATGTGACAACCTGACATAAATTCAGCTGAAGTTCAGGGCCTGTTCACTAACTAATAAAAATGATCTCTGTTGCCAAACCCGTCTCCCTTTTTTTTCCTGTTAAAGAAAATCTGGCTATATTTGCTAGATCAATTAGAATCTATAATAAAATAGTATAAGTCACTTTCTGTACATATGGAATTCCACAGAGGAGAAAACTATACATTGCAAAGAATTGGAGGCTGGATTACTTCTGTCACCTTTGAGAAGTGGGCAAATGCAATCTACAACATAAAACAGATATTATGATAGTTTCATGGGAAAAGCTAGTGTTATTTTTATGTTGCAAATAATGTATTTTTTTTCTTCTACAATCCTCTTATGAGAAAATATCATCAGTGTAAACATCATCAATCTAGTGCAATATAAAACCAAAAAAGATTGGTGATGTTGTTTTGCTTATACCCTCTGGAGAGAGGCTTGACCAGAAGCACAATACTGTACAAGAAGTTTTGCCACATTCTGGCAATCATGGCTAAGTACTTCACAAAAAACACCTGCTTCCCTTTACAATAAGTGGGATGTTTCTCATTACATTTCATACAGAATTTCAGATGCTATTGATTGCATTTCCATAGGAAACCAGGTACCTGCTATTCTATCAAATAAAATAAACAAATGTAGCTCCCTGTTACTCTTTTGCACTGTCCAAAGTGTGACAGGATGAAGATGGGGTACCATATACTCCCAGAAATGTCACAATTTTCCAAACTCTTACTGTATTTTAATGCAGTTATAGTTTCAGCTGTACTTTTACAGGGGAAAGTACAGTGTTTGCTGTTTGTTCTTCAACTCACCTGTTTAAAATGTTTCATATAGCCAGATAGGCAAATTAGTCAATCACACAGCAAACAGTCAAAGTGAACAGTTCACAAATATTCCACAAACTGACATTTGCTCATGCAAATTCCTGGAAGTAAACTTATGATTAACAAATACATTACCAGAAATCCGAATTAGATCATAGATATGTGTTGACCAGTGAACATCACAAAAACTCTAATCCCCATTTGCTAATTGTGAAATTGCTGATCCATTGGCCTGAATTCCAAAGGGCATAACATAAGACTCTTATATTGTGGAAATATATCTGTTTTCAGGTGTTCTTTTCCCACTGGATACAGATATCATATCTGGAATGACAAGTTTTTCATCACATTAATATTGAACTATTACCTCAGGACCACCCTCAATCTTAATAACAATCAAAGATTAAAAACATTTAAAAGAAGCTTGGCCATTCTTTCTAACTATTATGCAGTCACTTGAATGGGAATTAATTCAGGGAGAATCTACATCCTATATCACACAATTCAGTGAACACTGCGGTCGTATTTTCATCTTGGGAATCTGAGCAGTTTCGAGATTCCTTCTCTCTCTCTGCACAGGACCGGGCAGCCAGTCATCCAAACAGCCTCACCCTAGGCAGTCTGACTAGTTATTTGCCTCTGAATTTTCTTCATTCATGCTGGGTGCTGCTTTTCTCTGCTTTCAATTTGTAACTCCCACAAATCTGTCTTGGAGTGCATCTGTGTGAAGACTGATGGTTCTACCCAAGTGCTTTTGATCAGTAATAAAGAGGGCTGTGTTTGCATTGTCCATACATGTGAAGTTTAATTCCTCAGTCCATTAATATGGAACCTGCCTCAGATTTATCTCAGATTTTTAAAAAATATTTTAGCATAGAAATTAATTAATTTTGAACTTTTCATGCTGTTTCATGGACTTCTTCATGTCAGGCTAAAAAATGCAGGGAAAGAAGCAAATCTTGCTTTGATTTGTCTTTTTGAGAAAATATATTTGCTCCTCATAAAGAAAAATGAGATTTCAAAGCCTGAGCATCTAAAAATCACATGGAAGCCACATACTGGTAGCCTTCCCTCCAGGTAGCAGAGCTCCCCATGAAGCCACGGGGAAGCAGACACAGTCACTCATTACTGCCTGGAGATGACTCATGTCTTCACAGGAAAAAAAAAAATTTAAAAAGGATTGTTTTTTGGAAATAGATTTAAAGATGTGAATACCTGTTTATCATTTAAAGAGTTCCACTGATTATTATTGCTTTGGTGTGTTTCTGAGGTAGACTTGCAGAAATCTGGGTCAGGATATGCCCACAAACTGAAAATGAAAATGGTTGTCACAGAAATTATTTCACTTAAAATCAGGTTCTGAAAATAGAAAGAAATTGTAATGGAATCAGACTCTTTTTTTGACAGAACCAACTTGAACTTTTTTCAGCTTTTTGAAATAGAGCATAATAATTACATTCATAGGAGCTGGCTGAGACCGGGCAGCCAATTCACAGGTGGAAGAAACATCTGACTAAATCCCTTTTAGCAGGGAAACCGCCAGAGCATGCACCTGGCTTTCTGTTGGAGTCATTTCCATCTGCCAAAAAGCATTGTTGCGAAATGATGGGGAAAAAAAACCACAAGGGATAAACCATACTGGAATGTTAACTAAAACAGCATCTTGCCTTAGTTTGGGAAAGGCCAGGGGTAGCACTGGAGGGTCTGGTGCCTTCCCATCTGCAAAACAGGGGAAACAAAGATTCTTTTTTTACTTCATCTGACTTTCACATGTTTTTCTAATATTTATTATTTGTTTTCAAGCAGTCATGAGGACCATATTGTTGGACAAGAGCCCCATTCTTTAGGGATTTTAAAAATGCAAACAGAATTCTGGGTCTTGTTCCAATGACACACTATAGTGATTTGTAAACATTTCTGAATGACGTCAAACTCTTACTAATAATATTTAAGTACTGATGATTTTTAGTTTGCAGGCTTGAGTTCACAACTCAGGTATGTCACTTCTGGGTAAGTGCACTATACCAGGAGATGCTGGCCTTCCTAACTGATGTAATTTAATGTCCAGAATGTAAGTGCTAAGTGCTCAGAAACTAACAGTATATGCAGTGAGGGCTGACCAAGTGGAGAATACAACACCACAGTTCCTGCACACTTTTCTATTTAAATTATTACAACAGAAATAACAATGATTATAAACCAAAGTAAATAAAACAGAACTGGGTCCTCTGGGTTTTATCCATGTTGAATCTCCTAAAACTTGCACGAAATGTAGCTTTAAAATGGCCAGCATGGCTCTTCAACACCTAGGAGGTTTTCTGCGTAAGGGGCATGCCAGACATATTCTTGGTCCCTGCCCTATTGGATCATTTTTCATGTTCTATATATTTCTGAGTCCTAAAATAGACTCTTGACGACCAAAAGCATCCATTGTGCAGAATTTCTTAGACCTTTTGCCAAGCTCATCACTGGCAAGAGGTGAATCAAGCTCTGAGCCTGTAAATGAAAGCAAAATGCTATAGCTTACACCAATCTGCTGACACTTCTGTCAGACAACCCCAAATTCTGCCTTGCACATTTTGTGTTTCATCCATTTTGTCTCCTTATTTTGTATTGCACTTCTTTGCATGTGGAAGGTATCACAACTAATTTATCACAACTAAGAAGATTTCTCAAGTAAAGTTTTGTATCATTCCTGTTTACAGCCTTCTCAAAGAGGAATGAGGGAAGTCTCCAGATTCTTGAATTTGAAGAGGAAGAAGACATTTTGCAGTTCTTTTACAGAAAAGGAAGAGACAGCAGAAAGGGAGGAGGTCCAAACAGCTCTATGCAGCAAGTACCTTCTCTCTTTCCATTTCCCTTCTCTAAAATGCATTGCAGGGCTTGGTCACTAACTTGAAAATCCCTACCTTTTTGGGGAAAAAAAAAAAGTAGACTTCATCCAGGTAAATCAAGATATACAAACTCCTGATTTGATCAGCTCTGGGAATTGAAGAGTAAAACTTATCCTAAGTTTCATTAAAAAGAACGATAAAGATGACATTTCCAGGGACATCAGCTGCAGTTCCCTGTAGAAGGTAGCATTTGTTGTGATTCATATGAATGAAATTCATTTTATGACAGCATATATCCAGAAATTCTATGAAGGATAAAGCAACTCCCTGGACAAGAAGATAGTAATTGTTTTTAAGCAGAAAGAGAGAACTGTGGTTTCATTTTACCTTCTGGCTTTGACCTGAGTCAAAAATTTACAGATGAACTCTCTATTGAAATAGGTGCCCAAAAGACACCTTGATTGTTTCCTTTGTTTTCTCTGTATAACAGAGAAATGCATGCAGTGAGAAAGTACATGAAAAACAATTTTCCTTGTTGCACAAAATGAAAAAAAATTCAGGCATGTCACAGCCTTGAAACACTTCTTCATGGACTGTACAAGGGATTGGCAGATATAAAGGTGGATGTTTTTTAAATCTTGTATTCCTGTTCATGTTCCTTTGACCTATGGTTGTGTTCTGTGTATATGAAAGCAGAATGGTGAAATGTATTTGAAGTTATCAAATACAGCTTGGAACATTACTTAAGAAATACATTTCAGTCAATTTTGACTGATGAACTGTGTCTGAAGCCTTAGGCTATAGAAGCTTGTGTCCTGAAGCATGCTAAGATATCATTCAAGCTGGACATTCTCTGACTCTTGTCAGCGTTTCATCATTGGGACCAAAACATCCTTTTTATCAAAGCCTGTAAGATCCTAAGATCCTTCAGTTTATGATCATATCCTGTCTTGGTGAGGAAATGCACATTTTCCCCTATATGCATTCCCCTCCATCTTGCTTTAAAAAAGCAAATGGAAAAGCAAATGTGTGATAAGTTTCATGCAAAGATGACTTCTGTTTTGTAAGCGTTCATCTGTTCCGGCTGCTTTTTTCTCCCTCAGAGTCATAATCCCCTTCTGCCATATTACAATTAGCAGTGGAGAAGTCTGGGATTTACATTCAGTGGATTACAACTTTCAGAGAGAAAAAGGCAGCAGGAGTGAATGAAGTATGCAGCATAAATCCTGTCTTTGTGCAAACGTTTTAGCAATAAAAGTGAAGTTTCACACACATTAAGAAAAGAAAGAAAATACATTTGCAGTATTCTGTAAGACATCAAGTGAATAGAGGAGTCAGTATCCCCCTGAAACTTACACTTATAACTCTATAGATTTTTTAAAAACATCGACAAAATGCTTTCTAAGCTTTTGAAAAGTTCTACAACTTCTGACAGACAAAATGAAGTCCTTCAATAGGCATTGTGACACAGAGAAGCAACCAGGCTCAATCTCAGGTGGCACAAAATATTCTGATGGTTATTGGCAAAACTGTTCACTTGAGGCAGATGAAATACCTACAACCCAAACCCCATGATTATTCTCTACTTCAGTGATATTTAGTGATAAATGGAATTGCCAAGGTAGAGTGGGTTTTTTGCCAGTTGGAATAGTGATATATATATCCTTGGGTAACCTTGAGTAACAGCAGAGATAACCCACCTGCAGTTTCGAAGGCTTCAGATGGGAAACAGTGTATTAACAGATACATTTGTTGGAAGATGAAAAAAAAATCATGTGATGTTGAGTGTGTTCAAGACAAAATTATAAATTCTATGGATCTTGATCTAAAGTTGATAAGTAGAAAAAAATCTTTTCCTTGAACTCATGGATATATTCATCACAATGGACCAAGGAACTGGAAGGAGTAATTACTCTGAGGTACTATTTTTATTCTTGCAAACAATCTTCAAAAATTTTACTCTTTTTTTTTGAAGCCTTCTTCCCAAGTGGAGGAAGAAGAGAATTTATCAATTTATTAATCTCAAATTGTAATTCTGATGGTACCCTTTCCTTTTAGTGTCATGGTGAAGGAGAGGAGGAACAGAAATGTTTGGTGCAGTGCTGGGCAGGACACACAGCTCCCACAGAAGAGAGTCTACCCCTCCTTTACCCATCTCCTTACTATTTTTTCTGCTTCTAAATGGACAAATGCCAAGATGTTCCTCCATATAACCTCCAGATAACCTGTAACTGTAAAGTATATTGTATCACCTTATTAAGTAGTTTCTGTTCCACACTACTGGATAAATACATTACAAAGCTTAAGAGTAAACTCTTTTGACTGAGAGAGTATTTGATGACAGTTATACCCAGATTCAAGTCCAGAGCTAAGAGTCACATCATCTCTAGTTTTTCCTATACTCAATATGTACTTTTTCTTTTCCCAATGAGCTATTTCGAGTTAAATGCACATTTATAGATAAGATATAAGAGGTTAAACTGAAGTTCTTTCTATGACTTCATCTGCATTCACTCTGGCATTATTGTTTCATTAACACTGAAAATATGAGAGACTGTTTACCCTTCCATGGCAGACAAAAGAAAGGTTGTCTCATAATTCACCCTTTACAAAATACATAAGCAATAAATTTAAACCAGTTGATATAACTACAATGGCTGGTTACTTTGATTTCAAATTATAAAGGAAAACAGCATCAGATAAATATTTTGAAAGGATTTTTGTTCACCATGATCTGCAGTGAAGTTCTGTTCTTAATGGCAGCTAACATTTTATCCTGAAAATTTCTCCCTTTACAACTGCTGAAATCCAAGTGAACTCCCCCCAAAACACTTTATACCAATTTTACTCCCACTTTTATGCGATTGATTTGGAACTGCAGGAGTCAAATAACTAGTTCTTAGAGAGTAAGATGGGTACCTGTTTAAAAATATGTAATTACTCTGAATAATGTTACTCCTGACAGAGCTCCAGATCAGCAAAATACAATTGCACTGTCATAAACAGCATAAATATTATAGATGAATTTTTAAACCCCACCTTGTTTCTTTAAACAAATCACAGAACACTGGAATGGCTTGTGTAGGAAATGACCTTTAATGTTGTATAGCTCCAATCCTCCTGCCACCTGCAGGGACATCTCCCATTAGACCAGGCTCCTTAAAGCCTCATCTAACTTCCAGGGATGGGGCATTCGCAACTTCCCTAAAATCCTGATCCAGTGCCTCACTACCCTCAGAGTAAAAAGTTTTCTCCTAATATCTAACCCAAGTCATTTTTCATTTGAAGCCATTGTCCCTGGTCACTAGCTGTTTTTTGTAAAAAAGTCCAGTATTAATCAAGACAAAAGCACAAATCAATTTTTGTATAACTGTTCTATTAAACAAAGATTTAAAGTGAAAAGAGGTGGAGTTAGATTAGTAACATGAATTGAGAAACAAACCCTTAATAAGTAAATAAATGAGTTTTTAGGCTTCCTCTGTTCCAATAATTTTTATCAGCCTGATAGGTAATGGAACACAAGGTTCATACTTAATAATATTTATCCCTTTCATTTTAATTGTCAAGGAGTACAAGAATTTTGCAGAGAAAATCTGAGAAAGTTAAATCAATTCTTATGTATGCTATGGGTTAATTTAGTACTAGCTGAAAGACCTTATCAGATGAAGACTCATAATGTTAAAAACACCTTATTATTGCCAAATCAGCCACCACAGAGAAGCTAGTAATTGTGAAGAGTAGATTTTTTTACCCTCTTTAGCTTTTTAACCATCGAGTAAAAAAGGAGATCCAGTATTCCATGGCAAGTTTCTTCCACAATAAGTACAAGTTGCAGTGGAAGATTGAAATGGAAGAGCTTTCCAGCTTGCCATTATCTATGCATATTGCTCCCAGATTGTACTGGGTTATCAGCTACAAAGATGATCTCTCCAGTTCAGCTTAGCAAGATAAGCAAAGGGAGTCTTTGTTTGGATAAATTGGCTGTATGCATTGTTTAGGGACAACTGAAACTGAATCTTCTTTGATAAACTCAAACAGAGCAATATGTACATTAGTGTTTTAGTGAGAATCAAGGGGGCAGTTTTGAAACAGACCTGATTGAACCCAGCTACAGAATAGCCTCAGAGCATATGAAATGTATTTCTTTTGGGTGAAACTACACTGAAAAATGTGTACACAATGCACACCTGACACACTCCAGTAATTAATCCATGTTTAGACCTTGGGACCAGAGAAAACCTTGTCCTAAGCAGACTGCCTTCTCCCTTCTTAACATATCCAATTCTCCTTAATTATATTACAGTTCTTCCCTTGGTTTTTTTTGTTTTTTTTTTTTTCCTCCATACTACTTGCTGATATAGCCATAAAACAGTGATGACAAAAACCATCTTCTGTTAATTTCTAATATTAATCCAGAAATACCTGATTTTTTTGGAATATCAGTATTGGCATGGAATCTCTTATCAAAAATTATTGAAAATGTCCTTGATGAGAATCTAAAAGATGATATCTTAGCAGTATCAATCTTTCAACCAACAGTATTATCACAAATATTTTACTGTACAGCCAAATATACTAATTCACATTCAAGGTTAGCTATATTCATGTCACCTTACACATCAAAATACAGTGTATCCAACCTCTGCTGAAGACAGCTTAACTATTTTTATGTAAGGACTCTACATTTGTTACATAGCTTGCAGTAAAAGCAATAAAAGGTACTCTTTTTGTATGAAATATGCATCTATTCCTAGACTGAAGGTGATAGCAAAGGCTTAAGATACGAACAGGTTCTTGTTGTCTTTAATTATTTTAAATCTAATGTCCCCCTTTATGTTCTTTTAACACTGGGAGCTGATAAAACACCTTTTATTCGATAGATATCCTCTAGATTTAATAAAAAACTGCAGCTTGCCTTAGCAGTCCAATCAGCTTGAAACAAAGACAGAAATCAAAGTGTTGGTAGTAGTTGGAATATAGATGTCCTCTAACTTTGCCCTTGATAATCAATGCACAGTTAAATAGTTTTAATGCATGTGGGAAAATATCAGAAATGGCTCCAGGCTAATAAACCCATGTTTGCTGCACAGACTGTCTTAATTATTTTTTGTTTCCCAAAAATGAGCACCTGTGTGTGCTAAGACCGTGCAGCAAAAATGCAGGATAAAAACCATTCCAGTGAATGGTTTTTACAATTTTGTTTTTGTCTTTGCTTATAGTGAACTATTTTGCATAAGGCAGCTCTGTCTGGTGAGACTAGATTGAAGCCTATTTTCAAAATTAGATGTAGAGTCAGGATCATGTTGACTTTATAAATGGAGATGAAGTGACTTGCCACGCCATGTCAGGACCACACACTCTTGGAGACAGAATCCCACAGATGGATACTCAGGCTAGGTATTCTGAATCCACCTGAAATGAGTTATCAGGTCTCAGGTATTTCCATGAGTTCTGTGTTGTTATGGGAACATAAAGATCTATTTCCTTTGGAGATTGCTTGTGAGAGGGATATGGAAGCCATCATCTACCTAGAAAGCACTGATATGGGTTCCTTGAGGATCTTAAATCTCATAATGAAACAATAAACTTGGTTCTGTATTTTAACCTTCATGACCACGAAATTAAACTTAGTGGCAAAAAACCTAAGTGTTTCTCAGTGATGAGAAACCTGAGTCTTTTTTTCCTACCTAGATAGATTCCATCAATTGTGAAGTGAACCAAGAAATTTGTAAAATGAGGGAGCATTTCCCTGGAACAAATGTGGCCAAATGAGCCAAGGAAAACACTCTCAGAGAAAGTAGGGGAAATGTTTTGTAGATAATCCAGAAACTGAACCTAAAAGTGCATTGTATTCTCATATCATCAGGAGACTATTTCAGAAAAGTTAGCAGGCTGTATATAACATTATTCAAAGAAGTTCCTCTTTCCAAAAATGTAGTCCTAATATTTCTGGTAGTTTTGAGATTAATCCAGTAGAGTCCTCTTAAAAAGATCTCTCTGAATACTTCACCAAAACCAAAGGGGCATTGGTCAGACCTGTTGGATACAGAAACCATTTGGGTAGATAAAATCCTTTGAATATAGAAGAATTGTATTATGGATTTAGTAAACCACATTTTCTATTTCTGATGCAAGTACTGCATGTGGGATTGAGCCTACAATGTATTTTGTGCCAGCTATGCTGTTACTCTATGAAGACACAAAATATTTTATTTACCATATACTTCCAGATCATTGTTTTACTCAGTATCATCAGTCTTCATGAACTGGGATCTTATGAACTCATTGGCATTAAGGACTAGGGACTGATATTTGGTCCCTGATATTCCAGTATTGCTTTCTACACTGTACTATTATTCAATTAATTTAATACGAATAAAATATGTGCGTTTTAATTTGCTGAAGCTGTTCACAAACAGTATAACTGCAGATCCTCACACAAAATCACTTTTTCTTTAAGCAGAAATCACACCTCTGTCCAGTAAACAAATTTTACAGCTGTGTAGTCAAAACAGAGGCCTGAAATAGCTACACCTTAAAAGTGCATTAATCTGGGCAGAATCAATACTTGCTCATCTTGAAGCCAAACATAAGCATGAAATAATAGTGTAACAAACACATTTTGTGATACTGTGACTGCATGGCCAGGCACAATGTACAAGCATTTTGCGTAAGTGTGTGGGCAATGTGACCTCCAAAGAAGGCAAAGACTTGTACAAGTGCACTCAGATGGCACAGGAAAACACTGAAAAAATCAAGAATAGAGCACAAAATAAGCACAAAGGCCTGCAAATGAGGAGGGCATTTTGCTGAACACACAAGGACAGCTCACAAAACCAGAAATGAGATGAGCATCATCAGAAGCACATGAGATCCTCCTTTTGGAGGGAGGAAAGCAACCAGGAAAAACACCAGATATGAGCTAGGAGAGGTGCATAATAAAAAAAGGATATTCAGCTCTGACTTTCCTTTTGGAATAGCTGTGAAGCCTGGTCACCTTCACCTCAGGAACTGAGGTGCTTTAAGGGCCTCATCCACCAGTGCTCACAATCTAGGATGGCATCTATGCTACTGTATAGTCACAGCAATTTTATTTAGATGTTAAGATCTTACTGGGTGAGAACTAGGCATTAGACCAAAGTATGTTAATAAGTACAAGTCTACCCCACTGCTGTTTAAAGTTTAAATCTGGTTTAATCAGTCTTCCAAACCTTCTCATCACAGCAATCTCTAAATCAGCTATTGATATTTATGTATATGGTGACATTTATAACACTTATTCATTTGTGGCTGTTGTATTTTTGGTCACCTGTTAATAGAAGAGGAATCCAACAGAGGTACCAAAGGCTACTACTTCCTTTGTACTTCACCTTAAATTAGGAAGAGGCAGAGGAGATGGTTTTCTCACAAAACATGAAAGTAAACAGCAGATGTCAAGAGGCAGTAGTTGTCACAAGCAATACATTTGAAATAGCAGGGATTGTGATTTTTGACTCAAAAATCCTCATGTCCAACAGTTTTGTATCACTGGAAGCACTAAGCAAAAATTCATTGCATATTAGGGACACGGGAATTACTGAAAGTTTCTCTGCTTGTGGAGGTTTGAAGCCAGAGATACTGATGACTATTTAAGCATCAGCATTTGCCCCTCCGAGCTACAGACATAGAGTGAGGCTTACACATAGTACAAGAGCTTTGAACAAAACTATCCCAGGTGCAGCCTAGCTCAGGACATCTTTTGGGAAATAAAAGCCTCAGTTACCACTACAGCTATATTGACTCTTTATTTCAACAAAGATAGCTACACAGTTTATACTTAATATCACATTTTGCATAGAATTTACTGAGTGATTCTGTGGTTTACTTTTTTGTTTTTTTTAAAAAACTACCATATTCTAACAGTTTTTCTTGAAAAAATGTTAAAAGATTTTTTTTCCTATAATTGCTGCTAGCAATATGCTGTGGCAGTGGCTGTCTTTGCTCTGCATTTAGAGGAAATGAATTATTTCAGCTAACAGGAACAATTTCTATTTAATCTAAATTATATCTTGGTAGCTCGCAATCAAATCTTATACATGATACTAAGCCATGAGGTACAAAACTGACTTTGCTTTCTTAAAGTTGTATAATCTTATTGACAAGCTAGAATTATGCAGCTGGGATCTCATAAAAATTTCACAGAGTAACCAAAGACCTTTTAAGTTTCTTCTCTCAGTTTGAGCTGCAGTCTTCAAGAATGTCCCAATATGATGCTTTAGTTTGTAGTGCTGGGATGATGCTCAAGTGAACTGGGCCTACAATGAAATCCTGATATAGGATGGTGTTTCTTTTTCTTTAGACATTTAATATTCCTATTTAATAAAAACAGAACAAGGTTAAAAATTGCATTGTGACTGTCTTCATAAGGCTGAGTGCTGTCATAGACTAGATAGTGCTCTTGGCAAACTTCAGTTTTACTGTGAATGAGGATTCAATAGACAGGGATTTTTTTCAGATTACATATCCTAGAAAGATACAAAAGGGAGTTATTTCATTAAAAGTCATAGCTGTCAACTATCACTGTTTAATTTTAAAACTCTATGAATGCTTAATTTCACACAACACTGCTTCTACCTAAATTTTATGGTTTTCACCTGTACATTCAAGCTTTCTTTTAATTTGATTACCATTAATGAATAGAATTTATCCCATCTTTTTTTCCACAGTTAGAAGATATGCTTAATAACTGCATTTCTATAATGACATTAAAATGTGTAATTTAATTCATACATTTCTGAGAATAGTAACTGCTCTGAAACAAGGTTCAGCATCCTTCCTCTTACATGGTTCTAATGTTTAGAATATATAATTTTGGTCAGAATATTCAATTGGCTCTGCATGAAAAAACAGGTATTAGGAGATGGTAGGCATTTTTTTCCTAGATTTCATAAATGTAAGGAGCAAAACCCTCTGATCTGTAATCAAAAGGAAGTGATGCAGTTTTAAGAGAGTCAAGCAAATAGAAGCAAAAAAGTAAATATCAATACTACTGTAATGACATAGGTGTTAAAATATTCATACATGTAGTTGCAGAAGTATTGCATCCATGTATAATTTTAAATCTATGTATGTCAAATGAACAGATTGAAGTCAGGCACCCTAGATCTACAAACAGAGTGGTGTTTGAGTACTCACTTGAGCCTGAGTAAGTGAATTGCAAGTGAAAATAGGACTATAAAAACACTAAAATAATGGTAGATGGAATCAGACACCAGCCCACCTAATGAAACACATTAATTCCTCCAGTAAGCAGTACAAGTTCTGTCCTGTGTTTGTTCTGAAGACACATAAATTCACAGAGATCATGCATGATGTCCTGCTTTGTCTCAGCTGTGTTTTGTTAATATTGCCATCATCAAAAGATGTGCCAGAAAAAAAAATAAAAATTTGTTCCAAACACTGACTAAAGAAAAAATTAAGCCTTAAGGTGATGAAACTCTGGGTGTAATCAATAAATTGTGTTTTGATGATTGAAAATTAGAAATTCTAGATCAGTTTTGACTGTAGAGGAACATTTCATGTGCAATTTGTTAATCTTCTCCATTTCTTGAGGGAATGTTGTTGCAGTCCAATTAGACAGAAAAAAAATTGCAAAAGCTAATTTTATGTTACACCCCCCACAGGCCAAACAATAGAAAATGTTTGTGAGGGGAAAACTTGGTAATGTGGAAGAGACTACTCTGAAAATTAACCTCATAGTGATAGAATCCACAGAAAACTCTGTACACATGCTGCTCAGCCAAGGCAATCATTTAATCAGCAACTGCTTCTTTATAAGATTCAGTTTGTGAAGTTCTTTTCGATGCATCATTAGGATATCAAAGGCTGGGGGTCTGAAAGGTGTTTTCAGAGGTCACTATCAAGGCAAAATCCTAAAACTTATAACAAAAGCATTTCTGGAAGATGCCAGTTTAATCTACAGCTGAAAAATCTCCAAATACAATATTACTGATCCTTCTAACAGTCAACTCTGATTCTCTTTTGTTTTCATAATAAAAAATGTCTTACTCCCATTTAACAAAATAATGCTGCAGTTTAAATACATCCTTCTGTATTCTACACTCAGTCAACATAAAACAACTTGCTTTTTTAAGACTTCATGTGTTTGAGGTTACTGTCTTTCTACAATTATTTTTTTTTTTCTAAACTAAACATATCTGATGTTTTTTCAGGTCAAATGGAGGTGGCCCTGTAAATGCAGAGATATTTTGTGTTTAAAATGAACCGAGTACTTCTAATGAAGCAGAATATTTATATCACATGAATAATAAATAAACTTAATTATAAATGCAGAACTTTTGTGTCTTGTAATTCTGTATTAGAATCATAGAATGCCTAGAAACAAAAAGAAAACATTGTCTAGCTCCTTTTCCTGGATCAAGTTGCTCAAAGCCCCATCCAACCTGGCCTTAAACTTTCAGGGATGGGGCATCCACAACTTCTGTGTGCAATCTGTTCCAGTGTCTCACCAAATCAATATCTTCCTAATTTCCATTCTAAATCTACTCTCTTTCAGTTTAAATCTGCTTTCATTTGTCCTTTCACTACACTTCCTTATAATGAGTCTCTCCATCTTTTCTGTAGCCCCCTTTTAAATTCTGGGAGACTGCTAGAAGGTTTCCCTGGAGTCTTCTATTCCCCAGGGCAAATAACCCCAGGCTCTATAGACCCCAGTCCCCTGTACTTCTCTGGATCATTTGTGCTTAAGTCATTAATTTACACACGGTGCTTTCCTATTTAATTTTTTCTGACCCTTTCTTCAATTTATCAAGACTATACTGTGTTCTAATTCTGTCCTGCTGAGTGTTTGCAGTTTTGCCTGCTTTGTGTAATTTGCAAGGTTAATACACCTGTTCTTCCTCCTGGAAGTTCCTGGGGTTTTATTTATTTATTTTTTTAGCTTAAATTGCCCTTTTCTGTTTTGATTACACCAGAGCTCATTTTCTGCCTCAGCTCCCTGTACCTGCCAGCCAATGCATTTCTTCCACTGCCACCAGTCATGTTCTCAGTCCTCCCAGTTATCTCCAATCCTTGTCATTGTAACCTGTTTCTTCCCTCCAAAAAAAGTATCTATCTTCTGGAGGATTTGCTCCAATCTCTCAATGAGAGTCAAGGTCCCCAGCTGCCTTATCTTACCTGGGAACTCTTAGAAAGTGTGCAACAGCCCTGTCTCCCCAGCAGGGGAGGTGCTGTGTTCTGTTCCCCTGCCACAGCAGGTGGAGAGGGGTTGGAGCAGCCACAGCAGGTACAGAGCTCCCACACACCCCAAGCCACCTCCAGCCTGGCTGATTTTCCTCTCTGCTTGCCCCATAATGTCATAAAAGGGACTAGATTCATCCTAAGGCTCAGATGGTGAATGGGTACCATCAGACTCAAAATAGTTCTGGTAGAAATCAACTTCACATCTCCTCCAATGAGACCAAAATCCACTGAGAATTCCTTGGTGAAAACAGAGCAGCTGTTGGGATTTCCTAGGCTGTAGCTGCTAAGTTTGTCCAAGAAAACATGATGTTGAGGCAACAGCAAAGCCTTACAGAACTCGAGGTTATTCTGACTCTCACCTACAGCAATTGCATGTGTGTATTTGTAATGCATGTGATAAAAGTTGCTATTGAATCAGTGCATTTTGGTCAAATATCTGATGACAATTGTTTTTTTTTCTGAAATACTTCTACAAATTGATTATTTTCTGTTCCCTTCTAGGAAGTTAAACAAAAACAGTTAGACTGGAATTCTCAGTTCCCTTGCAAGCCAAGTACATTTCCTTTCATTCTAGTCACTTAAAATAGTTTTCCACTAGTATTTTTAAATTCAGAAATAGAAATATAACTGATATATATAACAGATCCTGGGGCTGTTAGAAATGCTAAAGGTATCATTAGGTTACTAGAGAGCATGTCTGATTTAAGTGCTGTCTAACTTGCTCTTTATAGTGCATCTTTTGAAAAAAATCAACTTACTTAACTTACTTCCTCCTAAATTATTTTTAGGAGGAAAATGAGAAGTCAAGATTATGCTTTCAGATGAAAATTATTTCTAGAAAATTAATATTACTATTATAACTTTACTAGATTAAGCCTGCCTAAATTGGATATCAGGAGAAAGTTTTTTATCCAGAAGGTGGTTGAACACAGAGAAGTGGTCACAGCACCATGCCTGTTTGAATGCCTGTTTGGAAAAGCATTTGGACAATACTTCCAGATAAATGGTGTGATTTTTGGGATGTCCTTTGTAGGGCCAAGAGTTGAACTTAATGATTCTCTTCCACTTCAGCATATTCTGTGATTCTATGATGCTTGTTCAATTGAGCTATCACAATATGTTTCAGATATTTTTGGTAATAGATTAAATAGCCTGCCTGCAGAATAATCTATTACAAGGAAAAAATAAATTTTTCTAACTTATTTTCTTGACTGCAAAAAACCTCCATATCCCTGTATTCTAAGCCCAAACTAATGAAGACAAAGAGACCCTAACTCAAACACTGCTTTGCCCATCATGAGTGAAAGGCCTCTTTTTTCTGTCTCAATCTGTTTAATTCTGTTAATCTAACTGGACTCAATTGCATCTTATTTGTCTCAATAAGGACTGCTGTTCTTCTCTAGTTGTAAGAACAATTTATAAATACTAAAATGGTATACAATTTTTAAGATTTTGCTGGTGTGTACAAGAAGTTGCACTGCAAAAATAGGAAGAGTAAAGCAAGTTCTCAATCTATTTTTTCCCCTGCCTTCTTCCCTTCTCTTTTAGTTTTGTCAAAAATCTGTATTCTTAGAGACATTTTGCTGGTATCAATGACTTTCCTTAACTGCAAGATGGCAAAAGTGGAAAGAGTCAGTGCAGATGGCGCTGGACATGCAAGACAGAAGAGGTAATATGAATTAAATTTCAAGACAAGAATTTTCAAAAAAATCTGATTAATTTAAGTTAGGAAGGAGATGAAGAGTTATAGTTGAAACTTTGAAATTTTCTCTTCAGTGGATGTTATTCCACAGAATGACTTAACTTTAATAGCATCAGCTTTCTTATCTTAAACATGTTCATGAATAACACATGTGCCCTGTGTGTTTGCAAAGAAAACACACTTTTTCTTTTACTTTTTATCGTAGCATCATACAATAGGTGAATGATTGGGGAAAAGTGACAACATTAATACTAAGAAACTTAATCTGTGTGCAGAATGTTGTATTTTTGTGTATTTGAGCAATTTATCTTACATCTTTCAAATTTACACTATGTTCTCTTAGCTTCAAAGGGAATTAACAAAAAGCATCACATATAAAAGTATAAACAAATAGTTTAGTATAGAATTTCTTTTAATAACAACAATCTTTCCTAAGAAAATGAGTGATAGCTTCACCAAGAATATTTTTTAAGGGATAAAATTACTTTTATAAGAACCAAATAATTACTCTTGTTACTCTGTAATATCCTGATGAGTACTGTTTGGTAACTATTTTAAACAAAAAATGAGATACAGATTCCTTTATTTTTCTGCTCAGACATACAAAGAAGAGAAGCTGAAATTATGCATTTCTTTAGTAAGCAATTACTAAAATAAATATTCTTATATTTATAATTATTAGATCTGTTACACATCTTAATTACTTACTGAAGAAAGGCTTTCTAAAGTCCCAAATGCATCCATTGTCTGAATGGAAAAATATGGAACCTCTTGCTAATACAAAGTTAATATGAAGTGACAAAGGATGAGGAAAATGAAGATGCCTTTTTTGCCTCAGTCTTTGAGAGCAAGACCACTTCTCTCCAGGTATCCAGGCCTCTGAGGTGGAAAACAGAGACAGAGAGCAGAATAAAGCCCCATGAAACAGGAGGAAAGGGTTAGAGACTGCTACATGACTTAGACACCCACAGGTCTATGGGGATAGGTGGGATCTGCCCAAGGATACTGAGGGAGTTGGTAAAAGCGCTCACTGAGCCACTTTCCAGCCTTCTCAATCCTATGGTTCTATGAAATTATTGAATGAGAGAACATAAGTTCTTGGATCATACTAAATACATTCTATATTCACAATCAAAAGCTCTCTGTTCATTGCTCTGCTGTATGGGGGTTTATTTCAGAAGAATATAATTTTCATATTAATTTTCAATAAAGGAGAAAAGGCTAGAGAGTTTTATAATGTTTGTTTCTCTTTTGAAAGGCAGGTTGCATTTTACTTCAGAGTTCTTTAATCTTTCCTAAAACATTAGAGTGTTCTTTAATGCTCTTATAAACATTTCTTTATTCCTAGAAGCAAAAGAATTTAAATTAGTATAGAACTTATTGATTTGTTGTGTGATGCATGGAAAATTACAACCTTCTTTTTTTTTCCTTTAACATTTTGCAAACTGAAAAGACTATTCATAAACACGTAGCTACAGAGAAATTCTACGAAGAGACTTGCTTCTATATTCATGGAATAAGCAGTTTTGTTTAAGAAAGGGAAGCATTCAAGAAGACAATAGAAGACTGGACTGTGAGCCTTCAAATGCCTTCTTCCAAAATACTCCAATTCACAGAGGCATGTCTATTAGCAGATACAAAAAGAAATAATCTGCTGTATAGACACTAATCGTGCTGGCGAGCATATAACAGCCCTACTCACCAAGAAGGAATTAACTATTCTGTAAACAGGGAAAGCAATCTAAGTAAATGGGCCATTTGGACATCACTAGTAATAAAATTGTATACTTCTCTTGAGAAAGTTAAGTTCCGCTTTCAGGGACAAATTCTTTGTTCCCTTGCCACGTACCTTGTATTATGATGTTCATATTAGGCTTGTCACTGGAACTTTAATGTCTTTCACAGAGCATTGTGTTAGCCAATCAAAAATTCCTTCTGTAAATTAGTTTTATGACAAGGGAGT
This sequence comes from Zonotrichia leucophrys gambelii, assembly GCF_028769735.1. NCBI lineage: Eukaryota > Metazoa > Chordata > Aves > Passeriformes > Passerellidae > Zonotrichia > Zonotrichia leucophrys. Next base: position 37,699,203 of record NC_088175.1, on the reverse strand, counting down.
ATTAAAAGGTCAATACCCCCTACAATATATTGGAAATTATTTTTGCTTTTGCATTTAGGATGCTTAAAAATTCAAAGAATGTTAGTTCTGAGCATATATGATGCTATAAAGTTATAGAAGATGAGGAAGTCAGTTGCCATTATCCCCATAACTAAACCAAAAAGGAATTAGCTAATGAGTCTCATTAACTTTTGCTGGTGAAGCAGAAAACTGTCTCTTTCTCCTCATGTGGTGCAGGGTAGAGATTCATGAAGATATTGTGCTAACATGTCAGTAAAAGGGAACAAATGCAGGTATATGGATGTTATTTTATCAATATCCTCAAAACACAATGAACAGAAGAAAACAGAGGGCAGATGAGTTAAAGTAACTAGAAGATGAAACATAAAAACCAGATATTATACATGTCTGGCTTCCATGCAGTAACAAACAAACTTCTGAAATGTTTTAAATTTTGAAGAGGAAAGACTGAACTCAGAAACACCATAATGACTCATTTGCTGTAGAAGAAATTAACATTTACAGGCTTGTGTAAGAACTGTAGAAAAGATAGAAAAGTTTCATGGAGGTGATAAATTTTAAGACCCTCAAATGCTGAGTAGCTACTTTATCAAATAACAAACAAGAATGGAATGTGAATAAATTTTTTTTACACGGGTAGTGATAAACTTTCTATCTGTTTGCCTGTTTCCAGATGAAAAACTTCAGAAATATTCACTTGAGTTGCAAATTCATTCTTTTTTTGATGACAAGATTATCGTAACAAAAACACATTTCAAATGACCAAAGAAGTTTGCAATGGTGATATTGCCAACTTTTGTCAAAATAAACACCATTCCTAAAGAACTTGCCATGTATGGGAATACAGTTAACATCTGAGAACATTTTTATCCAAAATGTCTTTGTATCCTGTTAGACTGATCTCTGATAGCTTTGAGGATAGAAAATTTAGGAGACTGGATCAGTCCAAAAGATCACCAAAGGTACAGTAATCTCTAAAGCCAGTCAGTTTCCAGTAATAGCAAAGAGAATTACAAGGGATGTATGGAATGAAAAACTCAGAACACATTGAAAGTCCTCTTTTTCCTTCTACAGATTTCTGATTTCCAGAAGGCAATTTTAGGGACTTTCTGATTCTCCCCCTCAATGAGGTTATGATAAACATTCTGCTATCATGTTCACTGAAACTGATGACAGAAAAAAACAAAACCTCAACTACAAATGGAAACAAGTTAAGTGATTAGTGTTAGGATAGAGGAATTGGATGAGATCTCACATATTTTTATAGAGCCCAAACACTGTGGGGGAAAAAGCCTTATTGTCGAGATGTAACCTTGTTTATTTAGCCCTGGGGAACTGCCACCACTTCCTCAGACTTTTTTAGTAATGTGAGTTCCATATGTTCCAAAGTGATTTCTGTCAAGATGCAGTGTTTATGGAGCATGAACAGAAGGGACATTTCAAAAGCTGATATATGGTGAAAAGAAGTAGATTTTTGTGCCACATTGCAATAATCAAGCCTATTTGGAATTAAGACAACTTTAGTAAATACAAAGCCTACAGGATCCTTGTTTTAACTAATAATAGCATCATAGTTCTGACAAATATCTAAAAGAAAGGGAAGTAAAGGGGAATGATGAGATTGTAGTTATGAGTTGTACAGCTTTATCTACCTTTAGCTGGAATTTATAAACATTTGGGAAAACAAAAGCCATAGGAAAACCTATACTCCTTCCTTGATCATGGCAAACATGCCATGTCCCAAGGGTTGTTTCTCAGCTAAGAGAGAAAGCAGTGAAGCCTGTTAAAAATGGTGGGTACCAGAGAAATGGAGACCTATTAAAATTTTCAAGGCTATAGGTGAGTGACAAGGAACAGTAAACACTGCAGCTATAGAAAATTAGGTACTTCAGTTAAAAGGGAAAAAAATTAGAGGCAGACAGATGAGTAGACATGTATAAACAAAAGAAAGATCTAAAATGGTGCAAGAATATCAGTATTCAAGTCATTGAAATGGAAAACATGTACAAAACTTCTAGCACACCCAGTGAAACAGCAGCTGTAGACAACACAGTGTTTTTCCTCTTTCTGTTGAGCAAAGAAAGTAGCACAACTTAAGTTATACACCAGCTGTAGGAACATGTAATCACAATCAGAGTCTCATTTCATTCATCAGTGGTCATTAACAGTGTTACTTCCGTCTTGTTAGCTTATAAGAAGCATCCAATTTTATTTTGCCAAGAACTGCAAAGACCAAAGAGTAGCATCTATGCGCTAGAGGCTTTTTAATTTTTTTTTTCCCTATCTGTATAATATATGATATTTTACTTGGTTTCATTAGGGTGGTTTTTGAAGCACGTTTACAAGAGGAATAGGTAATACAGTATGACCAGAGTAATTACAAGAAGAGCTTATGAACAAATTTAGGGTGTTTTGTGGTCTTTTGTTATAGCACTGACCAAGAAATAGTCTTCAAAATTGGTCTGACATGATCCAAGGAAACCTGCATTTTTGGTTCTTCTATAAAATGCTCTGTTAAATTCTTTTATGACTTGAGGAAGAGGGGAAGGGCACACTCAGTGGCAGAGACTAAAGAGGATGAATTTTGTTGGAATCTGTATTATATTTTGTGAAGGTTTTGTAATTTTCAGGGCTGTTTGGATTATTAAATCAGCTGAAACCCTTTAAAAAAAATTATGTTGATTATAATGCTCCCAAGCTGATACTGTCATGTCATGCATTAACTCATTCCTTCAAATTCATTGAGCAAAATCTACATCTAAAAGGTTGATGATTTTTACAGTCTGTACAGTCTATTAAGCATATAAAATGCATTAATATTAAAAACTGATTCCACCCCTTTCCTGAGGTTTGGATCTACCTATGACCGTTTACCCTCATTTACCTTACTTGATCTCTGCAGTGGGATAAAATAAAAACAAAACCACCTTTCTGAATTTTTCAGCCCAAAGATCTCCTCTGAGTTTTTGGAGTGGACTATCTCCAGGATCCTTATTCAAGTCTTGCTTTTTTTTTGACAATTATCTTCACTTTCCCCCTCAGACTTCCCAGTGTTTAATTTGTGAGAGGATTTGGCCTCTTACTGCTGTTAAAATTTTTGTTACAATTCTGCAGGTTATCTGCTGTAAATGAAAGGCAGCAATGTGTACTCATGCATTTACGTACACAAGGCTACTTAATATTCTCAGAAGGAAAGTACATAAAAAATTAATACTTTAAAAAAGCAATAAACCACCTCAACCACAAAAGCATTTAGTCCCTACAAGGTGCTCAGATAAAAATTTTCTTCTAAATTAGTTTTATTTTCAGTTATGAATATGATAAATGAACTTTCCAGAGCCATATATTAGGCTAGCCTAAAAGTGTTCAAACTTGAAAAACATAACCCTTTCACTAAAATTGAAAAAATTAGATACTGAAGAAAGTATGAGTCAGTCAAACCCATATTAAAATATTTAAGATAGTCTAAAAATGTTATTGAATTCAGAAAGGAATGAAGGTTGACAATCTGAAGGGATTATCCTGTGACCCACCTACATTTAGCTTCCAAATCTTCCTCAGGCAAAATTAACTGAAACAGTCATGTGCTTGTTCCGACTTCATTTTGAAAAGTTCAGGCCAGTGATGAGGAATGGGATTATCTAATTATTATAACCAGGAGAAGCAGTAAATATTTATATTAAACTGATAATTTTTTTACTGGTAATGATCTTGGACTAATAAATAATGGGGGTACACAACACACCATCATAGATCCCTATAGCGTTGTTGGAAAACTTCCATAGTGAACAGTCTGACGAAGAAGTATAAATAGGAGGTAAAAAATCTAAGTCTACTAGTGAAGAAAATTATTACTATTATATAAAAATATTAAACATAATATCTTAAACATATTGAACATAAATTACTATTAAGCATCTAAACATGTGGGAGGTAGGGGCAAAGAGAAGTGAAAAAAAGGGGAAGAAAACAGACATAAAGTATAAATTCTTCAGTTTTGATTCTGCCTGATGTCTAATCAACTTATGCATCAGTCCACCCAATGCTCAGGGTGTCCTCGCCAGTGAAAGACAAGTTGGGTTACAGGTATGAGCTACAGCTAAGGTTTTATACTGTTCAGCAACAAGGCAGTATAACTTCAGATCAGTAGGGATTTAATATTGTCGGATATGAATTGAGAATTTCTCCTATTTAACTGGCTTCCTACATTGCCTGAATACAAACCACAAGTTTGCATGCAAAGCCTAATGTGCTTACAGAGATGTGCCTCTCATCATCCGTGTTTCTGGCTTCCAACAGTAAAGTTGAACACTGAAAAAGAGTTCTTGAGAGATTATGGGGATTTGATGGACCCCATATGGAAAAATTAAATGAAATGGAAAAATAAGTAAAGATAAGTTTGGGAGGGTGCGTTTTATTTTTTTGTCAGGAGGAAGGATCCTTGAGTTCTACTAGACCTGCTTTAGAAAGAGCACTACCTGACTTGCTGTAACACAGTGTGTGCAGATCCAGTACTAAGTGTTTGAACAAGTCTTTCTTACTCCTCCAAGGCAGCCTTCTACCATCTTTTCATTAGAGATGTAATTTTTCATGGGTGGCACTTGACATCCTACACAATCTCCTCAATTTAGTAGAAAATATGGCCCTGAATTTCGGTTTCCTCTCAGATTTAGTCTTAGGCAATAGACAGTGGTGGGTACTTCTGCTTTCTGTCCTGGTTAAGACCTTTAAATGGAATTATTTTTAATGATTCTTGGCATAAAGTTGACATTATTAAAGTGAACCCTTCTAAGACCGACAAATTAATTTCAATCCCAGTTCTCCATTTCCCTGTTTTCTGTTCTCTTCTCCTCACACTTCCACTTGTTAAATTGTCTCCTCATACAGCTGGTATAAAGAAGAATTTATTTTTCCAAATCTGGCACTGATAAGAAGAGGTTGGAAGTGCAGACATATAATTTTTGAAGCAGTAGTGAAATTCCAGCTCATTGCCAACACTAATAAAGAGTTATAATTTACAGACATGCAGAATGAACTTGAAAAGACATAAATGACACTGAATCCTTCATAACTGAATGGACAAATTGTGATAACCAAGTGACAATAGAAAACCTTTGTAGGCATTATGAGAGAACCAAGCTACATGACAAATGACAGAACTTGGGTTGTAAAACTTCCAAGAGATCTTGGAAACCAATTATTCAAATTCTGTTCTCGAACAATGGGCTCACCTTGTATGGCTTTATGTGCCTGTCATTTGTTCAGCAATCTAATTATAGCTTAAAGATTTTTTCCTCACTGGAGAAGCATCAGGGGGTAGTTAGTCCATGGATTGACAGTAGGGCATGACACTGCAGCGAGCTGTATATTTTGGGATGGGCAAGTCACCCTTTAGATTGTGGGCACAGGCAACAGGTTTTATATGAAGGATTTCAACAGGAACATTATTTTCATTGGGCTTCCATGCAAACCCACCAAGAAGATAAAATGTGCTGTAAGACTACCATCTAACTACAGTAAAACTTCAAATGAATACTTTAAAATTTTTCCTGGGCCTTCACTGCTTGAGGGAAGCTCCCTTTAGAACACAAACAAAAACCTCCCCATATTGCACCTAGGTTTTATTTTGGTGCAAGGAATCACTCTGTGAGAGCTGTAAGCAGTGCTTATCTTGCAAGCTTGGAATCTTATTAATTTTTCTCCACTTATTTCTTCTACTCAGTTTGTAGCCTTTTGCTCACATTGCTTTTGGTTTTCACCTAAATTGCCCCAGTTACTGCACTTCAAATGACACAGAGAACTCTACTGTTAAAAAAAAATAAAAATAAGTAAAATTTGAGAAAAAATCAAATAATCTTATTGCAAAGAAATGTTGATAAATGAATACTTCCAAAATCTGAAATAGTGACAATATGTGTCTGGAATACCTTATAAAAGAATGCAAATGAAAATGAATGTTCTCTATTTTTCTTTTTTGACAGCAGATGTTGCAAACATTGAAAGATGACAGAGAATGTATGGGGAGACATTAAATGAGTCTCTGGAATGACTGACACTTCTGAGTTGCAGGGAATCAAGTCATGAAGAAATAATCAAGTTTACTGGCTTTGAGGCTATCACAGAATTAGCTTTGTCAAGTTCATAAAATGGAGATGCTGAGTCAGAATATGACCAATAGTTTTATTCAGGAGTTGAGTTATTCAACAATTAAGGGGAGATTCTTTTTTTTAAAGCTTAGAATGATGACTGGAAATAGGTTGAAGATTCCAATCAGCATGCATCTGATTTGTTCGCTTGTTTTTTTGATAAAATGGTATTTTATTTGAATTCAAATATACACTGAAAGAAAATAATGGTGATCTTAATGGTTTGTTTCACCTACCAGAATCTAGCCTAGCTTTGCCAAGTGTTCACTTGGTTTGTTAGTTTTAGAAACTGATGAAGATTTATATAATGTTCGCATAAATGTGAACTACAAGCACAGAATTATTTCATCTTTAACAGATGTCAATGTCTCAGCACTAAATCCTGTTTATTTACAGCATATAATAACAATGTCTTGCAGTCTGGTTTATGATCTACACTGGTGTCTTCAGCTGTGTGCTGAATATTTAGCCTTGGCTTTGCTATCATGTTAGTAAATGTACACTTCTAAAATTCAAACTGATAAGACAGCCCTTGATTTTAAAAGGAAATACTTTTTTTCATTCAGCTTCTGGTGTTAGAAAAGCTGAAAGAGAGATCACATCTGACAGAAGTTTCACAGGACATGCACTTTTTAAAGAGGTTTCGGAAGACATGTGCCTGCCAAAGATTGGTAAGAGCTGTCCTTTTGTGATGCTAGGGAGGTGTTTGGAGATCAGAATGACAGAATGGCCAAGGTTGGAAAGGGGCCAAAGGTGGGGTCATCTGGTCACACCTTCCTGTACAAGCAGAGTCTTTCCAGGACACATTGCACAGAACTGCATCCAGATAGATCCTGAGTATCTGCAGTGAGGGAGGCTCCACACCCTCTCCGGGCAATTGTTCCAGTGCTCAGTCACCCACACTATAGAGAAGTTCTTTATCCTATCCTAGGTATAACTTCTGTACATCAGTTTCTGCCCATGTCCTCTTGTCCTATCACTCAGCAGCACTGAAAAGAGCCTGGCTCCACCTTCTTGACAGCCTTCCTGCAGATATGAACAGTCTGGTCGGTGTCACCCTGCTTGCTGGCACATCCGCTCTATGACTGCTTAAGGACTGTCTCTTCTGAGTTTAGTTGAAGATCAAGTCTACCTTCCTGGGAGATGTGGTAAAGAGGGCATCATGTCTCACACAGAGCCTCCTATTTCTGCGCAGGGTAGTCCTGCTGCCTTGTATTTTGCAAAAGTCTTGGTAATACATGAGCATGAACTTTGAAGGTCTTTCTGAAGAAGCACATAGTGAGAGCTGTAATGAAGGGGTTAGCCTACATGTGTAGAGATATACAAGTAGGAGATTGAAAGATGATGTTGCATATCTGCTCTGGAAATACCTTTCTTTTTCCCTGGTGCAATGACCTGAAAAGATTTGCAGGAATGCAATTTCTCCATCTGACATCTTTGAGTGCTTCCTTCTGCGTAAGCAAGGGAGAAAGATGCTTGCCCTTGAGCAGCTGAATGGTGATGAAAAGCAGGCATCTAGTCTGGTCATGGTGTGTCACCTAATTTTGGGCTACTACTTTTAGTCAGATGAATTGTACCATAATGAAAAAGGAAATAAAATCTGGGAGTCTTATGAGTTTTCCCTGTCACTGCTCTGCATACTAAACAAAGCACAAGCTACAGCAGATGGTGGGTATTTTAATGCCTTCACGTGTCTGTGTATCTAGGGAAAAGAACCCCTCATCACTGATAGTTCCTGAGTAAATTTAATAATTTCTATTAAAGTTCTCACATACATCCAGAATCCAGGTTTTGTTAGTTTTGGCTTTTTTTTCTCTTAGTGCTTGTGGGTTTGTTTGATAGGTTTTAAATTTTCTTTTTTTTTAAAATCCAACACATCCTTAGGGGAAAAAAAGTTCCTTGTCAAGAAAATTTACAGCTTTTATATTTTTCCCTGAAAGCATTTATTTTAGTTAAACTGTCAAAATATGCCAATCTCTTGACACCCTGAAATTATGTGGGAGTCAAATATAAAGAAAACTATTTTGTTTTCAATTGTGGCAGCATCTGGAGGAGTGTCCAATCTTATACACTGCTCATGCCTACCTAACTTAAAGATCTGCCAGCTGGTTCAAGCTATCCACATGGGCTTCACTTTCTTTACTGCTGGGAAGTGAAGAATTCCACTGGAGCAAGTCATGCCTGAACAGTGCTTAGTGCTACTCACAGGAGTAGGGTGACAGCTTCATGGTGTTATAATACAAAACACTTCACTGAAAGCTTGGATTTATAACACTTGACTGATATTTTGTAAAGTATTTGACCAGGCAATTGTTGCCTAGTCAGATAAATTTTTTAGAAAATCAAGAGAAGAATCAGGATTGTTGCTTCACCACATGCATAATTAATCCTGAACTCTTTCATTGTAAATACTAAATATTTGCAATTTACCTTGTCTATATGTTGTGGTCTTTTGGCTAAAGATTCTCTGGCCACAGGAAGACTAAACTACTGGAAAGTCAGCTGAGGTCTTAAAAATGCATCTACTAGACAAAGCCTACCACAGAAAACTTTCAGACTAAATGATTTTACACTTGTAAACTTCTGAAGAGTGCCCAAAGGAGGGCCATGAGGATGGTGAAGGGCCTTGAGGGGAAGCTGTGTGAGGAGCAGCTGAGGTCACTTGGTCTGTTCAGCCTGGAGGAGACTGAGGGAAGACCTCACTGCAGTCTGCAACTTCCTCCTGAGGGGAAGAGGAGGGGCAGACATTCATCTCTACTTTCTGGTAAGCGACAGGACCCAAGAGAATGATCTGAGGTTATGTTAGAGCAGGTTTAGAAATTAGGATATTAGGAAAAGGTTCCTCACCCAGAGGTGGCTGGGCACTGGAACAGGCTCCCCAGGGAAGCGGTCACAGCACCAAACCTGACAGAGTTCAGGAAGGGTTTGGACACTGCTCTTGGGCACACAGTGTGGCTCCTGGGGATGTCCTATGCAGGGCCAGGAGTTGAACTTGATGATCATTGTGAGTGCCTTCCAATGCAGCATATTCTCTGATTCTGAAAAGTATTTTCAAATGCATCCAGTGACCTAGTGCATAAATGATGATTTTGTAATCCCTGGATATACTAGACAACCATAACAAGAATCCCAAAACAAGAGTTGTGGTAGTGCCCCTTAAATGCCATGTGCACACAACTTTAAACCTATACATATTAAAACCATTCTGATTAAAAGATGAAAAATCCTCAACTTGTATCCTTCTGTCTTTCCCTAAAATAAAACAGTGAAAATATATTACAGTACATACAATTCTGTATGTGATAATACATGCAATACACATTTTTTGTGATAACAAAAGTTAAGGATATAACTATAAATAGTCAATGCATACAGATTTTTCTTCCACATTGGAATAATGAGTGCATGAGCAGTTTCTTTTATTATGCTTGAATTATCAGAATATCATATTGTAAAGAACATAATTTATGCACACATTTATTTGTTTGTTAAAAACACAGGCCATTATATGTGCTTTAACAACCAGTACTGTGTAACCTATTTCTTTATATTTCTTTGCTTGCCAATTATGCTTGAAGGGATGAGAGTCACTTTTTATCTGAAGGCTCATTAAACATGTTCTGGATGAAGCACCAGTAATAAATATGAAAAGGAAGGATGTGCTGCCCCCCTTTCCCCACCATCTTATTGCCTAGCATATATCACCATAATAGTAAAACACTTAGCATGCAATACAGGAAATAAGTGATGTACAAAGAGTGTCGCAGTAAGAAGCAGGAAACCCAACCCCAGTGAAAGAGCAGAAAACATCCAAAGTAGCTTATCTTGGAGAAAACTCTACAAAGAGAGAAACAGCAAATATTCTGGTATTACTGGAGGGTGACTCTGCACGTGAACCTTAGTGGAAGTTTCTTGCAACGATCTATCACAAATGGGGATTGCTTTTCAGACTTGACTGTGTACCAAAGTTTGGAGGCCATACACAGTGTTTGGAGAATGTATTTCCCTGTCTCTTGGGCAAAGTCCACTGCTCTACTTCCCTCTTTTTATGTCCCAGAGCATGCTTAAAGGTCTTCCCTGTAATGCTGTGCATTGTCTGACAGGCCTGGCTCTTCCTTGCAGCTGCCCACTGATATTTTTGACTATAATAAACTCCTTTTCTTTATTCCCACCTACTTCTTATGGCTTTAATGCAAGAATGAGATCTTCAGTGATTAATATTAGACTCAGCATAACTTTGACCTGTGAACCATTTATTATCAGTCATGTATCTACCAACAGACTAGCTAGTTCACGTCAAATCAAGAGGGGCTGGACTGATTTTTTCAGTCTGCTCAAACTGAAAGGTTAAGAAGACTACAGTAGAGGTTTGCATTTCAAAAGTTTGCTTTTAAAAATATTCATGAGAATTTAAGTTTCTTTAAGAAAATCTGGTAATTTTGAAAAATGTAGAAGTAAAAGAAAGGGAAATAAAAGCTTTATATTTTTACTTAATACACTAAAATAGATTGTGATATTATAAATTTTTTCTATTTATTCCAGAATCCTAATTTCTTTTGGATAGAGTGATTAATGGCCAAAGTTGAGTTCAGTTTTTATAGTACTGCATCTTGCCCAGGACAGTATATTCAGGAGACAGACTACAGAGACATCAAAAGAAATGTGTTGTTGGTGCATTTCATGATAAAACATAACTTTCTGCTGGAAAACATACTGGTGCAATCCATTCATATCACATTGGAAGACCAGCTATCAAACAGAAATATTATTTTTTCAACACAAAACAAAACTCCTTCATTTCATTTAGGAAAGATTTTGTCAGGTCTTTTTTATAGTCACATGAATTTTCCCTGGCTATCCTTCACCTGCTTATAAATTCCCAATCCTCCAGGTGACACAAAAATAACAGGAAAGGATTTTTCTCCAGAAGATAAAAATAATCGATTATCAAAAGTGAAGTTGCAGAATGAAAGAAACAAGATAAGGCCTACATTGCCAACAAGCCATATAAGGCCCAAACAGCATTTAAAAGCTCACAGGCTTGAGCTGCCTCCTGTTTTGTGTTTACAAAGTTTTCAGTCTTTTTAAAGGTGCTCACCTATACAAGTAAAAATAATTTCAGATAATGTAGATAAAACAGCGATTTTAGATTTAGATTTCGACCTTGTCCAAGTAGAGTAGCTGGTTTGACAGATAAAAAGTATGGGAATAACCAAATGAGTAGCAGTAGATACATATTCTCATCCATATTTATCCAAAAGGCTGAGATTCAACATTTACTCTTAACTGAAATTAAACAATTTCAATTTAATAATTACCTTCAAACATTTGTCATTGAAATGCTTGAATTTTCATAAGACAAATTATCCATGTCTGTTGGAAGAAATTCTGAAAACCAGGTTACACCTCTTCAGCTTCATTAACTCTGAATCTAATACTGTAGTATAAATTATTTCCAACCTAGTTTTCAGGAATAGAATTAAATATTTAAAAAAAAAAATCAATTCTTATGCAGCCAAAAATCACATCCAGAGCTACCACAACTGCTCTTGTTAGCAAAGCCCATTTATCTTCCACAATCTCAAATCACTTTTAATTAATTCAGATACTGCAAGATAAATCCCATTACAGCAGACACTTTATATTTTATCCCATGTCTTGTATTAAATATTTCTACTAATAATGTTTCTGACATCTCCACTTTGAATTCATAGGTTTCTTTCCTTAAGTAGAAAACAGACTCCTGTTTTTGGTCTGGATTTTCTCATTATCATGAACTTGTCACGTTATTAAAATCTTTAGTTGATTGTTTGTAATTATTAGTGTTCAAAGGAATGGCTTACAAAATTTTAATGCCAGATGTGATACAGTCTAATCGGGACTGTGATCGTCTAATGGGACAACAGAGACACACAGGATTCTCCTGAAATAATTTTATCTATGCCTAATCAATGCAAAAAAATTGCTTCCATAGGCTTAACCCTATTAATATTAAATAGATAATTAAAATTGAAAGATCCATTTGAACATACCTGTCAGCATTGACTAAAAAGAAAACTTCAGACCTAATATTAGCTGTATCTGCTTACACAGCTAGAGTTAGGAGAGCTGAATTATGCCTGCAATGCCTAGATGAATGCTAACAACATCAAATCTTTGAGTGAGCAACTGTTCACCAATGACCTAAAAGGCCAGAAATGAAAGCCTCAGCACCAGTTGTGTTGCAATGACTGGACATTGTCATTGGTAACAATTAATTTTGTTCTTCCTAATTACTAAGACAGTAAGCTGATAGCCATATGAATTGATAAAAAAAAAAAAAAAAAGAAAAAGTGTTCATTTAAATGAATAAAATGGGCCTATATAAAAGAGACTATCACTCTGCATGAGAATAACCTAAAATATGTCTTTACTTTGAAAACAAAAATACTGTCAATGACCTTGATTAAAAATGGTGATTTGGAGCTTTCTGAGCTTCGAAGAAAAATGGGGTTTCATATGAGAATGGGTTTCATATTAGAAATGCAGAAGACATATTTTCTTTTGCTGTTATTTATATTGTACTGATCATCCATCCATCTGTGGTGTAAGCCATACTATTCAGATCCCTGAATAAGATTCCAATTCTTTTTCTGCTTAAAATGTTTCCAGAGTTTCTTACCATCACACTGAATATTCTCAGTGGGGTGTGGGTTTATTATCCTGATATACAGTTTGCTCTCTGAAATCTTACAAGAAGAGTAAAACTAAATGGCATATCTCCACACAAACATGAAATAATAGAAGACACAAAAGTAAATCACTATGACTGATAAAATTCTGCACATCATTCCCACTAATATTTTCCATACTGTGCTATGAAATGGAGTATTTTTCATTGAATTTACCAATCAATAGAAAAATTCAGACCTCTGTAAAGCAGAGTGGAATTGGATTTTGATGAAGAATGATGCAGAGAACTGTGCTAGTTGTTAGTTTTGAGGGAAATAGAAATTAATTACTTTTATTCAGAAAGATAGTAATAAAAGTCTTCAAGAACATCAGCTGCCTAGACTTCCAGGCATAGATTTGAACTGAGTTTTAGATCATTACTAAAGCAGGGATTGAAGAAGGTCCAGGGAGTGAATTGTCAGCAGTATGTACAGTTCTTTCATCTTCACATTAAAAATTTATTGCATTTACAAGCCATGTGGTTTGAAAGTATCTTTTCATGGCTGATTAATCTTTATTTATGCTAGCAGAGATAAGTGTCCAGTGACTTGATGAAAATTAATTAACTTACTAATTTTATTAAGGTGGAATTTGGAGACATGTTAATTATGAAAAGAAAAAAATATGCTGAGAGTGATGTTGAGATTGTAACTGGAAGCCACACTGTGGCCCTGGCAGGAGGACAGCGTGGGTGGTGCCCCCTTTTCCCGTGCATCCCCACAGTGCCTGGCCACAGAGGGAGGCAGAGGCAGCAGGGGCCTCCACACCTTGTCCTTCTCCTTGTGCCTGCAGAGGCAGCCTCAAGGACAGCAGCACCCCTACACAGCTTCCACAGGGCCCCCTGAAACTGCCAGATTTATCCATCACACCATAAAGCATGCCCCATCTCCTGATGGCTGGTTCTGCACATGGCAAGTCCCTTTTTCTAGTGCTCTTACCACACAAGGCTCTTGCCTTGAACTAACACATTAAATAATTTTAGGAAGTATGTGTGTTCAAGTATTTTGCTGAGAAAGATCTTAAATATTGTTTCCTTGAGACATGTTCTGATTTTTGAGACATGTTTGTGACTCCTTGTGATTCTTAACTGATTTATTATTTATAACTACACCTTCAGCATGCAATATTAAAAAAAAAAACTGTTTTGCTCTTATTTGAACACCTGTTTAACTTCTTACACTATTGTAAACTTGAACGTTGCAATAAAATAAAGGAAAACAAAAAACCAGAAGTAGACAGCATCTTAGGCCTAATGATTCTGCAGCACTGAATGCAGAATAGAGCTCTTGATACACGGCCCTAAGTACCACATCAATACCAATAAAAATAAATGGGATGTTGAACTGCTGCATGGACTAACATCACTGAGTCACCTCTCCTAGACAGTCCTTTGAAAAAAAGCTTTCTGCTTTCCCTGGAGATGGAAACCACCTTCTTTCTGGAACAGGAGTCCTCCAACTCCCTGTCAAATAAGGCTGTCCAGCCTGTTTCTAAATGAGCTCATCCTCATCCCCCAGCACTCAGATGGAGCCCTGGAAAGCCTGTATGAATTTACCATTGAACAGTTTTTCAAAGAAAGCCTTTAAAGACCATGGTAGTTATCTTTATCTTCAGCCATTTCTTTTGCCAGGAGTTTAATAATAGCTGAACAGAAAATGGTGAGCAGACCTGTCCATGTAGCAGCAACTATTTGTGAGGACATGTGTGAACACTGCTATGTGATTATCCCTATGTCCCTGTTCCATGATTATTTGAACTGGAAAATACATTCTTTAAATTACTACATTCTTCTACAAAAATTTATATATCTTACTGGATTATTTTTTCTACAAAAAGCAGTGAAACACTGAGCACCTACACATTTTTGGCAAAGCATAGAGTGTTGCCAAGAGAAAATGAAGAAATTCTGGTAACCACCGTACCCTTCAACCTGTTAACAGTCAGGGCTGAAGTACTGCAGTGCTTCAGTGATCTCTGCAGAACACAGCTTTTCTTTCCAGGAGGAACAGCTCTGGCAGACAAAATCACTACCTTTCCCCTGCTCTATGTGACCTTTTCTAGCTGGGAGAGGGAGAGCCTAACACAAAGATGGATTAATACATGTAGAATCTAAAGAAAGATGTAGATTAATAAGCAACATATAAATTAAAAGCCTAGCTGTTTTCTGTTAGGAAATAGAAAGAACAAATTCAATGCTCAAACCAGTATGTTTCTTCTATATACTTTAGTCTTGGGTATCTTTCTTACTTGTGCTCCAATCAAACACAGAAACTTGAAGTCCACACTAAGTGCTAGCCATCCTGGGCAAAAGTAAAGGTTACCATTAAATTCATACTTCCCTGCTGCAGTAAGATAGAAAAATCATAAAGAAAGGCTTCATAAAATCAAGCCTGCTCTCATGGAATCAGTGGTTGGCCTTGCCATTTTGCAAGCTCCCATGTGAAAGAAATCCTGGTGTGAGCAGTTGCTTAACATAACAATCTATTCCTGGGTGAAAAACAGCTAGCACCTGTGTAAACTGTTTTTACACCGTTAGATAGAAAAATGAAAACTATCTCTCACACACAACTTTTCCTGCACATACACACCAGGGGTTTGAGTGACCAGTGAAAACAGAAGAACAACTTGTTACTAACCAAGAAAAATAATTGGCAAGAAAACTACTAACCAATTAGAGTCCCACACAAGGTCTGTAAAACTGTATAAAAAGGAGTTATATGAATAAAGAATTGGCTTTTTCCACCATGAAGAAAATGGAGTCCCTGTGATTTATTCCCATACTTCCTCAATCTGATCATTTGCACAGTTCAGAAGAGAAATAATATCTGCTGCATATTCCAGCAATTCTTCCTATGTTTCTAGAAGAACACATATGTTCTTAAACATATAATGTGTGTTTAAAAACTTACTGACCAGGAGACTGCTGCATCGAGAGAGACAATGCGCTAAGCCCCAGAGATCCATGCCTGTGAGGTGTGAAGTTGATTATGACACTTAACACCCACTTCTTTGGTAAACTGAGGTTTAGGCAGCTGCTCTGGGAAATCCTTGATATCTTGAGAGTCTCAGCTGAGGACAGCAACTTGTCACTTAGGTCCACAAGAGAAAGGTTTATTTGGTAACCAAGAGTGAAAATGCAGGTGGAGCTTAAGCTGCACCGGGTCCTGAGAGTGTGTTATGTTTCTTCTGCTGTACAGAAAGGTATGGTTCTTAGGCTGTTTCTCTGTTCTTAATAAACTGTATGGGAGTTGAGTGTAATCTAGGAGAAGCCAGAGAAAAAAAGGAAAGTGATATTTTTCAGAAAATTATATGACCTGAATTTAGAAGACTTCTTGATTTTGTTTTCCATTCTGTGTGTATATATACTATGTTCAGGCTGCATAAATTGCTTTACTTCTACAAGAAAAGCCAAACTATATTCACAAAATAAAATGTGTGTAATTAATTAGAAGAAAATACACCATTCTATCAACAAATCTCCTGCATAATTAGAACAGTAATGCTGTTGTGCACAAGTTAATAAAATTTTAATATGTTTTTGCTAAGTCAATAAGCAATATGTTTTCTACTGAAAAACTGAAAGACCCTCTGGAAACTTCAGCGCCAAATGTATGTATGTATGCGCATGTTACTGACCAATTTGTCAAACAAATCTTTGTGGAGGACACGCGCATTAGAGTCAACTGTGTCATGCTGTTGTGAAAAAGCATCATACTGGGATGTATAAACAGCCATACAGACTGCAAGACACACACAGTAATTACTGCTTCCAGTATGGGTGATGCCTTAGGTGATGTACTGTGCTCATTTTGTGCACCACAATTCAAGAATGAAGTGGACCATTTGGACAGCAACAAGATTGATCAAACATCTGAAACTTATGACTTTTGGAGAAGGAGAGAACACACTGGGGTTATTAAGCCTACAAAAAAGAAAATATAGGGCAGACGTAGTAACAGTCTTCAAATAAGCTGCCTTCTGCCAAAGATTAATAATCTACTCTCCTGTCCCTGCTGAGCAGGTCAGGAAACAGTGGCCTTAAATTCCAGGAAGGAAGATACAGGTTAGAGACTCATGGGGGAAAAATAGAAACCTGAAAGACTGAGAACTACCATAATAAAGTCTGCAATGGCTACAAAAGCTTTAGCTGGTGAAAATTTGTATGGAGTAGATTAGATTAATATTTTTCAGAAATGACACAGATATGTATGAAGTTGTCTTGAAGGCAAGATTCAACTTGATATTGCTCCTCTACTGTTTTCTTATCTTTGATTCTGAGACATCTGTGCAGTGCTCCACAATTAGTTTTCACTCTGGGATAAGAGGACAATGCAATGCTCTTTTCTCTGATTCAAGGCATAGGATATTTAGTTCAGACCAAAGATTCATTACTTTAGTTTTTAGTCAATTGAACTGGATTGTGGAGTTTTGAGGAAGTCATCAGGGAGAAATAGAATTTGGGAGTAAAGTGTAAATAGAATCAGCTGTTAGATGGTCTGGGGAGAAAAGTTTGTAAGTACTTTATTAGTTTGAACCTCATTGACCAAAAATGTTGTGCTCAATTGGTCTTTCAAGATGATCATACTGAAAGACTTTGGTTCTGAAACTAAGCAGAAAGTGAGATTCAGTAATTTTTTTCTAGTGAAATTTATCTTGCCTTGTAAACCTCTAGAAACTATAAAATACAAGAACTAAACTTAACTGCTGACAGCCCTTCAGTAGAAGATAATTTTCCCTGACCTCTACAACTTGACAATGCTGCTTCTTGATATGTTATACTTAGATTTCCTATTCCTTAATACTAAATGCAAGTGGCTGACGTGCTGTTCAGAAGGTGTTCATAGTTATCTTTTTGTAACCTAAATTAGGCAGAATTCTTAACTGCATTCTTATATGGCTACAGTTATATAAATTGACATGGTACTTTATTCTACCTTCCTTATAAGCTCTCTTGTTTTCTTAGTTCTGTAGTCACAATCTGCTCTAAATATCTCGCTGACATATTCCTTGATAAAATTACTTTTCATATGCTTATATGATTAGTTATGCTCAATAAAAACATCTTAAGAAAGATGAGTAGAGTCTAAAGAAACACATGCCCACAATAGTTATGTAAACTGGTTTCTAAATAGGACCATTCCCTCACAAATCACAATGGATAAGTACATATCTTCAAAAGGTCACTTTTGTAATTTTTCAGTGTCATACTGCTGAATACTGTGGGAGATGCTGAGTGCCAGCATTAAAGCTGGAAGTGTTTGAGGGCTGTGGACAGAACTCCCACGGAGAGGCAGAGGAAGTGCAGCCTGACAGATGGAGTCAGCGCCTTTCCAGGAATGCCCCTGCATGGGACATCAACCTCTTGTTCCACAAAATGCTTCACTCCAGTCACTATCCCCAAAGTCCTTCAGAAGAAAACTGTGAGTAACTGGGTGCATGTAACACTGCCAGCAGAGAGAAAAGTGGTTTGCCCTGGTGTATCTGGTGGGCAACATTTGTTGGAAATGCTAAAACAAGGGCAGAAGTTCGTATTTCCCACTCCTGGTTCTGCATTTTAGGATTATCACTGCTTATCTTTACCTTTCTTTTGAATGAAGATAAAGTAGGTGAACACTAGGAGGAATGAACATGAATATTTTTTTGTAATTGTAAAAAATCCTCATAAGTGAACTGAACAGTAAAAATTTGGTTAATTTAAATGTTCAGATCATAACTTTGGTGGAAGTGTAAAAGCACCTAAGATAAACTGCAACAGCAAATTTTTCTGTTCCAATAATGCCTTTGGCTAAGTAAAACTTGTGATATATGCCTGGATCTATTAGTGACAGATGTATTTTATTATAGGGATTAATCACATAATAAAGATCAATCATTTGTTCTCTTTTATTTTTTAAACCAGAGAGTCTTGAATGCTTGTTAAGATTCTGAGGGAAGAGGAGGAATTTATGCCAATCATTCAATATCAGATTTTGTGAGAAAGGGTAAATGTAGCACTTTTGAAAACTAGACACAAAGGCCAGATTGCACCAATACAGGCCAATTTACTCCTGTTCCATCACTGAATCTGCACTTTTCTGTAGAGCAGCTGAAGAGACTGGCAATTCTCATTCTATCACATCACACTAACAGCATGTCCTTTCCTGCATCTTCAACCTTGAGGTATGTTTATCAGCATTCTTCATATTTTTGGTTTGACAACACAGCTCCAGGAAGCATAAGATTATGGCACGCATCTGTGAGCTGTTTAAATGCATTTAAATAGATTTATTGCTTCACTTTGTGACATCATACAAAGAGTTCCAACAACTGTAATAGAAATCTGATAACATCTAGATGATTGAGACATTTTTGATTCATTTGCCTGGCAGAGGACAGTAAAATAGATGTCAAAATTATGGTACCCTCTAGACATTTTTCCTCTACCTCTATGCATTAATAATACATTTTAAACATGGCAAAGCAGCTTTGATTTCTGTCTTGCAGTAACAGCTGAAATTAGAAGAAGATTACTACATACTGTGAGTATAAAGGAGAGAAAAATGCTTATCATTGATAAGGCAGAATCAGACAGAAGAAATGCAAGAAAGAAAGCAAAACAATCTGTGCAATCTCAAAGATATTTGTTTTTAATTTTGTGTGTTAAATTTTCTCTAACAGGAAATGAATTAAGCTGAGCTAAAATTTCCATTCATTTGTTGTACAGAAGTAGTGGTGTTATTACTTTCCTCTTATAGTCTGCAAGATTGGATAAATACAATAAGAATTAAAGTCACAGAAAAAGTATGCAAGTAATTTATGTGCTAATTGTCTGTTCAGGATTTAAATAAGGCTGCATTCATCAATACCTACCTTCACAAGGTGGAGCTCCTTAGCAGGACTTTTAACTCCTGTAAATCTATTTACCAACACTGAAAAATCATAAGAAATTATTTAAAAATATCCAGAATTCAAAAATTCATGCTCTGGGTATTGGCTTAGGAGCCGTCATCTTAATTTGGTGCTCTCTTCAAGATGAATACAATACTGAGAATTTTAAACAAGCCCTAAGGGGAGGAAGATATGTACACACAAATGAAAAGCAAGCTTTTTGTTAAAGAATTTTACACTTGTATATAACACAAGAATACATGAATGTAGAATTGTATTTAATATTATGTCCCTACGCCTCACATTATTGAGTCTATAAAGCCAGAAGTTGATTTCACAAGAGCTTAAAATGTAGATGTCAGCAATATCTTAGGATTCTTGGAGTGTTAGGTACCCTTAAAGTCTGCCATTGCTCCAGATTGATCCCACAGCTATAACAATACAATCACAGATATCACAACTGTTCTTATGACAGAGGGACTGTTGGGCATCAATTCTACATGTGACAAAGTGTGTCAGGAAGTTTTTGAGGTTTTATTAAAGCCATTTGTGACTCCCAAAACTGTTACATCCTGTCTTTTCAGCTGTACCTGTTCAGGAGCTGGCGGATGAATGCAGTGACCAGAGGGCTGCACAGAGGCTTCCAGCCACAGCTGAACTTCCTTTGTATTGTGAGCTGCTGAAAATAGCTTTGAGGGCAGCTAGGAGAACCTGTACCTAGGCATTGAATTCTATACCTTAGTAACATGGCTGCTTTCTGTTCAGCTGACCACACATGGTTTTGACTCCTTGGAAATAATATTATTAGCAATTCAGTTTCCTGCATCCAAATATTTAAATTTAAAAAGTAGCCAAAGTAATCCACACAAAAACAATATGGAAAGAGATGTGGGAAGGACTGCAAGATAGTCTCACCGTAAATGAAATAAGGGTATTTGAATCTCAGAGAAATATTTCTATCCTTGCAGACATTTTTTCACCCTTAATAAAAAGAAGTAGAATAGGAATTTGCTGTTAAAGATTATATCTGAATCAATGTAATAAAAATACTGCATTCCAAGAGAAAATAGATGAAGTAACGAAGAGGAAGAAAAAACAAACAAAAGAAATAATAAGTTTTTGTCTTAAAATTTACATGAGGTAAAGGGTGGAACGATGCTCTTAGTCTGTCATGAGTGCATGGAAGCCTGTGGGGAAATGGAAATTAATGTGATGCATTAATTTAATCAGTATCTCTACATATGTGATATCTGCCCAAGAAAAGTTACTTATAGTACCATGCAGGATGCTGTGTGGGCTGATGGTGCATTGGAAATAACACTAATGCTCCTAAAAACTACATGTGACCTTAAATCCACAAAGAAAAGAAGAATGCAACAGAATTAAAACACGTAAAGTCACTAAAATGTGAATGTTATGATATGAGGCAAACTGATATTTTGCTAGGCTTTTATTTTTACATTATTCAGAAGACATAAAGAAAACCAGTACCTAGGAAAAAGGGTATGAAAAAGGGGTAAAGAAAATTTAAGTGTGTTTGGAGAAAGGCAGAACCAGGCATAGCTTAGGATCCTTCTCAAGAAAAAGTCCTACAAAAATGTGTGGATTTGATTACTTATTTCCCATAAACTCTTAAATAGTCATTTATTTTATAGCAGAACACTAACCAAATGCAATATGGGTTTTCATAGCTACCAGCTCAGCAAAACATCACATAATACTGACTTTACAATCACTTTTCACTCATCTTGTATTGAAAGCAATGTATTTTGACAAAAGTGTTCATCTCTATACACCTTTTCCAAAATTATGAGCAAAAAAATTCTGTAGTGTAAAAAATGAAAGCAAAAATCCTGTTAATATTAGAAGATATTTATTTTAAAATACTAAATATTTCAGTTATTTCTCTGTGCTCCCTCAGAGAAAAATGTTTAAATGAGAAAATCCTCTGTGGCTTTCAAAATTAACTGACTCTCCTGTTGGCAGTCAAAGCTCAGAAGCCAGCTATTCTTTTCCATTAAAATAATCCCTCTATGTCCTGGAATGAGAATGCCTGTATTCGTGGGGGCAAACAAAGACCAATGGTGGCTTCATTCCCTCTGCTAATAGATTTTAGTTAATCTTCTGAGAACTATTCTACTTTCTAAGTTTCATAACAATTAGATTCTGCATTACCTACTAGTGTACACTGGTGACAACAAAAGAAAATAAAGTTTTTATGATCCTTGCAGTAAAACTGAAAATCAATTTGGATGCCGTCCTAGATGGGTACAGTGCTGACAAACAGGAATTAACCGGTGTTAATACAGTCCTAACAGTGTCTTGTGACATAAAGAAATATATTAAAGAGTTTAAAGTTTTACTAATCAAAGAAACACAGTAAAACTAAATGGGAAGCATAATAGCTGACTACTAGCTTAAGGAAAGATTGGTAAAACTACCTTGTATTTATGAAACCAAGAAAACACAGCAGCATAGACAAAAGTAAACAAAAGCCCTAGCCAGTGTCTGTGGAAACATCATACACTATTCATAGGATGCAATTGCACTACTGACAATCATTCCAAATCACTCCAAGAGCAACTGTGACAAACCTCTGGTGTTTCAAGATATTTCATGACATTCACCAGAGGATAAATGAAAAATGATTAATTTATAACTTTTATACAGCACAAAGTATTTTCAACTTTCTGAAGTCCACATATTCACAGCTTTAACTCTATACTGAGAATGAGGATAGCAGAAACAGGGCTGGCAACATGAAGGTTTTGAAGGAATAGACCTTACTGACCTGACTCCTGATCGTGTTTATGCCTCTCTGAAGAATGCAGCAAGCAATTTCCCTCTCACACGTCATGAAATTCTCTGTAACATACAGAGAATTTTTCAGAAGCAGAATTTTGTTAATAGTAATGTGGAGGTGAGAAAGCATCAAAGATGATCTGAGATAGTACTAAAAGTTGCTTTTTACTTTTCAGTTAGATTGTATATTAAGATTTGATTTTCTTGTTAAAGGCTCAGCTGAAGTTTGTCAGAATGCTTTTAAACTATAAAAAAATATGCTCATACATTAAAGAGAAATTTTAGTTTATATGACAGATAAAGGAACACTATGTTCCATAAATTCTTTTTATGTCATATATTTCCATATTATTGTTAATATCTTGCCATCTGAAATGCCTTCACTTCAGGATAGCTTTTATTATCATTCATCCTAACCAAAGGAGACAGTATTTTCTTAAAGTTTAGCATTATAAAAAGAGTTGTTACACTGCCAAATCATAGATAAAATAATCGATAGAAAATGCATTAAATGCTATGTTGAGAAGAGTGCTGCCATGTTACTCTCAGTAGAGTCATTACTCTGAGATATATGTTACATGTTTTCTTCCTAAACCTATGGACTCAGTCTCTTTGGAGTTAAAGAGCTTGGTTTAGCTGCATAATTGGCTTGGTTTTTTTTCCCTTTGCTTTGACTTTTTGATGACAGGTTGGAGGTGTGAGGTGATCCTCCTCACAGCTTTTCCTCAATACATGCTTAGACTGCTGAAGTATGCATTGTTCCATCTGTGCCAAGGAAGTAAGAAAAGGAAAAACAGGAAAACCATTAAGAAAGTGTATACACTTAAGTCCTGGTTTTATATGTCTCTACACTGAAGTAAAGGTGTTGTAAATCTGGGCACTTGAAATCTATGCAGCGAAACACTCCCTGAGCTCTCTGGATAAGAAGCAGGGACAGATTCTGTGCCTCACTGACTTAAGTCATCTATGATAGAACAATACTGTCATTCATTATTAACAAAGCCCAGATGTGAACAGACTTTTAACCTCAAACAGGAGCTTTTGGTTCAACTACTCCCTCTATAAGTCTGTCCGAGACTTTCTTTTCTAGGTTTTAATTTTTATAAGAGAAACACTGGTCAAAAAGGAGATAGGATCACTTACTTTGCTGAATATGGTTTTCCTGGTATATTGAGTCATTTTCTGTTGCTCTGGTCTTTAACCAGAGAGGAATCACAGCCAATTGAAGTCCCTGTTTTTTTCCTGCCAACTCAAACAGGCTTCACAGTTGGGAAAGCTGGGGTAGCAGCCTTGTCCTTTGCCAGCACTAGAGATATGAAATTATCCTGAGCAGAGACTGGAGTGAGAAGAAACATCAGGCATGCTGCAAACTCATGGACCATAATCACAGAGAAAAAATACCATAAAAGGTTCAGCTTAGTGAGAAAATCATAAAGACCCTGGATGTTCTACATAGCATAGATTAGCACCATTTTTGCTTTGCTTCATTTCACCACTGAATCCAGCAGTGTTATGCAGCTTCCAACAGGCTTTTGAGCAACAGTGGCATTGTGGCTCTGAGCACTTCTGGCTCTGAAATAGAATGCAAATGTTGAAAACCTGCTGGCAATGGACAAAACACATCCCCTCCCGTGTCAGCAGTGAGAGCCTCAGACATTTTATGCTCTAGACACTTCCAGATGGCAAATCTTCAGATGCTCCTGGTTTCTAAGACAAACTGAATCAGTGTGCTTCTGTGGGAATTGGGACTTGGAGGACTGTGGAACTGCAGAGTGCAATTAGCTTATCATCAAGCAGTCAAGTTATGACATGAACAGGTTTTAGCCCACCAGCTCACCAGCAGAATGACCAGCAGCACTTGCAAAAGACACACTTTGAACTGGCTTCCTGCCAGCAGGTCTGAGCTGAACTACCAATTAATATTGGTGAGACAGCAAGGTCCTTCAAGGCTGTGCTGCTTGTGCAGATGTGCCCTCGCGTACAATGGCAAGGAGCTGCCCTCTTTAGATCATCGGTGTCCCAGGCATCTGGGTGGAGGGTGCTGTGCCTGCTGTCACCTCTGCTCCTTGAGGGACAGTCCTGCAGGCAAATATATCCATGTCCTCTTTCAGCCTTGCTTGTGGGAGAGTAATAGCTGGTCAAACAGGGAAACCCTTATTTCTCATACACTGTACCATCACTTAAGGTCTCACACTCAATTTTATATTTGTCCTCTACTAGCTACAGCTATATTGATGAATTTAACCCTACTCTAGAAAAAGAAAGCTCTGCACCAATTCCCTCATGTTGCAGTTGTTCTGTAAAATATCAATCACTTTTTATTTGTAGGCAGGAAAAGAGAGAAAGGAAACAAGGGAGTTAAGTAAATTTTGGCATTAGGACATGCTTAAAGTGTTAAAATAAGTTTACCATTCCAAATATTTCCCAAACACTACTGTGAAACCTTAGTGTTGTTTAAAAAACCCAAATACCCTGTGAAAGTTTCTTGAAAGGAAGGAGAGAATATCAAACCAAATCCATTTTAAAGGTGCCTTTTTATCAGTTTAGAATCACAGTGACATGCTACCAGAAGGGCTATTGAAGTACTGAAGAAAACTGCTTTCTAGATTTGAAGTTTAGGCAGATGACTTAATCAAGTAAAATGACACTTTTAATGTTATCTTTCATTAATGGGAAGTTGGTTTTATGTCTCACATTCAAAGAGCTGCCTCCTCTGAGCAGAATTGTGCTCTTCATGTGTCAGAGCCATGCTCTGGTACAAGCCCTCGGCTCTGCTCTGCGTCTGTGCCTGGTGATTTCCTGGAGCTCAGAAGGCAATTCATGAGGAAACACAGTGGCATGGTTTTAATGAACGGGATTAAAGATTCTGGGTCAGGCAATCAGAGCAAAAAGGGGTCCCTCCTGATTTTGATGAAGTTTCAAGGAGCTAAATGCTGCAATAAAGGATGACTTTTGCAATTGCCTTTCTCTCTTATCATTAGATTAATGCTGGAAAAAGTGACACTTTAAAAGGTTTAATGCTGAGCTTAGAGCTGTAGCACTGCTGCTAAGTGGATGCTTTTCTTGTTGAAAGAGCAATGCAACAAGGAAACTCACATTGCTTCCTTTCTAAATTGCAGGTTGATGTCCATTTATAGTTCTAATTCTAGGTCATTATTGGGAATAGAGAATTGTAGTGTCCCCTCTTTTCATTTTCCATTGCTTCAATGACATTAACAGTTCTGAGTCAAGAATTAAGTCTTACAACTCATGTGAAGAAGTCCCTTCACACAGCATCTGCATTTCAGTGTCTTGCTATAGGTTTCAATCTTGTTTATACGCATTTCAACAGGATGACATGCTGCATGTTTTCTCTTTACAAACTCTCTGTCCCTGATTATTTGTCTAAAAAAAGATTTATCACATTTTAATTCTTTCTCCCATAAAATATGAGATTTAATAATACACTTTAAATCCCTTTATGCTTCAGAATTATATCTTCCACACCACATTTCCAGAGATTTTTTTATTCACACAACTTTTTATTGACAGGTTGACAAGAATAATTTCAGTTCAAAGCAGCTCTGTCTTTCTGATCCCAGTTCTCTTTACTACTGTGTATTGGGTCTGGCTGAGATGGAGTTAATTTTTTTTAAATTTAATTTTTTCCATATCATCCTCACATTGCTGTGCTGTTTACTGGTAGCTAGAAGGGTGTGGAGAACACACTGGTGTTTTAGTTACGGCTGAGCACTCCCTGCACAGCACCAGGGCTGCCTCACTAACATTCCTCACACACACCTGTAGTGTTGGGCTGGGGATGTAGGGACATATGAGGACAGGTGATCCAAACTGATCGAAGGAATATTCCATACCATGTAATAACTGATCAGACATACAAGCTAAGAGAAAGGAAGGTGTGAGGCTGCTTTTGCTTGTTTAACCTGCCTTTATCTTAACCAATAAATTTTCTTTTCCATCTTATTTTCTCCCTTCCCAGTCATTCTGAGGAGGGGGATGATAGAGCACCTTGGTAAGCATCTCATACTCTGACAAGGTCAACCCACCACATGTTGGCTGCAAAATTTTATTGTTCATGTTTTAAATATGAAATATGGGCGATGAATCTTAAGGAAAATACTCTTTTAATCCACTGCAACAGTGACTGTGAATCAAACATAGGACTGCAAAATTTTAAACTCTGCAGTATCATAATAGCTCAATCTAAAACAAAAAAGACAGATACTTTCCAGGCAGTATAATGCTCTGTCAGACTACAACAATTTTTTTAGGGATGTTAAAAAAGAAATCAAGACCACTTTGATTTCCTCATGTTAAATGTATTTCTGTTTCTTAAATATACCCCTAAGCATAGAAAGTAATTTTATACTGTCTTTTTCCCTAGATCAATAAGTTCTGTTTTCAAGGAATTAAGTTTTATTTTAAACTGAGGAAACACCATGTCTTCACAAGATGGAACGTGCTGCTTTGGGCTAAGGTAGGGTTAGTTGGCTGCTGGTTGGGGTTAAACCACAACAGGAAGCAGAATAACTTGCTTGATAATATTCTGTTTCTGAAATAAAAATAAAAGCAGCTGTGTCCCAGAGTTGTGTTCAGACAAACAGAAAGAGTCTTACACCTTACACCTTTAAAACAAAGCCACAATGACAGCACCTTCTCTCTCTTCACAGCATCCTATGTATGCTTCATCTGTGTAGTAAGTAATAGAACAAATCCTATCACTGAACTCTGTTAAAAGTAGCAATTCCACACCTACTTTTTGCTAATATCATTGATGGTATTTTCTTAAGAGGACAAAATCATTTGTTCACAGCAGGAGGGGAGTGATAGAGGCAGCTTTGGTGGCACTTGGTACCCAGTCAGGGTCAACCCACCACAAATTACCAAACACGTTGGCTACAGATGAGAGAAAAATCTCTGCTAGTATTTCGACATTGATCAGAAGAAAGACAAATCACTTTCACTTGCATTTTGTTCTTCCTAGGGTAGAGAGGATAAAGAGACCTCCCTACCCTACTTGGACTTGGATTCATATTCTTTTCTCTGACTTTTTCATTTTAGTCTCTGTTCCTTTCTCATGCACATATGGGAGTTTAATTCAAGATGCCAATCCTTCATGGCAGTTTATGCACAAATACTCTAGAATAAGCATGACACTAGTGATCAAGGTATGCAGACCTTGTATCTACATCTGAGCAACCTGTAGAAATCTACTATTTGATTCCTAATGGCATTGGCATGGGTCAGAAGGTTTGATGACTTGCAGAGAACATTGAAATCCTCTTAGAGAAAAAATAGATCTCACTCAGCTTTAATGGCAAGAAATTCTCCTATATTCACAACAGCTTAATTGAATCAGCTGCAGATCAGCACAAGGAGGCTTTGTATTTATTTTCTAAAGTGATGCTTGGAGATGCTATGGCAATCATTGAAGTCAGAGCAAAATTATTTTTAATTAAATTCAAGTAAAATTTTGGAATCAATTTTTTCCTTGGTTAACATTTTGGACCTTATTCAAGGGGTAATAATAATATTGATAAGATGCAGTAAGCCTATAAAATGTGCAAAATTAGTTTGGTAGTTTTGGTTTGGTTTGTTTTAGAAGTCACAAAATCCAGCTAAAAGGTGCAAAGAACAGGATATTAAATGCCAAATTGTGATGCAAGCTTTCTTTCTAGTCTTTCTCGAGTTAGTCATTCTCAGCTTGTCTCACTTGTGGGTTCCCTCCCCACACCAGAGGAGCAGGAGTGGAATGCTCCCAGCAGTACCTCTGCAATCCATTAAGCTGTGACTCCAGCAGCTGAATATAGCTCTGCTTACAAGAAACTAGTTTCCTCTGATCTTAAAATTGAAGAAATGAAACAGGACAGCTCTTAAAACCCTGTCGCCCCCTGCTGCTCAGAGAGCTGAGGACTGACTCGTGTGAATTAGAGTTCCCCATTAGCGATGGTATAAGTGGATTTCATGCTCCGTGCTCACCTCAACCTGCCGAGACTCCGTCTCTATCTGCAAAGCCTCTCCGCCAATTTCCCTCACAGCTCAAAGCTTAATGGGCCATTCAGGAGCTAGACTGCTCTTCACTGGCCCTACAAATAATAATTTCTATAAGCCTGGGACTTTTATCCACAGGTATTCCCCTCTCTACAGCCTGATAATTCACCTCTAATTACTGCTGCATGAACACCACCATTCTCTCAGGCTCAATTCCATATCCTTTCTCCTCTGAGCTACCTGGCACATCATCAAATCAATAGATGGCTAAAGCAAGTTCTCCCAATACTCTGCCTTCACCAGATGTAGTCTTCCTTAGCAATTCTAATGCTTGCTTCTATTTTCTTTTCCCAGCCTGTGAGCTGCCTTTTTTATTCCCCGTGCCTGATCTGATTCCAGACTGTTTTAAACTTGATCTCAGGTCTTTTTTGTGAATGCCCTTGAATGAACCTCTTCTGTGGCCATGTGAGACTTCAGAATCTTGTCACAGATTTTCAAGTCCTAATTGTGTAACAAATGGTGATGTTGTTCCACAATTAACCTTCAGTTGCATGGCATCACTCCTTACACACGATAATTACATTTGTAATGATGTAATTCTATGTATAGTTTGATTAGGTGATACAATTATACAAATACATGGTAAAAATTTCCAGTAAACTTATGAATGAGAAATGATTAGACTTGGATATAAAGGACATTTTGGATAATGAGATATTTCTTATTTATCCTTATTTAAAGTGGATAAAGTAAAAAAAAAAAAAACAAACAAATCAAACATTTATATAAATTATTTCCTGGAAAAGGGATTGTTTACTTTGTGAAGTCCAATGCTTCATGTATGCATTCTCATTTTAGTAGTCATAGCTAAGGTTTAACAGTTCTAAATCTAAAGCCCAAGAAATAAGACAGTTAAATTGATAATTTTGAAAACTGTAGATTTCTAAAGAATTTCCTCTGACTAAACCAAGGTCATAATCTCATACAGGGAGTTTTAAATTAACAAAAGATTAACATACATTAACATACATTAATGTGGTAATAGTTACATCTCAAGTCCTGGTCAATGATATTTGTGGGGGATTTGTGTAATTTTTCCTTCTATGTATATGTATGTCTTCAGCTAGAAACTTTTAAAAGACCAGGTGGTGCTGAAACAATTCTGATGCATTTACGTATGGATAAAGAAAGCTTCAGTGTTCTGCTTGTCTTGGATAAGACTTTCTCTATAAGATCAGTACAGGGAGTAATTACCTGCCTGAGAGAATTTCTGAAATCGGTTTTCCAGCAAACTGGCTGTAGCCTATTATTTCCTCCAGCACTTTCAAGACATGTTTTGTGTCAATACACCCTGCTCAAACAAGCAAGATCACACTGAAGCAAAGGATCTTGCCTAAAAGGTTAAGATTTCAGTGCTGCAAGGGAATGAGTGACCGCAGGACATTGAACTGTCTCCATCCTTCATCAGCTCCACAGGAGGAGCATCCCAGCTCCTTGCAGACTGACTCCTTCCTCAGATATGCTGGACAGCCACCTCTTGGTCCCAGGTATGTACAAACAGCCTAAAAGCTGCTTCTCTCTCACCATGAGTTAGCTGCAGGTGAGGGCAACTCAATCTCTAGTTAGTTGTCACAAGGGAGAAAGTCAGTTTCTCTTTTTTTCTGGGCAGATAACCATTAGAATGTCATGAGCTGGAAGGGACCTTCAACATCATCCATTTCCAATCCCCTGCCATGGGCAAGGACAGCTTCCTCTTGACCAGGTTGCTCAAAGTCCCATCCAACCTGGCCTTAAACACTTTTAGGGATGGGGCATCCACAGCTTCCCTGCACAGCGTCTCACAACCCTGACCATGAAAACTTTTTTCCTAGTATCCAATCTAAACCTCTCCTCTTTTAGTTTAAAGCAATTCCCCCTTGTCCTGTCACTACATGCCCTTGTAAAAAGTCCCCCTCCAACTTTCTTGTGAGCCTTCTGAGCACTGGAAGGTTCTCTAAGCTCTGCCTCAGCTTCTCTTCTCCAGGCTGAACAACCCCAGCTCTCTCAGCCTGTTCTCATAGGAGAAGATCTCCAGCCCTCTGATCATTATTGTGGCTTCCTCTGCACTCTCTCCAACAGATTCACTTTTTTCCTGTGTTTGGTCCTCCAGAGCTGGAGAAATTGTGCAAATTAAAATAGTGCTGGTGGATCTGGGGGTTTAGGCTGTAAATGTGAAAGCAAAATAGAAGGAAAAATACCCATCAAGAAATCTTAGAAAGTAGAGAACAGGGGAAAGAGTAAGTTGACAGGGAAGCACAAAAAGGGACTAAATCAAATGGAACAGTAAGGGCAAAATTTCAGTACGTATACTGTGAAATCTGAGTATGAAATAATAATAATATCTGGAACTGACCTATTGTTCATCCTTTTGAAAACTTTACATTGTTTTATTAAAGTAGGAAGATTTTTTTTTTTCTTTTTGCTGAGATGAGTAAGGTATCAATGAAAAAGGATAGCAGTTTCCTGGCCAAGGGATTGCAGATTCATTGTAAGTAGTGGGTGCCTCATTTCTGGATGTACAACCATACATTCTTCCTTTGAACTGAATTTCACCAAAATTACTCAGAAAATGTATTTTGAAAATTAAGTCCTTTCAAGAATCTCCATTTGTGTAAACAAAAATTAAAGCAGCTGAAAACACCAAAAAACATTTTTGAAGCATGTCCCAAGGCTTAAGGGGCATTTGCTTGCTATTTAAAAGTATAGGACTTACATCTGGGAAGCCAAGAAGTCTTTCCTCCTGTTAAAATAGTCAAGGCAAACCAGGAAGGTGAGTGCCAGGGTTTTTTTTATTATTTGTATTTGTACTTACTAACACATGCTTTTCTTTTTCTTGCATGTGGCTTAATATTCCTTAACTAAAAAGATAGGTATGACCCAGATGACTTATATACAAGGTTCTTCTGCAGCCTCATGGTATTTGGTCTTTATTTAAGTGAGACATTGTAAAGGGCTTGCTAAGCCCTTCCCAGTAAAATAGCTACATTTTAGTAGAAATACTAAGAACATACAAGAAATCTAATATATTCAGTCACTACATCTTTAGAGACTGTAATGCTCTCAAGGACTACACAGATAAATTGGCAGAAAAATAAATATTCTGGTGAAAGAAAGGTTAAAGTTGCAAAAAAAGCACTGTGAAAATTATGTTGAAAATATTGAATTTGTTATATACTCTAAAAAGCCAGTTGTACTGGCTATAAAGAGTTTATTTTTTTGTTTTACTTGAGTGAAAACCAATTTTCATTCTCTTATTTAAAATGAACAGACAGCAAGTGAATAGACCTTTTCCCTGGGTACATGTGAGATCTGTATCGTTAAAAAAATATATTAAAATGATTAAGAATTATTTTTAGGAAAGACATGAAAACCACAGGGAAATCTTTCTGTATAGCAGTAAGACTAAAGTACTACCATCTCTATTATTTACGTCCATCAGGAAACCACTGAGCTGAGGGAATAGGTCAAGAAATGGATGAGCTTCATGAAGTTTTGGATCAAAAACTTTCAGACTTCCTGAAGTTATATTGCAGGCCTGTGGACTGTGCTGTAAACTTAAACATTGCCATACATTTTGCCAAATATTTTAGATGTACCAGAGAATTTTAATGTCTTTTACAACTGCTGTACAGCAAAATCCATGGTATCTTAACAGATTTTTCCATTTATAGGTGAGTGCTTAAGTATTCTATTTTCAACAGCATCATCTTCTTACAACACAGGAAACCCAAAGAAAATTTTTAATTAGCTCCTCTTCTATAAATTTAGTCTTTTCATTATTCATTCCAGCCTAATCATACATGGGTCACTAAAATGGATAAATTTGGGATATCAGCTTTTACCATCAAGAATTGTGGTGAGTCAAAGCAGTCTTTAAAAAGAGAGAAAGTTAGTATCTACCTGTTTATCCATTAAATGTCTCTCAGGAATTTTGTTTGGCAAAAATAGAGGTGTTACTTTTGCTGATTTCTCCTCAGCTTTCCAATGACCTTGAATCATGCTGATTGTTTCAGCAGGGGAGCATGGGGACCATTCTTCAGCTCACCTTCCAAAATCAAAGAAAAAAGCATTTCTGAATGTACTATGTAGCAAAAAAATTATCTTGCAAATTGCTCAGAAGTGACCACAGCAGTGAATATTCTTTATAAGGCTAAAATGTGAAGAAAAATTTCTATCTGTTACCATTTTGATTTTTATCACCACACCTTCCAGTGGTCTTTGAATACATTGCATTCCTTTAGAGTTACAGACCAGAAAAGACTGAACTTTCATTTTCATTTTGATGCCATTTCTTCATAGGAGAGATGAAAATAAATGCTATCCAGAGCAAATTTTCCCCCCAAAAGATGCTATAGCCTTAAATAAACTCATAAAATAAATGTTAATTATGAGATGTGTGGTGGTTTGACCAGGAAGAAGTGGGAATTCTGGGATGTTGTGGTCAAACCAATGGTGCTCGGATTTTGATACTGGCACTTGGTGTGGCCAGTGGGGTTTGGACACACCTCCGAGAATACACAGGGGTTAAAAAAGCAGAGCTTCGGCCCTGAGAGGCCTCTTGGGACTTCGAGGCGAAGAGGTCAGATCTCCCTCCCCTGTCCAGCTGCTGCTGCTGGGCGGAGGAGGGGCAGCCATGTGGTAGGCCTGGGCCTGGACAGAGATGGGGGTGAGAAGGCCCTTGAGGATGGAAGGGTGGAGGAGCAGCCCCAAGAGACATCGGGCAGACATTCCCCCCTCGCCACAGGAGAGAGAGAGGGAGAGAGCCGGCGTCTGAATGTGATAGCAGCCGGCCCAGGAGGAGAAGGGGGGGGAGAGTGCAGCCTGGCTGGAGCAGCAGCAGTGAGTGTGGGAGTGCCGGAGTGCTCCAGGACAGACAGAGACTGAAACTTTTAACCCCTTTCTTACATGATTGGGACCTCGCAAAAATGCTGATCCTCCTCAGAGCTGAATAAGAAGGGAGATAAGAGATAAGATGAAACAAGGACCTGGCCAGAAGGATGTAGAGAAGACTGGCTGAGTGGAGAGAGAGATGATTGGAGTGGCCTTTTGGCTGGACTTTTCTTGTGTAGCCATAGACTCAGTTTTATTCCTGTGACACAGAGACTGCACTTAGGGGGAGGCAGTGCCTCAGAACCAGGAGGGTTCATCGTGGGGATCCCTCGGCCCCAGGGGGTGGGAAAAAATGGGGGGGACAGATGTCCCAAAGCAGAGACTGTGCCTTTTTGGAGTGAGACAAGGCATCCTTAAAAGACAGCCCTAAAAGCAGCTCTGGTCCATGCACAGTGGTGAGAGCACTGGGCATGGAAGGAAGATGTCACAAGCGGCAAAAAGGACTTTCCGGGTGGTGCCGAGTGACATTGGAAGCACACGAGGTTTCAGCATGTTTCCAGGGAAAGACTATGGAACAAGAAGGACTCCTCTCCTCTTCTGGAGAAGAGGACTGAAGTCTGAGTATTCTAAAGGGTGGTGCCAGGCTGGGCAGTTGGTGATTTGGGAGAATGTATCGGATTGGGAAATTTTGGTGGTGGGGAGGTGGAAAGTGTTTTTTGTAAGGTTTTCAATTTCTTTTCCTTATAGTTTTTTCCTATTTTCCTGTAGTTTAGATAATAAAGTTTTCTTTATGTTTAAGCTGGAGCCTGTTTTGCTTATTCCTGGTCACATCTCACAGCAGACACCAGGGAGAGGGTGTTCTCATGGGGGCACTGGCTCTGTGCCAGGCCCAAACCATGACAGATGTAATGGATATTTATCTGGTTGCTTCACAAAAACACTAATGCAGCATATGACCCTGTTTTATAGCATGGTCTGCCACAGTTGTGTTTCAGGCAGAGCGAATCCTCACTTTTGGATTCACAGATCCTTTTGGAGAGTGACACAAGTTCCAAAGCTGCCAGCTTTCCCTGCCAGGACCACAGGGTCCATAGGCTCAGGCAAGCTGCAGACCTGGGGGCAGGCTCACAGAGCCCCAGACTGTCACATCCAGTCCACAAGTACCCCAAAAAAATGGCTTTACAGAAAGTGCTCATAGCCAGAGCCACAGACACAAAACAGGGATGGAGACAGGTATCACTTCTGGGCCACATTCACCTCTGGACTGTTGCAAAAGAAAAGTGAAGGTCACTCTTTCCATTAGATTCTTTCAGGCATGAATGCATTGGTATGTGCATATTTTGAGACAATGTCTGAGGGAAGTGCACAGGATGGCAGGAGAGAAAGTTATTATAAAACAGCAGAAAATGCACAGTGGCTACAATTTTATATTTCCCCATTTTCCGAATAATCACTAAAAATAATTCTGAGAATCTAATTTAAAGAAATACGTGCACAGAATTTGTTTAGGATAGAATCTATAGTCTGTGGTTCTTTAGACATGCAGGATAATCATATGCAGAACTGTGGTTTTGAGATACGATTTCATTCAAAGATGGACGTTTTATGTGTAAATGGAAAATTTTCACACCTTGCTGACACTGTTCTGCAGTTTCAGTGACAAAGAGCTTCTCTGAAATGTTTCACATAGATCTTTGTTGCAACAGGGGAATCCCTCCTGTTGAAAAATGTGCATTTTAAATTTTAGTATACAATATAATAGTATATAGAGCATAGAACATAACATCACATTGCAATATTGTTGCAATTTTACTCACTGGATATTGTCACTAAATTAGTGATGTAATTATGTTAAACATAAAAATTCTGGGAAGCTATGCTCTGTGATAGAGGTGGCAATTTCTTGTTCTTCAGTTAACAAGGAAAATTCAGCTATGCCAGAAGCAAGTTTCACAGAAAAATTGACTTGTCCAGTTCTCAGTAAAAAATAATTAAATAATCATGAAAGAAGAATAAGTCCTTTTATAAAACACTCATGAAAGACTTCATATCCTGAAGTTGCTCAATTTATGTAAGAGGTGACTTTTGTTTTAACATCTGCCAGTCTTCATTGTCATACTGCAGAAACACATCTTTATGTATAAGCAGAGAAAAAGGCTGACAAGGTCTTTGCCAATATGGAAATCTCTTCTTTGATCTTTTTGCCCACAAAGGGTGATGAAAAAACAACACTAATTTGCCTTTTGTACTTTATGGTTGATGAAACATTACCAGTTGTCAGAGGATTTTTAAGTATTCATGAATACTAGTGCTCTACAACATGGATAATACAAGTGCACTTGATTATTTATAACCCAAGACATCAAACTGGAGGTTCTGAGCCAGACAAGTGTTTAGTTTACATTCTGGCTCTTTATTCTGTTTTGCTTTTTGCTTATTTGTTTCTCCATTGCCTTCCGTTCCTGAAACGAATTCATTGCTGAGAAGCATTTGTAAATCAAAGACCAGTTTCATTTCCTTGTTGTCTTTCTCTCTGTGTGTTGTTTTAAGCTGGCTGTGCTCTGCTCACATGCATTTGAAGCTCCTCTTCAGCACTACCAAGTGAAGGGATGCCATTTTCTACATTAAATAGTGGCTCTGTGCTTGTGAAACTTGGCAACTGGAAAAACAAGTGTCTTAATTAAAAACTTATTTTTTAGATTCTTGTGAATTAATATTGGTCAAAAATATTTATAAAACCCTTAACGTTGTTTTTATGGAATTTAATGTAATTCAAATATCATTCACAGAATCTATAATGATATTTTGGAAGACACTTGTTGGATCACAAAATGCAGGATATGTTGGTCAACAGCTGTGCCCACATTGTCCTAATACTTCTCCCTGTGCCTCTCGGGAATGCCTCTCACCTTCAGGACTTCTGTAGTCCATTTATAGTTGTCTATTTCCATGACATCCTAAAACTGAAGTTCACAGCTCCAATCTTTGGTCATCTTTCAAACAGCTTGGTTTTGCTGGCTGGCTGCAGCTCCATTATTAATCACCAAAATTAATTTCTAGTGAAGTCACTTTAGCAATGCCAGAATCTTTCTTTTTATTTCTTTGGATTTATATTTTGAGCTTTTTGAAATTATTTTCTGTTGTAGTGTGTTCTGTTAGTTTATTTAATTACTCCCCTATTTTCTGTATCACTCCCCCATTTTCTGTAATGGTTCTGCCCTCACCAGTTCTTCCCGCCATGGTATTGTCTGTCATTTGGTTACCTTGGTTACTCCCGCCACAGTTTATGTCAATCCTCTCTGTTATATAATTTCCCCTCCCCTGTGTTTCCTTATATGTGAATTTGTTCTCCTCCCTGGGCCCAGTCAATCACTCCCCACTCCCCCTAGTTTGCCAGAATCTTCTGTGCTTAGGGAGACTTGATTGGCTGTGGCTCCAGGGCCCCTCCTTTACATTGTTTCTATTGGGTTTTCTCTCATGCCCGTTATCCTAAGTCCACTCCCTTGCTTTCCCCTATTGGTTCCTTGTAAACCTCTCCCATTAATTCCTCCCCCCTTTATAACCCTGTTGCACCCTTTGTTTTAGGTCACTCACTGGCTGACCCCTGTTAGATACCAGTCAGGGAGCCACTCCCTGGTTGACACATTGGGTTCTTCAATAAATCTGACAAGTCCCCAGTGAGTGTCCGGACTCTTTACTCTCGTCGGTCAGCAGCGATTCCGTCCGCTGTGAGCACAGCCTGAAGCCTTCTGACGCCAAGGGGTGCTCACACATTTGCAGTTGGGTGTTGGCTGCCCTTCTGCCAGCCGGGCTCCTGACTTTAAGGCCACACCTCGCTGCAATTTTCCCCCTGTGGTTGATTGGTAAGAATCTTGATATCATCTTACTTTATTTCCATGGATGCAACAGTACCCTTCATATCTTTTATCTCTTACTCTTTTTGACAACCTTGTCTCATCATGGGATTTTTAAATAAATCCTGATTTTATTCAATTTTGCCTTGAAACTTTTTGGTAGACTCAGCTGAAGCTTCATCCATAATTTGAGTATTTAAAAGTTCTCTCCCTCTGTCCTTTGTGTACTCTCCAGTACTTAAAATGGTATAAATTTTCATTGCAACGTTTTTTGTATCATCAAAAGCATTTAGATGAGTAAATGAAAGCATCCAATTTGTATCTATAGATCTATTTCAGTAAACACATATGACTAACATATCTTTGGGAAATATTATTGCTATATCAAATTTGTTCAACATTAGCTAATGAGTGTAAAATTATTTAAACAGGGGCAGAGGGAATTGAGAAATAACAACAAAGAATGAAACTGATACACAATAAGACATAAGCCTGCACCAGGACCACATATTTTTAACTTTAAAAGTCAAGAGTTTTTCTTATTATCTATAATGTTCATTAAAATCTATTCATATTTTTTGCCAAGTTTTAACATTTCATTTGCATTTACTATTGTGCCACGTTCCATTGTATTTTGCTTCACATGTAGATTGTTTTATTTCAGATCTCTTTATAAATTATTTTTATCTTGCAGTGCCTGAAGACAATCTGTTCTACAATTATTCTAGAAAACAACTGCTTAATTAGTCGGCTGTGTCTCCTCATCCTATATCCTTTCCTGGCTTTGTCTCCGTTGAGGTTTAACCCCAACCAGCAACTAAGTACCACACAGCTGCTCACTCCCTCACTATCAGGACTGGGGAGAGAATTGGAAGAGTTAAAGTAAAAAAAATCATGAGTTGATATAAAGACAGTTTAATAGGGAAAACAAGAGCTGTGCATGCAAGCAAAGCAAAATAAGGAAATCATTCACTGCTTCTCCTGAGCAGGTGTTCAGCCATCTCTAGGAAAGCAGGACTCTGTCAAGCATATCATTTGCTTGGGTAGACAAATGTCATCTCTCCAAAAGTTCCCCCAATTTGTTCTTCTCCCCCTGGCTTACGTGCTCAGCATGATGCCATATGGTCTGGAATATTTGTTTGGTCAGTTGAGATTGGCTGTCCCAGATATGTTCCTTAGCTTCTTGTGTACTCCCAGCCTTCTCCCTGGAGGGGTGATACAAGATGCAGAAAAGCCCCTGATGCTGGGCAAACGTCACTTGGCAATAACAGAAACCTCTCTATGTTACCAACACTTTTTCCAGTAAAAATCCAGACATGGTCCTATACTAGTCCCTGTGAAGAAAATTACCTCACCCAAAACATTATGAAGCTCACACAAAGCATAACTTTGATTGTACTTTGATAGAACTCATTCTCTACACAGCATTGTGAGTAATGTTGAGATCTTCTACTTGGTATTTGGTCCTTTTAAACCCAGCAAAGATTATAACACAGGCTGAAGGTAAAAAAACTAAAGGCAGTGGAGGTGAAAAGCCAAAAGGAAGGAGCTGTTAATTTGGAAGATGATAGTAAAGAGAAAGGTAGTGTAGTTACCCCAACAGGGTAAGTATGCTACCCTGAGCTAACAGAGAACAACAGATAACACATCTGCAATAATATGTGAGCCCTGAAGAGCTAAGCAGGGGAAGGAGCAAAATATTCAGCTCAGAGAAAGCAATCCTGCATACAGACTTCTTGCAGCATCTTAGGAACATGGAGTACATGACAGTTTGGTGAGTGCTACTTTTAATTATATATGTAGCTGAGCCTTTTAAATTTAAACTTCAGAGATAACTTACAGATGAGCATTAAAAAGATGTGTAAGTCTCTGTGTGTCTGCTATGCCTCTTTGCAGAGCAGTTCTCTCAGCAGCAGTGTGTGAGCTGAAAAACTGCCTGGATTAGACACTGATGGGAACAATAGTCCAATAACATCCATAGCCATGGGAAAAAGTTACTGTGTGGGAAGGATTAGCATGGAGCAGCTGGTGGTGTAGCCAAGGGCTGCAGGAAAGCTTTTGGAGTAGAGCTGCATTGTTTGCATATTGATGGTTTAACTTGCATATCCACCCCTGTACCCTGGGGCTGCAGAAATCAAAATTCCTTAAAGTGGTGTGTAGGACAAAGAGATTTATTGACCTTATCTTTCGCATCTGAATAAACATACTTCTCTCAAAATCTTAGATTTCTCCCTGGCATGCACAATGCCTAGTCTGACAGGGGAATGCATTTCCTCATATTTTCTAGTTCTTTGTTCTGAATCTTTTTCTCCTGCCAGAATCACAAGAATGTTCTCAAGGCATTGAATCTGCACAGCCCTAGTCCTCCTGCCTCCATACTGCTTTGCATTCAGTATTGTAAATGGGGATACTCCTGTTGTGCCTTCTTCACACCTTTTCTCCCTCCCTCATTCTCTCTCCCCCTTCTCCAGGGTTAGAGACACCTGCAGCTGTCTCCCCACATTGAGGAGCGACTTGTCTCCAGCAAAGACCTCAGCTAAATTCCATTGGCCTGAGATCTGCCTGGAGAAGCAGTATCTTAATTGGGTGTGCTTAAAATTTATTAGAGGAGGAGAAGCCGACTGCAAATGGCTTTGGAGAGGTACTTAACTGACCTGGGCCACTGAATAAAGTGGGAAGAAAGGAAGTCTGTCTCAGAAGGCTTTTTTACCTTTCTTTTTAACTAGGTGTGCTAAGCTTTGCAAGGGGGTGAGTCAATCCTAATAAAAGGTGAAAAATCCTAGCAAGTGTACATGGCATCAGAGGAAATGGAGTCTAGTGTATTTATGCCAACAAAATTCATCCACTTAACAGAGCCATATATTTCTGTACAAGCAAAAAAGCATTCAGAGCAGAGATGTGTTTAGGTTTATTACACTGAAAATATTCAGTGCTAGCAGATTACATTTACAGATACAAATTTTTATGTCCTGCCTTAAGGCACAATTTAAAACATTTTTTTCAATATTTTGTTTCTTGCTGGAGACAATAATAAACTTTAAAGAGCTTGAAAGTATTCATCCTAGCCATAGTGTCTGATTTAACTTTGAAAAAGCATTTCTTTTTAGCAGGGATGGAAATAGTAATTTTATTAAACCTATAATTTGGTGGTGTTTACAATGAACCTATACTGTTTATAAAATATGATATTAAATGGTCAAGAAGCTACATGCAGAAATTCCATAATATTGCTACCCAGTGATTTTCGTGTCCTGCCATTGCTCTCTTCAATAGAAACACAAAAAAGTGTTCCACATTCAAAATAAACCTGCATAAACACAGTTTATTGTGTTTCACTTGCACATTATGATCTGACATCTTTAAAACGTTCACAGAATTTTGAAAGATATTAAATGTAGCTATGTACCTTGAAATATACGAAGCCAATTTCTGTCTCAGTCTAAGTCATATCAACTCAAAATAATAAAATATTGCAGAAAAATAGGGCTAAAATTATTTTAAACAGGCAGAATTTTTCTCTCCCCCGAGAGAATATTTCTACAGGAAATCAAGCTGTAACTCAGTCATCGCAGTGGGAAACAAGAAGAGATTTTTTTTTGTAAATGTGCTAAACGATGAAATGCAAACAACCCCCCAGAATACAACAAATATAAGAAGAAAAATAAAGACAGAAAGAGACAACTAAAAGCTCTGAGAAATTCTTAGAGACAAAAATGTTCCCTGAACCCCTTGTGTTTGCCTTGCAGGTCTCTGGCTCTGCCAAGGAATGAAGGATGGCTTTGAATGTTGGCCAGTTTGTGTTTCAGATGGTTGATGCAGTCCAGTTTAGCTTCTTCAGTAACAGAAGCTGGGGATCTAAAAACATGCACCTTAGCTTCCCAAACAAGCAAACTCTGCTTCAGTACTGGAAAAGGAGAGGATAAAAAAGGGGGTTTTTTTCCATAATTATTCATGGTGTCATTTATAAGATGGGCTACTGATGAGACAGTACACTAACATATGTGTGAAAAATAACTACAAATTGTCTCGAAAGAAGACATTAAAAATGTTTTGGAAGGGAGAAGAATAATAAGCTGTCCCTCAGTTATACTACTTTATTAGAGGAGGAGAAGCCTCCTCTAATAGGAGAGTCAGGCTGTGTCTGTGCCATGGCCTGACTCTTCACTTTGAACAAGAACTGAGCAAAAAAACCTATCTGCACTGAAAAACACATGTTTCTAGACTAAAAGTTCTATTTTTCATAGTAACTAGAAGGCCCAGGTAAAGCTAGTCACCTCTTCTTCAGTCTTTATCCCCATCTGGGAATACAGACAAAAGGTGCAAACTGTCTTACACTGACAAGACTGTCCAGGTACGTCCCAGGTGAAAAGATCATTCCATTTCCTTATCAATAGGCACACAATTTTGTTTTTGTCAAAAGATATAAAATGTAAAGGAAAAAAAATGTAAATTTTAAAGCAGAGTTTTAAGGGATTTAATCTTCATTCAGAAAGAATATAGGTAGCATTTCCTAAGTGCCTGCTTCGCTGCTGCTGAGCAGATCATGACAGAGAATAGAGAGTAGTTAGAATCAAAACTCTATGGAACCAGGAAACAGGGTGAGGGGACACAAGGAGGGGGAATGTTGTCTCAAAGCCACTGAGTCACTTGGAAGCCTTTCATGGGACTGTCTGCAGTTGCTGAAGCCATGGCAGATGGGAAGCCCTGCAGAGCCATATGCTACCTGTAGCAGAATACCTTTCACAGCTGGACCTTTCTGGCTTGTCCT
Source organism: Zonotrichia leucophrys gambelii (assembly GCF_028769735.1). Classification (NCBI taxonomy): domain Eukaryota; kingdom Metazoa; phylum Chordata; class Aves; order Passeriformes; family Passerellidae; genus Zonotrichia; species Zonotrichia leucophrys. Next base: position 37,657,174 of record NC_088175.1, on the reverse strand, counting down.
GACAATTACATGCTGTGGGGCAGGGCCATGTACTCTGATGACACTGCTGGAAATGTGGTGGCTGCAGGGGAGAAAAGGAAATGGCCCTTTGGCTGTGAAAAGTAAAGAAATACATTTTCATGTGAGCAGCAAAAGTATTTGTTTGTGCAGTTTCCTTTAAATGGGGATGCAGAGTGCAAAGCAGTGCTCTAAATAACAGAGGGCATTGCTCTCTGAAGCCAACTGACACGCAATCTCAAAAAAGAATCCTGAAATCATTCCAGAGAAAGGATTAGGGAAATGAAGCACAAAGTGACAACAGAGATTTATACCATTCTACTCAGTAGCAGTGCAGCTAAGTAACAGAATCTCTTAAATATTCAGAAGTGCCACAAACAGAGAAACCATTTCCAGAATATGTGTGCGTGAACACTGTGAAACAGGCTACTGCACAGGAAAACTGCACTGTGATGTCACAGCAGGATCACTCAAAATCACCATAAACTTTACTTCTTGTTTCTTTAGATGCTGAATTTAAAGAGAGCACACATATAAGTTGTCTGATGACTTATTAAGCCTTGGGTTTGTTTTTTCTTTCAAAAATTCTTTATATCTAGCAGTAGTAAAGAGATATAAGAAGTTTGGAAATTGTTATTACAGCAAGGAAACATTTATTTTGCAAAAAACATTCTTTAGGGAATCACAGGCATTCAAATTTTGGCAAAAAACCTAAGAAGTAAATGGCAGATTTATCACCATAATTGGAAGAAATAGATATAACATTTAATGTGTATCTTCCCATATGGAATTGCAGAATTCTGTATTTATTACTTCCAATAATTTCTTGATCAACAGGTCCTCTGTTTACCAGTCAAAAAATGATTTTTCTCATTGTGAATCAACAAATTCCTTATGGGTCTAAAAATCGATTTTTGTGCTGCATCCCGTAACATAGAAAAGGTTTATACCTGCACATATTTCCTGTGTGAAAAAAGAGCATTGAAAAATGTGCTTTATATTAAATGGGTACTTATTTGAAATTTGTGACATGCCAAAACTTACTAACAATTACTAACAACTGGTTGGAGACTTCTCCATGGTGTGCTAATCTTCTCCCATGACTTTTTCTCCTCTGGTTAATGAAACAATGTTTATGGTTAGAAGCTCAGGTCAGCTGTCGTGACTTTAAAAATAAGTGAATTCAGGCTTGTTTCCCTGCTCAAAATTAAAGACCACAACCCAAATGAAAAATATTCTATGTAAGAAAAAAGAAATGTGCAAAAATGGTGGAAAATAACAACTGTAACTGTTGTATGGAAGTAAAATAATGTTCCTATAAGTCCATGATATTTACTGAGAAACAATGAAAAAGTCTTATATGAAACTAAGTCTGAGCTTAAAAGTTTTATATTGTTGTGGGTTTTTTTGGTGTCCTTTTTATTTTTCTTCATTGTTTGCTTAGGTTATTTGTGGCTAATGAAATTTTAATAAACTCTTAAGCAGTCTTTTAGACAAAATAATATGGCAGTTTATGAAAATGAGAGATGTGGAAGCAACAAAAATACATTTAATAATCCTTGTTCACAGTTGTAAACTTGTTTCAGATGGATGTGAGGAAAATTTTTACCTGTTAAATACAAGCCACGTGGTTAGAAATCCTTCCTGAATAGCTTCTTTCACATGGTAGAAAAATGTTATTAGCATCTGCAGCACATATTTGGCTGCAAATATGAAGAATTACAGAAAATCTGACCTTTTTACTTATCCATGATTATAGATTTCCTGTTGGAACCACTTATTTCCAAAAGGAACAATCTGCCTGATGAAAAGTGTTATTCATCTCTAGATTAGTATTCCTACACTGATCTTCAGGTCAAGGTAGGTTTACTGTTTCTGATATCATAAGTGAGATCAGTGAAATAGTGAAATATTTTAGGGGGCTAACAATTTCCATGAGAATTCCTGCTATTTACAGCAACCAAGACACATCACTATAAGCAAAATATTTGAGTTGCTAGCTAACAAATGTATGTATTACCCATATATTCTGTTTTAAATTTCTCCTTGCATTCCTCACTTGAAAAATCACTTTTCTTCAAAGGTACCAGGAAGCAAGCATTTGGATTAGTTTTAAAACAAGATCAATAATAGGGCATTAATATTTCAAGGTATTTCATTGACTATTATCTCTTTAAATATTTTAGAAATTTTAGAAGAAGGCATTGAACTGAATGTAAAGCATCTTATGAAACTGTTTCAGCTTAGTCAGTTTTGTATGATGTTGTAGCAGTATTTTCAACACAATGAGCAGTAAGAATTTTGAGTGCATTTTTCTAGTCAGTGAATAGCTTGGGGGTGGGCTTTGTGGTGAAGGCATTCCCAGCTCTTCATTACACAGCTCTCCTAATGAGTGGACTGACTGCTGTGCTCAGTGTAAACCATGTTGTAGTAGCTACTATCCACCTAAACAGCTGGAATAGGAGAAGGCAAAAATAGAGAAGGGAATCAAAGGAAAAAAAAAAAAAGGAACTGAGAAGAAAATAAGTTTTGAATAATGATCCTGATTTATCACTCAACAGTCTTATGGTGAAGAATGAAATTTAGTCAGAGTTAGTATCAGTAAAAGATTTCCAAAACTGGGGATGAAAGATTTGAAAGTTTCTTCTTGGATCAAAGGATGTACTGGAGGATTACAGGCTGGTTTTGCCACTGAGTAAAGAAATTTATTTTCTTTTTTGAAATTAGTATGAAAAAAATTCATTTCATGCAAGGATCTCTGCAAAAGAATTATAGGCAGAATGAGGTAGCAAGATCCTGCCAGTATCCAAAATGTCTTCATTTTTCATCTGGGAAGAAGATTAACTTTTGCTAAGAACAAGTATTCAATCCTGTATACTTGAGCTGAGACTGAAAGCCAATTACAGCCTGTTGTGGTGATGATTTTTGTAAATGAGATGCTTTACATTTACATACATGTATAACATTAAAAGCATAAATCTTTACATTATCATTTCAATAAAGCAGCAGAGGATTTTCAGAGGAAGTTAGTTCCCAGATATTAGTGGATAATAAACCTTCATTTCTGAGAAAAAGACTTCTTTCACATCTAAATACTGACAAGTTATGCATGTAACCTAAGGTGCCACATTTTGAAAAATACCAACCCTACTGCTAGGTTTTACACCCCCCTCCCCTGCCCCATCCCTGTCAAGGATTTAGTGCCCAAAATAACAATAAATATATCATGATTCCTTAAGTTTTAGCATTCATGTTTTGCAGATTCTGTACTGCATTAGTATACAACTCTGAACTTCATATAAAGCATTAGCAAGTTCTCCTCACAGTTTAGTCAGACAAAACAATCCTTTTCCAGCCCAAGAACCAAGGACACCATTACAGCTTCAGGCCCCAAAAGCATAAACAACAGCAAATTGAGGAGAGCAGTCTGGGAGGATGGAACTGCATAACTTGAAGCTGCAATTGGACAATTAACCCCAATATATAATAGTGGTTAAGATCCCAGATCATTGTAGTATTAGTCGTATTAGGATATTAGAGGTAATCAATTATTCAAAGACTAAAAAAAAATAAGGTAGTTAAGAAATATGTTTTATGTATGAGCTGCAAAGGCCTTTTATTATTGGCCTTTCTGGGCAATGTCTGGGTTACAAGCCAAAAAAACTTCCTGTAAAATGTGGTGAGGTTCTTCAGCCTGCAGGTCTCATCTCTGCTGTACTCTGCTTCTCTTTTTTATGGATTTTTGATTTCAAACTAAAATATTATTAGCATCAAATGGATTATATTTAAATAGTTTATTCACAGATATTCTATCATCTGTGTGTCATAGTATACCTTTATTTTACAGTGTATCACACCTATGTGTTTATTGTATACTATGGGCAATACTCAAGGTTTTAAGGGGATTTGCACCTTTTATTGCTGTAGAAGAGGTAGGAAAGGGAGAGAAAATATGTTCTATGACTTGCTCAGTATAAGAAAAATTAATCACTGCACCTTCAAGGACATCTCCAGTGGAGTGTAATCTCCAATCAGTGTAAAAAAAGTTCTGAAACCTCTCATCTTCTCCTTTTCATTATTCATTCACTGACTAGACCTAAAATAAATTGACAAATTGTTATACAAAAGAGAAGATCCTTCTACAATTATTCTATATCTTTCTATGAAATTTCTGTTCCCAAAAAACCTGTTATTTCTAAATCTCTTGATCCCCCTGCTTGCAGTGGTTCATGTGACATGTAATCATATTCATAATGAAGAAAGCTTCACAAGAAAATTATTCATTAAAATGTTGCCTTTCCTAGTGTATATCTAAAGAAAAAGTTGTTTTTCTTCTCTTAAAATTCTATTATGTCATTGCATGTCACAGACTGCCTTGCCTCCCCCTTGGCACAAGGAACACAGCCCAGCCCAGCCCCTTTTTAACAGTCGACACTAATTTGGCTTTCCCAAAACCAGAAAATTTTCAATGTATCTCAGAATTGTCCAGTCACCAGCATTCTGCAGAAAACTACCCAAACTTCTAAATGCTGACAAAAGTGAAATTTGGCCTCTATTTTTCTAGTGTTGATGCATATGAAACAAGGTTCAAATTTAAGAGATGGAATCTATGTTGTTCCCACTCATTTGACTCTTTTGGAAGAAAAAAATTCCATGTTTTACTGATTTAAGAAATACATGAGATAAATAATTTGGGGACATTGTAAATGGCAGTCTCTTTACTGCAACTTTGACTTCCTTTTATATTGATGTAATCAAATAATGATAAACCCAAGGTTGTTACAAATGTGCAGTTTAAATATTTTCAGGAAAGTTTTAAGGACATAGAAATCAGTACCATGTAGGCCAAATCCAGATGCCATAGTATTGACCACCTGATCAAAAGGGCAAAAAAGCTGGCAGATAGGGAAAGAGCAAGAATGTGCCTGCAATTTGAGGGGAGGATCAAAAAGCAGACTATGTATGCCACAGCTAAAGAGATAGATGTGAGTGCAATTTGGATCAGGCTGGAGTCAAGAATGCAGAATTTATACAGCAATAAGAGAATCTGGGGCATGAGAGGGGCAGGGTGGACCAAGGCTGGATGAGCTGACCTGCAGCTGAGGAGGTAAAATCAGGGTCTGGGTTTGAGATCTGGAAGCAAAATGGTATCAAAGACAAGACTTCAGCCTGAAGCAGTTCTACTAGTCAAGTTTTCCCAGGTGCTGCCTAAAATATCTGCGCTTGGCAGGGTTGAATAAATATGCACTTCTGTTTGATGGATGACTCAGGGCTGAACGAACTGTTTATCATTTCTTATTTGAAAGTATTTGAAATATTCATGTCTTATATTCTGACATAGGGGGTAAATTCCTAATCTCTGCACCAAACAGCTTCCTTTCTTCACAGTTTTTCATTAGGGAACTATGCCATTAAAAAGGATACAGATAAATGTCTTTCACCATTTTTTTCCCCATTAGACAGACACTCAAACACAGCTCACTTTTAAAAGCCTACTTGCTCTAAGTATCACTTGCTCTAAGTTTAATATGTGAAATAGCTTTGTCATAAGCCAGTACCTTCATTTTGTCTTTTACTTTACTTAAATATTTTCTTCAAGAGTCCTATGCATAAATAACGGTAATATACCATATAGTGTTCAAAAGTTTTTTTCCCTATTCTCCCATGCCTGGAATAAATTATGGAACATTATACTAGATGGGGGAAAAATAGGCTTGATATAACTTTCTCTCCTCATAAAAAGTGTGTGTACTATAGTGTATGAAACATATTTATAGTCGATGGTGAATTCCTAATGTCTGGAGCCAAGCACAAGTGGCAATCTGCATACAGAAGACACACAGATTCTGCTGGTTAGGCCTCTGACCTGCATGCATGTGATGATGAAACAACACCAGCCCCTCTTCCACCCTAATAAGGCATAAAATTGACTAAAAGAGAAAATCCCTGTGAGTTAATGAAATAGTACTTTTAACTGAATAACATATGGAAGGAGAGATATGATGGTATCGTCTCTAATTAGCCAGGTATGATCTCCATGCTAACAAAACCAGGTAATTTTAACAACTTATCAGCAACTGAAAATTTGACAATCCAGTGAGAATGTATTTTTTTTAATAATTACACAGGGAGTAAGGACTGACCACAGCTAAAAATTTCTGATATTCTCTGTATTACAACTTGCTGCTGCTGTTTGCTCCCTAGGCATGCCTGCCATACCTTATGTCATGTTTGAACCAGAAAGCCTAATGCAGCTCTATATTTATTTAGACTTACTAGTGAGCAAGATTATGAGTCAATATCTCAGTAATACAAGTCATTACTCTTCTGTTGTGCACAGTTTGACAGATACCTTGGTGCTAGGGGTGGGTCTACAGCGACAGACCTGTGTGAGTGTTCACAAGGCACACAGGCCACCTCACGCCATCAAAGTGGAGATATTTTTTCCTAACCTACCATTTTTAAAGATAAAACACAGAAGTTGATGTGAGGCACTCAGGTGCAAACCTGAACAGAACAGGCCTTTGCCCAGGGGTAAGAAGTAAAGCCCATGAAAGGATGCAAATGCTTTTGAAAATTAATGGACGAACAGCCTAAGCCCCACAGGGTCCTAAATAAATCTGTACAATTAACACATGGTGACAAGCACAAAAACATTGTATTGTATGCCATACACTTTAAAAGGGAACATCCTAGAAATGAATTAAGGTAGGAGAGAGGGATTAAATAAAGTATCTTTGTAATTCAATAATTTTATTTTTCCAAAATAATTTTTCTTTCTTCAGCTTAAAAGTATTTTCAGTGGTTTACTCCAATGCAAATATTTTTTTTCTACCATTGAAGCACACTTGATAATTGTTATCACTAGAGGACAAACTGTGCCAATTGCACCTGCATCTTAGGTCTGTTTTTTGCGGACCAGAAAGGTGAAGAAACATTTACTTAACAACATATCAAAATTTCCATTATTTGAATTTTATCTGTGCTCCATCATTTTGATGCCTATGTTAACAAAGAATTTATACATGGAAAAAATGACAGAAAATAATTATTAGTTTCAGTCCTAACCAATAGTCTGTGTGTTTGTGCACACATATATATATATAAATGTGTGTTTTTCAATGACCATGGAGACTGTAGAGTTGTTTTACTCAGTTATTCTCACTCTTCATTCCAGCTGCAGTTGTTGAGAGCTTTCATCCTTCTCTTAAATCACAGAGGTGCTACCACAGCCACTGATGGTCTTGGCCAGAAGCTGGTCCATGTCGGAGCTGACTGGTGTTGGCTCTACTGGACATGGGTAAAGCTTCTGGAAGCTTCTCACAGAAGCCACCCCTGCAGTCTTCCCCAGTGCCCAGTTCAGTTACAAACTTTTCTGAGTGCACTAAAATGGTTTCATCCCAGTGCTTCACTCCAAGGCATTAGATAAATAAAAGAAAAGCCATACACAAGTGTTGGTTTGCAAATAAATTTCCATTTGGAAACAGCTAAGACAGTTTCCTAAAGGCTTACAGATGCCAGAAAGGAACGAACAAACATCTGGTTTATCCAGACAACAGATACTCCAAAACATACAATCAATCAAGAGCACAGCTGCGTTGGGTATGGGGGGGTACCCTACCTTTGTGGTAAGTGAAAGGCGAATTTTGGTTGCATTGGCAGATCTATGTCACTGAAAAGCAAATTTCAATTTTTTTTCTGCTATGAAACAACAGACAACAGGGTTGGTAAAAAAATTAGAGAAAGTGAATAGAATAATACTGTGTCTTTTTCTCTGCAGTTTTATTAATATTTGGAAAATCAGCCAGCACAGTACTTTCAGTGCAGGTTGAGAAATTTATTAAAAAAGGGAAAAGGAGGCTGCAGTCAAAACCAGACCCCACTAATTATTTCTTTCAGTGGTGGTCAATATTCTACAACCATGGTCATTTAAGATTTGACATGCTATTCATGCAATATTTAAAATTCCAGCAGTTGGACCAGGACAGACCATGTGTCCTTGCAAAGAGAAGCCGTGGGAATTGATGTAAACGTCCAGCCTAACCTGATCATTGCAAAGCTATGACAATGTGCTATGTTTATTATTCTATGGCAGCAAATCACTACCAAAAAACCCAAATAAATAACCATCCTTCAGAGTGTAGCATAGACATATTCTGAATGCAGAGAGGAAAGTGCGGATCAGGAGAAGCAAAAGGAAGGAAGAGAAGAAAAGAACTAATAGTTACCTGCAGCTGGTGCCTCATTATATGCTGCAATATATCTAATCTATGTATATTTAAAATGCTCAGAGTTGCAATCAGTGTGGATTGGAGCAGAGAAAAAGATTGCTCTGTTGCAGCATCTGCTGGCTGCCTCAAGGAGGGCCATTTGTTTGGGTGAACAAATCTACAGCCACAGGGAGTTTTTCCCAGCTAATTTACTGATGCTGCCACTTGTGTTACAGAAGAAAAATAACTTATCACGTGATGCAGATGGCTGCTGAAGGAATATGCCAGAATAGCTTCCTTGATATGAATCACGTGGACTATTGGTGTAGGTTCCAATGTGACAACAAATCTGGAAGAAATAATTGAATTGGATTGAATTTTGTAAGGAATACACAACTAGATTATTTATAATGTAGTAGCTTTTCCAACATATTTCAAAAGTAACTCAAGGCTCTGCCTAATTACTTCTATGTCCTCCTAGGCCATCCAAAAATACAGTATTTAATCACTTTTTAACTGAACATTTTAGTGGGCTCTGCTCTTCAGCAACCCAGATATGGAAATTAATGTGTGCCAGCAAATTACATCAATTTATTTGCTGTGGTTTAATTTCATTAACTCGTGATAAAAGAGATTGAGCTAAACATCTCTCCCTTTATGTACAAATAAGCCCCAGGGTGACATAGCACGTGAAACCAAAGTACTGCACATAATAAAATGACACCACAAATAAAAATGTATTTCCTAATACAGTTATACTCATAGAGGAACAGTTAGTAAACACACATTTGGCACAGAGTCAGTAACCAGCACCACTTCCTTGCTTATGGAATAATCTAAAGCATATGATCCCTGGTAGCAGCAGAAGGGGATGAGCAGGCCATGATGGTTCCCATCCCACTTGCTCCTTGTTTCTGGCCCACTGATTGCAGCAGGCAAAGTGGGGGCTGCTGCAGAGCAACTCCTTAGGGCACTGCTGTGACAGATCTGGGCTCTACACCAGCTCTCTGTCGGATAAACTTCCAGCATTCCTCTGAAACTGCAGCCAACTGATTTGTGAACCCATCTGTTTGGGACATGCAGAAGCAGGTTTGGCATCCGTGAAATAAATGCCCCTCCATTTATTAGGAGCACTTGTCATTTCTATTGTAATGCAAGATAGGTTAGTGATTTCTTGTCAACAAACTCTAGAAACTGAATTAAACAGAGCTATTTCCTGTTCCAAAGAACTTACAATGCACGTATTTTATGGCTGTTTTTTTACAGGACTGTCGAAAGAATTGACATTGGTATGAAATGGACATTTGAGTTGAGGAAGAACAGGAGTAGAGAGATGTGCCAAAGCATGACTGCCTGCATCTCAAGTAGCAGAGGCAGTCAGAAAGCCTGGCTGCAGGATATACAGCAGCTCTGGCACAAGGCTGTGTGAGGAATTAGACTGATGGGAATCCATTTTCTCATGGCTTTGAAGCAATGCTCCTCACTGCTGTGTACTTCAGCCTCTTCCTATTGTGTCTTACCAATTTAGTTATTTTAATGAGCGAGCTAAAAAGACAATTGCAGTTAAATGAAAGGTGTTTTAAAGACTACTGCAGGAAACCCAGTCTTTTAACTCCCTGAATCTCACCTTGTGATTCCTTGAATAAAAATCACTAAGACAGTGGTCCAAGCATAAGCAAGCTTAAGTGAAAATGTGCAGCATAAAAGCAAGCGAGACAGATTATATTTCTCTTCTATGCTTTCCATTCTCTCTCCTCTCACTATCCATAAGTTTGTCTTCTGCATTTGGCCCCAAAAACATGTATACAATTTTACACTGTTTAAAAATACAGGCAAAATACAAATAATACCATTCTTTAACTTGCATGGTGATAAATTTGATGGTGGAAACTCTTGAACTGCAACTTGCTGTTACTACTACATATTTTCAGTCTTCAAGGAGTTAAAGATGAGGACAGACTAGAGCAATCATCCCCTAAGGGTTAACTGATGTAATAGCCACTGCTTGTTGCTCCAGTCACCACTGCAGAATGTCATGATTTCATAAAATCATATATAGGATCCAAATAAATACATTGCCTTCTATAGGAAAGCAGGACCATTTATCAACCCTGAGGATATTGTCAGGAGAAAATAAGGAAAGTCAAGTGCAGTAATGCTCTTGATATACTGCCTGATGACACCACAAGATGTAAAACACAGCTTGGAAAAAAACAGATACAAACAAGAGGTTGCTTTTGCTCAAGGCTATCCCCCTCAGGGATGTATGAAACAGCCTTTGAGAGCACTGGAAAAGAGAAAGGAAAATTGCATACAGAAATAACTGAGATAAAGTTCTTTTATCCTTTACCCTGAAATAATTTTGGGTACCAAAAATCAGCTCTTCAGGAAATGTCAAGTACATATTGTGGGTGTAAAGCAATTTTTTCTTGTAGAGATGGAGCTGACACTGAAAGATTCTGTTCTTGGACTTGGATCAAAGAGAACTAGAAAGATTGGGAATTTATCTGCAACTTTTGGGCAAAATAAAGTGTGCATGTCCTTGCCTTTGCAATGGGACAATGGAGCAGACTAAAGAATTTGTTGAGACCGTGGCTGAATCTTAGGTCCAAAATATGAATAGGGTCAGTTATGTACAATGATATTTCATATCCTTAGTGAATAGTACCTGCCCTACAGGGACCTTAAAGTTTGCAAGTTACGGATATGATGGGTGGATGGTTTTTAGCGCTGTCTGTTGTGATAGAACAAGGGGTAACTGTTTAAAACTAAAAGAGTGTCAATCAATTTATATTAGATATAGGGAAGAAGACTTACAAAAAAGGTGATAACACAGTAAAAGAATTTGCCCAGAGATATGGTAGATGTCCTGTCACTGGGAATATTAAAGGTCAGACTAAATGTGGAATGTTAGTCGGAATAGAGGACCACTGAAAATCAAACCCCAACTGTTCAATCATTCTATAAAAGGAACAGTAATTGAAGTCACAGATTTCTCAACATGTTTGAAATGTCCAAGTCCCTGTATTAGTCTGTCCTACAGAGTTAGTGTCACAAAATGTTTCTTGGCTGCTGCATCCTCTAAAAGCTTTTTATGTTTTCCCTCATTATTCAATGTTAATGAGTATTATATACTCTTCTGAAAACTGTCTTTGACTTTCTAATATCATGTTCTTCTTTACTTCTTTACTGAGGTTGAATTTCACTCCTGTTTTCCATTAAATGATTCCTACATTCCTGTTTGAATGTAGGAATCATTTAATTTTAGAACAATTTCCAGATTCCATAGATTCCAAAATTTTATAAGAAAGGAAATATATTGTTACAAAATAATAATTTATACTTTTCAGTAGCATTGTTTAGAAAGACTACATCTAAAAATATGTTTTGTTATTGCTAAAGTGTTTCTTTTGAGTTTTCAGTATTTAAAAAAAAATTCTGTTTCTTTCTACACCTATTTCCCAGGTTCCATCAAGACACGCTTTTCTGTTTTCAAGATTTCATATTTTTATATGGAGAATAAGAAAAGAATCATGCTCTAAAGAAAAACTAATCTTGACAATTTAAAAAGTGTTTTAGAATAATTACTCAGAATCATGCAAATATTTTTAGCTGGTTTTATATTAGGGGAAACTAAGGGTAAAAAATACTTTCCCTATACCTTTAGTTTTACAGAAGTTACAGTAATTGTTACCTCCAGCTAATGGTATATAGGTATTGACAATCAGTTTAAATTCCAGAATCCTGATACATTCTGTCCTCCCTATGGTCTTGTGTAATTTAGTTAGTGAGAACTAATTTCTCTGTTTTAGGCTAAGTGAAGTAATAGACTTGTGAGCTATCGCTAGCACTTATGTTGTTGCCTCTCTTTAGTTTACTTTTTTCCTAAAAAGATTATATAGCAAACTAAGCCAAGAAGAGGGATGAGTCAATAAAACAGAATATTCAATGAGTGCCACAAGCAGCTGAACAATCCTCTCAGAGTGGCTAATGGTAATCACTTAATGCATGTAAGTATTTATTCCTTTTTAGCAATGTAGCAAACACTTATTCTAAAAGGTAAATGCACAGTGAATGTTGTTGGTTTGTCTAATATATTAAACACTTCAACACATCTGCATGCATCACATATTAACTCTAAGGTTGCATTTGTAAAAATGTAAAATGCTTTGTATAGAATTATACTGTAAAATACCTGGAAGTGATCAAGTTTACCTATTTTAAAAAGAGAACTAAAACACCAGTGTCCAATTTTTAACTCAACATGTGGAAGGATTAGTATTTAAAAGGAACCATTAGTTCTACGCAGACATAATCTACTGCTTAGGAGTAGTGAACTACTAAATGCCCCACTTTTCAACAGGGATTCCTCAAGGGGAGGGACAATAGGGAGGAATAGACTTTGGAATAAGAGCAACTATGCTTCAATGCAATATATTCTTTTTAAATAGCAATTTGCTTTTTTTTTGTCCATATATGTAAGTATATTTAAAAATAATAATATAAATACATTAAAAAAAACCCAAAGTAACAAAAACACAACCAAACACCAAATATGGTGTATTACTAAAAAGAAAAAAGAAAGTATTTAGTCACTTTTAAGTTTGTAACTTCTACTTAAAATGTCTACATCATTGCATTACTCTCATCATTACCCAGTAGTGGCTGGGCTTTTCCAGCTCCAAAAGGCTTTTATTTTAGCAAATCAACTCTCCAGGCATTTCCATTATCATCAGTCTTATAAAAGCAATTGACTCAAAATACATATTTAACAAAAGGAAAGGAAAATTTTATGGTAGTGAAGATGCAGTTTAATAAACAAGACACTTTTTTTCCCCCAAAAGTATTCTCAGTTGGCTACCCATAAATAATTGGAAAGAATGGACAAGTAACCTCAGAGACTGCAATCCTACTTCATCTATGATTGCCATACAGCATTATTTTGAAAACTCAGGTGGCATTTCAGTGGTTCAGAGCCTTGAAAAACTTTTGAAATAGGATGAAATTTCAGCCTAAAAGAATTATAGCAGAAATAATATGACATTGAAAAATTAGGCAATTTTACAAAGAATTGCAAATATGATATAGAGATGAATGAGACCCTGATAGCAGATATGGTAGACAAATCTGACAAATACTGCTAGGAAGTCTCAAAAGAGATTTTATTAACACACATAAGTATAAATCATTTGTATAGCTGTACCAAGTAATGCAACAATGTTACTTATCCTTTGAAGTTACAAATATGTAACAGGAGCACAGAGCAAAGCCTAAAAAATAAGTGTTGGGTAAACAGCTTTATCTTCAAGGATGTGAACAAAATTTATACTCATTTTCAAGATTTATTCTAGTGGCAAGTTTTTTTGGTGGAATTTTAGTGATGTTTCTGTCACAAAAAATCCCAGAAACAAGCACCAACTTTAGGAGAACATGAGAAAAATATTTAAAGATATTCTATTTTTAAATCCACAAAGTTTGTATTTGGAAGTATTGGTCATACTACCAGACTCTTTCTGCTTCAGCAGTCCTTATATTTGATCCCTGTACTCCTCTATTCAACTGAAAAAATTGGTTTTGGCATAGACATGACTCTTGTGTGGAAGAAGCTTATATCAGAAAGCAATCCATGTATATATATATATATATATATATGTATATATATATATATATATATGTATATATATATATATATATATATATATATATAGCTACAGAATCCATGTTTTCATTTGGTCATGTGGTTAATTATTAGCACCATTAAAAAGAATTGTATTTTATTTTTGTTTTAACTTGGGATTCAAACAAGACTCCAGCCCTTAGCAATTATTGCCTGCTAAATGCAAAATGACTTTGCAATGCTTCTTCCTTCTATTTGCACGTTTCATTCAATAAGACTTGTTTGAAAATCACACTGTTTACTTTTCTCCTCTCTACCCTGGAATTGTAGAGAGCTGGTTACCAGTGGAGTCTTACAAGTTCTAGGCAGAAAGCTGAATGAGACAAGCAGATAATAATAAATATTTAAAATTAATATTAAAATGTTCAATGTTAAATAGAGGTCAGGCTGAAAGCTATGAAGGTGACTCCAGGTTTTAGCTGAGATATTGTTTCTGTTTGAAGTTGGTTAAATATTTGGAGCTATTCTGCTGAACCAATGATGACACAAATCAGTTATTTGCTTTCCTGGAATCATATCTTAAGAAAATTTTATAATTTTTTATCTATCTAATAATTATATTATCTTCCTTAAAATAGTTTTCTTTCTAAAATGCTTACATTCTGGAGCTGCATGATGTGCAACCTAATGACAAATATATATTGATATACATACTTTAAAATTATTAAAAAGATTGTGCAGTGACAGGTTAGCTTTCTTCTTTTTTTATTTTTTGACTGTTGAGTAATTTCCCTGGACCACACATCAATAAAACCAAAAAATAGCATAAAGAAGCTTTATATAATGACCATAGAACCTTAACTTAAAGTAGGAGCTTCAATATGTGCCAGATCCTCTTTCAGAGAAAAAAAAAATAATAATGATAAAAACTTTATTCCTTGGTAAGTACCTTCAGAAGACAGAAAAATCCATTTCCTGGATCTTAAATGGGTCACTTTCTTTCCAGCACCAATCAGAGTGTTAGAGAGATGACCGGCAGCACTCTGGGGACAGTTCCTGGGTGCTGCTCTTTCAATTCATGTGAGCAGCCCCTTGGTCTTCGGGAGTCCTGAAAAATCAGGACACAAACGTCTAAACTGCCTCCATTTACATAAAAGTGAGTGCACTGACTGCAAACAGTAAAATATTTGACCACCAATCATACAGTGTAATTAGGTCTGGGAGGGAAATATGTTTTATCTGTATTTTTCTGATGTGTGCTGTAAATTTGTTGTACTATGCAAATGTTTTAAAATAAGTTAAACAAGGAAAATGCAATGAAAGTATTTTCTGTACATTTTGCTACAGTTCCACAAAATGTAAACAAGATCTAGTTTGGGGAATTTGAAACATTTCTGATTATCTGCTGGGTTATGATAAATCATTTGTATGATATGGGAATAGATTGTATGGAGAGTTTTGGGGACTATTTTTTTTTTTTTTGCTTGTTATTCTTTGCAATTAATTTTTATCTTTTTGATTGTAGTTAGTTTAAAATGTGTTACACATCATTTTCAAACCTTCCAGCAAGGCTGCATTTCATCAGATAATGCAGAACAGATCATGGACCTTTTGTATCATGCAAACACACTTATCTCAAATGTGTTGTCACGGTGGTACACATTAACTCATCCGACATGGTGATTAGGGATCATGGAAAGTTCTTCCAGCTAATGAGAGGCCAAGCCAATCACCCTGCAGTCAATTAAAAGGGTAATCTTCAGTAGCCAGCAGCTTTTAAATACATCTTAAGCTAACATAGCCTGAATATTTACAAGATACATAGAAGATCAAATTGGTGATTAAGATTTTTATCTTGCACTGTAATATCTTAAGTTGCACTCAAATACATGCCTAATTTGGAGCTTCTGGTAATAAAACCAGCTCACATGAATGAGTGAAACATAGCCAATAAATTCCAAGAAAATATTGATTGCAATATTTCTGAATTTTCCCATGTTATATAACAGGTGCTTTTTTTGCTTTTTATTTTTTTGAGAATAATGGATTTCCTCCAAATTTATCAGAAGTACTGAAATATTTCTATACTTTTATTACTTCCTTTGCTCATTTAAAGCATTTCCAAAATTTGCTGTCCAAAATATAAAAATACTTCAAGAAGAAAGGTTTAGGCTAAGTAGCTTCTAGATTTAGCAAACTATTTTTAGGGACTCATATATTTTAGAAAAAACCATCTATTTTCCCAAATACTTGATTTTTTGTTAAAAATCTTTTTGGACATGTGAGAGATTAGAAATTATTGCAAAATGTTTTAACTATGATACCTATTTGTGATTACTTTTATCCTTTCTTTTCTGACCCAGGGAAATTTAATCATATGTCTTAAAATGAATATTGGGTGTTCAAGTGTTGCTCATCTTACGCCACTGGTGAACTGTATGTACCCTCTTTTCGGAAAGTCATTGTGAGCAACAGCCTACTCAAGCTTTCACATGGGAATGAAGATGATTGCTAATACAGGAATTACACTTTCAAATAAAAAGGATCATCCTTTTTAAGTTTATATGGTGAACATAGTCAATATGACTTTTCTATTGACATTGTCAATGGTTTCGTGACATCAGCAGCAAAACTGATTTCCACACAAGGGTGTAAAACTTGGCCAGTCCCTACTGGCATGTTTACTCTGTTGTAAGGCTCAGATGTGAGTCCACTGCATTTTAGTAGTTTTAAAGTCTTCTTCCAATATGTTTTCCACAGACGTTTTTACAGAACTGACTGAAGGTGGACTGAAAATGAATTTTTGCATGAGCGTTGTTGGGGCAGAGGAGGAAGCTGTAGCAAGGACCCTCCTACCGTTGGCATGCCTCTGTTCTTCCACAAAAGAACTAGCCCAAAATGTCCCCAAATGTTTCATTTCAGCTCAGTAAAAGCCTCCCAAAACGCTTGCCCTTACACATCTGAAACTGAAGACTTTTTGCAGTGGTGATTTAAAATGTCTGTTTTCCATTGATAGTTGAAAAGCAGACAAGAGAAAGTTGCTACTTTTTTCCTTTTCTCAGATAAAAGATGTAAGAACTCTAAAAATTATGTACTTGAGTCTCTGTAGTTGTTAGAAGCCATATGTGTGTTTTTGTTAGAAGATGTGTGTGATGGTCAAAAGATAAGACTAGACTGTGACTATTAATCAGCTTAATTCTAAAATTTAATTATTTCATGTTTCTAATGCGCAGTAACATCTCTTGGTTCATGCTGATGTTTTTTCCACACATGAAATTGTGTATTCATCAGTGTCTCCTATACTCTTATTCCTGCATATATCAAATGCAAACTTGTATTATCTCAGTATTTCCAGTTGACACCTGTGGCTATATAAGAATCAATTACAAACCAATTTTAAACACAGCATGGATTCTCACACAGAAATACAGAGGACAAGGAAGATAAGCAGCAGAATTTATATATATTTTTTCTCTATCAAAAATGCCTCTGGAAGGAAGTATAGCCTCTGAACACTGTTTAATTTCAAAGCAAGCCTAATGCTTTTGTTGGTATAAGAGTAGGTCTCTGTGAGGGAAAGAAAGCTCTTCATACAGAAATAGTTCTCATTCTGGAGAACTTCATGGGCCAAGAAAGTTATAAGCAAATGAAGTTCCTTTGCTCAGCTTTCACACTCTCTTTGAATTACTTGCCTTCTGCTTTCAGGCTTTATAAATGTCAGCTAAGCATAAACTTTTCATTAACCTGCAAAGGTATTCTTGATAGCCAGCAAAACAGAAAAGAAAACTGTTCATAAATCATGTCAAGTTACAGCTGAATGGGACGGTAAGACCTGAACCTGGCCCTAGAAAGGCATACTTTCATACCTTTGAAGGAAGATTGTGTCAAAGATACATTTTTGCCATCCTGTCTTGGGGCTCACAGCATATTAGATTTGCTGAGAGCTCGTCTGGATGGGATTGACTTTTTAGTCCAATTTTAGTGCTAAACATCTGAGTGGACAGATGAAGAACAGGAGGCTCCACATTAATCTTTATTAGTGCTAAACATAACATAAAGTTGTAAATTAAACATATGCTTCACTGCAATTTATCCAGAATATTCTTGCTTTTTCAGTACTTTAATGCAACAGAAATAGTATAAAAACTGTTTTATCAATTCCACTTTTTTTATCATTTTAATTCTTCATTTTTAAAATTCAGCTAGGTTCAAAAAGACTTTTGACATCATTGAGTCCAACCTATGACCAAACACCACATTGTCAGCTGGACCATAGGACTGAGTGCCACATCCAGCCTTTCCTTTAAACATCTCCAGGGATGGTGACTCCACCAACTCCCTGAGAAGCTGATGCTGATGCCAATGTCTAATCACTCTTTCTGTGAAGAATTATCCTGATAGTAATGTTTTAGGCTTTTTAAACAAAATATCTGGAAGAAGCCTCACCTAAAGACCGAAATAGCAGAGGGGTAGTATATTTAACAACACCATCTCTAAATTCTTAGAATACCATCCAGAAAGTCAGGATAAAATCCTGGCTGCTCTGAGGGGAAAAAAAAAAAAAAGCAAATTCAAGTAAAAAACCTGCACTGTACCTTGAGAATTCATTAGTTCATTATTCCATTAATATTCAGATCCATACCCATTTAAAGGTCACAGTGCTTAGCTATAAAACCTTAAATAAGTTAAGCTCTCTTGATGCCAAAGATCTCTGCATTTCAGCTGGGCATTTGAATTTAATGGGGATTCATCATTGCCTTTTCATGTGGTTGAGCAGCAGTTTCTGTGTGCTGACCCTGTTTGCGAGCTTGTCATCATCAAGGGCTATGCTGCACCCAAATATGAGAATTTTGCAGGTGAACCCAAAGACTTTAATTTTTATTGAATTCATTTGGCTGAGATATGAAGACAGCTATTACTACTGTGGTATTTAAAGTTGCATTATTAACCCTATCCTCTTATTACCTGTGCTGAAACTGCATTTTTTTAATGAGTGACAGGATGCCTTAGGAAATAAAAAACTTCTTGAAAGCTAAAAATATTTCCTTTTGATAGGAAAAAATGGACAAATTTTCCATGTCATACCTTAAGGAAAATTATTAATAACATTTCTGTACATTGTAGAGAAAAACAAAACAAAACACTTTATTCTCTTCTGTCATGGCACTGATTGGTGCCATTGCATTTCATAGGTAGAGAATTTTCATGTCATAAGCAGCTGCAACAGATATTGCCATTGCATTTCTTTTGTCCAATTAATTAGCTAAGATAAGCACAAAACTGTTTAGAAACTTCTTCAGGTGTCTTAAGAACAATCAAAGTACGTATGAGTTTTCTTGGGAGCCTAAACATTTAATTTTCTTTAAAGCAAGAAGGTTCTTGAGAACAAAGACTGGGTTTGATTTTCAATTAAATGAATATGAACTTAGCTTTGAACTCCGTGGGCTTTTCCTAGAATGCAATTTCTTACTCAGATAACAGTGAACGTGGTATTCAGTCTTCAGTGAAATCTCCCTAAATAGCTGCAAGCACATTCTTCTGAGGAAGAGGGAAAGGAACATGCTTTAATGCACTCAGAAGAGTCCTGTGGTTGCACTTTTAACAAGTATACACTTGATTCCTGTGTGTGTTATAAGAAATACTGAATTGGTGAGACTAAATTGGATGGTTATAGCTTGTAGAAAAATCAGAGAGGTAAAAGCAGGAAACGATAAGAGAGAAGCTGAAGAAAAAAAATGAAACATCCTTGCTATGCAGGAGAAGATATCAAAAAAAGCAAGCTGCATGTTGACTTTTCAAATCATGGGAATAGATAAAAATGAATCTGTGGGAAAAAAATAGAGCAGAAGGTTTTTCAGAGGACTTGAAAGCCCTGCACTATGAAATCAATTACTTCCCAGCTAAAGAAGAAGTGTTCAAAGACAGCCAAGAGTGCAGAACTCTCAGATGACACAGATCACTGCCAAAGCAGTAACAGAAAGCAAATATTATGTGCTTTGCTTATTTTTCAACTGCATGTATTTTGTCACTTTTCCCATCTCCGAGTGCCCTGAGGCCAAGTCATTTTTTCTTTGGTAAATCTTATGGAAAGGTCAAACAATGAATTTGGCTTGAACAACAGTGGAGGCAGGCAAGGAGTGAGGGAATGTGTGTGTGGATTCCCTTCCTGAAACCTGAGATAGGTGCTCACCTCCAAACTTAATTCCTTACTTTTTCCTACCTTGACACCTCTACATCAGATGGCTTCTAAAGTGACTCTTCAGTGGTTTAAAAGAACAATGATGGGGTAAGAGGGAAAATCCTGTAATGTGAGAATAACTGTTCCAAAGATAGGAACTATAAAACAAGCAGAGGTAATCCACTGTTTGAATGGAGGGAGGTCACCCGTGGAATGTGGTGGGCTCTTGGCTCCATTTGTGCTGATTAGCACACTCATGAAGGCTGTGGAAGAGTGGCTAGAGCAGGAAGGTGACAAAGCATGCAGCTGATACAATTGTATTCCAGACAGAAAGGATAAGGGCAGACAGTGAAGGACTACAAATCTGCTAAAGGAGACTGCTTGAGTAATGAAAATAGCTTGTGAAATCTAGTGAAAAGAATTGTGAAGTGATGCACATGGGGAAAAAAACATATTTTAAATTTCACAGTAAAAACTGATGGGTATTGGGATGACCATTTTCACTGAGGGCTGCAGTTCTCATACTTTAAATCTTCCTGAAAAACCCACTTAGTCCTTATACTTCTCTGTGGACAAGAACCAGCCTTTTATTTCCATTCTTCTGTTTTGCTTAAAAATATTGCTGCCAGAGATACTCCAAGAGTTATCTCTACATAACTAGCCTTTTAAAATTATGCTTTTTTTTTTTTTTTTCAGTCTAGAAGCCTGCAGTGTTCTCCTTGTCCCACATTAATCTAAGGCCATTTGTTCTCCTGATAATTAGCAAAGGACACTCATGGCAGCCCTTTAGTGCTGTGGAATACATTTTTATATTTGTAGCCTCATGCTGGGCACTTGCAGCACTTTGTTATCAGCTTCCAAGATGATAGGAATGTCAGGTTTTATAGTGGAAGTTGACAAGTGCACTTTAGAAAAGCTGTAAATGTGAAATCTGTGGCCCACTGTGTAACAAAATGGTCAGTGACTGAGGATAAAGGTTAACAAGGTGGAAGCAATAAATCTGATTTAAGTGAAGGGCTCTTCATATCTATCTCAATAACACATCTTAATTAAACAGTATTTTCCACATCATCCACATAAGATGTTTTCACTTCCTTTTCAATAATTGGATAGAAACTTGAAAGAATAATCAAGAAAAGAGGATTTTATAAGAGAGCGCTGAATAGCTGTCTGCTTCTATGTTTTCTCCCTTTTCAAGGCATTTTAAGATTTTTTTCTTTAAAGATTGAGGCTAAGATTAAGCTTGAGTGTGCATTGTACTGATTTAAAGAGGAGACTTTGTTGACTTACATCTCTGTCTGGACAGTTCCACCAAGTGTTCAAGGCCTCAAGAAGATGCCTGCTGCCTCTCAGAGACAGAACAATTTCAGACTAAGACTTCATTACAGCCTGTATTGAAGTATAGGACTTTTCATCAGCAGTACATCAGAGGCTCTTAGCAAGAACCTTATTTAAGTCAACTGGCTGGCTTTAGAGTAAACGATTCCAATAACAATGCTTACTGACTGTCAATAGAAAACCAAGAAATTATGTGAGGATTTGAAAAATTTGAGCTAAATCAGAGAAAAAAACCCCACAGCTGCTTTATTTTTTTCTGTAGGGGACTAGGAATTAATTTAATGTGATGTACAGATAGAACTGATTCACCTCATTATAAATTATGAAAAATATGCTTTTGTATTTCCAAACATGCAGATATATGAATATTTTAGCATAAACTTTAGGCACCTGTGACAGCCTATTTTTATATCACATATTCACCGTTCAAATATCTATAGTCTGCATAGTCCTATGCTTTTTTATATAACTTAGAATGAAACATTATTAAATAATAATGAGACATAATGATGGACATCAAGCATGAAAAACCTTCAACTGAAAATAAGCATTGAAGAGGAGAAAAAATAAAAAGAAGCAAAAAGAAGTAATAGAAAACTGGAGAAAAGAATGAAAGCCTAAATACCTATCTATCAGCACAACTAAACAAAAAAGCTGCATAATTGCTTTGAAGGTCACCTGTCAATTTTCACAAGACAGCTGCTGAGAAATGAACAGACGTCTTATCAATGCATCCACTGAGAATTTTGCTGAAAGTAGCACAGTCCAGTCAAAAAGGCTCAGAACTCACTGCCACAGAGTAGAAATCATGTGACTACTTGTTTTTAAAGCACAGGCAATTACCCTTAAAATAAACAAGCAAAAAAATCTCACCAAGATGAACAAACCAGCAGCAAAATAACCCTCTTTGTTTATATTGAATTATTCTGTAGGACCTATGACCTACATGAGCTTTTCCAATACCTAAGGAAGGATTTTCACTGTATATATACAAAGAGTTTATAAGATATAAAATAGTTAGATTTTTTAACGAGTATGTACTATATACAGTTTTTTAGATTCTTTCTCTTGAAGAATTCCTTCAACCTTTGGTACCTATGGCTGGGTACCTATGGTTGGGTACCAAAGGTTGTGTCATATTCTTTTCTATTGCTCAAGACGGCAAGACCTACTTTGAGGGAAATATGTTAAGACAGAGGCAGCAAAAATAAACAAGACTAAGACGGCACATTTCAGGTGACAAAAAACAGGATAAAGTATCAAAAAAAGGAGGAAGGGTGTCCCAAGATTCACCCAAAATACTTTATTCATTTAAGTCAAATCAGTACTTGTGATATTTTGGCAGGCAGCCTTGCCATTAAAAATATTGGGGGAATAGGCAGCTCATTTTTCCAGTTAAGATTTAAAAAATAGCTGCCATGAAGATTTGTTAAACTAGGATTTCCCAGCAACAGGTTTCTTGTCCAAGTTGTGCTTTTCTTCTGAATTTGCAGGTTGATGCATTTATGCAACCACTCTACTTCAAAAACTCCAGTGTTTTTCCCTTGCATCCCCAATATTCAATTATCTGTATTAATTTGCAATTCTGAGACATTAAAAACTAAAGGAAATGCAAGTGAAAAAATATGGTTGAAAATTTCACTAAGGTGCAGTTTTGGCTTTTTGATAAATGAATTTCTTTGTTTTCAGAGTCAGAAGTCAGAATGTTATTACACTGACTAGATTGCAATTTTCCTCCCTCTCTCTCACCAATCTCTTCCCCCAGCCATTTTTAATATTGCTTTTTGGTTACTGTTGAGGTTAATATCAAAAGCACTTTGAGGGAATAGTACCAACAAGTAGTGTCAGAGCCTCAGTGAAAATATAAAAGAGAATCTGTCAACTGCTCGGCTTAAAAGTGCTCAAAAACTCAAGAAGGGCCACTTTATTTTGTGGAATAAACACAGAAACAAAAGCTTCTAAACCTGTTATCAAAGCATAAAAAACACAACCAAAGCATAACCAAAGACAATTCCAATTTATAGGATTAAACTCTTCACTTTCTTTTTTAAAATAGGTATACTTTGTAACTTAAAAATCCTTTTCTGATGCTTCTGTGGGGGATAGGACAGTAGGTAGGAAAATATTTCCAACCACGATGGAAATATTGATACATTGACACTCATTATGGTGTCAATAACTAATGCAACTACGAACAAAATGCAGTTATCTCTGTTTAGTGAAGGGTTATGTGGTGAAAGGCTTTTTTATCTTTTCTGCTGCTGAAGGCCCGAGGGCTCACTGCCCTTCTGAATGCTCATGTAAAGTATGTGCAAAGGAGGAGGATTTTGCATGGCAAGATAGGACATGGCAAAGCAGGAGAGGGCACTGCTCCCATGGAGAGGAGCGCTGGTCCCCACCTGTCTGCACTGGAATTCACTGAGTTACAGCCAATCTTGACACCAAATTGCACCACAGTGACGATTTCTCTCCATGAACAGCACGTGGTAACAGAAGTGAAATTTGCTTCTTGCACTTTGGGCACTTTTTAGCTGGGATGCCCAAACCCAACCACCACTCAGTACGATCACAAATTTCCCTACTTACAAAGTTTTCAGAGTGATCCTGCACAATATGGCAAACCAGTGTTACTCCAACCCAGCAAGCAGAAAGACAGCTTGGTTGCCTCCAGAGCACTTTATTCACCTTCTCATAGCTCTGTATTTTTATAGATACTACACATTCAATCTTTAGAACTGAAAACAAGTATTAAAATTTAAAATTCCCCATCCAACTGCTTCTGAAAGGTTTTATGTCATCCTAAGAGATTCAAATCTTTGCTGTCAAACATTTTTCTGGATTATGGCTCAATTTTAAGACCTGTGAGCACAAGACTTATTTCCCAGACAATGTAGCTGATCGCTGAGGCAGTGACACTGGATGAGCAAGCAGACATCAGACATGGTCCTGCCTGACCACACACAGCTAAGCAGATCTTTTGCTTTAAATATGTGACTTTGCTTTAAATATGTGGCATATAATCCCACCTGGAGAAATGTTATCTGAATGCTGTAGCACCAGGACAGTCCTAAATTCAATTCAGACAGAGGAGCAGAATCACAGGCCTTCCTCCATAAATACACCTCACAAATACCTTATTCAATTTCACACTGTTTATCTTGCACTACTCCTCCAACTTGCTAAGATCACAATAAAATCAAAACCTCCCTTGTCTATACTTGCAGTCTCCCTCAGCTTTGTGCTGTATGCATGGAAATTCAATAAGCTGTTCTCAGTTCAATATGAAAATAAAAGGAGAGCAAGGATGAGTTTGAACAACCACAGGGACTGCCCTCTTCTCCTCCTCCCACCCTGACATTAACCATGCATCTCTGACCTGTATGTAGTTTTCCAAACAAAATTTCATCTCAGTTGTTTCCTCTGCTTGCTTCTAGGAATGTTTAATAAGATGGTATCAATGGCCTTACTGAGGACACGTGCATTGGCTGTTTATCCCTGTCCACAAGGCCTGAGCCTCTGCCACCACAGGGAGAGTGATTGCCTCAGCAGGATTTCTTCTTGGTAGATCCAGGGAAACTGTCAGTAATCTCTTTGTGACCTTCTAGGAGTTTGCAGATTGTGTCTGCGATAATTTCTGCTAGTCTGTTTCTGATAAATGTGTATTTTTCACTCTCTAATTCTGTCTTTTCCCCGTCAATAAGACTGGCATCATCCAAACTCTTTGCCAGACTTTGCCCAACTACCATACATCCTGGTGATTCACTAGAAAAATTCATAATCATTTAACAAGACATAGAAACAGTTTATTCTCTAATTCAGTAAATGCAACTTATTACTAAAATATCATCAAAACCTGCTGAATTATCAGTATTATCTCCTTTTAATTATTCCTTTTGTTGGTAAAAAAGGTTGGTTTGTATACTACTGACACCCTTTATGAATGATTGGAACTTTTTGTAATTAGTACTTCTGGAACTAAGAATTTATGCCACAATCTGTACTTTTTAGCAAGCATTAATTTTCTGTGTTACAGAATGGAACAAACAAATATGTTTTTAACTACTGCAAAGAAAGTGTTACAGTGAAAGGTGATTGTGTGAACCAGAGGTCAGAGAAAAGTAAGCACTTTTAATCTTGGCTGATGGTTTACTTCAACAAAAGATAGGCCATATAGGAAAAAAAAATAAACAAAAGAAACAGAGAGAGAATAGTGAAATTGCAGTTCCTTCAAAATAAGTTTTTATGTGAAAACAAACCATGCAATTGATACTTGGAATTCCACAGCAAAAAGGAGAAAAGAAATCTCACTAGTTGTTAATAAATGGCTCTTAACAGTCTTAAAAAAACCAACCAACCAACCCAAAACCTACTGGTCTGCATGTACAGAAAGCATTCAGGCATTATAATATACAGGAGAAAAAAAATTCAATTTAAAGTTCTGCATAAGAAACCTCTTTACTTGTTAGCCTGTATAAAAGAACCTGTAATGCCAATGAATCACTTTGAGAAATTTCTGTGTTCTGTCCAGAAGCTTCATGTGAAGTGATTCCGTTTCAAATAACGTGGTGTCCTTGTTTCAAACTACAATTTATTCATTAGAATGTCTAGAGTGTTTATCAAAAGACTTCAAAAGAACCTCTTGATACAGTATTAATTAAAAGACTGAAAAAGAAGGGGTGGGAAGGGATTAAAAATTACTAATTTAGGATAAGAGAGGGAAATAAGTTGTTCATATAACTTGACTTCTACTGTGAACAAATCAATAACCAGCTGAGAAAATTTTACTGAATTGGAACAAACACATCTAATTTTTTTGGCAGATAAGAAAAAAGGTTAAGAGACCTAATTTGTATCACTCATTTTTAAATTGTCTAAACTCCCTACTGTCTCAAACAGAAATTCCATTTCATTAAAAATCAAGGCACAAGTAAAGCACCTCTAGTCATGCTGGGGCCTACATTTCTTCTTATCTGGGATTCAAATCTTTGGTGTCACTGCTGTTCTGCAAAAACCTACCTTCGTAAGCAGACCAATTGTGTGACACAAGCAGGCTTGCTTAAACCAAAGATGGGCAAGATGTACAAGATATACTCTCATATTAACAGGAAACATTCTTTTTCTGTAATGAAAATCGGACATTTCAAACCGATAGAGAATAATGTAAGATAACATACAAATATGGCAATCTGGGGTAAAAAAAAATCCATATATATTCAGTGCAGAAATCAAAGAATGAGTTTTTTATATATGTACACTTTTATCGGTGAAAATTTTCAAAAACTAATAAAACTTTTGAGATTCTCATCATGTTGTGAGGAAATTGATGATGGACCTATTGATAAAAAGGCAAAACAGATGGAAATCTGTCAGTGAATACAGTCACATTTCTACTGTAACTGCTTTCTGAATTGGAAACCAGAAATAAGTGACAGTACTGAAATGGGAGGCTGCAAAGAAAATAAACAGACTGCAAATACTGGTGATTTACTGCATATCCTAATTTCTGGGAGCAAAAGTTGGATTTGCTTAGTCCTGTCTGACAGTAACTTTTCCTGAGTAACAATGCAAAAAAAAATATTTGATTGATGCTTGCATTCATTGCAACCATTTTCTTTTTATTGTATGTGGAAGGTGCCATCGACATTCAAATTGGAGATTTGCTAGAAACAATGAAGTAATAGTGGGTATGGATTTGGGCCAAGACAAGGCCATGTGGTGGACAGGGCCAGGTAACCTACAGAACTGCCACAAAGCGAAGGATAGACCTTATCTGGTGCCACAGCTGGGAATGATTATTTCTCTTGGAACTTGGTAAAATTATAGCATTCAGCATTGGGTTAGACTATGAAAAATGAGATATGGGGGCTTGTAAGTTGCTTTGTGTGTGTACTGTACAACAGAGTTATTTCATCTTCAAAAAACAGCAAAGACACTTGTACTGTGAATGGGATAAGTAAAGAAAAGGTACATTGAGATCTCTACCACACTGGCTTATCTCCTCTCTAAATATTTTGAATTTTAAGGACAGGGAGGAAGATTGTTCTGGTTAATTATTTAATTAAGTGGTTTATGGTTATTTAATTCAATTATATCATGTGCAGTATTTCTTATAGTAAACTGTCATGTTCTTTTGTTTTCCTTCATTCTTACAGCTCCTGTTATAACTCGCAAGTTCTTTGGTGGATCATTATATTTAATACACTATGAAGTTGTCACACATATATTTACCTTAAATTTTTTATCCCAAGACAGTCTGTCTAAATTTCCATTTGATACGCCATAGAACACTTAACACCTTTTTCTCTGTTTTTTACCATGGACAGGTTCCTGTAGGTTTAGTTTTAATAAAGGAGACAAGAAATTAGAAGTTGGTAGGACATTGTGGAGGCTGAATTTATGGTATAGTTATGCTTTAGTCTTAACCAAACCAACATATTAAATTCCTCAGTGTCTCATAAACAATGCCAGGTTATTTGACAAGATATATAATCTAATGATCAAAGTACATAGCCTGGTGTATTTATGCTCTTCATAGGCCGGGGTTTGTAATTCAAACATTCATCATTTGCACCCCAAAGGGAACATTGCCATATCAAATACCACAAGAGATCATTAGCTGTGATAATTAGGTCAGCTCTCAAATATTTTCTCTGTTAAGTCCCGGTTAAACTGCCTGTTTTGATTTTATATCCTTTCTGTCTGAAAAAAAATTAAATTCCATTGTCCTGGCTGAGCAGATAGCCATATGTCTCTTTTGTCACAGAACTGGAGTTTCCTTCCCGTAGCAGATTGGGCAAACATGGAAAAAAACCCACCCATTATACTCAAAAGCTTTTGGTATCTGGTTGAAGAGACCATAACCATCCATATCCAAGAGCCAAATTGTATCTTCCCTCCCCACAAACCACATTAGGTTTGCACATTCTCCCCATGAGATGTGTATGGCAGCAACTGGACAGCTGGTGCAGATTTTCTTTCTTTTTACTCTGTACTTTCGAGGGGCTGGACTGGTGTTCTGTTCAGGTTCCAAAAATGTGAGCTGGTACGTGGGCTGGTATGCTGCTGGAGCTCAGAGATGTAGGCTACCAGCTTCCATCTGGGTCATGACAGCAATTTCATTCTGATCCCTGTACAGGCCTTTCTCCAAACAATGGTGTTCTCCTGAGAAAAGCTCTCTGCTATTTTTAAGAGCCAGCTTGCTTCCACTCCACAGGTTCTAAGCTCTTTTCTACACTGTACTTTCCGTAATAAATCCTAATTCTAGGCTGTAATGAAAATCAGTGAATTTTGTGTGTGAAATGAAGGTGAATATGTAGGTTAATTTTTTTTTTAAATTAATGTGTGTGTGTGTGTATATTTATACACACACACATATGTATAATTAAAACTACAAATGAAAATTCTGAGAATTTATGGACTTATTTGCATGAACTTCTATGAGCTAATAAACAATTTCAGTTTCTTGGGTTTGCATGCAAGACTTTCTTGTTCACTGTTAAATCTATTTCTGTCTTTCTCTGAATTACTTGCTTTAGGATGAAACTGATGAGATAATATTAAGTCCTGATGACAGTAAAGTTGCATTTTGACAATGGGTCTGTTCATATAAACTCTTAAAATTCCAGATTGATTTGTCCTTTAAACATATCTTTCCTCTACTATTGTCTGTACAATGCAGTGAATGGTAATAATACCTATCTTAATTACATGTAATATAGTAAAATTAGTAATTATCATCTACAAATTTTCACATAAACAAATATTAGTAACAACCAGTCTTTACTGACACATAAATAAATGTCTACATAAAGTCTGGCCCCAAATGTTGGACTTTAGGGAAAGAACAGGTAAATAATTAGGGACTTTTTCTTTACACTGATTTGAACAAAATTTTATTTTTTTATGGCTTTTATCCTAAATTTGTGAATACAAATGTTTAATCTATATTTCATTATGGGAGGCTATTAACCTCTGGAAATTATTTTCATTTAGGATGTCACACAAAGTTTAGAAATGTGATGTAGAATTTTACCAAATACACTATTTATAACCTTAACAATTTACCTAGTTGCTTTTGAAGTTGAGAAAAGAGATATATAACTAGACTTTAATTCAAAGAAATTATATTCATTAGTATCACAAAATCTTCTTGTAATAAATTGACCCTCAAACCTTTTGGATAAATGTATTTTTGCTACTTTTAGTTCTGCAAGTCTTTATTTTCCTTCTGTGGGACTTTTGAGCTATCTGCTGTGAAAGCATTTCTTGTATTTGTATCTTGTAAAAGATTTTCTTGCATTTA
This sequence comes from Zonotrichia leucophrys gambelii, assembly GCF_028769735.1. Lineage (NCBI taxonomy): Eukaryota > Metazoa > Chordata > Aves > Passeriformes > Passerellidae > Zonotrichia > Zonotrichia leucophrys. The sequence goes on along the minus strand of NC_088175.1, from coordinate 37,627,532 downwards.
TTTTCTGCATACAGTCCTCTGCGAGCCTACGGACAGTACAGAAAGGAGGTTCAGGACAGTGTGACTCCATCTAGCTTGCTGTTCTCTCCCAGGAAAAGGTGAGGGATTGATATAGGAGCAGCAAGTGGTACCCAGACAACTCAGCTGGCTGCTGTTCCTACCTCCAGGGAGCAGAAGGAAAGAGAAGCAATATCATTGTAAAGGCTTTAAAATTCTCCTCCGTCTGATAATTCCCTCTTGACTTGTCTCTCCTGGCAAGGTGGAAACTGAAGCTGGATTTGGATTACTTCTTCGGCGCCCAGTATTACCACTCAACTGTAAGCTCAGTTATTTTTTTCCAGCAAGTTTTTATTCTACAGTTTATTAAGTTAAAGCTTCTTCTACTGTCTGTCTCAACATATTGAATTTCTAATGGCTAATGAGATGTAGTTTTCCTCATGGTACCTCCATTTGGGGTCTTTCACACAGTCTTTCCTTTTCTACTCTAGGGTAACCTCAATGTTTAAAATTTATTTCAATTATTGTTACTAATTTTGTTTCTTACTGTAATAAAATACTAATTACAAGTATTCATGCATATGCACCATAGAGAATATTTAATATCTGCAGTAAAAATTTGCCATATTGAAGAGACAGTTCATGACAATTCACCATGTTTTCTCTTGGTTTCACAGCTTTATAAACTAGCAGCAAGACTTGAAAATTGGTTTTCCTTTGTCTTTTAAGGGTCAAGAGTTTCAATTATAGCAAATTAACTGAACTGATTTAGTATTTATCTGCCTGAGGGTCTTAGTCATTCCATATGTAAAAATGAAAATAAAGGGAGACTTTTCATGAACTGTATTGATTTTGTCACAGTGAGATCTCTGGTGGCTCTATTTGACACACTGAGCTTCTAAAAAACCATCATGTAATTAATACTCCCTTTAAGTGCTTTAAGGGCATATCTTTGTCTTTATTTCTAAGCTCCCCTGAGCCTTCACAACTCATCTTGTTCCTGCCTCTTCGAAAGAGAAAAGCAAAGTTAATAAGTATACAGCTGTAAAAATTTATTTCTGAAGGATGAAATCTATTGATCTGATAGCCCATATGTTCAAATTTTGGTAACAGCCAGACAGGGTTAGCAATAAAATTTGTAAAAAGAATTTCAAAATGACTGTGCATCTTGGGTTTTGAGAAATAGATAAAAAACAGTGATATCACATGCAAGGTTGAAACATATTATGAAAATTGTCTGGTTCTTATTTAAAAAATTGCATAAAATTTGCATAAAATTTGCATTTGTGAGAAAAGATTAAATAACTTGACTTCCCACTCTCCCAAACTAGAAAGTCTTTGATTCAAAAGAAAAGTCTTCAGATAGCCTCCATTTTCAAGGAATAGGAAGTGTCAGTGATGTAACTACAGAAAAGCATTGCTGAAAATGAAACTTCATTTCTGTCATGCGCATTCACTACTTGATAATAGAATAACAGAAGGAAAAAAAGGAAATCAAACCTCAAACGAAAAAATTTTAAAAACCCCCTCATTTTCCACTTAAACTGTCTCCTTCAGATTCACCAGTGTAGAACAGTTACATGTTCTTTTGGATATCTATGTCTCAAGTTTTGGAAAAGAAAAACATTGGCATTTCTTGTGCTCAAAACTCTTTTCCACAAGTTTTTATATTTAATAGCCAAACAATTTCAATGTTTAAAACAAGAAAAACAAATAGAAGCTCACAGCATAATGTATTTGCTCAAATAGATCAGAGTAAGATGACATTTTTATGAAAACTGACTTAAGAGCTTTAAATCTTTCTGTATATTTCAAAAATTATCAAATTGTTCCTTCTGCTGTTGCACTGGGCAGTGGTTTGGCTTTGCAAGGTATACTCTCCCCATATTATATGTAAATATACAGAAATTTGCAAAACTAACAAACTGTGTACTTTGATTTCTCTTGTTCTTGATTATAACAACTGCTTGTCTGATCTCACCCTAATGCATAGTGTATAGGGTTAGGATCCAACCCTCTATATATAAATTGCTGAGACTGACATAACATTGTCCTGAAAGGAGAAAACTATATTTATATAAATCCTGATCTAAAAAATAATGAATGAATTGGTTGTAATCAGAAGGTTTTGAGCACTGAAGTGCCTTTGGAATGAGCAAACAGGGGACACCCAGAAAAGCCTTTATAACAGTTGCTAACTTTATTATTTTTCCTCCTGTATAACAATTGCTGGTGTCTCTAGCTTCCAGCTATAAAAGAAGGGCTCGTTGTTTTAAAATTGTATTTCAGCTGAAAAGTAGCTTTTTCAACAAAGCTTGCTTTTTTGACAAATGCAGTGCTATTTGTTATTGTGTTAGAAAATTACACACAGAAACATCCTGCAGGATTGCAGTGCAAAGTCATGTAACCAGGAGACTCAGTGTTGCCTAAAAAGCTTTGCCAAATGTCTATTATTAAAAATAAGTAAATGGATATGATTGAGATTTCAGGGACTGAGCAGACATCATCTATTTTCCATCCTACCTTTTAAAACAGCGATCCCCTTGTCTCAAAACATTTGAGGACTGGTTTATTTTAATCCTGCACCATTGCCATTGAAGATGGCAGCTTTCAGCCTTTAATTTAAACAAATACCCATGTGTGTTGCGAGTCAGAGTCACTGAAATTACTGTTTGTTCATAATCAACCTGATCTGCCATTTAAGAAAGATCAATTTGAAAAAGAACACCTGCAGGAAAACACTACAATGATAAACAGGTGACTGGAGACCCTGATTTAGGATATTAAAAATGATTGGCCTGTTTAATCCAGAAAGAAAAGAGGGGTGTTTATTGTTCTCTATCATTTGTTCAAGTGAATAAGCACCAGGGAAAGCAAAGCGCTACTAAAGTTTAAGGATGATTTTGGCAAAAGAATAAATGAGTATAAATAGTCTATGAATAAATTTAAGATAGATATTAGAGGAAGGTTTCTAGCCATTAAAAATTACTGCTGTGAAAAAAGCCTTTGAACTAGAACAACTGTGGAAAAAAAGTAATTACTTATAAGAAAGAACTACTACTATTTGTTAATTGCAGTTCCACTGTTGCCTGCAGTTTCCATAAAGTGTAAAGATGACACAAAATTTCTTGTAAAGCCCTGTACCAAATTCCTCTTGGTCTGATAGAGAAAGTGTACAGTTCATTTGTTCTGTGAGCCACATTGACTTGCAGGTCCCAGACCTTCACTTAAACCACTAGGAAAGATTTGTAGATGTTGGGAAACTGGAGGATATCATGCATTATTATGTAGTGGGACTCATTATTGTCCAGTCTTTTAACAGAAACACATTTACTATTACAGAACTGTACATCTACATCTTATCCATCAATCCTATAGCTGATAAAATAAACACAAAAGTGTTCAAATCACAGAAATCTCAATATTCATGCTTTAAAACTTGCAAGAGAAAATTACTTGCAAAAAAATCTTGTTCAAGTATTATAATGTACAGTTTAGCCTACTGTTAAGTTCATCATCAAAAAACCTGAGGATATCTGTAGCATGTCCCTTTTCCTCACACAGAAACATATAGAGCAATATAGTCAGTAACCTAAAAGCTTACAGCTCAGCAAAGAAAGAGGTGGAAATTACATATTACATCTTTCATAGAGCAGCTTCACAGATACACTGCTGCAGAGAAAGAGCTAAGCAATGTGCGAATTCAGGTTTGCACTGAAAACTTCACTGCCAAAGCCAAGGATTCTTGAAGCCTAATATTTATATCACCCTCAGAAATGTCTTATAGCTCAAATATTGCAGTAGTGGCACACTGAAATGTCTTATATAAAAGGCATTGAAGGTAAGATTGAAACTACTGTCTGAGGGGATATTTAATATTCATGAAGATAGAATTATCAGTAGGTACCAGGTGACTAAATAAAGCTCTCCTAGAACTGAACATTTGAGAAGAGTACAATTATTTCAGATGTGAGTAATTTAATGAATAGGAATCAACATTACTGACCTTATAGCATCTATTGTGATCATTCATATTAACAGCATAAGAAATGTAAGCCATAGCACAACACAGTTTATTAATTAAACTTCATGAAAACAGTGACTTGTGGGTAGGTATTAACCGAATAAAAAAACAGGATGTGTTTAATTAGTTACAGAGGTAAAACAAGCATTAAACTGGAAACTGAAATGGTAAAGAGGCAATGGAAAGCTAAAAACTCTTTGACCCTTTGCTACAAAAGCAGTAAAGCTTTAACAAAGTGACCCTGGGGAAGTGAATATGCCAGGATCAGATTTTTTGGATGTCTTGTATTACAAAGAAGAAGAACAAAACTGTAGAAGTTGGCACAGAGGCAAAAGAAGACATTTAGGAGAGTGATTGGCTTTCTTCTTAAAATAATCAAGATAACAAACAAAGCGAGTAGCATGATTCTTGGAAAAACAGAAAAGAACACAAGTTAAAGAAAATCATATGGGATGTCAAGTCCTTTTTAACAATGCATATAAAGATGAAGATATAGCAATCTGTTCTTGTTTCTCCTTGTTTAGAGTTTTTCAAGTGATTCTGGAAAAAAATTACCTTACTGTGTCAAGTGCATTAAAATACAATTTCAGACATACTGCTTTTAGGTTTCTTCTTTGTCAGTAACCCACCATAAGCCCATGTCAGAGTATTAGGCAGAAGCTAGCAGATGAAGAGCTGTGACTGGCCAAGTAACACTTGAGAGAATAACTTACTGTTCCCAGTGCTAGTCACAGACTTTAGGTCATTTTGCATAGATATTCCCCCCAGAATTGTCAACAGCAGGAACAATTCCATTCAGACACTGGAGTAAAATAAAATGCATGCATTGCCAGAGTTACATGACATAGATAAAGTTAAACCTCCCTACAGAACATGCAGGGCTTGCTCTCCAGTGGAGATCTCAGTTCACAGAGACACTGTGAGATCCAAGTCTAACTCTGTGCCTTTCTTTTGCTTCCAACTCATAACAACCCTGAACTCTCTTTCCTGCTCACCAGGGGACTGAGCCCTTTGCTTTCAGGTGAGCCCTGCTTCTGAGTTCGCCACACTTTAAAGTGTGATGTGAAGCTCAGCACACTGCCTCTGGAGGTAGGCTGCAAGTGGAGCTGCCGTTAGTGCCTAGGAATGCCAGTGCCCTGTCACGAAACCAGTAAAAAAAGCAGCACAGAGCTTGGCAAAGACCACCTGATGCTTCAACTAGAATTTTGCATTTATATCTTCCAAATGAACAATGTAATGATTAAGTTGGAACAACTGTCAGGACTTCTTTAAATTCAAGTGGGAAAAGCATTGGCTAATACAGAAATTGTACAGATACCATTCCCCCAGGTCTGCAACAAAAATATCTGAAATGGTGTTCAGTGCTTACATCTCTCTGCAAGGTCCTTTGGCTATTTCTCTACACCTTCTTGAGTGTAAGCTTCAAGTAAACTTCTGGAATGCGTGTACTATTACAAGACTGATCCTTAAGTATCAGCCCAGGAAAGGGGAAGGGATACTTTACTATGCCTCCTCCTGCAACTGATTTGATGATGAGTTAATTCCTCTAACTGCTCAGTACTACTTTACAAGACTTTTTCCTTGAAGATGTGTTTTCACCTTCTTTTTTAAAGTATTTGATGAAAAAGTCAAAATGCTTAATATTCATATAGCTCTGGATATTGAGGCAACTCCTAAATTGCTGTATTTCTCTCTGAGAATGGATATGTTATGCTAGAATGAAAATTTACATTGAATGATCCTATATGTTTTACTATACAACTAAGGCAAAAAAACCCCAGAAATTAAATCCTTCAGATAAATGACTATAAATGCTTTATTTTCTATAAAAGAGGTGTCTGGAAGACTTAGTGAAGTCTAAAAAGAAAAGATGCAGAAATGAAACAATCCAAAGTCAAAATAAAATAAGCAAATGAGACTGGAAGTTGCATAAACAGTAACATCTACTTTGCTGTGTTAAGTTCCCTGAAGATTGACTAGAACTAATATTTATTCTGGTTAGGAACTAAGAAAAAATGATCACAAAGTTATCTTCAGATATATTCAGAATAATATTTAGTTCCCTTTAGAATTCTTTTCTTCAGAGAGAATATTGTAAAGGGGATTTGAAGTAAAACACACAAGTGTTCCCACTAGTCTTTCTGACTACTGCAACATATCTGTTATGCAAAAAAAAGAAGAAAGAGAAAAAGTTAGAAAAGAAATATAAGGAAAGAGACAGAGAACAGAAAATGGTATGCACTAAAGATTTTTCTGTACATGTACTCTGCGACCAGATACATAACAAGTCTGTGCTCTCTGAGCCACTGCTGCTTCTAGCTAAATCTTAAATTCACCTGCAGAGATTTCATTTTGCTCATCTTGAAAGGCCTGATAAAACTTAGGTCTTCAGCTGAAGGCTTAAATGTTTGCTAAATTACATATGGTTTCATGCTTTTTTACAAGAACTTTGTTCAAATGACATAACAAACATTTTATAGTTCAGTCTCATTAATATAGTAAACTGCTACCCAGTGATCAGGGTAAGAGAGTGGTAGAAATGTAGAAATGCTAGAAAGAATGGCAGACTTCGGGGAGAGTAATTATAACTCTGCTTTCCTGTATAAAACATGTGATATGTTTATCAGAGATATTAAAATTTTAAAATTTCAAAAAATCCAATTAACTACTGGAAATTTCACCATCACTCCAGATACCATATATCAGAAATTATGAATGCAGAACTTGCAGTAACCTGAAAGCAAGAGCTGAGTCAGATGAAACCTTGAATCTCTTTATATTACTTATGTTCAAATCACTTTTTTTGACTGTGGGCTCAGATGCCTTTTGAGAGTTGCTAAAAACTCAGTGGAAATTTGCTGAGAGACATGAACAGAAAAATACTCTGAGGAAAGGTTAGTGTGAAAGCCTCTGCAGAATGAAGAGAACAGAGGAGGTATTATCTCCTAGGGGTGAATAACAGGTAATAACCTCTCTCTTATACCACACATGATACACTATCCTATTTCCAAAAGCTCTTCAATCAAACTCTCCTGCCCACGAACACTTGCCTATTAAGACCTACACTTTATTTCTGTTCACTTACACCACCACTGGGAGACTGAGACCTTTGTTTAGCTTTCATGTACAGGGTGCAGGAAAAACCCTGTATTATTCCTGGTGTAGACCTCTCTCTCTGTAATAGCTGGTATATCCTTCACCTTGCTTTCTTCCTGCTGCCTGTGAACCAAGGACCACAGGCTCAGCTCTGACACTGCACAGATCCAAGACCTCAAACTACTGAGGAAGATCTCTGAGCAAGTTCATAGAAGGATAGAAAATCAAGAAATTATGCTGATGATAGATATCAAGATGAAATCATTAGATATGTCAAGATATCTATTCATAGATATGTCAAGATGAAATCATTATCAAATCAGGGAGCTAAGAAAGATATTCCTCTATGGGAATGTAGTATGTCTATGGGGAAAAAACTCTGTGAATCTGTCTGGGGTTGGGTTTTTGGGTCATCACATCAAGGCATCAACGTGTGCTGATGAGCTGGTTGAAAATTACATCTCAGCAACAGGGAAGAGCCAACTTACAGCCACTGCACAGGTCATCAGTTTCCCATTTGGCTGGGGTTCTCTGGGCAGCAAGGACTCTTCAGGGGGTGAGTACATGAGGGGTTAGCCTGACAGATTGTGAAGTCCTAGACTTTTTGTACATTAATCAATAAGTATTTGCTTAATATTTGTAGGTTCTGTATATTCTGCTTTCAGATATTCTTTACACACAGCTAAGTCTGAACAAAGTGATGCAGAAGAGAAGATCTATCACTGGAAAGCTTTCTTGTGACCTGTCACTTCTACTACACTTGTGAAAAAAACCCAGCCACAATTCAGCCCTATTTCTACCCCTGAGTCACTGAAGAATATTTGGAATTCAGTGGAAGACAGTAGACATTTCATGCCACCTATGACTTGTATCCGTGAGCAAGTTTGGAGAGAAAGTGAGGATTATTACACCCAGTTGAAGCTTCAAGGAGAACTGGAATTAAACTTAAAGTATCATCAGAATTTGATCAAGAGGCTAGGAATCACACTTCTATTCTTTTGAAGAATGCAAAATTTTTCTCTTCTTCATTTTCACTACTTCATAAGACATTTTCACTTTTCAAACTGAAGACTGAATGTAAGATGGCCAGAATTATTGAGACAAAAAAGAAAGCTATCATACTGGTTCAGCAAACAAACAAAATGTTCTGTCTGTTATCAAAAGGCCTTGAACTTTTACCTTTTTTTCCTCTTTTTTTTTTTTTTTTTTTTTTTTTAGTGGTGTTTTGGGGATATTTCAAGAAAAGTAGGCATTTGAAATAGTGCTTGCACTAACGTTTTCATCTATAGCATATTGAACTGCTCAAAAGACAAGTAGCTTAAATATTTGGAAAGCTAATTATTAGAAATGTATCCCAGCTCATGAAAAACTCCTTTGTGATTAATGAAATGTAAATATTTATCCATGCCATCACTCCAATAGTAACATTCTACCTATTGAAATTCTCCTGCAGGAGGTGATGAGTGCAGGTTTCTGCACAACACAGAATATCTAAGGTCTCACTGAAGAAAAGCAATATAGTATTTGAAAATATTTTACAGAGAAGAGGCCCATATATTCTCCATATTTTAAAAACTGCATTGCTCATTTCTAAATAAATAATAGAAAAGATATTTAGAGCTCTACTAGATTTAATAGCTGATCTTTTCTTAAGAAAATTATGATTGCATTTTTTTTCCTTTTGAGGAAGTATGGTATGGTATCCTCTTTTTCCTTTAAACATTTTTGAAGTTGATAAATTTCAAATATATCCTCTTTGAAAAGTCTGCTATTCTACTGTATATGCTAAATAACTAACAATGCTGCTTGACAAGCACTTTACATGTTCAAATTGCCATATAAACATTCACTACTGACATTATTTATAGACATTAGACCTGGAAGGAGCACTCTAGATTTTTCTTTTTCAGTAAATCTATTCTTTAATTAGGTGCCATTTTAGCCTACTTAGAAGACTTGTCCCTGTCTGAGAATGGTCTCCACAGTTTTTAGAATCAAACCAAATTAATATAATAAAGTTATCTGTTTAAAGGCAGCCTTGCTTCATGGAAATCACATTTTCCTTCAATAATGTCCTTCTTTCAAGAGGCACTTGCCAAAGATATTAAAGAATAGATTTGCAACTGGAAGGCAGGAAGTGCTTGTTTAGATATTTTATTTTTCTCTGCCCTCAGTGAAGAGTGACCTTCAGTTGCATCTGACCTAAGGACAATGAAATGTTTAGTTTTATAAACAAATGAAATGCTATAATTTGTACTGTATATGTTTCAAGGGGTTTTTTATGTTTTTGTAAGTGCAATGATACATCTTTCACTTGATATATTAATTCCTTTGTTAACCTAAAGGCATCTTTCAATGGTAGATAGGATAGTAATTGAGAAAAAAAAACAAAGGCATTTTGTACATGCAGGCTGGGACACAGCAGAGCTGATGGCAGCTCACTGGTCCCTCAGTATTCACTGTGGATGTTGCTTTGCAGTGCTGTGCTGGGATTCCATTCAAGAGGAAGGACTAACCTGAGCTCTGCATGTTCACACCTTCCTGCACTTCAGGAGTAACTACAAGAATTATCACCAAGGGAGGGCTGTCTCGTGGGCACCTTTGTACTGAGAAGTCAGGTATGAAAACATTCATCTGAGGTAAATGAAATTTATGCTTTTGGCTTATCCAAGTCACAATTAGAAACAAAACCTTCAGAAAATATTAATTCCAGAACTAGAGTTTGAACCATCATTCTGAACTTTGAAAGGCTTTTCTGGCAGTTATTAACAGGCACAGTTTTGAGATGATTGCTGTTTCTGGTCACTGTCAGCAGTCTCTGGTTACTACAGACCAAAAAATCCTGCATCTTTTGTGGAAGTACAGAAATGCCAATTCAGTGTCTTGTTCAGGCTAATCACAGGAAGCTTTCATCCAGAGTATTCCATTATTATTAAAATTGCAATAGTAATGGTCTTAAGCTCAGGTCCTTTAAAGGAAAATTGATGTATTCCTTAGAATGTAGTTACAACCACAAAACCCAAACATGATGTCTGTAGAACTGGTATCCTTCTCTGTCAATATATAATGTCTGGAAATTACTACACCCAGACACCCTTGTACAACCAAGCAGTCATCAAACAGCTTCTTAAATCAAACAAAAATAAATGAATGCAAACTTTCTTCTAAATCTCCCCTGACATAGAACATATAGAGTATAATAAGAATTTACAGTCCTGTAATTACTCTGCCTCATTTAGCAGGCTCTTTCTCTTAAACAAAAAATTGCCGTTTACTAATGCAATGAGGATCCCATTAATTAAAACTTCTCTGGATTTCTTTTTGTTATCTTCTTTTCACCCCATAAATACCATCCAACCACTTCTGAGAATTTGTCCAAAGCACTTTGGCTGACTAATCAGGACAATTCTTTCAGCGATATCCTCTTTTTCCCCAATAGGTCTAATATTTAAAAGATTTTGACTTCTCCATGCATTGAATTTCTTGTTCACAATTTATAGACCATCTACCACAGTTCAGGTATAATTTAAACACACACTGAGTAATGTGGAATCATGCCCAAGTATATGAATTAGGCATGTGTGCTGGGGCCTTTGATTGCTTCTGTAGTCTGTTCACACAGTCTCCAGATTGGCACAAGCTCAACTTGGCTGCTATCTTTAGCCTGACTTTACAGACTTTCTGCTTCTGTTCTAGTGTGTACAGATACAAGAGGAATAACATCTTTCCTCTTAAGGAAGGAGAACCATTGCCTTTCTTACTATTTTCTCATATAAGTGCCAAAAATGGTGGTGGGGGGTTTAATGTTTGTTTTCATTTGGTTTGGTTTTCTTTTTTATGAACTCAAGATCATTGAAAATTGCAGGACTTAAATATTAAAATATATCTTCTAGCCTGCAAAAGCTAGAGCTGCAGTTACCAGCACCAATTTTTGTGACAAATGCTCCAAGGTGAAGAGCATTATTTTTAGAAACCAGGTCAGTGGATAATTACGGTAGAGGACAAGCCAGGCTCATCCTTGTTAACCTCTGTTCTGGTTTTGGTTGCAGTAGGATTAATTGTCTTCATAGTAGCTGGTATGAGGCCATGTTTTTGATTTACAGTGAAAACAGGGCTGATAATGTAGAGTTTTTGTTCTTGCTGAGTAGGGCTCACAGAGAGCCAAAGCCTTTTCTGCTTTCTGCTGCCCCACTGGTGAGGCATTGGGGGTTCATGAGCACATGCACATGACCCAACTGACCATGGGGATGTTCCATACCATAGGATGTTAAGTAAATACAGCTGGAAGAAGAGGCAATATTCGCAGTGATGGCATTTGCCTTCCCAATTCTCCAAAACACATAATGGAGCCCTGCTGTCCTGGAGGTGGATGAAGCTCTGCCTGCCAATGAGCTCAATGAGCTCTCAGAGGGATGGTTCACAGACCATATATGTCTGTGTCTATATCTGTTCAAGGTCAGGAAAGGTCAGACAAGACCCAAATGGGATGGAATAAAGAGTAGAAACCATATCCTGGTTTTGGCTGGGACAGAGTACATTTACTTCTTAGTAACAGGTACAGGGATGTAGTTTGGATTAAGTATGAAAATAGTATTATTAACACACTGATGTTTTGGCTGTTGCTATTTAAGTCAAGGGCTTTCAAATGTCTCATGCTCTGACAGTGAAGAGCTGCACAAAACACTTGGGAGAGAGCATATGAAGGACAGCTTACCTGAACTGACCGAAGGGGTATGGAATGTCATGCTCATTATATAAACAGGGGGAGTTACACCAAAAGGGGCTGATCAATTCTTGGGAACAGTCTGGGTGGACAGTGAGCAACTGTACTGTTCATCTCTTTTTTCTCTTCTGTTTTGTTACTCTCTTCTTCTCCTTATCATTACTATTATTATTATTATTAGTAGTAGTATTATTGTATTATTAGTAAGTATTATTATTTTTTGTATTAGTAATGAAATTATTCTTATCTCAACTGAAGAGGTTTACTTTTTTTTTTTTCTGATTTACCTCCACACAGTGGGGAATTGTGTGTGTTGTGGGGGAGACAAGTATTTGTGCGGTACTTAGTTACCAGCTAGGGTCAAACCCCAACAGCTTACCTCAGATGTTCCCCTACAGCTGATTGCAAAACTTTAAAACACTAACAGAAGTTCAACACTTCAATAAAGAAAAAAAAAGAAAAGAAAAGAAAAAATGCAATGTCATAAGGAAAGAAGTGTGAGATTTTTGGCTTGAAGTGATTTTGTATTTTAGTGTTTTACTTTGTAATAAGTAATTCTCTGATCCCTTACACCAGCACCATTTCTTACAGCCCTATAGATTTTAATTCTACTGGGAAACTAAGATAATGAACAGCATTTAAGAGGAGCTTTACAGACCTGAGTAAATGGTGGCCATTTGGGAAGGTGCCCTCTACTCAGTTTCAAGCAAAATTCAGCTCAGGACAGGAAGATATTGTGTGCCAAAATAAGGTATGTGTCCTTTTCAACAATCACCAAAGAGGTCATAAAATACAAAAGCTTTCCATAAGCATTTTGCACACCTTCTCAACACACCTGATGACATCTATTGGCATTCAAAAGAGGGATTAAAGGTGAGAATCACACCATCAGCTTCCACCTGCATAAGCAGTCAAAGGAAGGGATAGAGACTTCTGCTTGAAGACATCAAACCCACAGGTACTTTTACTGTAGGTCAAAATTCTCTTTTTTTCTTCTGTTGACTTGTATGCAAATCTGGGATATACAGCCAGACAGATTAGAATCCCAGCCCAGTTTTAAAATGTTCTCCAAAATCCCTGGGAAGGAGGTGATATGGAAGGAATTACTATGTATGAAAATACTTAAAGCTAGAAAAGTCATTGCCTACTTTAAGCTGTACTCTCCTGTTGATATTTTTACATAGATGGATGTAATTAAATCAAAAATACCTGCTAATTCTGAAGATAGGCAAGACAGACCCTTATAGGAAAAAAAGAAAAAGAGATTATGGTTGCCAGTCTCACTCACCTTCTTTCCCCATTTGCTCTACTACACAGACTTCAAAGCAAGCAGAATATATCTGATGTCCCCGTTGAATGAAAGGGTCTGTGTGTACAAATGGAGAAAGCAGATGGTTTATTTCATTTGTGAAAACCCCTTTTCACTCTCAGCTGGAAATGTTGAAAAGTGGGAAAAAATGTCAGTTATGCTTTTGGTACAAAAAAATCTCATTGCTCTTGGCAGTGACCTCAGCTTGGAAGAGGAGGTGTTAGCCTTGCATCGTTTCACAGCAATGGCTGATGAGGAGTGGCATTAACCTAACTTTAATAGAAGCTCGTTTTAGCTTTCTCAGCCAGAAAAGAGTCAAAGTGACATGACACATATGAATGGTACAACAATGCAGAGATTGCATTAAAGGAAGAAAAAGAAAAACGTTAGACCTTTGTGAGGGCTCAGGTCAGAATATATATAGATGGAATACTAACTGCAATACTGGAAGTTGTTTGCCAGCAGTTCTATTGAAACTGATGTATCTTGAGACCTTGCCATTGTAGTTTAGAGGCACCACCTTAGATACATAAGTAATTAAAAATCATAGCTTACTGCAATAAAATACAATAATAAGCAACATCATGCCTTGGCTAGGAATTATTTTAACAGAACATTACCAGTATTTTTATCTAGGCAAAAGAAAAAGGAAGTACTTGAGAGCATGGCTTTTTTTTTGAAAGTATGAAGGAAATTTTTTTCTTACTGCAGTAGATAGAGTACACAAGAGATAGAGAGACTCTTGTTTGATATTTAATGAGACAAAGTTTATATTTCATTACATTAAAGATTGGTGATAGCACAGATGATGTACTGACTCTTAATGCTCTTAACTCATAAATAACAGCTGTTTCCGCTTTTGCTAAGTCCTTTTTTAATCCCCTTTTTTCCTTGCACAACTTTGAAAAACATCGCATGTAGTCTTACCATTTATATTAGCATTGTCTTTACATGAGATTTCTTTCCTGGGCAAGAACTCACTCGCCTTTATTTCTACAAATAATTACAGGCTCATTACTGCCATTGCCCTCTCCTCTGCTTTCATTGCCTTCCCTGAAACCAGCCATTTGTTGAATTTCATTAGCATTAATACATACAGGACAAAGCTTAAGGGTTTCTGTTACCCCGATTAGGACTAACACATTGCATTTTGTAGGAGGTCAGAGGGGGTGAATTTCTTTAGCAGAATTTTCTATTAATAAAATTAATTTGATAATTCACCAGAAAAAGCTGCTGCTGAAAGCCTATTCTCTGTGTGTTGCATAGGCAACAATTACCAGGAAAAGGAAGTGTGGAGGTGTAGTTTTTTTGCTTTTTTTGAGCAAAACACTGATTTGGAAGTGCTACATATGTACTGTTCCTATTGGTTTTTAGTAGCAGCTGTCAACACCAGCAGTGAAAAAATTAAGGCAGACCTGGCAAGCTCTTGGTGTTAAATCTGACCTGTAAATGGGCTTTTGCAAGTAGCACTGGGCAAATATCAGAGGACAGTAAATTCCCTGGAAGTGCTTCTAAAGATTTTCTGAACTTATTCTTGGTATTGACCTGAAATTAGTTCTTATTGCAAAAAACCTCTTGAAATAGGAAGACTCACAACAGGTGACTCAAACACTTGGATTTAATTTTTTAAAATAATTCCTATATCTCCTTCAGGCTTGAACAATATTTCAAAAAGACATGCCTTACCTTAATCACAAAAAGTTTTCCTTTTCTCTTATTGTCATAGAGAAAGTCATAGATGGAAAAAAAACCCCAAAAACTGATGCTAGAAACCCACTAGGTTAATATATTTTGTCAGGTCAAATAAACAATCTCAGTGACCTTTTGAGTAACCAGCAATGAGTAAAATAGTACAATTTCTCCAAAACGATCTTCAAACTACTATCACTATATGACATCTTTCAGAGATAGCATGTGTGTTCTGTATCCTTATGCAATAGGAAGAATGGCCAACTTCAAATTGGCCATTTGATAATTTTATTTGTCCAGTGTTACAGAATTTCCAGACCACAAAGAGCACAGTTAGCAGATTTATAGCCATTTTGTGATCTCTGCAAACAGAAATGTTGCATATCTGAAATAGTACGACTGTGCTTATCAGACTCTGTCTTTATAAAGACCTAATTGCCAAAGTCAGGTTTTGAGGCAGATTGTGTAAGCCCAGCAACAATGAAAAGGTCACATAAAATATCTTAGGCTGGGCTAATATTTTAGTCATGTCTAACTCTAAACTAGAATTACTGTGAGGTTCAGTGATTTCTAAGCCATATCAAATAGAAAGCAGGTTGACATGAAACTCATGGACATTAATCATCTTGTTTGTGCAAGCCCGTATAAAGCCAGCTCCTGAAAAGCCAAAGAACAGCTCTTGTTTGTGCAATATTGGACAGTGGTACATTAGGGGGGATAACAGTGGCTTTGTTGGAAACCAATTTTTCATATGTTTACTTTCCTGTCATCGAGTTCAAAAGCGTTTGTTCTGGCATGGAAAGCTGCCAGAGCAGAAGCAAACTAAAAACATTGTTTGCCAGTTTAACTACTGCTTGCTTCTGCTTGTGAATAAAATTACCATAAAAGACATGTGATAATGAATATACAGTCTATAGTATCTTGTGAGAAGAAATTGAGACACTATAGGGATAACTTAGCTGTGTTCATAAGGGTGTATAGCACTTCAGAGTTTTCTTTTCCTTTTTACAATACTGGCCTTGCTATAAATGCTCTCTAACAAAACCTATTGCTATTCTATTAAAAAAATCTGGGAGCTAAAAAGCATTCTCAGCTTTCTGGTAGGGTTTGATGAATCTGGATTGCCATTTCCATCACTATGTCCTGCTTTCTGACTAAAACCAAAATGTAGTCCTTGGTTTAATTTCAATCTCTCTTTCCAAGCTGAAGCCTTCTATAAGCTAGTGGAGTTTCTGTGTGTATTGGGAGCAAGCATTAAGGAGTGCTTGGCAAAATCCTGCAGCTTTTCCTTATCCTATACAACTTCATGGGGAATTACGATTGCTTCTCATTTTACTCATTGGCAATATGGCTGCTTGAACATCAACGCTTTGAAATGAGATATCCTGGAGAGTATAATAGTCAATTAGTCAATCTAAAATTAGTCAATTTTAGATGTTACTCCTGTCGCTGTGGGTTCCTTTGGATGAGGACAAGAAATCAAACTGCAGTTATCTACATTGTGGTTCAAAGCATTAACTACAACAGGCATATCCGTCCAAGAATCTTTTCATTTTTGGTCTTAATGTTCTTGTGAATCATCTCTTTAGTGATATTTGTAAACATACTGTAAAGTTTAATGATCCAGGTTCTGTTGAAAATTTGCCACTGTGCTGTTCCTCTCAGATAATAAGATTTATGCTGAAAGATTTATGATTTTATTTCATCTAAAATAAAAAGCATATTGTGCTTGACACTGCATATTCTCTCTCTCTTTCTCTCTCCTTTGATAGTCTTGGTAAAGACCTTGATAGTGACAGCTCCTACCTCGGAAAACTTTGGGATTTGTAGCTGCAAACATGTTTGTTTTTCTGGTTCACTAATTCTAGCACCACAATCAAATTCATACCGCGGCTTCCAAACTAACGTGTTTTGGCAATCCAGGAAGGAGAAATTTGCAATTAATAGACTGTACATCTGTGCTTTAGCAATGTAAATTGGTCTCCAGGGAACTTCAGAAAAAGTCAATAGTCACTACTACCACAAGCACCTAGGGGTCTGTGAGGCAGAAGTTAATCTCAAAAGAAGAATTTACAAGCATCCTGTCCCACCCTATTGGTCTAGAAGTTTGTTTCGTTTTCCACTGGTAGCTGACTACTGCTAAACCTGGTATACTTCCAGTTTAACTCACCTCATATTTGGAGACTATGAAGTATTCCAAAACATGCATTATTCATTACACCCTTACAGGAAATAATTGAATCATGTTTATAGAGTTGATATATGAAAACAAAAAAAAAAAAAAAAGGTTCAAAGACTATAAAACAAACAGAAGGTTTAACGAACAGAGAGAAGCAGCAAAAAAATCAAAATATAATTTCACTTGCAGAGGAGTGCCCCAAAATAAAACAGGAAAGAAATATTTTAAGTAATCTGAATTGTTATTCAGCTGAACATCATTCATTGTTTCCTATGAGCTGTGGAGTTCTCTTTAATTTATCATAGCTGGGGTGTATGACACAAAAATTTAGAGGAAATGTACTTAGAGAGATGCCATTGTATTACTGTTATAAATAGAACATCATTTGGAAGTTTTTGCATTTATAGATATTTCATGGAGTTTGATGGTGTGTTAGAATGAAAACAGAACAAAGCCTTAGGGTCACAGATAATTCTGAGGTCATCACTTTGCATTGTTCAACCCAAGGAGGTATTCCTTTCAGAAAGCCAGAGAGAAAGTTGCTCTATAAGCCTGGCTTTCTGAAGGGTACTGCTGACAAAGAAACAGCAGAATTTCAATCTTCTGATTGCTTTCAATTGCAGCTGCAACCTGTGTTTCCTACCCAGCCTCAGCTCATGTCACTCTTTTTCTTCTCTTTTTCTTTTTCTGTTTTTTTTTTTTTTGAGACCAAGTCCACTCTTGTGAGCATTTGTGAGCATGTGGCAGAGAGGAGAGTGCACAGGCATTCTGTATCCTCACTCTCACTCTATGGCCTGACCTGACCTTTAAAAAGAAAGGTCCATAAATTATGATATTTGCAAAATACACACCACCCTCACCCTTGAATGAATATAACCTGTATTTAATTGAAGGGTGCTGAGTGAGAATCCCTTCTAGGGTGAATCCTAAACAAACCTTCTGTATGAACTGTGCAACAGCCTTTCAAAGGTTCTCTTTCTAAAGGACTTTCCAACAAATTGTTCATTTCAGACAGATGCTGTTGTGCTCTTAATATCTGCTATGTTTTCCCTATTTTTACTAGGGAAAACATTTTTACTAGATCCTAAAAATTTTAAACTTACACAGCAGAAGATACAAGTCTTTCCTTTTTTTCTCCCTGACCTTTAAGAAAAGTAGGGAATTCACATTCTGTTTAATTTCCTATCACATGGAAAAAGCCTAGTTTGTAATTACTGTGCAGAAATTACTAACCTATTGCAGAGATCTCTTCTGGCCTTTTGATATTTATTATTTTTTATCAGCAATGAATAATTCTCAGTGCGGCAAGATTCATGTATGTAGAGAAAGAGAAATACAAGCTTTCACCTCACCCAGACACAGAGCCACCCCAGCAGTACTTTATTAGTTGTCAGTGTGTCACCCCTAATTGGATTCAAGGGTCAAAGATATCACTTCATAAAAAAATTGAAGCGTGGAGAAAAGAGAGAGAGATTACATTATTTCCTCTCTTACAAGGCTTGGATTCTATGCTGTCATCAAGCAGAAATTTCTTTCAATTTCCACACTGATGGTTATTATAGGTTTAGGAGTCTTTAAGTTACGTTTTTTTTTTCAAAGGACTCAAATTATTGCCATCACAGAAGCTGAATGATTTATAATGGTACAAATCACCTTGATACTAATGTGTGTGTGTGCATGCACATAACATTTGTGTAAGTACACCAGCACCCATACTTGCACACATGCAGGTGTAACTGTATTTGATCCCTTAAGGAATAATGATATTTAATTGCAGTATTACAGTCTGTACATAAAGACAAAGTCTGATCTAATTTTTTTCAGAACTTTTGTCACTCAAAGGAAATTTTAGTTTCCAATAATACATCCAGTCCAAACCCAGCACTAAAGAATTTAATTTTGATTTTCTACATCAGAATTTGCTTTACTGATTATTCTACCTTTGTTCTCAGAAGGTACCTCCTGTGGTGCCCAGCAGTCTTCTCTAGGCTGCTAGGAATCAATTTTTTCATAAACATTAGTTATTCATGGTATCTTAGCAATTTTCCATATCTTTAATATCTAAGAAACTGAATTAGCTAGTGATTTTAATGGAACTGTACTTGATTGCAGCATCTGCCCTACTGCTATCACTCTTATACCAGAAGCTAAGCTTGTTTTTCACTCTGTCTTGATCAGTGCTAGAAATAATATTCTTGCACACACTGGCATGCTTTCAGAAGGACTGAATAAAGTCTGGCAAATTCAGAGGCTTTCAGCTTCACTCCTGAAGTAGCAGGCCCTGCACCACAGTTACTGCGGTTTCTACCGCAGTAGAAGAAGAAGATGACCAAAATTTTCCTCTGTACTCACAAGTCAGTAGCTTCCTGCCTTCCCTTATTTTTCATTGTTTAGATTTTGAACAAGAGCTAGCACCAGATAATATAAGTGGTGACCAGAAGTGATGCATTATTCAGCAATTCAGCAATTTCAAGTGCAATCATAAATTGTAATAATTTATGAGTAAAGATTAAGCTAAATGCTGAGAAGTGAAATGCTATGACTTTTGAAATTATTAAAAATGTTTATGTAACGGAAAGTGATCTCTTGATGTACAGTATTTTATTTACAAATTTATCCTGTCAAGCAGTTTCAACAGGGAAAATCTCTCCTCTCACTCTCCATTACTCAAGCCTGAACTCAATAAAGGCATTAAAGCCTAAATTCTCTAGCATTATGTATTTAAAAAAATATTATAGACAAAGTCAAACTGATTACCAAAGTTTAGCAATGGTTAACCACCATTAGAACTGGTTAACAAATCCATTATTCCATGGTGTTTCATCAGCCTTACGTTGTGGATACCTGAAAATTTTCAGAGGATACAAACAAACAAAAAAGTTCCAAACTTTGCCCCGAAATTTCGCATCCCAGAAAACATAACTAAAAGAGTCAAGGAGTAGGACTGTTCTCTCTGAGCTAATTTATCAGCAGGGTTATTTGCACCATTATTTACTCTCCCTTGGTAGAACTTCTCATCTTTCCGTTCTTTTTATTTTTTGCATCTGATGCCAAATAGCCAAAGGAGAAACATATTAATCATTCAAAGTGATTAACTAATTTCCTCTCTGAAACAAATACACTCTATAAATTCCTGATGCAAAGTTTTTTGTAAACAAAAGATTAACATATTAACTTCTGAGTGTTAAAGTCACTGAGCAGTTCATTAGGCAGTGCCAATTTCTAAAAATCCTATTTTATCTTTGAATCTACCAAACATTACAAAATCTCTCACACAGATAGTTTATAAATGTTCATATCAACTAATCTTAAACACACAAAAAAATTGTATTACATCTTTTTTTACCTAAGGAGCTGTGAGGAATAAATACAGGGCCTGCTCTGCATCTTCACACAAGTCATTATTCTTCCAGCTTCTTTCAACTACTAGTAATTTTCTGAATGCTAACTGAGAGTAAAAAGAAAGAAGGCAATTTGACTGAAAATATTTTTTTAGTGTTCTTCTGCTGATTATAGTCAACCTTTCTAATTAAAACACAAGAAAAGATTATATTATGCCTCTCTGGGTGTTTTTCAGATTTGATTGATTTTGTCAGGAAAAGAAAATGACATGTGCTTTTTGCATCTCTGCATGACCCATTCAATTTTAATATGGAATAGTCCAAAGTTGGTAAAAGTTCACGGAGCCTTTCTGTGAGATGGTCTTTTAAATGATGAGCAGTTGTAGGTCAAGAACAGACATTCAAAATGATGAAAATAGTGGTGTAACTCATCCAGAAGAGTGGTCAGGGACTGTAACATTTTGGCTTAGGATCCAGCAACATTTTCTGTGCATTCAAAGAACCTTGAATCAGTGAATTCAAAGAGACTTTTTGTGTAAAACTAAGTACTTAATTTCTACTTATTTGTACATCAGCTTTCCAGTCTTTACGTCATCAGTGGCTGTATCAAATGCTGGAATACATCTGTCCCAATAAACCTAATAACCTTTATGCATTCACCCTGTATGCCCATCCAGACTCAGAGCATGTGACTATGGATAACTCACTGCAGGATTTTGATTGCTCACCCTTGCACAAGGGAGTCCATGAGGACTATTGACTGACCTGAATCTTAAGCATGCAGACATTGGGAAGGTTTATGTGTGAAATGATCTGGCATGGATACAGGGTGGCATAGTTACTGAAAGTTACCAAGCTGCATGTGAACCCATGGTTAAGGCAAGGCATGTGGACAAAAAAACCTCAGATTTTGTTCTTAAAACTTTATGATAACTGCCGCTAGATATTATAAAATACTACAATTTAGAGAAAATGTACTCTAGTGCTTATTACCAAGTAGAAAGAGCATACAAAGATAGGTGGACTTTACTGCCTACATTTCGTATCATAAAACATGCTGATACCATAATCTCCGGGTAGCTTTTCTTCTTTTAGCACTCAAATCCAGGCCACCCAACATTTCAGCATGAAATTGCTTGATTGTGACACAATAATAACCACTGGCAGCAGAAAAATAGTCGCTCTTAAAGGATTTATAGATTTCGCAGAGTGCTATCTGGGCTGCCACCCCTGTCCACAACACTGATTCATGAGTTCATCTCTGGTAAGACAGCAACAGAATTACTTTGACACAGAGAAGTGATAACATCTTAGGGGAGAAGAGGGTCAGACTGTCACTTGGTGAATATCATAAAACATAAAACTCAAATGTTATAACACTGTAAAAATCCATTAGCTACCTCAGAAAAAAAAAGGGTGTTGCTGCTCAGATTCTGTCAGGCAGCAATTTTTACTTTGATTACCCAAAGTCACTTCATTTGTCTCTCAGCATTACATCATCTAAACCTTCTCTCTCTTTCTCAAAAGGTTATTGAATGAAGTGTCATTCTTTCTCCAGTATAACCTCAAAAAAAATCAGAACTTTGTCCCTTTATTTTACATTCCAAATTCCACTAAATTTTTTCTAGGAAAAAACTAGTTACAAAAGCACTCATACAAGTATCTTAGTCTGTTTTCAGAATAATGATACTGTCCTTAAAAAAAAAAATAAATCAGGTGGTTTCTTCCATGGCAGGGTTAAAGCTGGAAAAACTTTTCAAGTACATGTAAAAGTGATCTTCTTTCCAAAAGTAGGCATAGGCTTAATCTTGGCAACTTCATTTCTCAGTACTAATCTAATGACCACTAATAGTCTGGTATTTAATAACAACACCAAGTACTTTTATGCTTTTTTTTTTTCTTCCATAGTTAAATTCCTGTTCAGGTTATGAGCAATAGTAGTTACAGTGTTCTTATTTTCTTACCAGAGGCAGAGAAACAGGTATGCAGAAAAAGTCCAAGGCTAGAGATCGACTAAGTAGCAATACTGGTATTAGTGATTTTAATACATAAACCACTTCAAAAGATTGAAGAGTGAGAAGGCTTAAATGTGGGTCATTTAAGAAACAAAGCCATTTTTATCTCCTTACAGATGTTTGTGCATAAATTGCCTTGAGGATTAAAAGGTGCTTAAGTATAAAAGCCCATTTAAAACCTTAAGCTCCTAAAATGTTTTATGAACATAGACATGATGGGTCACCCTGACAATACAGAAATGGACTTTGATTTGATAACAGAGTTACATTCTATAGGCAGAGATTGCTTTAAAAATGGAAAAAGCCTGCTCCTAAAAAACCAAACCAACAAAATCAAAAATAGCCCTAGTGGCTTTGTGATGCTTTGCCTGGATGTGCTGCCAAAAGCCTTGGGAAAGGTCCTAGGAAGAGTTCTTTTCCAACTGATGGTCTCATGGACATGTCAGTGGGACTGATGGAGGAGTCATAAGCAGTGGAAGCAAAGCAATGTGAAAGGGAAAATGGTTCAGTTCAGAGATGGAAATAACCACTGATGACACTAGAGAGATCAGTTGCACAAGAATGGTGACGTGTGGGACAAGGCTATTCCTTACTGGAATTGCTCCAGAAAGAAGGCTTTGACATTCCACCAGACTGAGGTTCAGAGCATGACGCCTGAATTAATTTGTTTAATATGTTTCACTATATGGCAAAGTACTTAGGTTCACTCAGCCTAGCTGACATTGCTATTACCACCACCTAATCAATACCAGGGAGCTCAGGGATTCCTTAGCAGCTGGGAAAGTTTCAATCTCTAGGATCAGTTTCAAAAAACCTCATCTATAAAAGGAATTTGTTGAAACCAAGTTCAAAAATAGATGCAAACTCTTTTTAAAATCACAGAAGGAGCTTGCATAGTATATTTCATTTGAAAGAGCTGAGCAAAATCATAAAGAGAAATGTTAATATTTTGTCCATTACAGGAACGCCTACACCCACAAAATCTGTATGTGTCTGGAAAGTTTATGTTTTGAACTTGCCTAGTTAGACTTTCCTCTTTCTAATACTGCACTCAGACACACCTCTTTGTCTGTGGCTGCTTATTAACTCCCCTAGTCAGAGCAGTTTCATTCTTTTTTTAATAGCAGCGCTTGCAGATAAAACTCTCAGTAGAAGTCCGTAGCTATAATAACTAACTAAATAGCCCATTTCTTCTGCATTCCTGAATTAATAAAGGGAAGAGAGTACCAACTGAAAACTTACTCATATTTTTCTTTCCTAAAAAAATCTTTTTTTCATTAAAATATTAAAACATCCTGAAACAAATCCATATTTGGACATATCCGTATGGATATACTTGTTGCTAAGAGCCTGAAGAATGTCTCTCCTTGGTAAATAAATAAATTGTTTGTATATACCCAAAGCACTGATAAACAAGAGAAATATCCACAGTTGAGCAACTTCTAGTAAGCTATTTAAATTGATTTTGGAGGAAGATAACTACCCTTCAGGTGTTTTGAAGGTGCACATTTTGGATAGCTAAACTGATGAAATTTTAGAAGGATTTAAATTAATTCTTTTTGTCATTACCTCTTTTCACAGTCTGTTTCAAGGAGAAAAGAAAAGAAGCCTTTCAAGCTCTTGAAAGATTACTTTCATTTGAAACTGTCATACATTTCTTCCAAAAGGTGGTGTCAAATTCGGCTACGTGTGAAGAATTAGGGAGGCTATGTCAGCCTCCAGCTGTCAGTGTCTGATAGAAATGCTTTTTCATAAGTAAGCCCATAAACTGTCCAGGTATGTGCTTGAGTGTGTGTGGTGTCGGGAAAACAATTAGTACTTCTGAAACCTTCTGAAAGACAACTGGGTTTGATTTTTTTTCAGATAACCTAGAAGTATTTAGTCATCCTTTGTCACTCCTTCTAGTGCTATTCATCATACAAAATGATTTTGCAGGTTTGTCTGCAGCTAGAACAGATTTCACATATTTATTGGAATGAGCTTGTGGCAGACAGATCCTCATCATCTCAGAGAGGTACTTAGCTGCTTGACTAACCATTAAGAAGTCAACATGGTCCAGTGGAGAGTACAAAAGACTGAATGGCAGGAAATCTTTTTACTGGTTTGTCACTGATTCACTCTCAGGGAATCTTGGCATCAGCGTACAGAAATAAATTTTTATGAGGCAAAAACAGAAATGAAGTTAATATGCGCTATCTACTCTGTGTGACTTGCTTATACATGAAAAATATAATGGGAAATAGAGTCAGGATGTCCCATTTCAACCCATGGTTTTGCATAAAATTCTATTTTAAATTTCTTCTTTAAAATAAATTTTTTAGTAATTTTTCTTATGTGTCGGAGGTCTTTGTAGCTCTGCTCCATTTTTAGTGTATATATGTGTATATGCAGTAAAATTGTCAGAGTTCTTTACTAGATTTTGAGACTCCAGTAAGGAATTAGAGATACACAGAGGTATGTTTTAATATTTTTCATGTTCTAAATTACCGACTTGTACAATTCTTGGCTTTTTGTAAAATGAAAAAGCGTGAAACTCATGTCTCTTGCCTTAATATTTGCTGTCTTTTCTCTCTATTACACAGTCATTTATAATTTTAAATAATTTATATTTTTTTTGGCTTTGAGATGTTTGTCTGATTATTCTCCTCTGTACCTGTTCTAGACTCCCTCCAACAAAAGCAAATGGGAGTAAACTGAAAATGTAGGTAGATAGGTAGCACAGGAATGACAAAATTATTGGAATTAGAGAATGACTTCCTAGTGACCCCACACAGTGTATTCACTCAAATTTTTGACATGAGAACCAAGAGTGGGAAAAGCTTATGAATACCAGAAGAGAATACATTTAAAATAAGGCCTCTGTTAAAGCGAGATACAGGAAGAACAGGTGAACCTTCTGAAAAATGTCTGCTTCAATTAGGGCAGGCAAAATAGTGAGATGTTCTGGGCAGAAAAATGTTTCTGAAGCACAGCAAAATTTTCAGTATGTGTTCAGAATCAGTCAAAAATGTTTGAGTTTTTTTTTGTTTTTATTCTGAAGCAAAGGATGTCAGTCACCCACATAGTTTTACAATAGAATACTTTTTAGGGCTACAAGCAAAGCATTTATAGCCAGTACTATCTACTTGGTTTCCTTTAGCTAAAGCTGAAGCTAAAGCAAAACCCCAATTAAATATGTTTTGCAGGCTCCATACTACTTCAAATTAATTACTATTATTAACTACTGTCAGTTAGCTTAAAAAAAATAATTGCTACTAGCTATTGCTGTTTGAATAAGCCTTAGCTGGATTCTGAGAGACAAAGGTGTATTTTTTGGACGTGTATTACTGGAATTGACAAATGTAATTAAAAAAAGACTATTCATGTGACAACAATATGAACGAAAAGCCTGTTCATTTGCTAGAGAAACTAAATATTCAGTAATCAATCTTAGGAATGATTCCCATGCTCTGTCGGT
Organism: Zonotrichia leucophrys gambelii; assembly: GCF_028769735.1. Taxonomy (NCBI): domain Eukaryota; kingdom Metazoa; phylum Chordata; class Aves; order Passeriformes; family Passerellidae; genus Zonotrichia; species Zonotrichia leucophrys. Next base: position 37,601,702 of record NC_088175.1, on the reverse strand, counting down.
GAGGAGGTGTGCAAGAAGCTCTGAAGGAGCACAGCCAGGACAGCTGATCTGAACTGAACAGAGAGAAGCTCCATGCCATAAAATGTCAATCTCAGTACAGAAACTAATTCTCCAGGAGCAACTGTACTGCGTATTGCTTGTTTTTCTTGGGTTTTATGCCTCTCTCCTTTTTATTATTATTATTGTTGTTACTATTATTATTGTTGTTAAAGAGACCTCTAAAATGGCCAAGACCATATTATTGTTGCTACTCTTAAATTTCATTTTATTATATTTATTAAGCTGTTTGTATCTCAACCCATGAGGTTTCCTTTTCTTTCCAGTTCTTGTCCCATCCATCTGGCAGAAGGGGGAAGAAACTCAGCAGCTCTGTGCTATTCTGTTGCCAACTGGGGTTAAACTACAACAAACCCAAACACCTTCCAGCAGTGACAAACACACAAACACACACACAGAATGAATTCAAGCAAATGAGCAGGAAATACCATAACTGCTCTATTTGCAACAATCCTTCATTTTACAAACTTCCAAAATGTTAGTTCAGTTTGTGTAGGAAGTTTTTATTATTCATAAGGGGTGTTCTGTCAGGCACTAGCTACTGCCATAAGCTGGCAAAAAAGTTTGGTCATTAATTTCAATCTAGAGTCATCAATCCTTTAATGAAGTCAGTAAATGTCACTGACATTTTTAATGATAGAATTTTTAATGACTGCTGCACATCACAAATTTAATCTGTTAACAAGTGGATATTTTTCCTATGCTGGATAACTTGTGTAAAATCAGAGTTTTCAGTCAACCTGTTCTGTTGCAGGAAAATTTCTAATTTTTTTTAATTTCTACTTTCTGAAGAGTTTGTCAACATACTTCCTTTGATATTCCCTTCTGCTAATCTTTTGTTGTTCTTTTTCACCAAAGGACACCTACAAAGCCCTTCTGGTTAAACACAGAATGCTTTTTCCCAGAATTACTTTTTTAAATTAAATTTTCTTTTGCATCATTGTATTCATCTAAAATTAGTAACTGGATTATTAATGTCTCTTTATATTCCTCAAGCTGGAGACAATTCATGTATTACCAAGCATTCCTGGCAAAAGCTTCTGCAGCTGCAGCCCAGTACAAATTCACAGTGACTTTTTTGCATTCCCAGAATGGAATAAAGCTCCTTTTGTTTTCCGGTGATGTAAAAATGCCCCACAAGTTTTAATATGAGAGAGAATTATACAAAGACTTTAAGAATCTGAACTACATTACAGGTCTCACTACTGAGCTGCTGAAGGAATCTGATCATATGATAGCCCCATTCAAAAATATTTTACTGATGTGTCAAAAATTACTTGACTCGTGGAATGTTGCTAAGCTTAATTAATGTGCTATGAATTTCTGAAAATATAAGTGCTATACAAGAGTTTAGAATTGTTTACAAAAGACTCAGAGCAAGATTGTAATTTTAAAAACAATTTCTGAAATTTGATGCTGCAGAATTTAGAATAAATTATGATAATCTGTGAATTTTAAAACTCAATTTTCCTAAAATATTTCCATCATAAATGATATTTAAAAAAGTATGAGGTGGTCAAGAAGACTCATGGAACCATTCAGAGAGATAATTTTAACTACTTTAGCATAATCTATCAAAAAAATATTATATGTTTTGTTATTAGCCCACAGAAATGCTTTCTAGTTAGACTTCTATCTCACTTCCTCTCTGATGGGATTCAAATGTATGAACCAAACTCCCTTCAACTCAATGATCTGTAGACATGTAGATTATCTACAGGTTGTTCAGAGCCAAATATAATATTTTTTATTATTATTGTTGTTGTTGCTGTTGTTATTGAAACGTCTAATGTAATAGCTATAGTTAAGATCTGACAGCATCAGAGAGGAATTTTTGTATAAGAAGTGCAAGCATAAAAAACTTTTACATATTTGTCATGCTTTTTACTTCCTTATTTTGGCTTTCTGTGCTTGGTGGTTTTGTCTGGGTTTGTTTAGATTTGGTTTTCTCTTTTATTCCAAATGACAAGTAACATTTTGCCTGCAACTCAAAATATTTTTGTCTATTTTCCCACCATCATGTGCCACCTGATATGGAAAACCCAAAGCATGGGACCTTCTGTTGTGACCAGAAGAATGGCTCCCTCCCTTCCTTTCCATGTTGGGGTATATTACACATCAACATATAAAGGAGGTGCATGGATTCAGAATGTTGTTTCCTTCCTCAGATTTTGGTTTAGGTTTTCCTGACAGAGGATCTCAAGTTCCCCTTTCTACATACAGAGCTGATAAATGTAGATACTTCTGCTTCAAAATTGAGGATAATCCTCTAGTACACCACTTCACTGTATTGAATATTTCAGATTATTTCCTCAGGGGCTACAGTGATATGTTTAAATTTATATTTATTTTCATTCTAAAAGGATAAGTAGTCTGGTTAGCATAAAATATACATTGGCATGAACTGTTAGGGAGACAGACAAAAGATCAATTTGATCAATGAAAGGGTCAGAACCCTGCAGGCGATGCATTTCCTTCTATTTGCCCTCTGTGGAACTGTGATATCTATAGACATCTCAGGCACTCACAACTTTAACTTTTATTTTTGATGCTGAAAACCTTTCTCTATTTTCATAAGGGGCATATTTCAGGAAGCTAATTGCAACAATCAGTCCAGAAATATCCTCTATCAGCTAGTGCTCCAGTTGATTTTCTGAGGGTAGAATTCACATGTGCAAACTAATTTGGCTGCTATTCAGATAATTAGCAGATAAAGATTAGTGAATAAATGTGAGAAGATGTCCTCAGACAAAAGAGTCTACAAGAACTAACTAACAATATAGACAAAGGAATAATTCTTCTGAGTAAAAAGCATTTTAGAATTCATTCATATCTACCTGGTCTTTCAGTGGTTAATTTTTAGCAGTTGAAGTCTGAATTTAATAAGCCTGTACAGAAGAAACATTGCATGTCTTTCACTCACATACTTTAGTAGTTAAAAAAAGACCTCAGTTATCGTCTTGTCATTACCCTATAGTAAACAGGAAATTATAACTAACTTCAAATTTATTTATGATTCTGATTTTTTTTTTTCTGGCTCAATCTGTCAGAGGCAGCTAAATCTACGAAATAGAAAAAAAAAAAAAAAAAAACCATAAATTTCAAAGTTCCGATTCAGAATTTGTCCAAGGTTAATTTTCTTACCTCAACAGCTTTTGAAAAATATGCTTGTAAATGTCATAAATATGGAATTTTACTGATTTAAAGCTCTGGTATTTATCTTTAAACTGTAATTTACAGTTACAGATGTAAGGCAACAGGGAAATTTGGTCAGCTGGTGCTGAGAAGATGTCATAGAGGAGGTGTTGGAGAAGAGGACACAACCTTAGGGCTTTTGTTTGTATTTAATCATTAATCTAGTATTGACTTTCCATTAGAAAAATGAGAAAGTTTGTCAGCAAATGGGTGGAAAACACCTTTAAGACCAATGCTTCATAAAGAATGCTTGCATCATACAGTTTGAACCGTTACCTGTAATTAGGCTTACAAGGGAGTGATTCACAGTGGAGATTCTTCTCCTCTGGTTTGGACAAGACCCATTTTTAAATGGTCAGAGTCCCCTTTCAAACTTAAAATCAGAAACAAACCTGTGTGCCCCAAATGCTAACCCTGAGACCTCATCACAGTTTCCAGAGTGACAGAAGAATATATGTACCTTGCATGAATTTTAAATTTTGAGTAGATGAACGAAATCTTTTAACAACGACTTGGATATGCATTGTAAATACAACCTCTTATGGACAGAGTTCTTTGGTCATCAGGATTCCAGAGAGGAGGTGATGATGATAAAAGAACAATTTAGAGTACTGATAGAGCAGTTCACTGCACAGATCTCTGAAAGTCAACGCCGATCACGCAAAAGATTTGTTGTACTCAGTTCACCACATCCACCAGGAAATAAATGCTGCTTCCATCTGACAATCATCCCTTACACTCACTAGACAAATCAGTCTGCTGGAAAGTGTGACATGAACAAGGGATAAAGTGAGTACTACATTACATGGAAAAGGATGAAGTTGTATTATTGTAGTATTGAACACTTTGAATACAAATGTAAGAAACTTGTTAACACTTAGTGTATGTAACAGACATTTCCCTCGGCTAGTATTCAGTCCACTGACTCGAAGTGCTGAAATTATGGTGGAGAAAATACATGTGTGAGAAGAATCAGGTGCTCTGCATTCCAGGCTGCCAGAAGGCAGAGAAGTTTCTTCCTAATATGAACTTTCCTGTATTGACAGAACTGAGATTTTCTTCATGCACAGACTAAAATTCTGATTTGTCATAGAATGCCAGAAAGGCTTAGGTTGGAAGGGACCATAAGATTATCAAGTTCCTTGGGCAGAGATGCCACTTGCTATATTAGGTTGCTCAGGACCCCATCCAGCTTTTCTGTATAACCTGTGTCAGTGTTTTGCCACTCCCAGGAGTAATGGACTTCTTTCCTGCCATCTAATCTAAACCTCTCCTCTTTTTAAAGCTACTCTCCCTCGATCTACCAGTATCTGGCCATATAAAAAGTTGCTCTCCTTCTTTTTAATAAACCCCCTTCATGCTGTACTTCATGAGGTTCTTGTGGGCTGAAACCTCAAGTTTATCCAGGTCCCTCTGGAGGGCTGTGTCATATTTGAAACAACTTGATTTTTAAACTGTCAGAGAATAACTTTTTTAGTACTTGTTTACATTTGTGCTTAAAAAAATATTTACACCTGCACATTCTATATTCTTGTTTACTTGTGGGCTCCATACAGAAATGAAATATAAACTTGAAATATGGGTTCTTTAAAAATCAGCAGCACTATATGTGTGCTGAGATACTAGAGAAACTAGGATGTTGTAGGTACTAGGGCATGTAGGTACTAGGGTACCTACAATGGATCAGGTGTTTTTCGAGATTTTAAAGAATCTATCCCAGATGAGTGAGACAAAAGGAGATTTGTAATTGACATCAATAATCTGTATTTTTTCAGCATTCAGTCTTTTCATCAAATTATGATGAATAGCTCAATTGGCTGCTTAAAATTATATTAGTAGAAGTAATGTGACAAGAGACTGCTAACAATGCTAATTAATTGTCCCTAAGATTAAGTGTATTGTTGCATAGATTAAAAGTGAAAAGACCACCACCTGAGGCAAGCATCACTCTGAACCAATGACTGGATTCATTTAAGTGATGGAAGGAGCCATAAAATAGTCAAACTTGTGTGCAGTAATTTAAGTTAAAGGCCTTAAGGCTTGATATCATATATTCAATGGCTTTGGTGTTTGAACCTGTGCTGGAACTTTGCAGGGACTGAGGATACCCATATTCCTGTTCATGATACCCATATTCCTGTTCATTTGGATACCGAATGGATTATTCTGATGCTGTTATCTATAGGAGGTATTGATTTTCAGTAACGCTCCCCTGAGCTGGCCACTTGCAGGGTAAGGATGCAACAGGTCAATGTGCAGACACAAATGAGAACAATTAACTTACACATCTGTCCACAGCACTCCTGCTTGCAGGCAAGTGCCTGCCAATGTTCTGTAGTCACAGAGGACTACAGATTTTCAGATTTTCCCCACTCAGAAAAAGAAGTGACAAATGCATACATGGCTAGTGTCATGTTCAGGAAGAACAGTGGCAAATCATGACTACTCACAGCTAACATTATGTCCAAGCTTTCACAGCAGTGTGGAAGGCAGTAACATTCCAAAGCAGGAATGTGGCCTGAGCAGTAGTGAGTGTGTTTTTCCAGTAAAAGGAAATTACATCAAAATTGGTTCCCTAAAGTACTATTCCTAGCCTACTGCCAGATACCGTTTGTCTAGGTCTTTCTTTCTTTAGGTTTCAGATATTACTCTTAATCCAATCACTAAGTCAGGAAAAGAAGCACCAGATTATTCTGATGATGAAGATAATGAAAGAAAAAAAAAGATGAAAAATTAGGTAATTAAAATGTGGAATTGTTCGGCATATTAAAATGCTGTCCCCTGCGCAGAATTTTTATATCCTTCCAAGGGTAAATTGATATTCCTGTGAGAAATTAATGCAATTACATGAACTCTCAGATAAACTGAGAATATTGCTCAATCCATCTACAACAGCTGCCTTTTACTTTCATTTCAGCTGTGACATGACAGCCTTATAAAATTAGAGGTACTAAGAAACAGTCCCAGAGACAGAAGTCACTTAATCCCAATATAATGAAATAATTTCAGTAGTTCTTTTTAAGGTCTGACTCATATTTGTGAAATCAGTACAAATTCACTGGTTTAAAAAGTTTTAGTAAAGTACTAATTGGTCTTAGTTAAACAAAGCATCATTGCAGTACAGTACAACAGATACGAAATAATAAGATTAATATACAGACATGCAAAATTTACAACAATTTTGGTAAGGATAAATAAAATAGTGCATGACTTATGCTATCCTAAAATGTCATTTCCTAAACACAGAAACCAGAATTTCTAAAAAAAAAACAACTAAAAAACATCATGATTGTTTTTATCTTCCCAGTGCTGAGAAATATAGAAAAAAAAAAGTCTTCAGAAGCTGTGCCATTTTTGAAAAAGGAACAGAAAAAGTCCACTGACATGCCTTTCCTACCTTTCACAAATAATCAAATCAAACTCCATTTTGTGCAATTAATGCTCCCTTCGTTTTCAATGTAAAGATAAAGAAGTGCTGGGATGGCAACCAGAGACAGAAAGTAGTGGGAAGGTGCTAAAACAGAAAAAATACAGGAGAAGAAAGGCACACTTCACACAGAAATAGATCAACAAGAAGCAGTAAAAACTTTAAAGTAAGGTAAAGATACTCTGGGTGAAATTCTGATTTCAAAGAAAAAACATAAACTTTTTGGACTTTCAGTTGAAAATGTGGTTAGTAATTTGTAGTTGGGAGCTTATTAAATTAATTAATTCAAAGTACTTGAAGTTTATTGTGACATCCTGAGAACTACAATCTGTAGAATGAGCCAAATACCCTCAGTTATCTTAAGACAAATGCACTTAGTATTAGAGGTAAAAAAGTATAAAATTAAAGAGAAATTTGTAGCTTCACAGTGGAATTAATAGAAGGCACTGAAGTCATCCGAGGCTGTGGGTTACATAGCTACAGAAAGATTGATGGCTTTGTGCATTTAAATTTTACTTCATTTGATTTCTGTGCTCTAAACATAATCCTTAGCTGAGCTTATAGTAGAGGTCCAATATTTATCCAAGGATTTTGGCACTTATGTAAAAGAAACTTTCACTTGTGTGGACCTATTTTATGGACTGAGCAGAAAGATTTATATTGGTGAGAAAGTAATTTCTGCTGGGATATGACACATAATGCATCATATATGTATTCATTGCTATAGGATTGAAAGGATCCCCTGAATAAATTTCTAGGTCATCTTGTTACTTTTACAAGCTTTGAAATAGGCTTAATGTAACTAAACCATGCCTGAAAGATATTTGTCAAACCTGTCTTTTAAAATCTCTGCAAGGTGTGGGTTGCAGTATTTTGATATGTTACAGCAATAGCATAAGAGCATGTGTCAGAAATGCTTTCTCTCAATTCCCATCTAAATTGCACTTTTTATGAATTAAATCAACTTCCACTTGTTAAATCCCAGTTTGAAAACAATTGATTTCTGTTCTCTTTGTTACAAAGCTTTTAACATACATTTAAGAATGCACGTTAGAAGGAGCTGAAGCATAGACCAGCTTCCATTGAAGAATAAAGTGATTAGGATACTTAGAAATTAATAACTAGGAAATGAAAAACGCCCTCAGAGTTGTGAATTATTTGGAGCAGGTGCTCTGACATTGGAAATGGAGATCAGAGGAAGACTTGGCCTCCTCCAGAGCAGCACAGCCTGATGTCTTTCACATTCTCATGGGTTGGAGTTAGTTGCTTTCTGGAAGTCAAGCCTGCTCTAAAATAAATCCATTTTGTGGACTAAGAAAGAATCTTAATCTTAATTTTTGTCCTAAATAGTCTGTTTTAATTTATAGTTGAGATATTTTCAGCTGATCCTTCAAGAAAAATGAATTACTTGTACTGAGAAATAATAACAAGCATACTTGACACCTTCAGTCATCAAAGTGGGAATCACATAAAAGTTGTATCTGCACGTATTCCTTAAGTTCCAAATGGTTTCCAAAGGAGCAATTGAAACCTTATTCTTCTAAAATCAATAAACTTATGTTGTAATTAGTTTTAACCTTCCTAGAATTAGCAATAAGCAAGATCTGTCCACAATGACTAGACAGTCATGTACAAATTAAATCTCCTTGAAATGCATGGAATGTGTTATCTGCAGAAGGGGTTCCTGGAAAATATTATATTACATTAAAAAGATAAATAGCTATTTAGGAAATACTGAAATGGCCACATTTTGTAAAATCGCTCTACAGAGGGATATAGAAGTTCCAAAAAAAAAAAATCACAGCACCTTATATAATCAATCCTGTTGATACACATGCCTGAGTTAGAAAAAAAATTAAATTCTGGGTTTTTGAATGTTGGTCTAAAGTCTCTGTACAAAGATAAAATCACAATCCATCCCATTTACCAATTATTTTAATTGCGTATTTATCTGATTTGTTTAAACCCATCACTTACCCAGAAATCTTGCAGTAAAGATAATCTTTTTTCTATCTCTACAAAGCTAATTAGGACACAAGCTCACTGCACTTTAAAAGTACCTTCATTATCTCAAGTCAATTAGTCGTTGATTTATCAATTACTTTTGTCACTGATGGTTCCAGAAACATTCTGCATTGCAATGTGGCTCAATTTAGTTACATCACATTCTGTTAGTACATGTTTTAAGGCACTCAGTGTCTCTGGTTTCAACTCTCACTTTGCACTTTCATGTCTTTCACTTTTATGTTACTCAATAGTGGTGTGTATTGCTAGGTACAAAACACCTGAGGAAAGTGCATAACTAATAAACAAGATTTTTGAAAAAAAAGTGCAGTATCATGATGCTAAATTAGAATAAACACTAAAAGGAAAACTCCTTTGTGGCATATAAAATTTATTTACATTATATATTCCTCTGATTAAAGAAAAACTGTGCTTTGTAAATTTCAGGCAGCCTGACTATTTATGAGAATATTACTTTTTATTTCAGTTTTGGGGGGCTTTTTCTTCTTTTGGTTTGGTTTTGTTTCTGTTTATTCTTTTTTTTTCTTCTCTTCTGAAAAATGACCTCTGCAACATGCAAAACTGATTTAGCTCACCTAATTTCAGAAAAAGCCAGTAAGGTCCCATTAGATGCTTGAACCTGACATTGTTATAGCTGTCCTTTCTGCAGAGAATATTTTATCAGATTTTCAAAGCGAGCTATGGTAGAAGAGCAACATTTTTGAGACAACATTTGTGTGTGCTGTTCTAGCCTTAGATATTAATGCTATCAAGCTCCAGGTGACTCTGCTCAGTGGTTTTGCACCTGGATTTTAAGAAGCTGCAGAAGTATTTCAGAGGCTCAGCTCAGAAGTGGCTCAGCTCACAGGTTTTAAATTATTTTCTTAGATATTTTATGTTCCAAGAAAAAGTCACATTTGCAGCAATACTTCTTGAGGGAACTTTGCTTTAATTTCTTTTTGTTTGGATGGATGATGTTTATGCTGGAATATGCTATTTAGACTTCTGGTATTTTACACTTCCCAGCTAAAGCCCAGGTGTGAATACTAATGATGATATTAATTAATCTTCTATTATTAAGATGTCCTGACACAGGCCTGGTTGTTGAGATGTAAGAGGCAAATATGACACCAACACAGCTCTGATCTTATAGGAAGTCAGATGATTCCTCATCCCTTCATCCCCAGCTCAGCACTTCTGTATGGTTCTTTTAGAAGCTAATCTGTTTTCTTGCGAAGAACTGAGTCTTCTACATGGCTTTTAATCATAAAAAAAAATTAAGTCAGGTAGGAGGGAAAAAAATGGGGAAAGCGGAGGCAAGAAATCCATCTTGCTGTCCACAGCCTTCTGTTGTTAATATGTTTCCATAAACTGATTAATCATAAATTATTAATGTCAGTCTCACTGAGATAGAATGTATCTCCTTTATTGAAATCTGTCTCCCAGGCATTCTGCCAGTGGTTTTGACTGATAAGGCAATAGTGCCTCTATTTGCATAATCATGCTGGTACCTGGCTGCAGAGCTAACCCACTGTAGTGTTGACACAATGTCATATGATATATTTGTCCCTGGCATAATCTTGATGGACCACAAACAGTACTCCTAGATGAGAAAATTATAAATAAATCAGAGTGTTAGGATACAATTTTGTTGTTGTTGATGTTTTTAATGTGTAGTTTTCATGCTATGCCTCCTAGAAGAGATGGAGTTCATTTTAGTATGCATGAAAGAGTGGCAGAAGGTGTTATGCTTAGAAAGTAGCCACAGAGAATAGTAAACACAGGAAATCAGACTTATCTGGTTTTATCACATTAGGATATTACTGCTTTGAACTTATTTTTTAAAGTGTTGTCACAGTTGCAAGCAGTATTGTAACTATATTTGAATTCTTACCAGCGCTGAATCATTATTACTTGACTTCTGTCTGAAGAGAATTACTTCATTTGCCTAAGTTTTCACACAAATGAAGATGTTCTGACAGTAGCCACTGAAGATAGATCCTTTCTATTGCTCATGTAGAGAGGCTGTCTTACAGCAGAAAGAGATTCTTAAAAATGAAACAGTACAGCCAGTCAAAACTAAGTAATATTTTAGGCCAGAAAGTGAGATTTTAATGAAAATCTTAAGAAATCTATTAGGCAGCAGAAATGGTGAAAAAAATCTGGAAAATGTTAAGAAATACTCAGAATCTGTGTCTTTTTTGGCATCAGCAGTTTGAGTTTTTTATCTCTGGTAGTGCTTTTTCTCCAGAAGGACCATCACTAGCAGTGACATATGAAACACTGTGGATCTATAGCCCCTGTCCCGAAGTCTATTGGAGAGTTTTGAAGACCACATTCAATTGAGTTGTCTAAATATTCTATAAAAGTAGAGAGAAGTGGTACAAAATTTGAAATTCTTCTGCTTCAAAATATTTTCAAAAAGCACTTCTCAGAAATTCTAACACAAAATGCAACCAAGAAAAAAAACAGTTGAGTCTGCACCATTTCTGTCTTTCCAGGCTATTATTTTTTACTGGGAAGGCATGACATTTGGGGATCATTAATAAATAAGTAACTTATGGCTTCAAAAAGGCAGAGTTGCTAATGGGTATTAGCCTTTCTGTGGAAGATTAAAAGCAGTTTAACACACACACAGAGAAAGAATTGTACATATGTTATTTACTCTTGCAAATTAATTTAATTTAGGAACATGCAACACATCCGAAGAAACATGCTGGGCTGCTATAAATTACATCAACATTTTGTTGCTGTGGCTGTTATAGATTACATACAGAGGCCATATTTTTCCCCAAGTTACTATTTAAATGCATATTAGCTCTTTCTCTCTTTTATGTTAGCAATAATGAGGCAGGAATGCAGCTACTGAAAGGCTGAAGGGGAAAACAAGTAAGGCTTACTACATACCTTAATTGATTTTTCTTCAGTCTTTGCACTTTAAATATGTATGCATAAATCTATTTATACTTTCCACTTTTTATATATTGTGCATATATATGAAAAAATTGCTGTTTATAAAATTTTACTTACATATACACTATTATTTTAATCTCAGGTGTTCAGAAAGTACCAGTTGCTCATGGAGGTGCCCATATTCTTGGGTCTATAAGACCACTCATATGTGATATACTTTCAGTATGTAGCCAGCAAGTTGCATTCTTGTTTTTCCTTCTCAGAGTTTATATTTTAATATACAGGAAGGGTGACTGAAATTTTTAATGTGGCATAATTTGGGCTGAAGATTTTAACAGATCAAATACAAGCAGGTAGAGAACTAAATTCTTTTCTTATGCTCCATACAAAAGATATCGAGAAAGACTTTTTGTGTGTCAATTTGACACTAAAAGGCTAAGTAGGCAAAATTGTACATTGTGGGAGCTTGTTTGGTTTTCTACAGAGACTTCTACCAAAATCTCAGTTAGAGTCATGATGCACATCTCTGTCTACTAGAAAGTGCTCTGACATTGGCTTAACTTCTGCAAGGATTTTGCAGACTTAAAAAACCATTATCAATTTGTGATACTTAGTGTTCATCATGGTAAGGGAAAAGGGTAAAATATAAAAGAATTTGAAATAATTTAAGAGTGTAAGAACACCTTCGATGAAATTGGTAGGCTTAAATATTAGATTTGAATAGATTACATTTATGTCTTTTTATTACCTGGAGAGATTATCATAATTTCCATTTTTGCAGCAATGCACAGGGGAATGTTGACTTCTCCTCTGCGTTTCCAGAAGTGCTTTCAGTTAATTGAGCTGGATAACTTTCCATCTAATTCAGCCCGAAGCCAGCTGAATCTAAATCCCACTGAAGAAACCAGCACCTGCCCAATCTAACCGCCAAGAACCTGTGTGAAAGATGCACAGTTTGAACACAGCCAATACATGGTGTCAGAACTAACTGACAGGAAACACTCCAGTTTTACATGGTGGTCCTTAACCAACCATAAAACATGCTCAGGAAGTGGGAACCCTTTGGGCTGAGTGTCTTTTTCAGCCTGAAGGAACATACTCCATAACTTCAGCACCTCAAAAGTGTGTCTTCACCACTACCCTGGAACTAACTATGTGGCCAGAATATTGTTAGACCTTCTGTTTTAAGCAGATCCTTTCACAGCTCTGACGGAGTGATATACAAAACCAGAAACAATGAGAGTTTTAGTGCACATTCATCTGCTTTTAAAGGTCAATGATTACTTATGTGTTGTTTCATGTAGCTGTTCTATGATCATATACGTCATATAATAGAAAATAAAGCTTCAAATCCACTTTTCTGTGACTGTGTTTTACTGCGAAGCACTGCTACTTTATGTTATGCTGAACAGCATCTTTTCAGAAATTAATGACATTAGTTCACATGAAGTAAGTATCTATATTGCTTTTTGCTTAAAAGTAGTTTTATTACCAACAGTTTCAATTTGTAAATGATGACACTTTAGGATATCTCATAAGGGTCAAAATCTATTACACAGACATTCCTGATACTCAGTCCTCAATTTACTGAAACACTGCAACAATGCCATATAGTCTATGTAAACACGTTCTGAGTCAGAGTTAAAACTGAAGGTTAGGGCCCTTAAGGAATGCTTCCTAGAAAGAACTAAATCCCTCTAAACATTTATTCTTAGCACAGTTTACAAAATGACAATAGAAATGCTATACTGATTGAAAATTTTCCTGTAGGACATTTGGGTGTGTGTGGGAAATGAGATGTCATTTACTTGCCAGTTCAAATGCAGAGGTGAGATAGGAGGGTGATAGTATCATCAGAGAACGGACCACAAAATTACTAGTTGAGAGATTACATGTTACAGAGTTTTTGTTTATTCTACTTGCCAGTCTTGTTACAGCTGCATTTCAAAAATAGATTCACATGTTGCTATTTTCTGTACATGTAGCAATGTCTCATCACAAGACTTAGCCAGCACAGAGGTGGTAATAAGAACCATTTAAAGAAATAGAATAGGCCATTGTGCTTGACATTACTGCTGTTTAAATGAAATTCTCAGAAAAGTGCACTAAGGCAGTAATAGGTTATATTTTCTACCCTCTATTGCAGTTGGCCATTGATGGCTTAAGCTAAAACCTAGAAATGAGAAAGCCTGAGTACTACCCCCAGCTCTTCAGTGGAGCATGACTCCAAGCAAATCATGATCATTTCTGGCATGTACTGCAGCTTCAATAGCTGTTAAAAATAAGATTTTAAGTCTGTTTAAACATAGTCTGAATAATGATCAGACCGTCACAGGAACTAAAAATGAGAAAGGCTTGTTTGTTTGTTAGTCCATCCCCAAAAACTGTAGAAAATAACTGGGGAAGTGGTCTAAAAACTGTTGACATCAAAATCCTTACTTTCAGCAAATGAACTATTTAAGCAAGAGAAAAAAGTTAATTACAAGCAGAATCTTGATAACTGAGTCTCAAATTTTGTCTGAATACTGAAAGATTATGAGGTAAAGCACGCATTGCTCAGGAACAGATCAAAACTAATTGAATAGTATATTCAAGTATGGCCATGCTATCTAACAAAGAGATGCTGCAGAAGTTACCAGATACTTTGGAAAATAAAACTGTTGAGCAGGGTAATTTAAAACTTAAGGAATAAAACCAGACACTTATTCATTGTTTCTTTAATATAAGAAACCACCATTTGTCAGTAATACTTTTGAAATAGCAGAAGAAATTAAAATAGAGAAAAAATATACTCTGCATATATATTCTGTAGATCTTTCTAATGGACTATTAATAATGATTAAAACAGATACAGATATAAAGGAGAAAATATTAGTCTAAAAGGAATTGACAAAATTCTATGTTTAAAAACAGTCAATGATTTTACCCATTTCTTTTTATCACTGAGTTCCTTGGAGCTTCTTCTTGCAAATCAGGTACTACCTGTGATATATACAAACATAGAATCAGAGGAAAGTGTGGGTTGGAAAGGACCTTAAAGGCCAGTTAGTTCCACAGGCAGGGATGCCACCCACTAGATCAGGTCCCAGGGCCCCATCTGACCCGGCCTTGAACACCACCAGGGATGGGGCATTCATTTCTCTGGGCAACAGCTCCAGTGCCTCTTCACCTCCTGAATAAAGAATTTCTTCTTCATATCTAGTCCAAATTTCTCCTCTTTCAGTTTAAAAATCCTTCCTCTCGTCCTACCAGTGTCTGCCCATGTTAAAAGTCACTCTCCTCTTTTTCATAAGTGCCCTTTAAGGACTGAAATGCTGCAGTGAGGGTCCCAAGAGTCTTCTCCTCTCCATGCTGAAATAAGCCTGCTCCCTTGGCCAGTCTTAATAGGAAAATGCTCTGTCCCCCTGGTCATTTCCGAGGCCCAAAATTTTAAAGGATCAGAAAAAACAAAAGGTTAAAAGTATTTGTTCTTCCCTATTGGATTTGGGCTTTGGTAAAAAAATAGTGGAATAACTGAGGACATAAGTAGTTTAATCGTAGTTTAAGGGTTGTACTTCTTAAATAAGTAGTTAAAGGTCATTGAAGTAGGAGGGCTGATGGGAATCTATAAAGTTGTTCAATAGGATAAACAAAAAATGCAACATACTTGAATGCCATCAAAACTTCAGGGAAGATTTTAAGTGAATAAAAAGCACTTTCATCAAACTTTAAATGTTCACTTTAATCACTATAAATGTATTTGAGCAATAACATTGTCATAGTTTGGATCTATGGTATCCCTTTAAAAG
Organism: Zonotrichia leucophrys gambelii; assembly: GCF_028769735.1. Lineage (NCBI taxonomy): Eukaryota > Metazoa > Chordata > Aves > Passeriformes > Passerellidae > Zonotrichia > Zonotrichia leucophrys. The sequence continues at coordinate 37,586,318 of NC_088175.1, read as the reverse complement.
GATCCCAATGCATATAATTACTCTACTTTTCAGCCTAGTTTTCAAAACTTTTTTTTTCAGGAAACAAAACAAAAGAAAAAATATCCGAATAAGCTGTACAAAAATGTAACATAAAAAAGCAGACGCCTATTTGTACCATAATTAGTTTCAATCTCACTTTTAATGGGTACACTGAGCCACATCACATAATCTACTGAATTACAAAATGACCCTCAATGTACTTGTTCAATTTTAGAAGGCTATTTTCAAAGTCATAGTGAAAAGAGATGGGTTGCATTTACATATGATAAAATAAGGCATGGGCAGGGTGCATGCTGGGTCTAGAATCACATAATGCATAAGAATGAGATGGAATAATACAAACATTAAAATGTTCTTCGCGTTCTCCTTTGTGTGCTTTGACTACGATCAACCAGATATTTAGGCATTGAAATCCCATTATGAGACGAGAATTCAGAGTTCCAGCCATAACTTTCTTTAAACAAAACAGTAAAATATGACCAGGCTTGATGGCTGTGGAGAAACTTTTTGGAGTTACAGAGTGTCATGCTGCCACTTCAGGAAGGGCAATGTTAGAGCCAGATGGCAACAAGATAAGTGTGTAGTAGCAAATCATCTATCATAGCATCCAAGTCAACAAGTTATATGCCTGGCTACCATGTTAGAGAAAAAAAGATAGGGCCTTACACTGATGAATGTGTTCCTTCAAACCACAGGTTACCTGTTGTCTCTATCACTCTTACAAATCAAAATTCATGGAATAAAATCCCTAATGAAATGCACTTTGGGTATCCATTTTGTTCTTATTGATGTTTCCTGACTGTCTCCTATACCTAAGGAGGATTTTCCAAAAACTTTGGATTTTGCTTTTCTGTGAGTTCTAACACATTTTGTGAGACAGCTGCATTAAACTGAAAAGGAATAGTACATTTCAAATAAATATTTTATTTAAAACAATGTCTGAATTAAAAATTAAACCCCACTATTACTATGGTCCTATTTGTAGCAGAGTTACTTTCAAGACAGAAGAGCTGATATTTAATTTTTGTTTTCCTTTAACATTGCATAGGTCTTCATGGTATTGGTGCATTTTCCTAATGTGGCAGTGATGAGTGAAAGCCCTCAGACTCGAAGAGGCTTCTCTCGGTCTTTAGTAAAACAAGGATATGGTAGAACTACTAAACAGTTATTTCGTCTTTGAAGCTAAAAAACATGATCAAAAGAAAGAAGCAGAAGTAAAAAGGGAAGTTGTGTCTGTACTTATATTTCTTATTCTGCTAAATGGGGTTTGTTAAAGATGGTACAGCAGAGTTAATTTTTTCTATTAAATATCAATATTTATATAAACAACAGATGTCAAAGCCTTGTTTCATAATTAACTTTTCATGGGAAAATCTCCCCTAGAAGCTAAAATGTTACAGGATGGACAGTAATCTCTTTGATCATGAGTTTGTCTCCAAATGAAGAGTCTTTTCCTTAAGATATTTAAAGGAACTGATTTGAAACATCTTGCAAATCACATAACAGAAATATCAGGACTGCTCTTACTGCCTGTTAAGACAGTAATACGCACAGTGCCCAGAAAGCTCTTAATTTCAAGCAATGTGTTTTCCCCAGTCATTATTTTAAGAAAGCTCTTTTCCAGTTTTTTACCTACAGGAGAACATTGACAACCAATCATGCTAAGCTGCAGGTTTGACTAAGCAAACAAAGATGCCAACCTGCAGGTTAGACTAAAAATAAATCACACAAATAGCACATTTTTTACATACTCCCTTATTCCTGCTTAGGCTGCAAAGCCAAATTGTTATCCATGTACACCTAATAATTAAATGAAGATATCTGCTATGATTGTGTAAATCTCTTCCAGTTTGGCAATCTTTCAGTAAACTACAGGAAACTGTATACACAATTCTGCATATATACATGTAAGAAAGTTCTGCCTTTAGATAATGGTCAGCCCTTTCATTCACACTGATATTCATATAGCACATTGCAGGTGTGTTGTTAGAAGACAGTACACAGGGAGAAATATACATCTGCAGTGAAAAATATTTCAGTGATGAAAATTACTGAAGTTTTACTTTCTTCTAAAATTTTCACTTCAAATTAACAGATAAATTAGATTACACACTAATATTCTACATTCTTTTATGCTGAGAAAGAATAGAGACAACTGTTTGCCTAATGTTGCTCAAAACTGAAACCCTGAAGTTTCTTTCAATACTACTGCATTCAATTGATATCACTGTAATCAGTTGTACTGCTTCATTATTGCAAAGATTTTTGCCTTATGTTTTTGTGAAGTAAAGAAGATTTCAGCAGTCTTACAGTACCTGAAGGGGCCTACAAGAAAGGTGAAGGGAGACTTTTTACAAAGGCATGCCGTGATAGGAAAAGGGGGAATGGCTTTAAACTGAAAGAGGGCAGGTTTTTATCAGGTATTAGAAAGAAATCCCTTACTGTGAGGGTGGTGAGGCACTGGCAGAGATTCCCCAGAGAAGCTGAGGATGCCCCATGCCTGGAATTGTTGAATGACAAGTTGTGGCATTGAACTTTGAACAAGCTGGTCTAGTGGTGGCATCCTGCCCATGGCAGGGGGGTTGGAATTAGGTAAGGTTTAAGATACCCTCCAAACCCAGCTAATCTATGAGTCTATGTTTTGAGAACATAAAATATGCTATTCTCCCATCAATTCTATATGAGTGCTTTTTGAAATGTTTTCTGAGATAGGGTAATTAACAGGAGTGACATACTGAAGAGGCATAAAATGAATTATCAAGAACTTTCAATATATGAATAAAATCACCTCAAAAATAATATAGGGAAAATGGTGAAAAGATATAAAACCCTGGCAGATCATGATAGAGCATATGATAAGAGCAGAGATAGCTGGATACTCTGATAAAAACTGAGTACCCAATATAGAGAAAGGTGGATTGGATAACCCACATAATATTTTTTCACAAGTATGGTGTAGTGATGGGAAGAATACCAGGACTAGCAGTGCTCAGGGCTATGCACTCCATACTGGCCACAGTGACACGAGGTGGGGCTGCATAGCCTGTGCTGTCCTGTGTGCTGACAACTGAAGATGCCTTTTGGTTGCACTGCTGCTTCAGCCACGCTGTGTGTGCAGCTGGTGACATGCTGTTTTAGCAGCCCAGGATTCATGTCTGCTTGGGATGGCTTAGTTTTGTTCCTTTGCAATACAGGACACAGAACTTTTAAAAGTTCTCTGTTACTTTATGGACCATTTTTGTATCTGCCCTCTCACTGTGCTCTCCTTCTCCATCTTTCAACACCTAGCATCCTCTATAATTTATTGAAGCTGATATATTTCTGATGTAGCACACACCAATTTCTAAAAAATTTCCTTTACCTCAAAAGAGTTTCTTTTTGATCTACTCAATAATATTAGGCACAGTCTGCAACTTCCTTGGAGAAAAGTACCTTTTTGTTAAAAAATGCTGCTTCTTAAAGGTGAGATTTGGGGGCTTTGTCTATTGTTCTCAGAGCTGTTGCAGAACATCTAGACTTCTAAAAACATCTTTATGGGATCTCACTAGGTGAAATAAAATTATGTTTGAAGAATATTTTGGGAAAAACTGTTTCTATCTTTGACTCTTTTCCATTATTCCTACTGAGATTTATATACTACTGAGGAACGACTCTTTCATCTACAGAGGCACTGCTTGTCCTTAGCTTACCTCAGAAGTAAAATTCTAATTTTACAATATCTATTTCCTCCTGACATTTTCCAGAGAGATTTCTTATTTCGAATGGTTTGTATGTTTGACAAGAAATGAAAAGTGTCTTTATTAGTGACAAATAACAATTCTACTTTAAATAGCTCCTGCATATGTCATATTGAGGATGAAAAGTTTTCATGCATACATTCTATCTGAACTTCATCTGAAATAGCAAAAAAGAAAAAAAAAGTTAAAATCTTGTAAAGCACTAATATCATTAATAAACTGGGTGAAAACCTGACATATTTCCTGTTTAGTTAAATCTCTATAATAAATTTACTTGGTTATATTTATACTTACAGCAAATATAAAATATGAATTATCAAACTGAAAATGGGTTTTCAGGACATAAAAATTATTTTCATAATGATTTATTCTTATTTAATCCAGAGGAAGTAAGTATTACTGAAGGGGATAGAAGGATCTGGCAGAGAAGAACCTGGGAACTACTTTTCTTTTGATATTAAAATTAAAGTTAAGTGAGGAACAGCCTGTGACTTTACTTTCGTTAAAATTACACACTTCTTAAGTACTTTTAAGTATGGATAGGGAACAACTGAAGGAAAATTCATACTATAGAATGGTTAGGCGGCAATCGATTTTTAAATGTTTTTATTCTGCATTTTTAAAGCCCGTTTGCATTCTGAAGAATGAGAATATGGTGTTGGAAAGAGAAGAGCAAGAAGGGAATTCAGAAGTTTACTCTTCTAAAGATCCTCTTTGCTTAGATTCCATTTTTATTTCAACTCAGTCTTTGTTAAGGTACTCTTTCTAAACCTTTCTTAGTCTCTGCTCTATTTAATGGTTCAGGGTTTGAAAGATAGAACGAAGAGAGATCTATTCTGATAACTTTAAAGCTGTTTTAGAAACAGACCTTTCACATAAATCTTTCCTGATTTGACACAGTTACTATGTAAAGATATTTAATACATAAAAGAACTGTTCCTCTGTAATATTCCTCATCTATAAGAAAGCATCAAATCATATGTTGCTCCAGTATGTAAATCAAAAATGCTGAATTTCTGCTTTTACCAGCTCTCGTTGAATGAACAAAGGAGAGAGTGTTAAGGAACCCCATCAAAACCTTTTTAAATGTGATGTATAGAGTACAAATTCTCTAAGCAGAAAAACACACACACACACTTATATATATATGTAATATCTCAAACAAATCAGGCACAAAATACATATTTAAACAACTTTAAATTGGATTTTCTGTATAGCAGCTGAGAAACTGATCTGAGGCAGAAGGCAGCAGCTGCTTGTGAGCTAATTGTTTCATTTTTCTTTTTTTAAATGTTGCTTTGTGTTTACATTATTTAGCTTTTTTAATCTTATACTGCCCATTTCATCTGATCAATACGAAATCTACATCTGAGATGCATGCTGATTAGAAAAGTAATCAGAGTGAAGAGACATTGTAATGAATGGTCTGCTCCAGGGATTCTTAGCATTGTAAATGAAGTATTTACTTTGCCTTTTCAACTGTGCAGTGCTTCTATATTGGCTTTCATTTAAAACAGAACAGTCTAGCTGAACTTTGGCTTACTTTTATTACCACTATTCTTCATTTTCCCCTTATTTGTTTTTTCCTGTCATGCAGACATGAAAATATTCCTTTTTTTGCAGATCAGCAATCAGTGTCTCATGGACCATAGCCTGAGAAACACAGCTCTAGGTGTAGTAACCAGAGACAATATGTGGCTGATACTTACAAAAGCAAGTTCTGTAATCTCGATAAGTACAAGAAGTTCTGAAAGACTCCTAAAAAATATAAGTATTCTAAAGTGCTAAATTTCTTCTGAGGATAAGGGTGTATTCCTCTACAAATTTTCAGATGTTTCTCTAGAGAAGTTTCTTGAATTCTAAATATTTTATTGTCACTCACCTAATAAATGGTTAAACGCTAAAAATTCAGCCTGGACATCACCTGTAAATGGCAAAATGAAGAGACAAGACAGTAAGAGTGGAGCCATTCCTTTTTAGCTGTTTAATAACACCTCAGTATAACGAAGTGTATCAAGAAGCCCAGCAATTCTGGACAATCTACAGCAAATGGAAGAGCAGATGAGAATGGGAAAGTAATCTCTTGGCCACCATACACAGGCTTTGAAGGGAGTCACTAGGAGTATCATTGCATCAGCAAATTTTGAGCTCCATCTCATTTACTATGGACTTTCAGGACTATAATGTATGATTTACAAACTAGGTGCAGACACAAAAAAGAAATACACTACAGAGAAATCTTCAAAAAAAAAGGAGTCTCATTTGTGAGGGAAAATTTTCATACTCAATGTAAGATTTTCTGGTTTTATGTTCAATAAATATTTCATATAAATCATCATGTAACAGCCTTTGATCAGACAAGGAAATAGCCAGCAATTTTTCATCCCAATAAGACTTTTTTACATTTGCTGATGTTCTTATTCTAGAAGCAAAAAAGGCTTGATCACTGACACTCTTTGTGAGAGCATAGTGAATGACAGCTGAACAGAAGCTGCTTTTTACACAAAGACACACTTAAATATTTCACAGAAAACCCCTGAAAGTGTAGATTTGTTTACTTCCATTAGCACATCTAATCCTAAATTATTCTCATGCTACTCTTTTATTGAAATGACAAAACTAGCTTCTCTTTTTGCACCATTTCTGGACTGATTTGTTTGCAATTATCTTTCAGTTCTGTACCTTGTGGTTTTGTGGGCACTGCAATGGGATGAATATTGAAGTTACATTTAAGAACCTAGTGCAAAGGTATTTTTTTTAATGCATTAAATAGCATTAATACTCTAGTGACTAGTATTTTGCATCACTATTTTCTAGACATTGTATCTTCTTTCTCATCTATATAACCCTAACAGTTCATGGGGATCTTAGGGTGGAAGCACAATTAGTAACAGCAGGGAGTTAATTAAGATTAAAAGATGCACTGGAGATTTAGATTTATATGACTGACAAACACAGTAAGCACAGTTCTAAAGAAACCTTAGTCAAAAACTGAATTTTCCCTCCCTTAGTCAAGTTCCTTCTTGCCCCTCATTCGTTCATGGAGGAGAAACTTTTGTTACATAACATGTTCCTTCTTCATCAGTTTTAGCTGTTTAAATTTTTTTTTTTAAACTGCTTTCTCTAGTCCAGACTTTTTGGCTTCAGAATAGGTAATGACCCTTCTCCCCTTGTAAGCATGGATATGAAGATTTCAGTGATTATTTTTATTATCTATGTAAAATCCACAGTTCACTGTATACACAGCCCACAGTCTGTTATATAGTCTCATGTACATATCATGGGGTAAGTGAAAAGCTTTTCACATTTTATTTTATTATCTAAATTATCTAAATTTTTTTTATTAATTTGATTCTTAAAAGGATGTTTTTCCTCTCTATATGGTAGATTTAGAGCAACAGGAGCATGAATTTGATTAGGGATTTTTAACAACTCTTACATAGATAATAAAAATAATCACTGAAATCTTCATATCCATGCTTACAAGGGGAGAAGGGTCATTACCTATTCTGAAGCCAAAAAGTCTGGACTAGAGAAAGCAGTTTATAAAAAAAAATTGAAACAGCTAAAACTGATGAAGAAGGAACATGCTGAAATTAAAAAATAGATATCATTCTACCTGAAGCATTTTAAGCGGTAAGTTCTCATTAACTAATTTCTTTTAAACACACTGAAGAGCTTTAACAATAAAAAAAGTTTAGCCATAGAGATCTGAGGTTTCCCAGTGTGAGTGGTAGAAACCTAGAGGAAGTACTTATTCACCTGGAAAGGGAAGGTTGACAGCACTATAGGAAAAACAAAACCCCAAAGGAAACCAGAAGTTATCCTGATCTTTAAGGAGACTTTACTTTGAATATACTGAGATCATTAAGTTTCCCCCAAAATATTTGAAAAAGTATCATGAAGAGATGCCTTTTTCAAGGAAAACATTCTTAGGGAAATAAGATGATCTCCCTCTCAACAAGTTTAGCCTTGTCTGTGCTCAGTACATTAAAGCTTTTATGAACTTATTAAAGGCAGTGAACCATCCAGTGTTCGCATTTAGGATGTATTTTAAAAAACTCCATATAAAAGACTACATGTCTATCTTGTATTTTTAAGCCATTTAACTTAGAGTGAGATGTTCTACCAGTGGATAAACCCTTAGAAGCCCAAAAAAATCACCATTTTAGATCAGAATTAAATTGATGGGACTTATGGTTTTCTTGATTCCTTCTTCAGGGACAACAATTTACTGAATCTGTCTTAATGGAAGCTTAATTGCACACATTATCTTATAATCCAGATAAATGTACAGAATAATTTTAGACATTTTTTTCCAATAAGTAGCATAGCATACAGAGTAATGTCTTCTAATATTTTATAGTGTAGATTTCAGGAATCAAAAATTCCCATCTAAAGATTCATTTTTTTTTTCATTCATTTATGAACCTAGACAACTCTACTTTTTGGGCAGCTATCACTGTTTAAAATACAGGAGTTCTAACTAATATTTCTGATATCACTATATATGAAGAAACACAGACCTTAACAAAGCTTATCTGTTAATGACTATCTTTTATGTAATGCTTGTTCTGACCTTTGGTTTTATGGTGATAAACATGTCTGTACTGCTTGTATTGTTTTAATATTCAAGTTGTAAAGTGAGTGAAATGAAATAAGCTAATGTAAGTCTGAAAAATAATAGTAATGATAATTAAAAAAGACATACCTAATATTTTTAATAAGTTTTTGTACATTTGTGATTTCCCTGTTCTCAAGTGACACCAAAAGCTCAAGCAGCTAATAGCATGTCACAAGCTAATCTCCCACTGAAATGACAAACTTAAATGTCCAAATTGAGCATACATCGAAATATTGAATTTTGTACAGCAGTGATGGGCTCAAAAGAGAAAGGTAAAAAAAAAATAAAATTCTATTCCTACTTTTTAACAAAGGTGGGTCCCTAGACAAATGCATTGCAATCCTGTGCTTCAGAGCATCACTGTGTGGAGAATCACAGCGGGAGCAGGAGCTGAATTCAGATCTGCCCTTCACAAACGTGGGCATTTAGGGATGGTTAAAGAGCAACTCTTAATTAGCTGTCCTTAACATCAGAAAGAGGTAGCTGAGCAACCCTCAGTCTGTTCAGGAGGCAGAAAACACATCTCACAAATGATCACTGCTGACTCTTCTTTAGCATCCTCAGTTTCTGTGTCTTCTCACATTCCTCAGTGGTCATACATTCCCTGCCTTTGCCCAAAAATACTTAACTCTGTTGTTTATTCTCATAAGTCCAATCTGTGATCACATGCTTTAATTTTGATTAAGATATAAAATAAATAACAATAAAACTATGCACTTTACCTCTTGAAAGTATCTCACACATCAGCTAATCAAAATCAGAGACCACTTCACTTTCATCATTCTTTCTGTAAGTGTCAGAATATTAGCACTGGTGTCTTGGTTGAGTGACAGGTGTTTATTTATATACCAGATACCTAAGTTTCCTTGCAAGTTGCTATGATATGCACTTTTATCTCCTAATTTTCCTCTCCTTAAATAGTATTGTTCAAAGACTGTCAATTTAAATTGTAAAGGTAGAGCTGCATTTCAGAAATAGAAGAACACATCCTTTTCAGATAGTATGGACTGATATGAAATGTGGAGATTTTGTATCTATACTTTCTGAAAGTCAATCAGTTAATAATCAACTGAAAGCAAAATATGTATTTTTTATTCCATCCATTCATTTAAAAGATAAGTTAATGAGTAATTTAGCAGACCAAGGACTTTCTTTATATGAAAAAAAATTTATAGGTTGTTCACACTCCAAAGATCCTTTTCAACGAACACATGCAATAAGGTTATTCAAAACATGTTAAATTTTTAAACCTTTTTTTTAATGTAAAACTTTTCAGAGCAATGTATTGGAAATGCAGGTTTAATTAAGATTCAGAATAAGAGGCGAAATTTGAAATGTGACTGCATGTTAGTATTTTACTTTGGGGATGAAATGTGTTTTTGAAGTGAATCTCCAACCAACTCCATTTAATAGGATCATAGAATGGGTTGGGTTAGAAGGGACCTTTAAAATCATCTGTTTCTAATCCCCTGTCCTGGGCAGAGATGCCACTCATTAGATCAGATTGCTGAGAGCCCCATAGATCCTGGCCTTGAACACTTCCATCCACAATCTCTCTGGGCAACATTTACCATGCTCCAATTCACATTGTGTAGAAATCCTGGAGTGCTTGAACAGAATTTCATTCAGGGAAAAAAGTGAACAGAGAAACGCTCTCCTGGAGCATATGAATGGTGTTCTAGCTGCTAACAAGCATTCAGGGTCCTATGTTCTTCTCACAACAACATGAATACCACATTTTGTGGTATCTGAGGAACACACATGATGCTGTAGTTGTACAGTTTAATAAAAACAGATATTAAAGTATATTGCATCCTAGTAATAGCAAAAGGACTCCAGATACCACTGCAAAGCCTTTCCTCCGACTGCAAACTTTTGCAGTTCTCCCTCATGCCTATGAACCATTTTTTACTTGAACATTTCCTGAAAATCAGTACTCATCTTAGAATTTATGAGATTCAAGTGTCCAGAATTAATATGGTCACATTTAACCCTGGTTGGGTTTGAGGTACTATGAATATCTGGGAAGTTCCTGCATTCTTTCCAGGATACTTTCACCCGCACACTTAGTATTTCCACTCCTCTTGTGTGTCACTGCACAGTTGTCTGGGCAAACAACTTAGACAAATATTAGGAAGAGATGCTCAGACCTAGATGATGTCTAATAATTTCTGAACAATACAGACAGATAACAAAATTTCAACTGTATCAGGTTTTTTGATGGACTAGTCGCAATCCAGAGATGGTACAAATATTTCAGTTAGATGAGGAGAGAGGGTGAGCTACAAGATACTTCAGTGATGAATGATGGTAGCTCCACAGTATGACAAAAGAAGGATGGATGAAATAGCTGTAATCTTGAGAAGGTACTGCAGAAAAAACACAGAAAACATCTGCCAAGGACACACAGGAAGCTACTCGGCACCATTTGTGTGCTCTATACTAACAGAGCTTTACTGGGGGTATGAATGAATTTTTCAGAAAAGATGTATGTTTGTTTACAGTGGAGCACAAAAGTCATTCTGCCTGGGTTTCTTACACCAGGTTAAAGTAGTTTAACCTTGTCCTGCTTTCAGCTGGTATAGAGTTAATTTTCTTCCTACCAGCTGGTATAGGGCCATGTTTTGGATTTAGTATGACAATAATGTTAATAACACACTGATGTTTTAGGTGTTGCTAAGTTGTGCTTACCCTAAATCAGGGATGTTTCAGCTTCCCATGCTCTGCCAGTGAGGAGATTCATGAGAAACTTGAAAGAAATATGGCCAGGAGAGCTGTCTTAAACTAGCCAGGGGATGTTCCACAGCACCGAATGTCATGCTCAGTATATAAACTGGAGGTGGCTGTTTTCCCTGGGTTTAATGTCTGTCTCTGTCTCTCCTTTCTATCGTTCTTTTTATTACTATTATCATGATTGTAATTATGATAACCATAATTAGCATTATCTTTACTATCTGTATTAGTATCTTTATTGTCTTTATTTCAACCATTAAACTGCTCTTATCTCAATCCACACATTTTAAATTTTCTCAGGCAAGACTGAGGATGGGGGAAAAGTAAGGGAGTGACTGTGTGACACTTAGCTGTTTCCTGAGGTTGTCACAATTCTGCACATTTGGGCACTGAAAGACTGAACTGTGTATTTTTACAGACTGAAATGACCTACTACAGATAGAGAGATACTGCTTTATGAAAAGTAGTACCTATAATTAAAGATTAATCCTAGACTTGAAAACAAGGAGATTTACAGTCAAAGAAAAGCAATTTGGGATTCAAAAGTACTTTCTGCTCAAAACAGATACACTGTAAAAGAGAAATTTGAAGGAGAAATCAATGGCTTTGTAGACATCTATCATGAAAATAACTTTAAAGAACAAACTGAAAAAGATGCATCTCTTGCCTGAAGGCAAGATTAATTATGCCTGTGTAATTTCTGCTTAATAATTATGTGAACTCTTAAAATTCTTCAATGACTGAGACTCCATAAATGGTGGCTCCACAATCTCACCAGAAAAAGTCTCTTCAATATCTTAAAAGTTTAATTTGTGGGAATTATTTAAGTTTTCTCTTTAAACCAGGTCTCTTTCATTATAATTTAAGCCACTTCCCTCCTTCCCTTTCCTCCATCAGCTATGTTTTATACCTTTGGAAAATATTTCCTCTTTCAATCCATGGAGGCCATATTGTCTAGTCCCATAATCAGTTTACATTATTTCTAATGCAATTTTGTAATCTTTACAATCAGTATAGAAACTTCTAAATTGCAGAATCATGACAAAGTATTTCAATTTAGGAACTCACTAGTATGTTGCATAGAAAAGTTGCTTCTTTTATGTGACCATTTCCCTACTCATTACTGAAATCAAAACAACATGTTTATCTGGACCAAGCAGCATGGTATTAATAGGTTAAGCAGTACTGGTTATCTTCTCCTAAACAATTTGAAACTTTTGATTTTGCTTCATTTCAGGAGTATGGCTAAATATTTTGTATTCTATTTGACACATTAGTTTTGGATTCCATGGTGTGACACAGGATTACATTCCTGCTAATCTGCTTCCTAGTCTTGGCCTAGGAACCCAAAGTCTCCTACTCACTTGTTTGTGAATGCCCAGTGCTCATCCCCTTCCAGATGCCATCAGCACCCAAGCATATTTTCAAGTCTCACTCTGTGTGTGCAAATCAAAATAAGTCTGTATTGTTAGGGGCAAAATTTGCTGTTTATTCCCTTACCTATTATTCCACACACAATGACTGCTTATTTTGTATGTAGTTATACATAATGCTGCTTTCTTATTTCCCATAGGGTGATTAGCATCAAAATTTTAACCCAAGGTACAATAGTAACTTTGCTATATCTTTCCTTTTTCATATTAAACATAATCAATGTAGATTCTTACAGTAAAACAAGTGCTATTTAATCTTAGGATTCCATGAACAAGCTAGATTTGAGATCATTCATACTGATATAGGGAAACCAGAAGTACGAAGGACATTGGCTGACAATACACAGACAGAAAAGAAACAAAAGTTTTAGCAGCAGAAAATCTGTATTTTGAAAGAAAGTAGTATTGTGTTTATGGCATGAAAACAGAATGGAAGGTTTAAGAACAGATGAAAAATGCCAAAAATGCTTTATATGATTTCCATGGAAACAGGAGAGGCTAACACAAAAAGCTGCTCTACAAACACCAAAGTTCAGGAACACAGCTGCATCCTGGAGGCATAATGAAGAGGATGGATAAAGGACTTAAACCACATGAATCTTCAGACCCCCTGCACAGACCTTAATTAAATTACCTTTATTTTCTTGAGATCATCCCAGTATAAGGGGCTTGCCTGGAAGAAATTGGAACACTCTCAATCTGAAATAAAGGCCGAAGAAGGATGTAGGAAAGCTAACCACTTTTGTCAAGAATAAGGCACCACTTTGTTATAGCATTGCACCATTGGAACATTACTTCAGCTCTCCTCTTTCATTTACAATTGCATTTTAAACCTAGAGGTTCCTGAAGGCTCAGAATTTTAATATTTTTAGCCAAGATGCCAATGCTGTGAGAATACACTGTGTAAAATAACTGTCCATTCTTTCATGTAACAAAACCTGAAATTATAGCAATGTTCTATAACTATCAATGATATGTTTTTCATGTTACTACTGAAGACTTCTGACATTGCTCTGGCAGAGAGACAGGCTACTCCCAATCCAAGTGGGACATGTGTGCAGGGGGAATCACTGAAATGAGTGAAAGCTTTGTCTGTTGCAATGTGCCTGGCTGCGCTTTCTCTAGAATATGCCACTGCCACTTGTCTTATGTAGCTTTTGTGATGTTTTCTACTCCTAATAATAGAAAGTGGAGTTAAGAATCCAAGCAATTTATGCAGGACAGAAAATAACTATTGAATTGGTTCCAGTAATTTCATTATATTTTCCACCATGTATCTGTTACAAGGCAAAAAATCTTGTGACAAACACAGAGAGGCAAATTTTCACCAAGTAAGAATGATTCAGTTTTAAATTGCCTGCAATTTTGCTATTTCTGAGATAAAGGATAAAATTTTAAATCTTAATTCCAATTAATTTAAGAATAAATTTTAAAATTAATTACTGTTTAATAAATAAAACTTATTTTTTAAAAACATGGAATATTCACCTGAGTTATTTCAGGAAATGAGAGAATAATGTTGCCCATCCCACTAGCTCTTCCCTTTATTTTTCATGTATGTTTGCTGACTGTTGGAAATATTTGCTTACAACTTTATTAATAACTCTCCACTGTAGTAAATAGACTAGTTTTTGTATTTTTGAAAATGTCCCTGACTTTGGTCAGGAATTCTATGGGTCAAAATTTGCCAATCTTATTGATGTTCACCTTAGCCCTATTTTGCTGACTTAGTATTTTACACCAGACATATGGAATTTTCTGATCTAGAAATTTAGTAATTAACCCCCCCTAGATAAGTCCATTATGACAGAATATTAAAGCTATACTGAAATTGCTCCAATTCAGTAGTGTGATTATAAATATTTCTTATGAACACCAGAAATATTACTGTGCCATGTGTCTGATGTTTGGGATTTCAATTTTTCAAATAATTTAGTCAATCTCAGCCAAGGCCAAGAATAATTTCTCAAGGTTTGAATAGGTCAGAATTTCTCAGAAGCAATGGTCTTTAAAGAAATATTTAACCAGAAACTCTTGGCTGTTCTGTGTCCTGTCATAAACAGACGAGAGGCAGCTAATACTCTTTTTCCTTAATATCACATAAAAAATGCACAGCACTGTTGAGAGGTAACAGGATGTAGACATTCAGGATTCGGCTGAGCTGATCTAGTTTAAGCAAGAATTTCACTGTGAAGGGGGTGGATCAGATTAGATTGCCTTCCTATCAACTTCTCTGTGATTTTATTACCAACTGAACCACTGATGTGCTGTTGCTTGTTTTTAATGTCATTCCAGCTAAGGAAATCTAGTCTAGTTTTCTTCCTATCATGCAGTCAGCATCCTGTTTCATTGCAGAAATTGGATAGCATATTTGTATGTTTTCGTTTGTAAGACTTTGTATTTTTAGGCCATGGATATTGTGCTCTGTAATCTCTCAATAGGGTGAGCTCAGATCCTGAATCCTTTATATGAATAAAAATTCCCACAATTATCATGCCCTAAATGTCCTTCCCGGATAACTTATAAGCACATATTACAGTAACCCCTTGATTTTTGCCAAACCACTATCATTAATTTTTGTTAATGCAGTCAATGAATAATAATACTGTCAAGAATTAAGAATTATGATCAAAAACCTCAAGTTGTCACAGGAAAGTAAGGCTTGCATTACCATGCACTCTTGCATTTTTCATAAATTCCATGTATTTCAATTTATTTTTTTACCAAAAAGTCTCAACCTCTACCAGAGTAAGAAACAGAACACAACAGAAAACTAAGTGAATCATACTTTTCCATAACTCCTTTCTTGTGAAAGGGTCCCGTTTACATTTCACTATGCACTAGACAATCTTAACTCTCAATATTTCCTTATTTTCCTAAATTCTTTCAGGAGGGATATCTCTGCATTTGTTATACCTAACAGAACAGATAAAAGGTAGGCCCTGTTGGTGAGGAAAACTACAGGTCATAAATGATACATTAAGATCTTTTCACTTTGCCCTGAATCAGTTCACTCGAAGGAAGATGGGAAGGTCTCTAAGTGTGAAGAGTCTTTCTTACAGAGAAAATTCCTCTTAATTTCCCTATTGAATTCTGTCCAGTATCGTAAGCCTCGACAAAGCAAAAACCTACATTAACTTTTGAGTGAGTACATGGAAGTGCAGCATCACAATGCAAGAGCTCACTCATGTAGGAATGTGGGATAGCAACCAGGTTAATATTTAAGTAGCTAAGCTTCCAAACACCTCTGTATACCAGAGGATTGTTAGCAATGATTAAAGCTTTACAGTAAAAGTAACAATAAAAAAGAACCTTGCAACTCATTTTTTAAAGCTGAAATAACTGCTATTTGTTTTAAGAGCTAATCACTACAGCAGTTGACGATTTTCTGAACTAAATAGGTACTTCTGTTCTCAAAATAAGAAATTTGGAAAAGCATTTGATTAAGCCATCCACATTTTTATTGTACATGCCCATTTTAAAATTGCTTGGGGAAATTGCTACAAAGAATTATTTTGTGCTGAAATAAATGGTCATCTTTTGGCCTTCAAGAAACACTGCTGCTCTTTGCTACCTAATATGGGAACCACAAGCCTTTCAAAACAAATAGGGAAACCTGTTCCACATGTGTTTTAACTTTTAGAATTTTCCAGTCCTAAAAATCCTTTTGAAACAATTAATCTATATTGTTTTCATCAGATGGCTCAAGGCTTGTGAATGATAAGGGCCATAATAAAATCAGAGAGTAAATCTGACTCCCAGGTATGCTCCTGCTATCACAGAGAACATCATGGAGCCACTCTTGGTGGAGCCTTAGGAGAGGAGTGACTCCTTGTCTCAGCAGCTGCATTTCTGCAGCAATGGATTTGGGTCTCTGTAGGAGTAGGTCAAGATGTATTTATTGTATTGTGACCTT
Source organism: Zonotrichia leucophrys gambelii (assembly GCF_028769735.1). Classification (NCBI taxonomy): domain Eukaryota; kingdom Metazoa; phylum Chordata; class Aves; order Passeriformes; family Passerellidae; genus Zonotrichia; species Zonotrichia leucophrys. The sequence continues at coordinate 37,569,854 of NC_088175.1, read as the reverse complement.
TTGGATGAGCTTACCCTGATCCCTAAGCCACTCAGGTGCCTTATCTTCAAATGGAAGGTGTACAGAGACAGAGATGAAAAAAACAGAATTTGAAAGAGCCATCTGAAGTAGCTTCTGTCAAATGCCAAAAAAAAATCTACAACTGCAGCTACAGATCAGTATTTGTGAATAGAAGCCAGTTTTCTGTTTTAAAACCTACAGTGTACATGAACTATACATAGTCAAGAACATTTTTTTCTTCCTTTTTTTTATTTTATTTCAGGCTTTTACAAGTCTCTGACCATACTAATATGAAGGTATTGAAGGTTTCTGTGCTAGAAATGTAAGAATAATATTCAGAGAACAGCACTAGGCACAGAATAACATGACACATTAACATTTTTTTCTTTTTTCAACAGTAAATATTTGTCAGATAGCAGAAAAGGGTAAGAAAATACAGTTGGTTTGCTCAGGGAAAAAGAAACAAAGGTGTTTGCTAGTCTTCTCACTTCCATGTTTTCTTCTGCAAATATATACATTTTTGTAACTCTTGTGAACTTGCTTTCTGCAAATTCTGAAATATCTGCAGGTTGGTATGTAAATGAGGCAGATGACCTTTGGAGAAGCTGAAATGTCTACATAAAAAATTCTGTTTATTCTTGCCTTTATATTTTAAGTATATCAAGATAATAAGCAAGTCTTTTCTTTATGTAAGAATAAAATATTCTTTACGAAAAGAATGGAATTCAGGGGGAAAAAAACTAAGAAGCATCATGAGAAGATGTGGGGTTTAAAAGAAAAAAAGATGAAACCATTTTGGAAGTAACAGATATTGTTTGAGTATATAAAAAGGGGGAATGTTAGCAATTATATTGTTTGATAAAAAAACAAAATACAGTGGAGATTTTTTTAAATTTTGTTTTATGTTATTTACTTTCTCCTTGTGTTTGTTTGGAGCCTTAAATATAAAGATACCATTAACAGAAACTCCCTTTTTACTCCTTTCCGTCCTGGCTAGTATCAACTACCAGCAGCATATTTTATTTCAGCTATCTCATTCCCAAGATGAACAGTCTTAGTCTAAGCAATTGTGCTTTGCACAGAAGCTGACCTCATCTTTGACCATCTTTACTGATGTTTTCTGAATCTTTTCTGTTTTTCTATGAGATTGAGTAACCAATACTGCACATCATATCCAAATTGTGGGCCCACTAAGGATTTCTGGTGTCTTAATGACATTGTTTGCATTTATCATCTTTCCTAATATTTTCCACATGTGATTTTCTTACTGACCACTACTGATCACCAAACAAACATTTTCCCAGCATGATATGTTACAGCTCCTAGATTTCACTCTGTGTTGAAAACAATTAACTTTTAATTTGTTTTTATTATTCCATCTCTGTTAACTGTTTAGTATTAAACCTGTGAATTTCACCTACAATTTTAGACCTTATCCACTCAGCCTTGTTTGGACCTCCTGATGTTCTTTTCGGGAATTATATTGTGAATATAGGTTATTGTTATATAGGTTATGAATATAGGTATCTCCATACAGCACAGATATAGCTTTTCAAGCAGAAAATTCAGCCTATTCTACCCAATTTTCAATGTAACTCATTGTAACACTTACATAATTATCACCAACATTTTTCTATCTGCAACACTGCACAATCCTGACATGAAAAATACAATATAAGCAACCTGAATTAAGCTGGGGTGTCCATTGCTGACAGAAAGTGCTTTGATCAGGTGAGATGTCTTGTTTTAACTGGGGACTTTTTTTTTACAAAGAGGGAGAAGTAGGGAAAGTTAGCCAAGAGCTCAGTTTTACTCTCCTGTATGTACTTTTCTAAAAAAGACAGATAATCATATTGGTGAAAAAAAGCAGAATCTACACATTTAAGAGATTCTTCTAATTTCCTACTCAAACGCAGCCAATTTAGGAATACAATAGAGTAAACCAAAGAACATCAAATTACATTGGAGAAGAAAACCATAATTTCACAACTGAAATTTTAACATACAATGGAGCAGAAATGCACTTTTCAAACGTAAATGCCAAGGGAATGTGAAGACACCTGGTATATTGTTGTTTCTGCTTCTAATTTTGTCTATCTTTTAAAATACTGCCTTCACAATATACCTTCTCTGAGATGTCCTGAAAAGAATGTGTGTTAACAACTTCCTGAATACATAACTGAGAATCATGAATCTGTGCTAGAGAAAAAAGATCTGCTACATGTATATTGATTTAGTCTAAATTATTACACCCCTGTTGGCTAAATGTAGAAGTTTTATTTGTGAATTCTGTTCATAATTACCATAATTAACCCTGCTATCAAATAGTTAATCCTAGCTTTCAAAAGCACTATTCTAGTGCAATCCCCAAATACCACCAATGTCTGTGTATTCAGATGACAAAGACAACTATGGCAAAGAACTCCCACTGCAGGTGTGTATTCTGCTTTAATTTGCGTTGGGTTCAGTATTCTCCCACTTGTTAATACATGTCAAAGTTACTAATGTAGGAACAACCTGTCAAGGCACGGATAATGAATTTGCTGAAGTCAGAGGCAAGGCAGAGGTGATTGCTGAGTCAGAGGTCTATGAGTGATAGTGTTTTATGCTATGATACCACAGAAGGAAATTTAAATGAGAAAACCATGTTTCCTATATTACAGAATTTTCTGAAACATTCTATCTGAATGAAATGAAGCCATACTCATTAAAGATATTAGGAGGCACTAGCTGAATTCTGAGGCAGCTCAAAGAAGCTCTTGCTGAAGCAACTTCGCTTGAGATAAGTTTCTACATTCCTAATACTTTCAAGATAGATACCTGGAAGCAAAATCCATGTTTCATCCGTGATATTTGAAAATTAGGCTTCAGATACTAAATGTTATGAGAGAAAAAAGAAACAGCAAAGAAAATCCATGCAGCAAACTTCCACAATGCTCATAGTATAAATCTTTGAACTAAGAGTCTATGGACCTAGGGAAGTTATCATTTTTTTATACAAAATGGTATGGAATGAACTGCAACAGGCAATGATAAGCAGGGATGAGATAAGATGCTGGTGTGATCCCTTCTGGCTCTGTGCACAGTTTATAAAACATGGGAAAAGGTAGGAGAATTTCAGGGTAGCGTAACTGACATGGGCACCCTGTCAGCAATACAGAGAAAATTATTTCCATGTTTGCTCATATACACTCAAAGGAAGAAAATTTGCTTTCATGTTGGAGTTTTGAGGATGGGTCTTCCCTGCTGACAGTCCAGAACAAGGCCTGAAAAAAGTACTTGCACAAGAAGCATCTTTACAACCTGAAAAGGCCAAGATAGCTCTGTTGAGGAATCAGCAGTGAAACCCATTTGAAGCCCTATATATTTTAATGCAACTACAAACTGCAGTGGAATAGAAGATGAGGAACAAAATGCAAGAATTTAAAAAGTGCCTACATATTTTGGACATCTGGAGAATGAAGCATATATCCTTCAGCACGAGATAAAACTATCTGATGCAATTATAATTTCAGCATTATTGTACTGTGGCAAACTTGACAACTGGAAGTCAACGATAACAAGAAGCCTAATGAAGCATCTGCAAAACAGTCTCAGAATTACTGACGTTATCACAGAAGTAGTGACAAAATGTGAAAGAACACTGGAAAAATATATGCTGCTTCCAAACTTAGGAGACGATAACTTAAAATGAGCTTGCAGAGCCTTATGCTGATATGTGAATCAATCCTCCAAGGAGTAAGGAAGAGGGCAGATGGAAAACAGAAGGAAAAGACTGAGACAACCTTACGTTGTGTTCCAGCTCGGTTATGTGGACTGGCTGGTAGAACTTGCATCTACTCACACTGAAAGGACAACAAAATACATAAGACAAACCAGTGTTCTGTAATATATGGGAGGATCCATTATCAAGATATTGCATATGTTGTTACAATCATCTCAACTTCATTTCATAGGTATGCAAAAACTTGGGAGGATTTGAAGCAATAGACACAGCAAAAGGCATAAAACCAGCCTGTTTGCTTCAGAGAAGGGTGTTTTCAAAATTCAGTCTTTTCAAAATTGTAGTTTTTACAATGTTGAATGAAGCTGGAAAATGATTAAAGAATTACATTACTATAGGTGCAATATGCAAGAGTTCAGCAATCTCAATGGCAAACTTACCTTGTCTGTGAAAGAGTTTATCTTACAGATCTGGCATCGGAAGTGAATATTCAGTATCTCGTTCAAAAATAATAGTTTGAAATCATAATTAACCTTTCTGACATAGACACTGTTTTTATGCATTTCTTCTAAGCACGTAGGCACCATTTGGTTGTATTGCAAGATAATGAGCAACACCTATGTTTAATTTATGCTTTAATTGCATGTAATACCCAGGACTTAATCCACCAGTTATTCTAGTTTCCATGTGTAGGAGCTTCTGAATGCACACAGATTTTACAGGTAAATTTAAAATCAAGTTAAGTATTTTTGTTCTTTGTTTTAAATTAAATAAGTTTCTGATTCTCCTTTTTTGTGTTCAGATTGTCACATGTCCTTGCCGAGAAAAAGGCGATCTACATCTTATCAATATAGAAGGAAGTTCTGAAGTTGATAGCACTTTAATATGCAGCTTGAAAACTGGTCTCATTTCTGAGATAGATTTATACCATTAACAGCTATGGAGGAGTCCACTTTTATTCAGTAAAACTGAATTGCTTTTTTAGGTTAAAGTTTTTCCCCCTCAATGTAACTATATTGTATACACTAATGCATTTTCATGAAATGTGTCCAGCTAAAGGCTTTGTAACAATAACTTGAAATACAAAATTGTGAGTAGGTAACCTAAAATGCTAAGACTTTGTTCAAATTTATAACACAAATTCCAACATGAATAAAATATTTCTGTATAAAATATATCCAATACGAGAATGGAATTGCTGTTATCCTTAGGTGTCACCAGTATTTTAGACCATAAAAATTCACATCATAATGGATAGCATAAACTACTAACATTAAGAGACCAACCTGAGCTTGAACAAATGAATTGAACATCAAACAGAAGTAAGAGAAGAAAATATTTCCTATCTGACATATTTAAGATAAAGTAAAGGGTAATGGAAGGAAGTAAATGTTCCCATTTTAGAATAAGTTAGAGGTATAATTTTCTCTCATTCAAACCAGAAAAAAATTAAATACAGAATTAGAAAAAAGTCTTAAAAAATGCAAATTACTGGGTCACTGGGATTTGAAGTTCAATTAAACTATCCTGTGATAACTTAAGTAGTCAAAGATATTTTACAAAATTTCAGAAGTACTTAAAAGGATATAAAAATTATTGTGTGTAATTCATTAAGATGAATGATAATGGAAATAAGAATCTTGAAAGTAAGGTTAGAGCAGAAAGCGAGTAGCAGAACAAGTGGTAACGCTTGTCTGGGTGAAAAGTCTTCATCAGTTGGGTCTTACTGTCTTTTGGTTTCATGAAGTACAGTATCCACACCTCCTCAGGTTTTCAACCCTACACTTAATTTAGGAGATAATATGTCTGTATACAGGGAAATAAATGGCAGAGTGAAAGGCAAAAGTGGATTCTAATGCAATAAATTACTACTGGTTAAGCATTACATGTTTTAACACAGAGTACAGAAAACACAGTTATTTATCTCTCCTTTCATCTGCTTTCACTGCAAAGAAAATTACAAGTAATTGTTATCATAAACAGTGGATTTATTAGCAGTGTCTATTCGTCTATAACTTTCTGATCCACTTATCTGGACTCAGAATAAACAGGGGAGTTTCATGCAGTCTCCCCCCTGTTGACTGTCCTTAGAGACCAAGGACATGAAACAAAGAATTTGGCTTTTTTAAGAATAGAATGGTCTAATCTCTGTAGTAGCCATTTTGTGAGCTGCAAAGCAGTGCAAATCTACTGGTATTTGGCGAAAATATTTGTTTGTGATCTATTTTTTTTGCTCCATATTATTGTTTTTTGCTTGGTTGGGGCTTTTTGTTTGTTTTGGCTTTGGTGGGGGTTTGTTTTGTGGCTTTTTGTTTGTTTTCAACAAGGCCCTAACATTTCTTTAAAAAGACAATACTTGCTATGTATTATCAAATATTGTGCTATGAATTATCAAATACTGCTACCTTCCCTTTCTTTTTTCTCACTTACTCCCATTTATTTTTCTTTAGATGTATATGAGAGGCTTTTAATGGGTCTTTAAATAAGTACCTGATGTTATATGCAGATTTGCATCAAAAGAGAATGCTGAAATTAGTTAGGAAAAAGTTAATGAAGCAATCTGGCTATAAAGCATCTGGTGAAGATAAATATATGGTATCATCAGGAAAAGCAGCACATAAAACAAACCCTCACAGCTGAATTGTAGAAGTATAGTGACAGAATAATGCATTAGTTTTATATTTTGCATTGTAATGACTGAAACAGAAAACACTGCTAAATTAAAATGATACCACCACTGTTAACTCAAATCTTCTTAATTAGGAGTCATGAGAATGTGCATTTTTGCTGCTGTTAGAAATTTTTTTAAAGTAGGAATTTGAAAATCTCTTGTTTTCTCTGACCATGGAAGAACCAAATGCAATTAGATACACAGGTATAGAGGAAAGGGAGAAAGAATTCAAAGCTCTCAAGTCAGTTTTCTATCACTAGAGGCAACTGATTGACGGCTGGAAATTTTCTTTTACTTTCAAGCTTTTGATTATTCATGGAAATTTTTAAATCTGTTTCTACTTTCACTTATAGCATTGAACTTTATATCTATCCTAACTCCTGCATGCTGTGAGTGAATAGAAGGACTGAAATGGCATGGGGTTGCAATTATCTTGCTGAACAAAGAACCACTTCATAGAAAACATACATACAAGTAGATCCCCTGATCATTCTGAGCCTTCCTGCAGAGAGAATCTGCTACCTGTCTTTGTAAAACCCTGTCTAGCTTTAAGGAAAGTTCACATCTAGAATCACAGAATATCCTGAGTTGGAAAGCACCCACAAGGACCATGAAGTTCAACTCTTAGCCCTGCAGAGGAAACCTCAGGAGTCACACCCTGTGTCTGAGGGCATTTTCCAAATGCTTCTTGAGCTCTGTCAGGTTTGGTGCTGTGACCACTTCCCTGGGGAGCCTGTTCCAGTGCCCAGCCACCTCTGGGTGAGGAACCTTTTTCTAGTATCCAACCTAAACCTGCTCTAACACAACTTCAGGCCATTCCCTTGGCTCCTGTCACTGGGCACCAGAGAGAAGAGATGAGTGCCTGCCCCTCCTCTTCCTCTCAGGAGGAAGTTGTAACTGCAGTGAGGTCCCCCCTCAGTCTCCTCCATGCTGAGCAGACCAGGTGACCTCAGCTGCTCCTCACACAGCTTCCCTCAAGGCCCTTTGCCATCCTCATGGCCCTCCTTTGGATGTTAAAACCTTTATATCTTTCTTATATTGTGGTGTCCCCACGACTCAAGGTAAAGCAGCTCAAGCACAGAGTAGAGAGGAGCCATCACTGTCTACCAGCCAGAAATCTCTACAGGAAGAGTGGAAAGAGATTTGTTGAGTGTTCAACAAATAAGAAATTTTTTTGAGGCAAAGGGATTCAGACATCAAGAGTCAATGTTGATCAAAAGATCTTACGGACAGGGAGATGATAAGAGTTTATAGTGTAGCACTATAAATCCTGTACAAACAAATGTTAAAAAAAATTAAAATCTTAAGAACTATTTCCATGCTTTTCCCCTTTTCAAACATTTGAAAACACATCTGTTTCATGAAAAAAAAACATGCTGTTCTCTGCATTGAGTTCTGATGCAGTTTATGCTAGAACTTCTTATCTGCAAGGATTTATCTAACATGAAAGAAAATAAAGATTTCTGTCGCAGACATCTTTTATGGAAAAATGCTTTTCTTAGGATTTTTCCTCCTGAGAAGCTGAGAGACCTCAGGAACCAAATGTAAACATTGATTATCTACTGCTGTGGAATGCAACATGTGGATCTTTGATTGGCCCATATTGGATGTTTGTGATTAATGGCCAATCCCAGTCAAATGGGCTCAGACAGAGGGCTGAGCCACAAACCTTTGTTATCATTCTTTGCTATTCTCTTCTTAGCCAGCCTTCTGATGAAATCCTTTCTTCTATTCTTTTAGTATAGTTTTAATGTAATATATATAATAAAATAATAAATGAAGCCTTCTGAAACATGGAGTCAGATCCTCGTCTCTTCCCTCATCCAAGAACCCCTGTGAACACTGTCACAGATTTCAGCAACAGAGCAATTCTGAAGCAATTGTGATGTAATAAGTGATAAAGTACCTACGTGTGTAAATACAATTTTTTTTTAATGGTCATGAATTTTTTGTAAAGTTATTGAATATGCCAAAAAATTGCATAATGCGCCTGAAAAATCTATTTACTGCCATAAATTGCTCATACATCATCTACTTATTTCTCACAATTATTCTTTAGGTGAATGAGCTTTAAGGATTTATTGGTAATTTTACATGAACAGTTAGTGCAATCTACATTCTGTTGTGAGGAATGGGGAATGATTTGACGCCTTGAAGTTTTCAGTACACAATTATTGTAGTTTGATTGCACTTATAGTTTTACTCCACAAGAATGGGAGGTCAAGAGTTATACATCACCATTCAAAGAACTGATGTTTAAATGTATAGATCTTAAAATTATGTGTTAAGAACTACCCATCAATAAAATTTAATTTATAGATAACATCGAATATATTCACAAAATGAGGCAAAATGACAGCTTGATCCCAAATTCCTAAGTTAGATGCATGAATTGCAAAATGTACCACACATTTAATATAATAGTATTTCATTGTTTATTGAAATTATACAATCAGATTTTAAAATGCATATATAGCTGTCTGTAATGCCTCTTGTTAAATGGAAGAAATTTATTCTGAGCAGTATTTCCAGTTTTTGCAGCACCACAATACTGGGAGCCACTATGCTTCTTACATTTTCCATTCCCTAACCAGCTTTTTCCTCATCTTGTTTTTGTGCAAAACATTTTTCTTCCTTAACCTTGCACTTGCTCCTATTAAATTAATTCTGCTTTTTCCAGTCATTTTCCCAATTCCATTAGTGTACTTTTGATTCTAGTCCGGTAAGAGAGTCTTAGAGATCTTAATAGTTTAATACCATTCCCATCTGTAGCAAATAGAGGTTATCCTTTCTCTCTATTCCATCATACAGACCATCAGTGGAATTACAGAAGAGAACTCAGTCCACAGATATCTGCAAAACTTAACTGAGACATCCTTCTCTTTTGATAGCTTCTCTCCACTCCTGTATTATGACAAGCTTTTCAAGAACTACAATGACAAAGAGCTGTTAAATAATTGTATCACTGTGTTGACACTGTGCCTAAGATTTATAGATGGCATCTTTATTATCTCAATTGGAAATCTGGACTCCCTTATTGATTTTTACCACAAATTCAATAATAACCATTCTCCATCACACTGTCACTGCAACACACTTGCAACAGCATCATTTCCCTACAGCAACATCAGCAGTGTAACCTACAAGTGTGATAAATGGAAAACCAAAGGCCAGCACATGTACAGGCTCCTCAGAAGCCTTTATATACAGCAGATCACTCATAGTGCTCCCCTTAGCAACATAGAAGATTTATATACATCAGAATTACTCATGTAGAAAAGAATTTCAGAAAAAGGTGTGAAACACCATGTGAAGAAATGTTTAAGTAGAAGACGACACCTCCACCCATCACCAACTGTACATCTATTGTCACAGCCCATCCTCTCCCAGAAGCTATACAGAATGTCATTAAATAACTACATGTTGTAATACAAGAAACTTCTTGCTCTTCAAACAGCCCTGAAGCCTCACTAAATTGATTCTGAAAGGAAATCCCTCATGCTCTAAGCACACTAAATTAATACAGGTTTTTCTGGTATAAAGAACAGAAAATGTATAAACCTCTATAGTACTACAATAAATATTCTCAACTGCAGAACAATTAGCACCCTAAAAATCTTGGAGTGCCACACTTCATCCAGTGAAAAATATTCTTGCTGTAAATGTGGAGATGAGTACCTTTTTCATACAAGAAGAATAATTCACACAGAAAATATGCACAGGACTGCACGCTTTTAATGAAAGAACATAACCTACAAAATTCACATTCCATCATATTTTTAGTCTGAAACCAAAAGAAGAACCTGTTAAATGACTGAGAAAGAAGATTCTGCAAAATAAAACAACTTATTTATTTCTGTGGGGGTTTTATCCATACCTAGAAAAAATTGGAGTTTGGTAAATCAGAGTCTTCCTGTCCTCTTCAAAACTTTTTATTTTGCATAATATAGATTGCTATCTACTTTCCTTTGCAAAATTTAATTAATAAGTCCCTACTTTTCTCCCCACTCACTTTCTGGCCCCTACACATCAAACTTTTTTTTTCCAGAGACTTACTCTGAAATACAGTCAAAACTGAGCAATTTTTTTAAAGTATATGTTTAGAAATCTATTTCTTCTGTTTCAGGCCTAAGCAATGTATGTTTGCTGAAAATGTTGTCTAATTATTCTAATTATATAAATTGGTCTTAAAAGAGATATCATCATTTACAGACATGGAATCAGTTAGGTTGGAAAAGACCTCTGAGATTGAGCCCAGTCTATGACTGAGCACTACCCTGTCAACTAGGCCGTGGCACTGAGTGCCACAGTTGTTATCCAAAACACCTCCCAGGATGGCCACACCACCTTCTTGGCCAGTCCATTCCAATGTTTAATCACTCTTTCTGTGGAGAAATTCCTCTGAAATAGAGAGTAGGCCCCAGCTTTTGGACTTTCTTTATAGTCTCAGATATTTGATACAGATGAAGTAAAGAGGGGTTGAGAGCATTCAGGATATGTTAGAAAGTGTTCTGGATCTCATGGGATGTTTTCTACAATTTCTTGTGTGTTTTTCTGTACTAGGCACATTTATCAATGCATCTTGACAATTAAAGGAATGATTAAGTAGTGTTTTGCAATAGCATTCCCTAGAGCTCTATTGCATGAAGTGAAAGGCAAATTGCACTGAAAACTGTCAAGGGCATGAGAAGAGTGACTGAATCTATTCAGACACACTGTAGAAGGAAAAGCAGCTCCTGCACTCCTGCACTCAGAATTTGAGTGGTACATGGAAAAAAATACAGCTTTACTGAAACAGTTACTTCAGAAGAAAACTCATTTGTGCTAAAAAATTGAAAAAAAAATTGCTTGATGCTGATGGAGTAAGCCTGGAGATAAAGACAAATTGAGCAGAGATGACAATGAGGATCAATGACTTTGTAAATGTCTGCTTTTTACTCTGCCAGAGAGAGAGTTGTCAGCCACCTCTCAGATTCTATCAGCTGGAGAGATGTAGCTATTTCTGGAAATAAGCCATACGCACATTTCTCTCCCTGATATTGTTCCTTAACTACAACTTTTTTATTCTTGAAACCAAGTATTTAATTCTCTTTTCCTTGTTCTCAAAGGATGTTAGTAGCCTGTGCAAGGAAGATTACCTCAGATATGGATGATAACCTACACTTCCCCAATTACACTTGAAAGTCCCCTTTCTGAAGCTTTAATTTAAGATCTGCATCTTCTGGGGCACTGGTACAGCATTTAATCCTATCTAATTCTCAAACACTCAGTAGCTGCAAGTATGCAGCAGGTGGATGTCAGCAACACTATGAGTAGTCTTCAGACTGCTCAGATTCACATTCAATTGGTTTCATACAAACAGATCCTTGCTTTCTTTGTATTTTTGTGGTTTTTTTTTTATAAATCAGTCTTCTGGACTCACTGTCCTGGCAATCTCTCTGACAGAGGACTGTGTATTATGGGAATTTGCTTGTGGAACAACAAAAATGCTACTGCATCTCTAGACTGAGCTTTTAACCTTTGTTCCATAATATTCTTCTCTAATACAACACCAGAATCTTAATGGAAAATCTGCACACACAACTTATTATGTTTTCAGAAACTAAGCTTCTGAAATATGCTGATGCCCATTTGAACAGTGTTTGTGTCCTAGCTGAACAGAATGTAGTCTTGTTCTAGCCTTAAGAAGAGATGCTGCATCTGGACTTTTACCTCTGCTGCCTTTGCAAACAATTCCACCTTCTTTCTGTTATTATTTCAAGGTTTTCTTGACAAGTGAGTACAGAAATGAAGAGATAAAGCCTGACTGACTCAATTTGTCTCAGGCCCATAGCCTACAGTCACATTGAAGAGATTAATGCACTACAGCAAATCACCTCCTGGGCATCCAAATCCAACCTGGGGGCATCTTTTCAATTTTTATCTTTTTTTTTTTTTTTTTTTTAATGAGCATGAGAAAATGAAAATATACAGTCAAGGATTTTCTCCCTTGCTCATCTCAAATTGCATCCATGCTTTGATTTTCAAGGTAATAAGAGGTGCAAAAGAGAGAGTTTGCTATAAATGGTGTCACCACAGATATTCATTATGGAACATGCTTCTCAAAGATGAACTGAGGGTTTTTTAATCAACATTTTAATAGTACATCTCTATTCTGAATAACATTGTGTCTGGCTTCTAAAAATAGTCTGCATGGACTTTTGTGTCATTGACACTAGGGAAAGCTATGGTGCATTAAATTTATCATGTGAGACATATGTTAAACCTTTAGATTGTTTGCTGCTGGGCTTCCAAAAATAGTCATTATAATTTTGCATGATAACAAGATGTTGCTCAGGAGTCAAAACTGCAGGTTGGAAAATCACCTTGTTAACACATTTAACAGTATACTGAGAATGAGAAATGCCAAACAATTTCTTTCAAAGTGCAAGCACAGGTTCACTTTCTTAGGCTATAAAATTTATTCATATGAGTTTCCAGTGAACTTTTCCCTACAAGCTTCTGGTTTCATGTTACACAGATATTTCAGAAGCCACTTTGAGTGCTGCCCCATGTAACCCAAGAAAGGCAATCCTCTAACTTCTAAAAAACACTGACTCAGATATTTTCCCATCAAGTGGCTCAAGAAGATATGGTAGTATGATTCAAACCAAGGTTTTTAAATTAGAAGGTGGAGGTGCCATTGGAAGTGCTGCATTGTGACATTGGTCTTGACTTTTTAAGGCATCTTTCCTAAAGGATGGCATGTGCTGCCCTCCTGCTCCACACCCTTATGTCTATGTTATCATTTGTACCCCAAGAAGTTTCACAGCTAAGTTACCTGCACACAGCAGATGGTGCAGCGCTGAATCAGAGAGAAAGGAATATTCTGTTTCTCTGAAACTCACAATACATTAAGTTGCTGTAATAGATGAATTCTGCCACCTTGTCCCCACACATGCATTAAAATCCAATTTCACTGACTATCTCACCAATGCGTACAAGCAGTTGGAAGTCAAAGCATCCATTAGAAGACAAGGGCTTCTCCCCGAGGCTCAGGGGTGGCTTCAAGGGAAATAAAGACAGCCCTTGAAAGAGTCAAAACACACATAAAATAACATAAGCCTCTTGGAGGTAAATTTAAATTCAAGTAACCCTTTGGGGAGATAATGGCTTCAAGGATAATGTGAAACAGCTTTACAGCAGCAGAATAAACTGAACAGCAAATTGTAAAGTGGCAAGGACCCACTGACAGAAAAGTAAAGAATAATCCCTTCAATCTGTGTGAAAGAAGAAGTAGATGGCTGCATACCAAAGGTTAGTAATGTGGCTCAAAGTGCTTTTTGGTGTCTTCACTCCAGCTTCACTATTGTTTTCAGAACCACCTTCTCCTCACCCTTTTCTGTAAGCCTCCAACATGTATGCTCCCTTCTACAAGGAGAGGCTGTGGCAGAGGGAAAAGCCAGGGAAGAGGGTTGCCTGGGGGGATGGCAGCACATTTAGCAACATGCTTGTCAGAGCACATGGCTGTGCTGAGAAGTAACAAACTCCCAAGAGGAGCATGCAAAGGCACTAGGCTAGATGCCACTCCAGAAGAATCTGAAAAGCACATAGGGAAGCATCAAACCACAGGGATGTATCACACTCAGTGCAGTTCCTTCTCCTCCAGTTCTCCAGTCTAGTCCCAATGCTGCAGAGAAGTCCTTGTCACTAGGAACAAGAATAAAGACGTGTAATACTCTGGAATAAACACTGGAATCTCATTCTGTCCAGACATCTACCAAGACATAGTCTGCAGAGGGTTATAATGTTTCCTGCCTCTACTGCTGCAGATTTCAGTTGGTGACACAAGGATTTGTAGAGGATTTATACTGGCAGCAGTACACTGTGCAGACCTTACACAGGAATGGCTCATCCTTTTCTGCATTTCTCAAAGTCCAGGCAGCACCAAGGCTCAGGAACTGCAACAGAATATGAGAAACTCAACTACAAAACACTACATTTTTCATTATTAGTACACATAGTTTATTTATCTTTACACTCTTTTGTTTCTGTTTTTTGAAAGGAAGCTCAGGTTTCTGCCCTACTGATAACCTGGAGGTATACAGCGCATCCCTTGCAGAGGGAATCATCTTGCAGGATCTTCAGAAATAGAAAAATTAGAGCTGTTTCTTACTATTTGTGTGCTTCTGGTCTGTCTTCATTACTGGCCTGTAGTCAGTCAGTATTGCCTTGCCTTTGGTAGGTGTGCTTAGGTACACACGTGGAGAGTGGTTAGGACTTGTCAGCTGTGGAGGCCTGAGAGGTTTTAGATAGATTTCATTGTACAGATGTACCTCAGGCATCTCTGAAAATGCTGCAAAAGGGGCTAGATGATGTGAGGTTTTATTTTATTGCTAAATAATTCTTCTGTGTATTTACTGCATATTACTTACAGAATCTAAACACTTCATTGTACTAACAGATAAACCTGGTTGATATTTAACTGATAGTTTCTGAACTGTATTTCCTAATTCCTAACATAGTTGAATTTCATAAGCAACCCCTCCTAAATTAACAAAATAGAATTTCTTTTTTAAGCTACAAATATCACTTGGGGCCTGAGTCTTAGATTTCTTGGACATTCTAAGCATATTCAACTGTTTTTCTAGCTGAGCAGTCAGATGGACTAAATTGTCTGACATGAATTTCACCTAGGGTGCAGAGCAAAACAATCAACGAGTACCAAACAGGAGATTTCACAACACATGGTGCTCTTAACTACCAATAAGGGATTTTCAGCAGGAGGAATGGAGTAGAGGTATCAGGCTTATAACTTTCCCCCATTTCCCATCCTCTTCTGAGATCTGTTTAGATTCTCAGGCTTTACAATGTGATTACTGGACTGCAAGTCTTGTAATTGGCAGTAGGGAAATAAAAAATAGCTATTATAAGTCACCCTTAAACAACTGTGACCTGTGACAAATTACCCATGGTCTCTTCTTGCTGTCAATTTTACAGACACAATATACTGGAACTTTTTAAAAGGTGTTCTTCTCAATAAAAGCATTCTGTTTCTTAAATTGATGCACATAAAAGGTTGGTTGAAAGCACTAATTATGGTTTAGCAACAAGTTGGTCTGAGGAATCAAGTGTAGCATGTCAAAGTACTTATCTATGTTAAAATAGGAAGCAAAACAAGGAAGCTGGTGACAAAATTTGCTAAAGTTATAGATTTCATAGGGTTTAGGACAAAAAAAAAAACAAACCCTGAGTCAATTATCTGGTTATGATTTGTAGAGGATACAGTTCCATGTATTCACCTCCTGTTGAATGTTTCAAATACAAAATCAGTCCTTGAATAACTCTTGCTTCAGGCAGACAGTGGAAAAGACTGACACTTAAGAATTACTAACAATGAAAAGCCCAAGAACAGGTCGGATAAGATACCTACTAGGATTTTCATGTACTCTAAATTAATAGTTAGATCTTTACCATGTTCAGCTCTCTAGCTTGCTGTTAAATAAGCACAATAAAAATATTCAAGTGCTGCCTGGAAATTTGCTGTCAATAGTATGTGAGAAATTTATTTTTTAAAGGTGAAAAAAAAAGTAGAGAACTGCTGATTTTGCAGACAATGAACAATTCTGTTGTCAGAAAAATCTAAAGAACATCTTTAGTGCTTGGCTAAACCTTAACTAAGCATACTTGTCAATCTGAATTACAATGATTCACTTTGGAAAACTGACAAATTCATGCCTTCTAGTCTTTCGGTGAGTGAGTGCTATCAGTTGAAGCTCTTAACATTCCTCAGCAATAACTGAGCTGTTTTCAGTTCTGAAAAGCAGTGCATGACGTGTTTACCTGTGGCAAAATGGAACTAAAGCTGAACACTTCAAGCATTCCTACCACTTCTGACGTATCTTGGTCATGTTACAGATGCCACAATAAAAACCCTAGCAGAGAATTATCTTGCCCAAGATCCCTGAAGTCCAGGACCATCCATTCCCTGTGTGACAATCCATGAAGAACCTCAGTGATAACCTACTAATTATAATATATGCACTCTAAAACTGGAATGACAGAAAAGTAAGTTATTTATCCTCCAGAATAAACAGTGAAAAGAAGTTTTGCCTTCCTGCTGCATTCCTTTATTAGAGGAAGGGACTTACTATAATTAGAAGAGTTGAGGAATTTATTCTGATTGCCAGTTGGAACCGGTTTTTTAACTATGCACACAAATGTTTTCTAATGCTGTAAACTTTTATGGAAAAATTGGAAAAGCTAAGCAGCTTTCCCATGTGTGTAATTAATAGTGGTGTGATAAAGTAAAGAATTTTCTTAAGCAAAACTCAGTATAATTTGATGAGATGGAAAAAAATATTTATCCAAAACACGTAAGTAGGTAGATGAAATCAAAGGCTTTGTTTCTGCTCATGCAAACTCACTGGGCCAGAATTCCTTATTTCTGAATCAGGCTTCTTTCAGCAGACTAAAGTAAAGCAAGAAGGACACTTGGGGACAATTTGACAATGTGATTCTGATCTGCAGCTTGCACTAGTAGCCATGCTCTGAAGACTAATTTTCCAGCTCCATCTGCCCTTTTGCTATGCAGATCACTTTCTTCAGACAATCAATTAAAGAGAAAAGCATACCAAGAAAATAATTACATTTTTCTGCAATTATGTTTTTGGTAAAATATTAACAATAACAAAGAAGGAAGAAAGTATATTTTTATGTACATTTTAGTTTCTGTTATAAAAAAAATAAAACCAGAAGAGTATTAGAGGAGCTGTACAGGTTGTATAGAAAAGAACCCAAAACAAAAACAAAACTCTGAGCTAAAAGGGGTTTGTTTTGTTTTCCTTTTTTTCCCATTTTTTTGTTGCATGGAGGTGTTCTAAAAAGAATCAGTCAAATATAAATGAATAAGAAAAGCATTACTTAAATCTCTCTACTGATCCAAGACACAGTTGCAATTATATACCTTATAGAATAGAGAAAACAGAATTCAGACTATCCACAAAGCCTTACAGAAGTTTCAAGGTTTAGAAGGAAAAAATAAAAGTAGTCTCTGGGAAATATTTGAATACCTATGGTCGATTCTGTACAATATCAGAAGTTACTTATTCACCCTCTGCCTCAAGCTATGTTTCAGTAGGGGAACATAGTATGAAATGTAAAAGGAACACTGGAGAGCTTGCAGTTGATGAAAGAGACTGTATTAAATACACCATAGCATCATGATGAGCAGTTATGTCTCTAGAGATTCATTATTAGTCTGAAAGTCAGAAATTCTATAGCAAATAGAGATGCAGTTTTCTGTGAAAGGAAAAATAAAAAGGATTGTGTGTGCAGAACAAAGACACAGAAGAGCAATAAAAAGAAAAGCAAAAGAGTGTATTTTCCCATCTGTGTTAGTTAAGAGGTATACAACAAACCACATGAAGCAAATGGAATAATTGTAGCCTTTAAGCAGTCATATAGTAAGAAAATTAATTTTGATTGAGAATAAAATGTAAGATTAGAAAAAAATTCTGAAAAATTAGATAAACCATACTTACATGTATCGGTTTAGCTTTCTAAAATACTTGTTTAGTATTGTCAACAGGCTTTTGGAAGTAGTCTATGAACCATTACTTATCCTTTTGAAAAAACTCATAAGTTTCAAGAGACAGAATTGTGGGTATGGTCATATACAAAATTTGGAAAAAAAAAATTGAAACTCCAAATCTCTCAGCTAACCTTCAGGTCTGAAAAAAAATAGTAAACAAATCATCAGGTACTTCATTTAAACATGGCCAGTGTCAAAAGTCATCATTTTTTCATCTGGAACAGCACCCTACAAATTCTCAGGTGTCTTATAATATATTGAGCACTCGCTGAAATTTGTCCAAGGTCAGGGAATATGTAATACCTTTCCTGGATGGATTCACTAGTGTCTCTGGATGTGTTGAATTTTCAGTCTTTATCTTATAAAAGGCACTTTTCATTTACCTAGCTGCCTACTTCCCTGCAGTGCACAGGGATTTAATTATATTTGAGACTTCTATCCCTCTGGTCAATGTCAAATTTGGTTGAAAAGAGGTTATTAATCAGGAAGAGCAGACACACACAGTGTGATTGCAGAAGCCTAATTTCCTTAGGAAATTAAGCTAAAAAGTAAGAGAAAAAGATTTCTCAAGGACAAGTCCCATCTGATTTTTGACATTTATAAGACATTTTTCTAAGTGAAGCGAAGAAACATGGCTAGGTGAAATAAGGTATTTGCAACTCCCTAGAAATCCAGACTGAAGTTGCAGTTGGTAACTCATGAAAGCATTTTAAGTGGAATCCATTACAATTTTGTCCCTAGTCAGTTCTCATATACTATCAATGGATTTACACTAAAGAAAAGAAGGTTACAAATGTAATCCCTTTGTCCACTTTGGGTCATTTGTCCCAGCTGCGTCTCCTCCCAGACTCCCCTGCACCCCCAACTTCCTGGCCACCATGGCAGCATGGAAAGCAGAAAAGGCCTTGGTTTTGTGTGAGCCCTGCTCAGCAATAACAAAAACATCTCTGTATTATCAACCCTGTGCTCAGCACAGATCCAAAACACAGCCCCATACCAGTCACTGAGAGGGAAATTAACTCTACCCCAACCAAAACCAGCACAGCTGAAAAAGCCATTTTAGGTTATGAGTGGTGATGTCCCAGAGAAAAGGTAAATTTAGTCCATGGATGTATCAAGTTTAAGATGCCTAAGGGACTTGGTTTGCATACTCACGCCTAAAGAAGTCTCAGTGGGTATACAATCTCCATTTTTTTCTATCACACTGGTATAAATAAAACACAGTTGGAAAAGCAATAAGACTCGCACACAAGAAGTCTCCCCATACCAAGAATGGTGGTTGTTATGACAGTAATCATATATACTACTCTTTTTACAAAAAATAGCAGTAAAACAAAACAAACAAAAAACCAATACACATATCCTTCACACCTGCCAAAAAACCCAACCAAACAAAAAAACCCCCAACAAAATACACTCTGAAGGAGATTTGGATGACAATTACAAAAAGGTTTGTTAGCTGAAACTACTTATTAGTGGGTCAATGAGAGGTATTTAAACAAAGTACTTTGTAAGAGTTTAGGAACCATTTCAAGAGTTTCCAAATTCCCACACCTGTGGTATGGAGATTTATCTAGATGATCTTCCTGCTCCTTCTATCTAGGAACTCACGTACTGGACTTCACAAATGAGAAAGGTATTTTAGCTGTCAATTAAAAGTTATAAATTCATTGCAACTGTTACACATTAGATTTTTCCAGATCTTAATTCATCAGAGATTGCTACAACTTGCATGGTAACTAACCTGGAGGGCTCCTATTAAAATGCAGCATGTTGAACATTTTGATGCTTAGGCAAGTGCACGGTGCACATTTCAGTCTAATTTGGTTCTAAGATGTGCATCAGGGATTTCTAGCTTGTGGTTAAAAGTACCAGGATTAGCTGTTCCACCAGCATTTATTAAACATCTATCCCACATATAAAATCATATGTAGTATCAAATAACATTTACTTTGTATCTCTGTCATCTGAGAATATGCTACTTTCCAAACACCATGTGACTGTAACTCTCTTGTCGGGTTATATTTTTGTATAATACCTATTTCCTCTGAAAAGTGTTGGTGACTAAAGAAACTAAAGACAAGAAGTGAGTAACCAAAACAGGTTCTTTTCCTATTTTCACTTTAACACCTTTCTCATATGCATATCTTTTCCTACACATTTCCTAAAAACCAAAGAAAACAAAATAATTTAATTTTTAGGACATTTAAAGAAAGATACTAGGAAAACATGAACTCATCTGTAAAAACTACATGACCCAGCAATGTGAGCTCACAGGCAAGAAATAAACTGTGTCCTGGGCTTTGTTACAAGAGGTGTGAACAGCAGGTAGAGGGAGGGGATTCTGCCCCTCTGCTCTGTTGTGGTGAGATCCCACCCGGAGTGCTGCATCCAGAAGGATGTGGACCTGCTGATGTGAGGCCAGAGGAGGGCCATGAAGATGACTGGAGGTATGGAGTACTCTAATTTTTGTAATTCATGTTGAAGTAATTATGATTAGAACAGCTAAAGGACAAGTTAAACCATGTTCTATTAATCTATCGAGATTTATTTTCATGATATTATTTAATCCTTTCTTACCATAGTAAGACACTAAGTAACAACTGCTTGCATTATTGTATCTCTCCATATACACCATCATTGATCAGATATAGTTGTTTCTTTACCTGTAGCTAAATTTTTGCATTTCAAAACATTTATTTACAGTAGTTAGCATCAATGTCTTGCACATCTGTCAACTCCCATCAAATACTGCATTTAATAAAAAGTTAACTGTGACCCAGATAACATCCCATTCGAAAGAAATCCAAGCCAGTTTAATTGTGTTTTTAATGTTATAAACCAGCTGTGCATCGCCTAAGGGTCTTTGCCTTGATATCCAAAACAAAGGTGAAAAGAGCTCCTCGTCATCTCTCAGGGTCCCCAGAAAGGTTACACATCTGCAGTGTTATGAGAAACAAATTACTCTTTCCACCCTAGACAGTACACAAGGATTCTCTGAATTTGGCTTGTCAGCTAGAGAATGCAATGATTATGACTTTGTTAGATCAACATTGTGAGATGGATCACAAAAAAATGAAAAACGCAAACGTTGTCCATATTTAAAAAAAAACCACTGGACACTTTGAGCTCAAAATTAGACTGCTCAACATAGAAGTAAAGAATAAACCACAGGCAGTGCAACTGATGTTTACTGACATTTATGATTTTGTATAACTTTGAATCCTGAGGTTTGTGATTGCTTATGTTGAAATTAATGCCTCAGAATGAAAAGTGACTGATCCGAGTTTCAAGAAAATCCAGTTATCTCCAAGTCACAAGATCATTTGCCAAGAAGAGTGTCTTGATTTTCTAAATCTCTAGGCAGATTTGCTACTGATGTCTGATAAAAAAATGAATATGATGGACCAGAGTTCAACAGTGGCTCATCCAAATATTTTTAAGAATGGTTTAGTAGATGTTTGAGAAATTTTAGTTTTGATGTATGCCGATCATAACAAATACAAGCCATAATTATAGCAGTAGGTGGTTAATTTCAGATATTTAGGAATATATTTATTACATGGGCAAGCATTCAAGTCTAGTAATACCTACAAAAAACTACTGCTATTTTTACAACATATGCTTAGATCTTAATTATTATAGGATTTCATTTTAATTCAGTAGCAATAAAAGCATTAGGCAGCATCTGAAAGAACAGCCTCCTGGTTACCTAGTACCAAAATTAACACCTCAAAGAATATCTACAGAAAAGAGCATTATAAATACTAGAAAGTATTTAAAGGGCTGAAAATGTGCAGAAATGTGAAGAAATCTGTAATGTGGTATCTAAACTTCATATGCATTCTTCATTTGAATTAACAGATCCAGAAGAGAAAACAGGCATTACTGGACAAAAACAGGGGCAAGGAGGAGAAAGTCACCATGATTACATGGATATGTGTCAGGTAACACTCTCTGTCCCGGAAGACACTGATCAGAAGTGTCCCTGTACTCTGATTTTGCAACACTAGTGTATACCACAGTAAGCAGTTCCATTTTGTTAGACATTTAAGACAAAATAGTCTAAATGAGGTTGAGTAGTTAAGCAAAACTGGGTTGTAGAGACATCCAGCCCAGTGATTTTCCATTATCCAATCTGAATTAACCTGAATGGATGGTCCAAGTAAAGATCTGAGCCCATAAAATCCACTTAGTAGACTCACTGATTAAATAGTCTTGATATCTGTCCTCAATGTTACATATTGCCTTTTATTTAGACAGGACATTACAACACACTACAACAATTTAAAAGGAGTAAGACAATATGAAGGGTTCCAGAAATGTGTTATCAAATCTTTTTCACCTTCACTTTTTCTACTCAAACTCCAATCACTGAAAGAGCTGAACAAACCAATTTAAGCATTGTTTATTGTATTTTTCAATAATAATCAAAATCACTCCTAATCAAAGGAGGGAAATCTATTTTCTTGCTAAAGTCATGCCAAAGGTGGCATACAAAGCTCTCCAGTAATAAGTAAATCAGTATTTTCTTTCATTGCTGCTAATTTCATTGAACAGAAATTTTCAGACAATAAAGATATTTAGCACAATTTGTTAACTGGAAGTAGACCAAAAAACCTCCTACTCTTTTCTTATTCTGAGTGTAGTGGAGAATTTAATTTTGCAACTTGCAACTTGGAATTATTACTATATCCTCTAGCAGAGATTCATAAAATGCTCAAAATAGGGACTTGTATCTTAATTTAGTGTCCAATTCAGAGAAATAATCCATCACTGACAGCCAGGCAGATAAGTGGTGCTACAGTGCTTTATTCTGGTTTTCCCTTTGTTATGCAAAGACTTATAGTAAATATGTACTTTTCCCTTTTGCAACATGATCCTAACAGTTTTAAATACTTTTTTCCCTTAGAAAAAAACCCCTTCTAAACAGATGTGAATGGAAATTGTACAGATATTGTTCTATCTGACCCATTGAGATGTCTGTCATTTTCTGTAAGGCAATGCAGAGAATGAAGAGAAAAATGCAGTACGGCCAAGTTTCCAGGTTAAAAGTTTAAATGAGTCATGTGTGCTGGATTTAAGCAGTAGAAGCCTGAGTAGATCAAAACCCATGGCAGAGATTTTTTTTCTGTATCTTGACATCTATATTAAGAGTCCATTTGTTTTAAAGTACAAGTGTAATGCAAGTTGCATCCACTTCAGAGAAATACTAATACTTTGCAATGTAACAATTTATGTTAGAAAATCTAACTAGAGAATAGCATAATAAAAGCAGTGCATTTTTTCTGTGTTAAAATTCATCATTATACACAGAGACTAGAAACCTTTTGTTTCCAGGGATGGTTGATATTTCAACATGATCAGTTATTAAGGTCTTCCTTTTTAGAAGTCAGAGATGGAAAGTCTTTGATACTTGAAACAGCAGCCTTCAGAGATGTCCAGGTAATTTTAATTGGTCTAGACAGGTAATTTTTGTCTGCATAGAGAGCTAAGCCAGTGACTGGAGCCCATACACTCATCCTTTGGGAAGCACATCCATTGCTTATAGACAGAGCACAACAGACCCACTTTATCACCAAGGGGATACACAACTGCTTGTTCCAGGTCATTTCCTGACAGGTGTTTTTCCTCAAAGACAAAGCCATCATCTTGGCACACAGGCTAAAACCAGGGAAGAAGGAAAAGTAGGCAAAGAAGGATTTTTCTGTTGAAACAATTTCAACAAAATCATAATTATTGCTAAACACTAAAACATTTGGGGTCCAGTTGCTATGCAACTGTGAGGGAATTATAGTACTCAGGCTGTAGACAAAATCTACATTCAGTGGGAGAAAAGCCAACTGAATTTATTAAAGCAATGACTTTTCCACCTTTTATTATATTCCGTTACAGTCTATTTTTCTTCATAATTTTTAAAATCTTGCATAAAGTCATCAGCCTGAAATACTCAAACAGCCCTATGAGTTTGACACAGCACATATTACTCTCTTAACCGTGAATCTGTGCTTGTGGTGAGCAAACACCATCACACACACCACTACCTTCACAGATAAGCTCAATTTCAGCCATTGTAGCTTCTGTTCTTTCTGACTCCACATTACCAAAACTCACCCTATATTTTAAACACAGTGACTTGATTCGCTAGTAATTTTTTCTGTCTTATTTTAGAGATTTAAATAAACAAAAGTTCTGGTTTACTAGTTCTCAGTAAGATAAGTGTTCAGAACAGATTATCTACCAGTCCCATTGCAAAGAGAGGATGTATTTCTCAAAAACAAGCCAATCATTTACCTGCTCTCAGCTGGCATGGTTTCTGTGGCAAAGAACATTGTTCTATGTTCTATCTGTACATTCCTACAAAAAAAAGCCACCCAGCACTCAATGTGAAACATTTTCTTGCAAAGTCAAATAACTGACCTCAAAGACAACTTGATTCACACTGCGTTGGTCTTACCCCACTTCTCTCTTTATGCCCCCTCTATAGGACCCCCTAGTAAGGTCACTGCAGCCAGCCTGGGCGGCCTGCTCCACTTGGCTGACAGCTGAAAATTCCCAGCTCTGTGCCAAAAAGCTCTGCATAGGCGGAGAAAAATACTCGTAAGTTCCAGGAAGGGTTTGGGCTCGATTTGGAATCGTGATTTCTAAAAGGACACTGCTGACTACAGACACAGATGTAGCACAGTGCAAAAGTATCTCCAGCACAGAAACAGCTGCGAGCCTGGCTCCTGAAAGCTCATCTGGAACTATCAGAAGTTCCATTCTCTATTATAGCAGAATCCTACTGCACACTAAAGGGCAGGAGACTACTGCATAGTAAGTAACAAAAACACCTTTGTAATTGCCAAGTCTCTCACACATGCATCCATCAGATGCGAAGTTAAAAATAAAATAGAAGCACATCACGGTTGCCAAGCTGCTATCATTAAATGAGGTGGAAAAAGTAATTTCACAATAGAAAGGATCAGTATTGATGTGAAGCTGGATTTTTTTAAGCCTTAACTTTTAATGACTATATTCCTCTACATCTGATAGAAATCTTTACCTAGATGAATAAGAAAAAGAAAAATTAAAAGAAAAAGAGAATAGAAGAGCCAAACAAACAATATAATCATTATCTCAGGTATTTCTAATTAATTTAAATTTTTCTTATTGTGTTTGGGCTTTTTTTCCCCTATGCAATATACCACTAAGTATCTATTTTAAAGTTAAAATTAACACAAATTAATTTGTAATAAAAACATAAAATCTGATATCAGAAAATTCCTTCCAACAGGAAATTCATCTTTGCTAGAAATGCACGACTGTCCTCTTGGTAGAACATGACATGTATTATTATCTGATTTTAAATTCAAAGAATACTAAATGTGTGAAAAAAGAATAATAAAATTTAACATAGAATTATGGGTCCTCAAGAGCTGCAGGATTACATCTCAATCATGACTTTTATATAAGTAATTCTTTGAAGAAAGAAGATATTTTTAGCAGTTATTGAAGAATATCAACAATTACAATTCATTTAATGATTCAAAACTGTCAGCCAAAATTTGAAAAATTCAGATGACATTTCTTTTCTATGCTTTGAGTCACTTTGAGATCCTTAAGAATTTCCTTGATCTCTTAAGCCTTGGGTACCTATATATGCAGTTAGGGAAACAATCTAAAAATTCTTTAGTACTGATGGTCTATGTGAGGGAAAAAATTGCATTAGGAGTATGACTGAATAGCTACTCCATAGTTTGTCATGTCATAGAGTGTAAATAATTTTCAATTATTGTTGAGTTCAACAAATTAATTCCTATCCTATTCAGATCACCTCTATTGTGATGTTTCTATGACTATCAGTCATATCAGAAAGAACTAATTTAAAAAAAATCCCTTCATATTTGTTGTCATCTCTCAGGAAAATTTTAGCAGATTGGCCAAATCTCAAGAGAGCATGAGGACAAAATTACGACTTTCCTACTTTGATTTAGCAGCTAAATATCCTGAGGGGTCAAGACTGAGTTACAGTGAAGGGGCATAAGACAATAGTTGTTTTATATGCATTTAATAGTCTTTTGTTTGGAGAGTGTAGTAAGGGATTTCATATTCAAAAAGCTTTTGGAGGCAATACAATTCAATCTAAAAAACGAGAATAGCTGCTAATTACAGTATGCAATAGACCAGAACAGCACTAAAAGTGTACAGTACAGGTCAATATGTGTTTAGAATACAAGCTGTGCATTTCAAGAGGTAAGGCAAAATTATTCCCTATAATATGCAGTTGCTGATTTTCCAAGTCAACAATATTGTTCTTTGTTTAAAAATACACAAAATAGGTGAAATTTGATTAATTTGTCCCCTTTTCCTGTTTGTAGATTCTTTGTTACATACACTTGTCTGCATATTAGCTTAAAGAATGCTTCATTCTCACTTTACAAAATTCAAAATTTGCATTCCAATCAATTCTTTTCTTTCAAATCGTTCATGAAGAGGCAAAAGGTGGGAAGCCTCATGAAAATAAACTGACACACTAATTTGATGGCTGAAGCCATTTGCTCAGGATTGGCCAGTTTTGGTGTGGAGAAAACTTGCCATTTTTTTAAGCTTTGATTTTTTTTACACTTCCTCAAGTGCTAAAAAAAGCCAAATGAAAAATCCACCACAAAACTGAAACCAAACCATGCACAAAAGAAACACCAAACAACCAAAAGAAATCACAAACAAAACCCCAAACCCAACACAATCTCCGTCCTTTAAAAAAAAATAAAAATTAATGGTTCATGTCAAAACCCAGGGTACAGTGGAATTAGAAGCCATATGTACAAAAATCTTTTTCTTTTATTCCATTTTTCAGATGAATCCAAATAGGTTCCCAATTCACTTTTTATTTTGCTTACACAGGCCAGGGAGATACCTCACAAAGAAAGTTCTCCTTTTTGGCCTTATAGCATTTGAGGTATCAGGCCTTTCTCTATACATGAATCAGTCTCTCCTGTCTTCCTTATGTTTCTTTAACACTTAAAAGCATCCTGTTTCTTAAAAACTTCCGGCCATTTCAGTACCACAGCAACAGCTTCCAATATGTATTCCCTCCTCCCAGCACACACTGAGCTGCACTTACCTTCTGTACAGATCTGGTGGGCTACAGTGAGGTTATAAAAATCCACACAAGATCATTATCCCTGCATTACCAAAGAAAAATGCTCAGTATATACATTTCACTTTACTGCATTTCTTTAAAAGTCTCAAGCAGTGAACAGGCCCTTTAAAACACCCTAAAATAAAGACAGCATAGAAGAAATTTCCTCTCACCTTACACAGTCCTTTCAACAAAAACACATTTCACACAGTTTGCTGCTTAAGTCAAAGTGCACTTTTCTTGCAATTTATCTGCTGGGTTTTTACAAACCATAAATTGTCACTTTGTCACTCTGCTGACTGACAGCCCGTTGCACACTGAGCTGCAATATCCAGGGGTTTTAAACTGACAGTATATTACTGTCTAGCATCAGCAAGTCCCAGCTGATTTAAGTTGTAAATTAAATGCCCTGATGGTTGTAATACAGTGATATATTACTAGACTCAATGCAGGTTTTTCTTTGCAGTGGAAATGTGGAAAATACAAGTCCCCAGAGTCCCACCCAGAGTGTGCATATTCCATAATTTTCAAACAAGTTAGTGAGAAACCTGGTCAACAGAGGCTCTCAGGGAAATAAAGTTATGGAGCCAGAGGATATCAGCTGTGAAAAGCAGATGCTGAAAATGCTCCTGGGTTGACAATTCTCCTGTTTTTAAATACTAAGACAAAGGTTCTCATGAACTAGCTAGTAACAATCCTCAAATAAATTCTATTTTGAAGAGTAGTTGCAACAGAAAATATGACATCAAAGCACACAGAGGTTCTTTTTCATTTAAAGAGGATTTTCAGTGTTTAGGGATCAAAAAAACCCAAAGGAATAATTCCTAGTCCTTAAGAATTACCAAAAATGCCTGTGTAGTGCTTCATTTTTAGTTTTACTGTGAACAGTAAAATGAGAATTTAATTTTCAACATTTCTGTTAGCATTTTATTTTCTATGACTGAATTCTAGTTTTCAAGAATCAAAATCAGTGTTTTGAACCTTGGAGTTAGCAGAAGGCTGGCTTGTTTCTTTCTTTCTGTTTGTTTACAGAATATATTTGTTTTGGGGCTCAGTGCATGTGGTATTTTCTTTTAAAGCACAAAAATGTAATACACATAACAAGAATTTATTTATCAGCCTTCTCTGAAAGCTTAAACAGTTCCAATAGAAGACTTTTCCAAACTTCTCATGGCTCATACTTTCTTTGCCATCCTAAAATTACAGTATTATCACTTTAGCTTGTAATGGATTCACAGTACAGTTCTTCACAGTATTTCTCAAGACAACTTGCCAATTTAGCTTTTTTTATCATACCGAGGGCAGTTGGGGTACACTTGCTTAACGAAGATCAAAAGCCTGCTTTTAGATGGGTGCAAAAACAAAATCTAGTACAAGG
This sequence comes from Zonotrichia leucophrys gambelii, assembly GCF_028769735.1. Taxonomy (NCBI): domain Eukaryota; kingdom Metazoa; phylum Chordata; class Aves; order Passeriformes; family Passerellidae; genus Zonotrichia; species Zonotrichia leucophrys. The sequence goes on along the minus strand of NC_088175.1, from coordinate 37,541,385 downwards.
CTGTAATAAAGCATGGTATTTGAAAAAAATTAATCCAGGAACAAATCTTAGCAGCTTTTACTACAAAAAATGTATTAATGTAAATATTTTAGAATGCAAATCTGATTCATTAACTAGGGAAAAAAGTCTATAAACAGCCAAATATTCATTGTTCTGGACTGCTATGGCTGGCCAGGTGAATTACTTGAGAAAGTGAGGTCATGTAAACTCTTACTATTATTATTATGTATTTCCTCAAGAAGATAAAGAAGAGCATTTTTTCTTGGTTGTATGTTAGTTCATGCAAACCTTGTTTCAGTTTCTGTAAATACTAAAAACAATCACTTCCAGTGGAAATGGTATTATTCACAAGCCAGAGCTATTGGTCAAATGGTAAAACCATTGGAAGTCTGTATGGGATCACTATTTAGTACTTATGCCACCTGCCAACCCCAGTACATTATAAAGGAGGCAAAAAACCACAGGCCTCTTTCTGAGTCAGATTCCTGGGTGAGAAATTTCACTGCACCCTTGAACAACCTGGGTCTCAAAATCATGACAGTGTAAGAATTATGGAAGGGGCAAGGTGGAAGCTGAAAATGCTGCAGTATTCATTATTTCTAAAGGTTTGAATTACCATAATTTCTGTTTCCATGGTGATTTTAATACTGATGTAATTTTTGGAAGATCTCTGAAACTCATCTATAGGTAATGAAATCTGTTTCAGCCTTCATCCCTTAGGCACCTGAAGTTATGTTTTCATTCTGTGGGTATAAATTTCTTGGACATTAATAAAGATAGCAGTTGCTTCTTAAAAGTGACAGAAGCTTATTAATAAATACTGGGCTTACAATGTTGACTATAATAAAGTAGACTTCCCTAAAATTAAATCATGCATGAAAACTAACAGACCATTTTTGCAGAAATCATTCCAAGTGTGGAATCATAGACAAGGATCATAAGGATAAAGTATGTGTCACTCGAAAAACAAGCATATTCACATAGAATCCAGTATTCTGAGTTAGGCTATACATTGCTGCCCTTGTATTATTTATTTTTTACAAAACCAAAGTTTGTATAACACATTGGGGGAAGAGGGGAAATACAAGCTTAAGGCAGTTCTAGCTCCTGATGCTATTAACTTTGGACCAATATGGTATAATGACAGCTAACACAGCATGGATTTCTTTTTCCTTAATGAATGGAAGCACCATGTTAGCACAGTACCATGAATGCTTGAGAGTAGAAAAGATGATGTGTCAATTAGCACCTCATCAACATTTAATCTGCTGTTTGGGTTTATTTCTTTCCCCCTTCTTTTCTTTTATTTTCCATAAGGCTTTGCATTTACAATAATCTCATCTGAAACGAGTCTGCTTTCTTAAGACCCAAAAGTTCTAGCTGCTGACATTTTGACTTCTGCAGCAGATGCAATCCATTTTTCAATTCCAGCTTAAAATTTAGATAGTAAAGCACTGCAAATAGACTAATGTCTTGTACTTATTTTCCAAGAACTGGATGGAGAGAACATTTTCATAATTAAAAGACATCAAATATTGAAATAATGAAACCATTTTCCTGGGATACTATACATGCATATTATTAATTTACAGAGCAAAGAGGGGGTTAAGATAAGCAAGGAAAGTGAAGAGAAGTATTTAATTTATCTTCCATTTCAATTGCTCAAGTTTATGTATCATTGGTATCACACAAACTATTACTACTTGTCCCATGGATGGGTCTAAGGAGATTAGATAGATAGATAGATAGATAGATAGATAGATAGATAGATAGACAGATAGATATATAGATAGATAGATAAACAGACAGACAGAAAGGGTAGCTAGCTACACAGGCAAATAATTAGGATGAAACATACATTATATTTCATTGTAAAATGTAAGTTTTACACTGTAAAATGATTTTATTTAATTAGGATCAAATCAACAAGATGAAAAGATCTTACTTGGAAAGTCAGTACTGCACAGAAAGGCTTATAAAATCCCTCATGGTTTTGTGCATAAAAAACATGTTTTGACTTTTCTGGGGAAAAAAAAATCCAAACCCAAAATAATTATGTCTTCTTAAAAGTAATATGCGGCATAAATAGAAACAGCATTTGTGAATGAAATGATCATTGCAGAGATGCATGGAAAGGCATGAATCGGGGCTTTGGATAAATTGCCATTCCCTTTAAATGGACTGGGGTCTCTCCTGGGACATGCACGAACCCATTGCTCTGTCAACTGTCGTGACTCGAAAACACCATGAGCAAATACAGTAAATAAAGAATCTTTAGGAGTCAGCCGTGTTTTTTTCACTATAGGTCATTTCTTGGCCAGTGTGTCTGAGGAAAATAGACTTCATGGGCTAGGTAACAAGGCCTGAGGAAAGATCTTCAAACTTACATAATTTAAAATAGACAAATGTTGTCATTTGAGAAAACTTGCTCTTGTGAAACACAGTGCACCTGTTTGTATCAAGTGAATTTAGGAAAAGTTAATAGAATTGGCTCAATTCTTATAGAACATCATACAAAATCACAGCTCTTAAAAGCACTGCAAACTGCTGCCTTCCAGAAAGACTTAAAGAAAATATTAATTTCTCCATACACAATGATGATCAACAGAGGCTTGTCAGATGAGATCATCTTAAAAAGGTAAACTTTGTTACCTATATTCGGAATCAGTCTTTGACAGGCTTTTGATATTTTTGCCTTCTTCCCTGACCATTCTTCAGGACCTTTTTCATCTCATTTACCTAGTAGTAACACCATGATTATGTTTTACAAATGCAGTCAATTGTTTGGCCATTTTTCACTTACCTGGAAGGAACATTGGTCTTGACTTTTGTTTCCAAAATTGTGTGAGTTAACAAAAGCTAATGGTGTAGCTCATATTTGAGGTCCAAAATTCTAAACATAATGTCATAAAACAAACCAAACCAAAACAAAACAAAAAAACCCCAATGAACCGAAAAAACCCAACAATTTTCTGGCATTATCTGGTTATTTATAAATGGATTATACATTTCTTGTCATGACAAAAAATTTGTCATTGTTAATACAGCATACTGCCTTGCAAATATGAAACTACCCCAGTGGAGGTATCTCCTACTGTCACCCTCACACATGCACATGGCTTGTCCAAGAAGTTGTCTGAATTCAGGCCATTTTTTTTTCTAAAAGTGGGCACCTGGGTCCAAAAAAAAAAAGCTATGTCTAAATAAGTTCTCAATTAGCGCCTGCACACAGTCATAATCTGTTATGCTCTGAAGGAATAAATAATCAAACTAGGTACTCATATGGCTTTGTTGCAGATGCCAGCTGGCTGAAGGAAGCATTTTATCCAATCTGCAGAAGCAGGCTTTTGCAAAGAGTAATGTTATAATTTGTCATATAATCTGATATATGTCATATGCAGGCATTAGAACCTATCAACATTCTCTGGTCTTTGTCTGAAACACTGCATCCTCTCCTAAAGTAATTGCTACAGTACTATTAAATCCCATTTTTTATCCAAGGTAAATACATCCTTATTTCATAGTTTTTGTCTGCAATTTCAGATCTGGTTTGTTGTTGTTGTTGTTGTTGTTGTTGTTCTGGTGTTTTAAATTGTTTTGGTAGCAAAGTTATGCTTGCATGATAATTTTGACAGTGTTTTAATCGGTTAATATATATATATATATTTTTAATAAATGTTTTGCTAAATCATTGTTATTTAAGACAGAAGCATGTTATGTGGATTGCAATACATTTTTTATGACACAATCATTCATTTTCAGGCAGGAATCTGCATAAATAAGAGACCTGGATGGCCTACTCCTTTTGTCACCTAGACTACACTCTTCTGTAATTGATTCTGTTCACCATATTCTTTAATGTTCTTCCACTGCACTGTCAATTTATTCAGAGGACGGAATTACCAGCAATGCTGTCTCCATACAAATATTGATCTTGCTGTATTTTTTGATATTCGAAAAAAATATTTTCCTTATTTCACTTTGTGCTGTTATTTGCAGATCTGTGTAGTAAGTTATTAATAACAATCCCCTCATATACATCTACTTATTTATCCTGAGGTGCACTAACACAAAGCATATTTACTTGGAAGGCTGGCTATATCACTGGCTGTGCTATATTCTATACATTGCATTTGGTGGTGTTTCTATGTTTCACTCTAAAAAATTACATCTCAAAACTTGTGGGACAAAAGGTTATAGCTGAGTATAACCTAGCACAGAGACAAGTGCAGGGAGACATGAGAAGTTTTTGAGATGTGAAGGGCAATAGCAAAAAAGAAAGGTTATAAAAAATTTTAAATTATATAGATTATTTGTAGAAATAAGGGGATTAATTTAAGATAGGGAACATTTGAATACCAGGAAAAATTCTCTTAGGATAGGGTTCCTGTTGGCATAGAACTTTTCTTTCCAGAAGCAGATGATCTGTCACTTGAAATGGTTTTGTCTGGGCAGCAGAATATGTGGTATACAGGAATCCTCCTGACAGCAAGATGGATTTACATTTAAAGATACAATTATCTCCTAACTTCCACATTTCTCTGAAAATGTGTGTATCTACATGAAAACAAATGTGCCTTTCAGTCCTTTCTCAGTCAGAGATGCACTGCACCACACTCCTGTACTAGTGTCTCCATTCAACCAACTGTAACCTGACTAAATACTGAGTCATCATTGTGAATCCCAATTTACACATAATCTTGCCTGTTGTCCCAGAAAATCCTATAGGAACTGTTCAGGATTGCAACTGACTGTTAATCATTATTGCTATGACTATGGAATAACACTATTTCTCTTTAATTTCCCATGCTGTACACACAGCTCTCTGCAAAAAGGATGATGTTTCCCACTGGAGAAATGACAGCTCTCTCACTGGCTGACTATTAACGACAAAAGCACTTCATGCTGCCTTGGTACTGATGACCTCCCTTCACAAGGAAACTAATGTTTCCTGTTGTGTGACAATTTATTTATTCAGTTCTTGTAAAAAGTGCCAGAAAGTAAACAGCAGACAGCAAGCTTCATTCGAGAAATTGGCCTTTCACATATTTTCTTCCTTAACCTCCATTTCTTCAAGTACTCATACAATATCAAAATACTTTTTAGGAAGCTAAGAAACATTGCTGCAATCTACATTATGTAAGTCATATCACCAGACCAGCATAACAGCATATAAACTGTTATTGAAAAATACTTTGCATAACATGCAGACACAGTCTCTAGGGAGCAGAATGATAAACACAGATGAGTGATCAGTTTAGAGAAAAGGCTGAGGAGCTGAACTTGGTTATTCTTATGGGCTTCTTCCAACTTGAGATATCTTATGCTTTAATACACAGAGATTACTAAAGATATTTATATTTTCTCTTAAAGAACTGAGTAACTCTGAATACAGGCTTAAACTGTCTTTGATTGCAACCGGATCAGATTTGGGTCCATAATCCTTACCTAAGGCTGCTAGATAGCAAAGTGTTTATGTAAGTAATTTTCTCTATCTTACATAAAGTGATTCAGAAAATAGACAATATCACATTAAAATTATAGGAGAAGCACTACTCAATGAGTCATTGTATATTTTCAGAGACTAAAAATGGGAAAAAAACTTCCATATTTGAATACCACAAAATAAACAGAGAGGAAACAGATAATTAAAAGCAAACAATAATTTAAGAGCAGTGCCTCCAATAAACAGTGTGAAACTTCCTTGGTTTAATAAGATCAGGACACTAAAATGAAAGACAAGAACACTGCTTCTTGGACTAATAGAATGGTTTGGATTGGAAGGGACTTTAAAGACCATCTTGTTTCAATTACCCTGCCAGGGAAAGGGACACTTTCCACTAGACCAGGTTGCTCAGAGCCTCATCCAGCCTGGCCTTGAAGAAATGGAGCATCTGTAGCTTGTCTGGGCAACTTCTGCCTGTGCCTCATCATCTTATTTTCAGGCTTCCTGCACAATAAATTCATTATAATTTTTAAATATTGCAATCATTATGTTTTAATAGCTAAGATGTATAATGCACAGCGCTAAACAGGCACTGCGTATGAGCTGTGACTTCAACTCAAGAGTGATGGCCTAAGTCACAAAAAATAAAAACAAGGGAAAATTAAACTGTGATGATAGGAAAAATCACAGGTGAGTGAAAACCAAAACTCTCACATCACAGACATCATCTGTCTTCCTTCCTTCCTTCCTTAGAAGGTCCTTCCAAAGCCTCAAATGCATTGCATAACTCAAAAACTAATTAGAAAATTAATAGGGCACAAAATCCCTGGCATAAATGTAATAAACCACACAAGCACCTCTTGACAATGAGTCCATCAAGGTCTTGACATGTGAGTATCTGACAGCTATAGATACAGTATTCTCAAGCTACCTGAAGTCCATTCAAGTCAGTTCCATAAACTTATACTATAACTCAGAAAATAATAAGTTTCATTCTGTTTTGAGAACTGGAGTTCTTTCATGTGCCTCAAATATTTTTTTCTATGCTTGTATCAGTATCAATCAGAAACAATAAAGTCACTATGTGTAAATAATAGAGTACCTAAAGCAGTGCTGAAATTCTATCCACTACATTTGTAAAAGACTTAGTGTACATACAACTGCATGTTTTGAATTTGTGCTTATTGCAGGAATGTCAAATATTGGATTGACTGCTTGTGCTATGGAATCTTATGTCAAACTTCATACTAGTGGGAGCAGGATCACTTCCAGTGGGTTATGCTGTAAACCTTGACCACAGCATTAACTTGTTACCATGTTCAAGTAATCGATTCCCCCCTAGGGTTTCTGTTAAATGAAGGGAAAATAAAGAATTATGAGTATATCTGGTTAATACATTTTTCCTTGCACATTTGTACATCAGAGTGCTACAGCAATGGATCAAACTGCATTCTGACATCACATGCTTTAGGTTTTGTACCATTGTACTCCATCTGTACCTGTAAGAATATCTCATGCTTTTCAGCTTTGTTTCTAAATGTAGAAACACCATAATGCAGTAACATCTGACATCTGACTTAGTAATATACAAATTTTCTGGGGTGTGAAAACCATAACCAGATATAAGTACAAATTAGGAATGGGAGCTGAAGAATTTCTGCTCCTATAACACTGCTGAGGAGTTATGTACTGTCTTTTAGATAAGTTTATTTTTCATGAGGTAACATTAATTAAAATAATGAATGAAACTAATTTCACTTTATTATAATTAAGAACTTCAAATATTTATTTTGCTGCAGATAAAAAATGCCTTTTAAGAATTGAGAAGGTAGTTCAGATGCAAAAATGTTTATTTATCTACCAATGTTCTACCGTATTGCTGGCAGACAATCTGAGTGTACCTACCACTTACCAGTGGTGCTCTGCTGGAAAAAAAAGTATCCAAAACATTGAGAAGAAAGATAAGAATAAGAAAACAAGAAAGGAAGAAAGCAAGTAAGAAAGAAATACTATCTTATTTATCAACTCATTTGAAGTAGCTTGTAGTCATGGTTAAGGTATTATAAATCTGATTATGAGTTACAATAGGTGTCAGTGAAAGTATGACTAATGTATTGAACCAAATGGCTACTGTCACCAACCTTTAAGAGTTTGTGGTAGTTTTCATTTCTCATGTTTGTGGTAGTTTTCATTTCTCATGTTATCACGATTCTCTTGAGCAAGGGTTGTGTCTGTAGGAATTCTGCATGTGGTCTCACAAACTACTCTGAACACCCCCATTATTATATCCATAATTCTGCAATTGTTTTCCTTAGTAAACTTTATCCTGCGCCTGAGAGCACACTCAGCTCTTAAATTGAAAAATAGACAATAAATACTAGAACTTGTTACAAGTCTGTGAAAGTATCTCCCTAAACTGTGTTTGGTTGTTGCAGTCTCTGAAATTATATAGCTTTCCCTGCAGAATCCTGTCTATCAACAGAGGCTATTTCCACACTACATTTTGTCAATGCTGACTTCAACTAGTTTCATTGCCACAATGTACTTTGAGAAACTGCACTCTAGTGTAGATTTACAGCTTACTCAGACTAGCAATGCTACTTATCATACATCTAAATATGCTGTATTTACAGTGTGAACAAAATGAGTGTACTATGACTAGTTCAGTGATCATAATCTAGAGTGCTATAAATAATATATATTTTGTATGCAGGCAGAGGATAAGCCCACAAATTAGGGTTGTGTGAACTGTTTTTTCAGGTTTAAATGGTCACAAAACAGCAAGGTGATGTTGCCATCAGAACATTTGTAGAGTAGACCTGGAATAAGTTGGTACAAGTTAATATGGGCTCTGAATGAGGGGGACAAGGGCAGTTGTACTACAAACATCCTTCAAACTGCAATATGGAAAAGTAAAGCTGTGCAGATGAGGACTAACCTGCCTCGAATCTTCTCTGCCTCGGAACATCCCTAAATCAATCCCTAAGTGTGGAATGTTATTTCTCATTGTTTTTAAATATAGAATTCTTGCATTGTCATTTTTAAAAGCGAATGCAAAATATGCAATTATTTTGTGAGTCATAGCTATGATGCCTTAACTATTTGCATCATTCTGATAGAATGATACTACTGTTTTTTCACTTTTTTCTTACATATCTCTGGGTTAGATCTTCACAGAGTCTTAACACATCATGGCTTGCATACTTTTGTCTTTATGCTTTACTATGCATCTCTAAAATACATTTTTCATTCCATATCAATAAAGTGATTTGAAAAGTCTAAAACTTTTCTACTTAGTTAAAAATTGAGAAAAATAAAAAATAATTTTTTGATCTTTGATGTCTTTACCCCTTTTTTCTTCTCCAAATCCAATGTGGATTCAGTGACTGCTTGCCAAAGAAGTTTCTCTCAAATACTTGGCTAGACTTTGCTACTGGAATTTATTTGTCATCGAGAAATTAAAATTCTTTTATTGCTAGACAATTCCTGGTAATATTTGTATTCTAAAAGTATAGAGCCCTTCAGTTATTCCTAATGCACTCTCACCAAAGCCAGAGAAAATCTAATCAGATTACAGTAGAATTTACTATGATTCCTATCCCTAACTAATCCAGAGATAATTGACAGTTTCTGGCATGGTCACTAGCAAGATAATAATGAGAGAATTTTGTTCATCACAATTTACAACACTTCCTCCTCTTCTCCAGGTGGTATGAGGAGAGCATGAGCAAAAAAACAGTGGAAGTGTCTCAGAGCAACCTAATGCTTTTTTTGCATTATAGATCTGTTTCTTTTCACTGATGTCATAACAAAACCAGCATTAATTTTACAATCAAAGCTTAATTTTGTGCAACATCAGCAGCAACTATACAATGTATTTTGGAAGGTTCCAATGTGGGATAAGTATTTTGCATTATCATTCATTTTGGTTTGGCTGTTTTGTTCAATTAATCATTGTCTCTAACCCACCTGAAAGAGAGCCACCAACATCTTAGAAACATGAATGACAAATAGGGAATATATGGAGATCTGCCAAGCTGACATCTGAGAGACTCCTGAGCTGAGGAAATACTGTTGACAAGAGGTCAGAGACAGCAGCATTCTTGGAGAGACAGCAAGACTTCCACTATCAAGTATCAATAAATAACATGCTAAAGAGGAGAATATCTGTCAGCAGCTGTTCTTCTGACTATGTTTCTCTGTCTCTCTGTGTCTTTCTGTCCCCTAGACTATATGATCCTGTTGACCTCTTCAACTGGGAAGAAGTGCAACAATTTACTGAGCCCTGCCTTGCCATGTGTTTTTCTTTCCATCAGAATGGCACTTTATGCATACAGAAAAGACTCAAGAATATAGGAAATTTCAAATACTATAAACTGCTCACATAATATGTGTTCTTTGGAGGGATTTATACTATATTTCTGAAAGTTTAAATGCTAGCTACTATTGTCTCAACCAAAAGAAAACCAATGTCCACATGTATGAATAAAATCCCATGGATTTTCCTTTATCTTTACATAAGAAATTATTTTCTTCTCCCCTTATTCTACCTATATTTTGAGCAAGTGATCTGCATTTAAACTGTCTCCATCAAGTTTCAACTTACCCAGGTATTATCAATCAGAAAAAGTGCAAGACAATCAAATTACATCCAGCATGGTCCTGCTGTCAAAAAATCAACTGGCTGTGATTGATTAATAGAAGATTGCATCTGATTTTGTGGTGCAAGTTCTTCCCTCAAAAAATTTAAAGTTGTTTAACATGTTTCTGTCAGCAAATCTTCTCAGCTGACAATCTTTATGGAACAGCCATCTGTTTTTAGGGATTATAAATACTTTATCAAAATATTTTCGACATGTTTCTCCTCCAAGATGATATCTTCTTTTCAACAGATTAATGTCTTAGGGGTAACTGCAATACCTAAGTAGGCAGTCAGAAGATAAAGTTTAAGATTTATCTAATTTGCCAATAAATGACATAGCCCATAGCCTCAGTCCATTTCTTATTTTCATAAGGGATATGAAAATATTATCAACACTTTCAGAGATGCTGCTTTTTTATTAACACACTATAAGGTCATGCTAAATCAAAACTAAGCAGAATTTAAAATGGTTGATTGGAAGTTGCATCTTCCCTCTTACCCCTCCTTCTGATTTACCACAGATCTGTCTATTTCTTGTCTTGAGACTTTTCTCTCATTTCAAGAATAATTAGAATTCAGGTATTTTAGGCATCCATCTTACAGATGTGATAGTAGTTCAGAGTCTGTGAAGACATTGGCTTGGCTGTCCTGCAGTTATCCACACAAATGAAACAATTACCATCTCTTATTTTCCTACAGTGACCAGAAGCATTAGCTAAATCAGGACCCATTTTGCTAAACAAAAAATAAACAAAATTCTTGACATGTAAATGAGCAAGTACCGACAGGAACTAAGAAAAGTGGATGAAGAAGAAGAATGATTTTGCTTTAAACAATTCTATGAGTAGATTTAATTTGTTAGCAGAAGGGGAGAAGGAGTATCAGGATGCCATCCACCCACTGTCAGGTGGATATTTTTTGTGGGAAAAATTTTGAAGGTGACAAGACTTTTTTTTTAAGCAAGTCTTATATTAACTTTCCTGAAAGTTAACTTGCTTCTAGCTACTTTGTACCACAGTGACTTCAATTCTGCTCTTCTGTATAATATATACATATAAAGATATGCATGTATTTTAGAGAAAGAAATTTTTTCAATTGTGCCTAGAAGGCATAAAAAAATAGTGCTATCAAAGACTGGAGAGCTCCTCCATCTTTCAGAAATATAGTTTCAACTAAATCATTTCTAATTGATCACTGTTTCTTAATCTGTTTGATTTTCTTCTTATCTTTTCCTCTGAAACTTTTCTATATGGAATACTGGAGCCTTTCACTCTGCTTGTCTCTTACATGCATTTATTGTTTTATGCATCACAAAGAATATGTTTTGTATATAGCAATAAAATGGTATCTGAAACTGCGACTATTCATTTTTCCCATTATTTCCCACTTAGTAAATACTGTAGTAGTCTTTCAGAGAGACTGTATTATGATCACACATATTTGTTGAAAGAATAAAAACTCCCTGCCATAGTCTCCCTGACTTTGGTAACTTTTGTCCTTTGTTAATGGATATGTTCCAATCCTGTGAGTAAGTGTAAAGCTTAGTGCATATAGAAGCATTTTTAAAACTAAGAACTTTAAATCAAGATTTTTAAAAGAATGTGTTTAGAGCTTCTCAGAGGACTAAATGTATTGTTTTATAGATGGCATTTATGGCCTCCCAGGAATCTTGATGCCACTGTGGGATTTCAATAGTTTCTGACCTACAGCTGATGGGTAGAAATCCAAACTCTCTGGTTAACCCTCAGAAGCACCAACGCTTGCTTTTTGTTAATCTTTATTCTAAGGTTAAGATGAGGTGCTGGCATGCTAGGGAAGGGAAGAAGAAAGTCCTTGCATCTCTTTTCAGAGATCAGTATTACTGTGTATTGAAAACAACTGTACAATGGATACATCTCTGCTGACAAAAAAAGAATGTATAAAGAACAAAAGTACTTAATATTTTCTCTTTAAACTGTAATAAAAATACCAATGAGAATAAATGATTGAAACAGGGTTTGGAAATGTATTACATTTCTGCAAGGAAAGCTCACATTATAAAACTGTAAGTATAATTTTGGTGTCATGAATCTATTAGATTCAATGAGGCCATGATTTCCCCTCTTTTTTTTAGAGCCTGAATTTGACCACATTCTGCCTAACAATCCTTCTGTTTAACCGTGGCTGAACTGCACGACAGCACTGAGAGGTGAGAAAGTGTCAGGCCACATGCCATGGGTCTGACCTGTGTTTGTTCTCCATGACCTGTGAGCGTGCGGTGCTGTGAGAGCACTGTCTCCACCTGGATTTCTGTAACGGGGTACAAGTGCTGCTGAGCTTTTCATTTTGTTAAGTTAGGCATTGCTTATGAGATTCAGTTTCTGATTGAACACTATTTTCTTTATCTCATAAGCAGTGTTCCAGAGACAGATATTTGCCAGTGCTTATTGTCTGTACCCAGGTTTGAATTGAGTTTATCTCTGGATCACCTGCGTATTTCTGAAGCTGAGACAGTATCTCAATCACACATTGCTTTCTAAACTTTTGAGCTTAGAGCCAAAAAATGTTAGCACATTGTTTAGAGCCTTCCAAATATCTGTGACTGGAATCTAGGAAAAATAAAACTTTCTTTGGACAGATTTGCACATGTAGAAAATAGCAAAGAAGGGCATTTTAAATTGCCATATTTTTCATGTCGTCTTTGCATATGAATTGAATAAGTATTTTGGCAGCAATAAAAGGTAAAGTTTCCTGCTTTAGTCATAAGGGGGGGAAGAGGGCCAGAGGGAAATTTGTCCCTCTTTTGTTTCAATCCCAGTGATGGCTGACTTGCTGTAGAAAAGCAGGAGTAACTAGAGGGGGAAAATGGCATGACCCTGGAAATTATTGGAAAGGTTACTGCATAGATCTATAATATTTGAGCTCTGGCGACTGAAAGCATTTCATGGAGCTCTATTATATCATTCATAAGAGAACTACTGCAAATTTGTGAAACAAATATGTTTGTAATAACAATGCATACAACTAATTTTGAACTGTAGCTATACTCTGCCTAATTCTAGTTTCAAAACCAGACAAATTTAAGCAAGCTTCCAAGTTGCCTGGTAACAGGCAGTTGAGAAAAGGTAATGGAGACCAGAGAGAGCTAAAGGTATTTAATTTTCTTCCATGTAGTTGACATCAGACAAATTAGAATTACATCCTCAGAGTTTAAGCTAACTCTAGCTATTTATATTAAAACCAATATTTTAAGAAAAAAAAAAAGAGCTTTAGTAGAATTTGGAATTGGATGTAGAACCCCTTTCCACAGCAAATCAGAAACCAAGTAATTGGTAAAAGGCTTAGAATTTCCGAACTCAGCTTCAATTCATAGTTTAGCTGACCTCATATTTGTCCTGTGATATTCGGACATTATCTGAATGTCGAACATTTAACAAAATATTTCTGATACTATCTGTGCTAAAACCAATTGTAACTAAACAAGAATAATAAAGACAACAAAAAACCCTAAAATTACTAACATGCAGCACTATTAAACTGAAGTTTTCACAGGAGCTGATACATTTTCTAAGTCTAAGAAGTGAATGTAGATTGAAAGAAGAGAGAAACGCTGTAATGTGGTGTGGTAACAGCAGCATTGATAAAATAAGCAAGGCAATTGCTTACTTATACTGAGTAAGTCTCACTTGAAACATTACAGTAATCCTTGGCCTTTCCATTTCAAAAGCTTTATTAATGAAATGGAGTAATTATTTTAAAGAAATAAACAGGATTTAAGATTTGATCAATCTAATCCATGAAGTGTAGATAGAAAAAACGCTCATGCAATCAAGAAAAAAGAAAGATGAGCTGACAGAAAATTAGTGTTCAGAGCCATCAGCAAAGCATAAATTATTATAGGAGGAAAATAAATATGATGATGAGTGAAACATGACAGAATAGAAACCAGAGAAGTTAGTGCCTGAGCCATGGAAATGGAGATTTATATGACAGAACGAAAAGGGAATGCATTATCCAGCCCTGTTAGAGATTGCATTTCATCTTTTTGCTTTATTGTACTGGAATTAGGCAGAGCCAGATTTGATAGAGTGGGGGGTTTCTAGGGCCTAACAAATCCCTGTCTGCTCTGATATACAGTAGTCTGTGGTGGAGTCTCAAACAGCTCCTAAGTGCTCAAACAGTTGATGCTTTGAGAAAATCTAAAATAACAGAACTGTTTGTGGCTTTTTACTGAAAGGAACACAAGGACAAAAACAAACTTCTTCCACCCCTACTAATGGAAGCAAAGAAGAACAATCTTTGGAGGATTATAAAACTCCCATCTAATCCTAATGGCTAAAATGGATCTCTGAGGACTAGATTAAGTTTGATGTTTTTTCTTAGCATTAAATTCAAGAAACTAAAGAAGAATACAACACACGGAAATTCAAAAATGCAACATTTAAGTGGTCAAAATAGTTAATGAAAAAATTGAGTTAAATCTATCCTAATAAAATTAAAATGTTAATAGGATAACTATTTAGATTACAGCAATTGTAAACCAAACTACCTTTGTTAATTCTAATTGTTCCTAGAGGGAAATGTGACTCAGGAAAAAAATCCTTGTAAATGTACAAAAGCCAAATTGAGAATTCACGAGATGTACCTAAAACATATATAGTTAGTATAATTTAATTTTCTAAAGCAAATTCATTTCAAAACTGCTAAAATGTAAAAGTAGTCAATTATATTAGCTTAAGAATCAGAAAAAAATTAGTAGTAGGTAAGAAACTTTACAAAACAATATATAGTGCAATATATAGATTATGATTTAGCATAATTTATAATACAATTACAGTATTCCATAAGATTAAGAAAAAACATCTGTATTACTGTAGGTGATAGATTGTGAAAAATATTACCAATATGGTTTTAGTATTAATATTTATGTATTTTCTCAACAATCAGTGATTATGTATTGCTAATGACTGACTCAGCTCTTCAACTGAATCTTCTGCTGATGTGAAGAAAAATAAACTTCATATGTGTAAAAAATTTTGTTGTTGAGCTAGCAAAGAATAGCCTGAAGAGATAGTTCTTGTGCTGTATTCCAGCTAGATTTCACAGAGCTGCAAGGAACAGGTTAACATATCACTGGCTTTATGAAAAAATTAAACTTTTAAATACCAATTGGCCAACTTGAGGTTTGAAACAAATTATTACAATGAAGCTGTTAGCAGTCAAATAACTAAATAATATGTATTCAGGCAGGTGAATTTCATCAAAAGAGCAAATCGAAGATGAAAGGATACCAGGTAAGGGACTAAGGCTATTAGTGGGAAAATTTTTACCATCTTTTTGAAAGCAAATTCATTCTTATGTAGAGTGGAAAGAAAAAAAGGAAGCAATTCACCAGTCAAATACAGCAGTAGTTTTGGAAATTTAAGCTTTATCATGAACAATGTACAGGAAGAAGGCAATACTTCTCTAGTGAAGCATAAAAGCAGTAAAACAGGGTAGTAATTATGCACAATAGTGACATTTTCACAAAGTGAGTAGGAACAGAAAATGGATGTTGAACAATTGTTTAATGTAATAGGAGGGAAAGGAAAAATTGCAGTAAGTTTGCTGTTATGACTTTCTTCTTCAATTCCTATGCATATTTTTTCTCATGTTTATAATTGCTATCTCAGATCAGAAGCTGTTGAATAACATATATTTTTATCCAATAATAAATAAGATTATTACAAACATTCAATGTGAATATCCATCTGGAAGAAGGGTCAGGTGGACCCTCCACAATCCTGCCCAGGGCAACCTACAGAGCATGGACAGTAACACAGAGACTATGGGTCATTCTGAATTCATCTGCCTCATTGCATGGATATGATTCCCAGTTAGAAATCCTGATTTCTGATTTTTTTTTTCTCTGATTTTTTCATTTCCTCCATGTGATGTGGTTTGCTATCTCAAAATTTATATGTCCACTGTTTTACATTCTTACAGTGTGCGTACTTTTCTATCAAAGATCAAAACCTTATTTTATTCATTCACCCTCCAATGCTCCACCATTCCCTGGCTCTATCACAACTTTAGATGATTAAAAAATTCCATAATATTTGTTTGTATATAATCATTGCCTGCTGCTGAACCAAAATTACTTTTCTAGTCTGGCAGTAGTGCATCCTCCTACTCTCCCTTTTTCTCTTTTGAAACAGGATCATTTTATGATAAGAGAAGAAAACTGCTGAAGTCATGGATATGTGTAATTGCAATAATTATTTTACTTCCTTATCTCAAAAGCCTTTCAAATGTTTCATTGCTTCCACAGCGTGAAGAACTGGAGATTCTAACACAGTTCTTACATACAAGTGCATCTAAGTGAAGGTGTCTGTGTCTACACAGACATGCAGTTAGATACATGAAAGTGTTCAAAATGAAGTTTTGTATTTGAATTTTTTAAAAAATATACTTTAGAAAGAATATTTCTGTCATAGTCATTTCATTGAAAATATATTTTGGTAAAACCTATTCAGAGAACTGTTTAAAAGAAACTCAAATGTGTTAAATATAAATTAGGGGCAAAGTGCAACCACAGAAGTCATATTACCGTATTCTGAAAATTTTGCCAACCACAGAGAGAACAGTTCTCATTTCCAAGAATATTTCTCAAGAGAGCTAAGTTCACTGAAGTCATGTACAGTGGCATTGCTGTCTTCAAAGGAATCAAAGAATGGCTTGAACTTCCAGGACAAAGTAACCTAAAGATAGCACCTGCCACTGTTGCCTGCAGATATGGCAGGGTTGGTGCTACTCAGAGTGCATAGCAGTTTTTCTTTATCTGATACTCTTGAATATATACTCAGAATTATATGGTGCCTTCTTTTCCACTGTAATCAATGTGAAATCTTGCAAAAATATGGTAAGAATGAATATTTCTATCTTAGCCCAATTTTCAAAGTCTAAACTAAACAGAACTAGAGTAAGGTAAATTAGAAGTTTACAATATTTGAAAAATGTAGCACAGATTACACCTTGCCATTTTGATCTCTATTGCATCTTGCTTTTTCCACAAAGTGCACCAAGATTTAAGAAAAAGGCAGCTGAGGAGAAGGACATTGCAAATAATTTTAGTAAAAAAAAAAAGTAAAAAGAAGGAAAAAAGATGATTTTGGGGGTTTTGGGGAAGAAGAATAATAATTGTTGGAAACGGGAGACTGGAAAGCTATTTATATTCTTTGCATCACACTCACAGTTTTCATTATTTTTAATAGACACTATTCATCATAAGTTTTCATAAATATGAGATGGTGTTCTGTTAGAAGATCTCCCTTCTTCAATTTACAGTACTTTCCTTTTTTTCTTCTTACATTTTCCCTCCCTTTACTCTTAGTTTTATGACACTTTCTTCTACAGGTCTGTGCTTATATCTGGTAAATTTTAAACAAAATATCATCATTCAGGCTTCTTTTTCCTTTATTTTTTTAATAAAGTATTCAATTTTCAGTGGTATATTCTTGCCAAATGTTTTATAGTAAGATTATGGAAACAGCGAAGTATAAAAGGAGTGGTCATCAAGAGCATTTCTCCCCAACTTCAACATTTGCTTTCACTGACAGATGGTAAATTGCGGCAGCAAGACAAATGTTTTTACTCTGGACATTCACCTTCATGTAGAGTGTGAGTGGAGACAACTGATAATGAGACATTAGAAAAGATAATGTGAACTCAGTGTTCAATACACATGAATATTTATAGGAAAAACCAGGAAGACCAAATACAAGCTTTATCTCTAATTTTCCTTTAGACTGTGAGCACAGTAAAACAAACCCTCCTCTCCACCTCAAAACTAGCATTAGTACAAGACCTAGTTATTTTTTGAATAGTGATTTGTAGTTTCATGACCACTTGGAAAGAACATGGTATGAATATAGTATCTAATGTCAATAGAACATTTGCTTTCCTGTGCTTGGAATTCCTGGTTTTGCTGGAAGTGTCATTAAGCTGCAAAGCACAGCTACACAAGTCCCACTAGGGAAAAAGGCATGGAGGAAAGGAATAAAAGAAAGCATTTTTCATGCAAAGATTTCCTTTTTTTTTTATTTTTTTATGGTATGAAATGCAGAAGAAAAACACACAGCACTTTTGCCTCTTTAAACTACATGTTCAATTGAGAATTTAGAAAATGACTCGGGTTCCCAACAGACATCATCTTAACCCTATACACTTAAAAAAATGCTGGAAAAACCCACAAGAAAACAGACACTAAAGAAGAGCAGGTTCCACTGTGCTCTCTTTGAGATGACCTTATGGGTCACTTTGTCAAAAAGAGTTTTTGAATGACTATACTCAGCACTAGCTCCTTTTTGGTAGTATTGCATTATTTATTCTCACGAGGCAGAAAAATGTAGCTATTGTAAAGTGAAGGACAGTAAATCAACTCATGCTGTTTCTCATGCTCTCAAAGAAATATGAAGTAGTATTGAGAAAATAAACACATTTTGTGTCTTTAAATATACACACACAAAAGCCCCATGACTTTCAAAAGATATTTGTACAGTATGTTTCCTTTTTTGCTTACCCTCTAAAAAACCAGGTTGTTACCAAATGAAAGCTTTGGCTGTCAAATCTGCACACAGATTTGTTACTCACACTCACGGAGGTGAACAAACTATCCTCTTTGTTATTAAATTTCTCTGTGCAAGATCCCTACCCCAGTGGTCTGTGAGTTTCCAGATGCAAAATGTGTATCTACACATATGCACTTGCTTTGTGTAAAGATTCTTATTTATTATTGATCTCCCAGTAGTTGCCAAAAGACTCAGAGAAATTCAATAGGCTATTTTGTTGTCCCTAATACATGCAAATAATGATAATCAGTTACTTCTTGAAAAGCTTCCAGTCTACTTTAAAACGAAAACCAGAATGAGAAAGGATAACGATGTAAGACACATAGTAGGACATCCATGAATAGAACATGTCCTGAAAGCGGTCCCTGACCCTGTTTTTGGTAAATCTCAGAGATACAGGTTATGCAGAGTACTTTTGGTACAGTTTATATTTACAGATGATTGCCTCATTAACTCTGTCACATGTCAGACACACAAGGATGATATCTACTATTTGGTTTTCATCTGTATTCAATCTCTAAGAATACACTATTTGTCACATTTCCTCAAGTCACTATTCCAAAAAAATGGCTGTCATGAGTGTGGAAATACTTTTCGAGATACCTACCGTACTCAGCAAATCCCCATCACCTGAAGCCTTTAGCTATCCACAAGTCAGCACCTGGTAAGCCTTTCCTTTGAGGTCTTCCAAACAAAAAACCCCAACAGCTAATTACATGTTTATGAAAACACACAATATTGTCTGAGCTTTTTTTGAGTAGGAAATGAAAGGAATAGTTGCAATGAGAAAATCAAGTTAAAACACATTTAGTTCTCAACTCAAAGAACTGCTCAACACACGACCAAATCTATCGTTGCAGTTACACATCTCACTTTGTATTTTTCTGCTGCAAAAGTTGCTGCTCTGAATTGAAAAAACCCAGACCTTTCCCTGATTCTGCCATTTACTGCTAAGATTCAATCTCAAAAATTTTATGTTCTGCATGACTTCCTTTAAATCTTTAATACATTAAGATTACTAAAGGAACAATCCAAATTACTTCCTCAGTAGTGGTGTAGTTCTTCCTCCAGCAAAATCAAAAAAATAGTCTCATTTGTACTAGAAGAAGGAAAAATTAATCTCTTACTTTGGAATGTTATGGAAGAGTGTGGAGGGACATAGCAGAGTGCCAGACTATGACACTTTCTCTAGCCTGCATCAGCAAGCAAGGTATGAGCATAACACTGCAGTTATAGCATTTTATTATTAAATAAACAAATAGAAATTTCACATATGAGTAACCCCTTCTAGATTAAAAGTTAAAAATTTGGAAATTTAAAGTTACATGTAGAACTTTGCACTGTAGCACTTTTCCATGGTGCCTTTTGTTGTTGACTAATATCTCTGACATTATTCACTCACAGCACTTTCTTAGCTTTTAGTTACCAGGTGATAATGGGTCTAAATCAGAAGATGAGAAAACAATTGGGCTAAGATTGTTTCACTGGGGAGAGAAATAGTTCTACTGGTCAAACACACAGTAGATTAGGCGCTGTGCCATCAGCAAAAATAGAAGAGATAAATGTTGGGAGACTTTGATCTATGTGATTTCATCCAGAGGACCAGGAGAAATTTTTTCTGTGCAATTTCTCTCCTTAACCTACCTAATTATGACTCAGTAAGGAAATTCTGCTGAGGATAGATCATATCAGTCTTATTTCGTTGACTTAATATTAGGCTGAAATATGTGGGTGAAGGACAGTAGTTGGTACGAGTTAGATTTTTTTTTTCCTCTCTAGTGTTGTCTGTCATGCTAGTTTTCACATCTTTCTTTTCCAATATATAGAATAAACACATTTCAAGAGAGGAAGTTCCTGCTCTAGCAACTATGGCTGAATGTTGAGGTTTTATATATGGTGAATCTGTAGTGCCTTAGCTCTACCAAGAAATATGGTGTTAAACCAAGTCATGTATACTGATACAAACAGGAGCTCTTAGTGAAAGTTTCAGTGTCATATTTAGGATTATTTATATTAATGAGAAAAACACACGAGACATCACCACAGTTAATAGCAAACATTCTGTGTCTTAGAAATGGGAAGAGCAACAGTTTTGCGCAGATGAAACACAAGGCCAAGCTGATGCATGTACTAAAGATAGAAAATAAAATAATTTCCCAATATAGAAGCACTTAGATTAAAGAAGGCTCTGCTGGGCAAAAAAGTCCAGATGGAATCCTTCACAGAGCCTGCCAGATTGGGGTTTTCCAGCATGCTTTATAAAATGAAAAAAAAGTAATATATACAACTTGATTTCTGCTAAATAGACAGTCAGGAATAAATGGTTACAGTTGTTTGGAAATCTCTTCTATGTGTGAAATTGATTCAATTTGTTCTATAAATGCATGTTTTGACCTACTTAATGTAGAGGGAAAAAAGAAGGAAAAAAGAAAAAGTAATAATGTGAGCATTTAACCTGAGCCATTGTATTTGTCATGAGGTACCAGCTGTGATGTGCTATACCAACTGCCTGCTACAGAAACTTGGAGATAACAGACTTCCTGAAACAGCCTAAAATATTAAATGAAGGTATAATTACCAGGGCTGCCTGGGTACTTGTGCTCTGGAAGACTCAGTTATTAAAATTTGCCTAAACTACATGGCAGTGAAGAAAAGGTTCCACCTAAAATCCTTGTTATTTTCAATATAAGCACAGACAGAAAACAATTGAGAGGTTCCACCCCCTTGTTTTCCAACACTAAATTATTTTTAACAGTGGGACTGTGTTTACAGGTTTTTTTAAGTCTGAAGAAGATATTTTGAAATTTAAACACAATAACCTACAGATGCACTTGAAAACTGTTGAAGTTCTGTTCCCTCACACAACCCAAACTTTACAGATTTGAGGAATACAGACTGATTCTAAACAGAGGTTTAGAAACAGAAGTATTTTGTACAAAAGAATTACTTGGGAGATTGGAGAAAAAACTCATGAGAGAAGATTAAAAAAGACATATGTTGATGAACTTTGTTAACAAATTCAACTACTGAGGTATTTTAAAGCAGTCTGGAATTTCTAAAAAAAAAATTAAATGACAACAGGATTTTTATATTTTCTAAAATTACTATCAGCAGTTTTATTATTTTAGTGTTGAATTTTTAATATATTGATGATACTCCCTCTCTTTATACAGTTCTGAAAAATTTCTTGATAGTGTAAGACTATATCCAAATGCCACACTATATATTCATTTTATTCACCTATTTGAATTGCTATAAAAAATCAGAATTAAAATGGCATACCTAGTAAAAATATTATTTCAAATTGTCATGCAGAGAGCTTTTTTTCTCTCTTTCTCAAATAAATACTAAACAATTTAAAATGCTTAAATTTTTTATTATTTTTATTTTGTTTTGATACATCAGTCACACAAAGATGTTTTTTTCATAAAAATTGTTTCCTAAAGCCTTTTAGATCTCTCTCTCTTAACAATCTATCTGTTGCAAAGACAGGAGAAGTAAGATATCTTCATAGTTTCATTTTTGCCTTGCTTGGTAAAAACTGTTGGTTCACTTAAATAAGGGAGATCAACAAATCTGTAAGAATACTTTGGACATATTCCTGATATTTATGTTTATGAATTCCAAGTCTGGGAAAAGCAACACCAGTAATATTCTAAAAAAATAAGCTACAGATTACCACTATTTATTCAGCCAGAGAGTTTTCATCTTTATTGTAAGACTATTAAAAAAAATATAAGCAAATCACATGCACCTGAAAATAGATGTATGCCAGGTGGGTATCTTCCTTAAGTCCTTTATTTATATCTCTTTGGCAAGCCTGAATATTACATTTATCTAATTACTTATGTGTGATGGCAACTAGAGACATTAATATATCTGGAGCTGTGCATGAACAATTGTCACAATTCCAGTTTGTATGCAGAAAATCTGAAACAGAGCCAGTGTTTCACAATAAGCCAGAAGCATCTGACTCTTCATTTAAACAATCCTGCTTTTATAAAGGATAAAAATGGACCTGATTCCACTACCGAGTTTCACAGTGCTGCTTCACCAAAAATTGCATAGAAATGGCTGCATGTTGATAATCAATAATAAGTAACATTTATGATTTACACATGAAGTGTCTCTGTGTTCCCTGCTTCTTGGCCAAGGCTTCATAGCAGCCTGCTCCAGTGTTTTCTTGTGTGCAGGGAAGTCTTTTTTATTTTCATAAAATACATTATAAAATATTTAGCACTATATTATGAAAGCATTATCATAAATAGTTAAAACTGTAGTTCAGTTGTCAAGATAATGGAACAAACCATATTTTGTGAGGTATCATCCTGCAGTGATAAAGCACCATTTTAATTGTGTTCCATTCGTTTATTCACTAATGTGGCAAAACTGAAATTTCTCCAGAGTCCACACTTTGAATTAAACACCCTAATTTTATGTACTGAAAGAAAGAACCAATTATGTCTCTGTTCTGCCAATGTAACTTACAGTTAAACTTCCAATAAACTTATGAAGAGAGAAGTTTTGGTTTTTCAAGACACATTTCAGCAGATTATTTTATTTTTAAACTAGCACAACTCGGCTGGTTCCAGATGTTGAGAAGACACTTCTGTTTGATGGCTGGCTGTAAATACACAGTTTATTTTTTTGTTATAATTTATGAAAATGTAACAAAGGAGACTGACAATATATAAACAGGAAACAATAAAAAAATTCAGAGCCAAGGGAAAAGACATATATCTGCATTATTTCAAAATTCTGCTGAATCAAAGTCTTTCCTTAGTAATGCTGTGCATTAAAAATAAATGAAGTTAAAATAGTGAGAATATAATGTAAAGGCAATGCACTAATTTTGAATGTTGCTAGAGGTACACTGAATTTTATATAAAGGCAAAACAATCACCTTTATCAAAACTCCAAAAAGAAACTAAGTTAGCCACTATCTACACTCTGATTTCAAACTGACTTCAGTAACTTGTAGACAGAAAGAAGCACAATTACAGCCAGTATTTTCATGCTGTGTTCTTTCCAGAGTTCTGTGTTAAAGCCAGGACTGTCTATCTGCATCTTAAATAAGAAATAGCCTGTCATTTTTTAAAATAAGATGTGTGAGAACTCTCACAATACATATTATTCTACAGCATCTGTTGTGAAATGCTCAGAAGAGGGAAAGAAATGCCTAAATACATATTTCTACAGCTAAGAACTATCAAAATTCAAAATGCCTCTGGAGACGTTTTTGAAAGGCTAAGACATAAAGTCAACAAGTATCTGGTACAATTTGAGAAATTCTGCAACATGCATCACTCTCTTTTCGTTCTTCTAATTCCTCTCATATGAAGTATTAGGGCTTCTTTTGAAACCTACAAGTCAAGGAAACTCTTTGTCTTCACGTGCAATTTCAATCTCAACTATGCTACCACTATAAAGCTAGGCAATATACCAGCCTCACTGAATAACAGGGGTATTCAAACAGTACTTATCAGGTTTAAAATAGTCAACCAAGATTAAATATGTAAGCTGCTGCCTATATAGTTCACTGATACAAAAGTTAGGAACTGCAGACAAGCCAACACACTACCAGGGACTCATTTACATGAACTACTAGAATGAATAACAGGTGTCTGAATGACTGCATTGCTTAACAAGCTTCGTGAGAAATTAACGCCACAGAGTAGCTGAACAAGAACAAGTGACAGACACATGATTTTAATGGTTCATGGAGGTCAGAGTCTGCAATCCCCTATCTGATTCTGAATCATGTTTGAATGCATTTGGACACAGAATCATGAGGACTTTTAATAATAAAATGTCCAAGTACAGTATAACAGAAATATATCTGAAGAAGGAAAGGAAGAAGTAATTCACATTTCATTTTAATTATCTGCTCAGAGATGTTAAACCAGCCAGTATAGCACCCCTCAAGCTCTATTTACAAGTTCTGTAAACTGGCAAAATATTCTCAAAAAACCAAAAAGCTTTTGTTAAAAAGTGAGCATTCTAGGATTGCACATAGATGACAATGAGCAAATGAAATTAGCAGTTCCAATTTAGGTGTTACTAGACTCACAAATCATGTTTTCTTTCTCTCTCAGATGTTTTTAAATAACATTGATGCTTCAAAGAGAAGACAATGGAGAATCTGTTTTCTCTTTGCAGCTTCCTTTTTATTTGTGAGGCTGAAGATGTCAATCTTGTATTAGCTTTTATCAGTGCACTAAAAAGAAGGGAGGAAAATTAAATCTTACATCCATCTGGCTTCATATTGATCCTGGGTTTGGGTCTGATAGGAATTTCTTTCCAACAGAATGCTTGCATGTGAGAAAAAGGGATGGATTTCATATTTAGGATTTTTCATACTTTATGTAAGTTTTAGTTATGATTCATACAATTATGATGTAATTTTCTGCCCAAAGCAGAAAAAAAAATCTTTCTTGTAATATGAGTGTGAATTAGAATCAGAATTAGAATTACAATTACAATTAATTAGAATTAGAATTAGAATTGGCAGCTTGTTCAATTGAATTCAAGGATCTTCCAAACTCTGACCAGAATTCCCTGGCAAAATCTGTGCCCTAACACATAAATATAAGCCAATGTCTTTCTTCTTGAGGTGGTAGTAGTTTCTTATAACTTCTGTACAAACACTATCTCAAAAATAAGTTTAGGTGTTCAAAACCAAGAGGTTTGGGTCTCTCTGAATCTTTGAAATAGGTTTTGATATAGGTATTAGAGAATGCACGACTCCATATAATATTTTGTAGCCTCCTTATCATCCTCAGAAATGTGATTTAGGGCTCCTTTAACTGGCCATTAGCTGTATCTCACTGTCATAATTATATCTTTTTCTAAATTGTAGTAAGAAAAGGTTTTCTCCAGGCCATGAATTGTCTTGGAACAGAAGCCAATCTGTGATATAGAAATATGAATAAACTTAAAAGAAGGGACACAGAATAAAAAGGATTTGTAAATTCAAACATGGAACTAGATAATAGTATTTATAAACCTATAAATTTTAAAGCTTACAGACTAATTTAAAGGCCTTTTGGTGATACTGCCAAATGAGAAGTGCACAAACAGGTTCCTTTGATTATCAGAGTGTTTATTTCTGAAAATTAGAGCACAGCCATGTATCAGAGGGTGTCTCAAGGCTATAATAGGTTAAATATATTCAAGAACTGAGGTAATTTAGTATGCTGAATGTCAATCAAGGCAAGGCAAAACATGAAGCAATGTGCTAAAACAAATGTGAAATATACATATGCTAAGGTGGCACAATGGAGGAATAAGTTAGAGTACTTTGAATAGTCAGGAATGTGTGAATTCAGAGGATGTACCTGCAAGCTTTCAAAATGCAGCTCTAGATGGACTGAATGGTATCTCAGAGCAAACAGCTGCCATTCTGTGACGACAGATAACATCACCCTTTAGGCACTAATTGAAAGGAGTATGTGGAAAGAGGAGGACATGACACTTACACTGTGCATTTCTGAATTTTGCATCAATATCAGGAAAGACCCTGAAATAGGAACTCTGTTTCATGGCTAACCCATCTTCTAAGAAAGTACTTCAAATACTCCCATGAAACTGAAAATAGGCAAGAGCCACAATAATACAGTTATACTGGTATAGAGTCAAAACAAAAACAAGTTGACTCCTTAGTGCTCCACAAGGACAGACTTGCCAAAATCAATCATCTGTGTCCAAGAGCCCTGTTATTTGTCTCAAAGAAAAAAAAAAAAAAAAACAAACAAAAATCTGCATTTCCTCATAAGGTGAAAGTTTCTATTTCCCTCTAGATGGTTGTCCAGATTTACTGATATTAATCCTAGGACAGCTGACTGAAAAAGGACTGTTCAATTCAGAGGTATTGAAAAATTAGTATTCCTAAGAAATGCTATGCTTTGGGTTACAATTACAGGAACTACTTTTTTGACTAGGAATGTAAAAATGCATATTTTTTGTTAATAAAATATTTTTTTTTAATACAAGTTAATAAACTCATATTAAGTCTTTGGCTTGGTTTACTTGTATTTAGAAGATGGTGTAGCTGCAAAAACTTTTGATGGGCACAAGGGACACTGGACAAAACTGACCTGACAGCTACTAAATTCTTGAAAATCTCCTCAAGTATGTCTTGCGGTACAAATACCTGGAGACAAGTCAGAAGAGTATTATTGGAAGATGCTATTAATATCTAATAATATATTATTATATAATCTTATTTATATAAGGATATATATATATATATATATATATATTCCTTTTTTTGTCATACTATTGACTATCTGCTTAAGGCTATGTAGGACATTATTGGAGCAGACCAATTGAACCACTACAGACATTATTATATTCTTATCTGAATCATGACAGAAAAGATTGGAGATTCCTACTACCCATAATTTATGTTATAACAACCAAATTTAAGAATTTATTTATATGTGCATCTGTCATATAATAAATTAATGACAGATGAAACCAAAAAGCAAGGCAGACAGGCTTTTAGATAACTATGCTTATGACTAGTATTAATTTACTTGATGGTCAGCTGGAAGTGTAATCCCTCTGACTGTTAATGTATCCTATTATATTTAAATGGAAATAATCCATCAGAAACTGTTAGGGGATCTTTTATGAGTAGCAGCTTTATCATACTTCCAAGGAAGTACAGTTAGGGAAGATGTGCTAAAGGTGAAACCTCTACCTAACCATTAGCATGGCTATTTCAAAACACATATTGAAAAGCAGGGTATCATTTAATTTCTTTTATTTCCTATGTCTAAACATTTCATTTTTGGAAAGATACATATTAATGATTTTTCATCAAATATTTGCTGTTGTGAGGGCTAGGCAAAAAAAAAAAAAAAAGTATATCAAGGTACATAAATTCAAGGTATAAATTGATCACTATGAGACAAAAAGGAATGCTTTTGCCTGCAAGGGGCAAGCAGAATCAGCTAAATAAGCAGTAACAAATTGTTTGAAAGAGTAAGAGTTGGTCAATAATTAAAATAAAGTTAGTGTATATAAACTAATGTAAGGTAAGGTGGATAAGCTAACCTAAGGTAAGGTGTATAAACTAACAATAAGATCACATCCTGACACATAACTCTAACTAAACAACCTCTCAATAACACAGTCCTTATTCATCTCAGTAAAATAGTTCCTATTCATCCCTCGAAAACATATCTAAATTAGACTTTTTTACATAGATTTTCCATGTATTCTTCCAGGTCTGGATTACAATGCAATTATTAATCACAAATTTTTGCTGAATGAAAAACCCAAAGCAATTATACATATTGCATGGTTCTTTGCTTTTTAATTCTCATCTTCTTCCTCTCTTTCTGTCTCAACATATAACTGTAGGAAGAAAAGAATGACTGGAAAAAACATGGATTATTTTTATCTCTTTTTTTTTAATGCTGCAGTATATTGTGCACATTATTAATTCACAATTTATAGTATTTGAACTGAAATTACCTGAAAGCAAAAAACCTTCAGTTAATAAAATTTAAGGAATATCAACTACCTGATGAAAATCTGAAAATACACATTAATAGAGTTAAATGTGTACAATTTCTCTTCTATATTTTATTACAAGCATCAGTTTATTACTGCCTACAAGTTTTTCCACCAAGACAAACACTGTATTGAGCTAGATATGCTTCACATACCACAGGGCCTTTGTCTCAGAGAATTTAGATTAGAAAGGCAACGATTAGAAGAAAATATACATTATTGATTGTGGTGAGAATGAGATAAGAAAGACTGTTCACTAAATGGAATTAAATTTCAAGACATACAAAAGTTCTATAGCTGATACATGAACTGAAGGTAGAGTTCCTAATTTGGAAAAGATAATTAAACATAAATCCTATCAACCCCAAACTGTAGCAACTGAAATGTAACACGTCATTTGGTTCATCTTTTAACAGTTTCTCTCCAGTCACCAAAGCTGCTACTGACCTCTTGCAGCTGTGCTGTGCAAGAAGTCACTATGGAAAACAGTGCAAATTTTTCTCAGTTCTATTTTTCTGATCACCCTAATTGGGCTACAATCAAGGACATTTGTGCATAAATAAACAACTTTAATTCTCTAGAGTCATTGGCTATATTTTTATCAAATAATTCCATTAGTTCATGTCTAGAGCAGAAGCAGTAGCATGTAGCATTAGTGACCTAATAAATAACAGAAACAACATTATTTATGGCATGACAAATATACAAACTCTATTTATATTTATGATTAATAAGAACAGCAAATAAAAATAGCAGGAGTAAGATCTATTTATTGTTAGGTTCCAAAGAGGATAGAGGGCTATAACTTCCAAATTATTCACTGAAAATAGATCAACTTGTTATATGAGTAATTGATGTCTACTGAGTAATTCCTACCACACCCCAGGATGTTGTTTCAGCTCCAATAGATCAGCAACAAATAACACAGCTTTACTTACAGATTTTCTTTGGTGTATCTGTAAGAGATTACAGAGTTATGGCATAATATAGAACATAGGCAAAGAATACACACTTGTTTATAGCACCTAAAAGACATGGATTCATATTCCTCTACAAACTTTTTCCTCCTTAAGTGCACATGGACAATGGCTGTTTTTTGATTGACAAGAATCAATGATATTAATACATGTGATCCTCTGAAAGACTATTACCTCCACAAGAAATATGGAGGCAGTGTTTAGATGATTTGACTGTGATTATTGTTCTTATGCTGGCATGAGTAAATACAGAATCATCAAGCATAACTTCTAGCACTGTTTTGCACTTGTAAAGGCTAAAGAGAGTTTGGCCTGGGTGGTATCTGAATAGAAAATGTCACAAGAACATGTAATTGCTCTTTGAGGCAGTAACAGTAATCCAGTAATATAGAAGAGAGTCTATCTTGATCATGCGCTTGTGAAACATAGGAAATACACAGGAAAAACAGATTCAGAGAGTAAATATAAAACATGTTCTCATTCAGAATCTACTGGGGTTGTCCTTAAATGTTGTTGGAGTCTTGACTTCTACTTTTCAGGCAAAATGCAGTTTGGACGATGATATTCAAGTTGCTTAACAAATTGCACCATAATTTTTCTAAAATGATTGCAACATGAATTTCTTCTTAATGAGGCATTGTACTCTATTTCATAGCAG
Organism: Zonotrichia leucophrys gambelii; assembly: GCF_028769735.1. Lineage (NCBI taxonomy): Eukaryota > Metazoa > Chordata > Aves > Passeriformes > Passerellidae > Zonotrichia > Zonotrichia leucophrys. The sequence goes on along the minus strand of NC_088175.1, from coordinate 37,511,552 downwards.
AAAAGTTTTTCCCACTTGTAATTTCTATGATGCAAGAAGTTACCCATCTGTGACAGCAGAACTTGGTTGTCTGTTAAAACAGATAGCTGCAGAATCAGGAGAAGAGTTTGCAAAACCTTTGGGATATTGGGAGTTAAAAGGTGCTCTCATAAATGGAAGCCATTATTATTTACCCTTAGTGAGCTGAGGTTTATGACCAGAGTTGCAGGGAAGCTTCTGTATGTTTTACTATTTCAAGATGTCTTAGTTGAAGTTCAGTAGGTTCAGGTACTTATCACGGAGCCATACATTAACAAAAGAGTTGGAACATATCTGAGAATGTCGTTAAACTTCAGTTGCAAGTGGAAGTGTCTTACAAAGTCTTTCTCAGAGATCAAAACAGGAAAAACACTTAGAAATACACAGTGTGAGCAAAGATTGATGGCCTCTAAGAAAGCAAAGGCAAGCTTCACCATCTGGTTAGGTTTCTTTGAAGACAAGACTACCGCAGGAGACAAAAAATGGAATTCAATGGACATCACATGTTCAGATTTCCAGAAAGGATTTGACAAAAGTCCATCTCATGTGTTGCTCTTTTTTGCTGCAAAGTGGCTCAAAAGCACATGGGCTAGCTGCCTGTTAGCGGTGTCTTACTGTTCAAAGCGCAGTGGAGAATGGAGGAGGAACGAGCTGAGCTCTGGGGGCAACTGGGCACACTAACTGCTGTGAAATGTCATCCATTGATGTTTCACAGAGCAACACCAATTGTATTTAACCCCATCTCTGCTGATTTCTAGTGCAAAGGCCAAATTTCCTTCTGGAGCACTGATTTTCTTGTGAAATTCCCATTTTGAACTGCAGGGCTTTTCTGCCTTATGTGTCTTAAGCATTGTCAGCCATTGACTCTAAGATCTACTAAAAATGTTGGGTTTGCCATTATGGAGTTTATGTACAGAAAGTGCTGCTTCACAGCAATGTTCAGAGGTTTGTGCACATCAGCAAAATAATCAGAATAAGAAGATACTGTTGAACTGGGGCCTCATCCAAAATACAATGAAGTCAATGGAAAAGTTCATATGGATTTTAATAGGTCATGAGAGTGACACGACCTTCAAGCTTCTGTTGGCTTGTAGCAGGAATAGAGCTCAACGGAGCCAGTTTTATCCATTAAAGGCCCTACGTCTTCAAGGGCATCACATCTTTGAGTTTATTTGTTTAATTAAATCCTAGGTTCTGTAGGTAATGGAGCAGATGTGTCAGTGACTTTCCTGTGAGAGAAATATTGCACCAATGCTTCAACTTGCTTTTCCTCCCACATGACTTCAAAGAGGAAGAAGCAATACTCAACTGTCTCACAAAAACCAGTCCACACATGCTGCTCATCCCGAGCCTGATGCCTACATGGCTGCTGCTCTACTGAACTACTATAACTACTATTAAATACTACTAACTACTACAGCAAAAATGCTGTGATCCATTACGGATTAAATGAAAGTGTTGCATTGTGTTGTGAGCATCCTTTCATGGTATCTTTACAGTACTGAGTACAGGAGGCTGCTTATGCAAAAGGCTTTGGAGAAGTTGATGTTTGGAGAAGGTGATCTTTGGAAATAATTTTCATGACACCTTTTTGTAAGCTATTACTAGATCTATGAATCTAATTCTTTTAGTTTATTTAGATTTTCCCAACACAAATTGTATCAACTCCATTCATTTAGACTGTGATAAATTGAACTCCTACTGACATATATATATAAGAGCTCTGTAGATTTGGACCTTATTTCTGAACATAAAATTCTTTCTGATGAGGCAGTTCCTTATCTTCTCTGAATGTACTATTTAACTACAGTCATTATTATGAGATAATCAAATTAATAACTTCATAAAACCTTTTGTAAAGGATAATAAAAAAATCTTATTTAAAAACCAGAAAGGATTAAAATCTTTGTTCAGTGCTTAAAAGGTTTCTCAGGGCCTGGAAATCAATAATAATTTATATCAGTCAAATGATATCAGCCATATTTGACAGAGTAAAAAGCCCTATGAGCAATTCAGACAAAATATGCTTTTTCTTGCTTTATACACCCCCTTTTAAGCTCTCACAGTTATTGTATTGCATTATCCATTCTTATCCAGGTAGTCCCCAGAAATATTTATCATCTTGAAAAATTTGTACAACTTTTAGAATTCATGTCCCAAGACACTGAAATAGTTCTAAGAATTTTTGTGCTTTTTTGATTACTGTTGAAAAAAATCCCAAAAAACCCTCAAAAACCTCAAACCATTATTTACATGAATAAATAATGAATAAAATTTACCAAGTAAAATTTGAAACACTTTAAGGGTTCAGTACCTTCAGAGTTACCATATTATCTCCATTGTGTCTACAATTACAGGTACAGAAGCACATCTTGATTCTAAGCATGACCAGAATTTGTCTTAAAATTCTTGCTTATGTGACTTAAGTTTACACCTATGTGACCCTTTGGCTCTGTAACATCTACTATTTTTGTTGCTATTTTGTTCAGTGGCCATCAATGTGCAAGAAAATGTCTACTGGAATTGCAAACACTGGAGACTAAACAAGATATATATTTTTTAATATGGACATAATTCTCATAATCTTATGGAAGTTTTGCATGGGAACAAAGAAGATATAAAACATCTTGATGCTTTACACTCTGTAAGCACCATGCTTTTGGGTCATTTTGAGCAACCTCTAACATATCCTGGCTCACAGCACAAACTTTTGGAGTTTTACCATTTGATCGTTTGGACCTGAATTTTTTTAAAAGATTGGTGAAATGAACAGCATTGAAAAACTTGCATTAATTAAGTTTACTGTTTTTCTAAGCTGGGAATAATATTTCTTTCCAAGAATTATTGGAGTAAAACACCCACACCATCATGAAAATCTTGTAATTACAACATATAACGTGCAATGTAAATGGGTGCATTTCTTATCTTGAATTCTGAGCAAAGTAAGTTAATATAAAACACAGTTCAGCGCCTTTTCAAAGAAACCAGGAATAGTTAAACATGTTTTAAAATGTGCTTGCAGACTGTGTCTTCACAATAGTCACTTCTCCAAAATCCACACAAGACAGTGGGATGAGGTTTGAGTGGGTCACTGGTTCTTAGTTTCTTTTCAGCACAGCTGAAATACTTTTAGTACCCAACAAGCTTAAGTGAGACTGTGCTGGGTCATAAGAAAATGCTTTGTTATGTAATTAAAGGTCCTTTTTCAAAACTTAATTCAGATTTTAATCTTCCTAAATATTCACAGAAATGTAGTTCCTCAAATCTGAGGTACAGAGCCATTAAAAAAATTAAAAATAATTAAAAAGGAAAGGCCTACCTAGTTTTAGAGATTTACACAGAAAACTACACTGAAAGTGTACAGATTTGTTAAATTACTAGAGCAATCAGAAGTAATACTAAAAGATGGTACATCTCACCAGAATTATGCTTAGTAACTTAACATCTGTCTTGGTCCCATACATGGTGGTAATTGTAGTCCTTTTGTTTAACTGCCTATTTCAAGGTGGTTTGGTGGTTTTTTCAAATGTTATATAAATGGGAATTTGTAAACTCAGTGGATTTATCATCTCTGAGCTAAATATAGATTAACTTAGTTTGTGACCATCAGGATTTTGCAAAAACCTGCATACTGAGGTAACTACCCTCTTCCTGATGACTTAAATGAATGTTTCTCCTTATGAATATACATATGCTATTATTGGGTCTATGTAAAAAGCAGTAGTTACTGATATGAATAGAGCTTTCCTCCTTTAGGCTTCAGATACTAAACCCTCTTAAAGAAGAAAATAAAACCATACATGGCAGGTTCTTTCATTTTCCATGACTGAAAATATATCTAGGAAAATTTCATCAAATACATTTCTAATGGTTTTTTTCACTGATTTGTTTGGTAAGATAACCAAACCTCAAACCAAATCAATGTAAACCTGTAAAGTGATTGTGTATTGAAGGCACAAATATTGCAAATGCTGAAAAGAAAGAAGAAGATATTCAATACATATTTTAAAGTATTTGTCATTTGGCAGAATACTCTTTGCTAAATCCAAACTTCTGATCACTACATATTTACTTCAAAAAGCTAGTACTTTCTAATCTAATTTTCTGCATATATTAAATTATGTCAGCTACAAATATATTCTAGGTTTTAAATGAGTGAAAAGTTAAAAAAGGTCTGATAATTAATACTATTGACAAGAGAGAAAACCTTGTAATTATTATGATCTCACACTCTTTTACCACTTTAGCTGTCATGATTCCAGCTTGAAATTCTTCTGAAATTCTGCTGTCTGTAGTTTGAACTATTTTATATAGTACACACATTCTTTCTTTTACCAGTTACACAATGATATGAAAACCAAGTCCATGAATCTTCTATTTCTTCTTCTCTACTGATGGCAATGGTACAACAAAGCCATACGTGTGAGGAAGCAGACACTTTACCCTATAATGCATTGCAGTGCTTTTCTTACTTGGCTTGATAGTACTTTTCCCACTTGCCATTGCAAGATTTTTTCTTAGAAGCTTTTTCAGCAAGTCTTGCACTGTTCTGCTCCTTATTTCGTATCAAGCTGTGCCACATTTGAAATGTATTGCATTATCTTTGGATAGCACCACATTTTTCACTTTTATTTTAACTCCAGAATCGTAACTAATGCTAGAAGTGTTTCCATTTACAGTTTCATAGTCCTCTGAGACTTGAGAGAGGCTTGTTACCTCCTTTTAGAGGTTCCTGTTTAGCAGACAAACCTCACCCAAACAGAAACACTTCAGAATACAACTGCAATTACTCAAGTGGCAAAGTAGTCCTGGTGTACATCCAATAATGGATTATGAAGATGAGGTACCCCTTTGTTATTATTTAAGGGACAAACACTTGGGAGAATCATCAGTGAACAGCAATCAGATATCATTAAACTAATGCTAAAGCAGAGAATTACAATTGATTAAATGGTGACGCCCAGATAATCAAAGATATTTAGATGAATAATTGCCATTGAAATCTATCACAGAGTGAATCTTAAATTTTTGGTTCAGTTTATCCTCTCTGTTTATCAATTACCTAACAAAATAATGAGATTAAATGAAATTTTTGTAAATCATAGGAAGATCTGATGCAAGATAAACATAAGATGTAAGACTGAGGAACCTCCTTTGTTTAATCCAAAAGACAGTGTGCTGGCAAGGCACCTCCTAATCAACTCCCTAAAGTCTGAAGTGCTCCAGCTAGATCATTTATCACCTCTTATATAATTCAACATGGGTTTTTGAACTGTATGAGTCATCAGACATAGTGTCTTGTGTTTGACTGTGCCAAATGATCAAATGATGAATTTTTGTCTGTGTTTTTTTGAAAACTGACACAAATATTTAACTCAAGACAACTCCATTAATCTCTTGAGTGCTCATTCCAGAGACGTGAGTTGCCCTCTTATCAGAAAACCCAGGTCTAAGGGAAAACAATACGCAAAGGTAATATCTGAAACAGAAGAGCCTTTGTATTAAAAAGTGATCTCTCCCTCCTTTATTTTTTTTATTTTTGGGTGCTCCAAAGGTTTCTATTGCCAAAGTCTAGTCATTACAGAAGCTAACTCTGAATCAGCAATACATCTCATTTGGAAGTAGATGCATATGTTCATTCAGAAGAGTGATTTGCTAAGCTGTTGCAATTATGTTGTCTAGAATTCTGCTGAATGTATTTGGAACTTACATAATTAAAACTGACATTGGAAAACTTCTCACAGTTCTTAAGTGGAGAAAGTAATGTTAATTGAGATTAGTCTTACTCTAGAAATCAATTCTTTTAATCTGTTCTTACAATCATATTCTAAGAACTCCCCTGAAAAATGCCCCATCCCAACTATCTTTAAAAGCTCATGTAAATAATACTACTAGTACTATTAGTATTAGTAGTATTATTTTAAAAGCTAAGGTAAATAAAAGATGGTCCTTTGAAAAAGCGTATCTGCACATCACAATGAGGTTTTTGACCTTTATTTTCATGTACCCTCATTAAAAAACCCAAACAGAATTCTTTTTAAAAAAATGAAGATAAACGTTCAAAGTTTCACTAATATAGTCAGGCTTTACTGAATATTAAATGACATTAGTTTTTTTCTTAAAAGGAATTTAAAACCAGCAAAGCAACTGATTCCTAAGAGGAGTGTCAACAGAAGGTGTCTTTCTGACATCAGCTGAGGCCTTCCACAATGCTTTGTGATGGTAACAGAAAAGACCACACGGCACTATCCCCTACCCATAGGGACATCCCTATCCTTGTTCTCAGGACTGAACCAGTGCAATTTTGACTAGAAGAGTGATTATGAACAAAAGTTTATCTTAAAGCCTGGTACAAAACAATTCCAAGCCATTCAATGTTGTTTAATTTCCTTGGATTAAGAATGAAAAAGATATTTATAATAAGCTCCATGTGTAGCCTCAGCTGCACTGTCTTGTCAGCCTCTCTCCACTCAGACAAACTGCTTGCAGTGAATGACATTTTCACTGCTCCAGTGGGGCTTTACACAAGGAAACCAAGAGGGTGCTTCAAACCAGCAGGCCAATTTGTATTTTCCCTCTCAGAACATGTTTACTTGGTACTGGCTCTGCTGCTCATGGCCAATGCCAGTGAACTGGTTTACTGACCACAAAGCTCTCCTGAACACAGAAGCTGGGCCAGCTGCAGCACCTTGTCAATGCCACTTGTTTCTTCACTACATATTCCTGATTTCTGGCACTGGCTCTTCCTTCAGTATACCCTGGCACTGCCAGACCAACATCACCACATGTGCAGAGGAGAATCAGTTGTTCAAATATTATAAACCAATCAGAACTAGCTTAGACAAAGCTGGAAAATCAAATAGACTCATTACCTCAAAAGATAAGCAAGTCTAGAATGCTCCAACTATTACAGTGTTAGTTACAATTATAGTATATTTGAAGTAATTTTTAATTCTGATGCTATTGTCGCCCGTCACTTCCTTTTTTCCTCTCTATTTCCTTTTCTTTAGGTAAGAAAAGGAAATAGAGAGGAGAAAAGGAAGTGACAGGCGACAATAGTCTTTGAAATAATTGCATTTATAAATTCTATTTGACACAGGAAAAGAAGAAGGACAGGAAACAGAGTTGACATCCGTCTTAATAGAAATCAAAATGAGATTTATTGCTTCAAATATTCAATCAATTTCCTCAGGCTGTGTTATAAATGCACCTGCATTACCAGCTGTATGTCATCAGAGATCATGAGCAATTTGTTCTACAGCAAAACTGGAAAAGTACAATCTCTGTTAAATAACACCTGTGGAAATCAAGGTGACACTGGTAATTTTGGAGAAGGTCATTCTATTATCAGTGCATATTAGGTAATGGAATGTAACTGGGAATACATGCATAAACAGCTTTCAAATCAGCCAAGAGTTTTGGATTATACAATAAATGGAGAGCACAACTGGTATAGTACAAAACCATTCAGGTGTTTCCTCAAATAAAAGAACAGAAGAAGGAATAATTACTGAGAAATCTAGTAAATTGGACCAAGCAGTCAAAACTGTTTAAAAAAATTAAGCAAAATGTTGACAAAAAGGGTAAATCATTCTTAGACTGCAACAAGCAGCTCAGAAAGTGTTAAGTATTCAAAGCTGACAGATTGCTTTGCTAAGGAACTAGATTCCTCACATTCTTTCACATATAAATATAAACATATATGTATATATAACTTTTATTTCTATATATAAAACTGGTAAGCCTGCTTATGCCAAGCTAAATAAAGAAAAAAATATTTTCATACATTTTCCAGATTAAAAAAAAAAAAAAGGTGTGTTAACTGCTGTATAAACACCAACTGCTGATAAAGATCAGGTAGGCTACAGATGACCACATGACCTTGAAACAGACACTTTTATTACATGAGAATGCTTTTCCTCTTTATAAAGAATGTAGGTAGAGAGTAACAATACTCAAATTCAAGACCTTTTGATCCTTGGAATGTGTTCACTGCACTTTTGAGATAAATCTTAATGGCTTCAGTAAATCAAATTCTTGAGGGCAGCCCATGAAAAATCAAAATGATTGTGTGTGTTGGTATATTTGTGTGTGTGTGTGTGTGTGTGTGTGTGCGTGTGTGCGTGTGTGCGTGTGTGTGTGTATCTGTGTGGCTGTGCCCTCTTCTTGAACAAAAACCTGGAGGCATTTCTAAAACTTAAAAGAGTATTTTGAAGCAAGATGAAAAGAAAAAAACAAAGGTAATAGTTTCTATCTGTGGGGATTATGTTTCTAAAGTCATATAGACTTAAAATTCAAGGTTATAAACAATTTTTTAGAAATACAATGCACTGCTCTTTTTAAGATTTATACCTCACAATAACTTTACTGCAAAGAGAACTGTATGCACATTAAGCTTGGAGAACATGTAAGTTTTTTGTTAATTGGTGTTTAGAGGATACAAAGCCTTTGTTTTGTAAGGTAAACATTGCTAATTAAAACCATTTTAAGGAATGAGTCTATGAAAGATTGTTTTTAAGAATACAAGAAATGTCTAATTCCTTCCAAACCAAGGATGTGATTTCAGGAGTGGGGCTGGAGAAAAGAACTCTGAGCCTTAGTTCTCAATGAGATTTATGTAAAAAACCCCCAACTTCAATAATACATTTGTAGAACTTTAATGAAATAATAGCATAAATCTTGAAACAGAGTTCCAGATAAGAACTAACACTAATTTTGAAAGACTATTCCACTAATTCTAATTTGCATGTGGTCATGTATTATGCACAATACCAACCCCTGGCAGATAAATCAGTATCTTGGGTGGATGACAGCTATGTAAGCCCATAGCAGTGAGGGTCAGTATGGGCTGGACATCAGCAATTCCTTACTCTTTCTCATGGTTCCAGAGGTAATGGTTTAAGGATTAACAGTTATGAAACATTTCCAATTACTTTGCACTGAAAGTTAAAGCATGATTTCTTTTCAGGAACTTACAGGTAGCTCTTGGTTTAGGCATTCAGACATTGCTCTCTGCGCCCGTGCTGGTAGCTCTGCAAAACTCAGCCATGGCTCAGGCCAGAACATGCCATTATTTTTTTCCTGATGTCTTTCTGAGACTAATGGATGTTTGTTTTCATGTCCTTTATGTTACCTGAAATTTAAAAGCTATGAAAAAGGTAGAATGGTGTGACTTTGTTTCAGCATAACAGCTCAGGCTTCTTAAGATACTTATTTGTCTAGAAGCAAACTATATATTTTATGTTCACTATTTTGTAAACCTTTCAGGAGACAAACACTCTCTTCTGGTGATGCTTTTAATGTATTACTCTTTTAGGTTTGAAGTGCACTGTAAAATATCATTATTAGTATTTTTTCTAAGCACAAAAATCTGAAAACATGTGACGATAAGCCATACTTATTTTTAAAGATAATACATACTTCAGATACTTATTTATTGCAACTAAATTCCCTTTTAATAGGTTTAATAACTAGTGTTTAATGAAAAATATCCTAGCACTGGAAATTTTTTTTTTTTCCACAGCTGTGATGTATTATTCATGCTATAGGATGATTACCAGCATCCAAACCATGCCTACAATCTCTCCTTTTATACAAGATTTTTGTTTACTATCACACATCATTTCAGGACCTGAGTTTCAGCATCAAACATTTCTTGGTGGAACACATCCCAGAGAACATCATCTCCCTCCCTTCTCATCTTCTAAATATTAATTCTTTAGCTTCTGCTGCAAATTGATTTCTCTCATGTCTGTATGATCCCATGGACCATGCCAAATTCTCCTGAGGCTTTAAAGTTGGATTTAAGGGCATAGAATTAAAGTCAAGTGCAGGCTAAGAAAAATGAACATATAAACTGGAAATTTGAAATGACTGATGAGCTAGTGTCAAAGGCTTTTGTATGTCCAAACGTTATTTTTATATTAAAATCTCTATTGTGCATAAACATGCTCTTACTTTCCTTTTTTGTAACATGATAATTTATAATAGAAGAGGTTACTAACAGAAAAACATCCAAGAATTTGCTTTCTCATAATCAGTCTTGATCTCTACAAATCTCAGAAGAAATGACATTCTTGCTTCTGTTCTCTTATGAAACAAATTATTTTTTACTTGAAAATCTTGTTATGGATGCCAAAATGAGCTAATGAGAAATGTGAATTTATATACAGTCATCCCATAAGCTATCTTGGATAAAACAGTGAGGTGGAATGTAGTAAAAGCAGGAAAGAGCACTCAAGGGACCCTGTTTCCCACTCAGCACACAGAACTGTTTCTGAAATCAAAGAATTTTGTCAAATATGTTATGATGTAATAAAGAATCTTGTTTCTTTTTGCTTTTAAATTATTCAGTGGAAATAATGCAAAATTGCCACCACTAAACTATTAATGGAGAAAAGTTGTGTCAAATATCACTAATAAATAAATGAGGGAATATTTGCCTTTTAAAATCAGCATTTAGGTATCATTGTGTCATATATTTCTAGTATCTATTTATGGATTGTTACAGAATAAAAGACCAGCAAAATTTTGAAATGTTTTGTTAAATCATACGTAGAAATATTATCTTGTGTTCAGTGCTGTGAGGATCTTTTGACACTGGTTCCTTCTTCCTTCATCAGAAGACCTTAAAATGCATTATTTCAAGTGATGTAGAAGTGTTCAGCATTTATTCAAAATCAGATTCATTAAGAAATGAGAGTAAAATAAATTAAGAAAAGTCTGTGTCTAATATGAATTTATACAACTCCAGAAAATTCAGTGAACTTGGATTTTCTAGTCAAAAATGTATGAAAATATCTAATGTCATTTTTATAGTCTAATGATGTCAGAATTTAAAGATTAAGAATGTTTTGACTTCCAGAGCAAAAAGTCTAAGAATGCAGTCTACCTTGGAACACAACATATAATTTACCACAAATATAATAGTGCAGCTTTTGGAGCATTCTCTATTACAAATTTATATTAATATATTACTCAAAAATATATTTCCATTGGAAACACTGTAAAATATGAAATCTCTAGTAATATGGAAGAACAGGTAAATAATCTTCTTCAGTGCAATCAAAGCACCTTGTAGTACCATCTGACCTAGTTTCTATTTTTTATATGATGCATTTTACTGCATGATTATTACACCTGGTAAAAAAATAATCAGAGCAGTCTCAAATGCCTGCATTTGAACCTGAAGTCAAGAATGTAGATTAACACTGGAAATGTGTTCCTATTTTCATGTTTTTAACTAGAGTCTTCAGTCAAAATGTTACAAAATTGTAGGGAATTTAAAGTACAGTTATAAATCTCAAATGTGAAATGTCAACCTGCCTTTAAATGACAGGTTCCTAACCCATCTCCTCCCCTTTCACAAGCTTTTCACAACCTTTTTCACCTTCATGTTTGTGACTAATTAATACTGTCATCTTTCTACCACCTTCCACAAGATTCAGTCAATGTCAGCAACTAACCTTATGCTCTGTTGCTGCTTATAGATTAATTTACTTAGCCATCTGTCTGTTTTCTCTGCTCTAAGTATTTCCACATTGTGTGATATCTTAATAAGCGAAAGCAATTCAATCTAAAATATTGTTTTAAACTATGAAAGATGCAATGATTTGTCTGAAAATTGTAGCTGGCTTTATGCAAACATCAATGGAATCAGGATGATAATCTCTCACTCCAGATAGGAGACTAATCAGCTTTTTATTAGCCTTATTTATACTTCTATTCTCATTTTTATTACTTTATTATTGCTATTATATTTTATTGTTTTTTCAGTCATATCCTGTCTTTCTTCTTCTGCTTCCGCACAGCCTGACACACTAAAGAAGAATTCTGTTTATAGGATATTAAGGAATACTCAGGTTGCCCTATAAAAAACCAAAACTACACAATGTAATTTAGGTATGGGCAGCTAGAAAAAGAGCAAGTATTGTCAGTCCCTTCTGGACAAGATTGTGTAGTACAGTCACTTAAAGCTCTGTCAGATGAAGTTCTCAGCTATCTGATTTGAATGAGCCTGAATTTCAGACAGACACTGTGCAGAGGCTGACAATGGAAGTATGTAATATCTATCATTAATAGTAATAACCACTCCCAGGAAGACACGTATCTAGGGAAAAAAAAAAAAACCAAAACAAACAAAACCCCAAAAACCCCAACCAAAACAAACAAACAAACAAAAAAACAACAACAACAAAAAAAACAAACAAAAAAACAAAAAACAAACAAACAAACAAAATTAAATCACCAGAAAAACTCTAAATTCATGTCACAACTGGATATCAGGGGCACACAGTTATAAGAAACTGCCTGTGAAACCAATACATTTTTTCTACATTGTCTTAGTCTCATTTTTCAATTGCAACTCAGTCTCCTTCCTGTTGAGCTATGCATTTTGTGAGACTAACAAGCTATGTTGCAAATAAGGAAATTAAAAAAAAAATCTGGGCTTAAACTAAGTACTGAAAAGTAAGTCTGTCACTGTTCATGTCCAAAAGTGAATGCCTTTGAGAATTTTTCTAGATGGACTTGGTAAATCTGAAAATAGATTTTAGAAATGCAATAGAAGAAAACAAATGCCTACAATCACATTAATTTCGACAAAATGAGAAAAATCCAGGCTGCACACAGGATCAGCTGCTACCATTCTGAGCTTGTTGTTAAATAATGCCTGCGCTGGATAATGAGAGAGGAAGGATTGAAGGGCAACACTAGAAGAGAGGAGCACAATATCAAGGAGATTCATCATTCTCTCACTTGGAAAAGAAAGAAAAACTGTTTCTGATTCTGTATAACAGAGACAAATTAGAGAAAGAATTGTATTGGAATATAAAAACAGATGTTAATTATGTGGACGACAAGATTTCTAGCTTCAAGAGGTATAAAAGCTTTATTTCTCAGATTTTTGTTTTGAAAGTATTTCATAAATGTTCCCTTGGGAATCAGGACTGGAGAGGTCAGAAAAGGAAAGAGTTGTGCTGTAGGAAATGTGTCCCCTGTGGCGGCTGGACATTCCTGTCCTTTATTGACTGCCTGCATGGTTCACTTTGGTTATATCAGTGGAAAGCAATTAAGCCTATGAAACCACTAATATTTTATAGTAAACATATTGTGTCTAGGAACTTCTAGTTTAAATGTCTTCTGCCATCTTACTGCTGTACTGTAGAATAATAAAATTGTCGAAAAAAACATTGATCTTTTAAAATGTGATAAATAAAATACAAGCTATTTATTCTAGGAGTTTTTCCTGCTATTTATTTAGAATTGAAACATGAAATTTTAAGTTGAAGGGAACATTTTTGTAATACTATGGCATATTTTTATTCTGTCTTCATTTCAAATATATAATGTTACAAATTCTGAAGACCATGGGAAAGATAAGATTGACTCTTTTGAAGTTCATCTATTCCCCAGCTTCAAACCAACTCTGGGATGCCTCTTCAGTAATTCCTGCTCATTAACAGAATCCAGTCTTTCATTCAGCAAAACCTACTTAAGATAGTTCAATGGGTTTCCTTTTTAAAGTTTCAAATGGATCATGACAGTGGGAGCATTAGAACTGAGAATGAATTGAATCCTGAATTCATCTTTCCCTTTGCCTGTATTTTTTCCTTTTAATCTTTGTTGCAAATTCAATGGATGCAAATGAAATTCATCACTGTAGAAAAAAAAAAAAAGAGGCATTTTTTTCTGCAAGCCTTTTAAAATTATTTCATGCTATGAATTTCATCCATTTTTGTTCATTTCCAGGCAACTGTGTACTTTGCTAACATTTAAGATGTCCCGTCTGACCTGCCTTAAAATAGTTTCAGTGGCAGAAAACACCATTCTTCAAATAAAATGTCTTGACTGCCTCATAAATACACTTCATCTTGAAACTGTAATTATGGGAGAAGAAAAATTAATTACATTTTTGTTATTCTTGGTGCCCTTTATTGGGGTCTTAGTTTGATTTTAATGACATTCAGTAGGTGATTCATTACCAAAGTTTTCTGTTTGTCACTTGCATCCTTTTTAAGTACTTCCTTCTGAACTTGTATATCACATATTTTTTAAATCAGATCAAGCATACGTAACATCAGCTATTGCGTAAGTTTTACTGATTTCACCTTCCCACTTCTGTGTCTGTAACAATTACTCATCAGTCCTTTCCTGAGAACTTTGATGAGATGACATAGTCAGGGTTTGTGTGAATTCATGCAGGCCATTACCCTTTGTCTCAAGTGCAAGCAAACATAGAGTGACACTTTGTGATTCCACCGAGATGAGTGGTAAGGAAAGTGGCTTCTACAACCACATCAAATTCTATTATGCTTCAAGATTTCTTTTAAAATATACTTAACAAAAATATATAATTAATTCTGTATGAAAATCCAAATCCTTTTTGACTGTTGTATTTAAGTTCTTTCACTGGTTTTTGCTATACTTTTTTGTTGTTTTAGAATTAAAAATATGTAAGCATTTTTCCATCCTAATAATGACACAATTAAATAAAAATAGCAAATCTAACGAGAGACAAAACTGCATAATTAAGCTGTTAAATGGGTTTATAGTATTATAGACTATTTCAGTTCTCCTGGACATTTAAATGTAAAATTAATTGAGGTTAATTGAAACTCTTAAAAATAGCTGAAGATACTTGGATTTATGTTCCATGAAAAAACCCAAAATAGCTGATTATCAACTATGATGAAAAAATTGCTAGCCGTAAACATAAAACATCACTCTTAGCCATCTGGTTTCTGCAGCATGCAGCATGGTGTTTCCTGGAAAAACACTAGGGCTGCCTAGATTTTATTAATTACTATACTCTAAGTCCTACTTGTATTTAAAACTGCTATTTTAAGTGATGGGGGAAATTATTGAGAGAGTAGAAAATAACCTTTATTTTTTGAGAACCTTCTGTACCTATTTGAAGTATCCAGCATTCCTACCATTTATGGCTTTCTTCCAAACAAGCATGTGTTATCATACAGATAATGAACACAAGAGCATTGAACATAATGTGATTTCTCAGGCAGGAGAACCTACATAGTTTTTCATATTCATGATACACCTAAAAATTTAGCGCTTTTCTAGGTGTACTGCAAAAGAAATCTTTTCATAAATTTTCTTTGTTATGCTGCTAAATTTATTTGGATTGAAGAACTGAGAATTGTGTGTTTTTATTCGAGGTCTCTCTTTATAAAGACATTCAGTAGATTCCACTAACTGAAAAAGTCTACTATAAAAAGTAGAAGTCTTTTGTGTAGCCAGTGATTCTTTCATCAAGACTTATATTTAAGATATATGTACACCACAGCAGCCCCAGAGGTCAAATGCAGGTAAAGAAGAATAACAGAATAGAAACATAAAGTAGCAGAATGAAAAGTCCTTTGATGATTGCTGATCTTGGTGAAAAATTAACAAAAATCAGATTAGAATAAAATGTAAGGCAGAGATATAAGCCAAGAAGAATCTCGCTATTAATTAAGAAATAAGCTGTCTTAATTAGTCATCCTGCAAAACAGTGATTGTGGACCCAGCTTTCAGTTTTTAATATCACTGGATTATTACCTTAGTAATGTATAAATGGGTGATTTACTACATATTTGAGAAATTGTACCGGAAAACTGATAGCTTGGGTGTTACTAGTAATATTAAACAAATACAAAATACATTCTATAATTAGCATAAAATATACCTTTTATGATTAAAGGATATATGACCTTCATGTACTTGATCATCAATTCTATAACAGATACTGCTGAATTTTTATTTCATTTTCATCATATTAAAATTAGTAAGCTGTATTTTCAAGGTCATCAGTATCTGGATACATGCCAAACCAACAAGATCACATAAATAATGACTATTTCTTTCTATGCATATAATAAATTTGTCATCAGAAATTACTATTTGAATATATTTTATAGATGAGAGAAAGCACTTAGTGACTTCTGCTAAGAATAAACCTGTGCTCTATGATTATTTCTTTCAGAGTTGCTCAGCTTGGGAAGTTTGCTTGAAGCCTAGAAGTTATCTCTCTTCCTTTCTTCTACATGGTTCAATACAGTCTTTTTTATTTTTTTCAATAGAAGAGGTGCATTTTCTATTTTGTGATAGGGACTGAATACATAAGCATTCATGATTTCCTATTTTTAAATAAACACTAAAAATGAAAACACCTTCTGTTGTAACATAAAGGAAAAAAAAATCCATACATAGATTTTTCCTCTAACTCAATGTGTGTTAGCAGAAATGTAATTTCACCACTCGGTACCTCAGTTTACAGTGAGTAGAAAAAGACAATGATTTCCTCAAATGGTTGTTTAGAGGCCTAATTAATTTAGCTCTTTGTATCATTCTGAGATCCTCAGAGGAAAGCAATTAGAGTGTGCATATGAAAAGTATTACTATCTAATTAATTCCTTATTGAAAAATGACATGATTATCTGACATATTCTGAATATAATTGCACCCATTACTATTTTTAAGGCTCCCTTTCAACTTGCATGGAATTTCACACCTGAGAAAGAAAAATCTTCCCCTAATTGAATCATCAGTTCTATGAATAATTCATCAGAATGACTTTGTGCACAATGCATTTTATTAGGCTTCATTGTTACTGCACTTTCATTTGATAAAGGGGCAGCCTTGTCTCTGTACTGGAGAGACATGGATCTCTCTGATGGGAGCACCACGTGGTGAATTAGGAATTGGCTGGATGGTCACACTCTGGTTTGGACCCAATGTCCAAGCAGAGAATAGTGATGAGTGGCATTCCTCACGGGTCAGTATCGGCACTGCGACAAATCGTTGTGGGTGACGTGGTGGGACTGAGTTCTGAGGGAACCGACATCTCAGTGTCTTCTGCCACATCACAGAAATCTATTTCTTTCCTTACTGGAAATGACTTTCTACTTTCATTACTTTTTTTTGTTTGTTTGTTTCCTTTTGTTTGTTGAACTCCAAGGTTCTTCCAATACTGGAAGATTGGGCAGATAATTTTTTATATATAACAAATGTTTTCTCTGTGGAAGAAACTATAATAACCTCCTACAGCTAAAGAGGTATTATCTGTGATCTACACATTACTATATGACTCTTACTTTTACAAAGTCCTTATAAAAATCATCCTGAAGTAAGACTTGAAGAGCATTTTGTGTGACTGCACCTCAGGTGTGGTAGACATGTTCAGGCAATAGCTTGTTTAAAAGTTCACTGCTCCTCTAGTCCCAGTCAATATTATGGGTACAGGTCAAAAAGTTATCCCAAAATAACAAAAAAATATGAAGTTTTTTCCCCCATCATAGGTCACTATATAAAGGAAGACATTGCTGTAACTATGCAGATGCTTTGCCATTTCTGTCCCCTGATGGCACATAGGAAAATACCAGCATTGAGAAATGCTGAGAGAGAGGTCTGTGAGTCAAACAGCAGGAGCAAAATCTGGCGCCTGCAAAACCTCCTTCAGGGCCTGTGAACTGTGATGAATATAGATTGAGTTTTTTAAAAATATCAGTAAGTTTCACATCATTACACAACATGTGAGATTTAGTGAGGATATGGTTCTAGTCTAAAGCACTATTAGAGATGACAGCAGTACTAAGACGAAGGAGGGTGGGGTTGGGCAGAACTTTACTTGTCATTTAAATAACAATGTAAAATGTAACAACATCTATTCTCTAACTATGTTTCTGAGTACTTTCAAAGTATGTGTACAGAAGTATTGGAGAAATACAAATTTAAAGATAAATTAATAGGAACAGATTAACCAACTGCCTTCAGATAAAGTACTTTTAGAAATATTAATACTGCTGTATTTTCTTTTATAAATATCACCCATGAGAATAAAAAGGCAGGAAGATCAGAAGAATTGGTGGGAACTAATGCAGTCTCCTTTCCATTAAATTTCTGGCAGCACTTCTAATTAGCACAACAGCTGATTAGGAACAGGTCCTAGCTATAGCTCATCTTAGAACAAAGTTTGCATGTTCTTAAATATCATTGCTACTAAATGCCACAGAGAAGTTATCTAGTTAACAAAACATTACATGTGAGACTTCTCAGAAGAGAAAGATTCACCTTCTTGCGATAAAAAACAGTAACAAAAATAACTGAATTGCATGTATCTATTCCCCCGACCTTTAATTTTGCCTGTGTTCACAATTTCCTTATCATAAAATAAATTATATAAAAGTGAGTATTCACATGAAGACTTTGTACTTCTATGAGAATCTTCTTGAAGAATAAGTTTACGTCTCAAATGCCAACTTATACAGATGTTTTATTAATTCCATTTTTATTTAAGGTCTGGAGTAGAACCCTGACCAAACCTAAATTCATTAATTTCAGGCAAGATTCAGATACAGTCTGAAAAAGGCCAGATTTTTTTTTTTTTTAACAGCAAATAAAAGATTAAGAAATTCAGGTTCATGCCTATAATTCTGGCTATTACTGAAACTTGAGGACCATTACTGACTGTTATATTAATTGTGGGAATTTGTTTAGGCTTACTGTAAAATTTATGAGGTACACAATTTAAAATGAAAGCAAGTCTACAGGAAAAATGATGACTAATACAACAGATTCAGATTTTTATCAGGTTACAGACTGGGCTAATGAGGATCAGTTGCCCTTGAAGCACAGGAAGAATGCTGTGCCTTTTCTGATAGGACACATCACTTCTTTAATATCTCAGGAAGTTACTCTGGCCTACAGATTTTTCTCATGTTGCCCAGATAGGATTATACAGTACTAATCTCCTGGTATAATAGTGAAGACAGAAATATTCTACTTAAGCAATATAACAGGTATTATTATGTTGTTAAGCAACCCTCTACCTATAATCAATTTACATTGCAGAAATACCTTTGAAGGTATATGCCTTAAAAGAACCTGTGAGAGATGGAACCAAAAAGGAACTGTTAAACATCAGCTAAAGGTATATTACTGCTCTAAAGTATCCAAATACAAATATTTCAATGTAAATAAGAAATTAACTTTAGTGATTCATATATGTGTCATAATTTTTTAGCTCAATATAGAATGTCACACTGATCTACCTCCTCTGATATTATTTCTAGTTTTACTACTTCCTTTGCATTAAGGCTATAGCATTACTTCAAATTACTTTCCTAACCACATTTGGTATATCATAAATTCAGAAGACAGTTAATATAGAGAAGTTTTACAAAGCATAAGCTCCAAGTGTCTTTGATAATGAAATTATTTCTTTCTAAGTTCTTGCCTATACAGCAGTCTGAGAAAAGTGTGGCAAAAAAAAATTTCAAAAAACCAAGGAGCAACACAGCAATCCTACCATCTCCAACCATAGAAATACTTTACTGAATCATACTTTTGTGTGTGTGTGTGTATGTGCGTGTTTGTCTGTGTGTGTGTGATTTGGGCTACTTTATGTGGTGATGTTTTCCCTTTTTTTTTTTTTTGCAACAATTTCTATTAGAAAATTTAAATTGATTCATCTATATGCATAAGGGAAGAGATCCATTAAGTTGTGGAAGTCTGGGTATGAGGAATGAAGTTTTGGGGGTTTGTCCTACTTTCTCCCATGTTAATCAATGACCACATTCACTATCCCTGTTCTTCACTGAGTGTGCCTAAAAGGAATTCTCTACTAAGAATGTTCACTACTTTGAAATACGGTTTCCCACACACAACATTTTTAAAGCATTGAAGCACATTCTACTCATAGTACTTGAAATTTTGCATAAGATAATCCTTTAACATAAATAAGAAACGGATGTAGTTGCTTTGGTGCGCAATTATTTGATTCTGTCATTATTTTTTTAACTTGCATAAGTACAATATAATTTCCCAATATCAAATATAAAATATGAAAAGCAGGTCACAAAAGTTCAGATTTTTTCTGCAATGTTTAAAACATCTCTTCATTGATGTGTGGAATGCAAAATAACAGACTTTGTTTCTGATTGGCATATGCAATGTGAATATATGGAAGTTCATTAGTTTGCAATCTGAATTCTGATGTTACCTTCAGCTCAGAATTAATTTGTCATATAGCTAGAGAATTGACAGCATTCTGATAAAATAGAATTAATGTAAAAAAACCAAAACATAGCAAGCAAACTGACTTACATTTGGAACAAAATACAAAAAGCAAAGCTGCTAATTACAATCTGACCAACAGATATTTCATACTTCATTACCAAGAATTATTTTAATTTCAATCAATAAAACTATGTTACTAAACTCAGTAGTACAACATTACTAAATTTAAATGATTCAGTTTAAAAGTGTAATAATTATAGTTTCACAAAATAATGTTACTGGAAGTTTCATTTCAGCAGATTCCCACAAACCCCACTAGAATCATATAAGTAATATTTAAGAAAGAATGAGTCTCTACCATAGGACATCTATACTGTTAAACATTATAGAATAGACTAAATTAAAAAAAAATCAAAAAAACATTAAATTAATTTTGAAAATATCAGGTCATACATAAGTGTTAGAATAGGTATTTATTTTGGACTGGGTACTGTAAACCCATGGAAGTACCTCCCCTTAATTAAGATTGGATTTGGTCCACAGAGCAAGCAGAGTTTAAACATGAGCTGTAAGCAAATTTCAATGCTACACTGAATATTTTGAAGAGCAAAACTCATCATGCTTCTTGTAAAACGACCTAGGACAAAGTGACTTACAAGTATTTGGCAAAATATAGCAAATAATTGGCAAATATAGCAATTAAGTGAACAGAAAATCAGCTCCTGATCTACTCTTCTTTTCAGTGAAGGACAGAAATCGAATCCAAAGTAACAGCTATTCACTCTGAAACCATATCAAATGATAGTACTTGATTTGAACTCTAAAAATAACATTTAAAGATTAATTTGTTTAAAACATGGGAAAATGTACTGGTATAGATAATTAATATGGAACTATTAACTTTAAAGATATAGCTGCATTTCCCTGAATTTGATTAGCTTTGATCATAAATATTAATTAAATCTGAAGTGATGGCACATGAGTCTGCAAGAGGGGAATTTAACTTCTGCAAGACAATTCTTGTTCAAGACAAATCAAAACGGAGAATTTCAATGACATGAGTAGCAAACAATGATCAGTTTCAAAGGATATAACATACTGATAGAAGCTTACATAATTATTTCATATTGGGAACAAGATTTCAAAATAAGTGAAATTATAAGGTAAAATGTGAAATTAAATGGACAAATGGACAAACACAGAAAGGGAATATTGGAAAGTAACCTGCAATGTCAAGCTATGCCATTTCCATTCAGAGATGATGAAATTTACAAGACTTTTAAATCCAAAGTTAAAGGAAATAAATTGAAATGCTATAGTTTAGTATAATTCATGGAGGTATACACCATAGCATATTATTTCAGATAAAGATGATGGGAAATTTACTACTTTTGACTGAGATGCAGTCAAACACAGTCTGTAACAATACCACTTTGTTCAAATGAGTGAAGTAGATATGCAAAAATCTGAAAGTGAGATATTCAGCAAAATGTAGAGAAACTTTGGAGGTCGCATGGAAGATGTTTTAAGAGTCACCTTGAGAATGCTACTGAATATTACATACAATACTGCACTGATTGGATTGTGCAGAGAATTAAACCAGAAGATTTCTGAAATAAATTAAATGCTTGTTTTATAGTCAGAGAAAAGCAAATTAATAAAACATAGCCTGGAGTAGGAGTTAGCAATTTTCTCATTGAAAACAGTGGTTACCTGGAGCTCTCAAAACTCCAATTCTGCAGTAAATCTGAAGGCAAACTAGGCTTCATTAAAGACAGAACACAAGAATAACCTGAGTTTACAGCTGCTCAGTTCCAAATACCTTGAATCTCAACTGCATTCTTCCAAATTCATAGAAGAACCTTCTTAGCTGGAAAATTTGGATGAAAATTTGAATGGCTTGAACCCTTACAGTTTATGCCTTGGGAGCTAATTAGTGCTTATTGATATCATGTACACACTGCCATGGCATCATTTCCAAATGTACTCCACAATGCACAGGTTTAAAGGAATTATGCTAGAAGAGCTTTTGCATTGGTTGGTTAGCAATACTCGTTACAAGAGTACCAGGAGACTGATAGGTTCAACAGAAGAACCAGTGACACAGTTTTCATTTGAAGACTGAGTTAACATGACAGTAGCTTAAGATTGGAAAGCTGAGCATTTCAGATGAAATCTCAGGTCCATTAAAATCAGGGTAGAAAATTTGTTATAGCATAAGGGGGACTAAGTAATCTATTGTTTAAACATTTCTTAATTTATTGTTATTGACCAATAAATAGCAGAGGTAACTGTTTTCATGCTTCTGTACTTAACGCCATGCCAAAACCACATAGCTTTGCCCTTTCAACACTCTCCACTCCCTGAAATTCTTATCACATAACCAGCAGCTTGTTTTCCAGAAGAATGTGACTAAAGATGAAAGAAACCATCCAAAAATGTTTTTATGGTTCACCTATCAGCTGTTTAAAAGCAAAATATATTTTTTGTTGGATATTGCAAAATTGCTCTACATTCTATATACACTTATATATGAAGAACTGTGATGATCACTAGTGGAAAATAAGCAATCCTGCACAGCAATCCCAACAGCATGCCTGGATGTGTGTTTCATGGATTAGCTATTTCAGGTTTTATCTGGAGTATATTTGCCAACATTTTTCTTAAGAAACAGGACAAAACTTCCTATGCAGCTAAGGTTACTACTATTTCCTGGGTAATAACAGCAGTGAAGATGTTGGCTGTCACTTTGAGACAAAAGTTAGGTTTCCATCACTTTTTAAGATCTGGTTTTTATTCTTTCTCTTGACATTTTTTAATAAAGCTCTTCAATACAACAAATTTTCTGTGTTGCAGTACCAGTAGATTTTACCTGTTTACTGTTAGAAGAGATTCTAAAACAGAAAAGAGTGAAAGCCCTCTTCGATTTTTGGAGATGATACCTACCACAAAAATGGATAAAATAGTGAAAAGAATAAGCAAAGGAGAGCAAGAAAACCTTTCTCAAAAGTTTTTGCTATTTATATCCCGCAAAACCTTTCACAATGTTTTAAGCTAGGACTCACGGGAGTCTAGATATAGTAATAAAATACATGAATACATCACCTCTTGTGATCTCCCAGGAGCACACTTGTCATTTATTAAAATTATTTCCCTAGAAGAATGATTCAGTTGTTTTACTGTGCCCAGGAATCAATAACAAAGAAACAAACAAACAAGCAAACAAGAACCCCAAAGCCCATTTAAGACAAAATCTACTCCAGAAGACTTTTGTGACAGGTAAAATCATGGAATGGATCTTAATGACCATCTAGTTCTAACCCACAACATGGTTCCAAAATTTTAGAAACGTTGCATCTAATTTCAGCAAAATTTAGATAAGACAGCTGTCAGAAACCTTTACTAAAAATAGAAACCTTTAGTAACGTTCTGTCTTGTGAAACAATGATTAATATCAAGATTTTAAAAAATCCACAGTATTCAGTCTCAAATAAAAAGCAGTTAGCTAGCAATGGCTCATTCTCCATGGTTCAAAGTCTGAGGCATTATACTGATATCTCTCATATTAAAGCTTCTGATAAATAGAATTTATTTTCACAGAGAAAAGCCAGCAGTAGCAATTCTCATCCACATTAGCCAGATATACTTAAAGTGAAAAGGTCAAGAAATTAAATTATTTTTCTTTTCATTTAAGCGACTGACTGAAAAAAATTACTTGATTTGAACTATAGAATGTAAATTAATTTATTTTTCCAGGGTCATAGGGCAAATTTGTGTGAGAATTTAAAACAGTTACCAAGCCTTCCAGTTCTCAGCCCTCTGGTCCTAAACACAATCAATACTAAACTGTTTCCCAAGAATCCTGAAGTTTAATGAACTTTCCCATTCATGGGATATAATAGAAATTAGTTTTTCCTTTTGGAGTCACAGATCAGCCAAAGAACTGCATTTTTTAGCATAACTGTACGAGGTTTGTAAGTCACCATGCTATCTTTTTTCTTTTTAGTTATTTTATGCATTCAAGTTTCTCTTAGTGAAGAACAGTGACAAATTAAGTTAACACGTCTTAAAGGAGGAGTTCAAGAAAAATATTAAATAGCCTCTTAATTTAAAGGCTAAACACTTTGTTTACTACATATACTGAAAGTCTCATTTATTATACCAATGTACCAGTCAGAAGGAGGATCATGAGGATCCTGAAGGATCTGGAGGGGAAACCATAAGAGGAGTGGCTGAGGTCACTTGTTCTGTTCAGCCTGGAGAAGAGGGCACTGGGGGAGACCTCAGTGCAGTTACAGCTTCCTCCTGAGGGGAAGAGGAGGGGCAGGCACTCATCTCGGCTGTCCAGTCACTCCGTGGTGACAGTGACAGGAGCCAAGGGAGCAGCATGAAGCTGAGTTCAGGGCAGGTTCAGGCTGGGTATCAGGAAAAGGTTCTTCACCCAGAAGTGCCTGGGCACTGGAACAGGCTCCCCAGGGAAGCGGGCACAGCACCAAGCCTGAGTCCACCAAGTGTCTGGACAACGCTCGCAGACACATGGTGGGATTACTGGGTCATCCTGTGCATGGCCAGGAGTTGGACTTGATGATTCTCTTGGGTCCCCTCCAGCTCAGAATATGCCTCTATGATGATACAGGCATATTAGATGACTAACCCTATTCCCCCACACCATATATTTTATTATCATAGCCAAGTCCTAAAGCTTACTTTTTGACCTTTTTGGTTGCAAAATTTGAAGATGGTAATGAATACAAGCTCAGGAATAAAACCAAAGTAGATAAAAGAATATAGCTTTTATTACCTTCTACCACAACCTGTTTGCTTTACCATACAGTAGATATTACAGATGGCAGCCAATACTGTTCAGTAGAAAGAATGAGGACTGTTTGGTTAAAAACAGATTCTGTTTCTCTATTTTTTATGCTTCAGCCAAGAGCTGAAATAAATTCAGTTTACAGATCTAAGCAAAGAAAGACAAAAAGCCAAACTTTTATTTCTCTCCCCCTTTCCCTCCAACTTTCCTTCTTTTTTTTTTTCATGTTTCATCCACTAATAAGCCAAGGATAACAAAAAAAAGACACAAATTCAACTTATTGGAAACATTAAGATATCAGCAACAGAGAGAGGAAAAACTCTTTTTATTGTGTATTAGTGCATAAGACCAAAAAAGTAGGCTTTAGATTGAAGGAAAAGATGTTTTATCAGATATCTTAAGTTGCAATAATTTATCAAGTTTCACAGAGCTATTCCTCTATATACTACTTTTCTCACTCTTTAAATAATACAGTAAATATAAATAAATATAGTAACACAAGGGAATTTTTGTTTATTTTTTCTTCTGCACCAGTTGCCTGAAAATTATTCAGAGCTGTGATTGTGCAAAGCTGTCCTCAGGCTGTATCAAATGTCTTTGCACAAGCTGGACAAGTGTATATCCCAAAGTGTCCTGTTTGTTTAGGTTCAGTGCACTATTTAGATGCTTTATTTGCTGATTGAATATGAAGTAGTCAGTGTTCAGCCAGAAATTCAAGAAAATATTTATACACATTTATCCCTCTGCAGTCCCATACCCAAGTCCTTCCAAGACAATTTTTAAATACTGTCCCAGCCTGAGCCTAAATTTCCTTTACAATTGTATTATTTTTCATGTGTACTTCACATGCTATCAACCAACATAACCACAAAGAGGAATCATCTGAAATTTAAGTGACCTGCAAATGATGCCTTCAAAGCACGCTCAAGCAACATTAGCTCAGAGGCCAGTGTTCCACACGAGGTGTCAATTATATAGTGCTAATTTTGAAAATGCGTATTTGACAGCTGCCAATAAAAAGTTGCAATGCAGCCTGCAGGTTTCATAGCTCTCATTTTGGTATCAATCACAGCAATAAGAGAAAGAGGATAGAGGCACGATTCAAAGTCATTCAGTCATGCTCTGTGATTAGTAGACTGAAATGCATCTGATTTGTCTCTCTCCTACCATATAATGAATAGAACTAAACAGGATTTTTCTGATTAAACTGAGCTTTTGTCACAAAATACTCATTTGCCAAACAGAAGCATTTTGCAAAAACAGATTGGTTTTGATGAATTACTGAGTAAATGCAGAAAGGCTGCAAACAACAAACTGCCTGATTTTCTGTCTGCTCACCTTTGGGGTTGCCAGAATCCAAGGACATTCAGGGAAAGCAAACATATGTCTTTGAAAACAAACGTGGTTGTACTACTTGTAAAGACATGGATTTAGAAAAACCAAAATAAAAAAAAAATCTTCCTAAACATAAACAATAAGTGGAACATAAGACAAATCAGCTATATCACACAGGATCATTATCACCATGTTGTATGCAATTAGAATTACTTCCACTGAATTTAGACCAGTCAGGAATGTGCTAAAAGTACCAAATATGTACTCTGTGGTAAGTCGTCCAAGACCTCTCTGGAGGTTAACTAAGTTTCCCTTTATGTGACCAGACAGTGTCAAGTTCACATGCAGTGCTCATTTAAGAAGCTTGCAAATATAAAATATTCCAGCTCCCCTTACAAGTGGCATCCCTCTAAACAGCCCAGCAGGGTTCTAGGTACACAAGATTACATGTATACAGCGCCTAAATGTTTTGTGCGGGGAGCATCTGTTCCAGCACAAGCCAAGACACAACTGCCATAATGTAAAAATTGTCATTCTGCATCAATACTATTTGTCATAGGAAACTTTGAGGAAAAACCTTGATACTAATTAATTTTTTATTTTGACTTTGCTTAGTGTGGGAGAGCTGTCAAGACTGTAGCAAGTAGTGACAGCAGATAATTGCTACATAGATATTTGCTTCTAGTAAAATACATGTCACTAGGAAGTACTCAGAGTATAATAATCTTCCAATCCATCACATGTTTGCTGGGAAATGCACTTTAAATTTCACATGCCTCCTGACCATAAGTAGGAAGTTTATTGCTGAGAAGACACCATAGTTTGAATCTACCTAGTGACAGATGAGCCCCCCAGCAATCAGGCAGTGGCTCGCTTTGCATGGCAAATCCACATCCGCAAAACCTTGCACTGTCTTCTATCCACAGTGAGCAGTATGAAAGGAAACACAGAAGCAGGCCCAGCTGCTATATAGAAAAAAGCTGTAGAAAAGCTCTAAATTTGATCATTCACAATCTAAAATTACAGCTCCAAGGACAGAGTATTTCTTTGGCAATGTTGCTTCCACTGACATGGCTTAGAGATGGTCAAAGTTAAAACCAGATAAGCAAAAAGAGAAAATGATCAGTCTGTCCGAACGAGCCAATTCAAGTGAGAAATTGAGCTAAATATTCAAAAGATGGGAAAGGCAATTAGCTTATGCAAAGCAATTCCTTTCAGTGCTAGATTTTCTGTTATACTACATTTTTATTTACCAAGTTATCTAAAATGTATCAACAGCCAAATTCACCATTTCCCAAAACACTGATATTCTAGTTAACAGAACATTTCCTTCTTATTTTAACTATTCTTTCCCTACCTAATACTCCTTTTGTTGCAGTGAAAATATCCTTATTAAATTACGCATCCTAAAATGTGGTGCATCTATCTATTTAGAATCCTCCACTGCTCGCCTGTCTATAATTTCACTTTTGATTATATTTCTTCACACCTCTTACCACTTTTATACCTTACTTATGAAATAACTTAACTTTGCCACAGCAATTATGAACTTCTACTAATAAAAATATATTCTAGAAAAAATTGCAACTCTTTTTTTTCCACAGAAGTATTGAAGAGAACTATCATCTTCAGTGCAAAATTCAAATAAATGTTTAATGCTAGTTTACACTGCTTCTCATTATTTTTCATAGAATCTCTCCCTGTGAGTGAATATTGATATTATCTCCCCAAGTTTTTTCTTTTGCCTTTGTTCTATCAAATACTAGGGAAAAGTAGAAAGGGCAAAGCACATTCTCTTACCTGTAGTGAATCTATATATTGGTTGCAAAGCCCACACATTGTGCTGCTGTGCTGAGTTTGGCCAGAATGAACCCAGGAGACAGAAAGACTGCTCTCTGTGCCAGAATCCTGAGGAAAAGTCATTGACACATAGTCACTTTGTAGAGAAACTCTCTGTGTTGTTGTGCCAGGCACTTCATACTTAGTTTTAAAGCTTTATTTCTGAAGCACAAAATGTGATTTCACTCAGCAGGAACAGTTCTGTATAATGTTAATTATTTTCATGTTATCCACCCTAAGTAATCCAAAGAATTCCTAAATATGTGTGATAGAAAGTCAGATTAAATATGGTCTCATAATGAAAAAGAGACGTGTTATGATTAAATGTTTTATAGTTTACTTAACAGTTTCAAAATGTCAAAAAACCACCAGCTACTGAAGGAACCCAGTGAGTGAGTGATTTTCATAAATACTTGGTGGAATTTCATTGCATCTTAACAATAACTGACTGTCATACCCTGAGGCCACCCATTGAGACATCAGCAGGGCAGATGAAAAACTATCTAAAATCCTGGTAAGCAACGTGACTATTCAGAGAGAACCAATTTTAATTCTTTCAAAGCCCTGGGGCACTTAAGAGTCCATACTACACGTAGACATTTAATATTTAACAATCAATTTAACCATTCCTCTAAAAGGATTTTCTTTATGGGTCCCAGGAGCTACTTGCATAAGGGCTACCAGACCTTTCAGGTGGAGTGTTTCTAGACTTGGAAATGGGACAGATATAGGTGTGATTCCTGTGACTCAACCACACACAGAGCCTTCACAGGTAGTTTCTTCATCAAAATTTATTCTGAGACATACTTTTAAGGATGACATTAGAGAGATTAGGTAAGACTGGATACTAGGGAAAATTTCTTCGCTGACAGGGCGATCAAAACATTGGAACAGGCTGCCCAGTGAAGTGGTTTACCACCCCTGGAGGTATTTAAAAGTTGTATATCTTTGGTACCTAGGTATCTAGGGACATGGTTTAGTGGTGAAGCTGGTAGTGTTGTAAGGCTAAGGACTGGTTTCAGTGATTTTAAGGGTCTTTTTCAACCTTAGAGATTCTAAAGATACTATGACTTATTTTTACCATCACTAATAATTATGTAACATGCTGACAAGAAAGCACATCCACTGCAAAGTTTCCCTGAAACTTTACATCCACGGGAACATAAAAGCAGTCTGGAGGGCAAAACATTCAGAGTCCATTTATAACTGTTTCAGTCAGAACATGTATGCACTCATGGGACAAATCCTTGAAACAGAGGCATGCTTCAAATGAAGGTACTAGTATTCTGGTTACACCCACATTTCTGTTAAGATTTTCCATTAAGAACCTCAACTGAGGGGATATCATTCTGGGTTGGGAAAAACAGCTGCAACTACAATATTTTTTTACTATGGCTACAACAATCAGGTGAGACTTGGCAGCTACACTAAAATGATATTCAACATTTCTTCTTGCCCAAATTGCTTATTACACTGTATTCAACAACCTGCTCTAACTGCCTCTGCAAATTTTTAGAGAGGCCTCTTAAAGTTTGGGCTTTTTTAGTTGCAGCTTTTTTTTTCACTTAGTTTTGTAAAAAAATTAGTAAAATTTAAAAGAATTGCAAATTTACCTCTGCCAACAAATGAGCAACATGAAAAGAACTTCTTATGTGTGAACATATATAAGACTACTTTTCTTGACAATTTGTGCTCTTGTAATTTAGACTTATATGAAAGGGCAAGACATTGGCAGGTGATAACATTGCTGTTTGCCATTCCTAGCAAAATTTGAGGATTATAAAGCAGTTGTAGATCCTCTCATTATTTTGTCTTTCTGCTTTTTAGATTTATCACTTATTGCTTTGCAAATATCCAGGCCCTCACATCAGGTTCTGTCATGGTAAATATTTCACTTCAGTTTCCTACTGTGGATGCACTTCAGATTCCTAAATGGAATTTCTGTGGCTGACAATGTTTCACTATTGAAATGCAGTAATTAAATAAGTCTCCTTATGAATTTTTGTCCTCTTCTACACCCATTTTTATACTAATTTTTATTTTATTTCAGTCCATTGGTCAGCAAATATAGGAGATACTGCTTATGTCTAACTTATTTTACTTCATAATAACCAAATACTTCCTGGTAATTCTTAGCAGGTCAGGTATGGAATATCAGGCACAGAAACTGATGCATCATACAAGGGGCACTTTATTAGGGTAGCAAAGGTTCTCATAAACATTGAAAAATAATTACTGTATTTTGGTGAGATTGTTTCAGAAGAGCATAATAGTAGTCTAAAACTGTAGATTTGCTTCAGCCAGCTCTGATTTAAGAGGAAATCTTGTGAGGTTTTTTTTGTATACTGATTTCAAAAAAGAATCTTGTCCAAGTATAAGGAATCCATAGCTGATGGTATACTGGATTAACACTTTCCTTAATGTAACAGCTTCTATTCTAGCCTATATTTTAGTATGGAACATCCAGAGTTAAAGCTAGAAACCTGGTGCTCTAGATAAAAATTGTAATGATATCCTAGCTTTGTGTATTGAGCAAACGAGGCAATGTATGATGAATTCTAAACAAAGGAGACATACACATGGAAGCTCTCTAACTATGGGGTAGACTAATGCAATTTCCCAGCTTATTGAAATGGAATATTACACTAAATATCTGCATGAGGCAGCATATGTTAGAATGATATTAAACACTGTTGAGTTCATAGTTAACTCATAGTTAACTTAGCTGTGCAAAGACTTCTATTTTATATTGAAGTTTATATTGGATAGTAATAGCAATATACATTCAGGTTCTACCACATTGGCTATCAAATGGCAAATGGTCAGGGAAACACAAATCATTGATTTATTTGGCACAAATGCTTTTTATTTTATTTATAGGGTTCCAAATAATAGTTTGGGGGATTTTGGGGGGATTGGGGATGAGTGGGTGTCCTAAATGTTAGAGTACATGTAATTCTTTGGGTGCAGAACTAAAGCCTAAGTGTCAAATTCATGGAGCTAAGAAGTGATTAAAAAGGCCAAATGACAATCTACAAAAAAACACAGAAGGGCATGACTTAGAAAATTTCTGAAGGTCCAAATACCTATCCTAATGTCACCTTCAAATATTTCCAAAAGTTATTTAGATCTAAAAATCACATTCTTATTTCCTATATTGAACGGGTATGAAATATTAGTGCTTTAGTATGTCTAGTAATGATTGAAAATGCTTATAATATAAAAGCAACAAAACATTTGAATTGTCTTGTGTCAAGAAAGACCACCACTCAGAGAGTCTCCAGGTAAATCAAACACACATAAGGAGATTGTGAGTCTTTAAAAAGAGCCTGTATTATCTCACATACACTTCATGACCCACAAAATGAGTAATACTATCTCTAATCTTTCTGAACGGAAGGTTGACCTTGAAATAGGACTTGAAATCAGCAGTGCTTTTTCTTGCAAGTTTAAAGACAGTGGGAAGTCATGTTCAGAGAAATTGAAATGCATCCAAAAAATAATATTTCTGCAAAGAGCTGTCACAGAACTACTGTTTTTACAAAGGAAGGCTGGAATTTTTTATATTTATACAAGTAATATGGTTGTCACAGACTGTTATAAAGTTGTAGGTGCTTTCAACTTTTCCAGGGATTGGAAGAATATGACAGGACAGCTAAGTGTCCACCAAAAGGTAAAAGTAGGTACCAAGGAATTCATTATAAATACAAAAAGAAAGGATGAAACTGACACCAGTGGTTTTCTTCTAGACAAGGACAATATATTATAACATAGTCTACATGCAGTTTTTATTTAGGAAATAATATAGATATGATCCAAACAATGTGTCCACTGCACTTGATCTAAATTGTTGGATAGATTTTACTAAAGAGAATTTGGACACACCGTGCATCACTCATGGCTAGCATGATTTCTGTATATTCTAAGCTAAAGTTATTTTGCAGGACATTAAAAAATGAACATTTCATTTGTTTTACAATGTTTAAAATGTTTTTATTTGTTGTATATTTCAGAGAAGTCCGTTTGACATAGAATTTAAACCAAAAAAAATTTACCTTGCAGAATTGTTAATAAATTTAAAAGTTATTAATAACATTCTTGTGAATTTTTATGCCAGAAAGAAGACTTGCTATAATTTAAAATAAGAGGAGGCAGCACATTAAGATCCATCTCTCTAAAATTTCTAATATTTATGCATTTTTTGAGCAACATATGAAAGCTCTGATCATTGCTTCTTGGTTTGCCATGGAAAATTTTTAGAAGAGTGCTCTGTTAATAAACTATTAGGAATAGTAAAAATTACATTAAGCAAACATTTGCAGATACGTAGTCCTACTGACAAATACAAATATTTGACCCTTCTACATAGAAAATGCAGTAACCAAAATATCAGAATCTGTACTTCGGATAAACTACTGGTAGCAGTCAAATATTTCATCAAATTGCTCTTAAAAATTGAACGTTGTTTATGATTACAGTATTTTTCAAAATGTGACATTCTCCTGAACAGGTAGAAGGTGCTTGCAAGTCCTATACCACAAAACAACATACACTGAGGTACATGTTAAAGTGCTTTACAATTGCTCATGTGAGCAAAATTTTTCACAAGTCCATATTCAAGTATTTTTATGAGCAGAACAATAATGTTGATATTGTTTCTATAAGTGTATGGATGGAAAGTAAAATTTTAGATATACAGAACTTCTGAAAATGTTGCAAGTAAGCTTTGCAGGGTAAATCATGGCTATCATCAGTTCAATGCCCTATGAGTCACTGCAATCTATGAAAAGCTTATCTAAATTGCCATATCTTCTGTGATGTCCCTCAGAAAAAAAGGCATATCTCCACTGTACTTCTGCTCTACAGAATTACCTCCTCTGTTTTTGCAGATATTTACAATATGTGCTTCTTATTTTCAGACTCACTTGCACTTCTATTGGGCTCTGAGTTGTTATTGCTGTGAGTTGAGTGTATCTGTCATTGATACTTTAAAAGGTTTTTGTGGGGGATTTTACTCAGTCCTCAGAAGACCTAAACTCCCGTAGAGGTCTCCTTGTGTGCAACTGAATAAGAAATAAGTATGTTCTAAAATTTGAACCAAACCTCTGTAAGGCATTATTATTTCAAGCAATCATTTGGATACAAACACCAAAACAACACTCCAATGATAAATGCATTAATTTATAAACACTCAGTGCTCCTATATAAGATGAATTGTTAGTCCCTCCACAACTCTAATGAATTACATTTATTATGTGTTTTCAGTTTAAGAAATGTCCTTTCTTTTTGTCACACTAGACCTTTGATGCCTATGACTAAGCCATAGCAATGCACAAATTTGTTCTTTCTAGGTTTGCTCATTATAACTCTCCTGAAACTGCTGATCCCAGAAAAAAATCCATTGATTCATTGTACCATGGAAGGAAAGCACAAATATATAAGAATACATTTTCAAATGAACAAATTGATGTCCAAACGTGATAAAGTAGTTTAATACAACATTCTACCATTTTAAACAGTACTAGTGAGAACCAAAAGTGTACAAAATACATCCAGAAAGGCTATACCATTGGTGTCAAATTCCTCCACAGCTTTTAACAACATGCTGCAAAAACATCTCAAACTTGGTACTGGGTAAACTGAAGAAGTGAGGAAAATAATGATGCATAATATCAGTGTTATAAGTTTGGGATTATTTTCTAGATTTTTTTTAATACTAGAAAAAGTGTTTTAAACCAACTTGGAGTGCTCAGTCATGTGCTATGAAAAAGTGGAATTATTATAAGGTGAGCATGAATGCAAGTGGTTTCAGTATAAAAGGGAGGTTAAAAGAGCTGTCTGACATGGTCTTAAAGATTTCAAGTGATAATTCTCTTGTGCTATCTATTTGTATGCAGCTAACCACATAGATTTGCTGGGATATTAAGATATTTCTCAGCTGTACTGTTTTTTCTCTCAGAATGATGGTTCAAGTAACAGTTTAAAAGGCTACAGGAATAGTTAGAAAGATGAATTACAAGTCAGAATTTCATTCTGATCCAGAAAAGAAGCAGAATAGATTTTGCCAATCTCTAAGGATTCCCAAAGGGATTGGCAATACTGGCTTCTCTCCAGCGATTTACTCCCTCAGTCTCCTTCCTCCCTTCAGTCTTTTGATAATTTACACACTAGCAAAAATTCTCAGCAAAAAGAAATAATTTGAAGAACCAGTTTAGCAGCAACGTCTGTCCTCCAATCAGGTACAGGAAAGGTAATCAAGTTAGAGTGACAGGTTTTGGTCATGGTATTAAAATTGAACTTCACCTTGAAAGATCTCCAGGACTTTAATAAACCTCTACACTAAGAAACTTTTTCTCTCCTCTGCATGTTTACTGATATAAACATGGTTTTACATTCTTAGAGGAAAAGCCAGCACAAACAAGAGAGCATGGGAAGAGATGCTGGAGCTGTGTGAGGCTCCCGGTGTGACAACAGCATAACTGAGCAAGGCAGCAGGTGACAGCAGCAGGGGACAGCAGCAGGGGACAGCAGCAGGGGACAGCAGCAGGCCCCTCTCCCCTGAGAGCTACAGGGGCACCCCTCACTGCCCTGACTCCCCAGAGAGCTGTGCTGCTTACCAGAAGCCCAAATCAGAGAGCTCACTGCGGGGCTACCAGACGCTGTGAAGTCCGCTGACTACGGGCACTGCTCTCCTTTCAGGGGACCCTGGTGGGACAGCCAGTCTGGGATTCTGTGAAAGTCAACGTGCATCTCAAAGGGAGTATGTGAGTAATAAAATGAGCAGGTCTGCAATCTGAAAAAAATTTCCATTTTGCATTTATGGAGACTCTAGTATCAGCCTAGATCCTTTAAATTACAATTTACTTCTGGCAATAAATTCAAGTATTGAATTTCAAGATGCTTACAGCATTTTAACTACAATATTTTAGTACAAATTATATTGGCTTACTACAGTATACACTCTCATTAATAATACCCTTGGTACATGTTGTAGCATAGATTAATTTTAAACAATCTTACTCTCATAATTTCATTAATATCTCCTTCTTTCTCCTTTTATCCTTTTTTTGAACACTGAGTACTGTAAGATGTGTTCCCTCTTGTAACACCTAGCAAAACACAGTGCTAATATTAAGTATACCTTTTTATTCAACTCCAAACTCTCCATCTTTTGTGTCAATGGACACACACAATAAGTCTTTTTGATATATCTGGTAATCATACACTAGTGGCAGGAAAAAAGAATATATGATATGACAATGAAATTTACTTTTCCATAATTTATTGTTAAATCCCCTGGACAAGGGGTAAGATAGGCTAGGTTTTAAGTAGTGTGCCTAGAATCAATTAATTTCTTTTAAAAAGAATTTCATTTTTTGCTTAAGATCTCCTAAAATAGGTTACATGCACTCACATGCACTTTGATAAAAAACTTAATTACTCCTTTAGAAAAATATTTGTTTCCTTTAAAAAAAAAAAAAAAAAGAACTGGGATTTGGTTCCCCAGAAAGCATATCAAATTGCTCTATGTTTATCAAAATTTTGAAAATGCAATTAGGTATTAACATGCAGCCTACATAGAACTCCAATATTGACTAATTCTCTCAAAGGCAGATTGAAAGTTTTCCATAATTAAAGGAATCCAAAAACAGATGAACAGAAAAATCATGGCTAGGCAACAGCAAATTACATAGGCAGATATCATTCTGTCTGTTCAGTAAATACAATACTCACCTAAAGCCATTAGCACCAAAAAACTTTTATGGCTTTTCTCCCTGGAGTCCCTGCCAGTTTTTAAGCTACCATATTTCACCACTAAAAACCTTCCTGCAGCTCAGTGCCTCAGTCCTCCTTGCTCAGTGTGGTGTACTGGTTTTTAATACAGAGATAACAGTCAGGGCATCAATGTTTAAATATTTACCTTCTGCCTATAATCAGTAGGTATAAGGTTTGAATCATGTGCTGCACTTCAGAGGAAAAACCTAGCCCCTCCATGAAACTGCAGTTATTAAATAATGAGTTTGTCAGCCGACGTGGGATGTCCTGAACTTGACGCAAGCAAACAATTCCTTCTCCAAGTGCTGCTGACACGCTGTCCCACACCAGCAGCAGAAGCAAGACGGGAGGGACTCGCTGTGCCAGTTCCACACCAGGGCAATGCCCCCCACATCTCTTCCATCCACTCTCCCACATCCTTTCCACTGGCAATATGCCTCAATTTGGAATGAAATGGGGATTCGGGATGTAGTCCAGTCTTCAAAATATCCCCAGTACAAAACATTTGCTACAAAACAGACAAACCACATTCAGCCTAAGCACAACACATGTTTGATTCAAACATCCATAAAAAACTTATTTAGTTGTATGCTTTTCTATTAAAATAGAAACACAGTAACAATATAAATGTGGATTTAAGTAGAGGAAAGATTTCCTAGAGTATTTTCCTTTGAGATACAAGACTAAAGCACATTAACTTTTTTTTCCTTCACATTTCTCAATCATTCCAGTTGTCACTCTGGACATTAGTGTCTCTAAAAAAGGAAAATTGTCAGTTCTTTATCAAGCAAGAACCAAAATACAGTAGTTACCAGAGCTTCACTGAATGTCTTGGCTCAATATCTGACTCAGAAGTCTTCACTGTTAAGAGTTTAGCAGAACAGTGAGTGATAAAAGCAAGAAGACCTTTGGAAACAGACATTGACTGTATTT
Source organism: Zonotrichia leucophrys gambelii (assembly GCF_028769735.1). Lineage (NCBI taxonomy): Eukaryota > Metazoa > Chordata > Aves > Passeriformes > Passerellidae > Zonotrichia > Zonotrichia leucophrys. The sequence continues at coordinate 37,474,825 of NC_088175.1, read as the reverse complement.
TCTCAGATTTTTAGAAAATCTGATGCTTAGAAGACACAATAATTTTTATCCTCCAGAATTCTGAAGGAGATGACCCAAACCCACATTATCCACCTGTGAATTCCAGTCTGCAAGACTGCAGTTACAACGAGGAATGTTATCTTCCGATTCCCCCCACTGACACAGAAAGTGCTGGGAAGTAAATAGCTGAAGAACTATGTGCCAGGAAGTCCCAAGTTGGATAAATCAAGGAACACACACACAATTATCAGCAATAAAAATTACTGCAGTGCTTTATGCAGTGAGGGGTCTAAACAATCCTGAAATTATTAGAAGAAAATATTTGGTATTTTCACTGTCATGAGGCAATACTCCCTAGAGACACCCACATCAGAAATTCCCATTACGGCTGCTGTTGCCAAATCTTTCTTTTGCTTTATAGAGCACTTCAGGTAAGCATAAACTCTTCGGGAGGTAATGTGCAATAAAAAAACAATTATGTTCTCTTTCTTTTATCTGTAAATTTCAACAGAATTTCCACTGTCACCAGTGGTTATTCAGTTTTAAGGATCATATCAACCAATACATGCAAACACCGACCAGCCACCTACTCTGAAAAATGCATTGACATCAGCATCTTTGACATTATTCAAGGGCTTATTTTACACAGATACAAGTATGCACAAAGACTTGCAAGTATCTCCTCAAACATATTTCATCACATTATATGTATATATATATATAAAATCTCCAGTAAGCAAACAAGTCGTAGGCACAGCTATAGATATGTTAATAAGCATCAGAAGAATTACTCAAGTTTATCTTATTTTAATTTTGCATCAGTTATATTTTTACAGAATTTTAGCCATTTTCCTCCCACATTCAGTAGAAGGCATTGTTCACACCGCATTGAAGAAAGAAAGTTTATACTTGTGATTGAGGCTACTTCAAGATTTCTCTGTCCCATCTTACTGGGATACACTGATTTTTATTGTTTTATGATCATATTTAATAGTAAGCACCTCTATGTGAAGTTTTTTGAAAAACTTTGAATTTTATTTTTCATATGTCTATTTTAACTTTCATACCTATTTGACAGACAAGAGGCATTATATAAGGATAACTGCCCAAAACAACCATTAGTCAGTGAAACATAGTCCTTGCTCATATAAGCTCACAATGTACGGAATTGACAGTTCCCTTCTAAGACAGGCACCATCTGTGTAAGGTACACCTTATTAACACTGAGCTCTGAGAGCATTAATAGTAGCAAAACGATAATAATTCTTTCACAGTGTAAGCCAGAAAGGAAAAGCAACATTCTTCCACTGTCTGAACACATTTGTTTAGAAAACCGTTTTCAGTTCCCTACAACATTCATTTTCACGGCACAGGAGCAGGAAAAGGCGCTGCCTGCACCATGGTAAGACACAACTTTTTCAATGGACCATCCCATTGAATCATTTCTGCTTTTGTTCAATGTTTGCACTGCACTAGATGTTTTTAGTTCCTCAACAACCACCATCGTCTGGTTTTCTTCAGAAATTCCAAGCCTAAATCACATTTTTATATGCAGTACCCAGTTTCACAGCTTCACTGAATGGTCAGGTTCAAACTACATTGTTCTTCTGAAATTTTAAACCATCTTGTGAGACTTTGGCCACACTGAGGGCCCTCCTTGTAAAAAATTCTATCTATGTAAAGCTTCCTGCGCTGAGATGAAAAGCGAAATTGAAATTTAAAACCCCTTTTTCCCTAGTGAAGTCAATTTCCAGAAGGAACAGAAAACCATTTATTCAGCCATTTGTCTTTAAAAGGTGTTTAGTAAACAGCCTGCTGCTCCTCAGAGATATTCGGAGGAATATCCGAGGGAAGGAAAGATCATGTTTGCAGTAACTACTGCAGCACATAAGTAAAGGCCCCAAATAAAAATATATGGATTTATGTGAAATAAGACCAGCAGAATGTTACAGCATTCCACAAGATAGCTGGGTCTTTTTCTCATGTTAAGTCAGGCACCTTTAAACAACTTGGTATTTTAGTGTTTAGTTTTTTTTTTTTTTAATTAAGCTATGGGGAAAATATCCCTATGGGTTTGGGACTTTTCCCCGAGCAGAATATGCAATAAGAATATAAAGTCTATTTCTCTGAAACACGTTCTGCCAGGAAAAAGGTGAAGCCGGCCCCACGGAAGATGGGCAGGCGCACTTAGGGTGACTGGGCCCTAAGCAGTTTCCACCAGGCCGCATTTCCAGGTACGGTTGGTGATGGAGGGGAGGTGCGGGAGGCCCTGGGCAGCTGCGGAGGCACCGCTCGGGTACCCCTGGCCCCATCCCGGACACCCCGCACACCCTGCACACCCCCCACCAGCTCCACTCACCGGCGCTGCCCCAGGTTCCCTTCCCGCAGCACAGCCCCAGGGTTCTGGTTCCACAGAGCCATTCCATCCGGGCGCAGGGCCGCAGAGCAGCCCGAGCAGGTGCGTTCGAGCCCCCAGAAAAGAGCCCGGGGCTGTCATGCCCTCCGAGCCCACCTGCGCACGGGGCCCGCTCTCCCGAGCTCCCCGCTCCGCCTGTGCCCCGGGACATCCGCCCGGACCCCGCCGCCGCTCTTGCTGACTGCCTCCGTTACCCTGAAGGTCGGCAGCTCGTGGCTCCTGCTGGGTGTTGTTATGCAAAGGCTGCCAATTCACGGCCTCTTGTCTCCAGCTCCTGCCCAGAGGTGGGTGTGCATCTCCCTCTGCAACTTGCAAACCGAGCTGGCCGCAGCAGAGGCATTCCTTAGCACTGGATTCCTCTCTATTTAATTCTTTTAATTAATAGCTGTAACAATCCCATAGGCGCTTTAGCGAAAGGGATGGCACACATAACATAGTTCATCTTACTATCAGGTTTTCACTATTTCTGCTTTGAAAAACTGCTAACTTTTGGACTAAACTTTTCTTTGATCAAGATGATGTGTAAAGTGACTTTGGTTGCTGAGGGGCATGTCACTAGCTAAATAAAAATTAAAAACATATATTAAATCTCTTAATAAATAAATGTTAGAAAGCAAAGAAGAATGCTAAATTATATTCTTCCCTATCTTTCTGTAAAATAACAGAGCACGAGATCCCAGGACTTGTCTCACTCCATTTGACATTTGTCCCTCCAAATGTGTGGAAAATCACGCTATGAAAGCTGGTGTCCATAAAGGAGACAGAGGAGTCCTGCAATTTTATTTGAATAAATAGAGTCCCTTGGGGCATATGCCCACGGGGCTTTCTCTCTCAAGATTTCGCTGCTCCCTTTTACACATTCCCGGCCGCATGTTGTGTTTCTTCCTTACCCTTTGCCTAGGGCACTAGGAAGGTACGGCCTCCCCGAACCTCCTACCACATACTCCCTCTTAAACATGTCATTTTCCCCCAAAGTTCAGCAGCTCAGGCTTGTGAGGGCCCACTTGTCTATTTCAGGAGTCAGGCTGTCTGTGCTCTGTAACAAATCTGCTGCTTGGAGCTGGTAGATGCATTAACATCCATTTCAAGGACATTACCACCCATAAGAGTCACCCATGAAATTATTTGTAATGACTTCAGCACACATCTTTCCTATCACAAGTAATACCTTCACAAAGATATTCCAGGACACTAAGCCATGTAAATAAGCGAAGCTGTTCTCCAGACCAAGCTTTCAGGAGCACAGGATCACAACAGATCTGCTTTCCAGGCCTCACCATGCTGACAGCTTTTCTATAAACAGACATGCTCCACTGTTTGCAGAGTTGGATGATGGATGGCTTTATTACCAAAAAAATGTTTCCATCTAGTACTTCTTTTAGAGCCTTGGACTCTAAATCAGGTCATTTTCTCAACAGCTGCTCAGTGCATGCGTATTTGGGGATTGCCATGTACGACAAAAAAGCAGACCAGCCAAGAAATAACTGAAACTTACATAAAGAGCAGCAACTGGTGTTAATGGCATGTGAAAGAACATTCAAGAGAACACCAAGATGGTACAGGTGTGCACAGAATATTTATTACTTTGAAACAATTTATTCAGAAACATCGAACTACACATGCTGAAAGTTATGGAGCCTGCCCATAGCACCAAAACTGTTCCTTTCTTTTCCTAGCAGTGCTTATTATCCCTTTTGTTTAGAAAAACTCTTTAGAATGTACAGTGTCCCTTTGTCGTGTGTTGTTGGTAATACAATGGATTCTTGTTTCAACAGCAACCACTAAATGCTTTTACAGGTCAAATTGTGTTTGAGGTTCTTTTAAAAGTAAAAGCTGCTCACTTTCCTGTTTCCTTCCTTCTTGAGATTAAATAGGTTATAAACAAAATTAAATTGAAATAAACTATTGGTTCAGCAAAATAAAATGGATGTTAATGTGTTTCAATTGACATGCTTACTTGTTGTTTTAATGTTGACCTGCTTTAAACTGATTTAGTTAAGAAAATGTATTTTGAGATTTAACATTAATCATTTCAGCAACCACAAATCAAGCATGCTCAGCTTCACTGGAGGAACCTTTTGCTCTCTCAGCCACTAACTCAGCTCAAAGTTTTAAACTGAGCTCTGTATTCTAGTCAAATTTCTCTCACTGATAGAAAAGCTGCAATTTAGCTGGCTATTTTTCTGAAGACATCAAATGAAGAATCAAATAGCGCTTTTACAGATTGGTTGAGCCTACAGAAATAAAATTTCATCCCTGGCACCAAAGCCACCAGATATTTTTCAAAATCAAAGATGTGAAAATTAAACTGAGACAGAAAGTTCTTGTTTTAAAATTATTTCGTTTTCAATCTTAGCAATTTCTAGTCCCTGAGCACAGAGTCTATGCTGATACAAAGTATCAATAAATTAACAAACTGAAATCTAGCATTATTTTCTAAAATAGAATATATGATTTATTACAGATCCAAAATTGTCGTTAGCTGCTGTCTGCTAGAGTGCATATCCTCAGCCAGTGTGAACAGGAATACCAAAATGTGCCCTGGCTGAATTGAAACAGATCCATGTGAGGCTTAATATGCCTGTCACTTTAAATAAGTTGGGTGATTTATAAATTTGAAAATATAATACTTGTCTTTTGGATCATGTACATTTGTTTGAACTTGGATCAGATAATGAATTAGAAAAATAATGGTTTTGCCTACCCATACACTTACACTGGAAATGTGAGCAGGGATACAGGATCAACATCTCTTACTAAGAACTGGTAAGTACCAGAGGAGAAGAAAAAGCTACCACTACTTGGTCTCCAAGTATCTGTGGATTGGGCTCTCTCTTTCCCAGGCTTCTCAGTCAGGCTAGCTCATTTAAATTTGATTAGGTACACAGGAATATCAAATCTATTTTCTGTCAGTCTGTTAAAAAAGTCATTGTAAGATAATATGCTGTTTGGGTGCTTACTTTTGTGCTACAGCCTGTGTCATTATTTTGGGTTTCTTTTTGTTATTGTCGTGCTTTATTTTGTGTATTCTGAATAGATCAGCACAGTTCCATGCACATACTCCAGTAGTCCATCCACACACATGGGCCTGGCCTGAGCATTTTACAGATACACTCATGTCTCACACAACTGAAACTTTGAAAAGTAACTCTAAATTCAGCATTTTCAGACAAGGATTAAGAATATCTCCCCACCAGGTTTCTTCCAAGCCCCAGGTATGAAATAATTATGATCTCCAAAGCTGCTAATTGTGCTGCCCACAAACAAAGGATTATGCTTTCTGATGGAGAATAAGCAGCAGGAGCAGAAAAACAACTTCCTTTTCATGCAATTATCACTAATAATGAATAAGTACACAGAAGGAGTAGATGACTCAGAGGGTTTTAAATTAAAATTGTGTTACAAGGAGGACTGACTTTGTTTCTGTAATGATCAAACTCATTAATACCTCGAAACTCAAGAACAATATGAAAATATATATTCTTCCAATTCTTCCTTGAAAAATGTCCATATTTCAAAAAATTATCTAAAACTCCTAGAAAAAAAGTATAGAAATTTCCTATTTTTAGCATCTTTTAAACATTGAGATGACTGATACATGATAAAACTAGCCCCTTTAGATCAGGATAGGTCTTAAGCACTGAAGAAATTAATCTTTCTCTACTTAATCCAGTCTTATTTTCAGAAAGAAAAATATTTCAGTATCAGCAACAGAAAAACAAAACAAAAATTTTCAGTATGTAAAATCAATTTTTTTTCAAATAAACACTTAAGGATTATGATTAAAATTAATCGCCATTTCTTCTTGTAGAAGTAAATACTGTTCTAGTTTTACAAAGATCTTTCCAAAAAAGTTCTTAACAGCTTATAAAAAAGGAAATTGAAAAATCAGAAACAAAAATCTCAGGCATATACTCTAATGTTTAAACATTTAAAGATCCATGAAAAAGAACAGCAGCTTTCAACAATGGTGTAAAGGCAGTTATGGAACATATAATTTAGTCCATTTCAGATTTATTCTGAAAACAGAACATATCAGTTTCACAAAATGGGGATGGCAGCATCTGAAGAAACCAAATCAGTTATTCGGCTGAGGTCTAAATATACATAAGACAGTCAAGGAATGGCATTGGAAAAGAAAATTCACGAAAAGTAGAGCTAAAATTTGATGAAATTTTAAATAGAAATTTAAATTTCTATGAATTTCTAGGAATAGAATCAGCTGTGAAAATTTTGAAACATTTTCCAAATGTCCTTTGCAATTAGCCTTTTCTCTGCTTCTCTCTTCTTAAGGATATTGATTCTATGCTTCATATCTGAGCACAGAAAATTATTGCCTTCTCACTTAAAATAAGAACTGAAGGCAGTAGTATCCCTGCTTCAACATTATACTCAGATTCCTGAAAACCACAACTCTTCTGAATCTAGGAAAATACAAAAGTTAAAATAATCCAACACATGTGGCATGCAAAACAATTCATAAGACAGACTCACTGACAACTGAAACTCACTTTGGAGATTTTTTCTAGTCCTGGCCTCTGACTTGACTTAAGACTTTGCTGAATTTGGCCTTGGATTTCTGTGGAGATGGCATCTACCGCAACAGAGATGCCATGGGACAGACTATGCATTAAGTCATAGAGATTCTGTTTGTGGACATGTTTAAAAAATAGGGGGCATTCAGATGTACTGTTTATGTAAATATACCAAAAAGGCTTGTGGTGTCAATTTTAAGAGAATATCAGAGAACAAGGTGCTTTATCAAGTAATTCTATAAGCCAGTCAGTTCAGGTCATTTGCTCATAGATTCACACCAATATTTGAGTATACAGTAATAACAAATACTGATTTATTATATCATATAAGTCTGGAAAACATGTTTGACATCACAAAGTTGCTCAACAAAATGTACCTGCTCTGGAGCTTAGCAATTTGCAGTGATTTACTCAGCTTTGTTATTTTAACAAAATAAATATAAGGACTCTTATTGCAAAGGATTTTCAGAGCATAATTTGAACTGCTCAATGAGCTTGTTGGAGGCAGAACTCTGAGTCCCACCAATGGCAGGGGACCATCCAGGCAGAAATGCAGATGATCTGGGTCAAACTATATTGAGTTACCAATTAATACAGCTTTTCTGGTCAGTGCAATTTTGTTTCTCTAATTGCAGGGACTTTACAAGAATCTCTGAGGGAATAAATCTCCCAGTTACCATTACAAATCAATACCAGCAGAAATACTATTAACAAGGAAGCTTTTAAAAAAACCCCACCACACAACTCAGTTAAGCTTCAAGGACTACAGTCTCTCATATATTAGTCTCATCACGATGCACTGCTGAAAGCAGAGAGCTGCCAGTGAAAGTTGCACCCTCTTACATTGCAGAAGAATGTGGCCTGTGAGATTAACATTCAGCATCCACCCAAACTTGTCTTAATCACTCCTTAATTTAGATGGCTTTTAGCTTGGTTATCCCTTGACTGCATCTGTACTGGATGGAAATGAGAAGCAGGGAGTGGAGAATGCCTGACAAATCCATGCACATTCAGCAAGTCGATGAATATGTAATACAGCTTGCAATAATACCTAAGTAATTCTTCCATTATGAACTCAATCCAATTCTACTATTTGATTTCAGAAATGGATTTTGAACACAGGGCCTGTTTGACTAATCATATCCTCATTTTCCCATTCTTTCCTATTTAAATGCTGAGTGACATAGTTCTGTTTGGGAAAGCAGTGATTTCATTACACCAACAGAGGGAACTGCCATTCCAGCAAAGTGACAAGAACAAAATTGGACTGAAAAAAGTAATTCTTCCTAGACTGAAGAGATCCACATGAGGAATTCAAGTAAAGTGTCACTCTCAAACAATGACGACAGGATTACAAAAATCTAATTAGCTGTTTCATTAGCTGAATCCTATCTGTGGAGACAGCAGACAATGGGTTTTCCGAAGCTGTCCATCCATTTTTAATACAGGCACTGTCATGGAGATGCTGGCTCTAAGGTATTTTCTGCATTGCCTCTGTTTGCAGAGTGAATTCAGGGAGGTATTTCAACTGCTTTGCTAGAAACAGTAAAAATTTAAAGGTGCCACGCATGTCTGGAATCACACATTTCCTGCATCCTACTGAAACAGGCTTCATTTCCTACTTCCCTGCATCATTTAATTCATTACACTTCTTTTTCAGCCTATTTGGACTGCACCAGAAAGTCTTCAGAGCTAAATACACATACTCAAATCTCCTAATAAATAAGTCTAATTAAGATTAATTGAACTGTTGGAGGTAAATGAAGATAGCTTCCACAAGAGACTACTAATTTTTAAATTACTAATGTGGAGGAGGCACCTCTTCCTTTCCCTTTTCAATTTCAATAATTTCATTTCCATCAAAAACTCCATTACCTATTAATAAAATAGTTATGATGGAAGCAAGTGCTGAATTTGCCAGCTGGAATAGCAGGGATATTTCACGAGAATATTTATTTTAATATTTATGTATATATATATGTGTGTGTATATATTCATGTATAGGGCTCTTCCCACTTTGAAATGTGACTATTTAACTCTCTTATTCAAAGCTCCTGGGTACTCCAGAACTTGTTTCATCCAGTGCAATTTATGTTTGCAGCAGCTTTGGAGGTTAACAATGTAGGGTCAAATATTTCAGGCCAACATCTCTTGCTCCCTCAGTCAATGCTATTTTCTTTTCAAAGAACTTATGTGGTGCCAATACCACCAGTAAAAGGTATTCCAAAAAGATTCCAACTTAAAACCCTTGATCCACTCACACCACAAGCAACTAACCTGCAAAACTCTACTGTTTGAAAAGTAGGAAACAAAAACCAATCGTCTTTACATCTACAAGACAGAAGAAAACCAGGGAAAAATAATCTTAGAAATATTCATTTTTGTACTAGAGTAAGCCCTTCAACTTCGGAATTTAAAAGCCTATTATAACACCACAAGAGGAAGTATTTTCTCAGCTGAATATTGTTTGCCTATCAGTGGAGACTATCAATACCATCAACTTCCCTGTTGTCTTTGTACTTAACCCAGAGAGGCAATGATCAATGTCGCTATTTTCCCTTATGTTTTTGAGCAAGAAGAGCAAACTGATGATGATAGTCCAGGTTGCAGCAGCAATACTAAGGCATTTCAAATAAATTCCAGAAGAAAAAGCAGCTACAAACCTAAAAGGAATAACTGTGAACGAAAGTTTAATGCTTAATTTTTCAGTAACAAGAATTCACCAAACAACAACATAGAAAGGGTTGAACAGCATTCATTTCAATGAATTCAATTTTTATTGCTTCATTCTTTCATGAAATTCTATGAGCCACTTGAAAATAAATATTTACAATTAAGAGACATTATAGTGAGCCGCCCTGTATTAACAGCAGGACTTTACAATTGAAACAGAACATAATCCAGCTCAGTAAGTCCTCTGGCTCTACAGTGCAACCAGGAGTGAAAACTCTGTTTTGGAAAGAAAAACAATCTGATAAGCCTTTCAGACACATCAGGTATTGAAAATGCATGAAATCTGAGTCTGCTTCATCCTCAAAAAACTGTACTGTGAAACTTTGCCATGCCTCAATCTTTGGCAGAGTGCTTAACAGAAACCAGTTCAAGACACATATAAATATAGATTCAGTGGTGATTTACGTGCCCAGGAGTCAAATTACATACTCTGTTCCTTATTTTTTTGATTCTCAGAACCAAGTGTAAAGATAAAGGCTTTCTCTGAAGATTTGGGGAGATTTATGTCTTATAATGATGATTAATAATAGAGAGCACATTAAGCAATGGACTGACTGCCCATAGGCTGAACATGCTGCAAGATTCATGCAACCAACTAGAGAACAAGCAAAGGGTGTTTGTTTAGGGTTTTCATGTGGCATTCTCAATTTTGGTTGTTGGCTGCAAAGTTTTTCATGGTTTTTGTGCAATCATTGTCAAAAATGCAGACAGGGAGGGGAACCAGAACAGATTTGGACCCTTGAAAGCAGTTTAGTGTTTGTGAAGAAGTTTCTCTGAGCTATCAAGGGTCATCTCTATGTTAATCTGCATGGTTTATTAAATCTAGTGCAGTGCCACAGAACTAGTCTGAGAAAGCTGGGTAATACAGTCTTTTCAACAGGGATCTATTTACAGCTGGATCCAGGACATATTCTTAGTATCTTTTCTTATGAATGTTTCTTCTATATGCCTCTTCTTAAGGCAATAACCAACAAAAAAAACATACCTGGATGTGTGATTTAACAGGTTATAGATTCTTCCTTCTTCCCTCTGTATCCTGAGAAAGCAGACATTACCTGGATTTATGTAATGTCCTTCACATTAGAAAGAAGCCACCGAGACAGAGGACAAACCCATCATAGAGAGGACACAAATTACAGGTCCCAACTAAAAGTCTTATAAAAAACATCACTACCTAACAATTTTCTTTAGATAGATATTTAAAACTTGCTGCTTTCATTTGTGCTGATTTACTATAGGTCAATATTGTCCAAAGTTCTCCTCATGTTAATGATATTACCAGTTCAGTTGATTGGATATTTTTAAAGTGACATGGTTTTGATATCTTACAATTCAAGATTGCCAGCATATGAAGAGTTCCCAAAGATGCAGAAATGCCTCTCAGATCTACATCCCCATGAAAAGTGCAGGAAATTTTCTGCGTAACCATAGGAGCTCTTCAGTAGAATACAGGAAAATATGCCCCTGTTTTACCCTGGGCAGAGTCTGCTGCACTGAAGGAGTTCAAGTTAACTTGCCATGTTGTGCCATTTGTATGTCCTTCATAAAATACCTGTGTATATAAAAGAGATGTCACAGTAAAGTACTCTAACTTTGCAAGGGTATCTTGGTTAGACAAGGCTCTTAGTAAACTAAAAAAACTGCACTGGAGAAGTGAGCAATATCTTTCAATTACAAGTACTTTACAGTACTTTTATCTGTCAAATTTTTCAATTATTTCCTGGGCTTTGAGTAGACAGGACAAAAGCATATTATTATTATTTCTACTCTGTAACTCCTGAATATTTCCATCCCTGTATTTTACCCTTTGGTAGTCAGTTTAAAGAAAACTAAGGGAAGAGGTTTAAAAATTAAGTGGAAAATAAAATATTGATCTAACTTGGGAAGAAAAAAAAAAGAAATAAAACTACATTCCTTCAAATTCTTTCATCAAGCCAAGCTGGGAAGTTACGAAGCATTTATAGAGACAATCAGAGTTAATTTAATTTCAGGTACTCAGAAGCATATACAAATGATCCTAATAAAAATACAGTTCCCTTTTTGCCTGTAATAATACTTCCCTGGTCCTGGACCTATCTGAAATGAAGAAATTCACTCAGTGGAAGGAAATGAACCCACAGCTGTGATTTCAGCATTCTCATCTGCTATCATGTTAGCTTCAGACTAGAAGTCAGAAAGTATTCTTCACTTTGTTAGAGGGAAAAGTAACAAAAAAAAAAAACCCAAAGGAATCTGCCACTTTCTTCAGAATGTTGTTAAGAGAAGCAGAGCCATCACTCAGCATATTTGAAATGAAGATTGCAATGGAATTACTAGTCCCCACAAATGTTTCAGTTCATAATCAAATTAGCAGCTCAAGGTTTAAGGGAGTGAATTAGAATAGATCTTCTGTGCAGTCTTGACAATTTTTCATTCCTTCTTTTTATTTAGGAGATAATAATTGAATATGATTTGAAATGGTATGTAATACAGTACTGATTAGCAGTATTTCAGGATTCTTAACAAGAATAATTAGATCCTCTGGTATTATTTGAAACCACACTACTATAACCTCTATTAAACTTTTTGGGAGGAAAAAAGGCAAAAGAAAGAAGAAGAGAAAGGTGAACTTGTCTGTTTTATTGGAAAGCAGAATGAAATTCTCTTTAAACAGATACATTCTATTTTTATTGCCTTAGTTGTCTGGGGAAATCTCATTCCATGCCTCCTCTACCTTTCACTAAAATAAGATTTGCTAAAGAAGTTTGATAAAGCTTCCAATGGCATTTGTTCGGTGACAAAAATGTAATGTGAAAATGAAATCACTGGGAACTGAAGGAAATTGACAAGGCCCTGAAGTAAGACAGGATGGAAGCTTAAGATTAGTTAGTAGGACATCTGAATCACTTCTAGCACCACAGCACAACTGCATATTTAAAACTACTCCAAAACTGTCTGGAGTGCATGTTCTTCAGATGCTGGAGCTTGTTTGCATGGGAGGGAAGGAGGGAGGAGCTGCTGGCAGCAGAGCTTGTGGCTGCCAGCTGCTGCTCTGAAATCAGCAGTTGGCCATGGGCACAAGAGCTGCAGGTCTGGAGACTGTCTGATGTTTTATGAAATATGAAAAGGAAAAATGTAGAAAGGGACACAGGAAGCTATTCTTATATATACATATATGATTTAAAATCAACCCTAAACAGACCTTTTCTCTATGATAATTAGGCCTGAAACAAACAATAGCCCACAGATGCTGTTTAAATTCTGATTTCTTCATAGACAGATCTGCATGAAGAGATCTTCTTCTTTTAATTTGTATGACAACACCATGCTCTTTGATGACTTTACTGAATCTCTCCTATCTACTTCTATTCCTTAAAAAAACATTCCTTTATTCAGTGATAAGAAGGATCACACTGGGAAAGAGACATTGCTATTAAGATTTTTGGAAAGAAAAGTAGCAGGCCTTGAAAGCGATCCTTTTAATTCATGCTGCTAAATTGAGGATTAGCCTTCATTCTTTTTCTATTTCTAATTCTTTCTTTCAGCTTTCATATGTTCTAAAGACCATAAAACCAAAGTTAGAGCTAGTCTTTTTAATAAAAAGCAATACTCTTTTACTAAGTTTTTCTATCTTTACATAAAGAGTGACTCCCAGTGTCTCTCTCCATAACAGAACAGGGCAGATGGACAGAAAGGCAAACAACGCATGTGTTTTTGTTATAAAAACAGGAAAGTCTTAAAATATAAATGCTTAAAAGCAACATGAGAATAACATATCTTCAGGATACATTACTTTTTTTCCCCCTAAAAAGGAGCAAAACAAAGAGCACTGATCATTACTCTTGCACTTCTCCACCAGAAGCAGCGTGTGGATTTTGTTTCCTGTTACACAAGCATGTCAGTGTCCTACTTTAACTCTGTCAAACAGACTTCCTTGCTATTACAAATGCATTCTAATAGAAATTCTGAGTCTGCATCATCACTTATCTTTTTCTCTTTGTATATTTCCTCTAATAGACTCAGAAAATACATAGTTTACAATTTACAATTTTTACCTGATATTTTTGAGCTCTTCTTCCAATATTTACAAAAGAAGCTGGCTAATTAAGCTTGTGGTTATTAGGTCTTCTTTTCTCTTTCTCAAAACTGATTAATAAAAATACAGTGAAGAAGCCCTTTAATCTGATGGATAAAATCATAAGACCTAGTGATCACAAGATAGATCATCTATGCAGTCTTCATAATCTTTCATTCCTTTCTCTTATTTAGGAGATGATAATTAAATGTGAATTGAGATGGTATGTCATACACAGCATAACAAATTAGAAATGTTTAAATTAGAAATAATTATTCCAATTGACAATAAGAGCTCCTTAACATTGTGAAGAATCAAAAATTATCAGAGCTAATAAGTAAAGGTTTTTCTTCATGATTTGAGTTCATTTATCAGATGTGATACATTTCTAAGAGATAGCCTGTAGTTTGGCCCCCTCTTGTTGACTTCTGTCCTTTCTACATTTTAAATATTAAGTTGCAAAAACTAATGTCCTTTCTTAAAGAATTACCACATAAAATACTTGTGCTTTCATAATCATAATACTTTCAAAAATGCCCCTTTCAGTTAGCCAGGCTGTGGATTGACAGTGTTAGAGATTCAGAAGCATATGAATTGACTACATGGTAGAGTCAGATTGGATCTGACAAGGTTTCATAGCTCAGCTGTATTTCATGGCAGAATAGCTATGGTTTTCCTAAGGTATGGAGTATGATGAGTCAGTGAATCCTATTTTCCTGTGTTGATTTCCCGCTGGACCAGCTTCAGTATCTTTGTATCATGTTCCTAAGTCTTCTGCAAAATCAAGGTAGAGACGTGCCTGAACAAGGTCTACTGTCAATGCGGTTGTCAAGCTCTATTTGGGATATAGCACAGCTGCGAGCTCCTTACTCAGATTGGCAGGAAAACAGCTAAATTGTAGCAAAGAACTGAGAGAAAGAATATGTTAGATCCATGTGAGGTAAAGAAGTGTGTTGGTTTTGACTGGGGTAGAGTTAATTCTCTTCAAGTGGCTAGTATGGGGCTGTGTTTTGGATTTGTGCTGAAAACTGCTGAAAATAGAGATGTTTTGGGTATTCCTGAGCAGTACTTGCATACAGCCAAGGCCTCTTCTGATTTCTGTATTGCCACACCTGTGAGGGGGCTGGGTGGACATGGGAAGATGGGCTCAGGACAAGTGACCCAAACTTACCCAAGGGATATTCCAGACCATAGGACATCATGCCCAATATATAAAGTGTGGGGAAGAAGGAGGAAGGAAAAGGGGTTTGGAGCTGTGGCATTGATCTTCCCAAATAACCATTAAGTGTGATGGAGTCCTGCTTTCCTGGGGAAGACCGAACCACTGCCCATTGAGAAGTGAGCTAATTCTTTATTTTGCTTGCTTGCATGTCCAGCTTTCCTTTACTTATTAAATTATCTTTATCTCAACCTGTGAGTTTTCCCACTTACTCTTCTCATTCTCTCCCTGCTCTCTCCGGTGGGGGAGTAAGCAAGCAGCTGTGACGTGGTTTCTGGCTGGAGGTGAGCCACAACAGGAAGGCAAAACCAAAGGCAAGTAAACTTAACAGAGTATTGTGAGCAGCTCAAGCATTCAGCAGAAAATATGTGATCAGAAAATCTATCAAAACATTAAAGGAAAAAAATACAGATAAGGCAGAGAGTAGCTCAGCAATGTCAAGGCTCAACTTGATCCCAGGAGCAAAGAAGGCTCACTTTTCTCCACCTGATCCATGAAAACTTGGTGAAAGACTCATTACATTTAATGTCTAGCAGCTTGTTCCTGTAGCTACGTGATGTCTTGTATAAACCAGTAGCTAGCTAGTATTTTTAAATTATTTATGTCTTGCGCATGATTTTGTATATGCCCAAAAGGAGCCTGAAGTGGGATGGTTGCAATATGGTCCCTGAAGTGGGATGGTTTTTTTCTGATCAGTCTGGTGTCTTTTGCACATAAAATTTGGTACTGCAAGTTCAGAGATAACTAAACAGCTCCATAGGAACATGTGGAAACAACACAGTTAGACCAAGCCCATGTAACAGTCTGGTAAAAGAGATTTGATTAACTTGTTTTTCAAAAGTTATTGCTCACTGTGGCTGATTTTCTGTTCAATAGAATGTTTGCATCTGACTCTAGTTAAGTAATAAGTATTTGCATTTTTCAAAGCTGAGCATGGTATTATGACCAGAGATTCCTGATGAAATTCATTAAAAATTTAAAACTAGTTCTGCTTTCAAAACTTGCCCTTACAGGTCTTAAATATAAGGCAATATGTTCTAAGGACAAAGCCTCAATCTTCCTCTGACTTCAGCAGAGATTTGACATTATTTAAGGAGAGTTCTTTGATAAAGATTAATTTTTTAAATCTCCAATGTAAGAATAAATGCAGACAGATCAGTATATAGACTTTTAGGCTGTATTTAAATTACATATTTATTTTGTTCCTCAGAGATTGAAATGGCTTGCTTGGAAATGTTCCAGTATGTTATGCAAATTTATTTTTAATGTATTTTATGTAATAGCAGAACAATAGAAGTAAAAGATGGAAAAGACCTATTGGGTCATTGTATCTATTTTTCTGCCCAGACAGGATTGTTTCTATAAATGTTACTGGTAGTGGCAAAGTAAATCAAAGTATATTTGAATAATTCCTTTTCTGAGTGCCAGCTTCTGATCAGGATCCCTCTGTTTAAGGTCAGAAAATATTTACCATTCAATCAAGAGAATCATTTGCCACCCTTCCTAATTTTTTTATTGTCTGTTATTTATCTGAGTCTATATTTGGATCACATTGATCAAGAAAGAATATATTTAGAGCTGACTGTAAATCAGCAAAGAATTTAATGTGTAAAAGAAGTAGGAGTATAGCAAGGAACAAAATCTATTTTTTCCCCAGTTGCTGTATACCATTGAGTTTTAATTGATTTCAAGTTTAGTTCAAGTGTAGTTAAATAACGGGCTGTTTAGCCTGCTGCACCCTTGCCAGCACTTAATGCATATTACTATTCTGAAACCTCTTCAGTACAAGTAAGATATAAGTAAAGGTGTGCTGACTAAGGTTTTTGGGCTTTGCCATCAGCAGTGCTACATTTTAAAGCAGAAGTGGAAGGAAAATGAATGTTATAATGACTCAGCATGCTCAAATGCAGCATTTTGTCTTAATAGAAGATTTTCCAGCTGTAGTAAGGCACCACAGAAACCCACAAAGCAGTCTATTAACTATAGGCTGTTTAGCACCCTAGAATTAGCTCTGAATGATCTGTGGATCAGGGATATTCCCTATCTGCAGGTCTGTATATGAACTCTGAATCTCAGAGGCTGTATCCACACTACTAAATTAAGCCCAGAATTGTCAGCAGACCAACAGGCACAGAACAGACCATTCCTATGACACTAAACTCTTAGTCTTGGCTGGCACCCACATTGCTTACTGCAGTAGTCCCCATAATGTTCTGCCTTCTCCTACCAAGAGTCTTCAATTATTGAACTTTATTGAAATTAATACCAGAACTCTCCTCCTCTTCCTGAAGCCTTTTTTCTTCATATCAACATTGAGGCAATCTCCTTCAATAGTTAGACAGTACAACAATTAATGAACTGTAATGTGCAATCCTCTATTTAATTATTACCCATTAAGCTACTTTCACTCATCCACCTAATACATAAAAAAGCCCTGTTCAAAAATCTACAACATCAAAATATATTTTAAAGGCCATATTAATTACTATAACAAAATTAATAATTACTAATTACTAGTACAAAACCCTACTAAAAATGCATGCAGCAGAACCATTGAGAGCACCAGGTGTCAGCACAAGGGCTTTATGGGTCAAATTATGCATTTCTTTAAAGTAAATGAGGAATTTTATTGCATAATTGACTGTTGTGTTGTTTGAGTAGTATTTAAAATTGGAAGTTTATTTGAATAAAGAACTTGAAGATTTTTTTACAAGGTGAATATATAGTCTGCGGTCCATGACACTGGTTATTAAAGGGCTACAGCAGCTCCTATCCACTTTGCACAATAATCTGTATCTTCTGTACAAAAAAATTAACTTTATTCATGTGACTATTTCTAAAATTTATCAACCTGATGAGATATGCTGACGTCTTTTCTACAAACTCTCAAAACCTGTCCATGGTACATTGTTCTTGCTTTTGCAAGTTCTCACATCTAAATTTTACTTTACATCAGTGTATCATATAAAAGCAATGCAGCTTCTCAATGATTTGTAAATTATTTCTCTGGAGTGCTTTTCACATTTTGTGAAATTGTAATAGAGTTCAAAGAGTTCAGCTTCAAGCGCTGGTATCTACAACCTTTTGGGTTTCAGTTTGTTTCCCATTTACAAATATTCTTTTTAGAAAAAACTAACTTAAATTAAGGTAACTGGGGAGTTGCATTGTGTATTATTTTCAGGTTATGATCTCCAGAGACAGAACTGTATCTTGATATCCGAAGTTTGAAATACTGGTTACTGGCAATGTCTTTTTTATTATCCCCTGCTCTTTAGGATCCTCTTCCATTTATTCTTGTAAGAATTGGAAGCATTTATTTGGCTTTGACAACAGAAAAGAACAGTACTTGTATTAATAGCCATTTCTGATAGCACGTTGTAATAAAAGTGGTACATACCTGGCTTAATTCCAAAGTACTGATTTGTACTTTTCATTTAAAGCATCCATGCCAATCAATGACACTTTTTTCTCTTACTGCAAGAAATTTAAGAGCAGAAACCCTATCACACAAGGCAGTAAACTGAATTGTAAAGACCTTACTTCCAGAGATACAGCTGATTCCTGGCCACTGCAGTGAATGTCTGAGGACAGGTTAAATTTTTTACAAAGACATCTTTGACAAACATTTAAACTACAAGAGTTGTAATAGGTATCCTTTACATCTTGAAGTATTATTACCTGATTACAAATCACAGCATCATAGAATATCCAGTGCTGAAAGGCACATACAAGGATCATCAAAATCCAATTTCTGCTTCTGAACAAAACAACCCCAAGAATCACACCATGCACCTGAGAGCATTGTCCAAACACTTCTTGAACTCTGTCAGCCTTGGTTCTGTGATCTCTTCCCTGGGGAGCCTGTTCCAGTGTCCAAACACGATCTGGATGAAAAACCTTTTCCAAATATCCAGCCTAAATGTCCCCTGACACAGCTTCATGCTGTTCCATCACATCCTGTCACTGGTCACCACAGGGAAGAGATCAGTGCCTGCCCCTCTTCCCCTTGTGGAAAAGCTATAGAGTGCAATGGGACTCCTGTCTTTGTTAAAAGTTCATAGCTGATGATTGATCAACTCTCTGATTTATCTGGGTCTCACTGCAGGGCCTCTCTGCCTTCCAGGGAGTCAGCACCTCCTCCCAGTTCAGTGTCATCTAAGTTAAAAATCGTGCAAAAAGTTGCAAAAGGCAAAAATTCTACTGGCACACAAAAATGGAATCCCATAAACTCTGCTTCCCCCCACTCTTATTGCTACAGTCTGGATGTCCCACACCAAAATTTGTACTTCTTGTGGATACTTTGCATTCTTAGCCCTGCTCTTCATAAATGAGAGTCATACAATACACAGCAGTTCCATTTACAGTTTGAGTTAGTAATAATTTCAACAACTACAGAGTTTACACATCATTCCATGTTTTTCTTTAGACCTCTTAGAATAGTAAATGTTATTGTCACTTAAGAGGGCAAAAATCTGTTAATACCTGGTTTTAATGCACAGTTTCAATATATATATTGAGCATGTATTATGCATTAAAGTTAAAACATTACTAACTGACTAAAGCAGGATGATTTTGTTCCCTCAGTTGACATGCACAAATGTTTTTGCAATCCACAGAAAACGGCAAGTGCTATACAAAAGCAGCTGAGAAAATGTAAAACATTTAGGAGCAATAGGAAGCAACAAGGGAAGCATAGATAGGACCAAATGTTAAGCATAAGGGGTCTATCTTGGTTTCTCTTCCTGTCTAGATATTAGGATTTCTTTTAAATTCATGACTCAAATCATAAACTCCTCTTCACAAACTGTTCTCTCTTTAAGAAAAAATGGAAAGAATCGTGATACATCAATTTAATCTGAGTTTCCGTCAGAAAAAAATTTGAGATCTTGACCTGATGTTTTTTCCCATAGTCCTTCAAAGCACCATGCACCATTTAAAAACAAAAGTTAAGTTGCAGAAGGTTTTACACAATGGTATCAGAGGTGTTTGTTTCCCAGTAAAGCTGGGCCACTGAATAAAAGAAGTCAAAGCACAAGGATAGGGGAAACAGGCAAAATATATTCTACTTCTGTAGTTGAGGTACTGCTGTGGGAAGGGGCATTTTCTCTGTAGAGCTTAAGAAATGTCAAGGCAATCAAAGGCTAGGATGGAAACCCGAATATGAGGCATATAAATTTCCTTGTAACTTTGGTACTCTTTATGCGTATCCAAAGGAAGGAGTGGAAATGCCTTGCTCTTTAAAGAACTTCTGAAATAAAACACTTCATCAAGAATGGAATATATTCTGTGAGAAATCAGCAGCTCCAGTTTAACTGATTGCTAATCTCTTTTAGAATTAGGTGTTTACATCTGTTTCACAAAGTTTCTCCATTACACAGTCACTGACCTTGGACACTTCCTTCTCCTGCTTGGCAAGCTTCTGCAGTGGCGTAGGCGCATCTGAAAGTGAATCATTGCTGCTCTTGTGTCATCGCTTCAAGGAAAGCACTCAGACTTGAGAATTAGAGGTAGCTTGGGCCAGGATCATATGAGAGGTGGGAATGGGGATTTCATAATGACTAAGGAAAAGCATTTGGCTGTAGTCACTCAAGCATGTAAGCACCGGTGAGATGGGCTAGAATAACCCATTTGCAAAGACATTATTCACAATTTATTGCCATTCTGACTCAGCAATGTCCTCACCACAAAATGACAGCAAGACATTTCATAGAGGTATGTAGAGTGAAAGAAAACTGGTGAATAAATCTCAAGCCAGCAGCGGTCAAATCTGCCACAATTAGGGAAAACTGAACCCATACATTGATATAAAAGGATATTAAGAAATTCAAAATTAGGACGTTGGATAAAAAGAAACATCTTAAACATATAAAAGGTCAATACAGAAATATTCCTAATTTTGCTCTACGTAGCTACCACAAAGGATATTTCGCACAATTTACTTTTGTTTTCTTTGCATTAAGACAGGATGCACCTGGATTTTACATAATGAAAAGTAAGCTAAAATTTACCTGCAGTGTTGGCTTCTTCAAAGAACAGTTTTATACTAAGAACTTTGAAAACAACATGACTGTATGGCATTGAAAATTTAAACTTTTATGTACTTCCAAAGTGAAAATAACACAGTGATATTTTGGGGAAAATTTCTTTTGTGCATCATCAGAACAGATGCCAAGCAGAACATATTGTCTAGATTTGGGATTTTTTGTTTGCTTGAGAAACACACTTGTATGGTACATAATTACCTATATAATACAGTATATGGTAATTAGGTTGCTCAAAAGAAAGCTTGAGTATATACAAGAATTGAGGAGTGCTTTAACACATAATGCATAAAAATACATAATACATAAAAGAGATATTAGATTTAGCTCATTTAAGTATCCACAGTAGAGGTATGACTATATTTAAATGTGCATATTTTTCTTCCTGTTTTTATTCTCACATTAACTGTCCTTGATCTAATATTTGAATACGTTTGAATAGTGCATTCAATAGTTTGACTAGCATTTATAATGCCTTCCTCTTTTCTTTCTTTCTCCCAAGGGTAGGATTGTGTATGGTGGGGTTTTATTTCGCACAGTTTTGGTTTTTTAGTTATCGTTAA
Organism: Zonotrichia leucophrys gambelii; assembly: GCF_028769735.1. NCBI lineage: Eukaryota > Metazoa > Chordata > Aves > Passeriformes > Passerellidae > Zonotrichia > Zonotrichia leucophrys. Next base: position 37,453,264 of record NC_088175.1, on the reverse strand, counting down.
ATGCATAATCATCTCTCAACATCTCGCCTACAAAGATGCTGCCATGCTTTTCTTTTTAAAGAAGATAATTCTGCTCAGGCTTCCAGAAAACTCCTTTGCAAATTGTACATACGGAATGGTTAAACAAAAAGGAAATTCACAGTCCCCATTCGCATCAATGATAAAGATACATCACACTGGACAGCGCCTCACTTAATGTGGTACAGCCAAGAACAGAGAAAGACATACCAAGGTATTGTTGTCTTAATACAATTAATAACAACCTGAAATTAGGATAATATGCTGTTTACCACATAAAATCTGCGTTTTTTCCTGTTTATTAGAGAGAATAATACGGTCATGGCAGCACTATTAAAGTTGGGGTGGATGTGTGTGTGTATATGTGTATTTCTGTGCTTGATATACAATAGATAACTCAGAAATACAAAATTCATTAGTTTCCTCTTATGTGCTTATCAGAGTCTAAGAATGAATTGACAAAGGCATTACTTTAATTAGAAATATAGCAAAAATAGCTAAAAAAGATGTGAAATTTTAAACTATAAATGACTGATTGTGGCATGTTATGCACAAGCTCATTTGTGTATATGGCCCAACAAATTGAATCCCTTCTCAAGATAGGATGCAAGATGACAAAGCAAATATATATTTGTGAGAAGAATGGAGGGTAAAAAAACTAAGGCACAGTGCTGTAACAGAAAAAAGATGTTAAAAATTGGAAGCTGTACATCAACAATTCCTATCTGATTTATATATTAAAACATGCATATAAAGGTGTACCCAGGTGTGAATTCATTGATTTTATATCTCACAGAGAAACCACAATAAAGTCCTTCAGATATCATGATGCACTAAGTCAATAAAATCTTGTATCTATGAAAATATCAGTCAAGAGAGATAGAAACATGTACTTCAAGCTTCACAGCTTAGCAAACAAACATTTAATATTTGGCAGCTAAAGATGGAGTGCAAAGTAGAGCTCCAGCCCTGCTCTCTAGCTCGAGGATGACATTGCATCACAGACTTGTGGTCACATGAACAATATGAACAATGCATTGCTATAATCTGTTCTGTATAATGTCTAAACTGATAAAGAAAATCTATTCAGTATATCCTCTTACAATGATGTCCATAGATGCATGAATACTGTAACTGTTTACATTTTCTTCTGAGGGAATTATTAGTAGTGCCTTGAAATGAACTGGGGATGCTGTACATAGTCACATCAACATTTGTGATTTCAGCGCAGTACAAAAGAGCAATCCCCTTCTTGAGTATATTGGAAAATCAGCAGGAAAGGGAAAATTTAATGGCCAGACACATGGACAATTAGAACCTATTTCCAGGAAGTTACAACTACTCTATGCTTTCCTCAAAGCTTAGAACTATCATTAATAACTTGGCTGTTCAGTGTTGCCGTTATGCAGTATTGCAAATGACAATTGAGCACTATTGATTTACCATCAATTCCTTTCTTTTCAGCTTAGCTGAGGCAGAGAAACTGCTGACAGGTTGTGGATTTGCCAGAGTCTTTGTTGATGGCCAAGTTCCTTAATCCACTTTGCTGTGTGGCCTAAATTCTCAACGATAAATTGACTTTGACACACAAGCTTTCAGCCTGCCATCAGTCTACCCTCTTCTCATGGAATATGCTTCATATGGCCACTGCTGGTGATCAGGTTCTCTTTAACATGAAAGGCACTGCTAATTTAAATACTGCAACTGCAGGAAGTTACCATTTTTGTGAACTTCACTTTTTTCCCTCACATTTACACCTTCCCACAGTTAGGTGAAATCTTCTGAGCAGACTGGAGGCTGAAAGATGACTGCACAGGGTGTCTGGGGAAAAAGGGAGGTGCAGCACAGGAAGATGAAGTAGAACAAAAGGGGAGGGAGGAGATGAATAACAGCAGAGGTTATTGCTCCTTAAGATTGCTGCAGAAGGACACTTTCTTGCTCCTAGCACACCTAGCATGTGTGGATCTGGTGGTAATCAAAACCAAATAGAAAACATTAACTTAAAACCAGTGACATACTTTATAATCAGAATTGTCTGAAAGAGTTCATAATCAGGATTCAACAGCTGTTACATTCATTTAAGTGTGACCAATCTGAATTTTTTTAGATTTGCACTTATTTTTAAAAGCGCTGAGTGACATTTTGCTTTCACAAAGTCAGATTTCAGTATACAAACAACATCATTCATGATCCACATTTCCTTCTTCCTCTTCAGAGGAAACTTTTATTGTCTACCCTAAAAATGACTTTTTATCTCCTACATGAACTAAAAGAGAACACAAATCTAGCAAATTAGTTTCCCTTCTGAAATAGGTAAAGACAGTTAATGAGGGGCATTACCCATTTCTAAAATGTGAGTTATTTATAGATATTTAATTATGAGCAAGCTATGTCTTGTGTATTGAAACACAGAATCTGTTTTGCCTGATTTTCACCTGTCCATTTTGTAATTAAACCCTGAGAACAGAATTTTGTGTAACTGTAATTGTATATGCCATTTAAAACCTTGCAGCTGAATAAAGAAAGTTTGCTAAGTCACCTTTAGTCTCAGCTTTATTCTGTGAAATTACAAACCGATGTAATAAAGGAAACTTTACAGTAGCTAAAATGTAGCAACCTGAAGATCAATCCATACAGTAATGTAAGGCACCATGAATAAATTTGGTTTGAGCCCTCCCTAGGTTTACTTACATAATTCTCTTTATACCTTGAAAGTAATACCTCTGACTTCAAGGTTAAAACCCAGCCCTTGGGCTTTTGCCAGACACTGGAAAAGCTCCCATTGATTACAGTGCAGACAGACTTTACCTACTATGTGAAAACTAAATACATGAGTAAGCCTTTGTTGGATAAGCACCTTAAACTCACTGCTGCCATCAGGTACTGACACAAGAACAGGGCACACCGTGTCCCTTACAGCTGGGTGGCAGCGTATTCCCACTGATTGTTTATTCAGACAAGAAATTCCAGGTACTTTGATTCATTCTCTGGGATGCACACTCAAATTTTCTGCTTCATTGTTCTCTGATAGTTGTCCACAGAGTTGGCAACTGAACCCTGCCTTGTAAGCACACAATGTGTATATGTCATAGGTGCTGTTGACTTTTAATTAACAATTGACAAACATCTATTCACTGATTCTGGTATTGAAGCAAAAAAGAGAACAGATAAAGAAATGCTCAGAGAAATGCCTCTTCTTTCTTCCCACTTTCAGCTGCTTTTGTTTTCACTGTGCATCTAACCCAGACCCATTCAACTCCACTGGTGAGGCAGCATGTGCAGCTGGAGGTTGGGCTCAGTGCATAATGACTGACATAATTTCATTATCCCCAGCACGTGACTGGCCCTCCCATGGCCTTGACCACCCTATTTTCAAACCAGCTCATGCAAGGCTCCCTTGGCTCCTCCAACAGACTGAAGCATTTGGCAGGCACTGATGGCTCCCATCCCCTCGGGAACAGCTGGAGCTGGCCCAGGCAGGTTGTGCTTGTCCGGTGCAGGCAGCCAGCTGTCCCATTACCCAAAGCCCCATTTATGCCTGCTGAAGGGCACAAGTGGGGCATGTGCTCAGGGGAACAAGGGCCAGGGCTGCAGTGAAAGGTCCCTCTTCTTGGGTCCCACTCCCAGTGTCTCAACCTGTTAGCTCAGGACAGAAAGCAGCAACCTATGCACTCCTGAGAGCCTGCTGCTGCTCCTGCTGTGTGGCTTGACTAGATTGTGTCTCTATACAGTATGAGGCTTGCATGCAGCAGTGAAGTATAGCCATTTCTTTTTTCACATAAACTTAATTTAAATAATAAATAGCATCTTTTTATCTGTATTTCTAGCACCATAGCCATTCCTAGGGTTTTTGAAGTGCTTTTGCTAGGTGTTACAAGTTATTAAATTTTTTACAGTCACTTTGCAATCAAAAGCAGATGGCTTGCTGAACAGTGACTTAGCCAAAAACATATATTCACATCTCCTGCTGATAATCTAGGAGGAAAGATATCAGCTAAATGTTTGATCTGAAGTTATTTTTGTCCCGTTTTAATCCCCTAAACTGCCACTCAAGTTTATCTCAATGCAGGGGAGTATAAAGAGAAATAGAGAAACCTCTTCCTGCCTCTTTAGGAAGCTGAAAGAAAAATCTTTGGAGCATTACACAGAGTTAGAGAAGAAAAGGGGAAAAAAATTAAACCATGATAGTTTTTGAAGATGCAGTGTCTTCGGAAACAGAGTTCACAGCTTAGGGAGTTGAAAGGAGTTTTGTTATCAGTAGAGTGCTGAGAGACCAATGCACATAAGCATTCAATTAAAAAAGAATGGAGGTGAACAGCTGGAGAATTTGTGTATCTGTATGTCTCTGTTTTGCTTTTAAACCGAAGGCAGAATTGCATTACACAGAAGAGGAAGTCAATGCATCTATTGATCCTTTACACAATTCACAGGGGCAGCTTGGTGGCAACCTGTGTAAGAAGGTGATTATGGAATATTTCACTTCTTTTTCCTCTGCTACTATGAGATATCAAATATGCCATAATCTGACAGCCACTGTTTGTAAAAATAAAATCACATTTTTCACTAGCATTTCACTTGATGTGACTTGCAAATGTCATACATACAAAGATGGTTGTTTTAGAACAAGGTTCTAGTCTTATAAATTCATAAAACATCTAGGCAAGCAAAGCAAACTTTTTTACTGAGCTTCTTTTTTCCCTTTTTAAATTGATGTTTACATCTTCAAAAACTTACCCCAAGCATAAAGAAAAGAGAGCAGTATCTCTTCCTAAGGCACCTGCAGTGCCATGCACTGAAGAATTGAAAATAATGGACTGACAAGAAATTACGTCTTAGCTCTTGGGCGTCCTGCTCCTAGTATTTTGTTAGAGTGAAGAACAAAGAGGAGCAGTGGGGTATAGATTGAGAATTTTTGCCAAAGTAGAGAAAAAAATATTTATTTATTTTTAATTTATTTATAAACTAGTCAGTGATTTAAAGCAGTTGATAAAGGGATTAGGTCTGAGTTGCTGTGATTTATCAGGGAGAACTTTCTTGTTCATTATGTGGATATTTGCAGGAAGAAATGCCTTCTGCTAAGCTAAAACTGAAAATTCACTAAGAGGAATATTTTTACAAATGAGTGGAAATTGCTTATCTTCAATGCAAAAATACTTCCTTTTTCTAATTCTTGCAACTGCAAGTGATTAGGGCAAAAATGGGCTGATACTGTCTTTGTAACAGTTGTAATGTATTTTCAGTGTATAGAATAATGCCTACCAGTTGTCTGATAAATTACATTAATAAATTTGCTGTCTAATTGGACCATATGTTTGGCATTTCCTTTTTCACCCAGCTGTCCTGGACAGTGAAATTTATTCACGTTTCCTGAGAAAGCTTTCATCTATTACCATAGATATGTGGATATTTAGGCAGGAGCTTTCAGTTTAGATCACAGCACTGAAAGATGAGGAAAGATTTCCTGACTGAAGGAACTATTTCACTTTCACATTACCAAGGGCTATTTAATGTATGATTTATTTTTTGTTCCATTCAAAAACTGATGTATAGAATTTTAGCTAACAAATTGCTTCCACTTGTTTGCTTTCATAGTATGAATGTCCTCATTTCATTTTGTACTAATGCACTCTTAAAAGTGATATTTTGGATTAGGAAAATTATTGTGCTCCAGTGGCATCCAACACAGTTTTCTGTGTATTCGAAGTTATCTTTCATCAACTTACATAAATCATTCCTATACCTGAACTTTGGCAAAGCTGGTGTGCATCAGTATTGTTTTATGCATCAGTTGTTTTTCTTGGGTTTTATTCTCCTGTATTAGTTTTAGCAATGTTCTTATTTCAAATCTTGGCTTTTACCTTTTTTTCCAATTCTCTTCCCCATCCCACTGGACGTGGTGGAGATTGAGGAAGTGGCTGCCCAGTACTCAGTTGCCAGTTGGGGTTAAACCATGACATTTTGCTTGGTTTTGGAAAAACTACATGTAGAGAAAAGACAGAAGGGAGATGATCACCTCCATTCTTATGCATGTGTATAAATATACTGTACTCTTTTGAGGGCTCTGCCAGACGTTCCTGCAATTACCAGGAAAGAACTGCCAATTGAAATTTCTCTGATACCTTATTTTTGGAATTGTCTGTTTTTTGTTTTGGTTTTTTTTTTTTTTCTTGATATCATTTTCTGTCATCAGCTTCTCCCTTAAAACCCTATGAATCACTTGCTTCCATTTTAAGCAGTGCAGGACACAGGTAGTAGCTCTGAACCCAACAGCAGCTTTTTGAGACAGTCTCAGTTCACTGAATCCTGAATAAAAAATGTCCCTCCCATCACCACTTTTTGTTTTTCATTTGTTTGTTTGAAACAAACATATCATATTAGTGTTCTGCCTGTAGAAGCCTAATGTACCTTGAAATAAGTTTTATTATGATGAAGTAATGAATTGAAGTTAGAATGCTCTGCAGGCCAGGGAAGTTTATAGAGGTTAGTACATCATGAAGAATAAAATGTAAAATAAAGGCATAAATCTCAGGGGAATATAGGTATTGGTTCTGCTGAAACTGCGAGGATTTTTATAATAAAAAGCCCCCCAAAATTAAAGTAAGTCGTATGTCTCTGCTTATAGCAGCTAGCAAGTATTCCCTCAGTTCCTATGGCAATATTTCCTGTTAAGGATATAGCTAATCTGCTTTTGGTTCCCTAGCACAGATTCCAGACTTGCTTTTGAATCATAAACTAATTTCCCACTGCTTATTATTTAAACACATTGCCCACCTTTCTAAGAATGGGGACACCTTTCTTCCTGTGACTCAACAGGAGACAGAAGAAGGGGAATTGTGATGCATACTAACATCCTAAAAATCGAATAATCCTCCCTGAGGCAATGCACCTAAATTCCTGGTCTCTGAAGTATAGAAAAATATTAATAGGAGCTATGACCAAACTCACCATTAAATCACCTTGATTCTGACTTAATGGGTTTAATATTTTCTTTCCCTGCAATAATCTTTGGAGGGGTTCGAGTAAATGATCTTGGGATCATCCTGTAAGGCTGTGGTCATGGACATAAATGCATGGCAGAGTGTTAAATGGTGATGGTCGTGTTTGACCCAGCCATGTTTTAACAGATATGCTTTTATATCTTAGAAAATGCAATTCCAAAAATATCAGCTAACTGCTTACAAATCTAAACAATTCATCTTTCCTCTGTTCCTCCTTTCTTGTTTTTAAATTTTTTTTTAATTTAATACTTGAATTAATCCAGGTTATCTCCACTTAGTCCACATACAGACGCTGTGGATTTACGTGTACCAATCCAAAGTTTTTCTGTTAGTACCACTTTCCGCATCTACATGTGGGACTGTTTGACAAATTATTACCCTCTGTTATTACAGTTTGTCCTATTTGAAGAACTGAATTGGTCACCTAAAAGGAACGTCCTCATGCCTCTTGAGAAGTCAACAGTGCAAACAGATTCTAAAGTAAATGATACTGAAGACTGAAATATTTATGTTCTTACTAATAGGGATGGCAGAGGGATCCCCTGACACACTCACTGACACACAGAGGGATCCCTGACACACTTACACAGACACACAGAGGGATCCCTGACACACTCACACAGACACAAAGGGATCCCCTGACACACTCACTGACACACAGAGGGATCCCCGACACACTCACACAGACACAAAGGGATCCCCTGACACACTTGCTGACACACAAAGGGATCCCCTGGCACACTCACACACTCACACAGACACACAGAGGGATCCCCTGACACACACAGATGCAGAGGGATCCCCTGACACACTCACTGACACACAAAGGGATCCCCTGACACACTCACACAGACACAGAGGGATCCCTGACACACTCACTGACACACAGAGGGATCCCCTGACACACTCACACAGACACAGAGAGATCCCTGACCACACACAGAGGGATCCCCTGACACACTCACTGACACACAGAGAGATCCCTGACACACTCACTGACACACAGACGGATCCCCTGACACACCCACACAGACACACAGCTGCTGCTGGGATCCCCTGATGCCATTAGAGCATTATATTCACTGCACCCCATTTCCGACACTGCTTGTGTTATGGGTTTGCTGGAGTAAATCCCAGCCCACAGGAGAGCTGGGTACTGGGGTGTTAATTAAGAGTCAACAAGACTCAAGGTTTTATTCAGCTTGATGATATCATGCATTCACTCCCTCCCTTGCTCTTCCCTGGCTTGCTACTCTGCACTTCCAAGGTCCCTGCTGGCACGGGTGGTCAGGCAGAGTCCTGTCAGCTCCTGCTGTGCTGCTGCTGGCTGTCACCTGTCTGGGCATCACCAGCTGAGGCCTCTGGCTGCCTCCCAGCATTTTTCTCCATGCCTAGTATTTGTCTCCATGAAACTGTTTGATCTTAAGGATCTTCCTCCACTTCCAGGACCTTTCCTCCAGCTACGACCTTCACTGCCTTCTTTTCAGGTTCCCTTTTTCTAATAAAGGTTGCTTCATTTGGGTATTTTGATTTTCCACCATATGCTCTAATTTTTAGAACCCCAAGCTCTACATTTTTCCAAGCCAAATAATGTGAGAGCAGCCTCCTGTATTTCATGTCTCTGTTAACTGGAGGATTTGGGCCATGCCACTTTACTTTAGAGCAGGTGTTCTCCAAATTTACAAGGGGTCCGCGACAGTTGCAGCTAGCAAGCAGCAGGCTCTGCTTGAAGTTTCATTGGCTCAGTTTCAGACATTTACCCCTACACAGTTGTTAATGTTTACAATTTGAGGTTTTGTTTGCTTTTTTTTTTTCCCTGTAATAAATAAGAGCTGGAACATGGTCTCAGGAAAAACTCACACGATTCAAAGGCTATGGTTAAATTAGCATTTTATTTTAGTGGATCTCTGTCCAGTCTTGTTACAGTAAATACCAAATTGTGTGGCCCAATAGAGCTTGAAGCTGCAGTAATTGACCTCAAATGAAGACCCTGCTCCTCTGGAGCTTTTAATAGCACAAATCTTGCTTAAATGTGTTTTTGCATAATTTCTAGCATTGTTATATATGGGTCAAGATTTTGTCTCTGAATAATGTTATACAATAGAAACATATGACTATTGAAATATTTCTATTCATTCAAAAGCACAAACTTCAGGGAAGAAAAGGTTGTTGAATTGAAATTCTGGTAAACATATTATTAGAAGACACTTCTCACAACAAGGGTGGCTATGAAGAGGCTCTGTTCTGTGTTTCCAGTTGCAGCCTTACTGCCAAAGTCCAGAGTATTTCCCAAATACACTGATTCAGCCCTTTTTTATTGATAGCTGTCTGCAGCTTAGCTAATGCTCTAAAAGGAATTGAAGTTTTTTCTGATTTTGCCTGAACCAGGTGAACTGAACAAATTGATAGGACCTGTTAACTGACTAAAGGTTTGGTTTACATCAAAGCAGCTAATAGAGTCTTTTCCTTCTGTCTGAACAGGAAAGTGTGAAAGAATGAATCCTGCTCTGCTTGGGTGAAGTGCCAATTAAGTCAGTGGAAGAGTAGACATTTATGGCAGTTTGGCCACAAGCACAGTATTTAAAGGCAGTTGCTGGCTCTTCAGAGATGCAGTTCAGCAGCCTTGTACTCTACCTTTAAAAGTCCTTGGTTTAGCAGTCTCTTTTCAGTGAGAAAAGGTTTCTCTGTGCTATATTTCTGAAGGTAACAAGCGCTTTTTTTTGGAGAGGGGTGAATGAAGTGTGAAAAGGGGAGACAAACTATGTTGCAGAGGAACAGGTTGATATTCTCTTTAAGAATTCCCAAAATCACATGAAACAAGATCGAGTAGCCAGCTGTGATATGCAGCACTTCAGCATCCTCTGCTAGGGTAGCAGTGCTGAAGATGAAGTATGCTTTAACTGGAAAGGTGTCAATATCTAAAATAACTGCTTATGCCGTGTCTGGTCATCACAGAAGGGCATCTCTTAAATTTTTTATATGAATTGCCTGCATTTTCTTCAGAGTGAGTTAAAGAGTAGTAGCAAATTGCAGCTGACTGCAGCACAGGGAGAGCAGAAGCTCTGTCATTACTTTGCAGACACTGCTTGCAGTGCTCATAAGCACAGAGTAGGTATGATTATCAGGGCAGGCCTTTTACTTCCTGTTATAATTGGACAGACTGACCTGCTGGGAAAACCAAGACTCTTTCATCCAGAACTCAAACAAAACACATCTTATAAAAAAGTACTCCTAAGATATAAATATCTTCCTCAGGAAGGGGAGGTAAAACCTGACTCCCCTCTTAGAAGAGGAAGTAGCCAAGAATAAAACTGCTTGCAGTTATTGCAGCGACTACTATGAATTACATTTATTAATTCCATCCAAAGACTTGATGGGTGCTGGAAAGAAATAGCCATAAATCCTACATATTTGTGTCACAGAAATATAAAGGGTCTGATTTTTACACTAATCTTATGTAAGTACTTCTGGGCTGATTTTATTGGATTAATTTCTGGCTTGCTTCAACAGTAAGAGAAATCAGAATCAGGCATAAAAATGTCTACCTGTTCTCACTAAGCTACAAAGTGGATGGCCCTGACTGCAAGTCAGATGGGGAAGCATGAATGAATTAACATCAAAACATTTTTCTTTCTTCCTTTCTAACTGAAATTGCTTTCAGCCTGCTGAATTTCTAATGCATCCTCTGGTGATCACTTCCTCAGTGTCCCATTCCCTCTTTGCTCTCTCATCTGCTCAGCTCTGATGATAATGCACCATGCAGAGGTATAAGCCATATTTTTAGATGCACAGACATTATAATTGATTTTTCCCCTTCAGTTCCTGTGAGGAGTAACTAGATACTTTGTCACTTTTAAGTCTAGAGACTTGCTATTCCTTTACCTCTACCCATTTCATCATACCCCAGCAAGGATTATGTGAAAGGGATATATGAGTCCCTCCTGCTGAGCCAACAGACTAGCTTTTAATTGGCTTTTATGAATCACTTTCAAGATGTTTGAAATTGTAGAAAAAGTCTAAAATAATTTAAAGGGAATGTTGGTTGCTTTTTTGTCCTGTTATTTTCTTTAAAAAGCATTTTACAATTGTACTTGCATCTTAAGGAGTTCTACTTTCTCCGATAAAGTCTTTAAATCCTTGAACAAATGTTTCTGGTTAATGAACACAGAGGAATTATTGTCTATTAAAACATTAAAACACTGCAGACAGAGTAAACTCTTAATATTTTGTTAAAGGCAATATGAAAATAAGACCTAATTTCTATTACATGGTACCAAAATTGATTTTGTAGTACTTTGAATTAGCAGTCAAGTCACAAGTCTGTTGGCAGTGCTCCTGCACTGTAGGAGAACGTTTTCATGCCATAAAATATAACTTCCCTGGGAGTACATGCACATGTCCTATATTCTAGCCAGAAGACAATCAGACTGTTTTTTTTTTCTACAAGATGGTAAAGCTGCTAATGGAAACTCTGTGAATAGAATGGCAAAGAGCAGCGCTCCATCAGTGTAACTAAGCTATTTCACTCCTCCTTTTGTTTTTTTCTAACATAGTAGAAATTTTTCCTTAACACTTCATGCTCCTTAACACAACATCTATGCTGCCATTGCTTTAATGCAGCAATACATTACATTTTTCTAAAATCTGTTCCGTTTTTTGGTTTTAACTTGAACAGTTATCCAATGTCAGCTGGAAAAATCACATATGATGTGTTTAAAAAAAATAATCCTAGGAATTTCTTGATACTTTTTTCAGGAATAGTAATTTTTTTTACTTATTAATTTGAATTTTCCTAATCAAAAAGTCATGCAAAAGTCCAAGCTCAAGTGACTGTGTAAGTTGAAACAAGTCTTCTAACAGGATTGCGACTCTTGTTCCCAAATGCAACAGAGACTTCAGAAAGAAATGTAGCTATGCAGCATGAAAGCTACAGCTTACAAACTCTGATTTCTCCTGGTGTGAGTCTTCTGGTATTTGTTTTCCATAAGAACATTACATGTAAAACAACTGAGACCTGAGAACCTTAAATGCTTCAACTTAAACCACACCAGATTCAAGTCTAAGCAGTGGAAAGGAGTGGAATGAAATTGCCTGTATATAACACAGAATCTTTACAACAGAAATGCCATTTCTGCCTACTTAATAAGCTCAGTTTCTTGTCAAATGACTCTTCATGTCTCTGTAGCACCAGGAGATTTTCTACTTGCTTTCTCAGTCTTTCTTAGGCAGAATATGACTCCTTCTCTTTGGAAAAAGTACCTACACATAAAAATTTAAGGTGTGTTCATAGGAAAACGTGGAGAAACATGGAAATGACTGATGTGAGCTTTAGGCTCTTAGAATCTTACCTTAAGAAATTATATTCAGCTAATATAACCATAAAGTGGACTGCTAGTGTATTTTTTTCTGTGGTGGCTGATTAGCTTTCTAAATCCTTATTGTTATTAACACTATCAGCTGTGATATCACTTTTTACCAAATAAAATATAATGTGGTTATCAACTGGGAAAGGAAAGAGGAGAGAGCAAGAGGACATCTATCAGTAAAAGTGCTTTTTTATTTTATTTGAAACAAAAGGGAACTACTGAGTTTAGTGAAACAATGGCATTTCTGGCTGAAAAAATGTATTTCTTATTTCCCAAAATATTTTGTACAACAAAACATATTAATAAGATTTATTTTGAATTTTTTTTCTTGATATGAAACTCTTTGTCAAAACCATTAACTTTAAAACCCAACCAATCAAAAAATCCAATCTAAACCTAAGCTTAAATAAGAAGAGGGAGAGGTAATGCCAGAAACCTAGCAAAGATAAAGACTTAGCTGACTAAATAAAATTCTGAACTTGTGAAGAAAGAAGCACAATCCAAAAATTTGTGTCTTTCTGTATAATCTCAGAAAGCTACTCTGTAAACGGATACACTTGGTCTCCAAGTGTGAACAAAATATCAGGAATAAATGTATAGCCAACTTTATCCCACACATCTGTGTTTCTTTTATTTCTTCCTTTTGTTCAACAGGAAGAAAATCTCACCATTACTATTTTTACTGTTTGAACTCAGCTATACCCAGACAGTTTGTTTAGTAGACTACAGCATTCAGTGAGCAAAGATTGAGCCAACACTTTCAGGGCTGTTACCAATTATGTTAAAATACAAGTCTTTCTACAGGTCACTGAATGATGCAACCATCACAATAGAAAAAAATATAATTTGGATTTTTTTCAAAATGTGCAGTTAGTCATGGATCTTGATGAGTACAGAATCCCTGGGCTGAACAGCTTGACAGAGAAATGGAAAAGAAAAATCTAACTGCTGATGCTTTTAATTATAATTTATTTTTTTTAGTCACTGTGTTCATGGTCTGTGACCCATTTTTGTCCATAGAATAAGTTATAAAGAATTCAGTGATGAGAGGTCTAACTACAGATCTGAGCTTATATGTTTTTTTATTATTGTACACAGTCTGTGAAACTACATTCCTTTGCCACAGAATAAAATTGAAGATCACCTTGTTAATAATACCAGTTTCTATAAAGAAATGAAGATTCTTGTGATTTTAAAATTACCACCCAGCTAACAGTATCCCTAATGATGACTTCTGATATAAGACATCCAACCTGCAGTCTGAAATGCACTCTAATCCCTGGGAGACCTTGTTCATCTTCATGAGAAAGTTAGACACCTTGACTTATCTCAGCAGTAAGAATACATCTAAAGTAGTTCCTCCCTATCAGCTCTGGGAATTTTTATGTTTTTAATCTGGAATTGTCATATTTGTCTCTTGTTCCTCATAAACAAAGGTGGTCAAAAGTATTCACAGACATAAGGAGCTGATATGGGAAAAGAACATTTAGCTCGAAGAATGTAGCTCTTAACCTAATGAACACACAGAGCTTTTTTTCTGGGATTGGTTTGATCAGATTATATTTCAAATTAGTGAATAAAATACCTCATTTTTTGTACATATTTTGCTCTTGCCTAATAACAAACAAATAAGGTAAACCTGACACTTTCCAAATTCTCCCAGTCTATGCTCGTGTCTGTACTGATTGGGTGAGGCTCCAGTCCATTCTGGTGCTTGGTGAACCTGATAAAACAAGCTCCATCTTCTGATGTGATTTTTCACGTATTGACCCATTCCAAAGCAACCATTTTTGCCATTTCCTCTACAGAAACCCTCCTCAGTGCATCTGCCCCACTCTCTTCATTCATGGTTTGATATGAAGTTCAATATCTGTGTTCTCATTTGATGCAGATTTCCTGACGAGAATTACAGTGATTCATGACTGCTCCTGAGTCACTGCAGATTTTGCAACAACAGATGAAGGAAGAACTGGAGCAAATAAAAACAGAGTATTATTTTCTGTCTAGGTGTCCTGGGGTGCCTCAGACACAGCATCACCAGCTGGGCAAGGGAGGGGATTGTCCCACTCTGCTCTGCACTGGGACGGCCTCACCTTGAGTGTTGGGGGCAGTTTTGGGTGCCACGATATAAAAAGTACATGAAACTATTAGAGAGTGTCCAAAGGAGAGCCACCAGGATGGTGAAGGCTTTGGAGAGAAGCTGTGTGAGGAGTCACTGTATGAGGTCACTTGTGTTCAGCCTGGAGAAGAGGAGGCTGAGGGGAGACCTCATTGTGGTCCTCAGCATCCTCACTAGCAGAAGCAGAGGGGCTGGCACTGATCTCTTCTGTGTGGTGACCAGTAACTGGATGTGAGTAAATGGCATAAAGCTGAGTCGGGGCAGGTTTAGGCTGGGTACCAAGAAAAGTTTTTTCACCCAGAGGAGGCTGGGCACTGGAACAAGGTCTCCAAGGAAGTGGTCACAGCACCAAACCTGACAGAGTTCTAGATTTTGGACAATGCTCTCAGACACGTAGTGTGATTCTTGTGCAGGGCCAGGAGATGGTTTTGATGTTCCTGATGAGGCCCTTGCAACTCATCATGTTCTATGATTCTATGGGACTTCTTGAATTTGTAAGGAAGATACAGTAAAGTAACTTCTATCTACTGAAACCTATGCTTTCTAAAAGGCAATGGAAGTACTTTGGCCAGACTGGAGATGGTAAAGGACAAAGCAGACACATGCGTGAAGAAAGAAAACAGAAACCCACTACAATTGGATAAAGAGTATTTTTGTCTCTTGGGGTTTTTTTTCCCTAATGAAATATGAATATATTTAATATTTTTTTTCATTTACCAGCTAAAAAAAATTAAAAACTTTACAAGCCCTGCAGCCCTGCAGCAAAGGTATATCAGAGGCAACATCAGTCAGGTGACAAGCCAACATCTCTAAACACTTTTAGCCACATTTTTCAAATTTAACAGCAATCAGAGAACAGTCATATGAATACCAAGCTCTTGGAAAACTTTCAGAATGCATCATTTTTATTCAAGGATTCCTACATGAGGAGAGTTGTTAAGGATGCATGTTAAAAAAGGTATTTATATTCATATATTCATACTGCTTTGTTATTGCATGTCAGATGGACTGCATGTCAGAAACATGCACTTGTACAATATATGTTTCAATACTAGTTCACAATCCTCCATAAAATTATTAAACATTTCCTCCTCTATTTTTTTTTACTACTACTACTACTACTACTACTGTTTGCATTTCTTTGACATTGAAAAATAGATACTGAAAATTCTTCACACATTTGAGAGTGAGAGAACTGGTAAAGGGCAGTTGTAGAGATTAGTCACTTGATATTTTCACATCTACATCAGGAGATGCTTTAGAGTATGTTGTGGAAGAGTACAACACTCCTTCTAGGGGTAGAATTTATGACTTTATCAGTCTTTGTTTCTCTCTGTCCCACATGAATTTTTAGAAGGGAAATTTTGTTGAAAACTTGCATTCCCCTAATACTCTGAATTATTTACAGCCTTTGAGAGGAGAATTCATATCATATTAGTGCTGAAAAACCTTTCTAAAACCACCTGTAGTCATCTATAAATGGTCCTGACAAACTAGCCTTTTAATGTTATATTTTCCCCCCGACGGTGAAATGAAACATTAGGTTTGTCATTTTAGAAAACTTATTTCCTTGTCATTTTTCATTTATTTGATGGAAAATCAAATCAAGTCTGGGAAAAAACTCTCATGCTGTTCCTCTGTTCACCAGAGAAGGCAAATCTGGAAGTCAACATGTATTAAGTAGCATTATATGCTAACATTAAATGACTGCAAAGTACTGATACGCTTTCACTTATTATCTCTTTGGGACATCTGTCAATATTAATACAGTAAGTGGCTAAGCAATCATCCCTAGTAAATAAGTATCAGATCCAAATGCATCACCCTTCAAGCAATTAAATGGAAGCTTAGGGATAGAAGATTAACATACTATTATTTTTAATTACATTATTTATTCTCATTTTTACTTAATGAAAATTAATAGCTGTTAGAAAACAAACAGCAAGGAGGCGCTAAAATCCTTTGAGAATTATTTTTTTATTTATTTGTGCATTTAATACTATAATTCCCTCTAAAACAAAAGAGGGAGTCTCCAGTTGTTTAACCACAAGCCCTTCAGTAGGTTTATTCATTTTACATGGCAGGTAGAGTGCTGTTGGACTCCATTATCCAATTAGCCACGGGTTTACTAAGTGACTTTGGGAGGACCATTGAATTTACATATCTAAATGCATCTCATGTCTATGCAAACGGAAGATAAATATAAGGATCAGTTGTATAGAATTTCGTAGCACACAGGTAATGGACTTCCCTCATTTCTTCAGCAGAAATGGAGTCTCAGCCTCATATATGACAGACCGTGTAAGTTTACTCACTTTTTTGTCTACCATTACACATAAGAAAAAAAGCTGAAATAATTCTGTACTGTAATGTTAGAGAAAATATGTCAGATAACATGGAATTACAGTAAAAAAGCAAGACCAAAAGATATTAATTTTAAGAGCTAGCAGTAACTTGATCAAAATAAAAAAAAAGATTCAATAAGAACAAGCCCATTAGAATCTGCTGTATTAGAATCAAATTTATTAGTCTCTGAATATGCCTTTTGCTACTGCCTTCTGGAAAAGGTCATCTTCTATTTCTTACAAGCACTTCATCATCAGCTGGCATTGAAGTGAAATTAATTTTTCCCACAGTTTGTGTCCTCTGTCTGTCAAAGTGAAAGTACATCATGTGATATCATCACAAGCTTCCTACACTGTTGAAAGTAGCTGATCGCTTGAGCCAAGATACATCACATGCTAAAGGACAAATCCATAAGCAGGAGGTGCTTTGCTGCAGTCTAGTTACATAATATCAAAATATTTGAGTCATGAAGCTGCCCAGAAGGCTGGACCACCTCTCCTATGAAGACGGGCTGAAGGACCTGGGGTTGTTCAGCCCGGAGAAGACTCTGGGGACACCTCATTGCAGCCTTCTAATACTTTACGGGGCTTATAAAAAAGGAGTGAGACAGACTTTTTACACACAGATAGCAATAGGACAAGGGGAAGGGTTTTAAGCTGAAAGAGGAGAGATTTAAATTAGACATTAGAGAAAGGTTCTTTACTAGATAGTGGCGAGACACTGGAACAGGTTGCCCAAAGAAGTAGTGAATGACCTTGTGCATTCACATTCATTCAACCTAAAACTCCAGGACTTGCGGCTGCTTGGAAAATGTTTCATGGAATGGGTAAAACCTGTGCTAGCCACAGTTTCTATAGAGTGAGTGGTGTCTTTTAAATAAAGAGAAAGGAAGGTTCAGGAACAATGACGTCTAGCTAAAAAACCAAAACCAGTTGAGTAATATCCTGCCTGCTCACTTTACTGAAGGGCAGCATTTTCATACTGGAACTGGGGATTTTACAAGATGGATGGAGGACAGACAAGGATGGTAAGATGGGGTTGCTGAGAATTTACAGTAGCACTTCTCGGTAATTTTAAACTTTCAAGCTCTGCTGCCACCACAGTTAGCAGTAATCCTCCAAGCTTGCACAGCGATTATGCAAGATTTCTTTCTATGGCTGTGGTCCCTCACTGCTATTTGCTTCACTGCAGTGAAGAGCTGGAAAAATATCTGTGCAGTTTAAACAAGTGTGGACAATGTAAACTGCTGGATAATAATTTAAAACAGTCTATTTGATGAATGTGGTTGTGTCAAGCAGTGTGTGTCTAACTTGGAACAGTGAGAGTGGCAGAGAAATAAGATATCAGGGCCAAAGTCATGGTGAGCTTTCAATCGTGCTTGGAAATATGACACCCTTTCTCACATGTGATTTCTCATTAAGTCTCTTTTGACATTCCCCAAGCATTAACACACCTGTTGAGAAAACTAAGTTGTCCTGTCAAAAAAAAAAAAAAAAAGTCAGTTTCAAACAGCAAATGCTGGAAGACTGCTTGGTGTCTAGAGATCATTGTAAATTTTGGAAAAATTAACACCTTCATGAAATAAGTAGAATTATAGAATGATAAAAGTTACTTTACAGTTTCATCTGATCAAAATGAGGAGTCATTATGTAGGGCACCATTTTGTAGAATTAAAGATGCAAGAGGTGTATTAAATCCTATTGTTCGCATCACAAAAGCAGGTTCGGCTGGATTCTGCTTTATGTCCCCATTTCTGCTGGAACAAAGAATTAAATTAACTACTATGAAAATGTTGAGAACCTCACGGGAGGTTTCTTGTTGGTTTTGGGGTTTTTTTTGTTATGTGGTTTGTTGGTTTGTTGTTTTTTGTTGGATTTTTTTAGCAAGAAATCAGATCTTCTAAATATCTAACAGGATATATTACTGCAGAAAAGTATTTACTCCTTTTTCAAAATAAGGAATGAGCTAGAAAAATAGTAGTACAGCAACATAAGGAAGAAAGAAGTCAGTAAAATGTTTTACATACATTGAATTCATATCTGAAAGTATATAAGAATACATATTTGCATAGGTCAGAGTAATAGCTTCCCTTTAAAAATATTTCGTTGATGCCATGGTATTTTGTTGTTCATGGAAAGTTTTAGCAAATTTGTACAGGGAAATGCCATGATACAAAATGAAGGAAGAAATGTTCATGACTGGAGAAAACTCTTGCTAAAGCTCTTTGATCCATTGAGTATCCTGATATTAACATGAAAAATAGCAATGGGTTCAGTGTAAATCGAACCGATATCCAGGAGGAACAGTTATGTGGGAAATTATTACAGATGACACTTTGTAATAGAAAAGTATACAAATTATATGTGCTGATCTCTTCTAGGGAATATATGTCGATTTTAAAATGTAAATTAATTTTAAAAATGTCATGTTTACTTAGAATACTTGAGAATAGTATATGAAAAGACTTTGTCATTTAGAATTACAGTTCTTATATAATTTTTAGGGGTTTACTAATTTCATAAGAATATTCAGCATTTAGAATACAGAATCATAGAATTGTTAGAGTTGGAAGCTACCCCTGGAGAGCCTCTAGACCAACCCCACTGCCATTTAATGCATCCTAACACACATTACTACAACACTTCCTACTGGCAAGCAAGAGTAGGCAAGTACTGTTTATTGTGTGAGCCTCTGGATTACTTGGCATGTTACTAATAATAATTTATTTTGTATGTCAAAGCTCACAATATTCTTCTATTTTTAATGCACAAGAAATGTAATGATGTCAACCTAAAAGGCAGTACATTGCTTTCAAAGATAATTTAAGGTTCAAAAGTCTTGCCTCAGCTAAGAGCTTTACAAACCCAGTTGGAATAACTTCCTGTTTCATTTTCACAGATTACTTATAAACAAGAGGGAAGGCTGTTAATTCAAATGGCAGCTTTACTAAAATCAAGGAAGAACAAAAGCTAAAATAATGTAAACCCAAGGCCAAGGCTAAATAGGCTGCTGTCAAACCTACCTACACTTACATTTGTTCCCAGATCTCCACAGATTTGAAGGGGCAATCAGCACAAAAATTTAGAGGCTGAGTGCACAGATATGATTGTTCTGCAAATGGTGATTGCTATTGTCATACTGAAAAATGTCTGCTAAATAATGAAATGGTCCATTTCAGCAAAATGTTTTTGTCTCACTGGCTCATCTCAGTTTACCGTAAACTGTAAATTCCCATAATTTTCCACTTTTTTTTTTTTTTGGTGTAAATGTAACTTCTTGCTTTCCCAAGTAGCTTGTTATTCAATAGTGTATGTGTTATATTTTTCTATTTGCAATTAAGCATAGTTCTTGTTAGAGATGTTTCTTCACCTAACATATGCATGTAATAGAATGCACTTATGCAGCAAAAGTACACTGAAATAATGGAAAAGCTTCAATTTCTTTAGAGCATGAATTACAATTTCAGTGAAGGAGAGAAAATAAGGGAATTAATTTTTATCCTAAATATTCTCAAACCTGGGTGGTACTGAGGATGCTGGAGGAAGGCAGTTCCTTGGTTCTATATCTACAGACCTCAAAGTTTTGATCATTCAGAGACAGTAGTGCTGTAACTCATTTTAGGAATTCAGTCGTGTGTGATGCAAAGCATGCCTTTCTTTAAAAAGAGCTTTCTGACCTTGGCCCTTTAGGCTGTAAGAGGAAAAAAAGTTATTTCTATGCAAGATTAGAAAGACAAAAACAGAGATGGAATTTAATCTCAGTGATTTAAGAGAAAAGCACCTGTATGAAATGATATAAAAACTGAGGAAAAAAGCGTTTAGATGCAGCAATGCAGCAACGCTTGGGGGAACAGAGGACATAGCTTCATCTCCTGTATGACTGCTTTACCAGCAGAGCCTTTTTGACATGCCTGTACCATGAGCATGCTGATGCTTAACCTGGAAACATGTCATTAGTTACTGCTCCCCATGAGTATTGATCAGCAAATAGTTGCTGTATACTCCTAAAATGTGTACTGTGCTGGCAGAATTTCTGCATGCATTGTAGGAAGTATTCAGAGAGCCCCTGTCAAAAGACTTACCTCTACATTATAGATTTTAGAACATTCTCATCAATTTAGCTGCCTATTTCTATTAAAGATTAATTAACCTTGGAAATCTGACATTCCTATGTTGCTTTAAAAAAAGTTCAGGGTGTATTCCTAATTATAACTGATTTTTTTTTCCTTTTAATTATCCTAAGGGTTGCGAATGCTCACTCAGCTTAAGTGGCACATCCATTTTGCAGATGAAGGAACTGCTCTCAGAAGAAGATTAAATAGCATTTCTGTGAATAAGTCCTTAAGAGACTTGGAAAAAGGTCATCTGCTGAACTAAGAATATCAAACAGGAAATCTTTCACCAGATCCAGTCATCTTCAATCACAAGCAAACCTTTCATAAACTGGTACATTCTTTTAAAAAATTACTTGGTCTCTGCCTCTACTATTTCTAATGGAAATCTGTTCAAGAAAGCCATGCTTATGATGTCTGAAAAATCCTCTAAATTCCATTCTAAATTTATTCATAATTTGCTCCTATGCCAACATTAAATCTCTTCTTTAAATTCAATAGCTCTTTTTTTTCTCTCTGTTTATTCTCCTGATGAAATTATAGAAAACGATCAGCTCCTTCTCAGATTTCTTTTTTTCTGGCCTAAATAAGCCAAGCTCTGCTAGTTGTCTGGGAATTAAGCTTTATCTTGTCAGTCAGGTTAGTTACCTCTAAGTTACAGTCTTCTTTTAACATGCATAAGCAAAATTTTGCAGAGGTGTAAAACACTGTGAAGCTTTACCCATGAGAAAATTAATTTTGCTTTTTAAATGTCAACATTTCTCTTCTAAACTCTTCAAAAGCATTTTGAACAAACAGTCCCAGGAATGTTCAGGCAGATGGAGATACATTGCATGTAGTTTATGTAATTCATACATTACAACCCATTATTATTTAACCTGTGTTTTGGGAAGTTGATAAGGACATGCATGCAGACTCCATATCCTCCAGGGTATTAAAAAAATGCATTGTATGTCAGCCTGCTCCAGTTTGGCACATGTACGTTTTTTCTGGTTTCTATTTCAAAATGATACATGAGTTGAGTTGACTGTCCAATTGTCAGTGTAAACTCTAGTTCTGGGCAGGTTCTTGTCCAGTAAATTCAGGGGAAAAAAAAATTAGTAATTTTGTCTATCCCAAAGAGATCCAGAAAGAAATTTTCCCCATAAGGTCATTTGAACAGATTGCCCAGAATGGCTGCAAATACTGGAGGTTTTGAAGACCAGACCCGAAGTTCCCTCCAGCCTGAGTTATTCTATGACCACAAGTATTTGGCTAGTCAATCTCTATCAGATTTTTATTAGTACACTTCACAACATAAGAAGAGTTTGAAGAAGAGAAGTTACTAAAGATCTGTATAGCATAAAAGGCATATGAGGAAGAGATCAGAATGAAATGAGAATAATCTTTTGCAGTGCAAGAGCTGGAAGGTATCAACTGATAGTGGGGGACAATTTCAAGAGATAGAATGAAGATGACAATCATGCAGCTGAAGGCTGAACTTTCCAGCTCTATGCCAAAGCATGCTGAGGTAGCTAAGCAGGGAGTCAGGGGAACAAGGGAAACAGGGGAATTAATAGAATAAGTGCAGATATTTGCTGAACACACACATCATACATCCAGCTTCCATGCTCGCCCACATATTTCTGTAGGTGCACCTTTATTTTTGCCAGAGAAAATTGAGGGCTTGACAGATAAAATCCTTTTTGATTGGTGGGCATGTGCTTTATTCAGTATTCAAATCCTTGGTCTACAACAGGCTTTTGCAAATAAGTGTTGAATAGCAAACAATAATGTGAACATTTCCTGTCTTTACTGTGATAGCATATACTTAAACTAGGCAATCCTGAAGGTAGAACTGTCAGCCAATGAGTTGAGCAGTGATTAGAATGTTCATATACACCTTAAACCATGAAAAGTTGAGTACAAACACTTTTTGGTAGAGCTAGAGTAAAATGAAATAGTTTTTGTATCTGCATTTCTGGTCTTAAGATGACCAGAAATCTGAAGCTACTTATGAACTTTCAGGTCATAGAAAGCATCCATGTAATTCTCATTTCAGTCACTGGGGCATATAAACTATACTCATGTATCTGAAGATAAAACAATTCAACCACTTTAATTTGCAAGAAGTTTATTCCTAGCCCACTTGAAGGAGGAAATGACATTTCTGTGTGTTCCACAGAGGAAACTGTTGTTGAGGTCTTCAAATAGTTAATATACTGGTGTTAAAACAAATGGAGTCATATAATGAGAATTAGTTAGGAAGAAATCAGTCCACATTTTTCTAACTTTGTTTCACAAAACATGAAAAAGTTTTGCATTTAAAAACAAGCTGTATACACTTTCAGCTTTAGGCATTTTATGGTTCATCCCCGTTATGTGTAGGTGTTTGGAGTTCTGTGTTTTGGCTTTTGTAGGAACAAAATATTTATAATTCTTAAATGTATGAATCATAACATTTATATGGCACTTCTGGAACAGATGCCACCAAAATCTTAATTAAATATAAAAGCCTACAATTAAAAGGCAAAACCAAATGATTAAACTTTAAACGTTTTAAAATCTTGCAGCTGAGAACCTTAGAAATAAAAATGGAGTGTGACATGAATATCAGAAAAATAAGTTACACAAAAAATACAGTCTAATGATGGGCAGACAAATGTATCTTAAGAGCAGTTATTATTATTATGTAAGATCTTATATTTTAAAGCACTTTACAGCACTTTACAAGTTGTCTCTGAATAAAGAGGAACTATTTCAAATTCTATTAAAATGCATGTCATAATATATGTTTTTATTTGCCAACTCCTTTAGTGGCAATTATTTATGATGATGCTCTATAGCATACTAGTGAATGCAATCTACCATATTTCTGAAAAATGAGACATCAAGGCACCATCTGTTATGGAATGCCTACTGTAGAGTAGGGAGATACACACATCCAATTATCCTCACAATTATAACTCAGGCAGTTTAGCAGAAGGTAGAATATCAAGGTCTTCTAATTAATTTGTTTCAAAAAACATATCTGAGGAGCTAATGTGGGCTGATTTAGCCTAACTGCTTCAAATGAGCAGATTCTTAACCCCTAAAACCTACATGAATAAAGGGATCAAAGAACTACTTGTCCTCTCTAACAAGAGATATCCTTACATTTTTCCCAAATAGCAATGAGATATTTTTGAGCTTTCAATGTGGATCTATATATTTGTATTAGATACCCACTGGGGATTAATGAACTCATTCAGACTGAATATGTTCTCTCTTCAAATCTTTTCAACAAAAGCTTAGATAACTTTTACAAGTTTTCTGCAAGCCTCCTTATTTCCATGTATTTGCTATTTCTGCGGAAATTAACTTCCTTTTCCAGTGCTAGTGAGGAAGCAATTAAGAAATAAAATCTATTTGAAGAGCTCTTGATAGAAAGTTTACACATTAATAATGATTATCTCAATTCTCATTGATCAAGAGGCCTATTTTTCTGAAGTTTCCAGGTCACTTAAGAAGATTGTCTAAAATAGCAGAGATGAGTTATACACATGTGGGATCCATATCTGTTTTACAAATGACAGCAAGCTTTTTTGCAATGTAAAATTGATAATTTGAAATCAGGGCTGTTTTGACATATAAGGTAAAGAAGCAACAAAAGTTAGAGTAGAAGTAAGCATTAACAGTGTGCCTTTCATCTCCTTCTATTTCTAACCAGATGATTGTTGCAATATTTTTGACTCAGGAAAAAGCTGTGGTGTTTTAAATTACAGCTGCAGCAAGGCTGTCTTGTAGAAATACAACGGAGGAAGACAAAGACGTGCATTTCCTTGCTGAAAAGGATACAGTATGTGTCAATTTTAAAAATGAAGGGTTTTTTTAGGGCATTTTGCTGTGGTTTTATGTCACTATAACTACTATCTGTGTTTCAAGTGACATTTATTACTCTTCAGAGATCTGAAAACATAGAACATTTTTGTTTACTGACTAGCAGTTACACATGCTATATGTCATTCTCCTTGTTTTCTTGATAGTTGTTTTGAGACCAATTTGGATTTACTGAAAGATCACAGCAATACATAAAGGATTACATATTGCTGCAATAGCAAGGGAGACAAGAGGAATCATGAGGCCACATGAGTTGGGACACAAATACTTCTGGCCCATAACTTCAGTCTTGTCCAAGACAGTATAAAATGTCCCTTGGCACATGTGGGGCTGCTCTGCATCTGTACTGCTTCCTCTAAGTGAAGCCCACAGCCAAGCTGAAGATTAACCCCATCCTCTGTGAAGCTTTAGCAGGAAAGAGCACACATGAAGTTACCTCTGGACTAGTTTCCCTAAATGAGAAACTTGATGTTTGTATTAATTTTCATATGCCTCCTGACATGTTTAGAGTTCAGGCACACAGCAAATATTCCATTACCATCTTCTCTCATTCTATCCAAATAGGATTTACTGTTACCATAATCTGCTATCAGTAGAAATCAAAATGATACAATCTTACCTAAATAGCAATGGATGTCCCTATGTATGAAAAAAATTCTTTTATTTTTAATCATACATTGTCTCAGTACAAAACAATAGGAACTAAAGCAGGAGAAAATTAAAAATCTGTCTGATGCACTCTTCCCCTTCATAAGTCATATCCTGAATTATGTTTTTCATGATTCTGTGGGTTGTCCAATGATAAAAATTGTTTATACACTCACTACATTAACAGAGACACAAACAATGAAGAGATTAATTCTACAATAGTTGTGTTTATGACCTAAAAATATATATTTTAACAGCATTGATAATGGTACCTAAACATTTTAAACCAAATGTTATGCATTACCTGGTATATTGATAAGCATAATTCCATGTTTACAGACAGAATAAGGAATCTGTAATTTGAGCACTAGTGCTCAAAACTGCAGCTCAAAACACTATGTAGCTTAGAGCTAGAACTCTGTACAAAAGAAACATCAATAAACAGTGCAGATCTTACTCAGAATTCTGTGACTTTTGATCAAAGAAATGGGCTTATGTACAGATCCAAATCTGTATTTGAGGGAGGTGCACATGGACCTTTGGCCTGCACTTGAACATGCATTGGTGTGCAAGGGGGCTCTTTTTGGTGCAGATTTCTCCAGTAATTATACCTGAGGAATCACAGTGTGCACTTTATGTAGCCTTTCTACATAGAATTTCAGGATCGCTGAGGTTAAAAGTACTTTGTGAGCTCAAGTTAAAAAAGTTCACGCTTTAGGAACCTGCCCTTCACAAATTTCATTCAGATAAAATTAGGGGCCATCTTACTTCAAATTTTCTAGTAGCTTTATGACAACTTTAACCACTATATTCAAAGAAACATACCATACCAGAGATAAAATAAAATTAAACTGCTCAGTTCTATCTGTATTATCATGTGTGTCCAGTCAAAGTATTGCAATGCAATTATAATAGACTTTCAGCACAACATCCTGGCTTTTTACATAAGGTTGTTGAAATCAATACCTTTAGTTGGCGTCTACCACTGATGTAATGGCTCATAGATGGCAGAGTATAGGCACAAAATACTGAGCCAGTTTTATCAAAGGATTTGTAAACTTTTACAAAACTCTCATCACTTGTCAACAGGGAAAAAGTATTCAAGTGTCTTAAAGGACTATGTACACCTGTACTCATGTAGAGATAGACTTAGACACTCAGGAAAATTAAATTATTCCTTTTAAGCAAGAAAAAAAGTGTGTAGGGGATTATCTCTCTCCTCTTTAGCCTAGCCACCACATCATTCTTTTAACGTATTTTGTTATAGTACATAAGGCAAAGGGAACATTGCCTATACAAATTCCACTCTAAAAAACTGTCTAAGCATTTTGATTCATATGAAAATGTAATGCTGTCCCAAAGATTGAGGTCAGTTGAAGCATTCTCCCAATATCTGTGAAGTGCACTTCCAATAAACAAAAATAAGCTTTCTGTTAAATCTTTAGTACTCCACAGAAAACGCATGCTCAGCTATTCAAGGAAAAAAAATTATTCTCTCATATCTGTTCCATTTTCGCTGCTGACCTTTTCACCTTCTTTCTCTGCTTGTGCTTTCCTCCTCCCTTGCTAACTTGCAGCAGAGAATCTGATTGCATTACTGACTGTATGTAAATATTTAATTGTTTTACATTACATGGAACAATCACCAACCTGTCCAAGCATTAAGTGTGATTAGCTTCTGGTAGAAGATAGAAAGGCATAAGCATCTACCACTCTGACATGGTGTCACTACATGACTACATTCTGTCCCAGGCAGTTCATTATTACAGTTTCAAACTGCACCCATTTCAACAGCTTAGTACTGCTAAACACTGAACCAGCTTTAAGCCAAAACCACTATCAAAAACACATGTGGAGTGTAAATATTTGCTCCATGTCACAAACACAGGCAATATACTTTAAGCAGCGCCCTAATCTCATTAAGCACTGTGAAAAACTATGCACCAATGGAAAGGGCACCTATAAATCCTCATTTGTGGTATTTGAGGAGTGCAAAGGGAGCAGATCATATTTGATCATTGCCCTGAGTTCTCAGGTGCACTGATGCTGCCAAGCCACATGCCATCTATACCAGGCTCAGCTAGCACAATAACCATCTGAGGCGCAGTAATGACTGTAGGGATCATGACAGAAAGATCTTATTTAAATTAAATTAAATGCAGAAATCACTTTAAATTATGTCATTGCATCACTTACAGTACAGAATTAAGGGTTGTCTGGGCTTCTGGCGCTCTTTGACAGAAGAAATAGAGAAAGAGGCAAACTGGGTATTTTTCTCTAGAGAAATTATGTAGGAATAATAGAAAAGCCCTTACCTACATAGACACATTAGGACATATTATATTAACCTTTTATATATAGATATGAAGAAAACAGGAAGATTTGGAATTTGAGCTGTTACTGCTTTTCTGTGTTTCTATTGCAGAGGCCCCTAAAACTGAGAGAAAATATGATGGCGCAAAATAACATTATGAGTTTGCCAGTTTTAGTGGCTCCTTTTATTATGCAGTACATCCAAAAGAGGTTGAAATTATCCATGAGAAATAATAGCAGCCTTGTTACAGGAATAAAATAAAATTAGTTCAGTGAGCAATATCTCTCTCTCCTAAGAATATTCATGAATAAAAATAATTTATCTGTACCATCCTGTTCTGATCAGGTGGAGATCAGACAAAGAAGCAAATGTATTATCATGTAATCATAAAGTACTTCACTTACCACAGATTGTGATAAGCAAATTGCTGGTAATTACACATGCTCTGATCCCACCTGTTGGTGAGAAAGGAGCTTTCTAGACTAGATACACAGCTTGCTAAAACAACCTCTTACTGCAAAAGGTACGGCTGACCTGCTGGTAATACATTGCTGCCACCAGCATTATCCCATTCCCATCTGGCACTCTCTTTGGGGTGGACAATGTGCAGGCAACATTTCTTATACCCTCCTGGTGCAAAGCCATTGTGTATGTCCTTTAAAGATGGCAGAAGTTTTCACCTCTGGAGCATGACCATGAAACAGATTTTTTGAGGTATTCTTAACATGTATATATGGCTTTATAATGCCTGTCTAGGTTTTTTTGTGAATATATAGCTCAATTAAAATACATAAGCTATGCATTGAAAACATGAAAGTAAAATTTCAGTGAGATGTAACTCCAATTGAATTATTTCCCCCAAAGATTTTTGCTCTAACAGAACTCTCTACTTTTCGTAGGCAATGTTGAAAACTGCAAAAGTACCCAGACATTATAAAAGAATTGGTAGCCATCTTAAACTACAGTTACTCTACAACAGGTGAGAGTTGAATCAAAAGGAGAAGGTTATACCTCTGAAAATCTCCTTAGCTTTGCCAGGAACCACTTAGTGAAGATCAAATATAGATGCTCTTATATATATTTCAATAAGAAAAATAAAGCATGGAAATAAATATAGTATTTTTAGTTACCCTCTTTCACTCTCACAATTCCTCATTCACATTGTTCTATTTTGCCTTAGTTCATTGCAGAAAAACTATCAAAGTAGGGTACAGTAAAATTTTTTAAACCAAATTAGAATAATTAAATTGATAATATTTTTGTGGTTTTTTCTCTGTAAATCGCTGAATAAAAGTTTTAGTGGCAAAAAGAAATATCACCTGTGACAATGGAATTTTATATTCAGTCACTTCCATTCCTAACAGAAATATCTCTGTCCACAGGTGCCTAAAGAGGGAAAACAATGAAATTAAAAAGCTTAATAACACTGGATAGTAATTCTCATTCTCTTTCCTACAGAAAATAATTTAAACTTTTTTCTGTTTTAGGGCATTGACAGTCCCCAGAAACCATTCAAGGGAAAACAAAGAATGCAGGTTCCCTGAAGTTCACTAAAGCTGAGGTCTTCAACTTCTTGTACACCACTTTCAGGGAAAGGAGAACTCTCATCTATAGGAAATGTTGTAACTTCAATTAACTGGGAACATAAGTGCTTGTTCATCAGATTAATGATGCATTTGAAGGAAAAAACTTTGGTAAAAACTATGCTTGCCTTGCTTCAAATGGATGAAAGGCAAAGCTATGCACATATTTATTTTACAAAGCAAAATTGGCAATAAACAATGATGGAAATTTAATTATAAACATAATTAGAATTAAGTTTAACTAATTAAATTAATTAATTAAGTTAAATTAATTGAAGCCTAATTGTGTTGAGAATTTCACTGGTTCTTTCAAAGGAAAAATGGATGACCAGCACATTCATTGTCCTTTTGTCTGACAAGATTGCTGTTCTAAATTTGCATGTTGAATGCATCATACAACTTTTCCAAAATTTATAATACTTACAAATTCTAGTAAAAGTGTGTTTCATGAATTGCTGGGGTTTTTTTTCTGATTGCTTAATTTTTTCTTACAGCTTTTGTTGTTGTTGTCTATTACTTTTGAAGGATAAGACATATTTGAATTACTACTGTAGGACTCACAAAGACAATGAAAGAAAAGAAGGGAAAATTAATCTAGAGTGGCTGGAAATGTTGCAAGCTTGTTATTCTACGTATGCCTCTAGAATGGAATAAGTAGTAATTAAAATGCCCCCCTAGACAGTAACTAGGAATGAGAATTATAGTGAGCAAAGGGTTGAGGCAGCACAATTAAAATAATGCATTTAATAGTTAGGAACAATGGAAACCAATTATGGTCTCCATCCCAAAAGTGGTACATGTTCCTTCAGAAAACTGCATTATAATCACGTGATCTAACATTATGTTATAATACACACTTGAAAGAGAGCTTTTGAAATCATTACTAGGTTTTCTCTCAGACATTCTCCTGTTCAGCCTCATTGAAGGTCCTGCTTCCCTCAGTCAAATGGTTTTGTTTGTTGGACCAAACTATATCTATTACCTGACATGCTTTAGATGTCATCTCTTCACAGAATATGGATGTGCCCATTGCAAGTCAGGCTGTGTGAAGGGACATTTGCTTTTTATTAGTTTATTTTTTAAAAAATTAAAATAAATCACATTATCACATGTAAGTGTACTTCCAGTAACATTTCAGAAGTCTCTTTTCAGATGAGATGAACCATGCCCCAGATGTGCCTACTATTATCTTCTCTAAGGGATAGAAAAAGCACAACTGGAGACAGTAAAAGTACAGCTAGATTAGATAAACCTCTCCTGAAAAATGTTTCAGACTATTCGAGCATGACAGCCCATGTAGTACAGATATTTCATGGAAGGGGCATAAAAAACATGGATTAAAATAGAATTATGTCTTTATTATGTAGATATAATGTTCAATTTTTTCTATTAATTTTTAATCCATTTAGATTTATTTTACTTGATATGTGTATTTCCTACCCCAATGCTAATGCACTGTCACAATGGTGTTCATCCTGAGGCTAGGCTGTAAATAACAGATCATGTGGTTTTTTGCAAAAATGGTGATAGAAGATAGAAACAATAGCCTAGGTGTCTGTATATAATTCAAATTCTATGATGAAAAGATAATAATTTCAAAGTAAGCTTTGAAAGTGACCTACTGCTGTATATTTTAAGTTCTGAGGAAACTGTAGTTGCCATAATACTCTATTGTGTAATCCTTGGTGTGAACATTGCTGAATTTTCAGTTAAAATTGACAGAGATTACTGTGGTCAGGTAGACCCCATAGAGTATTGAGATAACAAAACTAAATACAGTTTTCAAATGGAAATCTCAATAGAATATGTTAGGCTTTAGAACCTGAGAAAAGGGAAGAAATATTTTTTTTCTATTACAAATAAAGAAATGAAAAAATGCGTTAAATACATTGAATATCTGATGTCTTATTGAAAATGTCATTGCCAGCAGAGCTTTTTTTGGACAAAAGAGAACAATCAAGTGCATTTTGCAAGATAAGAAACTGACTGGGATAATTTTATGCTTTCACTACTGGCTTACTTCAGTGCACATCTCAACAGTCATTTACTGGTTGACAATATGTGTCATCTACTTTGCACAGACCACAAAAATATTTGACTTCAGTCAACCATGCTAATAGCTAAAGATCAGCTGAGGGAAAAAAAAAAGGACTTGACAATAGGATATCAGTATGTAATAAAGAGAAATTTTAGCTGAGATGCAGGTACATTTTTCATACTGCAATAGAAAGGTACAAACTTGCATAGGAACATCAGATCTTTTTAAAATGCTAGTCTTTGAGAAAATGTTTCTCACAGGCTTCCAGTGGCAAGCATTATGGAATAGTTTGATTTACCAACTTGTGCAGTGAGGTATTTCTGTGTAAAGAGAAACTTTGTGGTACCTCAATGAGAAATAGCCACGAGTGATTGCATTAAGTATTGGGATTTGTGCTCCTGCAGTGTGTAACATTAACAAACTCTTACTTCTGAAAATATATTCTTTTCTTTCTGGTAGTTACATGATTTTTAAGGACAAATCAGATGGGATGCATAACTTATGCCATCTGCCCTTTGGTTTTAAAGTGCATTCTTATAGTGCTCAAAACAATAAGGGTGAGGGAATGGGTTAGACTTATCTATGAAAAGCATCCCAGTAACTTTACTATCAACATTCATGTTGTAAGTTTCTCAAAAACAAGCATTAACCACATTTTCAGCCTGGAAAACCTGATTGATACTAGATCAAGAAAAAGCAGAACTGTTAAAAATAAGTTCATGCCGAGTGGTTTTTCCACTGCCAAAATTATTACAGGGCCTACCTATCTCAAATTTCAACTGTTTGAATGCAGAAGTTACCCAGAACCTTGGCAAATAAAATTACTCAAAAAATAGACATTAAATCATTTAATGTTCTTCTAGGAAGTACTAGCTAATTGCAGAATAAAATGATGTCTTTGATGGAAGCATCTATAATTGATGAGAACCCAATCAATGTTTGTGACTACTGTAGACACCATCAGTTTCATTTGTTCTTTTAAAATGGTCCTTGATTGTTAGTGATTATTAGCAGTACCATGATATATGCTTACAGCTTTTCAAAGTAGGACTTTATGATTACATGTCAAAGAAATCTTGATATATGTGTGGCACATTAACTTGAATTACCATGTTAATTTTTTAAAATCACTCTAAACATGTCAAAAAAACCTTTTTTGAGAAAAAAACTAGTCTGTATAGCCTAGTGGCATAATCAGAATAATTTACCTTCATCCATTAGCTGTCAGCTGTTCCTATATATTCACTAAGGCCTAATAACTGTCAGTCACCACAATCAGACTTGCTATTAGGAAAACAGAATGATGAATATGACAAACTGTGCAACACTTCTTACCACATGAAGATTGGACTTGGTTTTGTTGTTTGTTTTTCGTTAGGAACTAACTAATAATGTTTATACATTCAGTATGAATTTCTCTATTTGCCATGTACAATAGCCCATAGGAAAACAGCATGTAGTAATGAAAATTGTGATAAAGTGTTTCTGCTATCTTTGGATGCTTCTGGCTAATGACTCTTGCAGTAGAACACAGAAAATGGAGCCCTATAATACAGCCAGTTTATCTTCAAGAAAGATGATGACCTCTGTGTTTCAATCCTAGTAAACACTTGAGAACTTCCTAGGGAAAACTGTTGGCCGAACACTGACAAAGCAATGCATATTGAGACCAAAAATGGGTATGCCAACACAGAAGTGCTGACAACTGAAGGAAAAACACAGTTTTGAATCTCTAGAAATCAGATAATTCCTGGAGGTGCATGTTCAATTTTAACTTTATATTTAGTGGATGAGTAACTAGTGATCATATGAAACTTTGGCTCAGACTCCTTTCTTTTAAGAGGAAAGAAACCCAACCCTTTCATGTTTTTTCCTCTCATCTATAGGATCTGGTTGACCTCTATATTAAAGAGTGTTAATTTTCAGAAACCCCATGCTTTCTAGCTGAAAATAACTTTATACAAAGAGGAGAGTCATTGTGTGCTCACTGACACACAGTCAAGCACACAGGGATGTGTGAACAAAAATTAATACTGGGTCCATACTTATGAACTGAACAATAGGCAGAACTTATTATGAAAGTTATACTTTTCTGAAAGACAGGGATTTTTAGCTCAAGCCTGAAACCATTACTTTCCTGGAAGCTCCCAAAATATGGCAAAATAAGATAAGTATATGTCTTACCAAACACTGAGGCTGCAAAGAAAGATCCGCAATAAGTGGATGTTTGCACACACGCTGCACGTAAGAAGTTAGGACATTCCTATGACCTGGCTTGTTTTAGGGCCTTCTACATCTGCTGGATCTAGGAATTGATCATTTCACTTTCTGAAGCTTGTACATATCACAAAAGAGCACACACATAAGAACCTCCCTTCCTGTACACTCAGCTGAGAAAAATAAATGACTATGAAGCAAATGAACATGGTGGGGAAAAGGGAGCATTGGTGGGTATAGATGGAAAAGATGGTCCTAGAAGTGAGCAAAATTTATGGACACAGTTGAGTTTGAGGAGTATTAAACTTTAAAGTTTTAAATGCATCATTTGACTACTCTTTAGTCTAACAGCACAATCCAAGCTATCTGCAATAATTCTACCTATCCACAAGGTCAGCATTGAGTGGGCACAAACTGCATGCAACCCTATGAATTTCTACACCACAGGCAGCTGTTATTAAATAAATCATGAGAACACTTGCTGGTAAGCTTATATATTAGAAAAAAATTGATAGATGCACTCCTATTACGTGTTCTACAGACTAAACATTTTCATAAGTCAGTAAAATTATTCAAATAAAAATTCCATATAAAAAGTTTACCAGCCTCTGAATAAACTGTTAAATTATTTCATGTTTTGATTTTTCTCTCAGGAGAGTTAAGAGTAACCACTGCAAAAAACATGGAGGAGAGGTCCCACTAAAAACTGAGTTTGGTACAGTCTGATCTAATTTGTGAGATATGAAGCCAGTACAATTCCAACAAACAACTGATATCTGAATTAGGCCTGAAAGGAAGAAAAAAAAAATCAGTATTTAAATTTAGCTGCAAAAAATAGGTTCCCTTAAGAGATTAATTTAAGAGATTAATTTAAAGTCATGTTTTTATTTTCACAGAGTTGAACTGTTTCTGTTTTTTTCAGGCTTGAAGAACCTGGTCACACTAACAGCAAGGATAAGTGCTGACTAGAAACAAAAAGGAACAGCCGAACTAGTTATTCAAGGTTCAATAAAATTTCAGCATGGTTTAATAAAAGATGGAAATGGAAAGATAAAGATCTAAATGACATTCAGGTAAGCTATTTCATCTTTTTGCTGTTTGCAGTGTTTTTGAACCATTTAGAAGGGAATCCACTGTCAGTATAAATTCCTTTTTACTAGAATGCTGCAATACCAAAAGGTCAGATTTTTAAATTATTCTCACTATAAATCAGTGAAGGATTAGTCTTTATTGTACTAAATGAAGTGAACATTCCAACATTCTTATCAGATTTGAATAAGGCAGATGTTGATGGGATTGAGGGCTTAAAAACATTTAAGTGAATTACTTTTCAAGGATATCCAGTTTATTTCATCAGTTTGCTGGACATTAACCTTGGACTCTAAATTTAAGCTGCTTATACACTTTTACAGACACATCAGCATTAGATCATTTCTGCTTTGTCTCTGAAGGTTAGCAGATTAATTACAGTCTACATATTCAAGTGAGTAAGCAACAACCTTACCAGTCTTTTGATGAATCAGAAATAGAAGGTGAAAGGTGAAGGTCCACTGCCTGCCTGCCAGGCTCTAGAATGCAGCACAGTGGTCCTGCCCTTTGCAGGCTGAACTGAAAAGAGCTGCAGTTGGATCAGACAACGAGCTTCATGTTAGTAAAGTAGGCTATTTAACACCAAACGTGTTAACTACACTCTCAAACTCAAACTGTGCACTCCTCAGTGGAAGGATTTTATTCTTCCTGTACTACCACTGATAATATGAAGAAAGCCAACTTGGTAGTTTTCTGGATAGCTGGAATTTTCTCTGGCTTGTTTTACAGCCATATCTATACTGCACAAGTACAGATACAGGAAGTTACTTAGGCTAGTAAGTACTTCTGACCTTAAATTATTTTAAAGCTTGACTTCTTTATCAAAACATCTGTACCTACAGCAAAAAAAAAAAAAGCAGATTTGTTTTCAGATTAGGGAAGTATTTTATTTCATTCTCTTCAAAATGTTCCTACCTTCTTACCTTCTCCTGTCTTGACAGTAGTACAGTTGACATGATGCACTACTCAAATGAGAATGATACTTTGCTTGCTGTATCATACTTGCAGTCCTCTGGGTCTCCTATTTCAGCTTGCACTTTATCAGGTCTTACAGAGGTTTGATTTCTTTGTTTTATATTTGACTTCTGTACTTGAGAAGAATGCCAGGTTGGTAGCCCAGGAGAATTGAGTCCTTTGTTCATCCACAGAGCAATTCATTTCAAGCTCAGTTGAAGACATAACCTGAGAGATTGGAAGGCAATATTAACTCTTGCCCAGCATTTATTTGAAAGGTAGGACTATCCAGCACAAGAGTACTGCAGGCTTTGCGTGGCTTGCAAAGAAGTCACACAGAATAGTGCTTTCTAAAATTTACCATAACTTTTAGTGATAGACATGATTCCCCTTCCTTACATTTTGTCCTTCAGAAAGAGATGAAAAGGAAAATGGATGGCAGCACTCAGAGTCTGCCCTTGTACAAACTCACAACTGATTGGGTTTATGGAGCTTGTTATGTTTTAACTGTCCTCCTTGACTTCTTGTCATTGTGAGAAGTTAAAACACTTTTCCTCTTTCAACAGGACCTTGGTTCAGTTCACAGAATTTCACCCACTCCAGTTCCCAAGAAAAGGACGCAGAACAAAATACATTTCCTGAAGTGTTACTGAAAATTAGCCAGCATAATATGAACCTGCTTCATCTAACACCCCCAATGGAAAATTAATTTATTTTTCTGGTCCATACTTCTTTTCATAAAGCCAGTTTCCCTTTTGTAATCACAGAATTGTTTAGGTTGAAAGGGACTTTCAAGATCATCTTGTTCCAAACACCCTGCCAGGAGTAGGGACAACTTTCACTAGACCAGGTTGCTGAAATCCCCATTCAGCCTGGCCTTAAACACTTCACAGAATCATGGAATCAGTAAGGCTGGAAACGACATCCAAGATCATTAAGTCCAATATTTTAACTAGTACCACCATGCCCACTAAAATATATTGTGAAATGCCACATCCTGATTTTGGAAATCTTCCTGGGATGAAGCAGACAGACCTGAGGATAGTTGTAAACTTGTCATAATTGCTCTGTGCTGACTTTAATACTTTGGGCTATACACAATCAGTTTAATCTCTCCTGAAGTGATAGTCTTTCTGAAAAGCAAAATATCTGGTTCCCTGTAATCTGTTTCAAAATAGTTACTCAACTTTAATGGTTTTTAAGGAAAATTATATATATGTCACATTTCCCCACTGATTTTTAAACCTGACTGCTTGGATTTTCAAGGTTACAATTAGACAGCTCTCCATTTTACACCTTTCTCCTATTCACCTCATAACCCACAGTTTTATAATGCTGCAGTTGTTTCCATGTGAAATGTGTTACGAACGTTTAAATAATAATTTTTGTCTAGAGAAAGCATTCCATGCACTAAGCCTTCAACTCCTTGCTCCAAAGATTGACTAAATCTCAGTATTTTCAACACCATCAATACAGCACTATGAATTTTTCTCTGGTTCTTAAGCACTGAGCATAATTATCAGCCCCAGGAATTTAATATCCTCAGTACCACAGATCAAGGTTAGAACTCAGGAAAAAAATTGAATATAGCAAAAAAATCTGTACATCATCATAATCAGTCTTTTTCCAAATAGAAATAGCTTCATAGCTTAAGCACAGCTTTGGAAAAGTTACCCAGAAAATTGCATGTCAAGATGATAAATCTGTCAATTTTTAAAGCTGCTTATTGTTGTGGGCATGACACCAAGAGTAAAGTAAGGAAAACTTCATCCTGTATACAAGACACATATCCCACCTGACCTTCAATTACTTTATCGTGTGACTGGCTGTGTGTATTCATTTTATTCTCCTGTCCATAAAGTAAGAGAAAGGAAAATAATGCATGCACAATTTCCTGCATGAAAAGTTGTTTGTCTATATAATAGGCAAGACAACACAACCTGCAGAGCCAGCACTCAGTGTATAAATATTATTCTAACTGTCAAGCCGTTGCTGTCTGTGTAAAAGCATAGATGACTTGAAGTCTCAGTATTGGCTAAATACAATTGTGATTGGGGCAACAGATTTCACTGCTACTGAGAAAGTGTTGCTGAGTGGTGAATAGAAGATTTTCTTTAAAAGTACTGTTAGATTGCCTGCAGCTGCAAACGAGACTGACAATAGATCCCGAGGAAAGGAGATTGGGTCCTGATGCATTGTTTCAAGTTCCAGTTCCAGGTGGCCTGTTCCAGAGGTTTAGAAGTTTGATAGTCATATTTTTCTTTTATTTTTACCTGACGAGAAAGGTCCAGTTAAAAAGAGTGAATTTCAATGTGCCAAAGGCCGAGTTGTTCTACATTATTTACTGTCTTAAAGAGATTACAAAATAATTCCATCTCAGAGAGGAAATCTCTTTATTTACTTTAAGGCTGGTGACGACACTTGGAACTTCTTTCAGTTGGTGGAAACTGCACATAATATTATGCCTATTTTTTCAAAACATTACAAATCATCTTCCATACTTGTCCTAAATACGTGGTCCCTTTCTGATTTATCCCTATTTCAAACATAATATTTGTACCTCCCCCTCCACCCATTTGTAGCTTACTTGCTGCTAGAGATCAACCCAAAGTCATTAAACACTTTAAAAACTCAAGAACAAATAGTTTAAACATGATGCATAAGAAATTCTTTTAGAGAGAACAATTTCAAACATATAATGTCTCCAGTGAACATAAATCCTAAGCCTTAAAAATATTGAGCCAATACTAGAACAACCCTAACTTGTGAAAGATGGATTATTGTCCCTTCAAAATGTAGGTCATAGTTATCACTTCTCTTTTCCATTTGCACTAGAACCATCCTACCAGATTTTATGCATATGGTTAACTTCAGCTGCTTTAATGAATATTTCCACTGAATTACATAGAATGTGCAACTACTGAACTCAGTAGTCAAAAAAAACCCCAAAAAACAACCAAATAAAAAAGCTAAGAAAAATCAATGCTTAGATAAAATGTCTAGGAAAAAAAAAAAAAGAACTAAAAACCATTTTTAGCCATCAAAAAAAAAAAAAAAAGCTTTGAAAACTGCCAAATCACTTCGAACTTGTAGAAATTGAAAAACACACCAACTGAATATTTTATAATATTCCCAGACTTTCTCAGGGAATCGCTACCTGGAAAGAACTTGAACTTTGTAATTCATTAGCCTCATCCATCCCTGTCTCCAATGAACACACAGTACTTAGATGCTCTTATGTTCTACTACAACTGGTAAAGTTTTTCTAGGCCATTAAAATCAGTCTCAATGGAATTTTCATTTTTCATAAAATCATAGAATAGTTGTTTTGAATGGGAGATTTAAAGATCATCTAGTTCAACCCCTCAGCAATGAGCAGGGACATCTTCAGCTAGATCGTGTTGTTCAGAGTCCTGTCCAACCTGACCTTGAATATTTCCAGAGGTGGGATTTCTACTGCCACGTTGGGCATTGTCACACTGTGACAGTGTTTCACCTCCCTCACTGTAAAAATGTTCTTCAGTGGCCACTCAAATTGTAATTTTCAAGGAATTAAAGGAAAACGTATGGCACAAAATAGGAGCTTTTAAAAGGTCAGGAATTATTTTATCTGCTAAACACCAGTTAGACAAAAACAACCTTTGCTATTCTTTCTTTCTCAAATTCCTAATATCCATGTGGCAAAATCTAGAGAACACTAACATGAAAAGAAGACTGAAAAAAAAATTTATGCCATCTTTAACTATGAGTTATTTTCCAGATAGGAAGATGCAAGTGAATCTAGAACAAACTGAAGAGTTAAGATCAAGCAGAATATTTTTTGCATAAAATAAATAGGATTTGCAGATCACTCTTTGAAAAGCATTAATTATAAATCTTACCAGGACTTCATTTTAGATTTCATAAAGGTAATGAGTGTACCTCTCTTGCTACTAATTATATATTCTGATTATCCTCTTTCATTCTGTTTGCAGGTGGCAGGGAAGTATGCCTAGCTTCTCTTTCTTGAGATTTTATTTCACATTATTTTACTGACTGACATACATAAAACTGTTTTAATTATATTTTTATACTTAATCCTTCTTGAAGCATGATTCAGACATTTTTTAATTATTAAGTGATATTTTTTTCTTTTCACTATATGATCTGAATTTTAGCTCTGGCTCGGATGACACTGCACTACTGCACACAATTCAGGGAACAATATTTGTCCTTTGATTCATTTGAACAGCCATAGAAAATCTATATACATACGAACCTAATTTCAGAATCCTTAATATTTACAAATACAGAGTAAAAAATAATCACTAAGTTAGCACTTGTGGTGAAAATACCGCAGAAACAATATATTTTGAATCATGCTATATTTTGAGTGAAATCATAGCTTAAAAATTTGGATCAAGTAATGAAGATTCATGCCAGTTTCTCATGGTTCTTGTAATGGCACAGCAAGATTTTCAGATGGGAGATAGTCCCAGAAGTCCCACTAAATCCACTACAAATGTTGCAGATGAGTTGCACTGAGCCTGTTGCTTTAGTCAGGAAAAGGATATTTTAGATGATTTTAAAAGATGCATACACACTTCTGAAGCAGTTTGTGTCAATAAGAACCTGGTAGGGAAATTCTTGAAGTTGGATTATTAATTTCATCTCCCCATAAATGCAGACATGTTTCCAATGTTTTGTCTAATGTTATTTCAGTGAATCATTTGATGTAATATGTATCAATTACTTTGGTAATATTTTATATTCAACTATCAACAGTAAGACACCTTTTCCTTGCATTGCATATAGTTCCTCCTCACCATTACCTTTAGTTCAACACCAGTAGAACCTAAGCAGGTGATTTTTGTTCAGAATGCAGATCCTTAGCAATTTTTAGAGTCTGGTTTAGTAGCACTCTGCATCTTGACAGATTGAGGTACCTGCTCCTTGCTTCCTCCTTCCATGATTATTCTCATGGCTGCTGTGACAGTCTGATTTCAGGTGACCTATTGGCTGCCCAGATACAAAAATAACACTTCTTCAGAGGTAGCAGAACAGGTACACAGTAATGAAATTCTCTGCCACAGGCATCGACTCAGATGCCTGTTGTTCTGGGAACCTTCCTTTCCTTCAGAGATGCCTCTGTCCCCATGTCAGACCCAGGCCTTCCAGAGGTTTTCCAGAGCTCTCCGCTCCCATAAGAACAGACATGGTGGTGGGACAGGTTATCTTTCTGACTTGTCAGGCTGTATCAGTAACCTCTACTTATCTCTAGAGAAGGCCTTTGCATGGCAACCCTCACTTCCTTGCACAGGAGTCCTGTGCCCATAGAGAAATCCACTTGCTCCTGAACTTCACAGCAACCTTACCTTTCCCACACCCTCCATCCTATTCCCACTCTGAACTTTCTGGAGAGTCTTTTCTTCAACATCTTTTATTTTCTTTCTCAATACAGTCCCACAGCTCAGAGATGGGCAAAACCTTTCCTTTCAGGATTTCTCAGAACTGTAACTCTGGTTCTGAGAGTGATCCTTGAACTCCCAGAATGAAGGGGAGTCATATATTGGAAAAGTTTAGAGGGGAAAAAATAGCCCTACTACAGTCTTCAAACACATTTCTTCACAGCTTCATTTGGATAAGTTAAAAATATTTTTGTATACTTGAATGTGATTCCTCCTGATGTGTAATCATCTACAACAGCTCTTTCCTAAATTTTTTCTCTGCTAATCTTTCTCAAAATGTCCAAATAAAAAAAGAACAATCCAGATGCTAAGTACCTGTTTCATGTTGATTGAATTTTAAGTAGCATCCAAGAGACATCACCATTTCATAATGAGTTTTAGAAATCCTTGTATTTCCGTCTGAATATGGCAAAGGAGGCAGTGTGCAAAGGCAATCATATCAGTGAATATCAACTGTGTAAACACAGGGGTGGAATATTTTGAATTACTTGCTGAAATGAAGCATAGAAATATAGAACTGGCTTTGAGAATCTCTAGAAATCTTTTCCTGCTGTATTGCTATCAAGTGTCAGATTTTGAAGTCAACAGCATCAGCTACATGCAGCTTCATCTGAAAGGTACAAGTGGACTCAAGTGGAATCTACAGAGTCATATAATAGACTGGGTTGGAAAGTCATCTGATCCACCCTCTCTGCAACGAGCAGGGTGTAATCTCAGTGTGTTCTCAAGTGAACACATTCACAGTTCCTGCTTTTGGCACACTTAAGCACATATTCTGAAGAAGCTGGTGAAGAACTTACTGGTCTTCAGAAACTGCAGTGTGGAAAATTCTTTTGCATTGGGCAAAAGTCGTAACAGGCTTTCTCCCAAAACCCTCATGTGTGCCCAAATGACCCACACAAATATACTAGTTTTTTCCAAATATACAAGCTGTTCTAATACATCTGCATGCTTTATCTTCATCCTTTTAATGACTTCTTGTAACACAATTTCTCTCTAAAACAAGCTCAAAGCAATACTTGAGTTATGCTACTTTCAGAGGTTCATGTACTTTGTAGAACTCAATTGTTTTCATAGTGTATTATTTAGCCCAAGGGGAAATTGTCCTTTTCATTCTTGCAATCTAACAGGTTTACTAGCAAAAAAAAAAAAATCTCAAGTCTATGGTATGACCTTTATTAGACAAGTTACTCTCTGTAAATTCAAATCACTAGAAAAAAAATCAAAATTAAAGTATGAAACAGCACTTAAATACATGCCAGGGAGAAATTTACCACAGAAAAGAATGATTTTGATTATATTGATTTTGTAAATTGCATCAAATTCTTGCCTCTCTTCCCTGGAAATCTTTTCTACAAGCAAACAATTACACAGACAGGGGGCAGACAAGGTTTTCAACAACATTTAGAACTAACAGAGGCAATCAGGCAATTTACTGTTGTGTATTTCAGGGCTCATTGAAATCCAGACAGTTGTTCTGATCTGTTACTTACTTGACTCTGGGTACTTCAGTCCTGTGGCCAGCACACCTCTGAATGCCACACCCAGAGAACGTAACGGAGGAAGGCACCAGTGCTCTGAAGTGACAGGTATCACTTCAGGGGAAAGTTATGTTGATTCATCACATCACGTCTTAGAAAGATACAGGGACCATCAGTGCTTACATTGAGGCCAGCAGTTTGCATTTAATTTCTTGTTAAATTTTCCAGAGTGCAACAGAAGAGCAGAAACATTTCTCCTATTTTCAGATTACTGAATCTACACGGTGGTGGTTTGGAACATGATTGGGATGCCCACCCAGCACACTCTGGGTATCATATGTGGAGCCTGCTTGCTTTTTATTTTAATTACTTTTAGGAGGTAAGTCACAAAGAGGTAAGT
Organism: Zonotrichia leucophrys gambelii; assembly: GCF_028769735.1. NCBI lineage: Eukaryota > Metazoa > Chordata > Aves > Passeriformes > Passerellidae > Zonotrichia > Zonotrichia leucophrys. The sequence goes on along the minus strand of NC_088175.1, from coordinate 37,410,277 downwards.
CACAAAGTGCACCATGATCCTTTATTTAAGAGAAAATATAAAAGCTTTTTTCCTTATTAGGTAATTATTATTACTTTACATTACTCTTTTCTGGACTCCACAAAATCAATTTTTTTCTCTGAAAACGCCTCTTCAATTAGTGTTTGAGTAATTAGCAGCTTTTTCTTAAGCTGTTTTAGCACCTGGGGAGCTAATGGGAGACAAATCTCTTTGTAAGGAAGCCTTCTTTTCTTCTGACAATTTCTTATTTACTGCAGCTTGATTTCAAATCTGCAAACCAACTCCCAGGTGAGTAATTTCAAAGGAGAAACTGCTATTTCACTGTAATTGGTGTTGCAATAAAATATCACTCATGACATGAGCAGTTTAGGCTTCTGTGGCAAAATAGGACTTTTGTTTGTTCATCTGAACAGGCTGCATTATTTATGCTGAGGACAACAGATTGTATGGGATTGCTATAGGTTCTTCTCTTTTCATTCATGTCATCAAATAATGACAGTGAACAGAAAGATGTAAAGTCAGTCATGTTTTATCTGCACACAATATATGTCAGCCACTGCAGCTGTGTCATAGGCTGAGAACACATGCAGTGTGAGTTTTAGACAGTACAGAAATCAGTCTTTTGTCTGGGGCAAAAAGTGTACATACTGTAGATCCATTACAGGTGGAATCAATGATAAATCCACTTACAAAGGCTGTTTGGGTGACATTGAGATGTTGAGACTGTTTAGTTATAACTTAGATTGAACTCACGTGTGGTCTGTTGCATCAAATTTGTACAATGAGGACATCTTTTACCACCACGTAGGTGTACACAGCACAAAACCCCATTTGTTGGTATCAATGAACACAGTTTGTGTGCCCTTCCCCACAAAAAAAAAAAAAAAAACCCAAGAAAACAACAACAAAAACAAAAATTTATTCTGGAAATTTAGTATCAAAGGGCCTCAGAAATGAAGCAGGAATTGATGATTAACCTTGCAATTATCAGACTTGGAAATTAGGACTAGCAATGGTGCTGTAGAAACAATCCAATTTATGAGACATCTATTCTAAAAATATGAAAGTATCATTCTCCTGGAAAACTGAGATTTATCCTGTAGAGCATAAGCTCTGCAAAGGAAATTATTCTGACTACACTTCTTCACCATGATTGATTTCTGCAGGGAAAAAACGGTAGAAGCTACAGGAACAATTTTTTAAAGTGAAGAACACTGGTTGTTCAAGCATGAGAAAGTAATTGAAGGTAATGAAGGCTCTAGAACACATAAAAATAACCCAAACCAGTATAGCTGAGAGCAAAAAGAAATCTACTGGATCATAAACAACAATCAGTACTCAAAGGCACATGGTAAATTTTATTTATGCATTTTATTCAGAGTGTTTGGAAGGAAAGAAATTCCTCCAGCCTTACTTGTGTGCAAGAGAATGATTTGTTAGTTTCTAGACCATGCAAAGATGAATTAGTCTGGAATAGTGACTTCAGTATCTTTATGATGAACCCCTGAAATCAGAGAGGCTTTGAGGACGAAGAATTCTTGAAGACTCCATATAATAAAATAAGAATTTCTTCATGGGAAAGAGGCTGGGTTTACACTGAGGGTAATTAGAGGCACAGCCTGGACCATGGCTGTGAGACACTGCTGCAGGTCCCACCAGCTTCACAGAAAACTCATCACATCAGGAGAGATGCTTCTTAAGGAGAGAGCTCTGTTGGCACAAATGTGAGGAGGCATTACTGTATGTCAGAAAGCTCTTGAACATGAAATAGAAACATCTGTAAAGCTCAAAACTGAGTATCTGAAGAAGGGAACATGACCATGTGTTTCAAATTTCTCTCAGAGGTAGCAGGACTACAAGGAAAAATGCTTAGACAGAAAAAGCACATATTCTGTCACTGCACTTGCCTTGTGGGAGGTGTGTAATTTATTCACCTAATGCTCTGCACTTGGAACAGTTTGACATGGAGTGCCAAGTGTCAGAATGTGCCTGTGTGTCCCCCATGTTAGCTTCAAGTATCCTTCAAAGATTACTGGGGTAATAGGTATAGTTAAAGAAGAGTCTCAAGAAAGGAATAAGCTGGCACTTATGTCATGTTCCCTTTTTATTTTATAACAAACAATCCTCAATTTAGAAAATAAACTATGATGATTTTGCCATTCTGTCTTCAGATCCTTTTTATTTGCTTTAAAGTACAGCTTATTTTTCAGTAGCATCTGAATAAGTGTTCATAAGGAAAACATTCTTACCTAGATGTGGGTGTTGGGAAAAATCACATACATGCAAAATGTAATCCATGGAGATTTTAGAGGTTTTTCGTACATTAATCAAATTACATTATATATAGTCAAAACTGCTGTAAACACTATTTTCTGAGGACATGCACCACAAACAAAAAAACCCCTTCAAACAGGAGGAATCAGATGTATCATTTGCCCACCAGTACATCAAGAAATATTCACAAATATTGCTTCCTTTGGGTGCAATGTTTAAAAATTTAGTATAAGGTTTTTGCTATTGCAAAACCTTACACAGACAGATTCTTTTTATCTTGCTCAAATCACCATTTCATTACCTTTGATCCTGAGGTAAACCAATGAGAACTAATCAGTATCCTTGACCCGTTTGATTCTGTGGTCTCTGAGGTTAATACTTGTTTTATTAACATTTTACTGAATAACTTTATTGACTATCATGGTATAGCACTAAAAGCCATTGAAAAAAACAACACTCAGTCTTTATGGAGACAGAACACCAGAGGATTTGCAGAAATCCGCCTACATATCTTCAAACCAATTTTGGAACATCCTGTCGCCCAATGCAGGAAGGTTTATCAGATTTAAACAGAATGAGCTAACAATATCTGCTCAGAAGTTATTAACATAAAAACATACCCTACTGTTTAATATGCTGCAGTCCTCGTGCATGTGTTTATTTCTAATGCAGCTTGATAAAAATTCTTCCCTGGCATATTAAAATTTAGTAAACTTCAATATTGGCAGAGTTCAAAGCAGAACACTGGTATGATTCTGCCAGCACTTGGTTTTGAAGCACTGAGCTTTCCAAGAAGTTACAGAAATAATTAATTGTCTGCTCTCCCAAAGTAATTTTGCAGCTAGCAATCAAAAGACCTGAAATACCTATCTACCATTAAAGCATGACATTCTCCATAAACCATATGAAAGCAACTTTTGAACATTAGATATTTTTAAAGAAATTCATGCAATTATAGGCTGTTGCCAAAAACAGAGCACACAAACCTAGAGGAATGTACAGTGAATTGCAAACATAAAGGATCATAATCCAATTATGCATGTTAATGTAATAGTCTCAAGGGTTGCTGGAAACTAAAGCAAGTATGGAAAATGGATATCTAAAGATTATACTAGAAAGAGGATATAGCAGATTAAGGAATAGTATCAGAAGAAGGCTCTGTTATATCAATATTTTTCTAGTTTGCCCTTTGAAGCGTATTTCCTCAGTCTAACAAAGCTGCACAGGAGTAAAGGGTAGTAATGGAGATTAACATACAAGAACAAATGGTATTTGCCAAGTGTGCTGTTCTAACCTCTGTAATACGAGAGCCACAGGAAGAGACAAAGCAAGGAGAAACACCAAATAACAGTTATGTCCTTCCTAGACAGGATATTAAAGTAGAACTCTTTTTAGCCTGAGCAAGGACACAAAGAGCCATTAACTTGCTTTGTCAAGTCTTCATTCTCAAAAGTACCGGGAGACAACACAATGGACAGGCAGCTCCATTCAGGTTGACAGCAGCTCATCATGCTTTGCTAGATTACATTTCTTTTCTTAACAGAAGTGGAATTAGCCAGAAACCTGCACAGCTGACATAACTAGCATGGTATGATCACCATTCCATGAGTGGAAAAAGCCTACTTGAAAGTGTATTAAAAATGCTCAAGAGTAGTGCCTGAACACCTGCTCCTTATATTGATTTTATAGGCTTACAGTTGTTCACTATCTAAGAACAGGTAATTATGATGCTTTATTATAGATTCAGAAGTCTGAGCTTCACTTTCAGTGATTTTTTTTCCTACCCACTGTGTATACTATAATTACTTTAAAGTGACAACATATTCCAGAATGACTAAAATGTATTATAGATGTGCCCACATATGTATTGACACATATATACAACGCTCTAGCATTCTGCCTTCCTGTACATGATCCTGAGGCACCATTTAAACTAATTCTGGGCCTTCAGTCCAAGACTGTTCTGGGGTTTTAGCTCTGTTTTTGTTTGTTCCCCTCCACAGTATCCCACTTTGTGGGTGGTCTTAACTTTAAGGTAACAGATTTTTTTTTTTTTTTTCACTAAACTGAACCTTTTGAAATTAGTTAAGGGATGGATGAAAATACACAGTTGTTCTCTACCTTTGAAACTCAGTTATATTTAAATCTGCTCTTATGTGCCTGAGTCAAAATAGGTATTTTTCACTGCTTGACTTTAATAAAATGATTTTGGGGCCTAGTCTTCTGCCTCCCTCTGAGAAGGAAATGAACAGGCTCCTGTGGTCAGATGTAGCAGGTACTTGTATGATCTTCAAAAGCTAGTTGTTCTCCAGCACCCCTTATTCACACCATTCTGCCACTACAATCGTAAAGTTGTGGAGGGATAGAATGTAAGAAAATAGTGCAGAAGGCAGTCTCACACCTGAGGAGTTGCAGCTGTACTAATCACCAGAGATTAGGAGCAGGCCTGCCCTTAATAGGCCACAGCTGTGTCCAATAAGAAGACAAGTGCTACCAAAGAGTGAGTTAGCTGGGTGAGGGGAGAGTTGGAGTTTGTTGGCTGTGCTGTGAGGAAGGAGTCAGTGTTGCAAGGAGCTGTCCATGAGAAATCACTGAGAAGGTATGGGAGCTTTGCAATAAGATGGTAGCACAAAGTGATGTTGGTGGGTGAGGAAGGTTGTTCTCCACTAGAATGGTATCACAGGCAGTAACCTTTATTTTAGTTCTTTTATTGGAAAGATTTATGTTTAGAACTGAAATATGTTAATGGAGATAAGTTCTTCTTTTGTCTTTCAATTTATTGGATCAATTATTGGATTAATGTGTCTATGATGAAAGAGGATGAAGTTTTGAGAAGAATCAGAAAAGATTGTGTGGTCAGTGATATGAGAATTTCTGGTGTTATCTCAGGGAGGTACTTTGAGTGTGAGCTGGGTTTGGATGAAGGCTAATTTACTGCATCAGGTTTTCCCAGTAATGTGTTTGATAGTCCCAATCTCAGCTGAATCAGTAGTACCCCTGCTTTTGTCTGTGACAGGAAAGGCCCCACTCTAACAAGCTTCTTCTGATGAAACGTTTGTGCTGACCATAATGTCATGCAAGCACATTAACTTATCAATTTACCCTGAAAATCAGCCCAGGTCCAAAGGCAATCAGAACTGTTCTGTGCTTTTAAGTGGTGATAGCATAGTGTGGTTTGTATTTCACTTCCTATTTTGGAAAATGGATGCATTTTTCCTACTGTAATTATTAACAACCTTTAGAAAAGTTGATCCTGCAGCCCGTGACACTGATACGGGCAGCTAAGGGAGCTGCTGGCAGCTGCCACTGCTTTGCCAGCTGTCCACCAAACACAAACCTGAGTAGATCAGGTCTAGAATAAATAAGATTGTTTCCTCCTCCTTTGGCTTAGTTTTTAACTTGGCTCAAGCCTCGTGCTCTCTGCTAGCCTGGTAGTCTGTAGGGTGCAATCAAGGACTAGAGCTTAATGGAGGGGAGAACATAAGTCCAGAGATGTTTCCAGGCTGTCACATAATGCCCATGTCCTTCAGGAGCTACCACAGCTCTAAATCCATTTGCATTCTTGTCCCTTTCTGGCTGTCACTTCCCTGACAATTCAACCATTTTATGAGTTTCTTTGTGAGGCAAGAAAGTCTTTTGTCTACAGTGCATTTTACACCTGAAGCTGCTTACATAATACTTCAAATGTCAAGAAGAGTATTAGTTGCACTGGAGTGCTGGACCCTAAAAGTGTTTTTCAACTGTGATCTTGACAAGTTGAAAGTTTATTAAACCAAGTTTGTATATGACAAAAACTTAATTTAAGTTATGCACTGCCTGATGTTTTTCTCTAGTGATGCCTCTCAAATGCCACCTTCTTGTTTATTGCCCCTCTGAAACCAAGGAGAGCTGTTAACCTGGATTAGCAGTTAAAATGCTGGACTAGCATAGCTGAGAGTTCTAATGAATAATTTTAACTCTGCACACAGTGCCTGAGGAAAACTTGTTTCACTGCTTTGAAAGCGAACATCCTTCAGGGCAGCCTCTTGTACAAGTGAAGGTTATCCCTCTGCCCTGTCCTGGCACAGGGAAATTGGGGAGGATCCCAGGGTCAGAGAACCTTAGCCTTTGGGCAGGCTTCTGGCCAGGAGGCAAAGCTTTGAGTCTGAATCCAACCCCAACAGTGACTTCAGGAGAATATAGGCCCAAAGCATATTGTGAAGAGGTAATGTAGGAAAAGACATAATCAACCAAGTTTCTTGGAGAAGTGGAGGAAATGCATTAATGTAAAATATCACTCTAAACGTGCTTCATAACAGTTCTCTGTGTGCAAAACAACTGAGGTAAATGAAAGGTCTGGATCATTTATTGCACTCATGTTACAGTGGCAGTAATTACCTAAATAAATTTTATTTGTAGCAGAAAATGTGGGAGAGAAAGTCCTCCAGATATTTCTGTTTCAACCCATTATACCTTAAAAGTGCTTCCAAATGAAGATAAATCTTTCACAGTTTTAAAATAAACATTATAAAATAAATATTTACACTTTGAAGAAATAAAGATGTTTACTCAAACTTTGGGAACAAGGGTATTTAAAAGAAAAATCATAAGCTGTCAAGAAGGGTATTATTCCTTATTCATAATTCTATGGTTTTAGAGGTTGAAATAATTTATTCAAAATGAGAGCTACGCTAGCTAATAATTATTCAAATACACAGTAAGATTAATTTTTGCAAGATACTGTATTGGCACTGCTCACATTAAATATTCCATCAGATAAAATGCAATGAAAAACAATACCTTGTAAATATTTGGGAATACATATCTTGATAAAATAATCTTTTAGAATGAATGATTTGTAAACAGAAAAGAAATACAAGTATTTCTCTGTAAGTCTGACTTCAAGTGAAGTAACTTAAAGGACTCCTATGAACTTCTCAAAAGAAAGATAGTTTTGCCAAAATGTAATGTTCCTTCAGCTATGCTTGCTTTTTTGGTTGAGCATGCCTACCTTTCATGTACTAATTTATAAAACATTTTAATACCACTGAATATGAGAAACTGTACATAACTACAAAATGTCATTATTTCCCTATTTTCACCTTTTACTTCAGTGCTGTAACATCTCACAGACTCTGTTTTGCTAATGACTCTACTCAAGGGTGTTGAGTGCTGTGTTAAAGCTTTCAATTTGGAAACTGTCTTGGTAGACAGAGAGGAAGCAAGCACTTCTGTGTCAACCAGTTGATATAAGGCACGTAGTTTTTAGTTCTGTAAAGTAGCCAAGTATTTTCTTGGCAGAATAAGAAACATTATTTTGAACAATAGCTTGTTGACAGCTCAGAGGAATAAGGAATGCTCATTTTCATCTACACCAAGGCTATGATGTGGAAATGCATTCCCTTTCATATATTTAGCAGGAATATGTTAATACTCTGTGTACCCAAGGGAGGAAACAGATGAAATAGAAGTGATGCTTTGGGATGATACAGCAGTAAGGCATATTATGGGAGGTCACATGTCTTCCTGGATATGATCGTATTAGTCTGGAAGGGGTCCTGAAATCAAAACTGAGATGCAATCTGACGGTTCACGCTGTGTAGCTTGCATAAAATTTAATGTAGGCCCTTTTCAATTTCTATAATGCTGAACCTTTCTCATTTGGTCTGGAACAGGTGTTTTGCAGTGACATCTCACATGATATTACCTGCTTTCACAAAGTCATAAGTTAATAGCCATCATATCCATTTTGTGCAGTGTCAAGTAGGTGCAAGCGACTGGTCCATTATTTTCTGTCTTAAATTTAAACTACACTGTCCTGAGAGCAAAACTTGGGAAAGTGAAGAGCTAGCTGCTAGGCTGTGGACATGATCACTGTTTTTTTAATTTAATTTTTTATCAAACAATCATAGGGCAGAGGACAAGAGTCTTGCCTTTTATGCCTTGCCCCACCTTCCTTCCTTCTATATATCCCTGCAACTGTAGGAAATAGCAACTGGAATGTTAGGATTTATGTGCCAGGGAAGCAGGACTGGCAGGGTGTGGAAATATCGCATCAAAGGAGATGAAGAGCTGGAGCATTTTTGTGTGCTGGTGGCACTGTTCTTGTTCTTAGGACACCCAGTGCATCAGACAGGACATTGGGTAATTCCTAACAACTCACCCTTGTAGGATACAATGGCAGATTCAAATTCCTGTGGACTGCACGGTGGTGTAAACAGCATCCGAATTCCACATGCTATTAACCTCTGAAAGAATCCATAACCAGAACTGCAGAACTGGTGTCCTCTGTCACCCAGTCCATTGCATAAGGTCACGGCAAAGTCCCCTGAGGGCATCTCTTGCCTGGAGGCCAGGCATCATCTGAAATGTGCATTTTGTAGTTCCCAGAGTAAGCAGGTGAGCGCCCCCGCCTTGGTTTTGCAATCAACCCTCCGCCTCTCCCTGGAGTTTTGCAGCAAGTTTGCTGCAGTGTAGCAACATTATTTCATATATAAAAATAAACCCAGGACAGACTGGGGGTCTTTTCATATAACTAGGTGTGAAAGTGAAGAAAATGAGTGTAAATTCCAACATGCAGAGACCAAGAAGACCCAACAAACCAGATTGTTTTCCAATTTCATTACTGTGGTTTAGCAATAAACTTTTAATAAAGAGGAAATATCTGAGCCTCTACCTTCATGAGTGTTTGGAGACTGAATTTTCTTTCCTGCTCCAGTGGGTGGAGGAAGTGAATCCCAAGAGTGGGTAATTCAATTTTTTCTATAGCTGAGTGCAGCTAGGATTTAAGGCAGCATTTCCCAGTGAGCTGACAGAAGGGAGCTGATATGTACAGAACTGACTGAGGGCATCTGCTGCTCCTTGTGCTGCTCTGAATTCCATGTGATGGTGTTGAACCCTCTATGCAGCATAGAAAGGCTTAACAGAGTTTTCTGGTCTCCATTTTTGCTGTGTCTGCCTTAAAATAGGGTGCTGGAATTCCAAGTTCTTTTATCTGGCCTTGGGTACTCTCGAGCAGCCTATTCATAGCATTTCTGGGTGAAAGCCTTCCAGAGCTAGATCTGCCTGGGTAGTGGCCAAGCCATTTAATCAAATTTCATTGCAGCTGTCTTCAACTTTAAATAAATCATGCTGATTTCAGGTGATAGTTCATCTGTAACTATTTGGGGAGAATTCTCTGAAACAGCTTCTGCATGTTGGGGCTTCAAGAGAAATGAATTATGATCCCCTAGAGATATCAGTCCTGCTAAAATGAATCAACACATTAATAAATGGCAAGGACCTGAGAAATTTCCTAAAAAAACCCAGTGAAGGATAAAACTTTAGAGATTTTCTCCTTGAATAATGAAAAGAATAACCTATATGGGCTTAATTATTTCCACTCCCTGTCTTTATCGGTTGCCAGAAAAATTTAATTAAATCAGAATAAGACTTCCTCCTGATATGACAACTACATAACAGCTTACAATGTTATTTTTAATGGCTTGAATATAGATGACATAGCAGAGCCAAAGCTTATTCAGCTGTAGCTAGCAGTGTTCTAATGATGCCTGCTAATGCTGGAGCAGCAAGGATCCTTTGCCTTACAGAAAGGGCATGTATTTTTCCCGTTAAAGCAATGACTATGCATGCCATGGGCAAATATAGTTTAAGCAGCATTTATAAAATTCGGGCTCAATCACTCAAAATTTGCAGCAAAAGAGAGGGACAGATGCATTTGGGGTGTCATGAATTCCTGTTATTCGTGCTTGTTATAATTCAAGTAAAATAAAGTAAAAACTCAAGTTCACAATGTATATTAAAGAAAATATTTTTAACGTTTGACAAACTGTACTGCTGTGAATTGACATTATTGCGTTTTGTCACAACAGTTAGAAGAAAAATTGAAGACTCACTTTTTTATTTTAAAAAATCATGTCTCCCCATTGTTTAGAAAAACACCTGCAGTATTTCAGACTTTTGACAAGTATTCAATCGCACTACTTATTTTTATTGCCTTAACATTCTTTTCATTTATATGAATGTACTTACATTTGCCTTGATATTGTCCTGCCAGTCATAATACATTTTTGTGAAATAAATTCTAGCAAATTATTTTGCTGATAGCAAAAAAGGTAAAAAAGATGCTTCTAAGAAGTGAAACAGGATGGTAGAAGAAAATTAGCTTGAAGTCAGTCATCACATATTCATACTGAAGTAAAATACCTTTGACAAATATCCAGATATCGATTGGAAAGAAACAACAAGCATGCAAACCCCTAAAGATCCATTACAAACCAACAAGCAAATCAGAAAAGCACCACCAAATTGATACGTTACAAATTATCTGTTGGACTGTAATCAAGCAGATTTCAAATATGGATTATTATGTATGAGTTCACAATCCTTTTGGTAGATACAATCTTCATTACAAATCTGCAGGATATCTCAGGTCAAGACTGAGAGCCGCTTTCCTTGTACACTTTTGTTGGAGGTAATTTTACTACTCCTCTGAATTTCAGGCTACTATGAATAATGTTTTCTAAGCATGTTTTTAATTAGGTTGGAATAAGGGGAAAACATTAGGACCTAAGCCATCACCTTGTCAAATATTTTCAGAGCTATCTAATAATCCTTAACACTTTATAACTAATGCCAAGGGAAATTTAATCTGTGTCTGCTGTGGTGGTCTAAGACATCTTTTCAATGTTTAAGTAGGTACTGCAGCTGTATAGGATGCCCACATCAAAATGTATCTGATAGAGAAAACTTTTAGTAGTTAAAGAGGCAATTGGAAGAAGGCAATGCTAGCTTAGTTATACTACTGAGTTTTCTGCTGAAGATAATTTTCCCTTAAAATGTTAAAGCCATGGGGTTTTTGCTTGCCCTGTGGTTTTGGTCCCAGTCATGTCATAGTTTTATTATTATGGCTTTGTTTTCTTTACTTCATTCAAATAGAAACAATTATAGATATTATTGTATTGGTGTTAGACAATGTTTTCAGTAATTATTGTGACAAATTCAGATGTTGCAGGGTTGTGGGAAACAGAAAAACAAATCTATTCCTCAGGAGTCAGAAGGCTAAAGAGCTTTGCAAAGTTGTGTAAAGCAGCACAATATTCTGTAGTAAAGGAAAATTTATTCCCTAAAAGCAAGTTTTTGTCAACAGCATTGACTGTCATATAAACTGAGCAGGTGCATCTCTGATAAAGGTATTTCTTGCATTGTTTTGGGTTACATAAAACTCAAATGTATTTTTTTTAACTTGGTGTCTAAGTGACATAACTGCTTTTTTTATGCACTGTAATGGCATATTAAATATCATGTAGAGTTATTCTTAGAAACTTAAGGAATCGTGCCCAGAATAACTGACAGGAGAATCATTATCCTGATGGACCAACACTCCTCATTAACTGTGTCTCCCCTTGTCTCCACTTCATCTTGAATTACTGAAATTGCACTAAGTAGGCTTAATGCTCATTTGCCAAGAAAATGAAATTACGGTTGCTTGTTGCATGTTCACATTCAACAGCTCTGTGTTTCTGAGTCACTGATACTCACTAGACCATAAGCAATGGTGTGAAACTAGCCTTCTGCAAATGATGAAATGCCTTTGAAGCCTAAGAGTGTTTCTCTGGACTTGTGTAAAGTCATTCAGATGCTAATTTATGCCTCTCTGGGTGCTGATTTTAAAGAATATTTGTTGGTTAAAAAAATGTGGTTTTAAATGAGATACTGGAAAATGTAAAACCATGATTGTACAATATGCAAATTTCCCCTGTGGAGAGAACCTCTGCAAGGTCTAAGCACTGACTGGTGCCTCATTGAAGCACTTTCAAATGAGCTTTGAAGCAGGATTTGATGAAATTTATGTGGGGCTCTCTTAAGTAAGACTTTTTTCTTTACCTTCTCTGTACAACCCCAGGCTACAATGAAAGGTCCACCTCCATAAATGGAAGGATAGCTCCCTGCTGAAACTGCAGGAAGACAACCACTGAGATCAGTTGGGATTCTGCCTATGAACATCCACGTCTTGTCTTCTGAGACAAAGTCATATTTCTTCTTTTGTCCCCCCACCCCACTCCCTACCCAACTAGTATGTCACTGGCTTGCATATCTTGTCATCCTGCATCAGTCACTCTGCATTACATTGGCAATCCAATGCTCCTGATGAGACCTGGCACAACTTACCAACTGGTTCCTCAGCAAGAAAGGTAAAGATTTTTATTTTAAATTGCAATTGTTCTCATTAATTTTTTCAATAATTTTAATAAAAACCTCTGAAATAAACCCAGAGGAACTATTTTCTAAAGTATAGTCAACAAAGCACACAGTGACTTGTCTTTCCAATTTAATATTTTGACTACTTTCCTGCTTCCAGAAGACATACATTTTCAAATTAAGTGTATAAATATTAAGAATGCATTGACTTTTTTTATTATCAAGGTACTGGATGTAGAAAATATGGGCCCATCTCTTTCAGAATATAGATTATGCAGATATATTTTTGTAAAATAATTACAAACCCCTCTTTCTGTATATAATTTTAGATATTTTACCTGTTTATTTCTTGTGGTGTGTTGTTTATTGGGTTTTTCCAAAAACTTTGTGGTGAAATTATGTACCATGGTTAAAATTGTTTCCTCATTTTACATCTGACATGGTTTTAAATTAAGATAGCTTTACTGACATCCTAAAACACAGTCACAGATCTGAAGATTGCTTAAGAAGAGTAAATTTACAACACTAGCTTCTAGCTGTTATACCATTTTAATAGCTTAGGATTTTAAACTTCTCTCTGAAAGACGTGAGTATTCTTACTCATGATAGCTTGGTATTAGATCCTGATCCCACAGGCAAACTGAGACATGTTTATATGTGTTACATGTATATTTATATATGATATATATATATATTTAGTACGCAGGACTCTTTTACATCTTTCCTGATGTAAAGTTACATGATGTGCTGTAGTAGAGCTTGGGTCTGAGTTTTAGACCTTGATGGCTCTGTTGGGGGTATGTATGCCCTTCTTTCCCCACTGCTTCTCCATACCTGACTATATTCAACTATTTTTTTTTTCTGCCTCAACTTACTTTTACTTATATCAGAAAGGGGAAATGGGGGATAAATCACTGATTGAATGTGTAAGCAGAAAATTAGGAAACATAGGCAAACACCTAAAAGGAAATTTGGGCAGGACAGAACTATTTAATTAGCAATATGTGCCACATAACTAAGAAGATTTACTACCAGCTGTATTGTAGCAAACACTGAGAGATTAGTGTTATGTATTGAAACTCCTCAGCATATTTAGAAATCATTCAAGGAAATTAATCCTCAGTCTTCTCCATGAGTGTCAATATTTATTACTTCTAAGTCTACTCTTTATGCAACATAAGCTACAATAAAAGAAAATGTTACTGCTTTTAGAGAAACTGTCAGGAACTTTTCAATGATTAAGCATACTTGGAACTTCTTATTCAAATATAATGCTAAGAGGGAACTAAAAATAAAATAAAACAAAGATCTAAGTAGGGAAGAATTTAAATAAATCAGCTAACCCCAAAGTGTCAGGTTCTGTTTCTTTTTGTCCTTGGATGGCAGGTAGAATAAATTAATAAATGAACTAACAGGCTTGGAACTGTTCCTGTATCATTGCTCCAACAGACTAGGGGACACAAATGTCCTGGGATGCATTACCAGGATACATCCTAGAAACAGTAGAAATAGGATTGTTTCACCTTGCTATGCTCTGCACAAGGCTTTTTTTTTTGTTTTGTTTTGTTAATGTTCTGCCTTTAATTTTACTATTACCTATTCCCATGCACAGAACCATACCAAATCCCTTGTCATGTGGGTTTAGCAACTATTTACTTACAGTACCTCCTCTGCTTTTCAGCTACTTTTAAGCTCTAGTGCTGTGAATCCTAAATAAACTTATAAACAGGGACTTATTCCTTTTTACCAAGAAAGTAAAAGCATAGTAGTTGGTTGTACTAAAGATTTACGTAGCGTTTATAAACCCTTTCCCCTTAGAAATTAAGGGAGACCAAATTAGCAGTAAAGTAACTTGGTTAGGTAAAGCAAGTTTATCACGAGAATGGGAAGTAACACTAGTAAATAACAGGCTAGTTCAAAGAAGGACATTATAATCTAAATAATGCAGCAGTATGTTTGATACAGAATAATGATCCAGGGAAATTAAACAAAATGTGGTAATGTTCTATAATTAAGGTACCATCAAAATCTTTAATCTTTTGCATGAATGGGCAAAAAGGATCTTTTTTTTTCCAATTCCTTCTCTCTATGTCTATAGGATATAGGTATCAAATATGTCTTCAGAGATGAGAAATACCAGTAGTTTAACTCTGAGGCTCAGGCAGGCTCAGTTCTGAAATCTCAATAAGGACAACTGGTAGGAGGGTTTGCAAAGGAGTTTGCGTGCAAGCAAGTTTTGCCATGTTGACTCTGCTGCTGGTAATTTTACATGTGTATTTACAAAATAGGTGTATCAATCATTCTGGTTACAAGCAGTTTGGACTGCTAGCAGTGTGTTTAGCATTGAATAGGATACAATAACAAAACCATGATTGTATTTCCCCAGCCTGTTTCACTTATCCAATTAAGTAATAGTCACAACACTCAGGCTATGATGCTGAAGTGTTTTGGTTTTTTTAATAGTTGCAGGACCAGAGAGAGGCACTAGAATCAGAAGCTGTGCTGATACAAAGTAGTTAAATATTGTAAAACAATCAGCAATTTAGCATGAATTACAGAACGAGGACACAAGTATAATATTTTCCTTCCATTTTCTCCATTTTCCCTGAAAATAGTATTTCCACAAAAGCAGGTACGAAAATCCTTAGATTAAATATACTTTGTGTATTGGATCTCAGTAATCTGAGGAAAACTTTTGTCAGTCTTTGGTATTTGAAAATTAAAAGGTAATCCGATATTTTAATTAGCTCAAATTTCTTCATATTGACTCAGTGGATATTTTCCTCTATTTCTTTAAAAAAAAAGTTTTGTTTACTTATTAATATTTAAAAGGTCATTTAAAAAGAAATATATTTATATTTATAGTTCCATTTATTTATATTTATTTATTTATTATTTATGGGGAAATACTGTAAATGCAATTATCCAGAACAGTAATGATTTCAGAGCAATCTCACTGTGCAATTTGTGTTGAATAATCTGTTTATCAAACCAAATAAACTCAGGAGTGGGTAGAGGAGAGAGAGGTAGAAGTTCCCAATATAATTTCCCTGGTTTTCATAAAATGCTTGTGCTTATTGACCTCAGCATTTCAGTCCTGTGAGGTGCTTACATTGTACTGGACTGTTGGTGTCTCAAAAGGAAAATCTCTTACAGAATAATCACAGCACTTCTGGCACAACTTAGCCATGCTTCACTTTGTACACATAAAAGGAATTTAATATGTTTGGGTTTTTTTCTTAAAAAAAGCTGCAAAAATTCATGGATTACTCATAGATTTGAGTAATTGCAATAATTGCTTTGCTGCATAAATTGTGATATTATGTTAATAAAACACTGGCTATATTCACCCACATCTGGGAATTGACACTGTCAAACTAATCTTCAGTAAGATCTTAACCTTTTCTTTGTGTTAAATTATTGCTTTCACTAGATGGCACTTTGCCTCTCTTCATCACACTGCTAACATAAGAGCTCCTTAGTTTGACAAATGACCTCTTCAGATCTTAGTATTTCTGTTTACAGACATATAATGATGTAGTACAATCTGAAAAATAAAGCTTTTCCAAACAAGTGTGTGCATAGTTGAAAACCTTTTCACTGCTGCCTGCATATCCCCTGCAAAGAAATGGACAACCCCTTAAATACCATTTAATAGGAAAAGTAATCATGGAATAGGGTTTTTTTTTCTGTCTCATCTGAAAGTTTGAGGGAAGTGAGCGCATTTTCTCTAAAGGTATTTGGAGACTGATGCTATTTCTAACAAGGATGCAAGACAAGTATTAGAGTGCAGCTAACACAGTTTAACAGTGTCACAGTGTAACCCCAGCTGGCCACCAAGGTCTGCACAGCTGCTTACTCATTCCTGCACAGTGGAATGGGTGAGAAGAAGAAAGATTAAAATGCAAACTTCTAGGTTGAGATAAAAAGGTAATAATAACAATAATAACAAGAATAATAATTATTAAAAGGGGAAATAACAAAGAGAAAGTCAAAACTCAAGAAAAACAAGCGATGCAAATGAAAACCGAGTGCTTATCATCAAGTGAGTGATGCCCAACCTATCCCTGAGGAGCAGCCCCCCTTGCCAGACACTTTCTCCCTAGTTTATGTGCTAAGCATGATGTCATACGGACAGGGGTAATAAAAGACCCCTTTGGCTCTGTCTCCTTCCAGCTTCTTGTGTAATTCCAGCCTTCTTGCTGTCAGGGCAGCATGAGAAGCTGAAAACTCCTTGTCTCAGTGTAAACACCACTTAGTAACAACTAAAACATCAGTGTATTCTCATAATTATCTTTGTTCATAAATCCAAAACTCAGTACTATATCAGCTATGGGAAGAAAATGAACTCTGTCATTTTCAAATTCAGGACAATATCCAGCCATTTCCTTGTAGATAGTATATGATGTACTATCTACATCATGCCCTTCTCCCATACTTTCCAAAAGATCCCAGTTAATTCCCACCACTTTTCCTGTCTTTTTATTTATACCCACCGATAGCACTCCTATAGCCTACAGGCCATCCCTCTAAAATGTCTGTTGCATTACTCCATAATTTACAATCATATTTTCTTTCTGGGCAGCCTGTGCAGCAGGTCAGAAGGCTTTGCCTCTGCACTGCCAGTTCCTCTGCTGTCATTGCTGCAGCCACCCCTGCAGGGCACTTGCCACCACTCACGGGGCCGTACAGATCCAGAGCACTGGCCACGTTCTTCAGCAGCAATGTCTAAAGGCAGCTGGAGAGCTTTTGCTTCTGCAAAATGAATGTAATGTTTGCCAGGAAAAAAAAAAAGGCAATAAAATACAGCAAAAATAAAAAAAAAAATTAAAAAAAAAAAATCAGTCACAGCTGTTCTTATTCTTGCTTATCCTCCAGGTATAGGCAGCCATATAACTATTTTGTCCTTCATCGTTTCAACTTTCATCATGATGCTGTAAACAACTTTAACAGAGCTTGTGGTGTCACCATGGAGAGCCTCACTAACATTTTCAATAAAATGAAGTTACAATATCTGTGTAGGAAAAAAATAATCATTCATGTTTATAAACCATCCATTCCTCCACTTGAGGGCATTTTCTAAGAAATGGAATAATTTCTTACTATGTGTAGTGTATATTGCTTTCTCAAGGAAAAGTAATTCCTTGGGATTTCTTGTAGGTTGGTATATAAGCACAAACAAACATTTCATCTTATTTTACTTATTCATATGATAGTGCAGGCAGAAGTTTGCCTGAAGAGCATTGCAAAATATCACAAGTAAATATTTTAGTCAATTGTATTCAGTTATATTCCTTTTCATAACAACTATTTTAAATATCTGTGTTTCTTAAGAGCTTCTTCAGGAGCAACAGAAAGGACCATGAATGAGTATTTGATTTACCATTTAAAAAATGTACCTCCTCCACTGTTCAAATAAAAAACCAGTATAACATAACCACCATAAGAATATTTGTGTCCATATGAAGTAAAATATGATTTTATAATAAATAAATATTCTGTCATAATTAACATGATAACATAAACCAGCATCTCTTCATTATTTTTGTCTCATTGATTTCCTAGTAACTTCCATATAAAGAACAGTAAATGTATTTCAAAATATTATGCTGTTGTATAACTGCTTTATGTTGGAATCTGTCAAGTCAATGAGTAAACTGTTTACCTTCCTGTTTTTTAGTTATTACTGGCTGTATACATTTGCATATATTACTAGATAAAATTAGTGCAGTCATCCAAAATTTTTCTTCATGGAACACTGCCAAGTTTTGCAGTGCTAAGGGTGAATGTTTTTATGATGAATGTATATTTGTGATAGAAAACCAGCTGTTTTTCCAGTCTTAAAATTTAAAATATAATTCTGACCAAACTTGCATTTCAAGTGGCAGATAAAATTTAGCTTGGTATCATCTTGGTGTTGGGGATGTGTCTTCTGCTATTTCATGACAGTTTACTCTGATGTTTTTATTTTGAAAACCAGACTTCAACAGCTGCTTCTTAGTATTTAGGAGCTGAAATTATTTCCCTACAATTATAATTCCATATTAAATTTCCCTGAGATAGTACTGACAAAGAATGGGCACCAAGGCAGCATTTATTTTAAGTCCCAAGTGTTTGGCCAGGAAGAGAAGGAATTTGAAGACAGCAGTGCTAGTGACTTATCCTGAAAACACCACATGATGACATCTGCTGTCAATACATTGGGGTTTTTAATTCTTTTATGTTTTTCAATCCTAAAGAATTTTATATCACAGCCCTTGCAACAGAATTCTGTGGAAAACTGTAAGCATATAATCTAGGCTTCATTATGATGTGTGGGACCAGTGAATGCAAAGAACACTCATTCTGGCAACTTTTAAATAATCAACATTGCAACCTTAGTCTCTTTAATGTAAGGCAAGTGCTTGTATGCATAATTTGCTATAAAATGAATGAAAACTACATATGACACTTCAGTGGTGCCAGGCTGACATCCACCAAGAAGCCAATTAACATTCACGACATTCTGGAGTGAAGAAACAGCAGATGAATCTTTCTTAAGGGCTTTAGGACCCATTAAAAGTAAGATTTAAACTTAGCCTGAAGAGAATGCTTTTGTGCATTTGTTTTCTGCAAGAGAAACTTTTTAAAATTTATGTATGAAATTGATTTCTCAAAGCAGCAAATACGGTCTTTGACAGATTTGTGGCACAGAATAAACATTTCAGTGGAGACTATAATCTCCTTTGGGCAAAAACTAGGCTGAACACTTCTGAGGATGTAACTGTGGAAGAACACAACCTGCAAAACAGCAAAGGAACAGTTGCTGGATCTGTGCTTTTTGAGTTTGGCTAGTTATGTGGGTTTTCTTAAACTTTTCTTTTTACACATTATAACACTGTTCTGCTGTGTAGCTGAGTGATGGAGGATGAAAAACCCTTCTCTTTTGCTTATTTATAATTAAATATCTGATAATTTAGTGAGGTGCCTGCCAGTTTCAATCTTAAGGGGAACTGTGGAGCTACTCTCTCTTCACTTTCTCCATATTTTTCATATCTCTCTTCATGCTTTTTCCAAAGTGAAGAATCAAATATATATGGTTTTTTCTAAGTCAATATAATTTTCTCTTTTGGATATCCTTTGCTTTTTTCCTGTATTTTTCCTACCTCAAATTAGCTCTTTTAAAATGAACTTTAGGAGATACTAAACTTTCACAGGGTTTATCATTAGCAGTATATAAAGGATTTACTTTTTTGTCAACTGTTTTTCCTAGTAAGTCTCAACATCCATTTCTTTTGACTACAAATTTATATTGATTGACATTTTCAGAGAACTATCCAGGAGTTCCAAATCCCCTTCTTAAGTATCAATACATTATTCAGAGCCATAACTGTATACATTTCATAAGAGATTTTTTTCTCCACATGCAGTCAATTCGCACTTGATTTTATCACTAATTCATTTAGTGCTTTGAAATATTCCTGTTTCACTTCATGGTCAGTAGCCTCTGTGACTGTTTTAAACTTGAAGAGCAGAGGTCCCAATGCAGATTTCTATGGATGATCTCATGACTAAGATTGTTTCTGTCCTTTATTTGTTTTTCACCAGCCAATAACTGATGAGGAAAACCATCTGTCTTATGCCATAGCAGCATAGCATGTTTGACCTTAAATTTAAAAAAAATAACTTTGGAAATCAATTATAGCATGCCAACCTTTCTTTGCAAATATTTTGACAAGTTACAGAAAGCCCTGACTAGTTGGGCTGTTAACCAGACATAAATTGTGGATTAAAGCTTCTTCTGTCACATACCAGAAACAGAGATCCTGAGTGCTCCCTGCATATCTCCTGCAGCACAGTACCTGGGTAAGAGGCAAAACCCAGCCCTCCATGGAGGCTCACTGATGCTCATAAAGATGTTAGTGGAAAATCCCACTGAAGCTTAGGCCACAATGGCATGCACCTGTTTTCCTTTGCTCAGCAGGAGAAAACCTCTTCTCAGGATCTTTGTGCTGCCCCAGTTTTCAGAAGCCATTGTTCCAATCCATATTCCTCACCCATGCTATCCCTTGAGGAATGAGAATAGAACTGAACATAATCTGAGGAAGCATCATTACCTAAAGTATTGCCCAACAGTAGAGGATTTGTCTGTAGGAGACATCTATGATCAGATGTTTTCAGAATTTCCATTTGAACAACCCAATAAGACCTTGTAAATAACTTTTCTAGTCCCTGTTAGCACGTGTCAGAAGAAGACAGTGAGGGTGAGATCCAGCTCTTGACCCTTAATTACTAACAGGCGTGTGAATTAGGAAACGGGTTCCACAGCTGCAAGAAATCAGACAGGTCCAAGTAAAATTTCACTGCGCTATAAGCTTACTTGTCAGACATAAAGCACAGAGAAATTTGGAACAGAAAAAAAAAAGGATGGAAGCAGGATAAAAACCCAAGTAAAATAAAATAGATTTATAAAAACAATCAGTCGTCAAATACTGCCAGGATGATTTCTAACTTGAATGATCTCTCCAAAATTATAAACTTACAAAACAAAGGTGTTCAGCAATACTTCAGTTATTTAACTTTCAGAAACAATAGTGTAAGCTGTACTCCTTGGAATACACCATTCCAATAATATTTTTATTTATAATGAAGGTACAATATTATATTTAAACAGAAACACAAGGAAACCAGCATTTCTAAAAGGGGAACAGCATAATCCAATGCCTGAGTAAGAAAATGAGGCCCTACATATTTTGTTAGTTTTTCCAATTTGTAGAGTCAGTCAGTCAACTGCTCTCCTTTTTTCCCCCTGCCTCATCAGGATGTTGAAAATATGCAGCTGCCCGCTCAATGGAGTTAATGAATTCCAGCACAGTGTTCCTGATTGTATTGCATAATGGAAATCCTTTTTCTTTGCCCTATCCCTATCTTTGTCACTTTATCCTCTGTAAAAGACTAATAAGGTTACTGTAACAGTGATTGGTTTGAAGCAGTTAAAAGTTGGAGCAAACAGATTCAGAGCAGAAGCTGAGTTTAGCAAACATTACTACTTGTTTGCAACTTCCAGCTTGAGATTTTCTACCATGTCTGTATTTTTTGAATAAATTTTTTTGAGACTTTGAAGCATCTTGAAAATATGACATGCTAAGTACACGAGATAGAAAAGGGAATACTGAAGTTTAAACACCAAGATCTATCATTAAAAATAAATCCTGACCCTATTGATGTCACAATTTTCCTAGCAAGTTAACTACAGCCAGGAAATAATAAATTTGTTTTCAAGCAATGCAGAATTATTTCTTCAGCTTTGCAGGACTCAGAGTTGCCTTTAAATGTATTTAGGATAAAAGTCATCTTCCATTGTTTGAACGAAGCAGATTCTGGTTCAGGCTCCTTTATCAGAGAAATAAAGTCTTAGATGTTCTCTTCAAGTAATGTTGTGGTATTAGAGACTCTCTGAATTTCTGGGATTTATGAACTGAGCAAAAGAAATTTCAATTGTATTGTAAGTCTGTACAAGGACATCAGAAACCTGCCTTGTGAGAGCAGAGCATGGGTGGTAAATGTCAGCAGACAAACATTTTTTCTGGGATATGAAAAATGCATCAGAAAACTGACTAGGCCCTGTGCATTTGGTTGGCATCATATTAAAGGAAAAAAGCCAACAAATTAGAGATTGTTTTGATTTACTGTCAAGAAATGCCAATTACGTGAATGAGGATTCACAGTAGAGGGAGTAATGCAGAAGCTCCCCACTGTCAACACATTAACAAACAAAATGCAGCATGGAATTGTGATAAAATTGTTTAGTACCTCCCAGTTAAAACAAACAAACAAACACCCAACTATAAACAAACAAACAACACAAGTTTTGACAAGCAAATAAGAAAGCTGCAGTCAAGATCAAAAGTACATAGTCTTGTACTTTCCAGTCACAAGCTGAAAACAAAGAAAAAATACCCTTATTGAGAAAGATGTAAAATTTCAGAAATTAGAAATGCTACATTATGATTTATTCTGAAATGTTAACTTAATGAGGGATACCAAAAGGAAAATCTAGAACTGAAATTGTTGTTTAAGAGTTTAGTAAAGCATAACAATGCTAGCAACTCATCCTATTATGTGCTATTAGGTCTGTTAAAAATATAAAAAACAAAAGAGATACGAGAGTTTAGCTAATAATTAATAATTCATAAGGAAGTTTTTCTAAACACCATTTTCCCATAGCAGGAGTTCCAGACTGGAACTCTAATGAGATTAATAGACACAAGAGAAACAAGGTGAATAAATCCTATCCCCAGCTAGTAGCTGAATGAACAATGCTCTCTCTTCAACCTTTCATTTCAGGTCATGCTATTAAACCACCTGTGCAATCTATATAACATGGCAGAAACTCAAGAATCAACCAAGCTCAGGTGGGGGGACATGCAGAGAAATGCCCAGGCAATGGAGAACATAGGTGACATGGGAACTGATTTAACTCTTGTAATAAAATTCCAGCTTATTTTTTGCACAAGAAGAATGCAAGAGCTGAATTAGACAAAAGACTTGATGCACTTAAAATTCCAGAGGAAAGGCATACCGAATATATTAAACTGAAAATTGAAGCAGAGGTGCTGAGGCATCTTGTCCTGTTAGGTAGCCTTGTATACCCCAATAACCATTCCAGAGATACCATAATTCCAATCCATAATGTGTAGTTTCTTTTGTTGCTTCACAGCATGTCAACAAGTAAAACATGCACTGTTTAATGAGTGTAATATGATGGTGCCCAGCCTTCCACATGGCTCTCCATGTACCAGCACACTCTCCCACACAGTTCAAGATGGGAAAATCTATAGGAAAAAAAAAATCTGGTTTTGCTTAGTTTGTTATTATTAATAAATAAATGTATCATTTTTCTCAAAGCTCAGGAAGAACCATACCTAAGGCACAGACTTTATAGACAAGTCCTGTGCTGAGAACTGCCAAGTTCAGTTTACTTTTCTTTGTGCTTTATTTCTCATAAAATGAGTCACAAGAAAACAAGATGGTTTTTCTTTGGTAAGCAACAGTCACAGTTCCTTAATGCCTGTTCCTTTCCACCCCTTCCTTTTATCTTTTTAACAGAGAGTGTCTCACAGAGCTCTTTGTTTGCTTATTTGTTGCTATTTGTTTGCTGCTGTCCATTACACATTGCCAGGTTTGCCCGAAGAGCACAGGGCTGTGTTGTTCTTCTGTAAGTAATTGCAATGTCCTCAAGGCGATGCAAAAGAGGATGAAAATTATCTTTCTGCCCCACAACTCCTAATCATAGAAGACAGTTAAGCAGTTATTTTCTCACAAGAGCTCCTGATGCCCTCATACTGCAACTTTTCCAGTAACTGAGACCTGTTCAAGAGCAGCGTTAGAATGCTTTATTGCACAGGAGTGGTAAAAAAGAGCTATCATATTCATTCTTCAAGAAGAGAATGCAAATATAACTTAAATGGCTTAAACTCAGATTCCTAGATATGCTGCTGTTATGTTACCTGGATGTGAGTTAGTTTTTACCTGAATTAATTAGATCATCTGATCTCAGAGAGACTTTTTAACACAGAGAGTTGCAGTTTGGGAGACTGTTTGCAGTTTGCTAGCTGTTCAGTCAGTTTTCAAATTGAGACTAAGAGAAAATACCTGCCAAATTTTATGTTTATGTCCCCATCAAAAGAAATTATAATGGTTCAAATCAAAAATAATACCCTAGGACTGAACGAAATGAGGACTCTGGATCCATGCTGTGATCATTAAGCTTAGCCTCTGGCTAATCAAAGCTGTGGATTTCCGTAAATACACAGACATACCAATTTTCATGTGCAAAAATTAATGTTCACCTAAGCTTATCAGCAACAAGAGAAATCTCAGTGTCTAGAGGGATTTCATAGTTTTACAGCAAGCCTCATATGCGTAAGTTCTTTTGCCTCCTTGTGAAATGATTTGTGTTCCAGTGACAGATTTGTGCTTAATTTTAAAAAATATGAGTGGAAGAGAAGTTCCTGAGTAGTACAGACCAGTTACATCTGTATTGCCAGGGAAATGCTTATTTTGCACAAAGTGTGAGGCAGGCTTTCAGGGAAAGCATACTGAAAAGGGAACATATTAAGATGAATGGAGATACGATGTCAGTAACCTTGAAACATGTAAAGATCTTGCTGTGCTCTCCAGGCTAACAGTTATAAATTCAAGAAAATCAGAGTCAAATATATGTGCAAAAGAAGGGAGGAAAAAAAAGAGCTAATATGCAATGAATGTTTAAACAAGTGCATATTCAGAGTAACAAGAGATTAAACTAGAACACAACAGGTATTTCCATCCCCTCATTACATTTTCCAATTTAAATTTCTGCTGGTGAAAGTGAGAAAGTGATGAAACTTAGGAGCAGAATTCTAGAATGGTAGCAGGTAAGCAGTCTTCTGACTCAAACAATACTCTTCTTTTTGGAAACATTTCCATGTGCTTCCCTAGCAGTAGCTCATTTCTTGTAACCAGAATATTCTTTTTCTCTTTATAGAAGGATTTGTGTAGATACACAAAATAAACCAACTCAGGGTATAAATTAATTGAGATGTTTGGATGGATCACATGTTTCAGAGAACCATTTATATAATTATTTTGGGAACTGAAATTTTGTTCTGTAGTTGCTCTTAGCTACATAGATATCTGTAAATACCACCACTGCAACATCTATGGAGAGGAAAGAACCCAAATGGTCCACCCAAATGGATGCCTAAGAAAGAGTGGTTACTTCTGTATGTCCATAACTGTAGCTATTTTTTAACAGCTGTAACTGAACTTGCTTGTATTTATTGCATGCTTTAAATACTATCATATTGTCATTAATAAAAATGTCTCATTGAAACAACCAAAAAAACATATGCATACTTGATTTACTGAAAATATACTTTTTTTTTCTGTATTTGATTTTCCCGAATAAAATTTGTAATTTTTACAAATTTTAAATTTGTGAAAATAGATATTAATTAAAATATGATATTACATATCCAAAAAACAACCTCTATTGCCTTGATTTTTTTTTATGGTAGTAAACTGAGAATGGCGGGGAGGAGAAAGAAAAAAAATGTTCTGTACATTTTTCTTTCTGCTCAACTAATAATGCAATGCCATGAAGTTTGTAAGATGTCATTCCATAACATATTTCTCACAGACATTAAAGGCAGTCGGTCATGGCTGTGCCACACCAGAATGTTTCTGTCTGTCTGGGAAGTATGGATAAGTAGTATTTCATTCACAAAACAGCTTCTTTGAATCATTCTTCTCTGGATTTCAGTGACTGTGGAACAGATTTTCAGATTTGAGGCTGAGTGTGACTATATGAATAGTCTTATGAATTTCCTCTTTCAGATAAAATCACAATGAAAGGAACTGTTAAGAAGGCATAAATTATAAAGATAATTATGAAGCTACTGTAATTCAAATCAACAAATGAAAGATTGGTTTAAAATTTTACTATTGAATGCTTATATTTTATTAGCATTGAAGAATTTCCATTAAAAATAATAAAAAAAAGATAAAATCTGCTTTTTATGCTAGTGGTTATGTGCAGCTTTTTCTTATAGTAATACGCAAATTAATTTCCCACTTAATGTTTCTCTGAGGCGGCATAGCTTTTTATTTGATTGAGAGATTACTAAGCATTACCTGGAAATTCTCCAACAGGTATAGTCCATAAGTGGTGGGGGGCCAAATTACTTTCTGACTCCCTTGTTACCATCAGTCTTTCATTTTAACTGTCAGACAGAGAACAAACCCAAGTACATGCAGTTATTTCACGTTAACTGGAGCTAAGAAACTATGATTTCCTAAGTAGCCTTAATTTTCTTTCCTAAAAATGTTACAATTTAGATTCTCTTCTTGAGCTTTTTTTTTCAACACCTTTTTACTTGCATGGTGTTTTAGCTGAGGGACAGAAAAATAGGTGGGGAAAGAGGTTGGTTGTTTGTTTTGAGTAGGTTTTTAGTGTTAGTTCTAAAGATCCTGAATAATTTATTTTCTTCCCCAAGTCAATGAATCCTGATCAATATATCAGCCTTCAAAAAAATTAATGTAGTTCAACAGACTGAATTTTCAGATGGTGACTGATGTCTTATTATTTTCCTAGAGGTGATGTGGGAAGGTTTCTTGAAAAATAAGTCTCTAAAACTCCCTTGATGGAGAGAACCACAGAATCAGAAGATGTGGCAGTCTTGTTAATGAGATTTCACGGGTATGCATGAGAGAAAACCTTTGGCCTGAAGAGTTGCATGAGCTTTAGGAAATCATCTTTTGTTCCACACTTCACTAAGATAGGTGAGACTGCATAATTTGAAAATAGTAAATTATAATTGTATTCAGAATATACAGCCAATACTTATTAATGCCATGAGAAGAAATATAAGTAATTGCAAAATTTAATGTCAGAAGAATGTAATTATAGTAAGAAAGTTTCAGAAGGGGAAGCAAGCAATTAGGGACACAAACTGATGGCTGTCAGGAATTTCTGGGGTTTGGACATTTGTTTAAAAATTGTAAAGATAATAAGTAGTTAGAGAATTAAAAAAAAATCAAAGTTATGAGAAAGAATCAAACCATCATCTACCTCCTCACTGCTTTCAGCCACAGGAGGAGGCTGAGCAATCATGCTAGTAGATGAGATTGCTGCAAAGCAACAAACCATTTAAAACCCTCTCTCTCCCACATCTCAGGCATCTGTTTCTCTATTAAGAAAGCTGGACATAGTGGCTCTTGAATGACTGAGTGAGAACCTTCTCTTTTCCCCTTCCATTTTTCTGTGCAGGTGGATGGAATAACTCCAGCTCAAATGTGTTACAGGCAGAGATAGAACAGGCTGCCAACTGGCTAGGAAGGGGAGATACATTTGCCAGGCTAATGGAAGAAACCTCCAGGTTGTTGAGAGGCATCCAAGGAATGGGCTGCACATGCTCCGCAGGGAGTGGGAGCAGTGAAACTCATCAGCTTAGTTCACCATTGGATTTTTAAAATTATTTAATTCCTGAGTAGGAAAGAGAATTATATTGACTTCTCACCCTCCTTTAAATTTCTTTGTATTTCATTAACCCCATGCTGAGGTAGAGTGGGAGAAGTTTCCCAGATGGGCATAACAACCGCCAGATATTATGCTCTGGGCCCCAGCTCAAGCAAGTTTAGAAAGAGAGAAGTCAAATTATCCCAGCATAAGGATTACTTGCCTGAATAGAAGTAATGATAATGAAAATATTTTAATTTTTAAGCTGAAATGGAAAACCACAGATCAATAGCTTATCACAATATTTCAAGTTCTTGTTTGTGGCTGCAAAAGGCATAGTAACAATGATGGTGAAGACCAGAATCTACAAAAATGCTTCTGTTTTCTGAAGTTTGAATTTTTTGTTTTGTTTTCGGATAGTTTTATGTTTGATTACTTTTCCTGCAATTTTTTAACAGATAAACTTTTGTATTGCACATTTCTGCAAGAGACAGTAACAATCACGTCAAACTGCTATTCTCTCCATTAGATATGGAGATGGCAACTGAGGCACAACACTACATCTTTAGTCCATTGAATACAAAAATCTTCTGGGGGAAATCCCATGGAGAATCCCCTACGCTAAAGAAAAACTGAAGTGATCACAGAGATGCTCTCTGTCCGGTATCAAATGCAACTACCTTGAGGCTTTGTAAAACAGGATGAAGCTTCTCATCTGTTTTTATGAGAACAGGTTGCTTTTCCCAATCCCTGGCAACTCAGACTGCTGGCCTGCAGCAAAATTTTTACTGTGTGTATCCAGATAAATCGCATACATGAAGCAGAGATAACACTGTTATCAGAAGTGAATCCGCACGGGAGTGGGATGTGCTCACTGTTGCAGACATGATGAGTTTTGTGTGTTGGGGTTGCTTTCTGTGACTCTGTGTATGATTTATCTAGATTTGTGCCAGTGTTCAACATTTAAAAATTGTCATCTGTAATGTCAGGATGGAAGAAAGATGAAAGAGGCTCTGCTACAATCTATTTGCTGCTGGCACAGCATATGTTAGTGACGTTATTTGAGCATCATATATTAAAATTGCCTTCCTGCACATCACTCAAAGGCATGTTCATGTCAGTGAGAGCAGAATATGGGTGCTTCAAGCTGTTCTTTTCCCCTCCCCCCTTGTCTGTTGACTGCAAGAAGTGTCAGTGCATAAGCAGGATTGCTAGCACCTTCTAATCATGAGTTAGAGTTGCTCAATTCAGGTAGGAAGTCCCATTTTAGAAAGTAGTCACCCCTTCTTATAATGGATCATCACAGAGGTAGTCAGAAGAGGTTGGAGAATCCTGCTTGCAAGTGAAAATTCTAAGAAATTTTATACACAAGAAATTACTTAGGAATGAAGATTAGCTGGGTAAATATCCTGATTGAAATTATTTTGTAAAATCCCAGATTTAAGAGGATGTCTAAGCTACATAGCCAATTGTGACTGACTACAGCTGGAAGTCAGTCAGCAGCATTCGAGACCAGGAAATAGCCTAGTAGGCTTTAAGGTTTCTGTAAAAAGGAAGGTTCATGAATAGATATAGATTTAGAGCTCTGTGTTGCAGCTATTTTTGTGTGTCCTATGTTTCCACAAGAATCTGGTGATGCTCATGGACAGACCTACCAATTGAAATTTGTACTGGATTTCCATCCATGCACTGGATTTCCATCCTTGACTATTTCATTTGAAATCAAATTAGGATTTTATTCTTTCTTAATTAAAAAAGCATATAAAAGTTCAAGCAAGGTTTTGATATCTTGTTATTTTTGACAACATTGCTAATTTTCTTCAATTTTTAAAAACTGAACAGGCCTTTATCTAATAATTCTCTAACACTAACATCTGGACTATACAAGAATTCAGTTTCCTGCTCTTGTTTTTAGTTATGAAAAAGACTTACTGATTTGTTTTATGGTGGTATTTATGGTGGCATATATGGTTGCAATCTTCCTGCTGCCTTGCTGAAGGTTAGCAATTTTCCTCTTTTTGCAGGATGATAAATTGTGCCGCTAATATAACTATAAACACATCACTGTTTTGTGATAGTTGAATCTTTGTT
This sequence comes from Zonotrichia leucophrys gambelii, assembly GCF_028769735.1. Taxonomy (NCBI): domain Eukaryota; kingdom Metazoa; phylum Chordata; class Aves; order Passeriformes; family Passerellidae; genus Zonotrichia; species Zonotrichia leucophrys. Next base: position 37,380,753 of record NC_088175.1, on the reverse strand, counting down.
CTGGAATCTGGCATACGGCAAACAACACAAGTATATCTGCTTCAAAAATAAATGAAAGGTCAATGTAAATAATAATATGGACTTTTTGAAAAAAAAGCAAATTTGAAAAAAACCAGCACAAATCTGAAAGTGCTCGGAAAAAGCAAAACAGAAATCTAATCTACCTCAATTTTCTAAAGAAAAGTTGAGTTAACTACCACATGTTTGCTGCTTACGGTTATCACAAAGTACAGTACATCATGTCTTCATCTTTTGAAGCAGAAGCCCAGTTGTCTAGAAGCCTGAAATTCTGTGCATCCTAGAACTTAACTCAGAATCCTTGCATCTAACCCATGCTGTTAATATAATACATGGGATAGAAAAATATTCTAATAATAAGCAACCAGCATCAATAGCATTTCTCACTTGCAAACTCCAGCTCAAGCAGATCTCACTGATTCCTTTGCTGCTGATCTATCCCAAGAAAACCTCAATTTATTCTTAGCTAAGCACAGAGAAATTGTCCAGAGGTGATGGCTCAGTCTGAAATCAATGGACACTGAATAAGCAAACTGCAAAAATGAAATATGGTAATTATAATTACATTTTGGCTAGCAAACTCTAGTGGGACAGTGTCTTTATTTAGACATTTATAGACTGATTAAAAAGATTTACTGTAAGTCATATTAAAAATTAAAGAGCTATCTCCAAATAAGTGAAATTTACTTTAGAATCTCACATTTCAGGGTATTTTCCCTCCTAAGAAAAGAAGAAACAAATAACAAAATAGTTATGGCTTTGTTATGGTTTCCCAACAAAGAAATAATATGTGGGTCTTTACAATACCTGTGTGTACTGAAAACAGTAAGATTAATACATTTAACAGAAACAACTCCATTGTATTTTCTAATGACAACATGGTAAATATTCAATGACAATTGTTGCTAATTTCTTCTTCACTAGATAACACAATTTCCTCGCTTTCAACTGCCTCTGCAGAGAAACAGGAGTTTTGAAGGAGTTTTTATTTTTTAGTATCTGTTTCTGAACAGCATGTAAAGAGTAATTTTGCCTCACTTTGAAGTGTTTTCTGGCAAATTCTGGCAGGATACATTTTTAGAAATTTACTTCAAACCTTTGTTATTCATGGGTCTATTTGTCTATGAAAAAGAAGCTTTCATATATTCACAGGGATTTACTTCTTCATTTTTTTTCAAGAGAAAACAAGGGAAGAAAAGTAAAATGCAATTGAAGCACACCAAAGTGCAGTATTAACAGAAGACAGGTTACATTCACTGGCTTTGCACTTCTAAGCTCTTTGGAGGAGAATGCACAGTTACAAAGAGTACCTAAACTCCCCAGTGTTTAAATTGCATGCCTGCTGAGAACTACAGACAGGGTGGCAGCTTCCCCACACCAGCTTGCTCAGCAGGGATTATACATTTAGGGACTATCTTCAGCACAGAAAGTCTTTATACATATAAGTCTTATTGAAACAGCCAGCCCAGGATAAAAGTTCTGCTTATGAAATCCTTTGGTTTAAAAAAAAGTGCTTGGACGGTCTCTAAATTCTTTATAAAGCTGAGTTTGCACTGTGTATCTCAGTGAAGCCAAAGAAAAATTGGAAGTCACTTGAGGAGACCAGGATTAGACCCTGTGTATGCAGGACTTTTGGCTTGTTTAAAAGTCTGGCTGAGTTTATTTTCCTGACCAATTGTAAAGGCTGTTTCTTCAACTTGCACTTCCACTTTCTGGGAAATTAGCCTAAGAGACTAGCTTAAAGCATTGTCTGAAACCAAGGGCTAAAGGAGCCAGCTCCAGGGAAAAAAGTTTTTCTAATTTACCCTGAAAAACATGAAGCCTTGCATATGAAAACTCTTTTTTTTCTACATTCTACATTCTGAATTCTGAATTCCCACATGAAAAAAAATCCCGTCTTGCTCTGTCAAAAATGATTGAAGAATCTCTTTTAGCCACATATTTGAAAGCTTTACTTATGAAACACTTGGAAGGAAATTACAGGCAGATCAAAAAATAAAATATAATTATATTAATATGGATGAACAAATGTGACTATTTGGAACTTTTCAACAAAACATCTTTTCACTGGAAATGCATAGTTCCTTAGGATTAAAAAATCCTCATTAATTGTTTTGATTCTGCTAGATAGTTTTAAACCTGCAATGGACTTTTAGACTAAACATGACTCCAAAATAGCTAGTATAGAAAATATGCTTTATTTGTTTGTGTTCAGCTATCTGGGTGATCTAATATTCTTCTGAGATCTTTACTACATCTTTTTGATATATCTCATGCTTTAAAAAAACCATACTTTCTATGACAGACATTGCCAAATAACCAATTTGTTTTGAGTGAATCCTAAATTACAAGTATAGTTATATAGAAAAGTCAGGAGGTAGGACGATAGCAAATGAAACCATTCTTTTAATTTTGTTTTGCTTTAATATAATTTGCAAAAAAACCCCAACAAACCATTTCACTTTTAGTTTTATATTTCACTTTATTTGAGAAAAACTGAATAATTATGTTTGAAAAGTCAAGACATTAGAAAAGTTGAGACATTTCAAAACTAAATGATAATTAGTATGAAAAAAAATTCCTTCTTTTAAATGATTTTGGTTTTGAACAGTATTGTATTTAAAAGTGTGGAAAGGACAGTAGAAAACATGTTAATAAGGCAAAGATTTCACGTCATAGAAGAGAAAGCCTTTTTGAACCACGGGCATTGAAATTCATGCAGTCATTTAAATTAAATTTTGTAGGTCAAAATAAAATTCTTCTCATTCAATTTTTCTATTGCCAGACTTAGTTCTTTGGTGTTTATTGCTCCCTCCAAGGTTTTTTCCTCCCCCCCTGTCTAATGCAGGCCTCAAACAATGTAATTTTTCTGAATACTATGTAGTATGAAGATACCAAAAATAGATTTAAATTACCTTTCTCTAATAGTGGCTCTATTCTGAATGGAATAGCACTACAAGTTGATAAGAACTAGATTTTAATGCATTCATTAAAATAATAGTGAAGTCTAGGAGCAATGGCACCAAATAGTTATAATAATTCCAAGTCTGCCAGGCTCTCTTAGAAGTAACTGACAAGAGCTGCCAATTCAAAGCAAACACGGATGTGTGAATACAGAATGACTTAGGTTTGCTTGGTTTAAGGTATCACCACTGCTCATTTATGCTCACAGATACACCACACTAACTCTACTAGCCCCAAGTGCAATCTGTACTGCTTGGAGGTAATGTGCCAGAAGGCTGGGCTGCCAGTCAGGAGGATCACGACAGGTTGGAGACAAAGAGGAATCTAAAGAAGTTCAAGAAAAGCAAATGAAGGTTCCTGCACCTGGAGAAAAATAAAGTCATGCAGCAAGACAGACTGGGAACTGAGCTGCAGGAAATGAGCTCTGCAGGGAATGGGTCCTGGTGGACCCTTATGCACCCTTACCCTGGGGTGCATTAGGAGAACATTGCCAGTAGGTGAGGGTGGTGATCCTGCCCCTCTACTCAGCCCTGGTGAGGCACATCTACTCAGCCCTGGGGTGCTGTGCGCAGCTCCGGGCTCCTCAGGACACGAGAGACTTGGAGCTCCTGGAGCAGGCCCAGTGGAGGGCTACAAGGATGGTTAAGGGACTGCAGGATCTCTCTTAGAAGGACCTGTTCAGCCTCAGGAAGGGATGACTGAGCAGAGATCCTGTCAATGTACACAAATATCTGAAGGGCAGGTGTCATGAGGATGCAGCCAGTCTCCTTCCAGTGGTGCCCACATACAGAATGAGGGACAATGGGCAAAAAAAGTGCAGCACAGGATGTTTCATCTAAATATGAGGAGAAAAGTCTTTACTTTGGGGGTGCCAGAGCACTAGAACAAGCTGCCCAGGGAGGTTGTGGAGTCTCCATCTCTGAAAATATTCAATCCCACCTGGACACAGTCCTGTACAACCTGCTGTAGGTGAACCTGCTTCAGCAGTGGGGTTGGGTTAGGTGATCTCCGGAGGTACCTCCCCAGCCCAACCATTCTGTGGTCCTGTGCTAACTAAAACAGTAAAAGCAGCACCCTTCTAAGAAGAGAATCAGGGACAAGAATCTGGCAGGCCATAATTCACCAGACAGAATTGTTCTACATCTTTTATTTTTCTTTCTTTTGTACTATCTCCTGGATTTTTTTCTCAGTATGCAGCTCTTTGTCTCACAATAAATACTTGAAATGATGCTTAACTACAGGAATAAAGGAGAGTTTAATCTAACTAAATTGCAAATGATTTACAAAAAAGCATTTTCCTATCTTTTTTACAGTGGAAGAGAATTGTTGCTTTAACATTTAGCACACGGCATTTAGGAGTACATTAAAAGCAACTACAAACCTATGTTTCAGCTGGGAAAATGGGAATAATTAGCATGCCCATACACTGATATATTTTAACTGTCTCAGAGAATTTAAAGATGCTGTTATATTTTTTTTATTATTTTTACTTTTAGCACGAGAACTAAAAAAAAAAAAAAGAAAAATATGACTGAGAAAGTAAGTAAAATTCATATTTAATGATGTCTTTGGGTAGCTAGCAGCAAATTAGTTGCAGAGATAAATGGCAGGTGCTTTGTGTTTTCCCATTTACACACTCATAAAGATAAGGATTTAGCTGAGTAGCATGCAGTTCCCTTACTGCATTTTGTATCCTAATGAATGTGAGAAAAAGGACAAAGGGGGGGTTATCATAATTTTTTCATTTTCTGATTTTAATAATTTTGATTTGTAGTCATTGATCTGTTAAGGGCATTGTTTTGCATGAATAGCAAATATCTTACTCACTTCTCTCATTTTATTACAAAGATAGCACTTCTAATTAAACCCTATAACAGAAATCCCTTTTCTAGACATGCCAAATGCTATTCTAATCCACTCCTTAATTAGGACTGTACTTAATTAAGAGCACCTAGATTTATTAACTTTTCTAACTGGAAATCTAAAATCAAACATAATCTTACTAGCTGGTTTCTATCATACTGTTAAAACTGAGATTTCAGTACAGGAGTTCATGGCTTCCTCTCACGAATTCAAGGGCACTAAAAGGCATTTGTACATGAAGATAGGCGATTTAGGTGTTCTTTTTCTTTATAACTGAAACAAAGCTGTCAATGTTGAAAGAGCAGTTGTCAGCCAAACTACATATTTGTCAGATGAGAACCCTTTGAAAGGCACAATTGTGTAAGAGTTCATTTTCAATTATCTGTTGCATCCTCTCAGTAAATTAACATTTTCTGTTTGCATCTGCAGTTGGTGATGATGGCAAAGGCAAGGCTTTGTTACCTGATGGCCAATGCTGCTGATGCAGCATTTCAGTGTAACAGCTGTTCAATTCACAGATTCCCAAAATTGTTGTCTGAAGTGGTAGAAAAAAAAGGTGCATTTAATATTCTTGTTAACTAACAGTATGAACCATATTTATATATTTTACTGAGTACTTAACATTAATGTACCCTTATTTGAAGATTATTTGGGTAAACTTCCAGGTGTTACTTCATGGCTAGTATGTTGCAGTAAAAAAATATGGGTGAAGGTATATCAAATTATATCTGTGTATAAAATAAAATAAATGTATGGAACAAGAGGAGGCTAAGCCAGTATTTCAATATCATTTATGTTATTATGAAAACTAATTGCAATATGCAGAAACTGTTTTATCTTTGTACTTACTTTCCAAACTATTACAATGCAGTTTATTTTCTGGTACTCATGAATTAAATTAGTATTTGGTGCTCTTGCAGATCCCTTTCTAAGATAACTTATGTCTGGTGAAAAGTCTGGAAATTCAATTATTTATGAATTGTAGTATGTAGATCATCAGTTTTTACTGTTATTATCATTAGTTCTTTATAATGAAAACTTATTGAAACTTATTTACTTGGAATGTGTTCCATATTTTAACATTAGATCTATTCTATGTCATTTAACATTATGGAATGCAAAACTCAGTCTTTTGCAAAGGGAGGAAAATTATCCTGGTGAGTTCAGTTAAATTAGCATCATTTATAATGGTTTCAAGTTCCTTTGAAAATTGCTGATCTATACACGAATGATATTAACTTTTTAACTCCTTACCATTTCATGAAGTATGTGCATTCTGTACTCATGAAATATCAACAGTAATATATGCAAAAATATATGAGCAAACAAAGACATGACCAGCCAGACCTTACATAACTGTGAACAGCATTTGCACATGCTACCGAACTTTAAAAGTTCATGGTTGGCTTACCTTATTTAAATCAGTATTAAACGGATGCAAACTCACAAAAACAAGAATGCTCTCCTGCTTTAGCCATAAGCACGAGTGCATTCAGACCCATTGCAATACTCTAGTACACCTTTCCATGGAGCCTTGTTAAACCATAATCACATTTAACACTGAATTTCATTAACACACTGGTTTATACCATAAAATACATCATTGCTCATCTCTTATGAGTGCACTGCATCACTGCAACACACCCCCTGTCTGTAGGTAGCAAAGCATGTATGATGCAACAGGTCTGTCTTTGTTTTTTCATTATTTGAAGAGCTCTTCTAAAACTGGATGGCTTGCTCCAGGGATATATCCCTCAAATAAAATTTTCTTATTTTCTCTTTAGGTGCATTTCTTTTCAGCCTCTCTATGTCTCAGTTACCCTAATAGCACTTAACATGTCTGTTCCAGGTTAGCTCATCTTTTTTTATGACAGTAATCACAGGTGCACACAGCCTTCCACATAAGGTCTTGCTGATGATGTTGTACAACAACACTTCTGTTTTCCTATCTGCACTTTGCCTCAAGCATCTCAGAAGTGTTTTGACCTTTTTCTCAGGTATAGCACATTTATAACTCATAATCATCTTCTGGTAAGTTGGTACACTTATTTTTTTCAGCCCTCTCCTTTTCAACTAAAGACACTGCAGCTTATAACAGAACTTTTTTTGTTATCCTATAACTTGATGCATTAAATATCTCCATTTTCATTTTTCCAGTATCTTTTGCCATTTTTTTTTGTAATATTACAGCAGTCTTCTGTAGCTCAGGATCATAGGTCTTAATCATTTATCATCCTTAGAAAAGACTCAAGGTAATAGCAAGAAGTTGCATGCTTACAAATATACTCTTACTTGTAAGAGACAGAGATAAGAAGGAGTTGGTTTACTCTGAATTCTTTTTGTTCTAATGAGTTAATTTTTAATTTATTTGGAATCATTTCTCAGGAGCAGCCTCTAAAATGAAGCAAATACAAGAAAACATTCTTTACAGACACTCTTTGGTGTAAGGACACAGGCGGACACCTTGTGTTTAAAAATGAGAACATCAGCCATGTTGAGGAAGTTGAATTTATATCCTGAGTATCAAACAGCTTCCCAGTTAACACAGCATACCAAATGGATGTTTCCCAGAGGAAAATAAATAAAGAAAATAATCCATATATATGGATATATATTTTTGCTATAAATATGAACCAAGCTTCTCTTGAAGGACTTGTTATTCATACATGCATTTCATTGCATCTGGTATACTCTGCAATGAAATACCATGAAACTCACATTAAGAAAATTCAGGCATTTAATGAGTTATATGTTAGGTGGATGACAAGCCTGAAATTATTCTATTCCACAGTGATGACAAAAATAAACCAGAACTCAACCAGTGTTGACTACAAAAAGTTAGAGACAAAATAAATATGACAATGGTCCAAGGCTCTTATGGTTTCCAGGATAAGAAAAACATAAGAAAAGCAGTAACAAGCAGAAAAATAGATCCCAGCTCTGATCAGCATCACCCTCTTAGTGAGATTCCATGGATTTAGACTGAGGTTGAGAAACCTTTCAAGAACTGAACTTTCAAATGGTTTGAGATTCTGTGCAAAATGTTTAATGTAGGCATTACTGGAAAATTTAACTAAAAAAAAGTTGTTTTGCTGGGTGCTCATCTAGTCTCCAAAGCTAAGAAGGAATTTTTGTGTTTCTTCCTATTTTTTTGGTGTATTTACTGTGTATGGCTTTATTGTTAGTTTTACAAGCATATGTTGCAGAACATAAAGCAGTGATGTATGCATGTTTATAGTCAGAAATTTCAACTTTATCTGTGTTTCATAATAATGCTTACATTTGTAGTTGGTGATTTTTTTGCTTAACAATTTGGTGGAGCCAGGGCACTAAACTGAAGGATGGTTAGGAGTCCAAATGAAGCCCAAAAGCACAAATGCATCAGTTCTCCCTACATTGCCATATGGGCGCTGTCTCCAGCTTTTTCTGCCATCTGCATCTTTTCACTCTTGAGTCCTTGATCTGCCTTCCAAAGAAAGCAGCTCAACCTATCACCCCAAGCTTCTGGCCAACTGCAATTTCATGGACACTATGCCACATCTCACTTGGATTTGTGCCATTTTTGGCATAGAGATGTCAATATCAAACATATTTGCTAATTCAACCTTTCTCCTCTTTTAAAAACTCTGTATATGTATGTTTTTTAACAGAAAGAAATATAAGAAACTCTTTAAAAATGTGTCTGTCTATGTCTTATTATCTCATCTAAAGTAAATTTTAAAATATGCCTCTCTTTTGGTGGTGAAACAAAAATTTACTTTTTGGGCAGCAAAATAGATTATAAACATAACCGAGAGAGAAAAGTAATTATGGAGGGGATTCCAATTTGGCACAAAAAATGCAGCATAGCCAGGGGACTGTGCCAGTGAGCAATGAAAGTATTGGTGCCAATGAATCTTGTAATGTTGTCATTAAGCCTACTTGTTATTGTTTATCTTCTGGTTGATCATCATAATTTGTCATCCAATTCCAAGCGAGGCATCCCATTGCACTCCCAAGTTGATTTCTCACTGTATGATTACTCGGTGCTAGGATTGCTGAGTGCCTGTCTGCTTATGGCTGGATGCAGGCTGGAAGGTTGGCTGCTGTGGGAAGCTTTAGGTAATTGCTAAAATATGCAATTACTACCAGTCTAGACCTCATAGAGATTTTTGAGATTTCTTTAGATTTTATATTTGCATGTCCTCAGTAGTCTCTTTATAGGTACAATTTTTTTTTCATTTATAGTGAAGCTTTGACTTAAGTCAGAAGACAGAAGTGTTCTTGCTGGTGAACCATTCAGAGAGGTTGCCTCTATGGGATGCTCTGTTTCTCTAGTGAGATAACATTGCTCCTTTGTATCTGTATACATGTTCAAATATGCATTAAATTTTCAGGTGAAAAAAATCCAGCCTACTCAGGAAGACTCACTGCTGTAAATGAACAGTGGGTTTCTTAGCAAGTTTTAGAGAGGGGCAGAGACTGACCCTTAAAAATATATTCCCTGAAAATCTAAAACTTCCACCAGAATTCAACCTTCGCAATTGGAATTTCAGCTTGTGAATCTCTTTAGAACTGAAATAGAAAAGAAAGTTCTTTTCCTCACCTAGTGCCTGGTAGTAAAATGTTCTGTAGCTGCTAGGTTGGACCCAGAGCTAGAATCACTAGAAATATAATAGCAATGCACGCACGCACACACACACATGCACGCAAATGTATCATCAATAAACCTGATATCACCTCCACTTCAAAATTCCCTTTTGCATTGTGGTTCAGAAAAAAACCCCAGAGGATTTTCTGCTACTCCACAGATGCTCAATTGTTATTTTTAAGTAAAAAGATGGATGGAGAGAGATTTCATCCATATTTACACCCAGAAAAATTTGTCCTTTAGCATATATATTAAAGAGGTTTCAGCAGAATCCCAGAAAATAAAATTATTAGAAGAATGACTCTGTGTAACAGTAATATTGAATCATCTTATCACAGGGGTTGCAAAGAATAAATAAATGAATAGTCTCCCAGCAAATCAATGTCAGGTAGAGGAAAACTGAGGAAAGTGGAAATGAATACAAATAGACTAAATCCATGTTGCAGAGATAGTCCATTGACAAGAGTAGGATGACTCCAGAAAAATGGGAGAACTTTTGGAGCAAGGCATGATGAAATGAAGAAGAGAGATGGAAAGTGTCATGGGAAACTGATATTGGAGGTAAATATTGCAGGGTTTTTTAGAAAGCATGGTTAGATTTTTTTAAATTTCTCACAATAATGAAGAATTTCATTATGTTCTCAAAATTTTTAAAAAGAAAATAAGAATTATTTCTTGACTTCCTAGTTTCTGAGGTTTTGAAATGTGTTAAAATGCAATTTTCCCAGCCTTGTAATTCTAATAGGCATCTGATTTTTTTTTCTTACAGCAGATATGCTGTTTTAAATTTGCTTCTTCAAGAGCTCAAAATTGCAAAAATTGTCAGGAGAAAAAATATTACACTTCATTTTCTGAGTAATTTATTCTTCTGCATTTGTGGTTAAAAAATAGGAATCTCTTCTCAACTAATTGAGAGTGCATTAATTAGTTATCTAAGTGCATTAATTAGTTATCTTTCTTAGAATCATTTTTAAAAAATAAATTATGAGCTACAGCATTACTTTCAAAATTGTCTTTAACATAGTATTGTAGCCTGAGGTCTCAGCTTTGCATCACAAGACATTTGTTGAACCAATATTCCATTATCCACAAACAAATAATTTTTATGAATGCTGATCTTTACAAGGACATCCTGTAACTCTAATAATGAATTATAGACATTTTATTGTCAATTATGATTTAATTTTGCAACCATCATACTAAGACTGATTAGTTTTAATACCTGAAGGATTGGCATTCTCTGACTAGCTTCTTGCCATGTTTATGACCTTCAGAACAAATATGTTATGCAAGGAAATTCTGCAATTTATATTAATTTTGTTTAATTCATCATTAAAAAATATAATGTTTAATTTAGAAAAAAAACATTTCACTGAAGTGCAAGTACTTTATATGTCATGGATTCCTAGAATCTTTTAGGATGGAAATAGGTTGTTAAAGTGAAATATGTCACTTTAGATTGTAATCACAAGGGTTGCTTTACTTAAATCTGAATTAAGCCTTAAAACCAAATTTTAATTTAACATACTGCTAAGAAGATCACAAACCAGCCATAAGTATGGGGCTGCTTTTATGGAGAAATTCCATGGAGAACACTTTTGGAAAGAATTACATCCAACAAAGTTGTTTGACAAGGTACATTATATAATGAATTATAGGCCCATAAGATGTTGAGAATATGCATAGAGGGTTCTTTTTTTCCATAAAGACATGCAATCTCTCAAGTTATGTCTGTTTGCAACTCCATTATCCTTTCTCCAAGGAGTTCATGGTTTCTTCCCATCATTACTAGTAAGTGGCCCCAAGGTGCCTTCTGCCTAATGGCAGAGAGATAAAGGAAAAGCAGATCCACAAAATTTCATTCTCTTTTTCATGTAAGAGAGGAAATGTATATACAATGCTCATCTCTGTGTGTAGCTAGATGTGCTTAGGTGAAAGCCAGGAAAAAGAATAAAGAAAACAATGTCTTCTTGGACATTTAATTACTTGAAAAACCTGCTAAATAAAGCCTATAGTCAATATATATGTGTTTAGGAATAACTTTTAAAACATAAAATCTTTTTATCTTGTCCTATTCTTTAGGTTATAAAATTTACTCATTGTACATATTATTATTCTTATAGCAGTAGCTGTAACCTGGTTCAGTAAGAATCATTTAAAATTAGGGAGAAAATGAGAGCCATTGTTCCTGTCATATATTCAGTAGAAAAGGACTGGAGTTATCAGAAGAAAATAAAAATGTTCACTCTAAGTTTTAATTAGAGAGACCTATGCAGTCCAAATGGTTGAAATAAGCTGCACCAAATCCACTTGAACTTCTAAACCAGTACTACTTTTGAAGATTTAATCATCAGTAAATTCCTATCCTTGTATGTTGGCTGACAAAAAATAACATATGGATCAATGTATCATAGTGTCTGTCTGTCAGTATATTTAAAGATGAGGGAAAAGGAATACTTATAAAATAGAATGAAAAATGTCTTTGCCGAGCTCCTAGAGTTTCTCACCCTGCTTTCCCTTCCTGTAACTCTTAAGAAAAGAAAAGAAAAGGATTCCTTAAATCAAGGTTATTATCTTTTGAACAGCCTACTAAGTCTATTTTCTCCTTGATGTATTGTACATTTGTAGCATATTACATCATAGCGTGTATTTAAGTGCAGCATTTTATTGTACAAGACAAAGAAGACTTGGCCATGGTAACAAATAAAATGCATTTTGTTCTGCTGTGCATTAAGCTTGGGAACAAAGTAACACTTAGCAGTGCTTTTGCCTCCCTTCCTATTACACATTTCCTTGCATCTACCCATAGTTTATCCAGCATTTATTATCTCAAACTCTCTGTATGGCATCTCCTGAGCTACTTTAATCAACAGTTTAATAGGCATATTTGAGTCTTAACATAAATAGTGGTGTGTGTGTATTACTGGCTTTCCAGTACTACTTCAGCTGTCATTATTTTCTCTTTGGATCCCATCTGACACATAAGCCATAACTAGGCTGCATATATTTGTAGATTTACAAGTCCTACACTGTAGGCTATAGAGTGCTCAAGAATGTTGAAATGAATATACGACCTGTTTTAAGAAAGATAGAATATTTATTCAAGCAGCTGGAGTTAAGTTTCTCATTTATAATTGAAATACATCACTAGCAAGACCGCTCAAAATTTCATTGGGCAGCAAAAGAACTTTATGAACTATAGTCCCTAATAAGTACCAGGCTTTATGGATTTGTCTCACTGTATTGCAGAGGTTTTACATTTATAAGTAGTTCCATCTTCCTGCATAGCAAGCAGTTGTTGTCATTCCTGCATATCTAATATATCCCAAAGTTTTTCCAATTTTACAGGTAAGTTTTTTACCTAGAATGTTTCACCATGCTAGTGTGACTTGAATTCCAATGGGCTAAGGAATAAGTGTCACATTGTCCCTGAAACACAGTGTAATGGTTTAGGAATGGTGTTCACCAATTCAGACTACTTATGAAAATCAAAGGCAACATTGAAGGCAAACAACCATCTTATAACATCTTTCCCTTTTATTACCAGGGTAGTATAGCATTGCTTAACCAGTTTCTGAGCCACTGCTGTTGCGGCAGTAATGTAAAACGTGAAGTTTCCAAGTGTAATAGTTAGGGGTACTACATTTGCCATCCAGTTTGCTCATGAAAATTTCAGGTATTCAGAAAGAAGGGGATTTGGCAGATCCATTTTATTCCATGGTCCACAAGGCACTTCCTTCTCTCAGGGAACATCAAGAGTAATTTTGTGTCAGGGGAATGGTAAGAATCAGTATTGTCAGAAAATCTTGCAAACTCTTCTAAGCATTGGGAAAGAAAATCTTTCAAACTCTTCTAAACATTGGGATAACAGCTGTTCAACTGCATACCATGATTCCTATTTCTACAAAGTCTTTTTTCCTAAAGTCAGATGCATTTAAAAGCTGATTCTACTGTTCCATCACTGCTGCCTGTGATGTTCCAAAATGCTATGACTTGCAACATAGCGACAACCATGAAGCCCTCTGTGACTACAGATTTGTTGTAACACTTTGCATTTATATTTATCCCAAAGGATACCAAAGTGTATTATATATCAGGCACAGAGCAAGCTCTTCATCTACCAGTGAATGAAACACCACTGGGGTGGAATACAGCAGATGTTTAACAGTATAAAGCAGTGTTGCACAACAGTTTTAAGACTGAAAGTGAAAAATGTCTTACCAAAATGATACTACAGAAGGAATTTAGGGAGACAGAATGTAATTAAGCTAACTGCAGTTTATACAAGAAACTGATGGTAACGAATTATTCTTGCAAAACAATGCTGTGAGATCTTTAGCAAGTCAGAGAGATAAGTTTTCAGGTTTATATCTTACCTGCAAAGCCAAACTTTCAGTGATGCAGTAGCCCTTAATACAATACTAGACAGAGATAACTGTCAGTATTTGTAAGATGCAATTAAAGCAGGATGACCAACCATTGAAAAGAATAAAATTAAATCTCTAAAAAGGTGATAATAAAACAAACCCTGATCAATAGAAGATCCAGACATTAAAGAATGGTATCAGCACAAGTCTGGAAAAACCTTTTTAGTCTCAGTGAAGTTATTGTGTATTTAAAATTATTAATCCTGTGAACTATCCTAGAACAGAGAATGAAATATGACCCCTGACTGGCAGGCATATTCTCAAAAGTGGAACAGAATAGTTGCAGATTCAAATAACCTAACTCTCTGGTCAATATGATAATTTTAGGTAATGGAATTGGGGAGGGGTATAATTAAAGGAAGTTATGACTTCAATAGATGGTGGAAATGAGGAGGTCCTTTCAAACAGCCTAGTATAACTGCAGCTGCTATAACTGGAAAATATGTAAAGGCAGCCCAGGAGATCTTGTAAGGAGTCAGCCAGGAAGCCAATCATATACCCAGATGCTACACTGGAAACACAAATTTGAGAGCTTTCCATCTGGGATCTTGGATCTGCCAAATTTGTCACATAAGTGGTCACAGCAGTTAGGTTCTGTGCTCCAGATGAGAGGAAAAGGCACCAAAGGGAGCTGTTTACCACCCTGCAATCAACAAGAAAATGCTGTGCCAACTGAAAGTGTAATCATATCTACAGCAATGTGCTAATGAGCTCTGAAAATGTTTAGCAGAATAAGAGAAGCCTCTAGAATACAGAGAAATCTGACACACTCCACACAGACATCAAATTACATGGTAACATTTATGATTAAAAACCTTCATTAGCCATAAGTTGTCTGTAAAAACAATTAAACCAAGCCAATAGTAGAATTGCTTAGCTTGATTACATATGTGTGGTTCATTCTCCACAGGTAGCTCAACCATTAGTGAAAGCGTTCACTCTTCCTACTCTTGCCTGAGAGAGGTGAAATATAAGTTGATTTTTATAGTTAAATATTAGAAGGTAGGTTGGTCACTAAAAAACCCCAAAACCAAGCAAAAAGCACCATCTCCTTAATTAAATGGCAAGACCCCCAAACAACCAAAAAACCAAACCCCTGAAACCACATAAAAAAGCAAAAAAAAAAAAAAGAGATATTTCAACCAATTGATAATTTTGGGTTAAAAATTATGAGTGTTTTATTCAAAAATTTTCTTCTAGGAGGTTAGAAATGCAGCAAGTAAAACGGTCTTATGTTCTGAGGTGACACTGAGCTTTATATGTGTGTGGTGATATGGAGCCTTCTCTTCCTCCATCTTTTCCCTAGCTTACAAACTGAGCTAAGGCCTGTCTTGCAATGCTTCTGTGCAGCACCACTACAGTAAATGTGACTACATAGCATAGAATCTATAAACAGATGAACAAAAATAAACAAACAAAATCCCCAGCACAGAAAAAGGGAGCCCTATGGCTACTAAAAACCAAAAGAACAGAATATAAATGCTAGTAGTCAGGAAATCCATTCTAACCAAAAGTAATAGACAATCTAATGTATTTTTAAGCAGCATAATTAGAAAATACAAATAATATATAAGTGTCATAGGGAGTATCCACTTGACAAAGATGGTCAGTAAAACTAATTTCATGGGCAAGTGAATTGAAACTGTTGAACAATTTAACAAGAAACCAAAAACAAACTGAAAAGCTTTCTCTTTGGAGATGTCTTAATTATTTGTTAGTTCTCTTTAGGGAAGAGAAAGATTGCCTAAAGATATGGAGGTTCTCCTGAGCTGACCCTAGTAAACCATGAGGCACACTCTGATACAGCTAATGCATGTTAATAGGGGAGCCATATGAATTCCATTTGTTATTCTTGATAATGTATAGCCTTGGGAAGATAGCAAATTGAGGAAGCTACAGAGTGACAAATCATCCCACTCCTTCTGGCTGTTTGCTTCAGTAGTTCATTAATTTATACACCAAATCTGGGAAATATCAATACATCATCAATATTAATGTAGTACCACTATGTGTGCAAAATATTTATCTGGGGCAGCTGGTGATGGTGTGCTCTGTGTCACTGTCCTTTATGTCAGTCATCTGAGCCTCAGATAAGTTTTCCTCAAAAAACAATATATTTGCCTTCTCCTTCCGCTAACAACATGCCTGTGCACCTCTCACAGATCTCGCACGGGTTCTGCACAGCTTTACAGAATAAAATCCCCTCAAAAGTGAGGAGGTTAATCATGCAGTACAACTGGCATAATTGCAAGAGTGATTTGTGAATGTGGAGAACAATTAAGTCTCTTGTGGTTCCCTGGGTAAGGGACTGAAATCTGAAGTCTAGGAGTTTGACAGACAGATGTCATTAAAGGGTGATACCATCCAGGCCATTTCTTTGAACTGTTTATCCAAATACATCCCTATTTTCCATGGAGGCTATTAAATAAATGAGGCTGAATTACAATCTGTTCTAATGCTAGTTTTCGCTTAAAATTTCAGCTAATGAAGCAGGCCAATCATACAAGACAGACTTCTTATTAACACACAGCAAATTACCTCTGGAACTACCAATGCTTATCTCCTACATGGGTTTTTCTTTAGAAGAATATCAAGTAATAGCTAAAGAGGATGGTAAGAAATAATAGTTGGTTAATGAACAATCTCTTTCTGAGATGACTGTATATCTTCCTCTTGAATCTTCCTCATTTCTTTTAGACAGGACTTGTTTTGCTGCATGCCATGAGTAAACTAGACAGTCTCTGAAAAAGTTCAGAGTAGTTAAATTTTTTTAGTAAGATAGCACAATTCCACACTCCTTTGCTGAAGATGGAGGAATTTTCCTCCATCTCTGACATCTCAGAAAATAATACTGCTTTGAACTCTTTCTCTTCCTCCTCCATCACCTTTCAAAACATAATGATTTGTACATTAAAATGATACACAGAAAGAAGGGTTTTACTGTTTGTTGTTTTATGCAAAGCAGTGACTCATGCAATATTCATTTGCCAATTGCTAAGAGACCCTTTTCAAGCACCAGCAGATTGCAATAGGTCCATTACTTCAGAGAAATTCTTCATAGGAGCCATGAACCAGCACTCAGCAGAAGATGAGTAAACTCTCAGTCGGAAATGTTTTAAATGTAGTGGTAAACATAATTTTGGAAAAACTCATAGGCAGTAAAAGATAACAAATAGATCTTCAATCTATAGCATAAATTAAAATAATATGGAAATGGAATAGTATGTACATGGTGTCATAAATACCACAAACTTAAAGAAAGAATAAACTTGTAATAGTGTAGCAGAGAGGACAGGTTTAAAGAGAAAAAGCTTGGTCTTGTGAAATGAATGCAATCATAAGAAGACACTCAAAGAGCTAGAGAAGTATCTGAACATTATAGAAAAGCTGTAATAAAATAGAAATGGCACTGCTCCTAACAGTCTGCACCACCCTATGTCCAAGGCCCAGAGAGGACCACTGTTTTGGATGTTACAGAAGGAATAAAGAAAAACACAAGGAAATAGACAGTGGTAATTGTGCATTAATGTGTTTGTTGGCCAAGTTATATCGTATTTTTTCCTCTGAGTAGGATCTTATTTAACTCGAGATGTGTATATAAGGTGGAAAGGCTGTGTTTTCCCCACTTAAAATCATTATTCTGGAAATTCACTGAGATAACATTCTGTACTTGATGTGTTAATGGTTTTCCCTCAAGTGGAGTAAAGAAACACACAGTAAACTTCTATGTAAAATTTATTTTGTCTTTTGGGGGATGTTTTATTAGATGGGCATTTGACTTTAACTTATTATCTTAAGAAATTTTAGTTGAAACTACAACTTTGTTGAGATTGATAGTCCAGGCTCTCTACCTATCTTTCTTTAGGGGCTCAAAAACCCCCAAAAAATTAAAAAACAAAAAAGAAAAAAAAAAAAGGAAAAGAGAAAAAAAAGAAGCCATGACCAGCAGCTTTGGATTATTTTGCAAATGAAATGAAACAACAAACTCAGAGGTCGAGGACGTAAGTAACGATAATATATTCAACATAGAAATATATCAATCAATATTAAAAATAAAACATAATTGCTGACAGAATTGGTAACTTGACTGCATACAGAGAAACGAATCTGGAGTGAAATAGAGGGGGCTGTGTTGAGAGGGCAATGAAGAATAAATCTAGCACAGCTGTCAGAACCAGCAATGTCACAATAGTATTTAGGCAGAGCTGTTAAATGCAAAATGGATTAAATCTCAACAGAAACCTTCCAAAAAGAAAAAAAAAAAGAGTATTGCTATATTCACATTTCACTTTCAGGACTGCTTTCACTTGAACAGTAATATTCTTAAAATTTTATCTTGTTATCATTTTACAGCCACATAGAATGACACAGAATGTTAAGGACATGTCTTGAAAGCTGATCCTGTATTCCTAATGGGACAAAGTTCAATGTCTGTGTGACCTACACAGCTTTCTATGTGAGCTGCAAGATCCTTAAAAGCATTTTCTGGATATGAAAACATTCAGAGCTTCAAATATGGATACAACCAGGTCCTGGCAATCTGAAGATGGAGCTACTAAATAGGAAGTCATCAGACTGTTATCTGAAATATTCACATGCCAATGATGACTGCAGTTTGAGATTTCTCAGTTCATAGACTGTATACTTTAAATGGTGATGCAGGTGTCTGAGGAGATAGACACATCTCAGAGGCTGATTAAGCTGTATGGGTTTTATGTATGTGTACTCTAGAGCTGGTGTCAATAGTCAGTGTTTTTGAGAATAGCTGCAGAGAAGGAAATAAGGAACCTATTTTGAAGTGCCGTATCTATTTTGGTGTGTAACTTATACAATAAAGTGTTGCCATTCAACAAATTCAGGCAACAAACCAAGCAAACCTTTGTGTAAAAACTTGTTTTCAAATTATTTTAAACACATGGCATTGCCTGTTTTAGTTAATTTTAATTATTTCTTAATTTTTTCCTTTTTTTAGGCGGCACAAATTCAGTAAAAGATTCAGTCGTACACCCTAAAAGCATGTGTGTGTGTGTCAGCACAGGCAGCCAAACAGAACAACCACAAATCCATGCCTGAAACACAAAGAATAAATGTATTTCTACTTTCTCACTAACTTCGTGTCACATTGACTATTTCTGGATTATATTTAAGGAAACCATGCTCATCAATTTGCAAGTAGGAACAATGAAATAATTATTACAAGAAGATTTTAAGCTAATAGGAAAATTAATAAGAAGACAGTAAGTTTTTTTTCCATATTCTGGCTGTAAAGAACTCCCAGTATTCAACATGGAGTTGTTTTGACAATGAATGGTACAGGTACAGTTTAAAGGGGTAGAACACAGCATGTGATCATGGTAGTGCAAAAAGTCTAGAGCACTCAGCACAGCAGGCAGACTGCACAGGAACTTGAATTTAGGAGAAGATTCCTGAGTAAAACCTCACAATGAGAAAAAATTCATAGTCAAACTTTATTGAAAAACTTAATAATTTCCCCTAAAAATACTAGCATTATAAGATTCCTTCCAGAGGAAATCTGTAAGGCAATAAAAATATTTTGGAGCCATAAATTCAGAACTGTTGATCATCTCTATGAAGAAATAAGTGCTTAAATTCTTCCATAGCTAGCCAGAGTTGCCTCTATTGAGTCATGATGAGCTGGAGGTCCAATATAGAGTAAAAATTAACCTGGCTATTGCAGGGGAAGAGGAAAGATAGCATTCATTTCATTCCTTCACTTGAAATTGTTCAGTTTTGCTGTGTGCTATATGAAGTACTCAAAGCTACTTCTTCTGGTGTTAATTGCCAGCAGCAGCATTACTCTTCCACATAAAATCATCTCTGCCTGAAAGACAGTGACAGGCTTATTTGAGGTTGTAAACAAGAGTCAGGCCTGCTGTATTTCCCAAACTAGCTTATCACAGAATCACAGAACAGTCTGAATTAGAAGGGACCCAGAAGGGCCATCGAGTACACGTCTTAGCCATGCACAGGACATTCCAAGAGTCACAGAATGTGCCTGAGAACAGTGCCAAAACAATCCCCAAGAATCACACTGTGTGCCTGATAGTGCTGTTATTTAGGAGAAACATGAAGTACCAAATATGATTATAGGATCCTATTAAAAAGCAATGGTTGTAAAGTGGTTGTCCTATAACAATAGATTGCAAAAGCAGTTTTCAGCAAGTGTTCTGACATATAAAAGCATTTGTGAAATATACTACAAGATACTGCAAAGGAAAAAAAGTACAACCAAAAAAAGAAATACAGTTAATTTTGGAAAAAATATTTACATAATGTTGTTAGCATAATTTTATTAAAATTAGTTTATGGGGTTTTTTTCAGTATTCATAAGAAAACTATTGTTATCTCTTCACAGTGCCTATAAATTCCTAAATTACCTGTATAGAATTCACCTAGTTATTTCCTCAGTATCTTTAATAGAAAAATGGAAGACAAAAAAGCAGATATACTTTATAACATGTCTAGATTTCTAAGAAACTGGTTCCTAGACCAATTAATTGATAAGGAAGTTAATTTCCAAATCGAGGACCCTCACAGATAATCTGAGAGCCACCTTGCTGTTTACATTGAGAGTGTCAAGGTGAAGCGACTGCTGCTGCCTACAAGTGTCCAAGTCTTAAAACATTAGGGGATTTATAGGCAAAACCAAACACCATTAATTTAATCAGGAAACATTTATAAAACCAGTATAGATCAGGTAATTTGTACTCTGAACATATAGCCCATCTTTAAAATGATGTTTTTGAAGATAAAATAGCCAGAAAAGTAAAACTGCAGTAATGAACACCACAAAAATCCATTTAAATAACTATTCATTTTGTATTCAGAACTAGTTTTCAACAGAATGAAGTGTAGCCTCAGGCTTAATTTACATTGAACAACTACACAATATTTTATTTTGTTTCAGTGTTCATTTAGCAAACACTGACCACTAATTTTTTTAAGAAATGTTATGTAGATAGAAAGAAAGCTGTTGTGCTGAACACCTGTAGGGCCACAGTTTGTGATAATTGGGGTGGGGCTGTGGCTGAGCCTCATCCCCAGTGGGCTACAGCTGTGCAGAACAGGTGACTGATATTGAAGGTAACGAGATCTGGAGCGCCCAGCGGCACTGACCAATCAGCAAAGGCAACAGAGGGCACACAGGTGCAATGCATGAGTGATGAGGGGTATAAAATGTTGGGCTAAAGAACAAGAAGGGCAGGTGCTCATAGCTTTTTGATGTGGTATGATAGTGCTCTGTATTGGCTGAAGTTGTCTAGAATTCTGTGATAACACAATAGAGTGTCGTGGTTATCTCAACTGTGTCGAATGTTGGCTCCACCTTTTCCTTACTGACTTTGATTTCTGCTGTCCTTAATGTTAATTTTTTTAAGTATTCAATCATAATTTACCTGTGGGTTTTTTGTGTGTTGGATTTTTCTAAGTCTACTAAACATCATAAAGCATAGTAATGGTTTGAAAGTAAAATGAAGATAATGGCTCTTCCTGGAGACTGGAACCTAAAATGGGGAAGAACCCAAAAACAGTAAATGAAAGGGACTAGTGATATAAATGTGACATGATAAAGAAAGGTGATGGTGAGAGTGGTGCCAAAATCCCTCATGTTCTCAGAGAAATGGTTCTGGTAGACCTTGCTACTCTGAGGAATTGTGGAGGCACAATCTCTCCTATAGAATTTTGGGTAGGGCCTATAAGCCATATGTAATGGTTATGGGTTCCATGCGGGTGAGATGTGTGTATGTTTGTGCTTGGAAAGTTATTTTAAGAGATGGTGTTGTGTATTATCATTTATTGTTTTTGTTCTTGGTTCCTTGAACATTCATTGTTTGGAATAGTTTTTGTATTAAGGCAGGCCTTATGTCTTTCCCTGGACTAGCCGAATACAGTGACTGACCAATTGTCACAACCACTATTGTCAAACCTGTGTGAGGTGTGTTGCCTGAAGATGTAAAAGGTGTCAATATCTGCACACTGATTATTGTGTTCCAGTGCCTTGGCTGTCCTGTGACAAATTGGTAGAGAATGCGGGCAGCTCCTATTTCTTCCATGTACATTTCTATTTTTCTCTTCATCTTCAAGTGCAGATTTATGTACAAGAAAGGTCAAAATATAGCAACTTAGAAGGAAATAAAATAGGTTGTGCCCATGCAATTGCAATGAGCCTTTGGAATATTACCTTGAAAAGAAATTCAAGGCAAGAAAGCCAACAAATAATGTTGAAGATAGGCAATACCAAGTGTATTTTCAAGGTAAAGGCCATTACTTCATTGCAAGCACTGACTTAGGAGATGGACAAGCAAGTTCTGCCTCATATCAAGCAGCAAAAGATAAAAATTACAGAAAGGGTAGCAGTAGTCATCAGAATAGTCAGTATTAAATGGTACCAGTCAGACCATTTTACCCACATCTGGTACCAATTCTTGCAATTGTCCTCACAGCTTTACACCTTGATATTCATCTTTTCTGGGCAGCCCGTGCCTGCTAATTGTGTGATTTGTTGACTCCAGAGTGGGCCAGCACCCCTTCCCTCCCCTTGAGTGCATCAGCCAGGCCTGGGCGCGCTGGGGTCCAGGAGGCCTCTCTGCCCAGCCTGGGGATGCAGCTGCTGCTCAAGTTTGCAGGCTCAGCCAGCAGCAGAGGTGGAGATGTGTTCCAGAAAGACACATCACACACAATCACACAGCACTGAACCTGCCTGGCCACACAGGCCCCCACAGACAGAGCAGGGCCTTCATTGGCACCAATGTAAAGATCAGCAGCAGTAACACAAACAGGTGATGTTGCCCAGCAGGTCAGTGTTAGTATGCACTAAACAAAACACCTTCTTTTGCTCTCTACACTCACAAGTGCACTCATGACACCTACAAATCCCATGAATATTAGCACTGGCTCTAAATCCTTAACGCTTACAGAATATGCAAGGACCACCCTACTGTTAAGATTGCACTTGAGGCTGAAAATCTACATATTTTTAAATAACACTATTTAAAATTATTTCTTATTTTGTTATCTTTGCAGAATATATTCATTGTATTGCTTTTTAAATTCCACTATTTTAATTGACAGTTATCCGTATTCCCTACCCAACAAAAATGTCATTCCATTCCTTTAATGTTTATGCAGAAAATGGCTGCTGTTAGATGAAAAATTTTCAAGAGGCTTCTATCTGCAGTAGAATTAAATCAATAAGTATTTTTAAAAACAAATGTATAAATAATTTTTTTCCAACCTAGGGGATTTTTCCCTGTCTAGGCTTAATCCTTTTGAAAGATTTTTCTTTTGATATCCATGTCTTGCATAGCACCTACATCCAATCCATTAGGAGATCTTGTATTATTTTATCTCCATAGCTCCAAAATTCTCTCTGATTTTTAATACTCCTCCTTATTTCACATTTTCATTCAGTTTATTTCATCAAAGGTTGATGAAATAAATTTTTAGTTGTTTTCTGGTGTACTTTGGCCTGTGCCATCTTAGTCTGCTTAGTCACAGTCAAGACTAGTGACACTCATCTGAGTAGTTCTGCACAGTGCTTTTACAAATACCAAGCTTTATGAGCAAAAGATACACAAGAAACTGATTCTAAGAACCAGAAAACTGAAAACATGTAGTCTTGAACACATCAAACAGAAAGAAGACATTGAATATATATACATTTCCAAAATTCTGGCAGTTGTATGATTCAGTGAATTATATTAATATGTCTTGTATTTTGGTCCACATATGATGAAGAAAATTATCTTTCATGACAATGTCACTGACATTTTATACTTAGTGCCAACTATTTTCTTTGAAGGTCATTATCTATGACCAGGGTTTTAAAATTCTTCTGAGGAACGTGTCCAACATGAAAGGCAGGATAGGACTTCAATATATGCTCAGTGATTTTGTGCTCTTTCACACTTTAGGATAATGGTATTCATTGCAGTTAAAGTTTACTGACAGGTAACATAATGAAAGAGACAAAATTCTGCAGAGGTCAGTTACTGGATATTAAAAAAATCTATTAGTAGTAAGCAGTAACACATAATTTTAAAAAATCTAAAACAATTTTCATTGGAAAAAGTTGAATTTGTTTTCATAGGATTGACAAATAAAATAATTATCATTGCAAACAATTGATCCCTCTTTCACAACTTTTTAAAATTAAGCTTTCTGAGTACTACCATAGTCTAAAGAACCCTGCCTAAAAACTAACCAATCATCATCAGAAATTTATCTTTACCAGTAAATGAGCTTATTAGTAGCTGTGTTAACTGGTCATGCAATGAGCAACCAAAAAGGACCTTGGAAACTTATGTTGTAGTAATTCAGTGACAATAACTTCTAAAGAGTTATTTTCAGTGTGAAGGAGAGCTGGGGAAAGGGAGCTGTCTGCCACAGGCTGCGGGGGATGATGAAAGGAGAAGGCAGATTCTTTTTACTGGAATGGCATAAACGTAATATCATTAAGTACTAATAAGATGGTTATGAAATTTCCAGCCTAGGAAATTTTGAAGATTATGCTGAATAAAAAACGATCCTGAGTAATGCAAGTTAATTTAGTACATTCTGGGGTAGAGGAGGGCTATGTGACCTGCAGATCATCTTCATAACCCTAGAGAAGAAATAAAAATTATGTCAATGGAAGGTCTAACTAATCCTACCTATTCCTTCATTTATATAAACTGCTTCATATAAAGCCTCTTGTGGAGGGACCTTTTCCTTCCATTCATCAGTACTAGACTAATAAAACAGCAAATGTCAAATCTGGAGTGTGCAGTCAACTAAAAGAGCTGGCATTCAGGAAATATATTGCCATTTAACAGCTCTACATTACTACTTATAAGCAAGTACAACTGTTTTCATGAAAGATATGTGTACATTAAATCAGGAGCTGCCCTTGTCTGATCAAGACTATATTTCAGCAGAAAGATTTTTAAGCAATAAAAAGGATGATGCTGCTGCTCCATTCCAAGGTAATTGATGTAAGGAATTAAGGAAAAAAAGAAAAAAGTTATATCTCTATAAAAATTATATTCACAGTTTTATAGTATGAGTAAGTTTTAGACTTGTGTAACACATCACCTGTTCATAGAATAATAGAATTTATCCCTTGTTGGAAAGGACTTGTAAAAATCAAGTCCAACTTCCTGCATAGCACACCTCAAGAATCACAGCAAGTGTCTGATAATATTGTCCAAACCCTTCCTGATCTCTGTCAGGCTTGGTGCTATGACCACTTCCCTGGGGAGCCCCTTTGAGCCCCTTTAGGCCAGTATCTGGCCTAAGCTGCCCCTAACACAGCTTCTTGTTCTTCCTTTTGCTCTGGTCATCAGAGAGAAGAGATCAGTGTCCCTTATGAGGAAGGTGTAGACCACAATGAGGTCACCCCTCAGTCTCCTATTCTCCAAGCTGAACAAGCCAGGTGACCACAGATTCTTCTTTTATGGCTTCTTCTCTAAACCCTTCACCATCTTTGTAGTTCTCTTGGGGACAATCTCTAATGCTTTTATATTTTTATCACATTGTGGCTCCCAAAACTGCCCCCAGCACTGGAGGTGAGGCTGCCCCAGTGCAGAGCAGGACAATCCCCTCCCTTTTCTGGCTGGTGATGCTGTCCCTGATACCCCCAGGACAGGGTTGGCCCTCCTGGCTGCCAGGGCGCTGCTGACTCAGATCCAGCTTCCCATAAACAGGACCCCAGGGCCCTTTCCATGGCACTGCTCTACAGCCTCTCATTCCCCACTCTGTCCATACATCCAGGGTTGGCCTGCACTTGGTTAAACTTCCTATGCTTAATATACTTTCAGGTCCTCCATTCAAGTCACTTATAGAGATGTTGAAGAATTCATATGTTTGTATAGATATTTAATTGTTGACATTTAATATAGGCTTTCACTTTATATTACTATTAGGGGAAAAGACAAAATTGTGTTTTATCCTTTATGGCACACTATCTGGATTCTTTCTCATGAATTTCAGATTTCCAAGATGTAGCTTAGGTTCTGCAAATAGTTTAAAGTGTCAACTAGAATTTCAGTACTCAGAAGTGTTGCATAATTTTCTGTTTCACTGGAAGTACTCAACATGTTTTATGAATGTTTGCATGGGTTTTTTGTTATGTGTTCTGTCTCAAAGGAAAGGTGGAAACTTATTTGCCTAATATCAGTTAATAAGTTTTACAGAACTGAATGTTAATTGAATGTTTAGGGAATTTATCTGAGAAGAGAGACCTCAATCTGCTGTACATGCACTGGATGGGAAAGCATGTAGTTTTATGGTTAGACTTTCTTTCAACCCAAGATTTACAGTCTAAGTGAAAGGCACGACTAGCAAGCATTTAGAACAGCAGCTCTGACAAGGCTTCTACATCCAGAATATCTATAGATATGAAGAAAATAGGATAAAAGGATCTACTATATAGTCTTATTGTTGCTCTGTCTTGTACCAATGGTTAAATTCCCAGTTTTCATGCCTGCACTTGGACTTTCTGTGCAGTTCAAGTCTGATACCAAAATATGAGAAAAGAAAGGTTTGAAGAGAGAATTATTTATTACTATCTATTATTTATTCTTCAGTACTGCTCACAGGATTAGGACACCTTTGTCTAGACAAAGAACTACCCTGGAATATTATTGATAACTCAAGATTTTTGAATTGAAATGACAAATTTGAACCCGTTTTTTTTTTTAAGTCTTCCTTCCATTCAGTAGGGGCTTCTTGCTTTAATCATTTACTTAGCTGGATTTGTAGGTGAAGATGTAATACTTGGCTAACCACTCAGTTTGTTAAAGTTGTTTCCACTGGTCTCTGTGTAAAGGCTCTAAAGATACTACAAAATATCTCAGAAACTGAAATTTTGCTTTTCTTATTGTCAGTCATTGAATGTATATAACCCTGTTGCAAATCAATCAAAGTGAAAGGTAGTACATAAGTACCTCAATACATCTAACTGCAGTCTCTGGAAGAGATATTGGAGGAGATGAATATTTTTTAAATCTTGCTGTAGCAAGAAGATAGATGTCTCATTTTCTCTGTATGTCAAAGTGAGTATGAACACACATCAGGATGTATTTCTCCAGAGAAAGTACAGTGTCATCTGCTGGAAAAACACTGTGATCCTGGATTTCAGGAGTGATTTTTTTTTTTTCCAAATTTCACATCTAATTAATAGAAGTACTTGCAGTCACAGCACAAGTATATTTTGTTTGGCACTCTGACCAGGATTTTGTTGAAATACAGTACGCATTTTGTCATTAATAAAGTGATTATGGGATTTCCTCAACCCTAGGTATTAAAAAGGAGCTGTAGGCAAAGACATCTAATGTAATTTTATTTATGAGAATTTCATAAATAACTCCACCTTCAAACAAAATGTTTTACTCTTTCTTTGTTGCCAATATCAGGCTATTTTGTACTAGATCTTTGCTCGGACACACAGGGATTGAGGGAAAATCCTGTCATCTTTAACTTTCTCTCTTTTCCTGCAAAGTATCCAAGTACAATCTCAACTTTTTTTATCCTAAATGCACAAGTTTTTTGTTTTAGGAGGGTGTGCCATCTCAGTTCTCTCTTAGTAACAGATACACTCTAAAAGAACACTTTTTTCACGATTCTTATCAATTAATTTCAGCTAAAATATTAATAAGTGATTACATCAACCAAGCTTTATACACTAATTGATTGAAGAGAAATATGGTATCAAAGACCAATTAAACCGCTATCTAACAGATCCTATAACTTCTCTACAACTACTTGAAAGGAGGTCCAGCAAGGTGGGAGTCAGTCCCTTCTTCAAGGTAATAAGAGGCAGGACCTGAGAAAATGTCCTCAGGTTTCACAAGGAAGTTTTAAATTTGATTTTTAGAAAAAAAAAAAATTCTTCACTGAATGAGTAGTGATGCATCAGAACAGGCTGGTCAGGGAAGTGATTGAGTCACCATTTCTGGAAGTGCTAAAAAATGCCATGGAAATGGCACTCAGGGGCACAGTTTGTGATTAATAGGGAAGTTTTATTAATGGTTGGACTCCATGATCTTAGAAGTTTTTTCCAACCTTTAAAATTCTATTTTCAGGCAAGGCTTTAAATCCACAATTCTTTAAATTGATGGGATGTTTGGATTTGGAGTTGGTTCCTCATAGCAGAGAATTCTAGTATGGAATCAATCTCTGCAGAATTTTTGAAAGAAGTGCCATCAGTAAGATAATGAATAGCATTTCACTGACTGGGAATTTAAGAATAATTTCAGAGGGATGCATTTCTATAATCCTTAGATGTGTAAACATCTAACTTTTGGACTGAATTTCAAACATTGCTAATTAAATGCTAACAGTTTCAACTAGGAAGTTATTGAAGGACCTTTATAAAAATTGGTGATCCTTCCTTCTTTGTAAGACTCCTTCAGATTTGTTAGTAACACATGACAGAAATAGTATTGTCTCTCTATATATTGTATCTGCTTTCAAGATTTGTATTGCTGTATAGGAAAGTTTCTGGTTTTTGTGGGGTTGAAAAGAAAAGTTATGTCATCAAATAATGAGAAAGAAGCTGTATAACATTTATGCTCAGGATTCCTATTCGTAATGCACCATCATAGTTCATTGCTTAAACCTCAGATAGAGGAAACAGCAAAAAACGTAATAACAGTTAAAGATCTACATGTAAAATAACATAACCCTATGGTGAGAAGAATTGTTTTAATTTGGGATTTGGACAGCAATGTCAAGGTTATGTAATTAGCTGTTCATCTTGGGAACACACATTCCTGATATAACCATGCTGTTAGCACATGCAAGGGAAGGACAAAACAAATACAAACTTTAAATTAAAACAGCAGTGGTAACAATTATGTTGCAATCATTATATGCCGCCTTCAGCTAACATGCAACATTGTCCATAGAATGCTCCTTAGGAATTCGCACAAGAGAATAAAAACCAGCCAGTCTTTATCAAGATAAGGGATATTGGTATCCTCTACAGGGTTTCAGCCTGAAGGATTGTCTCATCCATGCCATAAAGAACAGTACTTTCCTTTTTCAGGAAGGAGGGGAAATTCATATGTATGTCCAATAGTGTGGTGCACCTGACAAGGTGTTAAGAAAGAGTGCTCAGCTGAGCTGAACCAGTCACTGTGTCCCGTGGTTTTAGAGAAACTCAGGCACATGATGTGACAGTCACATGTTTGGTTTTGCCCCTTTGGGTCGTGCCTGTTCTTCAATTCCATCCTTACTGCTGTCACGTAGCAGTTACCCTTCATAGCATCCTAACATTTTTGTTAGTGGCACTTAAAATGTTCTGCCTCAACTATACTATTTCTCTTTATTAGCCAACAGCTGTTAGATGTTTTAAAATAATTTTCACAGGGTTGGTGAAAGTGTGTCAGCTAATTACTTATAATTTTGCTTCAATTTTCCAATTTCTAGACCAACAGGATGTCCCTTTTCATAGATATGCCCAGATTGGTTTTAATGGCCTGAACACAGCTGGCTGTTACTGGTTTCCAGCTTTCCTTACCTGTATGGGTTCCGAAAAATAAATTTAAAAAACAGAATGAAATTGGGAACCTTTTAAAATTATCTGAAAAAGAAACCTTCAATATTCTTACTTTCATCCACCCTGGAAATGTACTAAAGTAGAGCATATTTGTAATAGGTATATCTCTAAAAGCTATGCCTTTTCTCCCCATCATTACAAAGTTTGGAAGCTTCAGCTGTTCTACCAAATTGCTCAGATGTTTTAGCCTTCATCAGCCTCAAAAGCCATTGGAGCTGATTCTGCTTTTTTGATATGCTAAATCAGAAATACAGGAAGATTTATTTATGTTGCTTTCCCCACACTGAAACAGGAATCGAACTGATTGTGGGTGGCTTAGAACTATTTTGTATATTTGAAATTTCAATTTGAGTTTTTATTTGCTGGTTGAGCCTTTTCTCCATAGAGAATATTAACAAAAGTAAGAGTTTGTTTGCAAGTAATATTTAGGGCCTAGAACATTCGCCAACTATTTTTTTATTATATTTTTATTATATCTGTACTAATAGGACAGTAACACTTGGGGGTTGTAGTACCATCATGTTAAATCCTATATAAAGCCATAAATGATCCACCAAAGAGGTCCAACCAGGCAATCATTTCCACTTTTGTACAAACCTTGAATGACAACATGAAATTAAAATGCTTAAATTACTTACAAGGTTCATATTTTCTTTCTCCCCCTCTTTGCACACAAGACTAAATACATACAACAGAGCATAACATTTCAAATAAGACATTCCCTAAATTAATTAGAGGCATTTTCCCATTGAAAATGGAAAACCCATACATATGTAAACTTGCCATCTGAGATGACACTCAGCAATGAAAGTATCACTAATTTAGAGAGGAATAATTGCTCCCACAAAGTATTATTTTCAGATTTGTGATTGATTTTTTCATGAGATGTACTTGGAATTTCTGCTTGCATGTTTAGCTAGGTGTAAACAGTGTTTTTTTCTTCCAACAACAGTGTCAAATATTCCTATTTGTAGTAACTTCTTTCAAGATTCTATTTTAATATATAATGTTAAGATAGTACATAAGCCAATGCTATGGATTTTTATGAGGTGTCTCTGCAAATGCACACATGCATTTTACTGTTAACACATTAGCACAACAAACAAATACCAAAGCATCTATGAGTTTAGAACAAATAGTTTTACTTGCAATAGTTTTCTTATCCTTGTAGAGATGAGCAAAAGTAAGGACTGCAGACTTTACTTCTAATTTCCTAGCAGTGTTTGGATCCAAGATTTGTATTCGAGAAAATCTTTGCTAAAAGTTTTGTGGTTAGCAAAACAATTAACTGTGTATTTTAACAGTGATCATCTTATATTTTGCTGTAAGACATTATACTAAATACTAAATGCATCTGCTCTCTTTCCTCAGAATTGCACTAAAGTCTTAATTAATGAGAAAATGGATGAAAAGTAAATAAATACTAAATCCTTTAATTAGAACCACTGTTTCTTGTAGTCCACAGAATAATAAAATTGAAGAAGCTGCTTTAAGAGAGTCTTTATTTTAACTTTAAGGTATCAAGAAGCCCCAAAAATCTTCATACTAGTTTGCTGAAGAAGAGCAATAATGTCTGCTCAACCTTGTGCATCTGAAAAGTAATCAGCCCTGGATAGTGGCAGAGCAACTTCAGTGAGCCCTGGCCTGAGAATCAATAGGCTGAATTCTCCTGGCCCTCTCCAAATTCTATTTCCAATTCTGCAGTAAGGATTAGTGTAGATTTATCCCCGATAGACAGATAAAACCAGCAGTATGTGCAGACTTACTGTTTAATAGACTGGATCTAAGGTATCAGTGGTTGCTGAAATGGACTGTCAGCTAATGTAGATAGGGAAAAGATGGGGAAAAGAGGAGCAAAATAAAAAGCAATATTGCCTTTGTCTTCAGATTCCAACCAGAAGATTTCTGCTTGGTTCCTGCCTTTATGTATGTGTTCTTCATATACTAAAAAGTTTAGCAAACTCTAATTGTAAGAGTAGTCCATATGAAGAACGCTTACAAATTTTAAATTTGGAAGGTTTATAATGAATCTGAAATATGTTTTTTATAATTTTTTTTCTTAACTGTAAACATTCTAATACAGATTTTCATTTGAGTCTTGGCAGCCATATCAATTAGGACATTAGTGCCCATTATTGCAAATGTATGTACTATTGTTTAGTGTTACTTACTATTACTTGGCATAAAAACCCCAACATTGGAATAAATTAAAACTGATGTTACGGGAGCAAGTGACCAAATATTCTGGAAACAATGGTGTAATCTTCAAATCATGAACACTGCTTTTACTTAAATGTGCCTACACAGTATTTTAAATTCTTTTATATTTAGCAGTAACAAGAGCATTATAAATCACATTTCTCTGGAGTACAACTCTTCGTACTAAAATATGATCTTTTTTGAGTCAGCAAAGCTGCATTTTAGGACTGCGTAGCCATAAATATTTTTTCTGCCTTTTTTTTTTTGGTAGGGGAGTTTATACAAATGAAAGTACTTTGTCTTTTGGTGGAATGAGATGCCTTTTATGGCATCTTTAAGTATATCACAGAATAATCAGAGAGAGCTTCCATGAGTTAATTAACATTGGACAAATGTGGAAAACAAGAATAAATTTTTTTTGTTTCTCCAACATATTTAAGGCTGTTCCATTCCTTGATCTTCAAGAAAGGACAAATAAGTTATTCCCCTCCTTTTTTTCCCCTCATTATCAGGGAAAAAAGTGAAATTTTAAAACAGTATTAGCAGTCATAATGGAATAATGGTTTTGTAACTGTTAGTAGAAAAAGCTGTCGTCAACAGGTTTCTCTAATATGCCTATGCCTCTGAAAACCATACAGGCTTCTAACTTGGTGGTATGAAGGCTTATGTAGTAAGTGTATTTACACAGTTTTTATGGCAGAAAATCAGTACAAAAATATTTTAAGGAAGAGAAAAGTGCAAAGATGCTTCATATGGTGAAAGAAATGATGGTTCATTATCCCTGTTCAGTTCTCCAGAGTTTGTACTGTTAAATAGCTTTCCATGGTCTTCTCCCTCATTCATGAATTTTTCAACCTAATCTATTCAATCATACTCCCTACAGAACATGCTAAATACTTTTTCTTAGCCTTGGAATTTTCTTTATATCCTTTGTAGCTTTATTTTATCTGTCTTGAGACCCAGGAAGGGAAATTTACTGTATGTGTATTTCATGGACTCAATCTATTTATACAGCGGTATAATAATGATTTATTTTATTTCCTATTTATTTCCCAATAGTTTCTAGGACTCAGTTTGTTCTGGCTGCTCACAAGTGGTATTTTTGTAGAACTACTTATCATAACTGAAGTATCTCATTCCTAAATGGTGAGACTTAGGCTTTGAGCCCATTATTGTGTGTGTAAACTTAAAATTGATGGAGTGGAGAGAGGGGTACTTTGTATTTAAATACATTCAATTTTCACATTGACGTTTTATTACTCAGCCACTGAGTAGTGCAAGGAGATACCACAGTTCTTCAGATTCTGTCTCTACTCTCCCAAATAATTCAAAATCATAGGCAAATTTTGTCACTGCTTTTCACAGCATTTTTCATATTGTGAACAATATAGATCTGTGGAAGTTCATGGGTGACCTTCACTGTGGGAGCACTGAGATCATTGTTATTCAATATTATCTTTTTTCTGTTTAGTAATGAGGACCATATCAAATGTTAACTCATACTTCTAAAGGTGATATTTTTAATGGGTTTCCCTTTTTCATACATTTGCTACAGTTCTAGGAAGGAACTGAAGACTTTTGATATGACTTTTAAAATCCTGACAACCCTTGCCTAGTATGCTGCTCATTTATGAGCACCCCAACTTTGTTTATTATGTGGACTATTAATTTCCTGACAGAAGTATCAGCCTTTTCAGCTACACTTAGTAAGTTAAACTTAGTCAGGCTTACAGAATCTTGGGAAAACAATTGTTTCATTTTACGTAGTAGTATATTATCTACTTTTTAGTCAGTTCCTTTAAAGCATGGGTAAAATACTCTCTAGTCCTGGCACCCATTTATTTACTACTGTTCTAGTTCTGTCTGTTCTGTAGCTGCACCTACTGATTCTTTATTTAGAAGGGATCATCAGCTAATGAGTCCTTCATAAAGGCTGGTGAATCCCTTTGAAACTCTTGAACTATAAACATACGAGCAGTTCACTTGTGCTTTTCCTCCACAGTAGTACATTTATCTGGATTGTCTGCTGGGTTCACACAAACTCCCTGGAAGGCTTCTTGCTTTGACATATTTTAATGAAGACATTTTTGATTTGATTTTATGCTTCATTTTATTTGTTCTCCAAACATGTTTGGGCCTGACTTTTATGTGTTTGCTTTTAACTTTTCAAAATTTAGAACAAGCTATTTGCTTGTTTGTTAGCTTCATGTAGATATGCAGTAAAGGACTCCTTCCCTGCATTTTTTGTACTTTGCCTTGATCATTAGCTAAACCACATTCCTTTGAGTTTTTGATTGTGTGTTCTCTGTTTCCTGTGTTGTTTTATACAGATCCTTAATTTCATCTGCAATAAATTTCTTTTTAATACCCCTTTCGTTTTTAATTTAACAGATTTATTTATTTCTATGTGGACTGTCTGTTCAAATTAGACAAAATAGCAATGAAACAGAGCTAAAATCAGAATGTGATATGAAACATCCTATGAAACAACACAACTAACAGTTAATAGAAATAGTTTTAAAGAACTAGGATAAGAGAATTGAACACACATGTAATACTTACATTTTTTGAAACATTTCACAAATTAATTTGGAAATTAACAGAAGCAATTATGTAGCTGGGGAATGGAGTATTTTTATTAGCTAACACTGGCAGTGTCCATGTATACTCTGTTCTTCATTATTTTACACATAAAATTTCAGATAAGCAAGGGGAGAAAAAGGTAACTTCAAATGACCAATTTTCCAATTGAAGTAGGAAAATAAGGTCAGTAGTTTCTACGCTATTTTCAGATCACCCAACTATGTGCCTTCTGTTTTTGAATCCAAATCACAGCATTCTCAAAGACAGTATGCTGTTAAGTAACAATTCAATTAAACAGGCAAACCATCTATCATCAGCACGGAGTGATTAAAATGTCCTTGTTATCAGCACTATCATCCATTAATTAAATGCAAGATCAGTTTCAACAGAGGAAAATCTGCAAAATGAGTTGCAGCAAATTTGATTAATCAACTCCTAATTAACAAAAGCTGACAGATTTATTTTTATTTTATCTTATTCTGTTTTGTTTTAAAAAAGGGAAATCAAAATCAGATACTATGTAAATACCTGAGGATGAAAATAATAGAAGACTGGTAATATCATGTTCACTATTCAGTTTTAAAAACTGTATTTGTCATCTTCTCTGTCTTGGCAGTATTGGCTTTTTCTAAACATTCTGTAGAAAGCTTGAGATGTGCACTTTGCCTGAGATTAAAAAAAACTGCTTTCTGAATTAAATCATATGGAAGTCGAAGATCAGGTTGTCTGAGAATAATATCCTAAAGAGGAACAGTAGTATCCAAAATCCAGAAGACTTTAAAGAGAGAAAAATTTTATGAGAACATCATCTTGAGATTTGCTCACCACTGCAACATACAGAACAAACCAAGGAAGGTGCGCATCCATTAGACATAACATCTAGGAAGGTGAACAAGGTGTCAGGAAAATGAACTTTTCCTTTCTTTACACCTACTCTGTCATGCCAGTCATGCACAAAGGAAAATATTGGGATGTGTAGAATAAGTTCTTTTCATATCTGTATGTAAGGACAGTAAAACCAAGAAAAAAGCACCCTGCCAGTTGCGAGGAAGACATTGAGAGAACCATCCAGGTTCATTGCCTAGGACTTTTAGGGCTCTCACAGAAGTGAAAGGTTACATGAATCAGTCTAAGTTAGCATTCGTGTCTGATTTACTTTTGAAATTTTCTCTTTTTCTCAACATCAGCAATTCAGTGAGGCCAGAGAAGTAATCTTAATCAATTCAAGTCCAATAGTTGAAGATTAGAATAGAACAAAAAATATCTCTATTTCCTTACACTTTTAAAGCCTCTTATTTGACCAAAATTGTTTTTGCCAGTCTTAAGATTTTATTTTCTTTGAAGACTAGAATTTTATCTCTATCCGGAGATATAGAAGTAAAACTACCAAAACATTTGCTAAATCAGCACTTGAAATGGGAATCTATCATCAACACATCAAATTTTGATCAAATGATAATGGTTAAGTACTGTCAGCTTTGTTACATGTTCCCTTATTTACACTTTTAGTCTTACATATGGGTGTCCTTTTCAAGATAATGAAAATCTAGTTTCAAAATCTTTGTCTTAATTCCAAGTTAGCCTTGAATGCTGAATTTAATTCAAATTGATAGGTGATGAGATGTGAGGGAGAGCAAAACAGTTCATTCAACCCAGCTACAACACTGGGTTGAGTGAACTGTATTACTAAGAAGACTTTTCTTGCTTTAAATAACAAAGGTTTTACCTGAAGAGTACTTCAAGCTTACATTCTTTAAAAACTTCATTAACTTCTTACAATACATTATTATTTAGAGGAAGACAGCTCTGTCTTCCATTTCAGATTACTTTCCACATTTGTGAACTTGTGCATAATTTTAATAAAATATATAAGTAAATCTATAATATATGCATCTTAGCTGAATATGCTTCCTGTTTATATAAGTACATTGTATTAATCTTGCATTTATTTAGTGTCTTAATGTCCAGGAATTTGATATGAAAATCCTGCAGGTATAAGCACTTGCAAATAGATCAAGTTTTACTTCCTAATTACATGCTCATTAATTAACCTCACTCTAAGAGCAACTGTATTCTACCTGAAATGATAATAATATACCAATTATTGAAAGCACTTGCATGGAAAAATATGTCTGTGTCTACAGATTGATGACAAAATGATGGGCTTTTACTTTTCAGTATGATCTGTAATGAGTAGCCAAAACAAATTTGCCTGTCTTGGATTTCTTGTGCTGGGTTTTCTTCTCCTTCCTTTCTCCATTCCTCTTTCTCTCCCTTTCTAACTATTATTTACAGTGTCAGATAGTTTCATTTCCTAACTGAAAATGATACTAAAAAGGAAAGTTGAACAAATTGCTCTGGCTTTGGTGGAAAGCAGATATACTTCACAACTTCATAATTATAGGGAGCTACCTTTACTGATGCAGAAAACTGTATTTTATGTGCTCACTGTCCTGCCTCCTCAGGAAGCAGGTGTGTCTTATGTAGTTGTCATGTGTGTCACTCTTAGTGCAGATCTCTCACTGTGAGCAGCATTTAATGTTAATCACAACATCTCCCTCTCCATTAGAGTAATTGTTTGTCTCTCCCTCCCTCCTGTGGCTGTTTATTATGCCTACAGTCTATCTACATAATTGTTATGGGTTGTAAATGAACATCTTCTCTCTTGGTAGCAATTATATGGGTAATTCTTTACCTTGGTTCCCTCACGCTTATGATCAGATGATACTTTTGATGAGGAAATCTTGCAAAAAGAAAAGAGAAAAATTTAAAAAAAAAAGGAAAAATATTTTTGATAAAACAAGTACATCAGATACTGTTTGGCTTTGGATGGTTGCTTGTGTCCAAGGAAGCCAGTTGGTCCTAGCTGCGGATCCTTCCTTGGCTTATTTCATTCCTTTAGGGAAATTGTTTTCATTAATGCCTATTTTCTCAGAGCCTGTTTAAACTTCCAGCTTCCTAACATTACTGGGATATGGTTTTATGTATATATATATTTTTTTTTTTTTTTAATATCACAGCTGTTTTTGAAAGAGACATTATTAACTAAGACAAAAAAATCTCCTCTTTGATATAATCACGGATTCAAATCCAACAAATTGAAAAGTCATAATTATAAAAAAAGCTATGGAACATGATATTATTGCCATTCATTAAATACTATATAAAGTCATATATTTGTTACATAAATGATCTCATCAGTGAGAAGTAAAAAAATAATTCATCCCCTTAGCTCTAAGTGTTTGCTAGCTGGCCTGTGAACAAAAGTCAGGGCTAAAGAAGAAAAAAAGCAATCAAAACACTCAGTAGTAGAGAAGGAAAAATCTCTGCACCTATGTACATACGGTTCTGTCAGAGTTTGCCAACACTCATAGTAATGTAATTAACTGTAGACAGAACCATGTAAGAAATAGGACCACAAATCAAGCAGAACTTTTGCTATAAAGCATATTCCAATAATTAACATTTTTGATTTTAACTAATCAGGCCAGAGAGAAAGAGAGAATCAGTTTATAAGTAATTTACCCATTACCTACTATATCATTTTAGAATAGATCCTTGTTTTCAAACTTTGTTTCAGCCAGCTCTGACTTGTTTTGATTCAAGAACTTTAGCCCAATACCTTGGGAATTTCCTTTACATCACTTCTCAGTACTGTCTATTGGTTTTCTCCAAAATCTGTCTCAGTATGAGCTTCAGACTTGTAGCTCCTTTATATGAGTTATTTAGTCTTACATAATATAAGAATATTGTTATGAATACTTTATTTTTATTATAATCCTATTATTCTGTATATGACAGTCCTGTGTGTCTGAAACTTCCCTCATCAAGATGCGCAGCTACCCTTGAAAGA
Source organism: Zonotrichia leucophrys gambelii (assembly GCF_028769735.1). Taxonomy (NCBI): domain Eukaryota; kingdom Metazoa; phylum Chordata; class Aves; order Passeriformes; family Passerellidae; genus Zonotrichia; species Zonotrichia leucophrys. The sequence goes on along the minus strand of NC_088175.1, from coordinate 37,342,657 downwards.
AGAAACAGTACCCCTCATTCCAGAAGTACTGATCTGACTGAATAATTCATCTTTCCAGAGTAATTTGATGATACCTTGAACAAAACACTCGCCAAACAACAGAAAAACCCCTCTGCTTCACACTAGTCAACTAAGCTTTTAAATGCTGAACCCTTCTAGTTTTTTGAATAAGCAAGTTCTCCCACAGCCAAGGATTTAAACCAATCCTTTTTTTTCTTAACATTAAATTTTTCCATTTCCATATGTATTCATGCGTGTATGTGAAAATATTTCCTTTTTACTTAAGCCCTTGCTTTATCCCTGACCTCTAAATGCAACATTTCTTCCTTTTACAAAGTGCACAGCTTTTCAATGACAAGAACTGATATCCCAAAATAAGTGAGTGACAGTGTAAAGAGATGGTGGAACAGGAAATGTGTACTCACTGTTGCAGTGTCTCTGAAGAAGTCATTAGTATATAGATTGTCAATCCCACATTACAGTACTTGAAAGCATATTGAACTAAATAAAATCTCAGTTTAGTAATGTACAGTGTAAAATTAAAATTTTAACCTGCATTTTAGCTCTATGTTCTCTATTAAATTTTTTTCACTTGCAAGAGTCCATAAAAATATAGAATTTAGTCTATATCTCTGCTATGGAAATATTTGCATTGTAATCTCTCATATCCCTGTTACATCCTGCAAAGTGACTAAAACTAGTTTGGGTTCACTGCCAAAGACATTTATAAATGAAGGTTTTTATTGAAAATTGCATGAGACTATTAATAGATCTATAAGAGAAGGAATTTATGACCATAATTAGAAATAAAACAATGTAAATTCTGATTGCCTCTATATTGCATTAAAAATCCCAGTTTTGCCCCCTTGATCTTGACAAAGCTTTTTCAAAAATGTTCAGTGGTATTAAAGGATTCATACTTCCAGTGTATGGGGGGGAAAAAACAGAAGGACAGTGGAAGGAAAGAAATAACCATACCCCAATTCTTCTTTACCAAAATCATACAATTTTTAAGGTTTGTAGAATGTAAGAGGTTGTCAGCATGAAATTATTTGCTGAATGTAATTTTACCCTTGTACATATTAATAGCCCAAGGACAGTGCTAAAACTGCATGTGTTCAGTCAAAATTTCAAATAAAAATTTTTCAAATCTGCTTTTCTGTTAAAAAAATTATATCAGAATGGCAATGGTTAGGAAGACCTGCAGGATTAAGATAGAATGAAAGCATGAATTTCAATTTTAAATTCAGGAATTAGGTGCTCTAAGGTGAGCTGCTTCTCATTGAGACATTAAATTGAGAAGCTTGATATAGTGCTGAAATGTTGGCCTCCTTAGCTTAGCAAGAATTTTCTTTTTTATTCACATATAACAATATAAGTATATGCAGTTATTTCCATTTGTAAAACTTACTTATATATCATTAATGACAGACACATAAAGCATTTATCACGTACCATAATAAATTTTCCACATATAGATATTAATTAAAAGTAATGTCTGCCTAAGGAACTTGTTAAATATTTTGAAGTCACGCCTGAAAGAAGACTCAGTGCAATGTGTTCATACTGCTATGTGTATTGGAACACACTGAGCTTTCTATAAAAATAGCTGTACAAAGTTATTAAAAGCAATGTGAATCAGATATCTAATTCCTCATGAAATACAAAAATTGAGAACAAAATATAATAATTACTTCTGTAGGTATTTTTGACTTTGTTTAAACTATTCTTGAGATAATTTTAAAAATAATTCTCTTTCAACCTATAAAGAGGAAAAAAAAATTTTACAAGTTCATATGGTTCTTCATTTACCAATTGGCAGAAATGTTTACCTTTTATCTTTATTTTACATAGTTTTATATTGAAAAAAAAAAACCAAAAAACGTGCCACAAGATAATCAGACACCTATTCAAAGGCTAAAAGAATTTGATTTATTCAGCCTGGAGAGGAGGAGGCTTCAGGGTAACCTTATTGTGACCTTCCAGAACCTAAAGGGGACCTATGCGACAGATGGGGAAAGACTGTTTACAGGAGCATCAAGGACAGGACAAGTGGGAATGGCTTTAACTGCAAGAGGTCAGCTTCAGATTAGATGTTAGAAATAATGTCTTTACTGTGAGGCACTGGAACAGTTATGGCTGTCCCCTCCCTGCAAATGTTCAAGGCTGGGTGGGATGGGGCCCTGAGCAACCTGCTCTAGTGAAAGCTGTCCCTGGCCATGGCAGGCTTTGGGTCTCTTCCAACCCAAGCCCTTCTGTGATCCTATAACATTTAAGTAAGTCCAAGCCATAAAACAGCAAGCTTACAACACTGTCTGCAGTCCTGCAGAGATTAGATGTCATTATCTACAAAATAACCTCCAGCAAAGTCTACCAGATCCTCATTTCCATAAAGGAAATTGTGTAGTACATTAAAGTTCATAAGAAAACTGCCACACAGAGACTCAGATGATGCCTATCAGACTGTCATTCCATACATTTTGTGAAGTTTACAAACATCTAGGCTTTAAACATGCATGGAAAATTTTATGAAACGGCACACAAATAGGACTTTAATGGAGATTCTCCATCCTCCTGCCCTGTGCTCTGTTCTAACAAGCCAATATGTTAACAATCTTGGCTCTGACAACTGTGCAAAACTGTTTAATATTCTTTTCATGTGGAAGCTGTTGTCTGATCATTAGTCATGTTTAGTTGCACCTGCAATTATTTTTTCATATATTTAATATGCCAATTTTATTGCAGTGACTGCTCTCAGGAGGTTTATAATAGTGATTAAAGCAATGTTAATTGTTGTGTTCATTTCAGGATTGCTTCAATGTCAATGTGATCAATGGTGATATTGGGAAATGTCAAAGTTTCCACAAGTTTAGAAAGCTTTAATTAGAACTTGCTACCTTTTTAAAAGTTTGGTTTCAAGAATTCAGACTCCATTTCTCTCCAGGCCTCCCCAAAATATCCTTTCATTAACATACAGTGGTTTGTTGCAGTGTAAAGAATTTCCAAACTTCACATATTGTACAGGTTTGTAGGTGAGCACATATGTCCAAGGACATTGTCTGTCCTTTCTGTTACCTTTAAATCTTCTATATTTCTTCAGAAATCTGCCTCTTTTCCCCTTGCAGGCTCCTTTAAAAAGAACTGATAACATTTGAGCGTAGTCAGCTGATACAGTAAAAGAATTGATCGTATTTGGAACTCAGGCATTTAGTGTTGAGGAAAAAAAAGATTGAGGGAAGAGTTGGCTGTGAGAAAGTATTAGTTTATACTGAGTGTTGAGTATTTCTTACAACATTGGGGCCTCAAAGGATTTTTTTTGTCTTTTTACTGAACGGTCCTCAAGCTTCTTGCCACCTGTGTAAGTCAGCACACTCTTTTAAAGAAAGAATCACTCAGACAGTCTAGATGATGGCTGCAGTATGTAATAGCTCAAAACTGGCATTTGAAAATGGAAACAAATATTCATGAACACTCTTGTTCCAGGCAGGCTGTGCAGAGACATTGTTCTATAGCATTTTATAATACTGTGCAACAGAGATGTCCCAGTTCACCGAGGACCTCTGCAATTTGTCCTACTCTGAAACTCGAGTGTCTGATGTATGGGGGTTTTGTGGTGGCAGTCTGAATTTTATTTCAGCTTCCAACAGGCAACCATTATGCTGTGGAATGACAGTCACGAGGACTTAGGAATTTCCTAAAAATCCACTGTCCATTGCCTTAGTTAAGGACTTCTTTTTGGAATTTGTGACTAGAGTAGGTCAATATTAACAGCAGATTAATGTTCTTTGAGATTGGGCAGTTAGAACGGAATGTGATGAGGACAATCTCACACACTATTTTTAACTCTGACCAGAGAAAAATAAAAACCTTGAAAGAAATGAATTTGTTAAATTGGTAGCATAGACAGCTTTATGCTCTGCACAGTGTAATAAGGGATAATTCTTAACAGTCTGTAGATAAAATGAAATTAATTATCCTAGTCATCTATTTAGGGAACCTGATGAGGATGTTTCAGTGGACCTGATTCAGTTTCTCTTTGTTTAGATTCTTCAAGGCACAGTTTGTCTGTTTAATTGACAAATTTCACTCAATTTGCGTCCATATGAGAACAGCATTTATTGAATTGATTATCCTTAAATGTCTTTCCCTGGAGAGGACTAAAGTCCCACAGATTCTTCGTTCCCATTAGCTTTTTCTCTCAGGCTAGCAAGTCAATGTGTCCAGTAAAGGACTGCCTTCTGCAGCTATGATGGCAATTTTATGGTCCATTTACAACAATCTTGCACGGCAACATTTTGGCTGCAGGGGTGGTTTCCAGAAGAAAATGTCAGCACTTCCCCTGTGTTCCATGGAGGCAGCACCAGGGGGAACCTGTAAGGGGCCAAGGCTGAGCCCAGCAGTGGTGGTGGTAGTGCCTGTGGGAAAAGTATCTAAGAAGGGGAAAAAATGCTGCACAACAGCAGCCAGGAGAGAGGAGGGGGAATGTGTGAAGGAAACAGCTCTGCAAACACCAAGGTCAGTGAAGAGGGAGGTGGAAAAGATGCCAGAGAAGAGATTCCTCTGCAGCCTGTGGGGAAGAGCATGGTGAGGCACCCCTGACAGTGTGTCAATGACATTGAGCCTGGAAAGAATGGAGAGGTGGAAAGAAAGTGGTTTAAGATTTGTTTTTACTTATTATTACCCTTTCATGATTTTTTTAGCAATAAATCAGATTCTCTGAGCTGAGTCTGTTTTGCCCAATCAGTGAGTGATCTCACTCTGTCCTTACCTCAGCTTCGAGCCTTTTGTTATGGTTTCTCTCCCCTGCCTGGTTTAGGTAGGGGAATGATAGAGTGAGTTAGTGTTACCTGACATCCAGCCAAGGTCACCCCAACACATGAAAAACAATATTTTATCTTTTCTTTAAATACTAAAGTGCATATTGGTTTAGAAAATGAAATTTTGTTGGTAGGTTAGCTGATGTAGATGGTTTGTCCAGGTAATTGGGACGTAAAAATCCACTAAGAATCAGGAGTGTTTGTTTTGTTTTCCCCTCCTAAATTTTTATATGGTTAAAATCAGATTGTATGAACTGGTTGCTTGAAAAGGCAGTGGAATGTAATCTTTCAGCCTATTGATTCCTCTTAGATTTTTATATCAACCAACTGTGCTGGATGTCTTGGAGACAAAGACTAGAAGGAGGAGAAGGGGATGAGTTGGAAGAATGAGAACAGGGTACAAACATGGACACGGTGGTTCAATGGGGGTGTGTATTTTGATTATGCAGACACTTCTTTCTTCATATACTTGCACACACAATGCATTAAAATTCTCTGGGAGCTAGGTGACAAGCTTATGGATATCTTATATCTTTGGCCAAACAATTGTGTGAAACGTAAGGAAAGGTACTAAGAAAGGTAGAGGCTGCAAAAAATGTCTCCAGGGTTCATTGTCCTTTTAGGGATCTTCACAGCACACATTGAGTTCTCCAAGTAAGGAATGTGCTAGTATTTCTTGCCAAAGGCAATTTTGAAAATTTTAATGGACTTTCAACATCTTTAAGTGCTTTTTTTTCTTGTTGCTTGTATGGCTGGGTTTTCTTTGTTTGTTTTGTTTTATTTGCTTTTTGGGTTCTTTTGTGGTTCTTTTTTCAAGTAAATTAAATAAATTTAACTCAACTTGTATATATTCTGAGAGAGTTGTTTCTGACAAAAAAAATGTCAATGTTATAGAGATCGTTCTGAATGTGAAGCTACCCTAATCTTTTGGGGCGTCCTTATTGTAAACTAATATAACAATTTTAAGGGAGAGAAGAAAATGTCACTATATTTCATGCTGAATATACACCTGTGTCCCTTCCCCTACAGGCTCACTGCAAACATGTTTTGAATTTAGGCTGTGTTCCCCTGGAGATGTGCTTCTGCTCCTCAGTTATCTCTTGTCTAAACTTCAGAATAGACCTTGACAGCTGACACAGAAGTATTTCTAGCTCTAAAGTACTGATGATTTAATATACGCAAATATGTGATGTAATTTGAACCTTACACTTTGTCAAAATTTATCTGATTGACAATTTTCTGAATAGATTCAGACACATTTCTTCCATGCAGATTCCCTAACTGAAGCCAGAAATTCATTCCCTCTGAGAAATGCTAAAACTGGATATTTATAATACAGCTTTATTGAAATCCCAGGCTAGTGTCAAGAAATTATTATTAAAAACCTAGGATAGGAGGCTCCCTTGGAAGTTTGGTTTGGATCAAACACAAACAAGTCTTTTTCTTCTAGTCTTGGAAAAGCTGGTCATCTGCTGTTTAGGCTTTTATATGAACTCATAATGTCAGAGTGTGCTCTTAGTCTGAGTAGAAATTCACTTAGCACAAGTAGAATAAATGTCTTCTGGAGGCTACAACACAAAACCAGGATGTACTCAGTTTCCTTTTAAGCTAAGCATTGGATATGGACTGTACAGAAACAATATGAAGAGGAAGAGTAGTAGAAGTTATTTACAAGCACTTACTTTTCTAAAACGAACCATCTTGACCCCTTTCTGCAGTTTGCAGTTCCTTCTCTCCTATTTTTCTGATTTCTTGCCTTCATAACAGAAAATATCACAAATACTCTAAGCTTAAAACTGTAACTGAACAGTAACTATATCAGCTAGTAACATTAATTATAGCAGTTTATCTATCCAATACAGCAAGTAAACAGTTAAGGAGGTTAAGGATTTTTAGCAATGACTCTAATATAATTCTTATTTATTTTCTCATAATTGAAAGAGTGAAACTACCCTTAATTGCAAGTCAGTGACTACCTTTAATTGCTCCGTTTTCCCCCCTCCTCTGGAAGAATGACTAATTTATTGTTGTCTTCACAGGTGCTTTTAGCAGGGAAATGTATCTCATTTGCCAGCTCTCTGAGGACTTTGAAGCAATGACAGTCAGCTGTCAAACCCAGCCTCTAAGGTGAGAGAGAAGTTACAGTTGCCTTCAGGCTCAGCCTCAGTTATTATGAAATTTGTGATGGTGGAGGTTGGAAGAAAGCATTAGATTTGTTTTTGATGAACTCAGTAACTACTTTACACTTCTGTGTTTCGTATTGTAATTGAGCTTTTATTTGGGCTTCTCAGGAAGCAGCAGTTCTAACATTCTGATCAAGTTCTGTATAAATACTTTATCTGAAATGAATATATATAGGTAGAGGATGTCATATTATGTATAGAAATCTCCTTGTTAGCTTGCTTAGGGAATGAATGAACTGCAGTTCTGGAACTTTGAAGTGAGTAGGGCTAGAGCTCCTGGGAGAAGATTATAAAATGTAGATAGCTCTCATGTCTCCTTGGACTTGCATCACTGCTTAACTGAAGGTACGCTTAAAGCATCTTCGACCTTCGGTAGTTCGTTAGGAAAATTAAAGAAGATATGGAAGTTCTATAGATATTAATTTATTTGGATAATCTTATTAAGTTTAGAAGGCAAAGAATTTGAAGAAATACTTTAGAAAAACTCTGACTGACCAAAGCCCTGCAGATGAAAGCTCTTAAGTTAGTGTAAAGTGTAAAAAGTGTACTTTACAAAATATATGGTTCCATAAAATGTGCAGGAGGTGTAAATGCATCCTTTGATAAAATAGAACAGTTTCCAACATAAAACAGACTTCAGAGTTAAATACTCTCAATAGTGCTAATTATTTTTAAAGTTACTTAATTTAAATGAATATCCAGTATTGGATATGAAACCCAATAACTGGCAAAAAAATGGACGATATCTGGAATAGAAAATGAAATTATAATCAGAAATATCAGGTATCACTTGCATAAAACTGGGACAAGGCCATCTATTCAATTATTAATTGTTTCTATCAGTCATAATCTTGTCTGGCTCTTAGCTGCTGTCTTCTGTGTTTTTTTCTTGCTACAGAACCCTCTATGATATAAAATCTATTGTCAGCATTTTATTTTATCATTGAGTTCCCTTGCCATCTCTCATTGCTAGATCCTCACAAGAAGATATCTGAAATTTTGATGAATCCCATTTCATTTCTGGCCTGTAAAATAATCTTTATAAGAAATTCAGTCTTCTTGCTCCTCATGGCTGTTTACTGTCCTCTCAAAATCAATTTACTCATCATATCAGGTAGCTGAGAATCATATGTAAATGTGAACAAATTGCTACAAAGGACATGCAGAAGTAATTTTATTTGTGTATGTGCCTTTTGAGTTTATATAGCAAATATTTTGATGGGTAATAAATTAGTTTGCAAAGAGCTTTCAGAAAAAAACAGCAGAAATGCAACATATTGTCACTGTTCAGCTGTTCTTTTGTTTTGATATTAGAAAAGAACATGAACAACATGCTCAGACTAATACCTGATCTTTGATTGCAATTGCTGCTATGTTGCTCAGTACTTCCAAATGTTTTAGCTTGCTTAGGAAATATCTATTTCCTATAAACAATGTATATATTCACACATAGTATATATTCAGCTGTGTTTGATAAGAACTTCTCATCTCTGCTTGAATAATGATTAATTTATAAAAAGGAAAAGCTAAAACTCAGGCGTTTTGAATACTTTCATAGTAAAGCACTGTAGTGTGCCCTAATTTCAAGTAAATCACCTCAGTAAGAGTCTACATACTGCCAAATATGTTCTTTTATTTCTCCCTAGCAGTAAGCATGAGTGTTAATTGTTCTGCATTTGATTTTTGATGGGTCCTTACCTAATTAACACTTAAAGAGCTTTTACAAACATAAAAAGATGTCCTTATGCAGAGACAGAAGATGACTCATTGCCATTTTTACATATCAGTACAAAGGCTTTGTAATAACAAAAAAATACATTTTCATATTCTTGTCTGACCTATCAAACATTGTGATTTGAATGCTTCATTCTTGGAACCTGATATAATGTTAATGTAAGATACATGGTTCTATTGTTCTGACTACTAATTAATCTTTATAATTATAGTATCTTTCAACAATAATCATGATGATAAGCTGCATAATAGCAGTTGAAAGGAAAGAAGTGCCTTCATCTGCACTTGAGATTGAAATGCTCTCACTTGATGGGCGCCGGTGAAAGAGAAATATCAATTTACAATAATGGACTTATTCTTATGAAGAGTGAAGTGTGACTTCACCACATCTTTTTTCTTGTTCTCTATCCAACTTTTTCAGTGAAAACATTAATGCCTTAATATGACAAATCAGCTGGAGAAGTTCTTTTAAATTGAATCCTTGACTTGTACTACATGACACTATTACTTTTCTTTCTGGAGAGAGAATAAGGGAAAAAAAGTCAGCATGTCAGTAAAAAGACTGTAAAAATGTCAGTAAAAAGACAGTACTAATGGTCATTCATAGATCCATTTAAAATAGCAAATCCTTTTTGTATCAACTACTGTGTAATCCTAGAAGACATCAGACTTTCTTAAGTGAATAGGTTTTTTTTCCTTTTTCTGATGACAAGTCTATTAATGGGGGTGTTCCTGTATATCTTTGGCAGATAGATCTGTCTCCACCTCTCCACATCATATTTAGTAATTTTCATATTTTTAAGCTCGTGTTATATTTGACTAGATTGGGACTTATTCCTTACCTGAGAAACATAATGAATGCAGATTTTGGCTGTTTAAGTCTTGCTGCATATCACAGCTGAAGCAAATACATGGAAGATTGTCTGGCATTTGCATAGTAACATAGTAAAGAAAGTGTGACATCTTTCCACTGTTAGAGGAAGATTAGGCACAGGGAAGGATTTGATACAGTGGTTTATGATGCTTTAGACTTGTTTGAGTAGGGCAATTAAATGTATTTTGACTGATGGAACTGAGACTGTTATATTTCATATAACTAATCAGGTAATATAGATAATGTATAACAATTTATACTTTTTAAGATGCATAAATCCCTATACTGTTTATAAGGAATTTGCAAGCTTGTGTGTATATTCATAAATATATACATGTATGTAATTGTGATCTTTGCTTTCTCCAGCCCTTAACTGATATCTATAGCAGTTGAAAATTTCTTTACGGATTGCATTTAATCTTCAGAGTTGTAAATGCTACTCAGGATGGGACAACAATTTAGGATGAATTGCAAACTCTGTAAAAGCACTAGATTTTCTGATTTGTGTTTTGTTTTATCCTCTACATAAGGCTGCTAAAAATGCCACCATTTTTCTTCTCACTCATTTAAAAAGTAGTTAAAGTTCTTGGCATAAGTTGTGCGACTGTTGATGTGTCTGTCTATGTTTAAATGATATTTTAGTGGTGTCAGGCACTAATACTGCACCCAAGGAAGTGAGAAGAGGGTAGGAGATAGACTTATGTAAACTGGAAAATAGTCGTTCCATTATCCCAGGCTGCTCAGGAAAAAAAATTAGACCTTCAGCACAGTGTACAAAACCAAATGCTCCACAAGAATTACCATTTTGCAGAAATTATCCATCTTTGCAAAGAGAAGTTTTCATGCTGCCTTCTGGCTTACTATTGTACACAGAGACCTAAGAATACATATTAGCAAGCAGTTGCACATAATAGGGCCTAAAAGTCTTTCATTTGTGGTTATTTATATAATCACAAATTTAAAGTGTTTAACTCCTATGGAATGAAATGGACTAAAGAGATGGAAAGGCAAAACACTAGATTTCAAAACACTATTTTAAAAAAGATGCTTTTATTAAATATTAGAAGTGAAAACTCCTTTGAATTTAAAACTTTAGTGTTTCATGTTGCCTTTTTTTCTGTTGAGCAAGGTTATTAATATCAGAGATAGAAAGCATTCTTTTCTTTTTATTAAACAACTTATTAATATCTTAATTAAAAAATGTTATCATATGACTGATTCTACTCACAGTTTGATAAAAAATTTTGGAGGTCATAATTTAAATATTTTTTATTTCTTACTGTTTCAGGATATTTCATTCTAATTGAGCCATGTTCTTACAAATATTCACACCCCCCACCACCTCCAACTCTCTGGTGATAGCTGAAGCTGCTCAGGCATCTTATTTCTCAATGACTCAGAGCAAACAAGTGGTCTGTGGCAGTCACACATTTGATGTGCAATAACTTATTTTGTCACAATAATTTGCTGTTTGTACTCACACAGGCTGCTGATAGTCTTTGTCTTAAAAAGCCCCAGAGAAAAAACAAGTAGTTTTTGAGTCCAGGTGTGATTTTTAGAAAATTACATATTTGGTGTTTTTCTATGGGTAATTATTTAACTATAAATTCCACAAGTATATATTCCATTTAAAAATTAAAAGACAACTAACTCTGCTGAGAAAATGAATATATATTTCAGTTATCCTGAAGCATCTGGGTCTTATTGTGTTTCCTACTTTGCATTGTGCTGTTTTGTTTTTGTTCCAGATTTTAAGCTACACTTATCTTTTATATGAAGGGGAGAGATAAACTGATATGGGAAGGAGCTTCATCTCTGTCATATTTTTATACTCAGACAGTGAAAAATACAATATTATGCTTTTAGGTATCATTCCTGGCCAAGGAGCATGCATTTTAATCCTAGTTGAGCTTGCCTTTTATTTCATGACTTCATCTTATTTTGGAAGCTGATTTGGAAAATGGTTGCTTTTCAAAACACATATAAGACAAATGTCAACAATTTTGCTATCACAACAGTTTAACATGTGTTCCTAATTAATTCTTAAGCAGATAATCAGCTACAAGTATGATGTGAAACCAGATGGCCTAAGATTTCCAGGATATCTGGCAGTAAAGAATGTTTCATTATAAATCCTGTGTTGAATCCAGGCCTGCTCTTGGGCATGAAGTGTGTGATATAATTGAAGGTGAACTAAATAACTTGGAAACATGAAAAATGGAGAAAAACAGGATTCATTTTTCAAAGCCTTTATTCTCAAGTAGGTTGCTCTTCACTTTTTCCCTTAGGTAAAGTATGAAATGAGTGTAAGGCTTTTATTCTATGCCAAAACTTTTTTACATATATTTTTCAAGACTGCTAAATATATCCTCAGTAATAATACTTTTCCAGATAATCTGCAAATATATCCAAAGATAGTATTTCTGCTTTTAAGAGTTAAGAAGCTGTACCCATCTGGCAAATCAAAGCACAACACAACTGGCAGCAAAACAATTATATAAATTTACTATAAATGAATATAAACATCTATTTGTTACTAGCTGGAAGAGAACTGAATAGGCAAGAATTATACTTTTTTATAGATTTCCTTTTCTCTCTCCTTTTACTATGAAAATACATCTGCATATTGAGAAAAAAAATCTTCAGATTTTATGGGAATTACTGACAAAAAATGAGCAGTGACTAAGAAAAACTTGTGAGAAATAGCTAAATAAAAGTGAAACACATATTGTTCCAGAGCAATACAGAACAAGTCTGAATGAATTCTTACTCTGCTTAACAAAAAAGAAAGGTGGAGTCATTGCTGATTTAACATTTAAAACAATTTCTTATGTTATACTGTCTTGAACTTAAAAGTCTGATCTAATATAACCTCTATAAATTTACTTCAGTTTACAGCAGTCAGATAACTAAAAATGCAGCAATATCAAACAGTTTTTAGCTTATGGATAAAGTCTCTCTTCATGTGGTTTATTGGAGGCAGAGGTCTTTAGTGCCAGTTATATTGGAGAGCAAATGAATAAAAAGAGATTAAGTGAATTTACTATAAAAATAAAATATAAATGAGCTATTGTTTATCAAATACATTATATTATTGTTACTTCTACAGTTCAGTTAACTCCATTTATTATTTAAACAAAATTACCTGTTTGCACATAATTTCAACATTAAGCATTACTAATATTCTGTCAGTCACAAAAGAATTAAAATAGAAACCCGACTATTCAAGAATGTGTAAGGTAAAAGACATATTTCAGTTCTCAAGAATCCCATGTTATGCTAAGAAAAGGCAAATTTATGCACCAAGAACTTGGTACCTCTAACATCATGGCTAATGCCTATTGAAAAGGCAGGAGTGTAGGTTCCTACAGCTTGAGTATGTGGACCTCAAACACTGTATTTAAGGAAAAGGACTCAAATGATTTCTCTTTTGATGCTAATTTTTTTACCAGATAAAATAAGAAGGATAGTCAATATTTAAGGAATTTGCTTCCTTGTGATTATTGCATTGGATTTAATCTCACAAATGTTGACGGTATAGTTCAAAACGAAAATCTGGAGTCTATGTGTAACTTGGAATTTGCAAAAGCTGAGGGGCTTTGAAGTCCTTAATTTCCTAAATGAATGTTTGAACGGCAGAACTTTCCCATATGAGGATAACTGTCCTAGAGGCCTGAATACTGACATAACAAAAATGCAGCCTGAAAACCACCCACATCCTGTTCTGTATCAAACTAAATGAGGCCAGCAGGTCAAGGGAGGTGGTTCTCTCCCTCTGTCCTTCTCATGAGACCCCGCCTGGAGCGCTGTGTCCAGCTCTGGGGCTCCCAACACAAGAAGGATGTGGATCTGCTGGAATGAGTGCAGAGGAGGCCCTGAAGATGATCTCAGGGCTGGAGCACCTCTCCCCTGGGGATAAGCTGAGAGAGCTGGGTGGGCTTGTTCAACCTGGAGAAGAGGAAGCTCTGGGGAAACCTCTTTGCGGCCTAACAGTCCTTAAGAGGGGCCTAGAAGTTTGCTAGAGTGACTTTTTACAAGGGCATGTCAGGGTGTGGGAGAATGGCTTCAAACTGAAGGAGGGCAGGTTTACTTTAGATGTTATGAAGAAATTCTTTACAGTGAGGGTGGTGAGGCATTGGAGCAGGCTGCCCACGAAGTTGTAGATGTCCCATTCCTGGAAGCAAATTAGAGCAGTGCTTGAAGAGTTCAGGCCTCTGGTTTAGGCATCTGACTCCGGGACCAGTCACCATCTGAGCAGACAGTTACCAAGTTCTAAAATGTGCCAAGTCCGTGTGTAGCACCAACGAAGAACAAAATGACATCTGTAGAAGAGGAATCTGTTTATTCTGAAGAAAAAATAAGAAAGAAACACTAACAGTTATCATGCTTCCAAAACTGAAAATGTCTACAGATGCAAAAAGGGACTGTCTCCTTCCTCAGTGCTTCTCCATGTAATATCTGGTTTTCAATGACAACAAGTTGAGTTAGTGTGTTTGCTAATATTGGTGCTGTTTGTAGGAGCATCCCAAATTCACCACATTAAATAAATGTTCAGCGTGGTGGTGGAAAGATCACTGCTTCTCAAGACATGGGTTAAGACCCCTTTTTACTCTGTGTGTAATGTGAAGAAAATGTAGGGTACTGGTTTCAGAAATATAGTCTCTGCAGTGTTTCAGCATCTCAAAATTTGACAGTGAAAATGCTTAGCTATTCATAAGTGGGTCAAACCAGTTGTTTTATCTGCCTGATATCTGACACTGGCCATTGCCAGATATTTCAGAGAAAAGCATAAATTGGAATGTGTAAAATACCTTCAGTAGTTGAATTAACAAAAATTGTAGAGTTTAAGTTTAAACAAAAAGAGGAATATTTAGTTACCAGTCAATAGGTAACCCACTTAAACAAGATACTGAATCTTATTTCTATGTTTTGCCATAAAACTTCTGACCACAATTAAATGCTATATCAACAATGCTAATTTCAAGAGAAGCTGTTTGTCATTTAATCTACTGATTTAAACACAGAGACAAATGATTTCCTGATTCCTTTTCTTGCATTCCTTCCTTTACTTTTAATCTGGGAAGAATCCCTTCATTGTATTGTCCCTTCATCACCAGCTGGACAAGGTGATTGTTCTGTTTTGCTCTGCACTGGTGCCATTTCACTTTGAATATTGTGTATAATTTTGGTCACTGTAATGTAAAAATGGTATTCAACTCTTAGAGACCATCCAAAGGAGGGCAATGGAGATGGTGAAGGGCCTTGAGGGGAAGCTGTGTGAGGAGCAACTGAGGTCACTTGGTCTGTCCAGCATGGAGGAGACTGAGGGGAGACCTCACTGCAGCCTGCAGTTCTCTCCTGAAGGGAAGAGGCGAGGCAGGTGCAGGTCTCTTCTCTCTGGTGACCAGTGACAGGAGCCAAGGGAATGGCCTGAAGCTGTGTTAGAGCAGGTTCAGGTTGGATATAAAAAAATATTTTTCACCTGGAGGTGACTGGGCCCTGGAAAAGGCTCCCCAGGGAGGTAATCATAGCACCAAGCCAGACAGAGTTCAGTAATTGTTCAGACAATGTACATGGTGTGATTCTTGGGATGACTAGTGCAGGGCTAGGATTGGAAAATCCTTGTGGGTCCCTTCCAATTCAGCATATTCTGGGACTCTATGTGATTCTTCTATGTTACTCATAGAAGATAAAATTATTTCTGGATTAAAGACCTATGGTGTTGATTTATAACTCATTTTGAACATCTGCAAAAGAAATTTTAAAATACTTTTAAAAAAAGTAATGCAGGGTGTTCATCCTAAATACATATTCATAGTATGGATAGCTAGGGATAGTAAGACTAGTTAACTGTTTAGCCATTGTTGGAGTAGAATTACCCTTTTTCACGTTTTCCAGAATCTTTCTGCCACCTTACCTTTTGCCTGTTTATATTCTGATGCCTCAGTATATACTCCAAATAAAGGTTTACCTTCATTACTTTATTAATTTATTTCTCAGTATACCTGAATGGTATGTTACATTGCTGACTACAGATACTTTTTTTATTTTATGATTTTTACAAGCTGCTACAGCTTTTCACACTATCAAGGCTCAAGCACTACCTTGGCAATAAATGCACCACCCTTCTGGAATGCTGCCACTGCAGTGAATTTGCTTCGCCTCAGTTCTGACAAAGATTTACAAGTACTTGACCTTTTCAGCTGAGAAAAAAACCTTCCATTTCTGAATGCTTTTGCACTTACGCTAATTTTAAATTCTGTTTTTTAACAGACTATGAAATTACATGACAGAAACTAATGACATTAGCAACATTGGGTTTGTACCAGATGATATCTAGACCTTGACTAACTGTAGAAATAGAGTATGATACTTGAAAAAAAAGTCAGAAATGAGCACGAACTTGTGCTTTCTGGACAAATATTAAAAAAAGGGACTCCAAGTAACTGTGACTGGAAATTATGCTCTGAATAAGTTCTAGAAATTTGTTACTTTTTTGGTAATAAATATACAAAACAGCCTTCATGATTGCAAATGCATGCTTCTGATACATAAATATTCTCCAAAGGGCTTGGATACACAATTGTGGGTTTTTTGTGAAAATTTACACAGTATTTGGTGTAGGGATTTTCTGATTATTTTTTGGCATGAGTGTGCAGACATCTCAGAGAGTGTATAATTATTCTCCTCCTCCTGGATTTGCTTAAATGCAGAATTATTAACAACAAAATGATTGCAGAGGGTTACTTTTGTTCCCAACTGCAACCAAGAAATTCACATAATTCCGGAAGGAAACTTTAGTCTTTGGTACCTCTGTAGCTGTAGAAAGCATATGGAAGGTAAAATTCATATCCATGATTGAAGTCAACACTGAGCACAGCCTCTGGTTGCTAGCAGTGTTACTCAGAGGAACAAGCAGAAGAGGTGCTGAGGAAAAATGCTGGAGTAGAGGCCCTCAAATTGTTTCTGCTGCAGCCACTGTTATCATCCACAAAGAGGAGCTGGAGACCCATGACAGTGGGGTGTATAAGGTGGTGTCTACTGCAGGATGCCCAAAGAAAAATGAGGAATGGCATTGTGGATATTAAAGTATTTTCTGCAGCTCCTCCTGTAACTGCAGTAGTGTTAATATCACATTATCCAAGTACAGATTAGCTTCCCATCCAGAGGGCATAAAGCCTTTTGAGGAAATCTGAGCTGGCTGCACTGGCAACAAGCCCACTCGTGGCAGTAACCTGACTTGAAGGAGTGTTTAAAGGATCATGATGGTTTAGAAATATTACAGCATGGATATACATCAAATCTGCAGTACAAAATAAAGTTTTTCATATAGTAGCCCTGTCTTCCATGGCAGCTAAATCAGCTCCTCAAACCCTAAGGGTGGGAGTAATTGTCTTCCTGTCCCTGAACTGGGCTCTGAATTTCTTCAGATATTCAGATAGAATATGAAATAATTCTATCAGAAATCTTTTAGTAAAGAGATTGCTCCTTTTTCAATAGGTGAATGGATTTTTCCTATTCTCTTTTCCTGACAAGAGAGGGAAGAAAAAATCTCTTGCCTCATATGAGACCTAATAAAATGATATCAGCCTTGTAACTTAGCTGGATCCTCTCATTTTCATCCTGCTTTCATACTCCATTTGTGTGGCTCTGTGGTAACCCCCAAAACACAGATTTTTGATGAGTAGAAAAGTGGATTTCAATTAGAAAGAATACTTTTTTTCCTTTCAAAACAATCCTTTTTCCATCTAATAAAAATTCATGTTATATTGATGTTCATATTATGATGATTTTATCTCCAATAACATGGGTTTCTAAATGGCTAGAGATTGCAAGTTTTGGAAAGAGCTGTCACGCTCTCTTATTTCCTTGCATTTCAGTGTCATTGTTATTCCAAGCTTTTGCTTGGTTAGCACACTGAATTTGAGCAAATGCTCCTAAGCACATTCAAACAGATTCACAGGCTAATGACAGTAACATATTACTCTTTAGTGGTACTTCTGTAGTTCAAGAACTAAAATTGTTTAGCCAACATTATATTAATTATAAACTCTGCAAAACTTGCTGAATATGAAACATGAGACTTTTCAGTAAAACCTACAAGTAGGCTGAGCATTATTTGCTTTTCTGTGGTGTTGTACATTAAGCTTGTAAATAGCACTGAGTAAGTCTATCCAGAAATGTGAGGAAAACAACATTTAAAATAAATTATAAATTAAAAAATTCAGAAAAATTACAGAAGCTCTTGGAAGCATCTGTTTGGATATTCTTGGTATCATTTCGTTATCTGGTTCTTGGAGAGTAAGTCATAAATTGGAGACCATATATTTGTTTACATCTAATATATATGAAATTATTTCATATGAAGTTATCTTCATCTGGGTGAAAAAAAGAAAAATTCTCCAAAGTTTCCTAAAATTCATGGCAAATAATTCACACCAGGATCTTTGTAAGTAACAGGCTCATTTCCTAGTACCTCCAAACCAGATTATTTAATTTTTGGGATGTAGCATTCACTCCTTGTTGTTCCTACATACCTTAGCTGTGAGTTACTACCAGATGCTTTATCTTTGCATTCTGCTACAGTTGTGTGAGAGTTTGTTTTGAATGAATTCTGTCTTCTGTCACTGCAGTTATAATTATCCTGTGTTCTCTCTTTTTTTTTTTTTTCTAAGAGTCTTAATTAAGTTATTTGGATGTAATTTTATCTCAGGCAGGTGCTTTCTTCAAAAAGAGGGGCTGTTTGTTTCATAAATATTCCAAATGTTTAGGAAAATTTGCAGCATCAATGAAATAGCTATAGAGAGACAAGAAAGAGAAGAGGGGTAAAAAACTGAAGGCAGAATACAGAAGAGGAAGGAGATGAAGGCAAGTCTGAGTGGAGGAAGATGCTAAGGAGAGGTTAAAATGGAAGGTTAAGGGGAAAACAGGACAGGGGAAGGGAAAGGAAAAGGGAAGAAGCTCAGTATTGACTTTCTAAAAATTCCTACATCACCTTAGTTTGATTTTATAAATATAAAACTATTAAAAATTTGTTGAACTCAGGTGGTATAAACTTAAGAAATAAACATACTGGCATTTTAAATGTTGTAAAGAATCTTAGTTTGGGGAATCCTACCTGGATTTTTAGCTATCTAAAACACATACAACATGAAGACCAATTTACAAACTTACCTTGCCTGACTTGGAGCTCAATATGCCAAAAATCTCATAGATTTTAGAAGCTAGATGAAGTATTTTATCATATTGGCTTAAAAACATATTAAGATAACATTTCACATCTGAAGTTTCTTGAAGAAATCATATCTGCAGTAACATAAGTTGGTCTCTAAAGAGGCAACATCCATTTGAAGAAGATGGACAGACAATCTCTTGCAAGATAAAACCTGCAGAAGGCAGAACCTATGGAAAAGGTCCAGACTGGTCTCAGCTCATGGAATGGTTTCATATAAACACCAAGGACACAGAGTGGAACCTGGGGAAGATAAAGTAGAGAACTTTGGTTTTAACTACCCTCTTTGAAGATGAGTTGAATGAGCCATCTCAGTCACAGGCTGAGAACATCAAACTCTGTGAGTATCCAAATTTGTTGGAAGCAAAACAGCTTATTTTTCCAAGGCTTAATTAGAATGTTGCATTTATGTATGATTTTCAATTGTTGATAGAGTACCTGGTAATTAAATATACATGTAAATAAACTCATGCCTAACTTTTTAAAATTTTCGTGGTGTTTCAGTCTCCAAAGACTCCTATTGCAGAAGCTTCCAGTCTGTGTCAGTGATCTGGTTGTAGTCTGCTGTGTTTCATTCCAGGGACAGCTGTATCCATGGCAGCTGTTGCATGGCTGTGCTTGGATTTGTGCTAGAAACAGTGTGGATAACACAGGGATGTTTTCATTATTGCTGAACAGTGCTTACACAGCCAAACTCTCTGCAGCTGTCCTTTCAGTGAGGACACCAGGAGGGGAGAGGACACAGCCAGGACAGCTGACCCCAGCTGGCCAAAAGGACATTCCATGACATAGGGTGCCATGTTCAGTGTGTAAAGTGGAAGGAGAAGGAGGGAGAAGGAAGGAAGGAGAAGGAAGGGAGGAGAAGGAAGGGAGGAGAAGGAAGGAAGGAGAAGGAAGGAGAAGGAAGGAGAAGGAAGGGAGGGAAGGGAGGGAAGGAGAAGGAAGGGAGAGAAGGGAGGGAAGGGAGGGAGGAAGGAAGGAAGGGAGGGAGGAAGGAAAGGAAGGAAAGGAAGGAAAGGAAGGAAGGCCTTAGAAACTTCATTGCTTGTCTTCCCAAGCAGTCATTACACATTCCAGGGGATGACTAAATGCTTGCCTGCCAATGGACGTGAATTAATTTCATAAATTGCTTTGCTTGTGTGTGTCTGTTTTCCTTTATGTATTAAATGATCTCAATGTCAGCTCATGAGTTTTCTCACTTTTATTCTTCTGATTCCTCTCTGGTTCTTTACCCCTGGCAGGGAGTGAGCAGGAGCTTACTTGTGGGCCAGAGTTAAACCACCATGACCAATTGCTTTTTCAGACAGCTATACACTTTAAAAATCATGTACAATGTTGGTTGGAAACCATCCAGGAGAAGCTGGTCCAATAATATGGAAAAAGTCACACCATTTTTTTCTCACAATATTTTTGTCTTTTATTTTTTTCTACTATTTTTTTATATCTACTAAAGCTTATAAGGAATTCCTCACTAAAAAATTTAAAAGCTTCCTTGCTTTTATTAAAACCACAAAAATTAGTCTCATTATAAGTATAAAGCTTCTATTTATATTACATTTTAGGCTGCTTGAAAAAGGAAAAAATAATTGCTGAGATAACACAGTAGATGATCTAGAAACAATTAGGATTTAAAAAAAGTTAATTAAATCTGTCCTGAGATTTCCGACATCGATGAGCATCTGTTGTCTGCTCAACCATTCTGGCTGAGCAAACATAGGTCTAAATTTCTTTGGAGTATTAATTGATTTGAGATTGTAAATTTTTACTATTCTTCTTTTCTCCTCCACTAGTTCTAACTTAAAAGACCCAAGCATAAGATGAGTCATTACAAAAAGTATAAACAAAAATTAGTTCCTCACCAATAGTAAAAAAAACTATCAGGTTCCTTGACTGAGAGCCAAATGAGTACTTAATAAGGCAATCCATGCCAGTCTTTTATTCTGTAGTGAATATCAGTGCACAGTAGTTTCTAACTTTCATCTGAAAACCAAATCTGTTTGTCTTCTTTCCAGCTGCATTGGCACCTAATCATGTCTGACAGTGAGAGCTGAGAAACACAAAATATCTCTGTACATCTGAGCTGAGGAGGCCCAACGCTGCCTCAGCCCATTACAGAAACAATGGTAGTATGTAAAGACTATCAGGGGACTTTACCAAATTTAGATCCAATTATCTGATCCTAGCAGTTGCATATTACCACTAATTAGATTGAAGCAAATACTGTACTGAGGGTCATGACATATGTGTCTTACTTAACATGCCTTTCCTAGCAAAGCTGAGAAGCCTGGGAAATGTACAGAATGAAGGAAGCAGTTTTGTCTTTAAGACAGGTAAATTCCAAAACCAGTGCTACAAAGAGCTGGACATGTGTCAAAATAACCACAGCCAAATTGCTTCAAAAGCAAAACTCTGCTAAAGATAAACACAAAAAATTCTAAATTGAATTAATATTGAGCTAATATTAGGAGAAAATTTTAATTCTCATATGGCTCATATCCCAGATGGTCTCATTACTTAATAAGATAACATTTAATAGCAGTAGGTTGTAGAAGGACAGATTTCAGATTAATTCATGGCTGGGTAGTACTTGGCAGGAAATTGGTTCCTCTTTTTTAGGCCTCAAAGACAGCACACTCCTTTAAAATCTGATGTTGCCATAGATGGCATTTCACACACTCAAGAGCAAAGTGGTCAAACTCAGTCAGCTTCCCATATGAATTTGTATCAGAGAAAAAAATCCCAGTTGCTACTAACTGACATCTTTACGGGCACTCCTAGGAAAAATGGAACCTATCCCTTTTGCAAAAGCAGCAAAGCTTCTTGAAGATAAAACTTGTGTTGACCAAGCCTAAGGCAAAGATAACAGTGAAACAGTGAAAAACAGTGATAACAGTAGACAACAGTGAAAAATTTTGTTGCACGGATGGCTGAGAATTAACTAATGCAGTGCAAAGATTATCCAAAAAGTAATTTATCCAGAAAGTCATAGTTAAATGTTTACAATTCAAAAGATTCATCAAAAGCTAAAGATGGCTGAAGGTGTTATTTGGTGTTTAGTCTGCCCTTCCAACAAAGTAAAGCTAAAATTAATGGTTTCATGGTCTGTAAAATGATCTGCATCTCTAAAAAAGGCAGGAAAATGGAACAGGCTGTAAAACATCGACATCCACTTGGTGAAGGATTTTGATGTCTTTTTTTTTGCCAATCCAGTGTTTTAGCAGTACCAAATTAATTTGATTGCTGGGAAAGCAATTAGTCAATTGATATTGAAAATTCCACTAGCAAATCTATTTCCTAATTTCCTCAATGAAAGATGCTTTCTTTCATGCAAATCACTGGACAGATAGCTGAGCACACTAGAAGCTATTTCCTTTTAATTCATGTTTATACTATATTAGTTTCAGATGGCTAAACAGGTAGTACAGTATTTTGAGCAGTCATTTGTGCATTTATGCATATGCTTAATTCTGTGTCCAACATAACATAAAATAGTGTGTATATTTTTGAGCTGCCTGGTATCTTGCTTTCTGATGCTTCTCCCTGTCTTTTAAACAGGAACTGCTGGTTCAGAGGAAAATGACACTTGCCCTTTTTATGTGGCTCTGAAGGAATTATAGTATATTCTGGCAGTAGCAAATGGTAAAAGAAAATCTTTCGTGTAAATTACAGATAAATTTGACAAGTACCATGGTTTGTTCATGGCAGAGCTATTGAATCTGCTTCACTGACAATTAGATGGACTTTTAAAAAATGTGTTTGATGTTTGAATTTGTTGTGAAAACTCATTCAATTTTTAATTTAAAACTAATTTTCATTTGGTAAAAGCTGGTAAAAATTACATGGTCAAATTAGTAAAATTATGTATAAGCCTATATAATTTTAATAATGAAATATGCACAGGAGGGAAAAAGCTACAGCTGGTGCAGATGAAATTTTCTATGCATCCTTTTTACTTGTTATTCATGCAGCAATGATTTACAATTGGGCCCACTGTGCTCAGTGATGCATTATTATGTCACCAACACATGGTTGCAGGAATGACAAACATATTTTGTGCAATGAATACATTGAACAAATTTGTTCTGTAGAAAACTAATAAAAACCACATCTATATGCCTGTGATAATCTGTGTAGTAGGGATATTTCAGCTTGTCCCTTGTACTTAAATTCTTAGTCTAGTATTATGTTGCTAGAAGATATATGTATATCCCTTCTTTTACAAGAAGACAATATTTTCTCAAAATATTTCCTTTCTACAAGAACACAATATTTCCTCACAAAACTAATAGATACGATATGAGCTAAATAAAAAAAAACATTACACTGTTTGACACTTCCTAGACTTTTAATGACAAGCACAATCAGACACTGCCCACACAACTTCCAATAATTTGTTTTTAGAGCTGCTGTTGTACACTAAAAGTGCAAGAAGGTACACATATATACCATGATCACCCTGCTTTAAATAACGATAAATAATCCATTTTCTGTGCAAACAATCCCAGGACGCCATGTATCAAAACCACCCCTAAAATCCAAGCTGTGCAATGTTGTGTACAAGTGACAGAGTTGGTTCTTGTACTTCTCTTCTCTGTATATCCACTCTTTCCAAATTACTGTCTGCAGCTTTCTCAACCACAACATATGGCTCTCAACCACAATATTGGGAATTCTGTCCCCAGTCCCAAATCAGCTACCATAAAACCTACAACACGAGCATTGTACTTCCACTTCTGTGGTTCTAGTGCCTTGCTGTGCCAAGGTCTCATGCTTATTGTAAGGAAAATAGATGGCTCACTGGCTTTGGACTCATGCTATCAACTCGAGGGCTGCCCCCTCAGTATGGCCATACCAGACTTGGTCAGAACTTGCTGAAAGACCTTTGTGCAGTGTAGGCATGTCCTAGTTAGGATCCTATCCTAATTTTAAGCAAGAAGCATTAAAGGCTAATAAGGATTTTCATAATGTAGATTGTTAAATGTTAAAGCTTCAAGGATGACCTGTCACTACAAGTCAGCTTCCAATTATCCAATTTTTACTATGTCAGCTTTTTATTTCCTTCAATCCTTTACTGATTTTTGTCCTTCAACCTCTTCATAAATCCAACTTTAGTCTTAGGATTCTTTTATTCTTTCTTTTTGTGCATACTAGATGGATTGGACCAGTAGGATTATGAAGCAGTAGTACAATGGTGGTCCCATTTAAAGGGTCTGTTGTGAGGACTGCATTCAGCAGTGCACTGGGGATGTGCTGGGTCATGCTAAAATAGAAGAATTGTCATTCTTGAATGTCATCCTGTTTTCTGCCTAGGCCTTTCTTTGGTTTTGCATTCTCTCTTCTAGTACCCATGTTGTACTTCCAGGTTTCATTATTCTTTCTTAATTTTAAGGCTCTTTGTATTAATACCCAAGGATCTCCTTTTTCTCTGTTTTCTCCTCCAATGTAAAATCTGCAGTCCAATGCTTCTTTCTAAGAAGATAAGTTTGAAAACTTTTCAAATTAAAAAGAGTCACATTTTATAATAATGTAGACACCTTATAAATGAAGCAAAACAGCTTTTATTGCAATTTACCAGGATGAATTAATTATGGAGAATCAGAATAGTATTATAAAACCCATTTTCCTGGGAGGACAGTACCCTGAGAGCAAAGTTTCAGATTTGTCATGTTAATTGCTTTTGATGTAAAAATATTGACTTTTAATTTTATGTGCATGCAATACTATGTTACTCTGTGCAGTGAAGATGGTGAAGTCTGGCACTTCTAGGAAATCCCTTACCCAAAAAGCAATAATCTGTGTGATGGAGTCCAAGCCTTTGATATAAAATTCTGTGGTATTTATGTCACCTACCTATAGATGAAAGTGTCATTCATCTATATATTTTTGAGGCAACATCATCACTAAAAGAACAATAAAGATATTTTTTTATAAACTTGTTTAGTATAAGACCAAAGAAAAAATCAAGAGCTGGCACTTAAAAGCACCATAATTTATTATAACAGTATCATAATTTATATCAGGAAGGATATGAAAGATTTATTACCAAAAATGGAGACCAACTTTTGAAATTAGAAACAAGTATGGGTTTAATTATGAATATATTATCTTTATGAAATTGAGTACTGTTTCTTACTTTAATGGGAAATTTAAGTTTTTCATTTTTTGATTCCTTACTTGGAGGCAGGTTTTTTTTTGTTTAAAAATAATTTTCAATCTCTTTTTGAAAATCTTGGAAAGGATTATATTCCAATCTTTACCCTAACAAGTGGTTATCTATTCTGTATGATTGAATAATTGATTATTACTTAATACTCCAATTTACCTCTTTGTTTCTGAATATCTGATAATTTCTAATTATCTGTTAATGTCTCTGTGAAGGAGAGGAGTCACTTTCCCAACGTTATTGAATAAAATTTGTGTATATGATATTTGTGAATGAAAAGACCTACAGGAAAAAAATAGTATTCTTAGAAACAGAATTACATAGAGAAAGTGCATTCATTTTTAAAAATTAAAATATTTTATAAACATTTTTAGATCAAATAGTTATAGCTTGTCTCTAACTGGGGTCATTATTGGATTGGGAACACTTCTTTTGATGTATTTATACAGGGTGTATTTAATATGATCCTTCCTCTGAATGCTAAACCTAGTTAGAGTCATAATATTAACCTGTAAATGGATTGATATCTTGAATTGTCAGTGGAGAGCCATTGAGAGTGTTTATTCTGTGATTTTTTTTAATCCTATTTTGAAATCACTTATAGGTCTATCATGTATAAATTGCTGAAGCAATTCAATTCTACAAAAAATTATCTGTACTATAAAAAATAATTTTTTTGTTTTACAACTACTTGCATTCAAATGACAGGTCCATGGATGTAGCTAATTAACTGAAATTGAGATGAAATCAAATATTAAAAAGTAGAATGAATCACAAGACAACTCCTACTCCTTCAAACACCTGCCCTATGTGTGCAATCCAGGTCTTGTGAAGGGGTCAGGAATAGTGGTGCCTTTGAAAGATTTCATGACTCTTATTCATGTTCTTTTGTTTAATAGCCTTCAGTCCTGGCTCAGTGTTGCAGGTGGGAATATTCATCATCATACCCTAAGTCATAGGACCTTTATCATGTCATAAATCAGAATAAAAATCATATGTACAGGGATAGGAATTGGCAATTTTGTGTAAATAATGAGAACTTAAGTTTATATTCACACAGCCAGTTAAACTCTAATTTGATGTGAAAACTTAGATCATACTTAGATTGACTTGCATAAAAAATATATTTTTCTATAGATTATGTACAGTACACAATGTTGTTGACAGCAGAATTGTTGCACTGCATGTTTTCTTCAACAAAAATTTAATCAGACATTAAGAACTCAGTTATCAGCTATGGAGAAACAGCTATCAGGTCTGTTAAATGCATCCTCTGTAGGTACTGGAGATTTCCTTAAAGCCTTAAAAAATCATTCATTTTGCTACACACATAGAGGTTCCTTCAAATACCTGTCAAGAATGTCAGTAAGCCAAGAAATACAGGAAATAATTACATATATCCTCTGAAATGATCTTAATAAACATTTCAGCTGAGGAAACAGAACAACAGTATTGAATAAAGGAATTGCATCTCAGTGTAAGAAAATTAAAACACAGTTATCACATTCCTATTAATAAACCTGAAGGCTTTCTAAGTTCATAAGTAACTGCAGTCAAATGGAACTGTTTTTTATCACTTGTCCTCATTTTTTTCTTTCCTTCTCTTTTGTCAGCTAGCCACCTTATGGAACAAAATGTACAATCAAATAACTGTTTTTAACTCAGCATACCTTTCTAACAGATTCAGAATTTTGGCTTGCTCAAACAAGCTTTGGTTTGTTCTTAATAAAAAAAAAGGTTTTTCAGAAATTCAGGGTAAGATGCTTAGCTCAAATATGGTCATTTTAGTTTACACCTGTCAAAGATTACAAAGGTACTTCAATTTTGAAAGTTTTGTTCTGGTTCTTGTAAAGTCATAGCTTGTGAGACTTATGTAGATCTACAGATAGATCTGTACGTAGTATAGTTCTGCATTACCTCCTCTGTTAGGGCTAACATCTAAAAAGTAGCTGGGAAAATATTTGCTCAGGGCATAGATGGTCACTAAACTGACAAAAATTCTTGGAATAACTGTGGATAAATTTTAATTTATTTTAAGAATAATTTTTAAAAAGATAATAAGGCATTGGGCTTAAGAATTTCTAAGAGGCACCAAAGTTATTCTCATTCCTTGTATTTTGCGTAGCGAAATATTTCCTGTGTAGTAATTTCACTACTGCACAAATAGTGAAATATTTTTTCTGAGCTGCCAGAAAAGGACTTAAGGCAGCAACACCAAGAGAGTCTCAATATCACCTGATATATTTGTCTGTCACTGGCCACACTGGAACAGTTTCATTGGCACACTTGTGTACGTGATTTGTCAGAAAGAAATTTCATCTACTTAAAAATACAGCAGGTGGAGACCCATTCTCCCTTATAAGATTTATCTTCTTGAGCACACAATTGCAAGATTCAAACTAATTTCAAAAATAGGGTTCTGTTTCAGACTTATCCCATTTCTGATTAGACTGGAAATACTGTAATACTGGATTACACCTTTGTTCTACAGTACTCTTTTGAGTGACAGTAAATGAAAATGAAGCAATGTATGATTCATTATATGAACTCTAATGAGACTTTCTCACCAAGTTCTGAAAACTTAACAAACTGCAAAGGATGGTAACTTTTCAGTGAAACCCTTATCAAAATTAGTTTCCTTGTGAGTAATGTGCAAAACTTTCTCTGGAGTTACAATTCAACAAATAATCTTCTTTGCTTCCTTTATTATTTGATTTTTTTTAAAGGTATATCACCAGTACTAACCTTATGTGGTGGTTTGACCAGGAAGAAGTGGGAATTCTGGGAAGCTGTGGTCAAACCAATGAAGGTTTTGAGTTTGAGACTGGCACCTGGTGTAGCCAGTGGGGTTTGGACACACCTCCGAGAATACACAGGGGTTAAAAGCAGGGCTCTGGCCATGGGAGGCTCTCTTGGGACGTCGCGGCGAAGAGGTCGGATCGCCCTCCCCTGTCCAGTCGCTGCTGCTGGGCGGGGGAGGGGCAGCCACGTGGTAGGCCCTGGGCCTGGACAGAGATGGGAGGTGAGGAGGCTTCGAGGATGGAAGGGTGGAAGATCCCAGGGAGTCAGCCCTCGGGCAGCCATTCCCCCCCAGGAGAGAGAGAGAGCCGGCGACACTGAATGTGATAGCAGCCGGCCCAGGAGGAGAAGCGGGGGGAAGAGTGCCCGGCCAGAGCGGCAGCGTGTGTGGGAGTGCCGCAGCTCCGGGACAGACAGAGACTGAAAGTTTTAACCCCTTTCTTTCATGATTGGGGCCTTTGCAAAAAATGCTAATCCTCCTCGAAGCTGAATAAGAAGGGAGATAAGAGATGAGATGAGACAAGGACCTGGCCCGAAGAACGTGGAGATGCTTGAATGGGGAGAGATGATTTGGAGTGGCCTTTTGGCTGGACTTTTCTTGTGGCCATGGACTCTGTTCCTGTGACACAGAGACTGCACTTAGGGGGAAGCAGTGGCTCAGAACCAGGAGGGTTCATCGTGAGGACCCCCCGGCCCCAGGGGGTTGGAAAAATATGGGGGGGACAGATGTCCCAAAGCAGAGACTGTGCCTTTTTGGAGTGAGACAAGGCATCCTTGAAAGACAACCCTAAAAGCAGCTCTGATCCATGCGCGGTGGTGAGAGCACTGGGCATGGAAGGAAGATGTCACAAGCGGCAAAAGGACTTTTTTCCGGGCGGTGCCGAAGTGACAGGGAAGCACACGAGGTTTCAGTGTGTTTCCAGGGGAAGCCTATAGAACAAGAAGGACTCCTTTCCTCTTCATGAACTGAAGTTTGAGTATACTAAAGTGTGGTGCCAGGCTGGGCAGTGATTTGAGAGAATGTATCGGATTAGGAAAGTCAGGTAGTGGGGAGGAGGAAAGTGGTTTTTGTAAGGTTTTCAATTTTTTTTTCTTTTCCTTATAGTTTTTCCCTATTTCCCTGCAGTTTAGGTAATAAAGTGTTCTTTATGTTTAAGCTAAAGCCTGTTTTGCTTATTCCTGGTCACATCTCACAGCAGACACCAGGGTGAGGGCATTTTCATGGGGGGGGCACTGGCTCTGTGCCAGGCTCAAACCATGACACCTTAATAACCAGATATCTGTAACAGTTTATTATGTCTCCAAGGAAGATCACTTTTATGACTCACAAATCTCAGCACTCTTTGATAACAATGTCATTCATGGTTAAGAATTATTAACTTTGGTTTTGTCTTGCATGTCAAAGAGCAGATTATTAGCCATGTACTTCAAGAAATTGAAAGAGGGGAGAATAAGGGAGGTGAAAAGTAGAGAGAGATATCATGAAAATTTACTATTTGAGACTAAAAATATTGGGCATTCAGAAAGCAGAATTCTCTGTCCTGAGAAATAAACCTTTCCTTCTGCATATGAAAAACTTCCTTCAGTTTCCATGCCTGTGTACTTGACCTGCACTGCTGGAGCATGCATCTCTAAATTAATTCCCATAAACCTTTTTGCTTCAGTTTCATAAATACACATTGTAGAACTTCTCTTTTGAGGGTAGGACAGAGGATGATTGTTGTCTGTAGTCATTTTTATCTTTCTAAATTTTGTTTAGTGAATTTTATCCACAAAACCATAGTACTCATTATACAAACTAATACAAAATACTCATAATACAAAATCAGAACACTGATAAAGGATTATATGCTAAGATGAAAAATTTCTTAAAGGAAAATTAAATCAAACAGGACTCCCTTTGTGTTTCTTATACTTGATATACCAAGAGCTGACACAGCTTAATTCTTGCTCATTTATATACTTGGATGAGTTTTCTTCAGAGACTGTAAGAAGTTTGAGTTGAACAATGAAATTTTGGTTTTGATAAGGCACAATAAAACAAAACAGTCTTTCAGTGAGTCTTGTTAGTTTTCTCAAGATGTTATAAAACTTTCCATCCTTGCCTTGTCTTTTGACATATTTTTTTGCTAAAGTTTGATCTATTATTTATATTAGTGGTCCCAAGTCTGTCTCTGCAAGAGAGAGGGCTGAGATTTCAGAGATGCCTTTGGAGACTAAAGTGCTTAAGAATTTTGACAGTGACAGAATGCCCCAGGGTCCCCACAGTTCTTACACAGAAAAAAGCCTGATACTGCAGTCAGTGAGGAGCTTCATACTTATCTATTCATTACACAGAGAGGACAGACAGCACATGTGTGCACTCATTGATTCTATGCTGGAGACCATGAAACTATTCAAAAATGTGGAAGTGCAATTTTCTTGTTTTACTCTCCTGATATTTGAAATGCATAACCAGTTGATTTTAGCTTGTCTTCCATTATTTCCTATTCCCTCCACATCTTTCTTATTAAATCAATTTATAAATGAGCTAATTCTCATTTATATATTTTTTTTTAAATTTTTATTTTTTAACTATCCATGCCATGGCCCTCATATCTTCCCCTCCAAGGTTTGTCTTCCTGTTTTTCCCCTGCTTTTGAAACATCTGTGAGCTTAGTTTTGGCATGTTTTGGTCCTCTGCAATGCAGCTGATTTCCTCACAGCCTATTTTTTGAAGACACTAAAACTTCCGATTTTCTAGTTTTTTCAATTGCATTTCATTTGATCCTATCTCTTTTCCAGAGTGTTTGTAAGCCTTTCTTTTTGGATTCGCAAGATTCCTTTTCCCTTCCCGAAAGGAAAGGAAATTTCCTTTTGGGAAGGGAAAAGGAATCTTGCAATTTCAATGGGGACCAATAGAGGAATTTTTGGTGCATGTCCCTGCCCTTGATGGCATGCCATGCCTTTTGTTGGCTTTGACTTAGGGAAAGATTTTTTTCTTTTTTTTTTTTTCTTTTTAAGTATCCATGCCATGTCCCTCATATCTTTCCCTCCAAGGTTTTTCTTCCTCCTTGACTTTTTCCCCTGCTTTTGCAACATCTGTGAGCTTAGTTTTGGCATGTTTTGGTCCTCTGCAATGCAGCTGATTTCCTCACAGCTTATTTTTTGAAGACACTAAAACTTCCAATTTTCTGGTTTTTTCAATTACATTTCATTTGATCCTATCTCCTTTCCAGAGTGTTTGTAAGCCTTTCTTTTTGGATTTGCAAGATTCCTTTTCCCTTCCTGAAAGGAAAATTAATTTATTAAAAAAACCCACATTCCTTCAGTATTCCCCATGAACATGTATTGTGACTGGGACACTAATTATGCAATATTTATAGTGAAAGACCTCAAATAAAGCTATAGCTCAGAGATAGCAACAACAGGTAGGGGAAGGAGGGAAACAGAAGCAGATTTCTAAAACCTCTAGATTCATAAAGAGCTCTCATGAGGTATGGCCAGTCCTGTGGGAGATGGAGAGAAAAGGCTCTGAAATGAGGGGAATTTCCTGTAACTGGCAACAGCATTAAAATAGGCAAGGAGGTGGGGAGGGGAAGGAAAATTCTTTTATGTATTGGTAGAAGGACTCAGTGTCAAGAAATTGATATATATCCCTGACACAATTTAGAATAAAAATGGGAGGGAAATATTAAAATACATATAAAGAAGAAATCAGTAGAAAAATCATAGACTGCATAAAAAGAAGAAAGATATAAATGGCTATGTAGCACACAGATATATGGATTCCAAATTCAAGGTATGAGAGCACTAGACTGAAGTCTACTACCTGTGTAATGTGCATGCTGCAGGCTTGTGTTTTTATGTGTTTGATGCCAGCAAGGAAAAGGAGAAACAGTTTTGAAAATGATGATTTGTGACTCATAAATGTTCATTATTATAATCTGTGAATCTAGATCACTAAATTGATCCTTTACCAGAATTTTCCAAATACCAAGGAGCAATTTTCAGAAAAAGTCTGATGACTTACATTTCAAATTTGTTCCTCCTCATAGGAATGTTATTTAACTTCAGCTCATGTGTCGGAAGATACCTCTCCAGCTCACAGAGGAAATCCTTGGCATCTTGAAGCTTTGAGGTAAGAAGTGGGATAGTGTTTAAAAGCCATTCAGTGGCCATGTCTTCTCTAGGAAGAGACAGAAATGCTTCAGTTTTACAAAATTGGATAGACTTTTCAGAATCTAGTTGAGCACTCATTCTTTTTTTTTTTCCAAAAACAGATATTAATATTTTTAAAACAATAAACATCAGCAAGATAAAATGCAAATGCAGTCTGGGAATATTTCCTCCCAAGACCTGTAAACTCAGTGAACAAAACATATGGAACAATAAAATAGTAAAATTCAGAATTCTTGACTAGGTACAAAGAGCAGACCCAAGAATGAGTCTCATGGTACCCACACAAAACTTCCTTAATCAAAGCATTTCAGTTTTAGTTAGAAGTATAAACTTCAGCTTCTAAATAAATATCTTCCTTTTATTTTTTTCACTCTATTCACTGTTCACTGTTTAGTCCACTCTTCATTGTTAAGGTAATTGAAAATTCAGTCATAATGTGCAACTTGATAATAAGTTTTAGATGAAACAATGGCTATAATTTCTGGTGAGGTCTTGTACTGTAAGTGACTTGAATGAAGTAAAAAGAGAAAGAGATTAGCTTTTCTAAGTGTTCAGTTGTCAGTGGTAAGTGTTTCACAAATCAAAATTGATATTAATATGTATTTTGAAAGACAGCAATAACTTTACTGTCATTTGTATATCAAATGTCTATTCATGACAAAGTCCTATGAACTGTGAAGATCACTTAATATCTGGATTTCGTGAACATTTTTGTTTAAAGACAGACAAGTGGAAATTTGTTCTACCAATTGTATCTGACAATTATACATGAAATTATGTAAACAGACATTACAGAATGCATCTCATTAATTATTCTGACATGCTCATCTACATTGTTTCAGCAAGTTGAGTGCAATCTTTCATGATAGTAACACAGTACTCACACACTAGAATTTAGATCCTTAGACAATCCAGGATATTTCAGTTGAAATTGGTGAGTTTCTTTTCCCACAATGTGCTGATTATCTGTGTGTTAAATGTGCCATTGGTAGATTGGTTTTTCATTGACCAGCAAAGGAAAGCTGAAGAAACTCTTGTAAACAGCTTTTGACATGAGAAGGTAGAACAAAGCATAAAACTTCTGAGAACACTTAAGATTCAAGTACATGAAAGCATTCTTACAGCAAGTGAAAAAAATACAAATTTAAAATACTCTCTACAAATTTTCATTGTATGGGTTTTTGCATCATATTTTGAAAATGAAATTTAAAAAAAAAGTTTTCAAAATATAAGATTTTTATGTACATACCCAAATATTAGTACCCAAATATTCTTTGCAGGGAATGAGAAGTTAAAAATCTAAATACACCTCCACATCAGCAAAATTTCTGTATTTAGAGGTTTCTTTTCAATAGCATTCACCACTGAATGGTGAATAACTGGATATGGAAACAGAATAATATTCTTTGTGGCTGGTGAGAAATTAATATACTCTCTCCAAACAGCCTCCAGCTCTTATAGTTGATCTATATTAAAGGTGCTTTTTACCCAGAACTGTGGCAGCAAGGATGTGAGCCTTCTCTGTATCAAGCTCATTAGAAATACAGAAAAGAATGATGCCCACCCTACAATTTATTTAAAATTTACATGTGCTGACTAAACTGTCTTTTGGAAATTAATCAAGATAATGGCTGGATGAAGGGTTAATCTAGTACAAAGCAAGACATACCATCAGCACTTTATCACTGGTTGACTACTGCATTTCTTTCTGTCCAACAGAATTATCAGTACCTCCATTCACCTGGTCCATTTAACTTTTTTGCCCAGCTCCTGAATAGGATACTTAAATGAGGTCATTATATGAAACATAAGATATTTGCTGATCAAATTTGATGTTGAGAAGCACACTCTTACATTATGTTTACCTTCATATTTATCTGTTCTTTTTTTTTTCATGGTAATTGCATCTATAATAACTGTACATGCTTAGATGTATCAATTTTAGATTTTAAAAGTCCTAATGAAAACACTTGTTTCATATCCTAAATAGAGGAAATCTAATTGGAGGAGCATCCTGTAGTAGCCTCAGTTCAAAAAAGAATGCTCTCCAAGGCTGTCCAGGAGCCAAACTGCCACAAAAGAAAGGGAGAACTGGCTTAGCATAAATTGTACATCCAAAAGTATATTTGAGTCTTCTTTCAGCATTTTTGGATCTGCAAGGGTTTTTTTTTTGCTTTTTCTAGGAAAATTTATGGGCTTGCTGTTACTTGTGTCCTTTTGAAAGAAATACATACTCATTTTGTCTGTTAATTTTTATTCTTGCCTATTTGAAGGTTCTTGTGACAATTCTCTCTATCTGACATTTTCCCATGCAAAATCAGATTTTTGTAGCCTTTGGTTTCGTTTCTCTAAGCCTGGTGTTGATAGAAATTTCTGGTGAAACATCACTGAATTTGATGATTCTCTCTTCATAAATAGATTCATTCAGTAGGATCCTTTTGGCAAATAGTTTATGCTTACAATTTGAATGTGATTGACATAGCTTTAAAAGAAAAGGAAAGAAGACTTTGCTATGGAAATAAGACATTTTCTTCTTTGGGCTCAATATATCTTGCAGGGAGAATAGGAATGAGCAAATTACTGTGGAATACTTTGGTTTATTATCACTTACAGAAAAAGGTATCTGGGAAAGACAGATGTGTTTCTGATCAGATTTTGAAAATGAAATGCTGCAAGAGGTGTCCTGGTTTCTTCTGTGGTAAAGTTAATTTCTCCTCAGTAGTTGTCATAGAGCTGTGTTTTGGATTTTGAAAGAAAATGCTGTTGAAAACACACTGATGTTTTGGGTTTTGCTAAGTCATGTTTATCCTAAGTAATTTTTCCCTTCTTTTTTTCCTATCTTTATTTTCCCTCTTTGTCTCATGCTCTGCCAAGTGAGGAGGTCCACAAAAAAAAAAAAACTGGGAGAGAGTATAGCCAGGAAGTGCGCTGGAAACTGACCAAAGGGTATTCCAAAATACAGAATGTCATGCCCAGTGAGTAAACTTGGGGAGCGGGGAAGTGTCACCCAGAAGTGAGGCTGATCTAGGTTCAGGAAGAGGGGTCTGGCATCATTCTGTGGGTGCTGAGCAACTGCATTGTGCATCACATGTTTTTTCTATTATTATTATAATTAATTTTATGATTAACCATTATTATTATATTTTACTTCATTTTCAATTATTAAACTGTTCTTATGGCAACATATAAATTTTGCTTTGATTCTGCTCCCCATTCCACTGTGGTCAGAGGGTTGTTGAGCAAGCACATGCGTGGTGTTTTATCTCCAGCTGGGCTTAAAATCATGACAAGAAAATGCTTGATATAAGGAACAATATGGATTTTCACCTTCTAAGCTATTAGAGCTGTGAGAATTATGCATGTATTTTTTGGAATGAAGTAGGACATGTGACCTCATGGTTAGAGCAGAAAGGCCACCAAGTGAGGGGTCCCAGAGAAGTCATGTTCAATCTGCAGGAATTTTGCCACCAAGTTCAGTAAGACAAAAATTTTGTTCTAGGAACAAGTCCTAAGATAACTTCTTTCTCTCTATATGATTTATGTGGCTGAGTTGAGTCCACATACTTGTCATGCAAGAGTATTTTTTTGGCTTAAAAATGATAGTTTTACACTCTACATTCTCCCATTGCAGAAGTAGAAAGGACAGCAATTTCGCTTTGAAATTAAAATAAGCAAGAACAGTTCTGTCATTCTGAAGGATAGCTGGTTTTTTACTTCCTTTGACAATAAACCTGAAATTCAAGTGATTTTAAATTCCCTAGTATGAAAACTAGGCACTGGACTCAAAGAAGTTGTTGATACATTTTTCTCTCAACAGAGCATCCAAATATGACAAGATATGTGGGACCTTTTCTAAGTCTCATGCATGCCTAAGAAAGGCCTGCCTGATATGTATATATGTACATACATAATATGTATCTCTATGTATCTCTGTTTGCTTCATCTTCCATCACTTACATTGAAAAATGAATGTTTATAACCTGTCCAGAGATATTTAAAAATGCCCTCACAGGAAATGTAAGATTGTATTCAATATTTAGCTGTCTATATTAAGCTAAGATTTCTAGGATTGGCTTTTCTGAAGTCCAAGAAAAATTATGCATGAACTGACTAACAGTTCATATATAGAACAATTTAGAAAAAATAACATAGTTTAGTATTTTTGCAAGTTATAAACATCTATTGCAATCATAATTACTATGAATGTCTAAATTTAGGTTTATACAACATTGAGTAGGATTATCAGAATAGGTTTATATTTCAATTGATGGTAAATTTGGGTGTAAGCTGCTTACCAGAGTAGAGTTATAATGAGATATATTCTGGAAAGATGCATACAGTCTTAGCACTAATAAATTCTATTTTCAGGCTTCCTATGCCAAAGAACAAACCAAACAGCTGCTATCCTGCAGTGATGTAAATAAGTAGCTTTCTGCTCCATATGAGGCCATTTTCCAAAGTCAGGATGTTTTTTTAGCTCATGATACAGAAAATATTTAGTGCTTATATGCACATACATAAGCTTGCCATGAAAAATGAAAGGAAAAAAAAATCCCACACTAGTTACCCACACAGTTTTGACAGTGAGGAACTGCAATCACATCCCCCTAGGTAAGTTTAATATAGAAATTTGCTGAACAGGAAGAAAATTGACAACTCTGTGAAAAAGATGGAAACAAAGACACCAAGTGATCAAGATAGATGGATAACTGACAGTGTGAGCAGCAAACAAGCAAGCACATTTTTATTGCTCAATAAGAAGTACTATTACCCTCAAGAATAAATACATAGAAGCCTGGCGCTGTATCAGAATAAGAAAGTATGGGATTCACTCATATGTGTTAAATGGAGTTATTACCAAATGCAAACAGGTTACCACACCTGCTCACAATAAAGCACTGATAAACAAGAAAGGAGGCTTGCAGGGTTTGTGGAGGGCAGATCTGTGACTTGGGTAAGGCTGAGATGACTATAAACCTACTAGGAACAGAGGTGCAGTACAGTAATCTGCCTCATCATGAGGAGAAAGACCTGGCCCTTTGGTGGAATGAGGAAAGGAGGCTTTCAGAAAGGTGAGTTTCAGGCTTTCTCTGCTGTAAATCTTTACATGTGGATGATTTTCTATCTCTCTGGGTGTCTGCAGTGATCTATTTATAGCTAAGGGAGAGAAAAGCTCTTTGAAGTTTAAGGAGAGGATTGGAAGCTTAGTCTCAGAAGTCTTTGAGGGGAAATGATGCCCAGTAGGTGAAATAGTTAAAAGCCCTTGCTTTTTATTATTATACTTTTATTTTAAACTTTTATGCAAAGAGTTTGGATTTCCTTATAATCTTTACTACCCAGGAAACTAGAATAAGAAGGAAGTTCTGAGACC
This sequence comes from Zonotrichia leucophrys gambelii, assembly GCF_028769735.1. Taxonomy (NCBI): domain Eukaryota; kingdom Metazoa; phylum Chordata; class Aves; order Passeriformes; family Passerellidae; genus Zonotrichia; species Zonotrichia leucophrys. The sequence goes on along the minus strand of NC_088175.1, from coordinate 37,305,323 downwards.
TGTCCTCATTTGGAGTTACGTGAGGCAGATTGATTCACACATCCTGGGGTAGCAGGCTCTGGAAGGCATTCTTCTGAGCCTGCTGGGGAAATTCAGTTGGTCTAGGAGCAGTAGAAGCAAGCAGGTCGTTGTTTTTTACGAAGTTCTTTAGAAATACACTTTTCTAGATGGAAATCAGCCCAAAGAAGAAAAGATGTATTTTGACTAGTGATCACTTCCATTTTATACATTACTACCAGATTTTGTGGGATTTCTTGCATTTTGATTGCGTCTCTGAGCTACCTCATAGCATTGTGTTAAATCAAAAAGGAAGAGTCTCTACACACAGTAAAAACTGATCATACATGGTCAGTTTGCATTGTTGGTGCAAACATCTGTAACAATTCTTGCACTCTCTTTGCTAAAATTTCATTATGAAATAAAGGATGAGGAGACAAAAGTTACTGATATCAATTAATTGGATGGTGGCTGATGTTCCTCAACTGTCTCAGCTGTACTATGAGTGCATGTGATTTTTGGTTTTTTCTTTTCTAGATTGCTAAATGCTCAAATCAAAAGATTTGTTGCCTTCAAATCTATTGTTCAGAGAGCAAATAAAAAAATACCCTTTTTATTTTTTCCATTTGTTCATTTGTTTGTTTTTTCCATTGATGTTCATAACATCACACAATAGAGACTACAGGATGCAAATATGTTCTTTTTGACCTAGTGCATGTTCTAAAGCAGAGCTGGACCCTTAATTTTACTACAATGCAAGGATAGTAAACTGATAAATTATACAGCAACAGGAGGAACATAGTAAGTTGTCTGAAGGGACAAATGAGACATGTTTATTTGATCTCCAGGGATGGATTCTTAGAACATCAGCTCATATCTGTTGGTGGTGTGTGAATGAAGTTATGGATTAATGCCTTATCTAGCAACTTAATGTTGTAAAGTTTGCACTTGGTGGAAGAGAAAATATCCATTTTCACTGACTCTATAGAAATGTTCCTTTCAGGCTCAGGAAAAGGCAAAAATATTACTTGAATTATTAAGAAGTTATTCAATACTGTTCCTTTAAATTCTCTCTTCTAATTTTCAGTGGATAATAAATAGAGAAATATTAAGTTTTTGGGGTTTTTTTAGATTTTGGGAGTCTGTGTGTATGATTTGAAAGAAAAACTTCTTTTTTTACCTAAACCTTATGTGGTCTAAAGAGCTATGCACGTAGGTAACATTGCTCATGGGGTTTTTTTAAGGGAGTGAGTAGTTGCTCAGCCAACTTTTGTTCAACCTTTGCAATGTTCAGGGTTTTCTCTCAGTCCCTGATCTGCAGGATTGCCAGATGTCTTCGTAATACAGGACCCGAGTTATTGCAATGTGCAATCATGAGTCGCTGTCCCCTGGTGACTCACATTCCCTCATTTAAGCGCTTGGAGAGACCAAATCCTACCATGGAGATACTCACACTTACACCAGGACCATTTATTTATCAGAGCAGTACAAAAGCGTCTTTCACCTTTGGGACCTATTGGCCAAGAAACAAATTTGACAATGAAACTCTATTTGCTGAAAAAAAGAAGTGAGCCTTTATTAAAGACAGATATTAGAAACACCAAATAGTATGAAAATAGAATGTTACCAGTATGAGTATCAGGAGAAATGCAAGAAAAGATGGTGGTAAAAATAATAAGCAGTATGTGAAATATCCGAATGTCAGCATCTACAATAAAAAATCATAAAGACTTTGCTATATATTGCAATAGTTACCATATTGCAACTAATACAAGTTTTCATCTATTGGCTGGCTATTCCCTTCTACTCTGAAGTAATATTAATAGTGAATGCACTGCAGACTTCTCTGGATTTTCTTAGGAAAAATCCCTCACCAAACTATTTCAAAATACCATTATTTTATTTATTTATTTATTTATTTATATAAATTTTGGGTAGCAACCAATGCACTAATTCCTTATCTTGACTTAGACAAACATCATTAGGACCTGAATTACTAGTTAAAATAGTATAGAAAAAAGTTTGTGCATTCATGGTCAAGTAGTTTAACTTTAAAAAAAAAATTAAATTCTTGATCAGATATTACATTAAGATTTGTTTTTTTTTAATAATCGGAAAAGATTAAACTCTTTTTGGGCTGTTTTTTAATTATTTAGATTTTTTTAGCTACATTCCAATCAAATATCATAAAGAAAGTATAGAGAGCCCTTAATAACTGATCACTTTATGAAAAGTAATTCTGTCACTATCAACCCTAAGTCACATAAATTTGGAGGACTTCAGAGATTAATAAGCTGTCTGACAATATCTGTGAGTAAATTCCTAATACTAAAGCACTATATTGGTAATGTTAGTCAACATGAGAATGTTTAACTACTTGTGGACTAACTGACATCTTACACAGTGGAAACAGAGGATTTTTCTCTCCCCAAAGGCTATTTCTTTTTTCAGTAATGCCTAAAAAGCACATTCATTTTCTAAGACATTTTTTCTAGTTTCATTGATATCCTGTTATAAAGTGGGATCACTAATCAGATGTACCAGGACCCTTACCTTCTTAGACAAATTTTGATAATGGTGGATTTTTAGGGGTTGAATTTAGAACAAATAATAAGGTCTTAGTTAGGTTGTTTTAAATAATTCATTGCCGAAAAGAGAAACCACTAAGCTCATGAGTGCGCTGAGAAAAAAACTGGTTTCTTATCGCTGGTTTCTTATTTCTTAAAATAAGTTCTTATCTTAAACTGGATCCTTATCATTTTTTACCTGGAGAGTACCTGAAGAGTCGCTGGAATTAACATAATTAATGGCTAAGAAGTGAAAATAGCACTGTTGATTTCCACAGGTCATTTTTATTAGCAATGTCATGATTTTTGAAAAGCATCACCACAAAGAGAAATCAAAGATGCACTAATATTTATAATGATGCATTAAACTGAAAATGCTAAATTAAGAAGACTCAGATCACTTACATTCTCTCCGCCTCACAATTGGTCCTGCAGTGCACCTTATGTACAGAACAGTGCCCAGGTCTCAGTCATTCATCCTCTTGTTCTACCAGTTAAGCCTTTGAAGCTAGTTTGTGTCATTAAAGTGGATCAGAGCTATGTCCACAAAATTAGGGATAGGCTGCATGGCAATTACAGCAGCTGAGATTTTAGGAAGCTCTTCATGCTCATCCTTTATTTACTAATTATTGTAGTTTAACTGGTAGAGTACAATCCTACCCCATGACAGAACAGAAGATGAGACTTACTCTGAAATAGACTCCAGTCTTCGCTAAAGCTTGCACTTGGCTGTGAAGAGACTGTCAAAACTTGAGACTTCCTGGACTGAAATTCAAGATGCAAGTTATCCTTCTGCCATTCATTTGAAATTCCATGAAGACGAAGGATGTGATTCCTGTTACTCTTACCATCTTGCCAAAGGTTTCTTGTTTCTTTGAAGGTCCAGAGTAATAAGCCATCTGAAAAAGAGCTTGCATGTTTGTTTCCAGAGCTCAGTGAAATGAATCAAACTGGTTGCTAGGTCACATATGTTATGGGATCAAAACAGTAATCAGGATTTTTTTTGGTGGTTTTTTTTTTTTTTTTTTTTTTTTTGGGTTTTTTTTTGGTTTTTTTTTTTTTTTTTTTTTTTTTTTAATGTAGTAGGTTGGTAGAAAGCAAAGAGATTAAGTATGCTGAAAATGCTGTTTTAAAAACCTTCCTGTCTGGTTTACAGAGGACTTGCTTAATCTAAAGGTTCTAGAGCAGCAGATGTGTTTCTAATTACATTCTTGAAATGAAATTCTGTTATTCAGAGTCTGCAGCACAGGAAATATCCTTCAGCAAAGGGCAACAGCTGCAAAACAAAGAGATGAGCTTTAAACATTTATCCAGTGATTGGCAGGTTTTTTGCCCCCTTAGGCCTTATAAAGTTTATATTTATTCATGTAAAATGTAAAAGAGGTTTTTTAGCTGCTTTAAAATACTCTAAGCCATTTTGCCTATTCATGTAGTAAGTGGCCTGAAATGAAAGAAGACAGTGAGTACCTGCAGTACAAGCTGTTGTGATTTAAATGAACAGTGTGTTTTCAGGTAATAAATGCCTCAGTCACCCAAACACTCCTGAAAACAATGATATGCTGACATTTTTCATCTGAAGAGATTCAATGTTTCTGTATAGACAGTCTAACTTTTTAAATCCATAGTGCTCATTGATTTTGAACAAAGGCAACAAAAATATTAATAAAATTAGAGACTAGCCCAAAAATTATACCCAGCAAATTTACATGTGTGACTGGTTGTGTAACCAAGAGAATTTTTTTTTTGCAAAAGATATTCCTTGGTCATTGTAATAAATTTTCCCTGCCAGTTTGAGAAATAAAGGGTTTCCTGTATCAAACAAAACTCAATTTGCTTATGATTTCTGCTCACTGCTTCATGGCCTCTGTTTTACTTTCTTTTATGGTGTTTTGTGAAAGGGAAAGAAATATATCTATGTGAAGAAAATATTCTCTTTTTCTATCATTAGAATGAATAGATGTTGAACTAATTCCTGCAAGAACCAGGTTTTCACTTGTGTTCTCTGGAATGTCATATGGGATTGTTTAAAATACTATTTGCTTTTACTTGGGAAAGTTAAGTATTGTAAACCCAGACCATGGTGATAATACAGGCTGTTAAAACACAGATTATGTAGACTCTGATATAATTTATAATAACACTTCATTGAAGATTTGTGGCAGAAAAGGTACTCGTATTATAATATTATTATTAACTCTATTGAAGCAGATGATTTTTTTTCATAAATATTTCTCTCCCCCAACTCTGTCACCACAGAGCTCAAAAGAAAGGGAGCTTTTTGAGACTGTGGTAAGGCAGAAATTTGTAAGGCACAGAAGCTGTATTTTCAATATTTGCAAAATTAATTTAGTTACATATGTTTTATACTGGTATAACTTTCATAGCAGCAATATCTTGTCTTAGGAATTTTCTGTTTGAATGGTTTATTAAACTTATTATACACATATGTGTGACATATACTTCCTAGATTTTCCTAAATACATATTATTGATGATTCAATGGCTATAAGACACAGGGAGATCACATGATTTTCTCATGCATGTCTTCTGCCAGGAAAGGACCACATTTGTATCTTTTGTACAGAATTCCTCCCCCTTGGAACTTTATTTTTGCTCTGCCAACACAGGATTAGAAATGTAGGACTATTAAAATAAGTACATAAGAGATTTGTGATTTCTGCTTCACTGGACTAAAATTATATATTGCACAATCCATTTTTTGTGAAGCAGATAAAGAATATCAACTAGTTTTATTGCTGGGAAAAAATGCAGTGATCAAGTGAAACCAAAATTATTAGTTCCTTTTTAAATGTAGTATATAGTGTCTGAATACCAAAAATACCCCTGAAAACGATTCACTTAATAAGGAAGCCTGAGGAACAGATGTTGCCATTGTTTTGCAAAAAATCATAAGGAAATGGAAGAGTCAAAGTTGAAAATAGTGTAGAAAGGATGTATGCATATTCTTCTGTAAAACTCATAATTTAAAAAAGGATACTTTCGCAGTATTTAACTTCAAAATTTAATTTTCTGCCTTCATAGCATTATACTGACACTAAATTTTAGGAGAGGATGTTGGACAAAAGCATGATACTGGAGAGAAACAAATAAAATACTGTCTTTAAAGAGAATGTTGATATCAGTGATGCTTTGCACAAAGTGTTCAGGGGAGTCACTGGTGAATAGCTGGACTGGACACAAACTGCAGCCCAAAGCACTGCTCCCCTATTCCTCTTCCTGCACCCCAGGCTCCTGGGTCACAGATCTTGCCAGTGAAACCAATGCAGAGAAGGTGTTCAGTAACTCTGCCTTCTCTGCATCCTCTCTCTGACACCAGATCCCTGCTCCATTTATTAATTTTCCTTAGTTTTCCTTTTGATACTGGTGTATTTGAAGAAACCCTTCTGGCTGTCCTTGACAGCCTTGGCCAGATTTAATTCTAAATGAGTCTTTGTTTTCTTGTCTTATTTCTACTTTGAAAACGTCTCTATATTAATTCCAAGTTGCCTGTCCCTCCTCCCACCTTCTTTGTATCTCCTGCTTGTGTTTGAGTAATGATGGGAGTGTTTCTTTTCATCAAAACAGGTGTCTCTTCTTGTTTTCCAATATCATGGAATTAAAAACTCCTATGTTGGCTCAAATTTAAAGATAACCTAGAAATAAATATCTGCCCTAGAAATAAATATCTGGAGGCAGCAAAACAGAATTCTTTAAGACAGAGCTATTACCAACGTAAAAATTTATAGAATTATACACTCCTTTCCCTCAAAAGAGTTCAGACTTTTATTGGCCACACTATCACAGGTGAAATTTAGTACTTAATTTTGAAGGCAGAGACTCACAGTATATTTGGAAATATTTCTCCTCTTGTCAACATATATAATATTATTATGTATATTAAATCAGAGCCAGTACATATACAGCACATATACAGTGTTCCCATCCTGCTGATTCTTTCTTCAGAAGTCACTTTAAATTATAAGGATGCATATTAAATTATACTCTCTTTGTTGCCTTATTAAATGCCACAAATTCCTGTAATGTTTTGCAGTGGTGATTTGTATTATTAAATTCAAACAGAAAAAAAAATGCTCTTTTCTGCATAAAAATCTGTTAATTTAGTTATTATATTATCTGTTTGGCCAATGCCCATAAATGTTTATGTTTTGTTGCAGTCACCAAAAGATTTTTTTTTTTGAGATGTCACCAGCTGCCATTTATCCTCAAGACATCTTTTTTCACCTCTATACTAAGAGAGAAGTGTCAGTGCACAAAAATCATCAGTGAGTATCATTAGTGTATTTGGGTTTTTATGAAGTTTCTGCTCAGATCACCTCTGACTAACTAAAATACCATCAGCCATCTGAATAGCAACAGCCAGAAAGTTGTGTAATCATAAGTCCTTATGTGGCAGATGAGTAATTTTGGTGACAATAGGCAGAAAATATTAGATGTAACTATGGTAATTTTAGGCTAGTTTAATGGGGTAACTAGAAATATTTTGAAAAATTACACTTGTTTTCTTTAAGGAGAAGTTTCTTCTGAAGATCTAAGACTCTTTTGCCTTTTTTGCTTTGGTTAATTCAAAAATGGAGTTTTATTAAAAGGTGTGCATTTATACATTGTAAACCAAAAATATTTTCCCATTATAGTGCAAATCCAAATAAAAAAAATCATGACTTTGAGTAAGGATGAGAAACTGCTGATTAAAAAATGTAATAAAAGAAAAAGCTTGCCCCTTTCCACTGTCTCATCCCTGGGAATTCTGAAGAGGTTGCAGAGGGCAAGAACAGAAAGAGAATATTCAACATCAGTATTAAAGTGTGATATTAATGTAAGCAAGTTCTCTAGAGTAATGATGATCTCACACATGATTTATAAAGCATTTTTCATCCCTATATCTCCTGTATTGCTCCTTTTTATGAGGAAAAGAACAAGAACATAATCTTCAAATGACATATAGTGAAAGGATACAAAACAGTAGTAGCAAAAAATAGTAGCTGTAAATCTTACAGCCTGTGAGCACAATTCTTTTCTTTAAAAGAGAAATTAGAAGTTGAAAAAAGAAACTTTAGATTTGTGATAACTGTGGGTCCTATATTTCCCCAAACTCTCCTGAAGTGCATCTACATTTTGTTTACTTTGTTCTGTGTTCTGGTAACAAATATTCCTTCTACTTGCTCTTTCACAGTGCCATTAAATATTCTTATTTAATATTTTTGCACCAGATTTAATTGAACATAGTGGTAATTAATACCATAAAATTAAAAATGCTCTATAGACTCAAAGTGGCAATCAGTGCAACTGTGATGTAACATAAGCAAATCATCATATTTTCCTTAGGTTCAATGTCTCAAAAAATATTTCCATTTATGGGTTGCTGGGCCATTGAAGTTTGGAAGAAAATAAAAAGTCATCACTAGTTGCAGACAAAGGCAAGAAAAGCTTCTTTTTTTCAAGGCAGATTCCCATCTTACACTTTGGAACAATTACCTACTCAACTTCCATTTTATCTCTTTCAATTGCTTCAGGAATCCACAGATGTCCATTATTCTAGCTATCTCTCAGTAGTCTGGAAGATTACATCTTTTATTTTTCTCTTCTTAGGGTATAGACCAATATATATAATTTTTGGGTGTGTCCATGCAATTATTCAGCCTGCATGGGAAAATTGGAGAATGCTAAGTCTCAGTAATCTCTTTGTAGCTCTTCTATAGCTAAGTTTCCTTTAACAAGCTCAAGTCAATAATTAGTATTTCATCCTACATGTTCAAAAAGTAAATTACTGTTCCAGAGTCCTAAATTTTTTCTGCCAAACTTTTGTTGTCTTCTCTATATAGGATGTTCATAATAAGATGAAGAGTTTGGACATTCTTTCTCTATATAGGACATTCATGAAAAGGTTAAGAGAAGTCAAAATTGCCTCGCCATCAGCACCTCAATATTGAAGTTTTCATTTCTATTTACTTTCCTTGCATTTCAAAATTTCATATTTCAGTAAAGTTAGAGTAACTTTAGTCATTAGCATATGCAATGGCATGAGAACTAATATGTATTTTTGAGCTAAGGAAGCAAAGTTTTTCCTTGATTATCATCCACTAACCTCAACCTCCCCTGACAGAATTTTAGGCCATTCCCTCAGGTCCTGTCAGGAAAGAGAAACCATCAATATTATTTTGAAATGTAAACTGAACAATTTTCATTGAGTGAAAACTGTTCAAATTTGTTCTGATTTTGCCTGTGTGCAAAAACACATTTTCTTTTGTGTTTCTCTGAAGAACTACACCTATTCTTATCAGAAGATTAAAAGGATAGATGAGGCAGCTGGCATATTCTGTATATGGATATATAGATCTGTATGCATTTCTATGAATACACAAATAGATATGTCTCTTTTTATTATTTTCCTGAAAAGGACACTAATATTTATAAATATTTTATATTTAATTATTACATCATACAGTGAAGAACAATCTGAACAATCTGTAATTTCTGTTTATTCATTATCCTGTCTTGAGGTTTTTATGAGCAGGATGGAAAAGAGGAGACTGTCATTGTAAATATAAATTATAAGTAGCTCACAACTAATTCAAACTTTAGCCTGTATCAGTGTGTGGGAAGATTTTTAAAGAGATTTTTTTACTTTTGGAGATTTATAATCCATGAAAAAAAATGCTATCTTATTTTTGTATACCCTGATTTTTCATTCCAGCATTGTATTTCACAAATAATTTCTCAGTTTGCTCCAGTCGAGACATATAATCTCAATCTGTTGCTGAGTTTTGTGGAACTGGAGTGTGTGGGTTCTGTCATACAGTCTCTGAGCATGAGTCCAATTTAGGTGTTAACTAAATTTGTTTTCTGAATGTTATGCATTGTAATGCTTAATAGTAGGTAAATAGGTTTTAAAAACTCCCTTACATTATGTTAAATGACCAAGACTCTACACAAAGTTTCACGTTAAAGAGTTATATTCAGGTCTTTCAATGTAAATTTCTTCTACAGAGACCTTAAGTCAGACAAAATTTTATTTCTCACTTTGAGAGAAATGTAGATGCACTTTGAATTTGTTTTGGGTAAAAACAGTCAGTGCTTTGTTAATGCTGGTGCTGCTGAACCGACTGGATTAATTCTGTTGTTTATGTGTGTCTCACCTCCTGAAGCCCTCAAGGGCTTTCTGCATTTATTTTTAAATACCCAGCATTTATAAAACATACAAAATAAAATACAAAGTAAGTATTAATATAAATATAAACAAGATCCGTAGCTAAATTCTAGAGATAATATGCCATCAGGGATTTGGAGGAGTAGTCTAACATATGGTAATTACATTAAGTGAACCTCAAAGAACTGGCAAGTTTAAAAGCACCAGGAAGAGAATATCAAAGTTCAACATTTACAAGTGAGGTTGAATTTCGAATATCTCAACTCCTGTTCCAGCATTTAGTCAGTTTTCTATAACAGGTAAAGATAATTAGTGAAAAGACTTTAGGTTTTGTAAACATCTCTGATATTTTAGAAACAGTTATCTATTATATGCCCATTTCCCTTATGATCCTAAAAAGGGTTACTCTCATCTAGACATTTATTTACCTATTTATTCCCATAAGAGTATGCAAGAGGGGCAGTAGAGGGGCTATGCCATTGAATAGCTGCATATTTCTCTGTACTTACTAGGGATAGAATAAGTTACAGGAAGTACTGAGGGGAAAGAAGGAAAACCTTAGCCAAAGCATAAGCCATAAAGGGATGTGTGTGACAGATAGGAAAAGGCAAGGTTATAGAAAACAACAAAACCCTTGGGAGCAGGCAAGGTTATAAAAAAGGTGAAAGCCCTTGAATTGGCCATTGCTATATATTCTCAGGTTGTGGATCTAACAGTACTTTTGAAGCTCTTCTTTTTCTCTCCTATCTTCTCCTTTTGTTTTCTTCCCCAAATATTATATTTAGCATTTCACTTTCTCATCCCTTTTTTTCTTTCCAATATATTTTATCTGTTTTTCAGGCTCAAATCTTTTATAATCACAGTATTTATACAGCTGCCCCAAGTTTTACAACTCTTAAAAAAATTGAGCAGAGGATATTATTTCATCTGCTCTTCATTTCTACAAGAGAACAATTCAAGTAATCTGTTCCATTCCATTCAAAATGCTAAACTAGCTCTTACACAAATTAAATGTCATCAGAGATATATAGCAGCTATATGTTAGAAAATTATGCTTTTGCACTTTTGTTTTGTAAGCATTTAAATATCTTTTTATAAAAGATGCAATAATCTAAATTAATGAACACCCTGATAAGTATGATGGCCATATCTTGTCTCTGAATTACAAAATTCTGTTTCATTGATAAATGAGGAGCCATCCTTTCTTTCAGATTCAAACTTTCACTGTTAAGATTGATTGTTTTTATGTAACTATTTTGTTTAGAATTTTTTCTTGTGTGTGCAAAACTAAAAGTGCTCTGAATAGAGAAAGAAAACTCCATAAAATCCCTAATGAATCTTATGTGTGTGTTATTGAAATTTATTGCTGTACTTATTAAGTGCTCTAGTAAGTGAGTGAAATATTGCATTGATGGCATTCAGACTTTAATTTTGGTTACCTGGATTTACAAAACTTGTGCAAACAAATTGCTGCATGCAAAAGCACAATGAATTTTATTTAAGTGTTTTTTGAATTTCTGAGTTTTAGTGGTTTATGGACTCACGATGGATATTGCTGCATTATGACAAATTCTGAATCCCCAGCAGCATCTTGGCAAGAAAAATCTACATTCCCTGTGCTCATAATGGGAGCACACTAAAAGCCACTATCTCTTTCCTCCTCTCAGTAAAGCCAGACTAATATTAAAGAAGCTCTAAGTGTTTAATAGGAAAGGAAAGCTATTATATCAAGATCTTAAATTGTTACTAGATTTTACTAAGTGGAAATTATCTCCCACACTCTTCACTTTTAGGCCTTGTGTTATTTTGTCCTGCGACAGAAAAACTGTCACAGCTTGAAGGTTCCAGTGGGACAGAGAATAGAATGGAATGAATGAAAAAAGAAATTAAAATAAGAAACTTTTCTCAATATTAAGAGAAGAGGATGGTCATTGTATTGCCATTTATGGTTTCATTTTTGGATTATACTTTCAGCAGTGAAATTGATTTTATTTTTTCTGCTGTTAAGATTAGGGATAGTTTGTGTACCTGTAAACAGATTTTTATTTCTCTCCTGTCTGCATTCTGCCCAGTACATGTCCGATGGCAACTATATTTAGTCATATGATTTTATTCATCAAAGTTTATGGATATGATGTAATTCAAGAGTGGCACTCCTATTAGTGTGTGTAATAGAGACGCAGACAGACAAATACTGTTGTTACCAGTGCTGTAGACTGATCTGTGTATTTAGAAAGGAGAAAAGCAACTGTTTAAAGGTAGGAATTTATATATCGTTCACCTGGCCTCTGTGTCTGAATTAAATTCTGATGGATCCAGGTTTTCTAAATGGATTCCACACCTAGTTCTGTCCACTCAGAAGCCAGGCCATACCATGAGAGAGTGGCAAGTGCAATGAACACAGCCCATCCCACTGTACAACATCTGCATAAGTTATCAATCTTTGCCTGTGGCTTTTTGAGGCAAAAAATAAGAAGCCCTCGAAGTTCTGTCTCTGTTCACATGTGAGATATTGCCACGTATTCTAAGTCATCTCCCAGAGAAATTGCTTTGAAAAAAGACTGTTGGGTCTAGTCATCAGTTAGAGGAAGAACAATTTAAATCAATGTTCTTTTGGAAAACCTGATAAATTTATTCAAAACAGATTAGAGGAAATTAATAAAGCCCTCCGGTTGTCAGGGAAAGTAAGCAGTTTAGCAGTAAGGTTTTATGTCCAGGTGGGTAGTCAGCTACAAACCCTTCTGCCATAAATTATGAATTATCTGAATACTTTATCATAATGCCTCAAGAAAATGTTTGTAACTGAGAATATGTTTTTACAAACACTGAAAAATTGCCTTTTGTTAGCTCAATAGCTCCATTAAGCTGGGAATTGTGAAACTAGAGTTATTTGCATACTCATTTACTAGCAAATGTATCAACTTAATAGTTATGATGCTTTTCCATAAGTTAAAGACACCTCAATTCATTTACATACTTTTCAAATCTTGATTCTGCTATACCCATAATCAGTCTGTTATAAAACCTGTTCTGAGTCCCAAATGACATTAAGGAGTTTGTCACAAGAGAGACATATGTAATGAGCAGTATACAAGATAGCATTTCTAGTGAACTTTTGGCAATGAGCATGTAGACATCATCAGGACATTACTGGGAAAAAAAAAAAAAGAAAATTTAGAGCAGCCTTTATGATTGCTCAGTAATTTAAAGACACTTAGAGGGTTTGGGTTTTTTTCTGGTTCATCTTCTTTACTTTTGGAATATGTGGAAGTTTGGTGCATTTCAGCATATTTTTTTTTAAGTACATGAGATTTTACAACTAAGTGAAAGGGACCAGTACCAGGGCCCTCTCTTCTGCCCCTACACGATACTTATATCCTCAAAAACTAGAATCTGTTGGAATTGACCATGTTTGCCAAAGACAGTAGAGTTAAAATTTGTTTTCCTTGAAGTATGAAGAAGTTGATACCTGGTTAGAAGATGTCTAGTTCCTAAGTTCATAGCTAAAGCATATACTTCATACTTGAATGTGTATGGAACAAGAAAAGGCAAGTAAAAACTTGTGAAGTGTATCTAGGAGTGAACTGGGCAGAAAATGCTTGGAAGAACACATGGACACAACACAAACCTACAGGAAAACAAAGTTTTGCTCACTCTACTTTTGCAGCAGAATGACTTATGGGTCTTTTTTATTTTTTTTTATTTTAACAAACAAGACTATGAGTAACTATCCAAATTACGTCTTCAGAAATACCAGAGGTGAGTCATGTATGCAAAATGCTCTTTCTAGAAGAAGGTATTATGGCCAAGATTTATTTTATTTTCATCCCAGATTCTTTAAATAAATTGCTACTATGTAGAAAATATTTTACTTCCGTATAAGGATCAAAGATGAGCATTTTTCTTAACATACAGATATTGTAAGACCATTTTTTAGAGCATGTCTTATGTGTATCAGTCCATCACTTAATGGAAGAAAAAAAAGACTTGTCTCATGGCATTTCTTCTTTTTACTGACTGAAGTCTATCTTGTGCATTCAGAAAGATTTGTAAACCCCTCCCCTTGTTCCAGAAGATAACTGATACTAAAAGGAAGAGCTTACATATCCAAATTTAATTGATAATTCTAGCTTTTGTGGATTTTTCCTGTGTGATGCAAGTGTGTTATTATTTTATGCTGGTTGGTGTTTTTGGTTCTTTTTAGTGATGTACCAGCTTTACTGCATTCCTCCATCTTTATAAAAAAGCAAGAAAGTCTGATTTTGTTGGTTATAAGCACAAAGTTAATTTAGCACCATAGTAAGGCACCTTCCAAATTAGTCTGCTTTTACCTGCGCAAATTTTCACTTTTCTGTTTTTCCTTCTGTGCAAGGCAAGTGCATCTCAGGCAAGTGAATATAGTAGAGTATAAATAATAGAGTGTTTGCTTCCTACTTGCATTTATCTTGGTAGAGCTACAATAATATTGGACAAAGAGATTGCTACAGATTACTTTTGGATTGCCCTTTAAGCAGTATGACTTTGCATAAACCATGCATTTTGGCAAAGTCTGCTACAGGCATTATTTGGAAAAAAATAGATTAAATACTTTTAAATGTACTGAGGATCTTTGTTGCTTGTGCAGAATTTTCCTGCTATTGGCAGAAGTTTCATATTGGCCCTTGTTTCAACAATAAATCATGTTTCAGACTGCCTTCCTTGCAGAGAGTGCCAAAGTCTTTTTGCTCTCATGCAAAAGTGTGGTTCATGGCTAGCTGTCCTTGTGTCTATGACACAATTCACTGGGAACCATGATAATCTTTGGCATTACTTTTGTAACTCATACAGAAGGAGGGTAAATATTTCTTCAGACAGATATCAAGGCACCAAGAAGTCTAATTTACTATGGGACATGAGAATTTAGCCAATGGCTATTTAAAACAAGAAGTGTGAGCAAAGATGATTGTTCTCTTGTCATCAGTGATTAAGGAAAATTTAGGACAAAAGGAGTAGGAAAATGGAAGACTAGAACTTGAAAGACTACAGTTTAAACTCAAATGTCTTTTTTTTCCATTTAATTTTATATTATTAAGGGACAATGAGCTACATGAAAGCAGCTACGTTGTTCCTCCATGTTTTAGTTTTATTCTTCTTGTTTTTCTAAGTTCAGTTTAAGAGAAAGGAAAACCTTTGATAATGGAGAACTCTGCTGAAACAGGAAGACCTTCATTGTTTTTTTTTTCCAGTTATTAACCCAGTTGTTCTAATACAAATAGAAATATGCTCAATAGATTTAGGGGGCTAATCCATGGCTTAATCCATATGTGAGTTCTTAGTTGGACATCTAGTCAGAGATTTAAGAAATCATTTGAAACAATATGTATTTACATTTAAAATTTTTAAAGAATTATGGTTTTTTACCAGTATTAATTTTGATTGTTAAAGTGGATCTTTCTTTTTGGGAATATAGAAATAGAGACTGAGAAAATAGTTATGAAACTTAGTCAAGTATATTTTAGTTTCTTTGTGTTTAGGCAAGCACAAGAGACCTTTTAAATATGCATAGAGATCTATTGGCTGCTGAAGATAAATTTGTTTGAGATGTGATTTCATGTCATGAGGACTAAAACCAAACAGTACTATAACTTTAGTCATAAGAAAAGCTTTAAAAATATCAGCTTTTGGCTCCATTCCTCATGTACTATGAAAAGGTGAATTGTCTCATAGCTCAGACACACTATCACTTTCTGGAGTACAAATATATTCAGGTTAAAATGACTGTTAAATCACAAATCTTTATGGATTTTGCATGGCCCTAACCAGTTACCTCTATATTACTGTGTTCAACTTTGACAAACATCTACCACTGACTTTGAAATTCCAAGAACAGATGATTTATGTTAGAAGTTATTTCTGATGTAATTTCACATCTCTTTATTCATACAGCATGAGGTCATGACAGAGCTATCTTCATCTGAACAGAATGTTAAGATGATTATTACCTTGGGATTTTGAAAGTGACAGATATTTGTTTTTTCTTGCTCGTTTTATTCAAGTGGTCAGGCTGAAATAAATATAATCTGGAACATTTCTGTGGTTTCTCATCCAGGGATAAAGTAAAAGTACATTTATGTGAAAAGTATACAAGTACGGTTATGCAATCCCTCAAAGGTTTTTAACTAAGAGAATGTAAGGCTATAATTTTGCCTTGACTAATTTTTAAAGCTAAGCTTAAATTAAAAAATATCTATTTGTATCATTATTTATTTTTATATTAGCTACTTAGATTAAACAATGAGAAAGCAATGAAAGTTTAGAAAGCTAAGAACAATTTTTTTGGAGTGGAAGATAACCAACAAGAAATCTCTTTTAAATCAAAATTCAATCAGTAAGTTATTATATATTCAAAGATTTCATATTTAATAAAAAAATGAGATGAATTACAGTTTGACGGTGTTACATTTGGAAAGTGCAGTTCTTTGGATCTTTTTGAAGCAGATTTTAATTTTTTGTGAAGTTCAAAAGAATCTAAGAAATAGTATTCTAGAAGATCTTAGGTTTTTTGGTTGATTTTTGGTTTTTATTTAATTCATAGCTTTAAAAATCCATTAAATAAGTAGATGTTACTATACCAAACTATATTATCACACCTACAAAGTTCTTGAATTTGGTGGATTGACCTTGGCCTACCAAACCACTCTACCACTCCTTCTTCACAGAGAGCAGGAGCAGGAAATAAGGGGAAGAAAAACACACATGGGTCAAGATGAAGGCAGTTTAATGAAGCAAAAGCAATGGTTGCATGCGTGAAAGGAAAGAAAAACAAAAGATTTTATTCCCTACTTCTGATCAGCAGTCAATGCCCAGCCACTTTCTGGGAAGCTGGTTTTCAGCACACATAGTGGTTGCTCTGGAAGACAGACATCATAAAAATAAATATCCTCTTTCTTCCACTTAGCTTTATGGAATGGTATGGGATATGCCTTTGGTCAGTTTTGGGTCAGATGTCCTAGCTGTGTCCCCTCCCATGATTTTGCCCATTCCTGGCCTGCTGGTGTAGCCGACACACGGGGGTGTTACCAACACCTTTCCAGCTACCGACACACATCACAACAATATGGGGGGAAAATGAACTCCATCACAGCCAGATCCAATAGGCTGAACCAAAAAAGAGGGCACATTCTACAACAAAGCACAGAGTCGTGTGAAAAGCAAAGTTTTCTCCATTTAGAAACTTTAGAGAAGGGAGAGAACTGAAAGTCCCTGAACAAAATTGATTTGTAATTTCTGACTACTCTTCCCCAAACCTTTGCAACATTTCTTGCAGCTGGTATTTTTGCAAGCAAAATGCTTGAGAAAAACATAGATACACAGGAGAATGAAGCCAAAAATAATTTCCTTATTGAGAAACCACATCACAATACAGGAACTTCATGCCATTGTTGGCAAGAGATAGTTGTCAAGCAATACCAAGAATCTAGAGTATTTTTCTTTATTTTAGTCATTTAAAAAGCTACTGAAATACTATTGTGGCTCAAAGCAGCAATCATGTTTAGTACAATGTTGTTTGCTCTTGGAAATTCCAGCCTCATCTTGATGGGATAAAGAGAGCACACAGAATGAAGGGTTGTTGAATGAAGTACTTGTCATTTATGTATTCTCATTTCTAGAAAAGCTGAAAACATTCAAAAATTCCCCATCTTAGTGGGCAAATCTTGAGAAACACTGTGAAAATATAAAACAAGGACCCATATCTCTGAGTTTAAGAGAAAAGAGTGAATTGCTAAAACATGTCCAAAGGTCATGGAACATTGAAATTTTGCAGGATTGTTTTTGTCTTACTGTAGATTCTTTATTTGTTTGAACTAGGCTTTTTCATTAGATAAATGAAATATTTTGCATTCCATTATTATTTCTTGTGAAATAAGTGAAATTGTCAACCCTCAATAGTCCAAGAAAAAAAATCTACAATACCCAGGAATTACTGAACTCTGTTTTAAAAACTCCAAAACTAAATTAGTTTTTATTCTGAAAAGTGAGATTTCAGTACGAGCAGTACTTTGGTAAAAACTATTGTTGCATTCTCTATCCTGCTGCATTTCTGACAGCATTCTCATGAGAACCAACTGAAAGTTCATATGTCAAGAGCATGCATCTGTGTCAGTAATTTGTTTGTGTGGAAGGAGATAATTAAAACTTGATGCATAAAATTATTTATAATCATCCTGGAAGTTACAAAACTTTCTATGATCTTACATGCTGTCATAAAGTTTCATGCTATTTTGTAGTTCTCAAAACTTGAGGTCACATAGTGGGGAAAAAAAAAGAAAAAATTAAAAGAAAAAAAGAAAATTTTCATGAATGTTTTAGCTAGCACTTTTTATTGCAGCATTTTGAAAAACAGGCGGATTCTATTTCAAATAATACTAAATCCTTGGCTACAAATAAATTAGCTTAATATATATACTTGGACAAATTACTGAGAGAAATTAACATGGACATTGCATTTCAGATTACAAAGCAGAAAAGAAGAATATGATAAATAATAACTCTGCTGTGCTTTTTCTTTTTTAGTGATTTAATTATTGCAGTGCTGCTTAATGCTCAATTTAATTGTCAAAGCTTTAATTTAACATGTAAAATGAAATCCAGCAAAACAAAATCCAGCAAACTGGATGAACCCTGCTCTCTTAGTAAAGATTGTTTTCCATTTTAAAGTACAGAATTTGTCAGAAAACCAGGAGTTTGGGACTTTAATTTAGTTGCTCTAGCTAATTTATTTTAAAACTTAAAGTGAAAAAAACCCACTTTGTGTCGATAAATGTTTTTTATTTTTGGTGTGAAATATAGTTCTAATACATTTTGATTGTGTAATTCTGACCAATATTGTTTGTAGTGCAGAATAAGCTCCCAAAAGTCTCCAGCAATGCGATATGATACTGATCTTTTTCCTGTCAGAGCTGTCACTGGCCCTAAAAAATAATCAAGAAATTGAGAAGTGATTCCTTAAACCACTGATCTGAAAAACTTGCAGATTCTATCACACAAAATCTAGCTTTCTTAGAAGGACACATATTTTTCTTCTAAAAAATATTTTTCTTAGCAGGAAAATGCAGTTTTAGGTGAGAAAATTATGTAGTTTTCCAAAGAAACCCTACGAAAGAAGATCTGAAATTTTCCTACATTGTTTATGGATGCACTTGGTATTCCAAAAGGATGTCTTAGTTGAACTGTATTTGTTTGTAACCCTGTTAAAGAGATAGAAAAATGCCCAAAAATGAAGGAAAAAAACCCCCAAACCTGTAAAATATTAAAAGGGCTTCCTTGGTAGTCTCCTCCTTTGAGCCACCAAATAGCAAATTAACCAGTCTTCCCTATGTTGTACCCTTGAATCCTCTGTAGATCTCAGTGCATTATTTTACCAGGGCCTATGGAAATCCTGAAGATATCTGTAGCAGAAGTTGCCCTGATCTGTATTGTAGAGCAGGGAGCAGGGAGATCAAAAGGATAATCATTGTAAATTCAGGAAATAAAAGCAATTATCTTTGGATTTCCATCACTAATATGAGGTTACCTTATACTTGCACTTTTTCTTTATCAACTTTTTCTCAGATTTTATTGCATTTTATTTTCTCAGCACAAAACTTGGTCCATTTTCACAGCAGTGTTTTTTGCTTTCCCTTTTGTACCTCCCTGCTGACAGGTTAATCAGGTTACTTACATTAGCTGTGCTAGCTTTCCACTCCGTTTGACTATGTTCAGGCTTCTGCAAATACCTAAGCTGGATTTTTCAAAAATATTCAGCATTAACCTCATTCCTCTTCTGAAACCAGCAGATAATTTCAGTAGTGTGTTCAGTGGAGCAGATTTGAGCCAAGGTGCTTAGAGTTTCTGAATAAAATATTCTTGATATTGAGCAAGTTTAGAAGTCTAATGCAACATTACAAATTCTCCACTGATACAGCATTTCATTATTATATCACTCTTTCCATGCCAGAAACACAATGTTCATTCTTATTTGATTTCCTTAAAAGCTCTCCTTCTCAAGATCTTGCTGATGTTTTTCCTTCCTTTCCTCTTTTCTGGTACTTCCAAGAGCTTTCCAGAAGAGAAGACTGTGACTGCAGCACAGCAGTAACCCTCAGAGACAGTGACTGTCTTTGGCAATTTTCACTCTGCCCAACACTTCATTGTCTCTTTCTCTAAATGTGCAGCAAAGTGAATCTCACCAAACCAAACCACTTTTACTTGGAATGTCAGTATCTTGAGAGAGGGAGAGCTGGAGAGGTGTGTTTGCAAGTTCTAATGTGGGGTTTATGTAAAAGCAGCCTACCACTCATTTCTCTTCCTTTCAACCCTTAAGCATTGCTAGTTGTAAATGAATCTTAAAGCTAGGCTGTAAAAATGGCATTAGAGGAAAATATCCCAGTAAATGAGAGTAATTCTTTTATCTCTTGAGTTCCAAAAGTGTGCAAAGTGTCTAAAATCACAGCTTCCAGGTATCATTCAAACCACCACTTGGCAATGGAGAACTTGCACAAATATCTGTATTATCACACAGGTATTTACTGTGACAAACAGCTCATCAGGAAATTTTTAAAACTTTCTTACTCTTATAAACTTCTTTAAAATATGTATAATTTATTTTACACTCCCCACAGTTCTGTTTCTGTAAAAATCCCAGAAATCTTGGGTCACAATTTTTCCCTATTTTGAGCTCAGATTTTTTAAATTATGGATAAGTTAGCCTAAAACTAAATTTATAAAATGAATTGTAGCTAAAGTGTTATGAAATTTTAGGAAGAAAGAAATTCACCCCAGAAGGCGGGTGTTAAGCTTTTTATGTAAAGCTGAAAAAGCAAGGTGGGAAAGATTCAAGAAATTGGAAATATGACAGGGAATTGAATGCTGTCATAGTGCAGTAGTATTACATAAGCATTACTGTTGGATTTTCATAAGAATGATTAAATTGATTTTATTTTTAGTAGTTTCTGATTGAGTAGAAATTTTTTAAATTATAAACAAAATTGCTTTTCAAGTTAGCAAAGCTGTCAACACCTTTCTCTTTTCTTTTCTTTTTGTTTTTATTCCCAAAGATGAAAAGAAGGATTTTTCCCTAGAATAAACTTAATAAATTTTCTAAACTGGAGAGTTAGGATTTAAATCAGTTTTCTAGGGAGCATTTTGTCAGAATCCAATTACAGAACAAAACTTAGAAAAATTATACATCTTGTTCAATTTATACTTTTAAAATGCTTAAACATTTATAATACCTGTGGAATCTCAGCACTTTTACCATAGTAGCAGAATGCTGTAGCTATGATTTAGCATAGTTTATTTACATTCAGGAATTTCTTTGGCGTTTAAATTTGTAAACTTGCAAGCCAGTCCATGACTTTTGTAGTATCCAGCACTGAAAATTCTTATGAAAGCAATAAATAAGATTTTTACTTTTTTTTCTCCTTACATAAACAATGACTTCAGAACATATCTCACGAGGCAGCTGGTGATGCTTGATGCAAGGTAGAACCCAGTTCACTCTGGGAGTCTGCATCTCCTGTTAATAAAATTTACAGCAATTTGGAGCCTAATATTTTTGAGCTTGCTTCAGGTCAGCTGTTGACACAGCAAACACAGCAAACACATCTCTGCCTTATGGCCGGAGTACTGAACTATGCTTCTTCTACATTACCAAAGGGATTCAAATGTAGGGCTGAAAGCTTTCAGATGTCATCGTGCTCATAAGTTCCCAGAGAAGCTGCTAGTTCAACTTTCTCATCATGGTGCAACTTGAACTTCAAAAAAAAAAAAAATCTCTTTGATGCAGTTCTATTCACTGGAATTGTCTTCTGTCTGATGTGACAGTTTCTGTATTCTCCAGGTGTGGAATCCCCCAAAAATGAAGGAAGATTCCAAAACTAGAGTGAATCTTGGTGAATCCAATTAACACATCTCATTCCAGGAATGATTTGCATTTATTCACTCATTAATTTATACCACATTTCTGTCCTTACTGGCATCATGAAGGGCAATAATATCCCTTCTGAGTGATCCACCACAAGAAATGTATTTTCCTAGTATTGTAGAGATATAATAAAGATAGAAATATTATTTTAAAAGAAATATAATATATATAAAGTGTTATAATAATATAATCTCTCATATATATACGTATATGCATATATATAATGGTATGGTATATATGTATATATATATATATACACACACATATGTGTATATATATACACACACACTTACCATACTGTTTGTCAATTCGTTTGAGAGTTTCATCTATCACATTTGAGGGTTACAAAAGGATGTCTTTTCATTCTGCAACTTTAGCATCGTCTTTAATTTTTTTCCTCAGTCTAAATGCTGTCATCTGTGTCCAAAGAAAAAATTACATTATGGTAAATAACAAAAAGCACTGTACAGGCTCTTTAATTTATGAAAATGGAGATTTGGTGATTTCTAAGGAAACACAAAATTCCACAAGTTTGACCATTATAGACCAGAAAAGGAGATGAATATAAATATTTCATTAATATTATAGGAAGTTTCCACTCTTTTTCTGGAATCCCTTGAACGCACCTCTGATGGGATTTTTAATACTGAGGTCCATTTTGCCACAGAAGCATGTCTGTGACACATATTCACCAACTTTTTCATAAATATCAGTACAGATAGTGGACTTGTTAATGTTTCTGCCAACATGGAGTACATAATGCGTCATTGTCAATAATAGATTTAAACCTCGTGAATATCCCATGAAACAGTGGGAGATATATCAGAAATACTGTCTGTGATGTACAGCTAGACTAAACCCCTTAAGAGAGCTGGTTTGGTTTTTTTTTTTTTTTTGTTTGGGGTTTTTTGGTTTTTTTTTTTTTTGCTTTGGGTTCTATCCCTTCATGGGGCAATAGCAAGGAGTGAGAATTGTTCTAATTTGTAACTTTCATTCAAATGAAACTACCGAGATGCACAGCACGCTGGCTTTGGTGTTCATTTGGGGTTTTTTTCTGCGGCTCCTAAAATACTCCATTCTTGGCTTCTTCAGAAATCCCTTATTAAGAATCTGAGTTTGTTCTCTTAAGGGAGTTTTGGACACCATCAAACTCACTTAGCAGGGGAAAGAACCGGCTGCTAACAGTGACATGCAATCCTCATTTCCTAGATAATCATCTAAAAGGGAGTTGTTTCAGAGCTATGAGGATTATAAAAGTGTACATATTTAAATAAGCAATTATGTCCAATTAGTGAGAGACTTGGAACATATACCTGCCTTACCAATTTTAAACACAAATTAGCCATTAATATGTTCAACTAAGTTAATATTAAAAGTAACAGACTTCATGTTCAAGGTTTTTACCACCTGTATTTTTTCCCCCTCATCTCTTTGCTAGTATCTGACAATTTCTTTATTCTCAAATTATTTAATGAATTTCACATCAAATTAAAACATTTACTATTTCCTTTCTTATGTTGTAGTGAAAAAGAAGCAGGCCTGATATAACATTCTAAACATGTATTGAACACAGAAAACAACCCAAACATATAAGCCTACTGCTTTCACTTTATATTTGAAGGACCATTTCCTTATTATGGTACAATAATCATCAATTTATTTTTATTATATCCATGGAACTAGAAAATTGTGTGTTTTGACACACTCTGAAGTGTAAATAGAATAAATACCTGTCAGTTACTGGAGTGGTTTTTAAGACTAGACCATAGCAATTGCTCTAAATCATAAAGACCTGATTAAAATACTAGTTAAATAGAAGCGGAAGCTGTTCCTCACAAAGGGCTGAAATTTTCTTTTTAACCAATGACAAATGATTTCTTTTTTCCAAGCTTAAAAAAGACAGTTTTGTGATTTTGCTTTTTTTTTTCTTTTTTGTTTTCCCTTCATTTTCATTGCATAGAGATACATCTAATATTCTTTGGAACAAAGGAAAAATTAAAACCAGATCAAAGGAAGACACTTTAAATGTTGCAGATCTAATAAGCACATACACATTTTTTGTGTTTGAAAAAATAAAATCTTACAGACTACATTTCAACATGTGTGAGGGGCCCAATTCTGTTATCCATATAAGAATAATATTCTCTTGATATCAGCTGTGAAATCCTTGTTCTTGAACTGTATTTTGGATCTACCTCAAGTAAAACAGTGAGCTAAAAGTGTAAAGGCCTAATCAGATTAATTCAAAATTCTTTCAAAATTTCCAAAAAGGGAGCAAATAAATTTGGATTTTAAAAAAAGTTAAAACCTTGAAGGGCACAATCTCTATTTTTTTATTCTGTGCCCTTTCCTTTGTGTAGAAATAATATAGGAATCATTGCAAACTAATAACAATCTTTATCTCTTATTTTTACCTCAATCTATACTAAATAAACATGCAGGAGAATACTAGAATTGATTTTTTTATTGTATTCTTCTGTGTTCCATAAACCTGAATGCTCTGAAATTCCATGCTGATCTGGTGTAATCTTGGTGGAGAAATTCTAAAAGGTCATTGCACTGTTACACTTTTTATATAAAAGAATTGTGATGTTTTTATTTCTTTTCCTTTCTGTTTATTAATTTGAGGCAATAATTAGGCTTTCAATATAAGTAATGACCTTAAATGAACAGTGCATACCACATGCAATCAAAGAATCACAGTTCAGCATTTCGAATCCATTGTAGCCATTGCTCAGGTCAAAGTGAACTAAAGAGGAGCGAGATTTTCATCAGACAAATATTTCTGAATGGGCTCTGAACTCAGGACTTTCATAGATCATTATGGAGACCTTTTTTCCAAAAGTAATTTTAAATAGTCATTAATTAATGCAATATAGGACAGCTGCCCAGTATTTTATGAATCATATACCAATGACCTAAAAGGTGGTGTAAAATCCTATGGGCAAAATTATCAGAAGTCTGACTAATTTTGTAGAGGTGATGGAGAAGATTGAAAATTTTTTCAAAAAACATATGAATAAGGATGAGTGGGGTAAATGCAATTATAAAAAGTATAAAGAATGTAAATTAAAAAAATATAGCATAAAATGCCAGAAGGACACAAAAAAATTCTGGTGGCAACCTGGTAAGATATATTCTCGTCCCAACTAATGTGAAGTACATCCTTAAAGAAAATTAAATTTAGCAGGATTGAAATAACCATTTAGCAGTTTGAAAGAATGGTTGGTACTACTGGGAATTAGCAGGCATTTTCAACTAACAGGTATTTTCCTATTTTTGACTTCCTCTACATTCTCCAGGAGCACATGTCCAGAGGCCAACACAATGGATGGGCAATGGCTACAATTCCTACATGGAGAGTGGCAGAGGCCTTACAATCCAGCACTGTCTCCAACAGGGATTATTCAAAGGAGAAACAAAAAATCTTATTTATTCACCACAAGTAAGTACGAGGAAAAATTTTGGGTATGACAGTTATGTGTGTTTAAAATATTGGAACATACATTTGTGAAAAAAATTAGAATTATATTTAGAAGTAACCTACCTCCCTATGATTTAGTCTCAAGAATTTAATTTTTTAGTCCCATGAACAGAAATAGGTTTAAGGGGAAAAAAAGGTGCTCTATTTCATATAATTCATCATTTCATTTAAGTACATTTTTAAATGAAAGAACATCACAAAATGTATATAAGAAGATATATATTATATATATTATCTATTATATATATATTTTATATATTATATATATATATGTATATTGGGCACTGCTTTGCTGCTGTGCCCAAAAAACCCAAAGTTTTTTGGAACACACTGTCCTCTCTCAGCACTTCATTGAGCTGGGAAAGACTCTGTTCCAAATCAGCAGAGTACACACACAAACACACACACACACACACACACACAGAATTTTATTACAGGTAATGGTGTGTTCAGCATCTCCATATTAATGTGGCTGATAGTCTTTAAATATCAATCAGAAAGGCTTTTTCTTATTGTTCTTTCAATGAGAAAGAATAGGAATTCAAGAGGAAATGCAGCCATGGTAATCAAATAAAATATGCTACTGTCATAATAAATTCTGATCCAACAAGGATTAGTATAGATAAGCAGTATTTTCTGTGATGCATGGGGACATCTATTTTCCACCACTTTCCTCACTAGCCTGTAGATTTCTGCTTTCAGTTGACTGAGCCAGCTGAAAGACAAACAGCTACTTCCTTTGGCTCTTAAAATTACAGATGATTTGATTGAAGGAACAAAAATAATTGCTTTCACAAAACAAATGTTGTCTGTAGACTAAGCTATTCCACAGGTTTATGACAGTTTGTTTACTTTGATTTATAATCAAGATGTTCTTATTACCTTCATGCTTGCTTTCTGTCTCACATGCCCCAGCTTGGATTAAGACCAAGAGTGAAAGGGGATGATACCATGAAAGGCTAAAGCCTGGAGAAGATTGAACTACTTGGTTTCCATAGATGGGAAAAAAATTATTTGCTTATAAAAGGATGAGGCAAATGCACTGATTTTTTTTTTTTATTTATGTGTTCGTTTAGTCAGTCCTAAATTAAGACCAATTACAGAATAAGCCTAAGGTCACTTAAAAACAATATTACATATTCAGAGAGACAAATTGTTATTGCAAACAGAACGTAAAAGGGCATAAATGAAAAGTCATAGTGAGAGTTCTTGGTGCTGTAAAGCAGAGTAGTGTGAGTGCCACGCCGTTTGGCTGTATTTGCTTTGTTACTGTAGGAAAATCCAAACAAATGGCATGGTATTCAATAGCAGCCAGGAAGGCTGGAGACCAGGAATGAAGGTGTACCACGTAATGAATAAGGAAAGTTATATTTCATACTGGGGTTTAGAGAATGAGCTGCTATTAACTTACTCCTCAGCAGACTGACTCTTCCTCATGAAATGGTGGTTAGCTGAGAGCTGATGCTGCTCTTTGTATGTCACAAGGCAAATGACATTGGGGTGCACTGCAATTTATGAAAGGTGTGTGCTTACTGTGGCAATAAAATGTCACTGAGATGGGGTTTTCTGAACAGCATGGATTTCTGAACAACATGCTGATATTTCTGATCAGCAATATTGAAATATTTTCAGTCCTTTGGAAAAGAGCTTTGTGTTTTAAATGTGTAAGGCAACATACAAGCATAAATCCCACTGTATTCTCTATACGTTAGTTTGAAAATAGAAAAATGCACGCAGAGATATGGAAAAAGATAGAAATGTTATGTCTAACATTGTAGGGCTGTATTCCCTTTCATGAATCTAGGTTTAAACAAGATTTATGTATCAGTCATTTAAGTCAAAGAAGTTCAAGAAACTCATGATTATGCTGACTTAAATTCTATGCACGTAGAGCAGATGCAACAAAATTAATTCCTTCCTGTAAATTATAGTGATTTTGTTTTTTAGCAGTTTTAGAAAAGAAGGGCATACTATAACTCTCTACCAAAATCACAGACTGCTCTCCAGTGTTTATCTGCTGAAGGGTGGGCTTCCATTTCTCATGGACAGCCTGAGCTCGCACTCTTGGGCTGATGCCTTGAGCTGATGAAGCCAAGAAAGCCAAGCAGGTGGCATTCAGTTTTGCTTGGGAATCAGACAGAAATCAATGGATTTCCACTGATTAGACATTGTGATTATTTTTTCCACTTTAATACTCTCTGGTATTAAACAGCCATATCTGGTATAATACAGCCATAATTTTCTTCTAATTTTAAATCTGGATGCCTATTAGCAAGTCTCTTAAAAGAAAGGTTTGATTTTAAGGAAATCCAAATTCCCACAAGCACACATAAGAAGCAAACTCTTTTTGAGTTGTGTTATTCTTCTTAAATAAATATTTTATTATGATGAATCTTTATCTGTATTTTTATGAGGTTATGTCTCTTTTAACAAGTTTGATTTTAAGTATGAGAGAGATTCTAAAAAAACACTCAAAATATAAGATAGCAAGATAGTTTGTATCTATTAACTAAATTAGTTACATGACTTATGTTGGAGTATGGTTAGAAATATAGTAAACACCATATGTCACCAATGCTGAGCTGGAAAAAGATGCAGGATCAAAACCACAAAAAACAATGTGTGAAATTTCTTAAATAAAAAAAGAAGCAGAAATACTTCTGCTTTTCAATTCTGATTTAATGAAAGACACAAATTCAACAAGACAAACTAAAAGGAGGTTAGAGAAACAGGCCCAACCATGTGCCTAAAGCCAATATTGTTCCCTCAGAAAGAAGAATGAATAGAAAACCTGAAGTTGCAGAACCTTAATGACACAAATCCATTCACTGCCATGGCTAAAATATTCCATTTACTTCAAAGTGCTCACTCTGCTATGAGCAGAAGCACTGTAAGATCAGAGAACGAAGAAGTAAAGGTCTAAACAAAAACTTTTATCCAAGAATTATGATCTGAGTGAGGTTCTCTCCTTGAACACCTCCTGTATCCAGGGTGGTGAGAAAATGCAATGTGGTAGCACTGAGGTCCAACATTTGCCACTTAGCTGAAAAGTTATCTATGGATCACTTTTTTCATAACTATTATTTTATATCTTCTATCAAAAGCAAAAGAACATCTACATGTAAAAACAAGGAAATCTGACACTATTTTGGCAATAAGAGATTATATTGGTTTGTCAGAAACAAGAAAACTACTCTCATTGTAACTAGATCAATAGCCTAATAAACAAGTTGTTGTCTCAGAAGGCAAATAGAGATTTTAAGAATCAGGTGTTTTCTGAAAGATTACACCTGTGTAGAGGAAACAATAATTGTCCATGGAATCAAAAGTGAAAAGAAGTAAGCCTGATTTTAATTGAAAGGACAGCAAACAAAATTCAAATGTAAAGTAGATAAGTTATAAATCTCAGATATATGTTCATATTTTCTGTTAATTAAATTTCCTAATTCATATGGACATTGAATAAAATGTTATGTTTTTCAGTCTCATTTGATTAAAGAGAGGAAATCCAGGCTGTTTCTAAATTGTTTGTTTTGGTGAGGATTTTTTGTGGGTTGGTTTTTTGATTGCTAGTATTTTTTTTTGTTTGGGGAAAATTCAGCATTCTTCAAAGGCTTGTACTAACAGAAGATGGTTGTGCTAAACCCCTACATATCAAGATTGCTGTTCAGTGAATAAGACTACAAGCTTTCCCTGCAGTTCAGCCATTTGTTAAATGCATGCGTGATGTTTCTTTTAACTCTGTAATGACACCCATTAATGCACTTTATTTTAATGTATGTGCTCTGGGGACAGAAAGGAAATAGTAAACCTTAGATTTATTAATTGTTTCAGGTACAAAGTGAAAATTTAACTTTGAATGGAAGATATAATATTTGCATTTTCAAATTTATGTCTATTTTGACACCCTCTGGGCCATAACAATTACCAGCTGCTGTCAATACAAATTATAACAAGTAATACTGTGGCATACTTGAGTGAATTCAGGTGTCCATCCCTACTCACTGCCTCTTACAAGAGCAACCACATTTCACATCTGCCCTCTCCCTTCTCATATTATCACGTCCTTTATTTAGAAAAAATAAATTAATATATTACCTGTGAAAATCACTTTTCTGGAATGTAATAGGCAAGTAACTTTGCTTTCTCCTGGAAGTTCTGTGCATGAAAACCCTTTGTTAATCTTATGGATTTTGGTCCTAAAGGCAACCATGCAGTGAGAGTGGTACATTTCAGTCTTGCCTTTAGATTCCATTTATTTTACTGAGAACTTTTCCCTTTCTTTGATTTTTCAACCATTTAACTCAGTACTGCACTCTGATCATACCTATTTGCCAGAAATAATATGATCAGATTTTGCTGGGCTTGAAATGATATAGAAGAAAATAGGTACCTTTCTTTAGTATTTCATTTGAAACAAAATTCAAAATAGACTAATAGAACAAAATGAAAAATAAAAAGATAAACATCAAGAGATGTAACCTTTGCACAGTGCATTTATATTCAGTTACAGATCAGGAGAAGAGTAATATTACACTATCAGCAATAACCAGGATGATGGATACAGTGGGGTGTTTTTGACTTCATAATGGGAGTAGTACTGAGCTCAAATTGAATTAAATACAAGAGAGGGATAAACTTTTATGGCATTGTCTGGAATTTACATGTGTTCACTTACTACTGCTGATCTTAAATAGTTAATATCAGTCCCTCCAAATGGCTTACCTTAATCAATGCAAGACTGTCTCAAGACACTTGTTCCAAATTTTTGAAGTCATTGGCCAATAAAAGAAAAACTCATTTAAGACAGATGGTTAAATGTGCCTGAGGAATGAAAGTAGAATTGAATACCATTATTATGAAATTCATTAGCTTAAATGGCTTTGTTAGTTTGAGGTTTTTCTTTGTTTGCTTGGTTTGTTTTGTTTTAATTCAAAGAAAGTATATCTAAAAAATGGATATTAATGTTCAGAGCACCACCAGTACTTTGTTATGGACTTTATATAATTCCACCAGGAATTTTATATGCTAACATAATTTGGAATTTTTTTAGATTATTCACTTTCCCTAAAAGTGTATGAACATAAGACATATACAGATAATTACTCACATGGATGCAAAACACACACAAGCCCTGTCAGCCAGGTGTTCAGCTGAAGTTTTTGGAAGCAGCTGCTAGAACTTATCTACAACATCAGGTCCATGATAATAATGCAAATGGTGTAAGGGAAGCAGTTGGAAACTAGGATATTAGACTCCTAAAAAAAAAAAAAAGGAATAAAAATATAGAACACAGCTGCTGCTAAAGGGCAACTTTGTTCCAGTATTCCCCTCTTTTGCATAAAGAACAGCTGAAATTTATCACAAATAATTCCAGGAGTTTAAAGCCCAGGTGGTTAAAGAATTCTGGTCTTAAAAAATACTCTCCACTCTGGGCAAATGAAAAAGACTTTGTCTTAGTGAATACTGTTCAAAGGGCATCAAACAGGATTATTTTCATTCCTTTGTTTATCAAGTTTTGAATTTTTCATGTCTGTCAAAATATCTCTTGCCCTCTGGAGGGACTCAGAAACTTGCTGCAGAATGTTCTTGCTTATCATACTGGTAAGCAGAATCACCAGTCACTCCAAACATCCCTTTTGGAAACAACTGGAACATCTTCTAGAGGCAACGTTAGTTCTTCTTAACTGGTCAGGAATACTTCATTTGGAAAATCTTACTCAGATATTTTTTTCCTCTCATTAACTCCTGTTGTCTTTTTCAATGCACTTTTATGTAGTTCACAAGTCTCAGGCTCTGCTTCTGTATTTCCATTCCAGATATCATTTTCACTCTTCTCCCATATTGTTTCAGGATCTTCTTATCACTTTTGAGAAAACATAAATAGTGTGAAAGTTCTCATCTGATATGAAGTCTGAGCAGGCTATAAAATTATTATTTTTTTTAATGCAAGCAGATATTTTCCAAACAACAAGAGCTCAGTTCTCTATCTATTCACATTTAATATAACCAGCAGCGCACATTGGAGCAGCATTATGGCTGAGTAATAACTCACTACAGAACCTTGTCTCTACTAAATTCTTTCAGTACATATTTTCTTCCTTTCCTTATACTACAAGACCTATTATTGTAAAACACAAGTAATTACAGTCCAAATTCACATGTCAACTGCTCCCAAAGAAAGTAAATATTCATTAGTAATGGGTCCTTAACTGCAAAAAAAATAGTATACATAATAAAATAAATATGAACTTCTAATTTAGGGAATGACACCTAAAATTATCATGGTCAATTTTCATACAAGAATTGCAGACACTTAAAGTCCTCCTAAAATACAGCCTGGCAAAGGCAGCTCACAGTTAGCCATTAAATGGCACTCTGTAGGGCTGTATAGGATACTGGGACAATGGTGATCCCGAAAGAGTACCTGGTGCCAGTGCGTACCTCCCATCCCTCTCATGAAGGACCAGGCTTTGGAAGGGCTGGACACCAAGGGGTATTTTTTCCCAGAGAGACAAATTACCACAGAATATTACCAGGAGAAGCTTGTCTGTTTGAAAGGCGGCATTTCTTAGTTCCAACTGTGTTTCTGTTGTCATACAGAAACCCTGTAATGTGGAAAGGACAAAAGTCAGTCTGGCAAGCTCTCTATGAAATGTTTTCAACCCCTATACTATGCTGGACACACAGAGAAAACCTTACACAAAAAAGAATCTTAACTACCCAATTTTTTTTTTTTTTTTTACCAAACTGTTACATTTATTTTAACAGTAAACTATAATCATTTCAGGTCTATCCCTCATGCAGATAGTTTTCTGCAGTATTATCCCCAAATATGCCTTAACTGAGACATAGTGCAATTGAGTGAATTATAACCACCTTACTATTCACAATATTAAATTTCTAATATGTTTTCAACACATTAGGGCACTGGATTAACATTTCCTGTATTCCCATCTTCTGTTTATACACACCTACATATGTATTTAGTGTCAGAAAATAAATTGGGTTGCTACATTCTAAATAGTAGGAAAGGGATATATTGGACTAATGAAAATATCTCCATTGTGCCAGTGATCCTTTTGTATCAGCATTGGTGGTCACTGGCCATATTTCTCCACCATCATCAAGATTCTTTTCCCCTGTTGATAATTTTATCATTCCTTCATAGTTCTACTCATCTTTTTCTGTGTAATCCACTTCAATGATATAGTCTGTGATATTCCATATTACAGAAATTCCTCTTATTTAACATATTAAAAGTTTAGCACATCCAGTCTTTTCTTGAACACCTCCAGGGATGATGACACTCCCACCTGCCTAGAAAGCCAATTCCAATGCTTAGTGACACTTTCCATGAAGGAATTTTTCCTGATGTCCAATCTGAACTTCTCCTAGTTGCCAGGGAGAAGAGGCCAACACCCACCTTGCTACAATCTCCTTTCAGATAGTTTTAGAGGGGGATTAAGGATCCCTGAGCTGGCTTCTTTCCAGGATCCCTCATATGATTTACTGTCTAGACTCTGCAAAAGGTAAGCTCTTATTAAATATTTATTATTAATTTATGAGTCTACATATGCCTAGGAAATGTAGCTCCTTAGTTCTACATGTGACTTCCTTTTCACATGCACTTGATTGTTTCTACTTCCAAATTTCTGAAACTAAAACTAAGACTAAAGTAAAACTAAAGGCTGGCCAGCTGCTATGTTTTCCCTTTGCCAATGGAAAATAAAGCATATCTGAATATGGAAGATAAGCGAGTTCAAAAAGCAATGAGATTACCTGCAAAAGTGCTTCAAACAGTCAAAATGCCAAGGTCATATTTTGAGCAGAAAAAACAAAAGGACTGAAATATGTCTGCAGTCTCCTTGATGGTATGTCTCCATTTTGTAGAACAGATCTGCTCAGTTCTGTTGCTCTTTTGAGATGATAAAATCCAGTATGTTTGGTGTTTATTTTTCTGAAGAGACTTGAAGCACTAATTTTCTTAAGCCTTGTAATGAATCCACAGTGATTTGCTGCTCAGGCCTCAGTTTCAATAGATATAAGCTGAAATAATAATTTGCATTGCACAAGAAATTTCACCATGAAGGGCTGTTTCTTTAAACACACAGCCTAGAATTCAATGACCAATTCAGTAATAACTTAAGTACAGCATGAATAATTCTAAAAACCCATCCTTCATATCTGTGTGTGTCTTAATGATAACATATATAGTTTTGTTATTGAACAAATGTTGTGAACTCCATTGGATATCAGCTAAAAATAATGACAAATGAAATGGATATTGGCTTTGAAATATGAATGTTCTATCATGTGGTTTTCTGTGATAGTTCCATCTGTATCTAATACAGCTGCTGTTTTAGTATCAGCATTTTATCTACATAGTTCTTGACATGCAACAAGATGATATAGTATATTCAAACACATGCACATATCTGACACTATTAGGAAACATTTAATATTAAAACATATTTGAGCTGCTAAAATAAAAGCTAAATGCAGGTCTCTCCCTTCACCATGGAAATTTTCATTCGTCTTGACTAAGGCTACTTTTATCCTCCTCCAGGTTAAAATTTCTAGGTGTTAATCTCCTTATGTACCTTAATATGCATACCTAATAGCAAATTTAATTTAAATTGATGCATTTTGTGGAGATTAATGTCTCCAACAGCCCAATAACTTGTGAGTGTAAGCTGCTGTTCTTGCAAAGAGAAGCTTAAGTCCTATTCAACATTATGATAAATAACTCATAAAGAGTAGTAGCTGGAAGAGAAAACCCACTGATTGCACATTTTTCCCACTCCTTTGTGGATGACTGCTCATTCTGTTTCAGGGCAAGACATGATTATTCTGACCAAACATTTGTAGGTCTTGGCTTTATGCTGACAAGCTTTCCCAAGCTTCATTAAAGTGTAGCCAAAAGCTTATTAAAACACATGGATAACAACAATTAACTTCAGTGTGGTTTCAGGCAAGGTTTGAACTGGATTTCGATTGTAAAGCAATCAAAGCAGCTGAGCTGGGAGTTACCTATAATGCACATCAGAAATGTAAATGTGCTTTACAGAGTTCTATGAAACAGCCACATTATTTGTCATATTTAATGCATTTTAAGGTCATAGAAAAATATAGCAGCAATAAAAAGTCATAAAGTGGTGAGATACAGTGCAGTCTATATTGCACAGTATATTGTTCAGAACGACTCTAAGAGGCTAGCAATAAGTCATAAGGAGGAATAGGCTAAATGACCCAGAAAAATTAAGTTAGTGGTGCCCATCAACTGAAGTACTTCATTCTCAGAAAAAAATGTTAAATCTTCCCAGAAGTGACTCTAAACCAAACTTTTCAGAAAGAATAAATTCTAAGTTAATTTATCAATTTTTTTCTCCCTATACTCTGAGGTATAATCTTTATTCTGTGCTATGATATGAGTGTTATGCCATACTTTGAGCTGAAAAATGAGTTTTTTTCATGTGCTCCCCATTCAGATTGATGTCCTTTGGCATTTAATATTCAGAAAATGGATCCTGAAAGTACAGATGTCACAATGCAGTGGTGTGCATTCATATTAGTTTAGTAGCCTCTAAATTGCATTGTTTATGAAAGAGTAAAAGAGGTTGACCTTAATGGTAAGTTTTAAAGTAAACTTTTAAGTTAAACAAAAATAAATTAAAGAACCATAGCTTATAATTAAAATTCCCATTCATGTTATATTTTGCAAAGCATCCAGAAAGGAAAAAAAAAAAAATCCCTAATTTTGGCAATTATCTATAGTATATTTAGGGTTTTTTTTTATCTATCTTCATTTCTTCAACAACCAGCAGATACACTGTTCCTCACCACTGTGCAGTGACTAAGACAGGGTCAGGTTACAGCTAGACTGCAGAATCCCTGGGAGCTGGGAGCAGTGGGAGCTCCCCAGGGCAGCTGCACTGGCCCTCACCTGCCAGGACCTGTCCCACTGTCATACCAGAGAGAACAAGATTCTCCCAGCACAAGAATTCCAATGTGGAGTATATATGCCTGTAATAAGAATACAGAATAGCAAACTTGTTAATATTTTAGAGTCATAACAGTGAATTTATTAATCTATTAAATTGTGCTTGATGTTATTTGCAGTTTATGGCAGAATTCTTTGTTGTTATTACCATGAGTACTCCTTTTATTAGCTGTAGTTAGAGGAATTATTTTTAAAATTAATATTAAGAAAACTATGAGCAGAATGGAATTTTAATTACTTATAATTTATAGCTTGTGTAGCTAATAGTTTATACATTTAACAGTTGTTAGTTAATTGTTAATATTTTAGAGTTGGCAGCATGGACAGTGGCACTCTCAGCAAGGCTGCTGACACACAAAAGCTGTGTGATGTGCCTGACATGGTGGAGGGAGGGGATGCCATCCACGGGGACCTCAGCAGGCTTGAGAGGTGGGCTTGTGCAAACCTCATGGAGCTTGCTGCAAAATTTGTTGAGATTAAATATATTTCTGCAATTAATCTAATGACACTTCATTGCATTTTATTTTCAGGCTCGTTTCAGAATTGGGTTTCCAGCTCAAAACAAGGAGCAATGGGTGTCCTGTGATATTGTGCAGCTCATCACTGATGACTAAATGACAAGTTACTGAAAATAGCCATCATTGTACTCCCTTTATAGCAAGCCTTTGCTTTGAATGTCATCTAACATTCCTAGCAATAACATCCTGTATATGTTTTGATGTAAGATAGCAGAGCTCAATTGCACCAAATGACCTTTTGAAAATAATGATTTGGTGCTTATTCATGGTGCATGGTGCTCTTAAAATTACGGGTAATATTTGTACTGCTATCTCTGAGCCTCCAATATTGCGCTGATAAATGTTCAAAGTTGTACTGAGAAAATTTCTCCCTGAACTCTGGGGCACCCCAAAGTGACAGCAGATTATGTAGGTAGAGTCAGAAATAATAAAGAGAATGTCAGAAAATCACCTTCCTCTTTTCACTTACCTGCCACAACCAGACTCTATATTCCTCTTTTTCCCTGAATCATCTACCCTTGCTCTTGGGTGGTGGATACTTTTCAGAAGAAATAATTTTTTCAATCTCTTTAAAGAAAGCCAAGGAAGAGAGTTATGATATCCATTATCTCAGAGAAAGGATGTTTTGAGGAAAAATAAAGGAAACATTTCTAAACACTGCTCCCTGTGCAGGCAAGTCTGTATTCAAGCAAAAATTGGTCATTGTTACTGAAAATATATTCCTGATATCTGCCTTGCAGGGAAGCATTTGTCAAAGACGCAATTTTCTCAATGATGCAATGATTTTGAAACAAAATATTTGGTTCTTTTTTGTTGTCATTTTCATTCCTATTTATGACATTTTTCTGCTCTTTTTCTTCAGCAGGAAGGGTTATGTGATTCATTATACAGATGGTGGGCTGAAGTAGTGAGTTAGGTTTGTTTGGGATAGGAATGATTCTATTAATTTCCATTTGCATAAAAAACTTATCCCAAATACAGGCTTTTTCTTTGGTAGTGTGCTATACCAAATCAAGATGTCCAGAACAGTTCTGAGTTTTGTTTGAAATTAAATAGGAGAACATGGAGAGACTGGCATGACAAACTTTGGTTCTGTGCCTGTTTTACCTTCCCCCTCTCTTTCCCCATTTGGCTGCTACTTGAGATTATCATGTCTCCTACTGTCTGACAATAGCAATGTAGAAAAAGAATGTAAGTAAACCCAGAGTTCCACAGGCCATCTTTATCCTAACATTACAGCTAGTGTGACAGTAGTTTTGGATAAAATGGAAATGTGTTCTGAAAATGAGTCTTGAGGCCTAAGACATCTGATGCAGTAGGAAGGAGATATAAAATTATGCATTTTGCCTTATCCTTTGGCCAAAGGGAAGTCAGTCACACCATTTAAAAATTGAGTCTTAAAGAAGATAATTGTTAAATTTCTGATATAATTTATTCCTGGTAATGTTTAATTCCTAGAGGCCAAAATTAGACTATTTTTAGAGTATGTTACGTAAATTTGCAGGCTTTTGTACAACATGCTCTGAGTGTACGTATGTGTGACATATTCATGAAGCACATCCAACTGTCTTAATGAGCACTTGTCTTACTGTCAACATGTCTCTGCCCCTGAAGACAAGCTGCTGTTGTAGATGCTGCTTCCAGGAATCCAAACCCCATTTTTAACAAGTGCAGAGAATGACTTCTGAGACTTCATGTCTTCTGAATTGAAATTTGTGAAGCAAACCCACATCCCTAAAATACAGCTTTAATTTATAGCAAATTGCCCCTACTGTGCAAAGGTAAATTCAAGTCCTCCATCTCTTGAATTCTCAATGGGCCAGGTGAGTTAGACAATGGATACAAAATTGTTTTTAAGGATTCTGTTCGATGTCATCCTGCCCTTTCATATGCCATTTTTCCTGTCTGTTCACAATAAACAAATAGACTTTCAAGCAGAAAGGAGAACTCCATATCTGAATCCATTTCAGAATAAACTATAGTCCCTTCTATGAAAACAAACTTTTTAGTTTACTTCTAAAAACTTAAATTGTTCCACAACTACTCTTAGGAAGCCTAACTACAATAACAGTTTCTTGTTAAGTTTGTGCATTTATTCATTCTCTCCTTTGAGTAGTTTTTATTCTTATGCCTGAAAAAAATCACTTAAAAAGGTAAAGCTTCAAACAATTCAGAAGATATAAAATGATTCATAGTTAAAACAGAAATGTGATTATTTTGAACATATTTTTCCAATATTATGATGAAATTTTTTTCTTGTTGCTTAAAATATAGCTATTAAAATAGCACTCAGAAATCATTGCTATATAGAAAGGGTATGTATAGTGTAGTTTAATCTTCTTTAACCAGAAGGGATTAAAATATTTATAACCTTAAATATCTAATCTGAGGATGATTTAATACAGTTATTAAAATATTTTCCAGAGTTGAGACGTTATACTATATTTCAAATAACACTTTTAACGAATGTCAAGTACCAATAATGAATAAAATGTAGAAAGAAGATTTTTTATTATCAATAGTAATTTTCCATTTTTATAATCAACTGTTAAAAAAATAAATTTGAAGGCCAAACTTCTGTCCTAAGTCGCACTCAGTCAAAACCCTCCAAAATCAATGTACCATGAAATAATTGAGACTCTGATTTTTCTTATCTGCTTATCCTTGATTTATGAGTCTCCATTAATTCATATCCATGTATTCTTCTTTGGGAAAATGTTCTAAATGTAGCACTACTGAGTGTTGATATATTGATTAACTGAATACAAGAGGTAACAAAGTTCCAGGAAGAAGGCAAGGGCGCAGGATATAGGAAATAAAGGCTTTGCTGTTCACTTAAACTGGTGTGCTGTGTAATCCTGGCACTCATTTTGCTATTCCATACCTCCTTCTTTCCTTAGCATGACCATAATTTTCTTTATTATGATTTCTAGGTTATTATAAAAAAAACACCAGAACACGGAAACAGGAAATGCACTGATTTGTTTCTTTAGTTTTAACATATCTCTGGACCCACAACATTTTATCTAGTGATTGTCATTTGATTGGTGTTTGTAAACATGATTCTTCATATTTCACTGGAAAAATTAATTGCCAAGGTCTTAACTTTCTTATTGGAGAAATAAGTGCATGGAAGCATTATTTAAATAGGTCAAAATATGCACAAAAGTTATTTTTACATAATTCATCATATTTATTTGATTCTTAGATATAATATGTCATTAAGGTGGTTTATAATAAAGTTTTGGAATACTGATAAAACTGAGGGTGCTAGATATTGTGCAAACAGCAAGAAAATTATCTGACATCAAAAGTTATGCACACTAATGATTGATGAATTTTTTTAGTTTTTAATTCTGTCTGCAGTTGATTGTACACTTGTCTGCTTAGGGCCTGCTTAAGTCCTTCTAATGTATTTTTTTGAGATCACTCTTTTTCTTCATTTTTCCAAAATCATATATCAAATCTTGATTTCATGTGAAATATAAGTTGAACACCACATATTTCAAGAATGCAATTGGCTGTTTCTTGGAGCATTACCATGTGATAAGAAAAAATTATAACTCAGGTTTTGTCTTAAAATTCAGTTTCTCAGGTAGAATAAGTAAAGTTTAACAGAAGTTCTTATTCTTTTTGGATGATTTACGAGACATGCCAACATACCACATGTGCACTCAGGTACTGCCAATATTTTATTCATGACTGTATAGGTTGGGGAACTGAATAATTTACTGTGCTTATTAGTAACTTAATTATGATTGTGTTTATTTAGTTAGTGCATAAATGTAGTCTGTCTAAGCATCCTTCACCAACATCAAAACAGAATTTTATTTTTTTGTGGACTCCCTGCCCCTTGATCTGCTCAAGACCAGGCAGGATGGGGCTCTCAGCCTCCTTTTCTAGTGAAAGGAATCTCTGTCCATGACAGGGCAGGTGGAGCTGGATGATCTTTAAGGTCCCTTCCAGCCCAGGTCATTCTATAGTGCTCTGATTTCATATGCTCTTCTGCATGTTAAAATTTTATCAGGAATAAAAAGTTCACACTAAGCTCTGTGGTTCAACTTTCGTGCAAAAGTTAAATGTTTCCTCCAGCCTTCTCTCCATGTTGCACTCACTGATTTTCTGAAAGGTGCCAGCAGAGGTTGTCAGTGCCCTGAAAGTAGGAGGGGAAAATCAGATGGCAAGGCAGGGAGGAAAAGAGGAATTGTAAATGCTTTTCTTCAAAGACAGTTGACAGAGAACTTTGATCTAGTTTATACATAAATGGAGCTTTGAAGAGCTTAGATATTCCCCACCTAATTGGGTGCCAAAGTTCATTATCATTCTCCTAGTGCCTGACTATTCCAAAATTTGATATTTTTTTCCTAACGTTGATTTTTATCTAAAAAGTGCTGCAACGACTTTCCCAGAGGCAAGTTCCACCTTCTGGAGTACAAAGCATTATTTTTGATTTCTAAAAGTCATAGAATACAGTGTCTTTTTCTCTTTGTCATTGTAAGCTTTGGGTTTGTTGTTTTTTAGTTTTTGCAGCTTTTTCCTCTGGTGGTTATCATTTGAATTATATTTTAAGTTTGAATTGCTAGGGGAACTACTGCAATATGATTGTGTTTGAGATGTGTTTTCCAGCTGAGAAAGTGAAGTGGGGTGGCAAGTTTTAGTTCACAGATTTGTCTGTGCAACTTGGACTTCACTTCTGCTATAATGGTATTAAATTGAAATTAAAAAATAATAGCTTGTAGTTTTAGGTGTTTCTTATGTGGGGCCTGCAGGGCAGTACCATCTCCTCTGTGCTCTCTTCCACAGGCTGCAGGAGAATCTCTGCTCTGCCTGGAGCACCTCCTCCCCCTCCCACTCATTTGCTGACCTTGGTGTTCACACTCTTTCTGTTGTTATTTTTTGCCTCTCCACTTGGCTTTCTGACATTTTTGCATTTGCTTAAATATATTCATACAGAGAGGTTTTTTCCTCAGCTCCTTTGGGAGTTGCTTTTTATTTTTCAGTCTTACAACTACAATTATTTTCCTTGTCTTTGTTATTTCCTGAGGTTGTTTTGGGTCTTTTTTAACATCATTTTCTTCTTTACTTATTCTTCAAGCTCCACAGTATTCCTCCATTCTGCCCATCAGAAATGATTTTTCCCAATCAGTTCTGACTTTATCCTCTTTCTTTTGGCCTCGTCAGTTAAAATCCAAAGTATTCGCCGTTTGAATTAGCCTATCTCCAAGATCATCTGTTCATTTTATTCCATCAGAAATAATGCCTTCCTTTCAAGTACAT
The DNA here is from genome assembly GCF_028769735.1 of Zonotrichia leucophrys gambelii. NCBI lineage: Eukaryota > Metazoa > Chordata > Aves > Passeriformes > Passerellidae > Zonotrichia > Zonotrichia leucophrys. The sequence continues at coordinate 37,264,369 of NC_088175.1, read as the reverse complement.
TTTCTCTTACACCTCTGCAAGGGAGAATTTTCTCTGAAATATCTTACTTGCTAACTCTCATGTTTAGTGTGCTGTTTCTACATCACACCATAAGAAATGGAATGTGCTTCCAGACTGAATGTATGGAGACAGAGGAGGAAGTCAGCCTCCAAAGCTGTCATGGTTAATCAGTAAATACCAATGCATAACCCTATGTTTATTTACAGGATTTGTTAATCTTCCATTTTGATGTGCATTTATCCTTGCCAAATAATAACATTTCACATATATAAGTCATTTGCTCAAACTCAGACAGGACTGGAATAATAATCTTTTAAATTTCTTATTTTGAACCCAGAAAGCTGCTGTTATCTTGAAGAGTAATTAAAAAAAAATTAATTCATAAAACTTGCTTGTTTCCCTAAAGTAAATATCAATGTTTGTTTAAGAAAACTTCCATTTAGGGCAAATGAGTAAACAGTCCCATTTCAAAACTACTCATTAGTGGTAGAGATTAATTAGTGTGAGGAATAATGAGGTATCTGAACTAAGAGTACCAATAAGTGAATTGATTGCATGAATTCTTGGATTAATAAAATCCAATTATTCTCATATGTAATTGGCACAAATTTTATTTGTACCTCCTTTATAATGTGTTTGCTAATGCCATCAGAAAGTAAACAAAACAAACTAATTGTAAATTAATATGAAGTTCAATTAAACCTCCAAACCCTGCCAAGCCAGCTTTGTGTACAGATTAGTTCAAAGTCCTTATTTATCCATGAATGCATTCAAAGCTAATGGACACAACAATACTCATTTGTGAGTGCATGACATGGGGAAATTGGAACAGCATCTTTCATGTCTGTGGAGACAGCTAGGTTTCTGGGTTCTGTAATGTTGCACATTTTTCAGATTGTGAGGTCATAGAGCTTTACTGGCTATATGCAGAATTATAGTTGATTTATCAAATACATAAGATTGATTGGCAGGAGCTGAAGCCAGTTTACAATATTCCAAGAGAGCGGGGGATATTTTTATTTTGATTTCAGGAAGATCATTAAATCAATCCCCTTCGTTTCTGCCAGCAGATTCTGTTTTGTTAATCATCACTGGAGAATGAGAAAGATCATGGAATGTTTTTAACAGGACCAATCTGACCTCGAATGAAAAAATATCTCAAAAAATATAGATGTGGAAGACAAACAAAAAAGTCATGCTCAGTTCTCTGGTAATGGTAATCAAGAAGGAGGAGGATATCATGGTAAGTTCTATTAAAGAAATATCTATTCATGAAAGAGATTAATAATATGTCTTGGTTTTTTTTCTTCTAAACAACTACAAGCATCATTCACAAAGTAGGATCTGGAAATAACAGGAACATTTAATTATTGAATATCTGTTAGCAAAGTAATGCTCATATAACTTTAGATGATCTTGGAAAATCTTGGATTCAGCATTACCATAAGCTGTAAAAAATTATCAAAAGAGGAACTGTTTTATATTAAATTTTGATCAAAAGTGCCAGAATAACAGCAGAAATTATATTCAGTACTATGTCTGATACTATGGCTAGAAAGAAGTGATAGTGAAATGAAGACAATGGAGAAAAAGTGGATCCCAAAGACCTGAGGAAACTCATTGTTAGGACATGGGACGCTATGGTAAGGGATCAAGTGTTGTAGCACACCTGACAGATATTGAAAGGAGCCTCATCAATTCAGCAGTGGCAAATTGTCCCACACCAGGAGAAAGACAAGGATCCTAGTGAAAGATCCATAGGGCTCCTTTAGGAAATCTTGACCTTTCTAAAGTTACCGATTGGGAAGACTCATGAAAAAAAGGGGAAACAGGATTCAAAGAAGTAGCTCAGTCTTAAAGGAAGAAAATTATACAAAAAAATGCAGGCCTAATGCATGAATTTACATGTAAAAATAAATTTTAAATACAACAATAAGATGTATAGAAAATAAAGAAAATATGTTTGTTCCTAGGTGGGAGGATATAATACTGATTAAGAGAAGGCTTAAAACATTCAACTCTTGCTTAACTTAATTCCTGTAAAAAAATGTTAAATATAATCACAAAATAATGGAATAATTTTAGCAGAATAATACAGGATGAAAATGCTCATTGTTTTTCTTACAATGTTGGAAACTTTTATTAACCAGTACTACAAAAAAATGTAACAGCCTGATTATAGCAAGAAAGGCTCTTCCATATTGCAGTTTTAAGGTATATTTTACTTCTAAAAATCTTCCATTTTTAATTTTCTTTGTAACAGACTGATGTTTATGTCTTATTTGAGGCTATCCAGTTGTAGTGCACACAAATTCATAAACTGAATTACTTACCATTTTTTTACATGTCAGATAAAATGGCTATTATTACATGATTGTTTTGTTGTTATTCAATATTGGTGTGGGTGGAAAATCATAAGGGGCTCCATTTTACCTTTCTAAACAAGAAGTATCTAACCACAGTCCATTCTCTGAATTTTTTTTACTTTTAGTCATTTGGCAAGTTCATTGCACTCACATGAATAAATTCATATAAATATAAAAGTTACTGTTAAAAAATGAAGAGTGAAGGAAAAAAGAAATGCCGCCTTTTTTTCAGATGAAGAATATAAGGACAAAGTATACATAGGTAGCTTTTCAAGTTAACACTGTCCCTTCAGGCTATTTTGGGTTATTTTAAAGTATTTTAAGTTTGCATGAAGTATCTATGATTAAAAATAAAGAAGAATGTATGCTCTGAAAAAACTGCATGTCCAAATTGTCTGAGACTGTTCCCAATGAACTCTGGTGAAAATACCACAGATGTTTTGGTCTGCTCTTGCTTTGTCTACTGCTTTATTACTTCATAGATATTATAGCACAATTTTGTTGTTTTGCCACTGCTGCTGCTCAAATAAATTCATTCGTTTTTCAGATTTTCTTTCTAATATGGAAAAATACTGAGTTTCTAAAGTTGTCACAAATGCCTAATGCCTTCCTGATCACTCAGAGTCCATGGCAAAAAAACCCCATAATCCTAAAGAGAGATGGGCTGATACCCTGCTAGAAGATATTACTGCTGCTAAGTTTAATAAAATAGGATTGACTTGCTCTCTTTATCGCGACCAAGATCACATTCTTATAACAATCCAAAATGACACACTAAAAACTGCTACTGAAATGCAGAGCTTGGAGACAGTCCCCAGTTCAGTAAAAACCCTTCTGCTGGGAGCCACTTGCTCCTCTGCTGCACTCAGAGCACAGACTCTCTCTGCTGTGTGGTCAGGTTGAAGACACATTTCCAGCTCTCTGAAATAGTCCTCAGCATAACTTCAATGTCAGAAAAAGCCCCCTTTGTTTCTTCCTGTCTAACACTACACCTTCAGTGACTGTGATCCTGTCTCAATTCTCCAAAGAATCCATGGAAACTGTGCTAAAACTCCTGGAGTTCCTGAAGAAATAATGTGACCAAAAAATTTTCCCTGATCCATAAAACCTTACCAGAAAGAAGCAATGTTTATTAATTAACTGAAATACACAATAAAAGTCCTCCTGTTTGCAGAATCAAGCCCTACCCTAATTTGGACTCACTTAGCAAAGTGATTTTGCTTTTCTTGCCCAAATAATATTCCTTTCTCTGTTCTCATTACTGTAAAAATTAATAGCTGAACTGTTCACACTGGGATCCTAGGGTTCCAGTTGCTCAGTTGTTGAAATCATGATGTCCACTCATTGTTCCCCAAAATGGGTGGGTACTTCCTCATTTCCATTCAGAGCAACAGAAGAAATAACATGCTATTACTCAGATTTTCTCAGACCTCTAAAAAAAGGAATGCTCTCCAGCTCAGGTGGGTAATTTTACAGGCAGGTGAGTACATTCTGTTGAAGATCTTATTCAGAAAAACATTATGAAACTTCTCCATATCGTGCATAAGAATTTTAATTTTCCCTACAGAAAGGAAAAAGTAAATAATCTGTTTTACAGTGAAAACTTTAAAAATTAGAGTTCTAGAAGTTCAGCCATTAAAGGAGCTTCTGAATGTTTAAAGGACTGACTATATTTAGCTTCTTGAAATTTCTTGTAACCTGAAAAATGTCTTGGGAAATCACAGAGATTGATTTTTTATTTTGTATCATTTTCACTCAGTGAAAGCTGAATTTCTCATATTAAACTTGAGCACAACTCTTAAACCCATAGAAAGTAAAAATTAGGTTAAAGTCACAAACTCAGTGTTGATAACATTCATCCACATTTGTCTCTTTTTGGTTTTTTTTTCAAGATTTACTCCAATGAGTAATACAGATGCATTCACATGAAGATCTATTTTCCTGGTGATCTCTTGTAGAGGCACAAAGATATCTATGCAGCCATCTATAACCCAAGCAATATTAATGGGACATTTGGAACACAGTACATCTGAAATACTGAGGCAGAGTTTGTCACAAGTTGCCATGAATATGGCAAATTTTTGTACTTCCATTTAAACGAAGTAAAAATCATTCATAAGGCTGTATGATAAATAAGCAATTATTCAAAAGCCCCAAATTTTTCTTTTTTATCTATTATTTTCCACTTACTAAATGGAAGCTGCCTTAGGAATATATAATTTATTCATTAAAAAAACTGTACTGATCATCTATTGTAGTCTCTGGTTGGCCACATACACACAAATGCTTTCTCCCCAAGCTGCAAACACCAAACCTACAGTATTTTTTGAGGTTGTTATAGTTGTATAAAGCCAAGGTTTATCAGTTATAATTCATGAAGTCTCTTCTAGAGTGCAAAGTTAAGGATGCAGGGTCTCAAGCAGAAAAATACAAAGAGAAAACACAGTTTGAGAACTGAATGCTTTTTTTAATAAAGGATACCAAAGATAACATACCAATGACAAGGACATTCTTTTTCTCCTAAAATTCTGTCCTTCCACTTTTCCTGTTGCTCTTCTGTTCCAAATCCATGCAGCTTTCCAATGAGCATTTGTTTAGCCCCGAACATTGAAAATAACAATTGCAACATGCCAGCTATCAGCTCCTCTTCCATTCTAAAATCAGGATGCAAGCTCGTATCTCTAAGATCCCACTAGGACCAGCTCCCTTGTGAAAAGTAGGGTTTTAAGCATTGTACTAAACCTGCTTTCTAGTTGGGATTTAACCAAACACCTGATTTAAGTAGGCCCAATGCTGTTCTGGTGTTGTTTTTCTGTCAGAACAGTAAAATACAACATCATACACATATCTAAATTAGTCATTTAAGCTGAATTTCACACTGATATCCAGAAATAGGAATAGAGGACACATAATATAGAACATTTTGGCAGAGCTCTCAGAAAATCCCATTCTTCACTGCTTATTTTATTATTATCTGCAGTTAAATGTGACTTTAAGGTCTATGGCTTCGATCATCCTTTCTCAGCACAATCTGGGCTGATAAGCTTTTTTGGCATATTATTGAAAACATAGAAAATAAATACATTTTATCTCTAGACAGTATGTTTTAAAATTAAAAGCCAGTAGCCTTTCTCTTTTGCCCCACAAGTCTGCCACTCATTTTTATTTACTTATTTACATGCACACAGGCTTGATGTTGCACAGAGAGGGCTCTGCAGGCCTTCCATTTGGAGTTATGTTGCATTAAAATATCCGATAATTACATGTTTTATTTTCTTCAGTCATTCAAGGAGTTCACAAGGTCTGATGAAAACCACAAAATATTTGGTGTGATGTTTTGATGTTAGACCAAATAACAGGAGAGGAAAAACACTAGTTTCTAATTAGAGCAGTGTTAACAGACACAAACTATTTCAGTCACCTTACAGTTACCTGTTCAGGCTAGTAACCATTTGATAAAAAGTCTCAAAAGAAACAAAACAGACAAGGAGGCCTCTAAGACAGTTGTTATCCTTATGTCTAAATGAAACCAGAGAAGTAGAAGATTTGAGAAAATTGTGGTGTGCAGTATCTGAGTTATTGTTAAGGGAGGCCAGTATTAGAATTTAGATTAGTGTTATCTTCTTTTCATAACACAGCAGAATGTTTGTCAAGTCATAAATCAGACTCTGATCCTCCTAACAGAAGTTGTTGATATTCCTACAGTAGGTCTCAATTAATACCAGTGGGAGGATAACAATCCAGTTTGTTTTCATTCAGGATAAACTGCTAAAAGGCAGATTCAAACAAAACAAAAGTTTTTCTATATTTGAAATGAGATCCATTTTATTCTTTCTCCTGAAAATTTCCCCAGTCTTCCTACATAAGCTTGTAAAAGTTAGTCATGAGGACTTTCTCTGTAACTCTGGTTTGGGAACTTTTTCCTAGGAGCTACCAGACACCAGTTCTAAACTCTCCTTGTTAAGCATATGTGCAGTGCTTCCCATATGATCACATCTAACTTTCCTTCCTGAAAGGGATGTTCATTTAAAATGTAGGCACGTTGGACTGAGGTACATTCACAGGATCCTAACTTACATTTACAACTTTCAGGTTCACAAGGTTATATAAAGACCCAACCCCTTAAAGCAATGACTGTCTTCCTCAAGGGCTGAACACTTCCAGCTCTTATTCAAAAAGGACATTCTGCCATCATGTAGGTGTTTGTGTTGGAGGGGACCTTAAACACCATTCAGTTCCTTGGGAGGGACACTTTCACTACACCAGGTTGCTAAAAGCCCCATCCAGCCTGGTCTTGGACACTGCCAGGGATGGGACATCCACAGCTTCTCTGGGCAACCTGTTCCTGTGCCTCACCACCCTCACAGTAAAGAATCATGAAAACAAACATCAAAAAATGTCTTGTTTTTACCATGAAAAGAAACATAATTTTAATGTTTTAGTACATAGAGCCAGGCTACAGAACGTGTGACTACATTGACACGTATTCTGAACATATTCCATACATTTATGTTTCTGTTGGTACCACACACGTGACAACAAGGTGAGTATTTCAAAGATAGCTGTTAACAGAATTTATGACGAGACAAAAGGTAGCAATAAGTTACTAAAATATAGCAATGAAAAGATAAAGACTTTAGCTGGACTAAATCTACAATCCCCAAATCCTCTCTCTGAGATAACAGATTCTTCTAAATCAACAAGGCAGGAAAGCATGCAAACATGATGTGCATTACAACACAGACATATTCTCTCTGCTGTCTTCAAATCTTCTGTAAAAGGAAGGGAGCTAAAGAAAAAGGATCTAGCCTTATATATCCCTATACCTGCCGTCAGTTCTACTTCCAGCCCTTGGAACAGACATTAAAATTAAATCCCTGATGGAACATTGATGTCTTAATGACCATATAAACAATCCCTTATTAGCAGCATGGTCCTTCCTTACATTTCAATAAGGTTTACAAATCAATAGATGTCTGTTACACCAGTGGAAGTTATATTAAAATTTATCTGGTGTGTTTCTTTTATATACTGTGAAAGAACTCTGTAGTGTTTAAACAAAACCCTTTGCCTATTTTCTGTTGAACAGACATTGATGTCCTCTACGGAAGAGAAATTTCATATCCATCACATTGCCACAGCAAGTTGTTGTGGGTTAGTTCACAGCTGAATACTTCAGAAGAACTTAAACCTGTCTTTTTATTCTGAGTTACCCCAGATATGCTCATCTTAAATAGGTGTAATACTGGGTAGAAAATAAGAACTTTTCCTCCTCTAGTCCAGTCACAATTTTTCCAGCAGCAAGGTCAGATAGACATGGCACATAATCTGGCACTAAAAAATATACACAGGATGTGTTCACCAACACTTCTCAAAGGTGATATACTTTGCATTCAGTGTTTAGAGCCCACAAACACATCAATTGCAACAATAAGCACAGATCATTCTTGATATCTCTTGCACACTTGTGTAGGGACACAGTTTGTGGTAATTGGGGTGGGGCTGCAGCCCAGCCTCATCCCCAGTGGGGACAGCTGTGAGCAGCAGGTGAGCAGCACTGACAGCAATTGACCTGGAGTGCCCAGGGACACTGACCAACCACCAAGGGTAACAGAGGGCACACAGGTGCAGTGCATCAACATCAGGGGTATAAAAGGTTGGGCTAAAGAACAAGAGGAGCAGATGCTTGCAGCCTTATGAAGTGATGTGGTGTTGCTCTGTATGGGTTAAGCTTTCTGATAGTGTATGGCGATACTCTGTGTATTGTGGCCATCTTGACTGTGGTATATGCTGTAACACATTTATGCACAGCAGATTTCTCTGTTCCCTGGAGAGGATGCAGCTGAAGTCTTTCATGGTGCTTCAGAGACATAAGGTAAGGATAAGCCATACAAAATAATGACATATTATTTAAATAGAGTATTCTAAATTATGTTGCAAATTACTCTCTGACAGTGTTTGTCTCTCTCTATATATCCTATATTTGTGGTCAAAAAGCCCTTAGACCAGAACAGTTTCAGGGCTAATCTGTGCTCAACTCAATTAATTAACTGTACCAACTGGAACTGATCTTTTAGCTAAGACACCAGCTATGATAATCCTGAGAAATGGCTAGTTATAATCAAAAAGTAACAGGAAGTGTCTAGAATCCTGCATTACTTATGTGTATAAAGTTATGTTGGACTTCTTTGGGTGCTTCTGAAAGATTTGCATGTATCATCTTCCAGGGCCTCTTTCCTGTCCTTGTCTTAATAGCTTATATTTTTGTATTATACCATATAGGCATGTAACCTAAGTTGATTACAGAATATCCCTTTCCTTATTACCAATTTCTGCTTTCTACTAAATTACTAGAGGAGGCATATTCCTTTCTAGCTAATATTAGGAAATTAAAAATGAAGTTTATTGCTTATTGGAACCAGCAACATAAAGAATATTTGCAGATTTTTGTCTATATAAGGCAGATTAAATTACTTCATCATGTCCAAAGTGGAAACGTTTGTCTTAATTACACAAGACTTTACCAGGTAAAGACCTGACACTAGCTGATCTTTTATAGTCACTGTTGACTTTTTCACAGAAATAAATGAAATGGGTTCATTTTACATTTTCTTTTAAAAAGAGGCTCTCAGCCCCCAACTCACACACCAGAAAAATCTCTGAGAAAACACCAAATCTTGCATGGGGAAACAAGAGCATGGGTATAAAGCCATGGAATATTTACTGACTACCTTTCTTCTGTCCTCTGCCATAAATCCCTATTAGTTGCAGCAAGGTAAAGAGCATATCATTTGATGTAATGAGGAACGTTATAATTTCTTAAGTGTAACAAATACAATTGTACTTATTGCAGCATTTGGCTTTTTTAACTGACAGTACTTTAAATCTTGGAGCCAAAAAACCAAATCCTTAGGGGGTTTTTTGTTCTACCACTTGCTTGAATTGATAAATTTGAATTTCAAAAATGGGAATAGGAGACAAAAAAAGGTGTATGGTGTCATTGTGTTGCTGTTGCAAGTACATCCAGTTGCAGCTAAAGTATTTAAAGTATTTTCATTGGTATATCTTAGCATAATATACATTATGTAATTTTATTGCTATATAAGAGTATTACCATATTCAATAGTTATCATTATAATAATGTGTGACATAATTTTATATATTTATAGAAATATATATGTGTCCTGGTTATAATATAATGTGCAGGTGGGAAAAATCTTTACCTCAGTGAAGCGCCCCTCTTTTCACAGATTGTGAGTCTCTTTACTCCTTTTGGCAATGATTGAAATTGTGGTTCTGTGAGAGTCTCTGAAAATCAAAGTTAAGCACAAGAGGGATAACTGATCTTTTACTTAGGTCTTTAACAAAAGTCCTACTAATTCCAGCAAGTCCAGAATTTAGCTTTCAATCAGCAGGTTTGGTCCATCTGTAAATAGCCCAATTCCTCCTGTTTAATACTTCCAAATAAAAGGTTAGTCACGCTCCAAAAATAATGTAAATGCAACTAAAGGTTAATCTTCCTCTCAGGATTACATTGCCTTAAGGTTACACATGCAGTTTCTTTAAAAAAGATGTGTTCAGGCATATGTAACCTGGCTGTGCTTGAAAAAACATCTGGAAATAGTGATCTAAAGTGGCTAATGCATTATTAATTCCAGAGAGTAGAATAGAAAAATAAGGTAGCTTCCTGACAAATTAAACTGAGATATAACTTGTCTTCTGTACTTTGTTCAAAGGATCTAAGAGAAATTGGCCAGTGACATGTAGTGCTAACAATTGTATAGAGAAAACAATCATTAAACTAGATTGTGTTCCTGGAAACTGTTCTTAATAAAGAATAAAATGTTTCTGTTCAACTCCCAGATTGCTACTGGAGAAATATAATCAAATGTCCCCTTTACTACTTCAAAATCCCTTTCGGTTTTGCAATAGTTTTTGTAAAACTGAAAGGGATTTGAAATCAGTTGTAATTTCTTCTAGTTCCTCTCTATATTGCTGTGTATTCGGGACTGCCCTACTCGCTGAGACAAGGGCTTTGGAGTGAAGGAGTCTTTTCCTGAATAGCAGAAAAGGTGTCTGCAATATACCATGTAACTTTCTCACAGGGTTTCTGCAAGTTTAAAATGTTTCAAAATATTTTAGTACTCTTTATATACAATTTCCTTGGGACTACAGCATTTCCGTTGTCCTATTAAAGCCTCCATTACCTTTTTTTTTCCCCTTGTACATGCCTCTCTGTTATTTAAAAGATTTGAGGGGGATTATGAGCAGTATGTAAAATAACAACTATCTGTCAGCATCTGCAGCTTGATGGCAGTGTCTGTGTCAGCTGCACAGACAGCATTTTGCAGGTGGCTGTGTGAAATCCTGCTGTCCAAAAGGGAGCCGAGTCCTCCCTGGTTTCGGCGTTCCTGCACAGCTGATTTCAGTTCCAACATTTAAGCGAGACTAGCAACATCAGACCATATGTTTGATAACTGAAACATTTGCAGCAGGGCAAAGCCTGGGTGCGTGTTGATCGCTTGGCTGCTGGGTCCTACATCTGCTGTAACAAAGAAAGTACGTGACTGATGCTGCACCTCATCTAAAGGAATGTTAGTACTTCTGAAGTGGTAACGGTCTGACAGATTGCCAGGTATTTCAAGGGGTGCTGCCAAAACCTGGTCAGCAGAGGATCTGCAGCAAGAATTGGCTTTAACTGGGTTCAAATACTTCTTTTACTGAATAGGAAAACATTGCAACCTTGTATGTCTTAGAGCACACAAAATTGGTATAATGTCCTTTTGTAAAAAAAGAGGAACTGCATGGCATATTAGGAAAAACCAGCAGTGTTTTACCAGTTATAGTACCTTCCTTATAAATATTAAAGTATGTTTTAATGATCAATAAAAACTTTCACAATATTCGTCCTGGAGTTGGGTCTTTAAGGAACAGAAGGAGAAGAAAGTAAAAATATTTGCGAAACTAATTCAGGGACAAAACAAACATACTGAATCAGCACTTTGAGTATGGGAGTTTTTGTTGTTGTCTTGGTTTTGGTGATCTTCTTAATTTAAAGACATCTCCTCAAAATGTTTTACACTTGTCTTTATTAAAATAATAGTAAAGTAAAATCATGATTTGATTTAATGCCTAGTTTCATGACTCAGTTCATTTTTAAACACATACTTTTGACAGCTTTCTCTCCCTTTTTTGTTTGTTCTTTGCTTTTTAAGTAATTCAAATTCTGTTAAGGTAAATGACTCTAGAATGTATAGCTCTGGCTCCTTTCATTTATAACAGGCACAAATTGCCATATGCACTTAATGTTTTTTATATTCCAGAATACAAGTTTAAGCCTGTTTCAGGGTATTCATTTTTACTTAAATTCTATGACATAGTAAAAGAATACTTCAGAGGATAAACCTGTAAACTAGTGCTGAAAAGAACTAAGAAATACTTGTTTAAAATGTGGGAGTACCAGGTCACACCAAGGAAAACAATTTAAAATTACTATTTACTTTGCATGAGAAATAATATAAACACAAGTATAAATGGTATATATAATATAGATGATGTTCTTGTGAAACATGATCACACCTATAGCCATTAAAAAGCTTAAGAATACTAAGCACTTGATATTTTTGACCACCTGTATTAATTTTTCTCTGTAAGTACCTCTAAGGAAATTGTTAGCTTAAATATGGGTTTTGGGCAAGGAAAGAAATCCTTCTCTTCCTTCAATATTACAAAGTTAGAGCACTAGGCTCTAACTGGAGCAGAGTTTAGAAACCTAGCTAATCTTCTAATTTTAATTTTTTTTATCACGGACGCATTAAATTTTTGGGGGCTTGTTAGATATTTTCCTAAACCTTGTAAAATTCTCCTGCCACAATGTTTGTGGGGTTTTTTTGGGAATTTGCTTCCTTATTTAAACAAAGCAAACAACAACCAAACCTCCTATTAAAGGCTTACATAGTGTAAATCTCATCTCATAGATGCTGCACATGTGATGAAGGCACAAGGTCCTTCAATAGCTTCAAGTCTTCTCTTATTAAAATTCAATTTCTTTGCATCTGGCATTAATTGTGCTGCTCACCATTTCTGGTGAATATGCAGGCAGTTCTGAATATCTGCACTGCAGAACACCAAGAGAGGGGGCAATTTGTGATCAACTCAAACCGAAATTTGTTATCAGTGGGATGCTGTTGGATGTGTGCTAGATTGCTCAGTAAAAAGGAATACTAATGAACTGACAGAGTTTGATGATAAAAATTGATTCAGAACAACCAAAACTAAAACTATCACGAGTTACTCTTGTACTGACAGACTTGGCAATGAAATGGCAAATGAAATCCAGTGTCATAAGTGCAGAACAAGGCATGTGGGTGAATGTAAAACACTTAAATAAGGGGTTTTCTTTGTTTTGTTTGGGATTTTTTGGGGGGAGGGGGTTTACTTGCTTAAGAAGATTTGATGTGACACTCATCTGAAAATTCTGCAATGTTAAAAAAAAGAGTTCCCAGCAATTATTAACAAAGGTATTGAGAAATCAACAGCAGAAATGCACTTCTGACTGAAGCAAAATCCAGGGTATTGCATGCAGGTCTTTCAGAAGAGATAAAATACAGCTAGAAAGATAGGGGAAAAGCCAATAAAATGCTGAACTTCTGGAAATTCTGGTGTATGAGTTAAGAGCTATTCAAGAGCTGTTTAACAAATGAGGGGACAGGGCGACTAGTAATGAAAACCTTGTAAAAAGAAAATATTTTCCCAAAACAGAAGTTTCAGGGAGAAGGGTGCAAGCATAGAAGTTTAGTGTTTCTTTTAGAAGTTTAAAGGAGATTTTTTTTTTCCAGCAATATGCAACAGGGTTTACTGCAAATCACTGGCAGAAACATGTTTTTCATTATTACATTAATGGGTTAAAAACCCAAAATAGATAATATTCTCAAAGGAAAGGGAGTATGGATTAATTATTATGTGCAAGGTGCATTGATGGGGATATGACCTCAAGTTCTCCAGAATATTTGTCTAATTAATCTTATTTGTCTGAAAAGAGTTTAATATGTACACAGGAAATGGAAGCCTGATGGGTGCATGTTGCCTATTTTTATGGGAATAATAAGCATTTTTAGTGAATGATGGCACAAGACAGAAAAAGAGAACTCTTTCTCTCTTTCTCCCAAAAGATGGTCTAAACCTGAATCAGGTACTCTGTAAAAAGAATTTATGGCCAGATTATATGCAGGTTTTTTTAAGTAGAAAACTGCAGGAGAATCAGAGGGAAAACATGGTTCACAATTATGTGAGGGAAGGAATATGAAGGGAATTCAAATATATTTTGGATTTTTGAGATCTCTGCTTCTGGTATGTTACCAGTGGTACTACTGATAATAAAATTCAACCAAATGCATTTTAAGAAGGACAGTTTAATGCCTATAGGAATTCCTAAGCCTATTAATAACAAATAAATCTTACACCAATAGCAGATGATCTTCTGTTCATGCACAGAAAAAAAATTGCTTTGTCCTGTCGGTAGCTAACCTTCTCTCTGCTCTAATCACCTTCATATTACACACATAGTACTGGATTCATTCTGTCAGAGCAAGTGAAATATTCCCCAATTACTGCATATGTCACCAGGTCCAAGAACAATGGCATAACTTCTCTGATGGAACTGAGGGAGTTTTGCAGAAACCTGCTTGGCCAGCAAGTGCTTTCTCTCTCTCTAGCTTACTAAGCTCATCATGTAAAGATGCAGAATGATCTTAAGCTAAGAAATTTAAGACTGAACACTACAAAAAAGTTCCTATGATGATTCTGTTAATTTCCTGAGAGAAATATGAAATATGTGCTACTGGACTAGGTAAAAGATTGATAGATGTGACCCAGGAACATCTGTCCATCTCTCTGGTATTGAAAGATGGGAAGATAGCCCAAAGCATGTTCTTCATCTCTTATTTGTGTGATCACAAGAAGCCAATGGAATAATGCTCCTGAACCATTGTTCATACATCCTGAGCTATTGCAAAATGTTTTTTTTGTTGCCTGAATGAAGCCTCAGTGCCCATGTTACCAGATAGTTTTTCACTGTTGTGGTAAATGCCAAAGGACATTAAGACAGTGAGAGGGAAAGCAAGGCAGGCAGCAACAAAGCTCGGTGTAAACTGGGCCTGCCTGATTTGCTAAGCCCAGCCTTTTCAGGAGAGCTTCTGCAGCTCCCTCTCTGCTCAGGGCAGGCAACCTAGCAAGAGAAAGAAAGGCTGTGGGATGGTATGAGCACAGCCTGAGTGAAAGTGAAAAGAAAGTGTTATGGTGGAGAATGTCTACATCTTTTTCTGTTATGATTTTGGTGGCTAAGCGCTTGTTCAGCAATGAGGAACACTTTAGAGATAATGGATGAACTCATCATGCCTGCTTATACATGGAGATTGCAGTGGAAATTACCTGTGGGAGAAGAGCACAGGATATGAGAGTGGTGGTCTGGAAAGCTCACAGACAGATAAAGGGAAAAGTTTTGGCAAGGAAGCTGCCAAGGAGAAAATAATGTGGGTTGCTGCTTTGTGAGGGCCACGTGGTGTGAAATGGCAAGTGGGTGCTGCTGTGAGCCCAGATGCCCATGGTAGTGGGCATTGCTGTTTGTCCTGTGACTGTGGAACTCTTACTGTGGACGTGAAACCAAGCCCACTAAGGCTGCTGCCATCTTGTTCTAGAATCTCATAAATTGAGATTAAAAACTTCCAGAAAATATTTTACTTGCAGGCTTAGTTACAACAATTACACTTGGGAGAGTATTTAATTTTATCATTGCAATAGACGTGGTCCAAGTTTAGAAATGGCAAGGAAGGAAATCCCTTTTAGCAAATTTTCATATCATCTTTTTTTGTGGATTGGATAGAATTCTGCCACCCTCACCCTCATACCTATTAGCATATCCTGGGAAATTAGTCTCATAAAGTCTGCTCTCCCCATCATATTTTTCCATTTCTTTGATGTGATATTTTTCTCCTTTATTCCCATGAGTAGTATCTGCAAGAAAGTCATGGACTTCTATAATATTTTTATTTTCAGTGCCAGATATATATATAATCAGATGTTAGCTATCTTAAGATGTCTTGTTTACTGTGGCACAGATTTCTGATGGTTTACAGTTCTGTAAATGAGAACACACGACTTGTTAAATCTGGCTAGATTTCTTCCTCCTAGATCAGTTTAGAAGAATAGAAGTAAGCTGCTCATTTTGCATCCACTAGATGCCTCATGGTAAGCTAACACCAGGACTTTTTTAATTTGAAATTCATAGCTGTGTCAAGCAGAAAGATGCTTTTATTAAACACAGGAAAACAATTGGATGCCTGAGGCACCTGTGTTCTATTTTCTCATCTGTCATTAATTCACTGTGTCTTAAGCAGTTCACTTAAACCAAGCTGTTTAAACTCACTCTGCTAAATATACCTGAATAAGCAGAGTGATTTTACATTTTTTTAGTATATATAAAAAAATTACACTTCACCAGTAAGAGCTTTCATGTGAATTGAAATTCTTAACTATACATAAATTTGAGAAGTTTGGAATGACAATGATTTTTCTCTTGATTTCAAATATATTTCATGTATATATAGAGGCTGCTTTATTAAATGCTTGGCTTTCTGAGGGGGATATAAGAACTTCAGATAAAAATATTATCTAGAAATAAGATTCCATAATATTAGTGGAGAGGGAAAATAATTTAGCATTTAGGAAAATGTTGGGAATTAGTAGGAATTAGCCATGGAGTTATCTTCCTCCATGTTCCATCTACCTCCCTCCTACAAAACCAGGAGATCATATCCTGTTTCCTAATCCCTATGATTCTCATTAGTGATCAAGCTCACTGATGATTTTCTGCTCAGCAATGTTGAGCATTGCACCAGAGCACCATGATCTGGACCAATTTCAGTCAATTCAGTTATTTGCATTTGAACAATCCCATAAGCTTACAAAACACAAGTTGCAGGTTTTTTTAAATGAAGTCTACTAAAAATTTCTAAAACATATTTTTGGATCAGAGACTAGGCTTTGGATTGGGCTGAGACATTGGGCAATACATTCAGATTCTGCTTGCATACTTCAAGTCTGCATGCATTTGAAAATATTTTCTAAGCTCAGCTATATTTTAAATGGGGATAGTGAAAGTCAAGAATATCTTTAAAGCTTGGATTCATTCTGCTGATGTTACAAAAATATGAAATAAAAACACCAAACTTGAATTACACTTGTGTCAAGAGAAGCCAGTTACTAAGTGCTGATCATACAACCTGTGCTCTGGCTACCACAAACAGATGGGATTAAAAAGCCTCTACATAAACCCCAAGGAGCAGATGGATATGAGTACTCAGATCCCGTTTTCCCTGACCCATCAGCAATTTCTCATCTCCTACCATGAAATTAAAGTGACATGACCTTTTGGGTTTGACCCACTCGTCCGCAAGTCACTTAGCTGTATGCTGTGTCTTGAAAATGTTTTCTGGCATAGCAACAAGTGTTGCAAAGAAAGAAAAGTGTTTCTACAGGCAAGAATGTATAAAGCACATTTCTCTATATTATGTAAGCCTTTTTTTATTGTAATATCTCCAGATGGCAATTTAAAATAGTCTAAAAAAACTAAAACTGTAAAAAATGTGTCACTTTTATTTTGTTTATGTATTTTTTCTAGGGCATTTTTTACCACTTAAACTAGTTTTTCAAGCCTCCTAGTTCATACAATTTACAAGATTAGATTGTCCAAGACCAATGCAGATATTGCAGATATAGCTCCAGTGAAATGACTGTGAGAATCTGTTCCACAAAATATATTTAATATGTAATAGATAATATATTTTCTTTTTAATCAAACCTAGTCCAAAATCCTAAATAGGGAATTTTCATTTTATTTTGTATCTATTTCTATGGTATCTGTCACTACATGTTTGATTTGTTATAATGAGAGAAAATTTAATCTTATTCTTCCTGTGGACTTTAGAATAGGTGTCCCAAAACCACAAGCTCCTTCTTGTCCACTGCCCACAATATTATTTTATCAGGAATCCCTTCAAGAATAATTCTTGTCCTTTTTTTCCAAGAACATGTATTTTAAGTAATCAGATCAAAGTATTTCTGTCAATTTTTTCTAAAGTCAATATTTTTCTACTTTTTGTGTTTCCTTACCTAAAGTCTCTTTAGTCTGAATTTATTAATTCTTTTGGGCCCATAGTGCTTGAAATATTTTCAAATCCTTCTTAACCTAACGGTATTGTTGACATCTCCATTCATTGTTTCCTGTTTCCAAAAAAAAAAAAATCTCCAAAAATTCCAGGAACTGTAAAGCTTACTTATTCAAGCCTAATAATTTCTTTGAAAACCAAAATTGACCAATTACCACCCAGCAATTTTTACAAAGATCAAATTAGCATGTTCAACCTTTGAATACTTAATTATGTGTAGGCATCTTTGTGGTTTTTGTTAATTTCAGTGTAGACTGAGATAGTACTTCATGTACTTGTTACACAAATCATTTCTCTTTGAATTGGCGAATGAGTCTATTAGTCTGCCTCATTATGCAGTCTGAAGAGCACAGAAAGGAAACTTCTGAAAAAGAAATAAACAGTCATGATTATACACTTATGATATATCCCAATTTTGTCATGTCAGATAAAAGGGATTTATGTCCTAAAGTATACATGTAAACTGGAGAAGTCTTACAGCTGAGCACACACCATCCCCATTCTGGATTTCACTATTTCCATAATGCCTTTGCAAGATCGAACATGTACAGCCAAAGTAAGCCTTATTGGCTCTTCATACTTTTGAAATGATCCTTCACAACCTGTTTCCTTCAAGTACCTTCTGCCTTTCATAACAAAGGGAGACTTCTTGTGACCTTTTTTTTCCCCTGCTTCTGATTCATAAGCTAGATAATTTCTTCTGATTTACCCTTGACTCATCTTTAGTGTTATGTGTACTCAGCTGGCAACTTACAAGTTAGCCAGTGAAGTGCTCGAGAGATGTGTGACCCAAACATCTGCATACAACAGAGTTATCCATTTCTGCCTCTTGGTGGGTAAAATTAGAACAATAACTCTTTTTCTTCTAAGAAACTTAGATAAAGATTTGGGAGGATTTTTTGTCCTTAGCTACAGTCCGCCTAAAGTTAGTCAGCAATCTTTAAGGAGTAGCACAAGGTATTTTATAGTAGTATGCTGACAACATTTATCAGCCAATTCTAAATGTTTAGACAATTCTACATTGACTTGCTGTATTTCTGGAATACACTGTTGAAATTGAGGCAATTTCAGTCAAAACATTGTGTAAAGAAAATGTTTTGCCTTCTAACTTTGTGAGTTAAAGCCCAGGGCTCCATGGAAAACCAATAAAAAACTCACGGCATCACTATTTAATGACGTATTGTCCTTTTATATTCCTAGTGTGTTCATATTTTGAGTGAATGTGAAGTAAAAGCACCATTTCTCAATACTGCTATCTGTGGTTGGTTGAAACCATCAGGTTTATTTCCTAATTGATAATAAACCTGAAGGACACATTCTGACTGATACACCATGGTGTCAGATCAGGACAAGATTGAAGTCAGTAGCTAAGCAGCAACAAAGAAGCATGAATTTTGTCTGAAAATCTTCAGAAAATTCATATCTGTTATTTCTGACCTAAATTTCCATAACCAGGAATTTCACATCTTTATATGAGAATACTGATAAAAACCAAAAAAGGAAAATAAGTGAAAAATAAAAAAAAAGAAAAAGTAACTTTTGCATGTGTAAATGAGGCTGTGGAATGATCTCACATGAGCTTGTGAAAGGGGTGATTTATATGTGTGGGAGGCCTTGGAAGTGCCAGATTCTTGCTGTCCGCTTTATGGTTTTATTTACCTCACAAACAGTGTTTTCACTTTAGACTTGGCTTGTTATTCTTCTGCACTGATTATGTACTGTATAAACTGCAGGAGGAAATGATCTTTGATAGATGATTGCAATCAGGATGATAATATATAATTTTGATTAACCAAGAGAGTTTGATTAATTTTGATGTTAGAATTAGAATAATCCCATGCTGGAAGAAAGAGCTGCTTGCTGTCATTTAAAAAGAGTAATAACGTAGATAGAAGATTGTTTATTTACAGCTCAGCCAAATACTGAGCTGCAGCTTTCCTAAATTTTATCAGGAAAAGGTAAACAAGACAGTGGTATAAAGTGAATTTAATATCAGTGATGCATATACAAGAATGTATGCTGCATGTATTGTCTGTTTGCTGAGCTTTCTGGAATAACCCTCATTTATTTGTGTGTTTCATTTCTGAAAAGACTACAGTGACTATTATGTTCAGTATCATTCTTTCTACACTTTTGCCTGTGCTACATGTGGTGCCATTTCCACAATACTCACACTGAGTGCAACGCTGTGTGTTCTCCTCTTCATGGTCTATGTAACTTATGCAGGCATGAGAGTCATTTTTAACTGGAAGTCAGTTCTCTGTACCTGTTTTTGCAGATTTTTCTTGGAATTGTTGAGGGTCATATTGCATATTTCATTAATCCTTTTTTGACATAATTCCATAATATGATCTTTCTACACCTATAATAAATAAGACAGTTCTGTGTATTATGAAAGACCAGGAGAAATAGTATTGGGAAATGCACATTGCATTATGATAAAAAAAAATTAAGGAAAGGAGTCCAAAAAGTTATGATGGGCTGCTGGCTATCATTAAAATCAAAACATGACCTCTGCATTCCTATTAATTTGAGAGCAACTAGTATGATACGTGGTTATTCAAATAAAACAGCAGAGGTCCCAAACTTTGGAGGTGACATAGATTGTGGTCAAGTAAAGGGCTCGAATTTTAATTGCAGCATTTGTTAAACTCACATTACAGCTTGAATTTATTTCTCCTTTATTATCCTGAAATAATTCTGTGACAATAATTAACTTTATTTAAAAGATCAATATTCCAGTGCCAAGCAGAATCACATCCACTGTGACAGAAAAACACTTATAATGCATTTAATTCTGTTTTATTGATTTAGTTGCTATTTTCTACTGTAAATTTAACCAGAACTGCTAGGGTTACAGAGACTAGGAGAAGTGATAAAGATACCTTTCAATCACTTTCTGTGCATGCCTGGATGGATTCAGGACACAGAACATATGTTCTAAACCAGATAGACACAAAGTCTATTATAAAAACACAACCTAATACTCCCTTCTGGCCTCAGTTTGGTCTGGCATATAGACACTCATCTCTATTACACAGAGCCGGGAAAAGTACACTGAAAATCTGTTATGGTAATATCAGCATTTGCAATTGCAGCTTATTGGAACACTGCTAAATGTTGTGCTTTAAGGTTAGCATGCAGTGATAAATAGAAGCATATTTTCACTGCTCTTGCTCCATACACATCCAAAGAACACTGAAGGTTAAATACAATTTGAACCACAGACATGAGATATGACATGCATTACAAGTTTTATTACTGCTGTAATAATGGCGAGGAGCATTCCAGTTATAATGGATAAGAAACACTTCAAACAGGTGAGAAGTTGCTCCTAAGAATAAATTTTAAACTAATTTGCTCATAGCTTTTGGCTGCAACACATGCATGCAAATACAGAGACTTGCAGCAAAAAAAAAAGTCTGCGGTAGAAAAATTTAAAACCTAAGTAGTAAATTGTTATTATGAATTCTTAAGTATTGTTTTGAATGCCTCTTTGTGGTTTATTCTGAGTCTTGCTTACATTCCTGCCTGCCCTCAAGGGCATGATATGAGAATGGCTGCAACCAACATTCCCCTCAAACAAGGAGCTTTGGATTGCAAGGTCTCAGTCAATGCATTCACACCTTAGAATTCTGTGGATCTTCAGAGGTGCTTTTCAGTATAAGCAAATAACACAGAATTCTAGACTGATGAATACAGCACACAGATAAACCAGAGAAACAATTTCTAATTTAGATGCAAGAAAAAGCATCACATTTTTGTCCTGGTTTAAAAAAAAAAAAAAAAGTTCTACAGTTCATTTTTTATGGTTTGTAAAAGTTAAAGGATATTTGGATGAGACTACATTAATTTAAAATGCTAAAATTGTGAGTTTAGAGATTGTTCAAGCTAGAACAGTTTAAATACTTAAAAGCAAACTAGAATAGTTTTAAATGCTTCACAACCCAGTATAGTTATACATAATTTGAAACTGAAAATTTATCTCTTAGCTCTTTTTGAACCAAAACAGTAAAGTTTGTGAGGGACTCAAAAGCCAACTTTAAGACAAATATCACTCAGTAGTAACTATACAAATAATTTGAAAACATTTCTCTAAAATTTCTTCTGTAATAGCAGGAATTTTGAAGGGGGAGGAAAAACTCCACAGACAAAATAAAGCCAAACAGTCCTTTTTTCTTTCCTTTTTTTTCTTCAATTAAAAAAAAAAAAAAAAAAAAAAACAACAAACCCAACAAATAGCAAGCACACATAAAACAAAAAAAAAAAAAAAAAACATGGACCACCCATATTGTTACAACTTAAAATAGAAGTACAGTTTTGTTGATTTTACTCTCAATACCCAATTGCTGGTTCATATAAACTACAAACCACCGTGTTGCACTTTCTGCACATCCTGTTACAGCAGGAACTGAAGGCTGCTTTGGCAAAAAACTTTTCTACTGTTTGAAGAAGTTTGTACTCTTTATTTTATGTCAGCTATATCAGCATATCATGTCTCTGTGTAGCCAAAAAAACCTCATACAAAAACTTCAGGAGAAGGGATGGCTTGAAAGTTTTTTAATAAAATTCATCTAATCAGATTCAAGTTCATAACAGTCAAGCCAAGAATATGGTCATTTATTCTCTCTTGCCTGTTGAACAAAGTTCTAAACTTCCATTATTCTGTTGTGAATTTGAATATTTTAAAGGAAATAAAACAATTTTTATATGATATAGCACAAAAAAAGTCTAAGATTCCTTTGCTAATGCAATAAGCTGCCTTGTAATGTACAGAAGTCAACGCAAACATTGACAGAGGCCACCTAAACTTATAGACTACCCACAGAGCATGGAAAGCTTTTTTCCTAAGAATGTCCAAATAAATTATAAAGGAATACTTTATTTTTATGTACTCATGAAGGATTGCATCTTTTTTGAAGCAGTATTATTTTGAATCAGTAAGTTTTGAATGTATGAAAGTACAGTGAGCTGAAGTTTATACTGAAAAAGCATCTATTATTCAAATATGTCTTTCCTTCATCATTCATTCACTAAACAGTATTAACCTTGGTCTTAAAATTGTAGACTATGTTTCCACAATTTATTCAGGCAGATAGACCTTTCAGGTTCTGGGTGCAGTGTTAGACACAATTTATCCATTAAGGCATTCTTCTTAGACTCTTGCCATTTAATATAGTGCTGGTGAACTTTTCTTCCTCTTACTCCATTTTTTATCCCAGTTTCTGAAATGAATATAATGTTGCACTATTGTCAGGGAGAGACCACAACTGCAAATTCTGTTTTGGGTCTAAACATTGAAGAAGAAATAATTGCAGTGGAAGTAGTTTCAATACAGGTTTACTTTTTTTTGAGAAAACCATTGTTTTTAAATCTGTTTCTCTTGAAAAATAACAATGAGCTAATCCTAGCTTCCAGATCTTGCAGCATTGAGAAATCAGAATCAACTGGTTCCCACCTTATACTGAAGTCCCAATCAGCAAAAAAAACTTCTTTGTAAAATTGCATAAGTTTGTCAACATGAATGTTTGATGCTCTGGCTGAATTCAGTACTAAAAATAAGCTTTAATGACCAAAATTTTCTTCCTCATATATAGACAAGGTCTCTGCAGTCATCTGAAATAGCTTCTTGTAGCTTAAAGGTGTTATAGTAGTGGGTAAAATATTATGACAGGAGACAGGCAAGAAAGCTCAGGCTCTAAAAAGATTTATTTGAGAACGCACAGGCGAAATAAGAGTTACCATTTCTTACATGTGCTGAACCGAGGGAAAGAGGTTTAGTTAGAACCTTTCTCAGAATGACACTTTATGCTGTAAGCTAAAATCTGTGCCAGACCTGGGATGTGCAACCAGTACTCTCCAGGTTTTCTTTTGACATTTAAACCTCAAGGATAACCTTGGTTTTATTCTATACTACACCAGAAGGATTTTATTTTCTGGAACCAAAGCCTTATTCTCCTGTTAAGGCTGGGGGCAGCTAGTGTGGTTTCACATTATAGAAGAGCAGGAGGAGGATTTTTGTATCTGTACTAAAAGGTGCACACGTTTTCCTTTGTATCCCAGAAAGGCAGAGCAGACTCCTCGTGGTGTTGCACTTCACTATAGCAGGGGAGAACTGGAAAGGAATCAGGAGCATCCTTTGTGGTGTTGCCTTGGCTGCCAGCTGGCCACAGCCAGCAACGGAGCAGCAAACTGTCCCTTGCTCATTGCCTTCCCACCCCTCTGCCCTGCTTCACCCCAGCAGGATGGGGGAGAGCAAATGTGGGAAAAAAAATTATGATTCAAGATAAAAATGTTTTAGTAAATAAAGCAACATTCACCACTTTCCACAAGTAGGTCAATGTCCAGCCTCCTTCAATGAAATGACTACTTTAGAAAGATTAGCCCCTGTTTTTCTGCTCTGAATATGAAAAATAGAGATTATCACTAAAAGCTCTGGCACCTTCCTTGGTTTTTGGGGGTTTTACTTTTTTTAAATTATTTTCCTCTGCCCCTCTAATCCATTGCCAAAGGAATTATAATAATAAAATAAAATCTGACCTTATAAATTTCTTATTCAGTTTTACAGATCATGAGGTTTGAGCTATTAAGATAATGTCAGCAGCTGTTCTCAATATTTATTTTACCCAGTGTGAACTGACCCTAAACTGAATGTTTGTCACTAAGAAATAGAATGCTCTGATGAGTTTACTATTCATTGTTAAAGTTTTCCTTTGTGGAATTTGTTTTCGTACAGATGCTTGAGAATACTTTGCAACGCAGTAACTCAGAATGTACAGAAGGGATCAGTTTTTGTTGTATTGGCTACTGTCATGCAAAAAACTGTATTTTGGGTCCTTTGTAAGTGCAGGGAGGGTTGTAGATGGAGATTTTAACTTTTGCCATCTAGGACTACTTCACCTTGTTAGTTTAGCCACTTGACATAAGAACCTGAACATATTTACAGAGATGATAAAATTTAAATAACCATTTTTGGGGGTGTTTAGAGTTCTAGATTACTGACATCTAACTTAGCCTGAGAGTTTAAACAAGTTGCATTTTCATTGTTCATTTTCCAAAAGACAGTACAAAACCCATATACCTGAATATCTTGACAGATGTCTACCTAAGGCATGTAAGGTTTTATGTTCTAAGGCTTTTATGTTCTAATGAAATTGGTTTTAATTAATTTCCTAAAACAGTTGGACACATTAGAGTTTTCTTGGCCTAAAATTCATGAGTGTTGCAATTTTGTTTTCAAAATGTAATTGACTAACTTTAAGTCATAAAAATGTAGCTGTCGGTATACAGTGGACTTTAAGATACAAAACTGTTATTTTATGCCTACTGCCCAAAAACTTGGGCAAGAACAGCTATTGTTTTCATAGCTTTACCCTAACAACTCTCTCTCAAAGAGACACAAAATAATGATGCAAGAGGCTCTTGCCAGGGAACAGCAAAAGTGGCTGCTCTAAGCAGGAAATTGAGGTGGGACCCAAGGAGGAGAGACAGGGCCAGTGCCCTCCCAGGTGGAGTGCAAACCCAGTGCCCCTGACAAGAAGGGCAGGGCGAATCTGGAGATCAGCCAATACCTCAGTGCTCAAATCTGCACTGCTAGAGCAAATCTGAGCTCAGGCTCAAAGCTCAGCACAAACACAGCTGCCACTGGTAAGGATGAGCCTTCATAAGGGCAAAGCGCTGAGTTTGATGCTGCTCCCAAACAGGACACTATGGGAGAACGTGGATAAGGCTTCTAATGGTTCTTCTGATGGCAGCATCTCCCGAGGTTTCACAGCTGCACCAAATCAGACTAAGGCCCAGAGGGGAAGAGATTGCAGGCTCTGCTGATGCAATCTGCCTTACAGCTGTGATGTACAGTGTGCCTTATTTAGACAGTGTAGAAGTGGTGAAGGCTTCTCACCTCTTAAGGCAAATTTCAGGATCACTACAGTGTTGGAGTAGTTTTGGGTGGCAGAAGATGGATGAGTGAAACTTTAAGGTAATGTAGATCACAGAATGTAGCAGTAAGAGGTTCTTTGCTTCTTGCATTCTCTTCAGCTGCTCTAATACGTTGCTTGATCTCACCTATTTGCTTTCAGCCTGGATTTAAATATGCCACTGTGAACAATTGAAGATTTTGTGCATTGAAAATGAGCAGCACCTGGTTATGTTGCATCATTTAGCAAAGCCATTTCTACTCAAAGATTACTTTCAGTTGTAAACACATGAAGAATTCATGAAGGAGGTGCTATGAAAAAGAAATTCTTCATGAAGATGTTATTCTGACAAGGCTCTGTGTGCAATACCTAGTCCTTGCTTGCTTACATATAAAGTCTAACTTCACAGTTTGTAAGTTCAATGGGTTTGGAGGTCAGTTCTTTTTGTTTACAAGAATCAAAGAACTCCTTTCTAAACAAAACCTTTCAATATCAAATAAAATATGAAATGCATTTGGTCTCATACTACATTTTTATTCCTTTTTTTTTTTTTTAATTCACTGGAATGCAGTAACAGTACTGTGTCTTCAAATGCACAGTAAGTTCAAAACTCTTGCCTGGACCACAGGTGGCAGTGCATGTTTAAATATGAACATATCTAAGCATCTTGTGTCTGTATAGAAGGAAACTCGATTTTTACTTGTTCTGGTTGAGCCAAAGGAGATCAAATATTATATTTCTTAGATTGTGTGAAGACAAACCTGAGTTGAAAAGTTTGGAATATGTGTAGTAAAGTAAAATTGCTGCACATGAGAATGTCCTAAAGTAACTTTGATTACAATAGGTGACACTGTAAAATAGGAAAAGGTTCTGTATGTTGTGTGTTCTGCATTCTGATTTGCTTTTTTAGTTAATTAAAGTTAGACATGGGTGGATTTATTTGTGGCCACATTCCTATATGTGCCTGTAAGAGCTTGAGCATTTTTCTTGTCTGCTTTGGATTTGTTTATGTTTTTCCTAGAAGTAGATAGTAATGGCTAACAGCTTTTAATATAACTGCCAGAGGCTGACTCAGGCTTTCAAGATCATGATATTCTAAATTAAAGTATGCTAGAAAAAACTTAGGGAGCTACCTGCAACCAGTAACAAAGCATTATTTTTGTCATCAGTAACACTTAAATAATACATCTGCACAAATTAAATACTTCCATCATTGTAGCACCTTTTACTACAGGTGGTCTGATAAATTCTGATATATAAAGTGGTTAAAATGTTCATAGTGAAATCACAAAATGGAAAAAAAAATACTAAGAGAAAAGCTTTTAGGCTTTATTTTTACATTTGAGATTTATTCTTCATTAGCAAGCAGCAGCTAAGCATTCAGGAAGAGTGATACAAGGCTTTCTTCTACCTGCTAATTTTCCTAAATGGCCAGAGAGCAATATGGAGGGAAGAGTGTTGGAAAGATTATGTAGCAACTACACCATTATCCCATATTCTTTCAGCTATAATTTACTATTTCTTTTTATAATGTCAGAAAATAGCGGGAGAAAAACTTATGTTTGCACAT
This sequence comes from Zonotrichia leucophrys gambelii, assembly GCF_028769735.1. Lineage (NCBI taxonomy): Eukaryota > Metazoa > Chordata > Aves > Passeriformes > Passerellidae > Zonotrichia > Zonotrichia leucophrys. The sequence continues at coordinate 37,237,293 of NC_088175.1, read as the reverse complement.
ATGAAAATAGCTGTAGTAGAATTTCTTGTCTCTAGAAGGAAAGGATCTTCAATTTCTGCAAAATACTTAAAAATCATTTTATTGCAAAAAGTTTTGTTTTTTCTTATATACAGAGAGGCTGATTTTTTTCAAGTGTAAAGAGAGGATCTGGCTCATAAATCTGTTTATAAAATGCCATCATGACACTACTTTCTGACTCCAATGACTACTTACTAGAAAACTGAATTTTAAAAGAGTATAGTAAAGAGGTTTTGTACATTTGTTATCTAATTAGGAAAGATTTTTTTTTTTTTTTTCTCCTGGACATTTATACAGAAAAGTGTAGTCCTCTTCTGTCCCTGTTTTGGAAGGTTAAAATAAAATGAATGATGATTAAAATAAAACAAGCAACTCTCCAAAGACCATATTTAGGAGTATTTCCTTAGCATTCTCTTGATTAATTTCTTTTCCTTAAATATATGCATATATTATACATTGGTATAAATGAATATATATGTATGTGTGTATATATATCTTATATATGTAAGTTGAATACAATACTACATTAAAACTCCTATCAATTCTGGGTACAATGTATTTATCAACTTACCTCCTTCAGAGAAAATATCTTACTAGAAAATATACAGCATGTCCTAGGACTGCATTTACCTTCTCCACAAAGCTTGACATTCAGCCACTGATTGACTGATATCGTCAGGTTTTTTCTGGTTCTTCCACTTCCAATTCATCATCTCAGAAAAATACTTTAGCTGTAATGACTTCAAGTGCTGAACTTTGAATGCAATATCCCTACTTTTTAAACCTTTGTCCCTGTACTATCAAGCTACCTCAAAGTTAACAATTTTTGGGTTGTTTTGGACTTTTTTTGCTAGTTTTTTGTGTTTTTCAGCAACAGTGCTGCTCCCATTTTTAATCTTAACCTATTTCATTAATACAGTTTGACTTTATGCAAACACCATTAATGAAAATGTGTTTAAAAAAAAAATCTCCAGATATAAAGATCTTGTGTAGATGGGGTGTTGTGTTGTTGCCGGTGCTTAGGCACACCACGTAGAAGAGTTATATGACATTGTATATAGCCACACTGTTATGTTGTGCAGAAAGTCTCCACAAATTCAGATGTGTATACTTCAAACAGTGTGCCATTAAAAACAGTAGATTTTTTTTCTTTAGCACTGGGAAAGGTAAAAAAAGTTTGAAATAACCAGTCCTCATCTTCCATCTGCAAATAGTTGTGTGCAAGTTTAGATGGTTTTGACCTCTATGTACTGTTTTCCTAATTTTCTCAACAGAATGCATATTCTAGCAAGGTAATATATGGAACTCTTCCATATGTGTGATAGAGATTTTATTGCAGCATAAAGTCACTCTTGCAGTATAAGATCCTCTCTTTTGAACACTATGTACCTGTGAAATTATTTTCCTTCTACTCCAGAGTTTTTCTATGAACTAAGGAAATATTTCACATCTCCACAAATTGCCGAACTTTCACATATTCATTCATGAAACATTCTATATCATTAAGCTATCATTAAAAATGTAATTTCAATTTTTAATGTAAAGGGTGCAATGAGTATAAAGCATTTGATATCACATTTTAATTGAGAAAAGAATAAAATAGTCTGGCAATTAATAAATGTATCTGTAGAATTTTACCTAATGTTAGTGATTGCAGTTTACAATATTGAGATTTTAGAATTTCATTAGTGCTGAGCCCCATTTCAGATGATATGAGAAAAGAATCAATAGTCTTGACTAGTGTGAAGGGCTAAGATACTTGCATATATCTAAGAAACTCACTTTGGAGGGTTCAGTCACATTTAGATTTTATTCGTATTGCCACATCATCAAAATCAAAAATGAAAAACTTTCCATTATCTTGAACTTATGGCTTAGAGTTGTTTTTATTGATTGTTGTTTCTATTGATTATTGCAAATACAGAAGGACTGAGAAGCTACTACAGCCAAACAATTAGTAGTACATCTTGAAGGGAGGTTTGATAAAAAAATTCATAATGAAAGCCCTGTAGAAGAAAATTTTATAATTGAAAAGTATCTGCTAATATAGGAAATTGTTTCATTCCTTTTATTTTAAAAATTAAATTCAAACCTACTCAATGTAGAGACAGAATTTAGGTTGGTTTAGATTTATTTCTACATTTTGAAATTGTTGGATCTTTACTCAGTTACAGTACTTTATTGTATTTCATGACTAATATTTCAGACTCCTAATTCTGAATAATCTTCCTTTGGAAAATGAAAAGTTTTTCTTTCATTCATCTTACAACTAAAGTATTACATAAATGCAGCCCTCTAGAATGGTGCACCACAAACCTCTGTGTTCATAGCTGTTGGAAAAGCTCACTGAGGCACCTACAAATCCACTCACATGAGCACGTAAAACTGTCATAATCTCCCAGCCTGTGCAAAAGCCTGAAACTTTACTCTGTTGGAATCAGAAACTGTCCATTGGAGTAAGCAGAAAAAGGCTTGGAATTGACGTTTTAGCTGAAAACCACCATTGAAACGTGCAAAAACTGAGATTGTAATGGCTTCTAGTAATAATGAAATAAAAATATCAGATATGCCTTTTCTTTCTAGAAATAATTTCTTAATGAAACCTCTTTGATTTAGTTAAGTGCCTTATGCATGGTTAAGGGCCTAATCATTAAAATGCAAGACTTCTCTCTCTACACTCATAGAGGTACTGTGGATACTGCATAGAAGCTCTGATGTTCCACTGATTAAATAAAAAGGGATAAAAATGTTAGGCTATTTCATACACAGTTTTTGTTCTGTGTGCATGAGTATTTTGCCCTGACATTCTAATTGTAACCAGCATCATTAATGTCCCATTCTGAATCACAAACTTGACAACAAAAAATAGTAGGTGTTGAACCACGAATACACCTGCTTATTTTTGTAACCTCTTGTGGAGAGGTAATTGATGACTGAGCTCAAACAACTTCTACACTTCTAAAACCCAAAAACTACAAAGAGAAGACCAATGTCAAACAAAATACTTCAGGGGTCAATGAATAGAACTCTTCTCCTGGAGGTTTTATAGTTCCCTTCATGATTCAGTGCAAGAGTGAAAAAGATCAGCACAGGGGAAAATGGAAGACTTAAAAATACGGTATTTTTCTGGTCCTGTTTCGTATACATTGTTAACTTTTTGGCCTGTTTATGCTTCTGTTGATAGAAGGCACAGTTTCTCTGTGGCATCCTATTTTATTTAAAATGTACTGCATTTGAAGTTATTGTTTCCTCTGCTCAAACTTGTTACCTCTCACCCTCTCTGCCCTTCAAGTGAGAAACAGTAATTCATTACACAACTGTGAGGCACTGTTGTGTATGCAAAGTAACTTCCCCTACCAGTGAAATTGCCTTCCATAGAGGTGTTTTAAGGGTAACTTTTTTTGGATGACAGAAGAAGAATACTCAACTAGCTAGAAAAACATTCTGTTGTTTAACATGCAATTTTAATATAGTAACAGCTTGCAGAAGGAGTGATGTTTTCCAAAATGAGCTCATTTTATCACTTTTTAGGGTCTAACTGTACTTTCTTACCTCATGAGATTCAGATGTGGTACCCCACCATATTGCCTATTATTTGTAATTCTTGTTCTGAATCTGAAAAACAGAGCATGGAGAATTCCATGGCTTTTAAGTCATGCCACTTTTGAAAATGCTAACTCTGGCAGCTGAACTGCTCTCTTCTTCATTCCAGGGCTGGAATTTATTTCTTATTTATCATCCATTCCAGGGCTGGAAGTTGATACTGAGTAAAAGCTGGATGAAGGAGAAAGGATCACATCTCTCCTCTGTGTTACTGACACAGGAACTGCAGAGCAGAAAACAGGGCAAAGGAAGTGATGGCACATTCTGTGCTGGCAGGTTGATCAAACTGCTCAACTTCAAATTACAAAAAGTAAGTCAGATCTCCCCAAAACTGCTTTTCATCCTTTTTTACCATCAACTGTCCAGAAAACAAGAGCTGTCAGTCTGTGTTTAGAATGGCAGCAATGTCCAGAGTCAAGGAAAGGTGTGACAGTGAGGGGTGGGCTACTCTAACAGGGACACGAGTGAATGACTGAGAGTGAGGGATGCAACCAGCTGTCAGCATCCTGCCAACGTGCAGCACAGAAACGCTGCTGTCCACCGGGGAATTTCTGAGCTGCAGTCTCAGCCACTGAATACAAGGTAGTGATTTTCACCATACTGCTGAAACGAGAAGGAAGAAGAATTAAAACTTTCCCAAATTTTCATGTAGCGCCTCTGGACAGAAAGTGACAGGGACAGAGTGTCTGAAATTCCTACCTCTCTTCCAGGGCAGCACAAATTCTGCTCCTCACTGTTGTGAGTGACACTTAGCAGTGAAAAGTTTTCAGCTGCACTTTGTTGTTTTCACTGCCTTTAAATGATAATCGATGTCAATTGCCAGCTCATTACAAAGCTTTTTCATGGATCATCAGAAATGCAGTACCTGAGGGGATGGCCTTTCTTTTTCCACTGAAAACCAATTGTACCTGCTATTTACTTTGAGGTACAGAAATGTAGTCTACAAACTAGCAGACCAAAACAATGACTGCATCCGACTCTAATTATTTCTGTTGGGAAATCTTACTTTCTCTATGGGCATAAAATTCTCTAAAGATCTTTAGCAAGAAAGAATTTAGCAATGACAGTCTATCAAAAAGATTATCATGTTTAGATCTATGAGGTTTTGGTTTTTTTGCTTTACATCATGAATCTCAAATAAAGGAAGAGCATTGCCTTCTCTTTCAAACTCATGCCACCCTCAAAAATAATTACAGCATGAAAATTGGATACCTTTACTAAGAACAGTTTTCTGCTTGATACATTTTGCATAGCTTGGTGGGTTTCTTGATTGTGAGGAGTGAATTTTTTGTTCGTTTGTAATTTTGTTGTTTTTCTAGGAGATTTATAATTTATGTATTAATTGTCTTGATGAAAATTGAGGTCAATTCCTTAAACTGTGCCTTTGAGAAGCCAAGAAGTTCAGATGAAGTCAGGGAAAGAAACAAAGGTGCCTCTATGAACAGGCTATTTGATTGTCCCCATACTGTAAATCAAACCAGTTCTATGATTTACTCCAGCTTACACAGTACGAGCCAATTCACTGTGGAGTTGCCTAGCAGTGAAGTGCTCAGTCATGGTTACAAAATACCTGCTCCAGCCTTAGGTATTTTTGAGAGATTCAGGTGCTGATAGTTTGAGATTATTCTGCTAGTTCATTGATATATGAGGAACTGAAGCTCACTGTGAGAAATTCCCAAGCTGGGGGACCTAAAACTGTTAGGGTTTTTGTGTTTTGTTTTTCTGGTGTAAGAGCAAATCTGTGTCTCAGATACAGTGCATATTCATTTATCACAGCAGAGGTCTGAGGTTTGGGAAGCCTGGGCTCTGAGAAAGAAAATATTCCTGTTCTATGACAGGTTTATGAAACAAGCACGTTGTCATGCATTATTACTGAAGTATGCTTTAGTTCAACACGAACACCATAACCCAGGCCACTCACTCAAATATATCAATGGATAGAGCTGTTGTTTTCTGACTGCAACCCTCTTTTTGAAAAAATTCCCCCTTGTTACTGAGATTCTGAAGCAGAAAGTAGCTGTGCCAATAACTGGAGCATAATAAAATTTAGACAAGTAAAAATTAATATATTTTCCTCATTTCTTCTTCACCATTCATTTTTTTTTCCTCTCTCTCAAGGCAGGAAGAAAGTGAAGGTGGGTACCATTAAGCAAAGGACATAGTGAGTCTTGGCTGTCAAAAGGATCAAAATAAAGCCTCTGCTTTAAATAGGGAACATTGCAAATGCCTGTCTTTTATGCTCATTTCACAGTGTAAATTCTTTCTTCTGATTACTTACCACATGTTTTTCTACTAAACCAGAGCTATGTATTTCTTTTTTAAGAAATACATGTAAATACATAAATATCAATTGAAAAATATCAGCAGTGGGGTTTTATGTTAATTTTAGCTTTTGTTTTCCTTTGGTTTCTTTTTTTAGTGGTGGGGGTGTTGTTGGTTTTAGGGATTTTTGGTTTTATTCTTTTGTTTGTTTGAGGTTCTTTAAAGAAACAGTCTTAAAACTTGAATGAGAAATAAAATTTGAATTTAATAGAAGCACATGGTTGACTTGTATGTGGAGTACAGAGTGTATGATAAATCTTTGCTGAAAGCAGTTTTAATAGAAGTTAAATGACAAGACTATGAAATTTCTTTTTAGTTTTTGATCTGTGTAATGAGTGGTAATTCAAATTGTATTTTTAATCACAGAATTTTGAAGTGTTTATTCTCTAGACATCTCCTAATGGTAGTTATGTCCTATAATTCCCTGTGGAATAATAATGAAAGCTTTATATGTCACCATAAACCACAGTTTAAGAAATAACAAAGAACAGTTAAAAATCTGGAAAGCAGATATAAGGGCAACATGAAATGAGCAGCACATATTAATTGTAGTTTTATAAAATTAAATTATATTCCATGTGTTAGCAGTGACTTTTCAAAGCCAATTGTTCAAGGTACCAGATAAACTGAAAATCTATAAACCCTCACTTGAATTGCTCTGGTTTTAAATGGTGCTTTTCAAGGGGACTCTCCTAATACTTCAAGCCCTGTAATGATTTTCTTCACAGTCCTCAACAAATTAGCCTGTTCTTTTGATAAGTAATCAATGGTTCTTACATGTACTGTACAAATAAAAAAAGAAATGCTGTTGGATTACTGGAAAGGTGGTTGTTGTTTGGGTATTTTTTGTTTGTATTTTTTTCTACTCCCTTTAGACTTTAAAAAAACACAAAACCACCATAGCAGGATTCCCTTTAGCTTATGAATTTATTTCATTACTCATTAAAATACCTAGAAAAGCATCAGCTTGTATTCCTTGGGATATTCAACATTGTTCTGCTTTCAGCAGCGCCTCCACAGGCATGCAGAACTTTGGTGTAGCCGTCAGAATGTGCTGCTTGACAGATCACCTGAGTGGGCTGTGCCAAATGAGATATCTCTGGTTATGCCCATCTATGAGTTAGAAAATGCTTGAACACTGAACAGAGATCCCTGTGAACTCAATGAATGCTTTCTACTTGCTCATACAAAGTATTCATATTGATATATCCTGCATGCAATTGCAGATAACCCTTGGAAAATGCATTCTGCTCTGCTTTTTCTTCCCACTCTTCTAATCTCACTGGGCCTCTGTGTTCTTCTCCAATATATTCTTGCCTGCTGGTGACTGCAGTCTTGGCCTCTGTCTTTGGTCAGAACTGCAAAGCTGTGATTGTGGGATGGAACAAAATGCCACAGCCCAAGGGTGATGGTTATTTGCATTTCCTGATTTGAGGTACCTCCTAAGATGTCTCTACCCTGCTTCCATTTCAGTTATTGCTTCTGTGATACGTGTGAGTTAATGACAATAAATTAAGAAAGGGAATAATATATTCAGGAGACAAGAAAATAGTGTGAATTTTACAAGGTGTTATTGTAGCTTTTTTGTTCTTTATTTTCAATTCTACTATTAATGAGGTTTGATATTCCCTCTAGGCAACAACTTGACATAAATCAAAAGAATTTTAATCACTCCAACAGAGACGATTGATTACCGCAACTTTTTCTTTAATTCCATGTTTGTTCATTTAGAATTTAATACGAATTTTTTTTTAATTACTTAATGTTTAACTGGCTTTAGAGGAAGGCAATGAGAACACTAGAAATCAATATTTGTTTTACATGTATACAGCATACACAGTTGTGAGCAATCCTTTAGGTTCATTTTCAGGATTTTTATTAGATAAAATGTATTTAATATTTTGCCATAATTATTTTTTCTTCTTTAAGGGCAATTTGAAATGGAATTTTTGGCTTCAGTGAACTAAATTGCAAAACCTGGGATAAAACCTGAGGCTTCCTTTTCAGGTACTTCTCTATGCTACAATACTGTAATTAGAGGATAGAACTCTTTCTCATGAACTGGTAAATGTGCTAAGAAAACAATTTAAAACATGCACACAGCTGCCCACACATCCACACACACATATATATGTGTGTATACAGTAATATCTGATGTCTGCTGCTAAAGATGGATCATTGTGAGTAAGCTTTGGAAACCTCTGTAAAGAACTCACTGTGGCAGGATGTTCTAACCATAAATTACTTTTAAAATAATATATTAGATGTGTTTCTTAAATCTAGTATTTTGCTAAGGAAATATAGTGAACATTGGTCCAGAGCCACAAAGAATGTTTAATTTATGGGGGTATTGAACTGGAATTTAAGAGTTTTAGGCTTTGATTTTTGGTTTGCTAGCATAATTTTTGTTATTTTTTCTGCACTAGAACCAGTAGTTGCATTTGTCAATATACACATAAGGCACTCAGCCAATTTTTACTTTATATTCTAGCTCTGAAGGAACTTACATTTTTGTTGTGCCTAATTCTCATGTTCTAATGATTCAATTTCATTAGAAATATGACTAATGAAATGCAGGAATGTGTATTTCATATTTGTAGACAACTATCCATTCAAATGAGAGAGTTTTTCTTCTTACTTCCAAATTATGTATGAGGAGCTTTATTTATCTGATAGTATTTGAGATAATTTTTTTTAAAAAGCAATATTTTTCTCTAAGCGACATTAGTCATGTGACTTTTCAACAGTGGACTAGTCAATTAGGTCAGAAAACTCTTACCTGAGTTGTTAGTTGGGAAAAAACTTCCAAGGAGAAGAACTGGATGGACTGTTATTCTGGCAGATAGCAATAAAAATGAAAATTTATAAAGGAGAAAAACCTCACCATACATCAGTGTCAACACTGGCATGGAAATCCATAGTTCATGTGGAAGAGTGTAGAAAGCAAGGTTGGTTTTGAGAGTGAAAGAGTTTGTACCTGTCCTCAAAAACTGAATTTACAAGTAAACACCATTGGCAATTCATGCTGAAGTCGCATTAACTCCAAATTAATTCATCCTGATTAATGTTGCTATGATGAATATCAAAGACATTAAAAATGATTAACCTATTTATTGCAGCATCTTGCAACCTGGAATAATGTTTTATAGAACTGGCGCGAGTGTTGTGCATCTGTCTTTGCTATTTATGTAGACCTAGATGCAGAATAATTTATAGGACAACTGCTATAGTTCTAAAAATGTCGGCTTCATGAGCTTAGCTGTTTCCATGCCTGATTGCAAATTCACTGGCACGTGCCAACAGGCTCAGTGAATACCAGAAGTGTTTTTATTTCTTTGTTTTGTAAGCATGTGGTGTTATGTATCAATATATTCTTATTCCTGACTGCTCAAAAGTGATGAGTTTAACTTACATGCTTTAAATGTCTTTTCCAATGGTCATATATTAAAAGAAAAAAAGAAAAAAAAGGTGCATGCTAACCACCTTTATTCCCATTGCTCACCATTGGACTTCAAAAGACACTTTACCCTCTTTGAAGTTATCTAACCCACTCAGTAGAATGACTAGATACAGAAAAAGTTAGATATACGTACAACTCTACAAGTTTGAAACCCTAAGGTACTATTTCATATGATGTCAAAATTGGAGTTATTTCTCAAAAGCTCTAGTTGGTGGAGAAAAAAGTGGTTTCTCAATTGTAATAATACCTAGAAACAAGTGACTTTTTTCCTTTTCTGGGAGATCATACAAATATTAGGGACTTGCATCCATTAACACATTTCTAATGGAAATTAGTCCAGGAAATATAATTTTACTAAAAGGAGTAGATGTGAAGAAAAAATTATTTTTCTCTCTGTTCTTTTGGAAAGAAAGGCTTATTAGAATATGAAATAGAAACAAGCAAACCTTATTTATGAATAAAAGAATAATTCATAAAAAAGCTAAAAAATGTCTGATCACAAAGATGAACTCTAATTATCACAATGCAATTGTTTGTGTTGGACATCAGGAAGAACATAACACATATTTTGCTTTACCATTTCTGTAATAAAATGTGTTTGGGAGGTGAAGAAGTAGTGCCATAAAGCAGAGAAATAAGTAGAAATGTGCTCTAGACAACTGTGAAAGTTTAAGGTCAGGAAAGGTTGTTTGTTTATTTGTTTCTTAATGCAGGATGCTGTATTTGGGAAATGTTAATAAAAGGGATTACTTATTTTCTTCAGCTTTAACTCAAGAACAAAATAATAGCATGTTAGAGATAATGTGTGTTCTATTAAACAATTACATTGCTTTACAGTGGGAGGAATTTTATATTTACATGTGCAGTTTTAAGGATTTAATCTGCTAGGGCCTGGTGTTTTAAATCTGCAGTCTAAATTATTCAGGAAAAACAAATTCGTGAAAGACTGTAGAGCTCATTAGTGTCCTTGGGTGCATCCTTGTTGTATTGGGTGAATAATCCCTTCACACTACTCCCACAAACCCCCCAACCCTGGACTGAGAAACCACAGAAGACACTGAAATTTCTTTCTGTTATGAAAATATTATGCTACTGAAAGAAGCATGAAGGTAATCCATGTCTCAGAGGTGTCTCAAAGCATTAATGTTCCTGTAGTTCCTCCTCCTGTAGCCTCACTGTCTTAGGGGAAGATTTTTTTAATAACTTAGCAGTAGATTGTTTTTTTTTTGGCGGGGGGAGGGGTAAGGGGTAGGACAAAATAATGGAACATTTTGCTAATGTGAAGTAAAAGATTCCCTGTCTCACCTCAGGATCAGCTGTGCCATATGCACTGTGTACATTTTCAATAACAAAAACTTTAAGTGAAAAATAAATAAGGAACATGAAGGTTCTTTTCATTCATTTCTTTCACCCATTAGATTGCCTTTTGGTAATTCTCATTTTGAGGAGAGGTCTATAACCCACACTTCCCATTTCACTGATATAACAGGGAAGGGGAGGCACTATGAGGACAAGGGAGAGATGGTACAGATTTCAATAAGAGTGGCCTGGCAACAAATGCTTTCCTAAAATGACTCCTTTAATAAAAAAAGAATTAGAAGAGTAATAAAGATAGTGAGCAAATGCTGCATTATTTCAAAGGGTAAGCATCTCCGATTTGTGCAGAATCAGGCAAATCCTAGATGGATTTTCCTATGGTGTGGTGTTCAGGGTTTTCTTGGATTTTATGTGGATCATCAGCTATACTGTATCCACTGTTAAGGGAGTAAATCTTTGTCAATATTGTATAAACAGAAAGGTGAAAATATGTGGGGTTTGGGTAACTCTGAAGTTGGCACATGTGCTGGGAAAATCTGTAATGCTCACAGGACCTGATCTCATTCTGAATAGGCCACAAGTCCTGTGGAGGCATAGGCAGACAAGGCTGGAGAACAATTGTGATAACTGAATGTGTTCTAAGGTGCCTGGAGGCACAGAAAAACAAAATAAAAGTTTACTTTTCTGCAAGCAATTGTTTCTGCCTTCGAAAAAGGAGCTGTAAAAGGCAGTAGGAAAGAAAGCTGTTTAGTTCATATTATATTTGTCCTACTGGACTTTGCAACTTCTCATTGACAGCTTCTCCTATTAAATCTTTGTCTAACATGCTTTTTACAAATTCTTCAGCATAAAAATCTGTAAACCAGAAGGTGCTTTGTGAGGTAGATATAGCAGATGCAGAGTTTGCTTTTGTTTTCATAGTCCAGGTTGGTGTCCTTTTCTCTCTTTACTGCTGGAGGTAGAGATGGATGCACAGGCACAAGGTGTGATCATTAGGGATGTCCTCCGCAGGGCCAGCAGTTAAACTTCAATAATCCTTGTGGATCCCTTCCAACTCCGAATATTCTTTCACTCTATGATACAATTTTTTACTGTGAGAATATGGGCGTCTCAGGAAAATGGGCAATTATAAAGAGCTTTTGCTGAGATATACATAAAGATAAGCACTACTTTAGAACTTGTTTAATTTTAAAATTCTTTAATCAATGGAAATGTGCCCTATGCAAAGTAATGCTCTTTATTTTTTAGTTTACTTCTGATTCATCTTTTGATGAATCTGAATGTATTCCTGTTTGAACTGGAGCTTCTTTAGAAAACAATATCGAATAAAAATACACAATTACAAGAAATTCACCATAACAACAGCCAGTTTTTCTAATAGCTAATTTTCACTTTAAACAAGGGGGATTTTGATCTAGTCTGTATTAATCAATCTACACTAAGTGATAACCACAAACAAACGATAACCTGGTTGTTGGCTACCAGAATGTGAAGCCCTCTCTTACGTTTCATTTCCAAATTTATGTTCTTTTTAGATGCTGCAGCAGCTCCTTGAGCTTCTTTTATTGTAAGGTTCTCTTCTCATTATCAACATTTGCTCTGATTTATTAACAACATTGTTACAGCACTAGTCAATAAATGTCAAATGAAAGATTATATTTTCCCTTTAATCTTACTCAGTGTTCTCCTTTTTGCCTATTCAAGGATACCATTTGTTGGTTTTGGCACAGCATAGCACTGAGAGTTTATTTTTCATTATCTGTGAGTCCTTTTCAGAATCATTGTTTCTCATAGCAAGTTTTGCCCTGGTAGGTTTTGTGAATAAGAACCATTTTATAATTATTTCTGTTACATGACCTTAAATATGAATGTGTTATAACTTTCATTTATTAGTCTGCTATGTTTAGCTTTCCAAGGGAATCTGAAGAAAGGTCCTGAGAGCCAACATCCTCTAATACTTTTACTAGTATGAATATTAATGCTAATACTCTCAATCAATGAGAAGTTTTCTCCCATATTTCTCCAGTGTCATCCCAGAAACCTCTTTTGACTTCAGCCAAATATGATACCTGGAGCTTCAGTGCAACATTGATAGAAGCCAGAGAATCTACAAATCTATCTCTGGCAATAATTCACCCTATATACTTAAAAATCTGTTCAGCAGGTGGCATGGCCAATAAGGATTAGATTTCCAAGAATAAAATGGGTGGTGATAAGGACCTGGCATCCACAAGACAAGCGCTTGGATGCAATCTATTTCAGGTTTGCTTTAATTATTAGCAATAAATGAAGCTGAACTTTTTGATGATACCATGTTACTCTGATAAAGACATGCTATTTAAGATGAAAAAATGGTCTACATTTTCCTACTTTTTCAGTAACCTGCGGATAATCATAACTATAAAGATTTAACTTTATAATAATGTGAATCTTTCCAAGAGCTATTGATAATATAGACTAGAATATATTCTTATAAATAGGGCATTCCAAATTCTATCCAAATGATATCTTTATATCCACTTTAGGTGAATAAGTGCAACATCATTTCCCTCACATTTCTTTCTTCTGGTTCTTACATAATGTACATTAAGTTTAAATATTTTGTCTGAATACTTGAAGCTATTTACTTAATGTGCTTGATTCTCGTATGCTGAGGACTGCGTAATTGATTTTCTAGGTGAATATTTTCACTGATTTATTCCATTCATACAACTGGAATGGTAAAAATGTCTGCAGTCTCTGTAATGAAAGATGCTAACAGCTGGATAGTTTTGAAGCATTAGAGTCTCCTCTTCCTAATGTCACCTTCACATCTCTCATACTGCTGGAAATTACTGACTGACAGGCAATGTCCATTTCCATGTGACCTTTTGGGTATTTTCCTTTTTCCTTGAATCATAAGTACTAATATTCCTCAAGCTACTCAGAGGTTTCCAGGACTGGAGTTGATCAATAGAGTTATTGTTACAATCCATGTGTGTGTTATCAAATTCATCTCCCTCTGGTAAAGTTTAGGTCTCCCACTCTCCTTCCCACTGACTGGCAGAGCTACACCTGGGGCAGCCTTCCATCCTGAGCATGTATTTGAGCTAGGAGAAGTCTTTCAGCACTGAAGCAGGAGAGTTTGGGTCTCGCCAGAGTTTTGCTGTTGTTATGAAGGGAGGCACTGAAGGCATCTCACAGACGCTGGTATTTGCATGCACAGCAGTTTTTCAGTCTAATTCTGCAAACATCTATGCAATAGAAATTCCAAGAAACCACAGTGTGACTCAAAAATAGGAATATGGAAATACATTCATTTCTCATAAAGTTAGATATGATGGTGCCCAAGGCAGGATTTCATTTGCAGGTTTTTTAATGTTCTCTGAGGGTGAAATTTTTCCAAGAGATCCAAGGTGCTTTTATCTTACCTTTAAAGTATTTAAAGCAACACCTACCTCACCTTGCATGTGTTCTTCTACAGTCTTATATGATATATGGCTATTTCTTCCCTAAACCTTATCTTTGTAAATTTTTCTTTGTACATACTAATAATTAGATTACTTAAAACAAAACATTTCTCTAGCTACATCCATATATGGCAAAGGTACATCACCTTCTTACACCTCTGGTGTTTGATGTTGTGGTTTCGTGCCTCATTTCTTCTATTCCTTGCAGTTTTAAGGGATGTAAATGGCATAAGTCAATAACAACATAAAACAGGGCAGGTGGACAGAGGAAGAGGGCAGAATTGTGCCAATCTAAGACTCAAAAACCTGCTAGTACAGTGTTCTTATTTACTGAATTATACAGATTGGATTAACATTTTATTGTGTGCCTTTTTGGTGGTTATCTTTCTCAGATCATCATTTCTATTTTTAATTATACTACTAAACCATCATCAGCTTTGGGGAAAATTAATGGAATTCAATAATATGATTATATTTTGTTACTTCCTGTAACAAAAAGAAATCACACTAGCCAATTTTGAAATGTGGGGGTAGGAATTCGCCTTTCCTGTTCATGTGTGCTACAAAGCATAATTAATCTCTTGGATATTTGCAGGTTTAAAAGTGTATTGTTCAAAAAACATATTTTATATCTTTTCTGTGGTCAGTGTTGAGATCTCAACAGATCTTAAATAGTTGGAATGAGCTGGAATATTCAATTTTCCTCAAATACTCTGGAACTACCCATTTCACATCACCAATTAGAAAGGGAGCCAAAGCACACAGCTGTCATTTATCCAACTCACCTTCACAGAGCTAATATCCTTTCTTACTGTGAAAGGTTTTGGGCTTTTTTATCTTCTGGAAAGCTAAATGATCGTGACCTATATTAGGTGTTTTGGATAAGTGGATAAGTCAGAGGATTGTAGTTTGTTGGTGTTAGAGATGCTGATTTTCCTATTGAGTTTGTAAGTGATTTTCATTTCCTTAATTATTTTTCTAATATATTTTTTTGTTTTTCACCTGAAGAAAACAGTGTTTTGAAAACCCTCAAATCTTTCTGGTGGTTCTCTAGATGGAACCTTATCCTCCTCTGGTATGGTTGGTCATTTAAGCATGCCTATTTCCAATAGTCATAGTGTAGTCAACACCGCTTGTTAGCAGTGCAGAATTCACAAAGGCACAATGTGCAAAAATAAAGTGCTGGTGAAGCCCTCTTAAACCATTCAGATAGTATGAGATAACAAATAATTTACTTAGCCAAATATTTGACATTGCATATAAAAATGAACTAGTTTATCATGGCTAGTCCTGCTGTGTTTTCAGGGCAATGATTATTAATTATTTTGAAAGCAATTAAATGTTGAGGCACAATTTCAGTATTGACTATTTTCTCTCCAAACACAAAGTCAAAAGCTTTTTGCTTTGCTTTTTGTGATAAAACCAGGATGTTTTTTCATGCTGGATGCTGTTTATCACTTAATTTCAGCAACTTCACTGAATCTTGGTTAGAGTATGATGCAAGATGAGAAAAAAAAAATTCCTCTTTCCTTAAAATGTTTTAGACATGTCTCTTATGTCTAAAAAATTTTACTATTTTTCTTGGTGTTTAACTCAGTTTTTTAAAGGTGTGAAGCTCAATAAATCCAATTATTATACATGCCCAACATCAGTTAACAATAATTGAAGTCCATGTTTGTATAACAAACAGTGAATATGCCAAGGCATAAACTTCTAAAGCCAAATTAATTCTCTTCACCTTTTCTAGAATTGCAGCCTAATCTGAGCAAATCCTGATTCACTAGATTTGAACCCTTTTCAGTTCTTTAATATCCTCTTCTTCTAGCCAAATCCTAAGAGCATAGCCTTGAGATCTTCGAACATTTCAGGATGTTTGGGAGAGCTGTTTTGACAATAAATAAAAATTCATTCTCCTAAGTTAACCCAAGTGCTGAATAACCAGTGCACTTGTTATGGAGTTTCTATTGCCTGCTTTACTTGCTAATTGACTTTGGGGTCCATTAGCACGGCTTGGCAGACCTACATAATAGTATATTAATAGATAATACATAATATTATATTAACTGATAATAAAATAGGTGAGTTGAAGCACATTTAGAATAGCTCAAGATCAGCATTTGGATGATTTTGGAGGTTTGGTCTTTTCATCTGTTATATGTATACTGATTTCTTTAAAGTTTTAAGAAATATATCTAAGTACCTCAAATATTTTTTCAACAAAAGTAATCAATTATTTTAATCTTAAAACAGACCAAAATGCAGATAAATTTATTTTAATAACATTTTAGGTACCATTTAGACAAATTAATTAGGCTTTTTGCTGAATTCCTGATTTTGGACATCTCTGATAAGAGCTATAAATAGAACTCAAGAAACCATTTTCCTACATAATGAAATAATTAGTACTTCTGAAATAATTGTCATAATACTGCTGCTGCTGAAAATGATCTGCCAAACCTTTCTTTTTTTCCTGAAGCTTCAGAATGAATGGTTTGTCTCAAACAAACAAACAAAAAAGTTATTCATTCCACAGGCTGTAAGAAACAGCTGTGATTAATATATCTTCTGCAGCTCCCAGTAGCTGCATATAAAATTCCAGGGTAAAGCAAAAAAAATCTTAATGCCTGAGGTACTGTTGAAAACAAGGTCCTTTGAGGGGATCAAGTGAGCTTTATAATAACTGAGGAAAGCTGTTTCTGACTGGAGTGGAAGAAGCAACAATGGAGAGTGCAAAGATGAGAGAAAGAATATTACTGATTTTCATGCTACTTTTATTCCCTTTCTGTCTGAGTTCCAAACCTGAGTTTGCACCTCTTTCTCTTTGTATATGCATGTCTGTTATGGGGGGCACTTGTGATGCACTTTTAAAATCTTTTTAAGATCAGTAGGCTTTTATTTTGTTTTAATGTATTTTTGGCCAGCTATCAGCTTGATGCACCAACTGGTGAAGGCCAAGTGCGAACCTGCTTGCCAACAGAGCTTATGTATTTCTGTCAATTTTTGTCTGCTGAAAACACTTCTTTCTGCAGCAGCCAGCAACAGCAAGAACAGAAGCCAAGAATCAGTGATCAGATCTTTCTTTCCAAATTGTATCATGTTGCACAGTTAGAACCTGGAGGGGAGGCAGATGATGTATCTCCATTTTTAAAAGACACTGAGATTATTTATTTTAATTTCTGATTATCTTAATATTTATAAGCAGAAGGCAAACTTCATTGTTACGAACATGATGGCAAGCAAATTATAATTTGAACACACTGAAGTGTACGTTTTTCTTTGCCTCCCAGTGAACCATTGATATTAGATGTAAAGCTTTGAAATATCAGCTTTGCAAAGTTAGAAAATATTCTCATCTAATTATCACAGAGTAGATTGAGGTATGTCCTACCTAAATGTAAAAATGTAAGATGAAGTTCTGAATTTGAGTGAAACAGTTTGAAAATACACACATATGAAAAGAGACATATGTAAATCCACATGAACATTTGCAGACATTTCTGTGAATCAGGACTTCTGTATCTGGTGTCCTCAAGGAGCCATTTTGTGTCATAACACCTGTTATAGATGTTGTTTCTTAGGAAAGCTGTCTTCTAAATATGAGATGAAGAATAAATATGTGTTATTTAATAATGATGACAGGAAAGTTGCAATTTTTTCTCTTTATTCTGGAAAGTCGGGTTTTTTGACTTTCAAGAAAACACCAAGCAGGTTTGGTCACACCCCCTTAAATTAGTTATGTTTTCATATTGTTCACAGTATAACCATTAGATTCTAAAAGAACTTGAAGCAAAATATAAAGTAGCAGTAGAAAATGACTAGTCTTTGATTTTGAAGCAAATTGTCCTAAGTAGTTCCTAGAAGCCATAAAATATGGGTTTATCTTCCTGGTTTTATCTGAGATGGCTTAGGCCAATCCTTATCCCAGAGAATGAAGTGATGTGGGAGGATGCTGTTTTCCGTCCCTCCTGTTTAAGCCATGCTTCTGGACAGTCAGGACTGCAGGTTTGCTGGGATTCACAGTGCCCTCATGGGAGCTGGGGCTCATAGTCAGTTTGACAGGCTCCTTTGAGAGTTCTTGTCCTCTTCCCAGTTTTATGTGTTTTACCTAATAGCAATTTAATGCAAACACATAATTGAGACTCTAGAATTTAAGGTGATCAGATGAGACTTTTACAGTTAAGTTTTATAGCTCTCCATGAAAAACCAAGCTACAGTCTAGTGCTTCCCCTGGGCCCAATTAATCTTGGTTTCCTTTTTAGCAAGTGAACAACTCCAACAAGAGAGCTGCATCCAGGTTGTTTGTAATGGTCCTCTCAGGGGAGGTGGGAGATGCAGGTTCAACTCTCCTGGGTGGGAAAGAAAACAACCTAAAAATCTGCTACATCCTACACACACTTGAACTGCCAAACAGCTATAAAAAGGTCGAAACCATCACTAACAATTTCCTTCTTAAGGAAGTTATGCAGAAATTGCCTGGCTTCATGATCTGGCTAATGATTACATATGAGTTTAGAATTAAGATAATTAGCCAAGTCTAAGCTACTGCAGTTAGAAGCAAGATGGAAGCATAATTCTGGGTGGTAAATCTTAATACTTACCTTAACTAGGTATTTCAGCATTTATATTTTATTTTAAAAATTCCATGCAGGTTCTATTCTTGGCTAATACATATGTTTAAATCTACTGTTAATAAAAAAGAAATGGTGAAATGAAGTAATAATTTAACCAGCTGCACTCATTTTAAATCAATGCACTTTTACACATTTAAATCTTCAGAAAACATTTCTGTGATAATGGAGTCCTGTACACTATAATGTATATAGATGTGGAGGCTAGAAGAAAACTATTCAGTGAAATTTTTATTCTATAAGCAAAAAAAAAAAAAAAAAAAAAAAAAGAAAAAGAAAAAAAAAGGTCATCTCCTCAGTCCCAATGGAAAATACTGAAAAGCTCAATGTTGAATATTTATATGTAAATCAAAATTTGGAAACTTTTGCTCTTCTCAAACGGTGCATAAGTCTAAATGATTCATTAGCACAATTCACTTATTGAGATTTATTTGCTAGTAGGGAAAACACTTTTACAGCATTACTAACTGGAGGGCCACATCTGAAATTAGATGGATGTGGGATAATAATCATTAGTGCTCAATTGTTTGGGAGTTTAAAACAACATGCATATATAAGTGACAGATACAGGAGACCTAAAACATGAGTTATGAGCAGAAGCAGAGTACATGCAAATGCTGTAATTTTCATTAAGAGCAGATTAATACAAATATTTTAACTGCCATTGCTCTAAAAGCAAGAAAAAGTACTGCTAAACATTTGAAGAAAACAAATTTTAGATAAATTAACTTTCCAACTAATAGATATCATTGCTTTCTAATTTCTATTGCCAACTGTTTAGCAGCATGCTGTTTATTGCTTATCATAAATAACAATATTTTACTAATAGCTTTTTAATGAGCAATAAATAATTGCTTTATTAATACAAAGTGCTATAATTTGTTGTATTCTTGGATTCATTCCTCTGCTGCTTGCTATCCAAATACTTTTTTAAAAAGTGGTGTTTGAATTATTTTTAAAAATGCAAGCAATTCTGAGCTATCCGATAGATATTTCCTGACAGACTGATGCTTTAAGGACATGAAGATGATGCAAGTTCTTCCAGTTTATGACTTTACTTTATCAAATTGCTTACTATTTCTTGCTGAATTTTTTTTCCCCACTGAATTTAGATTTTATTTGCCATATTCATTTGGACAGAAATAAAAAAAAAAAAAATCAGAGGTCAAAATATCTACTTATTAGGTCAATTCTCAATGGATGCTTCACTTGCATAAAACTACCATTCCATGAAAATTATTAAGTGTAGGGGGAGAAATCACAGATCAAAATTCATAAAGTTTTGATGTAATTACCAATTATCTGTGAAAAGAAATTCAAGAAGAAATTACTGTTATCACAAGGAAAAACACAGAGCATTAAACAAACCACTCAACCAACATGTTGAGTTTATTCCTTTTTTCCCTTTTCCATTGTGTCCCTCTCCATTTTCAATCAGTCCTACCTCCAAAATAGGGCCCAATCACTTTTCATTTTCTGCAGAATTCCACTAATTCTTCCTCCAGTACATGAACACATTTAGGAAGATTTCCTATCCTTTAGCTGCAGTCATGATACTGGCTGAGTGAAAAGTGAGAATAAACAAAATAAATGCTTCAGATTCCAGTTCATGAATAGGATTTTCTCCCTAAAATAGAGGAGAATCTGGCATATTTTATGTGAAATTAAACTTGAAATTCCAGTGGTCTTAACTGCTACACAATTTTTGACAAAGCTCTATGCAGAGATAACAATCGTTCTTATGGGAATATATTTTAAGGTACACTTAAGATGTAGGTATAGAATTCTCTTCTGTTTTAAGCTCTGAAAACATCATATAAAATGCCTATTTGTGCTCTAGCTGTATTAGTATTGTCTTGTTAAATTGGTAGCTGTCCTCAGTAGTACTGGATAATTGCATGCAAAATTTTGTGTATGTTCTTATTTTCTGAGGAAATACTTGTCTCCTATTGGACTTCATTTTCCAGTATTTTTATGCCTATAGAATTCTTCTGTCTCTCGATAAATTCTCCTTGTGCTACCAAATGCCAATTTAGGAGTGAATGTAGGCCTATGATGATACTTCTGGTTTTGTTTAGGGACCTTCTGTGGATGTTTTTCCACCTGCTCATTTGTGGGTTTTTTTGGTTGTTGTTGTTGTTTAAAATAATATACTATTTTCTTTTTGTTTCTAATAGAATGCCCTTTATCTCACCCTAAATTATTTTGTAGAAAATGAAGTTTCTTCTGCTGACTGAAATCTCCTGGTCTATATCAACACAAGTCTATGTATTTAAACTACCCTCTGGGGCGCACAGGAATTTTGACAGATTTAGTGAGTGAAGGCCCTGATTCAGCCAGCTGTTTAGTACCTTGCTTTAGCTAAATAAAAACAAAGTCCAGTGGAGGGCCACAGAGGTAACTAAGAGACTAAAATATCTCTTTATGAAGAGACACTGCAGGAGCTGGGCCTGCTTTGCCCAGAGAATTCTGAGGGAGAGGTCAGTCTAATTAATGCATATAAATATCTCAAAGTCAGGTGCCAGGGGGGTGGTGCATCCAGTTCTTGTGGTTTGAAAATCTCACTGGTGCAAATACTGACAAAGTATGCCTTGTATGTCAGTCGATGTCTACATTAAGAAATTTACATGCTTTATTTCAAAACACGGCAGTATGTGAAGAGAGATGCTCAGGGCTTGAAATATCCACTCCAGGAAGAAGATCTGCAAATCCCAATACATGAACCATGGTTTCTTATATTTTAAGTGAGTACCCTAACCATCATTAGATATTTGTATTTAAGTATATTCTATCAAACGTTTTTCAGCAATAATTGTGTTCAGCATATAAAAAAATGTGTTGCAGCCCAAGAAAAATAAAGCAACCCTTAATATCCTGCAAATACTTAGTGATCAGAAAACTACATGTTTTCTTATTATTGCCCTAAGAGATGCCTTAGAAGAATGTTGCCTTAGAACATGCAATTCAAATTCTCTGTGCACTCCTAGCATGCCTCTGTGATTGCCAAGGTACTGTCACAGATGGGCAAAATGCCAGACTGCAGTGCAGGGAGCAAAGGAAGCAATGTGAGGCCAAATATTCAGACTTATAAAGTTCAGGATATTTACTGAATTGCCACCTTCTTTTTACTGTCTCTAACCACAAAATACATAGCACCTGGAGGGGAAAAGAACATAAGTGATTATATCACTGTTTACCCTGGTGTCAAGAAGTGGTACTTTATTTATTTAAATTTTCACACAATCTCATTTCCAATTATTTAGTTTAAATTGCTGGTGTCAATGAGTAAAACATGAGAAACTGGAGCACTATTATGTCGTTATCAGATTAATTTAGATGTTTAATGATAAATATTCAATTATATTACATCTTCACTTCCCCCTCTTCCAATTTAATCTTGTCTCTAAGAGTAGATAAAGTTAAGTTTATTGGCATCTCACTGCTGAGAGTGCTCTGCAAATATAATTTCCCTCAATACAGAGTGAAATTAGATCACCCACATGGCTTCACCGAGTATTTGATTGAGATAATTTGATTTTAGATTGTTAGTTTTGTTATAGAATATTTTGTTTTCTATTAAAATCATTTTATTAATAAATTTTAGCACACAAACAGAATAGTGGAAACAATTCCAGGATCTCCTGTGTGAAAGTATAATTTCAACACCTGGCATGCAGAATTCAGACCATCTTTTCCAAAATCTTTCATGTGACTTTTTCAGGCATTCCAAAAAAGAGCATCTTAGCTCTTTAACTGAGGTACCATACATTCTGCATATATTATCATGTTTGTTCAACAATAACTGTGTTAAAATTCCAGGCATGCAAGATTCTTTAATCATCAGCTCAAACCTTTCTAATTAGAATATTCTAATTAAAATAATTAGTCCCTCTCCTGAAGGGCTAATGCATTGATCTGTATTACTTCTATATAAAACCTTGAACTAATGCCCTTTCCAAGATGAAGACCCATCAATAATAAAAGACCAAGAATTAAATGCTGATTAAAGAGGTTTCTAGTTCTGCATGTAATTTTATTAGCAGGTGTTTGTATTAATAATATTCTGCTGTTAATGTATCTTTCATACCCACAACCTGCTCTGTGTCTACCTAATGGCTCATGACGTGTCTGCTTTATTTGATGCACAGAAGTGTGCCATAATGTGGATGCCTCTCATTTTCTTCCTCCTCCTCCTCTTTCTGCCCAAAAGGAATCCCACTGGCCTGAAGGAGAATTTCTGAAATGGAAAGTGTCAGGAGAAAATTTCAGACTGAACAGTTATTGTTTGGGAACTGAAAACTATACAGCTAATGTTAGGCAAATTTAATTAAAGACAGAGCTTGCCCTTCAGCATTTGTGTACTGTGGGCTGAGCCACCATCTGTGGAAGGTTACATTTCAACTCACTGCACATATATTAAATCAAGTAATAATGAATAAAACAGCTGTAATATTGGGGTGTGGGAGTGGGTGGGTTTCTCTCTGCCTCTCCAAAAGTAGTTGGACATGAAAATATTCCAGGAAAAAAAATAAAAAGGGAGAAGTATTCAAACCTGCTCAGCTCTGTTCATTGTTTTTACAGCATCTGAACATCAGAGAATGCTGATTTGTGCATGCTGAACACCCTTCTAACAGCATATTTATAAATGTCTTTATCTAAATGTCAACATCAATTTCAGTGAAACATTATTTTGATTTTTAAGTCTTAACCCTGGGAGTCTGGTATCTTGTGTCTATTTTTGTTTTTCTGCAGACTTGCTTCCTGGCTTGCGCTCACTCTTTTGAACAAAATGTTTAGAAACTTCATCTATATTCCTAAATTCAAGGGTAAGCAACTCACTGTAGAGTTTCCAAAAAGACTTACAGACCTGAATCTTCAATGAGCTTGGAAAATATTCTACAACATCAAGAGTCAGCACTTATAAAGGGAGAAGGGTAAACTTTCTTTTCTATATTTTTCTAGGATATCACAGGACACTTCACTTTCCTAAGGAAAGTAAAAAATGCTTTAATTTTTCTTGATAAACAGCTTGTTGGCCAATCCCTTTTTCCATATTATCAGTATACCTGTAGCAGATGTGTTTTTTTCAACTTAAAATTATTTTAAAACAGAATGCTTTTATGCTATGAAATGCACCCTTTTCTTAAATTCAATGAAGTAGTATTGCAAACAATAATTTCTATCACTAAGAGCAGCCAGTACAATAGGACTCTACTGCAATAAAGCAACCATCATGGAATTTGTCTTTAAAATCTGAATAATAATTCTGCTGTTTGAAAAGGAACACTGCCACCCTCTGTGCACACATTAGCTAGAGAATCTAAGATTTAAAAAGCCAGTGTATCTTTCCCATACACAATCAGAAGCACACAGTAGAGGAAAAGTAGCAGAAGGAAAGCAACTCAGGTCAGAGAAAGATTGAATATAAATAAAATGTGGGAAAATAATCAACAGAGTTTTTTTAAAGCTAATTCCACCAAAAGCAAGAAAAAATTAGCTTCTGTCTTTCATTCTGAATCTACTCTGTTGGTCCATGTCTAATGCCATAAATATTGTACTGTAGGGTTTCCTTGCAAAATTATGGAGAAGATTCCGTGTAAATCTGCGAGAGAATTCAACAGAGAAATTCAGATTCTGCTCACTTACCGCTGCAGGTGGTAGGATTCTTTCTAGGGCCAACAAATCATCAGTGTTTAAAATGGTATAGTAGGAGCTGAAACAAATTTCTTCAACTTTGCTGAATTCTATTTTTTCAAATTACATCACTTTACTGTTCCTTGTGTTGAGACAGTAGGAAAACATCCTGAGAGCTTTTGAAATTAATGTAACTTGCAGAGTGTGCAGAGGGTCTGTCATGCTGGTGATACCTGGGTAATTAGTGAACTACTGTCTTAAATGCACTGAGTCCAATTATATACTTCTGATTGAAAGTGAAATAAATAAATTCATATTTCTTAATTCTGTGATAAAGTATTAACAAGCCTCTGAAGCATTAAGGAGCCTAAACTTCAACTGGCATGGTTAATACCTGTATTGTTCTTTGAATATTTGTATCTATACAATTTAGAAGAAAAAAGAAATTACAGATAATAGTTACCTTAGATACCTTGTCATGGTCATGAACAACCACTTGTCCTCTGATACCCCAGAATCAGTATTATGCTGTGAATATCTAGTAAGAGGCATCTTTAGAAATTCCTTTCTTTATACTTTAAAGCAGCCTTGCAAAAGGAAGAAATCAGAATACATTACATAAGAGCAAACATATGAACACAAAAATAAAATATTCCAAGTAGGAATATTTTCATATGTAGGACATTATTAAAGTCAAAACTGAAGGACACTTAGAATTGTAATTAAACTTTCTATACCCTTGAATGGGAAAACCACAAATTCATAGGATCCATATTCTCTGGTAAAGTAATTTTAAATTTTTTTTTTCATTATTTCATTTATGCACTGGTTTGATGTGTCTAGACCATATTTTTAGAGTTATATGGTGATAAGTCTTAATTAAAACCAAAAATTGTTTTGAAATGAAAGCTTGACAAAGCTGATTCCAAGAGAAAAACACACTATATTAGTGGAGATTTTTCTTAGTAAGAGTTTAATGTTATTCTTATTAGAATTTTAAAATTCTTAAAATGAAAACTTGATAGGGCAAAATTAGGTTTTGTTAAACATTTTATGGAAAAAATGTTTCTTCCCTGTCGTGACAATTGTTGAAGAAACCCCTTGTGAACTTTTAAGACAGTTTTTTATAGAGTACACCTAGAAAAGGTGTGCTAAATTGAATTCTTGTCTCATGTGAAAAGAGAATTTCTCAAATGGGAATAAATCTATGTAGTACATGGCATTTTTACAAGAATGAGCTGAAATCCCCTGCCATTAGGAGAACAAGACTTACACAGAACCGCTTCTGCTTCAGACAGTCCAATTTTGCAAAATTTCAAAAACCACATAGATAACAGCAGAGCAATAGTGTAACTTGTAGAAGCATAAAATCTAGGGCAAATATGCCTTCACTGAGATTAAAGGTGGCATTCATGATTAGCTCTGGAGTTATGCTACGCAGAAATCTGTGTAGTCACAGCTAGAGTTCTCTTCTGTCAGGGGCACAGGCAGTGTTCTCTTACATCCTCCCAGCTGGAAACTTCTTCCAGGAAGGAGGAGATGAACAGAAGGAGCAAATGACTGCCTGTGTGCACGGTGCCACACTCAGGGCTTTCAGATTCTGTGGTCTGGGATACACATTAGGTAGTCCAGACATGGTGACCTTGGATGGGCCATGCCTGACCAAGGGGAATAAGGTTTTTCTGGGTTGCAGCCTGGCTGGGTTTATTAGCAGGACTTTAAACTAGATTTGTTCAGGGAAGAGGATGTTGTTCTGAGCGTCAGAGATGAAGCAGGAATCAACAGGGAATTAACAGTACCTGTAAATTGTCCCAGAGGAGTTAAGAGAGGGCTCCTCCCATGAGGTGGAGAGGTCGATTTCCCAGCTGGAGTGCCTCTGAAGCAGCACACAGAGGGTGGAGTCCCTGCCCTGGGGCTCAGGGAGGTTGCAGGTAGCTCTTACAGGTCTCTTCCAACCCACACCATGATCCTAATCACACCATTGCAAATCTGTCTATTTATATTGCTATTCCTGCAGGATTTTTCTTCTGAAGTATGACAAATACTAGAAGCTCCTCAACCCACAGTTCTGCAATTGGAAAGCTGTAGTGCATTAATAACTGAATTCTGTTTAGTGGTGACGCTGCTGTCGTTACACAGGGGAGCTTTGACTCATGGCTGTCCAAGAATTGGCATCTATTCTAGCAGCACATGTTCCCCAGTGTGGGAGCTCATCTCCCCTGTCTGTGCGCTGTCAGTTTGTTGCCATTTCAACATGAAGGCTACAAAAGACGTGACTAGATGCCCTTTGTGCATCTGGGAGCAATACTATATAGCAGTAATTCTGTTAATAGAACATATTTTCTGTTAATTTGTTTTCATTTTTAGCACATGTAACTATATTTAAAAAATGAAAGCAATAAAAGAGGAAGAAGAATAATTTAATATGGGTAAAAGTGCAGCTTAGTCAGAAATGAAAATCATCATATTGAAATCACAGGTGGATAAAAGCAGTGCTTATTGCTTCCTTTATTCTAGTTTAAATAATTTATCAGCTCTGTATCCTATTTATTGATTCTCTGAGCATGTGGAAGGAAAAGGAATTGAAAATATTTGATGCACTTTCCTCTATTTTTATCAAATTCATGATATATAATTGATACATTATTTCAAATACTAGAAGCAAATAATGTTTGCTCCTTCTCCCTGATGGAAACACTACAGAGTACATCAATACATTTATTTAGGAAACCTGGCATTTTTTCAGAATATAATTAGTTCTTCAGATAAGACATAGAATTTGCACCATGTTTTAGCCTAGATTGAATCTTCAGGAACATGGTGATTATGTTCTGCCACAGTAGGCATGATATTGCAATTCCAAATCAGAGCTTTTTTATACTGCAAAATAGAATTATTATATCTTTTTTCTTCCCTTGAATCACCTCATTATTATTTGCTAGACCTGCAAATACACTAATGTGGGACAAAGTATCAAAAAAACAAACAAAAACTCACAAAAATTGCTTCCACACTTCTTATTTCTTCTGATCTTTTTAGGCTGTTTGATTCTTTTTTAGCTTTTCTTAAGAGAGAGTTCAATCATACTTTTCCCTAACAGAGGACATGCCTAAGATAGTGGTGCAGAGGAGATGAGATGGTTCTTATTATCCTCTGTTTCCTCAGCAGTGTCTTCAAGAGAATCACAGTCAATTTATCAGGCTGCTGTTTCCAAGAATTGGACTTTAACCTAACTACCTTCTTCAAAATGACATTTTGGTTTTATAAGGTCTCTATTTACATTTAAGCATCTTGTCTGTCTTACTGAACATAAGCCGTCTGCTACCACAAAATTACATGCTTTTGCTTTGAAATTGTTCCAGAATTCCAATTGTGACAGAAGAATTCCCATGCAAACAAAAAAAAAAAAAAAAAAAAAAAAAAGACAAACCCATAGTAAGGGAGAAATTAAATATATATATATTAGTTTAGTGTCTTTATAAGATTTGAACATTCATATAACAGAAAAAAATTCTTATTGTATTCACTGTTGCTAAAGTAAAAGTTTTGAGGTGTGAAACAAATCCTTGGATATTATCTATCAATTGAATTGATCATAAAGGAATTCCTCTGACTTATACTGGCTGGAGGTGTCATCCCAATGATTTCAACAGAAATGCGGTAGGTCTCTCATCATCACCACAGGGTAGCATTTTTTCTGTTTGTGTCACAGTTTACCAAATTAGAAGAACAATAATACTGGCCATCTTACAGATACAGGGAGAAGAGTCCTAGTTCTGTTTTACAGAACTTCTAGCAGCCTTGAGTGTATTATGCATGTATCACCATAACAACAGAAACAAATGAAGGTAGGTAGCATTATGGAACTTTTCTCTGTCTGAAGGAAACACAAGGCATATTTCAGAGGATAAAGCTTTTGCAGGCAAAAAAAAAAAAAAAAAGAAAAAAAATTCTACATCTACTCAGACCTTGCTTGAACCAACAGGAGACTCAGTTATTAGCTGAGGCAAGTTTACACTTGGAAGACCTGAAGAGGAAAAGTGGCTTATTTTTAAGCCACTTTATTGGTCCCCCAATACTGTAAATTGCAGCACTGTGCATGGAGTGCCAATTTAGCTTCAAAGAAACCAGGTATCACATCAAAAGCACTGTAGTCATAGCAGCACAGCAATTGGCACCGAAAAAAAAAATCCTGGTAAGTAGCTTATTTCAAGGTAAGAAGAGCACAAAGGAGTCTTTCTGTGCTGCTGAGCTGCACACTGAGGAGATGCCTCTTGGTCTGGGTCAATACAATAACTGAGAGTGTTTTCTGTGGTACTGGGGATCTGGAGGGGGATGGAGACATTACCCTTTTTGTGACACCTCACTCCCTTCACATGCTTGACATGCTTGTATAAAAAAAAAAAAAGTAATTTAAGTATTTTCATTTTAAAATATGGTGTTTCACTACCTGGAACATTTTGGTACAGAGAGAAAAATTTCTTCTGTTAAAATCTATTACCTCTAGTATTTGTAATTCTGTAGTTTTACTGTTTAAGACTCCTTACAGTTCTAACTCAGATCTTCTATCAATAAACACCAAATAACATATGTTGGAAGTAATTATATAAGCTTTTCCTCACCCCTAGGTTCTTCTGAAATGAAATCTTTCAGATATCCTCTCAGGGTAAATTTGTTTCTTTTATCTCTAAACAGTGCCAAGCAGCTGGGGCACAGACCAGAGACTGAGTGTAAGCATGTTTCTTATTGCATTGTCTGAACAATGTATAAAATGCAGACACTCAAACTTCATAGGCAGAAATAGATATGCACTATTTTGATCTCCCCACTTAAGTATATTGTGTAAAGATCTTCTCCAGCTACATTGAAATATAAGATTTCAAGGCCGATATACAAGCTTTGGGTGCTTAGAATACTACAGATCATATTGACTCTGCTTGGGAAGGTATGCAAAAAAATTTTATTCAGGTAGCAATCTTTTTACTGCTATTTTGTAGATTAGAAGTGTTTCTGTATTTTTTCAACTAGTTCCATTTTTCAAATTTAGATTTTCTCACAAGAAATAGTAATTTTAAACTATGGCAAACTTTTCTGAAATATCCTTTTAGCATGTGAAATGTCAATAAAGAAAATAAATTGGTGTGGTCTTAATTCCAGTGAGATTGAACTAAGTCAGTAGTACACCATCACTAAAGACTCAAATTATACATCAGATGATTTAAGCATACAAATGGCAAGTTCAGGTCTAATTTTCTCTTTTATTAAAAAAGATCCAGAACCCAAAATCCTCAAAAAACAAAAACAAAAAAACAAAAAAAGCATACCTTTTTAAATTCTGCTTTCTCATTTTCAAGGAGAAACAAAGAAACTCCCTTGTTTTACCTTCCTATACATCCTTACAATAATGGAATTTAAAAGAAAAAACAAAACAAAACAATAAGAATAAAAATAAACCAGATAAAGCTACATCTATTGCTTCTCAGAGATTTCAATGTCAGTATAAGAGTTACAGACTGAACAGTATAGTAAATGTTATCTTCAATTTTTAACTTTCCTCTCCTGCATTCTTTTTCCATATACTTTTTATACCTGAAAAAGAGGTTGGGAGAGAAATCACAGCTGTGTCTTTTTATTAGGGGCACTCTATTTTTATTCAATTTGTATGAAAAGAGAAATAAAATCTTCATGTCACTCAAATAATTTCACTAGCCAAACTACACACTCATAAATGTCAATCCTCCTGACAAAATTTTTAAAGCACCTTTTCATTTTGTTTAATGTAATTTGTATTTTATGGAGCCTTACCACTATGAAAAGTACAGGCAGTTTTTATTATTGAATCTCAGTGATTTTTTAAGTTAATGAATTCTTACAGCAGTAACCTCTTTATAAGACTGGAGTTTTTCCTTAGTGTCAGTATGTGTTTCATTTCTGCTTGCATATATAGTGAATTTTCAACAAATAATATTCAAGGAGCTTTTCTTGTTGATTAAAATAAATTGGGACATGACTATTAATTTCTCTGAATAAGGATGTGACTGTAAATTCTTTCAGATGACAACATTTTGAGCAGCATGAACCTTCTAAATTATTTCTTCATTAATAACTAAGAAAGAGGAAATGGTGTGCAGGTCTGTTAGATTTGACATTATCAACTTGCTGACTGATTTTGAGAGGCATTTACAGCGTGTTCCAGGAAACTTTTCATCACTTGAGTATTTTTTACTCAAAGCTTGCCATGTTAGAATTACCCATTTTATGAACTGGATTGCAACTGATCCAAGGGCTCTTGGGAAACAAAGAGTCCATTGCATGAATTGAACTAGCTGGATCTTTGTGTAATAGAGGAGATCGTATGGTTTTTGTATCTTATTTGCCCCTCAGAGATTAAAGATGTAAGAAGAATGAAGAGAGATGGGTCTATTACTTCTAACAGTCAAATCATTTAAATTAGTTGTGTTTTGAAAATTATTGTTAACATTTTTGTGAGGCAGAGTGTTCCCAAGGAAGTTAGTTCCTAGCTTAGGATTTGAGGATCATGCCCTAAGTTTCTGAATCTCAGCTATTTGTACAGAGAGAAGGTGTGCAGTCAGTTATCTAGTAAATACATTTAAAACATTTTGAAAACCACAAATGAGCGATGATTCCATAACCTTGGGTAGACATAAGTGCAATTCTCTTCACTGCTTCACTTTCTAACTGCAATATTTATTGTGTGAGCCATCCATAACAGTTTTAAACACCTGGCAAATCACAGTTAATAATTATAGTATGCTACATACACATAATTCAGCTCAACACTTGTTATCAACACATCTTGTCCTGGGCGGACTTTAACCTGCCAGAAAGGTTAATGCTTGTTCCATAGTCATGGATAAGTAATTTTACCTCATGGAAAAGGAATATCACCCAAAATGGAAGGGTTCAGGGTGCAATGAAATCTAGGTCAGTCCAATGAATTGAATGAATTTAAGTGTTAGATTCATCTCATCAGTACCATCTTTATGGGACTGATGTGAGACAAAGGAGAAATGCATTTGCTGCACAGGGTAATTTAGGAATACAGGGTAAGGTTACTGGTGATAAACACCTCAGAATGCAAGCCTCTTTCTCAGCCCATGACGGCTGCAGCAAGGACTTTAAAAGGGACAATCGGGTCACAGAATCCCAATTATCTCATGGCTCTTGTTTATCTCAGTATGGATTTTCTTCCATGCAAACTCCAACTCTGTATCTTGCCTGTTATAAAATGTGTGCTATCTGCACATTTTGGTTGGATCCTATAGAGCTTGAGAAAACAAATCTTTTTCTCAGAATTAAATCTCAAAATTACTACGCAGAAAGAGAGTGTTGTCACTCTGAAAAGAAAGAGATATATGATTTAGGAGTAGGACCTTTAAGAAAAGGGGGTTTTTATGAGTCAGATATTTCAGACCATGGAATAAATAATTTCTTACTTGATTTAATAATCAGTTCAAAGTTCGTTGA
Source organism: Zonotrichia leucophrys gambelii (assembly GCF_028769735.1). NCBI lineage: Eukaryota > Metazoa > Chordata > Aves > Passeriformes > Passerellidae > Zonotrichia > Zonotrichia leucophrys. The sequence goes on along the minus strand of NC_088175.1, from coordinate 37,205,374 downwards.
TTACTCATTTCATTTTAGTGAGTTTTAATTGTATTTTATGTAGCACAATACTAGTTTGAATAGACAAAGAGCTTTTGACTCTTTATCTTAGGCATTTGGATTGAGACATGAAATCTTTACGCATTTCAGTCGTCCTTTGTTCATAGGTAATGCACAAATATGGCTTAGAATAAGGTCTGGTGTTCAAATGAAACCCATCAAAATACTTTGGGATGTAAGTAAGACTAAATTCTTGTAATTGTGTTTCTTCATGTTTGGTTCTTTAGGTCCAAAATGGCATGGTGACTTAGTGGCAAGAAAAACATAATGGACATTATTTTTCATTAGAATAACTGCTGGATTTTATTGTCCTCTCTGCTAACTAATCATGGGTAAATCATGACTGTTAACTAAGTTCTTAGTTATAATATAGGTTCTTGCTTTTAACCAGAAATAAGATGCATTGGATACTTGGAACAAGAGGACATTAAATTAAGAGTTATGTAATCTTTATTAAAATTATACCTCTTTACCCAGATATCACAGTGCTTAAGCCAGCTCAGTGCCTCCTTGAAAAGCTGAAAGATCCCCATGAAGCATTTCTGATTGTGTCCATGACCAGCATAGTTTAGTTTTGAGGTTCCAGGCTATAGGCAAAGCATCCCTGTGTTTCCTGTGCAGGAATGGGAATTTTAGATATTTAGAGTGTGGTCTTCTGGTGGTTTCATGTTGGCTGGATGCCAGGTTCCCACAAAAGCCACTCTGTCCTTTTCTTCTTTAGCTGCACAGGAGACAGAAAATATATATTCTAGAAACCAAAACAGGAGGAGTGTTATAGGGAAAAGCACCATAATGTTAATAATATTATCATTCATTCTATAAATGCTGTAGAAGTGCTACTCTTCTGTATGTAGGAATATTATTTCTCTTATTCCTAATAATATGACTCTAAATAAAATGTCAAAAGCTGATTTTTGAATGGAAACTATTTCCCATTCAGAAGTACTTCAAAAGTAATTCCATTGCAACAGCCTAAGATTTTCTCTTCTCTGTGATGTCTACAATTGATAAAAGCCTAGAAAACAGGAGAAAATATATTTTGCTTTTGAAAGACAAAACAGTTTTAAACAGACACTCTGAAAAAGTATGAACTGGATTCTCAGGTCTTCAGAGTGCACATTTTGTGCTTTCAGAGACTCTGCCTGAGTGATGAGGTTACAATCATGCTTTTATGAGAAAAGTGGCATCACAGCTAAAGCAACTGCTAAAGCTCTCTGCAGATATTCCCTTTTCAGATCTAGAGTAACCACCATATATATAGTGTTAAAATATAAAATCTACAGAAGCTGGCGGGCACTATTCAGGTTGCTGAAGATAAAATTATATGGTGGATTGTAGAAAACAAAATGAGACCCTTGGGTTTAAATAGATCCCAGCCAATATGATTTTGGGCTGGAGATCATGAGGGTTATGCACAATTCAAAGACACAGTTCAAGGAATTCATAGGTTTCTAACACTGTCCACAGTATCACCCAATATATGTTATTAAGTTAGATGTTACAGAAGGTTTTTAATGTTTTTGTTACATTAAAAATAAGCATCCTTAACAAAGAAGACAATAGAGCAGAAGTCTGATTTAAGATTAGGTTTTGCTTTACTTATAAAATAGCTTTAAGATTTGACTATCAGTGTTTTCTTCATTTAAATGACTTTATTTCTATTGAAATTCAAACAAATTTACAGATATATACATATACACCACACACACACACACACATATATATATATATACACACATATATATATATAATAAAAAACAAACCAAACCAATTAATTGATTCAATTTGCAGCATGGCAAGTTATCAGGAAAAAGAAAAAGCTTAAAAGGAGAGAAAAAGGTTGCAGCATATGGAGACTGTATTTTGACTTTCATAGACATTATTTCTGTTTGAGTTTGTGTTCAAACAAAACATTGAGATGCCAAGACAATACTGCTTGTGTGCTGCATTTATACACGAGAGGGCTGAACCTAATATCTGAATAATCCAGGTTATGTCCAGCTCAGTAGTGGTGCTTCACTACGTAACATGTTTGCTGTCCTGAACTGGGTCTTTAGCCTCCCCTTGTTTTCCTTCAATGAGTTAAAGAAATGTGATAGCCTCCACCTGATTTTGTGAAAGACCAAACAAGGAGATAAAAACACAGGATATTATATTTCATTGAGTCTGGCATTATAATCATCATCATAAACATCAAACAAAGAAAAATATCTTGGATTTTTCATAGGGCAGTGATATTGACAGGGCTCCATCTATCACTAAGTCTCTTTAATAAACTTACCAAAAGCACAAAGAAAGAGAAATACACTAAGCATGTCTGCAATATTTAAAGTATGAACATACAATAGCCATAGTGCAGGATCAGAAAGGTAGAGTTTCTGTCATTAGGTCCAAATGCTCAAAAGGTATGACAAGTTTAATCTGGATAAAACTGTAAACCAGAGGTAAATTTGATAAACTTCTGGTATACCCCTGTGGAAATAAGTTTTCTTTGTATATTTCTATCCAAGCCCACATTCATCCTTTGCTCTGGCTTTATAGTAAACTGTAGATTGGCTGCAGTAAATGCTGTAAGGAAGACCACTTTGACTTAGGTTTTGGTTGGTACTACTATGGAATAATAATATAGACATAAAAGAATTAGAGTTCTTTCATGGAAATGAATTCAAAACTATTTTCAAAATCTGGCTATATTGCAATGAATTAATATCTAATTTTGAAAAATTCTTAATGACCACTGTCCCAAATGCTTATTGTCACTGGCCAAAATAAATTTTAACCTGATTTAAAATGGTATTGTAATATTAAAAATATCAAAAACTGTTGAGACTTTAAACCACAGAAATTTTGTAACAAAAAATTTTGCCTCTGGAACTGTTTAATACTAGCATGAAGGAGAAATTTGGCAAGTTACTCATGCAAAATTTCTACTTGAATAAATATTCAATAATGCTAATAATAATGAGTCAAATCTGAATTTGAAAAATATTCCTGTACTGTCTTTGATTTTTTTTTTCCTTCATGAAGTGATAAAATGGTAAAAGGATAATTAATTTTTGAGAAGTGTTCTTTGCTCTGTTTTTTGGTTTGGGGTATTTTCCACACTCTTTGGAAGTTACTAGCACAAGTAGTTTTGCTGCTCTCTATAAAAATTGTTTCTTCTCACTTCACAAAACAGAACACAGTGCTATTGAGAAAACAGATTTTACAAGATCACAGGTTGCTATTTTACACATTCATATTAAGCTTCAGAAAAAACAAGTGACTTGTAAGCAACACAGTACACCTCCCTTACCTTATTCTCTATTTTTTTCAATAAACATATCAAGATTGCCCGGCACAGTGAAAATTTAAGAAGAAAATTCCTAATTAAACTACTTCAAGTGGTAGCATAAAAAAAAAAAAAAAACCCACAAAAAAAAACCCCAAAAAACCAGCTTGGAATCATTAACTTCCATAACATTTTTCACCATTGTGTTTATTAAATTGGCTAATCTTTATTTTCAATTACCTTGGTGGCAGTAAAGAGAAGAACCTGACTGACCTGAATCTAAAAAAGACCTGTCATTTTTGGTAAGGTTAATGTAGAGTGGAGTTAACGTAGAGCAGAAGAACATGAATGCTATCTGAATTTGCTAGTAATGTTATTTATGAATTGATTTTCATCAGTAAAGTTTTATTAACTGAGATTGCCATAAAAGTGAATTATAGGAGATAGAGGGTTTTTCATAAAAAATTGCAACTGTTACTGTATTTTCTTCTCTGCCTCTTCTTTACCAGCCCAAACCTGTCCCAGTGATGTCAGAGCACATTCAGAATTGTCTGAACTAAGACGTGACAGCAGTTTTCACCATCATGAAGCGTTTCCATGATAGAATATATATCTGACAGATACCTAAAGGGATCAAAAATCTAAAGTAAATGGTAAACAAAAGTAAATGTGAAATGCCAATACTGTCAGCGCACTTAGGAAATCCTCTAGATATTGTATTGTCAATTTTAGTACCTACGCAAGTCTGGTATTTGTATGCCTGGAAAATTAACTTGACTGAATTTGCTATAGGGGAGATATTGTCTTTTCTAAAAGAGACTGGGGAAATAATCAATGTATTGTTTCCGTGGAACTTGCAAAAGTGATGTCTCCTTTTCCTCTGTCACAAGTCAGTACTTTTCCCATAGGGTTACAGTTAACCAGGTGAATTTCTGTAAAAAAGTTTTGGGCAAAGCTTAAGTATTTGCTACAAATACTTACAAATACAAATACTTCAAAAAGTATTTTAATGAAGCTGCAATTTTTACCACCACTACCACCGACCATGATCTGTTGAAAACCTGCCACATCCTATAAACTGAAATAGATGGAGCCATGTCTGTACCTGGATGGGGGACATTGACCTGCCTTCCCATTGCAGCATCTGAATACCACTGACTGAGAATATGACATTCTTTTCCTTGGCTTGTCAGTGAATGTTTGGCTGAAGGCCAAAATATACCTGGAATTGCAGATTTTTTATGGGACATAAAGAGCTTTTTAGAAAATTTCACTCTGCTTTTCTTTACAGCATGGACATTTAAAACCTATTCTTCTGGATAAGTGCTGACTAACATCTCTTTTCTTCCTTTAGAATCTCTACCTTTAGAATTGTCAGTAGTTCATAGTTTAGTAAAGGTGCTACGTCATTTGTGGTTCCAAACTCTTGACTAATTCCTGACTTTTTGCTATAATAAAAGCTGCATTCCAACTTTAAATGGCTGTTTAGTTTAACACTAATGGTTTGAGTTATACCTAATACAGATCTACACACAAAGTGTTTTGGGCAAATATCATAGCTGGTTATGATTCAATTTCATATATTAATAAATATTGAACATGCTTATAGTCAATGTACTTATAGTCATTCATATTTGCAATGAAGTGCCAATGAAAGGCTTAAGGAACAAGACACCTGAGAAATTAAACAAGGAGATATAACAAATACTACATAAGAAGGCAATAAGTTTAATTCAATTATTCAGCTGCTTTATTGCCAGACTGTTGTTTTGTGACCTGCATGAAATGAAGGTTGTGTTGTCATAGTTTGGTGCCTCCATCCCAGCAGAATACCAGAGTTCACTAATTGAGCTCTACTTTTGGCAGGCCCAGATGATATTTTGGCTTTGCCTGTAAATAACTGGCCCATTTTCTGGACATCTATAATAAATTCCTCCAGAACCAAGAAGGCTTTATTTGAAACTGCAATTTTCAGTGATGTCATTTTATAGGTGTTGAGTTAGTGAATGAACTATTGAATGCCTGAGCAAAACACACATGAGACCTTGCACTGGCTCTAAATGTATAAAGGATTTAAAAAAAAATTTCTTTGCTGAGTAGATTTGGCTTTATGATCTTTCTTCCTTTAACCTTTATACATCGTTTAAACAATGGCAACGGCAACTAAACACTTATTCACTCTTTATACCAAAGTTCTATCTGTAATGCTGCTGGAAACCTCTGGTGTGATACATCTGACATTTTCCCATGGCTCTCATCAAGTTCGAGACTTGTTCCAAACTTATGCCCTTATGCTTTACTTTTTTTTTGTCGTTGTTCCTCTTCTCAGCCCTTGGTGCCAATGAGTAATTGGCAGGATTCACTGGTCTTGTGCAGTAGCAGTTACAGGGTTTGCTTTTCCAAACCGCTCTGCGCCTCCCTTGGCACAGGACAGTGTGTGCCCTTGGCCCCGGCACAAAGCCGGAGCAGCGCCAGCAGCCGGGTTGGCACCAGGAGAGGCAGCATCAGGAGCCCCAGCAGGAGCGGGGAACGCTTTTTGTGCTCTCGCCGCGTCACAAAGCCAACGCGCTCTCGGCTTTCGTGCGCGAAGGAGGTACTTCTGGTTTGATTAATTCTGTTTCAATTTCTCTCCATGGAAATTCTTATTTGAAGAAGGAAAAGAGGATGAAAGCTATTTTTTAATGCCTTTTAAAAAATGTATTTGAGTCCTGCTATGCAGGTTTCTGTTGCAGAAGTACTTTGTAAATGGAACCCACACGCTTCTTTAAATAGATCAACCACAGTAAATGAAATTAATAAAGTAGAACAGTACAAAAACAGAAACTGGAGATGAAAATAACAGTGTAAAATACTTAGTGTTTTCTTCTAATGAAAGAAAATATTACAGTGGTTTTTCCAAGCCACTTTAAATTTGCCAAATGAAACAACTCATTGCACTTCCCTAGTGGGATTGTTCTGTTATTTAACAGATCTCAGGAAATGTGTATTTGATATTCACTTTATATTTTCACCCTCAATTTTAACATAAGCAGTGCTTTTACCAGCTAATAATGCTCCTATGTGGAGTGAACCATTTAAAAATTTAAAGCCTTTGCCTCATTCTTTTTAGAAAAATTATTTCATTACAGGAAAATTCTGATGGAGTACTAGGTGGAATCAAATTCTTACTGTAATAAATTTATATGAGTCAGAAAAATAATGAAGGCTGATGATGACATCAGTCCATCGATTTGTATAAAACAGTCAGTATTTTTAGAAAAATCAAATAAATTTTCGAATGTTATGGTTGTGAATTACTCATACAGTGATGTCTCTGGTCTTTCACCAGACCCAGATATTTTTACCTTCAGTATTCTTCAAAATAATTTCCAATATTTCTACTTCTGTATAATAAGTTCACATTCGTATGAGTTAGACTCTTTGAAGCCAAGTGAGAAATAGCTAAACTGCCTTCAGTCTCCCAGTTAAATCTGAAATCAAACCTACCTATAATTAATCACAGATCTATGGCAAATGTTGCTGGTCTTCATGCAATTCAAACAGATAGAATTGAGTGGTATAGTAGGAATTAAAAATTGTGATTGGGTTTCACTGTTAATAAAACCAGAAGTAAAGTTTCCATTGTTTTCCTGCATGTGAATGTATTATTTTACAGTATTTCTACTATTAATAAAAAAGACATTCCTTATAATTTCTTTTGTAAGCAGAACAAACTGGCTATGTAGCATACTATCAAAGGAAAAAAAAATATGGAATTACGTACTTTTTACAAAGTCATTTCTCTTACAGATATGTTGTATCATTCCTTCATTCCAGCACTAAAATGTGTTGAACAAAGTCCCACCTGAGAATTTATAAGAAGAAAAGTTATATAAGTCATCATAACTGAATCAAAGGTGAGTGAGAATAAATTAATTGTATCCCAGCATCAAGACAGAATTTCTATCTTGAATTTCTAGAACACCAACATTTCTAGAACACTACTGAAGATATGTTAGGGTGTGAGGGAGTTCTCTTTTTCTCTTACAACACAAAAAGTAGCATGTCTTGCACCATATCTGTAAATGACAGCTTGCAGCAATGATGTTGGTGTTCTGATGCCATGCAATAAAACGAAATGCAGCAGTGAGCATGACTTAGAGCAGAACACATCATTTTGGTTTCTACAGCTGATAAGCAGAGAAGCATCCATTATTAAACTGCATCGCACCTTTATGGAGAGGCAAATGACGAGGATTTGCTTGCACAAAACAAGAAAGCAGTGGCTAATTTTTTATAATGATATTTGCCTAGCAGAATGGTACATTTAAAGGTCAGCTTAGTAATAGAAATAAGATTTCAAGAGAGAGGTGTTCCTTTTTCTTTGTTGTACCTGCACACAGACAGTAGAATATTGAGTTTTGAGCGAAATCTAGCCATTACTATTTCTTCAAATATGAGTTAAAAAAAAGAAAAATCAAGTCAAACCAAAAGAATTCTTTAGCATATATTCTACAGGAAAAAAAGAATTAAAAATCAACAGTTTTCAGAGGGCGAATTTGCAAAGACAAGACCAATAAAGAATCAGATCACGTGTAAGTACTAAGTTTGTCTTTTAATATTGAGTTTTTGAGTAATAGTAAAGCAGAACTGACTTCTGGTACTTTTTTTTTTTTGTGTTTTTTTTTTTTTTTGAGGTAGGTGGAAAATAAAGAGTGTTTGCATTTTTCTCCATGCTTCTGCCCTCCCCTCCCCCTGTTTTCAGTTCATTAGGAAAAAAAAACAAACAGAGATGAGTAGATATGAACGTTTTTTGTCAAGACAGATGTTTTGTCTTTAGCTCAGTTCCTATGGTTACAAAATTCTTCAGTACCTTCTGTACCAAACCGATATCAACTGTGAAAGTCTCAAAAATAAAGTACTTGACTGAAAAGAGATAGCACAGAAACAGGCCTAGGGCATATCTTGAGCTACAATTTTAGGAGAACAATTTCTCGAGGTTGACAAAACTAACCTGAAACATCCAGGTACAGTAAGCAAAACAAATATACACAAGGGGGAATAAAATCAGTGACTCTACACCTGCTGCTTGACTCTTGCCCTGTATTTCTTTCTGTAAGAATGCTTAGATCCAGTATCCTTCAGGATACTGGATCTAAGATGATATGGGTCAATCAGGAAAGCCTCTCCATTTTTACAGAGCTGGTAGTAGTCTGGTCTGTTCTTTCATGCTGATCCCTGGGAAAGAAATTGTCTTGCCCTACTTCTTGAAGATTTCTTTGCAATTGCTTCACTGTCTGAGAGCACTTGGATTTCACACAGTTTTCTCTGCTTTTCCCTTCAACGTTTTATCTTTCTAAGCATCCCCAGTACTGATGTCTCTTCCTGGAAATACTCTTGCTGAATTTCTCCTGCTTAGAAAGGGTTTCTTCCCCTACTCTTATATAATCTCAGAATGTTTTTCTTTAGCATAGGGGTCATTTCATCTGTTGTAAGATATCTTTAGTCAGCCTTTAATAGGAACAGAAGTCTTCATTCTATATTACCATCTCTCAAGATTTCCTTCAGTGCTGTCACTGCTTTCCCTCATTCCTTTGTTTTCTCTAAACACAAGATGTTCAGTTACTTTTTGCTTTATCAAGAGCCTGAAGTTCCAAAGGAAGGAGAACACAGAGAAATTCAGATCTGAGTCACTCAAAACTATTTCAGCACTTTCACAAAGACTGCATACAATCTTGTTACTTAATGATGACAGCCTCAGTTCTCCTTCTGATGGCCTTTCACTGCTTCTGGAATTTGCATCAAACATTTGCAAATCTTCAGAAACAGATTTAAAATATTTACAAGGCTTTGAGTGTTTTACATTTACTGTCACCTTGTACCATTATTGATCTTGAATGTGGGTGCTTGCCTTGATTTAGCAATGCTTAAAATATTTAATGTCTATAGTTTGCTTTGAGTATAACAAAATGAAAGAAAGTGTCATAAAGGAATAAAGAGTAAATTAACATATTTCTAAAGAAAAATAACTTACCTCATAGCATGTTATAGTCTCACATAATGCTCACTGAACAAGCCTTTAGAAAGATATCTTGGGAGATAAATTTAGGAGCAGAGATTTAAGGAAGAATATGTTAAGAGTGCAGAAAATCTCTTCCAATAAACAATAGACAAGAGATGTAAAATATAAAGGATTCTAAAGGGTCTTGTAGTAGTTGTGCTTTCATTAAATCAGAGTTTTTAAAGATCACAGTGATAGGCTTCCCTTATTGATACTAATACTACTGCTTGTTTGCATTGATACAGTAAGAATAAGATTGTTGCCCATGCAATATCTGCCAGACAGATATACAATCACATCTGTAGAACTGTCTGCATATGAGACACACCATGTACTAAATCTGGAACCAGTTTGTGCACTAAGCCCTTTATAACTTGCAGAAGAATGCAGATAAACTGTGAAAAATACCTTTATCAAAGTATTCCTCTACTCTAAATCTTAGCAATTAAGGTAACCTGTTGCTTCTAATGTCATTAGGAATATAGGAACAAAACCTTTGATTTAGGTATCTATATGGATTTTAAAATTGAGCATCCCTATATTTTTTGGAGCCTGAAACAATTTTTGCTACACTAGAGCAATTGAGCTTAAGGACCTAGACCGTTCCTCCCTTCTGCTTTCATGTCATGTGTAGAGCTGAGGAAAAAGTGATCACTGCAAACAGGAAACTATCTAGACTTTGGAGACCACTATAATTTAATATGTGCTTTTACAACATCTTCTAGTTGCATGATTTTTCACTCTAGTTTTTATATATGGGATATAGGAAGCAGAAGTTCAAGTTCCTAATGCTTGAATCACTGGTCTATTATCCACTTTTAAAAGTGATTGCAGTGGTGATGTTTTAATTTTCTTCCAAATATGGAAGTTTATATTTGAGTTTATACCCATCATGGCAAACAAAAAATTCTGAAAGTGGCAAAACCTTCCATGAGACATCTTTTCCCCAGTTTGATCTGTCAATATATCTTCTTAGGGTTCACTTGAATGTCTTAGAAATAGATTGGAATATTTCATGTGCGGTAGAAAATAGGGTATAAAATTATACAGTTAGTAAGAATTAATTTCTTTTCTGTTAGCTTGTATATCATTGAATCTCATTATTCTTCTCATTCTTCCAGAATGAATGGTGAGCTGTGGCAACTACAGGTAGGATTTTAGAATTTTTTATTACAATGCTTTTAGCATGTGTTTAAAAGTACAAAACCATAATAAGACTCTTTTAAGAATGTAGGCACCGTAAAGTGGTTCTTATTGTCTTTAAAATGCTGTAACTTCCTGAAATGAAAATCAAACAGAAGAAAAAAAGAGCAAAAACAAATAAATAGATAAATGACACTGAAGTTAATGCAGCCATTGATGCCCATACTGGTGTTTTGCTATCCAGTCTATCAATCTACAAGTAAAGGCTAGCAGAAAGTAGTTGGATTCATATTTTCAAGTGTTTCTAAACAAGCAGGTTTGAACAAGCAGACTTGATGAAAATTTTCTACAACAGGTTTATTAATTTCTGAGTGATATTGTATCAATTCAAACTAATCCATCATGAAATTAGGAAGAGCTGGTACTTTTATCCTCTGGAAGGGTGCGCATGAATCAGTAATTACAGAGCATTGCTCAGCTCCTCCATTTACCTTCATCTTGTGAAGAGATTAATAGCCATCCTTGAGACACCACCTGCTTCCCATTCATCAAAGGGATGCCAGGGGCTGCAAGTTCTGCGGGATGGCTAAGGGCGAGGCAGGGTTTGATGAGCTAGCAGCACCTTTGGACACAGGGAGGAAGAGGAGGAGGAACAAGTGCTACTTTGTACACCAGGTCCTCCCAAACATTCCACCCACTCCTTATTTTGACACAGGTTTCTTGTCCTTCTCTGGTTGTGACCTAAGGCAAAGAAACTGTGCTATTTCAAAGAACTGTTGCTTAATTTCCTTTGAATGCCTCTCCCTTTGCTCACTTGTCACACCTCAACAAACAATATGTAAAACTTGTTGCAAGTAGAGTACTGTGAGTCATGAAATTTAAATTTGGAGAGCCATTTTGCATTTCATATCTCTATTTTCCGTGACTGCATCAGATTCATGCATCTTTCCATTTCAATTTAACTTTAGACATGTCTTTGTCTTCTGTACAAAGTCTCCCCAAAGTCAAAAACAAATGTTTAAGTACTGTGTGGAGTTTCCTTTGGATTTATTTTTAATTTTTATTGCTGTTGATGTTTCTTTTTTGCCATTTCTTCTCAAATATGAGTAAAAGATTGAATATCTTGGGTAATCTATTACGTGATTAATCCACAGTTCATCTGCCATTTGTATTTCTCCAGACTATTGAAAGGATTGTTCTTCATTATCTTAATAGCACCTGGATTTAGCTCTGTTCTCAGCTGCAGTGGAGATGGTAACATTGGACCCAAAAACTTAAGAATTATAAAAGAAGGATTCTTGCATAACATTGAAATTACTTATGGTTACTGTTGATGCTAATAATATAGATAAAAGATTTTAAAATTTACATTTGTATTTAGATACAAAGAGAAGCCCACTTGGCTTAACATGCTTGAGATTTTGTCGAGTTTTCTATATTTATATTCAGTAAGGTGCACAAAATAATGTTTTGAATATTTTTTGCAAATTTCACATTCTTTAGTTATAGTTCAGCTGCCAAGGTTGAGTACCACATAATCCTTTATGTATTCCCAAAGAGGAATTTAGTAAAGTGCTTGTTCTGATGTTTAAAATGTATCTTTTGAAGTTCATCTATCTCATTATTTTATTTCATTAGTGGGGAAAAAATAGAAATTATAATGTATATGTCAACTTGATAACACAGTTCACAAAATACTGTTTTCAAATTCTTAAAGTAGTTTTCACAGATGGAATTTGCATTGTGTTATTCTGGTCATGGTGTGAAAAGAACTCTTCTCTGCATTGTGGAACTATTGTCTGTTACTTCGACTGAAACAGAGTAATTTTCAAAATATAATTACTGATTATTTTCTGCAAGCAGCCTATGGTGAAAATTGCTGGCAAGATAGAAAAATAAATAGTTTGTTTCATAGAATCAGAAATAATCATGAGTATCAGAATAAGTAAAAATAATTAGTATTACACTTCTAAAGATTAGTCCAGTTCTAAAGGAGCTAGCGGTTATTTTTTCCTTTTTAACACGTTGTGAAACTTGACATACAATAGGATCTTAAAATAAGGTTCTCCAAAGGTAGTCAATTTCAAATAGTAAAGTTTTGTAAGATTCATTTCTTCATAAATTATTGTTATTAAAACCTGAACTAATATAAAGATTCTATTCAAGATTTTATTCAAAAGTTACTTTTCTAAACTTTCTTAAGGATTCTTGTTTTCCTGCTTATGAATAACCATATAATTAGCTGTAACACAGCTCTTCTTTTTGTACTTCAAATTACTCCTAGCTGTGACAGGAAACTTAGCAATGGGGAAGATTAATCTTTTTTCCTGAGTTCTGGTCAGGCACAATTCCCTAGAGGCACAGTATAACCCTTCTAGAGCCTTCCTCATGCCAGGAGTTTTCTCTTGTCACAGGTTAGAAGTCTTGACTACTTCCAACCTGTTTCATACAGGTTAAGGGTTTGTTTTGTTTTTTTTGGTTTTTTTTTTTAATCTAGTATACTTTCTTCTTGGAAATAAAAAGACAAATGAGATAATTATGTATAATTTTGCTTTTATTGATATCCATATTACATTATAGTACGCCCCTGGGCAATACAGGTACTTAAGTCATATGGATAATATTGCAATGAACTTTCCTGGGTGGAGCATAGAGATAATATTATTTTCATTACAGTTAATGGAAATATTGCAGATTATTATTTGGTCAGGGAAATCTGAGACACAGGATTCCTGCTTTGAATAAGAAACAGTCAAAGCATAAATATGCAGACAAGTGATTTGGTAAATTTAGATTATTCTCTTTTCTTGCAATATGTGGGAAAAGACTTCATTGTTTTGTCTCATGTTGTACACAACAATTAACAGTTTTGTATGAAGCTGTTTCTATAAGCTGAATTAAGTAACTGTGATATGGGGAATTTAAATGTGATTATTTCCTTTGGCTCTGTCTTTGGCAACTGTAACATCAGTAATCTGTTTATTGGGTGTGTGGATACTAACACTTCTTTTACTTATTTAACTCAGAGATTAGTGTTTTCAGTTTAGACACATTAAAATCACTGGTTTTGCCTCTCCTTCTGGAGTTATTAATTATTCAGATGTGCATCCCAAGCAAGAACTCCACATAAAATGAAATGTTACTGAAATCCTGAAATCTTGTTTACTCAATAATATTTAGCATATTAAAATAAAAATATTGAGGAAAATAAAGACCTAAAAAAGAAGTGAAAAGAGATTTGTAGCCTAGATGTAGAGTACCATAATATTTTTGTACAGTTTTTGTTCTGGACCAGATTACCAGTGATTACCAGATTACCAGTGATGTGATCCAAAATCTGAATTTGTGTAAACCCTCAGCTTTAAAGCACTTTGAAGCACTGTATTCACCATAAAAATAAAATTTGAAACACAGGTGAAAATATTCATAGAGTTAAGCGAAGTTTTCAAATTTGAGCCTAAACAAAAATGACATGATAACTGTAAAAGCAACATAGAAAAAATTATCATTTTGCAAAATTAGTTATTTTATACCCTTTTGTTTCAGGTAATTTCTCTCAAAAGACAAATAAATGAGCAATTATATCACAAATTATACAGATGAATAGAATGTAATGATCTTTATTCAGTAGACTCTGAATGCTCAATAAAAATGTCTGAAGACTCAAAGAATATTCACTGGATATCCCTGGAGGAGTTTGCAAATAATCCTTCTACAGAGTTGCTGTAGAATATGCAGGAATATTTCCCTTTTTAAATTACAAGCTCAGTATTACATCTGCATGTGATAACAGTGTGTGTCCAGTTTTGAATGAACATGATTGCTCAACTAATAGACTTCATCCATATTTCCATATGTCTAAAGACAATCTGCCCTATGGTATTATTTTTGGAAAGTTTCTACATGTTGTTACACAATTCTAAACAGAGTAAAATTTCAGTCTGTAGGTTGATTTAGCAAAAGGTTGTGTTAGAGGTTAGCTAGTTCTTTGCCTTTACTTAGAGATAAATATTAAGTCTTTTCTATGCACTACTACCTAAATCTTCCTAGGTGTTTTGGTTTTTTTTTCCCTAGTCAAACGTTATATTCAGTCCAAAACATAATGTATAAGATTTTTATTCATGCAAGAGGAAAACAAACCAGAGTGAGCAACGTAAGTAATGATTTATAATTTAATATTGGTTTGAGGTTTACAATGAGTGTTCTAGGCACGTAAGTTTGGTTTCATCTGTGCTCTTACCAATTAATTTTTCATGAGGATCTTTCACAATAACTTGCAATAACTTTGTCATGGGCAACTACATTTCTACATTTTTCTCTCTGCCAAAGAAAAGAATCTTGGCCCTATAATTTAAAATTAAATTAGTTCAGACCTAATTAATTATTTTCATAGATAAGAGCTACTTATTATTTTTAATAACATTTATAAAGACTAGTTACAAAGAAGGACACATTTAAGTGCTATAAAAACCTTCTAGGGAATTTGGGACTGGGGAGTAAAAGAACCTACACATTAGAGGCTCTTTCTGCACTAGTTATCAGTTAAAATCCTCTCCTGGATTTTCCAGTGGGAGGAAATTGTTGGTGATTATCCAGGCTTTTGATCACATTAAAAAATTATTCTATGGAAGGCAAGCTGAAGATGCACACTGTAATGCTACAGAAATTGTAAGGAATGAAAAAGGAGACTTTTTTCCTATAGTTCCTTTGAGCAGACTCTGGTTATTGTTGTAATTAATGCATTTAAGAGAGTGCAAAACCTGACTTTGCTACTGCCCATTATTTCAATGATCATGCACTTTTTGGCGTAGCAAAGAGGGTATTCACCTTTTTCTGACAAAGGCACTTTGTCTTTTTGATTATTCACATATGTCAGACTTCATTTGAAAATACATTATCATATGCATATAAATGATCCTGAGAAAAGCTTAGGAAAGTAATTAAGAGAATTCTACTATGAAGAAGAGAATATGGGGAAAAAGTAGAGAAAAAAATTAATAAAAATGTACCGGCTTTTGCAAATATCTCCTCTCTTATGATTCTTATATCCTCATGACAATAGCAACACTTTTTTTTTTAATTAGAAATTTGTATGGCTCTTATTTTGCCTTTTCATAGAGAAAAGCTGGCATGTTTGTATCACTTCAATTTTGATAAGAAACCTTATTGTGTGGACTTTTTCCCTTTGTTTTTCATCTTGCTGCCTTCTGGGAAATATATTAATACATGAAGCACTGGGATTAAGGCAGCTGCATTCTGTCTTTTGACTTTCTGCCAGCCTTTAAAAGTCCTAGAGTCCACAGAACTGCAGGCTGTTGTATGAGAATAAGGCCACTATTGAGGATGAAGGATGATTAATGTCCCTGCACTGCTGCCCCAAGGAACTGACCTTTGCACGGGTGAAACCTGGTTCAGTGCAAAATGCCTAACTCATCTTTCATTAAAATTACCCCTCTTGGCAACAACGTGGCCAAGATATTGAATGGTTAAGTGAATCACAAAATGATCATTTTATGAATAAGTGTAAGCTCTCCATGTATGGTTTTTACAAACAGGAGCTGTGTAGGAACTGAGGCAAAGGAAATGTGTACGAGAAGGAGAACAATGCATAATGTATGGTTATTTTTCCTTTCTCTCTTACGTGTTCTTAAATTGCTCAGCTGTAATATTAGCAATTACATGAATCATGCTACTTGATTTTAACCTTCTCTGTTGTTATATAACAATAGCTTAGAAGCTTTATAAATCACTTTCATTACGGCCGTGAAGCTGTTTAATTATTCAATTTTTTAAGAACAAACAATTTTCTGGGTCTTCTTTCTATTGCTTTCAGCAAATTATCCCAGAAAATCTATCTGTCATACTCTGGCACTTCTACATCTTAACAATAATACAATTAGAGCTCATTTTTTATTTTTTTAATTCTTTGTTATGTTTAAACCTCGTTCCCTAAGCATCCGCTCTTTGGACTTCTTCATAAGCAAGCTCTGCATAAGCAGCGTCTGAATCCAGTATTTTCAGAAGTTGTTTGTCTCTTCTGTCATTTCTGGGAAAGTTTCTATCCTCCAAACTCAATGAGGGGAAGAAAAATATCCAGTAAAAGAGCCTATCAAGTTAGCTTAGCCTATCAGGTTAAGTCAATACCAGAACAGCCAAAGGCAAAAAATACTGATGAATTTAACAGTACAAATGGAATTCCTAAATGTGGCTGTGATATTGATTAATTACTTTACATAGAATAGACATATAGAAAGGTCAGCAATCAATAGTGAGGTTGCATTGCTACAGATAAAACTTTTTCTCCAATAAAAAAACTCTATTTGATAAAATGACATTTTAATATACTGAATTTAAAGTTTTCATTTTAAGGAAGTCTTGAGTCCCTCTATTATTATAAATATGTGACATAATAGAGGAATAGAAAAGGAAGAAGCTCTACAGCAATATAGGTTCTAAATACAGATGGAAGCTTGCATGAATTTTTCAAATCTGTTTTCACTAGCATATTAACATTTGTATCACAATGGAAAAATAATGGTTAAAGAATTTGCCTATTTGTATTTAGGAAAATGAGGAACAAATACCAAAGTTTTTCAAACTGCATTTTTAAACTAGAGTTGGGCTGACTGAAGATTCCAAAGGAATAAATAAACACCTATATCAAATAGCATAAAATCTTAAGGAACTGAAAAAGCATAGCCTCAGAAGACTGCTGAGAGAGATCATGCTGCTTTTTGGGACTTATATTGAAATTCTAATAGGTATTTTTTTCTTTCCTGATAAATATTCTGTAAGGTTTGCTTGTTTCTTTCTACAGAGAAGTTAACAACAATTTTTTTCAGTAATTTTCAGTGTCACGGTACTTGACACTGCATTCCAAACTGTAAGTGTTCATTCTAAGACGGCTGCAACAGCTCAGACAGGCATTTTAAATTAATATAAATTAATTTAGATTAAACAGAAGTAGTGTGGACTTAGACTTGATATAACCAAGAAGCTGTTTCTTTTTTTCTTTTTCTTTTTGATCTGGTTTTGTTTGGTTGTTTTTTTATAAGAAAATTCTTGGATATTCCATTATTTCTCTCCTTTACCTTATCCAGAGATTTTAGGAACACCCACAAATATTCCTTCTTCTTTTTCCTTTACCAGAAAATCCACATAATCATTTACCTCATTCCATGTTGATCACTAATTAATGCTAGAGTGAGCTCAAGAAAAGAAAGACATTGAAGGAAGACAGGTAGCTGTGCTGCTTTGTGGCTCAGAATTATGAGTTCCATGCCTAAAGTGCTGCTCTGAACTCTACCTAGGTTTGATTAAGTGCATATGCTATTCACTTTCTTGCTTTTCTAAAGTACCTTTTTGAAAAACTGTGCCTTTATTTTCTTCGAAGTTGCACAATTATTCCCTCTATGATGAAAGAAAGAGCAACAGTCACAAAATTTGGTTTGCAATTTGACATTGGTACTGACATTGTGTCCTCACATTGCAAATAATAGTACTAGATAAACTGCTTAATTAGTCATGAAAAATAAAGGTCTCTCCAGGAACTTCACTCCTTACCAGTTGTTTATAGTCACATTTATTCACACTAGTCTATGTGAAATAGACAGTTACAATCATTATCTGAAAGAGAGGAAGCATATTTACTTTTTAAATGAGTATTTAATATTTTAGCAGTACTCTAAAAATGAATTTAACACTCAAGAAAAGTGTTGACAGCCTTAGAAATTGATTTGTGTCTTTCTCTACAGAGGCCACATCACTAACTGAAGTATAAGCTTCCATCATAATTCTCTAAAAATAAGGCAGCTGAGTTATTTGCTCTGCTCCCTTACTGGTCTTTAATTAGAAAATTATACAGGAAGAAAGATTGTGCAGCTTAAAGCTTCATGAAAAGAGAAAGCAGAGATGGAGGGGAAGAAGGAAAGATAACTGACAATACTTTCTTAATTATTAGATTTCACAATTGTTCATGATTAATTTTGTAGGTTTATGGATATACACAAGTTAAGAAATAGCTTAATGAAAGACACAGCATAAAATAATTTAAACAATCTTATTTTTTTTTATTTCAGTGGAACATTATTCTTTCCCCTAAATATTTTTAATTATTGATATAGATAGTATTCCATCCATATTGTTTATTTGCTTCTCAGGTTATCTATATCAATATATCTTTCAGAAATCCAGGATCTGGGTATTTTGGCTTTGGAAACAGCATGGTTCTAGCTCTACATGTGTTCTGCTGAGTTTCAAACTAACCAATTGTTGGTTTATTTTTCAGTATAAACCACAGCAGACAATATGTTAATTTATATAACAGCTAAGAACACTTTACTTGTAAAACCAGTGATTTGCAGTGGAACAATGTAGTTGGTAGCAATGTAGAACTGAGCAGAGCTCCAGGTCCAGAATCTGCGTACCAAAAAATTATCCAATGGTTGTGCTGACCTCAACAGGCTGCTGTGATAGGACAAAATTTCAAATCTGTCAGAATGAATCAGACCTTCAGAGACCCTTTTTCCCCCAAAAAAACTTCTAAACTTCTAAAACTATCAGACAGTAACAGTTCTTTTTGACTTCCAAGTCAAGAGTACAAATTCTTAAAAAAAAAAAAAATCCCAATTAATTTATTTGGTTATAATAAATTCACGTAATGGTGAAATATAAATACACTTAAAAAAACAATTAACTGTTTAGAGATCTTGCTTCACAATTTGAAATCCTATTAAAATCTACATTTATCCAACCAATTATTTAGGTAATTATTTTGACCTATGTAATTATTGCATTAAAAAAGGATTTAAGCAAAAATATTCCTCGAGCAATTTAATTTTATTAGTGTAACATAATAAAGTAATTAGAGATGATAACAGCAGCAGTGACTTTTTCACTTAGAGCAAATAAAATGGACCTTTTTAAAGTACATAAAAGTACATAGTTAGCAGTTATGATTATGAAAAATGAATTATAATTAAGGGTCATATAAGAATAAACATATGCTTCCAACACACATTTATTTTGCACTTCTCTAAGCCTGTGGTGGTTTGAAAAATCACAGCACTACTTCTGTGAGAAATGCTGTGGCCTATGGGAAACTTAAGATGAAATTTGGAGTTCTGAAGGATGGGAAGTGGTAGGATATAAAATAGGAACAGGAGTTCATCTGTGTTTTTTTGGGTACTGATTATGCAATTATACATATAAAAGATCCAAAATCTACTGTAGGAAGAAATATCTCATTCTTATTATTTTTTATTTTATTATTTTATTTTAGTTAATTGGGTTTTTTGAAAATGAGTTCCCCTAGCTCTTCTGTAAAATTTTTGGTTCTGCCCCTCCTGGAGAGCAGTGCAGAGCGTATGACTTGGTAGCAGATGGACTCATCAGAGGTTACAGAGAAAAATATTCCAACCTACACATAGTAGCTGCCCAGCAAACTAAATGAGTAAGACCTGAGTACTGTAAAGACCTTTGCTTTGTCAGAAGAGTTTAGGTCTTGAAAAACCACTTTATAGTTTTTGTGTATATGTAAAAAATGAATGTAAACTGTAAATGCATGTGCAAATGCATCCACAGAAAAACTACTTGCCATTTTCTTGAATTCAGCTAATAATAATAATAATAATATTAATTTGTTTTAGAATAAAGCTCTTGATAAAGTGGTGTATTAAGAGGTTCTAACTTTACCAATTTTCTCTTAATCTGAATTTTTCCTCTATTACTAATTCCTCCTGTGCCACAGTGAATAGAAACAGAATACATCCAGAGACTGCCTTTTTTCAATTCATTTCGAATGCTGATGCTTTCTATTTGAAGTAAAATTGTAGAGGAGCCTCTTCTATTTTAGTTTTCATACTTAACTTTTCATAGCTAAAGTGCTGTGGAAATTTATGGTAAAATTTGTTAATGTTCCCAAAAGTAAATTTTTCACCTTAGGGAAGCACAATATTCTTCATCTGGGGACTGACTGATTGATATCTCCTGGTGCTTTATTCACAAGCTGGAAAAGACAACACTTTTCCCTCCAAAGAATCCTTGTTTTCACTTTTAAAAGTAGTCATTAACTTGTAAAAAGAGCTGTCACTGGTGCTGACAAGATGTCCTACAAATACTAGCAAAGTATTTGTAGGA
Organism: Zonotrichia leucophrys gambelii; assembly: GCF_028769735.1. NCBI lineage: Eukaryota > Metazoa > Chordata > Aves > Passeriformes > Passerellidae > Zonotrichia > Zonotrichia leucophrys. The sequence goes on along the minus strand of NC_088175.1, from coordinate 37,184,744 downwards.
TCTCTTGTAGAGGAAAATCACAAATATTAAAGACAAAGCATGGCCTGAAATAGGAGAGAAATAGTAGGAGACAGTTTCAATCAAAGCAGGCTTTCAATGAGTGATGAGATCACTTTCAGGCACAAGTCCTCATATTTAAGACACTCCCTTTTATTGTAACAAACAGTAGCAGCTTTTCTGCCCAGCCCATCTGAGGAAATGGATTTAGAGGGGGCTTAGGTTCCAGCTGATATTGAGGTTCCCACATACATTTGTAGGGAGTAGGAAGATTTCATATGGCTTGTGCTATCTATGCTTGAGAAGTGATGACTATTCCAGGGCAAGCCAGATTATCTCTATAAAAGTTAATTTGGAACAGTTCTCCTTTTGGACATTCATGTCAACAGAATCTGGGGATTCAGAAACAATAGAGGAGACAATAAGCTGGTTCTTGAGTGGGAAAAAACACCAATAAAATAGAACATAAAACCAATTCTGATGAAAAAGCAGTCTCCTATAAAGCATATTTCTATTTACAAGGCAACTAGAAACTGATTTTTCTTATTGATTCCATACGTATCTAGCTATACTTTCTTGCACTTTGCCTGTTGCTGTCTATATGAAACCAGCTTGATTTTTAGGGCTACTTTTGCATTGCATTCCTTACAGAAGTCCCAGCTGAAGATAAAACCCTGTGTGGGATCCTAAACCTGACTTGCTATTACACTTTTTAAGTGGGCAGAGGTCGACTAGTTCTGCAGAGGAGTAAACATTGAACCTGCAAGTAAACAAAGTAGGAAATTACATGGTCAGACTGCTTGGAGAATTGCATCACTGTTCCCATGGTTTATGATTTTGTATCATGAAAAGGCATGGGAACTCCTTCTGGGTATGAAAGAATAAGCAGTTGCAACATGGTTTATGGAGTGGTTTACTTTTCTGAGGAAAAGAAATATAAGGTAGTGCTGTGTACTTAATGATGAGCTGCTGGTGATAGGGGTGTAACTTTTTTAGATCTCTTGTGCCTTGTAAAGCTTCCATAAGAACAAATCAATAACACCTATAAAATCATGTGCTATTTTACAAGTTTTCATAGCCCCATATATGTAAAAAATAGAATGGCATAATTTTCTTGTCTCACTCTTGCTATCTGAGTAGTGCATAAGCTATTCTGTACTGATATATTACAAACTGTCTGGAAGAAGAGGGTAACCATATTTACAATGGTTTTTGAGGCAACATAACTAATTTTTAAAGATAAACTTAGTGATTTATTATCTACCCTGTCTACTGTGTATGTTCAGTGCACTTCCACACCATTAACTCATTTCATGAAAAATCTATACAAGCTCCATGTTAAAATGAATTATAACCAGTCTGCTCCCCAGAAAGCCATCATGTAAACTTCCTCTGTTCTTATTTTCATTTTTAATGTATTGTAGAGTAACAACAAAATTTAATAATGGTATTACTCTGTCAGATAAAGTGAACAGAAATACTAAATTTAACACATTTTAGTTTTTTACAATTTGAGAGGAGTATTTTGCTGTTAATCTCAGAAAAATGAATTTCAAAGTAGAATTTTGTTTTCTTCATAACTAATTTAAAAAACAATGATAAGTATGCCAAGTGAAAAAATCTAACTAGGTTTGTCATGGATTGAAGACACCACTTTTTAGAATATATTTTATAAAGTATGTTCTTAATTGTTTACTCAATAATAAACACAAATATCTTGAAACTCTATTTATTTTAGAGAGGAGAACTTGGAATTTTCTCTGTTTCAGCAAGAAAGTAAACTACAAGGCAGTTTCAGAATCAATGAATCTCTGGTTGCTATTTTAGAGACCTCTGCTCTTTATGAAGACCTTTGTATTGCAAAAAGACAAACCAAAAACTAAAACCAAAACAAAAAACCCAAAAACTATAAAGGGAATGGTAAAAGAAAGGGAATGGAGATTTTTTTTTTTTTGCCCTGGTTACTAGTGAACCCTGAAGAAGATTTGAAATTGTAGGAATTCCTAGAACAGCTTGACAAGACTCCCCCAGCACATAAACACCTATAGAATAAAATCCTGGGTATTTTCCTAGGAAAGAACAGCAGAACTAAGAAGCATAAAAAAGAATGAAAGGGATGAGAGGAAAGCAGACTAGTTTTCCTTTTCCAAAAAGAAGACATAAAATAGGGGAGATATGATAGATATCCTTACAGTTAATTATACGATGAAGGTAAAATCAGGTTTTACTTTTATATTGAAGGAAATGGAACTTAGTAATGCCATATGTTTAAAAAAAAATTAAAAATCAATCCTTTTCTCTGCTGCTGCCTTAGAAACTAAGTGCTATGGACTCTTTAGAGGCCCAAAGTACAAACAGATGCAAAGAAGGCTTGGGCAAGGCTATAAAAGACACAAATATTGATCAGTACAAAGCAGAACAATATGGATATAATCTCAGACAGGGAATTTCTAATCATGGATTGATGAAAGAGTACACCCTGGTAAATATAATAACTCATATGTGTTGGGTTTTTTCGTCTATTCAGCCATTTTGCCTTCATTAGTATAGAGTTCTATAGGAACTCTCAGTATAGGAGACTAGTCTGTAATGAGATTTTATCTGACAAGGAGAATTAATTCTAAATTTCATGTAACTTCTACTATGTTTACTTGAGACATGATCATGCCTCATGAGTATGTGGGAAATTCCCTGAAAATAAATCCACTGCTTATGAGAGAAACAGTCGTCTATGTCCATGATTCATTCAAATACTTTCTTTAAACTAATAGTGTGTGTTTCAAACACCTAAGAATTAATTTATTCAATGAGAACTGAAATTCCTGAACACTGTACAGACAGCACCTAAGCATGAAGGGAGTGTTTCTTCTCATTCCCTTCTCAGACCCCTAGCTGGAATTCAGTGTATTCAAACCTCTTGAAGCCATCACATCAGAGAGAAAGATTTCTTGCAATCACTGGTTTCTTATAGCAGATAGTATTTTGAAGAGATTCTAAGAGATCTGTGGAGTATAAAGTAAACCCATATTGAAAGCAAAGAAAACCAAGAGCCTTTCCTAACAAAAAAAAAGTTTGCCAGACCATTTTCTGAACAAAAAAATTTTGTCTTTTTCTGTGAAGAACAGTCCTTGTCTGTAAATTCTGCAGCACTGAGGATGTCCAGTAATGAGTAAGAAAAAATTGAGAGGACTTTGCTAGTAGGGCTTCCTGATGTTTTAACATTTCTTTGTAAACAGGCTGTTCTTTGCATCTATCAGCTGGAAAAAGCTGTAACTTATATCTTCTGCTTTTTTCACCTTTTGAGAGAAAGGGGATTTTAATATATCCCTTTTGTAGATGGATTTTACATGTAAGTTTTTTTCCTAATTTTTAATTTTTTCCATCTGAAAAACTTATCTACTAAAACTGCAGTTATGACTGACAGCAGAGAGACTTGCATATGCTTCTGTTGGTCTTAAGTGCTGAAGATTTTGATTTCTTCTGCACACCAACAATTTTTTGTAAAGCAAAAAGATGAGTAAAATGTGGCCAGGCCATCAACTGTTAATTGTTGCTCAGGTTTGAGGGAAACATGCTCCCCCCAGAAGTGCAGCAGAATAAATACACAGAAGTCTGTTTCTGTATTTGTACGTGAATTTTAAACTATGCTAATTTTATACATAACAGTTGTGCCAGGCAGACTCTATTTACATTATTCCTGTAGTTAGCAAGACATTGATATTTGCTGGCAATGAGTGTTTCCAGAAGAAAACCTGCTATTGTGGTGCCTCATTCCCATGCATCAGTCATATGTTATTATGGTTTGGGAATATCAATTAAATACAAGAACTGAAATTATAACAAATTAGAGATCTTTTTCATTACTTGAAGCTAGAAATTTGCAGAAGAGGAGTATAAAACAGTGAAAGGAGCTAATAGATAACATTCAGATCTTATGAGCTTGAGCAGCTTACAGTATGTGACTCTTCACAGCCATAAGCTAAGATCTTTCTGTCACATGAAAGAGAAGTAGACAACTGACTCTACAGGTCTGATCCTTTCTAGTCCTAACAACGGGCTAAATTAAAAGAAATCTGTAAAATGTATGCTATGATAAAGTGATGAAGAGGTGATGCTTTATCTTTATAATCAAGACCTGGATTTGATTGCATTTGGCTCCCTGTGTTTGTCAGAGACATTCTTCTTGTGATCTTTCACTGCATAAAGACTACTTTTTGCAAAGTCCCTGCCACTCTTATAAAAGCATAAGAAATGTATTAGTTCATCAATGCAGATTAGCATGTATGCAAATGTGATGTGATTGGATACAAACAGGAAAATGCCCAAGTTCAAAAGGAAGAATTAGGAAGATCACGTAACAGTAGAAACTGTATCTAAAAGCTACAAATAGATTCACCATGGCACCAGATTTTATTTGTGTACTCATAATAACAATCGCTGAGAATTTAAATCTGTGGAGTGAGACACACTCAAAATTTAATTATGATCTCCGGTTGAATGAATCTGGGCACTAAATTCATCATTCAGAGCTCTCATTTTTGTATGGGTACCACAGACCCTTTATAGAAGCATAGAATGTGCATCTACAAGCCTACATTTTATCTAAAACTGTGGAAATCTGGAATTCTTCATACAAAAAGTGAAACTTCATATCCTTGTTTTTACTGCTACAACTGTGGCAGTAAAAACAAGGATATGACTAGCTTAGCGGTCTAACTTTTATTCATGTACAGAGAGACAAATATCCTCCTTAATATTTTCTTACCACATTGCTAACTGCATGTTTAGCTTAGATTAATCCCAGATTTCTCATTTCAAAGAAAATTTTCTTTCTCTTATTTGTATTTCAATACAGTTCAGATATAGTCAAGAACTGGATTTTGACCCAGAGATAAGAACACCATTGGAGGTTTTTACTCTGGATTACAACTCAGAATATTGTATGATTTTGTGATTCTGTGATTGCATTTCTGAATGGTTTTTTAAAAGCTGGGCATAGAATCACTAAAGGTTCAGGAGACCAGAACCATACTGAAATATTCCTCACCATGAGGGTTGAAAAAATTTTGGGAGTTATAAGAATTATTCAGATAGATCAGAAGCTGGGAAGACGTTTGCTGGAACAGTGTCAGGAGGGCCAACATTTTCCAGGCAGGGACTGGTAAAGGAAGGACAGCTTTCTCAAAGCCTGGGTCACTTAAAGCTGATTAGCTATGGAGTAGATGGGGAGTAAAAAAATCTCAGGATGAAGAAAGAAGTCAGCAGGGCTGAGCCATGGAGAATAACCAGATTTTATGACACAAAGGTAGGAAGAATCATGCAGAGATGAAAAATGTAGGTAGAAGTAACTTGTACACAGATGTGAAAAGATGTACCTTGGTGAATTATTCATAGGTGGAAAAAGTGCTGAACAGCTTATCAGCCTTTGATATGGGGAAAATGATCCATTATTGGATCCATGGATAATGGAGTACTTCATGAGGTGAGACTGTGTTTGGGGATATGTGTAAGTTATTTGTCTTGTAAGAAAATGGTTAGATTGTCATGTGACTTTAGTATTACACCAATGCTCTCCACAATAGTTATTCTTCGTACGTGGTGTTTGCAAGGCTCTGCTTTTATTGCTACAAAATACATTGCTCATTTACATTTTTTTGTTAAAATGCAGTATTATCTCAGTTTCCTTACAGTGTTTCATTAATCTACAGTAGTTTCTACAAGTCGCTGAAGAACAGTTCAAATAATCATTAGCAGGAAAATGGTTAGTTCAGCAAAGATGTAACCTTTTTACTATGACTTCTAATATGATTAAAAGAAATGGGAAGGATACAGCTAAAAAATAAAAAAATTGCATTCATTTTCTGAAAATTTAATGGAAGTACATTTTTTGGGAGGAAATGATGTTGTTCAAAACACTCTCCTGTTAGACTATGCAATAAACTGAGAGAAAATATTATGCCTAACTTTACTTCTGAAAATTTACTCTCATGATGAGCATAATGGAGACTTTCAACTTTACATAAAAGCAATTTTTGCTTATGCATATTTTGTGCATTTCTAGGAAACTGCTTTTATTTATTTATGAATAATCTATGCTTTGTGGCAATATTGTTGAAATACAACAAAAAAAAATCTTTCTTAGCACTTTTTCCAGTCTTTGGAAATAACCTGGCTACATTTTATGAAGTTGAGTAGCATTAAATTAATTTTAGACATAGTAGACATGTAATTCTTAAAAAGTAGCTTATGTAATTTTCCTTTCTTGCCACAGAGTGACTGAGTATCTTGTAATACCACTAAACTGTCCTGTATCTCATAACAGAAAATTAATTGTTTAGCAACTTTATACTTATTTGTACTTTCACTATTCAGCTGTGAAGTGATTCAGCAAATTACTTCAATTTAGCAGTCCTTCTGTCTGACATAGAAATCTCGGTGGGCAGACAAAGGGTGTAAGGTCAATCCAGTTTCATACGTGAATGGGAATCTTCCCTTTATTCTCAGTGATTCAGTTAAAAAGAAAAGCTATGCTATAATTAAATGCTGTGGTTGTAAAATATTCTTCACATTGTTTGTAACCAAAATAACTTGCTTCAAACTCTGTGAGAGCACCTTTGAAAAGGCCTCCTTTGATTTATAATAATTTGTTTTCTACAACTACATTTAAAGAAATAATTTAAATATCTGAAATATTGAGTAAATACCCCTGGTGTTATCTTCCTGTTGGGGGAGGAGTGTCACTAAGGTGTAATTTCTGACTGTTTCTAAGGTGTGGTCTCATAGGCATTTAGGAAAATATATGCAGGAAAAAACAATTAACTGAGAGTTTCTTAAACCACTGATATGCTGTGCTGAGGTCAGCTTTTTACGGCTGCTTTCACTGACTCTACAGATTCTTTATGGCATTAGATGCCATTTGGAACAAGGTTAGAATTAATAAGCATTGCAGGGATAGTTTCCATGTTCCTTAGAAATTGTCTATAGTCACCAAACACTATAATTTATGTTTTTAGCTGGAATCAATTAGCTCACGCTGCCATAAAAAAACCACTAATACAGTTAATCTTTGGAAAAGGTAAGTTCCTTTGGGGAATGTACAGTGCCTGAAATCCTACAGTTTCTTAGACAATCTTGGTAAAATCTCCAAGACATTGTTCATGAACCCAAAGGAGAATGCAATTAAAGGCTGAAATTCCTATAAAGCAAAGCATTTCATGGGATGATGCAAGCAACAAGAATAACTTGGGATAGACTTTGGTCTGGAGCAGACTTGGTTGTGAAAGATGAAACTAAATGTTTTCTCTTGCGAAAATTTTTAAGTCATAATTTTCAAATATTGAGCAAAATAACTGAGGTTTTGTACTTTGAGACTGTGTTAATTAAGGAAATGTTTTCTCGAACCCTTGGCTGCATTTGTTAGTACCTTTTAGTGGCATTTCCTCATGAATTGTAAAGATTCTGTCAGTATTATTCAACCACCAGTCCTGAATTTCTTTATTCACAAATATGTCTATATGACAAGGCAGCAGTTTCAAGACCTTTTTTATTTAAAGTAAAATTTTAATTTGTTTTTTGTAGTTTATCCCTTGTTCCCAAGATCCAGGCAATAGGGTCTAAAGACTATGGCAGTGCTTCTCCAGGTGTTTGGAGCAGCACTTCAGTCAGCCTGCCGTAGTCAGAAGTCCTGGAAAACATCACAGGCGGAAGGGCAGATGTAGCATGAAGTCCCCTGTCCAGAGGTGTTTTTCTCATGTTAATGTCCACCATGTCAAGTAGAAAATCTGCAGTAATATTAGGTATCCATTAGCATGACCTCTGAGATAAATAAGGTAGGCTTTTAAGAGAGGTGTGGTTTGGCAAAAGGCATAATTATAGAGTGCACTGAAGTGCCCTTTCTGATGACATCTGTTTGCTGATACATTTTGCTGCATCTTCCAAGTGGGCAATATTGTCAACATAATTATTGCTTAGGCAAAGAAGAAACTACTTCCATGCTAATCTAAGAATTATTTAATATTTTATTTTGTGGAGGTTGACTGTACTGGCCCTCAATTACCCTTAGATGGTTTATTGATATTCTGTGTTGCAAACCTGCAATTAGTAACTGTATCTGCTGAAAAGCATAAACTAATTGGCATCATTGGCTAAACAAGTGCTCAGCAGGGAATTTGCTAAGAAACTGATATTGTGACCTCCATCTTGGAAGAAAATATGTAATAAGGAAAGGTTATCACAGTTAAAAAAATAAAATTAGAATCTGTTTAAGTGGATTGAGACAAACCCTGTGGAGACAGACTGTGGTTGTTCGTTGATGAGCCCAATCTGCCAAAAGCCATCCACATCCCAGGCTGCATCAAAAGCAGTGTGGGCAGCAGGCCAAGGAAGGTGACTCTGCCACTCAGCTCTGCTCTTGTGAGAGAGCACCTGGAGTGCTGTGTCCACCTCTGAGGCCCCCAACTTAAGAAAAACATGGATCTGCTAAAGAGAGTCCAGAGGAGGGTGACAAATATGATCCAAGGGCTAGAGTTTATCTCCTATGCAGACAGGTTGAGGGAGTTGAGGTGGTTCTATCTGGAAAAGAGGAGGCTCTATCAGACCTTGGAGCAGCTTTCCATAATCGAAAGGGGGCCCAAAAGGAATCTGGAGAGGGACTTTTTACGAGCATATGAAGAGATAGGACAAGGGGAATTGTTTCTTATTGAAAGTAGGTGTATATTAGATGTTAGGAAGAATTTTTTTACTTTACAGATTGCCCAGAGAAGTTGATGAGTTCACTCCTTGGGGGTGTGCAAGACCAGTGCTCAAGGCTTTGAGCCACCTGCTCTAGTGGAAGGCATCCTTTCCCAATGGGAGGCGTGTTGGAACTACATGGTCTTTAAGGTCCCCTTCAACCCAAATCATTCTATGGCTCCATGATTCTAAGTTAGCTCTAAACGAGACCTGGTATATCTCAGGCACAGCCTCACCTCCACAGAAAATTTTCTTGAAATTTGGTCTCAAACCAAAAGCAGAACTTGCTCTAAAAGACAGCACAATAAAAACCATTTTGCAGAAGGAAATGAACAGAGGTTGGAAAAGAAGGCATCTTATCCTTTTCCTCATTCTTTGTCACTATTTCCTGCCTGCCCCTTCTAATAAAGGATGGAGAGTCTCCTTAGCCCTCCTTTTGTTGCTAACGTATTTATAGAAACAATTTTTTGTTGTCTTTCAGGACAGAAGCCCGATTAAATTCTAGTATTATTAGCATAATACTTGTGTTCTGCTGTCTGCAGCCCATTTGAGTCCTGGGTGGAATTTTAAAATTTTCATAGTTTGATAAGTCATGACTTTTCTCATATTTGATGGTGTTGCACTTCAATAGAATTGAATACTCTGAAAGAAGTCAGAACTGAAACCTAAATTAACAAAAAATGTCTCTATGAACAAAAGCAAAATATATGCTCTTTTTTTTTTACATGTCATTAATTTTGAAATAGATGTGTTTATTTTACCTTAAATGCTAACAGAATTTTTTATAATTGGTAGTACTGAGAAAATTCAGGGGCACCTACCTTAGCAAACATGCCATCTAGAGTCAGTTAGTATCCAGTTTGTAAGTGGGTGTGCACTCTTTCATTTGTGGTTGTGTTTTCTGAGCTAAGAAAGAAATTTTCTATCAATGCAAGTAGAACAGTAAATAATACTAGACATATTTTTTTATAACTAGGAAGCAAGGAAATGTTTACAGCATTTAATCATAAGATGTGAAATTCTTTGCTGCAAGGATTCCGTAATTGACAATTATATATTTCTCACAAAATAATTTTAATTGCAATGGGTAATTTCAGGTCTTGTACAAAATGGGTTTTATGCATGATCAGATGAAGACAGTCAAATTTTGTGTTTCTGGGCATAGGCAGACCAGTGTAGGAGCCGAAAAATATACAAATTTTTCTCTCCTCTCATGATGGATACATTAGTGTCTATCACACTACTGATGTCCCATTTTATTTTGATAAATTTGGGGGTGAGGAGGAAATGGACAGATGGTATTTCCTTTTTTCTGTGTTAGTTATTGACCTCATATTGTGGTGGAATGATTTCAGGTACTAAATTAGTTGTCAAGGTGTTGTGGCATATATTGTGTTAGCACTGGAAAATAAAAAGGGAAGGTGTAAATAAAATGACAAGTTTGATTAGGCAAAAGCTTAATACAGTACAAAAAAACATAAAAGCATAGTTTCTGACATTTGATTCTATTTTAAATATTTTAACTACTTAAAAGTCATAGAGCCTTACAACTATATTATTTTTTCTTATGTACAGGAAAAATTAGTGTCTGTCTTTTGCAATAATGTTAGGAAATCTGCCTTCTCCTCAGATTATCATATTCTAGCAGTAGTCGGTGGAATGTTATCAGTAAAAGAGAATTTAATGATCTCAATTCATCTGTGTTTTCTGTTCAAATTAATGCAGTGTTGGAGGAAGTAACCAACTTTAAAAGTACCAACTCAAATCCCAGCCTGTTGTTTCTTCCTTTGAGCCCAAAGGTGTTAAATGTTACTCCCCCGCTTCTTACAGCTTCAGTGATGTGAAGAAATGTATTTTCATATAGAGAACACAGGATCCCAATTATGTCAGTCAGCTGAGGTAGTATAAAGCCTTGAGTCAGTTGCAAATAACAGATAATAACATTAAAGTCAGTCTGTCTCATTACTCCAAGAGCATATGATGTGTTCCCATTCTTATAATTACATTTCTTCCTATAAAATATTCCCTGAGATCTTTCAGTGGCATTCTCCTTTGACGAGATAAATCCTGAATGGTCAGAGTATCCTAAAGTATCTTCAGATCTTTGTCATAGTACTGTAAAGCTCTTCTACTGAAAACCAAAAAATATTAGAAAGCTCCAGTTTCTCTAGGTCTTACTGCTCTAATTAGAAGGCAGAGCTCTGAGACTTCTTATGCTGTTTCAATTAATGTGCTGGACTTATATTGAGGAAATTTGAGTTCATTTCTAGCTTTTCAAAGCACTCTGTCTAACCTTGTCCTCAGATCATGTCTAATTTTTTACTTTGATATGGTAGAGAATGATTGCTATTCCTCAATCTCAGATGATTCAAACTTTCATGTACTCATGCTATTCTGACAACACTGGTTGAAGCTACAGAACTTCATATCTGTTAAAAACATAATTTATATGTTGTAGAGAAGTTTAAACAGCCTTTGGTGGTGGGAGGGTGGTGCCTAAACTGAAACCAGTATTGTCTGTTGCTTGTAATCCTAACCCTCCACATTTCTGGGCATGTTGAGCTGTCTTCAGAATAAAGCATTTATTACCTTGTTTTACCTCTTCCATTTAACAGCCAATGTATCTGAGCACAGCTACAAACTTTCCAAAATTCACAATGAATTATAGCTTTTTTCATCTTTGTCATATGACACTCTTAGAGTTCAAACATCACTGTAGCTACACTGAGTTTATTCATGGGGGGGTGAAGAAAATTAATATTATTTTTTTTATTTCCATGGAAATACATTATACATGCAGTAAAAAGTTCACAAAACAGTGCTGTGTAAATATTCAGTTTGAAAGTACTTTTCTTTTATCAATGCTTCAACAAGTTTTCCTTAAATACACAGTGATATATAAAGGCTCTACCAAAATTGCTCAGGATCTCAGTGTCTCTGCTAAAACAGCATTGCAAGAGATATGGTAGCCACAGCAAGTTGATGGCTAAATGCCAGTTAGAAACATTTATTTTGAAAATACTCTTCACAGTTCATTTCACAACCATGGACAGATATGCCTCCTGCCTCTAGAGGCAAAAAAAGAATTCTAGGGTAAGAAAACGGGAACTATTCTATAACAGGCAGATGAAACTCTTTTTCTCTTGTTTTATTTTTCAATAATTATTGCTCTTATTGGTGCAAAAAATCTCTACAGATAAATTTTAGAACACCTTTATTCCATACAGGTCTACATTACATAATATCTGAACTACAGTCATTGTAACTCCCTTTATTTAGAATGCCTTTTTTTTTTCTCCTCACTTTCTCTCCCTTTTGTTCTTTGTTCTCCTTTTATTTTCTTCTTCCTTTCTGTCATGGTTTGAGCCTGGCACAGAGCCAGTGCCCCCATGAAAATGCCCTCACCCTGGTGTCTGCTGTGAGATGTGACCAGGAATAAGCAAAACAGGCTCCAGCTTAAACATAAAGAACACTTTATTACCTAAACTACAGGAAAATAGGGAAAAACTATAAGGAAAAGAAAAAAAATTGAAAACCTTACAAAAAAAAACCACTTTCCTCCTCCCCACTACCTGAATTTCCCAATCCGATACATTCTCCCAAATCACCAACTGCCCAGCCTGGCACCACACTTTAGTATACTCAAACTTCAGTTCATGAAGAGGAGAGGAGTCCTTCTTGTTCCATAGGCTTCCTCTGGAAACACACTGAAACCTCGTGTGCTTCCCTGTCACTTCGGCACCACCCGGAAAAAAGGTCCTTTTGCCGCTTGTGACATCTTCCTTCCATGCCCAGTGCTCTCACCACCGCGCATGGATCAGAGCTGCTTTTAGGGTTGTCTTTCAAGGATGCCTTGTCTCACTCCAAAAAGGCACAGTCTCTGCTTTGGGACATCTGTCCCCCCCATATTTTTCCAACCCCCTGGGGCCGGGGGGTCCTCACGATGAACCCTCCTGGTTCTGAGCCACTGCTTCCCCCTAAGTGCAGTCTCTGTGTCACAGGAACAAACTGAGTCCATGGCCACAAGAAAAGTCCAGCCAAAAGGCCACTCTAAATCATCTCTCCCTATTCAATCATCTCCACATTCTTCGGGCCAGGTCCTTGTCTCATCTCATTTCCTATCTCCCTTCTTATTCAGCTTCGAGGAGGATTAGCATTTTTGCAAGGCCCCAATCATGAAAGAAAGGGGTTAAAACTTTCAGTCTCTGTCTGTCCCGGAGCTGGGGCACTCCCACACACGCTGCTGCTCCGGCCGGGCACTCTTTCCCCCCCCTTCTCCTCCTGGCCGGCTGCTATCACATTCGGTGTCGCCGGCTCTCTCTCTCCCTCCTGGGGGGGAGATGGCTGCCCGAGGGCTGACTCCCTGGAATCTTCCACCCTTCCATCCTCGAGGGCCTCCTCACCTCCCATCTCTGTCCAGGCCCAGGGCCTACCACGTGGCTGCCCCTCCTCCGCCCAGCAGCAGCAGCTGGACAGGGAAGGGAGATCTGACCTCTTCGCCGCGACGTCCCAAGAGGACCTCCCAGGGCCAGAGCCCTGCTTTTTAACCCCTGTGTATTCTCGGAGGTGTGTCCAAACCCCACTGGCTACACCAGGTGCCAGTCTCAAACTCAGAACCTTCATTGGTTTGACCACAGCTTCCCAGAATTCCCACTTCTTCCTGGTCAAACCACCACACTTTCTTACCTGAATGTGCATACTCTTCCTAATAGTGAAGCTATTAACATAATGCAATGTTAACATAAAACATATGGTTTTCAAAAATAGGTCAAATGCTGACAAAAGTTTAAACACTTACCAAGGACTTACTACAAGGCAAGTGCTACAGATATTCCAAATCATAATGTTCATACTGTTAAAATTAATGAAGTTGACGCTGAATTCCCAGTTTTGGAAGAATGCTTTGTGCTGTTCTGAAAATATCAAGAGATTCACCACAGCCAGTAAAACCCGTATCTGTTTAAATTTTGTCTTAAAATTACACTAGCTCTGAGTTTCAAAGGCACTGCTGTATTTGTACAGCAGTCAATGGATGTATGAAGTGAGGAGAAAAACCAGGATCTCTGGGTCTGTAATTAGAATTTCCTCAGAAGATGGGGGAGAAGTAGAGTACTGACTTTACTTGTTTGTGCTGCAATAAAATAAATACATACAGAGAAAATAAGATGGCCAGAAAGAAAGAAGTGAGCAGCTTACTCAAGAGTGAAGCTGAAACTATTCTTTTTTGCCCTCTCTAACCTCGGTTCAGCACTGTAGGAGCATTTCAGCTTCTACAGCCTGTGACCAGGCTGCCAGCCCCAGCTCAGTTCAATGCTTCCATCTGCTCCCAGTCCGTGGGTTTTCCACATCTCTATATATGGTGCTTTTCAGATGAGTTTTGCTACAGTGTAACCTGCTTTTATTCTCTTTTGTGCACTGACTGAGGAGGAAAAGGAGTTGGTTTAATTTATTTATTTATTTAGATTAAAAGGCATTAGAATTAAAAGTGAGCCAAAAGAAACCCCAATGATTTTACTCCTATTATTAAGTGGAAATCAGTTGTGTCCTGGTCTCTATCTAGTCCCTTTATTAAGGTCAAAGGAGTGTCTGCATCCAAGTCCTTCTGAACTTCACTCTTGGGAGGTTAGACCCCTCTCCTTAATAATACCAGCTTTTTTTATTTTTTGTTTGTTTGTTTTTTAAATACACAGAAGGAAAAAAGATAATCTCCTTGAATAGAAAATATCATGCTTGACAGACCTTTTTTTTATGGCACAGAATAGGCTGCTGTGACTACTAAAGAAATCCCGTTTCATGTGCTGTAAGTACAGCCAGGAGAGATCCTGGAATAGGATATGCTCAATAGGGCAGTCCCACTGCACTGAATTTCTGTTGTGTCACAGTGTGCATTGTCAAAAGTCTTAGTGGTTTCTTTTGAAAGTATAGTAAGCCCTGCAGGGGCTTCATCACTCTTTCCTTTACAAAAAACCCAACAACCACCTCCCCCCCACCCCCCAAAAAAAACAAAAACAAAATAACAAGAACAAACAAACAAACCCCTCCTTCCTTCTGCCGTTACAGAATACTTTAAGGGAAGAAGATGCCCCCGTTATTTTCATGCACTGCAGAGTTTATTAACAAAAGAACCAATTCCTACCACCATGGCACCTTTAAAATCTTAATAAATTACAGCAATAATTTTCTGTTAGCCATGCTACTGATCCCATTTGGATTTAAAGTTATGGCTCGTTATGTTTAGCATCTGCTTTATGCACACTCTTTTCTCATTATGAATAAATCAATGAATCAATTAGGGGCAGTGAGCTTTGCAAAGGCTTGCTGTAGAAAAATTGAAGATTATTTTATTAACCCATGATGCAGCAAATAACTCTTTTCCTCTATAGGGCTACCCAGAAAGGAGAGAATACTGATAGTGTCAGGATATGAACAATAAGGTATCTCACACGACAGGGGAAGAGTTTGGCATCCCTCTGAATGAGACTTTCAGGCTACCTGGAAGTGGAAAGTAAACTCAGGGATAAGGATCCTAGGGTCATTAACTCTTTTCTAAGTCTATGCTGCTTTTGCTGTCCAAATGGATAAGAAAGTGTGGGAAGATTACCTTCCCTTTCCCTACAGGGGACTGATTCCCCCTTGGTGCTGTCAAATTCTCAGGATTATTCTGGTTTCCATAGATGCCTATGTGATGGGAGAATACTGAAGTGATAATACTAGGAATTTTTGTACATTTCACATTTCCAGAGATGCAAAATTCTCCCAAAATTACAGTTTGTGGATTGTTTCTCCCTCTTTACCTCCTACCTCACAAAGAACATTTGAGTTTTTTCCCTAAAACCCATTTATAATATCAAAGAAAGACGCATATAGTTTCAGGGGCATTTTAAATGTTCATAAAATGAAATTTTGTTTGAAATTCACATACAAAAATACCACAAATAGTCCATTAAAACCCCTTACACTTTCAACTGAACAGTCTCCTGATAGTTTTCTGTGCTTTGTCTGTCACTTCTTCCCTCTGCTCAGGTGACATTGTGTTTCCTTGGAATGGAAAAGATCAAAGCAACTTCTGACCTCAGGTGGTTCTTGGGTCGTGAATTATGGAAGCAACTACAGCTGCCTTGGAGGCTTCCACATTTTCTGGAGTTTCAGCTGTAAATTTAGCAGAATAGCATGATCTTGAGAGTCAAGAAAGAAAAAACACTTCTGGGAAGAAGGGAGATTATGAATTTATAAATTGTCTAGAATGAACTAATACATTTAAGTACTCATGAAAGCTTATCCTAGAGCTAATTTTTTCTAGGCTTTTCTTTACATAAAATATAATGTATTTTGCTGTGCTTCACAGAAGGAGCAAGAAAGTGAGTTGTCTAATCTGTTTCTGTTATTCCTATTCTGTCTTTCATGTATAAACCAGAAAATAGTTCTTTTGATGTTGCTTTTTGGTTGTCTAGAAATTTTGCTCTTTCTACATTTTTCAATAAGTTAATAGTTCCTTCTCAACTCCTAATCTAATAAATTGCATGATTCTACCTTAGAAAAATAAAGAAAAAAATCCCACAAACAAAAAGCCAAACAAACCCCTAAACCAAAATAAACCAAAATAAACAAACAAACAAAAAAACCCAACTCCAAATCTCAAAACATTATTTCACTTGCAAATAATTTGTCTTTATAATATTACTTAGGTGTTGAGGCACTAGGACAGGATGCCTGGACAAGTTGTGGATGCCCCATCCTTGAAAGTGTTGAAAGCCAGGTTGGATGGGGCTGTGAGCAACCTGGTCTAGTGAAAGGTGTCCCTGTCCATGGCAGTCGGGCTGGAACAAGATGGTCTTTCCAACCTTCAAACCTAAACTATTATATGATTGCCTAAAATATTTTTTTTCGAACAAAAACAGAAGTAAAGGAAGGCAAAGGAAAATTTACCCATGATATTTTGTTTTGCTATAATTTTGATTTTTTTTTTTTTTATCAGTGACAATCTGCTACTTTGAAATATGGTAATATTTTACATGTTCTTTGGATGTCAGCCTAGTTCTTCCAGAAAATATGGCAAGTTTCTCCACCACAATAGCTTCTCTAAAAACTTCACTTGTTGCCATAAATACTTTCTGTAAGTATGAAAGCCTTCATCTGTAATATTGATTAAGTTTTATGTTTATCTAGCTTTCTCTCTTTTAGTGTTAGCTTTTATTCAGGACTTACTTTGGCCATGTAGTAAAGAATTGAGCAGAACTGCATAGTCTTTTGTTCTGCTCGCTCTGTTCGTATTCCTTAGGAGTTTGACTCCAGTTCCTCAGAGTGTCTTTGCGGAAAAAAAAAAAAATCTCTACACATTTTTGCAGAATTTGTGCACTCTTTAAAAAATTATTTTTAATAGTAATTAAGCTACAGTGGCCTCAAGGCTTTGAAGATTTGCTGATTTGCTCAAGGCCTGGACTAAAAGGTTAATTTGTAGACTTCTTCAATTAATCAAGAACAAAATTTCTTGCAGGCAAGTCTCTAAAGATATGTGATTTGCTTCTAAAACAGATTGTACACCATGGTCGTTCCTGCTTGGAATGTGATCCTGAAATTAAAGCCTTAGTAACACAATTCAAATAAAACAAATAAAGAACCAAAAGAGAAAGAAGACAAGTTTTGAATTAGAACCTTCTTTGGTAATAGGTGGCTGACGTGTGGCCCCAAAATTTAGATGCTTTGGGATGCTATTGTTCTCAGCACTTGGATGGCTGTGTCCAAGTGTTCCTGCTGAGATTTGTCTGCAATATGCCTTTGATAGAATTAGGCTAATACTCAAATACATTTCCTGCCAGTTCTAGTTCAACTTTCAAGTACGAAACCTAGAAATTCTTTAGTCCCAGATGTTTGCTCTTCATTGCAAGTCAAATAGTTGTAAGTTAGTCAATAAAAGAAAAATTTAAACTGAAAATATTTCTTAACATTTTTTGGAAAACAAACAGCACAAAAACCAAACCCAAGATCTAAACTGCTGACTTTGAATTGAGTTATATGCATTTATATGCATTTGTGCTCCTGAAAGGTCACTTATGCATTTTTTTTCTAAAAATTGAGAAACTCCCACAAATGTCTGGGATTCAAACTTTTCTCTTTGGAGGGTGAAAAAATGTATTGTCTGGGAATCTATACTAGCAAATCCATTTATTTTTACCCTTTCATATTCAGACTTTCCAGTCTGGAGGGATCAGACCCCTCTCTAGATCTCAGTTGCCATGGTGCAGCTGAGCAGTTGACCATGAGATTTCCAAAAACTGAGTCTGAGGTACATAGATATGTATATATATGTATGTGTGTGTATGTATATATACACATGCACACTTTTGGGGGAAGATAAACAAAGGTTCCGGGACTACAGAGAGAAACATGAGACTGAGATATAACAAGTGAAACTCTGTCAAGGCTTACTGTGACATGTCAAAATTGAAGTAACCTATTTTTTAACTCTTTTAGCTCTTTGATCAATGCCCAGATGCTTTCAAAGGACAGAACCAACCCAGTTAACTCCTGAATACTGCTGTTTAGAGAAAGGAAAGAAAGAATTTGTTCAAAGCCAGTGAACATTTTGTTGCGTGAATTTTGCTCTGCTCTCAATATATAGTTGTGGTGGTTTGACCAGGAAGAAGTGGGAATTCTGGGATGTAGTGTGTGTACTCTGTGCCAGGCTCAAACCATGACAATAGTCCAGATAAATGGACACAGTCTTTTGAAAATAAATAATCCAACCATCTAATCTTAACATAACTGATTTACTGATTTCTTTCTTTCTTTTTTTTTTTTTTTTTTGAAATGCAGCATCTTGGGAAAGAAGTGCTTATTAAGCAGACAAGCATAAATTAAAAAATAAATTCCTAGGCTCCCTCTTCAGCCTTATCTCTTTTAAAAATTGAGAGTATTCAGTTTTCTGAAGACAATGTCTGGTAAGAAAAGCACCTATTTTCTAGTTTCAATTTTTATCAAATACTTGAGAAACAGAGCAAAAAATCTATGATATGTTGAAAAAAATACGCATGAGTTTATTTTTCAAATCAATTTGCACTGGAAATGTTGCATGACTTACTTTGAGAAAATGTGCAAAAATTTTCACACTAAGAAATGGAATGATACTAAATTCATTGTACAAAAGTTATCTAATTTTTTTAAAAGATTATTTTTAATTTTAATTTGTTTGGATCGCAATTAGATGTGGAAATCTGCTGCAAAATCTTTCTGTTATTTTGTTAAAGTATTATTTTTCTTCATGGACTCACTCTCTTCTTCCTTTAAACATCTGGCAGGAATGTATTTTATCTAATTGAGGCTATAAAATAAAAGAAATTATACACTTCTCTTAGCAGTCCTAAGTAGCATGAAAAAATATAATAATAATAATAATAATAATAATAATAATAATAGTAATAATAAATAGCAGTAGTAATCCTGGGGATTTTGACAAATTTATCTGATATGGGTTATATCTTTCTTCACTTCTGTAGTCTGAATGATAGCCATGAAATATTAATCAGCAGCTCTGAGTACTGATGAATAATAATCATCTTTCCCTTAGGAGATGCTCATTCATTTCTTCAGGCTATCTTTATGCTGACATGAATCAGTGTTTGTTTAGAAAAGAAAGACACTACAGGAACCAGCAGTTTTAATTGTTGGAACTCATACATTCCGGAAATGCACAGAAATTAGTGCATGCACTTTTCACAATATTGGCAATTCAATATTGTTATATCTACAAAGAGAGGTAGTGGATTCAACACCTTTTCAGGTCTTTTCAAGCCTGGATACTTTTCTAAAATTTCAGTCTCAGGGAGAGTTGAGTGAAAACATACTGGTTTGCATAGTAGAAGAGTTGGCAGAAGGTGGTTAGGGAATTTCTTCCAGCTTTTTTTGACAGAAAGGGTATTTTGTGCTACGTCACATGAAGTTTTCATTGCCCCATTTCATAGCCTAAGAGGAATCGTTGGTGAAATTCTGGCAGCACTCAAGTGTTCCTGAAGCTGAAGTCACCATATTCCTGGAATCACAAGTCTTAAAGCTTTTTTTTATACTGCTACTTAAAATCCTACTTCTATTTCAAATTCACTTTTGTTCCCTATATCACCAGCTCAGGACGAAGTAGAAATTCTCAAGGAAAATAATTCTACAAACTTGCTGACCTTGTAGTCAGTAAAATTTTAATAAATAGCTTGACCAGAATTTAATTTCCTCCCAGGATTGTTATATATATTATTTATTTCTAAATAAGTCGAGCCCAAAGATTGTAAGAGACAAAACATTCGAAGCATCAATATTTGATGTGAAACAGGACACAGACTGATAAGTTCTGACCCTTTTTGAACAGCAATGCCCATATGCCTCTTGGTTATGTCTGGAAATTTCAATATCCATTGACATCTGAGGATCTAGTAATTTTGGCTGAACCAGAATGAAAACAAGACTATTATAATATTATACATATAACTGTATTAATATATTTATTAAGTAAAAGTAGTTTTTAGTAGTATTCTTATAAGAATATTTCCTAGAATTTTTTGCTTGTTTGTTTTCTAATTTCTTTTGGTAAAGTTTCTTGCAGCATAATCTAAATTCAAGATGTTCAATATGTACTTCTTTTCCTTTTCAAGACTATCATTGGAATGATACCTCATTTTCTGGAATTGCTCAGCTCTAGTCAGCTAAGCAGAGAAGGTTCTTCTATCCATTATTTTTATTCCCTGGATTCTTAAAATAATCTACATAGAATTCTCAAAGATCAGGATCTTTCTTGGATCTCTAAGGTAATTCCTAGTCTTTAAAATCTCCTAACCCATTTCTCCTCTTCAGGCATCATTTAGCTGTCACGTTATTTATAGCACATCTCCTGACAGGAGCTCAGAAGCAGTTGTCTGTCATAAACCATTGGGAGGCTCTGGAGAAGCTGCAGAGATTGCACTTGTAATAACTCCTCTGTTTTGGTGACAGCAAATTTGGCTCTGACACTGAGCAGCCGGGCCAGGCTGGGATTGCTCCCATGGCTGTGCAGCCACCTCCTCCCGAGGACAGTGGGGACAGGGGCTGCCCAAACACTGCAGCAGTGACATTCAAGGGACAGGAGCGGTCACAGCATTGCGCACAGAAGGAACAAGACACGCAGACACCTTCAGACTGCCACCTTCTTAAGAGACCCTGGCCCTCAAAAGCAAAAGGATCATAAGTGTCAGTGCTGCTCTGTGAATCGCAGAATTCCCCTCTTCTGCTCTCTGTGAAATCAGAAAATAATGTTTTGCTCTGGTCTTGGCTCAGCTCAGCCAAAGGAATTTCCCATTTAAACCAAAGCAGTAAGATATCAGTAATTGACTGCAGAAATAATGAAATAAAATCCATTGACTCTATTAAAAACTTGGTAGCAATCAAGAAAACAAAATTGATTAAAACAAAACAAAACAAAACAAAAGAACGTTTTTCTCCAGCTATTTCAAGAAGGCATTGAGTTCCATTTTCTCAATCACTGGGTAGTAAAATTGATATACAATTATAACCAAGGATTCATTACTAGTAAAACCGAAATCTAACTAAACTAAAATTCTAACAAATTACAGTTTCAAATACAGCAGGATTTTTCCCTAGAAATTATCATAGAATGAACAGAGACTGTTGAAGTAGGTGAGCATAAATTAAAAAATAAATTCCTAGGCTCCCTCTTCAGCCTTATCTCTTTTAAAAATTGAGAGTATTCAGTTTTCTGGAAGACAGTGTCTGGTAAGAAAAGCACCATCTCACCTATTTTCTAGTTTCAATTTTTATCAAATACTTGAGAAGTAAAAATAAAAAATATGAAAAATAAATAGTCCTTTCCCTATGTGTATAATTTACTATCTATTTTCATGGTCATTTTTGATGGAAAGTTAGTGTTACATATTTATGCTTGTCCACCTCATGTGCTTCATAATTCTTAATAATTCCTATTATATTCCTATTCTTATAATAATTCATAATTCCTAAGCTCTGTCACTGATGCCCTTTGTGCAAGCTCACTGGGAAGTAAGGGAAGGGGAAGCCAGGCAGCTGCCGCACTGTATTTTTGCAATATGCTTTACTTTACTTGTGTTCATGCTGTTAAGAAAAAATATTCCAACTCCTAAATCTATTATTGTTCATACTAATTTCCAATACAAATAGATCTTCATTTTCCCTGAAATGAGAATAGAGTGGAAAATGGTAGTACAACTTTTTATAATAAACAAACCAAAAATTATGTGATATCTCTGCCTGTTTTAGTATACTAATTTGACCTCTCCTTGACAAAAATTTAAAAAGTGCATGGCAAATGTTGCACTTTAGCAGATGTGATATACACAGACACTGTTACTGAGCCTTAGGCTTGATAAATTCAAAATGTTCTATTATATTCCTTAAGGTCACCTTTATGCATTCCCTAATTTCTTTTAGTCTCTAGGAAGAAGACACATAAGTAACTCTCCCTCTCTGATTTTGATTTGGAAAAGGAGC
Organism: Zonotrichia leucophrys gambelii; assembly: GCF_028769735.1. Classification (NCBI taxonomy): domain Eukaryota; kingdom Metazoa; phylum Chordata; class Aves; order Passeriformes; family Passerellidae; genus Zonotrichia; species Zonotrichia leucophrys. The sequence goes on along the minus strand of NC_088175.1, from coordinate 37,162,517 downwards.
TCTAGGTCCCCAGTACCACAGTAAGTCTTTCTCTCCTGATAAGGAATCTCAGAGTTCACCAGGTCAGTTTTATTTCCAAAGAAAATATTGAGGTGCTGCAGGGAAAATTACAAGAAAATTTTAAGTTTAATTTTTATGTAACAGAAAACTGATTTACACTTAAATAATTTTCATATAATGTAACCAATGTTTAAATGGTGCTATATGAAAATATTTTTTTTTCTGTTTGATTGGAAAGGGTATAATCAAATACTCATTTCAGAAGAGCTCTACAATGACTAGTTTATATCCATTTTTCTTGTTGTTTTCAATGATTTTTTTACCTTTTGAAAACAATTCAGAAGTTCAGGAACTTATTGACTTAAAATACTTCAATTTGGCAAAACTCAAGGTAAACCTTGAGTTTTACAGAAAGTAAATAACCTAAGAGTGTGAAATGGTGAAACAATTGTTAGGATATAGACAAATTTTGTTGGGCTTTGAAAATATCTGCTGAGTTTTAGCTTGTTTGTTTGTATGTTTGGAGTTTTCCTAAACAGAAAAGCACCTCTTACCTTAATGGTGCCAGCTGAGCGGCAAAGTATTTAAGCTTCAGCTCCTCTGACATTTTGAAAATTAATGGAAGTTTCAACACATCATTTCTGCTGGTTTAGATGTGGTTGTTTGCATAGTCTAGATAAATTTCAGATGAGCTCTCAGATCTCTAACATCTATCAATATCTGTCAACAACCCAAAGTTTCAGCACACCTCATTTCATTTATAAAGCTGTTCTGGAGCACCAGTGTTTGTTTGATCCATGTGTTTTCTGAGTGTTGTAATCTATGTTTTCATCACAAGGTTGAGCATTTTATTACACTGAATGCTCAACAGAATGGAGTACTAGTGAAGCTGAAAAACTACTGTATTACATTTGTCAAAAGAAATCTGTTTTGATGATGGAACTGAATCTATAGCCCTTGTTTGTTGTTTAGTTGACTTAATAGTGTTTTCATATGGAAGAGAGTTTGTACTGAAAAATACTGATTGCAAAAAAAATCCCCACAAATCAAAATAATTTCAAGAGTGTGCTGATGTCTTTGGGGTTTTGTTTTGCTTAGTTTCTAGGGTTTGTTGGGGTTTTGTTTTGTTTAGTTTCTAGGGTTTGTTGGGGTTTTGGGTTTTTGGGTTGGTTTTTTTTGGTTGGTTTGGTTTAGTTTTTCAACAGTGATGAAAAGTTATGTTTCAAAATTTCCCTGGCTTCTTTGCCTCACATGTTAGCCGGACAAAACTGGTGAAAATAATGCCCAGCTCTCTCCTTATCTGCAGCCCCAGCAAGGTGAATGGCTAGAGTGCTGAGCTCATGCTTTATGCTGTGCCTAAGCACTGGGATTTGAACTACTCATATGGTGTGGCTTAGAATTAGGCAATCCAGACCTTAAAGAACTTTCACATATCCTTCTGCAGAAATAAAAATTTGGAAGACCTACAAAGAGTAAATTCTTTCAAGGTCATACTGTTGCAAACCTCACAGGGAATTCTGATGTTTGGTTGGATTTCTGTGGCAGTTGGAAAGCAAACTATGAAACCATCTTCAGTAAAGAATGAATAGCCTGTCAACTCACAAAAGAGCATTGTTTAATGATAAAGCCTAAAAAACTATCTAAAACAAACACTTGTATGTTATTGTCAGCTATAAACCAATATCAAGTGGGTTTTTTTGTTTAACCAGTCAAGTTTTTCAAACTAGATATCGACCATTGTATGATCAGATGAAATCACAGATCTAGGAGAGGGAAACACTGAAAGCAAGAGGTATGTCCAGAGAAAACAGAGACATTCCACTCAGTATTGTAAGAGGTCGAAGACACAAGCATAGAGAAATAAAGACTTTAAGGAGAGATAAATTGTTTTTGGGCAGAGTAAGAAAGGATGAAGAAAATAACAAAGATAAATGAGAGTTATTTCAGAATGGAGATAGGTAGATAATACTCAGAAAGAGTGTCACTAGTATTTTCCTATGAGCCCTGCAATCCATGAGATTTTATTATTTATGGAAATTCATAAAAAAAAATCAAATGGGACACCACTTATGGATGTTAAAAGCCAAGCCCCAACAGTCTGGTTTCCTTAAAATTTTGTGGAGAGTTCCTTTAAGACTTTGGATTCTCTGTATGAACTTTGGGAAATGTGGTGAAGCTGCCACTATCATCTGTTGACATTTAGAAAAAAATATTCTGTGTCAAGTCTGGATTTGACAGCAACAGGCTAGAAACCTTAGCTATCTTAAGAAAGGCTAGATTTGACATTATTGATAATCCTCTTTGTATTAATAATAGATACTATGACTGCAAAATAAACAAACAGGAAATGGCTCATCTAGAAAAGACCAAGCTCTTCAAATACAAACATCTAATTTATTAGAAAAGGACAGAAAAATATCACCAATTACCATATGACATTTTTTTGAGTGAGGGGTGGGTGTGTTTCCTTGTGCCCATTTCATCTTAACTCTCACACGAAATGAGATTTTAAAGTGTCACACCAATGGACATGTAGTATAGTGAAAAATACTATTTTGTTTGTTCAGTTGTGCAAATATAAAAGTTTCAAGACATAACAACCTTTTAAAGGAAAATCAAAATAGTCTGGCTATTATAAAAAAAAGTAGTCTGGGTATAATAGTCCCAGCTATTTTGTGACTTAATCCTCTTCTTCTACCTAAAGAAGTTCCTGGGATTTAGAGGGTCCCAGAGTTTATTTAGCCAAACGTCTTTGCTGAATGGTGACTCATTTCCCAGTGTATGCCACTCTTTCAGAAATTGCAGCAGGGCTATCACCTTGATTTGGCACTCAGAGCCTTTATCATTAAGGTAAAGGAAATAGTTTTCTAGCTTTGCAACCTTTGGGGCAAGGAACTCTTTCCAGGTACATCTGAGAAGATATTCACTGCTGTGAATCAGTTCTCCAATATTAACTGCCATTTACTGTGCTCATTAAATCAGCTCTTCATCAGGAGAACAAGCAATCCAACTAAAAACAAGGAGACAAAACCAGCTCTTAGAAATTAAAACCAGTAAGAATCATTTCCTTTTCTAGTTAACTTGAAGGCCAATGGAGTTGTGGAAATTGATGAGCATAAACAAGCTGTTGCTGAAGAAGTGGCTGCTTAAGTTTCAAAGATTGACAACATTTTGGAGTAAAAACCACACAGATGCATGTTCTTCATTGTGTTTAATTTCATTAATTTGAAGTGCTATTTTATCTAAAAAGGATGACCTATCTTGCTGAAGTAGCTGAGAAAGTACTTAGTGCTAGGCAGGAAGACCAGGAAGCATCTGTGTGTTTAATTTTAATGTGCTAAAGTGTTTGAATAATGTGTTAAAGTGTTTGGGGAATTTATGTGTTGTCTTTTCTGAAGTGAACAGTTGCAAGCATTCAAATTGCTCTGACACAAAAAAGGTAGAAACAAAAAAATATCTTGACAAATTTCAACAGATATAGGCAACTGCTAAAATCTTTCAGGGCCATAGTGTTGCAAACCTGCCAGGGAATTCTGACGAAAGGCTCTATTGCTTTGTCCAGTATGAGAGTCATCCTTCCTTTCCCTTTCTCAAACATTAAGGGGAATGTCCAGTGTTCTGGCCTTCATGAGATAAGCAAAATATTTCTAGTATCATCACTGGCTCAGCTACCCTGGTCATGTAAACATTGTCCACTGCAGAGCTAGAGGCTCACAGTTTCTGTCTGACAGGTGGAAGGGCTTTGCCAACACTGGGGAAAAGGATAAAACTGCACAGTGAGTCTGAATGGGTTTCTATTTCATTTTAGGCATGCTGAAGAGGTTTAACTACATATTGCAAACACAGCTTCCAAGAGCAAATTTTTTGGAAGAGAATGCTCCAATTTCACCTGCAGTGACTTTTCAAGGTAAGAATACTGTTGCTGTTGGCAAGACAGCTGTATCAGTATTAACAATTTTGAGAGGCTTGCTAAGATGGTATTTTCAGCATGCAAAGTTAAGGGGCAGAGGTCAGAAAGCAACCAGCAGAAACAGAAAGCTATTTTGACTACCACTGATAATATTTTCTGAGCAGGAGAACCTGCATGGTAACGTGGTTATACAAGTTGACGTATACCTGCGATTTAAATGGCCTTTACTTCAGATCATGGAATGCAAGAGCACAGGGATGATGATTCATATAATGAATAAATTCTAGAAGTACCAAATGTTGCTTCCCTGTCATAGGTGCAGGATAAAATTAGTTGGTATTCTAAATTCAGCTAGTAGTGGAAAATACAATATTAAATGACTGGCAACTAGGCTGGCAGTCTGTAAAAAGGTGAAAAACCTGAATGATTAATGACAGATGAACTGTCCTTTAACATACTGAGTTTATTTTCAAGGTAGACTTAAAGTTTGGAGAGAAATTGTAGAAACACACTTGTCATTTTCTACCTCTTCCCTGTGGAGAGAAACTTTTCAATCTGGCACTTTTACATACTCTCATGTAAAAATCTTTCAAAGTTGCAGTCCTGAGACATTCCTAACTTTTTGACATTGATAAAAGGAAGCACTTTGTTAATTATTTATCCATATGTCAGAAATATGCAGAAAAGTACAGAATTATCATTTCCCATAGAGAGTGTTTTATTCCAGTGATCAAAAAAAAGAAGATAAACAAGAGTTTTTCCATCTCCTGGCACTGCAGTTAGTATATAGACAAAGAGATCACCTACAATGACTTTGCAATAGTTTTCATACCTGTTAGGCATCAGTGACAGGATGCTGCTGCCTCCTTGTCCAGGGACAATGGGACAAGGCATTTTTCTTTCATAATGTTTTCCTCTTCTCTTTCTTCTCTTATAACATCAGATATTAACTGGATATTACAAATTCCAGCTTAATTTCATGATGAGTAATATTATTGAAAACTTAAGAGAAATGTGTTGAAAAGGACAAATGTGATTTTTCCAAGTGCTGGTATTCAGCCTCTGGTGCTCTGAGCATAAAACTGCCTTTGAGACTCTCCTCTCTCTCTGTCTGCCTTATTCTTATTCTTGCAAGCACACAATATGTTCTTCTGTGGCTAATCTACTTAAAGTGTTATCAAATTTATTCCACTTACTGTAGCTGTTTCTGCCTATTATTTGTAACATCAGAGATATATGACCAGTTTTCAATGTAAGGAAGTCATCTTTATTAATTTTAAATAAGTCTTTAGCAATCCCTTTTGGATTTTTCTCCCCTTCAAGCTTTAATGAAAAGGAAAAGAACAGAGAGACATTGACATCACCCTGCTCACAGAAAGTTTAAGCTACAGAGTTGGATGCAGATTAAGGTGGACTTTCCAGGTGGCTGAATGCATTCATCAGGACCCCAGGGACATTATCAGTCCCTGCAACATCTACCCCTGCCCCCTCTAGGGACAGAGCTGCATGTGCTACCCCAGCTCTGAGCCGCCACAGCCCAGTGAACAGCACACCTCTGAGATGAGATCAGCTGGCTGAGGGAGAGCTGTGAGGAGCTTTCTTGGGGCTGCTGCCCAGCCCCTCTCCTGCAGAGCAACATCTAGTCCATTCCTGAGCATCCTGGTGGAATTTTTGTGCCTGGCTTTGTCTCTTGCACGTTACACTGAATCACAAAATTATAGAATGGCTTTGTTGGAAGAAACATTAGGGAGCATTGGTTGCCCCCCCCTTTCCATAGGCAGGTACACCCTCCCCAAGACCAGGTTGTGCAAAGCCTGGGCCAGAGAATGCTCAGGCATGACCTCAACACTCTCTTCAACTCTGGCAGGAGGTTGTAGCCAGCCTCTTCTTCCAAGCCACCAGGAACAGGATGAGAGAATATAGTCTCAAGCTGTACCAAGAGAGATTTAGGCTGGATATTAGGAGGAATTTATTCACAGGAAGTGTGATTGGACATTGCAATGGACTGAACAAAGAAGTGGTGGAATCACTGGAATTACCATCTTTAGAGGAGCTTAAGAGCAGACTGGGAACTCAGAGCCATGATCTAGTTGACAAGGTGGTGCCTGAAGTTCTCAGAGGTCTTTTCCAACCTAATTAGTTCTGTGAATCTGTGAAAGCCTTTTCCATGACTTGGATAATCGGGTGTCCTGTTTCCCTCTGTAGAAGGCCCACATTTTCCCTGCCCTTTCTTTTACCACCAATGTACCTATAGAAGTTTCTTGTGTTGCCTTTGACATCCTTGGCCTGATTTAATTCTGTATGGTCCAGACAGAGAAGCCATTTCACCGCGTCTCTGATGTCAATAAGATCACAGCCCTGTAGGCACAAGCGACTCCTCGAATTCTTCTTGCTATGTGCATTTGCATAGAGGCATTTAAGCTGGGTCCCAGTGAAGATGACTTACTGGGTGGAGTGACTGGAATTCCTTGTTTCCTCTCTTCAGATATGTCCTGCTGACCTGCAATCCCTCTCCAGGCTCTGGTCATCATTTGCTGGCCCTGGCACCAAATTAGTAGGAGAGGGGTGCATCGAGCTTCTCCTCCTTCTCCTCCTCTGTCAACTGACCCTGGGACCATCAGGCTGAGCCAAACCCAAGGGTATCTGCCTGCCTCTGGCCTCGGCACTCTGCTCCAGACATGCATTTCTGTTTGGCTGCTCTTGGCAGCAGCACTCAAGGCTGCGTCCAGAAATGATGGCAAACAAATGGCAACAGGGATGCTCGATGTGTAGAATTCCCTTTGGCAGGCAATGTCCTCAGGCACTAGTTGTGAAACATCTATGTCTTTGTTCTTGATGGCAGGACCTCTGGCCCGAGGTTTTGAATATGATTAGGAGGCCTGGTTTTGGTTTTTTTTGTTTGTTTAATTATTTATTTATTTTTCCTACAGAAGCTGTATGAGGCTCTGAAATAGAAATACTTGGTGTTCACACTAATATAAATAATAGTATGCATCCCTGCACATAAATGCTATGCTGCAATTGGGTAATGGCTATTTTTTACTTATCTAGTGGTAATGAAAGGGCAATGTTTTTTTCACATGCTGATAAGGAGGAGCTGTCTAAATCCAGTGACAAAAATAAGTAGAATGGGATTTGCTGTTACTAGAGGCTACTTCTGAGTCACTGACTGTAGGTTTTTTCCTTATTTCTGCTTTTGCAATGTAATGGAGAACTACTGAAATGAGAGTGACACTGTTTCAAGGTCATTGTAAGAAGAGTAAACGTAATGCTAACTTTGAATGTATATTGCACACATTTGAAGAGGTAGGGATAACAAGCACTCAGAACAGTCTCAGCTGACAATTCACTTGACAGCACAAACCACAGGTTTGCTTTACTTCTGTGTAGTATTCTTATGGATTTTCTGATTTTGATTAGAGTAGCTAGACATGGTGGGTCACACCTTGAGCTGATATGAGTGCTTGAACTGGCTACTGTTTGAAGTAACCTTTAATGGCTGACACCACCTGGTGGTTTAAAAACTAATCTGTGCACTTTTAGCTTTCAATGAAAAGGGCATTGATTATTTATTTTAGGAGACTGAAGGAAGCCATGCTCAGCCTTGATTTTTGAAAAAATATCCAGCTCGGAAGACCAGTAATGAGCTAAACCTCCACTTAAGGTCAAATTTTAAAGCTTTCCAAAGCCTTTAATAACAGACCCATCATCATATGACATTTTTTCAGGGCTTTGTGTATAATTACCTTCAAACTGGATTCACATAATCTTCTGGAAAAAAAAAAAAAACTCAAAAATCATTATAGCTGTCTGTGTCAAAAGAACTGCAAAAGAGTAGTATCTCTGTGAATGAAAGGAAATATTCTGAAATACAATTCATCATGTACACCACAAAAATACCACCATTATTGTTATCAAAGATCAGTGAACATAAGTTTATCAAAGACTTTAATATCTCTTGCAAAGCTCAGAAAAGTTGCTTTTAAAACATTTTTGACAAAAGTTTTCTGGAGATAAAAATATATCTCTGTCTAAAACTCTCTGTTTTGCACCTGTTTTGAATTCTGATTTTACTTATTCATTTGCTTGTTTGTTGCAAGGGCTTTTTAGTTTGTTTCTAAATAAATCTTAAAAAGAAGGTGCATTAAAATTTTAAATTTATAGAATCAACCTAGAGCTACAGAACTCAGATCCTAACTCTAAGCTTGCTATGTCCCTATCATTTCTCAAAAAGCATTTTTAAATTTCAAATAATTATCTTAGTTGTAGAAACTTCTTTAGCTTACTGATGCTTGATAATATGTGGCAGTGAGGTTTTTTGGGAGCTTAAAAAAAACAAAAATCACCTTTTAATCTTAAGCTAATTAACACATATGAAACACCTCCTCCAGACAGAACTTTGATAAAGATTGAGGTCACCAAAACTTTCTAGTTTTCTGGTGATAAAACTGAAAAGTATCACATTCAGATTGGCTTTATTCCTCAGAATTACATGTTCACATTGAAATAGATGTTTTATATTTGTTTGTGCAGATGTATATTGCACACACCTGTTTGCTCAGGAGTGCATATATATATACACATATTCAATACACCTCTGTTAGTCATGACAAAACCATTTGTTTCTGAAATGGAGAAACAAGAGTGTAACTCACATCCACCTGCTCAGGTTATGTTTGGATTCTCATAATCACAGTTCTACAACAGCTTGAAATAATGAATGTCAAAAGGTCATTAAAAAACTACCAAGTCTAAGTTTAAATATTGTGGAAAACAAGTTGAATTTAATTGCTACACACATTTCATTGGAAACATTTCTTGCTAAATTTTACTTATTTTTAGAAATCAGAGATAAAACAGCAACTCGTAAACATAAAAATGCAATTAAAGTATCTGACAGAAGTATCAGATGTATGTAACTTATGATCAGTACAACTTGAGTGAATAGGAAAACATAACGGAATTTAAGTTAGTTTTGCACAGGAAATCAGTATGGTACACAGGATATTAAATAATATTATTTAGTATTTTTTTGTATTAGATACAGGAAACTAATTTAATGAAAAAGATCCAAAAGTGGGACTGGAGAGAGAGAGGAGAACACTTTCGTTTTTTTGAACTAATATCTAAGCCTTTCTACAACCAATTTTTCCAAATCGTGAATATTAGATTTTCTTCACTTGGCTATAACCATACATTTTTCAGTGATAAATAGGAAACGTAAACTCCATAAACGTCAGTGAAGAAAGCTCATTACCTCCATCAGACAAGTATTATATTCAATGAAATAAATCCGTCACTGGTAAAATTCAAATTTAATGACTTACATTAGAGATTAATTTTTTCTTGCAGTTTCAAAAACTGTTAAATCTGATGAAGTTTTAATAGAAAGCTCTTTGTTGAATTTATATTTCTGACAAAATATGTAATATGTTTTTTTGGTGGGTTGACCTTCAGTGGCTGCCACATGCCCACCAAGCCACTCCATTACTTCTCCCTCAGCAGGGCAGAGGAGGAGAAAATGAGATTAAAATGAACTCACAGGTCAAGATAAAGGCTGTTCATCACTTTTCATACTATGCATTTATGTAAAATTTATCTAGAGATGGATGAGATCTCTATTTGTGTTTAGTGCTTGTATTTTCAACCAGCACTTCAAGACTTGAAAGTTAAACTGTCACCACTTCCTCTGTCTTCTCATGAGAAAAATTTGCCATAAAATTTATCTGAGCTTGCAAATTTTTAGTCTTGTGATTTCTGGAGCTCACAATTGTTTTCTCTGCATTTTCTATGCTTTCCATGTTTAAATATGTGATTCATGCAAATTGTTCAGTCTAAGAGACTTCATATAAGACTCTGTAAGTCTTGGGTTAAGTTAATATCAAACCCTTTTGGCAAAGTAAGCAAGAGATTGTGGAGATATTGACAAAGATGGATAGATTTTGTGGAAGTAGGGGAAAAAAAAAAAGACAGGTTTTTTAGTTAATGTGACTTTTCTGCAGATCATGTAACATGTTAACACAAATAATGAAAATTAGGTACAGAGAAACTGTGCAAATATAGTGAAGACTCCCTAACCAGATATAATGAAATTAATATTTCCTCTATGGGTTGGCAGACACTATCTTTTGACCTTTACAGCACAGAAAAATTCTTATCTGTTCTTTAAAGTACTTTTTTGAAGAAGCAGATCATGTTTTGATGGTGAAAGGTCTGTGAACTGGATTTTTTTCCCCCTTTACTGAAAGAGAAGACAAAAGTATCAATTTTGCTTTTTTATGCATATTACACATTTTTTGAGCATAAGATGGTAGAAATGCAATAGATCTCAGAGCTCCCTTGGATATGTATTTTTAAGTTTACTTTGAGACAAAATCTAATTCACAGAATCAAATGTTTAAATTGCCGCTGTTGCATTCACCTGCTGTCAGCATTTATAAAGGTGCAGCTTTGGTTCTACATACTTTTTTATTCACATTGTATAACATTGTAAAAGTGAAAAAAACACATAAAAAGAAACAATAGAAAGAAAAAGTGAAGAAAATATTTCAATAAATTGTTATTTTATTCCTCTAATCTAGAGTCAAACGTTGGACCACACTTATGAGGCACTAGAATTTCTAATTAAATTACATGTTATCTATAAATGAAAAGGAGTCACCTGACATGATTTTTAAGGCGCTTGAAAAATGCTCTTACTAATATGATAGTTTTTACTCAACCATGACGTGGTCAGGCAATGGAATTGGATGATAGTTGTAGGTCCCTTACAACAGAAATATTCAATCTATATTATTTGCTTCAATTCAATTTGATTTGATTGAGTTCCCCACTGTATCTTACCCTGTTATTTATACTGATTCTGATTTTTCAAGGAACAGTATCATTTACAGTGTTGCCTTTTTTGCCATTTTGGTTTTCTTTAACTTCTGTGGAAAGCATCCCATTCTGCATTTAACGAAACAGAGATGTCTTCTTGCACACAGACCTCCTTTGTACTGACACAGCAGAATTGAAATCTTAGTTTACTTTTCTTTCAGCAGAGTTGTATATCAGAATGAGAATGCTAGAGACAGAAGCTAGTCTACATAAAGTACTATTCCAGAATCTTTTTCAGATAACTGTCACAAATTTCAGCCAGTGAGGTTTCCACTGATTCACTAAAAGACAATACTACAGCCTGTTAAAAGTCACCCCAAGAAATCAAGGTTTTTATGTGCTTTTTAGATTACCTTCCAAAATTATATGTGTGTACCTAAATCAAAAGACAATCTTCTCTAATGATAATCAGATGATTTTCTTTAGCTTCTTTATCAGAAGCCAAAATAGAGATATTAATTTTAACCACCAATTAATATGCTAACCATTTGTCAGGAAGACCTAACGACCTAATCACTGGACCATAATTCTTTAATTTATCACCTCATTCCCTGCAGCTGTTGGCTGCAGCCTGCCAGCAAGGCATGCTCAGGCTGCTGCCAAGGCAGCTCCGGGTGGCAGTGGAAGGCCCTGGGGGCAGGCGCCACAGAGTTCACAGGCAGAGGACACAGTCCTCCAGACATTCCTCTAGAATTTTTGAGATCTTTTACATGTGTGCAGTAGAAGACTTCTTATTACCTCATATTTACACAGTGATTTGCGATGTTAGGATTTGAGAGCATTTCATATTTCCAAGGAACCCGCTAAGTGGGACGCTTTGTATGACTGCATTTTGCAGACTTAGAGTCAAAACAAAACCCAAGTGTCCTCTGATGACAGATCTGAATCCAAATTACGGATTACATTTCCTAAGCTTCAATACCTCCTTCTGCTCTATTTTAGAGTTTATTCTGATGAGGTAATAACTATTTACGGTTCAAGTACAGAAAAGTTGTGTTCATGTTCATTTTACTGAAGTGACGTATGAAACCTAACTGGTTGTGAGCATTACTGGAATGACAAAACATACTCTACAATATTAATATTTATTGAATGTACATACCAGACCCTTCAGTAATGTCCAAATTATTAAACAAATAATTATTAAAAAAATAATTATTGAGAATATATATACCATCAAAGATGAAAAAACAAAATTTAGGGGTTTTTTTTCTATTGTTTTGCAGTTAAAAAATCAACAAATGAAAGAAATGTATGTCAAGATCTATTAAACACAAAGTTGAAGACAAAGTTTGACATAAGATACTAAATTCCAAATTGTTGGAAGTCTTACAGTATAAATTTCTCAGTTCTGATACATTTTTTTCCTAAGCATTCACAACTGTCTATTTTCAGAAACATGATACTAGGCTAGAGGGATTGTGATAGCTTCTCCTTACATTCTTCGGCAGAATAAGTCAGTCTTAAAGAGAAAATTTTAAACATATCCAAAATGCAACCTTCCCCACCATTAGTTCTGCAATTGATACAGTAAATGAAAGAATTGCTTAGTTTGAATCTACAGAAGAAGGTAAGTAAACGTGAGATTTTTTAATTAATTCACCCAGAGATTTAATCAGAGTATTGGATTCAAAAAATTATTCATCAAACACACAAACAGGAAGAAAAAAAAGAGAGAAAAACGTGTATTCTGTCCTTATCATTCCAACATTTTAAAATAGTATGAATGCTAAATTTCAGAGCTGTTGCTTTCTGGTGTACTTAATAGTCATATTTTACAAGTGAGAACATTGCAGAACAGACCCAACCTCTTTCCATTTAATAGTGGTGGTAAGTGGTGATGGAGTGTGTTTATGTTCTTCCCCTGTATATTCAACCTTGCATCTTTGACAAATGTGAGCATCCCAGAGGGCACACTGTTCTTGCAGACCTGCTGTGACTTTCCACATATCCTACAGCAGCAATACTCTAAATATTATGTAGGGCACTTGCCAAGATTCAGAACTGAATGATATAGAGAGGTTATGGCATAGGAGTTGAAGGGTATAGATTCTTGGGTACCTCTGAATGACAGCATTTACATGAACATCCTGTGGCACAGGTAGAACCTGTTTATTAAGTCCTGAATATTCCTGTAACGTAAACTGTAGTTTTGCTCTCCATTCCCAGCAAACAATTGTCTTATTTTTGATACGGCATTTTGGTTTTTTGCATTTTTTTTCAAATGCCCTTTAATATTTCCATGCCTTCTCTGACTCACATCTAGGTACTATTCATTTTTTGAATTAACAAACTACAGAGATTCAATTGCCAAAACGAAGGGCACATGAAGTAAAAAACCGTGGTTATACCTTCAATGTTCAAGTCATATTTAGACATAATTGCAGATCATATCATCTCTATATTGGATAAATCAATCTCTATATTAGATATCAAAAAATATTAAACAGAGCAAAATAACTTATCTCTTTCACTCTATCATTGGTGTAGTGAAAGACTACTGTGAGAAAACTTAAATGAAATCAGGAAATGCCACCTGAATTTACCACTGATGATGATGTTTTACAAATCAATCTCCACTATTCAACCGCATGTTTTAGCGAGTCTAAATTATTTTCTTAAATAATTCAGCTATCCTGCCAAAGTAATTTGCATTGTATTGAAATTTTACTCTTTTAGTGTATCTTTTAAGATTTATTCCATGGTTATTAAGACTACAAGTCTTATGTCATTGTTGTTATCTTTTGCTATACTATAAGCATATGATTTCATAAAGAGATAGAATTTTTAAATTTTTTTTCTTTTGGTTTTATGATTTGAAGGTTTGTGTTTCAAAAACCCTGCTAGTATTCCTTTATTCCTTTCCTCTAAATGTTTTGCTTTTCAGAATGCAAGCTATAATCTACACTTTCCCTCTTTAAAAATGCAAAACCATCATTTTAATTCCTGTAAACAAGATTGAATTTACACTTTGAAATGTAAACATCACAAGATCTTTCAACAAATGTTGGTTAAAACCAGCTGAATAGTGTATTTCTGAACACCATTTCCTTTCACTTGCCAAGTACTTAAAAGTAAACAGATGAAAATAATAGTTTGAAAATATTTGTTAATTATTTGGTTAACTTATTCCTGGAACAGTTAAACAGTTTAAATGTTTAACTACTGTTACTTTTCTCTTTTTCTGTGCTCTTTGATTCCAAACTGGCATGAAACATGGGATTTGTCTTGTCTAGTTCCAAAAGTCTTGAAGATTGTCTCAATCTAAGCTAGAGTGGTATAAGCTGTCGTTATTGAGAGAAGTAGACGATGTAGGCAGACAATTTGTCTAAGCTGTCCCAGATGCTCATCTTCAGTGAGATGAATCACTCCCTAAAGGTGCTTATTTCTCGCCATTGACTAAAAAGGAAGACTGGAAGACGAGTTCAGGTGACAACTTTTACTCGTCTGATGTTGACTGAGGCAGATCCTACACAAAGTGCCCCAAAGCATTCTGGTTTATGAGGCACTGGAGTATTACTGCTTAGAATACCAGATTTCCAACAAAAATAGTAAACATTTCCTGAGATGGACTAATACCCCCTGCATTCCATAAGCTTGATTTTTAGAATTGAAAACAACCAACCAAATAAAACCAAATCAAAAAACACAAATTACTTATTAATGGCTTGGTGCAGAAGTAGAATTTTGCCCAAGATATTGAATTCAGTATTCTTAAGCCATATTGTAGAGAAATAAGTTATGTAAATAGAAAAAATTTCAAATATTATAAGAATACTGCCATATATTTTAAGAATACTGTGGTATTTATTGATGATAGTCCCCTTTTGGGTCAAGGTTATGATAATAATGAATAGATCAAAACTGCCTTACTGATTTATTATTTGCCACCAACTCGCACCTAATCTTAGCTCTCAGTCACCTACAAATCACCTTTTTATATAAAGCTTTTAAAGTTCGCACCTTGTCTTTCTTCTAAAAGTGATGGGATATAATATACATCCATGGAAGTAAACATTAACAAAAAATTCATTATTTTTTGTCAGTGTTACAAGGTTTAAATATTTCTCCTCTAAGTTCCTATAATTGCAATAATATCCTCACTGACAATATCCAGTTCTGGCATGAGGCAATTTCAAGAAGTTTTACAAGGGTCTCTGGCAAAACACACACTTCAGAATATATACAGGAAATGATGAAGACTGACAGAACTCACAGAGCTCTTGCAAAGGGCTGGTGAACTTGAATTTCAAGCATTGTTAAAAAAAAAAAAAAATCAAAAGAAAACCAAGCAAAAAAATTTAAATACTACAGCAAAGGCTAAATGCAACAAAAAAACCCCAACCTCTTGACTGGTTGTTTTTATATTAATGGATTCATATTAGTCTATGTTTACATTACTGTAACTTTTCAGGTATCGACCACTACCTTCTATTAAGAATAAACTAAACCATGCACACTGGCTCATTTGACAGAATTATTTCATTATTCCAGATTCCAGGTCAAATCAGCTTTATCTGGAGGTCCAGTAACAGACTGATACGGCATTAGTAATTTTAGATATTAATGAAAGTAAAATCATGACCTTAAATTTATCTTAGCATGTAGAAGACTAGTTCAAATCAATGTTTGTTATTTGACTCATAACAATGTTAATTTTGTTCTCTTTGCAGAAATACTGAAGAATGAGCTAAGAAAAGTGAGTGCCCCCAGAGCAGAGGTGGGGATTTTGTTCTCCGGGGAAGTTTCCTGAAATGGGGAGCTGCTGCAGAGGCACAGTCAGGACCTGACAGGACAGCACCCACCCCACTCCCATTAGAGATGGCTCTGGGGAGCCAGGTGTGGCAGCTTTCTTGGAAGGAGGATGGGGAGGATGCCTCTCTCAAGGTGAGATGTTGCTTTGTCTGACTGCAGAGGCTCAAACTGGGCTCAAGGCAGAAGGGTGGGCACCTGAGGCAACTGTTAGAGGAAGTGGCTAGGCCACTATCCATCCTGTTTGAGAAGTTGTGGAGTCCAGAAGTTCTTACTGACTGCAATAGGGGAACTACTACCCCCATTTTTAAAAAGTGAAATAAGGAACACCTGAGGAAGGATACAGACCAGTCAGCCAGACCTCAGTGCTTGTCAAAATCATGGAAACTATGCTAAGGCTCATGGCAAACAAAGTGATTGGTGTCAGTCAGCAAGGCTTCACTAAGGGCAAATCATGCCTGACAAATTTGGTGATCATCTATGACAAGGTGACAGTAATACTGAATGAGGCAAGAAGGATTGACACCATCTACCCGGATTCATGCAGAGCATTTGACACTGTCCCACACGATATCCTTGCCTCTAACCTGGACAGATGTGGATCTGATAGATGAACCGCTCAGTAGGAAAAGAATTGCCTGGAAGGTTGCACTTAAAGAGTAGGGTGAATGTCTCAGTGTCCAAATGGAGATGAGTGACAAGTGGCATTCCTTAGGGATTGGCCCTGGGACCGATGCTGTTTGACATTGACATGGACAGTGGGACTGACTGCATCCCCAGTGCACTCACTGAGCCAAGCTGTGTGGAGCTGTTGACATGATGGAAGGAAGAAATGGCATCCAGAGAGACCAAGATAGGAATGAGAGTTGGGACCATGTGAACCCTCTTGAAGTAATTAGAATTTTCCATGCCTTTTCAACTCTAGGTAATACTCTTGTGTCATTTTTATGTTGGTGTTTCTGTTCTCCGATCTGATAGGACTGAAATTAATAACCTATGATATGTTTTGTTTTTATCAACTCATCACCTTTCTCTGAAAAGAAAATAAGCCAAAATTACCTAAATTAAGGTATTATGAGCTGAAGGCCTTACATGAACTTCCAAAATGTTTAATAGTCACCAATTATTATCAAGGTTATTGATTTTATTGCTAGTAAAAAGGCATAGCACTTTGATATAATGATGGGAAACTTGATGTATGCAGTATTAGAAGTTTAAAAATGATGTTCTTGTATGTGAACTGTACTCTTATT
This sequence comes from Zonotrichia leucophrys gambelii, assembly GCF_028769735.1. NCBI lineage: Eukaryota > Metazoa > Chordata > Aves > Passeriformes > Passerellidae > Zonotrichia > Zonotrichia leucophrys. The sequence continues at coordinate 37,145,723 of NC_088175.1, read as the reverse complement.
GCATACTTCAATTAATGAAGGGTAGTAATAACACTCAGAATGGCTCATTTGTTAAGAAGCTTCTAAATAAGTTATAAACTCTGATGACCATTCAGTGTAATGTCTCATTAAAGCATATTGTTACTTTGATATAGTTAATTATCAAAAATTAAATTTGTAATCCAAGTCCCTGGAGATATTCCTATTTTTTTAGGTGCAGAAGGATAGAGATTGCTATTATATTTTCCTCAGAACCTTGCAAACAGCCGTTCATCAGGGCTAACCTTTAAACTATACCATGAAATAGATTGAACCCATTGTCTTTTCAAAAGCAATATGAGCAGGTAATATTCTCTGTTATGTAACTGTAAAACCAAAACCAGGTCAGGATCTGCTCAACTGCTTTAATAATTACATTTGAAGCACTTGTTTAAGTTTAAAAATATATATCAGTACAACATACTAAGTCAAGTTTTACAAGTTCTGTTTTTACCCAAAGCAATAAGGTGACTCATCTGCAGTCCTGCTGATGAAAAATGTGAACGTTCATCATAACCCGCAAAGATTATAAAATACAGTCCAGAAGATCACCTTTTAAGCACTATTTTTCTGTTTCTATCCTCTGCAGTGAAATAACTTGAGCATTATTGAACACAATTCTGACGTCTCACTTTCGGTGTCCCAGGGGAAAAAACATTCTGCAACAGAACCAAATAGATTTATTTTAGGCCTGTCATACTATATTTGGGGTGTGGCCTGTCAAGTAGGTGAAACCAACATCCTGATAAATGTTTATCTGCAGTCATCAGGTAGAATATATCTCATGTTTGCACAGGAAGATTGCTGGCTTTAAACATTGAGCACAGGGAGATAACAGCACACATATACATGCATACGTGTACATAATATCCCACACATCTGTGTATGATGCCACACAACATATACTTAAGGCACTCTGTGATGGTGCAGGTTCTTATGCACACTTGTAGAGTCTTTAAAAGTCTATTTGCACAGTGCTGAGGTGAATATATTCCAACATTATTGCAGAATTGTAATGAAAGTCAGTGAACCAGCAAATGCTCTGCTTAAGATCCACCTCTACCTTCCTGTACAGCTGCACTCAGGAGAGATCCTTTCCATTGTGGTGGAAAGTGGACAAAATTTCACTTCCTCTGCATGAAGCTGCCCAAGGAGTCTTTATCTAGTTTCCATCAGGAAGCACAATGTCTGTATGTGCAGCCTTGAAAAGCACAAATGTAGATGCTTGATATTTAAAACTGAGTCACAGGAGAAGGAAGAGGTGATCGTGCTTCACCACTGTGTTTTTAGGGATTCTAACAATTGGTCTAGGCTGTCACCCCAGCTCTTTTACTGTATATATGTCAAACCTCACTGATTAACAAGTTGGTAAAATCCTAACATTTTGGGCTTGAGTTTCTCCATTCAAGGGAACTTAACCCCGAAAAGGGGCCACCTGAACCCTCTCTTTCTAGTCACAGTGGAACACCTTCAAGAGCACAATCTGAAGCTTGTTTCAATACATACATTTCAGTCCTTCTCTTGAATAAGCCCAACTAATCAGATTTGGCTTTTTTTTCCCCCAAGAATGAAACTCTGAATAAGCATGAGCGAAGTACAAAATCAGAATAAGGTGTCCCAGATAACTGTATAAAGAGACATTTCTGTGGTGTATTATCCAGGAATAACAACAGAGGAAAAAAGTCTGAATAAAACTACTAGCTATAGAACTGAAATTTCTCTAAGTTTTTAAAGATACCTATGATGCTGAGCCCCATTCTAATTGCACAAACTTTAAACATTCCTGCATTCAGTCAGTCAGCTGTGAGGTAAGGGACTCTTGCTATCCTAAGCTGATAGACAAAGAAATTGAAACTTACATAGCCCTGTCAAAGAGGCTAAGATCTTGAGTTTGGCTTTTTACCGTCTTCTAAATTTTCCTGATAAAGGAAAAAATCATTGGTGAAATGTTAGACATTCTGAAGAGTGACTGGCAAAGCAATTTTCCTAATGTTTAATTTTCCCTTGCTGTGAGGGGAATGGGTCAGTCTCAGTTATACTGATGCTGGTATCCCTACATCTTCCAAAACAGATCTTTTTTTTTTCTTTCAGAGCCTGACTGCTCCTTGTAAAACTGACTCTTTTCCACTTACTAGTGAAACTCTATCAAATTCCCTCAGAAGTTTATATGTATATTGTTGAAGAGCAACAATCTTCAGAATGACAGAAATCACATTGTTTCAATATGTGGGAAAAGGGGACAATCCTCTCATAGCCCTTGTCATTTCTGATAGATGATAGCACAAAGTATAACATGCTGAAAGAGAGGATTGCACTATTGGCCTTTGTATCTCCTGCTGTCATCCCAAATTCCTCTGAGACCATCACAGACATGATGTTTTGTATGGCTGACAATACAGGAGCAGAAATATTCTGGATAATGGCAGCCAGATATGGAGACTTTAATTTTGCTACTTTAATAATTTGAGATAAAGTTCATAGCGATTAAAATACATTATTACTTGTAGACTACTCTTTCATAATGAAATTGGTGTCTATCCATTTCTTAATAGAAAAATATTAATCTCGTTTGAAAAAAAGTCATTACAATTGGCTTTAAATAGCCCTTTTCAAAGCTGGAGTCACGATGTTAGAAAGACATGACAAAAATATTTGTTCCTGAAAGCAGGAAGAATTAAGGTATTTGAACATGTTCTTAGGATGCCTGGTATTGGTAATGCACCTTTACCAGAATGAAAGGAAGAATAAAAAGAATATGAAGATCCACCATGCCATCTCAAACTGTGCTTTTCATAGACACAGATTCAATTCTCCTCTTTTGAAGCATAATCAATTTCTTGTTAATAGCTTGCAAATACACTAAATACAGCTGCTAATGTGTTATTCTGTAGTCATTTGTTGCACCTGATTAAGGAGAGAAACGTAAAAGGTTAATTTTCTAATTGCATACTCCCCCTAGGTAAATTATGCATGTTATCACACCCATTGACGCTCTATAATGGGTACTTTTTATTGCAGAGTGATTTTCTGTGAAACTGTACATCTTCATATGATTTATTTTTAGTAAGCAAGATGGAAAGAAAGAAAAAAAAATATCCATCCTATCAAAATTTCTTAACTCTGTCTGGAGAGCTTGCTGACAGGATATTAAAGCATTCCAAAAATATCTCTTCTCCCTTTCTTCGCACAGCTCATTTTTAATTTCCATAAAACTGTAATAAATTGAAGAGGAAGAATGAGACTGAGCTAAAAGACACACTAATGCTGGATGCCTCTCCGTAAAATTTTGAAAAGCAGCAACATCTGAAATGCATATTAAACAAGAATTTCCTCTGGATACAAAAGCATGTTCTCCATGACACAGCTGCCTGAACTCACCAACTAAAAAATCTAATTGCCAGCCAGGTGCTGACCACATCTAATCTGAAAGCTGTCTTTCACACTCCTTGTGCTTTCTAAGGCCGGGTCAGTGCATTAAGATCGGTTGTCCCCAAAAGATGAAAAAATATTGTTTTGTTAGGTTATTGATAAAACTGTCAATTACAATCTCAAAAGGTGGAACAGAAAAGCAGTATGGACAGAGGTGATCACTAATCAATTAGGATGTCAGTGTTTTTCAGTCTAAAAGCAGGTGGTTTATATTTGATAAATTTGTAATTTATTAAAGATAATAAATTAAACTGGAGAAAACAAACCTAAAAAGTGAGATAAGATGAGATAAAAAATTATGAGGATGTTTCTCTTTGTGCTTTCCCCAATCTCAAAATTAAAGTTGTTCAAACTAGAAGTATGATAAAAGAGTAGAGCAAGGGAGTGTTATGCTTTAACATAATTTGAGTAAAATTCAATCATAATAATATATATATATATATATATATGTATGTATGTATCTGAGTCTATACTTATATTTCTGTTAAAAAATAGTTTCCAATCAAAAATAGTTTCAATAAAAATTAAAATTTTATGATCCAAATCTATGTTGTTCTAAAAACTAGCTAAACAAAGTCCAGAGGACTGAAAGTAATATAAAATTTTGAAGTGGCAGATTAGACAGAGGAAAAAAGCTGGAAAAGAACTCTGAGTTAGTGCAGACTGTAGCCTTTTTTCATTCCCACTGATAATCCATTTTTCATGCAGCACTGGCATGGTAGAAGCTCTGTTTTCCTTCCCAGCCTCCAATATAAAGAGGGTTTATGGTCCTTTGCTACTACGTAACTTCTGTATCTCTTCAAACTTCAGGCTCTTCAGCTATAAGCTGTATCTGGTGTAGGCTATTTACTGTATCTAGTCTTATGGAACTAAAGCAGGATAAACAAAGTGTTTAGTGCGTCTGAAATGTAGCTGCTACTAATGGATACAGTGAGCTCTACTGAAATTTAGTTGAGTTACACGTGTAAAATATTTGGCCCTTCCATACTTTTAACATCAGGCTAAATCTCTGCTCTTTCTCTCCTTTCCCTTCTCCTCTTCAAAAGGAATTCTGAAGAGTAAGCTCTGAAGTTTCATTTACTTTGTTTCTGCCATGTCAATTTACCCTAACTTTAATACAGAAACAAAACTATTTCTTTCCAACTTTTGATGTTTTATCCTATGACAATCAGCCAGTATCCTTCTCTCTGCCTTCTGGTGCATAATTCTCAGATTAGTCAAACAGTGGAAAAAAGGTGGTGATTCCAAGCTGGCAATGCCTGATGAAGGTAAAAGGACAGAAGGACACATCTCCTTAAGCCACAGTATATCAGCAGCTCAGGTAAGAAAGAAACAAAAGGGATTTTTCTTTGTTTTTCGTTAAATTAGGGTGATTTTGCAAGTATCAAAGCCTAAAAAGGGCTTAAAAATAACAACTCTTAGAAACATTTTTAAAGGGTTATTGAATGTTTTTACTCTATGACACTAATCAATTGTCTAATTAATCCCAGTTGGGATGAGCAGTTTTTTATAAATTTGGTTCTGTTCCAGTCTTTCATTATACGAGACTTCTCCTGTGAGTCCAACACATTTTGGATCAAGCTAACACAGAAGCAAGCAGAGGTCATCTCCTTTTAGGTCTTGCCTTGATATTCACTATACTGTTGTTAAAATGAGCCAACAGTATTTTATACATATATATGTGTGTGTGTATGTATATGTGTATATACATATGTATATGCACACACACATGTATGTAAGACAGTTTCTGGAATGGGAACTGCATCAAAAGCTACGTGAATTTATAGAATTATTAACTGAGTTGGTGAGACTGAAGTTTCAGGGAAAGTTTGTTTTTTAACATTCAAGTTTATTTGTTGTATTTTGGCTAGGTTGCATGAGTTTAATGCCAAAATTGGCTGATAACAGGTAAGCCAAATAAAGTGCATTCAAAGAAAACACTTTATGGATGGTGATAGTCCCTGTGATTATGGGTTTATGGTTCCTCTGTTGTTTCAAGAATGAAATTCTTGTATTTTTGAAGAATAAAATGGCCAAAAAATAAACATAAATACCTACATTTGTCCTAAACAGTGTCAAAGAGAGCACTATTCAATTACTGAATGTCTAGCTCATTCTTTATAAATCAAACTGTTTTCCTCCCCTGCCATGAAATTTCTTTGTGTTTCACATTTTAGATCTTCAAGGAAGGCAGATACCACCATAATTTACTGCCCTTGTGCACACTTACCCACCAACTACTTTGATCCCTGGAGTAAGCGCATTCATTCTAATGGAATTAGACAAAGCATGAATTTGGCCTGCGTTATTTATTCATGCAGTAAATGCTGTGGCTGTTCACCCATCAAATCAAAGCCAGGGTTCACATACCCTCCGTTCCCAGTGCAAAGATTGCTGAGCAGCTGGTGCAAGAGGGGTGAGTGGAGGCCAAGAACCTCTGATATGGCACAGTTTATATGCAGTCTCCTGTGACTTGTATAGATTAGGTGGAATATCCTAGAAAGCAATAATCAGCTACTGAAAATGCCAAAAGAATGGGTATCATTACAGAGGAGATCCTTACATCTTTAAATCTCTAGACATTATTTTTAAACAAATAAAATTAATCTCATATAATGCAAATGAGGATTGCATGTATATATAACAAGGAGGGCCTTTTTTCCCCTTTATGTTGTGGAATGCTAAATTGCTAAAATTGCAGTTATGATAATATAATAAGAATTTCTCATTTTCTGTCTTGTTTCAAAGCTCTCAATTTTCTGCTTTCTTCTGCTGACTAATTTTAAAAATCCACATGAAAAATCCATTCAGCTCCCCTGTAGTTTTTTTTCTATGCAAAAATTTCAAGAAATGAAGTCTCTAATGCACTTTGTTTCAGCAGCATGAGGAAGAATGTCACTATAACTTTATATGCCACCTGCTGAAGCTATTGACATCATGCTTTTAAAACTTTAATTAAAACCTGTTCTTGATGTTTGCAGTACACATACCAAGGCTGTCTGGTTCATGGAGGTTTAAGCATTGATAGTGAATCTTAAGAGCTAAAGGCTAGTTGCACTGTTCTATTAGATTCCACAATATAAGATTTATTGCTTGTATTTACTGTTTAAGGTGTTTTGAAAAACTTAATGTCTGTAACGCCATATTTTAAATGGCATTTAATTCTAATAAAGCCCATTTTATGCTGGTAGCAAACCATACCTTATAATTTGTTATTTTAGGCTAATCTACAATGATGCAAGAAAATAAAATAATAAGATGAGAGATAGAAGTCTTTTAATTTAGCTAAAACTGTGGGTCACAGCAAACTAAAATTCCAATGCCTTCTCTGAACTTAAGGTACAAGCATGTTTTCCATACCTAAAAATTTGTTGGGTTTTTAAATAAGATTATATGATTATTTGTGCTAGCTTTAATTGATACTGTCATCACTCAAAAGAGTCTGAAATCAGCCTCATTCTAATGCTAATTTCATGTCTCATGAGTTTTAAATTGGATGAGGATTTCAAATTTTGTCATCAAAATTTAAATCTTCTCAAAGGATTATATTCAGCAAATATATATTAATGATGCATCACTTTATCAAAACTGGCTTGAAACTTACTGCTCATCAGTCTTGCACTTAAAACTCCAACCTATGTTCTCTGGGCCATCAACCACCATAATCATCCTGATGCTGTTAGAGTATAAGTGCAATCTGTTGGACGGTTTTAGAGTTTAAATTATTTGATTTTTCTTTCTCATTAAGGGATTTTTGTACATGAGTTGAACTGATGAACAGGAATTTTGGTTCCTTTGCGTTAATTCTTTTAGGGGCTAAGCAGTGTTACATTTCCTTGATAACTTTGATCATATTATCATATGCCTGTAAAAGCTCTGACATGGTTTGCTGCAACTTGAAAAGACAAAAAACAAGGATAATTTTACATAATCCTTTTAAGACTAGGAATAAAATAAAGAAAGAAAAAAGAAAAGAAAAGAAAAAAGAAAAGAAAAGAAAAAAGAAAAGAAAAGAAAAGAAAAGAAAAGAAAAGAAAAGAAAAGAAAAGAAAAGAAAAGAAAAGAAAAGAAAAGAAAAGAAAAGAAAAGAAAAGAAAAGAAAAGAAAAGAAAAGAAAAGAAAGAAAGGAAAGGAAAGGAAAGGAAAAGGAAAGGAAAGGAAAGGAAAGGAAAGGAAAGGAAAGGAAAGGAAAGGAAAGGAAAGGATTGGATTACTGTTTTCCCTTGCAGGCTTGATCAGAGTAGGTGATAGAAATAGCAACTTTCAGGAGCAAAAAAGATTTACATCAGAATTGAACAAAAATTCTCAGACATGTCCAGGATAGCAAGGAAATTTAAGTTACAGGTAGTTATATATGTGTTTCCTTTACTAAATAATCTTTGTAGTAACATACCACAGTGTGTTATGCTTCTCAGCTGCCATATGTGCCTGGGGGAAGAAATTTAAACTATATCAGAACTTAATGGAAAATATGTTTAAATACTTGTAATATTGTAGGAAGAGCAACTCTTGGATGGGCTTGTTTTTATTTTTTTTTTTTAAGTGAGTCATAGGCAGCTTTTATTCAAGAAATGTTTTGGATAAGCCACGGAAAATGTTGATGAAGTCTATTCAAGACCAAAGTGACTCAAATGGCTAAATCGAACATAGTGATCCCTTAAAACCTCTGCTGGTGAACGTTCACTGGATGATGAGTCCTCTATGTATTTGCTTTGTGGTTTTTGCCAGCTACCAGAAAGCTTTGTATCTTTCATTAATGCATGGTTATCCAAATTTGTTTGGGTTATGGAACTTAGAGGGGCAATGAGGAATACATTTCTCTTTAATTCCAAAAAGAAAACGTTGCTCTTTGGGATTATGTGATGATGGTCAAGTAGTTAGTGAAATTTCAACAGTGTTCAGTAGTCCTTTGAAGAGTTTTGTTTCAGTGTGTGTGAAGAAAGTTGGTTGTTTATCCCATTTGCATGTTTGGAAACAAAAATTAGTATCAGTTTTACTGTTTGGTTAGTCTTTGATCTAGTTCAGATTTACCCCCATTTCATTCTGGAAAGGAGATTTGCTGAGTCAGAAGTTTCTTGAAGATATATGTCACTCCAGTTCATACTATTTTGAAAAATAGGTAGGAGAATACACTCATTTAATAATAATCTAATTATGCATTTGTCTTGATTTTGAAAATGCAAGAACAAAAATGCATTTTAAATGAAGTTAATAAACTTTTAAGATCCTTGAAAAGCTTCAATGTTTATTTCCTCTTATTCTTCAGACTCATTTGACTCTGAAGCACTCCACTTACTTTCAGTCTTCTTTTAAATAAAATGCTTTCTAAATATAGAACTGCTGGCAGGAATCTCAGGGTAAAATGTCCAGTATGTCTTTAAATATCATGGAGATATTCTTTGTTTAGCCCTGCCAAGTGGCTGATTGCTGGCAGCTGAAACAAGGGACAGATGGCCATCCAGCACTATCTGCGCCCTATTGAGATGAATAAGTGACAATCTGCAAAACACTCAGAACTAATGTAAACTGGTTTAACCTCAGGAAACCTAGGAGTCTCTTAGGTTTCTTTGGAGATGTGTAGGCAGATTTTGTGCTTTTTGATGCAGTGTTCTTTGACAAAGGTCTCAGAGTTCATCACACAAACGCAACCCATTATGGCCCAAGCACAAAGACAGCAAGCTGCTGTGAAAAACCTGCAAGGTCAGTGCCATGCAAGTGATGCTGAGCATCATGCAGAGTTTGAGAATGCACCCATGCAAGGGCATCCACCAAACACCTTGTTTTAAGATGCCACAGTACTGCTACTTTCTCAGGCCATATCTGGAGCCAAATCCTGGAAGTTATCAGGCTGTTGTCCTAGGCCTTTTATCAGAAGAGATGGAGAACCAAAGGATAACTGAAAGAAAAATCTGTAATAATAATGAGTTTATGTGTATCAAATTTGAACTCAGAATTATTTAACGAAATGTTTTTAACAATGGATGGGCAGAGTTCCAAGCACCAATAAAGGCTGTGTCAAAAACAGATTAATAGGAGACCTGAGGACAAGGATTTGGAGTTTTGGTGGAGAAGAAGCTTAACATGACCTGGCAATCTGTGTTTGCAATCCAAAAAGCCAACCGTACCCTGAGCTGCATCAAAAAAAGCATGACCAGCAGGTTGAGGAATGAGATTCTCCTTGCCAGCTCCATGCTTGTGAGACCTGGAGTTTGCTATGATAGAGTGTACATCCATGTCAGTAGTTTTATTACTCTTAAGTCCCGTACCAGTCTGTATTCCCAAAAATGAGGCTTCTTTGCTGGTAAAGTAGGAGTATTAAATCCAGATTGACACTATCTAAGCAATCCATACTTCAAGTATTTATCATGGACTCCAATCCTTTATGTGCTTCCAGTTGAATAAAATATTGATTTACCCTCACTGGCTTTGCTAGTAGTTTGAGTTTTAAGCGAAGTCACTTTCTTTCCTTTACCTGGTTCTTTGATACCCAAGGAATTACCACATTCAATGCCACACCAGGAATATCATCCTCAGGTTCTCCCAAGGTCTGGCCCATTAGTCAGTAGATCTGAGCCTTCCATTGCATTTCTTTTGGGATGTGTAGCTATGCAGAGTTCTCACAAGTTATTTGAGAATATCACTTGCATTACAAATTTTATCTTAACAATGGAAGAGGACATTCTGGCATACATAGATTGTAAAAACTCATAAATCAGTTTAATATGTCCAATGGTATATTTTACTGGTTGTAAGAATGGCCACAAAGTTCTTATTCCCATCACTGCAACAATTGGTATTTGCTTAGTGGGCTCTTACAACTAGTTATTACTGGCTCTGCTATCCTTATAAAAATAAAATCTATTGTTTCATTTCCCAGCTTTATTGGAATTAGAGGATTGACTGGGGATGCCATTATATTTTCCCCTGGTCTTCCTCAGTCATTGTCAGAATCCTCCAGCACTATAACATTAATTTCCTCTGATTGATCCTTCACTTCCCTGTTGGAGCATTAATTTTTCCAATGTCCTCGCTGCTTACAAAGAGCACATTGATTCAGGTCAAAAGGAGATGCCTTTCAAACCCTATAACCTCTGTATATCCTTTCAACTTATCTAGTACTATTCTTTTGTCTTCTGCACTGTAAAGACATTCAATATAACCTGCATTTCCGCTCAACCAGGTCTATGAGGCAGCATGATAGTTTCCAAAAGCTGATAATTTCCTCCAGGATTCTCCTGATGTGAGCCAACACATAATTTCCAATTTAACAAGTCTGAAGTAGTAAATTTAACATGTGCAAAAAGTGGTCAACCCTCTGACCTCACTGCCTAACTTAAAAGGCACCTGTATTTTTTCTGTGTATATATGTATAAAAAATATATATATGTATATATATGTATATACCCTATATCACTTGCACTCAGCTCCAAATTCATCAGCAAAGGTTCATGTTCCCTCAGGACGGAGCATCTACGTGGGAAAAAGGGCTTCCACCACTTTGTACCACATATTCACTCTCTGCTCTGATGCATCAACAAAGGTACCTTCTCCTCTGATATTGAGCATCTACCAGCTAGAAACAAATTTCTTTTACCACTTTTCTTTGTGCACACCATTAATTATTTCTCACAGAAAGAACGAAATACACTTGCCAGTCAAGGAATTCACAGCTATTTTGTCCTTGCTCATGTCTCCAGAGCATTGCACCTTTGAGTCACTTACCACCCGGACACCGGAGAGAAGGAGGTGGAGCTCCTGATAAACTGCTTGGTGTGCACTGGGATCCTTCCTGATCCTATTCTCCACTGCTTGGGACAGTAGGATGATCCGTTCAAGGCTTTATAGCTGTACAATCTGGGTCACCAAAACTGTTGACCTTAAAGCAGGGCTCTTTCACATGGTGTGTGAGCCTGTCAGCACCCTGAGTCCCTGGTGATCTTGGTTCAGCACATTATAATATAATTTACTTACATAAATTACTCTCAGGAGTATATTTTTAAGCATTATAATATTCTACGGTAATCCAAGGTGGTATTTTCATCCTATCAGCCACCACCAAATTATTATCCAATCTTATAATTTATTATAGTTTTTGTTTGAATATTTCTGAGGAATTAATTGTCAACAAATTAAAAATTATTTTTTTTCTCCTGGGAACTCTTCACAGCTCCATTGCTCTGGCACCATATTATCATGACTTCAAGACCTACTCATAATTACTGTGAGGCTTTTTAAGTTTTTCTGACATCAATGCCACAGGCAAACCTCACCTTTAGCCATACCACTGATCAATTTATCTATTTATGCATTGGTTATCAATAAGGCATTAGTACAGAAGAGTCTACCTATTACATGTGGGTTGCACCGTGAAAAGTTATTAGCATTGGGAATTTCAATGAGTATAATTGAACATTTTATAAATATGACCAAGTACAAGCCCAATTCATCATCATTGCAGAAGAACACTTGGAATTATAATCACTTAAAAGTTTTCTGAATATATTTCGTTCTTGAACAAACTTGATCACCTGCTGCTGACCAACTTTAGCACAAATAAAGCCACAGGACAACACACCTGAATGTGAGATAAAACATTTTTATTATAAGGGCAGTTGAGCTCTGGAAAAGGTCCAGAGAGGTTGTGGAATCCAAATCCCTGGACATATTCAACAGTTGACTGGCAGTCTTTGGCAGCATGCTGTAACTGACCCTGCTTTAGCAGGGATCTGGAAAAGAAGAATTCAAGGCGTCTCTTCCAACCTCAATCATTCTGTGTTTAATAACAGATAATGGTCTTTTTATTGTTAGTTACATAAGCAAAAAGCTATTTGACAAAAGAAATCATAGTGACTGTGAACTTTGACTACCAGGCTTACTCCATCAAACTCCTTGTTCACATGAAGGGCAAAACCAAACCAATAGAAAATATATTGCCCAGGATCCCTTCATTGTTTTGTGGACACCTGAAATACATTAATAAGTAAAAACATTTCAGAAAGGATTCATGTTCCCTGAGCACTAAAAGCTAAGGATCTTACGTAATTTAGGTCATTGAGATTATCTAAAATCAGTGGGAAATTGCTTTTAAAGCAAAATGAATGTCAATATAGATGGAATCAGAAATAAAGATAAATAAGTCTCCAAATGTACAAATCTCTGCTTTCAGTGTAAAGAGAAAAGACCAGCATAAAATATATCATCTTGAAATATTAATGCTTTTAGAGGACAGATGGTATTTCTAAATTTTCTCCCTACTGACCCCCTCCCAAACCCCTGGATGTTGCTGTGGCTTTTTTGCCATTTGGTTTGTATTTGTAGAGCTTTTTAACTCTTAAAAAAATCAGAACAGTCTTCTTCATATTCAGAGTCTGTATAAATATAAAATTTTTATAAAATCCCCATTAGTGTGTTTTCTCTTTAAGACTTCTATTTGTCTTAAAGAGTTTCTCAATATGATTATATAGTCTACTATTTTTAATGTGCAGAATGCCTGGGAGTTTATTCAGCCTGAAGTCCTTGAATGCACAAAAAGCAGAGACAATATTTTTATAATTCTTCTGTCCTGAAAAACCACCTACAGAGTTACTGGGAGAGTGAGCGTGTTAGTGTTTAGTAGTAAGAACAGGACTGCTAATGCTGCCCAAAAAATGTTTTAGGTAGACAAGTAGATACAGGTAGAAAAAGTATTTTAATAAATAATTTTGATAAAGCAAGAATTCCCAAAATATTTCATGCCTTCTGTTTTGAGTTTGTCCAAGCATTAGCATGACAAACTAAAAGAAAATTGTAAAAGCTTTAAGTTGTTCAAGTGTGTCAAGTTAAATGGTTAGATTTGGACTAGTGTTTAAGTTAAACATTGTTTTAGAACTTTAAAATTTAATTGACGTTTTCTAATTGGAAAATGTTTGAATTGTAAGTAAAACTTCAATTAGTTGTTTTTTTAAATTATTATGGGTGCAAACATATATTTTAGACTTTAGGTAACTAATGATGGTTTAAATAGTAATTTACCTGAAACAGAGTGTTTATGCAATCTCACCATCAACAACTTTACCATAATTGTCAGCAAGCCTGAAGTACATATTATTTACATAGCTTTATCATTCTGGATCTTTAAGGGTCCTTTGGCAAATGCTTTGATGAGTTAATGCTCTGATGATTTGCAAGGAAATGACTCATGTTAAGTTTTAATTTCACTTATAACAACAGTGTAAGAGATTACATTGGTATTGCTTCCAAACAATGGATAAATGCAGCGCCTAGCATTGTGTGCGAGCTAATTCAGAGTAATTAACAGGTGTGAATTGTTGTTTGCTGGGATAAGCCTCCCACTGTGCAGCACTTTTGCTGGCTGCAGGCTGCTTTCCTGCTGTATTAGTGCTTCTAAACGAGGTAATCTCACTTTAATGTAAGATTTTACATATGTTAGTTCTTTGTACATTTGTCTCTTTTTAAAGTAGGTGAGGCAATAACAGTGAATCTTTTCAAAAAGCCTGTATTTCTGCAAGCTTCTGTTTACTTTGCACATCTCCAACCTGTTTTGTCTCTTTTCAGCAGGCTCTCATTCAATTAAAAGTTACTATTGTAGTAATTTGTAGGAATATCAGTATGTCTCCTTAACTGCAAGACCCAAGCCTGTTCTGTGGTTTATAATATCAAAATCTGCTGCAGCGGGTTCTTAAACATTAAATAAGAACGGTTACTGTTATATAAGGAAATTACAGAGATTTCATACAAGCTTACATGTTATGAACAAAAATTCAGTTAATGTTTTTTTTGTGGGAGGGAGTTGCAGGGACGCCGTTGGGTCGGTCTCTGCCAGGATACTTAGTGCTTTGTTATTGTAATACCGGGTCGTTGAGGCTTATCTCTTCTTTTGTATTAGTAAAAAGCCTGGCTGGGTGCGGTGGACCCTTCCCCCGAGGCTGTGCTCTCTTACAACATAGGGAAGACACCTGAGAGGGTGGGGGGGGTTATGCAAAGTGACTCCAAAGTCCAGAATGCTTTGTGGGACCCCGACTCGAGATGCAACGAGAAAACCCCAAAAACAACGAGCCAAATAAGAGTTGAGAGATTAAAGTGATGTCTGGACGTGAAGAGCCGAGTGCTGAGCCTGCAGAGATGCTGAACACCTTCGGAGCCCCTCTCTCCCTGAGCAGAGAGTCGTCCGGACGCCAGGACCAGGGTAACCGGCGAGGCTCAGAAGCAACATCTGAGGGGGACCTCACGCCCTAAAGCTCCCACGAGGACTGGATCCCCGGCTCTGCCCCTAGTGGACGGAGCTGCGCATATTCTCCTCCTCTGAGTCACCCTGGGAGAGGCGACGGGGACTGCAGCCCTGCCGAGCCGCCCAATCCTGAGCTGATCACTTTTAATAAAGGCATTATAAAGGAGAAGTCGTCTCCTGGCCCTGTTCATTTCATTACAGACTTCTGTATCTATGAACTCTCAAATAGAATTTTTAATTTGGCTTTGAAATTCTCATATGTTTTTACAAATTCCAATTGTATTCATCAGTAAAGACATAAAGGAAGTCCTCAGTTGTAAAAGTAAAAAGTTTGATGTTTTAGAAGCTCAAAAAAAAAAATCCCTCAACATTTTGCAGCTTTGATGTTAATTAATATTTCTTTATTTAAATCTCAGTTTAAAACTTGTCCATAATGATTTTCTACTGTTGTGTTCTAAATTTAGCTGAGGAATGGCAGGTCCAGATATAGAAAACACACAAACTAGTAACTTTCCCCATGTCCCTCTTTTACATCAGAATTATGTCAGAGACTTGTTTTAAATGGTTTTATATTTTTATAATCCCATCAAAAGAAAAAATTAAAGTGTCATACTAGTTGAATATGTTTTTTTCATTTAAACAACCAAGGTGTAAATTGATTCAAGTTACCATAAAAATAACACCTTGACCATATTTTATATTTTTTATCTTCCTTGTTAGTATAGGTCTAAACACTTCTAGAGGTTATACTTCATATTTTTAGCTAAATAAACTGTTAGGTAGTAAGATCTCTTTTATACCATCAGTAATTTCAACCTCAGAACTGAAAAGCTGGCCTAATTAGGAGATGTATGTAATCTTCTTTTAATGGGACCTTGGGACAAGCACTTTTTCTTGAACTTTCTAATGCTGACTCATTGTGCTGATGACTTTTTCTACCACTTTGGGAAATCTGGTTTGAATCTTACAAGTACAGATAAGTGATATTATTTTGATTTTGGTTGGTTTTTTTTCTGAAGCTAATCTAACACCAGTAATTTATTGTGGCTGAAAGCCTGATGTTTTTGCTGGTGTGTGGGCAGATCCCAGGGCATCTGTTTTCCCCTACTATCTCTGGCAACCACGAAATAATGTTTTCTTTTTTTTAAACTGTATATGTTTTTTTCTGTACTCTAGTGTGGTCAAAAGGCTTTTTTCTTTCCCATTTCTCCACACAAGGACTGTTGTTATCTCTGAAATTCTCTGAAAAATGTTGCAGCAACTTAAATGTATGTCCCTTCTCATATTTTATTTCAGATGTTATTATTTGCCATGCTATGGAAAACTAGAGTTGTTTTATACAAGAAAGAGCAAACCTAAATTACTACTACCCTCAGATTCCTTTCTCTGGAGAGAAAAATATATTTATTACACATAATATTTTTTTCATTTCTATTGGACTGCTGGGTATCTGTGGTCATCGCATATTTTAGATACACATTTGCTAGAAGACTCTAATTCTCGATAAGCATCCAAAGTTCCTTAGAAGGACAGTTAGAGTGTTGATCTAAATAAGCCAAAGAGATCCAATTAGGGTGTTGAACTCCACCTAAAAGGAAAAAAATAAAAAGCTTTTGTTTTCTTTCCTTAGATGAGTACAATTTTATTGTTAGACTGTTTAATTATTTGATAATATGGAAACTGATTTAAAAATACATGGGATATCTGTTTCTCCACCACCTCTATTCCAGGATTCAGTTTAGTAACTAGCGTTATTCTTTATTTTTTTTTTCCTAACTACATCTCACAGTAATTCATCTTTCCTGAATCCTGTGGGCAATTATTTCTTGGATTGTGTTTCAGCATTAGATTAACACAATGTCTCAACAATTTCACATTTTCACTGGTAGAGTTGAATAATGAAAAGAGCTGCTTGTTAATTTACAGAGTTGAGATCTGTAGAAATCCCCTAAATTTGGAAGAGGGAAGGAAGCAAATCTCTCTGCAGAAGCTACCAAAATTTCTGCAGCTGTTGATATTGTCCCGAGTGTGGGCTCCAGGTGTGCAGCACAAAGTCACACGTCAAGGCAAGATGTTTCTATTGGTAATTCCACTGTGTGCAAAGAGGTGAGCTGGGTGGGAAAATATAAGAAGAAAATCTGAATCAATCTACTACATTCTTACATTCAAGGCATAAATCAGTGCTGGAGGCAAAAGCTGAGTTTGACCACTCAGTTCAGGATTTTTGCTTTTTCTGGCTTCTGTGGTTTTAATATGGCTGTCAGGTATCATGGTGATGAGTTCATTAGAGAGAGGAGGAGAGGATGAATTATTATTCCATCTACTAAAATCCCATGACATTAGATGGAAATCTCTACTTTTCATCAAACAGCTTTACTAATATTATTGGACAGTGCAATAAAAAATCCTTATTTATAACACCAGAAAGAGCTCAATGTGTGATCGCTGTTACGTATGTACACCTCACCTTTTCAAATTGATCCTGGTTACTTGTTCTAAATAAGAATACCAAATGCAATGTAGTCACTGCTCCTATGTGATTTCTGCATGCTAATAATAATTTTTGGAGGAAAAGTCCCTCCTTTATACCCTCTGAAATGTCTTCATTATAAATTGAGAATGTACCTTTTGCCATCTTGCTATATATAGAAAATAAACTTTCATGCATTTCTGTATATCTTTTCAAGTACATATACTCCATAATGAGCTGCCTGCACTTTCTTTAAGGCCAAATGTTTTGAACTCCTGAAGGGCTTTTATACTGAATAGATTTTTTTTTTATCCTTTGGAAAGTTCTATGTTTTGAAGAACATTGGACAAAGCTTTTGTAAATTTGCCTTTACTCAACATAGAAATTTTTTATGTAGATTTATTACTATCCTTCATTTATGTTCATAACTGTTAATGACACTTCACATATTTTTTTCAGACAATGTATATGTGCTGATAATTTATATAAGTTGGTTAGAAAAAAAGGGGAAAGAAAGCTGTCAGAAGTATGTTCCTTCTTTTTTACTGACTCTACTGTCTGAGAGGTCTTCTTTACCTATTTAAAAATGGGAATATTTCATGACAATTACTGCAGAAGAGATTTATTGATAGTGGCTGATATACTTTGAAACTATTTAGTCTACCTTGATCAGGATCATTGGTCAGGATCACCATGAGGAAATATTTAATGAAATTATTTCACTGTCTGAAATATTTTGGAACAAGTCAGATGTAGACCTGTAGACAGAGTTATACTGAATATTCTAAAGCATTTAAGTAAACAATAATTCAATCATTAAATATTTTTTCCCAATCTCATATGCTCTATCTCTTACTCTCTCTCATGGCAATTTCTTCATGCTCATTTTAATTACCCAAGAGAAACACAGAACAAATACCTTTGTTTTAAACAGAAGAGATTGCTTTTGTATTTATTTGTGCATTGGTAAACATTTTGCTGGTTTTGCAGATTTTGAAAGAAAATGTTTGTGTTGGGGAATGGATCCTTTTTGTTAAGTGCGCAAAAAATTGCTGCTGCATAGTAAAACACTGGCACTAAGCAAAAATATGCTGCATTTAATTGTTATCATAATATATTCTCAATATATACTATTTAATTTTAAATCTCATTCTCAAATTTTATTCTTATTTTCTCATCATGTTTTAATTCTACTGCACCCTGGAAGACAAGATAAAAGTTGCTGCCAAGTGCAGTCATAAAAAGTGAGAAAGGATAGTGCATTTTTATTTTTCATTAAGAGTTTTTTTCCAATACCTAATAATGTCCTTTATATCCATCATAATACATAGCTACTAAGACTGGACACATCTATTGGCAAGTGGCTAATAGCTGGATTTAGAATATGGTATTCAGGGAGAGTGGAAATAGGCTAGCTGGAACATATCTCTGTAAAGACTGAAAATCCTTTCAAGAATCTCAGTAAGTTACCAGCTTGTTGTCATATTTGTAAATAAACAGAATTATTTTTATAATAATTCAGCAGTGTGTGACATTTATTTTAGCTAGAGATCTGAAGAACAGCTTTAGGGCTGAGCAGTGACTATATAAATATAAACACTGAGACAAGCAGACAGATTTTCTCTCTATATCATAAGAGCACATGTTGTATCAATGCCAAACCAACAAGCTTTATATACAAGAGAATTACTTTAAAAAAGAAAAAAAAATAGAAAGGCAACATTGACCTTATGAGCTTCTGGCATTCTCTCTTCTCTGATGAAGAGATGTTTCCTATCTGGACAGCATAAAAAAAGGTTTTATGAATATTTGCTTGGCATACTCATTCTTTCAAGATGCCATGTTGTGCTGGGGTAAACAAGTGTCCCATTTCAAGTTAGCTGGATTTATTGGGGCAAGTAGAATTATTGACTGTAGGAAGGAAAATATAATATTTTCCGGTGTCATGAATGCAATTAAATTTAATTTTAGAATGTGTTTAGAATGAAATTTTAGTTCGGGAGAGTTTTTTGTTTTCTGTATTATGGTAGGGATGTGTTCTCCAACAAATTTAGTATTTCAGGCATTTCAGTACTCCTGAGTACTGCAAAAAAACTCTGATCTTAGTCCTGTTTCTGCCTTAGAATATTTTTTGGATGTTGACAGAGCCAAAAAAAGCTTAAGGAAATTCCAAGGCACTCAACCCATTTCTAAGGTAAGATTGACTTTAATAATTATTGCCTATTAAAATACCAGTGTAAGTTTTCAGAATCAAAGTTGGCTTTTATGACAGTACATACCCATACCAGTAACAAGTGGGTATAGTATGGGCATGTTTGATGTAGAGCAAGGGGTGATAAGAGTAAGGGGAAAGCTGTCTAAGTGCCAAGCCCTTCATGAGAAAAGCTCAGAGTGTACTTCAGACAGAGTGGAAGCATTCAGCAAGATGCTGAAACCCCTGGTCTGGGACATCCCATATGCGTCTGTTGTCAAGTTGCAGAATTGCTCCAGGCGCATTTTCCTCCCAGGTGGACTGCCACAAATACCTTGTCAAGGAATGCAGATACCTTCATAGATTATGTCATAAAATGCTACTCCTATAAGAAAACCCCAAGGGCAGCAAAGCTTGAAAATGAAATCAAAGTGTAAAGGCAGCTCCAGCACCAGAAGATCAAAATCGGCATTAATGGATTTATAGAGATCTGAACAGAATTGTTTTACAGCTTTTTCTCAGTGTGGTTGGTTTTTCTGGTTTGGCTTTTTTATTTTTTTGGCTTCCTGAGTGTTTACTGGTTTAGAGTGTATGTCTAATGCACATCTCTTGTACTCAGTAAAAGATGGCAAACAATATGTGACAGGACAGGTCACGATACAGTTTCTTTTTTAGGCAGGTATATTGGTTTATTGACAAGGACTTGCTTGATTCTTTGCACAAGAGTACTTGATCGTTAGAAAGATCTGTGCTCTATTCATATCTAGATATATTGTCTAACAAAAAAGCTATCAGATATGAAAAAATATGTTTATCTTGGGCCTAGAGACAAACACTTCTAAGCAGTATTCTGTAGCCAATCTGCTTCCAGGATGTCTCGGTTGGCAGAGAGTTTATTTTTGTCTGAGTAGCTGGTGTAGTGTTGTGTTTTTTGGACTCAGTATGAAAATAATGCTGATTACACACTGAAATTTTGCTTGCAGATAAGTAGTGCTTATCCTAAGTCAAGGACTCTTCAGCATCTTGTGCTCTGTCAGGGAGGAGCTGCACAAAAAGATGGGAAGGAGCACAGCCAGAACAGGTGACACAAACAGGCCAAAGGGATATTCCATAACACAGAATGTCAGGCTCAGTATATAGACTGGGGGAAGTTACCAAAAAAGGGGATGATTGCTGCTAGGTAGTGGGCAGTCAGTCAGGGGGAGGTGAAAAATTGTATTGTTCATCATTAGATTCTCTCAAGTTCTACTACGGTCTCTCTCCTCAGTCCTACAATTATTATTATCATTGTCATTGTTATTGTTGGTATTATTATTATTGTTATTATAGTTTGTTTCAATTATGAAATTAATCTTCTCTCAAACCATGAGCTTTATCCTTTCTCTCCAACCCTCCCCATGAGGGCAAGGTGGAATGGAGTGACTGAGCAGTTGCCTGGTACTCGGTTGCTGTCTGGGGTTAAAGCACAACATAAGGAAAACCTTAAGAGGAATGGCTGAGTTATGCCACCAAATAGAAAGATTTAACACATGAGCAAATTTCTGTTCATACCATCTGCTGAAAAGGACCCAATAACCTCAGACTTTGCAGTACAGTCCAAACTGTGGTTCATGGACACTGCTTTTCCATAGGACTCAGGGAGCTGAACTAAGACCAGTGAAGCAGTATCTATAAAAAATTAATTACAGACCAACCTTGCTTTCCCTGTAGACTATAATTCCTACATACTTAAAGTAATAAAAAATGAACATAAGAATGTTTCTGGTGCTTTATGATTAGTTTCCTTTTTTTGGAGAAGGGAAGGAATTACAGCACTGATAAAAAATGTAGGATTATTACTTCAAGGCAATGAAAATGAAGTTTTGCATTTACCATATCCAGGCAGCATCTAGTAGGCAGCATCTAGTGACAACAATTTTTTCAGGGCAAAGATATTATTGGCATTAAATCTTCACAATTTAGCATAGAGACCAGAAAACCAAGTCTTAGTGTTTACCTCAAACTCTTAGAGTTTTTATTTGCACTGTTTTAATTGCAGTGCAGCCAAGGAGACTTGTGACATCTATCAGTTGTAAGCATTTCCACTAACCAGGAAAAAATTACTAATGTACCTTGAACTTAAATGTAAGCATCCTAAAGTAGTTTTAACTAACAACTATATACAAGTACTTCATAAAACTGTCACAGGAAAACCAGACACAATGGATAAATGTTTTAAGTAAGCATGAGCAGTGTAAACACCAGGAAGTGTGAATCATCAATGACCAACATCTGGTCATATAGCATTGTATACTCACAACTATTTTAGCATATAAAGGTTTTGTGATGAGTGAATTTGGTACATTTTGTTTTAAAATATGATAAGTCCTCTACACTTCAACCACAGTGATGTCTAAACCCCTGATGCATATATTGCTTAACATGTTTGCTTGCAACAAGAACATCACAAGACATTTTTTCCCTGCTTCCTGTTGAATCAGTTATCATTATTTTCACACTGGGTCATTAAAGTGAACACAACTTAGAGTTGTGGCCTTTTGACCTGGTCTTCCCATTTCTTTATGGAAAATGGATGTTTCCTTCCCTTTCAGTAACACAATTGACTAAGATAATAGGTTTTACCAAAGGCAGAGAAGTGCAGCAGAAATTGTAGTCTCTTATCTATCCTGCAGTGTGATGATAATGAGATAGAAAAAAGTGTTAATTAATAATGATTCAGTCGCAGGTCATCTCGGTCAGGATAGTTCTGCTGTCAGATTTCTTAAAGAAAGATTACCTTTGAGTAAAGAAAACTTTTATTCCTGTACATGATAAGGGAGGTGACTGTTTCTGGCATCTCTGCGTTAGCAGCTATGAATGATCACAGCACATGAAGGCAAATAAATAGGAAAGCGGAAATATGTAAACAATGGGGATGTGGAATTCACTCTCTCTAGAGCTGCAACTGTTTGAAAAATGTGTTTAATAAAGTCTCACTGATTTTTAAACTGACTAGTATTTTAAGGAACAACACAACAGCAAAGTCCAGATCACTGAGCTTTATGTTCAGTTTCTTAACTAAGACATCAGTTGCTTTAGAAAAGCTGTTGGAACGCTGTATTAAACAAGAACATACTATTTTTTTGCGCCTCTTTGTCTTTCTCAAAATATGTGTATGCCTATGTGTATCTCATTACCTGTTACTGAACAGCATGGCCATCCTAGCAATGGTGTTATTTTACCATTTGCTTCCCTGTGACCAGTTTATTGACACTTTAAGCCTGCACCCTGTTGTTTAAATTTTTTATTCTGCAATATGCAGCAATCCAGTAATCTATGTTTCAGAAAAGTTGCTTTCCAATGGTTAAAAAAAAAAAAAAAAGAGGAAGAGTGCCAGCCATTTATTCATTTATTCATTTATTCTTTCTCTGATTTTCCTTATATGGAAAGACCTGAAATGTTTATGCTATTTGGTCTCTTCTCCCAAAACATGGGTTCTCTTTTTCCCCACACCACTTATCCCCATTTTTCTCTCTTCAGGTAGATGTCCCACCAATTTGCAATACATTTATCTTCTTTGCTTGACAACTCTTGTCACTTGTGTGTCTTCTGTGTAAAAATACACCTGTCTTTCTTTTCCTATTTGTTGGTCATATGCTCACAGTTATGCAAAACGTTAATAGATTCTGGGTGGCTGTGCCATCATAGTGTTGTAAAATACCTTTATAGACTTATTTGCAATCTCTATTTATCTTTATTTTCAAGGCTCAGTAATACCTATATCACCCTACTTAATGCACATCATATTTATAGGTGTCACAAGTCAGCTTTGAATGCATTCCTGAAGCCTTTTTACTTCTAAAGGTGTTAGGATGCCTAATATCTGCTGAGATGTATTTTAAAAGCCTGTCTCTTGTGCTCCATTTTTCCAATATGACTTTTTTTAAGCACTAAATGATACTACATATTTAGGTAGTTATCCTAGGATTCCTCTGGCCTAACTTTAGCTCAGATTAGATGTCTTATTTTTAGATGAATATTTCCTTATGCTTCATCCATAGTCAAGAGAAAGAGAGGCACAACAAGAAGTGATTAATCTCTTCCTAAAATAGATGTTTCAAGTAGGTGGGCTTCATCACAAGTAGCTAGCACTTCAGCTGTAAAAAATTCAATCTAGATTTGATTAAAAAAAAGGACATAGCTATCCATAAAAGGGAATTTGTAAGGTTTCTACCCTTTCCCATGCAAACCATAAAAACTATAAAATTAGACTTTGGTTATATCATTCTCTATCATTCAATGTATGCTAATGCTCAGTTTTCATTTTTGCACTGAATAAATTAACTGCTATGTTATTGCAGGAAGCAGATGAATGATGCTGCTTTTTAGGGCCTACAAAATGGATCCATAATTAACCCTTACACAAGGTACAGAGAGCGTGCTAGGTAAAAAGTGAATTACTATTAAGGCAATTCAAATTTCACACTAATGCAGAGAGTGAAAAAGTTTGATTCATTTGCTGTCTTGCCAGTACCACTATTGCTACAGCTACTGGTATTTTGATAATCTGAAATCCTTAGAAAAGATTTCACAGGGCATCTTTTTCACTTAATGATTATCATGAAGTCTTGCTAATATTGCATAGGGGTGACAGAAGGGGAATATATTAATTAGTATCCAATGTAGCCTTGGACAGATGATTAATGTTCTATCACGATAAAAGTATTTATGCTATCATTGTCTTTTAAAGCTTGAATAAGAAAAATTTGTAAGTTCTATTATCCTATCATGCAGTTCTGTAATTCAGCTACTGCATTACAAAACTTGAATTCTGCACATTTCATATTGTATTCAGCTTTCAGCATAATTTATGAGAAAGAAAAGCAAGTATCTTCTAATTTTCCTCTTTGAGGATGATGGTAAAACTTCAGTTATTCAGTTTCTCTTTGCATTGCCGCACTTCAGTCCTTTCACATTGCAACATGAATGCTTTACCAGGTGAGAGCAAGCAAAGATTTTTTAGGTGCTTCTCTGCATAAGTATTACAATTTGCCATTACCACACTGTGCTTTCAAACAGGAGAGAATTCTTCAGTTCTTCACAACAGTTTGACATTTTTGAGTTTCAGTTCTGTTTTACTGATGACAAATCCTTTGTGCATGAGAGTCTCCATTGAATCTGTTTTGTGAATTGTAAAGAACTTAGCAGGCAGTCAATGATCAAATGTGGTGACTTCCCTACCTGGTAATAAAATCCTCTTTAGGAGGTGTTTATCTTGACTTTGATATGAATTTTATCCTTTTAACTCTTATTGGCATGGAGATTTGTAGTATAGCCACTGGGGACAGAATGCAGAGAGAACAAATTGCAATAGCAGGGCATAAAATCACAAGGACAAAAGGCAGAAAGCTTTGCTGCCACTCAGACCAAGGGGACAGTAGGGGCACAGGATATGCACAGGCAGCTTCTCAGGACACAGACCTAAAGAGCAGGAGGGAAGCCCATAACAAGGGGCAGCCCCTTCTGTACGTTTTGTTTGTTTCACCTAGAGCTCTCTCTCTGAAAATCTCATAAACATTTTGGGATTATCTTTATAATTTTTTTTAAGGTGACATTTTTTCCCTCCCATTGTATGAATTGTTTATTGTCAGATAAGGCTTACACCAGTCCTGGACATGCAAATTAAAAATCACATTTAAATATGAAATCAAACAAATCTTTTTTTAAATCTGTATTATTAGCTATATTGTCTATGACTTTTTGGGAATTAATAATGGCCAAATTGTATATCTTGGGTCTGTATAAGTAACCAAACTGTCTCAAATTCTGTTGTTTAAATATATGACCAAGTTGAAAGTCCTGAAGACTGCTACATGAATACTCATTCAATTTAGAAACAACAAGGGTAGTGTCCATTGTTGATAAATAATTGTATTATGTAGCAGAAGGGGGCAAGTCAAGTAGTTTAGTTTCATATTAGGCTATTCACTTACTGTACTGTTGATTTCAGTCCAGATTCCTGCTTTATTAAGGGTGCAGAAAATTTGGAACACTATATGGCAAACACTTGGAAGGCACTGGAAGAGTACTGATGCCTTGAGAGGCTGACCTACAACAGCGACTAGACAGAGTTAAAATAATAAAGTAGGCATTTATTGAAAGGCCTTAAAGGACACACCTTGGGAGTACAAGAGCCTAGCCATGACTACAGCCAAGATAGACCCAAAATCGTCACAAAATGGTCATGAGGTTTCACACCTTTGTAAGTTTTTGTTCAATTTGCACATTGGGGTTAATCAGACAATTGCAGCTTCAGGTTATGAAGTCCCATCCTCCCTGTCTGCTCTCTTCAGTTCCCCATGGTTTATACATTTTGGCCTGAAGCTGCAATGTTGTCCTTGGTCTCAAGCTGGAAAAGGATTGTTTTGTCTAACTAAACTGTGAAGAGAACTTGCTAACACTCGATATGAAGCTGAGTTACACACCTAGGCAGCACAGAAGCTGAAATATGTGAAAGCTAAAACTTAAGGCATCAGTATAACAGGGTCAGTATGCAGCTAGATGGGTCTGGATCAAACTGAAGAGATCAGCTATCTCTCCCTGAAACTTGCTTACCTTGTAGATGCTGAGAATACCTTCCTTAAAGCTCAGATATTTAATGCAGAGTTTCTGGGCTCCTATTCAAGTAGGAAGATATTCCATGAAAAAGGATGGCAGTGGAGGGATTGAGAAGAGGTTGACCTACAGGCAAAAGAGTGAAGAGATGGACAAATTCACATTACAAAATAAGATAATTAGGTACGTGACAAGTTTTTAAGCTGATTTTTACACTCAGGTCTCATGAAAGACATATGAGATCCAAAAATGATAAAAAGCTCTTTTTTACTGACCAGAGCATGATCCATATGGTACTTTCTTCTTTATCTTTTCTGCCAATGTTTTAGATGATCAAAGACTTTCCTATTATTTTGGAGTGTTGGCATCTGGACAGCTCAAAACATAAAATAAGAAGTTCTCTATTTAGTTACTAAGTGAATGTTCTTACTTATTTCACTTTTACACGTAAAAACAAAAACAAAAGCAAGAGTAAAAAACTTTTTGAAAATATTACATACAGTTACCATGGCAACAAAAGTTGCTCAAACCACAGGAGCTTCTGTTAGAATCTTTAAAATATATAATTTTAACTCTGGCCAAGTCTCTTTGCATATCAATTTTAATATAAAGAGATTATTCTCTCTCCAGTACTATAAGAGTAATAAATTGAGATTTACCACTAGTGTATAGTGAAAAACTGAGCATATTATGTAAGTTTAAAGGGAAAAAAGGAAGAAAACAAGTTGCCTTGTCACAACTTCACATGAAGTGTTGGCCTTCTTACTTAGTAAATGGTTCTAAAATATCTCAGCAACCTTCTATAAAAATAAGAATTGGCATGGTACTAGACAGATGTTAGAAATCTAGGCCTCATTCAGTCCCCAAACATTTCTGAATCATTCTTTCTAAAATCCACACAGTGAGATGGCATAGCACTTAAAAGGTATATTTTAGTAAGCCTGATGTTTCATTTTATTTTACCAAAACTTTTCCCAAGACTTTGTCAAATCCTGTTTTTCAGTATTTCTCTCAAAACAAATATCTTTCCTATCAGGCTGAGCAGCTCTAACATCACACAGGTATTTTCAGTCTAGGAAAATTTGATGTTTCTACCGCTTATCTCAGCCACTGCAATTTAGGACACAGAGAAGAGAATTCTGATTTTGGTTTAGTTCTTACAACCAATATTCTTACAAATATTCACGATACAAATTAATTCCAGATATGTTCACTAAATGCTAAGATTAGGAAAATTCATAAAATTATAGATATCACAAATGAGGATTTGCTTACATGACAGCTTGTGCATTTGAGTAAAAGGTAAAGAAAGAAGGAAGGAAATACTGCCATGCAACATCAAAGCAGAGGTAACAATGTCCTTCCTATTTAGACTGCCTATCTGTCAAGTTTAGTGGTAAAAACATGAAGTGAACTAGATGATCTACTAAAGTTTCTTCTAAACTTTTTTCTGTGATTGATCTACTTTAAAATTTTCTTTCTGATCTGTTCCTCTAACATCTCTCTGTAAGTGTTCTGCATACCTTGTTTCTTATTCCCTTGGATGTTCCAAAAGAAAAAAAATACAGTCTATTCAAACAAGAAGAAAAGTTACCACCCATTCAATTAAAAGTGTATTTGAATGTAAGTTAGGGAGCATGTTTTGCCCTTCTTCAGCTGAGAACAGCTAAAAAGTTCATTATGAAATTGTCCTGTTAATGATGTCCTTGTTCTGTGTATATTTTAAAAGCTAGAAAGACAAAACCTCTGACAACATAATTCCATCAGAAAATACCTTAAAAGAATTTTTATCCTCAACCCACACCTCTTAGAGAATGAATCTTTCTTTACCAAAAGGCCTTGTTCTACCTAGTAATATTATCTTTGTCCCCAGGGTAGTCTCTGACTTTCAGAGCCTGACAGCTTCATCAAAGTTTTCAAATTACATTTTTTTCTCTGTTTCAAAGCAGAAGATTTTTGCTAACCTCTAGCTGGAACCAGGGCACCAGCACTTAGCCACTGGGGCCTGGTGCTGATGACATTTTTATGCTAACCCTTTCACATCAGTATTTAGTGTTGTCCTCATTTTTAAACCATATTCATTACAATCGATGTAGGTGTTTGAATCAGAATGATTGTGTAGGCTTGGGTGGGATAAAAATGAAAACCATGTGGTTAAATCATGGTATTTGGAGAATTCACTGTTGCATATGTTGTGCTAGACTCAGACAGAAAAATGCTACTGCTGCTTTAAGGAGTATATGTAACAACTTCTGATTGCTTTGTGTCTGTGTGTGTCTGGAAATCACACCAATATGACTAAGCCTTTCAGTAAATTTTAGCTGCTTGTGTTTCACTGCATAGACACAATATTTAAAGATGTAATTGAAATAAAACTGCAGTTTTTCAAAGTCACAGAAATTAATCACACTTGGATTTGGTGGCTGTTTTTTTCTTGCCCAGTTAAACTGGAAGAGATCTGGTGCAATTAAAGAAATCTGTTGGGTTTTTTTCATGGCTAAAATCATGCAGAACACCTGTAACAGAATTTAACTTGAGTCCAACCAGGACCCATAGTCCAGGACTTAGCTGTTTTTGGAGTGGGGTAAAATGGACAGGAGCAGAAACACAATGTCAGACCACAAGCTCAGCTCCTGTCAATCTACATGACAGGTAATTTGTGCTAAACAAAATACACATCATTAGAAAGGCTCAAAACAAACTATTACAGTACGAACCAGACAGTCTCCCATTCATAAAGAGTGTAGACATTAATGTCTTTTTTTTTTCCCAAGCTTTTTTTCAAGCTTCCAACACTTCCTTTGTAAGTGTTGGAAAACTATTGTTTCCTGTCACATCTGCAGGCAAAGTTAAGAAACACTTTGAATGCACGAGCTTGAACATATTTCATATGAACTTTTTCCATAATGGGAATGATTCTAACATGCACATGAAAAATAATGAAAAGTTAGTACACATATTTGCAATAAAAAACCTGTATGCTCAAAACAGGAGGCAAATATTTGAAAAGAAAACTTCTTGGTATTTGTAATAATCTTCTTCTCCTATCAGTCATTATCTATAAATTCATCCTTGTAATTCCTTACTTCATTTCCTTCTTTGCCATCATATTAAAGCTCTCATTCTCACCTTCAAAGCTCTGCAGAATATTATGTGACCTTATATCTCAGTATATCCCTCTTCATTTTGTTTGTGCTGCTGTAGTTGCTGATGCCAATATTCTTATTCATATTTTCAGGGTTTCTACCATGCATTTCCATGTATAGAAAACAATTCATAAGATTCAGACTTTCAACAGATACTCAAACTCTATGTCAAAGACAATGTTTCTACATGTAGAGATTTTATAAGAAAAATATGGGTATTATTAAATTTCAACTCCAAGTTGACAAATGTCTCAGCATGCTCCCCTTTTTTTTAGTTTTATCTTTTAGGCTGAAATCTTTTTGTGTAAATCCTGGTAATATATACTTGAGAGGACCCATGTACCAACTGGAAGTTAAACTTCCATAGTTGAAAAGAGAAGCCCATTACAATTTTTCCTTTAGCAATGCAGTTCTTCACCGAGGACTGAAGCACAGTTTGGGACTCCAGTGCCCCTTACACATGTATGTGATGCAGTGGAGCATTACCTTTGTCTCTGGTTCTACTGGTTGGTCCTGATTTTATAACTGATCATGGTTTAGTAGTGTTGCTATTGGTAAAAATCATATGCTGTGGAGTATTGTTATGTTAAATCCAGATTGAGACATTAATCTACATATGTAATTTCTGTTGTGAATAAAAGTGAGAAATTCTTCTGAGCTCAAATTCAGAGTGAGTAAATGAGTTTCTGGAGGGCTCTAACTTTCTCTTTTCTGCAGAGGGAACTTAAAGCATTACCAGGCTAAAATAGACTCACTAAGTAAGGAGTTTAATATTAAAACTTTCTGATTTTCCACCAGAATTGCTATTTTAATTAGTACAGTTAACAGCTAACATATTTTCTTATTTCTTTTAAATCAGATCCCACTGAATATACAGAAATTCCATTCTGATAACAGTGTGTCAAAAAAGCTTTGCATTGGTACCTCTAGATTGGGGGTGGTAGCCTGTATAAAATTAGTGCAACTGTCACTCATAAACACTTGAAGATTATAGGGGAGTGGAAAAGTCAGGATGAAACTGGGTTAGGATTCTACAGGAAGTATCAATTATGTATGTCATCAGTGCCTTTTTATAAGCCGAATAAAGTTAAGAAGTTCAGTTTTGTTTATTTTTGTGCTGTTTAGCTGGTCAGAAGTCAGAAATGGTAGAGCAAGAACCAACCTTCTCTTCTATAGAGACAGTAACCTCTACTTCTCCATACTTGATATTGGAAAATGTGCATCATAATAAAAAACACCAATATATAGTAAAACAAATACTAAGTCAGATTAGTTACTTATTCTTCATCCTTTCCAGAAGATCTCAAGTACCAATCCATTATCTGAATCACCAGGTGGTTTTTTCCTTTGTACACTAACTCAATAACTTGAAATGGTTCAATGATCTGGAGCAGTACTTATGCTATTCAGCTGCAAACACAAATTACCTTATTAATAATTAAAAAAACAAGAATAAACTGAAGTTTTGTGTGTATTCTGCAGCCAGTCCTCATGGCATAATAATTTTGTTGATTTCAGTTATTATTTCTTTATTAGATTCAGTTTGTACCTGACCAGGTTAGCATCAGACTAGAAAGCCTGGACTGTCAGAGCAGACTCAGAAGAGAGAGGACAGTGCAACTTGCTGGTTCCTGCTTCTAGGAGTCCAGTAGGAAGTGGAGGGCACAGAAGGAAATTGTGAGGATCATGTCTGCATGATGATAGTATCTCTTTCTTGCAACCAAGCATGAAAACAGCTGGACTACTAGGTACAAACCTTCTGCAAAACTGATAGTTTCTTATACGTAGTCTTCCTGGTAAGTTCCTGAAATTATTCCCTTAAAAAAAATCCCTCAGCCCTAACCCTGAACCCTAATGACAAATTTGGGTGCCCCATGGCCACACTGGGTGCCACGTGCCCAATCTAAGTGCCCCATGGTAGCACCCTCTATCCCATTACCATGTTGGGTGCCCATGACCACAGGCAGCCCAGGCATACACCTCTGTTTGGGAAAGCACTGTAAGGTGGGAAAAAACACTAAACACTATCCACAGAAATGTTCTTGTTGAAATCATATTTTGATTTCTTCCTTCATTATATGTTGCACTGTTTCAGGGTTGCCAAGGAAAAACGTGCCACCAGAGGATTGTAGTATATCCTTAATATCCCAAGGGCAATTACACGTGGTATCTTTCATGTTTTTCTCACAGATGGCATCTATTGCTGTGGTGTTTTTAAAAATTCCCTGAGGTGAAAATGGATGACAACATCATCCTTTCAAACTGTCAGAAGGACAAAATTCAACACATTTATAGTAAGTGGATGAGAACTTTCTTATTCTTTGTGCTGTTGAAATTTGGTTTATTTGATTTCTACAATGCAGCCATCACTGGGACCAAGCCATGATATTTTCTGCATTGTCCTCCTGTGCCCAAAGCTGAAACCAATTAACGAGTTCTGATTTAAGGGTCTTTTTACAGGACATTTGATTCTAGTTTCTCAGTCTCCATGGTATCAAAAATTAATATTTAGATTAACCTGAATATTCTCTATAGTTCTAATACTCCAGTGCTAAGAATCTGGCAATTTTTAAAGTCAGAACTATGTATTTCAAGATTGCTAGCCTGCTATAATCATGAGTGTTGGTGAGATATTACACTAGGCTAGATGGAAAGACAGATTCACTGAATTCGGGTTAGGTATATGTTGCAAAAATTGTACATGCCTGCAGCGTGAGCATCTCATATTTCTTAATTGTGAATGGTATTATGAATGGAATTATCATTCGTCTTACACATGTATTACATTATTTGCTTTTCTTATTTTCCTCTCTTTCCCCTCTGCATTCCATTGAACAAAGATCGGATCAGCCAATTTGCTTTTATTTCTTTTGTGATTACTGTTACTGTTTATACTAAAAGACTCAATTGTTATGATTGACATTGAATCCTCCCTATTCCTTTTACTTTATCCATGAGTTATGCCCTAGCTAGCAGACAATGAGCAGTTTGGGAATGAGCTATTGTTTGTGCATAGCCCTACACAACAGGCCTAGAATTGATTGTGACAATTTGTATTCCTAGGATGGGAATACTTAGCATATTTAACATTTGTAGAGCTATAGAAAAGGTTGGTTTGGAGGGATTTTTCGTTTCGTTTTGTTGTTGTTTTTGTTTGTTTGTTTGTTTCTGGATTGCTGACTGAAAAGCCAAACAAAGAGAAGGGGTGGAGGGGAAAAGAGGGGGGTTTAGGTAAAACAATGCAACCGGATTCAAATGCTTAGACTGAACAACATGCGCTCCATGCACAATCACTGGAAACAGGTTTATTCAAAAGATGATTCATCCTACTTCTGTGAACAGCTATATAAAGATGAAAAATATTTAGAAATAAGTCTCTCACTTTTCAGTAGCTTCAGGGCTGGAAATAAAAAGAAGTGCTCCTAGACATGCAGATAGATTGGATATCTGAACATTATTATTTATTTGGCCAAAGTTAAATGCAGTAAATCCCATTTTAAATACCTGTCTTAAAGGATGTGAACATAAGTTCTATTTCTAAATAAAATACTGTTTAATCTGGGAAACATCTTTATTTTTTGGCCAAACTGATTTGATAAAAAAAAATCCAAGACCAAAACCAAACCCTGAATTCACATTTTATGTGGATCAGAAGAAAATTTCATCCAATTTTAGTGCTTATTATAATTGCTGTCTAATTGCAGGTGTTAATTTTGTTATAGCTGATTGATTGATTCTTTCAAAACAGGATTCTATTTGCTCATATATCCTTATCTTCATGACATTTATATTATAGAGTCCAAGTATTTAAATATGTGTGGCAGACTACTGAAGAAACAAAGATGGTATTTGGAACTAACAATGCGTATGTCTGGTATAGTGCTGAATTTTCAAGACAATTTTAACCAGCACCGCTCACAAGTGTGTGAACTATGTGTTTATGAAAATCTGGGCTCTTACACACATCTTCAAAAACATTTGGAGAAAAGTTCTGCTGGTGGCAGCAGTCCATCTATAGCTATTTTGAGCTATCAAAAACTAAATTCTTATTAAAAGTACATCTCTACCTATAACAGTAATTGGACCAGGGGGATTTATGCACAGATTTCTAAGGTGAAAATACTTTCAAGATAAGGGCTCTCCAAGAGCAATACTAAACAGACCAGATACAGTTTGCCCTAGATTCCTAGTCTCCTGCATGGCTGCTGAGACAGGGATGCCCAGGGAAAAAGGAAGCAAGGGAAATCAACATTCAATTATAAATCCCTATTATCTGCATCCACAAAAATGATGGAAAGGGTTGACATCATTGCTTTTTCAGTGGCATCTACCTCTGCCTCCAAAACAGCATTGCAAAGTCTGGAAGCAATACACAAAGAGATCAGCAGCAATACAAATGATGGTGCACAGGTGATCATGTGGTACTTTATGATATTTTCTCTGCACTTAGTTGTTGTAACTAATAGCAGCTCCAAAACTTGGTGTTCAGCTTGGAAAATCATCCAGACCAGACACAATAACTTTGAGGCCAACTTAGTTCTTTTGGCATTGAAATACAGCAGAGGAATCAGATGGTTTTCTCTAAAAGTATTCAACAAATTGCCTGAGCACTTCAAAGATTCCTTTTCTGTCAGAAAATACCTATGTGATAGAGATAGAAATATTGACAGTACTTAAGACAAACCTTTAGGACCTGGAAAAAGGCATTTTCCCTTGAGAATGTGCTTTCACATCTCACATTTTTGAAGGAGGAAAAAAGCAACAATTAGATTACAGTATTCTAGACTGTTCTCTCATGGAGGCATCAGCATAGTTTCTGAGCTTTGGCCCATCTCTCTAGAGAATTATATCTATTTTAGTATTTAGGTGGTTAGCACTATCATGAGAGGTGACTCAGCACTAAAGAACATAAGATCTTAAGAAAATTAACTTGTGACAGCTTCCTTCTCATTACCTTTTTTATTCTGTGTTATCAGAGCACAAGGCAAACTGCATGAGTACATTTAATCACAATCCCTGCTCCTTGAGGTTACTGTTGGCCAGGTGGCAATGAACATGAGGCCTTTACCAAACAGGCATAAAGAAAGATCAAACAAGGGTCTTGAGAAAATTCAGCATTAAATTATTCATATCTCCTGGACAGTTGTATTACATACAACTGTATGTGATTACTGTATGTAATCACAACAAAATCAGCACACTTGTAGTATTTTATATTTTCTTGAAGGGTTTAGGATATACACTTAACAGTAGCATTATCAATAGGATTCAGGGAAAGTCATTAGCATTGGAGCCAACTTAAATGGCTTCTTAAAGGCAGCTCACTAAAGATAGGGGGATCTCTCAAAAGGCCTGAATAATTCTGCCAGAACAATTGCTCTCAGCAATACCAGGGGTCATGATGCAAACGTTAACATTTATTCTTGAAAAAGGCTAAAATTATCTTTTTCTAAAGGGAACAAAAAGCATCACAACACATGAAGCATCTAGTTTACAATAGAGAAATAATCATAATGATAAGGACTAAAGAAGCTGGAAAAGCAACATCATAGCAATAATTGCATAAATGTATATGAAGTATAGCAAAGGCATTAAGAGAATGCTACCAATCACAATCCTGAATTACATGGCTCTGAATTGTGTGAGCCAGTCCAACATCATTGCATTTCAACACTGTCATTGCTGCTAGAGCAGGATAGAATCACAATATTCTCACCAGGTCTCAGAAAATGAAAAAACTCATTACTCTCAAAAGAAAATTTTAATATTTTGGTGAGTTTTCTCCTTTTCTTACCAAGGATTTCTCCTTTCAATCCCTTCAGCTGCACAGCCAGATTCCAGAATGCACAATCCAACTTGGTTCCAAAGTAAATGTTCTGTTTTTAAAGAGGTGTATTCCATTGTCTTTAGAAACTAGTTAAGGAACTGTTCACTCTTATTATATGCAATTTTCACTAAGTAGCAAATTTACAGCAGATTTCAGCTTTCTCTGAGGAGAGGTCAACATCTTATCTAGGTTACTATAGTGTGATGCTGAAGGCAATTAGAGTTAGGCTAAAGTTTACTTAAATTTGTATTTCCAAGATAGGAATTTGATCCAAACATCATCTCTGTAGGAATTGCTTAAGCAGGGAGATTTCATAATATGAATGAAAATTTCTACACAAAGGAGTTGATAATGTAAATAAGAGGTTTAAAATACTGTCCTCAAACTGTAACCACCTGGTCTCTCTGAAGGAAATACTTAATAACTGATGACCTTCTAAATTTAGAGGACTTTTTTTATCTTTTAATAATCTCCAAAGCTTTAATGAGTAAAGTATAACAAATGACTTTTTGGTTGCTATGGCGACATAATTTTTCTTATATGCTCCTAGGCTGAATGCCTTTTTCTTTTCCTTGTGCTTTGTTTTAGCAGGATAAAGGCTACAGCTATAATAAATTCAACTTCATTATTCTCTATTACACATAAATGAAAGAAAAAGGATATATGCTCTAATAATAGAATATGTTCATACCTAATTACTGGGTGCCGTTATTTTGAAGGCGTAACATTGGTGACAAACATAGTGGCTCACTGCTCCACAGAGTAATTAATAGTGTTGTTTATTGTACTATAAGTTTTTCTCTTTTGTCAGACACAATTTGTTAAGTAAATTAGATACTGAAATTCATGTGGGTTTAAAAGATAGTGAATAATAAAGTATTAGCAAGGATTTAATGATACTGAAATAGCTGGAGAGAAAAGTAGTAATCTGATGCAAACAGTTTCCATGGTAATGACTTAAATCTTTCAATACTAAAGGAAAAAATATCATAATTTAAAACCTGCATGTTTGTCTATACATTTTTAAAGCAGGCATGCATCAGGCATGCATCAACACTCCATTTCACACAAAAATCTTTCATCTTAAGATTTACTGCAATCCAGAGAGTCAGTGGAGAGACATTTCTGTCACAGAATATCTGTCACCTCCACAAGAACCAATGTGTTTTTCCTCTTCAGCACAAGTGAGATTGTTTAACTAAAACCTTTTAAATTTAAGACAAAAAAATCCACTATAGGAATTAGTTCTGTCTTTATTAACCCTAATTGCATGTCATTATCTAGCTGTAAGCTAGGTGAATCTTTTCTTCATGGTTTTGCCGTCTAATTTTATTGGCCCATCAATCTATTGCTAGGACTTGTAAAATTCCTCTGCAACATGGAAATTTTCTTGCCTTGAAGTACCTCTCAATACACCAAACAGATAGAGAATAATTAATAATGAAAGAGACAAAAAATATAGACTTCACCTTCCCAAAAAGAGATCTTAAAATGTCTCTTCCAATCAATAAAAAAGCAGCCCCTGCATTTGTTACTGTTTTTGAAAACAAGTACAGTCTTAACAAAATTTCTTTCTCATTTATGGCAAATTAATTTAAAAGTATAAAAACAATATATTAAGTTTTAGTTTATAAATGGTTATTTCAGTTTGCAAGGACTGTAACCATTCTATTTACACCTTTCCTGTTTACACCTTTTCTATCCCAGGTAAAGTTTTGATTTTCACATCAAAAGAATTTGGTTGTTTCAGTGTTTCCAAGAAAGGAAATACAGCATGTTGATTTAGAAGATATTGATTATAAAAACTTATGACCAGGAATATTCTGCCTGAAATTTTGTTTCTGAAGGCTATATGAAGAAAGACATTTTTCTTTTGACCAGAGACAGAAAATTCCACCTAATGACTTCAAAAACATATACACGTTCTCTTGGCTTTTTACAACTCCCTGAGTTCCTCACACAAAGGGCATGAAAACACTTTATTCGCTTACTTTGTGGTTTATCTTTGAAGAACAAAGCCATTGAGACTACTAAGTTTCTCTGGGGAATCTCTAATTATTCAGCTGAATAAGTGGCAATGTTCATTGCAATTATATGTCCATACAGATAAGAGAAAGCACCTGAAATCCTTAATTATCTATTTTCTTTGGTCAGCAAATTAATTTGTGATCATTTCTGTTTTATAAAAAATCCTATTGATGAAGTTATTCTAAGTCTGCACCAAAACCAACTACCCACCAGAACAGAAACCTCACAATGGACTAGGAACACCAGAAATGAAGAATTTTATTTGCTGTTTATAGACTTAGATTGGAACTATATTTGCATTATGAGCTGACCCAAAATGAAAAACCTGGGAGGTTCTACAGACTAGATATCAAGGAAACCTAATTTTTTTTTAATGAAATTTTTTTCAGATACTCTTAAATGCTAGAAACATATGGAACTGTGAATGTGATTTTCAACAAATCAATTGTTTTTTCATTTTAATTGATGAGAGTGGTATCTGTTAGAAGTGTAACTACAAATATAGAAATGTAGATTGGGGGATGGAGGGGTTCTGACTAACATCCAGATCAAAAACAGAGTCAAATTTATATTGAAATTATACGTCAGATTATTTAAAGTAAAGATCAGGAGTCAGAAAGAATTAGACTGAGCTCAGTCATCCTGTAATTAAATTTATCATTGATACAACTTACATTGCAATGCTCTTCAGTGTAAATTATCTAATACTTATTACAGTAGTACTATTTTCATATGAAGAATCACTTTTGAAAAAATGTTATTTCAGTCAGGTATGACAGCATTAAAACATCTTTATGAAACAGATGCCTTTATCAAATAGATGAAATTAATAAAAGGCTTTCTTTTGCATAGAGTGATTTGTAGAAAGGGACTTCAGCATACAGAGCTTAAAGATCAGAGAGAGAAAATGACATGGCCATAATTTTGTTAAGGGAACCCTCCTTCTTTAGCCTCTGTAATGATCAGTTTTACTCCTTTTCAGTCCCTACCTGAATGAACAAAATTACATAACAGAAAGGAGTGAGAACAGAGATCTATTGATTCTCTGGGATAGTTTATACACCTTTTTTACATGTATTTACTGCAAATGCTATACTGGCACAGTACTGAGGGGGTTTACTGTAAATCAGAGTCTTTTATGTGTCCTGTAAAGAAGTCTCACCCACACAGAAATCAGTCATATAGCCAAATTTGTGCAGAAATAATGAAAATACTCAAAATTTGAAGACAAATTCTCTGATAATTGCCAAGGACGAAAGGATCACAGCTGTTTTGTAGCCTATTTGACTTGTGAAATGTATGAAATAATCATTGAAGTACATGCATTTTTTTTTAAATGTCCTTTTTTATTCTTAAAAGTTAGAGTGGGACTAGAGAGTTTGTTGGAGAATTAGCTCGTTTCTGCCAGGAAATTCAGAAGAGAAGGTTTTAGTAGCTAGATTATTAAAACCAAAAAGATTCTTATCTTCTTTGACATATCCATGTAATTCTGTACATCCATAGCACATAACATACTTTTTGCAGCAGTGGAATGTCTGAGGCTGAGAACTCATCAAGTGTCAGGTGCTGCATTGTGCATCCTCAGCTAGGAGCAATGGAAGCAAATGTTCATTTGTGCCGACTTTAGTCAATCACTGTAATCCACTCATTTAAGTGTGTAAAGCTGGATTGGCTGAGTATTTCTCCCTGATAATCCTTCAAGGGAGTTCAGTGTAATAAAATTACCAGAAGAAGGTAACTCTGTCTTGGTTCATACAGGAAAAAGCCTTCTCTTGAGAACAGATTTCTAAGTTTGCCTGCATGAAAGGAGACACACTTTTAGCAGAATAAGCATTGGAGGAGGGAAGGAAACGGAGCTGAAAGTTTTGATAAACAAATAAAGATATTAACTTCTTGATGATATAAGTAGACAAGTTATTCCAAATTTAGATAGCAAAGAAACAAAGACCTTGGATGCTTAAAAAATATGTCTCATGTCTGATATTTATTTATGAGCCAGATCCTGCTGCTATGTGAAAAAGAAATGAGCTGTTCTCTCATTCTGGCACCATATCCTCTTCTGCATTCAGGTGTGTTTAGGTCCAGGAGGAGCCATCATATCACTTAGTTTCACCATAAATTATTGTTTAGTGTGTGTAGTCCAATTTATTAAGTCAAATATTTTTAATCAAGCTAGATTTGCACCAGACAAAATTTGAAGTAAACATCTGGAGCACCTGTGGCATTATTACCTATATTTGGTTGGTTTATATTTGATTATGTTAAGAATCAAGCATACTTATAACCAAAAAAGACACACTAACAAGTTATTTATTTCCTTTACTACAATGTTGATTATATTTCTTATACTCAGAGTCTTGTGGTTTTGTATTCTTAGCAGATTTTCAAGGAAAATTAGCAGAAAAAAGCCTGAGGTGTTCTCAAAAAATGCTATCCAAATGAAGTGTGCTATGTATTTTACAGAAAGGTTGGAAAATGAAAGTAAAACCAGCATTGGAAATTTATCAGTCTAATCAAGAAGGAAGTTCCTGTCTGACTCAAAATTAAGTGAAGAATATAATCCTGAGCATATAAGCAAGGCAAATGAATCAGACACTCTAGAGAGATTTTCATATGATATCTAAAAGCTCATCTACCATAACATTGTATTTCCTTCTCTGACTTGCTGACTAAAAAAACCAGCTAATGTTTCACACCATGATACAACAATATCATCAATATGACTTAATTTATTTCATCCTAGTTCTATCCCATATCTCATAGCCATCACTCATGGCTCTCTGAGGAAATTTACTAATACAGTATGCATTTACCCTGCTCATTCAGATTTAGTTAAAAAAAAAAAAAAAGAAAGATAACTTTGAACAACAAAACTTTTTGGTGGTTTATTATCTTTCTTTATTTCCATTCTAACTTTACAGTAAACTAAAACATAACCTGTTAAGAAAAAAAACCCACAACCCTACAAAAGTCCCAGAAAGTAACACCTTATTTGGTACTCTAACCTAAAATTCCACAGAAATGCCATTGCATGCCTTTACTTCTGTTAGACTGGGTTGATAAACATGACATTATGCCCTTCACATACACCAGAATCATATAAAAACATGTCTGTAGTGACTATATATAGATCCATTGTGATCTGTATTGCATGTACCTTACATGTTATAGGTTATAAAATGGAACTGGCCAAAATAAATTTAATTCTTTTTTTCCAGTACTCCAAACTTGAAGCTCAATTTTTGAGCCAAAAGCTTTGAATTTGTGGGATTCAAATATTTATCTTCCTTAGAGCATATAAAACTGGCCGGAGATCAATTAAAATGCACTGACAGACAGACTTAAATCTTGGATTTCTATCCTTTTGCTACTTTCTGTTTTTTGAACATTCTTTCATCTTCTCTGTATTATTTCTCTAATTTCTCCATTTTCTTCATAACCTAGAAGAAACAACAGATAAAAAGTGCCTGGTGTGAGTAGAGACTTTTCAATCTAGTAACTTTCCTGTGACTAATCATTGTTTTAATAACATTTAAGTGATTGTTCTTTCTATTGCTACAATTATTTCTCCATTGTATTTAATGCTCTGGTTTAATAAAACTGAGATGTCTCTAGGATGAATTTAGCATTCTCACACATACAGTATATTGTTCTAAAGATAAATGATGGTTTCTTTTGCTTTAGCAGTTGCTCATTATGTTGATTCATTCAACAGGAAAGGACAATTGTCAAATGGATTCTTTGGTGACAAGAAGTGGTTAAATCACCTTTGATGAGATACATTGGTTTTAAATATTTATGCCTGTTAAATAATGCATTTCAGGTCAATTAGTCAAGCTACTCTTAATGAATAATGTTATGACTGTAACACCCCTCTTTTGATAAGTAAATTGTCTGAAAAGCAGCTTTTTTTTAGCCCCTATATGTTATATATCAGTATATAATGAATAAGTTGATTGAGAATTGTTAATCAAAAGCTGTGAAATACTTTGGTGAATGCACATTAAGCAATGTAGCATTCAAAACTTCAGATGTGCTTGGTTACTTGGGTATGCATCTTCATTTTGGATTCTTGGAACAAGTGAATTCTGACTGGTGAATATCAAGTGCTACATTTCAGAGATAAATTCTCAGGTGAAAAGAGTCATCAAAAACTCAAAGCTTACAGTTTCATTGTATGTATTTTTCTAGACATTATCCAAACACTTCTCAGTAACAAATTATTTTAAAATTAAACCAAATAATACTCAATTTAGTAGCTTTACTCAGAAACATTCACTCAGCAGTTCTTTCCCTTCATTGCAACTCAGGATTTGTACCTCAAATGTCAAATTCAAACTGATTACTGTAAAGTGTAGGTTTATCTCAAGCTTGTCCATGCTTAGAAAAGTTCAGTTCTTCAGTGTGATAGAAATACTATGTTGGAACTCGTTTTCTTTTATGAACATAGCATTTCAAGTATTTTTCTCCACCTCATCATAAAGTGAACTATGTTCATACATTTTTCATACTGTGGTAATACATGTACATACACACAAAGTGTGTGCTCATATATTTTCACTTCTGTATTTGAGCTATGTGGAGATGCTATAAATCCAGATTGCCTTGCTTCAAAGTAATTGTTTTCTCTTTTCTGGTTCAGGAAATGTTTCCAATAAGGTTAGGCCAGGACCTTTCCAGCTACTGTAAAATTAACACTGTGCTGGCTAAAACCAGGACATCTATGTATGTACCTTAAGTTGCCTGAAGTTCTGTATATTGGAGAAGAACAAAGAAAAATTACAACTATCTTTTAAACTGGACAGTTTCAGCAAGACAGAAAGTTCTCTATAGCAACTCAAGAACAGAAAATTTAAAAGGTTCATGTATGAGAAGTTAGTGCTGCAAAATGGGCATCCTGTTGATCAAAGTTGTATGTGGAACTTTTTGATGGCATCATGCAACAGAGGAAAACACTTTTTTAATCTTTGAGAGATTGCTAGGGGCTAAATCAAGTAACCTTAGGAGTTCCTATCTGTAGTTGTCATACTATTACTACAGTTTTTTGTGACTCAGTCTTGCCCTGATGGTGCTGGAGGGCAGATGTTGAAGTAGAACAGGTGTGGGTGGGAGATATGAACCTAGAATAAGAATAATTTACAATTTTATTGCTTCTTTTTCAGCCTTTACATGTTTAGTTCCTTGAAATATGAGTAAAAGTGATAAGAGATTAAAGTGATGCATTGGAGAATCTAAACTCTGGACAAAAAAAATACCATTGCAATTCTTTCCTCCTGCTACTATATGGGAGGGAAGGAGGGAGGGAAGGAAGGAGGGAGGGAGGGAGGGAAGGAAGTGGCGGAATGAAGTGGCGGAAGGAAGGAAGTGGCGGAAGGAAGGAAGTGGCGGAAGGAAGTGGCGGAAGGAAGTGGCGGAGAAGGAAGTGGCGGAAGAGAGTGCGAAGGAAGTGGCGAGGAAGGAAGTGGCGGAAAGGAAGTGGCGGAAGAAGGAAGTGGCGGAAGGAAGTGGC
This sequence comes from Zonotrichia leucophrys gambelii, assembly GCF_028769735.1. Taxonomy (NCBI): domain Eukaryota; kingdom Metazoa; phylum Chordata; class Aves; order Passeriformes; family Passerellidae; genus Zonotrichia; species Zonotrichia leucophrys. Next base: position 37,103,284 of record NC_088175.1, on the reverse strand, counting down.
GGAAGGAAGGAAGTGGCGGAAGGAAGGAAGTGGCGGAAGGAAGGAAGTGGCGGAAGGAAGGAAGTGCGGAAGGAAGAATGCGGAAGAAGGAGAGGAAAAGAAGTGCGAAGGAAGGAAGTGCGGAGGAAGGAAGAAGGAAGGAAAGGAAGGAAGAAGGAAGAATGAGCGAAGGAGGAAGAAGGAAGAATGATAAGGAATGAAAGTGAAGAAGATTGGAAGGAAGGAAGGAAGGAAGGAAGGAAGGAAGGAAGGAAGGAAGGAAGGAAGGAAGGAAGGAAGGAAGGAAGGAAGGAAGGGGAAGGAAGGAAGGAAGGAAGGAAGGAAGGAAGGAAGGAAGGAAGGAAGGAAGGAAGGAAGCGGAAGGAAGTGGCGGAAGGAAGTGGCGGAAGGAAGTGGCGGAAGGAAGTGGCGGAAGGAAGTGGCGGAAGGAAGGAAGGAAGGAAGGAAGGAAGGAAGGAGGAAGGAAGGAAGGAAGGGGCGGAAGGAAGGAAGTGGCGGAAGGAAGGAAGGAAGGGCGGAAGGAAGGAAGGAAGGGGCGGAAGGAAGGAAGGAAGGAAGGGGCGGAAGGAAGGAAGGGGCGGAAGGAAGGAAGGGCGGAAGGAAGTGGCGGAAGGAAGGAAGGAAGTGGCGGAAGGAAGTGGCGGAAGGAAGTGGCGGAAGGAAGTGGCGAAGTGGCGGAAGTGGCGGAAGTGGCGGAAGTGCGGAAGTGGCGAAGGAAGGAAGGAAGGAAGGAAGGAAGGAAGGAAGGAAGGGGCGGAAGGAAGTGGTGGAAGGAAGTGGCGGAAGGAAGGAAGGAAGGAAGGAAGGAAGGAAGGAAGGAAGGAAGGAAGGAAGGAAGGAGGAAGGAAGGAAGAAGGAAGGAAGGGAAGGAAGGAAGGAAGGAAGGAAGGAAGGAAGGAAGGAAGGAAGGAAGGAAGGAAGGAAGGAAGGAAGGAAGGAAGGAAGGAAGGAAGGAAGGATCTAACTTATATCAGAAATAGGGAGATAAAACAAGGACAACACCAAAAAATCAGGTATAAACCGATGGTGGTAAAGACACTACTGACTACTAGTTCAAAGCATGTGTTTCTAGAACATAGTAACACATGTATACAACCTCATTAAAATGACTTGAGAATCAGATTATGGTTTTCAATACTGTTGGTGAGACAATTATTACTGAAAGAGTGAATAAGTAGCTTCCACCTCTGCCTTGCACTGCGTGCATCAGGTAAAAATACTATGCTGCTTCTTTTCCTTCTGAAAACCAGATATTCAGAATTAGATGCTGAAGATTTTGTTTCATATTTAAAACAATGAATATATACTGTGCAAAGTTTAGGCTAAACTGAAGACCCATATATTAAATTCAAAAGTCATGTTTTTAGCCTGTAGTTGTGCCATGTAGACAGTAGTAAGTTCTCTTAGTTTCAAACAGTGAACATAATAGCAGTGCAAAATACTTTAAAAAAAATATAAATCAGTCTTCCCAGTTTAATTTCTCTAGAATTAAGTTAAATTATTTTGACTCTCATCCTTCAGAAATCACCTTGAGTTCACATTATCCAAGAAAAACGTTTTGTCAAACAACTTAATCCTTCTTGTCCAAATGCATAATCCGAATATCCAAGGGTAGTGTGCAATGCCAAAGATTCATCTTTTCTAATATTGCTATCTTCTTGATTAATCAAGGTAAAAATCCCTCGAAATATTTTATTCAACTATCTTCTCTCAAATAATTTAGAGATATAAAAGAAACTATGGCAAGAAAAAATCCTAACTGATTTTCTGACAGTAATATTAGCTGAAGTCCTATGTCAAGCAATATTTCGGCCTTTCACAGGCAAAAAGATTTTTGTGTTATGAAATAAACATCACTGAAGTATATGCAGGGTTTAAATCACATGTATCTCGAACAGTGGTTGTTTTCTGCATGCCCACTTAATTCAGTCTAGTTTGTAGATCTGTCACTTCTGCTTTCTGTTAGCTCATAAGGCTGGCAGCAGCAGAGACTGAAAGCTAACGTGTTCTAGCAAAGTATTTTGTGTCATAAACATTGCTATAGCATTCTGAAATGGCCTTGGTCCAAATTACCTAAACTTGTTGTCCGCATTTTCCCTTGACCTTAATGGGACTAGTAACATTTGGCTACATTCATGACAGAATTAATTAGCAAAAGTTGCAATTAGTATGCAATTATCTTCTTGTGAACAGGAGCAGGTGGGCTGGAGGAAAGCTTGTCTTCATGTTTCCTGAGTCAGCACTGCCTTCAGAGGATCCCTGGTCACCTGCAGAGTATCCATGGACTTCCACACCACCTCAGAGCATGGATCCCATGCGTATCCCTCAGGTGCCTTCTACTGAGCTGGCACATCTGCATGGGACAGTACACATTCAAACAGCTGCAATACACATTAATAACAATATGCATTGAATAACAATTAATAGCAATACACATTTAAACAGCCGCAAAGAGCTTTCTCTAACTCCATCAAAAAAGTCTTCATAAGTAAAACGATTCCAGCACATGGCTACATTATTGATTCCAGAGTGGGTTTGCTTGAGGTACTCTGAACAGCGGTCTGCCAAGGAACACAAAGCTCTCCTCTGCCAGCTGAAATTTCTGCTGTGAGTTATGATTTCTGAACTCTGTGCAAATCCTGAGAGCAACAGAACAATCTATCGGAATCATAAATATGGGTTTGGTAATGTGTCATGTTCACTCAAAGATCACTACTGAATTCAATGCAAGCTGTTTTTAGTTTAATTGATAAGAAAGGGAGAGTAGATAGGGCTTCGATATGAGGGTGGTGTCAACTGAAGCATCTCCTCCCAGTGCACCTGTCTTTTCAACTAAGGAATTTCAGATACATAATAGTGGAAAACATCAATTGGTAAATTGTTGGTTCCTTTAATGTTTTTATTCCCTATGCCTCTCTGTCAGACCTTTCCACACATAATGAGACTAACAATATTGCATATTCAATACAGAGAATGAGTTGATGGGAATAAGACTCCCTCTCAGAGTGGTTTACTTCACCAAATCCCTGTAGACTATTAATCTTCCAGTTCTCTGAAGCCCTTCAGAACAATTATCAAAGAAAAGCAAGCACACACAGGATATGGGGAATGAGGATCATTTTTTGTTTGTCTTGTCTTGTTTTCCCTTTACAGTGAGAGATTACTGAGCCAGAAAAAGCTATTAGGATCCAAACAGGGAGGTTTCCTGCCTCCTACTTATTTGGTGGGGCCATGACTGTGTCTCATTCATATTCTAGTGGATTGGCCTTTTGTGGCCTGCTGAAAAGCCATAAAGGCAATGACAGCAAGAATGACTGCATTGCAAGTGCACCCTTTCTCATTTCCATCTCTCCTCTCCTCTGAAACTGACATTATTAGAAAGTCAAATGCAATGGCTGCAGGGGTTCCTGCTTTTTCTTTTTTCCTTTTTTTTTCCCTTTTAGATTTTATTTCTTTATTTCATGCCACAACCCAGGCTGACTACATTTCTGTTCACAGTCAAACTACTCTCCAGTGGGCACTCATATATCAGTGAAGTCTGTCTCTCCTGTTCTCTGTTTTTTGTTTGAATTTACTTATTCAAATCTCAGCTGCTTTTGTTAGATGGCATTTAAGCTTGAGTGATATACTTCTCCAATGATCTAATTAACAAAAAAAAAAAAAAAAGAAAAGCTCTAAGTTTAAAAAACTAACTAAAGAAAAAAAGTGGAAAAAACCCCTCATCACTATCCATACATTGAATTAACTCAGACGATGAATTAAAAGATGTATTTACACACTAGTGCTTTCATTAGGATTGAGGCTTAATAGAATTATAAACTTATCAAAGGACATCACTTGACTCAGGAAGATTATTTAACACTAATTATAACATTCAACTCAAGAGTGTAATGAGAATAAGTGGATGAAACATGCAAGAGAGATTGAACACTAACAGAAACCTGATTACATGAACAGTTCTCATCTGAAGATTTTGAGACAAATTTTTTATTTTGTACATGTACAATCAATATTAACCTAGCTCTTTAGGCACAAGACACTCCTAACTTGTTTTTATTAATAAGTGTCACAGTAGAAATAGGGGCATAGAGGTGGTAGATAGGCTACTTAGTGACCTTTGCTGACTGACTGGACACCTTTGTAAGAAAACAGCTAAATAGATCTAAAGCTTTATGTGAGAGAAGTAGCTAAAAGAATGATGTGGACAATTGACATGCAAATGAACAAAAAAAATTTCTGCACTAGAATGGTGAATGAAGAAGAGCACTGTTGGAAAGATTGTGTTTTATGGTAAACATTTTAACAGCATATATGGAGCAAATAAATGGAATGCCATGGCATTTACTGCACATTGGCTTTTCTATGCTACACGGACATTAAATAGCCTATAGCAGTTTCACTGCCAGCAGGATTTGTCCCTGAGTCCTTGACCAAAATTTGTCTTTGTTTCTCTTGCTGGGCTGCATGCTGATTTTCCCTGATCTGTTTGTTTGCCAACATTTATCCCTGAGCTAAATTTATTTCAGTGATGACTGTGGATACACAGCTGTAGGACAAAATGTTATACAGAAGTTATGAATGAAAAATTGTGTTGTTATTATTATTGATATTATTATGTCATAAACACAGCATTTGGAATTCCAGCTAACATTACGTAAGTTCCTAGATCCAGTGTTTGAGATTCGGTGTTCTCATCATTTTCCATGAGATCTGGTGAAACAGAAAACTTTTATTTCCTCTGCACATGTTTAGCTCCTTCTTCCATCAAAAGCTTCAAAAAGGCAAGATTGTGTCTCTGTACACTTGACTTTTGTGGTCATCAGAGCTGACTTGTGTATCTTTGGGGATTTGTAGATTGTTGCAGTAAGTAGTATGACTACTGCCTGGAGACATTGCAAGCCACATCTTCATCATCAGTGTACCTCTTCTCCAGATTCAAAAAGAGGGCACTCCCATTTCTAGGGACTCATTATATGGTGCACTTTTATTCTTGACTTGGTAGCTCCCTGCACAAATGAACCTCTGTGCATTTAATCCCACTGCCTAACTCGCAAGTGTTAGAAAGCTCCTGCCTTTGTCCTCAGCACCTGTCAGCATAAACCACCACAGCCAAAAAAATTACAGTACCCGTGATACTGCAGCTCAGGGTGCCTGGCAGCTGCTGGCCCTTTGGACACATGGAGAGTTGCTGTGGGTGATGCTGTGACACCCAAGCCCCAGCAGGGCTGGGTGAGGGGTTCCCTGTGCAAAGGAAGCATCCAAGGCATGCAGTAACAGCAGCAAAATCCCAGCGCTGCTGTTACCGTGGAGACTGCAAGAGAGAGAGAGAGAGAGAGGGAGCATGCAAATGGGAGGGAAGGAGTGACGGGGGTTGCATCAAGGAAGGAAAACTGAGAGGAACTACAGGAACAAGAATTTTCTGGCCTATTTTACATCTAGAGTTACCAGTTTTTTCTTCTTTACCCAGTCTTGCTGTAATTCCCCATCCTTCAAATGGGTAATGGCAACAAATCCAAAAGCAGCTCCGTACAAAAGGTCATCTTTTTACTATTTTTATCATATCTGCCCCTTTCTAAAGCGATCATCATAAGGAGTTTTTAGTGCTGTCTTGCAGAGGTACTAGAAAAAGTGTGATTCAAAAGACACACTGATTGCAGCTTAATTAGACATTACTGCTTACCAAAAGTAACACATGCTGTAATATGGTTTCACATTATATAACAAATATTACTGAATATTTCTTCAGCAGCCATATGAACTCTCAGCAAAACTAAGGACTCTGCAAAGGTCATCGTTCCTGAAGGAGGCTGAGTAGAAATTCCTCTCTGCACTGTCCTTTCACAGTTCATTTCTGTTCTTTATGTGCTGCATTCTGTGCCTGTGATGTCTTTGCCATTATGTTAAATGGATGATCTCTGTATTCAGACCTTAGAAAAGGTTAATGGTTATTACTGCTATATGGTCCAGGAGGTAGAGTTCAGAATGATAATTCAGATTCATGCCCATGTCTATTTATATAGACGTTTGTCTGAATAACAGCTGAGCCTCAACTGCCTCCCTCCATCAGCCCAGCCCAGCCCAGCCCTGGTTTCTCCCCCTTCATACACAGGGCTGCAACACCGCAAGGTTCTTGAACCTGCTAAACCTTCCATGCTCTGGCTTCATTGCTCTCGGTGGAAAGCAGCCAATGCACCTCCAAGGCTGGACATTCTATCAACTAATATTTTCCATTTTATGGTTGTTTAATACGTCAGAATAAATCAGGACTAGCATGAAAACATCCAAAGGAAGAAAAAAAACCCCTCATCCTTCCCACCCAGTGGTTGACATATTGTTTTCCAAATATTCTAACTTTGAAATAGCTTAGATGCACTTTATATTAGAGAAACACATGGGGGACAGGTATACTTGCTGACTTAGTGTGGCACAACTGGCACTATCCAGTTCTAATTTCTCAAGGATTTATTTAACAAAAAATCCAGGTTGCAATTGCCAACACTTTTGCTGATTTTAATATTTTGGCCTGACAGTTTCACTTTAACATTCTGTTATCAGGCCAACTCATCTGGAACCTCATTTGAAATAAGAGAATCTGATGCTTTATGAGCATTATTTTTTCCATATTAAAAACTCTTCCATATTCCCGATTTTGAACTTGTAGTGCCTTGCTGCAGGATTGACAAGGAAGTTTCACTTTGGAACTGGAGTATTTTTAGCTTTTGTTGTTGTAGTTATGGTTGGGATTTTGTTGTTGTTTTTGCTTTTTTTCTCATTTAGGGAAGTCTTATTTTTAGAAAAATTACAAAAACCTCTGGAAAAATATTTCTTAGTAAAGTATAAATTTTTCAGAAAAGTAGTTCTGAAAAGACACATCAAACTATTTTTAGGGACTGTGTTTGTTAGCCAGGAGGGAAAAGGAAAGTGAAGGGGAGGAAGAAACAAAAAAAAAGCAGTGAAGGGAATTCAGAAAGCTAAAATATTTCCCTCAGCTGGCCAACATTTTGAAATGAATTCTCCAGTGCAGTCTGGATGTATTGTCTGGGGAAGCTTAAATAATGGATTTCTCTTATATGATCACCTGCTTTAAAATAGGAGTAATTTTTTTTTTCTGGGTACAGGTGCCCACAGTAATTTAAGAATCTTTCCTTGATAGCACAGATCGATGGATCTCTTTCATCTACCACTAGATGTCATGCACTGATATCTGTCCCCACAGTGTAGGCCAGGATTACAGGCACAGGCAGAAATGTAGGAAAATTCTTCCCCTTAAGCCTTTTCAATTTTTTGTTGTAATTTAGAATAAGAGAAACTTGACAACTCCTTATCAATGGATTCTTTATTTTAGCAGATTTTTTGATCATGTTTTCTGTATTTCTGATCTTTGAAAACTGTTTGCCCAAATGTAAATTGACTAGGTGAATTTTATTATACCATGTCTACAAATGTTCATTGGTGGTTTTCATGCTTCTGTAAACCAAGTAAATATTATAACAAATTTGGAAGTGAGTGGATAGAATCTTAGAGATCAGTTGGACCATTAAATCTTCCCCTAAGCATTGAACAATAACAAAATAGAAGTCTAATTTACTTCTAGCACAATTTATGCCATCTCCCCCCTGCCCACATTTCATTTTAGGCTTCCTGTTTTGGTAAAATATCTCAGGCATACAGTACCAGAACTAATAAATATTTCCTGCAAAGCACCTTTTCCCTAGCAGAAAATGATTTATTCAATACCTCATTCTTTTTTTCCTCTAAGTTCCTTTTTACTGGGAAATAAAGTGTTTTTTGTTTTTTTTCTGTTTCAAGCCAATGTTTTTGGCAGGAAAAGGCATTTCAATTTTGCTTTTACCAAACAAATGAAAACCAACTATTTTCAAAAAACAATTTCTACAAGAAAAGAAAATAATTCACCAAAAATATGCATGAAGAAGAAGGGTTTTGCTGGTGGCTCTGAAAAGCCTTATGCCATTTTTTAATGAGGTAGAGTGATTTGCCTCAGTTCATAGAATAGCTTGGTGACAGAAGCATAAATAGACCCCTAGCATCCAGACTCCCAGTCTTTTAGATGGTTATCCCAGGGTAAACAAGTAGCAATATCATCTGAAGGCCCCAGCTCTCTCAGGTTCTGTTTGTCACTGCCTGATAATTCCTCCTCCCAAAGATATGTATAACACCCGATTTAAAAACAGACTAGATGTGTGGAGAACCAGAGAAAACCATGGAAACAAGATGAGGTTAGTGGCATAAGTCCATGCTCTATATATATATTGAATGTTGCAGTTACTTTGCTAAGCAACAGCTTAGTGTATGGTATAAAAATAAAAGGTGGAACATTTTAAAATTCTAGATTAAAACAAAATGACATATAAAAGCACAAAATCTTACTGGCTGTAACAGTAGTACATTGATAAAAATCTTGGCTGCTGACAGAGTGGGACCTGATGCTGTTTGTTAGATTCTCAAGTGGCTCTAAAGGTCATGAAAGCCTCTCTATATATAACATGATTATAGTATAATAGAAAAAGGTAACTGACTCAATCCTCCAGTTAATGCTTGCTTTTATTGAATTTCTGTACTCATTTTTGCTTAATTAGAAACAAAATTAAATTTATTTCAATGCCAAGTTGTCGCTGCTGTTCTTTCAAACCACATTAAAAACCAAGATGAATATTTGCAGATAATATTTATATTTTGCAAAAAAAAATTCTGCCTGGTTTTTATCATCTGAGAAAATTCATGAATTGGGATTGATGTCCCAATCCACTCCTGGTGTGTAATGCTGAAAATTAAATGATGTACATTTAAACTGAACAGAGGTGTGCTGTGAGTTAGAGCAGACTGTGATTTTAAATGCTATGTTCCTATCTCTCACTATAAAGGGACAAATTTTTTGCTAGTAAAAATGAAGCATCTCATGGCACTGAGTTGAGCCATATGTGTCAGAACTAGCAGGAAAGCTGCTGAAAGGTCAAATATGCCAAGTACAGGAAAGTTTGTCAGAACCCGACAGAAATTCTTCAGCTGAAAAATCATCAGTTGGAGAATGTAGATTCCTGAAAATCAAATATTTAACTAACCACATTTCAACATTACCAAGGTCCTGAAAGAAAGTCAGGAAGGCTCTGAACAAATCTTGTCTGCCAAAAACCTGTCAATACCTGACTGCAGTGCACTCATCCATTTCCTTGGGAGTTACTTTGGCCAGGGTGGGTGGGACTGAAGGGTTTTTTTGAACCAAGCTTTAGGTTAAAAACCTTGTGCCAAAAGACTGCCTTTCTGTCAAACTTCTGCCCTCAAGAGGATTGTGGTTCCTGGCATCTCTTGCTGAAGCCTTCAGGTTCTGGCTTTTGGCTGCTTTGGAGGTTCTGAGCTGGGGCTGTGCTCTGCTCTGCTCTGCCACACCATGCTACCCCTAAAATGCTACAGGGAGATTCTATATTCCTGCAAGGGCACAAGCTGGTTGAGCACCCGACTGGTTTGGCACAGCAAGTGCTGCCAAAACACCTCTGCCTTTGCTCTGCTGCACTGAGCCTGTGTGCTCACAATGCTCTGACAGCACACCTTGGTCTGCCAGAGACACTGGAGTGATCCCCTCCTTGATGGGCTTGGATAAGACAACACAGCTCTGACACGTTATATGGTATTTAGCTTGGCACTGTTGCCTTAAATATTCTTAACCAGGCACTTTGTACAGAAAAGAGAGAAAGTCTTCCTGAGCAAGATAATTGAGGATCCTATAGCTATGTTCTTTTGAAACCTTTGAAGAGGCTTATACAAACTGAGTGATATTTAATAGATAGCTTGAAGCCGCTATCTGTAATTTAACATTCATCATCCCTGCACTTCCCACAGTAGCTTCATTGTATATGTAGAATAAAATAAGCCTTTTTCTAAAAAGAGAGAAAATATTTAAGTCTTGGCCTCTGACAATCTTGAAACTCTTTGATATGAACCCCCCTCCTATCTCTGATCACCCTTTTATCAGACTCTGTGTGGTCCTAAATGTCTCCCCAAACAAGAACAGTCTCGCAGGCAGAAGAACATCTGGTATAGAAAGCAAGTAATAACATAACATAAGATGAGAGGGAAGTTTCTCGGTTATGTTTCTGCAACAAATGTATTTCGGGAAAGTTAATATTTATAGCTATGTTCTTGTTGATAATGGTAAAGGGAAATAAAATGCTGTAGGCTAAGCTTTATGCTTATGCAAAAGAGCAAGGCAAGCCAGTAGGTTCTCAGCGTGCTATGGAGAAACAGAACTGGAGCATCTTAGGCATAATAATATTCTGGCAAAGCCACAATTATCTCCTATTAGCATTTTTAAATTTTATTAATCCAAAAATAGTCTGTATATATTGAATTATGAGCATTATGAATGCTGAAAATTAGTTTTGATCCTAATTATTTTAGGTAGAAACAAGGAACGCTATCCCTCTTTCCTTTCATCAAATGAAACTGTTTATGAAGGCACTCTTTAAAAATTACTCTGAATCACTAGATATTGTATGATACCAAGAAAAGTATTAAAAAGTTATGATGTATAGAGCGCTTAGACCACTGGCACTTTTCAGTGCCAGTATTTGGACAGCAAGCAAAAGCAAAAATGTCATGCTTTGAAAAATAAGAGTTTCTATTTTTACATTAAAGTATTCCATCCATCTCCTCAAGTGCTAAATATTACTGAGGAGAAAAGACATATTTACTGATTACTTTATCCCGACATCTCACATTGCTCTTCTGAACTTTGTGAAAATGCAGTGTTTCATTGTGCCTTGGTGAAGATATTTGCTTAGAGTTAATGGAATCACGTAATACAGGTTAAGTAAGCACAGATAATTATGGGAATAGATATTCCAGTAAGCACACCTGCCCCACTTAACAGGTGCCAGAGTTAAAGGAACTCTGCAAAGGCTTCCTTATTGATTGAATGACATAATCTATAGGCACAGACAGTGCAATGGCCTCTGGACTGGGGGAAGAAGTACTGTCAACGAGCATAAGAAGCTTTCATGATGTTTTTAGAAGCCACAGAGAATCAGTGAGTGGATTCCTACATCTCAAATTTGCACATGGATATGTACCCAATTACTTGTCTTATTCTGTGGGAAATAGCAGGTGTGCTAAATTATCCATGCCTTGCAAGATTCAAGGAAAAGCCCTGACATCTACTTTCTTCCTATCACTCCCTGGGTATGTTGTTTTTTTCTTTTTACCTTTCTAAATTTCTCCCTTAAAGGGATTGACAGCTTTGAACTATCTTCCCAAAGATCTGAAGAATCCAAAGAACAGCGGTTTCTCTAATAAATAATGTCACAGATCCCTATTGGTTTAAAGCACTGCAGAGAGCAACCACAGAGGACTGGGGCAGCTAGAATCAAAGTCACCTTGATACTAACGTTGTTAGGAAGCTGTTTTTTGACTGCATGAGAGCATATGGTCTTTGAAAACACATGAAGAGACAAAAGTTAATAGCTCTATCAATTTCTCTACCTTTCCTCCCTCCTTAAAGTTGTAGCAATGCACACTATAACTGAGCACTTCAACCTAAATTTTCAGATGTTATTGCTTTCCTTTACATTCAGCTCACATGGGGTGAAGTCACCTCTGATCTCTGTGCTTCATAGTCTGGCTGTGTTACATGCACAACATCTTAAGATAGTGTTTAACCTACAAGATCTCCAGAATGCAAGAGAATTCAAAAATTTCCCTCTCATGCTGAGTTCTGACTCTGTCAATCTCTTTCTCGTAGGAAATGCCAGAGGAAATATTTTCTAGATGGAGTGAATGCACCAAAATCAGCTTGAACTCTGTTTACTCTCTGTCAGGAAACACCTCATGTGTAATCCTTATATTATTTTGGCTATTTGAGTATAACCTTTAAAAAAAAGAGGCCAGATTATAAACAAAAATTTTCATCATAACTCCATAGAAAATACAGATTTCCACTACTGAGGGTATAGCCTAAAAATAGTCTTCTGTGATGCCTTAGAATCATTGCTTAGAAATACAACTTACACATTTTTTTTCAAGGATAGAAAAACCCAACACAAATATCATGGTCTGTACACACACACACACACATATATATGTGTACGTTCTTTAATCATGTTGTGATGTGCTAGCTAAATGGCAAGAACTAAGAATTCATCTGTATGTCCCTAAAAGGCTTTCTGTCTGTGACTTTTCCTCACAGCTGCTTTAACTGAGATTATTCTCTGTGCTTGAGTAATTCCCATTGGCAGAGTTGCAGGCAAAGTGCTACTGTCTGCCAAGCTTCTGAGCTAATCATTGGTGAGTGTAGTAGCCCAGGAGTGAGAACCTGGAGGCTGAAAATTTACATGAATCCATTTTTACTTTTCATAGCTCTAGCACTGAGCAAAGTGCACTAGAGCTTGATCCGTTGCATCAGCTTTGCTTTTTTTAAAAATAGAAAAAACATTTCTTGTTTTCATTTCTTTCCTTGAGTGTGTGAACATTTTGTTGTTTTTTTTTTGTTTTGTAATTTAGTTGTTCCAATTGTTATTTTTCACCATTTTGTATGAAGTCTGCTATTTCATGTGAGCATTTCTGTCTGTCAATAGCTGTCTAAAAATAAATACCCCTAAATGAGTTCTGAAGTTTTCTCTCACTGCTATAGACAAATAGAGCAGCAGAAAAAAATGTTGCAGGTGAGCACTGAGGGGAACACTGGAACTGGACACTGAGTAAACCCAGCTGCACTTTTCTCCACTTGACACAGTGACTAGCCTGCAAAAAGTTAAGGAAGAAGTCTAAATTGTGCAAATCTTAGGTTTGAGAAACTGTTTCTCTTACAAAAAGAATAAGCACATTAGAATGGTTGATAACCTGGGCTGGAAGAAGGAAGGGTTTAGGGCATCTGCCAGGGAGATTTGAAACACAGGCTGTGACTATTGGCTGAGTCAGGAAGAAGTGGGGTGAGGCAAAGGATAGCTTTAAATTCAGTGGAGTGCTATAATCACCAATCCATTCTGAAGTAGAAATTATTTCCAGCTCAGTTCTAGAAAACATTCCCATGAAGACTTTGGTTACTTTGCTAAACCTATTCTTTTCCTGGAAAAAATATTCTGAAGACAAATTTCCAGTAAGGTCTGTCTAATATACTTTTGTATTAGTCATTGAGTCTTTGAAAGAAACCCGAATAGTTAAGGGGAAAAAAACAACTACCTTTCATCCTTTTCACACATACAAAATAATTTGAATTTTGTACCAGTATTCAGGACCAATGTTGAGGCATCTGGTATCTCATATTTTAAATATATAACTGGAATAAGAAGGCTTGATCTGCACACTAATGCTATACAGCATCTAGAATATACTACATACTATTAATTGCTGTCAGAATGAGCTAGATAGATTTTACCTCTGCAGCTTCTCAGCACCTCAGATTCTGTTGACTTAACTATATTTAATTTTGCTCCATACCAGTCCAGCACCTTGCAGAAAATAAGCTTTATGGGATTTTTTTTTTTGGCTACCTAGCACTTTCTCCATAAGGTGATGTTTTCATTTATTGAGTTATTCTGGTCGGTTTTGCTGGAATGATTTCTAGCTTTTTCAACACCATTTATGTGAAGATTGGACCATAACTTTTGTAAGAATTACAATAATCTGTCTTATTAAAGATTGTGCACATACATATATTCAATTTCCTGTAAGTATCAGTGAAGTTTTTGACTATCCCAGCCTTCATTGCTGAAAACAACACTTAATATGAAAAAGGTTCCAAATTTTCCTCCTTACATATTGCCAAGCATTCCTCTTTATTCTGTTTAGTGGGCTTCCTTAACAACTCTATTGAATATTAGCAGTACCTGTTAGAAAGATTTGATATGCTTCTATCAAGTTTTGTACCTGGGAAATTGTCATGTTGCATGGACTTTCTAATTACTTTCAATGATTGATTGCTTTCAACTTGCTCTCCAATAATCTATGTCTAGAAATTTTCCCTTTCTAAAACATGTAAGACAGCATGTCAGATGACATGACGTGAAGAATATAACAAACGGATCTGCCAAGCAGTTTTACTGAAATTGATATTGCATCTGTAGTTCAAAGTCACAAATTTTAAAAATATGCACCTCCACTGTAATTTTTAAAATGTTCTGGTGTACTTATTGTAAAGAAATTACTGCATATAAGAAGAATGTTACATTTTTAAGATCAATATTGGCAGTATTAGTCAGAAATAACCTTTTGAAACATGAAGAATTTTCCTACCCTTTAATTCTTGTTTGGAGCACTAATACCAAATTTTAAGAAGACCTATTTAAAAAACAAATCCTTGTACTGCTGTAACTAGATAGAGAGACATACTGTGCTCCTACTGCAAAGGGGAAGATTGCAAGGTCTTTTTGTCAAAAAACAGTAGAAGTATGAGACAGAAATTGGATAAAACTATTGTTTAAAATCAGACACTAAGACAGCAAATGAACCACAAGTAACATGCAGAGTATTTCAATAGCATGTTCCCACCTTTAAGTGCTTCATGCTTTTGATCTCCTTTGCCAGGTTTAGTTTATATTCTGTAGGAAGAAGTCTTGCCTTTGTTCCATTAGCACCTTGTACTTTCTTAATTGATTTTAATGCTCTTTGACTTTATTTTTGAGAATTCGTTTTCAGTGAAAAGAGCATTTGGCCTTGAGGTCATTCTTTCTAATTTTATCTTCTTCTGGTAAAGTTAGCAAAACACTCAGAAGATGGAAACTGTTATTATAACATGCTATATAATGGATTATTAGACAAAATTTGTTGCCATCTAATAGGGCTTCAGTTGTTTATGAACAAGGGGATTAATTTCAGTGGTAAGAAATAGGTAACAAGAACTATCATGGCGATCATTTGACACTTGAGAACAACTTGCTCTTTGGTGCAGTGTGGTCACACAAAATTTCCCTTTTGAAGAGACACTGTAAAGAATATAGTTTACAGCTTTGAAGGTGTAATAATTTGTATTTGAATGAAATTCGCTGGAATTTTTGTATATGGAAGGAGTTTTGTGGTTTAAAAAAGCAAAAGGTAATGCTGAAGTTTTGTCAACTTTGCCTCATGTTGAAGAAAGCCTTGGTCATCAAAATAAAAAAAATTTTAATAAGAAAAGAATGTAATTAGTGTTGTAGATAGATACTTCAAAATCTGTGTCATGAGATTGAAGCTTAATCATCTGAAAGCAATGAAAAACAAAATCCTTACCATTTAGTCCCACCCAAAAATCCCACATCTATGTGAAATACTAATATTTAATATTTTAAGTATTATTTTTTTAGTATGGATGGATTTTAAGATCTTAATTCTTCACTCACTAAGGTTTACATAGGTGCTAAATTAAAAAAGGTCTACATGTCTTTTCGTGTCTCAGTAAATCAAAGGAAATAATGCTTCTAATGTAACTCAGATGATCTGAGAATAAATCCACTGCTGATTATAAGAACTCAGACACTAATATGATTAACACTGCTCATAAGCTGTTAAATACAGAAATTAATTCACAATTAATGAGTTGCCAGCTCACTCCCACAGCAGTGATTGCTTCTCTTCCTTCAATTTCAGACTCTGTCATGAAACTCTCCCGACTACCTATACAGCCTAAGCTTTGACTTCAGATTTCTCATCAGTTCCAGTGACATTTGTTCTGTTATTGCCATTGCTACCATCTCCTATTTACATTCATGTACTATTACCACCAGTAGACTGAGCAAACAGCAGTCAGGGCTATCTGTTAGGCTGACTGTGAGAGGCATTATTACGGTTGCTTAGCAGCCAAGAAGACAAGATAATACATAACTTTCATACAGGGAATGATAGAGAAAGCAAATTTAGGCAGTTAGAATATTAATAACCAGTTAAGGCCCTAGTATGAAAAGTCTGAATCATGAATTATCTTGAGAGATCAGCATCAAAACTTTGTTTCAGCTTAAAAATATCTATATATCCCTCATGAATTTTATTTCCTGCAAATATAGCTTAATTTCATAAAGGGCTTTAGCATCACGATGCCATGCTTTTAAGGTCTGTCCTTCCCTGGCCTCCTAGGCTCCTAAACTTGTCTGCAGATGGGTAAATCTGATATCTTTATCATGTAAATTGATAGAATGCTTCTAAAAATGAAATTAAAGGACCACATGGATTAAAAGTTATATATTGGTGAAGAATCAGAGTGACTCACATCACAAAAATCCAGCGAAATTCATTGAACAAGTTGATAAGCATATTGGCAAGAGACATTTAGCTGGTGTAGCCTGCTTTGATTTTCAAAGAGCATTTTGCAAAGTCTTTCATCAAAGCCTCTTAAAGAAATTAGGCTGTCTAAATGAAAAGAAACATTTTCACATGGATAAAGACTCTGTAACATATAGGAAGTATGGTGAGAGCAGTCAGTTTTTAAAGCAGAGGATCATCTCACATGTGGCTCTGCATTGATATCTGTGTTGTTTCACATAATCACGAATTAATCAGAAAAGGAGATGAAATGAGGGAGGTGGCCAAGTTACAGTAACAAATAAATTTCTAAAGGAAAGAAATATGATAGTCTGCAGCAAAGTACAACTTCATAATACTGAGTAATTTCATAACAAAAGAGTAGAAGAAATTAAATATTAATAAATATTAAGCAATGCATACAGTGAAAATTATATTATTAGTTTACTTGTATATAAGTGGGATCTAAACAAATTATTA
Organism: Zonotrichia leucophrys gambelii; assembly: GCF_028769735.1. Lineage (NCBI taxonomy): Eukaryota > Metazoa > Chordata > Aves > Passeriformes > Passerellidae > Zonotrichia > Zonotrichia leucophrys. The sequence goes on along the minus strand of NC_088175.1, from coordinate 37,086,586 downwards.
TTATTTATGATTTTGATATGGATTTATAATCATAAATTCCAGAAAGTATAGAGCTATGAATAATTATTGAGAAAGAAAATAAAAGGCCAGGAACTATTTCAAAAGGAACAGAAATCAAAAGAGGAAGCCTTGGTATGCCATAGCTAAATCTATGGTACATCTGAATCTGGAATGCCTGCTCAGTTCTAGGCTTTCTATTTCAAAAGAATATGCTAAAATGGAGAAGATACAAGGAAGTCTGGAAGTGATGTTCAAAGATATGGTATGGATTTTGTATGATGAAAAAATATATAATTTATAGTTTTCCATCTGGATGAGAAGGATGAGCAGGGAACATGATGAAGGTCTGTAAAATTGGAGGTGCTATGGAAAAAATAAATAGGACTTATCTCCTAAAGGAAAAAAAAAAAAAAGAAAAAAGATCATCATAAAAGCTTTAAATTGAATGAACAGAAACACTCCTTGATACAACAGCTTTTTAATCTGTGCAATAGTTTTAACTGTAATATTTTGAGTGCTGAAACTCTTCAGAGTTTGGAAGAAAAATTCTGTAAGAAAAACATGCCCATCTAAAGCTATTTAATACAAGACAAAATTCAATTCAGGAAGTCTCTGAACCTCAGATTGCTGAAGGACCGGTGAGTGCTTCAGGAAAAGAGGTGTCAATGCCCACTTCTCTAATGCTTGCAGGCTGTCCTAGGCACCCACGAGCAGTCACAGCTGAAGGCAGAGTGGGTGATCCCTACACAAGGCAGGAGAATCATTTTCCTGCCCAAGGAGATGTGTAAGCATGAATTCATCCTTAGATGGTTAGCTTGGTGCAGACTGAGTTACTCTAGGGAGCATTCAGAAGCAGATTTTTAGGTTCTCAAGGAAGTTTACTAAGAGGAAAAGGACATGCTGTTGGAATATTGGAATATGAGCATTTGCCAGGGCCCCATAGCAGCAGCTAAACTGAGAACTGACCAATATCTCAGGCTTAGGAACATGAATCTTTTTATGGGCATAGCTCAGAATATTTAATTCACATATTATTTTAAGACATTAAATGCTATGAATACTGAAGGTATCCATATCAAAGCAAATATTTTAATCCACTTAAATTCACTTTAAATTCCAGCATAGTAGAACGTGCTTCTTCCCCCTTCCTCCTCTGCCACCTACCCCCAATCTGCTCATGTAAGAATTTCCAAAGCAATGCAAGCATTAAGGGGAAAAAAGTATTTTTAATTTTAGTTGCTGAAATGCTTACTATGTTTATGCATTCCTTTATGGTAAATATGCAGCAAATATATAGTAGCACAACCCTGAACAGCTTCATTGCTCCTTTATACTTTAATAAATGCCCACCATAAATCTTAGCAGCAGACAATGCACTATGTCAAATCCATTTATATAGTGGCTGAGTAGATTTAAAGTCCAAAGATATTATGTTGATAGAACCACTTTGCTGATTTTAAACAAATATAAAGAAATGTGGGATCCGTTATGAACCTTTTCTTATTTTCCAGGTCTCACAAAAAACAAAACAAACAAAAACAACAACAAAAACCCAAAAACCAAAATAAACCACCAAAAACAAAACCTAAACTCCTTCATTCTGATTAGACTGAACTGCAATCAGTATGTGACTAAAATTATCTCTCCATTTTTTTTAATGTGAATAATTCATGATCTGTTTGATCTGTCAGTCCACATCCATCCCCCCATCCCCATTTCTGGTATTCTTTTCTGTGATTTAACATGAAAAAATATAGGAATATACAGAACTTTAAAATTACAGAACTTTTTACTTCACAACACACACATATTAGCTTCCAAGAAACCTGAATTTTTTTGAACTGTTACAGCTCTCAAGACACACTTTAGACCATATGGATTCACCCTTCTCAAGAAAGAATTTGCTAGGTAGACAATACCATGAGCACTATTAGAAGCAGATGAAAGAGCTTAGAATTTAGAGGTTTGAGAGAGTTTTCCTCACTACAATTCAATGATAAAATTTTTATTGATTTTAACGTGAGATGATTGTGCTCCAAACCTTTGATGAAAAAAGCAAATTATTGTCTGTTTTACTAGTGACAGTTCTGACAAAGAAGCCATGCTAGATACAGAAGTGAAATTTGGCTTTCATTATTCTTGTTTAGAAGCAATTTCAACATAAAGTGAAGTAATCTGGGGAAAGGGCATCTGTGTATGTGATATGGAACTCCTGGAAAGGCATATTGTGCAGGAGTTGCTTTTAAATCTATTCCAGAACTTGTTTCTTATGTAAATTTGAAAAAAAAAAAAAGTAATAGTTAGGGCTTATATGGGAAAATATACCATCATAATTAGATTGGTATCATCATACCAGTGTAATTCTTTGTTAGGATTATTTTTAAATTTAATTCATTTGCATTTTTAACTACAGTAATACTGCATTAGTTATATATTAGAGCTGTTAAGTGTTAGATTAAAAACATGCATATGGATCCCTAAACATAACCAGAACCTCCTTTTGATTTTTTTTACATCAGAAAGCTGGTGTTCAGCATCTGAGGTTCTATCAGGTGAAATGACAGATAAATGTGACAAAGCTGGAGTGTGAAGAAGGCATAGCCACGTATTTCTGTGTAAAACACAGCATCTGAAACAGAACTCTTGCTGACAAAGCCTGATTTGGGTCTGGTATTTGCACTCTGATCCTGTGGACCTAGCCTTACTTTGTTGAGATTAGGGCACAGATAGTGGCTTGGAGGAGAGGTGAGGAGCACTAAATTAATCTCTTTGCGGAAAGCCTTGTCCTCCTTTGTGTTCCAGAACAATCAGCCAAGCCAGTGTAAATCACAGATGATTAGTTTGAAATTCTTGATTCCAAGGGAAAACAGAAAAAAATATTGCTTAGATATCAAAATTGGCCAGCCAGGGCAACATATTTGTGAGTGAATTGTTTCCCAATCTCTTTACCCATAGTTTAACCTGACCTGCTTGTCTTTCTTCTGGAGCAGAATGGAAAAGAGCAAATGCCTGCAAAGAGTGTTTGCAAAGCAGGCATCACCACAGCACCACTTCACCCCTGCAGAGACCAGAATTATTATGCTTGCACCCACATCCCAGCTTTTTCCTGACCCAAGCACTACAGAAGTTAGAAGGACAGTGAGACAGGATTAGTGTGTTGGCTGTGCAAATGGCACAAGCTCAACGGGCTGTGTAAATTCAGGCACAAACTAAGTCTCAAGCCTGGTCTGAAAAAACACACCAGACACATACAAATATTGTATGCCAAATCATTCAAATTTTGGACAACATAAAAGGGATTTATCTGTTCAGATGAAAGCTAGACAATTTTTTGGTTTCTGCTTTGCAGCACAGCAGTTTCAGATGAATTCTGACTGAGCACTTGCTCTAATTAAAACCTGAAATTCAAGTTAGCAGTACAAGAAAAGAACTGCCAGAGACAGAAATAAAACTCTAACCCTACTTGCTTCAATTATTTTGCTTGCTGAACTAATTTCTGCCACGAGAATTATCAGGAGTGTCTTTCATGCTGCCTAGTGGGAAACATCTTAAGAATCTCTTGGTGCCCATGTTAACATTAACTTGGGGAAAGAAAACCTCTACCATTAGTATCCATATGTCTCTTTTGGCACCGATGTCATCAGACCTCAATGTGCTTTTATATCACCACAGTTGCATCTTATTATTAGTTTTAATTGAGCAAATACTGTATCATGGCTCTGCAATTTGGTCCCCTGGAGCAATTACAAAAAAACCTTTGGGGCACTGGTGCCAAAGGATGACATTTTTATTGTCTGTCCTCTGCCAGCTTCAGCAATGTGCCTGCTGTTCCTTCATTTCACATCTAGGTTGTGTTTCCTTTCTTTATTCTCCTTTTCCACTCCCTTGTCCTAGGGGATACAAAGCTTTATCCAACAATGTTCTTTGACAATCCCTCTTTTGTCTAAGCCTTAATACTTTCAAGAAAGAAGACAGAAAAATAGAGGAGAGGAGAGGAGAGGAGAGGAGAGGAGAGGAGAGGAGAGGAGAGGAGAGGAGAGGAGAGGAGAGGAGAGGAGAGGAGAGGAGAGGAGAGGAGAGGAGAGGAGAGGAGAGGAGAGGAGAGGAGAAAAAAAGAAAAGAAAAAAGAAAAAAGAAAAGAGAAAAGAAAAAAGAAAAGAAAAGAAAAGAAAAGAAAAGAAAAGAAAAGAAAAGAAAAGAAAAGAAAAGAAAAGAAAAGAAAAGGAAAAGAAAAGAAAAGAGAAGAGAAGAGAAGAGAAGAGAAGAAGAGAAGAGAAAAAAGAAAAGAAAAGAAAAGAAAAGAAAAGAAAAGAAAAGAAAAGAAAAGAAAAGAAAAGAAAAGAAAAGAAAAAAGAAAAAAGAAAAGAGAAAAGAAAAGAAAAGAAAAGAAAAGAAAAGAAAAGAAAAGAAAAGAAAAGAAAAGAAAAGAAAAGAAAAGAAAAGAAAAGAAAAGAAAAGAAAAGAAAAGAAAAGAAAAGAAAAGCACAAATCTCATAGCAAAATTTAAGGTGCTTCCATTACTTCTGAAAAATAGCATTTTTCTGTAATTTTAGTTTTGACTGATGATGTTCTGATGCAATGCAATAATTTGGCAATTTTACTTCCCCATGGGTCTGTCTGAGAGAAAAACACTGCTACAAAAATATGCATTCAAGAGCAACAATTTACTTATCAGTTCATTTATTCATTTTTAACAGCAAAAAATTTTAGAACTGTCTGTGTTTCAGAGACACTAAAAATTTTAATCAAATCAAGTCTTTGATTTTAAAAAATGGCATCAATCATCTCAAAAGGTATCTGTAGGTGGGGAAAATAAAATATTATAGGTTTGTATTTATTTGTTTTGTTTTGTTGGGTTTTTTTCCTTTCCCTGAAAGTGATGCACTCAGTACTAATACACAAAATTTAATATTTCAACTGGCAGTTTGTCACCTGATGGAGCATGGATGGAAGATAGGGAAATCCCTTCCAGCAACTATGAAAAATGCTTCTGTGGATTTATTCAAAACATTTCTGGCATAAAATTCAGCTTTTCCAATTCCCAAAACTCTCACCCCCAACTGTTCAATCCTATCCCAATATCACGTTATTGCCTCTTCATCTTACAACAGTTTTAAGAGCCTTAATATAAACTAGAAGATTCAAATCATGATCAGAATTAAATAAACAAACACTTCAGGAGGCTTCTTTTAAACCTGGATCATTTTGTGAATCTGCTTTTCAACACAATCCCGCACACAGTTATGCTGACACAAGTGTACAGGCTGCAAATTTCTGTGCTGGAGAGCCAGAAATAATCAACCAAGCATGAGAACTTTAGTTCCCAAAGCACTTTTTAAGAACAGGCAATTAAATTGCACATGCTAAGACTCACAGAAAATAAGTTGGCCTCGGCAGATCTATCAATGAATTCTGGAGTCCAAAGTTCCACTTCCTTACGTAACTAAATAATACCTCTGAAAAAAAGTGCCACAAAATATTTGCTAAAGGGTTTTGCATCAGTATGGAAAACTGAGTTCTCTTGTCTACCCTGAGGATCTAAATCTGAATTTAAGTACACCTTACAGTTATACTCTCTACACTAAATAAAGTCTATAATAAGTCCTTGGCACAATAATTTCCCTTGCAAGGAATGTATCAAGAAAGAAAAATCCATATTTATATTTGTTATATATGTATCCCAAAGCCCAGCACAAATATTGCAAAACTCTCAGTTTTGTAGCTGGTCCACATTACCATTGTGAGCTCCAAATTTCAAGCTCACAGGAAGTGTAAATGTGATCTCATCATTTTCATGTTCTGATTGGCACTAGCTACACTCAGCCTAAAATTTGGACTATTGTAGGGATGTTTGTTTCTATTTTCTGTAGTGCCTTTCTTCTGATTTATTTTCACATTGACCTGACTTCAAATATTTTTTTCCTCCATTTTTTCTAATTAAGCTGCCGCTACGTCTTAAGAGCTTCATTTAATTAAAATAATTAAAGAATTTATTTATATAACAAAAGATAACCAACCCACCAGGCTTGCTTTCCCAAATGCCCACAGCTCTAATAGAAAGAAAATTAAAGACACCTATTTTAAAATTAAGTACCTGCAGCACAGTAGCATTGTAATAAAAGTACCAGAAATATTTTACAGATATTTTGGGAGTTTTTAACACTTTTTTGTCTCCTCAGTGTTTAGAATATGACTTTAGCAATGATGGAGTATTAAGAAGGTCACCTCCTCTGAAATGAAAGATCTGATCCACACAAGGTGGAGGAACTGTTTTTCACTTCTGGGTTCATAACATGTGAGTGAAAATTTTTGTTAGAATGACCTAGGATTCATACAGGAAGAGAAATTACATAATAGTAGAGGCACAGAAAAAATTTCATTTTCTAATATATTTAAGATAGTGTTTAAGTTACAATGATGTAAACTCTGATCCACGAACACTCTGTTCAGTGAAAGATTCTCAGTACTAGCTCTGTGTAGTATCCCAGAGTTGGCAAACATCAATTCTATGCCCAAACTGGAGAACTTTTATTTCATCGTACTTTGAAGTTCTATTTCTTTACAGTCAGGACATAGCCAACTGGTTTGGAGACAAAAAAACACTTCCTAAATATGCCTTTCTTGGTAACAGACATCCTACAGGCAGATCTGGATTATTCATTTCCATCATCACTGCAAAAAGTTATTAAGTGTTTGCTAGACAAGCAAGATTTAATTCCTCCAGCTGGATGCTGCCAACCCCTTTACAGAACATTGCTCTTGTTACAGTGTCTGGGCATAGTTTTCAAATACATTTACTTCAGCCTCAGGCTAGTGTGCAGCCTTTTTGCTTGTTTGCTTTTCTTTCACCCTCTTTCTCCCAATACAGTGAAAGGAAGTTGTTGATAGGGAAGACCTTGATAAGCCGTGTAAAGCCAGGATAGTATAAGAGTGCTGATAATAATTTGTCCATCTTTCCAATTTATTTATGAGAAATGAGATTAGGGTATTTTTTGGGAGGGGGAGAGTGGATGGTGGGGTTGTGCAGTAAGAGATCATTGTCTGCATTTAGATCATTGCAGTGACATACACTGGACCATTGAAATATCCGTACAAAACAAATCTGGATTTCCATGCTGCCCTCTCCCCAAAGCCCCTCTTAATCCCCTTCCAACAAAATCCCTACCTGCACCATAATGTCATTATGGACCATGAATGGATAGGAACACATAATGTTCTATAGAACGCTCTATATATTTAGAATGTCCTGAGTTGGAAGGAACACATAAGGATCAAAGTCCAACTCTGACAGTGATGGTTACTTTAAGACATTACATTAAAAATATTTCTATGAAAAGGAAAGACAAGGTAGTACAAGTAAAATTTCTGACAAGTGAATAACAGGAAGGTTATCTCAAAAATTATGCAAGATAATAGTTTCTGATATCTGTACCATAACAGCTCTAACAGCTGTGATACGATTCCCTGCCATAGGTACACTCTCATGGAAATCAGTGGCACTATTTTGAGAGTGAGGGAATAAATAAGGATTCTGGAATGTTACCTTGTGCTGCAATTAAAAGCAGAAGTAAATTGGTCAGAAACTCAATTAAGCCCAGAGAGCATGATAAGCAGCTGAAAGCATTCTCTCACTTCACCAACTGGCTAAAGACAGATCTAATTATTCTGTTTTTTCTGATCAAGTTCATCTGTACTTGTTTGTTTGCATTAAATATAATTTTAATCACAGTCATAGGCCAACTCAGCTCTTCACTGTGCATTCAGCTATACACCATGGGCAGCGTTTTCATGAGATATTAAAAATTAAGTAGGGTTGAACTAGGTCACTCCCTAGGTGTAATGAAACCCCAAATGAAAAAGAGTCTGAATTATTTCTTCAGCCTACATGTCTGCTTGGAAAATGGCACTTACCTTCAGTAGAATATTTGGTCATAAATTATGTAATAAAAATAAATCCATAGAGAATAAGACTTAAAAAAAATCAGTTAATTTTCTTTTATAACAACTCCATGGAACATGTACCTCAAGTTACCTGGAAGTACCTTCTTTGAGTCAGAAGTAAAATTGACTGTATATATTTATTTCCTCGCACAGATTATTTTTCTGTGCTTTTGATAAGCGAGCAAGTGATTTCTTTAACAACCGTATTAAAAAGCAGAGGGATCATGCATACCTTGTCCCTGAGGTAGTAGCTGTGTACTCATTTCAAGAGTCTGTTTCCTATTTCTTCACTTCCTAATACAACAAAACTTTAATCCCCAAGTAACCACAAGCCTATAACTATGGGACTAAGAGTGTACAGGTGAGAATATATCTGCAGTGACAAATAAAACAGGGCCAGGCACTATTTGCCAAACTCTAAGTGGCACAGGCTGTATCTGTTCATGACAGATGTTATCCCTGGCTCTTCTGTGGCTTTAAGTTATTGTTAGTCCTATTTTACTCTCTTAGTCCTGCAGGTGTAGTGATCTAAGGGCACTGTCACTGTGCATTAACACGTTTTTAATAGCATGAGCCTAAGGGAAAGTGCTGCTTGCCACTGGTTGTGGTATGAAGGTTTATAATGTTAGCTGGGGGGAAGTTTCCAATAATATTGAATAAAATATAAGTAAATTAATAGCAAAGTGAGTAAAACTTGCAGTAGTCCTGTTCATACTGCCTGTTCAGAATGCTTTGTCCTCTCAGCTGTACAAAGATACTGCCTTGAAGAGCTCCATTTCACATAGAGCAAAGCTAAATAGAGAAGGCACTAATAAATAGTAAATAGACACTAATAAATACTAAATAGTTTGCTAGTACTGTGCCCTAGTCTGGCTTATATTTTACATAGAAAATAGAAAATAAGGCAATATCAGACCTCATGCTAGCCTAGACATGCACAAAAATTACAGCAATTATTTGAAATGAACTTTCTCCATAAAGACTCTTTAAAATGTGACTATTCTGAAGAATTCCCAGAACAACACAGGTGATTTTGCATAAAGTGTCATATGGCTTTTCTAAACATCTGCATTCAAACTACCAAATATTTTAATGAAGATATTGCTCAGCTAGTTGTACATTTGGACTTATGGCTACAAGCTTTTCTTCATCAAACATCTCCTTAAAATAAATTCAAGACAATAGCTTTTGCTGTCTTTAATGAGTAATTTTCATGTAAACAGTTGCTCAAGTGAATAACAGTCACTGGATTTGGATTATAATTACCACGTTTCTAAAAAATAATGTGCCTTCAAGTACATCATAGAACAATGCTTGAATATAAAATAGAGACACAAACCATGAAAATATTTTATTGAAATTAGCCAAAAATTATACTTCTTGTCTTAATTGTACTGTTTATAAGTACAGGGGCATGAATAATACTGGAATTTCTTCTCTGGATTCACAAATGTTTTTGCAAACAAGTCTTCCCCACTTTATTAGCAATTTACTTACATTTTTATTCAATGTCTGTAATCATCATCTGCTTTATAACCTGAAGGTGAGGTACTTTGCTGCAGAATGCAGGGTTGCAGAGCTGTAGCACTCAAAGACTATTCAAGGCTCTCTTAACTGGCACAGGGAATCAATACATGTCACAAGATCACAATAGTGGGTGTGATGGCATCTCCTTCAAGATGGCCTTACAGACAGCTGTCAGATAAAAGAAGGTACAAACAGGAAGGTCTGCATGCTGATGATCCTAAAGTCCCTTGGAATGATAAAAACTTTGGCTGTACTTTGCAAAATTGTTGGCAACCTGGGAGTCAGAAACTGAACGCAGGCCAGGTGGGAACCAGTAAAGCTCCAGAATGGGAGTGCTTCAAGAAGCTTAGAGCCAATCAATGCAAGTTTCATATCAAAGAACATTTTGGCTAAAGCCAGGAGCCTGAACTTGTTGAAACCTTCCACCAGTAAAAACAGGAATCAGTGTTTTCATACCCGTCTGATGCCCTACATACGAAACACAACAGCTGCTGTTACATGTTGACCTACCAATTAAAAATTTTCCATGTGTCTTTTGAGAAGCATATCTGGCACCCTCTGATGATGCTTCAACAGCCATCACTAAGCAGTGGTAGCACACTGGCACAAACAATGCTGACTAAACCTCTGCAACAGCTACCAAAGAAAGAGACACAGAGGCAATTCCAGCCTCTAGTCCTTAGGCTGTTAAATATAATAGTTACAGAACAAATGCAAGATGTTATTTTTAAAAAAAATCTCTAGTTTGGGAGTTGCTGTTTTATCTCTCTGAGACTAAAGCACCAAAACCAATGATAACACTCACTTTCCTCATAAGATTGTTGTAAAACATAACTCTGCCTCCAAAGACTACAAAAACATTAACACTTTAAGCACTGTAACAATATTTTGACAGATATCCTGATGGCCTGTGCATGTCTATCTCACTATAGCAGGGAAAGCAATATGCAGACTTTACAGAATGATCTGAAATTTTATTACAGTGATGCCCAAATTTGTGTTCCTCTATTTTTTACATGTGCATAAATGATGTTCTAGGATAATACAAAAATTAGAGACAAAGAAACGGATTCATCAGTTCTCTCAATGACTCATTTTCTTTAACATGATATGTATTCCACTGTCAGTACCTGCCTCAGGAGTCAAACAAAGAAAAAAAAACTACTTGGTGGCCAGTACCAGGAAGGAAACCCTACAGCTCTGGAAAGAGTAAAATCTTGTAGCAAACCATCCTGAGATGCTTATTTGTGGTTATGCAACATGACTTTTTTATTACAAAGGTTCTCAGACTCCATACTTTTACCAGCTACTGCATTCATTGCTACTTGGGCTTAATTGCCAGGGTAGTCATGCTGCCCTGACAAGACTTTGCACTTGCTAGCCACCTGTGTAGAGGGACAGAAAAGCCCAGGCAGCAGCTGCCATGCCCAGGTGCATTCCCTGCTGCAACATCCCTCTGCTTCATCAGCGTGTTCCAGAGACTGTCAAATATTACTTAAGCTACCAGTCCTTTAAACTCCTTAAAAGCCAAGGGTGTAGGTGTTGCAGGATCTGGACCTCCAAGCATTTGAGCTTGAAAGTGAAAATGAATGAAACGTCAACACACCTAAAAGCAGAGTAGATCACTCAAGGTGTCCCAGAAGCCCAAGACTGTTAGCACAAAGATATTATCTACTGAGGAGGAATCCAGGCTTCACTCATATCACAGGAAGGCTGCAGTAAATTAGGAATTAATGTTCTGAAGTTAATTAATTTAATTGATTTCAAGCTGAGCAAGGGAGTTAGGGCTGGTATTCAAACAGAGAGGGAGTATTTAAATTTAGCTGTCATTAGCACGTTGCACTCACAAGGATCAGGACTTCTTGCTCTCACAGTACTCATTGAGGCCACTTGGAGTCTTTTACACTTCTGTTTCCTTCAGCAGAATGGGGAATAGACTCATTATTTTGAGACAAGGCAACAAACAATTAACATAAGACCTGCAATTTTAGGAAATAGAAGGGCCTATTTTTCTCCATCTCCTTCGATTTTTCTCCATGAAAGCTTATGGCATTGGTTGGGGTCAGGGGGCTGAACCACAATTTGTGGCAGATCTCTGTTTTCAAAACAGGTCCCAGTCCTGAAAACCTTTCTGACATAACTGTCTTCAGGAAATGTATTGCATACTGGAAGCCATGCAGGTAGGATTTAACTAAATAAGAAAAGCAAAATATTTTAAATGTATGAAATACAAAAAGAAATGAAGAATCAGAAGAAAAGTCCTATAAAAAACAGACGTTATTTCATATTTTTTCACTGAAACTATTGTAATGATTGAAAGTGATTCTATGTTCTCTATCTTAGACATAAAATACTAAATAACCATATTGATTTTCTAGTACAGTAATCAAATTCAAGGGCTTTTTTTCTCAATACTACTCTCTAAGCTTTCTACCATTGTCTTTAAATGAAAATGTCATAAAAGAATCTGTATCTAAAAAGCCTTCTTGATATTCATTACCAGTAAACAAAAAAGGAAATTACATAAAATTGAAGCTCTACAGAAACATGCAACTATAGGAACAGTTAAAAATTAATGCAAAGCAGTGACTAGGACATCTCTCTTTCTAAAACAGAGTTGGTATTCATACATTAGTTTGCTTCACATTCTTTATTACATAAATTGTTTAAAATTATAGTAAAGACCGATGGAATATGATTGATACTAATAATATAGAACTTACATTTTATTGAAGAGAAGTTTAGGACAAACAGTTTACATCATTAGATTCCAGTGTTAATATGTTACAGATTTTCTGTGAAAACTGCACCATTACAAAATAAGTGGAATCGTTGAAAAAACAATGATTCTCAGTCTCAGACAGCATTTTAGAGATTCAGTTGCCTGTAAAGCATTTAAAGATGTCTGAGGAAAATGTACTATGTAAGTGCACACTATCCTTCTTCATGTTCAAGCACCATGTGACAGGTATAAGACAGACAGATTTTCAAATATCATACAGAAATAATGAAGCTATATAAAAATTTAAGGACCACAAATTTATGTTCTGAAAGATCTTTGTCTATTGTCCCTGTCTTTACTGTCTGTGAGTGTTTGTGTGCATGATATTTTTTTGGTTAAACTTTTGGGAACAATTTTTCTCACTTCAGTCTGTAGCATTCAAATGTACATATCATGGTATAGAGGATGCATCTGTTATTTCTTCAGGAAATGCCACAAAAAATTAACTTACAAAATGTCCAACATGCAGTCATAGAGTAGAATTGCATTTCAATTTGTCTGGTTATTTATTGTGATTACTATTATTTTCTTTTTTTTCATCTTTCTAAAATATATTTTTGGATACAAATCATAAGATCTGATTTTTTTCTTGATTATAAACATGTAATAAATGTTGTTGCTGCTCCATGGGCCTTAAAATTACAGCATGAATTGAAAGACAGAAAATGAATACCAAGACCTAGATGAGAACTGATGATGAACATTATATAAGTACAGCTAAAGATACAGCTGTAATGTAGTTTAGCTACAACTCCATTTCCAGGATATGTCTGTAAAGATTTTTTAGCACAGTTCAGCAAGTGCTGCGAGGATAAGAATCACTCAAAAACAGTGCTACACTCGTAATAGTAGTGCAACATAGTGAGGACTTAACCTTTAAATATGTGCTCTGTCTGTAGAGCCTGTGGTTTCATAGCTCTTACCATAAATCAAAATACCTCAAATGCACAAAGACAGGTTTGCTGGCAGTTGAAAGCTTTCCACTAAAGAAAACCACATATTTTAACCTACTTAAAGTTTTGTGTTTAGGATTTTATCTTTATTTGAACCCCAAAAGGGTTAACAATTGCTTAATATTGCTTTCAATTCCATACTTTCCTGCAAAATATTTGGATTGCAGCTTTTCTTTTAGTTGCAAAACTAATGTAATATCAAATAACTGATTTGAATATATTGTATACTGGGATGAATTTAGAGTATGGAAACTTTGAAAGAAAAAAAATTAGGTGTCAAAGAAACACAGCAGTCACACCCCCAGTGAGGGTGCAGGAGGAAAGGACAGGACCTTGCAATGTCTGATCAGCTTCCCTGAAGTATTTACCCACCTCCAGTTTTTCACATCCGTGAAATAATGAAGAAAAGAAAAATAACCAAAGTTATAATTTCAATGCAGGTATGCAGTACTCAGAAAAAAGATATATTAACATCAGCCAAATGAAACCAGCAGGAGGGAAAGAATTAGAGAAAAAAAGAAGTCAAACTCAGCAGAATGAAAACCAATGGAAATAATGGCAAAGTTACAGATGAGGAATATGTATGATTTATATTCAAGTTGTCTCTTCAGTTTTACTGAAGGAATAGATCCTTACAATAAGCGACAAATCATTATTAATTCCTCTGATGGAATCATGTGAAGGAGACACAAGTATTTTTTGGAGCTATCGACCGTGGTAATTCCATAAGCACCATATCCCATAGAATGTGTGGCCTGGGCAGATGAGATGAAGACCACAGCTCACTTACCAACATCACTCTGATGCCCTATGAGCAAGTAAGCACTGTGTAATTTTTAAAATAAAGCTTTAATTTTCCCCATTTAATATGCATTTTTCTTTTCTAGGGCTTCTACACTGGTAGGGTGCACTTTAATGTGATTTTTAAAATTAATGACTTGTAATAGAAATTGTAAATTGGTACCCATAAACTAATTATAATTTTATGTACCTTATTTTGAAAACAACATGCAAGTATTTGTATCAAGCTAAAAGATTATTTTTATGCCTAAACAATAGTGATTCTAATATATTATTCCTAGTGCAGCCTTTTGAAGTTCTGTGTTAGAAAAAAATTGATTCATAATTTATGCCTGAAACAGATTTTCTAAAGCAGGTTATACCAAATAAACCATGGCAAGGTCTAAACGTGGTCTTGGACACTGAAGTTAAAATGGGAGATGAAAATTCTCATGGAATTGCAGGAGGGGAAAGTGTGTGACGGAAAACTCATCATGACAACAGTTTTATCGTATTTGGCCCCTGGATATCACAATGTCAATATTTGCCTCTAGCAGCAAATTCTCCAACAGGAATGACAAAGGCACTTCATTTTCTGATTTAGTTCTGTTTCGATTTTTTTTACATTAATATAGATCATATGTAGGCCAGTAAAACCTTACACTGAAAAATTTCATCATGGATGTAAATCAAAACATACAAGCCTTTCCCCATGTTCAATTAAAGAGAAAATTTACAGCTTGCGTGATATTAATAAAGCACAGGTTTGGTTTTACATTAATTAGTGAAATCCTCAGTGATATTCTGCAATTATGGAATTGTCTACAAATATATTTGTGCCTAATGGGCTGGAAAGAATTACAATGACCCTCTCAGAATAACAGGATCTTGATTTTTGCCCTCTGTCTTGAGTGCCTGCTGAAAGGCAATGAGCTGATTTTATTACCAGCACCCAAAAGGAAACAGACTGGAAACACCTTTTGAAATGCATATTACAAAATCTTTAAGAGTCTTCTCAGTCCAGCAGCTTCCAAATGAAATAAATAGGTGGGAAAGACAATATCTGGTTTTCCTCTTCCTCTCCCTGTTCCATGATCACTTTCAGCTCTCAGAAATCCATACTTATTTCAAGAATCTGTATTTGGTTTTATTTCTATTGTTCTGCCTTTCAGCATGGACTAGAACACAGGTCAGGGCTAAGCCTCCTCTCTCAGTGCGTGACATGACAGGGACATTCAGCAACATTAGTGCCCAGGATGGGGATGAACTCCTGGAATGCAACTCCCCACCTGCCCTGCCTCCATCCTTCCTAACTCCTTGCCTTCTCTACTTGAATGTTTAGTTAGTCTTCCTTATTTTCCTGCCATTACTGATGGAAATGATATCTTTCTCTAGTGCTAATCCATATACTATCTTTTGCACAGGTAGGTTTAATGCTTTTTAGTGGGAATAGATCCATACATTAACCTGCCACTGTCAATTTACACAATTTTATTCTGAATAAACTTTGCAACTGAAGTTCAGGGTAGTTAGTCACCATTTCATCATTACTTCTACCCACAAGTTTCTCTTAATGAAGAGGAAGAAAGATTAAAATTATTAATTTCTGTAATTATTTTATACATTTTAATTCTTCACTCTGTATTTTACCATTATTTTTGATTAGGAGATTGAGTAACTGGTTTAAAAAATACTTTTAAGGCTACTTGCATTTTCTTGGATACTTTCTAGGGAATTTCACAGTTTTCCTATAGGAAATATGACTAAAGAAATAATTTGTCTTATTTGCAATTAGATTGTTTTTCCCTCTAGATGTTTTGTAATTTTAATTTCTTTCTCCTTTTTGAGATCTCTCAGGCAGTAATTCCAATAACATAGATGAAAATCATATAGAACTGGCCCTTAGCTGCAAAGTTAGAAAGTGCCCTGGAAAAAATAAACCTGCAGTTACTTTAGGAAAATATAAAAAAATTCTAACAGATATTTCCTTGGTTTTAATGCAATGAACATAGCTCCTATTTGGATTGACTTTTATAAGGCATGAATGATCAGCATTTTTAGATGCTCAAAATCCTTCAAGTATGTAAAGCTCCAGCTGTGAAAAAAAACCAGAAAAAACCCAAAAAACAGTGTGAAGGGCTTGTGCTGCTGCTTATCCTGCTGTTATTGTTTTTTTAAGATTCTATTGACAATCTTGCTTTACTTATCACTCCTCCTGTCAATGTTTCATTAGCATCCTCCTGCTCATATTTCCTTCACTACATTTACTCCTGTAAGTCAGATAGAGGGACAGCACAATGGCTCTTTGCAGTATTTGTTTTCATGTATTCCTTCATTATGAAAGTCATTTCAGCTGGACCTTTAAATAACTCCTAAGCAGCAAGAAAGAGGCAGTACATCCATCACACAGTGAATACAAAGCATTCAATGCAGGTCTCAAATCGATTCATTTGGTCAAATGCTAATTTTTATTTATTTCCCTTCCCCGGGAGGCTTAGCAAGTAAAAATTATATTCATGCCAGTGTGGATTTATAACACAAGGAGAGAGATGAAATAAGAAAGCTGAGCATACTGCATTAGCTATTATTCATAAACCATTTCTGCTTGTCAGACGTTTGCTATGAGGCTGAGAATGCAGTACTTCACCTCTCTCTCAGCTGACCATAGCTGAGGAGTTGCTTCAAGTTTGCACATCACTACAACTGAGAATAAATTCCATGACTAGATACTAATTCCTGTTTCCTGGCACACGCTGTGCCTTCCTCCTAAACAAAGCTTAGTTAATATTCTAAAGGCAGAAACCCAGACAATGTCCTCATAAACACAGAAATTTTGAGAGGAAAACAAAATTACTCCCTTCTGGGGTTTTTATCTTGATAGCCTTGTTCGACTTTGTTGTTGTTGAGAATAAAGTAAGATGGGGCCGAGGGAGACTTCAATCTCAGTTTAGATTTCTCTGTTCCTTTCTTAAGTGAAGCCCTTTCATATCACCAAATTGATTTAATGTCAATATGCTGCCTGAAGTTCAAGTTGGGAAAAATGATGTCATATTTCAAAACTTTCTAGGTATACTTTCATCTTTTCAAATAACAGACTTTATCCACAACACTCTCTTTCTTATCTTCCTCCAAGCCCTCTATCCCCATAAAACCTCACAAAAAAATTTGGCTCACGATAGTTTTCAGCTTTTGCCCACAAATAGACCTACACATGGTCCTATGTGTTATTTTTTGCAGACATAATTGTTTTAAAATACCAAGGCATCATAGCTTTTGGCATTCTCATATGCTTTTTTCTTTCTGCTAGTCATTCTACACATTTAAGCATCTAAAATATATAGATGAAATTTACATATGAAACAGTCTGAAGAAGGGAAAGAATTTTAATTTGGTTTTAGAGTAATGATAAACAAAATGTGCTTTTTTATTGACCATTTGATAATTTTCAATCTATGAATGTGTAACTTAATAATATTTTGAGTTAAAAATTAGGAAAGATGTGTTCCTATGTTTTCATTAGTCCTCCATGGTGGTTATTGGCATTTCCAGTAAATATTCATACCATCTGAATCTTGAAAATGTCTACCCAATAACATGCAGAGGTGCTCTGATGTTTTTAAAAAGAAAAACCTTAACGGATGCCACAGTTAAAATGAGATATCTGGAAATTTGTCAGTGGTAAGAATCTGTTATGTCAATGGTTTGGCTCAAAATATTATAAATTTCTTTTGTCAGTGGCAGCTGAGCATCAGCTAAGCAGGCTCAGGAAATTTGTGGATGTATTTTGACCGATCCATCTTCCACTTTCAGGATTTCCACAGAGTATAAGTGACCTGAAGACAACATCCGATTTGGGGAAAATTGTATGCCAGGAGGAGTGTGTAGTATTAACATTCAAAATCCAAATTATATGTGTTTATATATTGCTGTTTGTTACTGTATTTTTGTACGTGTGCTTTGGAATACATCCCTTCATTTTAGGGTTTAAAAATACAGAGACTAATCCCTTTACCTCCTTACCAATTGGATCTAATAGTTGCAAGAGAATATTCTACAAATCATTCCAAACTTCTAATACTACTGAGAGAAAAAAATAAGTGCAATCTGTTTGATGCTTATAGATATACACCCAGCGAGCCAGAAAAACCTGCTGGGGATTACAGGTGAATATCACTGGGACACTGAAGGAGATCTTCACAGCTTTTTATGAAAACAGGCCTATCTGGGAAGGGCTGTGGATAAAGTTGAGGATTAGGAGGCAAAACATATTTCTCACAAAATTGGCAGTCACGCTTCTGAAAGTGTCAGATTGAATTCCTCTTGTCACCCAAAAATCTGTTGGCAACTGACAATCAGAAGTGGATTCAGCCATCATGGTTCACCACTTAACATTACTGTCCAACTGCTGTAAGCCAGGATTTCATCATGAAGATAACATCTCCACTGAAAATTTCTCAACAGTCTCTTACTTCTGTTGTATTTGCTTCCTTTAATTTTTTCTGTTTGTGTCAGGAGATTCAGGCATTAAACTTGAAGCATGTATTTTTAGCAAAAAAACCCCTGGCAACCCAGAAACCTGTCAGGGGTACTTTATTTGGTACCACGGTCTCAAAAGCCTCTGGGGATGCATGTGCTGGGCATTGCTGTGTTTGTAACAAACCCCGTTAAGGGGTCAGTGTGCACCAGTTCTATTACTTCGTATCTTAATTCAGCTTCTTTCTCCTTCTTTACTCCTGAATGTGTAGAGATTTAGATGTCACAGTAGGCTGTCTAATAGATATTCCCTTGGGACTGACCTGCTTGGAGAATAGCTCAGGTTTTCTGAGTTAGGGTTTCATTTAACTTTCTGAAATTCACCATGGCTAATCATTATTGCCACTATTGCATCTAGTACTGGTTTGCTAGAGGGAAATGCCTAAAGCAGTTTGTTTCATCAGTTTTATTCTTTTTTTGTTTTGTTTGCTTGATTGTTTTTGTTTTGACTTGTTTCTGGGTTCTTTTAATGCCATCCCTCCTCTTCTATTTCCTGAGAGGGATAAATGAAGGAGGCTTGTCTCTGCGCTTTCCAAGATACTGTTACTCCCTCAATTCATCAGAAAGAAGCACAAGTGCTGTCTATTGATAGAGTTTAGAGTCCATGAAGGATCTTTATCTCCAGACCATATTCCATGCAAAACCAAATCCATTCTGACTTTGTAGTAGGAAAACATTCCCTTGAGATGGAACAAGGACCTTACCTTTGCAAAGAGGCTATTTGCTGCACTCTCAACTTGAAGGCTGGAGAGCTTGGGTTTGGGATGCTCTGTGAAAGAGGTTTGGGGGAACTTGTACAGTAGCTTTTGGCTGAACATTTTGGAAAAACAAACAAGCCAACAAACTCCACAATAGGCTTGTTTCAAGCCTTTATAAGTTCTCAAAGCTTCTCTTGCTTTCTGAATAGGTTACCTCACCACCATGAAGGTGGCTTGCTCCATCTATTTTGCAAAATAACCCTTTCCCTGAGGAGCTGGCAATCTCCCAGCAAAAATCTCAAGCTGTGTGTTTCTTGGCACTGTGTGAAGATTGAAAGCGTGTCTCTATGATTGGTCCTATCACAGTAAGACAGGAATTATTAAGTGCTAGAAGGGATGAAATACATTTATCTATCATGATTTTGACATCTTTCATAATATGCCCTTCCTAGATAAGAAAATTCTGCATTTTCATACCCACAAAAAAAAATCAAAACAACAACAACAAAAACATAAACTAAAAACCCCAAACAAACAGAACAAAAGGCAAAAAATAAAAGACAAAAAAACCCCAAAAAACCAAAAAAACAAAACAGAACCAAAAAACAAACCCAAAAACCAAAGCCCTGGGAGAAAGAAGCACTTTTCACTCTTTCAAGCCTCCTTTTGTCTTATTTCACTTTAGAGCCAGACTATAACAATGTGGGGTCAATCAACTATAAAACTTCTCTATTCTTAATGAAAATGATCACTTATCTTCCACATTCAAGAATCCACTCCTTGTCTTGGACACAGCCAGCCTATTTTGCTCCTCTTTTGTTCCTTTAAAAAAAATCATCTGTATCATCTATATAAACAGAGATAAATTGATGAGGAGAAAACTGGTAGATTTACCCCAATGATTGAGTTTTACCTCTGTGTTTCATGCTTCATTAACTCTCCTGCTTCCTAGACTGCTTGTAACACTTCACCCAGTAAAAGCATCAGCTGACCAAAGGGTAGCTGCTGTAATTTTCCAAGGAAATAATATTTTTTAATATCAGAAATTATTTTAATACACAAACACCTTTTGATAACAAATATTTCCTATATGATGATCTGCTTCTGAAAACTACTTTAAATCTTCATGCTTTCATGCCTGGAATTCTAGGAAGCATGGGATTCTATCATCTTTTGGGACACAGTAACATCAAGAGGGATACCAGGGACTAGATGATTTTTAAAAGCTGTTTTAGCATAAGCTAGTTCAAAATAGGAGCATTTTTACTTTACCTCCATTTCACTTTGAGGAGGAACGTACATTTTTCTGCATCTGAGTGTCTGCCCAGGTGCTTTTTAAGTGCAGGAGCAGATGCTCCTGCTCCCTGAACTCAGAAAAACAGTCTCAGAGCTTCAAGAATTCCTTCCCCTCATAGAAATTCACTCAGCTTTCTAGGACCTCCTGATCTGGATTTCTAGAATTGTTACCTGATTTTGTTCTTCATTTTTCTGAATATCTGAAAAGTATTCTGAAGGTTTGTGCACCCCAGGAGGTTTGTGTAGCTCACTATAATTCAGCAGAAGATTAGAAGTGATACTACCTGTGATGGGGCTTATTTCTTATTGAAAAAAATCAACATGAATTAGTTACTTTCCCCTGCAACACTTTATCAGCTGTGTTTGTAAAATAGCTGCCTATTGGTATTAGAGATGATGGAGAGAAGAAATATGACAAAAATCCAAATAACTATTCACAAAATATGCATACTCAGTACCAAAAACTGATTGCAGTCTCAGTGCTCACACAGGCTTAAGTCCACACTCTGCTTACCATGTAAGGAATGGAAAAAAAAAAATAAAACCCAACATTACTTCTCAGAAGTTAACTCAAATGTTTATGCTGAGTTTTACTCTATTCTCAGACTGGTAATTTCAATCACCATAGATGAGTCACTCATTTGAGAGGAGGGTTGCAATCAAAGGATGAAGTGAACTGAAGAGCTAAAGGTAAATGTGTGCATTTAAACAACAGCTCTGCTGAATACAGTTGGATTGAGACATTTTGAAAAGAAATCAGGGTTAATGGATGACCTTGTAAAAGCACTGGAAATACGAGACTACATAATCTAGCAGTGGTTGTGCAGCACCTAAATAGGTTATGCTCATCCAAGTAATATTTTTAGCTTGTTTTTCCTCTTATTCCAAATGTGCTTTTATGTATTTTTAGTCAAGCTTTCTGTCTCTTCATGCTGAAAAATTGCTGATGTTTTCACTCTGCAGAAATTGAGGACATTTCTGCTCTCTATGCCACATGAATCAGCAAATCTTCCTCTTAAGAGAAATTGAGCACTCTCAGAACAAAGAAGGAATAAATAGTGATCTTTCAATTATTTTTTCTTCAGCTTTTGACTTAGCAGAGGAGAGATTAGTCCAAAAATTGTATCTATAACTTCTTTCCAGAAATTTCCAAAATTTTCGTTCTGAAGCTTATTCTCCCTCAATTGTTTGCACTTTTGGATTTTGTCCTATTACTATTTTTGAGATGATTATTTATATAGGAGATCAGAAAGAAAACTAAATCTCAGCTTTTGGAGGCAAAAAACATGCATTTCAGATCCAAAGTTTTTCTGTTAGAAAAGATTAGGAGTTTATTTTGAGCATACTTTTTCACATGCTTTCAGCATGATTTTTTTCAGATCACTTTTTCCTTACAACGCACACTTTGGTACTCTGCCTAGTTTAATTTAGCATGTCATACATAAAGAAGTCCCTTTTCCTTTCTTGGTGTTACTTATAACTATTTAGAATGAAAGCAATTAATATTTTCCCATTTTTATCACAAATTTTTTCTAGTTTTAGTTACTTTGACAAGCCAATAACTACCAAAAAATTGTTTGATTCTAATCTTTTTTACATATATATGTCACTATTTATTTGCCTGTAATTACATAAAGCACACCAATGTATGATCTGCATGTGAACAAGGTACTAAGAAGAGCAGAGAACAACCTCAACAACAAAAAAACCCTATTTTTGGCTTGCCTTCCTCAATATTTGGGAAAATGTTTTTTTCAGGAGGGTTGATGAACAGTATTTTTTTTCAAATGATGCTTCTTTTGTGTGTTTCTAACTGGTCACCCAAATGGTGATTGATTTATGGTCAATAAAATGTCATTTGAAAGGAATGAATCCTGAGATTTCAATAGCATTCAAACCCAATGAAATAAAATACTTGGAAAAGACTAAGTCTCAAACCTGTAGAAAACTGCTTTTCCCTTTAGTGGAAAGTGGGTCTTTTACTTTAAAACTTCAGAGATTTACAGAAGGGAATGTGGCAGCAGGGGACAGCACAAGGAGTAAGACCATATGAGAGCATTATTTCATCCTGCAAGTTACAAAACCTGAACCTAAAATTCACATCTCCACTGTGAATTCTTTGTTCTTTTGACCCACCTTCTGCTTGCCCAAACAGTATGAAGTTAGGAAGCAGTATGTGTTTACATTCTCATATACATATACTATTAACTGATGCTCAAACTCATAGCACATTCTGCAGAAGAGAGGGGTTTGTTCCTTTGTTTTTGTTTGGGTGGTTTGGTTTTTTTTTTTTTTTAAGATGGTATGGTGATATGTAGGCACTCTATGATGGCCTCTGAGAGAAGGCCAGTCATTTTTCTTTTTCCCTAGGTGAGAACATATCTCAAGAACTGAGATTTCTAGGATTGACAGCTTAATTTATGAAAGTCACACAGAAAAAGAGGGAAGAATAGGAAGAATAGACCTAAAAAATTATGTATATATGCTTCTGGGTACCACTTCTATTCTTTGTCCACCTCTGCTTCCAGTTCACAGGAAGAAATACTGTACAGGCCCTATAGATTTTACTGTTGCAAAATCAAGCTCAGTAATTTGCTGAATATCCCGAGCACCTCCTAGAATTTCAGTGTAGCTGTCCAGGTGTGACATTTATATCAGAGCTGCATCAGTTTAATGATCAGCAAAAGAACCAGGGCTTGTATTGTATCCAAACAGGCAAATGAAAACTAGATCTCACTTGGAAAGTGAAATGCTAAATAGTCTGTGATCCTCCCTGTTGGTGGGCTGTGTTTCCTTCTATGCTCCTTGAGCATAAGCCAGCACACAGCACTAATGATGCCTGAAAGCAACTAAGAAGATAACAGCCAGATAGGATCCTCACCAGTCTCCTAATTCTTGTAATTTCTCCCCATTAGGTTCTTCCTTCATCTACACCATTTAAACCTGCAATTCAATTGACAGTGGAACCATTACACTGCTGCTCTGTGTGGAAGTTGAATGGAGAACAAGGCCTTTTGCAGCAACAAATTATAAAATGTGCCTCCAAGTCATTGACTAAACTGCTGTCTCTTTTTTAGGCAACAACAATGATACTAACTGTGGCTAAGGAAGTAAAAATACAAAGATAGTCTTATGCATATAAAATACTACAAGAAAGAATAGACATAAAAAGATGGTAGCAACAGGAAAGTGAATATTTGAAATTGTTTTATGCTTCTTTGACATACCTCTTTTTCTCTTGTGTCAAAACACCATGGGAGAGAAGTTACTGGGACTATATTTGCTGGAATTGAAGAAAAAGTGAATCTTTGAAAGAATTTCAATGACAACTATAGAAACGGCATTTGAGAAATCACGAAATACATTCCAGACAAAGGGGAATAAGCAGTGAGGAGAGAGAGAGTGGGCAGAGGACAAGAAGCAGCAGACAGCAGGCAGTATTCACAGGTGGTGTGATTTATGTGTGCACAATGTGCTCTTAGATTTTCAAGGTTAGTATAACTAATAAATGTTTTCAAGAATTTGTGTTAGGGACACATGAACTCAGGGTGTTCATACCATTAGTCTCACTCAGCAACATTCACAGAATCACAGAATATCTTGAGTTTGAAGGGGTGCACAAGGATCACCAAGATAACCCCAAGAGTCACCCCATGTACCTGAGAGTATTGTCCCAGTACTTCTTGAACTCTGGCAGGCTTGGTGCTGTGATCACTTCCCTGGGGAGCTTGTTTCAGTGTCCAGAGCTTTGTAGTTGTGAGTAGCTGGCATAATTTATTCTCTAAAGGAAAAAACTTGTAACATGTATTTGTATATAAAACACAAGCATTCTCTGATTCAACTTAGTACTCAGCATTTAGTTCTACTATATTTTTGCATTGGATTGCTAGCTTGTTTGCAGATTGTGCAGTTTAACCTACTCTCTTCTCCTGTGTAGTTTAAGCATTTTAGAGATTTATGCTTATTTCTCCCCATCTTTCTACTGTAGAAGAAGGTTTCAGCTCCTAAATTTGTTCTCATTTAACAGTCATCTTTGAGAAGCAAAGAATAATTTCATACAAAATCTCTTTCACTGGAAGTCATCCTGCACACAACATTACTTTGCATCCTGCAAAGGGTCACACATGGTGCTCTACCATATTATCACAGAATATTCTGAGTTGGAAGAGACCCACAAGAATCATCAAGTACTCCTAAGTGAGTGCCCCATACAGGGATGAAACCCACAACCTTGCCATTATTAGCATCATTCTCTAATCAGCTGGGCTAATTAGAGAATGATGCTCAGTGCCATATTTCCTCTTTGACCTTTTTCTACTATCCGTTAGAATTTAATCTCTTTGTTTTTATCATTTGGTGGTTACATAGTCTGGTAGTCTTCTTTTAAAAGTCATGTCAAAAATTTTGCTAACTAGTGATAATCCCAAAGTCAATAAATTGCTACCTTTTTTTTTATACGTGCGTGCCAATTATTCAAATGGCTTTATTTTTTTGACACTATTAGAATGTGGTTACACCGGTTTTAGACTTTTGTGCTTAGATCTATACCTTTGTAAAAAACCATATAAATGCACAAAATTGAATTATGATTGAATGTCCACCATTGCTATAGCTGGTTTTCCACAGTTCATATATATGACACATGTTCTGTGGCTTAATTTTTTAATAATGCTGTTTCTGTCTGGTGTCTTGGTTTTGTTTCACTAGGTACTCTAGTTTTTTTAAAACTTACAGTTCCTTAGGCTTAAATTCTTCATTACTTTTTTTTTTTTCGCAAAATGAATACACTATCTGATATGGCAACTTTAGCTGACATCCTCTACTTTCTAAAACAATAACAAAATTTTAAAATTATATTTTACTTAAACACACAGTTTGGGTAATATAGTAAAAAAATATTTGCCCAGTATATATTCAGTTCTCTTTGTATACATTCTATTTCTATTTTCTCCTCATTATTTTAACTCAGATATTTATCATACTGGTTCATGCCTCATGTCCTTCTCATATATCTTATTCAGTGAGGTCTGATTCCACCCATAAACTGCCTCTTGAATAATTTCCAGTAGTTACACATTCCTGAAAATAATTCTTCTTGCTCTCTTACATACAATTCTGTTGTTTTTTCCCTTTCCTTTGTATGTTGTAAAATGTTTTTCCTTCTAAGAAGCACATCATCTTTTTACAATGGCAGAACATTATTGGCTTAATGAAGAGACAAAAATCTTGTTTCAGCATCTTCCATTGCTCCCCACACTTCTAGGAAGTACAACCTGTATAACTGAGTACTCCTTTACTTTCTGTGTTGAATTTCATAGGATGCTTTCACCCCATCTTGATATTTACAGCATAAATCCATCTCTACAAAACAGCTGTCCAGGCCCTCACTGGAGTCAACTCACCAACCTAATATATTCAGTATAACCTAAAAAACAATTTGCAGAGTCATCAGAAAGACATCAAAACTTGGTGTGATTAACCTCCCTCCAGGCTATGTGACTGTTCTACTTTTCTCATCTTTTGTAACTTTTCAAAATTGACAAGGGAATGTCTTCATAAACAGGAAAAATCATTAATTTGTGAAGTGAATACCCTGTAATATTGTTCAACTCTCAATCGGAAATGTTCCATCAGCTTGAAAAATTCAATTGCTATTTTAAGTTCAAGACAGTAAGTTCCATAAACCCTTATGGTGGTTGTAGACTTTCAGTCATAATCTAGATTTAAATTAGGAATCCTCCAGATTAATGGTTTCAAAATTATGGAAAACATTTCTACAAGCCTTCTTCCTCCTTATTATCTATATGAAGCTGATATCTTAAAAAGGAAAATCTTTCTGGCAGTGCATTATTTTCTAAACTTCTTTATAATTTTGATAACTGGCAGGGTCTTTCTTCTAGGTCATTAAAAATACTAGTTTTCATCACACAAATATTAAAAAAGCAGAATGACATAGTTCATTTTTTTTTCAAATGGTCAGTTAATTTCAAGGAGTTCTGAAAGTACTTTCATGAACTATTATTCTGTTAATATCTGTGGGGTTTTTTTAGCAATTTAAACCTTATTAGACATTGATACACTTAATTCAGAAACCTTTCTTTGTGTCTGACTTGAAACTCTCCAATTTTTGTCCATTTCTTCTATATATAAGCCTATAGCTTTGGCTTCTTAATGAAACTCTTTTCCATATAGACA
This sequence comes from Zonotrichia leucophrys gambelii, assembly GCF_028769735.1. Classification (NCBI taxonomy): domain Eukaryota; kingdom Metazoa; phylum Chordata; class Aves; order Passeriformes; family Passerellidae; genus Zonotrichia; species Zonotrichia leucophrys. The sequence goes on along the minus strand of NC_088175.1, from coordinate 37,059,881 downwards.
AAATGACATCAGGAAGAAGGCACCTTAGTGCCCAGAACAACAGGTAGAACTGGACTTTTCAGGATCTGCCAATGAAAACGGAAAATAAAGAGACGGCTTACTGTCAGGTTATATTGTAAGTTATGAACTAATATCTTCTCAGATCCAGACTGAAACTGTCTCAAGAGTCTTATTGACTGGAATCCATTCTTACAGCCAAAGTTTGCTGCCACAGATGTGACAGCTTATTGCTAAAGCACAGGCCAATAGATATATGTTTTATTATTTACCAGATTCCTGCTTGCAGCACAGGAAAACACCAGATTCATAAAATTGATATTGTTCTCTTCTCAAAAACTGGTAAGCGACGAGCTAGTTCAATTTTTTGCTTCTGTGGAGATTTATGTAAAAGTAACATAAATGGAGTATTTTAAAAGTTTGAGTGTACCTCAGGAAAACTAAGGGGGAGCACAGCTAGTAATTCAGGCTAGGTATAGTTGAATTAAAAAAAAATAAAATATATCTGTTGGAACTGCACAGCTATGGGATACAGAAGGTCTTTCTATAATTCTTTCTCTTTTTAAACTTTCAATGTTCAAAAGACTGCAGCCATTAAAGATTGCAATTTCTCTGCTTCCTTGCAAACAGAACTTGGGGGCAAGGTTTCCATTTCATCTGCAGACCATAAAATCTCCCAACCATTTCTTCTTTTCCTAGTATAAAACTACTTCCAGCGTAAAAGTGGAGTTATTTTAACTTTAAACTATGACTTTAAAAAAGTCATAAAATCAAATCATACTTTCTATCATACTGCTCTAAGAATTCCTTGGAAACTGCAGAGGAAGAAAAGCCAGAAACTGTTTTGATTTTAAGAGGTTTATTTTTAATCAAGCATTTTGCTGTTCATCACTGGTCTGAAATTCTCCTGAATCTAGAGCACTGTAAATATAAAACATTGAACACTGGAGAATCTTTAGATGCTCATAAACCCAGTAGTTGCAATGCTTTATAAGAAAACTCCACTCTCAAAAGTATAGCTCTCCTTTCTAAACACCAATAACCAGATGCTGGGATATCTCTACTGCAGCAATAATAACTTTTCATGGCACTGAACTATTTGCATTTTCAGCAAAGGAAAAATAAATAAATAAATAGACTTTGGCTGATCATTGTTTTCGTTTTTCAATTCCTATGGAGCAGATTGAGTGCTGCATTACTGGTGCCAGTTTTGCAAATTTAAAATATAGCAGGGGTGTAGCTCCTTATGAAATGGAATATATTCAGAAGACAGGAAGTCAAAGGTGTTTCTAATGTTTTACAGATATAATGGGCACAGGTTAGCCCTGCCAGAGTTCTGATGTTGCTAGGATAGCCCAGAGAAGCCCATAGATAACAGTCACAGATCCTCGGAATATTCTGAGTTGGAAGGGATCTGCGAGGATCATTGAGTCCAACTCTTAAGTACACGGCCTGCATTGGGACTGAAGCCATGACACTGATGTCATTATCACCCTGACCAACTGGGCTAATTGCAAGGTAGAGCTAGGCCTTCTGTGCAAAATCTGAAATTGCAGAATCACATCTTAACTATTGCTTGAAACTTTTACAATAATAACATAAAAAGTAAATTAGCCAGAATTTAAAAAGAACTGCATTCTGATCAGATTTCATAAATTAAGCTACACTGGGTCAGCCCTTAGAAAGAATAGACATGTGCTTGAGGAAAAAACACGTGAAAAAATTCAGTTCTCAGCACGACACAGATTTTTTTTTTTCTTTGTCCTTAGGCAAGACATAAAGAATTTTGAAAGGTAAAGGTAGATTCTGGTAGCTTTTTGAGAACTTCTCACTCCCTCCCACATTACTCTCCAATTTCTCTGAAGTGGAGCACAGAAAGCTATGTTAGGCATGTACTTCTCCCTGCATTATGCAAGACCTCTCAAAACAAAATCAAAAGGCAATTGGATACTGAAAAGAGACACATTTAGAGCTAGCTGAGTAAAAACTGAGCAATGGCCACTTTGGAAAAAAACCCCATCTGATGTTCCTCCCTAGACAATTGCCTTCTAAAGCTGAAATCTTTCAAAGATATATAAAAACAATTCTTGATATTTTAAGCATGCAGCATAGGCTGAGAGAAAAAGAGAAAGAAGAAAATGGAGTCCTGATTTCTAGTCCTCATTCCTAGACTTGATTCTATATTTCACATCCATGTAAATTTTTTTTTATGCAAAACTTTGCTGAATAGGTACTAAGAGCAAAATCTTCCCCATTTCTATATAAATTTCTCAACCACAGGAGTACAAGAACTTTATTTGGAGTATTGCTTGCCCACCACTTCAGCAAGAGAGGAGGCATTTGCCTGCTTTTAATAACAGCCTGCCATTGCTGAGCAGGGCTTGATTGAATGTTCCTTTGGTTTGATTAGCCCAACACAGAGTCTAGAGTCCACTTCCACAAAGGAAGAATAGCAGCAAGGTTACACTGACTAACTTAGGATAGATCTGTGGGATTAAGAGAACTAGCTGCAAGACAAATCCTATTAATATGCCTCCTGTCATATTTGAATAGAATATTTACAAATCAAACAAACAAAAAATACAACAAAGAGAGTTGGATTAAGATAAGAGACTAAAAAATTGTATAAGAGACTACTTACTACAAGAGTATATTTCCTTTAGTTCCTCATTGTAGTTTGGCCCCCCTCAGGGTTATCAGCCGAATGAAGTTTAACACTGATGTAGCCAAGAAATAATTATTTAAATCCTATACATTTAATCGCTGAGAAAAATCAACTAAATGCAGAAGATAATTTCTAAATGGGAAAGGAATAAGAAAGGCCAGTGCTAAGCATATTGTCTTCATGACAGCATCTAATTGCTGACCCTATAATCCCATTGTGCCAAATGACGGCGGATCTTACTGATGAACTTCCTGATTCTGGAGAGCAGAAATTAAATTAAAATCTTGGATCAGACTGCACTCGGATCAGTGTGCTTGATGATTGTGATGGGCTTCATCCTGGAAGATACTGAGTGCTGCTGTGCAGCATGAATTTTGTGCATTTTCCAGCAGAGAGCTGAGCATCTTTCCATAGCCCCCCAGGACCCTACTGAATGAAGCTTCCTATCCAGGTCCTAGAAAATAACTTTGGGAATAATTATTGTGTATTGTCTCCTTCCTCAGTATTTAGCATTGATGTCATCTGTCTATAAACAGATCAGATCAGTTTCAAAGCAAGACTCTCACAAAAACAAGCTCTAAGTGATTTCTTTTGACTGCTGCCTGAAATTTCTCATTTATATGAGGCCTGCGTGTCATGTGTCTTCTATGCAGTGTGATACCAATGCACATAGGGGTTAAATCAGCCCTTGTTCACTTGCTCATATCTCCTGCTTCTCAAATGGTACAATGCACTGCACAGTAGCACTTAATTGTGTTAATATATATTTGAATTTGTTTAAAACACAAAGAAAATATCTACAGGGCCAGCAAGTTAAATCATTAATGTTAAATGTACCCGAACTTGAATTTTGCCAATGAATATTAGGGATTCCAACATTCTTAGCTTAAAAATCATTACAGGCATTAATTGGTGTGAGACAATGTCAGCTGTAATTTAGAACAATAAGAAAACAGAAAAGTGAGTGCTGCTGTTGGGATTGCCTGCTATTGCTTACTGCAGAAAGTGTTCCTGTGAATAGTCAGAAAAATAATTATATCTGTAAGTGACCTGAGATTTTACTAATTATACATTAGGTATACATTATATTATGCAAATTATCTTTTTTCTTGGCATTTTTTTCAGGACAAAATTTGGTATCTAATGCAACACAGGTCAGCAATTTATTCACCACTTCAACTCCCTTTTGCAATTTTTTCCTTGATCTCAAATAGGACACTGAGTTGAAATTTTGCAAATATTTCGAAACTAAACATTTGCTCAATTCACATCTTATCATTCTATTTTTAAAATTATTTTTATGCTTTTAAGATGCTTCATTTGGCTTCACTTTTTTTCAATTATTGATTATCATTTAAATGAAAAACTATTTGCAAGATATGTGAAACTCTTGTTGAAATATACAGGCTTTGCCTGCTTCAGAACTCTGTCAGAATGTTTTCTAAATGGAAAATTTATCAAAACACGCTCCTGGTTGTGATGAATATGTGTGTTCCATGAAAAAGGTGATCAAAATATTAAGCAGCTCCACTGTGAAGCTTTATTAATGTTTGATCAGCACTTTGAGAGCTTAGCTATAGAAGTGCAAATTGCTCTGAATATGATAATACAATCTCATAGCAAAACAAGGAGACAGGAAAAGCTGAAAAAAAGCAGAAAGGTGACAGTAAAGATGAGGAACTCAGAATAAGTTCAAGAGTCTTGAAGAAGGTTTGTTCACATTGTAGAATTTTGGCCTACCAGGATCAGCGGGAGAGAAAGAAAATATGGTCACAATTACTAAAAATATAAAAAATATATTTTAATTGTACTTCTACAAGTAACTCTGGTGAACATCTGCAATGCAATTTAAAAATATCAACCAAGTATTATTAAATACATTGCTCCCAATATCAAATAAACAGATGTCTCAAAGAACCATTAATGGCAAATGTGGATTTCACATTTTTGAAATATTACTTCTCACCTAACTAGAACATGTCTAGAAATTTCATACAGACCAGTCATTTCTTACTCCACAGAAATTTGTTGTGCTAGGTACTTGAGCTGAATAAAGGTTTCCTCATATCACAGGCATCAAACTAAAGCAGTAGAGGCAGAAAGTAGGATACAAAAACTATGAGGATCTCACTCACATAATCAGGTCACAGAGATGTTGCACTTAACGACTACAAGGGTTGGGCTGATGCTGCTGTTTGCAGGTGTGCAAAACAACATCAGCATGAAAAATCAAGCACAGGTCCTTTTTGTTCATGGATGGGAGCTGATGATAAGAGCTACCAGCATTTCCAGAGCAGCAGTCCAGCTCTCCAAGTACCCAAAGCTATTGATCTTTCATAATTGATACCAGTGAGAAAAGGTTCAAGTTTCGGTCCTCGCTACAAGTATTTGCCATCTCCGTGCCAACTTTAACCCACAGCAGAGAGACACTGCTTTTAAAAAACACCAGCTCCTCCAAGGATTAAAATGTGCAGCACCTAAACTGAGAGCAGGTAGCAATCTCAGCAATATCAGACATGCAGCTTTTTCAGGAACACAGTGCCATGTAGACTACTGTAGCAGTAGTCATGCAAGAAGTGTTTTACAGTATAGCACATTACAGAATACTGGCTGGGTGTGCATGTATTTTCAGGGAGATACTGCAGACTGATTTACCCTTCTGCCTGTCCAAATATTTGTAAGCTTTTTAATGACCAGAGCAGTCTTTTTTTAATTTATTTACTAGCTGTGTTTTTATCCAGCATTTTTTTATACATACAGCCAACCTCCCTAAGCTCTGGTGTGCCACTAAATAACAACACAACGTTTAAAGGTAAATTGGAAACTCATCTCCTGAAAATAACTAGATTAAAGAATTCCCAGTTCAGCTCATTTTTTCTTCATTTTCAAGTTTGCCAAAAAAGAACCACAGCAGACAAAATGCTGGTGCATTTACTTGCTGACTTTCCAGTAAGAATGACACATTTTGTCCAGAAATGGCAAGTGCCCCAGTTTATACTGTAGCTGCCAACCCTCTTTAATATTCAGTCGAATGTCTGCACAGTTATCAAAGGCAGACACTTGTTTCTGCTCACTCAGGCGAAGAAATATTCTAGCTAAAAGTACAGCCTCCTTCCCCTGAGTTTTTAAAAATTCTTCCAAATAAATACATGTTATTTAAGAAATAAATAAAGAAAAAAATGCCTTAAAAGCTTTTCTCTCTTCTATCAGACAATGCTAGATTAACAGGCTGCTTTATCTTTTTGACATGACTGAAACCATATAAAGCCACCCTCTAACATTCTTTTTTTTTGGGGTGAAAAATAGAAATCTCCTCCTGATCAAACACCTGATACTTTGACTATTGAAGGAAAAGTGAAGATATATGTCCACAAGAACGAACAAAATAAATTTATTGTTATCTCCAAGCACCAGTAGGATTAAATTTGCCTTATTTTGTTCAAATAATATGAAGGTCAAAATTGCAAGAAGGTAATTTCCTGACCAAATAAAAAAAAAAAAAAAATTAAAAATTTGACTTCTGCTGAACGCTTTATATGATTCCTTAACTTCAGTTTCTACAGTGTAAGAGGCAGTGATTGTTGCTGACCTCAGTGTTTCAGCACATATTTATCCAGAGAACTATGCAGTAGCTCTCTTGACAAGGTCTCCACGCAATAGGAATTTCTCAGTTGTTTCCCACTGCCTTTAGTTTTATGCTAGCAATGCACCATCAATTTTGATTGGACAGAAATCGGAATTTGAATAATACAGGTATATCAGCACAACCTTTGTATATCTGTTTAAAAATGGGTAAAACTAAATTATTTAAAACCTGAATATAAAACATTACTTTTGTTTCAGAGACAACTGAGGTAAAATAATGCATTTTTGTTAATTCATGAGGTATTTGGTAAGAAGGAATAACAAAAATGTTTTGTGAGATTCCACTAAGACAGTCAATTAGATAGATGTTAAATTCTATCCTGAAAATATTCTAAAATGTTCAGCTCTAATATTTTTACTGAATTGGAGTACAGTGCCTTACTGAATCAAACCTACCTGAGTTCTCTGGAACTCAAGGGGGTTCAGGGCTCCAAGGGCCCCTAAGGTTCAGTATGTCAATTAAAAATTAAGGAGCATAAATAAATTCCATTTATACTTGAAGAAAATAAGAAAATGTGTGATAGCCTTATAGGGTCTTGCAGATTTTGTCTCAGAACTCCCATGATGTATTATGCTCCTTTCTAGAACTGGATACATCCATATCTTGATTTTGCTGTTCTTTTAGTACCTGAAGTTTGAAGAAAAACTGAAGCTTAAGAATGATCATGTTCCAATATCTACAGGTAATCCTTTTTTCCTCTACTGGCACTATCCTGTGGGTTAATGGCTAGGATTGAACCAGGCCTTATGCATAGAAAAATGCTATTCCTTTTCAAGACAGTAGAATCTAGCCTCAATAAAAAGAGAATAATTGAAGATTTAGCTTATAAATATGGTGTTGTAATCTTTCTCTTTGAGGAGAATTTTTTTCAGTCATTTAAAAAATCCCAACAACCAGTAGTCAAGTTAAGAAGAGAGCCCCAAGGACTTTTAAATAGACTTCATACTTCAATTCAAGCTGGAAGTTCCCATATTTAAGAGAACCAGGTTTCTTGGGAAGTTTCTTCTAATTAAGAGATGAATTACTAAATCCTTTGGGTGTTTTTCAAAGGTATTCATGTAAAAAGTTGTTTTTTTGCAAAACTGCAAAAAACTAGGGACTGATTGGACCTATTTCAACCCAAGCTGCAAATACCTGTAGCTGCCTGGAGGCATTTTCCCTGTCCTTTCATATTTGGAAATTACAAAATCAACACCTTATGGGGATGCATTTATGCTTAAAAAGAACTAAATAATCATATTTCTCTCCCTTTTGTACTCAAACCACAGGAATACTCTCTGCCAGACAAATCCAATCCAAGCAGAGGAATGTAAAACTGAGCAGAGCTGCATAGTTCACCACTCAGTCATCAAAAAAGCAGTCAGACTTTCCTGTGTGGCACATGAGCTGCATTAATGTTAAAAAATGTATTTTTTACTGTTTGATTTGAAAGATGGCTTTTGCTTTCCAAAAAGTTGATCCTTTTCAGGTTCCTTACATTCAGCAAGAAAAAATGGGTCCGATTCTGACACCAGTTCCATGCAAAGAAGGTAAGAAGGTAAGGTAAGCAATATCAGCATGTTAATTAGGCCATTTTCTTCAGGTTTTCACAGCTTTAAGTAATAGAAGTCCTTGCAAGTTCTCCCATATCTACACAGATACTTTGCACAAGTAAGTTTTCTGGTTGCAAACACTTGAAATGTTGAAAAATTGTGTGAATGAGAGTTTGTATAAGGAAATTATTACACTATTCATAACTCAACTAAGGACTAGACCTTATTTTTCAAGGGATGCTGTGCATTTTGTTTTGATTAACATATTAGCTCTGGCTTTGTGTTATCAGGAAAGAATAACCTCTGAGCCTGAAACATAAAACACAATATCTGCCTCTTTTCCCATGACATTAAAACACCTCAGTAATACCCATTTAAGCTCCTCTCCTGCTAGTTTTTGAAATTAAAGAAAGAAAGCAAAAATTATATATTGTTATTAAAAAAGGGGAAAAAAAGAAACAAAAGAAGAGTGGATTTAGAGTTATCTCAATGCATCAATAATGCATTCATTATTGAATATAATTTCAATTAACTGTATAAGATACCTACAATGAACTGGTAAACTTTGAGAACAGAAGGAAAGTAAGTACTAATACTGTATTGGATTTTAGGAACTGTTCTCTTTTCATCACATGAATCTCTATTGTTTAGTAAAAATTCCCAAAGTCTTCTGTTGCCATTGAATTCATAAATAGTTGGGATTGGGCCTTTATGGGGCTGTTTTAGAATCTCATTGAGACAATACATAGATACCTGCCATCCTGAAGTATTCCTCAGCACTCAAGTTTAAATTTTACCTTAAGTGAAATAAAGACTGATGTAAGGTGAAAAATAGTAATTCCTTTATTTGGATTAAAGCATATTTTAGGAAAAAACCAAACCAAACCAACAAGTGCCACCACCACTCCCAAAAAAATCCACAAGACAAAAAACAGAACAAAAAAAAACAACACCAAGGAGAAACTCATGATAACCAACTAAAGCTATAAAGTTTATCCGTGTATAACATTAGGGCTAAATCTGTTACCTTTTGTAAAGAGACAAATAACTTTGGGGAAAATCTGGATGCTTGCACCATAAAAATTCTTTCACTAGTAACCTTTAAAGCATTAGAAAAATCCTCCAAAATTAACTAAATCTTTAAAAAGCTTCCTTTGCTTTCAGACCCTCATTTCACTAACAAGTTGAAAAGCAAAGAAAAATAAATACAACAGTCAAGGTAAAAAAACCCAAGATTGCTACTTCTGCTTCCAAAACATACTTAAATGGTCTTTTTCCTCTGCTTCTCACATCCCTTTGACACAAATATTGTAAGCTTTTATTATTGTTCCCTCTGCTGCTTGTTTTTGAAGTCCTTAACATTAAGAGGAGATGCACGATGTAGGGGTTGCTCTTTGTTCCTACAGCACAATAAACAGCAGCACAAGTGGCTCAACTCCTTTATTTTTTTTAAAGAATCCAGTTGGTAGCATTTAGAGTAAAACAAACTCTGAAAACTTTTGCTTTATCTCAGGCTATTTATTCAACAAACTATGGACTAAATAATTGTCATTGCTTCCTGCATTTCCTTGATTTTTCTTGAGGGTGTTGCAGTCAAATGCCAACAAAGTCCAGACTTTAGGGTTCTGACTGAATAGCCTTATGTAAATTGACTGATGATTCCACTAGAAGAGTTCTGCTTTCTACAGCTGAAATTTTCAATTTTTTCCTAAGGATGACAATTGAAGAACTTTATTCGTTCTTTTTGTGATCATTTTTAGAGAAGAAAAATTTAAGACCTTAAAATTTCTTGCTCTTTATTCTGAGAGTTTTGTTACTTTCTTCAGCCTCAGATCACAACAAACATCTCTTTGCCTTGGTACAATGCAGTAGTTTTCACCCTTAAACATTGAACTCTTTTTGCAAATTTATGATTGAGTTTTGTCATTTCAGTGGTGGCTCAGTTATAATATTGAGCTGACTCAAATAAAAAGTTATAAAAATTATTTCCTATAAAATACTTCTGTTGCAGGCAATGTCATCACTTTCCCTTTCTTTTCACCAACATTTACCAGAATAATTCAAAGCTTGCTTCAGTTTTAAGTCTTCTGAGCCAGTGATAAAACAATATGTGAATCTGGATACACTGACAGGATGAAGTGAAAAAGCTAACAGTGAAAAAAAAAAAAAAAAAGCTTTTTTTTTCCCAATGAGGAAATAACATATTAAAAAAAGTAAGTAAAATATTCTGTTTTCAAAAACTGAATCTGGTTTTAAGTAACACATTGTCCATATGACCCTAAAAAACAACCTATGCCAATCAGCAAAGCCAGATTATTTAGCTAAACTTCACAGCTGTTCTCATTGCAGACAAAACCCCGCAGATATTTACAGTAGTTACAAACACCTACACTTCCTGAATATTCTACCAGCTCTATGAGGAAAAGGTATAAATAATAATGAGAAGGATGATTTTTCAGATAATTTGACTTATACTTGTTCCCAGTTTCTGTCCTATTATCTGCTACATTTAGGGATCAACTGAAGAAGAAATCATGAGCTGTTGAAGACAGCAATTCAGAAGACAGAAATAAGTTTTTGTTTAATACCCTGCCAATGCTGCCACTGTGAACACTAACAATCAGGAATCATCAGTGCCAGAGTCTGCAATGGATTCAGTCCAGGGCTCCAGATCCAAAATCAGTCTGTCATTGACTCTTTGTTAATATATAAATCATTTACTGAAGCATAGCCAGTCAAAACAGAATACCATTTGTGTGCACGTGAAAGCCTGGCTGCTCCTGCCAAGAGTGACTCATGTTTAAGGAGCACAAAGAAAATGAAGGCTCAAAATGCATATTTAAGGTCGGATTTTTTTGTTGCTTGGAACTTGTATTTGCATTTTTACCTGTGCAAAATACTGCTTGGTTGTTCAGAAAGTGAAACACTCACATTAAGGTAGAAGCAGTACAAATTGTTAAGGAGTCCTCAAGCTCACAGATTATACCCTGCATGTAAAAAAACCCAAAACCAACAGCTTAATAAACTTGGTGGTAAAACTTGGTGATGAGGAAAAAAAAATTTTTTTTTCATTATCTTTTCTGTATATCATTGCAGAAAAATATAGGTTTTATAAATTGACTCATATACTCAATGTTTTTCCTAGATGTTGTACTAACAGAGATAGAAGAGAGCAGGACAGAACTGCATTCTGTGATCATCACTTAATGCTGGCAAATGCAATCCTTAGCTGTTTATTGCATATAGTACTGTAATGGGCAAAAATACCTTTCAGGATCAGAGATGTATTTGTTACAGCAGCTGTACAGAAAAGAGAAGATGATAACTTGTAAAGATGCCCCAAGAAAGGCAAACAACTGCTAATTTACTCCATATTCAGTTCTGGTTCTCTGCTTGTCATTAGAATTAAGACTCCCTTGCTTTGACGCAGAGAGGTATGACCTATGAAAAACAAGATATGGTATACTTTAGGATTTGTTGTAGAGAAACACCTCTAAAACCATATAATGATTTTTCTGACACGTCCTCAAACATCCAAACAGAATTCAATTTAGTTTTATATGACTATTTATTTTATATATATTTATATCAATTCAAGCATTTTATTTTTATTTTATATTTTAAATGTTTATAACTTAAATAAAATTAATATGAAACTAAAGTAAGTTAAAAACTAAATCTATAATTTATCCATATCTGATTACATACAAATAATATACGTATTTGTAGTATTTCCATGGTTTTAATGTAGAAAGTAATGCAATATATTTTATGAACTCTGAAAAATGGAGGAGACCTGTAATGGATTATAAAACATTGGACCACAACACAGCACAGAACTTCCAAAGCATTACAGAATTGAAGAGTGGTTGAGTTGGAAGGGACTTTAAAGGTTATTCAGATTCAACTCTCTTGCCATGGGTAGGGACATCTTTCACTAGACCAGGTTGCTCAGAGTTCCATCCAATCTGGCCCTGAACACTTCCAGGGATTTACATATTATATTAAACAGTTCTTTATGCAAACAACACCATCCAATCTTCATCAAAATTTAATCTCTGAATAAAACAAAATGTTCCTGAAAAAATACTTTTTCTTTTTTCTTTATTCTCTAAAACCAAGTCCATCATTCTATTCATGCATTTAACACTGAAAAGGACAAACTTACTTTTTTTAGTATTACTATCTTAAACATTAATATAATAGGAAAGAATTTGCCATATCCAGCTTTTAGAAAGTAGCCTTCTATTAATACATTTTATGCTCAAGCATATCATCAAGTGTAACTCATATACAGCCAGGATGGCTTCATTATATTATATGGTTTAGTTATACATATAAAGCTATATTAAAAGATATTTTTAGGATATAATGAAATAACTTTTAGACTGATGAAAAGTGTTAGAGATTGTTAGCTAAGCAGTCATGAGAATCAAGTCAATTATATGTACTGTTCTTTGTTCTGTTTTATTATGTGAACTGGACATTTAGGTGGGTGAAAATATTCCTTTTCCTTCCTCCTTGCTGTAAAAAAAATGTCATAGCTAAAGTCAAAAATATCATTAACAGCTTCATATGGTGATTCACTGTCAATTTTCAAACATTTGACAACTCATCCTTTTAATGCAGTTTCCTTTCTGACTACTACATGAATAGAAAACAGGGTTATTTCTTTTTCATAACTGGTAACAAGCAGCTATTGAAAGTATTTTGCTATTTCCATGACTTGAGGGAGGACTGTTTGCAGACAAAATACATTTCCTTTTAAAATAAGAAACAATTTTAAGAACAAAAATTCCCCAAAACTATACAACCCCAACCCCAAGCAAACCATTAACGGTTTTCTTCTCTAAAGGATACATTTATGATATACTGGAAATTCACAGAAGTGTTGGATTATCAACTAGTACCAAGATGCAAGAAAACTGAAAATCAAGAGATCTAAATGGATAATGTCTGATAAAATTGGAAAATTTTTTGATACTTTGTATTGGCCATCACATCTTCTATGTTTCTAAATTGTTTCATTTTTAATAGCTAATATTTTTGAAGAATCCTATTCCTGCAATCTACACCAGAATATTTTTAAGATAATTGCATTTTCAATCTTTAGGCAAATGATAACTTATAAAATGTCTTTAATCTCTTCCCAGTTCTTTGACTGACTGTGGTTCTCCAGGATTGTGTTAGTGGCAAGATCTGATTGCGATACTCTCAGATACCGTAAGAACACTAAAAAAGTTTGTTTCTTTCCTCCAAAATTCTTCAGCTAGGCAATGAGAAACGCACAGCTTTTTCCAACTGCACCAGAAGTTCCAAGGCTGCACTCTGAAATCTCACTGACAGCTGAGAAGAGATCAGCACTGCAATAAAGCCAAGTCTCCAGCAAAAACTGCTCACTATCAATAAAGATTTTCAGGTGCTTCTGGTAAGCCACTGAGGTCATATCAGAATTAACCGATTTACATTATTCTTTGTAAAGAACTTTCTGGTTTATTCATGGTTTTTTTTTTCCCTGACTAAAAGCATTATTATCTCAATTTTGAAGGAATTGACAGTTATTTTGTTTTTTAATGAATATCATTAAAAGCTTTCTTTCACAATTTTGTTCCTTGATATATATATATATATAACTTGAAATATAAAATTCTTAATTTGAGTAAAATATTTTTAAAAACTGAGTGTAGATTTAACTCTTTCAAAGCTCTGAGATTGACATTGTTTCAGTACCATGTTTCTTTAAGTTTAACTTGAAAACAATGCAAAACTTACCACTCACAGAGTAAGGCTATATCCTTGACACTTATGTTATTGCTCTGCCAAGATGTACTCAGTGGATTCAGTCTTCAATTTATTCACACAGTAAATGAATTAAATGAGTAATGCATCCTATGTAAATGGGAGGTTATCAGCCTGTTTGGACCAGAGAGAGGGTAGCTGGTGTTCAATCATGACCTATGATGAATGCAATTTGACACACATGGGATAGTCCTCTTCTTGTCCTTTCCACTCTGCCTCCTGGTCTGTTTCCTTCTCTCTGTAAATCAATTCTTTTCCTGAGGGAAGAACAACCAAAGAATAAAAAGGGCCATAACAGACCATGTAGCAGTCATTTCTAGAAAGAAAGCAGAGAGCCTAAATTTAGTCTGTTTGGCCGTTCAGAGCTTCTGTCTAGGGTTTATTAGCATTCCCTAAGATCAAGAATTCTGTTTTCCTCCTTGTTTTGCTTGAACCTTGACCTTGTTCTCTGCATTGAACAGTAACAGGATTGCTGTTATAAACATCTATGACCCTTTGGTCCAATTCCATCCAATTAAATTTACATAGTGCTAAAACATTCTTGTTTAGATTTCAGTTGTCCATCTAAATATAACAACACACTTCACCATCTTTTATGATATAAACATGTCTACTGCCTGCATGTTGGTAATACTAACAGCAAATTCCACAATTATGTGATGCAACACCTTTTCACATCTACAGCCTTTTGTGCCTACTTTGTATGACTTTGGATATCTCTGCCACTTTTTAAAAGCGCTTTGAAAACTCTTAACTCTGTTTTCATGGATTAGGTTCCAAATGACTGTAGTTACTCACAAATATTAAATACATAACCAGTGATACTGGTAACTTATTTAATTTTTTATACATATACATATATATACACACATTGTTACATACTATCTAAAGCATTAAAATTCAGTAGATTATGACTTACCAAGAATTAAAACAGAAGATCTATTGCAAAGGAAAACAAAAGCTCTTTCTCAAGGACAGAAAGAACAGGTACACAGTTCATAAGTCAGTGAAGTATGCAGAACATTTTGTGATTCAAAGACTTAAAAAGAGCCTTTAGATCATTGATGATCATCATCATTATACATGTTCACCTACAAGAAGGGCCAGAAGGAGGATCTGGGGAACTACAGGTCCATCAGTCTGCCTTTGGTGCTGAGAAAGGTCATGGAGCAGATATCCTGAGTGCAATCACCCAGCACGTGCAGAACAGCCAGGAGATCTGGCCCAGCCAGCGCAGGTGTAGGAAAGGCAAGTCCTGCTTGGCCAACATGCTCTCCTTCTAGGAGAAGATGACCTGCCTAGAGGATGAGGAAAAGGCTATGGATGTTTTGGAGGTTGTAGAGAGGTGGATCTCCTTTCCCTAGCAACAAGTGATAGTACGAAAGGAAACAGCCTCAAGTTGAGCCAGGGAAAATTTAGATTCCATATTAGGAAAAAAATTCTTCACCAAAAGGATTGTTAAGCCCTGGAATGGGTTTCTGAGGGAAGTGGTTGAAATGCCATTCCCAGAGGAACCTAAAAGGCATGTAGACATGGTGCTTAAGAACACCATGTCTACATGGTTTATACTTGTTGGACTTGATAGCAGTATGTTTACATTGGACTTGATGATCTTAATTATTAATTATTAATTATTCTCCTAGATGATTCTATGGTTTGCTCCTTCATTCAAAACTCCATGCTGTGACTGTGTAGGACTTCAAGACCCACAAACTAATGCTGTATTCACAGAGGGAGAAGCACCTTTAAAAGCTCGTGTTTTTTTATCATAACTTCCACTAGGTTTTTGGACTGCAACAGTGAAACATTGTAACAATGAAAGCCACAGCAAATGACAATATTGGGTTTCAAACCCCCTCACACAACCTGGGAAAAATACAGTCCCCTCACAAAACTCTTCTTTGAATTAACAGGTCATGCACTACCCATGTTTTAGTCCAATCATAATTAATAATAGAAGTACATACCATCTAAATGTGTTCAAAGGAGTATTTATGCAATGTTTGTTTCTCTTAATTTTTTCAGAAGTAACATTTGGCAGATTGGAGTTTATTCTGAATAAATGGAAAACAGCTAATTTTCTATCACTAAATGCATTTTAGGCACTTAATAGCAATGTTCAACCATTGAAGAAAATTGTTCTGTTCCATATTCCAAGAGAACTCAGGGGCAAGGTGGGGGGAATGGGGTGGGGAATGCAAACTTCTATGTACATTTTAATGCTTCCAGCAGATTTAACTAAACTTTTCCAGATTCTAAACTATATCTCTATGGCTGAGCAAATCTCTGGTAGAGATAAAATTCTGCAAATACATCTGTTTCTTAAGAAAAGTACTTATCTAACCACTCAGTGCAAATATCTCTGAAACGCTAAGCTGTCTCAGCTCCCTTCCATGAAAATGAAGGCTACTCAGCACCTCAGAGAATGAGCATTAAGCTAATGCAGTTGATCACCCATTTCTGCTTACATTTCAATGCAATTCTTTAGATAAAATAGAAAGAAAATCTTTAAGAAAACATAATCTACTGCAAACAATTTATATTAAGCTCTTAGTTTATCCAAAGATATCTGTACCTCACCTGCTCCTATTTGAAAAGACTAGAGTTAATTAATGATACCTCATATAGCTTTCCAAATTACATTCATGTTTATGAAAACATGAATTACCTGGAGAAAGTGGAAAAGCTGAGCATCAAACTTAAGCCTTTTCATAATCAATTATGCATTCATCCAAGAATCAAATTTTCTAGTTTCATTACAAAAAACAAACAAGCAAACAACAGAAAAAGTATAGGACATAATTATGCAGAAAAGAAGGCTTGACAGAATTTTCTAATCAATAGCTCAAATCTAGGGAGAGCAGAGAGTAATATTTAAAATGAGCTCAAAGTAGTCTCAGAGTTATTGATTTGATTCCACTACAGCACATTTCCAGCACTTCTGTTCTCTGCGAGTCTTATGGGTATAATTATTCTGTCCTTCAGGAACTATACTGGTTAAAGCAAAAATGACAGAACTGAATAAATTTTGTCTTTTTTTTTAGTACCATATTGCCCTTTAATACTGCGTAGGAAGGATTTTTTATCTGTCATTTTTACATACTTAACAAAGAAGGAATGATTGAAAGTGGGTTGCTCTTGACAATTTTCAGGTAGGCTTATTCTTTCATAAGCTGTGCATCCAATATTCTTACATAAACCTAGTATACTTTCTGTTGTCAGGGCATCCCCAAAAATAAAGACAACAATGACTTCATTTTCTCCTGTCAGTTTTTCTACTTATAAGAGAGGATAAAAATTATATCTACCAGCTAACAAACCTACCACACAAGATGCTTGGGAGGATGAACTTGTTGACAAGCTACATTCTGGAAGCCTAGTAAAGATCAAACATCTATTTAAATTTGCAATGCATGTGGATTTCTATAAAATTGTATACATGTCAGTCCCCAATTATAATCTGAAAACAAATAGTTGCTCAAAGTCAAAATTCTCAATTTTTTCTAAATACAAAAGTAGAGGCTTACATTTCAGAGCTATTGAACAGCTGTGAAAATCAGGACACCCTGGGAGTGTGCAAGCCTGCTGCTCTATACAGCACTAACACACATTCACAGGATGCACAGTAGTTGTCAGGACATTGCTCATTATACTGCTGATGGAGTGTGCTGGAAATGATACTACATTATGTGTGGTATTCTCATCCAACAATCAGAAGAATGGGTTTCATTCTTTCCTTATGTGAGCAGGATGCTGTTTGGCCTATTTTTTTCCTTGAAGTCGCTCTAACCACGAAACTATGCAAGATGCTCTCCTCCTGCTTTAGTTCATACACTTTCCTATAGGGACATTAGACTAATCAGGCCAGTGACAGAAAATGCAAGACAGCTTATGACTATGTGTCCTCTTTTAGACCTACACAGAAGTCCTAATTAGTATTTAAAAGTGTTGGAATGTTAGTGTATCTGATGCAGCTTTAGACTCCCTTGAGCTACACCACATGTAGAAGAGTAGAAACATGAAGCAAATATGTAGAACAACATCAACAATTTTGTACATTGGAAGTTCTCTGGGTTTAAATGGCATATCCCTTCTTGTACCCCTTGGAATTCTCTGCACTGTATGATGTGTGCTGTAAGATTTAAAGCACACAATACACCAGATTAAGGCAGAAATCTTGGATGTGTTCTTTTTGAAATTTTCACCAGGATCTAAATAAATTGAAATCTCTATCTCATGCATACCATCTTTAAAAATCTTGTTTGGAATTTTATTCTTCGTGTCTGGAAAACATTGAAAAGGATTTTCAAAGCAATGTAGTGAAAGTGCAGCATTCATTTTCCTTAAAAATAAATTCTCCTTCACCAAAGTAGACCCATCAGACATAAATACTCTGTAAGAACAATTTTCAGAAAAAAACCCAGTAATTTTCCATTCATGTGCCAAAAAGACTTCATGCATCTTGATATGCCCATATTCATAAGCACATAGACATATATATATTACAATACCTAAAAAACTCAGACTATATAAAGTAAAAGACTATATGAAGTAGAATACCATCAGGCAGGGTTCTAAGAGAGAGACTGAGATACATCCAGGGACTATTACATCTACATGTAAATATAGTCCAGATAGAATTGTTTCTTATCAGCATGCCATGATTTTGTATTCTGATCAATTATAGAAATTGGCTCAGTCTGAGCAATGTGTTAAATGTATTTTAGTTCCACATTTGTAATTATGCATGCAGCTATATCACTTGATAGTGAGACTACTCAAGCTGGCTTTGTCAATTGAGATCATTTATGGCATACGTCCCCACTATTCTAGTCCTCAATAATGAAAATGCTTGACTTTGATTTGCTACTTATATTTTCTACCAATAAAACTCATTCCTCTGTCTTGGGAAATACTGATATTTTAGCTGTCCTCATCTGTTCAGAAGACCTACTAAGCAGCATTTTTAAAATTATATTATCTTCATATTATCCCCACAGTCCTCCTTAGCTAACTTCAAAGATAATTAATGAGTATTCCAAACAGGTTTTATTGAGAGTCATCTATCAGTTGGAAAGTTACAGTTTCTATATGTTGCAAATACCCACACATTTGCATCTCCTCATTAGGAAAGTTCCCAATTCTGCTGTACCTCATAAGGGCATATAAAATGATTTTACTAGCAGCTCAGATAACTTTTAATTTAATGATTCCAGAGACCTCGTTTTCTCCTGAACAGTCTAAACTACCATAAATCACAGGAATCACATGCCCTTTCTCGTTTACCCCACTAGATTATAAAGTTAGTAAATTACAGTAGCCTGAAATGTGAGTTTGACATGGCTTTTTAAAAATGATTGAAAAGGAGGAAAATCAAATTAGTTTAGGCTGTTATGTAAACATTATGGATTTGTTTGCATTACAGCCTAAACAGTTCTTCTGAGAACTTCAGAAGAAATAACAATCTCTCACTGCTTGTACTCACTCCTGTAATATTCAGTGTTTCCTGCTTTTGTTGTATGTATTTATACCTGCATCTTAGATGTAAGGGTTCAATTCAAGATAAATGAGGGTTTCTCCTTTGAATTCAGCACAAAAAGTATAAACTTGTTTGTAGGCATATCCTTTAGAAATGAATAGGAACATTATATTTCAAAAAATTTATTGGCATAATATATAAAGACTTGAACCCTAGTATCTTATATTCTTATTAGCAGTAATCTCTTAACAAGCAGTCATATTTTATTAAAAAATGCTCTAAAATCTGGTATGCATATAAACTTTTAACAGAAATTACATATCACTGTAGAGAAATTAAAGTTTTTATCCAGCATCTCACAAAGCCAATACACTATTTACATTCATAATGCATTTGTGGTGGCTATATACTGTGGTGTTAAATACTGAAGAAAACTCTTCTAGATTGGTTTATATTTTCTACAATAAGTAGACAGTAGCTAATGGAAATTATTTGGAAAGAGAACATAATTAACATGATTTATCATACTTTGGATCTTTTAGAAATTAAATAAGATAAACTGGTTTTATCTGAAGTCAATAACAATGTATATCAGATAAAAAGAGAATCATGTATGTTCAGAACTGGAAAACTAAAAATTAAAAATTTGAGGGCTGCTTTCATTGTAAGAAAAAAAGGTATTTTTTAAGTTTGTTCCAATATAAGCCTGTGAACTGGACATTTAGGGTCTATACCCTCCTCTCAGGCTAGCAGCTACCAATTGCATACAAATGTAGTTAAAATGACAGCATGTTTTAGTTTTTGCCTCTGTGTGTGTGTCTCCATCTTTGTATCTCTCCTTGTTTTCCTTATGTTTAGAAACAATAAAAAAACCAGTGTGGTTATTCCTATTAGCACTGAAATGGTTGAATACATCCTTTACAATTTCCACCTGTGTAATTTTTGTCCTTTATTTACTAGCTTCTTTAATTGCTAAAACTGCCTGCATAAAGCTATCTAGTGAAGCCGCTGCATACTCAGTGCAGTAGTCTTGACCTCCATTTAGTTCCCATTATTTTTCCTTTCCTATTTCTGCCTGTTCCCTTCTCTTGACAGCTGCTGGATATTCTGCCCTGGCTTCTGTGTACTCTTACCTTGTCTCTAATTCTGCTGCAAGGCGTAAACGTTCATCATCTCCTTCCCACCTGTGCAGAGGAGAGCATCATGCTGGGATGAAGTTATGAAATTCACTTTCTTCATGGTAGCCTGCATGGTTCTGTGCCCTGTGTTAATGACTCCAACAGGTCTGATAGCACACACGCTTGATAACACAGCTCAGTGCCGCCTCCTGTTTAGCTCTCCACCACCTCCACCTCACCAAAGTGAGGGAGGGAACAGTCAGGACAGCTGACCCCTACTGACCAAAGGGACATTCCACACCATTTGATATTGTGCTCAGCAGTAGCAACTGGGGGAAGGAGAGAGAGAAGAGGAGAGAGGAGACATTAATTTGTAATCCCAATCAGCCATTATATATGCTGAGGCCCTTATTCCCAGAAAGCAGGTGGAAATCTGCCTGCTGATGGCAAGTACAGAATCAATTCCTTATTTTGCTTCACTTGCACACACAGTTTTGGCTATTTTCATTAGTTTAATTGTCTCAACCCAATTCCCTTTGCCTTCCTTAATTTTTTTCCTTCCCATATCCTAGGACAGAGGACTGACCTAAAGGGTGGGATTTTAGCTGTTGGCAAAGGGCAACTGACTACATGGTCTGTTTTTTATCCAGTCTGGATTTGTGTTACTCATTGACACAAACTTATCTTCTGTTCCTATATAAGTTATTCCCAAGAGTTCCAGCCCTTTTTTCTTCCTGTGCAGAAAAAATCTCAAGATTTTAGTCATGCGTTTTCCTCATGGATGTCTATTTGAACACAGCTAACATAATTCTCTGACTCTTCCCTTCCATTAAACTTACTTGTTACTATCTTCCTTGAAAAATCTGAACACCTACAATATCTTCATAAAAAGAACATTGACTTTGGCTGCAGTGCTTCATGAACAAACAATGTCAAAATCCTCATCCTTTTTTAAAGAGGAATAAGATAAACCCCTTTTTGTCCATTATAGCATCCATCCACGTAATTATTATTAGCTACCATCATATTGTTTCTCCAGAAAAATTCTGTCTTGACCCAGTTGTATCTATGCTCATGCAAGGACCATTTTCCAAGAAAATTTAGTGTGCACTGTCTAAACACACACGGTACAATCCACACAAAATGCGTAATCTGGTAGATTATCACAACTATGGCAGACATACATTTAAATCTTCATTAAGCAAAGTACATGCAGTCAATAGGGTATTTAAGCATATATTTAGACGGACAGCAAGACAGCAATAAATGAACTACTGAACCATACACAGCACAATGAGAGAGCATTTTTCCTGTTATTTCTTCAACTGTCCTGAATGCCCACTTTCATAAATAATGAATCAGACAGTTATTATCTGATTTTCTGAAGAGATTGCAATATTGAAAAAAGTCTTGCATCTTTTTCATGGTTCATTTTGAAAAAGAAGCTCTAAGTACAAATCTAGACCCAGTAAGTTATGTGTTATATACAGTAAGATCAAGCAGCATGTTCAGCGTGAAGAGAACCTGAGAGTACAGCAGATAACTTATGGCAGGGAAACTGATCACTAGAGCAGACTGAAGATTGTAAAACACAGCGTATGCGTATTTATTTAGTGCTGAATTGCTGTCTGCTTCAACAAGACGCCTTCTTATTAAGACTTATTTATGCACATTTGTGGAGGGTGTTTTTAATTCCCATAAATTTTGAAGAAAGGTAGTCTAGTACATAAGGTCTTATATTCACAGGTGACCAAAAGCATCTGTGACACAAAAACTCTTCTCTTTTTTAAAAATAATATTATCTGTACAGTCAGTAACCACAATAAACCAATGATTTAGAAGATGTAGGAAAGACCCCACAATCTTTAAATAGCATTTCTAGAGAAGAACATATGTCACACGTCTAGGTTCCAGATAACAGATGATCTAAATGTCCACCTACTTATAGTCTGAAGATACTTTTAGACATATAGAAGTGCCAGAAAACAGCTTACTGTGGAAATAACTTATACCTTAAATTTGTTATCTCTTTTGTACAAGTATAAATTGCTACATTAACAAAAATTAATGAAGCATGTTCTCAAAGAAGACTAAAGAAAATGCTCAGTTCATGTGGAATATTCACTATGATTGTTTATTTATCTTCTGTCTTTAGTGCAATATTCCGATCCCTTTTCAGTACCATCCACTTGCTCTTGTCTATTGCGAGTCCTTAAGGAAGGCACAACCCAAACATTAATGGAAAAAGAAAGCTCATCCATACTATGACAAACATAGTCAACACTAGGTATCTTTCCTAACAGTAATGAATTCCCATTGCTGTTAAGCACCATTGATGCACAGTATGATGGAAAATCTTAGCACTTTTATGAATTAAAGAAAAATTAATGGAGTGGAATGGATGTCCTGTAGGAGTCCTAGTTAATTTTTTACATTATCTCTGCTTAATTTTAACATTATCTTTGTTGTATATACATATATGTTTCTTTACTTTAGATATGTAAATGACTAATGATTTGAAAAGTCATTTAGAGTCAGCAGAAATTAAATTTGTGCCTTAAGAGAAGAATAGGCTCTTACTCTTTCTAATTGATTCATTAACCATGCGCACAATACTGTGGGCACAACTTTAATTGCATTAGATTCAGCTGAGTGTCTGTTTCACCCTTTCTTGTAGTGTTTACATTTCCTTCAACTTATTTAATTTGTGATTTGCTTATGTGTGCGTTATGCACTTGTGGAAGGACATTTCAGGTTCAGAAGGACATTATCTCCTTATCTCCTGTCACATTAAACTAGAATATCAACAACTTTGACTTTCTATTTCTTGCCTGCCTCCCTGTTAGGGTGTTAAATTTCCAAGGTGGATGCCCAGGATACTAATATAATGCATGTTTAACTAAAAAAAAAACCCAAACCAAAGCAAACCAACAAACTCTCACCCGCACTTAAAAAACAAACCAAAAAAAGGATTTCTACAAGCCAGGAAGTCACAGTTTCCCACCACAAAATACCAAGAAAAGTAATAGTTCTTTGCCTCATTTTCTCAACCACTGTGATGCTTTCAGCCACTTATTACTCATGGCCGTGTCTCTACTGGAGGTAGACACCTGAGCTATACTTAGCCTATAAAAAGACAGCAATACTGCTGCTTCCTAAATGCTCAGCTAGGTCAGAACATTAGCAGATATAAGCTTTTACACTTCCTGAGAAGTGTCACTTCCATTGAAACTCTTCTACATGCTAGAAAATATTTAAATAATTGTTGAACCATAGAGAATGGGGAAATAGCTCTGCAGCCAATGAAGCAGCATACTTGGAAGACCTTCAGTCTGCTCCTTGCATCAGTATCTAAGTATAACATAATCCCTGTGCTCTTTGCAAATTGTTTTTTTCACAGCTGAACTTTTATTAGAATTAAGCAACTTTCGTTTTCTCATTTACAAACCAAATGGACCATCCCAGGCCTTTTCCATTTATTTCTGGTAAGCACAAATCTCAACAGGATTGCTTGTGCTACTCAGCAGCTTTCCAGGACAATAAACACAGAACAAGATGTTTCTAAGACAAAACAATTTTTTTTTGTGGTTTTTTTTTTTTTTTTTTTTTTACAGAATAACTTTCCAAATGTTAAGAAGACCACAATCCTATACTAATCATCTACTGCAAAACATTCAAAGGTCCATTCTAAGCCCTAAATAGGATATTTATCTTTAAAGTACATCTGTCTTCTAAATTGTGTCACATGCAGCTACAATGGACTTGAGGGAGGAATAAACATAGAAACAAGTCCACATTTTCATTTCAGAAACTCAGTTAAGCCAGAAGCTAGAAAGAAATTTTTGAAAAACTTTTACACAATTCTTCCTTATTATGAGCACCCATTTTACCAAATAAATAGTTTTGTGTGAGTAAAAATGAGAGAAGACAGGAATCTGGCCACGTGTTTTCACCTACTATATAAAACCCAGAAATAGTAAAAAATGATGTATGGAACAATGTTACCTCTTTGTAATCTTACACTGTTTTGGTGCCTGAGACAAGGAAGTAACCGGTACTTTCTGAAATGTAATGAATCAATCTCCTAAATTCATTCAGGAATGCATTGTCTTGTACAAATATAGAATCAAAACACTAAAGCTTGAGGCAGAGACACTTTTTTTTTCTAGAAAAAAAGTGAAATGGAATGAGCCATGTGTGCAAGGGATTTGATGTTACAATGTTTTGATCTCACTGGAGGTTTTGCCTAATTATAATAAGTATGTAAAATTGTAGTTTGTATCTGTTAACCTCCTATCATATATTTTAATTTGGGGAGTGATACTCCTTGTCTCTATTACCTTTTTCTTTCTCAAAACTTTTCACATGTCTGTAAAATCAAATACTTGTGTTTGTCAGTTCACATATCCATAAATACCCAAAAGAAGCAGAAACTCTTGCTCATCTTGTGTAGACATGTATCATAAATGGGGAAAAGAGGAACTGTCCTGACAATTCAGTGGTTTCAAAATTTAATGTTTTTCCTCTCAGAAGAAATTCCTGTTTTATTGACTTCCTGAGATGCTTATGGGGGCTGAAGCACCAGTGATATAGACTGCTACACTCTGGGCTTCAGACCCAAGAGGATTATTGTTGGCTAAAATGAGACTTTCTCTGCAAAATATTCCACAAGGAATCACTGTTGGCTAAGATAAACCTGGAGATGCTCTCTAAAAAGACTGCGCCAACATGACTTGACAAATGTCTTGAGGTTTCAGATGCTAATAGTCTAAAAATATTGAAAGGAATTATTACTGAAGCAAGAAATTTTAATTGTTTGTGTTATTGACAGGTTTTTGTGACATCTGAGTCACTCAAGAGTATTGATTTTGCAGAAAAAATATCTGGTAACAGGAATATAAAATATTACTCCTACTGAGGAAGTAAAAAATAACCCTGACAGGAAGATGCATTATGTTATTTCTTAACATGTGCACAGTTTCTGAAACACAAATTCCTGGTAGAATACATAAACATTAAAAAATAAGATAAATAAAAAAAAACCTGCTTCTCTGTTTTTGAAGAATAAATATTCTGTAAGATAATATTAGTCAGCTTTAAAGATCTTTAATTGTTTGAATGCTTTTTTAAAAGAGATAAAAACATATAAAAAGACTGTGTATAATATCTAGTCCACTTGCAGCAGTCAATCCCAAAAGATATCATTAAGACCAAAATTCAGACTTTAAAAATAGATTAAAAATTGAAGGTTTATATAGCTGGTAATACAAATTTTAAAAGCGTAGGGGGGGACGGGTGAAAATGTGAGAGATCAATTTTCAAGGGAATATATAGAAGTTAAGTGTTTAATTCTCCCTAAAATCTGAGCTCCAGGTTTATATATATTTTATACAGACAGACATTAAAACTATGAAAACCCTTACAAAATTGGAAATTAAACACTCTGGAAATTAAATAACATTTTGACATGGTGTACTATGCATAGATAATCTACAGCATAAAGACCATATCAAGAATGACCTTTATGAATTCGGAAAAAGAATTAGAGTTACCACCTCTCAAACACCAAGAAAATCAAATAGGATGAAATTATTTCAATTATTTTTTCCCTACTTCTTATCATCTCTATTCACAATTACTGATTTGAGATTATCTAGAGGATAGCTTCATCTATTTTTACATCTATATGTAAGATTTACAAAGATTCATAAGAGAAAATTCCTATGAAGAGGCAGAAAAAATGGACCTAAGTTTTCTGCTAAACCAATCATATTTGCGAACAGCAAACAGCTCACACTTACTTTGAAGTGTAAATATGTACTCATAATTACACTTTTAATAATTCATTTACATTCAGATCTGAAACATGAAACCCATTTATATATGATAAAGAGGGAGGGCAGGAGGGAAGAGACAGGCTGGAAAGTCTGGGAATTGCAGCTGGATGACTGCTTTTGTCAGCAGGGAAGGTGAATACTAATGTGCAGCAAACTTTTGTCTCCTAGGACATTTAGTTGACAAGCCATTCCAACACCATTTTTGCCAAAGAGGTACATTACCTGCTTTGTGGTTTCCTTGCAGTGAAGTTATCATCCGTGACTCGGAATCCGATGGGTTGAAGCTCTTCACCATGGCTTACAAATCTAGTATAAAAAAAGAAATATTATCCTACTCCCCTTCCCAAAATCACTCTTTGTTTCAAGGAAACAAGTGGAGTGATTAGAATTTTTTAGCTGTTTTCTGAGATCACAAAACAAAGGTAAATCCATACTAATGCTTCTCAATATGTGTGTGGATTGGGTCTGTTTATCAGGACTTGTGACCTCTATCTTGCATTTTTAGACACTGAATACACAAAAACCCACCCACTGACCCAGTTAGATGGTTAGAGTCTATGTGAGATTGTCCATGACATTTTCAAGGGGTCTGAAGAAGAGGTGTTCAGTTCTTGTGATGATAAACTTCAACTGAAAAATTATCAGATTCAATATCATACACTGATATTGAATATGCGTTTTCATGAAAATGCGTTTTCATGAAAATTGTGCTCTCTGAAAGCAAGCCTTTTAGGTCTGCCTTCAGTATAAGAAGTATTTAATTTGCATATTCTCATTTCAGTTCGCAAGAGATAATCATGTACTTATGACCCTGAAAAAGACAAATAAAAAGATGTAGAAGTTCAGGAAGGATCACCTCCAGTTAGAGATTACACCTTTGAACACTTCAAAATGAATTGTAACTATGTTTTAAATCATCCTGTTATCCCTCTGGTATTAATACAGGTTTAGCTACTCAGGGTGTCTTTTTTATGAATGCTTTCAAGTTTTGCTTTGATTTGAGGAGCAACACAAATATTTCTTCATTATTCACTGTTCTTTCTATTCCTGAGATGTCGGAAATTTTATTCTTGTCTTAAATACCTTTGAAGACAGATTCTCTCGAGCGTCAGAAATGAGGCAGACTAGAAGAGCAAGCAAGCATTGACAAACAAAGGAAATTTTCCTTTTTGCTACCTATTTGATAAGTGTTTACTGCAACTTCTGTGTGTTTCATGTTTTTTGCCCTACCACGTAAGCATGACTCTCCCAGTTAAAAACAATATAATGGTCATTTGGCCCACCCCTCCTGTGTTACGTGTGGCTTGTGCTATCATTCAAACAGAACAAGGATCAAACCCTGTGCCAGCTGGGGAAAGCGTGCTCACTGCTCTTGAGCAAAGGCTGAGAGCATTGTCTTGAAATTATAGAACAGCTGAGCTTGAGGAAGCAAGAAGCAGAACACTGAAGCCTTGGCTTTACACATCTGAGTAGTCTAAGTGACTTGAGAGGTTTCGGTGAATTGAGTGGCTTTTATTGCTTCTACAATCAGAAGGCTTAGACCTACTAATAATGCATACCACAATGTCAGTGAGCTTCACCCAATAATTCCTGCATGAGGCATGAAATGCCAAGCCTTGTGTGAACAATGCAAGTTTACATCCTTTTACTGCAACAGTTAGAAAATACAGACCTCGCTTCCAATCTAAACTTAGAGTGTTTATGCTTCACTCTCCAGAGGTTCCATTTCTTGGTATGTTAGAAAGCTATGAATTATTAGACAATTCTTTTTATCACTTTGACTTTATTTTAGATGGATAGAAAAGAGCTTTTTAACTCTTTCTAGAATTCAAAACTTTCTGTTACTGCTCATGTGTACACTTAAACGGATGCTATGTTTTCATCACAGATAGAGCAGGTCATGACAGAATATCAGAAGCCTGTAGAATTTAACATTTTAACAAGTGCCTGAAAGGTTTTTTTTAGAAGCATTGTATCAATGAGGGCCATAATGTTTCAAACTGTGTTTTCTCTGACCACAAGAAATTGTAATGTGATCTGGCAAGTTTTATGAAAAAGGAATCTGCACATCATTCAAATACAAATATAAACTGATATTCATACTTGTAGAATGCTAAACTTGGTTTTACAGAAATGACCATGAAATTAAGGAGATGTTTGAAAAGTAAATTCATTCCTCAACTGAAAATGAGTGTTCCCAAATACTTGTCTGTTATATTTATGCAGCATTACTCATTACTACCCAATTTTAATTCAGCAGTAGATTGTATCTTAATGTGATGTTATCCTGTTCAATTCAAGTCTTATCTAAGCAGTTTTGCTCTTCTGTTTTACTGCAAAGTTTTTGACTATGGCACATAAAATGGAGAAATCTTATATGTTATATGTTAAATATTGGAGAATAAATAACTTCTTCAATTACGCAATTGCAGATGTCCTACGTGGACATGCGCTGTCTTTGAGTTTACTCCCCACTTCTACCCTTTAGGCAACAATGTTTCATTTGGAAAACACTTCTCTCCTTTTTATATGTGCCACTGCAGCTCTACGTGCCATCAAAACTAACAGCTCACTTTTGGGAATTACATCAAAACATGTACGTCTATATCAGGCTCACTTTGGAGATTCATTTCTATTTATCAAAGTATTTGTTATTTTAATATACAGTTTAGTATTTTAAGCATCAGTCAGTTTCTTATATATTCATTATAAAATAAAGACAGTTCTAAAACACTAGCAGTGCCAAGAGCAAAATTTCATTTTCCTAAAAGCTGAAAGTTTTGAGTTGCAAAATTCTGTGGTGAAGACAGAGTAGGAGGAGAGCTGAGAGAGGTGAGTAAAGTGTGAGGGAAGAGGGGGAGGACATGGGGAAAGCATATGGGAAGGGCTTTTCTCTCCTTTAACATTTCTTGTTTCCTCCTATCACCGCAGTTCCTGACAAAAGTAAAACCTGCTGTTGTCCCTGCTGGGGGAAGAACAGTGGGCTAGATAGACCTTCAGTCCCACATAATAGAGTGTTTATCAGGTTCTCACTTTTTTCTCACTAGAAATTAAAAAAAGAAATCTTTTCCGGTAAGCACAGTAAAACACTGAGAAATGTATACACTTAAACACACATTTTACTTAGACAAGTGTCATGCTCAAAGACAGAGAGCAAACCACAACTAACAAAAGTTAAATTATCAATCAAAGCTGGTGATTTACTCAAATACCAACCTATTGCCACTACCAGATTTTAACCACATGAGCCATGCTCCCATGTCTGTAGTTACCTCTGATCTCCAACTCAGGACTATAATGACTGAGAAAACAGATTAAGTAAAATCAGAGGAAAATCAATAACAAATCCTAAACTGGAATTAGCAAGATTCAGGATATCAGTCCCCAAGAGAACACTGTAGATTTTATTTGAACCTTCTCCAATTTTCATTATTATTCCCAGCTAGTGCACAAGAATTGGCTAAAGTATACCAATAGTAATTATGGCAGCAAAATACACAAATATAAAATAGGCATTAGTCCTCTCAAGTATAGTATGGAAGGAAGGCCTGTGGTCTCAGTTTCAGGTTCCCTTCCTAGAAAACACTGCTCAGATTCCTGCTCTTTACAAACTCCTTTCTATTTGATGACAATAAAATATTCTATTTAGTTATGCCAACTAATAAAAGAACCCAGATGGTTTTGTGCCAGGGACATGTCTTTCTTATTACTAATTCACAAACTACTGTATCACTTTCAAAGTTTGTCATCTAGGATTTGATGTTCCCCTTCCAAGCCATGGATACTAATAACACATAGACAATGAACAATTACTTTTTTCTCTCTCTGAAAATACAGCAACTGAGTTTGTGGTGTATTTTTCAGACCTACTACCTTGCTCTTTAAAGTGTGCTATATGGATTTTGTGTTATTTTTCTCTCTAAATTAAAAAGTAATATTATACTATACTAGTACTGCTGTGAAAATTCTTTACTCTTAAAAAGTTTCTCAAAGATCTGTCATTGAGGGGGTTTTATTCCTTCCTTTTATCCATTTTCTCTTAAGTAGTTGTATTACAATAAAAGCTGTAATTTTCCTTTTTTCTTGGTTGGTTATCAATTTCCTTCCACTTCTACTCTTAAACAATATATAGTTTTAAAAATATGAATGTTTTCAACTTTTTCCTTTATATAATAAAATAGTTTTAATGTGACTCCCAGAAACATTTTGCATTTTCCCTTCTGTTATTTTTTCTCTATAAAACTTAGATCACAGGGTTTTTTCCATAATGAAATCATTCCTAACAAAAATTTTTTCTTACACCTTGGACTGCCTCTTTTGATTGATGAATATGTAACCTATAATTTTTAGAAATTCTAGCAATATTTAAATATTGGTAAACATTTTAGCAAGCCTCTCTGATTAAAGTCCCCTAGGATAATGAAGGTGTGGCATTTGGTTTTTTTTCCCTAAAATAACAAATATGTCCTTAGGAAATCAGTCATCATTTTTCAGTCTCATACAGAAAGAGACTTCTTGCATAAAATGTCTCCTGATTCTTTTCATCTACTGACACAGCCCATCTTCATTAATGTCTGGTTTCTCATATACATGCTCACAGCTGAGTAATTTCTCAGGCTTTGGATTACAGTCGCTCCAAGAATTCCACCAATCAATTATTTGAGCTATGAATTAACCCCTGTGACAAAATTTTGAACTAGATCTTTCATCTTTCACTTTTGTGTTGTGTTTTAATATCTTCTATCTCCACAAAGCACTTCAATATGAAACAACAGCTGGCAAAAAGAAGGCCCTGGGCAATAAAACAGTGCCACTCCTTTTTAATGCAGTTTAAGCAATGTTTTGCAGTCTTCCCATGTGATAATGGACTTCTCATTGAGTTTGCCCAGTACACTAAGCTCATACTCCCCTTCCTCTCAACTCATGTGTCATTTCATGATTGCCAGTTGTATTAACTGTGCTTGATTCCTGTTGTTTTTTTCTTTTTTTTTGCTAGGATGCCTACACAGTGCAATACTAAAAGCTCAAAAAGCATCAGAAACCGTGCTAATGGAATCTAAGTAGACTCTTAAAACCATTTTTTCTTCAGTTAATTTTCTCCAAAAGTAGCTTTCCTTGCTTTCATATTTGTTCTGTAGCTGAAAGTTTATGGCCTATACATTCATTTTCACTGCCCAAATCAGCCTATTTTTACCTTTCTGAATTGATCCAACCAAAACCAAACTTACTTAGCAGTTGCACTCTATCCTGTAAAGTCTGTGCAATCAGAGTGGCAGTTTTCAACCAAAGCAGAAGAGAATTCATTTAACCAATTATATAATCCTGAGCATATTCATTTAATAAACTGTTCACTGTGGGAGTAAGGTGGAGCAATGATAATTTTTTATGTACCTTGCCAAGCTGTCCTAAGAACAATAAAGCCTCAAATAATGACAAAGTATGTCCTTTTCTTTTTATCTATCCATAGTTTTTTATTTGGTGTAATAATTATTAATAGCTTCTATAACAATTACATCAGATAAAAAATTGTCACCCTTATTAAACTTATAACCAACAATATTCCATAGGAAAATTGTCTATATGGTGTAGACAACAAGTTCATTGGAGCCTGACATTGCAATAATCTAGATCAGTAGAGAAAAGGGTCCTCAGGATCATGGCATGCTTCTAGCCATCATTATCAGAGAAGACATGTACATCTCCTGATGCCTGCAAAAAAAACTTGGATTTGAAATAACCCAGAGCAAATGAATTATAAAACACAGAATATAACTCACTGCTCTTCTTAGCGACAAGCAGATGCACCAAACTTTAACAAGTCAGGCCTTGATCCAACAAGATCCTTTCAAATTTTGATTAAAGACACCCAATGTTTAACTGGTATTATCTCTGACTGCATTTTTTAATGTTGGAGGACATGACTGTGTAAACTTAATTGGATTTCTGTGGTTAAAAAGAAATTTCATATAATGGTGAAAAATATTTACTTTTCATATCATTCTGTCAAATGCTCATATTTGGAGATGATAAAAGGTTAACTAGAACAAGCTCTTCCAATCAGTAAGTGGCAGTCAGGTTATGTGACATCTAGTCAGAGATTATACAGTTCTTCATAATACAAAACCAGAATTGTCTGTCTTCATCAGACTAAAAGGAAATTTGTACTGTCCCATTCCTAATGGAAATGTACTTCTGCCAAGACAAGGGAATTTTAAGCACCCTGGAGAAGAAGTCAGAGAATAAGTCAGACAAGATTCTAAGTACCCATCATCAATACAGAACCACACTGTCTTCACACCATCTCTCTCTTAAACAAAGCCACAACTGAAAATCCACCAAATTCCCAATCCTTCTAGGCACAGCTAGACTGCAGTAACTGAATTTCACATCGAATCAATGTAAATGTTATTAGGCTGTGTGTTCCATTTTACCTGTTCTAGCTGACTGGATTGTTGAGTTAGAGCACAGAAAAGCAATGTACTTTGGTTTGCTTTCAAGGACTATGGATTACCAAATGACAGTCATAAGAATAATTCCTAAGGAGAAAAAAATACAATTGACACTAACATTAGTCTTGAAAAAAACTCCATCAAATTAAGTTGGCCAGAGGCACTGGCTACACATATTTTTAAAAATCGTTATGCATAGTTCTTGGACTATTTAAAAATCACCCAGATAGGAAAAAAGGCAAGAAACAAAAATATATGTGCAAATGATGGAATGCAGAAGAACAAAAACTGTATTTGGCAAAAGGTAAATCTAGTATGAAATAGTAATGTTATCTGTACGAGGGCCGAGCATAAAGGGAAAGGAAAGAGCAACAATTTCAACTCTTCCACAGAGAGAAACAAAAGATATTTTATAGACAAGATTATAGGACTGAAAAGAAGCCCCAGATCTACCATGTATAAAGGAAAGAAATACAGGACAGGTTTAAGTCAGACTGTGCATGATCCAGGCTTATCTTTATACCAGAGTCCAGCAATGTGTGCAAATTCATGTTCAATAAGTCACTTCAGGTTTCATATCTATCGTTTTCCCATCAGTGTTTTTGATCCCGTGAACTTCTGTACAGTTTCCCTATTGGCCTTTCTGATGAGATTACCATAGTCCCTTATTTAAGACCATCATTACTAATATTGTGTTCAGTGTCCACAAATAGACAAACAATCATTGTATCAACCCCTATGGTATCATGACAGCACAACCATCATAACAAAATAGAAAAAACTGCTATTTAAAATTAAAATGAGACTTGTGGACAATTGCTAAAAGGAATACTTTTAAACAGTACCTACTGCTCTTCTAGTAACTTAATATTCAAGATCACACTGGGGATAAGCCAAGATTTGAAGACAATTTTCTTTTGAATATACAGATAAGAACAAAATATAGCATGTGACCAGATAGTAAAAGTGTCTCTGGAAACAAATTATCCACCAACAATCCAATTACTTGTTGCTTGCACAACTTCAATCTGTTAATTATCTCCATTCATTCTGAGTAACTTCTTCATTACTGAGATTCATTACAGGACCATTCAGGTCTCAAACTATTTAACACCTTTTGTGTCCAAAAAAAAGTACAGTGTCATCAAGATTTCAAACCGCAAAGGTAGGGTTTTGTCCTTGGATATATTTATGTATTTCCTATTGCAGTCAAATAAGTTGGAACACAATAACTGATCCAACAGGGTTTTACTACTTTTTCAAAACTTAAAAGATTCTTCATGCATTTTTATGATTTCTAATGTCATCTGGAGATTAGACACAGTTTGATCCCGGTCTACATAAATACCTGAAAAACTCCAACTCTAATATCCACATCCAATCAGACCTTTTTGATTTCATTACATCGGCCCCTCAATATGGTTCAGTACATATCCAGGACATTAAAGTTTTCACATAAGGTTATTTTTTGAGAATGTATATCCATGTAACTATGTAAAGATTCAGATCTGAGTGGAGGGGTTCTAACTGACACTCTGCATAAAAACTGCACTCAAAAGACTACGATCACCATTAGAATCTAAACACAACGTAAAATTTAGCCATTGAATATCCAGAGGAGCAGTAAGATCCCTACTGCAACACAACAATTAGGAGCAAAAATGGGGCATAATATAAAAAACCCAAAACATATCTATTTCCACAAAACAGCAAACTGAGAAGCTTTTTAAGAAATATTAAGGTTTGGGAGATGCCCAGATATATGCTGTCAAAAACACAGAGAAACCAAAACTGAAACTAGAAGTAGATGCTATGTTTACTTGGGATTCACAAGAACTGAAACAAATTTTATCATTTTGACTTTAAAGAGTGAAAACAAATGACCTTCATTACTTTAATAGTTGAGCAGTCATCAGAGACTAGGAAAATCAGGGTATTTATTTAGTAAAATAGCAAGTCAAAGTACAATAGGAAGCTGAATATGAGTCGCCAGTGCCCTGGAAGCCAGGAGTGCCAGCTGTGTCCCAGAGGACATCAGGCACAGCTTCACCAGCTGGGCAAGGGAGGGGATTGTCCTGCTCTGCTTGTTCAGCCTGGATATGAAGGCACTGAGAGAGACCTCACAGCAGCCCAGTGTTCCTCACCAGTGAAATGACCAGTGCCAGGACCCAAGGGAATGGCCCAAAGTTGTGTTAGAGCAGATTTAGGTTAGATATTAGAAAAAGGTTTTCACCCAGAGAGTGTTTGGACACTGGAACAAATTATTCAACAACAATCCAATTACTTCCCCAGGGAAATGGTCCCAGCACCAAACCTAACAGAGCTCAAGAAGTGTTTGGACAATGCTCTCAGGCACAGGGTGAGATTCTTGGGGTGTCCTGTGCAGGGCCAGGAGTTGAACTTTGATGATCCCTCTGGGTCCTTCCAACTCAGAATATTCTATATGATTTATGTGTATATTACATATCATTTTATTATCAAAGCATGTATTAATCCTTTCCCTGTGTTTCTGAAGCAACATATCTTTCAAGGTGGCTCTAGATTTTAAGTACTCTGAATTATGTGTGAAAACAAGTCACCCATGGTTGCATAGTAACTCAAAACTGTTGATCTTAAAAGAAATAAAAGAACTAAGGACTGAAAAGAACCCGTCATCACCCAATTGATGGCATGGTTTTCTGAGAAGTATAATGTTATAATCAAATTTGTCCCAGTACAAAAAGACATCTGAAATCCATTTGTTCTTATTGCAGAATTTTTCTGACTGCGGGGATTGAAGTTGCTTGGAAAGGTAGGTGCTGTCTTCTTCATCTGTGTGTTGGAAAGACACCCTACTTTGAAGAAGGCAGGCTCAGTAAAATCCCTGAAGTATCTTATGTCCTCACTAAAGCCAAAAAATACTTTATTCATAAAGGACTCCTCAATCATGAAAATACCTCCTTGCATTTAATAATTAACCTCTTCATTCACTCTATCATATACATGTCTGGAATTGTATAGGCAATATAACCTACTCTGCACTTGGATACTAACAGCTATAGTGATAGTGTTATTTTTTAATGACTTAGAAAACCATAATATAGGCAAAACAGGCTTCTTCAGTACTATAATTCTCTTACATCCCGGCTTTTAAAAGCACTGGCCCTGTTATTCCAAAGACACCTGGATATTTTTTTAGCTAACTCATTTTACCCATTTTAGGTTGTATTTGAAACAAAGAAAGCTGAATTGCCACACTCTGTATCTTACTAACACCTATCACAGTGTGTTTCAGATTAAATGAAGCCCAAAATAGCTAAGAAAAGTTTTGCTTTTGGAAGTGTGCTGCAGAAAAGGAAATATCTCTTTTTTACCAGTCTGTCTGCTTTATCTTAACTGACACCAGGTAAGTGGCTCTGCAATGCCCTCTGAGTATTTCAGTGTGAACTTTCACTTACAGCCCTGTTCACAATCCTTGTTTTAATAGATTGCAGTATGGTTTTTAAGAGGTTAAAAAATGGGAAAGCTCACAAAAGTTTTTTCTTCATTTCAGAATCTCAGAAGATAAATATTTCTGTGGGAATTTTAATTTCATTAACAAAAAGACATTTTATACAGTTTCCAGCTATGCATTCTGTACTTCATTGCCTGATTTTTCCAAGACTAATATTGAAGGATTTAGAATTGGTACCTTATATTTCTCAAATATTCATTCTGCTGGAGAAATATTATTTTGCCCCTAGTCTCATATGAATGCAACTGTTGAGAAAAGTATTTGAGTGTTTGTCTAGAGGTTAAAGATTTTTTTTTTCTCCAATATGCAAAGAGAATAAGTAACAGCTGTTGAAGTATATCTTCCTTAACCCTCCTCATCAATGTTACTGTAGTCTATAGGAGGACATTTTTGACTTCCTCCACTTCCAGGAGAATAAGAAGATTTTTGCAGACATCATGGAAACAGAATCTGGCCACTGAATCTCTAAAACCAACGAATGTGAAACAAAACTCCCAGTATGAGTAGCAGACCACAAATTGCATTTGTAGATTTAAGACTCATAAAAATGAAACAAAATTATAATAAATAAGCTAAAAGAACAGCAGATCCCTTCTTCCCTAGATAGTTTTCTGCCTACAAATAGGAGACATTTGATCTGAAAGCTTTGCAATACAGTGAAAAACCTCACAAAACTCCCATAGCTGTTTTGATATTTTAGAATAATTACTCTCCCTTGGCCTGTAAAGCTACTGATTATCTCTGATGCTGATTTCCACAAGAACTTGAGAAAACATCCAACCCAATATGGACTTGGACTTTCCTGCAATACTGTCACATAAGAAGCTGGAGAGTTAAAAAATAATTTAAGTGCCCCAGAGAAACATGCACACTGACAGCCACTAAGATGCCTTTCCAGGACTCTTGCTACAGTAAGTTAGGAGGCAGAGCCCATATTTTTCACTTACACTATGGCTTGACAGATATGATAATGGATCCTATTCCAGTGTTTATGAAAAACCTGCAACATGCCAAGGATGTCTTACAGCTTTGGTTGCATAACAGGCAGCTATGAGTTGTTGATGTGAGCCATACAGAGTACCTTCATGGAATTAGACAGCTTACTTCAAAAATTAGGTATTTAGATGTAAGAAATACTTCTTTAAGATTGAGGAACTGCTAATACCAAGATGAAAAATGTTTACTGGAGCAAATGCATTATATTGATATGAGAACAAGTTTCTAAACTTAGCTCCTTAAAAAGGATGCAATTTCCAATAGCTGATCAAATCAAATCTATTTTGAGATATATTAGTCAGCCTTCTTGGAAGTCTATAATTACTGAATCATTAGTTTGGTTGTCATATGCAAAATCTGATGCTAAATAGTTTATATTTCTTACACTTAATTTTTTTTTCTAAGTCATGCTAAGCAACACAAAATGAAATAAAGCAGTTGTTGTGAATTAAAAGACACACTAAAGTTTCAGCTCATTATTTTCAGTGACAAGAGGCAGAAACACAGACCATGTCATCTCCAAATGGACGTGTATATCTATTTAGGAGGAAGGACACAAATTCACAGGGTGGCAGTGTCAGCCAATAAAACATATGAAGAAAACCCTATTAATCGTCTTCCAATTCTACTACTGTCCCAAATTCTTTAAGCCATTTACTTCAACTTGTCCAACTGATAGCTGCAGAGCAGAGATTTGATGTTAAAGTCACTGCAGGTTAAAGGGCGGTAATTAGTCTGAGGGGAGCATAAAAAAAGAGGGCAATGCAAGGTGTGTAAGGAGAGTTATTGTCAAAAAAAAGGCCCATGTGAATTTGTTTAAACTGTATAACCTCAGAGAAGGTCAGTCTGAACTTTATTCATTTGTGTGGTTGCCTTTGATAAATCCAGTGAGGAAGCCTGACAGCCTCATGCCAAGTAAATGGACTGAAGCTGTCCACCAAAGACAGCATAAGTAAAAAGACAGAGCAAAGTAAAAAAACCGAATAAAGAATGAAGAATTTCTCAACCATATGTTAAAAATAATCTCTTGGAATTAATAAAAAGTTGAATGTTCACTGTTATATCCCTGCCAGAGCATATAATTATCCTTGTGAATTAATTGTTAACAGAACACTACCAAAGGCATGCACACATCTACCAGTAAATATTACAAAAGATTTAGGACTCTGTTATTAAATTATTACTTCTAAACGTGTGCGGAAATGGTATTGTCTGGGCATTTCTTAAACTGCTAGGTCCTTATCAATGAAAATAATTCACATGCCTGTCCTTAACCTTGTGTATGTCAGCAGCCTCTGGCAGTGCTCCATTTCAAAGGTCCATTGTCCTTCAAGTGACACATTTGAGCACACAAAGAAAGGCTCCAGGCTCACGAGTTCCATAGCTCACACCTGAATCTAGAATGGTCACATCTACTTATCTGTTAGGAAACACTCTCCCCTGATTATTCCCAAGGAGTGTTTGACCTTGCTGGCATGGATCAAACCCCACTCACAGAATGTGCCAAGAGCTGTTTCCAGTTGTCACTTTGCATAGCAGAAACATCAGCTTGGGAGCAAGAATATAGTTTAAGAATGTCAACAAGAAAAGCTGTGCCATTCCACTCAGAGCCAGCAAACACTTTCTGGGCTAAGTTCAAGAAACACCGTCAAATCTGGAGCCTAGTGATTAAGATTGTCTTCTAGGAGACAGATTTTAGCTACATCAGGCTAACTGAATTTTCACCTTTTTGTTTAACAACTGTAACAATTACTGTTATAATAAGAAAGGTAAAACAACATCATCTCCAACTACAACTGGAAAGATTATACTGTATGTAGATATAAATATTTCCTAACTGCACACAAGAAGCATTTTCTTGCAAATTCCTGAGCTCTGGGACACAAGGAAAAGGGGTGGTTGAATAGGATCATGTGGTTATAATCATCTTGCTTAAAGCTGGAATTTAGTGTTAGTTTACACAGAGGCACTTAAATTCTCCATGCACTGCCTTCTGATTTCAGAAAATTCCTAAGAGAGAGGAAGCCTTACTATTTTTTTACTGAGAGTCTACTCCAAGGTATTGCAAATGCATTGAATCTCTACTAAATACTGGGTTGGCTTTGAATTTGCTTGTGTACGAATTCAATTATTCAAATCCACTCACCTTGCAGCCAGCATAATTCTTCTATTAAAAAAAGAATAAATCTATAGATTTAACAGGGAAAAAAATGAATAACATACTTTGAGGTTTTCATTAATATTTGTCTAATCTTGTAGAGAGTGGCAGAAATGTATTCATTTTAGATTTAGTAAGGCACAAACTGGACACAATGATGTAATTTGCTTAACTGAGAAGTAAACAGAATAAAGGTCACTCTAAAACTTGCTGCCTTTGGTGCTAGAATAAAATGGAAGTGTTCCATAAGATTTACAACATACATTGAATGTGAGGATCAACACAGTCTTCCTTAGACCAACTAGAAAAACTGATTCCAGGGTTAGTGACTCTAAAGCAGGACACTTACCAATTTTGCAAAGTTTCTTGGGATTAACTCATAGATTAATTTTGTTATAATTCAGGAAAGAAGCAAATAAACTATGCTTTAGTGAAATTGGACTGGCATAAGGAAAACATGCGCAAAAGCAGAACATACCTTATTTTCCACTTGTAATTCAAAACTACAAGCCCTCAAACTTGCAGTCTATAGAATATCTTTCTGCATTATCTGTATCTCTGCACTACCTGTCTCTAGAGATACTTATAAATGTGATATATGAACTCATAAGGTGGCTGCTTCAGATCCTGTGCAGTTTAGGATCAGCGTAAATGTTGTATAAAGCAGACAGCAAAAATTTGGCAGTCACCTGCATGTGAATAATTTTTAAAATGAGGGTCAGAGGTGTAAAGTAGAAAAAAAGTTATTAGATCATAGTTTCCAACTTAGTGAGTTCTCTGTCCCTGTAACCTTCAGTCCTCAGACTGCTGAGCTGCATGAAGAACAGCGCTCCTTACAGCAGAATAAAATCTTTTAATTCCAATACAATATACGCAGGAAATTTCAGTGTAACTAAATATAACACAACAGGGCATGTTGGCAAACACAGAGCACCAGCTGTCAGCACCCAGAGCTGACATGGTTATTCTTTGTTCAGTTAATTATCTAGGTTGGTTCATTGCTGTATTGCAGCCTAATTAGAGTAGAAGTTATATGATCATTTCTTTCACCGGTCCTCTGCCTCTATGGGTCAAATCTTTGTTTCGGAAACAGAAAGTCTCTCATTTGTATAAATTTTGAGCTTTAGTTTCCAGAGAAAAGAACTGGGACTAATTTTCTCATTCTTGTTCATAGTTGTAGTGACATAATTTTTTGGGTTTTACACTCTTTAAGACTACCACTTCATTTAAGGTCAACAAAGTTATATGTGGTAGAAGTGACAATTACACCTTAGACTTCCTTCTAGAGAACCAAATGCTCTGAAATACTTAGGTCCCAGGAATGGAGATATTTTGTAACTGCTCTTTTGAATGAACATTTTTTAGAGTTTGTTCACAACTAGAATTGCATGTAACAGGCTCTTGAAATTTGACAGGGATTGGAAAGTTTTGAGTTAATAGGATTAAATAAGGTTTTGTGCTATCAAAAGCCAACCCAACCCACACAGACCATTTTTCTCTTCCTACTGAGAATAATGGAAATTTCATGAGACTCTACTAATGAAGGAAGATAATAGTGAATATTACTTTAGAATAAGAAACAAGTTCTCATAACATGAGAACACCAATCTCAAACACCGATCATGAGAAGTGTATTTCGTATACTCTGTATGGAGAATCCTATCATACATATTGGTCATATGGAAATATTAAAGTGAAAGACATAGATTTTTCTTAGATGCTTTGGGCCTTAGGTAATCACTTTTTACTTTCAGATTCCTGTCATTTTACATGGATTTCAAAAGAGTACTGACTGTGTTATTTAGTCTGAAAAGTGCTGGGAAGAAGAATGAATGTGAATATACTATGAAACCACTTTTAAGAAAAGTATTTACAAGGTGTTTTCTAAAAGTATTATGAAAATTTTGAATGCTTACCAGAAAGGTCATTGCTTGCAACTAGCTTTGCACATGCAAAGAAATGCTACTGAGGCACCTTGGAAGATTGTGTTTGTCCTTAATGAACTAAGAAAAGCCTTTACTACAGACACTTGTGCTGAACTTCTCTCTAATGTGTCACCGTATCACACATCAAGTAGTTATCTCCTCAATTTATATTATAAAAGTCCATTTATAGCACAGAATAATAGGCATATTTTATTTCCAATTAAGATTACTCATCTGTTCACACCAACTAAGATTTCTACTGTGCTTTTAATTTATCATTGCTTACTTTAATGTACCCAGCTTAATCACACTAGCATCAGGAACCAGATCATTATAACCAGAGCTGTACTGAACTAATTTAATCTTCTTGGGGGTGAAAAAAAAGTGTGAGAGAACATTTTAGATTCAAAGTACTTGGGCTTTTATTTTTGTAACATTACTTACAATCTCACTTGATATTTCAAAATTGCTTTAAAGGATGAGGCTAGCATGCCAGTTTGACTATGCTGACTCCAAAAAAGTGTCAGCTCTCCATCCAGAACCCTACAAAAGGAGGCAGATATACCAGAGAGAGTTGATTTGACATAAAGCTCATAATCAAAAGCAACAACAAAAAGAACATAAAAACAGAAATAAAATTCATTAAAATTCCTTGGAATGCTCATATTTTCTTTCACGCTTTTGCATATTTCAAAAGCACCACAGAATTTTTTCAATGTCTGTGCATTTCTGTGCAAGAGAGATCCAGATGCTGGCAATGTCGAAGATTGGGACTGAGGTGTCCTGGCAAAGCTGCCTCAGCAGTACAGGAAAGTTACCTTAGAAAGCTGCTCAGGCTGAGATCAAAATGATTCATTGAAATAGGAGAGAGCTACAGATAAGAATTACTACTGTTTGTGATACACAGGAGAGGTGAAGGAGCACAAGTCCTGACATTGGGAAGACATGAAGGGCTTCAGGCAGCAGTGAATCACAGTAACAGCTGAAGGATCCCCCCACAATTTTCTGCTACAAAGGCCTTTCAAGGACTTTAGTGTCATGGTTGAAAGATATGATTTTAGAAGTAAACACAATTTAGGGTTAAAACTTTGCTGCTTGCTCATTCAGATCTTCCCCTCAAGGAAACAGAGGACTCAGGCTTGTTTCTTTGGTAAGAATTATTTTGCACCATGTAGTGGAGATTTATTCACTATAGCAGTTAGTCAGAAAGAACTTCAATCAGTAGAGAAGAAAGAAAGTTTATTTTCCAAGGTCAATGTTTTAGGCTACGAATACTCCCTGGCTTAGGAGATGCCCTGTTATTGTAATGAAACACATCTTAACTGCCTACAGTGTTTCAGGTAAGTCACAGGAAAGGAGCACAGAGCAAGGAAATGTTACTATAAGGACACTTGACTCTGTATCCACTTTGAATGGCAATCAGCATAAACAAACACAGCCTTCAGGATCTAACCTGTGTAAAAATAATCACTGAAGAACTGAAAAATTTTAGACTGGGATAGGATAATATGGTGATCTCCATCAGCAGTGAAACTGTGAAACCTTAATATCAGTACCAGCTTTACTTACATGCATCTCTGCCAAAAAGTCCTAGCAAAGAAAGAATGTGAAGGAGTCACATGCATCAGCAACATGTCTCAAAGGCATGAAATAAATAATTTCAGAATAATAAAATTTCAGAAAGTGTTTCAAGTCAACCACAAAATGCAGTGTTTAAAGAGGAGTTGAACACAAAAAATAAAAAAAGCCCCAAACAACTAAGGTACGCTACAAAATGTAGAAATGTCTACTCTTAAATACTTTCAAAGGCCAGAGATAAAGTAATGTGCACAACACTGCAGCTCATGTCAGGAAATAAGGAACAAGTACACATAAGCAATTTTCATTAAAATAAATGGCATTTTCCTCACTGGCTTTGTGGCACTAGTTGCTTGCTATATACCAGCTTATTTCTTTATGGACAATGAAGCTTTTCCTGTCAAACCCAGCCAGCCTTCATTACTTATGGTAATGAACAACAGTTTTATCATTTGTCTCTTCTTAATTTCATATGCTACTGTATAGGAAGTGATGTACTTCTTTCTTTAAAGCACCTGTAATTTCCATGACAGTTTGATGTACTTTTTCTTGTTCATCTGAAGTAGATGAAACTAGTCTTAATTTTTTTTCTTGCAGGGGCTTTACAAATAGTATTCTCTATGTGTTAAAAATTGTAGGAATATGGAGACGCATCTGTCACTCCTACAAATAGTTATCACTAACAATATACAAAATATCACTACAAATACTCAGATTATTTCTGTATCGATTTTGGAAAATTTCAAGAAACCACACACCAGATATACAAGTGAATGCACTTTTAAATAT
Source organism: Zonotrichia leucophrys gambelii (assembly GCF_028769735.1). Lineage (NCBI taxonomy): Eukaryota > Metazoa > Chordata > Aves > Passeriformes > Passerellidae > Zonotrichia > Zonotrichia leucophrys. Next base: position 37,016,420 of record NC_088175.1, on the reverse strand, counting down.
TTTCTAAAAATATGCCTACCTTCTTAGCAAGTGCCTATTAGGAGAGATTTTCTTTTCCTTTCCTACAAAGAAGGTAGAACCACCATGGTCTTTTCTGTGTTAAATTGCAAGGGTTGAATGGTACCTTCCTGCACTCCAAATCCATCGTTATTCTAATAAAAGAGCTGACCTTTGAACTTTCCAGCGATATTGTGGAGAGGCAAATCCTGTCCAAATACCACAGGAAAGGACTTTGGGAGATAGAGAAAATAATTAGAAAATAAGAATTTAATTTATTAAATTCAAGACAAAACAGCATTCTGCAATAAACTGATCCTTCTAGGTTGATTCTGCTTGGGGTTGGAGCACACTGGTAAGCACAAGGGAGATATGGGTACCAGGTGGGGGGGATCAGCTCAGTGCTCAATAGTGCTGTGAATAAAGAGAACTTGACTCTTCAGAGTTGCCAATCTGACTTTTTCACAGAACATGAAATTAATTAAATAACAAGACCAAAGCATTTCTCTACCTCAATTACTCTATTTTTCCCTGAAAGTGATAGAATATAATTATGCTCACATATGTAAGAAGCTCTTGTAAAAAGCAAAATCTATTAATCAGTTAATCAGGCCACACTTCAATAGAACTGTTAATGCTGTGCATCCAGGGGTGCTTCACCAAAAGGCAAATTAGAAACTCAATTAATTATGAATTATTTTAGTAAATTACTTGTAAGCCTGGATTTAAAGGAGATATACATATGCCAATGCATCAAATTATTATTAGTATGGGAACCCCAAAGCTATCATGAGCTGCAGCTGGAAACGTCAAAAATAGAGGACACTAAGGATTGGCTTAATCTGAATCTAGAAAAAAATCTGAAAGTCACTGAATTTTGAAGATCCCAATAGAAATCTAACTCTGCAAGTCAAAGAGGAGGAAGAAAGTACAATGTATTAACCATGTAAGCTTCCTAGTGATTACCAGCATGCCAAATACTTTCAAAGTTCCAAAATTTACTATAAAAAAAAAATAAGGGTTTAATGACTATGAAAAAGAAAAGCTTACTACAAGATTGAAGCTAAGTAGGTCACTTCATATATGCACTAATATGAACACAGACTGAAGCCAAGTACATGAGTGAACATCAAAAATCCCCTGCACCTTCCTTCCTAGCTATGAAATAACTGTGCCATATTGCCATACCCAAAACGTGAAGCTGTTGCTGTACCACATTCTCATGCAGGACTAATGCAGAGATTTGAATCACGCCTACAGATTAAATAATAATTTGTTTTTATGTAAGCACACTGTGTTGTCTTCAATGTCAATTAAATATATATATATATATATATATTTAGTCCTTCTATTGCTTGAATAGTTATAATTTACTAGAAGCTTTGCTCATTTTACATGAGAAAAAATTGTTAACTGCAGTCTTCATAATTCTCTGAATTACTCTAGGGAGCTATGCAGTCAGGGAAATAAAATGTACAATGTCATTTCTTATATGAGAAAGAAAATAATTTTACTATCTGTGGTACTTGCGTATCGTCAGCTTTGTGTCTTTCAGTTATATTGACATCCTCAGCACCACACAGTCTCACTCCTGTCAGCCCTGCTTTCAGCCTGCAGTGCCTCCTTACCCTTTCCATGACAGTGAGCACTTGGAAATGGCTTTGACACCTTCCCATTGCTCTACTTTGTCTGATAAGGTGGTGAAAGCTGCTCCAGGCTTGTGACCAGACTTCCAGAACACAGAAAAGGATGACTCAGGAGATGTAACACCATCTTTGATGGGAAGAAAAAAAAAAAAAAAAAAAAAGAAGTAGAATGGAGAAAAGGAAAGGGAGCAGAATCTGGGACAACTTAATATTTAGCTGGATGTCACAAAGGCATAGAGTCCTCTGTATTTCTCATTTGAAAGATTTTCAAGGGGAAAATTCTTACAGCAGCTAACATTAAAATATCAGTCTGCCACCTTCTCTGTAGACTGTAGAGTCAAGAGGAAAATCATCTATTGTCCCAAAATTGTTCAATTGTTTTTGGAAAATATTTTTCCCAAATGATTTTTTTTAATTATTTTTTCAGGCTAGGTAGTTTCATAAAATTATATACTACTGTGCTCAACTGAAAGATGGCAATGAATTACCAAAGTAATTGTTTTATCATTGTAGGTCTTCCAGCCCTGAGTTGCATGTGAAAGACGTTTTCATTCTCATCCATGTAAATTTTGGTTTTTACTAAGTACCTTAACAAAGATACTTAAATGGCACTTTCCTCATTTTTTAGATTTTTATCACCAAAATTGGTCATACAAACTTGTTGTTATTATATTTTTAGTGTCCCATACCTTCAGGGTGGTTTTCTCACAAGCAGCTCTTCACAGCAGTGCTGTTGCTGCTCCTTCACCAGGACTCCTCCAAGGCTCTGCCTGGCCAGCCAACCCATCCCTTTTACCCCAGGTATCTTCATTAGCCACAGCTGCCACCCAATTAAGGACATCACAGCTGCAGCCCATTTAGAACAACCAGGACCTGGGCAAGGCCACTTATACAATACATAGATTTTACTATGGCTCAAAGGCCACCTATACAACACATATTAAGATTCAATGGCCACCTACACAAACTGGAAAAGATGAGTGACTTCTGATCAAAAACCAGAAATAAACAGCAGCCTTTGTCAAAACAAGCAGCTGTAGTAGTCATGGTATATTGGTACCAACCCATAAGAGAATTGTTACACTGTTGGAACAATTCAAGGACTCAGGGGTAGCAGTAGAAAATGAAAACTGCTAGAGGGTGTAGAAAGAAAACAGACTTGGGGATATCACAAAGAAAGTTGATTTTGGAATTTATTAGACTCAGCTGGAAGAGGCCCAAGAAGAACCTAAGTCATGAAAATTTCCACAGCTTCATTTACAGGGCCATTAAAAGTTTAATTTACCCCAGGCAATGGTTTTTAAATTGCAAATTAGAACAAGGCACTGATATTTTAAATTTGTCCCATTGCTTTGCACTCATCAAAGGTGGTATTAAATCTCCTGAGGCCTTTGCATGATACAAATACCACCATTTTCATAGAGTGTTTTTCAGAAACTTACATTTACTTCTGGTTTGCACTGATGACATGAAAGTTATGAGGATGCATAACACAAAATGTAAACACAAACCTGGTTTTCATGTCTAGACTGACATTTGTCAGTCTAGCCCCAAAATCTAAAGTAAGAGTGGTTATCTGCTTGAGGCATTCAAGCCCAGAGATAAAACTTATTATAATGAACCAGAATTAATAGCATATACATTATATCAAAGCTTTACTTATATGCATCACTGACAAAAAGTCCTAGCAGAGAACTTTTATAAAACATTCAACAGTATGGCTTGAAATCAACAGCTAGTCAAGTCTGTTCTTTCAAAGGCCATTTCTGTGAATTTCAACACCTGATAAATTGTGGTGAGCAAAGCATCCCTGGAGGAAGACCTTAAAACACTCTGATCTATCGCCAGCCTACTGTAAATTCTCTAATTTACTGTTCTTAGTCTGTTCTAGTTCATAAATGACATAATCAGCAGCTGCTGAACTGCAGTTCTAATAAGTCACTAGTACTTGCAGCAAACTTTGTGCCAGGCTTTACATAATTTTGTGACATTTAGTAGTTTTATTATTTATCATTAGCATTCATTTATTTGTAACAGCATTTATTCCACCTTAGCCATGTACCATGCTTTTTAAGTCAAAGACAATTATAGGAGCATAGTTCCTGGTTTTATATACCGTGCAATACACAAGCAGGTGCCTTTTCCACCACTACCTTGATCCTGAAGGCCTGTGGTCATTTGTTGCTAGAAGCACTCCCCCAGCCTTTTAACTTGCCCTCACTGGGGTCCCCAGACACTAGAGGTGATGTCAGAGTTAAGCATGCCACCAATCACTTACTGATGACGAGCTGCAGCAAGGAGTCTCAGCCTCAAGGAATGACCTTGGCAGGTGCCTCACCCACGGGAGATCGTGACGTACAGCCTGCTGCTGTGCAGGAGAGCTCAGCGGGCCCTAGGCTGTCCACTGTTTACAAAGTCAGATGATTCAGTTGTATTTGCATACCAGCAAGACATCTGGGTCACTGATCCAGACAGCCCCTGGCTATCATGCTGCTATCCATCCCCCAAAGTCCAGAGTAAGCTGGGTGCAGCAGTCACCATCCCTACTGGTGGCTGGGGCTAAAGCAGGGCAGTGGAAGGCAGGGAGACACACCATCATCACTGTCCCTCTTCCTGAAGGTGTTACAAAGATGAATGGGGTAATCACAATTTCAATGTCCAACTGAGGCTCAGCAAATGAGAGATGATGAATGTGTGGGCCTACATCTGAGGAACAAGGAACCCTCAAGAGACTGAGAAGCTCTGAACTTTTTATTGTAATCAATATTTCTTATGAAATAGCTTGATAGCTATTTGAGAAATGGCTGGAATTTGTCTGCTGTTCAGACCAATAAGCCAGTAGTCCAGGGGGAAAGAGCAGTACAGAAACACAGATTCACCAGGTCATGCTGCCATGGCTTAGCCCCAGCTGGCAGCTGAGCTCCATCCAGGCCCTTGCCCATTTCCACCCTCCCCTCCAGTGCAATGAAGGAAAGAATTGCAAGAGCAAAAGTGAGAAAACTCATGGATTTAAATAAGAACAGTTTAAAAGGTACAGGCAAGCAGAGCCAAAAAAGGAATTCACTCACCACTTCCCACAGGCAGGCAGATTTTTAGCCATTTCCAGGAAAAAGGATCACACAACACTTCCTGGGGAAGACAAAGGCAGAGGACTATTTCTCTGTGGTGGTCCAAATCCATAGGCTCATGTCAATCCATAGGCTCATGTCACAAAATTGATCACAATATATAAAAAATAAGATTATTTTACTTGGGTTTTTTGGCATGGTTCATGTTTTCATCTTGTACTATAATTGTTAACATCATAAATACATTTTCTTCACACCAAAAATGATGAATTAAAAAATAAAAAAAAGAAGCTGTTTAACAATTAGGATGTGTTAAAAAAGTCCAGAAATTCTATACAGTGAGAATAATTCTTCGAAATACAGGAACTAAAAGGCAACTCATTTCTGCAATGCATTTCTACTAAATGCAGTAATCTGAAGGATCCCTTTGACACTTACTGAAATCAGTATGCATTGGCAAAACTTGCACAATGAAAGAATGCTTAAGTGGTCTAAGATCATACATGCTTTACTTTATTATAGAATTAAACAGACTAATTTTGTGCAGTATAAATATTTACCTAAGCAAACTGGAAAGCTGCTATTTCTACCACTTACCTTAACTATAGCACAGTTTGGAGAATGGTCACATGATGTTATCTATCTCTGCAGAAAATGGGTAATCAAAGTTGAAAAACACTATAAAAAACCCAGCTTTTTTTGTTGTTTCAATACCACAGCATTAAACTGTCTTGCTTATGACAATGGAAAGGTTATATTCTGTCAAGAGTATAAAATGGGCTGAACGTTTTTTTTTAAAATCAATGATATTCTGAGCTGTAGGAATCAAGTTTCAAAATTTAGAAAGAAAATTAAATTCAGAATAACCTCTTATTCAGGATACATCTAAAATGCAAAAGACAAAGACAAAAATGGATGTGGAACTCTTACAGCTTTGTCTAAAACACTAGTTATTGGACGTTAGTGTATTTTTTTGAAGTTACATATGAATACACTCTCAAAAATAGAACTTGGATCTAGTTCTATGCAAGATAAAAATCCTTGGTTTCTTTTTATTTATTTTGGTTTTTTACATTCAGTTTATATAGTAGTTGAAGAGAATTTGGGAGAATTTATACAAGCAAAATAGGAATAGAATGACTAGAATTGTTGCATAAAATATGTTTTTTTTAAATTTTCTGTAGTTCTATTTTTCCTATACTTTGTGAGATACATATGCTTGCTTCAAACATAGAAATTGTAATTAGATGTATTCAAAATAATATATAATTAAAATAGCTTTTGAAAGGGAAAAAGCTGACAAAAAATTGGCCAGATTGCTAAAGACAAATAAATGGATTCAGGCTTGACTCTTCTTAATTAATTTCTTTCCAATTGGGTGCAATCTACTTGTATTCTCTTCAGGCTTGTGACTTAAGATGCATCAGTACAGCACTGCTCACAAATAAGAACCTACACTACCTTCTGATGGGCAGTACACTTTGTTAGTAAACTTTCAGCTTAACTGTGTATAATGAGTAATGATCATTGATAGGATGATCTCTGGATGCCCATCTAGTTCAAGAACACTTGGATTTCACAGTTCTGAAATGTCTATTTAGCTCTGCTCTGACTTCTGAAGGCAGAAACTGAAGAACACTATTTACTGTAGAAAATTGTCTGCCCTGAATAATGACTGCCACATCAGTGGTCCTCAGCAAAGCACAAAGATTTCTATCAAATTCATTACATTAAAAACGTTGTTTAACATCAAGTAATAATAAAATAAATTCATAAACCACAAATTATGTAAAATGAAAAAATATGATTCCTAGATACGGAAGCACAGGTGCAAAATTGAAACAAAACTTTTGATATTTTCTCATCTTCCTTGCACATTCTGTGAGTTTTTAAGAACAGATTTAAACTCTTTTCTGATACTAAGGTGTTAAAGACATCAAATAGTTCACTAATGACTCGATATTCTTTATTGTTATACTTCTGAGGAAAAAACTAGATAGCAATGAGCAGAAAATCATGTTTGAAACCATCTACTGTGCAATCATCAAAAGATTGTTGCTCTAGGAAAATAATCCGATAAAAAAAAGCTGTTCAGCATAGTGGCAAAGTTAAAGATTTTTATGTATATATATGTATATTTTTTTTTGCCTCCAAGACACTACTTATAAGCAAAGTAAATAAAGATTAGCAGAACACAGTCAGTAGGTAGTTTCTTACTCTGAAACAGCAGATACTTTAAAGTGTACTACTGCTGCACCATTGCTATTATTTCCTTCATGTGCTTCAAGAACTTTATTTCCTCTCATTCAGCAGTTCATCTCACCTGTCAAGAAATTCAATGAGTTTAGTGCTTGGCCTGAAAAAGTGCTGGGAACTGCAAAGATTAATACAAATGGAAATTATGAGTATACTCTAGCAGTTATAGTTGAAATACAGAAATGTATTTCCTTAATTCTGCCTTGTCCATGATACCTTCAAAACAGATACCTTTCCCTCAAGGCAAAAATTAATACTTGCAAGGAACAGTGTCTGTAGTTCCGTGAAAATAATAATTCTTTTTTATTCTACCCCCTCTTTATGTGCATGGAAAAAATATCCTTCAGAAGGGCAGAACTAGTATAAAATCAATGAACTATAAAGCTGGATTTGTTTTTGTTGTTTATCACTGAGCGTGAAAACACAGGTTCAGAGCCTACTTTTTATTTGGCAGGCATAAAGTCCTTGACAATCAACAAGAAACTATTGGAAATTACTCTACTTTTAAGAAATATATCTGTTTGTAAATCTAAAATAATTTTAATATTCACTAAATCTGAAGGAAATTATTTGATATTTCTAAAGTACCATAATCCCATAACTTTCTATTGGGAAATAATTCAATCCATACAAGACTCTCTTACTGTTTCAGGGCAAATCATACCTAAACCTTTGGCTAACTGATATTTTTCTCATTTTTAGCTAACTGGTCATTTCAACATATATTCTGCCCCACTTCAATCAAAATAAAGAATTTTTCAAAAGTGACCTTAATAGAGTAGTAAAAATGAAAGGAGAAAGAAACCTGGAATGTACTTTAATTTCCTATGGCAAAAAAAGTGAGATGAAGGTGAGAATCTCTCCAACCATAGCTATTTGATTTCTCCTATTTCAGAAGTTTAATCTCATAATGCTCATTCCAGAAAGAAAAAAAGGGAAAAAACTTAACAAAAGCAACACAAAAACCCCAAACAACAACAACAAAAACAACCCAAGCAACTGCATATGCAAAAAAAAAAAAAGGCGTTTGACCACCAGTGACAGTAAAAATTTATGAAAACTAGATCTTTTAAAGATCAGTAGTAAAAAAATGCATTGAGTTGAACTCCCATCTAGATCTGAGTAAATCTATATTAGTACAGCCCTGATTACTTAATGGCATTTAATTCAGTGAACTTTACGTAATTTTTTCACTGATCTAAAATGCATTGAACTTACATAAGTGACTCTAAAACACATTTTGTTCCTGAATATACTGCTATAAATTAACTTCAGAGAATTCAACTACACAATCAACTTTAGAGAAGTCAGCATCAAATTTATGAAGCTGCTAATAAGAGCAAATTCTTTTCCATTTGTTACCATTCCTCACCATTCAATGTTTGGGTGCTATTTACATGCAAAGCTGAAATGTTACAAGGATGTTCATCACCCTCTTTTTATTATTATATTTTTTATTACCTTTGCTGAGAATTCCAGATGGATAGCATGGTTGAATTAAATTTATTTATAATGAGATGGACATTTAAGTCCCCAAAAAGTTTAGTGTAATCTATAATTTACTATCAAAATACATGACACATAAAAATTCAATCATTTCGTTTTCCAGGTTATATATATACATTCATATTCTTTGTGAATCCTGAATAAATCCTTTAATGTTCTATGAGGCTGCAAGCAATCTGGTACACATTTTTATAAAAAATAAAAGCATATTTACAGGGAAAATTCTTTAAAATTCTGTGAAGATTAATGCTGTCCCTATCCTCTAAAGTATAAGGATGGAAAATGGAAAGGTCTCTGAGTGGTCATTTCACTTTGGCTCCTCCTTTGAGTGGTGACTTCCTTGTGGGTTCTCATCCACAAATAATTTAAGTTGATATAATATGGTTATTTAACAAGAGAAAGCTTCATTCCAGTCTCCTTATGGGCTGAATTCACTCCAAGTCAGTTTATCCCCATTTATTCAGTGCTTAAATCGTCCTTCAGCTTAAGCAGTTTTCTTCACCTCTGACGTTTATCTCGTGAGACATTCATGGTGAACAATCCTCTCTGCTCTCAGTCTTAGCTTTACTTGGTTGAACATCACATTATTCTAGTCCATAAAACAGGTTCTCTTTTCTCTTGATAATTTTATTTGTGCTTCTCTTTACCTGCTCTTTGAATTTAGCAGCCATGAACATTTGCTCTGGATGCATTCTTACTAGTGATCTGTAGAGTGGTATCAACATTTCTCTGCTCATTCTGAAACTATTTTGCCTGTTATAGTCTGAAACTATATTTGACTTTTGAAAACAGCTTCCTCTTGACAGACTTTTGTCTTTTCTAACTGTATTGCTCCATGTTGGGACACACATTGTGGAACAATCTAATATGATTTGAGTAAAAAGTAATGGGTCTGAAACTGTATTAGTATGTCTTTAAACTCATGTAGTATATGAAGTTGCTAAATAGATTCTTCTTAGCAGAACAATAATATACCTAAATTAAAGTGTTTATAATCACTGATACAAAATTTGCTCAACAAACCTGGCACAGCATGTAGTGTCCAGCCTCAGGCAAAATTTTGAGTGGACTTGTTTTATGATTTTTGAACAAAAATTTTATGATATTGCTCTTTTTCATATGATTTCAGCACTTCTGTTAGCTACAGGACTTTGGATCAAAGTACTGCAACATTTTTTTTTAATAATGAACTCTTAACCTTAAAGGAAGCTTGAGCAATCATGGTTATTTGCATTGTCTCAAATATTTTTCATGTGTAGAACATTTCTGTCACTCTATTTAAATCTATTTAAAACTGTGTTAATGCTCTGCTCTGTGTGATCTCCTTAGGGCTCTCTGGCTAAGTTGGTAGAGCAAAACACTTGGTGCTGAGGACTCAGAATCCACAATGACATTACAAATGGGGTTAACTTTGGGATGGAAACATGTCAAGATGACTTGCACAACAAGAATTCTCCAATGGGTGGCTATAAATAGGGTTGAGCATTTATGGATAACAATCAGGGGAAAGGCCAGCAAGGCAGATATCCCACTGAGAGTCTGTTATAGACTGCCCAACCAGGATGAAAAGACAGATGAAACACTCTATAGGCAAATGGGAAAAAACCTCACTAATCACTAGCCCTTGTTCCCATGGGGGACTTCGACTTACCAAATATCTACTGAAAGTACAAGAGGGCAGAGTACAAGAAATCAGTCTGAGAGGTTCCTGGAGTGTGTGGCAGACAACTTCCTGACAGCTGTTGAGTGAGGGAAGCTGTCCCGCTGGACCTGTTGTTTGTGAACAGGGAAAGACTGCTGGGTGATGTGACAGCTGGAGGCCGTCTTAGCCACAGTGATTATCAAATGATTGACTTTTTCCAGACAGCAGACCTTGTCCTGTTTATGAGACTGGCTGAGAAAGTCCTTTGGGAGGCAATCTTGAAGGATAAAGGAGTCCAGGAAGGCTGGACATGCTTCAAGGAGGATATTTTAAAGGTACAGGAGCAGACTATCCCCATGTTCCAAGTGATGAGCCAGTGGGCAAGAAGACCAACCTGTCTTAACAAAGAACTTTGGCTGGAACTCAGGGAAAAAAAGTTTATAACTGTTGATAAAGGGGCAGGCAACTCAGGAAGAGTAAAAGGATGTTGTGATGTTGTGGTGGGCCAAGCCCCAGCTAGAATTTAATCTGGCTGTTGTCGTAAAGGAAAACAATTTTTTTTTTTTTTTTGCAAACACATCATCAGCAAAAGGAGGTCTACAAGGAATTTCCATCCTTTATTAGATGAAGGAAAAAACCTAGTGACGAAGGTTGAGGAAAAAGTTGAGGTACTTAATACCTTCTTTTTTGTTAATGGCAAAATGAAATGTCTTCAGGTTTCCTGCCCCCTGAGTTGACAATGGGGACAGAAAGGTAGAAACAGGGAAGAGAAAGAAACCCCGATAACCCAGGAGAAAATGGTCAGCAACCTACTGCTCCACTTAGACACATACAACTCTGTGGAGCCAGATTAAATTCACCCAAATGTACTGAGGGAGCTGGGGTTACAGCTCAGCAAGCCACTTTCAGTCACTTAGCAGGAGTCCTGGCTCACCAGAGCAATCCCAGCTGACTGGACGTCAGCAAATGTGATGCCCATGTACAGGAGATGGAGTCAGGGAACTACAAACCAGGAAAGACCATGGAGCAGGTCATCCTGAGTGCCATCACATGGCATATGCAGGACAGCCGGAGGACCAGGCCTAGCCAGTGCAGGTTTGTGAACGACAGCTCCTGCCTGAGCAGCCTGATCTCCTTCTTATGAGAGGGTAATCCCTTTAGTGGATGAGGGAAAGGCTGTGGATGCTCTACCTGGACTTTAGTAAAGCTTTTGACACCATTTCCTGGAGGAAATAGCCTCAAGTTGTGCCGGGGAAGGCTAGATTGACTATTATGAAAAAATTGATTCACTGAAGGGTGTCAAAGCAGTAGAACAGGCTGCCCAGGAGCTGGTGGAATTCCTGGAAAGCTTAAAAGACACATAGATGTGGCACTCAGGGACACGGTTTAGTAGTGACCATGGCAGTGCTGGGTTAATGGTTGGACTTGGCAATCTTAGAGGTCTTTTCCAAAATTAAGAATTCTATCGTTCTGTGACCTCGACCTGCTGTACAGGAAAAACTGCATTTTCTTCACAGCACAAGCCCCAGTGAAACTTTGATGATCAATAGAGATTGACTTCAATAACTGTTAGTTAAAGCATCTACTGTGTGTGCTGCAGAAACACTTGTATGACCTTCTCTTAGTTGACTAAATATGCCACTGACTCAAAAAGATCAGGATCCATATCCTTTTCCCTAACAGTTGCAGAAGAAATCAGACCTTCCTAGGGAGCCACAAAGCAGGCAAGCCAGGAGACAGGCTTTCCCTTACAAAGCATTTACTTAATTTAAATCTGGGGTGAAAGTAAGGTTAATTATCATTATGCCAGCATTTTGTTTATGTGTACCTACACAAACAGATTGTGGCGTTTAATTGCACTGTACCTAATTTATTAAAAGCTTATATAATAAAGGAACATGGAAGGTTTGTTTTTTTTCAGAGAATGGTTCTTATCTCAAGAAAGACTGTCATACAGATTCATATAGACATATGTGTGTAGATACTTTTAGTATTTAGGTGTAATATATATTTTTGGTACACACACATCTGTATTGACAGTTGAGGAACTTGCCATAATCTTTTATCTTATTTCAGCTTGAACTAAGAACATATGCAGTCTAAGTCACTGATTTACAGTTCTTTTCACCTTCCAAATCTCAGTTTGTCTGTCCCTAAAACTGCATTGCAGGTAGACATGGTATTTTCACAATAACTTATCAAGCACTTGGGACCTATTTTAACATCTATGTATTACTACCTATAAAACACAGTGCATACATCTGAGCACATCCTTTTGGGGGAGAAAAGATTTACAAAATTGGACTGATGCACCAACCATAATGGAATATAGCTGAGGAGTGAAATGGCACATTGTTACAGATTCCTAATTTTAACACCTATTAAGAACAATCTCTGATGAATGCCAGAAAATACAGTGCAAAATACAAGGCAGTCTCCTGCCACGTGAAGCTTGAGTACAAGGACACTATTTATTAGTGGGCTCAAGCAGCTAAAGGCAAAGGGGTTTTGATAGTGTTGGCAAAACCAAAGCACTTTGAGCAACTGTGTTCACACAGAATGAGTTTGCAGACACCACTTGTAGGCAAATTATCACTGTTGGTATCCCTGATAACTGACTGAAAGATGCCAGCTGTAAAAGGAATTTTAGCACTTTTCCTAAGGCTTCATTCCCTCACAGACAGGGAAATTATGGCAAAGCCTTAGAGCCCAATTAAGTTAACAGACTCTTACTTGGAGCACAGGAAGCAGAATAAGGGTTTGTTCAGAACACAGCTCTCCATAGGTGTCATGGTTTGACCCGGAAGGAGTGGGAATTCTGGGAAGCTGTGGTCAAACCAATGAAGGTTTTGAGTCTCATACTGACACCTGGTGTAGCCAGTGGGGTTTGGACACACCTCCGAGAATACACAGGGGTTAAAAGCAGGGCACTGCCCTGGCATTTCCTCTTTAGACTTCGGCGGGCGAGGAGGTCAGATCTCTCTCCCCCGCCCGGCCCGCTGCTGCTGGGCGGGGGAGGGGCCAGCCATGCGGTAAGGCCCGGGGCCTGGACAGAGGGGGCTTCGGGGGGGGGCTCCAAGGATGGAAGGGTGGCGGAGCCCCAAGAGACATCGAGCCCTCGGGCAGCCAGCCCCCGCCCCCCCCCCCCCCCCCCCCCCCCCGGAGAGAGAGAGCCGGCGGCACCGAATGTGATGGCAGCCAGCCAGGAGGAGAAGGGAGAAGAGAGAGAGAGAGAGAGAGAGCCCGGCCGGCCGCAGCAGCAGCACGTGTGGGAGTATCATCTCCTCCCAGGACAGGCAGAGACTGAAAACTTTTAACCCTTTCTTGCATGATTGGGGCCTTACAAAAATGCTAATCCTCCTCGAAGCTGAATAAGACGGGAGATGAGAGATGAGATGACTTAGCTCAGAGATTGTGGAGATGATTAGATGAGGAGAGATGATTTGGAGTGGCCTTTTGGCTGGACTTTTTTCTTGTAGCCATAGACTCAGTTGTTCCTGTGACACAGACTGCATTTAGGGGGAGGCAGTGCCTCAAAACCAAGAGAGTTCATTTGTGAGGACCCCCCGGCCCCAGGGGGTTAGAAATATATGGGGGGGACAGTTGTCCCAAAAGCAGAGACTGTGCCTTTTTGGAGTGAGACAAGGCATCCTTGAAAGACCACCCTAAAAGCAGCTCTGGCCATGTCTCGGTGGTGAGAGCACTGAGCATAGAAGGAACGTGTCACAAGCGGCAAATGGACTTTCCGGGCGGTGCCGGAGTGACAGGGAAGCACACGAAGGTCTCAGTGTGTCTCCACGAGAAGCCTATGGAACAAGAAAGACTCCTTTCCCTCTTCATGAACTGATGTTTGAGTATACTAAAGTGTCGTGCCAGACTGGGCAGTTGGTATTTTTGAGAGAATGTATTAGATTGGGAAAGTCAGGGAGTGGGGAAGAGGAAAAGTAGTTTTTGTAAAGTTTTCAATTTTTTTTCCTTTTCCTTATAGTCTTTCCTATTTTTTCCTGTAGTTTTAGGTAATAAAGTGTTATTTATGTTTAAGTTAGAGCCTGTTTTGCTTATTCCTGGTCACATCTCACAGCAGACACCAAAGTGAGGCATTTTCATGGGAGCACTGGCTCTGTGCCAAGCTCAAACCATGACAATAGGATATCACCAGCGGTTGCCACGGCCACGTGGGTCCTTCGGTGCTACACTCTGCCACTGCCTCTATCATCACAGTGAAGCCTGTACATGTAAAAATGAGCTGGCTAATTAATCACAAATCTTACTAAAACATTAACAAGAAAGAAAAGTTCTGATGCCACTTCTCAAAAGTATTAGGCTGTGCCTATTTTATTCTGCTTTTTCCCATCAATTATGGAGCAGTCATTATGTAAAGGTTTGGAATGAACTAACTCACCCTACTTCCCATTTATCTCAGGGTGATGCATTTACTTTGGAAATGGTTGATTACAAATAGATAATCCTGAAATGATAAAAGAAACTATTGTGGCTTTATTTTAAAATACATTTTACTTTTTCATGTCTCTAGTTACCTATTCCATAATAATTTTCCTCCTCCTTGTGTATGAATTTCTTATGCAATTTACAAGTGTGTTTGCCATTATAAACCCTAATAATATCAAATCTATTGAAAGAATAAAGTTGTGAGAGAAAACAATAGGGCAGAGGATTTTTAGTAATCAAAGATGGTGAAGATTAAAAGTCTATTCCTTTCACAATAGGATCTCTGAATTCACCCAAAGAAGCCTTTGGGCTTTACAGAAACCATTCGTCATTAAAAAACAACCTATCACTTACAGAGGAGGCTGCAATACTGAATTACTTGCTTGATCTAATCTTCATTTACCGACAGTTTAAGTATAAAGTTACCAATTCTGATCTCATTGTCAGCTCTAACCACCATTAACTCACCTCAGCTTTGATGAGAATGCTGACCACTGCTCAAGGTTTCAGCCACTGACTGAAGAATCTGGCCATGACCCTTGTTGATCCACCTTGTGCTTTTTACTGAGGTGTGCTTGGTCCTTCCCAGCTTTCAGCCAGGGCTGGAGGACAGTCATCCCACAGTGGTGATTTCAGAAGCTTTGGGCAGTCACAGCAGTAGTCTGAGGCCACAGTTTATTTCTTGGCATTTTTAAACTTCTTCGCAATGACGTTTGTGAATTGAAAGAAGATAATACTTCCCTACCACAGCCATTATTTAGATACTGTGATATGTCTGATTCTGTAATTATTACCACCATAAGGACAGATAATTTGACACCAAAAAGCAGGCAACAGAGTTATTTTTGTTACAGGGTAAACTCAGTACTCTGGAGAATGGCATCTAGTGCAGCAAGACTTCAGAACTCTGACTTGAATGCTTTAAAAACAGATAAAGGAGCAAATGCATAATGCATTCTAATAGGTACTTACATGTTAAATAGTGGCAGTATATTATTCTGATACATAGCTTTGAATTTATAAATTCTTTGGATTTATTCATTTTTGAAGCTTTTTGATACTACTTTTTATAATTAAAGCAATGTGGCTTAAATGCGCCTAATAGAAAGTGGCAGAACATACCAACAACACCTTCGGGAACATGATTGTGTGCTACTTCTTGCAGCTTTGTTTAGTCTCAGAAAATTAATGCTAACATTGATAAGCAACACTCATAAATTTGGGTCAGATAGTGCTGCTCTCTTTCATTTAGAGAAGGCATCATTTCAAAGACTTACTCTGCTGTGCTCAGAAGCTTGAATAACACCCAGGGCACTCAGATGATGGCCATCAGGTTTCATCAATGGATCATCAAATTAAGCTTTATTTTAATGATAACTTGTATGTATACGTGAAGTTGTGGTGAGAAAAGAGTACAGTTTCATTTTACACTTTGGTGTCTGTAAATAACTAATGGATTTGTTTCTTGGTAGCAGGATTGGTGACTTTTTTTTTTTTTTTTATATTTATCTTCCTTTAGAACTCACAAGGAGAAAATGTATAAATCTCTTATTTATTTTCAGGTCTATAAGGAGCAGAGCACATGTTTCAAGATAAATAAATTTTGAATCACAAATGGATCTGACTGGGTAAACTCCAGAGACTTCTAACAAGATACAGAGCATTTCACTCCTATGACAGTGGTTTGAAATTAGCCCAGGTGAACAGAGAGCAGGCGTCATTTTCGTCTCATATCTCTTCAGCAGCCTACACAAAATGAGTTGTTGGGGTTTAATGCATGCATCTCCTTGGGGTCACACAGCTGCTTTTCAGAAACCAACATTAATCAGCAGTCAGCCTGAATTATGAATATGCACAGACAAACTCGAAGTAGTATGCAAATAAACCACATGGGAAAGGGACTACTCTAACTAAACATACACAGCAGTAGACTCCAAAGGATCTGCAGCAATTCAGGAGAAAAATCTTGATATCAGCACTGGTATTTCTTTGAAATCATCCACTCAAAGCATGAAGCTCAAAAGCAATCAGAAAGGCAAACAGATGTTCAAAGTTACTAGGACATATTCAGAGAGAACAGGAAGCACCATCGTTCCAATGATGTTAGTTCTACACCTGGAATATTTTTTTTTTTTTTCATTGCCTCATCTTAAAAATACTGGAGATCAAGGAGACTTCTTACAAATGTTCCTAGAAAATACAAGAGAGTAATGATAATCTGAAGCTTTGCACTGATTGAAAGTAGAGAAAAATTAGCTAGACAAACCCTCAGTCTGAAGGAGGATAAATGAACAGGACATATGAAAACAAAGTGATATCATGGATGGCATGAAGAAAGAGAATGGTCATGTGTATTCATTTTTTCCACATAAGAGAAAAACTAGGAGGCATTAAATGAAATCACTAGGGAGCAGGTATAAAACAAACAGATGCACTTTTCCATGCTATATGTAATTAAATTATGGAAAACATTGCCACAGGATGTTACAAACCCAAACAGGGTTATTAAGTGGCCAGAGAGGTCCATGGAGGTAAGGGCCATCAAGAATAATTAACACAGTGCAGTTGCAACCCCTTGTACTGGAATGCCCAATCTGCTGATTGCAAGTAGCTTAGAATATAAGCTTGGGGAAGTGTATTTCTATGCTACCATTTCATTTTTATGGTTTTGAACAAGATATTTTTCCCAGGCACCTACCATTAGCTCTGGAAAGAGAGGTTTCTAGGTTGAATGGTGTGGCTGTTTCTGCAACAGTATAAAAAATACTACTTGCCTATTATTTTTGTAAATATATTCAAAGCAAAGAACCAATTTTTTATTGTGGCAAACGTGCTTTAAAAGTATCCAGCATCTGATAACAATGAACATAGGAAGCAAATTATTCCTCAAGGGCAAAATACCTCTTAGAGGGTTTTTTTGTTGTTGTTGGTTGTAGTGTGGGGATACTAAATGCAGCTTTTTTCATCATTAATTCAAAGGTGCTATGACAGTTGAATATCTAAATATGTAAACTGAAAAATATATGGTGAACTTACTAGAGCAATAAGATTAAATTCAGGGGAAAATCTGGTTAATACTTCAGGAAAAAACAAAAATTGCCTTCAGCATCTTGTACTTCACGGGAAAAACATTTGTTTCAAATTTAACTCTACAAATGCTGATATTTTTTAAACTTCTAAAGAATGAAAGCACTAATTTCAGATTATCTTCTGTAGTATCCACTATATTGTAATTTAGAGATGGAAATGAAGTTCCATTCACACTGAAATTATCCTGTTCTTTATTAAAAATGGAATTGTGTATCACAATATCTTTTTACCCTGTGTTTTCAAATGAGAATTGCTGCCTGTACTTGTTATGGAGGAAGTTGCCATTTTCTGTCTCTAAGGAACCAGCTACATACAGACATAGTATACATTCCTTCTGTACTTACTTTCCTTGGGCTTTGTAGTTCCTTAGTATTAAGAACCCTAACAATTATTTTTATTTCCTTGTGTGCTCTCATACATAAGGAAGTCTATCATATATAAAATGTAACCATGTACCATTTTCTTCTTTTAAATCAATAGGTTGTGTTTTCAAAAAATTTTTGAGTACCTGTCATAAAAATATCTGCATTTTGCTTCAACAGCAAGGACATCACAATAAGAGTTGCATATGGGTCAAGAAAATGGCTGGAGGAACAGGACCAGTTTTGTAAGTCAATCAGTTCTCCAGCACCATTCTGCATGAGGGCTACAAACATTCATATATATATATTACAATTTTTCTCAAAATCTTAAAAAAATATAAATAATAGCTCATGTTGAACTCCCATATCCAGAGGAATATTAAACTGTCTATATGTTTAACTTAGGAATGTTTAATCTTCTATAGCCAAAATTTCCAAAGGAAAAGAAGAAAAAATACAGCAGTTTCACATGTTGGCACTAGTAGAAGACTGCCTCAGTAGAATCTGCCATTATTGTAGTAATCAAATTTGAGTGTCTGGATCATTATCACACATAATGGATGGAAAAAATTTTTAAGTGTTATTTCTTTCTATTTGATTTGTAGCACTGTTATGCATCATGAAAAAGGATGGTTAAACGTGAAATCTGAATGCATCAGTCACTGGGAGCTGCTTATCCAGGCTATTAAAATAATTTTTTAAACTACATATCTGGTTAAATTTGAAGCTAAAATGGAGATTTTATATCTTCTAAATGTCAAGAAACAAGGGAGCTTAATAATATTTATGAAAGCTCACAAAAAAAGAGCATATCAGTACCAAACAATGAGAAGCCACTGATAACAGACAAAACCAGTTTTAAAACTTCCACACTGGGGAGTGAAGTCCTAGCTCAAAGGAAAGAGTAGAAACTTTACAATGATGCTAAATAGCTTAATGAACAAACAGCAACATGATAAAGAATAGTCAAACAGTGTTATTTATTCTAAAATATGGAGATTGCTTCACTTATCTTTCCAAACAACTACCACGATTAAATTGTTTTAGAAAATTATAAGATATACTTAAAATTTTTTTTCAATCTTCAAGGACCAAGATCCAATCAGGTTGACAACTGTGTGAAAGTCAACTTCTACAGAAACGCCCTTTAAAACTCCAGTCAACAGAGGTTGTAGATCTTAAAAAAGAGAACACAGATATTAGTAATGTCAAGATGACAGATAATCTTAAACAACAGACAATGAATACTGAAACTATGAAGGTTGTAAAAGAAAAGACCCCCAAAAAGCACAAGTCTGTGTGGAACAGTTTTTTACTAGGCAGTATTCTACAGTCACTGCCTATCCTTTTGTGACCATGCTATCTATCTCCAGAAAACATACCTATATTTGAAAACAAATCCCATTCTGTATTTACTTGTGTTCAATTAAATTGTATTTTCCCTTGGACAAACTTTTCTGGGTCTTCTATTATCATATTTATCTAGAAGACTGAATAGTTATACAAAAAGTGCAGCTTATTTTCTGTATTTTCCTTTTCCTTTTGTAAGACAGGAAATCTCACCTCATAAATTTGAAGAAATCATGAAGATAGCAAAATGAAATAAATAAATAAATAAATAAATCAGTGTTCCACTCAATAGATCCCTCTTGCTGGGCTACAGGGACTGTCAATGGAGAGGGACATATAGTGATAGAACAAGGGAGAATGGCTTTACACTGAAAGATTAGACACTAAATTTAGCTTAGAAGTATCCAAGGCCAGGCTGGATGGGGCTTTGAGCAAGCTGGTGTGGTGGAAAGTGTCCCTGCCAGCGGCAGGGGGGCTGGAACTATGTGACCTTTAAGGTCCCTTCCCACCCAAACCATTCTCTGATTCTATGATGACTGTACAGCTCTGCTTTTGAGACCCGTTTGTTCTGAAAATGACCAACGCAGCCCAACATCTGCATGTATGACTATGGAACTGCATCAGTATGCAAGTCTTTCTATATTTCCATTTTTTTTTGCCTTTGGTTAATTAAGTTCTCCCTAGAATGTCTGACTATAGCAAGATAATCTCTACTTTGCAAAGATTAACCCCATTAATACCAATTAACACATAACAAAGAAGGCTTTTAATGTTTTACAGCAGCGGGCTAAGGAGGATGGTTCTGAGGAGGATTAGAGGGGATCACTTGTATCTGTAGTTTATGACATCTCATTAAATAGTTTATAATAACCATCAAAAATTTTATAGTGATGAAGTTGTAAATGTTTAAGCAGTGGGATCCATTACTGCAGTGAAGAGGAGGAATTTATTTCATACAGTTTAATACAAGGGTAAAGAGGAAAAAGACAGGTCCTACAGAAAGCAAAGATTCAAAGATGGTATCAGGAGCATCACAGGTTTTCGGAATGAAATCTAGGTTTGTTTCCTTGTTTATAAAAAAAACCCCAAAAACCTACAAAAAAAAAAAAACTCAAAAGAAAAAACCCTGTACCCACTTTAAAGCGCTCCAAATTCAATGGAAAAATTAGCTTTTTCCTTATCATAGATAATGACTACCCTGGTTCAGTTTCTTCTTTACATTTTATCTTAAGAAAATCTCTGGCCAATGTCCGTGAATTAGTACATATTTTCAGAATTAGAACTTCAAGCATTTTATATTTTTTTTAAATATCAAGTGTATATTTTTAAATAAAGATAATTACATTCTTCCTAACACTGAATTCTTATAAATTTTTATTTAGCAATAGGATTCTTCTATACAAAAAGCAGATACTAAAATGAAACCTTATTATCCTGTTTACCGAATGGATTTATAAACAGGAACATTTAATATATTGTTTCCTCAAACTCTACTATGATTTTTTTTTCTCCACTTTCCCATCAATATGCTCAAACTCAATTTACTGGAATATAAGAGTATTGGACATACTAACACCAGAATTTATTTCACAAACAACAACCGAATCAGTAGTTTGTGGTTTTTTAGGTTTTTTTTCTCTTTCAGCACAGAAGTTAAAAATATGTCAATGGATGAGTGCATACTGAAATCCTTGGGAAATATATTTGATATTTTTAGTGCAGACAGAAACTGAAAAATGAACTTTTTTTATCTCTGTACAAGACGGTACTTTTACAGGGCGTGAGAAAAATAGGACCTTGCATATTTGAAAAGAGCCAATTAATCTCCAGTCTAATGCTCTGTTCTGTTCTGCTTTGCCATTCTCCTCTTCTACTGATATTTTATTCTTCTTCCAAAGATCTGAGAATATATTGGGCATGGGAGCTGCCACTCTGACAGGTTCACGTGAGGAGATGCTCCTGTCAGGCCATGTCACACTCACAGCTATTGCATTTCAGTAACTATAATAATTTAGCAGAGATACCTATATAAAAACAGCGACCTATATAAAGTCTGCTTTGCTGAGCTGGCACTATTGCGGCCGTGTATTGCCTCAGAGCCCTCCTGCTCTCCCACATCCTGCTTGTTGCTAGGTAACCAGAAGGATTTCATAAGCCAGCCCAAAGCAGGCTTTTGGGTTTGGCCATGAACTTCAGTAATTTGTTAACTAACAAACACAGAAATCAGAATTTGCCATCAGACCCAGCTGGTAAAATTACATCTCGAGGTTGTGTGTATGTGCCCATTGCTGGCCACCAAGGCAGTCTTTTTGTCAGAACAGAGCCATGGTGCCTTTTCTACATATTCCACAGGGATATCAACTGTAACCATCTGCTGAAAAATTGCATTATCTCCTATCTGAACATGAACATGATGTACCCTCTCAGAATTTCAAGAGGCCATTATGAACAGTGTGCTATTCCATAACTGATATGTCAAACATGCTTTAAGACTTCAGATGAAGCCACACAACATAAATAAGTACATATGTTTATGTATATACCTTCTTCATAATTTCATGTAAGCATACCTCAGATTATTGTGGAAATATCGAAATTATGCATGTGTATGTAGTTTTTCACTTCCAGCAGGATTCAGAAGCTCCTTTGAGGAAACAAAAAAAAGATGCACATGTGTACATCAACCTTCCACAACAAACCTGGTTACACCATATTTTTGCCCTCATGGTACAGCCACAAAGAGTTATAATGGCAATGTTGGAGTTTGTTAATCTCTCTGTAATTAACAAAAGATATATTTTACAGCAATCCAGTTACTCAATTGGTCAAGGTAGATTTGTCTCATGTTCATTGTCTTCTTCACCACAGAAGCTCTCCCTTCAAAACTAATTTCTGACTTTCCTTCTACAGCACTTGCCATTGAACTTTCTAATTGACAGCATTTGAAAGCCTGGAGACTCTTCTGTCTGCCCCAGTCTTCAATGATCTACTTCAGTCATTTCCTTTAAAAGATAAATTTTCTAATAGACTATTAGAGCAAGGTTACCCCCTTGCTCTTTCATAGAGAAACATTAGAAAATAATATGACAGTGTAAATTAGACAGCTTCCTGCAAATCACAGATGTTCTAAGAGGTGATAACATAACACTGCTCACTCAGCCACCTGGCTTTTGCTACGTCCCATCACTTTAACATCACACCTCTTTATAGTAAGTTCCCTTTGACTCCATTAGACCTCTTTTCTCTGTTCCCTGAGAAGAGCAGTAGTGACAGAATTCTTCCAAGCCACAAACTAGCACTCAGAACAATAACACAATGATCAGGAACTGGGAAAAAATAATGATGCTCCACCTGAGTCCTCTGCATGGTTTGTGTCATGTAAATTGTAATGATCCCAAACAATAAGCAAGTGCTCTGCAGGTCCTGTGCTCAGGATGACGTGCTTGCTTCCTAGCTGTTGAAATTGCTATATGGAGCTAGAATAATCTTCCTGCACAACTGACAACAGCAAATATTTTCAACCCCTAGAAATCTGATCACACATAATTTGGCATAAAAACTTACTTTTCAACATATTGCATTTTAAATATGCCATAGAATGTATAATTTTATTGACTCTACCATCTTTAAGTCCTCAGTGTCTTTGAATTAACAGCCGGAACAGAATTCTCTGTTTACCTAAGAAAACAACCAACCAACCAAATACAACTCACCCACACGCACTATATTTTCTCCCAGCCTTGAATGTCATTTGAATTGCTTCTCTGTGTTTCAGATATGACCCTGAGTAGTAAATATTCATCTGCGAATAATGTAAACTATACACTGTCTAGATGGTTGTAATTGTCAAGGGGATTGTGATGCAAAGTTCTCTTATCCTGGAGGTGTATAATTGCAGGTACTCATAATAGATAAAAATGCCTATCCAGCTATTTCTAATGCTCCATGATCTGCTTTATTATTTCATAGAAATAGAAGAACAGAGCAAAATTTAAAATAAAAATGTACAGTAGGAAGAATAACTAGTAATTTATCTGGAATCACACATGAGATATTTGGTTTAGATCCTGAAGTACAACTCGTGCAAGGTTAATAGACGTACCCAGACCTGATTTTCTGAGAATCTGCACACAGAAACCTGTATCACCATTAAAATATCAGAGAAAAACAGCATAAAATTTAGAAATTCCTTGTGCTAAGACGTAGCACCCATTGCTTCATTGTGAGCAGACTTGGTCACCTGAGACAGGTATTGCCTGTCTCAGCGCAGGCCAACCACCAAGCACCAAACACAGCTCCAGTGATCCCCAGGGGAAGGTTTGCTCCAATGACAATGTGAAGAGCTTTGCAAATATGGAAAGGATTACTCATGTATGTAACAAACTGCTCTCCTGTTTGGGACTCACAGGTGTTTCTAATTCTAGTGCAGAAAGCACAGAAATCTGCCAAGAGGATATGAGAAGCACTGTGTCAACATGGTAACTTCATCATAACTTGAGTTTCTATTTAAAATTTTCTTTCAAACAAAGAAAACCTGACCTAAACAATATGTCACTGATTATTGTTTTCAGAAAACCCATGAATGCATATGATTGTACACTTCAACCCAGGGTACTCCCCAAAAAAGGAACTGCTTTTAAATGACTACATACATCTTAGAGAACAGAATTAACCTTGAAGAATAAGCTAATTAAATCAAAAGAGAGAAGCATTTTTTGGTAGGGTAAAGAACTGGAAAACTTATAAAATGGTCAAACCCTACTATAGTCAACAAAAAACTTCCAGCAATTTCCAGTAACACACTGATATTAGCTGTCATATCCAGGAGTCAAGTTTGCAAAATACTGCATCTTCAGGTACATTTTCTGAAAATGAATTTATGTGAGTTTCTGCATTTCACATTAAGGGTTAAACCCAAATAATATATTCCTTTTAACTGAAGTCATTCACTAGTAGAATTGTGCAGAAAAAATAATAGGATTTGATTTAAGAACTCTTGATAGAAAAAGCTTGAAAACTCTTCAGTGGATTGTTCAAAGATGAATACTTATTTGTAGCTCAGTGAAAGTGACTTTAAATAGTAGCAGAATTTGCCTTTGAGAGCAAATATCCTGGAAGACAATTTCATATGCCTTTGCTTACTTTTTTCTGGTGTTGGCTCCACTGAAAAACTGCTCTCCATTGACAACAAAGAAATTGAACCAAAACAAATTAAAAACAAATAATCATACAACTAAAATTTCCTGATAAGCTTTTAAAGAGTCAACATGAGATGAATTTTGCATGGGGCTTAATGTTTTCCTTTATGATATATGAAAGGTTTGGCACATCCTTCAGCATGATTCAGCTCTCATCAGGCCATTAAGATATATAAATATTACATCTTTTTCATTGCTTCTATAATGATATTTGAAAGTGCTTGCTTTCTCCCAAGAGTATGCTTTCAAAAAGAACAAATAAATAAGGCCAAGTTGGTATTTTTTTTAAATTTTTTTTCATTTACACTTAAAAGTTTGAGCTCACTTTGTGACAACGGACTACAGATTTGCCCCAAAAGCTTTATAGGCTTATTAAAAGAAAAATGTTATTCAGTTCACATGCTGCACATGAGAGAAAAGAATGTTGATAAGACTGTTTTTGGTTTCATTGAAGACATTTATGAATGGAGCTCCTCACACACATATACATATTCACGTTCAGCCTCCTCCCAAAGAGGCTCAATCATCAATCCCAAACCAAATAAATATATATTACAAGAAATTAAATCTGTGTGAGTGCTCTTCATGGCAGTACTCTTCATTAAAAAACTCTAATATCAATAATTTTGTTCACAAACTGACAATTCAATAAAATCACTTTGAAAAAAGTCTGTAAAGTCCAGTATAAACTCATAATTTATCTTCATTATGAAGTCAAACTTCCTAATAAGTTATTAATCTTATGTTAAACAAAAAAGTTATGTTCTCAGACCCACTCTTCCAGTTTTAATCAGTTATGTAAAAGATACCTCACTGTTCTGGAGATTGTTGGCTTCCATGTGCCTTTTATGCATCTCCAAGTTTTAGTTATTTTCTTCCTGGAAGAAGTGGTACACATGACATGATATCATTCTGCTGGATCTCATCACCTTCTGCAGAATTCTATCTACCTTCTCCCATATTGCAACTTCATACTGCAGAAAATGGGGTTAACAAATTGCATACTTTTAAAAATCTACGCTTGAGTTTGTTTTTACCCTAGTTCCTCTTCAAGCCTAGGTTAACAATCTGTCCATATTAACCACCTGAATGCAGCAGTCCTAGCAGGGCTTTTTTTCAATTTGTCTGCTGTTTCCTGTTCTATTTCCTTGTTCCTTCCCAATATTATGCTGTTTTTCTGTGTAATATATCATATTCATATTCGTTCTCACGTACATATGGAAGTTGTGCTCTGCAGTCAACTTTCTAATTTGGGCAGCTCTAATCAAAAACACTTCAAGCTATTTTAGCTGCAGGAAACTAAAGATGCACAAAGTCATATATAAATATACAAGAATACATGCATATATATATCTACTCTCATATATACACATATTCTTGTATATATATTTACACATATATATATATATATATATATATATATATATATATATATTCTGGTACATATATACGGCAAAATTGGGATTTGAGAGTGGGAATTGGAATGCATTGGAAAAAAACAAAACAATGAACACCCAAACAGCAAAGACTTAAGGAACCAGAATCTTTGTTACAGATCAAAGGTATATGATCTGTGGAACCACTTTCTCTTCTGTAATTCCTTATTTGCTAATTTTATAATTAACAGATCAAACTGTTTGAGAACAAACTGGAACCTAAAGAATAATTTTTTCTAAACTCATTGTAGGCAACAGTCCCATGCCAAATTGACCACTGATAACCTTCCTGTAGACTACGCAGCACTGTGGAATTTCAGAACAGCCCTCATCACAGGCCTGGTCTGGCACTACCTTCCTTCAAATTTCAATTGCAAACTACTCGCAACACAGGGAAGAAAAGTAAATTGAAAACTCAGAAAGATGAAGGAGAGACAGTTCCAAAATACAAGGCCTGCATCTTGCTACCTGGACTTGAAAGTCACCCTGGTTTTATTGCTGGAAATTTTATACAGCCATTATAAAAGGGAAGGTGTAACACTCTTATGTATTCAAATAAAGGTACAGAGTTAAATTACAGAATTTCAATGAGAAGTGAAAGTGGCTCTTGGCAGCACAATTCAGGAGCAGCACAATTCAATTCTTTTTGGTTACAAACACTCTCTGATGGGTGAGTTATGCTCTTTCCTTCACATTGTAGTGGAATTGATTCATTGACAAACAGGTGCAGTTTAATCACTTCTAGTCTACATGGCTTACAGCACAAAAGAGGGTTAATAATCTTAGAAGCTCAAAAACATTTTAAATACAGTTTATTCAGAAGTGAGATTTCCCGTCTCTTGGGTATTGCCTCACAATTCCTGTTTGTATCCTCAAATAATTACTGTCCAAAATATACTCAAAACTAGCTCAGTCTATTTCTTTATCTACTCTTTTTGACAGTCATTGCATTGAGGGATGCAACATAATTGTGTTATTTCAGGCAATAAAACGGTCATCCCCCATAGACAAATAATCAAGCAATTTAAAATGTGGTCATGGTTGCCTGAGCAGCCAGATTCTGATTTCAAAAGGCCTGGCTACATAACCCTGAGTGCGTTGTGCTTTTTAAGGGAAAATCCTTTCACAAATAACTATTACCTGGGGCATGGGGTGAAGGTATAGAGCATTTATTGTTTTTGCAAGCATCTTGTCTGCTCTCTGGATATAACAGCATCAGAAGTCCCTTAAACTCCAGTGTTTTGCTTCACACACACACACACACACACACACACACACAGTTTTCTGTCTGGTTTTCACATACACACACCAAGGTTTGGGGTACTTTTGAGTAGGTTTGTTTTGTTTTGTTTTTAATCTAAGACTTCAATCTGTGGATATTTTGTTAATTTATTATGATACTGTGAAAGCTATGCAAAGCAGTTAATAAATCCTACAGATGAGGAAGTTGTTGGGGAAAGCTGGAAGACTTTTGTTGGGGAAAGCTGGAAGAGTTACAGTAAGAGGAGCACGTCCTTGATAGGATAAAATTTATTTATGCAGTCTTCACAGCCAGTCCTGAGGCACTGAATTAAAATGAAATTGACTGATGTCACACTTACCAGTTACCAAGTTAGAATGCGCAGATTCATCTACCAGGTATTTGAGGCTCTTTGCTTAAGGCTTGACTTAGTCTTCTTGAAGAGTTTAAGCCAGCTGTAGCAGTTAACAGATGATAGCATTTTGATTTGGACTCTTTTAAATGAAGTATCAATATCATATCAGATATTACAATTCTACTGTCTTAGAAAACAAGACCCATGAGACAACGGAGGAAGGGGCAGATTTCATCCTTCTCCTTTACTAGTTTCCTTTTGACCATCAAATCTGATTTCCTGCAGGCCTTTTCTCTTTTCTAGAGATATATTTTCTAGCTTTCTAAGATGTGCATCCCACTCAATTCCAGAGCTTGCTCTTTCCCTTAGCCACTAGATCTGCCCTCTCAGCATTCCCCCCAGCATCATTTACCCCTCAGGATATGCAGAGCCCATTTGAAGGTGAAACCAATGTGACCCAGCGTCACAGGACTGGGCAACCACCAACAAAAAGGAAAAAAAGCACTCACTGAACAGCTTTGGTGTTGTTACATATCATGAATCTCAAACTGTGACTCTATTAAAGTACAAATTCACTGTCCAGCATCAAGCAGCAAAGCAGCATGAACAGTGATTACATCAGACTGGTGCCTAATGAGATCACCTACCCAGTAGCCTACAGCCTGCAGCCCTGACAGCTCTCTCCTCTGCATCAGAGCAGCTGCACAACTTGCCCTCAAATCCTTCTGCAAACTATTCTCTCCATCTTCAACCAAGATAAGGTTTTCTCCTCATATCATACTGTTGTAATGAAGTCCCCTTTTCTCACAGTTCATAACCACAGACAACTGACAACTGCTTAGTCTCCTTCAAGGACAGTTTTTCACTCAAAGGTTTTTTTAATTAAAAAAAAAAAATTACATCTGAATGCTCTTAAGTCAGCAAAATCCCCAGAAACCATGACTATAATGAAAAAAGTCCTCTCAGATATTTTATGAAATCACATGAAATTTTTCATTTATCTCAAAAAAAGAAACACTGCAAAAGTAAGTTCTCTTCTTACCCACATTTGTCATTGACATTTCTATCTTAACTCACAGACAATGACAACAGGAAAGCCATATTTGCTTATATGTTGTTCTTCTAGACAATCATTCATAATAGCAAAAAAGAGAATTTTTTAACCATACAACTCATTTCTCCTAAATTAAAAACTGAAACACTGTATTACTAATATTTTGTTAGTCACTCTTCATCTGTTCCAAAATTATTTTTCATCAATTACATTATCCAGAAACTTTTCTACTTTGCCTTGGGAAAATGATTTTAGAGCCAGGAAAACTTCTAGCATTTTGGAAAAGTTCACTATCCCCCCAGATTTTTCTCTGGGTTAGATTTTTTGAGGTTCTTTGTTAGTGAAATAAAGAGCTACAGAATATAACTTCCCTTTCCCCTGCTCCCAGAAATGGACAATATTAGAAGACAGGAAGTCAAATTTCCCCCTTATGTCTACGTCAGATTTTTATCATATGCTGGTCTGAGAAAATAAATAATTTTCCTGTTGTCATGCATAACTTTGCCTCATTATATCTTCTTGGTATTAGAACACTTTGCTGGTAGTAGCAATGAGACGAGGTTAATCATCAGGTAAAGAAATACAATTAAAATGCTTAAGCTGTGCTGGTTATGAAAGATTTACTCGGTGACTCTTCTGCTGATAATAATTTATTATTAAACTAAGTTTTAAAATTTTTTAAAATACAAATAACTTTCATAATCACTCATTCTCTTCAGCATTTATACTGCTTTTTTACACTTAGCCATTCTGCCTTGGAAAAAAAGAAAACAGTTTATTTTTAGCTTTGCTCTGAGTCCACACTGAGGCCAAAGATCTTGAAAAATTATTTAAAATAAAAAATAAGAGACTTTAAAGTGTCTTCATATATGCTAAAATAATTTGTTGTCTATCAGATAAGAGGAAACAGAACTGATGCTAGAGTTATTTACAAATCTATTTCCTTCCCCTCACTCAACTCACTGCTAGCTACAAAGTCTGCAACACCTGTGAGTTCCTGGCAAACCTGGTTTTCCATCGCAGAAGGGCACGGCTCAGCTCAACATCCCTGCAAAGTCTCAGCAGGCTCGCTTCTCCTCCCATCCACGAGCTGCCAAAGCTCCCCCTCCCAAAATGTGCCCCAATATGTCCTGGGGAAAAGCCCCAGCAGAGGAACCCCCACTGCCCAGGTGTTCCCCTCACTCACTTCACATGGGAGGAAAAAACCCAGGCTTTATCACAGCTTCCCTCTAAGAGCCGAGGAGGAGGGAAATTGTGAACAAGTATTTGTAAACTGCCTGAAAGGCTCCCGTGGAAAGATTTAGCGAAGCAGTAAATGACAGCAATTCCTCCTTACCCCTATCAGCATGAATTTCCACTCAGTTTACAAGACAGAGTTAAATTCTAGTTTAATGTGTTGTTTCCTTTCCATAAAGGCTTTCTGTTAAATTCTAGTTTAATGTGTTGTTTCCTTTCCATAAAGGCTTTCTGCCCTTTAGTTGAATCAATTTTCTTGAAGAGGGAACACTTCACAGTCCATATTTAAGATAAGATTGAAACAGATAAGCCTGAACGTGCTCTTAAAGGGCAAAAAATACCCACCACAACAATCTGCAAAAGCTTACTTATTTAAGAGAAGCCTTTTTCTGAGGAATAGAGAAGATATTTCCTACAACTTTTCCCAAATGAAATACATACCCCCATCTTTGAGTCTATTCTGATTGTTTCATCCATGTGTGCCTGTACCTTTCCTGCGTCCCTTCACTTTCTTCCTAGAGGACGGAATTGCTGATTGCTTTGCCTTGTCTGTCAAAGGTAATGTTTAAGAAAGCTACAAGAGAAACAAGGGTGTTCTACTGTTTGCTCACATCTCACTCCGTATGACTGTTCTGCCAATGTCTTTGGCAGCGATGTCACAGGTACACAACAGGCAAAAATGCTATATCGTTTAAATACCATAAAATCCTGTATTAGTTTTTAGTTTTACTTGGACACAGTGACTCATTGACCCTTCCACTTGAAATTCTCAGAGAGAAGCATTTAATGCTTGAGAAACAAAAAAAAAAAAAAAAAACCAAAAAAAAACAAAACAAAAAAAAAAAAACCCAAAAAAAACCAACTCCAGCCCCAGCAAAGAGAGCAACAGCAGTAATGAACCAACATTCACATTGCTTTTCATGGCTGTGTTTCCCAACACATTTTGCAAAAGGGGAAATTGCTACAAAAAGTGAAATGAAGAGTTTTTTCATATTGATTACAAAGACCAGTGGCAAACTCGAATTACTACAGAAAGAGATATTCACTTTCTCCCACTTTCAGATACATAAGCTTGATCCTCCAGACTCACTGCACTGTATACACGGGGTCAGCCCTTCCCTCAGGGGTAGGGGGACTTTGTCCACACCAGAACTTTCACCTTTGGTGAAAGCCTCTTTTTCTCATTTTCCTCCTCTGTCACAGATACCAGTGGGCAACCTAACCACCCAAAGAGAAGTGCGCTGCATTTCCTCTGCATCTGCATTGCTTTCCAAAGCAGACCTGATGAAAAGCATAAAATGAATGGGTTTGTATGTGCATATTTGTGTGTGTGTGTCTCTCTGTCTGTCTCTCTGTCTGTCCACAATAGAGGAAAGAATGGACTTATATTTGTTTCTAATCTTATCTGTCTTGACTGGTCTGTTTTTTGTAGTACTATTTTTCACTGGCGCTTTACCCAAACATTATCCCTGCCTATGGAACAAGGTGATCTATAGGCCTAGATGATCTATCAGTTCCCTTCCAACCCAAGCCATTCTGTGATTCTCTGATTATCTGGATGCACATATGTTCTGGAAGTAAAATCACCAACTTCTTTCTTCTTGCCATTACTTGTGCCATTACTTGGAAAGACCCTGAGAAATGAAATGGAATAAAAAGAATTAATCATGCCAATTAGGATTGCAGAGAAACAAGATTATTGGAAGATTCCATAGGCGATGGAGAGAGAGCAGTTTGTATCTGAACAACAGACATAGAGTGATGACACTTTTAATCCTGCATAACTTACCCTGCAAAGACAGGCTGGAAGCTATCAAACATTTTGCAGCTGCACTAAGATAGAACACTTGATGGAAACTTAAATGAAGATACAGAAATTTAACCCAAGGCCAAACTCAGAAGGAAGAGGTATCAATACTTATTACCCCATGGTAAATATCCTGTGGCCTATTTGCAATGTGTCTGGTATGTGTCTGATAGAGTTTGTATCTCAGAGTAAATGCCCAGACAGAGAATTGCATCTGTCCCAGAACACTTGGAAGGGATGAACACTTTTCATGTGCTTCTGGTATACCCTTAAAATCAAAGCAGCAATGCTGTCACAGCAAAGCAATGTGAAAGACTTGGTTCTCAGCCCATCAATTCTCCTAGGACTTAATTAACATTTTAAAAGAACAAAATATTTTCCCCTACTGAACCAATATAGCAACACATGTCAGATCACAACTTTAAAATTAAACTAAAGCAACAGACCACTACCAGTGGATTAGATGTGATGAATTTGCACAACTGTAAAATTTTGGCATCATTCCTAGCAATGTGCTTCCATAGCTGTGTTATCAGTACTTAAAAGGCATTTAAAAAAAGACCTGTAATTATCTGTGATCAGCACAAGGAAAATCCATTTAGAAGTAGGCTGCTCCAACTCTTCAGTGATATCAGCTAAATGACACCTCCATCAACCACGCATGAAATATGGTGGCAGTAATCTAAACTTTAAATAGATTTCCGAATTTTTAAATTCAAAAAAACACCTCAAAACAAACAAAAAACCAAACAGCTTTTTTTTTCACTTGGGTTGCAAAACACACTTTGGAGGAGACAGAGTATAATTCTTCTCCTCTTCAGAGGTAACATTTTCCTGTGTTAAGATATGCACAAGAGATTAATTACCTCACTCTGGGCAGGCTGTTCTGCTGACATGCTGCAGCCAAACCTCAACTGCCACAGAAAGCTGGAAAGTTTGAATTTACCCTGTTGTGCTGCTGAGCCTCAAAACAAGTGCTGGGCAGTCATACTGTTCTGCAGTTCCATTTACTTTGAGTTCGTGTAGAGGAAAAAATTCCTGATGACCACAGAGACTGACTCTCAATTCCACACAGAGAGTGGTACAAACAAAAAATGCCATGAGGATACTGAATGAGACCAGCTTCTACCAGAAAGTTTGGGATGAAACAAAGCATCCTACAACCCTGCATCATGGAGAGAATACATAATTTAAAAGATTCAGCTTTTTAATTAAAAAATATGCTGAGTGAAAACTGAAGGTACAGGGAAAAAATTGAAACTGCAACTAGAGACAAAGGAAAAGGCTTCTAATCTGAAACATAATAAAATTCATTTAATATTAATTTGATTAGTGAAAGAAAACAGCATATTCATAACCTAAAGGATGATGAAAAAATTATAAGGAAGGCTTATTTGTGCTTTCTACCCTTTTGTGCCAGCAAATTAGAACGAAATTAAGAAAACAGTAGGGACATATAAATTTTGTATGAAAATAATAAGGATATCTTGCACCTTCCAAAATTTAATCATAAAGACAAATTTTCTATTTTACAATTTCCTTCTATTATTTTGTAAAGGCAAGGAAAAACATCTTGAAACAAAACAAAAGCATGTTACAAAATTACCTCGTGTTTCACAAGGCCTCTTTCCTTTTTTTTTTTTTTCCCCAATATTCTAATACCCTTAAATGTTATCTCCACTTCAGGAGATAAAGGGGAAAAAATGTAAGGTCCTTCTTAGTTCCTAATAAAAAATATTGTATTACTGAAAATAGCTTCAAAGGATAAAAATTAATTCTACTAAATTAATTATTTCACTACTGCCATCTTTGTCCAGTCTCTGCATTCCAGTGCTTCTTTCAGGTTGATTTTTGTAAATCCAATTTTAAAATCAGCAGAAGTTAATGCTAAAATTATACCTACATGCAGAATTGCCTATTGGGGTCTCCCAAATGTCTACTTTTACTTTTGGGAAATTATTTTCTACCTGTAAAGTATGAACAGTTTATTTTTCAGAATTACAACTTAAATCTCTTTCTACAGTAATCTTTAAGGGTCCAAGTACAACGTTATAACAACTTAAATAGTTCCCTGTGACTTTTTTGACCCACACAAGTCTAAGGAATGTTGCTTTTATTACTTTTAAAATAATCCCTAAAAGAGTTTCCAGTGTGATGTATTTAAAATTAATTTATCAATAGGTTCAAATATGAACCACAGTGCACAAAATGAGAAGGAAAGCATAGCTTCACAATCTCCCTCCACTTCCTTCATCTTTTCAATATATTTTTTCTCCTCCTGTAATGTTTGTTTTCTCAGGACACTTCCCTCACCATTACTATTGCATTTTATTTTATTCTTCATTGCTAGGTTCAGCCCTTTATTATGTTATTGTTGTGTTATGTGGACAAAAGCTTTTTTTTGCAGTACAGAATTGATTGCTTCCCCACAGGAGTGTCAGAAATCAGCAGGAAGTTGAAAAAATAAACATCCAGAGCCAGTGTTTCTCCAGATAGAAACAGCAGGGGACAATATTTCCAACAATAATTACTCATGTCCATCCTGATGGAAACAATCCCAACATAAGAAATAGAATTTATTTAGAAAGTAAAAATAGGAGAACAGAACAATCTCTACCCAGGAAGTTTTAGCAAAAGCCATCAAAGTTATCAGTTTCTTTGTTTTATTCAGTCTGTTAAGGTCAAGATAATTTATGTAGGTATTTGTTTTCCATGAATCTTAGAGCATTTCTATTTACTGCCTTTTTTTTGTTTCTTAATTGTAGTTTTATACAATTCATAATCCTTTTATAGTCTTAATATTCAACAGCATTGATAATTCTTTCAAGTCTTTATAATTTTATCAAATTCTGGATTTTGATCTTTCTTCACCACAAACAAACGTATATTCCAACAGGAAAAAAATACTCTTTCAACGTGGAAGATAGATTAACACATGGCATGTGATCAACAGCCTTAATCTTAGATACAATATTCAAAACTTATGCATTATTTATGAAGCTACTTTATGTTATCAGATAGGAATGAGTTGTTTGGGAATTAGTGAACTAAAACACCAAGTACTGCAGGGGCCCTGCTTTAGGAGCACAACACTGACCTGCGCTTGTCTCTCTGACCATTGGAACTCACTCCCAACACAGGCTGGACAGGTGGGTGCCTCGGGAAGGCAGTAGCAGAAAATGGGAATTTAACAGCTCAACAGCAATGGCAAGCCCAGGAGGGCAAGGAAAGGGAAAAGCTGCTTGATTTCATGTGGGTACTGACAAAACCAGAACTCATCTTTCCACCTCCTTTTTTAGACAACTAACTGTCCTTTTGAGGAATTAAATGAGCAAATTGAATCAAATTTAATTACATTTTATGGGATTAAATTAGTTATAGGGTTTGGAATAATTCTGTGGTCCACTAACTCCAGTTCTGTTTTACTAGATTCTCTCTTAGCTCATTTATTTTCCTTTATTTTCTTTTTCATAAATATCTTCCTTTATTCCTTTAAACTCAGCTGTAGAATAAATTTTTAAATAATACACATATACAGACTCCATCTGCATGCAGAGCAGTCCAAAATAGTTTCTCTTTTTAATTTTTTCTATTTTTCATTTTTGAAATTTAGTTGCATTTAACTGAGCTGCTGTGAAACCAACAAATATTTTTTCAAGTCAATAGAGTTCAAAATGTTTTACTAAAATAAAATACAATTGTGGTTCATATTTTAAATTTGATGAAAATATAATCCCTGCAAAAACTTCTCCAAACTAAGATATTAATCATATATTGCTATAATAGCAGAGAATCAAAGAAAGTAAGGAATCTCTTGCTGCACAAGCCATTTCAAGTAGACTGAAAAAAGCCCCAGAGAGTACCAGACACACATCCCAATAAGTGGAGTTTGGATGATTTAAGAGAATTTCATTTCACACTCTGGGTGAGAACTTGTTGCAGAGTTTAAAGACCAGATTTTACCATGCATGTAGTGCAAAATGGAAGAAGAAAACAGGAAAGTATGGATAAAGCAGTTAGAATCCTTGTAGAAGCTTCATGAGACACAAAATGTAACTAGTTTTTGAGTTTGCAAATTGTACTGGTAGAAAATATGTAAAGATTATCTGGGATATACAACTCCTACTTCTTGCTTTGAACATTACATCTTACTGTTCCTTTCAAGTCTAATAATAATCTAATTTATTCTGGCTTGTCGGGGTTTTTTTATGCTAAGAATTTCTATCTTAAAAAATTATTTTTTTCCAAGTTCTCAAAAATTGCAAGTTTTTTTTCTCTTTCATATTTTACAAAAGATGATCATAATATCATCTGATGATGTTATCAATTCAGTATCTCCCCCTCACTCCAAAATTTCATACCTCACTGGAGTTACACTACCTGAAAGATATCTCTTACAAAAGTCAGTCAGAATTAACTGATTTGGCCCCTTGGAGAGCTGATTACCAGACAATCTGGGTGTATGTTAAAAACATGAGAGGAAGGAGAAAAACCAAGACAAATTAAACTGAATATTTCCTTACTCATTTCTCACCTAACAAAATCATATTTTATTCTTATTAAAATAAATAGCATGTAACTATTAAAGTACAGATTTCATTTGTCTTCACAGAATTCACAGAACGACTAATTTGGCAGAAACTTTAAAGATCACCAAGTCCAACCCATGCCCTAACACCTCAACTAAACCATCGCACCAAGTTTAGTGAGTGCGATCACCACATCCAATCATTTTTTAAACACATCCAGGGGTGGTGACTCCACCATCTCCCCAGGCAGGCCATTCCAAAACTTTATCACTCTTTCTGTAAAAAACTTCTTCCTAATATCCAGCCTATATTTCCCCTGACACAGCTTGAGACTGTCTTAATCAAGTTAATACTGAAAAACCGATTCTAGAGTCAATCAAAACAATACTCATATTTTTTCAAAGCATGATTTTGCCATTTGTGTAAAACTTACACTGTAAATCCATTATTTTTTTTTATTCTTCAAGTTTTCCATTGTTTAGTATGCATTAAGCCTTACAACCAATTTGTGATTAAACGTGGTAAACAAATAAAAAAAATTCCTCATTTTTAATAATACACTGCATGTCTGGACCTGAGCTATTAGCTGCTGTGCTGATTACTGACGCATCTCTGCTCTTAAGTGGGGAGCTGCCAATGAAGTTATTCCCAACCCTATTCTCTTCTTCCCTGCTGTGCTCTTCCATCCACAAACTAGATACAACCACAGTGTTCTCACAACCCATAAGAGAGGTTGCAGGGCTAACAGGAATTTCAGATTTACCTGGTAGGCTTCACAGAATTTACCCAAACTCATCTTCTGCTGATGAACTGCTGTTATGCCAATAGTGGTGGCTCCATGTGTTAGTTTTTTATAATACTAATATATAATATCACCTCTGTAATAAAATGTCCCCTACTACCTTTGGACTAACTGCAGATTAAATTTTAGAAATGAGATTTTTCTTGGCAACACCTGCACAAATGAGAAAAAGATAAATTAAATTGTTCTACAAAGAAAAACAGAAACCCAGGCACTAAAGCCTAACTGCTTGTATTACATCTAGAAGATAACGATAAATTCTTTCTTCATTTACTTCTTTTGGTATGAAATTGCAAGCTAACTCCTAATATTTCTTAGACCTTCACCTTCTGGTCTTAAAGAAAAACAGTGAGAATTTAAAAAATAATGTATTTAGGTCATGTAAAAATGGTATATAACCTTTAGAGAGGGGTGAAAAAGTTGCAGAAATTTTCCCTGCCCCTCATTGAAAAGACTATATTAATGGTCTACCTGACATATAAAAGCTTGTAACAGCTGCTATGAAACATTTTCATAAGAATAAAAAAAGCTGGTATAATAAAGTACAATATTAATTTACTTGTCTTTTCTCTAATTCTGTGATTAACCTGTGTCAGTGGGGACAGGGAATCTTGAAACAATTAAATATAATTTTTAATGTGTTAGAATATTTTAGCAAAAAATACAATTAATCTATTACTTTTCATACATTTAGTCCTTTTGGAAGGAAAATAAAATGTCCATCTTCTATGATGAATTGAATGGAACTGACTTGGTTTGCTTTTACACCTGTTATTTCTGCATATGGCAAAATTCGCAAGACTTGATGAAAATTCCAGAAAGAAAATGCTTTGCAATTTCTGTTTGCATAGGACAGCAGATAAACATCTTCAAACTCCATCAGATGAACTGAAGAACAAATCATCATTTCTCATGAGCCCACTAGAAAGCAATAGATCATAATCAAGAACACAATTTTTTTTGCACAATTGCTTTACATCACACACAATGTGGTCATCTGCAAGAGAAATTTCATTAGAATTTCTGTCAGTTGTGCTCTGTCATACAGGAGATAGAGGCTTCTTTCTTAACATTGTTGTCTCTGGAGCAGTAACAGGAGGCACTGACATGTGATTTGAGCATCAAAACTAGAGAGCATGGAATTCCTTTCACTTTATTACAGAGCTCAGTTCATAATTTAAACTGTGATCTTTGCTAACCCTGGTATTTAATTCACCTGCAAAAGTACTGAGTGTTCTGTAGAAGTAGGAAGCAATCAGAAATAATATCTGTGGTTCCAAGAAGGATAGGGAGCACGATGGGAAAATCATACCTAATATCACAGACATGTAACAGATATATACTTACCCAACAAAACACACCCCAATGATGCTCCTTTTTGATTATTATGAGCAAGCAGAAATATCTGATAGTTTTATTAGCCCATAAAACTGGATTAACGCTCAGTAAGAATTAATATATTGTTTAAAACAGTCACTGATAATATTTTGTATTACTGCAAAAAGGATCAAAGATTGTCACAGACCCCGTACTCGACAATAATTATACCTGTTTTCTTATAGGCCTCCTACTAACCTACTTTAGGGCTTAGTAAAATACTATGTGCTTATAAAACCATGTTGACCATAACTGCATTCCCAAATATTGGTTAGCATAGACATAATTTGTTAACATCAACCCATTAATTACAGATTTAAATTGTCCAGCTTTAGGTTTCCTGAATTGAATTGTTTTTCAATTTTCAGATTAGCATTTGCCATGAACAGACTGTTCCTAGACAGGTGGGCAAAGAATACATCGGAATGTGCAAGTGTAGTAGTTTTGTTCAGAATCTATCACAATGCTTAAAAGAAATCACCAATGAAATTCTCGATTGCACTTTGAAGAAACAGGGAAACCTAAGAATCACAGCTGGAATATTTTACATTCAGGTCCATCTTTGCCCTCTATTAAAATTCCCTTTGAGTAGATATTATTTTTCATGTAGCACATCAAAGGATAATGCCTTGCCAAATGTTTCTTAGAGATTGTTATAGAACTTTGGGTTTCATTCGGTATTTTAGTTATCAGACTCCTTGCAGGGTGTGATGCATTGTCACCTATCTCCACTGTGTCCTCTTTAAATCAGGCCTTTGTATTACAACATTCACTTGCAACCTTGAGAACCGTGCATCCAACAGGAGATGTTTACCTCCTCAACCTATCAGAATTCCCTCTTCAACTTACAGAATAGAAGTATATTTTTCAGTGATATCTTCATCCTGCATGGTGTTCCATACTAGAAAGATGCAAACAGATTTTGCTAAGAATTTTATTTATGTGGCACAAGGCCCCAGAAACCCTCAGTTTGGGTGGTTAAGAAAGAGAACAGGTGAAAAAGCATTCAGAAATCATACATAAGATCCCTTTTTTTTGTCCTAATTTGAATAATCTTAAAATGCTTCTGTTCAGCTGCCAGTGCATAAAGTTTAATTTGGCAGAACTTCTGCTTGGAAGAACACAATGTCCTGAAGTGGGTTTTCTTATGGAAAACTTTCCTTTTAGCTTTCAGCAAGCACACACCAAGTAAGTATACACCAGTCCTATACCAATGAGCTAAATCCAGAGATTTAAACATACATAAACAGAAAGGCGGAGGGTGTGCATTTCCCTATGATACATGAGTCTGAGTTTAAATTAATGGAAACTGGGTACTCTACAGGGAGTCTAATTGTCATGCAAATTACAGTAACTTAAAATATCCTCTGATTTATCTGACTTTGTTCTTTCTATTCTTTAAAGCAAAATCCTCAGATTTTTTTCCTGTGATTTACTCCATGAAGAGAATGTTGATTTGATTTTGCACATAGGGACACAGCTCTTATGACAGGTATTATTATGGCTAAGCTTCTTTCATATTTGTGCCTAGAAGTCCCAGAACAACTGAACTGGAAACCACTACCTTTGATATAAAGATGAATTTTCTTATTGACAGTTATAAATAGTAAAAAACAGAAAAAAGATTTTAGTTTTGTCTAATAAATTCGGAGGCAACTGAAGTTCCTTGCAAAACTTTTTCTGGCATTGTGAAAAGCATCTTGTGATATAATAGAGATAATTGCACACACCATTAGAAGGAACAATCTCAATCTTGCATTAGAAATCAAACACCCTTGTTTGCCAGTATGTTGTTTTCACAAACTAAAATGAAAACTGTGATATCCTTCATTAATGATCCAAAATGATTTAATTATTCTCTTTAAAGTGATTGTGTTTTGGACCATCAGAGCAGATTATCATAAGAATTTTAACAAACTTTTGATGTTTAAAGCCACACTAAGAATGAGCTATATCCAAGTACAGAAAAAAACCAATATTTTATTTATAATCTTAGTTTAGTGTTTGAACTACAAATTCTGGTTCTAGAATTGCTTAAAAGATCATGGGTTTTATAGGCTTTCACAAGTAAATTAATTTTTGGGTTGATTTTTTTTTACTTTTTTTCCATTTTTTTTCACAGAATGGTGCTTTCGGTACGTACAGAGCAAATCATTACATGGAGAAAAAAAGGTTTACTTGTTTTTCTCACTTGCAAAGTTACTGTTATTACTCCATTCTCTGTTGAATAATTTCAAAAAGGGCATGAGAAAAAAAAAGAAAAAAGAGAAAGTGACAAAATAGACCGAATCTCACCACTAGAATTCACCATAAAAATTCCCAAAGTGTAACAGAATTCTTACAAAATTTCCTAGATCAGTTCTTTTAGGGAATCAAGATCTCCTATGAAAAATATGGCAAATGGGAGTCAGGGTAGGTTGGGCAGGAAAACGGGAACGAGGAGGGTAAATAACTGCAGCAAAAACAGGTTCTGAGGAATACACATAATTTTGTCTGCTTTAGATCACAATAGAATTTTTAATAAATAAATTTCTTTTTCTTTGTAAAGACACTTTTGAAACAGTAGATTTAGCCCAGTCATTTGTGTCATTTGTTTTATAAACCATCTTTTTTTGTCCCCCCACCCCACCCCTTAATGTCATAAATGTTTTAGATTTGAGTCTCTTGAACATTGTCTTTCGAGTTCATTCGGATCAATAACGGTTCATGCACTGAACTGTGTATTGAATTTATTGTGTTAACTGTTGTTGTGTGGTTGAAAGGAGATTTATAAGAGTTATAGTGATTTAAGTGCTCATGCTCTATTGCTGGCATGGGCAAATGACTCTCTATGGGTGTGTCACCTGTAAGCTCATCATCCACATTAATGATCTCTACAGTCCGTGTTGGAGCATGATGGCTCTGCCGGTGATGCTGTTTCCTCATTTTGTAGAAAATTACCAGCATCACAGCAGCCATGAGAGTGATAGCCACAAAACAACCAATTATGATTTTGGTAGTCTTCATGACCTCATCTATTCCTGGGATCCCGTTGTTTGCGTCCGTCACAGGAATGGTGAACGTTTTTTCTGTTGATCTTGTGCTCTGTGGAGTGAGTGAGGTTGTCATGTTAATGGTTTCCCAGTTGGTAACTGGTGTGGGCCCAACCTGCTCTGTGGTCTGTGCCTCATCCTGAGAAGGTTCCACAGTCTCTACCGTGACGGTTGAAAAGTAGGTGTACCCAGGGTTATCCAGGGCGGTCACATTCAGCGTGGCAGAAGCCGTGGTATTCCCAACAGAGTTACTCACCATGCATGTGTACAAACCCGTGTCTTGCACAGTTACCTTGGTAAAATTTAATGTGCCATCACTGAGCACAGCAATCCGAACTCTGTATGCCCCATGTGTCATTACAGATCCATTTGGAGTAATCCAAGATACGGAGGTGAGGGAGGTCGATGCCCGGCATTTCATCTCTGCAGCCATGCCTTCTGTGACGTTGAGGTCTGCTGGTGGCTCCACTATGACTGGAGCATAGCATGTGAAGTAATTCAGGTCCAGCTCACCAATGTACCTTCCTTTTAAACTGGGGGGCGTGTGGCAACGGGCACAGCATGCAGTGTTGGAGGGTGCCTTGTCTTTAATCCACCAGCTGAGCCAAAGGATATCACAGTTGCAGTTCCAAGGATTGTGATGCAAGTGGATCCTTTCTAGGCGGAGCGGTGTGAACAGGTCATGAGGCAGTAGCGTTAGATTGTTGTGTGCCAGGTTGATCTCTACAAGCGACTGAAGGTTATCAAAAGCATTCCTTTCTATCACTTGAATCTGGGACTGTATCATCCACAATTTCTGAAGATGCATCAACCCTTGGAAAGAACCTGGCCGGATGGCAGTCAGATGATTCCCAGAAAGATCTAACTCATCCAGTTTTACAAGCGGAGTAAGGTTAGGAATCTCTCGAAGATTGCACATGGCAAGGTTCAAATACCTCAAGTTGGACAGACCTTCAAAGGCACCTTCTGAGATGTATGAAAGCCTTTTCAATTCCCCCAAATCCAACCTCCGGAGAGAAGGGATTCTGTTAAAAGCATAAGAAGGGATGCTCTCAATGGGGTTGTTTCTCAACCACAGTTCCTTCAGTTTTGATAGGTATACAAAAGCCCCATTTGGGATAGTGGTCAGACGATTGTCAAAGAGTTCCAAAGTGTTGAGATTGGCCAGACCATTGAAAGCCCCTATTTCAATTGTTCTGATGTGATTCCTGCTGAGCTGCAGGATTTCTAGGTGCCTCAGATGCTTGAAGCTATTAACTTTAATGATTTGAATCTGGTTCTCATGGAGATTGAGTAGCCGGGTGTTGGTGGAGATGCCGTCTGGCACGTCTCTAAGATTTTTCCGTACACAAATCACTTTACTGAACTGGTTGCTGCAGGAGCAGACCGAAGGGCAAGTTTGAGCCCTCACTAGACCAGCCACCACAAGAAGCTGAAGAGCCAACAGCACCACAAGCAGGGGGTCAAATAGGGCCCTGTTAAACCTAGGACCTATCATTATCTGCTGTGGATGTAAGGTCATCTTGTTCAACATTCATAATTTATTTGGTGTTGGTCCTTCTGGAGTTTGAATCGTCTGAAAGAAAGGAAGAAATGAGAAGGAGAACATTAAATTAATCTCAAATAATTGTGTTCTCTCAACAAAGGCTTTTCAAGTCCTTTCAGTCAACTCTACCAATTTCTTGAAATTGGATAGTGAGAGCAGGTGTAGAATTTCTAATATTAC
Source organism: Zonotrichia leucophrys gambelii (assembly GCF_028769735.1). NCBI lineage: Eukaryota > Metazoa > Chordata > Aves > Passeriformes > Passerellidae > Zonotrichia > Zonotrichia leucophrys. Next base: position 36,973,262 of record NC_088175.1, on the reverse strand, counting down.
TTTTCCGTACAGATATGTATGTCAGCTGCAACTGGCAATGAGATAAGAAATAGCCATACATTAGTTATCCTGCACATTCCAATGTACAGTGTATACGGGTGGATGGCAGATAAGAAGTTCAATCACAATGAATACTGAAAAGAAATATAACTCAGGGGAGAGTTGAAAGAAAGGACAAGCATCTCCAAAGGCAAAAGTTAGCAACATAGGAATCTACTAAGATAGGAATTATCAGAGTATTCAAGGTGTTAACCTTTTTTACACATTGAAAGAGAACAGATAACATGAAAAGCAAGTTTCTGGAATGGGTAAAAATCTCTGTCTATACCAACATGATTCCTGAATCAGAGTTTAGCTAGAAGTAAATCTCTAAAACTGAATGTCATGCAGATGACAGGGCAAGATCTTGCCTATAAGAATTGAAAAAAAATTAAAAATTAAAATAAAGAAGCATACAGAGCATCATCCAATTTAATAATATGGCCTCTTCAATTCTTTTGTTTTGCACCAGCAGCAGAGAAACACTCATTGGCAAATGTGTACTGAACACAGAAATGAGAGTAGCCATTTATTTAAATGCTGAAAAATATCCCTGTAGGTGCAGGGTTGGTAGTTTCATTGGCACCTTGAAAAAGCTCCCAAAAAATTCTTACTGCAAAGGGAAAAAAGAGCTTCACAGTGGAAATTATCACTACCATTTTAAGAACTTCAGTACTGATTCATGTGTGGCAGTTTTTATAGTCCCCAGCCTTCAGCTCATTTTCAATCTGCTGCTCAGTTTAAGATTCCTCTGTTGCCGAGATTAATGAAATTTCTTATAAATCAGCCAAAAGTGAAGTCTTAGAAATTACAGCAAACTTAAAACATATTTATAACCCAGAGCACCCAGATGGATAGCACATATATATTCATTAAAACAAAATACTATAAGGCAACAGTTTTCCACTCCAGGTTCCAAACTGATTCATTTTTTGTAAAAAATAGAGACCTTTCATTAAAAAAAAAAAGCCAAAAAAAACCCCATGAAAAAAATCACCAAACCAGGAAATTATATTAACTTTCATCTCACAGCAATTCATTTAATGAAACACTTTTTTTTCTAATTGTATATTCAGACAATGTGTTTTTGAGAATTCATTTCTGCCTTTTTAAAAAAAAACCTGTTATAAGGGTTCAGAGCTAGCAAGTGTTCTCACCTCAGTTTTAATAATTTACTGCAGAAAAACCAATAGAATGGTTAAAAAACTGTGAAGAGAACTAGAAATTCTGGGTTGTATCTGTATGTTTGATCTCTCTATATGTGCTATTTATAAAACATCATTCTTGTTATGAAAGATTCATGAAACTGATGTGTTTTGAAACCTTGAGTAAGTCACTTCTGTCTCTGCAGCTTACACTTCTGTCCCATGGCTCTGGAGAGCCCTGTGGCTGTAGTGTTAGATGTTACAGCTCCCACCCCTCCATCCCTTCCCTCTGCCAACATATGCACTCCTGAACATCAGCTTCAGGATAATGTACTAGACTAGCTGCTCTACACACCTTCCTTTTTACTGCAGGCTCACAAGGTCACTTATCTCTTCAGAGGTGCTGAACAGGATGTATGGAGAAACACTCCAACCACTAAAATTCAAGTTTGCTTGCAAAAGTCCATCTGCAGCAAAACTGTATTCAAAATGCAGGTGAAAAGGCCATAGTTCCCATCTTTCTTACACAGTTATGAAGAAAAACCTGCTGTTGTGGTCAAAAGAATTCTATTAGAGCCTTATATCAATTTTAGGGTTCTTAGTTAAGACCTGTGATCCATGAATTTTGCTGGTGAATAGTAATTAACCATCATCTGTGATAGTTAAGCGATTGTATTAGCATTTTTGTCACTCTTTTAAAGTTGGTTTTTTTTTTGTGCAGTAATTTGTTTTTCCATGGTCATTTTCAAAATTCTTCTAAAACTTATACTAAGTTTTATAAACTAAAAACTTTAAACTAAGGATTTGGACTGAATAATGAATTCCACTAACAAGTAATAAAACAGACACAGAAACACAACAAACTAATTATTTTACCATTGCACGGGTGCAATATTTTTGTCTTCACTTAAACTGGCACGACAACACAGGCTGCTATGTCTGCCTTCAGAGCTGCCAGTTGTCCTTGTGTACAGGGCTGGTGAGGCACAGGCAGCACACTGGGCTTGCAGAGGCACAGGAATCTTAGACCAATTCACTACTAAAGGCCAGCTTTCTTGGATGTCATATAATTTCTCTTTCTTTTTGTCATTGTCTGGTCTCAATCCTGTATCCTGGATTCCCTGAAGGACCAGGAACACTACAACATTCGTAGAACAAAACAGTACAGAGAAATAAGAAAGGTCATGGGAGAGCAAGCACCCTCAACATCCGGCTCTGAATGCACCAAGTCTCTTCAGCTGCTCTTTTCTAGCCTCCGTGAAGCTGATGATCCCAAGCCATGCTGCAAGTACTCCAAGGCACTTTTCTCCTGTTCTAATTACTTGAACCTGAGGGTATCTCCCAACATTTCCTTTGCTTAGTTCTTCATCCAGAAAATCTTCCCTTTTCATCACTACACACATGCTCCATGGGGGAAAAAAAAATAATTTTACTTGAGTACATTATTACAACAAATAAATTACCCAGTTATGAGACTGATCAGTAAATGTTGTCTAACCAAAACCAAAGTGTTTACATGTCTCAGTTGCAAAAAGATTTTTGAAAGAAATGCTTTTATCTTCTTATGATAAATTCCCTATATCCTTCCTATTTTTGGTTATTGACTGAAACAATGAATCATTCACAAGGAACAGCTTTTTCCTTAAGCCAAAATCGCCTGTGGCTTTTACATTTACTGTTCTCCCTAGTCCTGTGCTAGGGATGTCTCAATCAAACACATGCCTCAGTACAACCATCTATCAAAGACCTCCAGGGAAATCTGACACCGACAGGTTTCTGTAAAATTCAAATCTGTGCATACTTCAAATACAAGTTTGGTTACTGACTAATTGATAGCTTCTCTGAGTCTATAATTCTGAAGACAGGATTTGTGACATTTTGTGATATGTGAATACTTAGTTCTAGATATGTTTTCACATGTATGGGTATGTTTGATCTTTCTGTGTCTAAGCTGTATCTTGCTTCATATATAAGTACAGAATATCTATATTGCCATCCCTCTGAAACATTTTCCAGGAGGCAGTGAGAGCAAATCTTAACTTTTGCAGCCACCATTTGATTTAACTTTGGAGTTATTTATATTACTTGTCTTTTTGCCCTGTTCTTTGTTAGTACAGGAAGCAAAATGCCTCCTGTTTTTAGGACAAGACCACACTAAGTGGACTTGGTGCTGCTAAAGTACAGGGGAGATGATGATCCAAAAAAGTGACCATGACCAGCAGAAAATATACTAGGCAATACTTTGCTAATCCTCACTTCCATCTACTGAGGTTTGCATGAGGCTGAAATATGGCAGTAAGATTCCTAGTGGCTGGAAGAATGTAGTAAAAAGATCCTTTCTTTTATATTGGCTGTTTTTCAGGGCTCAGAGCTTAAATAATCAAGAACTCTTGATGCAGGTATTTCATATCAGGGTAATTTTAAATCATAAATATCTTGGAAACACCCTGGAAAAAAAATTAGCCAGCATAAAATAACAGTGGAAAATTAATTTAAAGCCTTGAAGGGTGTTATGGAAATGTTTTAATGGGCTTTACATAAAGATCCATCTGGAGCTCTGTACTAGAGTAATTTGCTATTCAATTCCTATTTATGCTAGAAACACTGAAGGTTTAGCTTTACAAGCCCACACATGGAACACAGACCATCAACCAGCTTCTTTAGTCCTTGTTGACACCTCTTTGTCTTCTGAGTATTTTTTTTTCATTTTTCTAGTATCAAAATAGCAACTCTACAGTCAATTCAATATCACTAGTGCCCTCTGCTGTATAGACTAAAAATCCAGTTTAAAATGTTCAGAATTTCCTCACTGCACAGTTGGTTCCCAACACACAGTACAATTATCAAATGTGTTTCCAAACATGGCCTTTAGTCTGTCTGTGGCACTGCTCTAATTACCACAGTCATCTGGTTTTTTAGCACAGTAATGTATATTCTCTTTAGGGCCATAGAGACATTCCCAGACACATATGGGGAGCTGTGCATTTTGTTTTCCATTTTCGCAGAAATAAAAAATCTCTTTTTGAAATTGACACTTGATGTGCATGTTGTCCTCTCTATAGCTTATCTGACTCTCTGTTACTCTTAATGTACTACACATTTCCCTCTGAGCTAAAAGCTCTGCCCTCTTAAGATCCAGTATAGAAGATGAAGCAAGGAATGACAGAGCTAATCTACCTCTGCAACTATGCACAGTGCAACTTTCCTCAGGGACAGCTTGGAGGATGCAGTGGTTACCCTATTGAAATGTAACTTTGCCAAATGTGTATGCAGAGGTGCCTTCTTTATGGGCCTTGTAATATTACCTACTTTTTTTTTTTTTTTTTAATGAGATCTTGGGTCTGATGTGCTTTGTTCTCCTTTTGCTATACTACCAGGAGAAGGTGACTGTGCTCCCTCTGATTGCTGAAGGATTTTCCTGTAATGGGGATCTTTGATAACAAAAGAGAACTTCCACACCATTTGCAAAGATCTGCCTAATCAGGTATGGCAGGTGGCAAAGATATTTCCCCAAGCTCCAGTGACCCCAAGCTCCAGTGACCCTTAGCTGGCAGTTCAGTTGCTGTTGGCAACTCATGCTTTGCTTTCTGTCTTGTCTGTGGGTCTATGAAAAACTGTCTCAGCAGCAGAGCTGTGCACTGCAAAGGCCATGACTTTATCCCAATATATGGTTTAAGATACAGTATGATCTAGCACACTTTGGTTCATGCTGTACCCCTGCCATGAAAAAAAATTGAGATGTGATATGTGCTGCATTGAAAATACAGACAGAATTAATCAAATATCAGGTGTTTAAACTACTACAGTAAAATTACATCATCACAAATTCATCAGTTAAGTCTCAGCTGAAGAACTGTTAAATTACAAAAGCTCTCCCTCAGCTGTGTCCCAGAAAATTTCAGGATAAGAAGCATTCAAATCACTTTTTTCAATTTTTTTCAAGCTGACAAATATGTGGAGGCATTCAGAAAATTCATCTATGCTTCACTCTATAGAGCACAGTTATGTATGCTGTACCTCACACCCTTTTAAAGAGGTTTTCTGAGAGAAAAACCCTTTGCAATGATATCTGCATTTTTTCAGAGAACAAGCCACTCTACAATTGCAAATTAAACAGCAGATTCCAAACATGTGAAGAGGAGCTAGGTGCATCAAGCAGCTAATTATGCTGGGAAGTCTCTTCCGGTAGCATCAGCACCAGAGAATTGAAAATAGTTTCTGTATGGAACAGAGCTTGGAGTACAGCAGTAAAAATAGGTCCAAATCCCAGGACGACCTTATGCAGAAGTAACTCTTTTGACTCTCTTTTCAGGAACTCTGAATGCTCCAAGGGCCTGAGACTGATCCCCTTTTGGCAGCAATGGCAGCAATGGCAGCCAAGGGAATTTCAGGGTAGACACGCACACAATATGCTTTAGCTCCACAAAGTACTGAAACACAGGAGGGTTAGCCTTCATCCCAGAATAGAGACTGAGCTGTGGGCAGGGAGTTCCACCGGGGTCAGAAATGCTCTACCAACATCTGCTCTGCAAATGCTCCAGCAGCCTCACATGTGCGTCCCCATATGGCTGTGCAGGGTTGGGCCAATGGAACCACATTGCCAGGGATTCACTCACCCTAATCTCCTGCCCACCTCACCTCCCCCCTTTCCTCCCTGGAAATACCTTTCCACCTGGCTGAACCCTCAAGGACTTGAGCTCTCAGTTCAAGCGCAGTGCAAGCAGTTTGCATGCTGTTCCCTGCCCCTACACAGTACAATGACACCATTCTCTTTTTCCATAGGATGCTTTTGTCACTAACAAAGGAACACATGCTATGCTCTTAACAGACATGCACCACGAAAAATGCATCACAAAAAATCAGTGAAACGGTTTATAGTAAGTTTACCATTTTAAAATGGTTTCCTTTGCCTAATCTTATTTTTTATTTCTTCATGGGTTGACTCTGGTCAGAGGTGTTTGGCTTTCTTCTAATAGATTGATCTACAATGAAACCCCATGTCTATGACTATAGAACCGGGTAACTTTACGTACATTGTTAAAAACCAGCTTTCCCTTTTCACTGCTATAGGACTTTAAAAGCCTCAACAGCAGTTAAGGGAGCCATTGCAATAATGTCTAAAATCCTGTGAGGTTTCAAAACCCAGCAGTTTTTATCTATTTGTTTTTTATTTTATTTTTAGTTAAATACAGGGGAGGCCAAAGCAGGGTAGATAGACAGCCCTGCAATGCAAACTGATTACTCATGAGACCAGATAATCAAAACACTCACAATGCAAATTATTCTCCTCTTTGCATGTTTCACTGTTTTGCTCTGGGACATAGTTCTGTGGCCCCTTGAAGCATTCAAGTGTAGGAGGCAGAGCGGATATTGCTGTACCACAGACACTTCCTAGTTCTCTCCTGCAAGCCTTTCAAGACTCAACTGAATCACTAAGACACTGATCTGAAAGACCTAAATGTGATTGGACACATTCAATCCTCCTGAATCACCACTGATTTCAGTGGAGTTCAATCAAGGGTGAGTTTGACCCAGTCTGCCTTTTTCTTCTTGTCTTTCATTCTGTTATACAGAAAACAGCTTTATCTCACCCACCTCATTTTCCAGCATGATTTCATGTTTCCTCTCTCATTTCTTCCTAAGGTTTAAAATTTTATCTTTAACATCAGGTAAAAGAAAAGAATATGAAATAAACAATTTAAAAATGAGAATTTGAGTGCACATTGGTCCAAGCAAAAATATTTGCATTTTAGCTAGAAATTAAGATATTTTACAGTGTTTGAATCTCAATCAGTTTGGCATTTGTCTTTATAAACACAATTTTAAGCATCATTTGCAATTTGTATCCTCAGTAAAACTAATTTCACTGTAAAATCATAGAAAACATCAGATAATAAGCAATGAATATTCCTTTAGGATCAACTTCGATATCTTAAGAGGAATTATACTACTTCTTTGTTGTCCTCTCCCTGGATGCCACTCCAGGGAGTCACTCCAAGGGTGATGAGGACAGAACAATCCTAACTTCTCTGTTCATACTGTTCACAGTTGTATGAATAGGAGCAATCTATGAACTATTCACAATGAGCTAAAATTCTTTCAATAAAAGCCACCACAATACAGCTTGGTTTTAGTGCACCCAGAAACATTCTAGAATTTTAATTGGAATTAACTTTTAAGTGGGTTAATTCTATTGCATTAAATCTTAGTGTGGACATTCTTATTTAGAATTTAATTTAAACCTAAATTGAATCAAGGCCACTGTAACTTCAATTAAGAGTGTCCATAAAGGATGTAATGTAGTTTAGCTAGTCCCTTTTCAAAGTTAATTTGGATTCATTTTCTTGAGACCCCGTATAGACATTAGGAACTTTTGTTCTGTATTGACTTGGGCTTGATTCAAACCAATTACATAAAGGTAAAAAGGTTTTCTACCTCATCACTGATCCCCCTGGGTTACTGAAGTTCCATTTTGCTTCACTAATTCAGTTCATTAAATACATTTTCTCTGTCATTTTGTTGTTTGTCTCATCTTATAGCTCCTTCTGGACAGATATTTATGTAGGGGAAAACAGGCAACTGAACAATAGAAATTTTACAATACCCAGATAATAAAATTCTCTTAATTACAGAAGTCTGTCATGGTACCTCATGAGCCAACCATGATATAAGAGGAAGTCCAACAAGATGTCAAGACTTGCCTATTTTATGTCAGAAATATCTCAGTGAGCAATAATTAAACTGCACAATTTCTAAAATTATGTTTTCTTAATTATTTTTTCATTCATTATGAAACTAAGATCACAGATCCATGTTAGGAAGGCATCTGAGAACCACAACAAAATTAGCACAAAAACAACCCTTAATAAAAACTATATGGTGTTCAAAAGCACTGGTCCAAAACAGTACAGGTTTTAGTCCTGCCATACTGGGGTCATTTTTTGAAGTACCATAGTATTTTCTGGTTTTAGGAGCAATTGAACATCTATTTAGACATAGTACAGTGATAATTTATTTCAAACAAAGTAGTTTTGCTCCAGTGTAATAATATCAATTTTTATACATGGAAACATTGAATTGTAAAATTAACATCCTTTTAAAAAATGTACTAGAACATTTAAAACTGGTAGGTAAAAAAATCTGTTACTTTATGTAATATTAAAGTTTGTGTCTTTTCAAAAATGAAAAGGTGAAAATGTGTAAGGCTCATGGAATCCAAGGTATTAGCTCTGATTACTTTCAGAATTTTCTCACTACTCACAAATGATAAAAAGAGATGTGGGAAATGTCAGATCAGGTCAGAATACCTAAGAATGCATATATTAATGTAGCCAGTATAATGAAGAGAAACAAACAAATGACCAAAAAAAAAAATTAGAGTATATACCTGCACTTAAGAAAGTTTCATCCTAACCCAAGAAAATTTGAATCTAGTTTTTAAAGTCCAAAACATTATTTAGTAAATTACAATATTTGCACTTGTCTACTGAAGGTGCTAATGCTGAATAATCTTGTCACCCATACACATCATCCTCTGATCCTTGCTGAGCTCTGGACTTCAGCAGATAACATACACAAGAAGACAAAATTATTTTAGCTTGACGAACATGTAATGCAGTAGCAGTTTTCTATACCTCTCTGCAATTTGGCAACAGAGATACCCTGGTAAAAGCTGAAGTAATTTAAAAAAATTTGAAAATTACTTTGATATTAGCAAATCAGAGAATTGTCCATTTGAGTGGCATGAGAAGATCAAGTTTGTACAATAATAACTGCAGTTTTTCCAAATGAACTTTGTATTATGTAAAACAGAGGAGACTGAGGGATGGAAGGAAACTATATTAAAGCAGCCATGGAAAATCTGCATCTATATTTTTTTGCAGTATGATTTAAAATAGGTATCTGCCTAAATACTTCTATGCCATGATGACATGCCAAGAAGAATGCTTTCCTGTTTTCCTTTTTAAACTGCTGAATTATTTGATGCTGAATTGAAGAAGTGTCTGGTAGATACTTCATAACCTTGATAACGATAGGCTGTATAGTTAATAGGTATTATTTCAAAATATCTTCTGGGAAAAACATACCCAGCTAACAACACACTAAAGCACTGGAGTCCATTTTGCATCATTGCATTTGTAGTGGCTAACTGAGTCCAAATTACTCCCTCATTCTCTTAATAAACAAAGCACAAAGAGAAAAAGAGATATGAGTTAAAAAGTTAAGGCTGCAAATAGCCTTGAGTCTGGCAAATGATGGTTAAACTTCTTGTCCTTGTAACTATGGAAACCCCTTAAGGTAAGAGTGGAACACAGGCACTTTGTGGTCTGCAATTTACAAGCTGTTTATTTAATTATGAAGGAATATGAAACTGTTAGGGGCAATGCAATTATCCTACTGTGATAGTGTTTTGAAAGAAAAAATAGGTACAGAGAAATATAAGAAGTTAATTTTTTGGAAAATTACTTGTTTTAGGACTTCTATGAAACTGCGGCACATTGTTTTTTACTGAAATCTGTGATTTTTTTTTTCCCCAAAGAGAGTGAGGAGCCAAAATTAGTAATACGACATTTTGCCATAATATCCCTCTGTAGATTCATAGTAATTATGTCCATTCTATGCTTCATGAACAAAACCAGTGTCAGGGTGTATTTCAATTAAACCCTAGGTGTTACCAAAGTGCAGTACAGCCAGAATAGCAAGCACATTATTACCAGCTCTATCACTGCTGGGCAATGAGCAGGTCACAGGTTCTCTTGTGCACAGCATTTGTACACCTTTAAATATCACAAGTGGGAGAATGTTTCAATTCCTTTTAGGAGGCAGCTAGTGAAATAAAATTAAGAGTGAAACTATGTGGTGACTCAGGGGGACTATAACAACTACTTACAAGTATTTTCCTGGATCTGAACAACAAACTTTGACCTGAGAGTTGTGTTATTGGGAATTGCTTGAATATAGTGACCCCAGGGCCCTTTGCACACAATGGGAGTTTTTGGCGTCAATTCATCATTCCCTGGACTGCTGTATTAGATGTCAAGCGTAAACACACCTTCACAAGACCTCTGGGAAAAAGACAGGTAATATTATTCATTTTTACAGCTGAAGAAACTGAGGCAATAATGGATTAAATTATTTACCAAAATTTATGATGTGTATATAAGATACTTTGCAAACATGAGCTTCACACTCCACACTGGCCAGATGCAATACATGTATTATCAAGTATTTGCTGCAAGTTGTTGCCACTATAAATGGCAAATCTGAAGAAATACTTTGGGAGTATGAAACTGTCGTTTATAATGCTACTCTTACTTGAAACTCATGGGACTCTTCTACCCAAACAACAAAGCACAGACATCAGTCTGGATCACTTGAGGCACAGTCCAATCCTTCCAACAATGATAATGATAAAATTACTAAAGTGATAAAAGCTGAAAGAAAATTCCTTCCATAAGATTGTATAACTGGCAAAATGTGACACTCATTATAATTTGCTGCTATCCAAGTAAGGAAATGTAAAGCCCTTGAAAAAGAACAACAGTTCACCCTCAGAGAACTAGCTTCGGTAGAAGGAGGAAAGGGAAGACCAACTGGATTTAGCTCCATTCAGCACCACTCCCCGTGCCCAGCCATCTAGCCAAATTTTTACCCAATGTATTGTTCACCTGTCTACACCATGGGAAGTTAGTTTCTCTAGGAAAATGCTGCAGAAGACAAAGCCTTGACTAAATTCCAAGAGGACAACATCCGCAGCCCTTCCCGGATCCACTAGGTGGGTCACCTTGTCACAGATGGAGATCAGGTTAGTGAAGCAAGACCTGCTTTTCCTAAACCCACTCTGGCTGGCCCTGGTCCCCTGGTTGTCCTATACATGCTGTGCAATGGCCCTCAAGGCAATCTACTCCATGACCTTCTCTGCCATGAGGTCAGACTGATACAAGCTCTACAAATCTCATTTTCATTAGCTATATTCTTTCAAGTGTCAATCTTTCTCTCACAAACACGTTTCTGACCTGGTAAAAGACTCATGTTGTTTACAGTACTGTTGAAGAATAAAGTTTCAAAACCAGTTTCACTCTAAAGTGGCTAATTACTAAAGTTTTAATTTCTAGATTCCAATATTTAGTTCATTAAGCCCCAAATATCTTTGTACAAAGCATAATCATAGGGTCACACGTGCACATATAAGAAGACATTTGGATTTTACCTTAACAGGGAATAAACATCCTTTAACAAGCTAGCTCAGTCAGGCACTGGAAACAAAAATATTGAGACAGAACTAGGTCCATTTTTTTAACTGTGTCAACCACTTTAACATGGCAAAATAAATTTTTTAACCAGTTTTAGTTTTATTCAAATTAATTTTATTCAAATGTTAAATTAATCCTGGAGTAACTTAACATTGTGTTTCAATATGTGCTGAAATATGATACTAGCAAAATCCTGTATCATCCATCCAAATGTGTTTTCTTGAGGTATTCAAGACAGTGCATATCTTTTCAGAATGTCATCTGATTCAAGAATTGGCAATATAGATCTGCCTAGCAAGTGATGATTAACAAAGAGATCTTTGAATGGAGCTTGGTGAAAATTCAAGGCTTTAACAGAATTTGTGAGAAAATGTGGCAACATATATGAGTTATTCTATTTTTGTCCAGACAACCTATAAATCCGAGAATCGCAAATTATAAAGATAGAATAGATGTTATCTCTCTGGAACTTCATACTACAGGAAGTATTATAGAGAAAAATAATAGATTACTTTTCACATAGACATGGTTTCAAATTTGATGAATACACCTTTATTTAATGGAATATCTTCTCTACACAGGCTCCTTATAGCCTGCTTGTCAAAATCACTGGCCAAATTCAAAATATTATTACATTAATGGTAAAGTCATATCAGATCCAGGAAAGCTAGCTTACAATACTTTAGCAGATGATAATTTTTACTACAGCGCTGTGTATCTGCTTCTCGTTTCCAAAAGGCTCTAATGCCCAGTATCATCAGTGCTGCCTGCTTGTTCAGCTGTTCAGACTCTTAAAAGTTGATACAGTATTCTAGGTGCATGATCTCGCCACACACTTGCATTTTTAACTAGTTCTATGAGACACAATCATAGGTAAAATTTTACTCCTACAGAAACCAAAGGGAGTTTTGCATTTGGTTTCAGTGGAGTCAGAACTCCATGCCATATATCAATAAGAATTGTCTATATAGTGCCAACTGCAGATTGTTGCTGATGTAAGCACTAGGGCTTTGATGACATTCTTTTAGGATAGTTTTCAAGGATATGAAAATATAATTTTCATTTAATTAAAACTGTCAGAGAACATAAAAGAAAAAAATAGTAACTGAGGCAGCTAAAAAAGAGTTCCTATATATAAAAGGCAGCTATAAAAAACCCAGTAGTACAATATTATAAAATGTCAATATATTAATGCAGCTGATTTAAAGCAGCTGTCATACCTTATGGTAACAAATAGCTTCCAGCAAAGGAGAATGTTACTGATAAAGAACCCAAGTACTGAATTTAGGATATTTTTTTCATTCTGTTCATTGAAAGATACAGAGTTATTATAGGCAAAACATGATCTTGTCAATAGTTAAAGATAATAATAAAGTTTTCATTGAAACTCATGCATTTTTACATGCATAGCTATACCTAATACACCTAAAGATACCTCAATGCTATTTTTAAAAAGCTACTTGTTTGTTTTCTTTCAAGAAAGAACTTTCTGAATTTTTGAATTCTAACTGTTGCTCTAGCCAGAGCACATCAAAAATACAGTTGAAGGACAAAAATGCTAATGTTCTAGTTCTCTTTGACTCAAAATTATTTTCTGGATTCTTGTGTATTCTTCTTCCTACTCCAGAAAGATGCATGAGGACAAGGACATGAAATATTTCCAAGGTGTCATTAGTAGGCATCCATGTAAGCACTTATAATAAATATGGATAATGCATGATACTTCTTCCTGTGAAGTATCCAAAGACTTTTGGCATCATCAGACACTCTCCCAGCAGAGTATTTCACACCAGTTCCATGTACTTGTGAGCTACTAAAAGCAACGATGTGTATAAGTGCTAATTGGCATTAAATATCAATGATACACAGCACGTATATCCCCAACACTGTGATGACTTGCAGACCTGCATCACATGGTGCACTTTTTAGACTGGAAGATTACACAATTAACTGTAGAGTGGATTTTGCTATCTGCCTATAGGCAAATGCAGTTCTTTGCCTATTTCTAGATGTATCCACTTGTGCAAGAATGCCTAATGGCAGCTATTACCAAGTAATTGTCTGTCATTGTCTGCCTTTGATCTGCAAGAATGGTTTTAAAACTTGGGTTTAAGCATCTTCAGAAAAGCACCTTAATTTCTTTATTCATACTGCTGTTCATATATTCAGTGCTTAAGAATGCTCAGAAAGTGACAAAATGTAATCACAGCAACTAGAACCAGCAAAGACTTCAGGGAGTTCTGTCTCACATTCTTCACATAGAAGCACAGAGATTTCCTTTACTAGACCTGATTTCTGAGCTGGGATCTAAATTGCAGAAGGATTTCATGGAAGACAGGACAGCTGCTGTGTATCAGAGATAAGGAACATGCACAGATTTAAGAATTTCCTCTAACACTGCAGCCATAGATCTAAATCTAAGCTATGACTAGCTGGGATGATGGAAAAAAAATATATAGGGAAAAGAAAGTGATATACATAACCCTTTCCTGTGGCTGCTCTTTATAACTTTCTTTCCTTTTCAGTAGAGTGAAGGCAACATTTTTCTCAGTAATTCCAGGAAATTGTCTGAACTCTGACCAATTTCCCAGATGGGATAAACTAGAGTTGTTTCATTGAAGTCAATGAAACCAGATGATTTTTATTTCAGTTGAAGGCTGTGATCCTTGGTAGCCTCTAAACTAAACTTATCCCTTCTTGAAAAATAAGCTTTCTTGGGACACCTTAGAGCAGCCTTCCAACACTTGAACGGGGCATACAAGAAAGCTGGAGAGGATCTTTTTACAAGGGCATGCCATAACAGAACACGAGAAAGTGGCTTTAAAATGAAAGAAGGCAGACATAGATCAGATATTAGGAAGAAATTCTTTACTGTGAGGCACTTGAACAGGTTGCCCAGAGAAGTTGTGAATGCCCCATTCCTGGAATTGTGCAAGGCCAGGCTGGATGGGGCTTTGTGTAACCTGGTCTAGAAGATGTTGGGGGTGGGTTGGACTGGATGATCTTTAAGGTCCCATCTAACCCAAACTATTCTACAATCTCATGTGTTTATGACTATCGAGAGGTTCAGACAGCCAACTGCTATGAAAATGGAGCTTTTACAAACGAGGCTTAGAATGGTAAAGACAAAACTAATTGTTTTAAACATGAAATAAAGAATTCTGATTGCTGAATGCTGAAGGACTAGTAATCATACCTTAAGAGTGGACCTTTTTTTTACGTTCTCAAGAAATAAACTTTCCTTTTCCTGAATAATGAGGTATTTCCTTTCTTTTTCTCTTTTTCCTTCCTTATTGCAATAAATTATAGGGTTTCAATCAAAATTATGAAATAAAAACAGCAGACATAATCCACGTCAAGGAAAGAGAGATTCTTATCTCCTCTTTTACAATGTTGTCTGGTGTACATGAAATTTAAGTTTTATATTAATAGATGGTAATAGGTTAGAGTTATATATTAACTTTTATTTAGGTTTTTCCTTGTGTTTTAAATCCTTCACTGAAAAACAATATCCATCCATCCATCCATCCATCTATCTCTCTCTCTCTATCTATCACAGTTGCTTTATTTCCCACTGAAACCTGAGTATTTCTGGAGAGACTCACAGCAGGTTTTTTATAGTTTACCATGTTATATCAAGAAATACTGAAGGCTGCTGTCTTCAATTGAAATCAAAGGAAAACTTCAGAAAGTTTAGAAAAGTGGGCTATATATCTATGCTCAAATTTGACATAAAGTAATTACAGTAAACTTCCCTTGTGTTTTGGAAAATACATATTTGGAAGAGGATTTGACTCCAAGTGGGGTGGATTTCTCATTCACCTCTATCATGTTAAAGAACAGTTATTTCTGTCAGAACAACACTAAAACACTGCTGTAGAATTAGACTGGGAGAACAATCTGCTTTTACAAATTTGACAAAATAGCTTCTTGCAACTTTCCATTTCTTTCAGCAGATGCAATGAATCCTTTTAAGGAGAGACAGAAAGCTAGGTGCCCAGTGGGAAGAGACTGGTACCCTGCATCCTTTAGTTAACAGTAAGCTAAGCACACTGATAATCTTTATAGCAGTATTTGCAGAAGCGTGTTCCAGACAGTGTCTTTTCCCTGACATTTGTCCTGAGTGAGACAGGGTGTGAGAGAAAACTTGGGAAACAGCCATGAATTATCTTACCTCTTCCTCAGAGAGTAACCATCATTTGGTGGGATCTATTAGCATTCAGTATCTGCTGTCCAGACTGCCCTGAGCAACATTTCTTACTAAAACAAGTAACAAATTAATGTTCAGGGGCAGATACTGGGATTTAGAGTGCACTCTATAGGTAAGAGTGATAAGCACCAGAGAGCAAAGCTATATTAAAATCTTTTCATAATACTTTACAGCTGTTTAAAGATGGATCATTTTCTGCAGCTCTACAAAGCAGCCCAGCAAGACTTCAGTATACTGAAGTCAGCAAAACAGTTTAATAGTTCCTCCTAAATGTATAAAAGTAGCATAGTAAGGCACCTTTCAATTTAATTAAGGGTCGTCTAAGAACTGACAAAATTCATTTCTCCTTCCTTCTTAAAGAATACTAAATCCTTATCTTAAAATTTAATTTACCTGCAGTCTGGTGTCCAAGTTGTCAGCAATTTCTTTTTTTCCTTAAGTGTAGCACAAATTGCTAATTTAAAAATTATATAGCAGCAAAAAGAAAAGATTTTTTTCTTTTAATGGTTTGGGGTGCTTTTCTTCCCACCAGGATCCCTCACATTTATACTAAATACAGCTTCATTTCTCAAAATGAAATTTAACAAGCCGTACTTAGGAGTGAGAAATGCACTTACTAGATCATATTCAATTGCTCTTTGATGTTATTCTTCATCTCCCAAAAGGCAAAGTAAGAACATACTAGGAAATGAGAGGAATTTTATCAGTCATTGCTGAACAATACGAACATACAATGCAAAAACAGCAGACAGTATACTTGGAAGTTGGTACAGAACTACTGCTGTCCTCGTGAAATTCTGATTTTCAGACTGTTGATTCAAGGATTTTGAACTAGGCTTTGCTTCACCTTCCTTGCAGACTGCAAGGAATAATGACCAATTCCATTTTCAGTCCAACAATCCTTGGCCATGACACTCTGCCCATTACACAAGTGGCACAAGCATCAAAAGCATGAGTAAAATTCAAAGATCCACACTTCATACTACAACTGTAATGACCTGACTTTTTATGCTCCTGAGTAAAAGGTCCTTTTCTTCTGAACACATACTGAATTTTGCTATTTTTGGAAAGTTCTCTCAATGGGAAGTTTCAATATCAATTCAGTGCATAGCGATCGCTTCATTCAACACCAAATTAGTTATGGATGCTGAGCCAGTGCTCTGTGTCATGAAGAATGCCTGTAGAAAGTCCTGACTGTGCTGTAATAGTGGCTACTGTCAAAAATAAAATTCATAAGCCAGATCCACAGCTTGTATAAATCAGTGCAGCTTCACTGGCACCGGCTCTGTCTCACCATTTAAATAGTTTCTCAAACTCCTGATCCAACATTTTTGTCCAAGTGATGGTTCAGGAAACTGCAGGCCAAAGTACACACATTTAAGAAAAACAACAATAACAACAAAGGGTACCATCTCTCTTTGTTCACTGTTAATAAGCAAGAATGAAGATTAGTTTTTTAAAATATTTGTCTGGTAATTAGTTCATTATATTCTTATGGAAATTATATTTAATGCAGTATTTCTCAAAAATGTTTCCACTTAATCAACACCAGGGTCACAAAGATCCTCTACAACAATTTCTGTCTCTGTCCTTTGCAATGACAATTGGATTTCTGTCACAAGGAATAAACAAAAGGAGGTTCCTAGTAGATGTGGATGATGGCTATGAGGAATTCAGTGTTTGATATGCATGGGAGTCTTTCCTCTGGAATGAAGACATTAAAAGGTTTAGATTATAAGTACTTAAATTTAAATTCCATTTTCACTCCTCTTCTGATGAATTATGACTTACCAAAGCCATGCCAAAATTAACAAACAAAATCAGAATCAAAAGTCCCAAGTTCAAATTTTCTTTTATAGTATAAACAATGTTGTTTTCACAATAATATTAAATTTACCTTAGATATACTTTCATCAACTGGTACTAAAAAATCAGCTGTTTTGAACTACAGAAATTAAATTAATCATTTCTTCTCCCCTATTTTTCCAGTCACCTCACTCAAGGATAACTCATGTGCCACTGACCAATGGCAATTAAGAGGACTTCAGAAGAAAAGTTGGAATGTTTCTATGACACTGCTGTTTCCCATTTGTCCCTTCAGGCAAATGTCATAGCCCTTAACAGCATCATATTCTCTTATGCAATATGCAGAAACACCACGTTTCTGTTTAAAGTTACAGATTGGTCTTAAACATAAAAAGTAACAATTGGAGACGGCAAAAGCCTTTCATTATTTTGAATGTTTGATCTTAGTGAGGCCTCAGAGCACTTCAGTTAAGTTAGGAAAAAAATGTGTAAAACTATCAGAACTGTATTAGAAAAAAGTACCCATAATCTTTGATGCTTATTCCTTTCTCACAAGGATGAGCTACTATTTTTCTTTTGCTTAAAACAGCTGGCTGCAAAACCTTGAAAATGCAAAAAGTCTTTGCCAAGAGAATGAACTTCAAAAATTTTTCTGTATTTTAACACCTGTAGTTTATTGTCCAAAATGCATTTCAAATGTAATATTGAAATATTTTTCAGTATCAATCAAAATGTTGTTATAGGAAAAAAAAATATTCATACTCACTTCATAGGGTAAAACTCTAGGTTTGCTGGAAATGAAAGTAGCATTTGTCCAAACAAGTCAGTCTTTCAGGAACTTTCCCCCCTATACTTCCTTGCCTACAAGTAGTATCAGATACCTGATGTATCTGAAAGATGAGTCTTCACAAGTTAATCTTAAACCTGTTATAGAAAAACAGAATTCAAACTTGGCTTTTGCAAGCAGTGTAGGGATTTTTTACCCTGCCCGTCGTTCATTCACAGTAGAGCTGGGCGGCGCATGCGACATTTGCCATTATTTGCAACTCTTAGTTGAAGAAAACTATGTCCTGTGCCACAGCTAATGGGGCAATTCCTGTAGCTCTTGTAGCAGAACTTTTTTTCTGCAATACTGAGGATTATAAATTTATACCCTGCTGCTAAAATATGCTGTTGAGGTCATTACTCAGTCTGAGCTAAAGCTGATTTGATCTTGAAACTCAGCAGAGTAGCTTCCTGACTCAAGATCATAGAGTTATAGAGTCTTTCTCAATAAAGGGTCAGATTAAAAAAAATAATAAAAAGAAATCATGGGGGGGGGTGGGGGGGTGGGAATCAAGAAGCTCATTTCAGCTAATTACTACCACCATATCTGGCTCATTAGTGCCACTGACTCATGTGGTGTGAAAAACCAACCGAAAAGGTTGCACACCAGCAAACTAAACATGAAAAATACCCTTTTGTAGTTATAAATGAAATAGAATAATTGATTTATGGTCAATTAGTCTTCTGACCATCTGTTATAACTTAAGTGGTAAATAGGTAAATAATGCAAAAAACATAGGAGTTGTGAAAAAAAAAACCTTAGAAAATGTATCTTCTTAATAAGAATGTAAATGTATCTCAAATGTATCTTAAATGTATCTTCTTAATCTGCTTTCTTTTAATTTTAAAAAAAAAATTTACTTAATCTCTTCCACTCATCCAAAACTACTGCCAACAGAACTTACTGAAAAATAGCCTGTTATGTAATACCATGAAATGTACACAGTGGTTTTGATGATAATAAACTATTCAAAAGCCTGGAAATTCTTTTTGCAGAGCCTGGGGATAAAAATCTAAAGAATTTAATTTCTACAGACTTTACAAGAGAGTTTTATCCATCCTACAAGATAACCCCCAACCACAATCTAAAGAAATAATTTTAGTTAGGTTCTGGGGAGGAACTACTGGCCCCAGTAAAATAATTAGAAAAATACTTTATTCTCACAAGAGGTTCATTACACTTCACATGTTTTAATAAGAAAAGAAATGCAGTCCTGTTCAATTTGTAGATCTCTACTCTTTTCATGCCTCTTAAATCCTACATTGGGTTCTCTCTCCCTCATACATATTTTCTTGTGAGTCATTTAGAGATAAGCACAAATACACAGAGATTTAAAGGACTGAAGCCAGCATGCTTCATGATAATCAAATCTTTAATTCCTAAAGTAGGAGTTAGGTGTCTACCTAATTTTGAGGATCTGAGCCAGAGCTACTCTTTGCAACTTGTTTTTGCATTGCTCATAATAATTTTCCTGGAGTTTTAAAAGCCTTCCATCGGGTTCACTTGAGTAATACACAGATCATCTATTTCTAAGCTAGAAAGAGAGCCATGTTGTGATGTCCTCTAATTTAGGGTCATCCACCCCTTTCATTAGTGTGTGTACTGCAGATAGAAATAAGAAAAAATTATGGAGTGGAGAAAGTGCAGAATTATAGTATTCAGTGGATGTTTATGCAGAGGATCTGAAACCATTACCAGTCCTTTGAGACAGTCCTGAGAGACTAGGATTCAACAACCTGAATATTGTGCCATGCAAATGAGACTGAATTGCTTCTGGGGAGAGGTAATGAAATGGGAAGATGAGTGTCTTAGTTACCATTTTCTATTTCAAAGAATAATCATGCCTTAAAGCTGCTGAGACCAGTTCCTCAGATACTTGTTTGTGGCTTGGGCTTCCAGACAAATCATGACATTTACAAGTGCTGTTTCATCCTTCCAAAGATGTTAGCACAGCTGACTGTCTATTCTGTTGTTAGCTGAGAGGTGAATATATAAATATACCAAAACATATATATTTCATAGGGACACATACTTAAAAAGAGATAGGGACTGGAGTTAAGGTCTCAAAAGAGGAAATTAACTCACTTGCCCACTGACTCACCCTAGCCTAGCCTTGTTTGAGGATAGTCACATGATCCATTAATTTGAAATCTAATTATGCTCTACTACCAAGCACAAATGCAGGGAACTGCATGTACCCAAGGAGACATTTCAATGAGCTTTCCTCTGTGGAATGTCTGCAATACCTAATTTTAAATCAGGACCCAAGATTTTGCCTTCACTGAAATGAAGCTAATCTCTGCACAGTGAACCAAAAGAGCATTCCCTTAATTAGTGGTGTCTGTGTTGGGCCAGAAACAAACATGAGAGAATTACATTCCAGTCCTGAGAATTATTCAAAATCTCCTTCTTATGTGTCTTGTTGAATTGGCAAATATATGTTCTCATGTGACTAAAAACCCCACTTCAAAAAAAAAAAAAAGTTGATATCTCAGTGCTTTAATCACATTAATTTTTAGTTCTAATTTATCCTTTGGACTTAACAGCATAGGGAAACAAGTCTATCAACAAAGGGACAGATCTGTGGAGTCTGTCTAAAATTCACCCCAGCTTTTCTAAGATGGATTCACATGGGAAATCTTCCCTTGTTGAAGTCCTGTTGCTTTTTGAAAAAACCTCTTCTTGCAGTGAAATTGGTACCCTTATATCATTAAAAAATACTATATGTGCTGGATTAAATGTTTCATTTGAAAACACATCCAGCAGCATAACAGAAATGTGCAGCTCACTGCAGCTGGGATTCAGCATGCACTAAGATGACCTCCTAAAACTCTGCATGATCAAAGATTTCATCTAAAAATTTGTCATCCATAGTTTTAGTCCTTCTGAAACCTTGAAAATCAAATTAAGTTAAACAGAACATTTTAGTCTTATTATCATTGCCAGCATAAACAATTCAATCAAAATTATCACAGATAATAAAAATCAGCAAAGATCACAGGTTTTAAAAATTACCTGATCACTAGAACAGGGAAATCACTATCAGTTTCTAAAAACAGCTGTGGATGTGCTGTGCTTTTATAACCCATTAAAGGTATCTTAATTTGTACAGTTATCAGAGTCCCCCTATTTCACATTGGTGCTTCACAGGAGCTTTATCTGAACACAGTGTTCCATACCAGCAGCCCTGCAATCAGCAATAAAATATAATGAACCAGTGTTAACAGCACAGTGTGCTAGTTTTAGCAGCATGTCAGTCAATGGTTTTGTTTGTTTGGCCAGGAAAATTCCAACTTGCCTGTAAATTCAAGTAGATAGAAAATACCTTTTTCTCCAAGTCTGTGCTGCAGATGTCATCTCTGGCTCTTACTATATTTTTTCCCCAGACCAATTAAAGACAGCTTGCCATTATTGCTAAAGTATTCCTAAGTCCAGCTCCAAACACAGAAGGGAGTCATGGCTTTATGGTTTATTACGGAAATAGCTGGGTTTTCAATTCCATAGGCACCCAAAGCCAGTCAAATAAACGCTCCCCTTCTGCCACACACAGTTCTCCAGTTACATTGTTAGGTGCTTTCAGCTTCATTTGAAACATCAGGTACTGGTCATTGCTTAAAGCAAGATGCTGGATGTCATGGCTGTGTGATCGGATCCAATGTGGTAAAACCTCTCCCTGCAGGAAGCAGACATCTCTCTAGATAACTGCGGCTGCTGCCGTGCCGATCACACTGCGTGCAGGGCCGTGTCTGCAGGGAGAATTTATGGGCACACCCTGCAGGCAAGGGAGGCTGGAAAGCTGGGGGCAGAGCAGGCGGGCTGTGGAAGCACCGTGGATGGCCAGCAGTCCCCATCGGCTGTACCGCAGCAGAAAATGAGAACGCAAGGGAGCTGCTGACAGCCCACACACTGGATGATGGGTTTCTTTCTGAAATGAGGAAAGTAAAACAACACTCAGCAGTGATGAAAAGACGTAAAAGAGCAGCCCTGAACTATCACTTCTTTCAGTGTTGCAGGGACTGGCTCGGTGCCCAAGGCAAAATTACATCTAAGCTCTCACATGCAGCTGAGCAGCTGAGAGGGAAATGGTGGTGTGTGCAGGAACTATGTGAGTTAAGTTCCCATTTCTAATTGATCCTAAAAGAAGCTGAAGATTCCAACCTCAGGATTCAGCCTAAATGTTATGAATGTCTATTTTTTTGCAGTCTTGTGCAGCCAAATGTAGTGTTGTGAAGTGATACCAGTGTCCCTATAGGACATGTAAAAGTCCTTATTCAGGAAAGCTACAGCTCTCAAAAACAGTTCCCCAGTGCTGTGCTCTCACATCTGCACTCCACTAAAACCAAGGAACCCCTATAAACACTGATGCCCTCCCCAAAAAAGCATCTGGTCTCTGCTATTCACCAAAAGGTATCACAAGGGTAGAGGTTTGTCTAGATTTAAATGTGGGGATCAATGGCTGTTTGCTGGTATTGGGAATATCTCAAGATGTTTAAACACACAACTTTACTGAACGGAATAAAAGAGTGACAAAGCCCTGCAATTCACAGCGCACATTGATATATTTATTGAGATGATTTTAAAAGAAAACTCTGTTACACATAGGTTATTTTATAACTGCCATCTGTCAAGGAATTCTATATTTTTCCTCTAGAGCACTTGTACTGCCCACTCTCCGGGATGGGAAAAATGGAAGAAAATAATCTCTAGGTTGAGCCAGTAAGGCAGTTCCTCAACTGTCTCCCTGCATATGAGGGGACATATGAGTGAAGCTACAGATGGGCCAGCTCCAAGACAGACGGCTATTTCATTTTTTAAATTATGAACAACAGATAACATTGCCAGCCATCTAAAGCCATGTTGTTAGCTGTTCTTTATGCTGAGTTAGGGTCACTGTCTGTGAAATCAGCTTGTCTGAGAATAATCAACATACTGTTCTCAACTATTTCCAGGGGAAACAGAGCTGGTTTTGTTTTCTGTCATTTCAAGTTTAATACTCTCTTCTTAATCTGAGTTTTAAATGGTCTCACAGAAGTGTCAACTCAGTGTTGCTTGATGAAGGTATTTCATTAGTCTAAGGTGACATTTTAGGTTTTGTTTAAATCATTTCTAGTGTTATTGCTTCCTGCAGAGAAGGATTCTTTTAAATCACCAACACATTGCTGTGCACAGTAGAGACCTCCCTTGGCAGGATATGAAAGAAAAATCACGTACTGATAGCTATTCATACTCTAAAAGTGGGCAGAGAGTAATGAGGAAAAAGGCAGTCAGAGAAACTCTGAGCATGGACAATTTTTGCAGAAAGAGTAATTAGAGGACAAGGCATGTTCCAAAGTTGTTGACGAAAAGCTTTTCACATAAAGAAGCAATTAAAACTCCCGTGACCACAGTTCAAAAATAAACCAATGGCATTTCCTTCTGTACCACATTTAAAACTAAGTATGTATATGCATAAGGATTAAACATAAGTGAATGCATTGCAACTTCATTTGCATCATCAGCATCCTTTAAAAAGAATTAGAAATATTCAGCAAAATATGTTACACAAGAAATGCAGAAAACTGTCATAAAATTCTTAAGACCACAGCTGTCAAAGTCTGTCTCTATATTTTCCAATTTACCTAGCATTTCTACAAATTTACACTAACCTCAGCTAGTTTGACTTCATTAAAATCAATGCCCAGGTCTCAGATATTATGCCATTAATTGTTCTAAGGCTGACTCTTTGAAAGACTCAAATGCCTGAACATAACATGCTCAAAATATATTTTAAAGTTGTTTTATTGATGGTGGCTACAAATAAGAATTAAGCATTCAAAAAGGTAGCAAGGTACAGAAATTATTGAAAAAACTATTTTTTATATTTCCTAGTTCCCTGTCTTTTCAGCTCAAAGACAAAGCATTTTTTTAATTACTGTTCTCGTAGATCTCTCTAAAGCTTAAGATCTGTCTAAAATGTATTTTTTTCCTACATACAAAAATAATTTTTGTTTATTAGAAAGATTTTGAAGAGCAATGTCAAAATGAAGAATGAGATTATCAAAGCCATTTGACAGATATTTAAATGTGTGCTCTTTATTTATTTATATTTTCCATTAAAGAAACAACTTACAGGAAAGTACTGTCAACAGAAAAATTAATTTAAACACTAGAGATTATTTGCCTCTTTTTCAATTTTTTTTTTATTTTAACATTTCCCTGCAAAGCTCTGATCGCAAATAATAGCATTATGTTGGCACATGAACTGCAAAAACAAAACCTTATTGGTGTTTATTCATTGTCTGTGCTGCAGAGTGCAAAGTGCACATGCATTAGCTATAAAAATTCTGTCTGCTTTAATAATTTATGCTATTATTAGTAACACTGTGTGAGCAGGCATGCTTCCCAGTATTCTCTACATACAAGGCAGAGTTCAAAATTCACGTATGTCCTGTGGTTAGGCTTTACTACTGCATGAAAAATAATAAATAAGCTTAACATTTAAAAATATGAATGTTTCTATATAGACCTCCTCAAACTCAGCTGCTGGTATTTGTCCTTCCTCAGGATGCCTTAATCTTTTCTTTTTAACAGAGTCATTGCTACTTCGTTTCTATTTAGGTCATGATAATGAGTTACCTGCTTTGGTGAGTCATTGTGCTGCTATTGACAATTCTTACAATATATAATGAGGTATTATTTTAAAATGTCAAATTTTTTTACCATCCTACACTCATGACACTTTCTGCTCTTTAAAATGACTACTGGCCACAGGTATATATTGGAATATGCTGCAGAAATTGCTAGAGTCCATGTGTAAATATCCACTGGGGTTTTTTTTTCCTTTTTTTAATAAAATAAAGTCAGATTTCCCTGAGAGTTAATGGTCACCTCCTAGATTTGATTTTATGCTTAGTGGGCTGAATAATAAGACTGGTCAGGAGTTTTACAAGATTTTTTTTTTTAAATGAATCCTTGGAAATAAAACAAATTTGTCAGATCTTCCAAAGGAGTGGGAAGTCCAGAAAGCATGTCAGCCCTATTCAGAGATATTATCTAAGACCATCTCTCTGCCCACTGTGGAATGAGGGACCCGGGAGTCCTGGGGCTTCTTCCTTTGGAGCTCTGGCTTAACCTAGATCTCCAAAGTTCTTGTTGCTCATCTTTGCACCTAAGCTTATGTAAGAAAGAACACAGGTTTCCTGAGCAGCTCAGGAACCTTAATGTTTTAGTTATGTTTCACACTTTAGTTTGCTTGAAACAGTATTCTTGACTTCCTAGTAGACATGGAATTTTGAAGTTTATTCTGCAATTCCTTTTTTTTTTCCTCATATTATTTATTTTTGAGGTAAAAACTTTCATCGTCCTCTGCAGAAAGAGGAAGGCATGTGTAGGAAGAACAGGATGGTCAGAGGATGGTAAGGACAATTCACATAAATGCATTCTGTAATGCAGAGAAACAGCTGTGCAGAGGAAGATTGTGATGTGATGATGGTTAACTCTACAGAAACAATTTTATAGCAGTCAAAAAAGCATATTAACATCAGGAATTATTAGGGAAAAACCAGAAAACAAAAGCCTTGCCATTCCCTCTTTAAATGTATTACTTCCACAAGGCTTTTGACACTGGCTCCTGTAATATTGTCATAGGCAAGCCCAGGAATTGTGAGCTGGATTAATGGACAGTGAGGGGGGTTGAGAACTGGCTGAGTGGCAAATCCCTGAGGGTCATGATCAGCTCACAGGGTCTGGCTGGGGCCCTGTCACTGGTGGTGTCCCGCAGGGTTCAACGCTGGGCCCAGTCTGGTTTACCTAATTCATCAATGACTTGGAGGAAGGGGCAGAGGCCTCCTCAGCGAGTTCCTGCAGACACAAAGCCAGGAGCAGTGGCCCATTCCCCAGAGAGCTGTGCAACCCTTCAGAAGGGCCTGGACAGGCTGGAGAGAAGGGCAGAGAGGGACCTTCTGAAATTGAACAAGGGCAGGTGCAGGTCCTGCTCCTGGGGAGGAACAACCCCCTGCAGCAGCACAGGCTGGGGGCTGATCTCTTGGAAAGCAGCT
The DNA here is from genome assembly GCF_028769735.1 of Zonotrichia leucophrys gambelii. Taxonomy (NCBI): domain Eukaryota; kingdom Metazoa; phylum Chordata; class Aves; order Passeriformes; family Passerellidae; genus Zonotrichia; species Zonotrichia leucophrys. The sequence continues at coordinate 36,946,947 of NC_088175.1, read as the reverse complement.
CTGTGGAGAAGGACCTGGGGGTCCTGGTGGAACACAAGCTGTCCAAGAGTAGCAGTGGCCAAGAAGGCCAATGGGATCCTGGGGCACACCAAGAAGAGCATTGCCAGCAGGCTGGGAGAGGTGATCCTGCTCATCTGCTCTATCCTGGTGAGGCCTCACCTGGAGCACTGTGTCCATCTTTTGCTGCATCTCTCTATGCAAGCATTAGAAAATAAAAAAGTATATGCATCATGACACAAAAATAAATATTTTTTTCAGAAAGCAGATAGTTATCCAGAAATGGATGCTAGGCGAGTTTTTGGAAGAGTAAACCAATAGGAATTAATAGATATAAATCTACTCCAGGCTCAGAAATTAATCTGAACTGGAAAGAGTTCAGAGAGAGAAGAGAGACAGAAAACCTAGCTAGCAAGGAAGTAAAAACAGTTGACAAGCTCTAGGTCTTTGGCATGTTCATACAATTCCTTATAGAAAAAGAATCCCTGGGCCCGTATTACCACCCTTATATCAAGGCATTCATCATGTTAAAATCAGTTAGCCAGGTGACATTGCATCAAAAACTGATGCAAGGAGACAGGCTAGCAGAATGACAAACTATCAAGAGTATCAAAAAAATAGCATCCCAACAAAGTTTTATGTTGAAAATACTACTACAGAGGAAATTAATACATTGTTATTATTGTTAGTTTTGTTTTGTTCTTTTCCTATAATGTTTCCTGTATATCTACTGTGTGCCACTACAGGAAAAATATACTGAAATACATGGACCTTTGGTCTGACTTGGAAAGACCTTTCTTGTCTTCCTGCTAGGTAGTTGGAGACTAGAAATATTAACAATAACACGCTTTATGAGAAATATGTTGATCAGATGTTTTGAATGACTAATTGTCCTGAGTGAGAGACCAACAGGAATAAAAAAGGGGGTAGGACATTGATATGAGAAGAAAATGGAAAGAATAAACACAATACTGACTTTATTAGACATGAGGATGTTTACAATTTTGCTTTTCTGCATGAATTTGGGACTTAAATATGAAAACAAGTGTATGGCTAAAGCCCAAAAAAGAAAATGCAGAACACATCCCACAAAGTGTGAATGATGTTCAAGAAAACAATCTCCTAAATACTTAGAATTGATGGCAGTTGGAGCCAAGAGAAGATAATTAACCCTGTCCTTATTGGATTGATATCTGCATTTGGAGTGGGATGCTTTAATGCTGTCAGTACCAACTAGTTACATTTATGATTTTCTTAAGTCCAATATTTTAAAAAATAAGAATCACAATCTTCAAGATATCTCTCCTAATTCAAGCAGAGTATAAATTTGTTGAGTCAGTAGAAGTGTTTTCCAATAACAGAGCAAAATAATAACTAATTCTACAGATGGGCTAAAAGTCTGAAAGAAAAATTCTATCAAGTATTTCCAGTGGAACTCTACTAGACAACACACCATCCTCTACCACAAACAAAATACCTCAGTAATGACAGGATTCCTCACTATTTACCAGGAATGCAGACAGAAATACTTCATTTTCCTGGTTTTGAACAGCTTACATACTGCCAATGCTACACAGTTAAATTAGATTAATAGAAAACAGTGAATTCCTTTCCCTACTAAGTGGGCTTCAAAGTTAACACTCATGAAAAGAAAGCACAACAAACAGAAATATTTGACACAAGAATGTTATGGACACATAAATTCCAACATGTGCACACATTTGTATGCACACACACAAATTCTTGTTTGTCATTCCCACTCCTTCTAGATTGTTTCTACCTCCTAAATCACTTCGGGGAAAAAAAAATCACTCTTTGTACCTTGATTATGTATTTGGCCAAAATTTTGGTGCCAGCAGTAGAATTTGATCAGTTTTTAAATCCTTATTTAGTCACTGCAGCTATTAAAGAATTGACATGTTAATTGCCACTGCAACTTATTTTGCATGAAATATTAATTCTTTACTTATACCCAAGGATTCAGTATGGTAGGAACATCTTTCAAACAAAGAAGCTGAAATTGCAAAGCACAAATACAGAAGCAAAGAAAAACCTAAAGATATAGAGAGAAGCCAATCTCCAAAAATAATTCATTTTTTCCCCTATCATTTATTTTTATTGCCTGGCATAATGTGCCCTGCTCATAATCTTACAAGCCAATATGAACCTTGATACATCCTTATTCCAAATTCCACATATTCAACACATTTGAGTCAGTTTCTGATTGTCTGAAGGCAAACTTCCATCTCCTTCCATCCCACTGTGTCAGAATTTTGCTAGTAAATATTTTCTAGTAAAGAGTCATAGGATTTTTGGTTTCATTTGGATTGTGTTTTTTTCTCATTTTTGGTTTTTTACCTACTACTATTCATTACAAAATTAGGAGCATTTTATGAGAGTCCTGCACAAGCACTAAACTTCATTAAATTTTGACTCAGTATTAGCCCAGCTGTGGTGTTAGCGAAATCAATGATGTGGGAGCAAGGACACTTTCAAATATCTTTCTTGGATTCATCATAGGCATGATCAAGTGATAACTCAATGGAAAACCTTGGCATTTACATTCATTGAACTCAATGTCTTCTATGTTTTAGAGTTCAAAGTAATTTTATTTTCATGCTCCAGAGTCAAATAGGCATTTTTGTGCACTCACGTTTTAATTACATTGGTTTCTCCTCTTTTCTTTCTCGAGGATCTGTCACTAAGACTAAAATTGTTTTTCAAAGCACATCTAAGCAAGAAGGTGACTTTAGGGTTCATTATCTAATTGATCAAACAACCTGCTAATTAAATGCATCTGGGCCTAATCAAAGTAGAGACATAATGCAGCAACACAGTGAAACTGTCAGCAAGGTGTGTGAGGCTCGCACCATCAAGGCGAATGGAGCTCACTCTGCTGCTTAATTACATTAAAGCTAAGATTTTCCAGGGAGCCTGGCTGAGAGAATTGGCTGTGTATCTTACATTGCCCTGGATATGTAAGACTGTGGTTTGGAAGTGCCTGAGTCTTAGCAATAAGCTCTGCTTCACATGACTGCTCTTGCCAAGCTTGCTCAGCTCCTACAGTCTTGACTCAGCACATTTGAGGCTAGTGTAAAGTCAGGGCTGAATGACCTGAGTGAATGGGCTTCTTCATGGTTCCACAGTCAAGGCTGGACACATAGATCTGCTAAATCTCTAATGTTCAATAAACACCATCATTTCTAGTGTTTAAAAGTAATGAGCTGCAATGAGATTTACACAAACTGCCTTGTGCTCTCCCTTAACTCTAAGTCAGTAGTGTTTTCTTTTTTGTTAAGGCCTATCCCCATTCTGAAATAAAAACAAATAGCTGACTAATCTCTATAAATCTGCTGATGGCAATGACTCACCTAAAATGAAAAGGAGATCGGGGAAAACTCCACACTTTTTCCTACTATAAGAAAAAACAGCAACTGTGTCCTTTGAGGAAAAATTTAACAGTCTAGATTGATAACATGGGTTGGAGACACATTAAATATATTCTTAGATCTATCTGAATAATAGGTAGGTCTTACTGACTGAAGGCTGAGCTGTTCAGTCAAGGCTAATGTATACTTTGCACACAATGTTTATGAAAAGGTGAACTATATTTTTCATCATAGGTATTGCATTTATTGTAGTAACATCTGGAAATGCAAATCATTGTGGTAATGCTGAGAGAATCTTACCCCAAAATTGACCTTAAAAGTGAGGAGAGAGGCAAAAGCAATTGTCTAATCCCATTAAAAAAAAATCAAGAGCACATTTATGACCCAAGCTCTCCAGCATCAGTCTTCTGTTCAAACTTGTGGGCAAAACTCCAGTTGTTTAATGATGTGGATAAAAACTCTAAAGCATGGCTCTGCCTGGTGTCACTCCTGGTTAGTGACCAGTTGTACACTGCTGCAGTATACATTGCCCTGGAGCCAGCACAGTTTCCCCATTATTTTATAGAGTGGCATCTTCAAAATGGAAGAAATTAGCTGCTAATTATGATCATACACTGCTGCCAAACATCCCCCATTTTTTTGAGTATTTTCAAACTTCTCACTACTGTGAAAGACATAGCAATAACCTCCAACAGAGAGAAATAGCTTCTGCCAAAGAGGACATTTGCAAATATTTGCCTGGGTAGGGCAGAAATCTCCAGTTATTTCATATAAAAGTGTTTCCAGTAGCCCAAGGATAATGGTTCTCACACTGTGCCTCTGAAGCCAAACCCAGAAAGAGATAATATGGTTTCATAAGCCTGAAATAACTAAAAGCAGATTCCAAAGTAAAGAACTAATGAAATTCACTTCAGTGTCAAGAGAATAGGAGTAAGGATAGAAGAAAAAGAGAAAAATTAAAAGCCTATGTTTTTAAACAGATTTTGCAGCCAAGCCAGACTTCAGGAGCTCTACCCGTAATTATATTCACAAACATTGTTATTGTTCCTGGGAAGCATCAGCTGGTTTTAACCACTTTCCTTCTGAGATTAGTTCAATATGTTTACTAGTAGCTCCCCAAACTTAACTGACATATTCTGATTTGAATCTTAACCATTGTGGGTATATGTAGCCACTGTATCTGAGTTTCCTGTCAAATCCAATGTCATTTCATAACCTCCAAGGCTTTTACAGCAACAGAAATTACAACATAACCCTTTTAATTGAAAGCATTTCAGTAACCAACAAAAAATTTGACAGAAAGTTCATGTGCATGTCAGGAAGAAAGCATGCACACATAGTAATATAAGTTTGAATATGTATATAAACTAAAATATGAAATTCCAGTTTTGTTATCAAAGAAATTTCATATCTGACTTGCAGTTTTCAGAGGCAGGAGGCCATTAATCATCAATGCTACTCAATTCCCAGCAGTCCTTGCAGTTCTTAGTTCTTTAGCTTTACTTTTGAGTTATTTGTACAAAGAGATAAACCAACTGGTTTAGCAACCAAAAAAGCAATGAAAAAATCCCAAACCAATCACCCAACCCCAAAACCTTTATCTTAATAAGTATATGCAATAAAGCTTAAAACAAATTAAAATCTTGCAGCTCTTCTCTAGGTAACAGCCTAGCAAAAAGAAGCATTAGTTCAGAGACAGAAGTAGCCTGCTGTTTCAAAAGTTTAGTACAACTAGAAATTTCACTACTAGATTGTGTCTAGGACACAGATTTGGGGAAGGAGCTTCATTGGGTAAACCTGCAAAGTTTTAACATCTTTGGACTGGCAGAAGCTGAGGGGCCTGATGCAGATTCAGCCAAAGGACACTACGAGACTTTATCTTTACTTCACAGTTAGGGCAGTCAAGGAAATTTCAAGGAATTGGAAGGGCATGTAAAATAGACAGTAACACCAACACTAAGAGTCAAGCAACAGTCTTCACACCCTAGAATCTGAATTATTTCTTTACAAGAGCAATGGCTTAATTTTCAAATGTTTTGCTGTATATGAATCAGAGGAAACATATCTGTTTTTCTGAATTCTCTAGTGTGCTACTGTAGGGAATCAGCAACTCTGCTTGTTCCAAGAAACTCTTTTGCAATGTTTAAAATCTCAAGAGTTCATTAGAAAAAAACCAAAGAGAAAAATACATTTTTCTCATTTTGATTACAAAGGATTGCCATTTTGGGGTTTCTATCTCCCTAGAGGCTTCTAGAACTGAATTTTATAACTTCCAGAGATTTTGTAAGAGAAAAAAACATTTAATCATCATGTACTCCATATATATTCTATTCATAATATTATCTTATATAGAGTGAGAAAGTTTTTTAAAAAAAGAGTTAATATAGACCCATGGGTGGCAACTAGCAAAAATGAAGTCTGAGCAGTTTCACTGAAGCCAAAAGCTTACCAAAGTCATTGTCTAATTAAAATGACTTTTGATTTGACTTTTTCTAGATTTCCAATAATATACAGGAAATCAAGAAGGCAAGAGCAGGAGATTTGTTTCTTGCTCACACTCTGTGTCTTTGCCAAAACGTCACCCTCCTTCTTGTTATGAAAAGAGATACCTAGCCCTGAAATTCTGTATTTATTAGATGTTACAGCATTCAAGTGAGCACAGGTATTTATTGCACGAACATGGCAAATGTCTAGCAGCTGCAAGTACACAGGAAAAGTACCTTTACAGGAGCAAGGCAATCCTCCTTATGCTCTTCTACTGAAATGTAGGCACTGCAGCAGAACATTAATAGTCATATTTTAAAACATCTTGGGGATATTACAAAGGAAAATAACAATAGGTGTTCCTGGAGGTTGGAAGGAACACCTAAGGGATGGAAATAACACACTGTGATTTCAAAATTATTTACTTGGATGTTCTTTTGGAAGGGGTCATTGCCTCCCCTGTTTCTAGCCAAAGTGGACCTCAAGCAGGGAAAGGTGGGATGCCTTGGCACAGGCACATCAGTGGCAAAACAGGAAGAATTTAGATCTCTGAATTCAGCTTGATTACAGCTCGATTTATTTCTTCTACAGCAGATTCATTATTTACTAAACGGGGAGTTGATTCATCCAGATCAGTGAGTACTTGGACTTGTCTTATTCCAGCAACCTGCATTTTACATTTCTTCACAGTTTTAACAAATACAGCGCAAAATGCTCAGCCAAACGAGAGCAGTTTTCTTTCCTTTCAAAAAGCAAATGATCCTTGCATGATTTGCAGTTGCTGTATTAATTATATTTTAAAAAAATCTATTTACTTATGATTTTTCTAAGCTACTCCAAAAGTAAAACCATTTAAATGTTGATTCAGTTTCAGTGCCCAAGAGAACTGCCCCCAAGGAATCCCAGCCACTGAATCACTTGAAAACGCCCTTGTAAATTAGCAAGCATTGCACAAACACTGCTGGCAAATTCAATCATTTCTGTGTCATGCTGCATTGTTATCTCCTGCTCACTTAGAGAACTAAAGTTCATTCTGCCTTGATTCCATGTAGGCTAGTGAGATGATACGAATGACTTTGGTTAAGTAGCACTGACTCTATTAATATTTAAATACAGAGAATAATAAAACCAGAGCAGAAAGACTTAGAAATTAAACTACCAATTGCATGATTCTTCTTCATGTTCTATGTTTCTTTAATATCCATCATTTCTTCAACAGTACTTTTCCATTTTAAATATTCCTTTGTATTTAATGTAGAGCTATTAGAAGAAAGAAATGCAAAAGATCAGGGTTCAAGCCACAGTATTTCTTATGTCTCTCAATCCCTATGGGCTTTCACAGAAGTTACCAGGGTCAGAATTTTGAAAACAGATGCTTTTGCCCAAGCCCAGACATCAGCACCTTTTAGAGATGCTGTTACATAAGCACTTTCAGAAATCAGAGCCTTGATACAATAAAATCAATCTTTTGTTTCTTCTTTGAGTGATTGCTTCCTAAATTACAGGAAACTGAGAAAAATATTCAGAACTTTAATACCACATATATCCCTTCAACAACAAAGGCGACAACATGTGAAACTATTACATGAACCCCATGTCAAACACAATTCCTACTATATTCCTACTATAAAACTCCTGCAAGTAGCAATTTCTTAGTTGAGACTAAATAGATAAAGGATAAAAATCTAGACTTTAGAATTTATTCTCATCATGTATAAAATGCTTCCTAAATTTTAGATTTCATAAATTCATACTTATTTTGATCATGTTATAAACATATCTCAGTGTTTTATATAGTTACATAAGTAAATGTTTATATTGATTGAGGTATTATTTCAATTAAATATAAGTACAGGAGAAAAAAGACTATGTTCTGCTTGCTCGAGTTTTTTTCCAAGATTAAGAACAGTTCAAAATTTATTAAAAATCCCAAACCTGCTACTTGACTTTTCATCAGGGCTAAAAATATTAACTTTCAGTGGAGCAGTGAGGATATAATTAAAGTTTGCAGATGCTGTGTTTCCAATATTTGTAAAAGAGTGTAAAAGACATGAAGAATAATTCTTACTATAGCATTACAAGTGTATTATCTGACAGTCTATTAATATTTTCCCCATTTTATTCCTTAAACTCAAGTAATGCTAATATTGTTCTCAGGCATATTACAAAGGTTCTGCCTATTCTGTTTGTTTAGATTTATAAACTCACATAAATTGGTGTCAACTATATTTGTATAGATAAATATCATTTAATCCTTTTTTGACCAATAAATAGAAGTGATTAAGCAATAGTTGGGTATTGGATTAAGCAATAGTTGGCAGACACCTCAGTTGTCTGCCCCTCCTACAGCTAATATTCCAGCCTTAATGAAGTTAGTCATCTTGCATTAGATATAACAGTGCCAGGCAAATTGTCAGTGATGCCAATAACTTGGCAATTTTCTGAAAAGCCACTTCAGCTGTTAAATTGTCCGAGTTCTTCATTCTCATCAACTTGCTAGAGGAATAATTTGAAAATAAGGTGATCTAAAAGTCTAAATAAGATATAAATAAAACGCATTTTTTTCCTCTAACAGAGGATGAAGATGCCTTGGATTCTTGGATCCTGATCATAAAAGTACTTAATACAGCCACATTCTTACTTATGTATGAGATGTACTTACATCATGACATGAGATTCCTGTCACATACAAAACTGAAGTAGATTTTAATATAGAAAGGAAATTGAAATAGACAATTTGCTGCAGAAGTGCTCCCATATGTATCTCATGAAGTTTAACAAGGCCAAGTGGAAGCTCCTGCACCTGGGTCAGGGCAACCCCTGGTGTCAATACATGCTGGGGGATGAAAGGATTGAGAGCATCCCTGCTGAGAAGGGCTGAGGAGAGTGGTGGATGAAAAGTTGAGCAAGACCCAGCAATGTGTGCCTGCATCCCAGAAAGCCAAATATATCCTGGGCTGCATCCAAAGCAAGGGCAAGGGAGGAGATTCTGCCCCTCTGCTCTGCTCTGCTGAGACCCCACCTGCAGTGCTGTTGGGTAATATTTTATGGTACCAAACAGTATAATAATAGTCCACATGTTCAGGCCTCTTTAAGACTCTCAGTGCAGGATCTGTCCCTCACCTGTAAACAGCGCATTTTCACTGCATGCTTCTAAACTGCAGACAAGGTTGAAAGGAAAATAATCTACATTTTTCAAAAGGCTTATCTTAGAATGAAGAACTCCGGTGATTCATATGGAGTATGAATAATAAATCTTTAAAATTCTCTTTGATACATCTATGCACAAGAAACAGTCATTACTTAGAGGTGCATCTGAGAAGTGAGAGAACTTAGTTATGACCCACAAAGGGAAGCTCTGTGTGTGGGGAGAGTAAAACAAAGTAGCATTCCCAAATCCACATGATATTGGGCTGAAACATAGGAAATAAAATTAACTTATTGCTATGAGTACTGCATATTTATAAAGCACCTTATAAATGGGAACTTCAAAGGGTTTTTCAAAGGATTCATTAATTAGATCACAATAATCCAGTGAATTAAATTTATGGTATTCATTTTAAACACCATTAAATTTAGGCAGCTTAAGTGACATACCCAAGAGTGTATATACAAAACAGTGGTAAATGAACAAATTGGGCCCCTCAATTCCCTTGAAGACTATGGGCTGAGACTTCAAATTTCTTATATGAACAAGACAGTAAGGAGACATATATGTTCTATCCATGAAAGAGGATTTTGACCATTACAGATTTAAAAGTGCAACAAAGGATCAAAACTCAGTGAGGAGCAATGAGCATACTGAGCCTGGAAAACATGGAAAATAAATAATAAGCTTTTCCTGTGAAATGTGACTTCATTATCAACTGAGACAACAGCCTAACGTGAACTGTGATTTTCATAGTAGATATTTGCTAGATATCCACCTGATCACAAGAGGTAAAATGAGGTGGAGATGATAATTGAAATGCAAAACAGGCAGATAAAAAGATGGCATAGGTTGCAATCAATGGGGGATTTCAACAGCTGCCCAGACAAGTGCTGGAATCCATTACATTGGATTAAGAAATGTCACCAGTGCAGTAAGCAGTCAGACTCAGTTTACAGTAGTTCAGAATAGAGAAGAGATCATATTTCATTAGGATTATTCCTGTTTCCTTTTAACATAGTTCCCAGAATATCATGGAAGAAGTGATGCAGAGATATAGTTTCAATTTTCACAACTTGTCAGGTTTCTTATATGCACGCACCACTGTCATTTTAAATACTTATCTACAGCATATATTTCTGCTGCAGCTTTGCTTGCAGCCATGTAACTGCATCTCCCACACTAGATCTATCACTTAAGAAAGCAGCTAAAATTTTAAAATTAAGAATCTCTAAAACTTGATTACCACAGAGTTCTTTAACAAACCATATAGATGCCTATCTTGCTTTCTTCTGCTTGTGATCTTTTCTCACTCTTTTCAATTCTAGATATTCACCATTGACCACTTGTTGCTTATTGTCCACACAAGTCTGGTCATAGTTCCTATTCAAAGCACCACACTATTTAAAGACATGCATTAAAGCAAGCTACCATTACAACAATAATATCAAATCAAAGTTTCCACATTAGGTTTTCTTGTTTCATCCAAAAGAAAAAAAAACAGGGCAAATCGCAGGATTTTTAAATACTACCTATTATTTTTTCATCATTCATCTTAGAGGCTCTAGCTCCCCAATAGCCAGCTTTTTTCATATGAGTGTCATGAGTAAAGCAGCGCTACTGATTAACTTCTCAATTATGTATCTGTCCAGATATTTTCTGAGCTCAGAGTGTAACAGGCACCATAACCAAAGAGAATGAAATGCATTTGCAAGATTATTTGAAAATAATTTTCTATAACCTTGGTTTCAAAATGCAGCTAGTTTTTCCTCTTACACTTATAATATGCCAAATATCTAAGCCTTCAGACATAAAGGTTACGACTGCAGCACTATGCTAGAGGTCCAAATATTGGAAAGTACTGGTCATCCCAAAATCCTCACAACTTGGAACAAAACATTAAAGTGCTTAGATCCTCACAGTATCAGTTATTACTTGAAGTGGTACAATAAAACTTCTGGGAATGCTCTGGGGCTCATAAAAAACAGGTATTTAATAGAAAAGTACATAAACTGTAGTCAAAAGATGAGGGATGTGTTGGACCGGTACAATGTCCTGCAGGAGCTGACTTTGGTCTAAGGTTTAACCTTTCTGTCTGATTTTCTTGGGGCTCACTCCTCTTCCCTCTATGCTATATTGGAACACTTTCTACATCATATGGATTTTATAGTAGCCAAAATTGTAAAATTCATTCATTATGTGAACATATTATATGAATGAACACAGAAAAGAAACCAGGAAATAAAAAATAAGAAAAGAAGAATCCTTCATATTCTTTAGAATGGAGAAGGCAAATACTGCATGGTTGAACTAATTTCAAATTATAGCCATACCATGTAAGTATCAAATTTTACCCTGCTATAAACTTGAAAAAAAAAAAACAAACAGTAAATGATTTTAAAAAATCAGAAAATTATTTTATTTCATCATAGCAACCATACACTCTGATATTGAAGAATGCCTTGCAGCACCTGAAAAAACTTTAAATTTACTAATAATTTACTTTGATAAGCAATAGCAGCAAGAACATTTGAGATTAAGCCAGATTGGAATTAGCTCAAAATGATCCCAAAAGATGATGAGAAAAAAATTAAACAAGCTTTTAAATCTATATCTCTCAGTGGGTGATATAAGTAAAAATGAAGCAAAGCACATCAAACCAACCAAACAAAAATTAAAATAAAATTAAAAAAAAAAAAAAAAAGAAAAACAGGGAGAAACTGCAGTCTTTTTTGTCCACTGATGTGGAAGAATACCCATTCTTTGTAAGTGATATGATCTCAAACTCTAGATTGGAAACCAAGCCCAACAGTTTTCAGCACCTTACATCATCCTCCCCAAATATGAAATTCTTGACAAGTCACAATCCTTACAGTGGAACAGGAGCCAGCTCCTCCTGTAGCAACACAGGTTTGGCACAATTTTATGAAACATATATCTCTGTCACTAAAACAGACTGTAAAATAGCAAAGAGCAAAAACTAGGTAAGAAGGCGCCATTTTTATGTCATCACTTGTCATTCCTTGTCCTGAGGTTCTGTGTGATTGGGTCTCACATGCTTGGCTCCTACCTACTTGTGCCTAGTTAACTTGAACTGCTTAACAAGTTCTGTGCATGCCTGGCTTCACATTCCTGCCATAAATCTCCTAGTAGTACCAATACTCCATGTTGTATTTCTCCTGATTGTGTTCCAAAGGAGCAAAGGCATAAGAGAAGAGCAGATGACACATTTTATTCACAGATAGGTGACATCTGAGACCAAGTAGGGCACCAGATTAGTACAGTTTTCTCTGACTGTGAGCCATAAATCCCCTGAAGGTCACACAGAGGTTAAAAAGAGAGCTATCAGTGAGCAACAGCTCAGTCCCTGCAGGGCTGTGAAATAAGAGACACTATTATTACTTACTCCAATTTTTACACTTCCCAGAAAACTCAAATTACCTTTAATTGCTGGAAACAGTTCAGCTCCTCTAAAATGAAGAAGTCAATAAGTGCAGTTGTTTTTTACTCCCCTGTCCTGAGGGGACTTGTTAATACTGATTAGGTGAGATCACGCCAAAACAGATGAGCTGAGAGGGTCTTTAACTTTCAGAAAGTTACCTAAATGTAATCAATAAAGTAAAAGATCTGAGGAGAGATGGCAAGGGAATAGACCATTGTTGCACAGCCATTTCTCTTGGCAACTCTGTCTTTCTCTGGAAGATCCTGCCTCCTGTGTCCCCAGCCAGATTTCCATCCCCTGAACACACATTTGGTTGTGCTGGTACAATTCCACTCACCGCAGAGATTTCTGGAAAAGAGGGTTACAACTCTCAGGTTAATAACAAGCCTTCCTATAAAGGCAGAATAAGTTTAAAATAGATCTTTCTATTTCATCATGCAGCCCCATTAACAGTCGTAGGGGTAAACAGCAGGGACAGAATAAACTTAGGCAAAATGTACTACTCTGTCAGGATGGAGTGGAAATAGAGCTAGAGGACACAAGGACAAGGACTAATTACTAACTAGAACACCAATATGGAAAACAGAATGACAGAGGGTGTATGGAAACCACTGTTCATATCTGGAGTAGAGAAGGACAGGGTGAGTCAGCAATATAAATTTTTTTAAAAAAAAATCTTTTTAATGCAGACAAAATCAATAAGATGATGGCAGAATTGTTTCCAAGAAGAATGGCTTTCAGAGTTTTCCATGAGGTTTTTAAAAGAACTAAACATGATGAGGCTCTTGAAGTCTGCAAGGGTAGAACTACAAGACAAAGCAAATACAGAAGCATTGATTAAATGCAGAGTAAGAGTACATCAAAGGAGACCAAAACCATCTCTTTAGAGTTGCAGGAGGAAAGAAATGGAAAGCTAATCAATTTTCCTTTTAGCTTATATAAATAATACCAAGTTAAACCAAATGTCATATTTTAAATGCATACATCTTTCTTTTGGAGAGAAACTGATAGAGTGTAAAATATGCAAATAGCAGCACAAGTAAGGGCATCTGGAGTATTTAGTCCTTGACATACCTTCTTTTTGTACTACCTACTGTCAGAGGAAAAAAATCAGGTCTAGGGAAGAACCCTCCTTTCTCAGATGAACTGCTGATCTCAACTCAATGGTCTGCTTCCCCTCCATGTGCAGATCTCCAGCTGCTTATACTGGGAGTTCTGAGTATGCAGCGAAAGGGTTTTAAATTCCTAATAATAGCAGGAAAATTTGTATTATATCTAAAACAATGTGCTTTAACTAAAAAATACCAAAAAAACAACAAAAAGTTTATTTCAATTGCAAAGACAAGCATTCAAAAAAAAAATCCCAAAATGCCTTTGCAGCTCCTTTTTCAAGTCATCCTCTGCAAAACATGAGGCAAGGTCTGAATGGATGGTGAATGTAAGGGAAGGAATGACTAAAACATGATCACGCACTTGAGAATAATATAATAATATTTATATTGATGTATGCAGTATAACCATTCTATCCCTCCCACAGTTTGCTGGAAATACAAAGGATTTTCTACCATAGCAATCCTTACATATGTACTACATTCCTTCTGAAGTGGGAAACCAAAGAAGGTGAAGTATGGCAAATTTATGGTACAGAAAATTAAGAAAGTCAAAAGTAGAGCTGTTAATGGACTATGCATGCACACTTCTTTTGCAATTGTCATAGAGGTAACACAGCAAAAATCATAAAAAATCATTAAAATTTGAGTAAAATAATAAAGCTAAGAAATCCAGTTTAATTTACCATTAATAAGTTTCACAAACCTCATAAATTTAGTTTCATTTAATGCTCAGAATAATTAATGAAGATATATATATATAAAGGTAAGGATCAACATAATTGTCTACATATCCAATTCAATGTAATTCCTTACATGCACAAAATTCATAGGCATGACTAGGGAATATGGAGCCTTTTCAAGTGAAGAACATAATGTGTAATAATGAGACTGAATTTGTCCTTTTCCTCTGAGGGCACTGGAGATAATAACTGTGATGTCTTTGAAATGACAGCATGGTAGGTATGGTTCTAAGGACCATATGTCAACGGCTCTGAAGCTTCCCTCTGAACTGACATAATTTAATAATAATTTTTCCAAATAAAACTTAAGTATTGTAGCAAAACCCCAGCTCTTCTGCATTCTAAATTAGCCCATCCTGTATTCATTTCACTTGTTTACAACTCTTATGAAGTTTATCTCCTTTACCTGTAGTTATGTGGAAATCATCAAAATCCATACATATAATTTAATCAACACTCAATAATTTTCTGTACAAACTAGCATGACAGCAAAATAAAAAAAAAAAATCAAGTGTGTATATATCTTCATATACCTGAATGCACAGGCAATATATTCTAAAGACAAATTCCAACATTCCTCTTGAAAGTCAGAGAGTATCCTTCCATCAGAATGAAGAGGTTTCAAATCAGGCTATGTTTACCATAGTCCAGTGTGTTCTGAAAATGTTCACTTTTTCCTATTCTTTTGTTTGTTCTGTGGTTACTTCAGAGATCAAAAGTAACAAATGCCTGGAAAACATGCTGAAATCTGTTTCTGAGACTAAAAGTGGAAGCTATATCCTTCATTATAATAACAAAACTTTCCTATCTGAATGACCCCTAAGTTAGTTTTTACATGTTCCTTGATTATATTAATAATTTTAAAATAGAGGAATGAATAATATGATATCCTATGAGAACCTAGAATATTTTTGTTTGGAAGTCAATTTTAAGTTTGATGGAACAAAGTCTTCTTGTAATTTCATTCTGTAGAGAGCATAGCTTACAGTATTAACTCAAAAATTCTCACCAAATTCCACATTAGTCTCTACTATAGAAAATTCTCTGTTCACACTTGGCTCAGGAATATATGAAACTTTGGCAAGTAAGGCAAGTAAAGTCTAATATTCCATATTCATAAAAGAAGGAAGCTGAAGAATACATTTAGCAAAGTGGAAAGGAGGATGCATGCCAATAAGTTCAAGCAAAGCACTCCTAAATAGAAGATTAACTTTACATTTCTCACACATCAGATTAAACCCCATGAAAACCTGATTTCTCTTTTCACCTTACAAAACCTTATTCTTATTGAGTTTTTTAATCAAGCAAAAGTAGAAAATAAAAATATGAAAAAATACATCTATTGTGAATGGCTGTACATTTTGTTTATGCAGTTTTTCTAATTAAGCTTCAGCTGTCATTTGAATCTCATCAGCCTGTTATACTGGGACAGTGGAAAGGTCATCAGAAAAAGATTTCTGGTGGCATTTTGTCTGAACAGAACTATTAGAAGGAAAAAAGCCTGGGATTGGTACAGAAGAAAATAGCGATGAAACCATACTTCACAAACATGGAGTTAAGAAAGGATGCAAAGCATGATCTGATTTTGATCCAATGCTCAAGAGATTCATCAGCTATCACTCTCTGATCACCTGACTCTGACATAGCAGAGGCACAGCAATGGTGTCATTGATTTGCACAAATACCTAAACCCATATTTTCTACTCTTTTGCTGCTAATCAGGTAAATAAGAAATTTGATGCAATCAAGAATGATCATTGATTTCACTCTACAACCATCCAGGATGCACAAAGTTTATATGCAGTTTGAATTTGTTATTGCTAACACAGATCAATCCAATTCAGTGTGCAAGCCTTATTTTTCACTTTTTTCTTTTAGGACCATGACACCTTTTTTTTTCTTTTAATTACATTTTTAAATTACCAGCAATTCTGTATCAAATGACAATTTCTACTTACAGAGCCCTCCTTCCTCATACTGGTAATTTTAAATTTAACTTTTAGCTGCAGCAAAGGAATGGTTTATGGTGGCTCCCAGATTTGTCGCTAGTGGATATTTGACAACATTTATCATTATTTTGGAACTCAGCAGCTAGCTGCAGTGCTTACTATATGCTTAGAAGAGATCAGGACAGGAGAAATGGGAAGATCTCTTGCTTATAACTCAAAACATAGTGAACTGCGTCTTGCCAAAACTTCAGTATTCCTAGCAAAACTAAATAGGGATACTTATACCACTGAACAATATTTTCTGGTTTAGCTATTAATCCCTTGTTATAAAAAGGGCTACTTTATTTTCAAGGCAGTGTATGGGACTGGAGACAGGACCATCCTTGCCTCTCTCTATGCAATGTCCATAACTACGACAGTTTTTCTCTGTTTAGACATTTTAAGGTAATTTTCAATTGTAGTGTCTCAAATCCTCAAAGAACTATAAATATATGCAATAATAAATTCAAAGTGGAGCTTTCTGTGGAGAAAATGGTCCAGATTTCCAGATCAAAGTCACCAGGGAAGAGGTTCTACCCCCTGCAACTTTCTTAATGCTGCATCTCTGTGTCTTTGTAAAACTGAAGTAATGATCAAACAGAAATTGCAAAGATAAATTACCTACTCATTTTCACTTATACTGCTTCTAAATGTGAAATTTTGCTATGGAATCACATTTTTGAATGCAATATTTAGAGAAGCTGAGCACTCCTGTGTTGCTTAGTTATTAAATAAATTAACCCGTGCACTGTCAATTTTGTTCTGATGTAGCATATTTTTCTGTATTCATCAGAGGCTCATTGTTTACAGTGTTACTTCATGTATCTTAAGGAGTAAATGACTCTGAAGTCAAATACTCTTCTATTCATCCCAGTAAAAAAGTTTTAAAAGAAATAGAAGTCAATAGCTGTAAATCAAGAGGATTAAATATATTGCTTCCCTCATTGCAGCACCTGAATGATATAGACCTCTCTTTTATTGGGCTCAAACAGTTCTTTTCATAAAATATCAAAGGCACTGCCATAATATAACAATGTTAGAAAACTATTAGAAATAATATTATGACAAAGTATAATAATCAACTTGACCAATATAAAGCAATGCTGTAATATATTAGAAATATATTCGCAGTTTAGTTCTGTTAGCTGCTATGTTCCATGTGGCATAAAATCAGCCTTGTTTGTACTGCTCATTTGCTTTATATAAAAAGTGCAGGGATTGCCCTCAACATAATTTTCAGGTTTTTCTAAATCAGCTCAAATATCCATGTGACTGAAATGAACAATGACTTACTGGATTAAAGCAATCTTCAGCCTACAGAGGCACAGAATACCGAGGTCTGCCTGATGATGTGGGTTTCCTCTTTGCCATCTGCTTCTAAGCAGGAGGAACAGAGAACTGTTCTGCCAGAGGGAATTCCTTCCCAAAGGCTGATACTTGGCATTCACAGTTCCCATAAGAATGCTTAACAGAGCAGCAGGAAGCACTCTCAGCACTGGTGTCTCGAGGTGCAGCTCCTTTTCCACTGCTCTCTCATTCTTCTGCCCTTTCACCTCTAGCTCTGCAGACAGCCCTACTCGCTCACTGTGGTGCATCTTGATCCTGAACATAAGACAGGCTTACACCGAAAAAAGTTCTACCTAGTAAAATTTGAGATTAATCTGAGATTTGCTTTATGTAAAGCAAGCAAAGAGAGCATTGCAAGATAAAAAATAAACCCCAAAACTGACCATATATCACCATTTTATTCTAACCTTACAAGTATGCTTCATTCACATCCCTCATGCACATTTCTTTCAATGTGCACTTGCTCAAAGGCCATATAGACATGAATTCTCTCCCTTCCCCTCACTTTGTGAGGTTCCACAAGAATAACTTCCATCCCTGCTACTTTGGGTAGATTTAAATGTCCTGAGAAGTTCTAGCTGCAGTCCGGTAATTTGTGTAAGTAAGGTGTATTCATCTGCTTTTTTAACAGTCACACTGCCTAATCCAGACTGTTCAATATTCACCTCTTCAATCTTTCAGATTTCAATAGCTTCATGATAAATATTACATCAGACACTGGATATAAACAAAAGATGTTATACATCTGATTGCTGGTATGTTAACAATTTCTCACCGAGATCTCACCTTCTTCAGCAGATGCAAATGTCACCTCAATAAAAAGTGATCTACTTGATGCATTTGAGAGTAAAATCTTTCCCTCCCCTTCACCCGGCTTAAATATGTTCTCTTTT
Organism: Zonotrichia leucophrys gambelii; assembly: GCF_028769735.1. Lineage (NCBI taxonomy): Eukaryota > Metazoa > Chordata > Aves > Passeriformes > Passerellidae > Zonotrichia > Zonotrichia leucophrys. The sequence goes on along the minus strand of NC_088175.1, from coordinate 36,928,407 downwards.
GCAAGCAAAAGTTTAAAGCAATTTGAAGCTGATCTTTTGTTATCTATCAATTTTATATTGCCAAATCAACAACTTGTGTTTTCCAAATTCCCAATATGTCAAGGGAATAAGGGGGAAAAAATTCTGTTAGGTATTCAGATCAACTCTTCCACATTCAGTTTTATTCTACTGTAGTCAAAGCAAAATTTCTGTTAAAGGAAATGTTAAAAATTGCAGGACATAATTCTGGAACAGTATAGGAACCACAATATTCAGAGGAAGGTATCTGAACATCCAGTCTTACAAAGAGTAAATACCATAAATGCTCTCCTTCAGTATCAGATGGCCAGTTTTCTGCTGCCTATCACAACTGAACTTGAGAACTGAAAAGGGAAATCATAATTTAGCAAACTACGAGGAGCATAATTGGTAAGAAGTTACATAATAACAGAGAAAAAACAAGAGAAAAAAAAGGCAGATGACCAAAGCCCAATCCTACAGACATGAGGAAAATAAAGAAGCAATTTGAGAGACTGAATTATTGGCATTCTGGCATACTAAGGGGACCAGCTTTTCAACTATTTTTAATGAAAGAAGAATTTTACACAGTAAGTTTAAATAAAAAGAATATGAAACATAAGAAAACTATTATAAACATTGTTATCAGCTGTGGAGAGAGTAATTTAAATGGCATTCAGTGATGCAGGTGAAGGCTGTCTGGTAGCTCATCCCTTTCATATTTGATTTCTCAGATAATTTTAGAGATCCAATGGTCTATCCTTGTCATGTCACAGGCTTTAGCCCTTTCCTGAAATATTGAAGGAATTGATGCTGTCCTGCCTCTATTTGACTCTTAAGGGTTATTGACTTTGTTCTGCCTAAGGGTTCTTTCTTCTAAGACAAAACCTCGAGATCTCTTGGTGCTTTCTTGCCTGCTAGCAAGGGGTACTGCCAGTTTTGCATGCTCATGCCTTGTGACTGCAGTCTTATTAATCTCCAGCTGGGTAGAGCTAGTTTGCCCACACAGACATTCAAGAGACAAGCTTTGTTCTAAGCATGGCTATGGGATTTGTTAGGTGAAAAGAACTTCTGTTTTGATTTGAATATCTCATTTCTTCTGTTCTGTTTCAAACTCTGGGGCATGCCTCATTTTCAAATGGAGATTTTCATTATGTTTAAGAACATAATTAATTCTGAAGCTGTATACACTTCACTTAATTTGAAAGATTTGGACTTTTCCATAAATCATGGAAGACAACTGGTTCCTCAGCTGTTACAAAACAGGAAACAAAATCAAACCCTGCATTCATTACTATGACTTTACTCTAAATACCCTCAATGGGGCACAGAGACTGAAAATTCAGACCCATTAATCTTAAAATGCACCATAAGAAAATATTGATCAAACTGACCAGCCAAAGAAATGCACAGAAAGAGTTCTATTTGCTAAGACAATGTGAAACATTTGTCATTCATACCAGAAGCAGAATGTGGTCAGAATTCAAGGATATATACTTAGTACTGATATCAGATCAATATCACTAGAGTCCAATGAAGATGAAAGCCTCTTACTGAAAATATAAATTACCCTTTAACATCAAGATCTCAAGTTATATTAAAACAGCACTCTTATCTTCTACCTTCAGTCCAAATGGCATTTCAAGAATAGTTCACATGAAACACAATTTAAGCAGGGAATCGGAGACTGAAACATCAATCCATTAGGTTTCCTATTTCTCAGGAAGTTTTAGGAGTGAAGAAGTTCAAACTTCACTTAATCTCTTGCAGATGAAGATATCACAATGTCATCCCCTCTAATTTCAATTTCTTTCCGTATTTGTCTTGAGGGGTTGTAATGTCTTTTTCCAGTGTAAAGCCTGAAATACAAATGATTCTCTATAGCATTGTTGGATTCATAGAACTATAGAATATCTGAAGTTGAAAGGATCATCAAGTCCAACTCCCTGTTTCTCACAGGACTACCTAAAACTAAATCATGTGACTAACAGCATCATCCAGATGCTCCTTGAACTCTCTCAGGCTTAGGGCCATGACCATTTCCCTGGAGAAGCCCGTGCCAGTGACCAACCACGCACTGGGTGAGGAACCTCCAATCTGAAGTTCCCCTGGTGCAGCTTTATTCCATTTCCCTGTGTCTTGTTGCTGGCCACTAGAGAGAAGAAATCAGCACCTTCCCCTTTGCTGCCCCCAGAAGGAAGTTCTATACTGCAATGTGGTCACCCCAGCCTTACCTTCTCCAAGCTGAGCAAACCAAGTGACCGTAGATGCTTCTAATTAGTCTTGCTCTTAGGACCTTTCACCAAGTTGGTTGCCTGGGGACAGGGTTTAATAGGTCAATGTGCTTCTTTTGAGGTACCCAAAACTGCCCTCAGTACTTGAGGTGGGGCTGCAGTGTAGAGTGGGACAATAATCTCCCTCAACCAACCAATGATGCTGTGCCTGATGCACCCCAGGACGCAGCTGGCTCTTTTGGTTACCAGGGTACTGCATATTCAATTTGCCACTGACCCAGTCCCCAGATCTCATTCTGCAGGGCTGCTCTCCAGACTCTTCCTCTGATTTGTATGTACTACCACACTGACCTGACCCCAGTGGAGAATCCTGCACTTGCTCTTGTGTTCAAGTTGCAGAAGTTTGCAGAGAACTGTTGCCTGTGGAATGGACTCACAATGGAGAAGTTCAGAGAACCATCTTCCTTGGGAGGGACCACACACTGGATCGGGGGAAGGATTCCTCTCCCTGAGCAGTGGCAGAAACAACCCAGGATAACCTGGTCATAACCCTCATTCCCTGTCTCCATGCACTGCTGGATGTGGGGAGGTGGAGCTGGGAATGAGAAAGGGATGGAGGAGTGTGTTTTTAGGATTTATTTTACCTCTCATTTTCCTGCCCTGATTTTGTTAGTAGTAAGTTCGGTTAATATCCCCAGTTTGAGTCTGTTTTGCCCATGATGGTATTTGGGGAGTGATCTCTCCCAGTCCTGATCTCAACCCATTAAATGTTCTTTATATTTTCTTTCTCCTGTCCAGGTGTGGGGGAGATTGACAGAGAAGCTTTGGTGGGTACTGGACATCTGACCAGGATCAAGCCCACTACACTGCTAATGCTGTGTATATTAGCATAAAGGCATTTTAAATGTGCTCAGAACATCATTGAGCAGACTGATGGACCTGCTAACACACCATCCCACAAACATTGGCATGCTACCCCCAGGCTTTTCACTAGTGAACCTGGTTTAATCCCTTTCTTGCTTCAAATCTAGTTTAAAGCTCTTTTAATGACACCTATCAACTATTGGGCAAAGATCCTTTTTCCCCTTCAAGAAAGGACTATCACTAAAGCATCAGCAAAGGACCATTGCAGAAGTTCCACGAGAGCCTGCCCACATTGCAGGTACAAAAACGCAACCAAGCCGCCTGTAACACAGTAAAGGACTCACACTGGGTCCTCTGGACTTCAGACCAGATCCAATCATAAGCAAGCTCTTCCTGTCTTTTGTTTACAGTAAAGAATCTAAGACAAATTGGTGTCATTTTTTGTGAAGACTACTGGGCCCTTACTAAAAAAAGCCCCATAAACTCATTTCTACTAGATAATAGAAAACCAAATTAGGTCTGGAGAAGCTAGGTTGTTGAAAAGTAGATTATAAACTGAAAACTATCCCGTCTATAAACGTAGGAGGCAAGGCCTCCCTTTCTTGTATCAAACCTTTCTTCTGTGACAACTTTGTGAATTGTAGCAGTAGATTCTCTGAACTGTTTTAATGAATGAATGTCAGGGAGCTGGAGGGAGCTCATCAGCAACAAAGGGAAGGTATCTCCCAGGCACATTTGAAAGCCTAACCTAGTATTCAACCAGCCAAAACATCTATACTGAGCAAAGTAAAATATTTCCCCATTAAATGAAATTTTATGGTTTTTGGGTGTCTCATGAGATGTGGGAATATATCCTTATGAAAACTTTTGCATCAAAAATCCCATTTTATTTTCTACCAGTGTAATTTTCCATTGTTATTTTTCTTGCACTCTGCATACATTAAGGCACATTAATAAAGGGAAGAAGCAAGGCAGCCTGTCAGATATTTCAAAACGTACCATGGGAAATGATTGGTTTAGGATGAGTGAATAAAATCTGTTTGTTCAGCAAACTTAATTTTAGCTGAGAACCAAGAAATGTGTGTATACCATGGATATATGATAAGTTAACTGGACTCAAAAATACACCATATAGCTGGGCTTTTGGGACTGCAGAAAATGTTTTGATGCTTCATGGCTCAACTTTCGACACGAAGGAGAAAGCATTACAGTAATTCTGAGGGATGACATGTTTTTAGTTTGCACATTCTCTTGGACTTCTGAAATGCTGGGAACAAAAGCATCCACAGTTAAAGCTTCAGGGTAGGAAGAGAGTCTCCACAAGCACAGTGAGATTGAAAGAACCCAAAAAAACATTATTATGTACTTTTAAAAATTCAGCTATTAGCTCTCCCTGTGAAAGAACATTTTATTCTGCTAAATTGTTACAGAGCTTATAAACTGGCATTTTCAGGATTTTGATTCCTATAAAGAATTTTAATTCCTATAAATTTCTTGGAAAGTTACTGTAAATTCATGATTTGTATTCTCTAACAGGTCCACAGGAAAACAAGAAAACCCTGCAAGATACAGCATCCAAATTCCGTCTCACACAAGGATGGGAATTGCAACTCAGCACAGTTTAAGAAGCTCAGGAAAGATATTCAAGGGATGCTGTGTGAAGAGTCAGACAACAACAAAGGTTTGTGCTTCCCTTCCCTACCAGTTTGCTGCCATGCATTCCAACACATCCGTGGAGCCTGAAAAGCTGACTTGCATAACAATATCCTAACGTGAATTACCTTTTCAGTAGGATTACCGTCTCGGGAGGTGATGTTTCTCCTCGTTTCCCAAACTACCCCTGGACCTTCTCATCCTACTAGCCCATTGGAGACTGTTCCACAGAGCTGCCTGGACCCCCCCACAGCATCCACCCTGTGGAAGAAACACAGATTGAGAAACTGTGATGCAGCAGTTAAATTTTCTCTAGACATAAATTGATGACATGGAGAGGGAATAACTCAGGTAGAATAAACCATGATCTAGAGCTGTCACACACAATCTGAGAAGGGAGGGGAGTTGCAGGATTACAGTGCCCCCTCAATATATGTAGGTGTGGCAGAATTGCTGAAGGCACAGTTATTTTGAGAAGACTTTTAAGGAACAAATACAAACAGAGATTTCAAAGGTAGCAATTAGTCAATAATGTGATCACTTAATCTTACAGATGACAACTTTGCCTTGCTTGTTGGAAATGCCTGTATTTTTGCATACTTAGCAGTAATAGGAAGGGGGTGGTTACTTTTGTATTTCTGTAATAAGTAGCTTCATCACACCATAGAAGGCAAGGTGGTTGAATTCAGGTCTTTTCCTGTCATTAGTGACAGTGAAACTTGTCTGTGTACACCTCTTGAGGGCAAGGCATTCCTTCCAGCACTGGAAACTATCTTCTTCTAGAGTCTTATATGCACACCATAGCAAAAAATAAAATTAAGTTTAAAAAATAATTAATTTGATAAATAGTTTTCAATTTATAGCCTCTATATACTGCATCAAATTTCTGTATCAGTAATAAGTAAAGATTATAAATAATCATGCATAAAATTTCATAGCTTCAAAACACAGATCGGTATGAGATATAAAACAGGCGGTTTTTTTTTTTTACTATTAAAAAAAAATTAATTTGCAAAAGAAAAATAAATTATACCATCTCTTGTTTATGACAAAAGACAATTGAGCAAATCATGACTTCAAATAACCCATAAGTCACTGATTCTGTTTTTCAAAGACCTGCCTGCTTTCTATTCCTTTGGCCTTGGCTGCCTAGCAACCTCCACAGAGCTTTCTTAGTCTATACTAATTCTGGAGAGTTTTCATTTATATATTTATTTATGAGAATGTCTATAAGGAGGATGCAGAAACAAAGAGCAGTTTGTTCCTTCGTTCTAACAGTGGATTCCAAACATGTCATCTCAGTGTCTCAGTGAAGGACACAGTCCTCAGTTTTGCAGAGGTACCTGCCTCCTTGATTTTGCTTGGGAAAAAGCTGTTTCTGATAGACAAAAGCTTAGTCTCTGTAGAAAGCTACTGACGTAACAGACACTGGTATTTCTTGCCCTCCCTGTTGGTTTGATTCATTGATAAGTTTTTTCACCCTGGATTCCTAGGTGCTTATGTAAGGCTACAGTGCTCATGCAGCCTGCAGCTCCTACTTAACATGAAGACAGTTTGTGCTACTGCTCTGGGTCACCAACAGTTCCAGTATCAACCAAGCTCTAGAGGGAAATGGAGACCAAAGCTGATCTGCTGTGTCTGTGACTCAAAGCAGGACAATCTGGAAGGTTTGGATGGGACTGCTTGTTATAATAAGTCGTTTGGAACAGGATAAGGACTGTCTTTCCCTGAGCCAGTCATCAGCTTTGCATGGAAAAGACTATTTCCTCAGGGGTTTTTCTGTTGTTTGGGTTTTTTTTTTTTCCTTCATTATAAGTGCAAAATTGGGGATTTCACAGAAAATATCTCTATGCTACATTAAGAAAATACATATTCTCTTGCCAGTTCTATTCAACCAGCACTTTGCAATACTTTATGCCCTTAGCAACACAGCAATCTCCTCCAATCGAAAAGAAGGGGAAAAAAAACAAGAGAGGAAGGGATCATCAAATATGCACCCTGAAAAGTTTAACAGGCTCTCTCAAATGATGTGGTAAAGAAATGCCAGGTATTCATAGTTTGCAGTCACATGGTGGGGATGTAGGGTTTGTGTCTCACTACTTCCAACCCTGAGCTCCGACAGAAGAGGTTGCATTTACTTCTGGATCACACTGAAGCCTGAAACACAACAAATCAATATGTCTTAAGATATCTCAATATACCTTAATCACTTGATTCCATTTTTTTTCTGATTAAGTTGACCTTTACCTATGTTCTGTCCTTAAAGGAAATGCAAGGGATCTGTGACAGAACATAAATCTGAAACCAGATCTTCTGCCTTCAACTCAATTTCTTACCAACAGGGCTACATACATAAAGATTAGGTTGTTGTAAGTTGTAGGATTATGAAAGCATTTTTAAATCTTGGTGTTTACTTATACTCATGAATCAGTAAAAATTTACTCCCAATTCAATAGTAGGGAAAGAATATATTTTTTAAAATCTCCTCAATATTGTAACAGGAAACAAAAATATTGGTATATTGGCTGGGTGGTATATCGGTGTCCAATTAAAAAAAAGTAACAACATGAATGATAGGAATTATTCAAAAATTACCTGCTGGTTTAAAGAATGACATTTTGTAGAGCAACTTACAAACAGTGAAAATACTCCTAGAAACTAAAATAAGCAAAATTATTCAATGAACAGGAGGAAGAAAGTTACTAGAAGTAAACAGAGGCCTAGGATTTCTTTTTTCTATTCATGGACTAACAATAAACAATTTTTCAAGTTCCTTTCCCTCTGTCATTCCACACAATAATGTAAATTTGTAGTTAGCAGCAAATTTCTCAATCTGTACTCCTCTGAGTTATTGTAATACAAATAAATTCCAAATATAATCCAAAACTAAGTAGTTGCTTATTGAAAATGAGTTTCCATACGTATGTTCATCTTTCACAGAGCATGATTTTTATAGCAAAACTTGAGCATGTGGTGTTTCCTCCCCTTACAAAGTATGATCACAATTACATATGTTTTTAAATGTTAAGTCAAACTCTCTGAAAATAAACCTACTGAAGGGTACCAGAACCACAGACTCACATGTCTGTTTTCTCACTTACTTTTGTGAGAAGTCTGCTGTTAATAAGTTCAAGGGCATGTAAATAGACAATAGAGAAAAACTTCATGCATTTTTATTTAAGAAAATGTATAATAGGGTTTTCTACAGAACGAATAAAGTTGAACCATGTTAAAGCAGCTAGAAAAGGAAATTCAACCCGAGAAAATGAACTGTCTAAGGGCATATGGAAAAATAAGTTCCATGCAGCCCCATTCAAAATTTCAGAGACTATAATTAGGTACTAAATCTACTACATTTAGACTGGAAAACCTCACCTGCCATGCACTTATGCTCCCAAAAGAAGAGAATACTAAAAAGAGATACAATCCTCCCTGCCTCCCCTCCCTTCCTTCCTTCCTCCCTTCTTTCCCCAAGAAAGAGATGCAAAATGCCTTCAGTTTCTGGATATGGACTACAGAAAAATGAAACGCTTGGGAGGGTGTGGGAAAAGGTAATTACAAAGCAAATGAAACTTTAGTGTGAAAAACAGAAGAAGAAAACTATCATCAACATGAAAGTATATTCTTTGCTTGAATAACTAACTCACCAACGAGAATTGCAAGAAACCTTTTCAAAACAATCAATATTATTATTCCAACACTCATCTCCTCATTTCAAGTGCACTGTATTTACTTCAGACTTAGGCCAGTAACTGATCAAAATTTGGTCTAAAATATTTAAATATTTTCTGACAATTCATTATGGCAATAAGTAAGAAAAACTCATTGAAGTTATAACTGGGCTTTAGTGATTGTTCTCAAAGCAGCTATATTTTTACAGATTGCAAATGGATGAAAAAATCTGCAGTAAAAAGAATATTTATTATGAAAGACTAAACATAGTAACATATGCTACCATGATGATAGTAAAGAACATAAATAAGCAGAAGAGAAAAAACAGTTACCCAGTTCCTGCTATTTTTAATAAATACCACTAACAGGGTAACATTCAACTGCCAAAAGAAAGGAGGTTGTTATACTCTGTTACTACGTCTGGCCCTGAGTTGCCATTCCAGAAGAGCACAAGTTCCTTGTAGATTCAAGGCCTTATCTGCCTGCTCCCAGAGTCTTGGGTAGGCTAGGATGTGTGAAATAGCATAAAATTCTGTTATTTATGAATCTGAATCACTTGCAAGCTGTTAGTAGAAATGTGTGTGAGCTCTGGTTACTTACATGTTAAATAACAAGAGTAAAATCAATAAAACAGAAAATCATAGTGTGCTATGCCCACATAAGGTTTTAACTTCAGGATACAGAGAGAAAATACTAGAAAGCTCCTTAAAGAATGGTGTGTGTATACAAATTCTATACTAGCAGTAAATAGGAAGAATTTAGAGCTAAATCTCACCTCTGACTGCTGACTCACTGTGCAGTAACACAAGCTACTGGTGTTTTCTTGATGGTTCAAAAAGGTGTTCTTACTAGCTTTCATTCCCTTCAGCTTTTGACATATTCTGCCATTTCAGAGCTCTATTTTATTTAGCATGCTTAAAAGAGCAGAACTTTTTTAGACTTCAGAATTTTCCAAACCTCCAAAACCCTGATTATTTATGGCCAAGGTCATAACTACATTTTTCCCTGATATTTTATCTTAGTTAAACCCTGAGTAAGAATTATTCTCTTGCATAAAACCTGTACTTTCTATATATACTGCACTTCTCCTTTTTCTTCTTTCAAGAATGCCAGATGGAAGAAAACCAAAGAATAGTTATATGCCTGGTATGCAAATTATTTTAATATTTCTGCATTTGAGTTTAGCAGATGAGGATTAGGTAATTCTGCATGGTTATTTCTCCAAAACCAATTCAAATAAGGTGCACCTTCTAAATTCTAAAATAATTTTCTCTGATCTTCTGCAGCAAAGATATTCACTCATACACTATTGACTGGAAATGTTTTTGTACATCTAATCAATAAACGAGTTAATATGTGTTAAACCAATCTTCTCGACTATTTGTCTTGCTCAGCCTAACTAATACCAAGCTGTGAGTGATTCATTTCAGAGCAGCAGTGCAGTGTGAAAACCAGACTGGTGTCTTTTTAATGTGAGTGTCTGTGTGTGCTTACAAACACAAAATGTCATTAAAAATATTTTCCCCTGACAATATTTCCCCCATTTTAAGATCGGTTCTATTGACTCTTAATAATGGTCTCCAGATACTCATCTGACAAATGGCTGTTTAATTTATTTTTTACTGTGAAAGATTTGACCTGGTTTGTTCATCTATAAATACACATTTTTGTAGTGTAGACAGAAATATGCATTTGTTTTAGCTTTCATCCCTGCTGTGTTTGTATAACTCAGTAGGATATTCATAAACAGAAAGAAAAGAGATCGAAGAACATTTGATAGTGTTTTCTAGCATTTTAAATACAGAAAAAAAAATTAGTGCCTACTTCATCAAGTGCTAAACTCAGTATGACTGAAATGAGACAGAGACTGGGCCAGAGAGAAAAAAAATCTTCATGTTAGGTGGAAAAACAACCCATGTTGTCAACAAAGCAATAGGATGAGTGCTACTGAGTTCTACTGAACTGATAATTTTAAACTTATATTCACCTCCCCTAACAGCATATCTGATGTAGCTCCAGCTTAGCAATGATTATAAAGAATTTTGCTATACCAGAAGGTAATATCATCAAAGGAGTCTGTGAGGATCTTTATCTCTACAAAAAAAACGAAGGTGATCATCTCAACAGATCTAGAGCTGCAGAAAAATTCAGAAAGAAATTCTGAGTTCCAGAGTCCTATTTTAATCACAGTAAGACACAAGTCACTATTTTTGAAGAGCAGCTAAACCCTTTTTTTTTCTTTTCAAAATGAAAACTGAAATTCTCTATTGTTAGTAGCATTGTTATTGTTATTATTTATTTGAATCATTCCTATTTTCTATTCCCCTGCTGGTGTATATGTTGCTTATATCAAAATTTTGCAAATCTTTTACCAACTTAATACCATTTTGTAGAGCTTTCAATCATTAATTAGAAGTGAATTTATGTAAATCAGTTTCAGAAACAAAGCATGGAAGACAAAAGGCTGGCACTAAATAACTTTTAAGATCTGTTGTGATCCAAGCAATTTTTTAATTCTGTTATATGAAAGGAATTACAGGATGCTCCTATTCACTAGTTCACGTGGATACTTTCTAATCACAATTCATTTCCCACAACAGAGAGTTTCCAAATAAAGAAAATTTCAATTATATTAATAATGCAAAAGACCTATCCCCTTATTTAATCTATTTTCCGCCCTTTGTACCCTCAAGGTATTGTGAAAGAAAGTGACATCATTTGCTGATGTTGCACGTGGGAATAAAATTTATTCCCTGAGTTATGAAAAAGAAAGATTTTGAAAGGTGCCTGCTTTCTAGCTGAAGAACTTCTTTCAGAAGATTTGAAGAACACGATTTATCTTGTACTAATGAGGAAGGTGATTTATTTACAGTATATGTGCATAGTCACATATCGTTGCTACTCTTGAGGTGAACATAGGGTGGAGGCTGACAAACAGGGACTGAAGCACAGCTAATATTATTCCCTGCAACATACTGAATAGAAATAGCTGAATCTTGCATTTCTGGAAGGGGATATGCACTGTTACCTGCAAAAGAACAGGGGAAAATCCCCAAATTGTTATTGGAAACTGAAAAAAACCCCACCAAACCATTGATGTAGAGCCATTAAAGATCAAAATATTTTTAGTGCTATTGCAACAATGTAGTCTACTAGTACAAAGCAAAGCAGTTAAAAATGTCTGTTGCTTTCTTATCTGGAAATTGTTCATAAACTAGTGATGCATTTCTCTTCTAATAATGATATTTTTAAAAAATTTCCAGAAATAAATACAGCTAAAAGCAATTAAAACCTATAAATTACAGATTAATTATGTGTCATTGGTCATCTAGTGCAATGCTGATGGTTCAGATGGGATGACCCAACCTTAACAGCTAGAAACAGGCAATAAAACATTTCAGGAAAATAAATGGAGGCTTTAAACATGTAAAGGACATAAAAATATTTTTTTTTCCTTTAAAGAGAAGGTATTTTGGAAATTATGTTCAGCTTAAAAGAAGTTCTCTTCCCTCTGAAGAGTAAAATGGGAATAGTCACCAGATCTCTACCAGGAACATTTGCTTCCTGTTACACTGATTACCAAGATGTGAAAAATACCATCAGTTCCAGCTCAGTACTCCAGTTTCCCAAAACTGTCAAAACCGTATTCATGCAAAAGAAGTATCCACGCAAGCATAATATAACAATCTGATAGAAAATGGCACAGACAACCACAGGCAGTGGTGCCCAGCTTATGAACCCTCATTAAGATACATGAACTCAGCTTGTACATTTTTCTCTCCAAAATATGCAGTGCCCATTTCCACATGGCAAATTTGGAATCAAATAAAAGTAGTAACCTGTAGGCCTTATAAAGTCTCAGAGTAGACTTAGACTTTGCAAGCAGGTTATCTGGTTAAGTATTTTAGAAATATTTGCAAGCAGAATTTTTATCATCTCAGGTATTAATTTCTATGGTCTGGGAATTACAGTTGTACCTGCATTAATATCACCTTTTTACTGCAAATAAAGAATGGTGAAATTTGCAGAAATATCCCTTTCACCTTTTTTATTTTTTTAATTCTACACTTAAATTTAGTCTAGATACAGTGCAATGAATTAGATACAGTGCAATGAACGTGTAATAATCCATAATATTTTTTTAAACATAATTAAAAGTGCCCACACATCCTAGTGAAAAAAAGACTGGTTATTTGAAAGAGCAGCAGTGCAAACTTTCATCTTTTGTATACAATCTAGTAGATAAACTACTTGCAAGGAATGAGGGATACTCAGTTAAATTCCTGCTTCAGTTTGAACTGAAGCTCTTCCAGAAAAAAAGTTTATTTCACAGCACTAAGGTAGGAAAAGGCCTCTGTGGTCACCAAGCCTAACCATCAACAAGCAGCACCACAATGTTCATCATAAAACCATGGCCTCAGCTGCCAAAACCACGTCTTTTGAACACTTCCAGGGATGGTGACTGGGATGGAACCACTTCCCTGGGCAGTATGATCCAATGCTTAACAACTCCTTCTGTGAAGGATTTTTTCCTAATATCCAGTCTAAACCTCCCCTGACACAGCTTGAGGCCACTTCTTCTCTTCCTGCCACTTGTTACCTGAGAGAGGAGAAGCTCCCACCTCACTACAACCCCTTTCCAGGTGGTTGAAGAAGTGACAAGGCAGACTTCATGAAGCAGAACCATACTTGCTAACCATGTAAAATTTCTGGGGACAAAAGAAAAAGAGGGAGCACATAAGGTGGTGAATCTGGACATTGAAAGTTAGTTCTGGTTCAGAACTGGGTTCTTCTTTGTTTATTTGGGATTATTACTATAGCAACAAGATCATATAAAATGTACCTTCAAGATCAGTAATCCAAAGCTGATCTGGAAATCAATTGTGGCCTTTGTAGTCTACTTTAGACACTACTCACCAGAGTATTACCAAGACCCTTATCTATGGATATTAGATACAATATATTGATTAGTATGTTGAAATACACCCTAGAAAACAAGTTTGTTCCCCTTAACAGAACACTCATGAAAACCTTTTGAACAGAGTTGAAGAGATTTCAGCTCAATTAAATCTACAGTAGACAAAACCCCGGCATGTATTCTTGCCTAGTCATATTTCAAGAAGGATGAAGGGAACACCTCACTGAGACTTACCAAATGTTTAGCCTCCCCCCTAAAAAAACTATTACAAGTTTTATCTAAATGATTTTAGGCTACAAACTATCACTTTTTGAATTTCTGTCTTGAGCATTCATAACATCTTGTATGAAAAGCCATTTTTATCCAAAATAAGGGAAAGTAAAAAAAGAAGAAAAAAAAAAATAGTCACACCTTGTGTGACTGCAGTTGTCCAGGGCTGGACTATGCAGGAACTCGTGAGGCAGTTTCTCCGCAGGAAAGGGAATTGTGCTGCACCACTGCTTAAACAGTCAAGCAGCAGCACAGATTGACCAGCGGACCAAGTTTGGAATACAAGGTATAAAATAAAACCGGGACCATTTTTTCTGCTTGTATTCAGTAATGTTAAGGAAATGCACAACAATTATACTGAACTCCTGAGTGGAGGGGAGAGAAAAAAACTAAAATAACACATCCAGAAAGAAATAGTTATGGAACTTTTCAAACTTGTCAAACCACAACTTCAAATGACAATCTACAATGTAAAAAATTCAACAGGTATCAATGTATAGGATCTCAGTTTTGCTAAAAGAAAAACAAAACTAAACAAAAAACCCAAAACCCCCCCTATAAATATGAAATTTGATAGCAAATTCCCATGATTTTCCCCCTTTCTTCAAATACTGTTCAGAAATCAAATTTAGTCTTTGGATGAGATCCAGTATAATCAGTCTAACTTTCAAACCAAGAAGGAGATATTGTACCCAAGCGACTAAAAATCCCTAAGAAAACTCAAAACCCCAGCAAATTATGCTGCTATTAGACTTCAGAGACCATCACAATTGTGACACATCTTTAAGATGGTGGGCATAGTGGTTTAGAGAAATATTAAATTCTCTCATGAAGAATTTCAGATCTCCTCTTTCCAGATCATTCTCCATACTTTCCCTGATTTCCCCTAGGCTGTGGCAAAAATCTCGTTGCAGATGAGCACAGCACCCAAGCTCCTGACACAGCCACATGGAGACAGTGATTCCAACATAACCAGTTCTCCATCTATTCTCTTGTCAGGGCTTACACGTAATTATCTCTAAAGTCTGTGTTTTCTTCAATTTGAATCATGCAATACAGTCATGAGGTGAAAACTGATATTTTTTTGACTTGCTAATTAAGAAAGTAGATGGAATACTTGAAGCATGTATTACTAAACTTTTTTTGTTGTTTTTAGTCCTGTCAAGAAGTTTAACACAATTTGTGAAAGCTTGGAATTGCTAGCTGTTGCATTTTTACTCATATTTATTCATTAGAAAAATCAAAATTAAGCAAAGAAAATTGGCATATAGTTCTGAAAACCAGTTCTAGAATGAGATGGAAAATTGCAATCCCCTTAATTTCTATGCTTAAAGAACAATCAGTGCAGAGAAAGAATACCTAATTTACAAACATTCATTCATCCCTTTGCTTATCAGCTAAGGTAGTCAGGAGAAATGTCATTATACAAAACTGATGTTTGCTTCAGCAGCAGAAGGAATGAGAACAGAGCACTTTATAAACACCTCCAAGGAATTGATAAGGGATGACTGCAGTTATCGGCATCAGAGGCACAGACAAGGAGCTTCTCACCCGTTGCTAATGCCACAAGCTACCCAATCACTCCATCCATAAGGACACCCACAGGAAAAAATCTGGGACCATACTCTGCATGTTTTCAAAACATCCAGCATGGAACATTTCTTCCTCCTAAATATATATTGTAAAAGAGTTTCTAAGGAACTATCAGATGAATTTATATGCTCATAATTCAGTGGATTCCTGACTGCTCACTTCTTTCAATGGCTTAGAGCTGCTAGTACCTAGAAAATTTATTTTACTTCAGGTGAAAGAGTTCTCTGGTCTGTGTAAAAGAAGGATGCAAATTCTACATTGTATCTTATTGAGTTCCAGATGGCACAGACAGCAGCACAGTGACAAACATAACCTTCCTGAGTAATCACAAATATGCTAATAAAGTACAGCATATACAGCATACCTGGACTGTTACCTTGACTGACTTTCTATCTGTGAATTACTTCTCAGAAGTTAAATAATTGTTGAGCTAGCCCATGGGTTTATTGCTTTTCTGAATCACACATACAGCTAGCTAATGGTTCTGATTACCATCCTAAGAAATATGCATAGCAAAGGAAGATTTTGCTGTACTGCAGCCATGGCAGAGCTATTTAAGCAAATGAAAATGTCTCCTTAAGAGCAGGTTTCTTTCTGTGCTTGTTCACATCACAGAGAAACAGAGCTAATGCTACGCTCCTATGAGTGCTTTATGCATTCTGACAAACCAAACGAGGTTTGTCAGGAGAGGCTCTAGGCAGCATGGAACTGCTGCAATTTTACATCTCATTGATTACCACAATGGGAATTGAAAATGGTTCTCTGCTTTCGACATGATATTAAAAATACTGTTGCAGAGCTCAGAAAAATATGCAGGTCCTTCAATGAGGGGAAAACTTTGTACAGCATTGTTTCCTCTTGAATTTGAGTCAGGCCCATCTGACCTTTACAAAGGCTAATAATAAAGCACGAAGGTGACATGCGGTAAAGCATGTCATTCTGTGAGTCGTTCTGCAAGAGGATACATGAAACAAAAAGGCAGTTCAATACCCTGAGGCTTTGGGGATCTGCTTGTGTTGTGCTGTGTGCATCCTGTATACTGCTGGCATTACATAGAGTATGTGGGAACCCACATGTCACAACAAACAATACTAAAAGAACAAGGCCTAAAAACGACTGTAAGAAAATTAAGATTTATTATTACTGTCACACTGTGTTTGTCATTGGCTGGTTTGATGTTTTGGAGAGGTTTTCTATGAATTTTTCAGAAGAATTATTATTGCTTTTTTACAAAATATCTGAAATCTCTTCAGTTCCCATGTCTTCAGTGATTTATTTTTGCTGGATCCAGCAGTCCCCATCCACAGAATGTTACCATTTTATGAGGGACACACACATTTTAAGCACAGCAAAACAACCCCAAAAGCACAGAGAATAATCTACAGTGACAGCAGTAGAAGTTTGTTCTACTCAGAGATTGCAAATGACATATGTAGTACCATGTGCTAAGCAAGCTGTGATAGTCACTAACCCTTTGAGGTGCCTAGCAACCCTCAGCAGCATTCAGGAGGAAGAGAAATTCTCAGCACTCAACAGAATTAAATTCCTAATAAAACTGTTTACTCAGAATCCTAGCAGCCAGCCCTCAATGATCTTTAAAATCAGGCAGAGGAAACCATATTTACCACAAGACCAAGACATTAGTTACTGCAATTGCAACATGAAAACCAATTTCATTTAAAAAGGAAATCTCTGTATTTAAAAATAATTTCAAGCTTATAGAACTTCCAGTGGACTGGTCAACCAACTGGGAATCAGAAAATCAGAGCTCTGAATTTCATATCTTTCTGATATTTATTCTATATAATATCTATATACAAATAGCTATACTGATGCTTTACATTTGCATACAATTCAGATACATTTTCATCACACACACCATAAAATCAACAATTATAACAGGCAACCTAATCAATGGAGTTTGAAATGATACAAAAATTGAAAACCAAGTTTCAGTAAATTAATGACATCTGTGGTATTCCCACCTGCATATCCAATCACAGGAAGTCGGATGCAGAAATTAAACATAGGCATTTCCAGTGACTCACATTAGGACACACTGGGATCCATGTATCAGCTAAAACTAAGTCTGTATGATAAAGAAACATACCATTCAATAAAAAAAAATAAACAAAAACTCAAATGTCACTCCAATACTAACAAGCTATCAATAAGAACTAAGCTATGTGTGAGGACAACTAGTAGTTTGATAAATAGCAGAACAGGAATAGAAAATCCCTCTCACAGACCAAAGGTAGCTTTTGAGAATTCACAAATATCTTGTCCTTGCTGGATAATAATGAGATAATAATAAAGGCAACAGTCTGCCTAAAATCCAGTAAGTGATCTTAGTAATCATCTTAAGAACATTAAAGACTAAGAATAAATTTGTGTAAAAAATATTGTCTTGGACTTCTTGATCCTTTGATATAAAGCGAGACAAGGACAAAGGGAAATAAAGCCAGAAAAGTTATGTGGTGATGGGACAAGCCTCCTGATCACACTTGAAAAAACTAATTTTTCCAGAACAGAAGTCATCTGCTAGCCAAACCCAGCAAGCATTTAATTTTTCTATAATAAGAAACTCTTTCACACAAAACTTTGTGATGTGTACAATTGCACCTGTGACAGCTGTTCTCATCTACTGGTAACTGGTCTGCTGGAAAGGCATTAATATGACAGGCATTAATACTAACGGAATCATTATCACCCTTGGGTTTTTTCAATATATGCATATATAACCTATCACCTGTTACTTCATTTGGTGATGGTGCTTCATAGAATACCCACTGCCAATTTCTCAGTATAAAAGAATACACTTTTCTGGGGCTTTTTTGTACATGTCATATACCTACATAAACTAAACCTTATAATACAAACAGCAACTTATTCTGAAACAGAGAATACTTAAAATAATAAAAAAGAAGCAATTTACAAATTTCAGTTAATTATATTAGTTTCTAACACCAATAAAGAGTTTTAGATTGGCAATTCTTCAGTACAACTGGCTTCAGCTGTTCCAGAAGGTCATCAGCTGCTACAAAAGGCCTGATCTAACGACAGCAGCCACTGAGAGTTCCATAAACAGTGAAACAGTAATTTCATTCGTATAGTTCTTACACAGAGCAGTGTATTGGAATACCATAGAACCACAGAATGGCTGAGGTTGAAAGGGACCTCTGTAAATCATCTGATACAAAACCCATTCTCATGCCCCTAGATGCAGTTGCCTCTGGCCCTGCACTAGTGCAAGGGGTTGTTCCTCCTCAGATACAAAACTTTGCATCTCTCTGTGTTGAATTTCATGACGTTCCTGTCAACCCATTTCCCCAGCCTTTCAAGATCCCTCTGGATAGTAGCACAACATTCTGAATACATAACACATTCTTGGGTCACTTGTTTAATACACCGCTAATTTTGTGGCTTCACCTATTTTTTTCTTTATTTCTTCCTGTGAAATGCAAAAACATTAATGCTTTCCCCTTCTTTTGCCATTTACTCAATCAATAATATATGCATAATGTGTCTTTTCAGCAGAGACTGAATTTTTTTCTTAATTTCTGGGAAGTATCATTACAAATGCCTCTATGAGGAAAAAAAAAAACACAAAACAAAACACTGCAGCTTGGGTCTATTAACCTCACAAGTAACACTCTTCATCTGAATGCATTAAATCATATAAAAATGTGATATAATAAATGAAACAGCTCTAATATTATCTTGATGCTCTACTGAAAATCTAGGGGGTCTAAAGGGCTGAATTATAGCCAAAGGGATTTTTTGTTGCTGTTTTAGCTGTTTGGGATTTTTTTTGAAAAAAAAAGAAATAAACTAAGGCACTAAAGTTCTGATTTTGAGTACCCAGTGATGGAAACTGTACAGCCTGAACTTCAGGGTTACTAAAGTCGCAGTGAATTCAAAGTTAGTCATCATCACTGTTCTGTAAATTCAGACTTTGCAGGTATTTAAACTTGGTTACTTGCATACCAACACATCCAACACAGAACATTAAATAATGTATGGCAATCCATTCTCCTATGTAATTTTAACCACTTTCTAAGAAGTGGAATGATTGTAATCAGTGAAAAATCAATACAATGTCTCATTTCATAAATGGATTTCTACAGATTTTTAAACTTTCATTACACTGTTATTTAAATTATTTTGTATTTAAATGAATAAAAATTTAAGTGGGTATGAATTTTTGAATGACTTTAAAACTATAAACTACATATGCATTGTTAATACAGATATACTGAATGTTATCTAAGCTGGATTAGAGGCAGCCTAAGTGTAAAGAAAATCTCCAGAAGAATGATTCAAAGCTAATAGACAAAACTACAATTTTTCTCTCAAATTTGCCTTCAGGGCAGAGGGAAAACAAAAACTTGTCCTTTGCTCCAGCACTTTTCCACTGATAAGGAATGATGCCTCTGAGGAGGAGGTACTGCCAATCACCACAGCCTTGATCATGTATATGGCTGGTACCACAAGGAATTTTGGATCCAAAGCATTATTGGATGACAAAGAAATTTTACCAGTATATCTCGCATTATCTTAGTCCATTGTCTCCTTCATATACCTTACACGAGTCTGACGCAATCATGGGTGCCAAGTCCCCCTAAGTCTTAAGCAATCTTACTGCCAAAATTATAATGATGAGCAGGATACTCGGAGATGAAAGAGTAACCAGAAAAGCTCATTTTAGAAGGACAGATCCGTTCAACACGACTAAATTAAAAACAAAACAAAAAAAACCCATAAAAACCAAAACCCAAAACAAAACAAAACTAACGCAAACAAGCAAATAAAAAACTCCACGATTTTCTGAATATCTGAAGGTTACAGATCTTGAGAAAGAAAATTTAGCATGATACAGCAAGAATGAAATGCCAATAAAACAACAATAGTATGAAATGAAGGTAATAAGCTGAAGAGCAGCAAAACACTTCATGAGACTAAAATCTATCCAATAGAAACATAATTCTGTAAGGCAGGAACATTTGGAAACAGAGTAGACAAAGCATGAGACAGCATGAAACAATTGTGTACTGATGACACAGAAGGCTAAATCATCTATATTTGCCTTTTTGTCTTTGAGATTACTTCTTCTCGTCAATCATTCTGGAGCACCACTACATTTTAACACCTCTTTCTTTCATTTTCTTTCTCCCTTCCTCTTCCCTTTGAAAGCACTATCAAAATAGATGTGACCTCATTTCCCTTCTTTTTCCTCTGGCTTTAAAGGAACAATCTGTATAATCACTATGTTTACCCAAATGTTTTCACATTTGGTTCTTTATATCTGAAAACCTATTTTAAGGAACATCTGGACATAGTGTTCAACATTCCTCTCTCTTAAAATGCAGTTTTGTGTAGTCACATGTTTTTTATAAGGTCACCTATCACAAAAGTCAATGACCTTATAAAAAAGTAGATGAATGAATGAGGAAAGATTCGGGCTGGAGAAAATGTTAAGTATCATGACTGTTTACCACAAGCATACATCCATATACAAAGTTCATTCACAAAGAATAGACTAAGGCTCTTCCAAAGACCGCAAAAAGCCTAGAAGCCTGCAAGCATTTTAGAGAAAAGATTTAATGTTAATAGAAGTCAAGAAAATAGTATTCAAAAGCTCTTGATGACAGAAGAAAACAAATGCTTCTCTCTCCTTGTTAAAAAAAAAAAAAAAAACAACCTCAAACCAGTTTTGGCTTTGCTGGGAAATTATTTCAAATGCAAGAGTATCTGTACATGCTTGTTGAAATGCTCTATATCTTCTAAAGGGGATGTGTCATGAATCTTTATCAAGTTTTTAGTAATATTCAATTTTTCCAATAATTTTTCCAGACATTTTTAAATGTCAAAGAGAAAAGGAGAAAAAATACAAAGATAGTTACTAGTATCCTAATAGCATATTTTCTGGCAATAGCTGCTTATATTTAAAATATTTTAAAGAACTTATGCCTCTTATGAAATGCTCATTACTTTTTCAATACCAAATTTATCTATTTTTAGTCTCTTGTAACAAGTGTCTGGAATAAAAGATTTTTGTATCTCAATCCTCTCAATATTGTCACTATTATACTCTGTTAAGAAATAGAAATTTCATGTCATTCAATAAAATGCCAAAGTTTTTAGTCCAAATAAAAGAAATTAAAAAATAAAAAATCAAAAACATTTTATTTAGTTTGATTAACTTGACTTGTTGTCTGCAGTCGGGGAATTATGAAAAATCTACTGCCTTATGTGGGGGTATGTGCAATAGTAGAATCTTTATATAGAGAGTTGTTTAACAGACTTGATGGTATTTGGTGTGCAAGAGCAGGTTCTTTAAAAGGAAGTAAATCTTTGCCCATTTGTCTCTTCATGTAGGACATAATTTGAATTTTTTTTTTTTTTAATTCTCAGCAGCTCTTATCATCCTTCTCACTTCAGCTCCAGAAAAAAAAAAAAAAAAATTTTTGGTTGATAGTCTGAAAATATGATTTAAACTCATGTATTTCACATCCTTTAATAAATTAGTCCTAAAGGCTGGTGAAATTGAACAATTGGCAGAATGGACTGAAGACACAAAAGAATGGAATAACAAGGGCTCTGCGTATCTGGGACTGTGTGGGTAAGAAGATGTGATAGAAAAGTTCACTAAATAAAACATATAAAAGTAAACAAATAAGTAACAAATAAGTAAATACACATTAATAAAGTAAGACTGAAATAAATAATAAGTAATTATAAAGTAAAACATAAATAATTTTTGGTACTACAGTCTCATGCCCCATTGATACCTTGCATATCATAAGAACCTGCAGAATGCAGGAACTCTAGGCAGAAGAATGTACAAAAAGTACTTGGAATAAATTTTAGATTTGTATCCCTGAAAAACTATATGTACTGAGCTAAGTTTGGAAAAAAATCCCAAAGAACACTGTGGAAGTATTGCTGATTCCCACTAAACACCAATCTGGTTTGAATTCCAAGGAGATCTTAGAGTTTTTATTCTCTTATTTATAATACCATCAAAGAAAACTTTGAAATTAAAAATCACACCCTAGAAAACCCCCCCACACCCAAAAAATCCCCAAAAAAGCCAAACCAAACCAGCCAAAAAAAAAAACAAACCAAAAAAACAAAAAAACCCCACCACTAAAACAAAAAACCAAACAACCCTAACCCAATCACAATATTTGTATTAATTTCTGATGACAGGAAGAAATATTAAGGCAGTCAATTGAAGTCAAGTAGAACTTGGTAGGTTTCTTGCCTTGGTAACCCTTACCACCTCTCGGGATAGGGATTGTGAGATAAGTGGTCAATTACCCTGGAAGAACAAATGGTTTAGCCTAACTTTACTTAAAGGCTCCAGCATTTTTAAAGGACAGTTAATAAGAAATTATTACCTCCAACCAAGCTCATTTTAGGGCAATTAGAACGAGCATAATACCCAGTGATATGTTATGTCTATTATGTATAAATAAGGAGGAGTTTTTCTGAACATTCAATATTTTCTTATAGGAAAAAGGTTTTTTTGTTATCTTTACAGAACACTGAGAACAGCTAAAAAAAGCTGCTTTACAATAAATCCCAACTTGACAGATTTTGGAGTTTTGTTTTATTTGATCAGGTTATTCTCAACATGTTTTGGAAACCAGGAGTCAGTCCTCTGAGCAAAGTATGAGCGGCAGAACTGAGTCATGATTGAAAACTAGCCTTGTTCTAATGGAGAGATGGAGCTAAATAACTCCAGCAGCACTTGGATCATTTAGCTGCCATGTCCTGGGCCTAGGCACTCAGTTCTGGCTGAAAATGGAAGGGTATCCACAATATTTACCTTTGATGGCATGCTTATAGAATGATCAGTCATAATAAACTACTGTATATTTATCATACACATGCAAACCAGAGAAACTATGTGAGTCTACCAAGGAAAACAGAGAAAATAATGTGTTATAAAAGACAGTTATTCTTTTTCTTTAATGAAAAAGGGAAGCCAGCTCCAATTTCTTGAATCTAGAAAAAAGCCATCTAAGCCCAGAACCATATTTGCAAATGCCATTACGTAGTTGATTTTCGTGAATAAAAGGGGATTTTGAAAATACTTAAGGCCTGAGTCAACAGAAATATCTGAAAGTTCAAGGAGTGCAAATGTCTGCAGCCAGCAGAGCTCAGTACAGGCACACTGACTGTTCAAGGGAAACTCTGAGGGAGAGAACTGGGAGGTCCGACTGCATGCCAGGCTGAGCACAAGCATTTCCACTGACTGCTTTGGGAGGGCAGGTGGTCATGGTGATTTCTAATAGTCCTTTCCATGCAAAAATTTCCTGGTTTTATTCAATTATAAAAGTAGCAACACTTGCATAGACATATTCACAAATATTTTCTCTTAAACAATAAAATTACTTAAAAACTTAAAATATGCAAGAATTAAGTAGAAGTGTAACAATTTTATGTAGTTTGAAGGGTTTAGGCACTCATGTTGGAAAAAAAAGTCCATAAATCTTAGAAAAAAGTAGAAAAAACCTTTTTTGTTATCTAAATGTCCAACTTACAGAAACAGACATAGGGGAAAAACACCGTCCATGGTTTAATATTTTTTACATAATGGATATACTTTTATAGGTATCATATATTCTATTTTATACGTGGTATAATCCAATATTGTGCACAATAATTAAATTTTTACAGTTAATAACCACTATTATGAAAAAACAGAATGCTTAGTTCTAAGCCCACTTTCATTAGTTTCCCAAGGGTCTAAAAGGTGCTGAACAACTCCAGCCTCTAATGACTTTGTAATCCTATTTTGCACTTGGCTTATTATAGCAACTTGAATTTCTCTTCAGTGGCTCAGTCCTGCACGGCAGAGAGATCTAGTCCTGATCCAGCAAAGCGTCCTGATTCCTGCAGGTTGTACCCAGATCACAGTCTACAAAAACTTCATTTTCAGCAAAAATGATAGAAGTAGAAGGGAGAGCCTTAGCACTGCTTTGCCGACACAGGAGAAAGCTGAAAAAAGGCTGATGTAAAGAAGGCAATAAAATGAACAGATTGCAATAAATTGTTTTCTTTATGGATCAAGGCATTGTCTGATTTTGAACTGTGACTAAACCACAATTCCTTTCCTGAGATTCTTCTTGGATATTCCTTTCCTTACTGAAGGAGTTGAAGAACTGTTCAGTCTAGCTTTTCATTTACTCTCACCTGTATTGTCATCTCATGCAAAATAAAATAACTTGAATTTTCAAGCTGGGTTTTTCAGATAGGTGTGAGTCTTATGGTCGTGAACTAATTATACTTTTTAATACACTTCTTTGCTTTCATATTTGTTACCATTATTTCAATTGTTGGGTGTTTATCTCCCTTCATTTGTTATTAATTAATATGTTTCTAACCAAATAATGCTCTATAATATTTATATGTAACACCTGCTATATTTTGCTGCACTTACTCTGCCCTACACAAAAGCAAGTATAAAATTATTGTCTTTTAGGAAAAGGACTCAATTTAATATTAATATATCTGGATTACTGTATCTTGATCACTCTGGTATTCATTAAGTCCATTTTACCAGTACAACAACAGAGAACAGTGGTAGAAGCATGGTAAAAAATATAGGAAATGACAATTTCTTTTAAGAATTAGCACTGTATGAAATGCCTTTGGATGAAGGAGGGATGAAAGGGACAATTGTTTATTTTAATGACTGGGGCACTCTATTTGGACTTAGGATCTAATGCATCAATACCAACAATGAGAATAATTACTCAATGACTTTTGATTTAATTTTCTTGGCCAGCTCTGGGACACTGCAAAAGGAACCCAGCTGTTCTGTGATTGCACATTTGATATTAAATGGTGTTATATTTTCCTCAATGCAACACAGAGAGTTACTAACACAGCAAGTTGGTTACTATGTATGTTCTCTGGAATACTGCAATCTTAACAAACTGAAAAGAGATTTTATAAAAGAATCAGGTAAGGAAGAAAGATAAAGCACACCAAGGAAATGCTGTACATGCCACTCTGAAGGACTGGACTTAGGGCACCTGTGTTATAGAGATTGGATCTAGCAATAAATGCAATTGCAGAGTTAAGCTAAATTACTTTTATCAGTTCTATTTAATAAGTGTTTGTATAGCCTGTACCATCAGACTTTGACCATTCATCTTCCAGTCTATTCAAGCACATTGACATAATCTAACAACATAAGCTTTGAAAAGATAAACGTAAAACCAATCTACACTAACTCTTTTTTATTTGAAAGACAGGTCTGATTAAATACATTATTTACTTTACGTTAGAAGTCAACAATTTATAATGGTATCATAGGAGCTGAAATCCATGGCAACTGCAGCTTTTGAGATTCTTGGACACAAACTATGTATGTAAAGTGTTCAGATATAGGTTTAGTTGTCTTACCTAATGAAATGAAGATTCAGGGCTTCAGTTTATACCCTCTGCTACCACAGAAAATGGTGGTAGCTAATTCCCATGCCTTCTGGAATAGTGGTGATAAAGGAACTAGAAACACAAAATCCGTAAAATTTAAATTGAGGATTCTTTGTCCCAAGGCATTAATGTTGTGTATGCTTGTTGTTCAAAGAGAATTCGCCCCAGACCATCACTTCTTGCTTTTTAGTCATGGTGCATAACAACTGCCTCTCATTTACTCAAATCTCATTCACATTTATTCAAGAAGAATGAAGCTAGCTAGGAATACCTATGCACACTGATTGGGTAAGTCTACTGGTAGCTTGAGCCAAAATACAATGATCTTTAAAATTAATTTACATTTTAAAAAACAGGATTTTTTAAAAATTTCAGCTCTTTTAAAATATTGCAGATTAGTATTTTAAAAATATTTCTGCTTTTGCACCTACTGCCTGAAGAATGATAAATGCTCAGTTTAATTTATTTTCCATCTGGTAACAGGCATTTACTTCCTTCTAAAGATGACTGATGTGCTGATCACATTTCAATGCAAGAAAGTATCACCAAATAAGGCCAGAATTTTCCATTCGCTGCTGTTGGATTTAGGCAATACTTGTTCTGAAGAATGTTCTAGTTTTTCACCCATATTTAGAAAACGTATTGTGTACCATGGTGAGATGGTCTGATTCTTGCCAGATTTGAACAAAAAGGCAACACAACGTTAGATAATTTTAGTCATAATGATACCATTCAGTGGAATCACAGTTATGCAATGCTATGTTTTCACAGCATTGTGGAGTTGTGTTAGGATACTAATTTCTTGGCATTGTAGCCCAATTATTTTCATTTATGAACTCAGAGGGTGGAGGGAAATTTGCCATGCTAAAATTTGAAGCGGTCCTTTAGCTTTCTACTTTGAGTCCACTGTTGCACATACACCATTCCCATAATAGCAGAGCAACTCTATTACAGAACAGGCAAATCAGATGGATTTAAAAAATAGAGGAACACTGTCAGGATTTTTTGATGAACAGTAAAGGAGAGGAGTCTAATTTGCAGAAAAGTCATGTATGAAGCAGATCTCCTTTGTGGAATGCAAACCAAAGCAAAATGCAAAAAAAAGTACCATCATGTTCTCTTCATCAACAGAAGCTTTTGCAGACATCTCCTAACCTAACACCCACCACAAAAATAAAGAAAAATACAGTATGTTTGGGAGACAAAAGTGTCAATTATTTTCTTTAAATTCCTAGACAGTCATGGCTCTGACTCATCCAATTTTCTCAGTTTAATAAAATATGACCCTGTGGGAGTAGTCTGTTGCAAAATTTACCATAACTATCTTCTGCCTCCAAAGTGAGAACTGAATTCTGACCATGTGGACAATTTCTCCTTTATCTGGTTAGTTAACTATTGAGGTACCTCTGTGTAACTTCTAGCCTGTTCATTCTGGCAATGTGGAATTTATGCAATGCACAAAACTTTGATAAGAATATCTGAATTCATGTAAATTTTCCAAGAACTTTTAAAAAAGGATGAAATTAAGAGGGTGAGGGGGAAGGGGGGGAAAAAATAAAATCCAGAATAATTATGAAATCAATAAACAATTAAGCAATTCACCGAAGCTACTCAAAGTACCACAACACCAAAAGACAGAGTCTACATTAAACTCGATTTACAAAAGATCCTTAATGCGCCATGCAGAGGCAAGTAGGCAGGTGATATCCATTTCAGTGTTTTAATTGTATTTTTACCTCTACAGACAGTCATAAATTAAAAAAAAAAAGAAGAAATCTACCACTACATTTATTCCCTTTCCCTAAGTCTGACAAAATGTTATTGTACTGCATTGGTAATTTATAAACAGTGATTTATGTATAAGCACAGTACACTGGAAACATTACATTCAGACAAACTTCTCAAAAGCCCCTTCTCAAATAAACAGTTTTTATTCATCACAGTATTTCTGATTCAGTCGCAGACATGCCTTCCTGTGCAAACTCATGGCAACTGACAATGTGAGAAATCGAGACATCACCAAGCCCTTTGGCTGCGCTGGGAGTTTCCTGGGGGTAGGTTGGTCACAGTAAATTGTCCTTAGCTGTGAATTTCACTTTCCTCCTGAGACTCTAAATCTCTTGACCTCTGAGTCACATTTCAAGTCCACATACTCTCCATCTGCTTGTTTGCACAGAAGGGAGAGGATGAGTGTCTGCAGAACTAGAGAGGAGATTGAAAGGAGATATGTCCTGGGTTTGAGGTAAAAAAGGAACATCTCTATATTAGTGGGGTGCTATAGAAACCAGTCCTCCATCTGTAGGAAGTGGTTCATCTACTAAATGCATAACAAGGCGGCACATCGTTTCAAATGAAAGCATTCAATGTTATGAATTATGACAAAAAGATCTTTATATGCCTTATGTTTCTGAACATTGACAACAGTCAGAGTATATAAAATGTAACAGTCCAGGAAAAAGAAAATTTGTGCTTTTCAACCAATATATTTTATGAACAGAAAATAAATGAATAAGAATTTTGGTGCAAAATATGTAGAAAGCCAGATAAGGTTTTGCTTGAATGCTCCTTATCTACTTGTTTAGATCTAGAATATTACAACAATATTTAAATAAGCATATGTTTGCAATTCTTACTCTTAAAAGTAAGAATTTTTGTAGGCTTATAATCTTGCTTAATTTTAAGGAAGGAAATTTTAGTTTGTTTTTTTTTTTTTGTGCAATTCAATATATGCCCAGAGTAGAGTAAGTTAATAGGAAAAATCACTATGAGCCTGAATATAAAATAGGGGTATGAAATTGCTGGCAGATCAGGAAAAACCCTTCTTAGCCATGCAAAGACAAGAAAAAAATTGACCCATGCATCCAGAATTATTTATTAAAAGGAATATTTAAAAGATGTATGTATTTTTTTCTTTCCATCTCTTACTCTGCACTGAGACACTGTTTTGTGTATGGTGACACAGATTGCAATAAGAACTGTGCTTACAAAATGCCTTTTATTCAAGTACCTTTAATGCAACTTAAATCTTATGTTCACAAAATCTCTCCTTAAATCCCACTCCCACTTCTTAAATTACACTAAATTTGTTTTGATATCTGAACCCTTAAAAACAGAGAGTGTTGGCTGCATACATTGGGTATGCACAGGATCTGTCCTACAACATGAGAATGCAATTTCTGCTAAGTTACAAAGAAGTAAAAAGGAGCACATAGAGTCTGTGTGCTTTATTTCAAGCAATGGGTAAGAAGCCACAGAAAGGGTGACTTCTTTACAGAGTTAAGAAATCTCTAAGGCTGCCCACTAGAGTGCACAAAACTGACCATTCATCTATATTTAAATCTATATCCTGATTGCATTTTTCTTTCAAAACCTATAATTTGAAATTCTAGACGGAAGAAAGATATCAAACAAGATCCAATATGTTTTCTTGCTTTTGGGAGATGGGTGATAATTTCATTACTTGTTTGGCAAAAAACTTATTCTTAAACCTTTCTGAAAGTAGTTCCTTTTTTACCCAACTGCCATGTAGTTAGTGTTATAAATCATCAGAAATCTAGATGACTAAAGTGTGGAGATTTATATCCCACTCCTACAAAAAAAAAAAAAAAAAAAAAAAAGGAATCGGGTGTTTTGCTAAATATACATGAAAAATACTATTTCCCTGCTACTTTTCTACAGTGCAACCACAGTTGCAAAGAACCATCACCCTAATATGTCATAAGGCCAAATACACTCCAAAACTTTCAAGCGCAATCTATCCACTTAAACACACATGCATACACTTGCAGAAATATATAGCTTTAGCAGTGAAAGTAGCTCAGCCCATGCCAGTGAAATTAAGCTGACAGCTCCTCTAGTACATTTCTGCCTCAATATAGAATCTGTTTTAGTTTCACTGAGGCTTCATTTTGGTCCGTAGATCCATCTGCATGAAAAAGCTGACAAGAACAGTGTTGTATCCTAGAAGTTTTTAACTTTTCATTAAAAAAAGCTACAGAAACGCTCAGAATCAGGCAACAGTTCACTTTCTTCCAATCTCCTCACTTACCTCTCCCCAGTGCCATGATAATTCACTGATATTTCTAGTCCTCCAGAGACCTCTGGCAGCATAGTACTCTTTGGAAACAGTGTGAGAGAAAGAGCTTTGGAATTCTGCTGCCACTGAGGAGAGACAAAATTCATAAGGGCCCCTAGTCAAAGATTAAGGAACAGCCCTATCACAGTTAGATTTCCTAGTAAGTAGGTTGTTGGTCTCTGTAAACATGTGCCTTATCCCAAGCTAGGTCAATGGTTTGAAAAGTAGTCACACCAGTTTCTGACAAGAGAATTTGCAGAAGGGACTGGGAGGGAAGTAAGAGAAAAGGACCATCCCAAACTGGATTTCAGTAGTAGGGGAATTTACTGGTTTCTGTTGTAAGGGAGCAGTAAAGGATATTCAGTGTCCTTCCTTGAAAATCCAGGACTATACTATATGGAACACACATGTGGAATAATGCATAAGGATTAAGATGAGATATGGATTTTCAAAATGGTGATTACTACACTGACTACCTAGAGAGATATTCTCAGTCACCATTAAGAGGCCTTTTGGATAATATACCCTTAACATGCACTAGCTATGCCAGCAATATTAGTGCAAGCTCAATGCAGCTTAGTGTTCTATACTCACGGGAGGCATGCTGTTTTCTCCTATAAACAAGCACATGAGATCACCCAACTCATTTTTATAATTCCTGCAAAAGTAGTGTTATTTATCCAAAGGCAAAGTAGAGGGTGCAGAAAGGAGAACACAGAAAAGAGCAGTGAGGTAAGAAGTATAACTGTCTCTGACCTCACCCAGAGCTTTCTAACATTAGGAATGCCCTTTGCTACCTCAGAGCAGCATTCCAGAAACTTTTGGACTAACCTCTCAGCTGTATCAGTGAAATGGCACACTACTCCAGGAAGGCTCATGAATGGAAGAAACACAATTTATATGAAAGAAATGACTTGGACTACAGAATTCTAAACAGAGAAAGTGAACGCCTACCTCACCAGTAAGCATGAAAGATGTATATTTATTTTAGATTTCCATAACAATTTTTTTTCAGAAATATTTAGTGCAATCAGCATCCAAGTAAGGTGAAGAGTAACTAGAAATATGAAAAGATAGTCCATTGAGACTGCATTTAATTTCAACCTATACTACCAAAATCTACTACCTGCAGAGATGCAGAGGAAAGTTCACTTAATTTTTTCTTCCTCTCTGTCTTTCCAAACCTCAGACAGGAATTAGCAAAATAAATAAATAGGTAAAATCAAGTCCAGAAATGGAGTTATTTTATGAGGATAGAAATGCACATTTGTAATCTGAAATTCTTAGGAGCCATCCACAGCAAGAAAAGGATGTGTTCAAAGCAATCTTTAGTGTTCTGTAAGCAAAGAACATGTTGGATGTATCATCTTTGACACCTCTATATTTAGTCTATTTCAGACCAGGAAAGAAGACTGTCATCTATTGCA
Source organism: Zonotrichia leucophrys gambelii (assembly GCF_028769735.1). NCBI lineage: Eukaryota > Metazoa > Chordata > Aves > Passeriformes > Passerellidae > Zonotrichia > Zonotrichia leucophrys. The sequence goes on along the minus strand of NC_088175.1, from coordinate 36,897,252 downwards.
AAATAGGTACCACCTGACCAACTATTGCAGAAATTCATATCCAGATTCATATCAGAAGCCTAAACTGGACACAAGCTCAAAGACAATAATTTTGGTTGGTTTTGATTTAGATGTTGAACCCCTGGGTCAGCTTAAAGAAACAGACTTCTGCAGCTGGAGGCCCAGGCTGCTGAAAAGACAGTGTTTCAGAAGTACAACACCTAAAGCTTGCAAACATCTACAGTGGGGAGAGAACTCTGGAGGTAGAAGCTTGGGCACATAAATAAGTTTGTGGATCGGGTACCGAGGGAACATCTAAATACAAATGGGATTTGTTCAGGTATTTGTTCACCCACAGCATAGCGTTCAAAATTCACCTTTATAGAACATTTCAGATTTGACAAATTCACAGATTTCAAAGGACAGTTTTCCAACCAAGTAGAAGTCTGAGGCACTGAGTCACAGTGCTGTCATAAAGCAGCAGATGACCCAAAAACTTCTTTGGTGTTCTGATAGCAATCTCAGCAGAGAGGCAATGATGGACTGCAGAGTGACATCCTTTGGGGTACTTTGCTCATAGCTACATATATATGTTGATGACACGATTGGAACCCTGGTTACAGGTGCTAAGGCTACATTCCTTCTGCCTGCAGGTACAGGAACCTCAGAATCATCTACGCTGCCTTTCTGAATTGCCAAAATATACAAAACACAATAAGGCACACTTAACTACAACAGTCTTCCACAAAGACAAGGACCCCAAGAGATAGAAAAAATACTTCTCTGCAAAATTTTAAAATGGTAAGTTATTTTCAACATTAAAATTATACCCTTAATTTCCAGCATGAATTTATGAGACCTCAGCAGAATCTATTGCTTCTTCTTAGAATTTTATTTGGCATATTACAAAACATTTAAACATCTACATTTTTCCTCTTAAACTAATCACATCAGTTCTTGAGCTTCTTAATGAATAGATTGATGTTAAAGTACTAAACTTTTCCTTTTTATTTAGCACTGAATATTCTTTTCAACAAAATTTTTAAGTGTGGACAAATTCATACGCAAAGAGCATTCCAGTTTTCCCACTGACATTGGTAAAATCACTATTCTGTTTCTCTGGACTGTCACAATATTTTTTAACACTAGCACAGGGGGAGTTCATGTGGAAATTCTTGCCTGTTGCAATACCAAATTCTCTTTAGAGTTGGCTTTACAGAGCGTCCCTCGCTCAGAATTTGTCCTTCTTGCATGTCACATTTAGAATCCAACATTACTCAGTATGCCTGTCTTATTTATCATGCTGCCTCACTTGGTCTCAAGGGAAAACTTCTCAATCCATGTGATTGAAATCACATCACTATGGCCAAAGACATTTAATTAACTGGCACTCTCTGCCAGCTCAGAATCATCAATACAACAAAAACCTCACCATACTAGACATTTTAAAAATGGCAATAAATACCTAAAAACTTTTTAAAAACTTTATATAATTAATCCTCTAAAGCAACATCACTCAGATATCCTCACAGGCCATGCTGGTTATGAGCACACCCACACTCCTTGGAGCACAGGCTTTATGCTTTAAAAACATCATGCTTCTTTCAGACTCTTATTCAAGCTTTGTTTCATGGGGCTTTTATTATTTTTGATTATTGGAGGGATGTTTTTCCTTTTTTCCTAGTTTAGGAGTTTGTATCTGTTTGTTTTGGTTTTTTTTCCAATTCTCCTCTTTAGCAGTCAGTTTTGGGAAATGTCCTCTCAGCTGAGTTAATCTTACTCACCCAGTTTGCCCTCACATACCCATCCTAACAGACAGTCTTTACAAGGTAATTTTGATAACTGTGGGCTCTACTCTTATATGAAGTGTAATTTTCTGTCAATGATTTTGCTAGAACATTGGTATTATTATTGTAAAAAGAGTTACAATATCCATATAATCCATTAAAAATATTTAAACATCTTACAAGTGCTTCTAAGCTACTTGAATATCCCATGTTTTTCAAAGTTTGAGTGTACTTTATTTCCATGGTAACTTCTATCTACAGCCAGGCAGTATAAAAGGGTCAAATTGTTTGCTTGATAGAAAATAATTCCCATAATACCATAAAATTGATATTAAACTTTTCTCTGTTGAAAGTTTCTACCAGTTGAATCCTATATTGTATTTTCAGTACCTTTGCCTAAAATTTATGCCAGGGGAAATGGACAATGGTTACCACATCCATATAAGTTTCAGCTGTAGCATTAGAATGTTTTCTAGACATATTCTCTTGATAACTTTTTGAAAAAGTAAAACACTACTAAGAATATTTGTCCCCTAATAAATATTCTCCAAAATCCTTTCACAAAGATAATTGCTTTCTCTTTCCATAATAAAAAAAAAATAATAATTTTTCCAGATACAGAATGGAAATATTAATTGAAATATTCTGACAGTGATGCATCACTACTGCCAATATCTCTCCACAGGATGTGGCCAATAAAAACAACAAAAGAACAGCAATACTCCCTTATTCCTGGTGTATTCTAAGACTACCACACAATCACAACACTGGTCTCCTATGACATCAATTGTACTCCTTTTACACCTATTTTTTTAATAGACATTGTTATATGATTTCCTTTTTTTCCCTACTAGGTACTAGCTTGTTTTGATATAATTATTGGAGTAATTGTTAATTTTTTTTTGTCCTTTTCCCTTGTATCAAAGACAGACTCAAAGTCGAATACAAACTCTTTTATAAATTGGGTTTTTTCAGGGCAAAAACTATATTCCTAGAAACTGACCAGTTTATATGCATAGCCTTGTGTTTATATGTCCCTTCCAATCAATTTTTCTCATAATTTTTCCCAGGTTTAGAAGACAGGCATTTCTGAAGCAGCATCATTGACTGCTTTTTACCTTTGGTTTGGCCATAGGTGATCATAAGCTTTACCTTCATTTGCCATAGACACAAAAAAAAAGTCTTATCTGGGTGATATTTTAAATTAGATGCAATACCTTTTGTGATTGGTATTTATTATCATACTTCTTCGCAACTCTTAAGGACATTCTACTACTGCTGCATGACATTTTCATCATATCCACAAACCTGAAATTTCCCATTAAAAAATGCCATTATTTTTTCCACATGTTATGGAAAGTTACCTGAGGACTGAGCCATCCTCCACTGTGTTGTCTTTAACAGATACCTCCAGGCCTTCACTTAATGTATGTAACTCAATCTTCAGGGCCAGACCACTCAGGAAAATGCACATTACAGAAAGAGGGATATCAACATGAACATTCACTGAAGGTGAAGTTTTCTGACCTCTTTCTGGTTCAAAGGAGAAATCCATTATGGTTTTAATTCCCTGCACCATATACAGTCAAAATTCACACGGGCGTTAAATGCAATAAAACTCCTATTGAAGTAGTAGACTGTGCACTGCATATGAGCAGCATGAAAGGCTAATGGGGTCACCATCCTTCCCCTCTGGTAGCTGTGTCATCAACAACCTTAACAAAAATGAACCTCAGTTCTCCAACGGATGTAGCAAATATAAAAGATTTCCTCCGGAAAAATAATATATAATCACTTGTAGAAGAAGCTGCCTGTCCAATAAGGGCTCACAAACTGAGTAGGGGCAAAGAAAATCCTTGTAAAACCAAACAGCTAAGCAAAGAACCATTAACACAGCATATATGCCCTTTGGCAAAGAAGCTCATGGAATTGAATATATTTGTGCATGTTTCATTTGAAACTTGCATGTATGGAGAGAGAGAAAAGAATGACTCCTTAATCCACTTCTTTCTGTCCCTGTAAAACCTCTTCTAGCCTCTTTTAAAATAAAAACAATAGCATTTTTGTTAAAATGATTCTAACATGTTACAATATTCAGTTACTGACATGCGTAATCAATACACAGAGATTACACCATCCTAAGACTGAGAATTCAGACCTAAAATATCTAACTTTAAAAACAGCTACTTTTGTTAATATAAGATCAGGTTTTGCTGTTGCAGTGAGATTAATTCATCAATTATTCCATTACACACTGATGAAAAAGATGCACTAACACCTGGAATGCCAGCAGGGATGGCAAAGGAGCACAGAGCCTTTGGAAATTCTGAAACTTGTAGCATATTAACTCAACATGGCATTCAGATCATCTTTTTACATCCGTAAATATAAATACTTATTTGATTATTTAGCTGTGGAAATAAAGAACAAAGAAAACAAAAACCTACAGAGCAATATCTGTCCTGCTGAAGTAATTACTAAATATCTTATTGAGATCAATTGGAGCAAATCTGGGTTTATGTTCGCACAATGACAGAAGAAAATAAATGGTAAAGGAATTAAACCGGTTGCATGGAAGGGTTATTACAGAGCCAACTAATTCATACACTTTACAATGCTAAATGATGACTAAAAAATGAGCAATAGTGAATTAAAAAACCCCTAATTCTTTTAATTAATTCCTGCAAGACAGAAATCTCACTTATACCTGTTCATGGAGAGACTGTCATCCTCTTCTCTTACATGAACAGTCCACTAATAGCTGTTTTTGGAGATTTACAAGAAAGTTAAATGTTGCTTTATAGTTGATGAGGATTCAGTATGATGAAAATTTCCTCCTCTATTCCCTACTGTCATGGTTTCCAATTAAGACAATGGAACCTGGTGATCTTCAGTAACTTGATGAGTGGGCACAGTGCATGAGAGGTCAGGTGAGTAGCCCCTGTCCCAGCCACAGGTGGCCACCATTTTGCCATTGCAAGGATTTTGGTAAGTTCAAAACACATGAACAGAATTATTGCCTGTTTAAGATCTTAAGATAGTCTTTAGCTTAAGATCATGTCTAAGGTGTGATGATAAGCAGTGTGAGGAAACCTGCCCTGTTATGACTCTTGCTGCACCCCCACAAGGCTAACCAGGCTCTTTGTGTGCTTGGCTTTATTTCCCATGTAACATGGTATGAGAGGGAAGAGATTATTGCCATGAAGGTGAGGAGAGGTTTCTAAGCAAAATCAAAATATACTGCAGATCTGAAGGACTCTAATACTTTCTGAAACTTACTACCACTGTTTTTCAGCATCAGGTCAGATCCTTTGGGCAATGACTCTTATATGTATGGTGAAATAAAATCACCAACTCCTGGGCCTTCTAGAAGTCAGGTCATACTGCAGTGTCTGTACAAATATGAAAGGAAATCACATCCATATTTCTGAGGATTATTTTAATGCACAGGATGATATGAATCCCGTAATCCCATAGCTGTTAACTAACTGATCCCTCAAACACAAAGAGCATTAATGAATGCTCTGAATTGCTGCTCATTTGCAGAGAAAACATCATTTATTTAACTTATCTTGCTGTGAAACTTCTGAGTAAGCTTTATCTAGTTGCAAATGAAATAATTGTTGATGGAATATTTTGCCTTGTTTTGAGGGTGTTTGGTTTCCTTTTTAATTCTGCTGGTTCCTGGTTATATTGCTCCCCCACAGTCCTGACATAACAAGTACAAGCTTGGCAGCAAAACTATGGCAGATTTTATTCAGTGGTCTCATGCTGCCTCTCTCCCTTTCACAAGCAGCAAAGGTAAATCTTGTCCTGGCACTGTGAAAACAGAATTTCAAGATATATGTTAGTATTTAAATTTACACAGGCTATGGTATATACCTGAAATGCTTTTTAATATGCCCAAGGAATAGATCCAGTCCTGGAAAGTCCATTGTTGTTTCTAATTGTCAGCGACTGCTACACTTTGCTTGCCTGCAGCTATCCAATTAACATATCACCACTACAGAAAATATTGTAATATGCTCCATGTCCTAACAACAACAAGTCTCACACTCCACTTCTATCCAACAATTTCCTCCTAACTAGGTTTCCAACATATTAGCAAGTATCGGTGAAGAGTATACAGGCATATATGCCATCTGATAATGCAGCTTCAAAGCATCTTTTCCTATTGCTGTACAAAGTTCTGCTGTGGAGATATTCCTGCTAGTTTAGAATATCGAGAGAGACAGAGAGAGAGGAGATTGAGGGAGAGAGAAGCAAAGCTCAACTCTAGCAGAGGAAAACATGTAACTTGTGCCCTGAGATATCGCTATGGCAACATTTAAACAATGAACAGAAAGCCCTGCAGGATTCTGCTCTCGCTTCCTTGGATACCAAATGTAAATCCTGATTCTCTTTTATTGTGTGCATGCACAAGCTTCTGATTTTTGCCTTTTTCACTAACAGATAGCAAAATATCCAGGCCCCCTACCAGGAACTACACATTGATTCACTTCCATATATTGCAGCTTGTGAATATGCAAGCAAAACACACCACTGGCATAATCATCTCCCTTCTTGTGCCTCCATTTCTACCCCTTAGGATCAAAAAAATGGCCATGAGAGTACAGTTAAATAACAGGTACCCCCCCCCTTTTTTTTTTTTTTGGTGAATGAAGTCATTAAATCAACCACTTTAAAGTGTCACAAACCAATCCCCAATGCCTTCTGCCATGACAGGAAGTAGAGGCAGGATCCTTTCCAAAGGCTGCTCCTTCTCTAAGCTGCTAGAGTCAAGCATGCTGCAAGGCCACCTTCCAGATGAGCATGGCTGCTGCTATTTCTAAATCCTTCTCATCTGGGTTATCCTGTGGGGGCTGAAGGAGGCTTGTTTTTGTTTATGACTTTCACAGAGCAGCTGGTAATGGGATGAAAGGCCCCTGAGAATACTAACTTGAAATGCAGTCAGCTTCACTACTCTAGAAAATACTTAGCAGGTTCCAACATGAATATCTTCAGAGTAATTTTCATCCAAGACTGGAAATGGCACTAATTCCATCACCCTTCCTTCTCCCCTTGTTGCCTCACTAGCCATCAGAAACAAAAGCATATCTCCAAGCCAACACAAAGACACTCTGGCAAGACAGAGATGGAGGCTCTCTCTCTCTCACGCTGCTGCTGAGTGCACAGTGCACTCCTTCAGTGAATGTGCTGCAACTTGGCTAGCCTGGCTTGGGATTTTTCACCAGCAACAAGCTCTCTCAAAATGTGCTAAAATCCTGTCTTGAGTCCCATCCAAAATCTTCCTGCCTCATATTGCAACAGCAAGAATCTTCACATCAAATAGGAGACAGCTTTTTAGGTCACAGGCAAATAATTTTAAAGCCTACATATATGAATCCATAGCAACACTTCTGGAATCCCTTTGTTTTTCTCCAGTCCCGCATAATTGCTTGTATTGGCTCACATCTACAGCATTTTTTCTTGGGTCTCACCTAATTTAAAAGCTCATTTTTCACTTGTCAGTGGTATCAGGCTGGGAGATACTGTGACACAATTTGCCGCTCCAGCAAACTGAACCTGCTTCAATTCTAGATCAGTACAAATCATTCCTGACATGAGAAAAGACATTGAGCAGCCATCCCCTTGCATTAAAAACTTACACTTTGCCTCAAGTTTGAGGTTTGATCTCCGACCTTCTGAAAAACAATTAGACCAAGCAGAGCAGGACCTTCCAATACAGCTTTATCTTTCTTCCTGCATTTAGTGCCTAAATATACACATAATTGTTCCCTGTACAGTGCTAAAATCCCAGCTTCCTGGGGTCGCTACCAAAAATATCATCCATGGTTTGAAGAGGAGACAGCCCTCAGGACCAGCATATGCCACTGAATGACGCACCTGTGCTCAGACACCTGTGAGGGAAGTAGCAGAGACAGCCAGCTCCTGCCTCTGGATGAGGAGATATGTTGCTTCCACTTGGCTGGGTGTTTGGATTAATATTTAGGCTATTTATTTTATGATCAGCCCTTTGGGCTCTGGATAAGCCTCAGCACAAATGCTGAGAAATACTATACTCATTCCCACTTTGACATTGAAGGAGTTAAACTCTGGGCTGTTCCATGCGTCTTTTGGCTACTGTATTAAGTGAATGATTCACTCAAGTGTGAAACTGTTGCCTCTTTGGAAGCAGACACACATCCCTAGCTTTTTAATGTTGATAAGGTTTGCCTATTTCAGCCCAAACTGGTGACTAAATTTTCCCAGTGCTTCTTTATCATGTCAAGAAAACACTCCTGCTAGTTATTGTACAAAATGAATAGGGCAGCTATGACAGCTTTCTATTGGCCAAAACTGGAGTTGCTCTATCAAATTTTCTGTTTATGTGTTCACTTGAGAGCAATCCAGGGAAAGCTTGGAGATGCCTTTTTCTTAGCCAGCTTCTTTTTCCTTCAGTAATTACTGAGCAGCAGCTTAACATAAATTTAGCTTTTCTATTGCTGCAACTGCTGATGTAAGTGTAGCCCACAACAGGGCACAGACTTATCATGATACATGAAGGAATAAACAAGAGAGAGTTTTGCACTTGTTTTCAGATGCTGACAAACTTATTACCCATTTAGTGCCCCACCTGGAAACATGGGCCCAGAGCAAAAAAAGGAGACTAAAGCACTTCACACTAAAACAATTTAGCTATATTGAGAAGGATGAGAGCAATTGGAGCTGGAAGGAAAAATTTTTGCTGTGCCTGCTTCCTTCTTTTCCTGAACACAACTGCGCAAAGGGTCGGATTTGTTCGCGTGGCCAAACAAGAACTCCCAGTGATTTCCTTAGGTGCAGAATTGATTAATCCTTCTCAAATAGCCAATGTTTAAGAGGCATGACCTCCAAACAGAAGCACATGGGACACATTTGAGGGGCAGAAGTTCTCATTTCCATTACACCAAAAGATTCAGGACATTTACATGAGGTAACAGTAGTGATGTAAATGAATGAAGAAAGGGGAAAAAAAACAAAGAGGCTAATAACAGTTTATGTATTTATCCAGGGAAGTTACAGCCCTTTTTTGTGTTTCATGCAGGCAGCTTGTGAAGTGAGAAATGCTGCCAGAAATTAAAAGAGCTAAAATCTGGATCTATCAACACTTCTTTCCTCCCTGACCGCTCTCCCCTTCTCCAGAATATTGCTGCTAGAGAAAAGTAAAATGAGTGGCAAAGCTAGTTCTGCACCTTGCCTGCAAAAAGAACCCAACAAAAATCCATTCCTATTCAATGGTTCATTTAATTAATTGTTTCTCCCTCTCATTCTGCACCAGTTTTGGCCTAATACCTTCAGCTGGAACCTTAACATGTGAAGGCCAAGGTTGAAGAGGGCAGAGGTGAAGGAGGACAGAAAGGGAAGTAAAAGAAAGAAAACTCCCTACTCACGAGCTATGCAGGCATGCCAGGAGAGGGGACGGAAGTAACACTCTTCCCCACAGGAAAACATGGACCTCTATTTTAAACATCATGTTATCCTCCCTTTATTCTACCCTCCCACACGACATTTCTCCAGGAAGGGAGAGATATTTACTGGTCTGCTACACAACATTGCTATTTTCTGAAGCCCACCATTTACAAGCCACTTTTAAATTATTTTCATTACCAGCATAATAAAGAAAGTCTCCTGACACCTCCAAATCCTCTCACTTTTGTCAATCAAAGTAAATATCTTTTAACTGCCATGAAAGTCCAATGGAATCCTGAAGGATTCACCACAAAATCACAAAGAATTTCCTAGGAGATCCAGAGGGCATGGGTGGCCAGTACAGCAGTTCCCTAAACTCCCCTTCAATAGGAGAATATCGTCTCTCTGCGTATTACTGTCCTTTCTTAGCAATGGGGTGTAAAACATGTCATTTCGCTTGGAGCTGCATCCTCAAAATCCATTAAAAGCCCCTGCCCCCCCCCCCCCACTCCCGCCAAAAGCCATCCTTCACCTCCCTGCTTGATTATAAAATGTTCCTTTAAATACACCATATTGATCTGCAATGTCAGTCTGGATACCAGCATTCAAATCAGAGCCTTGAACTATTTTAAACACTTAGTAAATAAACAAACCTCCTCTGTGCATCTAATTCCATGCAACTTGCATCCGTTTGTAGAGACTGGGCAATCAGGCAGCACCCCCCCTCACTGCAAGGGCTTTCTCAAAAGATTTCTTTGCTAGCAAACGTTTATAAATGCTATAGAGACACACGGGCAGGTGTCTGTAACACCCTACCAAGGCTCGAGTTTTAGGAATTTGAGCTACTGTGAGAATTCAGTTCTACCCTCATTCCTTCCCTTCTCTCTTCCCAACCGCCCCCCTCCAGCCATTATCAAAATACAGTCAGGTTCTTTATTCAAGTGGGGGGAAAGACTGAGAAAAGAGGAATAAGGATGAAAGAAGAAAAGCAATGGGGCATAGTTCCTTTTCCAAAAAATAATAAAATTAAAAGTGTACTCACTGTATCCTCAAAGACTATCCAGCTGGAAATCCGAGTGATTATGAAAAACCAGGGTGGGGGAGGGGTTAGAAAACTATTTCATTTCAGCAACCAAAACAGAATTAAAAACAAGAAAGGAAATTAAAAAAAAAAAAAAAGGATATCCAATTGCAATTTCCCAGCAATTTCAGTCCATACAGGTGCCAATCCAGCCCAACACTGCTGAACTCTCCCCTTCTGGCAATTTGCTTTCTTCTTCTCTGTCCTTATTTTCTCGGTGGCTTTCAACTTTTCTGCTTAAAATTTCTGTAGTAGTAATGTTGATGGTTGTCTCCACTGAAGAGTAGTGGTTTAAAATAACAGGAAAAAACCAAAAATCCTTGAGAAGGATGAATAGTCCTTTTCCTTTCTGAAACTTTTCATTCCACTGTGGATCATTTGCTTAATTTCCTTTTTCTGAGGTTTTCTGCCTCTTTGGCTCCACTGCTCCCCATTGCTCTCTATTTGTTTTTTCTCTGGAGAGCAGAAATAACTGTATTTCCTTTTAAGCAATCCTCCATCTGCATTCTTTTAATGTAATCTTGTTGTGACACTTAGGATCCAGGTCTTGCCAGACAATTTTCTTTTTGCTCCTTCTTTGCTGCACTATCAATTATCCAATCCATGTGTCTCCACATTAGAATGGGGAATCCCATTCTTATTTTCCTCTATACCCCCACACTCCTTTAGAAAAGAATCTCCTCTTGCATTTAAATTTTTATTCCTGCCTGTCAAAACAATAAACTTTTAGTCTCTCTCCCCCCTCTCCAAAGATCTGATTAGATTTCCAATCACAACCCAGTGCGCAATTGGATTTTTGATTTCGGCAAGAAGCCAGCAATCCACAGCATCAGCACCCTCTCCTTGTTTCAAACTCCACGTTATATCCTTTTGCCTTCCCTCCAACTCCTCTGCATTTTCATAATTTCACATTAAATGAAATGAAGGAGGGAGGGAGTAGAGAAAAATTCAAGGTTCCCACCAGCTGTCAAGGATAAATCCATCACCTCGTTATTTTTTAAACACTTGGGATGGGTATTTTTAACGCCCACTCTCGCCTTTCCCCCCCCACTTTTCAAAATCCTTCAGACGTTAGAACTCCCCCGATGGGGCACAAAGAAACCCGAGAAGATGTGATTTGTCCTTTTAGCTGTAAATTTCAGAAGCATACTTTGCTTTTCATTTTAGCTTCCTCTCCATCTTTTGTCCAGCAGCTCTATGAATCCAGAAGCAGTGAGACGGATAAACTTCTATTTCTTTGAGGAGAGAGAAGGAAAGAGAGAGAGGAAAAAGGATAAAAGCTCTCCCGTCTCTGCCTCCCTTTTCCTCCCTTTCTGTGTTTCAATGCAGGTCTGATCTCATTTCCAAGCTGAGCCTGGTGTATTTCAAATGTTCAAGTTGGATTTCCCTTCTGCACGGCAGTGAGTTAGTCTCCCATCTTCTTCCACATGCCAGTTATCTTCCCCCTTTTCTTCCTTCCTTCCTTCCTGCCTCCCTCCCTTCCAAGATGACACAGTCCCAGGAGCGCAGCCGCTTCTTTCAGCTTTTAGTTTCATCCCTGACATGCATAGCCCTTTGCACAGCCGAAACGCTTCCCTCCTCCTATGAGCTGCAGCTTGAATTCTCCCCGTGTGAGCATGTAGGGACGCATGTATGTGTATATCCAGCTCCTGACAGCTGCTGCCGTTGCTGGGAGTAGCTCCGCTTTTCAGTCGCTCTGGCTTTCTCTTACTCCCCACCTTTCAGGGGCACCCTAGGATTTGCAAATGTCCCAGGGCTGGTCGCTCTGGCTACACTCCTCCTTCTCCCCTTCCGTTCTCTCCCCTCTTCCTCTGTTGCGGTTGGTTTCTTCTCTTTTTTTTTTTTTCTTTTTTTTTTTTTTTTTTTTTTTAATTTCTTTCCCCCCTCTGTCCCCTTCTCTCCCCCCCTTCCCTTTTTCTTTGCTTGTGATCAGTAAAATACAATTACCCAATTACCTCCCATCATCTTAGCACTGATTGGTCAATTGCATTAACACTTGATGTCAGGGAAAGGGGCCGGGAGCTGCTCCGACGTGGCATTGCTGCCACCTGCTTGACAGACTGGGAACAAACTCAGGGTTACCTTAAGAAATCTCCGAGTCAGAAAGCAGTAATTGAAAAACAAGGGATCATCTTAAGGAAAGGAATGTCAAAACTCATTTTCTTAAAAGCCTGCCTGATTCTGACAGCTCAACCAATATTCTCAGGTTCCAGCCTAGCCGATGAGGCAGAGTAAATGACAGCAAGATGAAATGAGGTATAAAGTTGTCTTTGCAAAAGAAGTACAGGGCAACCAGAATTCACAGGTACCAGCTCTGGCCACCGATGTAGAGGCACAATTGTAATATGAAACAAGGTATAAAGTTATCTTTGCAAAAACTGTAATAATGAAAATAATTTGCATTGAAAGACAATCTGATTTCTAATTACAGAAATCAATGTTTGTTTAAAACTTGTTTGCACATAAAAATTACCTAAAATTCCATTTTGGCAGCTGTTCAAGGGCAAAAGCCCTTTGAACAGCCTCAAGGTTTCAATGAGTTGAAGTCCTACCTTCAGTAAGCTGTGACAGCAATGCAGCAATGCAACATCTGGGCTCGCCTATCAAATCTGCCACAGTTTGATTACAATGACTTCAGACATGCATTTTGGAGTTTTCTGAACTGGCTCTCTAATTTGAGTTACTGAAATACTGACATGTTTTTTGTGCTCTTACCTGCTTACCCAGGTATGTTAGATGTACTTATCTATATCACCTAAAGTGCTCAGAATTGGGCTTATGTCTTGTTTCTCTCAGGGATCTAACTTAAATGGAAATTTTACAGAAAACTTTGTATGTGTAAGGTCAGATACAATACTCACTTCATGGAAACAGAAAATGGGTGATGTATGTGCTGGCACTTGTCTCTCCTCAAATCAGAAAGATATTATTTATAGATCCAACTCCTCCATACAACCCAAATAAAAAAAAAAAAAGGCAGGTGCTTTAATGGTAATTATAACAAACTTCAAATTATAAGCAGTAACTGAGTTATTCCATGCACATTGTAATATAACTAGCTCTTTGCTCAGTCCTCCCTCAAATAGTAAAGTTATGTTTGGTAGCCTTACTCAGGCTTCAGCTTTTGTGTGAAATTGACATATGTGAATATAAAATAAAGTGTAAGTTCTATGTCATATTAGAAGTTTTTCCAGAATTATAAAATCCATAAGCTAGCTGAATTCAGTCAAGTAACACTTACTGAATCATTAACATTGACTTTCAGATTTATTCTACTGACTCAACAAGCTTTCTGGTGAGAAGGTCCTACTAGATATAAGTTAAGCAACTGGAACTGGGCGCATTTATCATCTGATCTTACTATCCCTGAAATCAGTGGCAAACACAAATTATCTGCAATGGGTGAAAGGCTGCATGTGTAGCAATAATAAATAACCAAACCTAGCAGTCTTTCCAATATGCTGAAAAAGTCTCTGGGTTTTTTTGAGGAAGGTTGCAAGTGTGGTAGGACATGAAGTAACAAGTTACTTGCTGACAAGTAACAATCTTTTTCTCAGTTGGTGAGCTTATTTTGTTCCTCTCTGATTCACTGATGCTGGTGGTGTATTTTGGGTCTACAAACATCTTATAAGAGTCTTTTTCTTTCAACTACTCAAAATCCAAAAAACCACAAGGTTGCTCCTTTTCCCAGAAGGATAAAAACATCACAGTCTAATATGTTTCCTCCACTGTTTTTTCAAGAAGTTCCTGAAAAAATTCTTGCTACTATTAAAGAATCTGTGAGTGAAAGCAAAGGTTTCTATAACTGAATTAAACAAATATACAGGTGTCAGGTGCAGAAGATACACAATTTTGAGCATCCAATAAGAATCTAACTCTGCTGTTGCTACTGTATCTCTGTTGATTCAAAGTGATACTTATGATAGAAATATGTGCATTTTCAAATGACATCAAAACACACATTTACAACAGATAACTGCCTAAATATATTACATATCTTTCTATATAAAAGGATTATATATTTGCTGGCATATGTGTGGCTAAACAAAAAAATGTATCAAACTGCAACATGCTCTAGGCTATGATATGATCTCAAAGTTTTGTTATCTTTAATACATCGATTAGGCTTTATCACCCAATAAACACAGAAGATAGTGTGATTATTTTCTTAGAACATAACTTTAAAGCAATCTAGTTTGCAATATTTACAGGATAACATTCCATGCTACATGAAAAAGTAAATATCTTTATACAAAAAAAAAAAAAAATTGCATTTATCTGTTTAGAAGCATATATTTTACACACATATGAAACCTATTTAAAATAAATATTTTGGTACTATCACAATAACTCATTTCTTAATCAAATGTTGAAACGCTATCATTAACTCTGGAGAGAACTGTTACGTTTTTCCTCCAGCACATTATATATTGTTGCCTTGAAACACTGCTGTTTGTATATTGCCATCAATCTTGCCCAGTGCTGAGTATGGAAGGATAACAAAATTCAAATGTATGTACTGGCAAATATTCACATCATAAACATGAAGAACACACTGTTATAAAGATTGCTATATAGATTGCTTTCCTTTCCAGCAGACAAGGCCAGGTACAGAATTCTGTGTATGACTAACACTGTAAGAGACTAGTGGAAATGACCAAACATTCACAATATTCAGTCATTTGGTGGAAGAGAAATGTGGCTAAAGACTAAGAGAAAAGGATTCTGACCCTAAACAAAGGAGTAGAGAAACATTGTAATTGAATAAACAGAACCAAATTTTGAGGAAAAAATCACTAAAACAGATTGCTTTACTTAGACAAAGTGAAAAACAATTGCAACACTTTCCTAAGTCAGTTGACAGTCCCACACTCCTTTTAAATAAAAACTAGGAAATCATAAAGAAAATAAAATGTTATTCTTTCTATTTTATTTAGTATTGCTGACAAGAACATGTTTGCATATGGACAGAGTACTTGAATTATTAGAGCTTTCTACTTTCAAAAGGGAATAAAATTTGCTGGCAAACATACTTTTGACTGCACAGATCTAGGCTCAAGTTTATTAATTCATTCATTAATTCAATGGATCTCCTAAAACTCTCAGACTGTATAAAATACATTATATATAATCTAAAAGAAATAACATAAATATTCTATTGTGATTGGAGCGCACAGTATATAATTTCCTGTTTATGTGATTTCACTGATTATTGTTCAATTTTTTTAATACAAAAAGCAATAAAATCAGGTGCATGCCATCAAAATTATCAATTGAATGATACTATCTCATTTATTGATTTTCATGGGCTTTTTTTTCCTGATGTTTACAGTTCTAATGAGATTTTTTTTTTTGCAAGTAATTTCTACTGGGTCACAGCAGCTTGGAAGAAGTAAAAGAAAAGCTATCTTCCTTCCAGGAAAATCTGGATAAAACCACAGCACATGATTTTGGCACAGGGATGTGTACCTGACTGTTCTATAAACTAACCTCTTCATAATATCATAATAACAACTGTTTCTAATAAAGATGGAATTGAATGGTGGGGGTTCTTGTTTACATTTGGAGGGAACCACATTCTCAAAACTTCTGTACGCCTATTGCGTGTTCCTTGTGCAGTTGGGTAAATAGGACAAATTTAGAATTGTTGTACATTTGTACAAATTTTCATCTTCCATGCTAACCATCCATGACTGAAAACAGCCTGCTGTTTGAAGAGAATTTATAGAATTTCTTCTTATGGAACTGAGTCACTTATTGTCAAATTTTCTGTTATGCAGAGACAAGACCAGTTCCCCAAGCTGATCAAGAGTCCTAATGGCATCCTGAGCTGCACCAGGCAAAGCATTGCCAATAGGTGGAGAGGGGTGATTCTTCCCCTCTGCTCAGCCCCAGAAAGGTCACACCTGGAGTGCTGTGCCCGGATCTGAGCTGCTCACTACAAGAGAGACATGGACAGAATGGAGAGAGTCCAACAAGGCAGTATAAGGACAACATATTGGAGCATTTTTCCTATGGGCAAAGGTTGGAAGAACTGAGACTGTTTAGACTGGAGAAGAGGAGGCTTGGTGGAATCTTATTAATGCCTCCATGTGCATGGAGGAAGGGTGCAAAGGGGATGGAGCCAGTGACGCCCAGGGACAGAACCAGAGGCAGTGGGCACACACTGAAACATCAGCGGCTCCCTTTGAATATCATGAAACATTTTTTACTATGACAGTAAGAGCACTGGCACAGGTTGCCCAGGGAGGTTGTGGAGCCTTCCCCCCTCGGTAATATTCAGAAGCCATCTGGACATGGCACCAGGCAATTTGCTCCAGATGAATCTGCTTGAGCAGTGGGCTCTGTGACCTTAGAAGGTCCCTTCCACCCTCCAGTATTCTATGATTCTGCAATTTAACAGTCCATAGAAGTATTTACATAAAAGAAAAATAAGAAATCTCATATTTAATTGGTGAAAATATTTTTTCTCAAGTGCTCTTAGTTTCTCATTTACTGTGGGCTTATCAGAGTTATGTGCTTAGCATTCAACTCTGCACTAGCAGAGGGTCTCCTTTGTTTTCTAAAATCAATTATGCTTGGAGGAAAAAAATAGGAGAAAGAAAAAAGGTAAACGTTTCCTAATTCATCTCTTGCAATCATGTTGCAATTCTGACTGGGACATATAAATTTCAAGTGTTTTCACCATATAGCTGTTCTGAGAATAGTACCCAAATCCTGTGATTTTCTTATGCTATTAATTTCAGGCTTAGGATTTGGATTGAGAAGAATTCTCTCCTTTCTAGGACTGAGCACCATTGACATTAAGCTGTCATGAATTCATTCCATAGGGAGGAATTACTTTGATTTCAATGGACCATCTCCAGATTAATGCAGGTGTAAATGAGAATAGAGCATTCTTTATTTTATATCCATGGCCCATTTAATATGTACTTGGTTTTCTAAATCACACAATTATATAATCATTGAGATTGGAAAATGTTAGTAGAGTAAAAAAGAGGGAGAGTTTCTTTAAAATTAAATTTTTGAGAATTAAAATTTAAGAATATAGACCACTAGATTTGGGCAGGAATAATCCATCTGTTTGAAAATAATATCTTTATAGTGTGACAGCCTTTTTTTCCCTCAGTGAATATTAAA
Source organism: Zonotrichia leucophrys gambelii (assembly GCF_028769735.1). Lineage (NCBI taxonomy): Eukaryota > Metazoa > Chordata > Aves > Passeriformes > Passerellidae > Zonotrichia > Zonotrichia leucophrys. The sequence goes on along the minus strand of NC_088175.1, from coordinate 36,879,834 downwards.
TAGCAAAAATATGATACTTTGACACAGAGATGAATGCATCAGACATCCTAATTTCTTCTCCTGTGGAGTTATTGTGACTGGAAAATACAATTTCCACATATTGAGAGACAACCTAGCAGCCACATTTTCCTATCTTGTCCTTATGTTTAGCATTTATTTAAAGTGAAATTCTGACACAGGGAAAAGATTTACAATTTAACTTCTGAGCCAAAGAAAAGGTAACATCCAAGATCTCTAAATTTTCATCACAACAAGCAGGATGGTTTGCTTTAACCATGCAAAGAAAGTTACAGCTTTCAATAAACTGGGGAGGAAAATAACTGTTGCATAGAGAGGGCAAATTGTCAAAATGGAGAAAATATGAAAATTTTGTGCCATAAATAACATTTCCAAAGCAGATAACTTTAATATTCAAGATCTCTTTTCAGGTACATATAAAATAAATTACTTCAGCTAAGTATCTTCAGCATCTTCTATTCCTATGTTCAACATTGGGGAATCATCTGTACATGAGAAAATATTTTCACTTCATCTTCATTTGTCAATATGAAAAAAACCCTGTACTTTCAGAGCAACTTTTTTTTCTACTCCCTTTTCCTTTTATTTTTTTTTTTCCCTTAAAGTAGTAATGGCACATCCTTGGCCACCAGTAAACAACATAAGCGTTTTTTCCCAGATTTTTCTAAATTCAAATGCATTGAAAGACTATAATGCATATTATATAAGGACCTGATTTCTTACCGTTGGTGATTGTAGGACTGCTGCTAGTGATGTGGGCATCAAAAGTGTTATAGCCAGGACTCACTGGAATTGTATTTCCAGAGTCTTTGCATGATATCAAGATGGGCTGTTTGATTCTCTCCACACCTGCCTCTCTACCTGTAAAATGGAAATAATACTTACTGCATGTGTTAAACAGGAGGGACTCACCTTTATTTAGGGAGCGTAAAGTCTTCCACTAGTGTGCGTGTATGACCTGACCCCATAATCACCACGTGATGTGCACTACAGCAGCCAAGGCAGATTGGAAAATATAAGGTAGCAATTGGGTAAAAAAGCCATCCCTCTAAATAATTATCATTCTTTCCTGTACCCTAGCAGTCAACACCTGATATCAAATAATTTAAGATGCCTGAGTGTGTTATAGTGTAAATGTACATTTATGTTGACATAAACTAGAAGGATGAGAAGTCAGAGAACAATTTAGGACCTAGAAATGAACAAAGGCAAGAAGCACTGTATTTATACTCACCAATGTTCTGAACTATGGTATAGGTTACTTGAAAAATTACTCTTCAACTTTAATACCTCTGGATTTTTTCATCAGGTGCTCAGCTCTCCCTTCTATCTCCACAAACACATTAAAACTCTACATCATTTAAAGAGCATATGAAATACCTAATCATCTTTCAGTATGATCTTAGAGAGATGGATGAAACACTACAAGACAATGCTGAGCCTCTTGAAACTCTTTTGGAATTTACTGGGTTACTGCCACTCTAGAGCAGACCAATAGCCTGCCTAGTCTGCTGTATTGTCATTTCTAAAAAGAAGACAAAATTGTTCCATAACTTTCACTTCATAAAGCACTATAAGCAGAAGAATAGCCAAGACCAATATTCATTGGATTTGCACTTAAGCCCTGGAAATGTTACAAGCGGAAAAGATACTTCTAAATTTTGGAGACAATGAGTGGAAACAGGTTTAATACAAATAAACTTCTTTGTCCCCATCAGGGCAGGATCCTTTGAAAAGGTCTTAAAAAATCTGTGGTTAAGAAATTTTCTCATTCTTTATTTACCCCACATTAGACACCCTAATAAGACGAAATGCTGTCAGTCACAAGTGGTGAATGTGATGGCAAGAATAATGATTATTTAAATATTTATTTTCTTACAAAATATTTTAAATATTCAAATTATTATTTTATTTTTATTGTATTAATAAACAATATTTTCTTCTCATTTATTTTTTATTCAGTGATAATTTAGGCTAAGTTTTCCTACAAATTCTCTGAACTTCATTCCCAGGGGGAATGGTACTAGATATTAAATCAATACTAAGTATTAAATCAATACTCACCTTACTGAATCACATCTGATCTTCAAGGTCTTGGGAAGAGTTTCTTGTTAAAGGGATTACTTCCAGTGATGAACGGGATAAAACACCTGTAAGGGATGTAACATTGTTTTAAGAAACTGCACATCATGATTATTATAAATTGTTTGAGTGTGGGGAAAAAAGCAAAGGAACCACAAGATGTGATGCACAGAAATCTGGATTTGTTCCAGAGTTATACTAAATGCTTTTTTGTTTTTCAGACCTTCTATTTCTCTCTCCTTGCACTTTTCTCCTAGCTTAGATTGAGGCTGCATTTCCTTTAAATTGTATTTGCTTTACAATCCTTTGTGCATGTCAGTGGAACTATAAAATATAAAAAAATTCTGTAAGAGATAAGGAGCACTACTGGCTCCAAAAATCACAGTACTGATAGTCTTTGAACAATAAGAAGGTCTAATATTAAGAAAATTAGAATAAGAGGCTAAAGAAAAATTCTCCAAAGTTCTTCAAAACTTAATGGAAAACACATTTTGTAAAAATCAGGAGGTCAAAGGAAATGACCTTTCACTTAAAATGTTTCATGGGGGCCTTATTTTCAGAGGCAGCACAGCAATATTTGCTAAATCCAGCTCCAGTTAAAATGTGTTCTCCAAAGATGAGCCAACTACAATGAGTCATCACTTTTGGAAAACACATTTAGTAACTCCATCCATGAAGGCATAGAATTGGAAGCAGGAATTAACCATCTATAACACTAAAGCACATACAGTACATTTTACTAGCATTTCTTTTCTGGAAGAGAAATTTAGAAGAAAATATTAGGTTCAAAGAAAAATTGTAATACAATCTCTCAAAAAATTAAGGTTCAAAAGTGGTTTTAATTTCATATTCAAATCTGCCCCAAGAAATATGATAATTAAACACAAATCAGTTTGTTTTTTTATTTAATACTCCTTCCCTCAGGTGTTTTAGGAAAATAAATACAAACAAAAAAGAAATCTATCTCTTGTTATTTATTGATATGAAAACAAACAATAAATATGTGGTTTCAAAGTGATGATTTTACAGAATTGTGGTCCCTTAGCATTTTTTTAAGAATTCACATGGCTATTGAAAATCACAGAATTGTATGTAAATTGCTGTTTCTTTTCCTGCATGACTAGTACAGATAGAAGAATCAAAAATTGGTTTGTGTCTGCCTTTTTTTTGAGATACATAACCTATGTACATAGATGTTTATCATGAAAAATGGAAATGTCTAAATGCTTTCATGTTTGAATGTAATTGACATGGAGGTTTTATAGTTCGAAAGACTTAAGGAATAGCTATTTATTTAAAAGAATATTCCAAAATGTGTGACAAATAATTGACAAAATTTATATATATATTTGAAAATAAACTATATTTTAGATACTAGAAAGTATATATTTTTAGAGAGATCGATGCAGATTGGTCCTTGAACTCAATAGTTTAGGATTTTTTGCTTGTTTGTAGGCAGAGCAGCATTGGCATTGTTCCTATTAAATTAATGTGTTTAAGATCAGAAATTCTTAAATTATTATTACTCACACAAGAATTTGCACTTGCTGAAATTCTTCAATTTAAAATTTTCTGAGGAACATCAGAACATCACAAAACCTGACTTTATTCTGCAAACAAAATCTCTAAAAGATATTCTAAAAGGTGCTCAAATGTGTGAATTTGGAAAATTCTGTGATTTACAGATTTTGTCTAAGTGCATTGATCAGCTACCTCCATATGTTTTCAATTTTAGAAGCCTTCCAGAAAAGAATACTAATTATTTGTTTCCTAATATAACAGAAATTAATACATGCTAAATGTTTAAGGTCTATGTGTAACCTTGCAGGTAGTCAGCACCATCCAGGTCAGTTTAATCATACTGATATTGCTAACTGTCTCATTTTTTGCAAGACTTAATTTCTATTCCTTATTTCTTTTCAGCAGAAGAAAACGAGCAGCTTGTCACTATGGTATTAGGTGGGAGGCAGTGCATGGCAAGATATGAGTCAGTCATTAAGCCTGCTGGTCAGTTAAAAAAACCGTATAAACTCAAAACAAACTGCAGCTTGTCATAATTACTGGGGCAATGCTGTGCAGAGAGAATATGCATTAGGCAATTTATTCATGGATGGGAATTTATTTCCAGAATATGCTAATACTAACACGGGATACATTTGAGATACCTCTTCTGTACTTTGCTGCAAAAAACTTCAAATACCTGGATTTTATATATTCCCACTTTAGCAAACTGATTGATGTTTTTTCTCTGGGCTAGTTCTGTATTATACCAATGCCCATCCTTGGGATTTTATTCTCTAAGATATTTAAGTGGGATATTTATAGGGAAACCATGCTGATGAAGACCTTATATGATAAGCTCTAGAATGACAAGAATTTCTGCTTTGGTTAAATGAGAGCAAGTATATAAATATACCTCAGCCCTTTGTCACAAAACTGTGTGGGAGAGGCACATTAGGCGAGGTGCTAGAAGTGAGGGAAGCTCTAACTACTTGCAGCTATGACACATTATTATTCATTGCATGGCATGTCACTCAGACTGTCATAATGCACAGAAGAGAGCATGCACGTTATCAGTGCAGAACAGCACTGTGGGGCTGCAGAAGCACAGGTCATTTGGGGAAAATACCTCTGTAACAATCCAGGCACAAGTTTGCTGTTCTTTGTGAAATGGATCTGGCAACACAAGCAAGGGGATCATCAGCTGGTTACTATCAACAAAATTCATCCATTACAAATGGAGACATATCTAAAAGGACTTCCTGACATGGTCAGAATTCTCTATGCAAATAAATATTTATAAATAAATAGCCAATAAATATTTTCCAACAAGATATATCAGTCTTGGAGAAAGTGATCTGAACAAAGAACAGGTCCATATGCTCGAGAAGTTGCATGGGACCAAAGTCAGTACAGTGCTTTGCGCTGTGGAAAAAAGGTTAAGAAGAGAAGGTAGAATCTGCAGGGTCCGAGAGAGCACAAATACAAAACCTAAAATCAGCCAGGAAGAATGAAAATAAATAAATCAGCAAAGGAAATCAGATATAGGCATCAGGTTCAAACACACGCAAACAAAACAAATGAGTCAATTAGACAAAGAAGGCAGTCTGAATTTCTTGAATATGAAATTATCAATTTATAGATATAAAAAAAATCAAACTTAGTTTTCATGTATTTGAAAATTAGCTTTTATGAACAAAAATCTATGTTTTTTTCTGACAAAAATTTGCTTTCTTAAGTATTTGCAAACAATGAAATCACAATGCGCAAGTTCATTTTTCAGGCCCATCTTTAAAATGATTACAATATTAAAATGATTGCAATAACTTCTTCAATTTTTCTGCTTCTTTCTGTTATCTTTTCCCATACACAGTAAAAGCCTCTGTTTGGGAATTTTGGTTTTGGTTGACTTTAAAGTCAGGCTTTAGCAGAAATTCAGAGAATCCTCAAACAGACTTACCAGGTCAGAAAACATTACTGCAGTGTATCGTAACTAACCCTGCGTGAGACTTTCAGGCAGTTGGTATCAGCACTTCCAAACATCGTCTATACTTCACTCATTATATTTATTTTAGGATGCACTTGATAATATGATAAAATCATATGGTAATTTTCTTTGTTAGATGATGAGTTTGAGCAGTAATGACTGAGGTGAAGCACATTTCCAAGGAAACTATGAGGAACTAATTATCATGCTCCTCTATCAAGAATATCAATTTGTTAGTAACATTTTAGTATTTATCTATCTATGAAACCCTGTGAACTTATTACCTTTCAATTAACAAAACACCCACACTTTAAGTTGTACTGATGCAGGTCTTTTCATGGCAGTGTGTCTACAATCCATGTATAGGAATCATCTCACAGACCCACAAAGCATCTGGTAAGTGTTCTGCAATAGTTATCACACAGAACTTGCGCATCAACAGCAAGAATTGGGATTTGTGTTCAATTTCATTCAAAATTTTAGTAGGTAAAAGACAATACTGTCACCATCATGTCACCATAATTTTTTATCATTCTTCAAAAGACATTGATGACAAAGGACCTGAAGAAAATTTTCTAACTTGCTCAGGAGTTCAATGGTCTAAGCAGTACAAAGTATGCTCCTCATTGTGTGACCATTTCCTAACTCACTAAACAATTTTAGAACAGCAAGCAATTTAGAACAACATGGCTGAGGACAAAGGTGATATGGGAAGGTCAGGATGAATATAAAAAGGAAAACTAGAAAGGATTTATATGTTCATATCTTAATTAAAAAGTCAATTTCTTTCAATAAGCATTGCACCATGTATAATTAATTTTTCATAAGATTCAGAATTGTTATCTGACAACTTTTACCAAACTTTTTATAAAAACTACCTCACCTTTACACTTTTTATTGAACAACCAGAGAAGTTAAAGACAAAGAAGAGAGGAAATATTCTGTTGCAGAATGTGATACTCTTCCTTGAACATTCTTGGTTTGGGTTTTGTTGGTGTTCTCCTTTGGTTTGTTTTGTCATGTTTTTGGCTTTTTTTCCCATTAATATTTACAAGGGACAAATTAAATTACAGTCACTACTTTGGAAAGGAAGGGGTCATCCAGTCCAGTGTTCTGCTTAAAATATATCTGATTAGAACAAGTATCTCAAGGCACATCCAGCAGAGACATAGAACACCTACAAGAGCCCACAATGTCTCTGGCCTATCTTACCTGTTTTTTAACCACCCCAGAGTTTTAGGGGGTTTCCCCCTATTATTAATATGAAAACTGGGAGCTACAGTGAGAAGGAATTGCTTAGGAATGTTGTCTATACTGTCCTGGGAACTGAATTCACCATTGCAATGATATTAATCATTGTCTATTGAATAGGAAGCTACTGCAGGGTCTCAGAGGAATAAATAGCACCCACTCTGCTAATCTAGGCACTAGAAATATTTCACACAAAGTCTTATATTTTTAAATTTAGAATGAAAATATTGAAAAGGCAACCTTAAAACCAGAACAGTGGGATTAAGATATTAAGAATGATGAGACAACACCTGTATCTCCAGTACCTCAACAAGTTTATTAGCTAAAGAAGTGATGATCTTTATGCAAAATTGTCCACAGGGCATTGTGGGTCATCTGGTTTTATTCTCTGAGTTTTATTGATATCCTGCTTTTCCTTGTGGTACTCTGGTGTCCTGGATTTATTCACTATTGAAAATAAAGTTAAAATGAATTATCCAACACAAAAATGTTCATCTCAAGTCCCAGTCTTTCAAATAAATGAAGTATAACTAATATAGATAACTTTTACCCAAATGTGTCAGAAGTAGCTGTATTTTCCATTTCAAATTACACTGGATCATTCCAGATGAAACTGGCCTACTTCAGTCAACATAAATTTATACTGTTATTAGATATGGCATATATTTTTGAATTTTTAGAAGCCAGACTAAAAAGACATTTCATGAAAATGTGCTAAGTTTGAAAATCTTGATGAAAAGTATATAAAGGTTTTTCTAATACACTGATATGTAAGTCTAAGCAAAAATTTAATCAAAATAAAATAATATAAAATACAATATTTAGTAATATGTAATTTTAGGATATGATTATGATAAGAAAGAGAATTACTGAGATTATAAAAAGATCCTGCTTTTGAATGATACCTGAAAAAATTGTGAATGCATAAGACAGTTTGTGGTCAAACATAGTGGATGTCCATTGAAATGGGAGGCCAAATGTGCACCAAGGATTTATTCTCAGATATTTCTAATGATTACTAGCCAGTTCCTACTGGACCTGCTCAAGCAATGTATACACATATACTTTGTCAGAATTACCTTCATAAGAAAAACTGAATTGCAGGGCCAGAGGCTGGACTTCAGTGACCCCTGTGGGTCCTTTCCAACTCAGAATATTCTATGATTCTAAATATTTTTTCGCCTTTATAAAATGACTGTCAGCTAGTCTTGTTTTATAACACATAAGTATGTGTGTATACATACACTTATTTCATCTGCCCCATATAAGCAGAGTAAAAATAATTTTGTGTGCAAATATAGCTGTAAATAGTAACCTAGAGAAAATAACTTGGACATACTGACAAAATTTAACAGGTATCATATGAGGATAGTGAAGTCTAAATTATCAGAAGACATGAAAAATCAACCGGGGATCAGCATATATGTTGAGTTTTTCCTGACAACTGTCATTCTTATGCCAAAGTTCAGACAAGCAATGGAGATGTCTCACTCTGACAGTCTTCCTCTGCTGCCTGCCAGCGCTATCAAAGCATCAAGGCCTCTGAAACAAAACTAACTGATAAAAAATACTAGAGCAAAAGGAGACCAAATTTTTTCCTTATTATCTCATTACCTGTCCACAAGAACTGTGTATTGTTAAGGAGGTTTATGTAACACAGTTTCACCAAGGAACTTCCTGTGTACAGATTTTGATAAAGGCGGGACTGACGCAGCAGAATGCACTTCTGGCTGTGGGTACCTTTCTTCCATGTATATAGGACGTGACACCAGACTTCTGAAAGACTGGGAGATTGCAGAGAGATGTTTTGACCTATGCCTACTGTGTTGCATATGAATTATACTAAATAGGTCATTTAAGGAGTTAGGATGTGTTGTCAGCAACTCTTAAAATCTCTGTTAGTAATAATTAAAGGAAATAATATGAAGTCTTAAAAAAAGGGCAAGAGTGATTTCTATTTTTTATTCCCCAAAAATAAAAATTATAACTGTAAAAGATAGTCCTGTATCTCCTCCAGAACACAGCTGATAGGAGAAAATAAGCAAGACTAACTAGCACACTTATTATTATAAATCATTCTTGGCACCTGTATGAGTTAAAGCAAAAATGTAGTTTAATTTACAGCAACAGAAGAAAACTGGAGGAGTGGGGGGATAAAATTGCTAGCTTTAAGAACAACTTTCTTCAAAATGCACAGTAACATGATTGTGATTCTACTTCCAAAATGTTCAAATCATCAAACAGAAATAAACGAACTTGTACGTTCCTCATTTCAGGTAAATTCAGCAATACATGAGTCAACTCTTGATTTTCTCCTTGCTTTCAATAACCACTCTAATAATACTCAAATCTGTTGCCATGTAATTTCCCTTCACAGGAAAAAGTGGTTGCACGCAGACTTTTTTCCAAACATTTGTATTTGTATGACCTTAAATTAAAAAGCACATATTTTATGCCTGCATTTTCCAGACTTATTTTAAATACTGATACATGCAAATCAATTCAACCTTGAATAATTCTCAAGCTACTAGAAAAGTACAAGACAAAACAAAAAAATTCTAACATCACTTGAATTTGCCACAAATAGCCACCTTGCCACTAGAATTGGAGTAAAATCTTTGATTTTCACACATCTACTTGCTGGACTTGCCATGCTTTAGATGTCTGTAAGAAGTAAGTACCAGGGGGAAAAGTCATTTAATTTCCCTTAGCAAAAATTTCAGTATATTTAGCCCAGAGTGATTTTGTGATATTCTTGCACTTACTTTTCATGGACTGGCTCCCACATAACCATAAACAGTTTGTTTGCATCTTGAAAGTCACTGTCATAATTTTAAGCCACCAGTTAAATTAATTTATTATAGTTTCTATTTGAGGAAAACAACTAATTTCTGTAATCTATGGGAAAATCACTGCTGTTTTGTATTCTGAAGGTCTGAAGAAGAGGCTATAAATAGCAGAAATATATTATGAATATTTTCAAGTGAGAGCAGTAGTACAAACCAGTCTATTTGCCATTTCAAAACTAAGAACAGGTTTATACTTTGAATGCCAATACAAAAGAAACACTAAAATTTGGAAATAAATTAATTTTATGATGTTTGAATGTAAAAATAATCTTCACCTTGAATCTAGAAGTCATCTATCCCATTTTATATTTAGAAAAGTAGTTCCTTTAAGCAGGTAATATTTTTACTGCTCTACCTTCTCTCACAAGGTAGACTGTCACCCTTTTTGATAAGCACTCTACATTTTTCAGGAAGAATTTAGTAATAGATATTCTACTGCCTTATGGTCCAATATTTCAGTGTGTATATTAGAATGAGATTTCCAATGACGACATGGAAAAAAGTGTCACAGTATAAACCCATATCGTACAGAAACCATATCCGATATTCACCAACATATCCTGCCCACATTCAGCATGGATTGCCCTTGCTTACAACAACTTTTCATGTGCTGAAAAATTTCACTATTCCCCCACTTCCATACCTCATTCTTCTCTTCTTCTCAATGCCACTTGTTTCAGCTCTTTCTGAAATGCCAGTTTCTCTAGACCTTCTTTCTCCTCATTGCCAAGATATGTAATAGCTCCTTTTTGAAGCTGAATTTCAAATTCCATTAAAATCCTCAGAAATCCAAAGCAGAAACACTGCATACAAGATCAAACAATGTGCCTTTTGTTCTGAAATTATTTTTTCAGAATTGGTTTTAATAGAAAGAAAATGAGAGAAAATTTTAATTTATTTTGACACCAGTGTACTTTTTCTTTTTGATTTTGAATTTTAAAGGATTAGCTGGAAGATCATGCACATGCATGCATTCATAATTTTTGTCTTTCAAACTCAAAGGTTAAAATGCAAACTCTTTCAATAACTTCAAAATCCTAATTATTAACCGATACACAATCTGCCCTTAGGAAATAACTTGTCCCTATAACATTATTTTGCCAAGATTGCCATGTACACATTTAAAAACTACTTGTGAAAGTGTCAATCAGTTTATAAGTGTTTTGTCCATATTATCAAGTACTTCTGGGTTGTTTTCTGCATCATATTCTGCATTGCTTTGTGAGATTTAGTGTTAAGTGACTCCCAAATTATTCTATAGCACAGCTATTATTTGCTATTCAGATGGTTCTGTCTGTACTTAACATTATGATTTTTCATCCAGTTTTTCTTTGTTTGGTTTTCATTAATTTTTCCCATTTGAAGCTTCTGTATTAAACACACTATGGTGTCTTAGAAGGATGAAAGACCACATGCCACTTCAATCCCACTTGCTTAAATTCACATCATCTGAACAATCCATTCCAGATACCCATATTTCTAGATATTTGTAATTTAGATCAGCAATTTAGAACACAGAGAAAAAAACCCAATAAATAGTACAGCAAAAAATGAAGATGGAAAAATGTCACGGTGTGTGACTCAGAGTGATGATTTTCAACTGTTCCTTCTACATTAGAAATGAGACAAAGTTGATGCATGACAAGGTACAAACAACCATTGCATGCAGGGATGTCTCTGTCATTCCCACGAAAATGCCTGTGTGGGTTTTATTAGGAGAGAAAAAACTACCCTCTGAAAATATCTTTAAGTGTATTGCTGGGTTTAATAAGGGCATTAGTGCTGAGTACCACCCTACAGTGCTTTTTCAGCACTTACAGGATATGACTTTTAATCTTACATAGTATGAAGACCACATACTCCCTGTAACTGAATTTTAATGAGTAAAATGTCTCTGGAGAGAAAGTGAAAAATAAAAATTCTGTTACTCAACTCATCCCATATCACTGATCATAAAACAACTCAAAAACCTGTGTGTAACATTTAGGCCATACTATCTGAATAGGCATATATGGAAAAATTTTATGTTACACTGACACTTTGATATTTTTGGCAAGGGAGGCCACATCTCTACTTATATATGACTGCGATCTAATCTGTTTTCCATTTTACAGATTTCTTTTAAGAATGAATTAATGAAAACAAGTGTATTCCTCTAAACTTAACCATTTTAGGCTGTTCTGGGAAGTTACAAAAAGATTCTGACGTGTGCACTTGCTGAGTGCTTGACATAAGGAAGCAAGGAGCACTTCCCAAAAAAAAGCACAGAGGAAAAGAATTCTAAATACCATATGTTCTATGCCATTCTCAAATCCATTAGGTTTTAAACAGAAACTTTTGGTACCTACAATTCTAATCAATAAATTAATTGCAAAATAACTGAGTTCATCTCAGTGACTTTTTTAATAATATTTCCAACCAGTAGTTAAAACTTTGTAAATGTCAACCTATAAATCAGAGGTCGAACAGGGTCTTGAGAGCTCTGGTATTCAAAAATATCCCATAGCTTTGCATCCAAGGCTTGCACTTGGAAACCCCTCAGTGTTCCACTAAATTCCAGATTTCTTGAACTCCTTGAATGAATCATTTAGCCTTGTTCGGGTTCAGTCCCTTCTCCTTTTGATGGACTTGCAACTGTAAATAAATTCTTTCAGGATACCTGTTTTTTCAGTTAGTGCAGTTATGTTAACAAGACAGGGGCTTTTTAACTACGAAGGAAAGCTTTTCTTCTGCTATTAGAAACCTTATTCTAAGTTTTACATTTTCTCGCATTTTATATACAATTAAATTAATACACTGCAGTTTTAATACTGAGTCATGCCTAATTGCAAATGTACACTCACTTTTGGATGATCTAGTCCAAACACAATGAGACTTATGAACACTTATGTTCATAGCAGCTCTGTTTCATATTGAGAAGGATTTATATGGAAAATATTCACATTAATTGAATTTCCACACCAAAAAATCCCCACCGAACACCAATACACCCACTCAACTCTCTCCAAAAAAATGCCACACCAAAAAACTCCAAACATAAAAGCCCAAACAACCAAAAAAAAAAAAAAAAACCAAACCAAAAAACCCCCTGCAATCCTTAAAAAGGATTGTTACTTATCTCAGTGAAAGTCACTTAGATTTGAAGTTCTAAAAATATTTCCATGAGAATATGTTAATTCTCTAGTTTTGGGATGATCTGGTTTTTCTTTACTTTAAACAGTAGAGTAATGAAGACAACTGTCTGCCATGTACTGAAGACAGCAGTATGCTGAACTCAGTTTGTATTTCAGTAACCACACCATACTCCTGCTGTCAAAGATCTTAATTCATAGAGATTTATACAGTGCAAAATACAGTCGTGTAGAAACCTACCAAAAGGCCTAGCAACAATTTATAAACCACTCAACTTTTACTTGAGGATTTAAAATAGTCTGTGGCTCCTGAGTGAAGCTTTGCACAGTGACTACTTCATCTGCTAAGATACAGCAGACCTCCTGTAGCAAGCTATATGTAGAATAATTCCTATAGCTGATTGATAAGTAAATCAACTAATTATAGTCTAATACTTACTGACCACACCTATAACATCTCATTAGGCAAGGGATATTTATGTCTTTCAGAATCATCTCTCTGAAGCTCCACAACAGTCAGGTCCTAATCACCTAACTTTCAGGACATTTTTCTGATCTTGCATGAGCATTGCTGTTTGTTAGAAGTATTGTGCTTCAATTTCACTGTAGTATGACAAGAAGAATAAATTAATAAACACCAACTAAATCTCATTATGGAACTGTTAACTCCCCACAGCCTGCAACATTTCAACAACTAAGTCAGAAAGCCAAATTTACCACCTTAACATGCAATAATTTCACTCTTCAACCCCTTGAAAACCATCCCTAATTAGACAAAATAAGCAGTGATAAGCTTGGGGGACAGAAAAATCAAGTAAGTTGTTAATAAAATTTTAGTATTTTAACTTAATATATTCACTGGGTAATTTGGGATATTTTTATTTTCTTCTTTAATTAAGAAATATTATGTTCTATACCATGCAGAGATTAATATTTAAATTAGTAATGCTTATGAAAATACTAGATCTGAAACTCCATTGTATTAAGAAAAGTTTGAGGCAATTTCACTATGAAATTGCTGAAATATTCCTGAGGATCTATATATTTAATTGACAAATCCAGTTGCCTTCATGATCAGCTACCTGAAACATCTTATGTCCAGTAAAGTTTCTTTAGTGAATTATGTTGACATGCTTTCTATTGTACTAATTAACTGATGGATAGCAGGACAAAAAGAAAATAGCAGTGGAAGAGATTCAAGAAACTTCTACATTTACAGAGGCAAAAAACTCCATCAAATTCTGGCAAAAGCTGTAATGAAATGTAGCATCAAGTTACAGTTTAAAAGCCAAAGGTATTTTTTCTATTCAGTACTCCAAGGAAAAATCAGCGAGCATTAAAACTCAATTCTTGTTGCTGAATCTGCATGCATAGGAGTGAACATGACTCATTCATCATTAAAGTACAGATGGACAGGCTATCATAAGTGATTTTTTTAAACTTTGTGAAATCTATCTCAGCAACCATTAATAATAACTACTAGGCATATTTACTTGGGATCACCGGGTCACAAAGGGCATGGTAAACATAGTGACATGTTCTTGGCATGACTGAGAAATGAGTTTTGTCCTGGCTGAGGTCTCCCATACGTGTCCTGTAAGCCCAGCTAATGAGGCAGGACAATCATTAAACCTGGATGAATTAACATGACATGAAGAGGAGAATCCACAGATGCAGTGACAGAGATGAAAGTAGGTCACATTCTCACAATTTAAATAAAAACAGTCTAGACAGCATTAACATGAGCCTCAAAAGACTTGTACTGAAACCCTCAGCACAAAACTGCAACATCTACTATGGCTGATGATGAATATAAGAATAAAACCACTAAGATAAGGATCACAGATATACAGTAAATGGGAAAAAAGAAAAACTACTTTGGCTTTAGCTGGCATTCAGTGGATTAAAAATGTTTATAGTATACCAAATAAATAGGATAAAAACCAACCAATATAATAATTATTTTGAGGTAATTTCCCTTCAAAAGCTGGTGACTAAAAAAAAAATACATCTCCCTGTTATTTTACAGGAGTATTGAAAAGGCTTGTTTTCTCTAAACCTCTTGGCAGAACATACAATTTTAAAAAAGAAAAAAGCCTCAAATAGCCCACAAAAAAACCTGTTGCATACAACAGTAAGAGTTCCTCATTCATTCTTTCCCTTCATCTTTATTCTTTGCTCTTTTTAAGAAGATAGAATGGTAATATGGGGTGGACATGTGAAGCAGCAATGACATGATGAAGACAAACAACTGAATTCCTAACATGATAAACTGAGATAGGAAAAAATGTTCTCTGTTTAAATAAACGGAAGAATAATGTTTACACAAAAATAACAATTGTTGATTATTGTTCAACACTTATATAATACATGGTGGGACCTGTTCCCAGGTGAAGCTTCTCTTCAAAATTTTTTGTATCACAGAGACTTTTTCTGCTTTGTGCACATCCCCTACCATGAAATGGAATGATACAACTACCAAATGATTTCCAAAGTCATGGGTATTTTGTAATGTGCTGTAATGAGTGTATATTTTTGCAGTAATAAGTGGGTTATCTTTTTAGCGGCTGCTTGATCTGTGTCCCAGTAGTAGAATTACTTACTAACAAGAAGATGTTTCTCAAACTGTAGTGTCCTCTACAAGAAAAGGTATCAAGCTTCATTGTACGGTCATGTTGCCATTTTGGATCGTTAAATTCCACCAAAAACCTGTACCAGGCTACTCCAACTTTTTTTTTTCCCCTCACTCACTCCAACATTCTTTATAAGAAATATAAAATAGTGCGTATTGGTTCATTCCAATATAATATTGGTAATACTCACATTTTTTAGTATTTTTCCATGATTTTTATATCTTCTAGAAACAAAAGTCTGCGTACCTTATCTATATTAGGTAGGTATAGAAGTACCACAAAACTCACATTTTTAGTATATAGGCAAAAGAATATTTTGGAATCATACAGCATTGTGTAATTTGATCTAAAGCCACACATATTTCAAATATGTTTTAAGCAAACTCACATTTTAAATATATGAAAAAGTATTCATTTACTCACCAATTAAGTTCTATAGTTGTTTTAAACATAGAATAGATAAATTTTCCTGTCATTCTCAAACAGCTATGCCATTTTCCAAGAGGGAGAAGCCCCTTTGTAACACGGCTAAGAAAACAAAAATTATTCTAAAAAGGCATAGGGAAAATGTTTCTGCTTTACCATTTGTTTTTCTGAGAACTATCATTAGAAAGGTAACAGTAAGAATACATATTGCCTGCTTATTTCTTCCAATGTCCATATTGTTTCTTATTGGAAATCTTTTCAGTGTATTAAGCCATGTACATATACCAGCTTTTCATTACTGCTTCATATATCCTTTCAAGACACATGCATAGTTTTGGTCTTCACAACTACAAGCATTGAAGCAGCAAGATTCAAATGTGGAAAAAAAATTATGCCATAAATCTTGTGTTTTGAAGATCTCAAGATGAAACACAGAAATTAGTGATGTCTTCAAACTTTCCTTGGGCTCAGGAGAGCCTAAATGACCTGGAGAGTTCTGAGAAGTAGACTGACTTTATTATACACATCAATATCAAATGTTAGGCAAGTTGAAAGGCATCTGTCTTGGACATATCTTTATATGATTCTTAGTCATGGGTTTAAACCAAAATTCTCCCAGGGAGATGAAACAGCTTAACAGCCAGATGCTGCGGAGCAGTATTTGGCACATGCAGAACTGATAAAGTTACCGACTATGAAGTGAACAGAAGAGACTGCAAATGTTCCCAATGCTTACAATCAAAACAGCAGAATGTATAGGTAGAAACTTTTAGCTGAGTAGAGTGTGGCTTAAAGCAGAAGTAAATACCAACTGGTACATGGACATTCAGACTATATGAGTTGATATCCAGCCATTCCACTTTCAATTATTCCAAATTACACCAGAGTAGAAAGGAAAGTAGACTTCTGCATTTAGGAAAAGTTGTTACTTCTTATTTCTAAAGTCCTGAGAACTCTCTAGATGGGCCAAAAGCAAAGCTTTCCAATTTTACTGAAAAGAATTCTAAGCATATAGGAAGTTGAATCATTTAGTATCATAGAGTGCCTTGATTCAAGCAGCACCATAGGGATGGCCCAAATCATTACTGGTGTCAATATTTTTTTAAATTATAAAATTTAATGCAAAATATTATATTTTTATTAATTCTAATTAATATTCTATTCTAATGAATAACAATGCCTTAGAGAGAAGGATCCTTCTAGATTTCCAGGGTCAGTGGCTGTATGTCATGAACAGAGAAATTTGTCAGACCCTGCTACATTAACTTTGCAGATGCATAAAACTCTTTGGGCTTTCACTGCAAAGCAACTTTCTGGATGCATCTCTGCTATGGATAAGTGACATGAATAATGTCCTGATTTTCTTCATGAAAATACTTCATTTTGTACTCAACACCACAGCCTGGAAAAACACATCCTTCTTCATTTTCAGGAGCAGAAAATTTCAGCAAAACAAGGGCAGCCATATTTTCAAAATTTCAAAAGTCTGCATTTGAAATACCTCACCTATAGTATTTGAGAAATACTGCTGATTATTCTCAGTTCAGCAGTAGAGAATTTAATTAAAAACATATCCAGATTATTCCTGGAATACTTCCAATATATTTAGCAAATTTTCAGGGAGCGGAAAGCGAGTTGCAGACAATAGACGGATCATTTATTCTATTATTTTCTCAGAAGTCACCTGCACCAAATAGGCCAGCACTCACTTTTCCCCTCAGAATCACAACACCACAAATACTTTTTTCTCAAGAAAGTTACATTAGGGACTGGCAGGCCAGCAATTATGGTTTCATACTTGAGGGTATATTATATGCACTGCTGTAGTGACAACACTACAGAAAACCCTCTACTATTAAGCCAATGGGAGGAAGCACTCCATATGTCCCAGATAGCAGGCTTTACTGTCTATATAAAATAGATTAGCATGTTTCTCTTACCTCTCAAGGAAAAGATGCCAATGTCACAGGTAACATCAAGTTTAGAGCACTGGCCAGAATTTTTTGCAGTGAGACAAGGGCTGTGATACTCATAGAGGAAAAGGTTATGGTTCAACTCCTAGAAGCAATCCCTCTGGAGACCTCTTACAGGATTTACTGAATGTCAGAAGGTTTTGCTGTTCCCGTCTGCTAGACTTGTGCTGCAGACAGACAGCAGGACTTCAGCATACAGTTTGCCTCTTTCTATCAGCTTCTAAATTCTATTAAAAGTGCCTATGGCACTCCCCTGCTAGGAAACATTTAGCACTGTCACAGACACTCATTCCGAGAAGTCATTTCAAGGCACCAGAGTGCTTTTTAAAACCTCTGCTGTGTATGCATGAGCACCAGAGCCTGCAAGTACCTGCACACACACACCAGAAAAAACTGCTAATGACCTCCACACATGAAAAACCTATAGGTGACAACCATGCCCTCAGTTATTTTGGTTACAGTTCTGTTATTTTGAGAGAGCATTTTCGGCCATGTTCATATTTTATGCAAGACCTTTTTCCTCCTAACTTTGTGGTTTTTAGTTTTGGGGTTTTTTTCCTATATACACTATGGTACCTCACAAAAGAGAGCAGCCATATGTTCTGCTCTGGCATTAACATCTCCCATGAACATACAACTGCAACCTAGCTGACATGTTATTTCATTTCAAAGACTCGTCACTTTATCTACTGATATATAAGCAAATCCATGGTCATACCAAAGCAAACAAAAATCAATGGATTTTTTTGAAACAGTAAAAATCTCCAATCACTGGAGCATATCAATATCATTCTGCTTGCCCCATACCTCCATTATTTAGGAGGTATGGGGCAAGCAGAATGATACTGAAATGCTCCAGAAGGAAAAAAGCATTTTAGGTCACCTACAGATTTCCCCAAACAAGTGAATTGCAAGTTTTCTGAGTCAGGACAAAGCAAGGAGACTAAAGGTTTGAGATTTATGTGAAGCTCCAATCTTATACTGAGAAAATAAATATATTTGTATGTATGCATGTATGTATATGTATATATATGCATGTATATATATGTATGTATAAGTATACATATGCATGTATGTATTTAAAACACAAATAATAAGATTCCAATAAGATACAAATTATCTTTTGCTGAATATAATTGTCATTAGCCCATATTATTTTGATGTGAAGAAAAATTACTTCAATTTCTTTCCTAAACTAAATACAAAAATTATCCTTCCTTCCAGTAGGTCCATTAAGTAGCTATCTGTCAGAAATCCATGTTAAAATGATAGCAGTAAAACTGCAATTCTAACATATATGTGGAAGCTTTTCAAGATTTATGCATATTCTACCTTTATTTCCACTCAAAAAACTTCATAGGGACTAAAGAGTCTTCATATTTTTCACACTGAAGTTACTAGTTGAGTTGGCAACAGAAGGTACAATTTAGTCTTCAATTAAAGGCAAAGAAATACATAAAACTACCGGGAACATTTCATCTCTCAAAACCTAATCAAGAAGTAATGCCAGAGTGAGACTGAACAGTAGATGTGAAATATAAACATTCATTTAGTTAACCCATTTGAAGGTGTTTTCCTGGGTACATTCACAACCACCAGTCAGGCTGGAAGTTAAATTACTACCTGCAGGTGACTGTTTAGTGATTTACATCAAAATAGGTGGAGATCTCAACTTCATGATTTCCAAATTGTTTTGAGATGTGTCTGCTATTTAGACAATTCAGGAAAGAAGCCAGTGACAGGGATTCCTTCTGAGTCAGTTGTTTCAGTAGAGAAGGAAGTTTTCTTTAGTTTGTAGTTTTCCACTCCAGTAGGTTTTAAAATATCTCCTATGATTCAGATAAAGGAAGAGGACATAGAAAAGAACAATAATGCAAGATGCAGAAGTGGTTGAGAACAACAATATTGTTGAAAAGGAAAATAGTGGTACATAAACCCCTTTTTCTTTTAATTTTTTTCTTTCAAGAAGAATACTTTTATGATTGGAGCAGAATTTCATACCCTGACCAACTGCCATTTTCAAATAGCATACTGAGAATCTTGCAAAATTACCCAGACAATCAGACAAATATCCTCCAACTATTTTTCTGCAATGGCTAGCTGTACTATTCATATTTAAATGTATGATTGAGAGGATTAAGAAGATAAATGCAGTTTCAGACTAGGAGAGCAATCTAGTCAATAGATTAATTTTATTTAGAAGACAAATTTGTTCCCAGATGAAAAATGTTTATATCTTGCAGTAGTTGTAAGTGATTTAAAAAAAAAAAAAGTTCCGTATAAATAAAACCAAGCCAAACCAAACACAGTAACAAAGGAAGTTCATTAGGTAGAGACAAGTTTTAAATGACCACCTACTTTTGGCAGTGTTACTAATTAGTCTGTCCTTCTTACACAATATTAAAAGCAGGATGTTCAAGTAAATGAAAGCTACTGTATTTACAAATTTATGAGGAATCCCAGCAGTCCTCCATCCTTTCGTGTGTAATCACTGCTTGTGGAAGCAACTATTGAAGGCTGTGGCTATGCTGAAGGCACCTGGCTGTGTTCCTAACTGCACTCAGATGAAATGAGGCAGAGATGCGAATTACTGAAAGTGAAACCTCTACTATGTTCTTCCTGAGTATTATTCTGGCTTCTCTCATAAATCAAAGCTAAAAAAGCTTCTCTGATTTTTCAGTGGTTGCCAATAGAAACTATTAGCCACTTATATCAGGTGGGAGGCCAATATGTAATAGGATGTAACCAAGAATACTATTTTCCTAGAAATAACCTGACGTGTAGAAGAGAAAAAATAATTTCTTCCTCCTCCAAACACTCCTTATAATGTAACTGCATGAAATAAGGATGGGGGCAAACTTTTAGATTCAGGGCCTGAGACATCCAATATTCATGTCCCACTCCAATTATGCAGGAGGCTCACATTAGAGCTCCAGTGCTTTGCAGTGACTACAAACACCCTCTCACGTGTCTGGGGAATGTGGGCCTAAAGAAAAGCGGAATCAGTTAACTCATTTAAATCAATCCCTTTGTGCTCCCCACTCAGCTCCTGAGCACTGCCAGCCACAGAGCTCAGAGACAGTCTGCTGTTCAGGCTTCCACAACTGCCTGACCTTTCCTCTAAGCATATTAGCCTACAGCAGTCCAGCCTCAGCAGTCCTTCGGGGCCATGGACTTTGCTGAGTTTTATCCGACAATCAGTGTTTGAGCCCCAGGCAAATCCTTCAGTGCTGCTCTTCTTATCACAAAGTAATTACCTGGCCTTTCTTATGGCTGGTTTGAATTCACGGCTTGAACTCGCTGAAAAGGTTATAGAGTCAAAAAATAAAATCAGAACTTCTTTTCAGTCAGTTTTCCTCACTTCATACCAGATGGAGTCAGCAACTTGAGAAGTCTGACAAGCAACTTGACTGAGTCTATCAGATGGTCAACTGATCACTTTCATGTTTGCCAAAACGTTTAAGGATAAAAAACAGAAGCATATTCTATTGACATTAAAATACATAGACTAGAGACAGATTTCTGAAATGACACAGTAAACCACTCTGGAGTGGGAGGATTTTTTGCATAAGAATTACAGACTTCCTCTCTTTGCAGAGCGACTGTTGTCTACTAGCATTAAACAGTTTCATATGGAGTTTTAGGGCAAGTACTTTGTGAAACAGAAAAGACGACATTTCTCTGAGGAGCTGATTTATTTGCTTTCCAAAAGACAGTATTTGATTAATTAGCTAGAGAAGCATGGACTAAGCCCTGGAATATCTGTATGCTATGCTTTGTCCTGTTCCAAGCACACTTTTGTTAATAGCAAGCTGGACAAACACTGAAACCTGTGACACTTGTGGCTCACAACTGGATTAATTTCAAATAGGTCCATATTCCTGGAGTACTTGCATTTATTAATTTGAGATGCTGCCATACCCAATACAGATGAAATAGGATCCTTCAGCAGCCTGTCATTGAGGGCCATCCTGCCCTCACCTGTCTTCTCACTAGACCAGAAGCTTAGAAAGGAGATAGATGAAGCTCTATACTGCCAATAATCTTTTGTTTAAATATATTGCAATTCTAACATTTCCAGAAAATACAATGAAAAACTACATAGTAAAGATTGAAAATACTACATTGGATGCATTGATATTTATTCCATTTCACATTAAATGGATTTAACAATTAATGGCAATCCTCCCTGCCCATCTGTTATATATATCTCAAATATGAAGAGCAAAAAGAAGATCAAAATTTCATTTATTTGGTCTTAGGAAAAAGCTTCCTTTCATATTACTTGTGAAGGACCTTTTTGGAAGATATTATTTTGGTTAAAGTTGTAATAATTCCTATTACTGGATGAAGATAATATGCAAATTATTAAAGAAATACTGTGCATTTCATCTATACCCATATAGTTTTTGCATAAATAATTAGTTTAAAATATTCCTTATAAGGTGTTATAATATCCATTTTTCATAATGGGCTTTATGTTATCGGAATACTCCGACTAAGATTTAAAATTGTGTAACAATACTTGTTATATTTATGACTGAGAAAAGCATACTTACTTCTGAAAGCAGAAGCCCTCAGGAACAAACATTTAAACATAAACACTTGCTTATTTTTTTAATTCCTCCCTCATTGTATACTTACCTATATATATTCACTACATATTGTGATCCATATAGAGTTGCCAGCATAATACATGTCTTCCATTTATGCAAAAAATCGCAGGTAAGAACTACTTATTTTAAGACACTTGTATTAAAGTTTACCACTCTTAGATTTTCCCACTTAAGGAATTTTTTTTAAATAAGATAATTCAATACAACATTTTTATACATCAAGCCACAGTTGTCTTCCCCCTCCTCTGTATTATGTAGTTTTTAGGACTGATTTGTGTAGATGTAATACTGTATCTGTGCTATATAAGTAAATAATTTTAATTTGGCTATCTGCCCCATGTAATACATCTCCAAGGCTATGCTCAGGCTCGCACTCAGAGGCACCAGGGAAGATAGCTAACAAAAGTTTATGAGGGCAGCAGATGTTCGTTCATGCTGTTTGATGTTGGTGAGATCTGGAACTTTACCACTAAGAAATCCAAGAATAGGAGTCACAAGAGCAACATGCAAGCTTCCTGCAAACACACTATTGATCAAATCAGTATTAAAGCTGGAATGAATTTATGTGCAGGCAATTCCAGGAACTTCTTTAGCCGTTTACTCCTCTTTGCTACATTCCCTTCGTAATATACTCATAAACAGAACACAGAACTCACCATTAGTCATGCCCCTTTTAGGAAATGTGTAAGGCTTTTGAGGCTTGGAGGTCTCAATGCAATCAAGTGTCTTCTCATGATGAAGTATCTTCAACCAGAACACAGGAATTTACCCAACTCTTTATGCCTGTTGGACCCAAAATTTACTGAGTAGAACGCCTGTTTCATTCATATGAAGTGTTTAAAAACAACTGAAAATTACACATAAATCTTTATCACATATTCAATAAATGATACCAGAAAATTTTGTGTCGGTTTTTTAGCAGTGAAATAGCATAAAAATATTCAAGTGCCTAAACTACTTAGAAGCATAAATTTTATTTTCTGTAGTGTAAATGGCACTCACAGACCTAAGACTAATTGGTTTTCAATGGGTTTCTGGTTTCTACTTATTTAATTAATTTGTGATTATGAGAATTAGGCTCCTAAGCCATTTAACAACCATTAACAAGTTTCTATATAATGAAAAATTAAATTCACAAGTACTAAATGAACACTTACATGATAGATACACTGAGGGATGAAAAATTATTAGAAAGGATTGATTGTCTGCTGATACTCTTCCATTCTGGTCTCTGAATCATCATTTTCCTACAAAATATTCCCAACTATTAACCTTTCTAGGAATAAATATGAGTTTATCATATCAACAAAATTTAAGGCTATCTACTACGGACCTGATTGTTATGGTTTTTTCTTTGGAGTGGAGAAAGAAGATACAGGTAAGGCAGTTTCAGTGCAGGAAACATCTACTAAGATCCATATAGATCAAAATATAGATTAAAATATTCAGTGAAAGAACCCCTATTAGTCAGCAAAGTATTTTAGTAACTAGATTTTTATCACATATTTTAAAAATTGATTTCCATTACACAAGTGACTGTAATCTTAGAGGAAAGACAATGGAAAAAATACTTTTATGCATTTTACTGGACTTTAGATTAAGTTTTTAGTGACCAACAGATAAAAGAAAGAATAGAATGCATCATGTTAAAAACTCAGGCTCCTGAAGCAATTATCCATTGTGAAAATATATTCACATGGTATTCTCAAAACTTCCTTTCCATAGGTCATTTGAAAGGACATGTACATATGTATGTTTTAAAAGGTTACATTAAATGGAAAATACAGACCAGATAGCAAAATTTCCTAACTTTATTTTTCTAAGGACAGACTGAACTTCCTCCACATTCCATAACATGCAGTCAGAATAGCATTCCATGCAAGAGCAAATTAAAGGAACAGAAGAAAATTATTCATGACACTCCTAGAGGTGACAATAATAATTACAAAAGTTAAAATTCCTGTCTTTTTACATATTCCCCTTCTATGCATTTACAGCTCATTTTCAAGATAATTTGGTTTCTAGTAAAATACTTCCAGTATTGACAAGTTTTCATTTTTGTTGTGTTGACTTATTGTGGCCAAGGCAGCAGTAAAACAAAGTGAACAACCAGCCTCCAGATAGATATGTGCAAAATCAACCTCTTTTCCATAGAGTCATGTCTTTCTGTCTTAGAAATTTTCCATCTTATTTGATCTGTTATGCTTAGTGTTTCTTACAGCATGATTGAATGGGCAAATCGCTGCAGACCAGAAATGTTTTTTCCCATACCCAGATCCTAATTAGCCACTTTGAAATGCATTTTTTTAAAAGAATGAAAAAGATTGTGATATTATAAAAAATACAACCTCCCTAGAACGTTGTTTTATGTGTTATAGTTGTTGTCTACCTGCTCTTCTTAACTTTATTTAGCAATGCCTTTCTGAAAACTGTTTTGCTGAGTTGTGAGATATAACAGGGGTACAGACACTGTCAACCAGGTGTGCCTCTTCATTTTTCTTGATGAATTTTGTTCTGATTCCCTGCCCTGACTTTATTAGAATCCAAATGGATGGAAACAGCCTTAATGTCATATTTAGGTAATTCTGGCTAGATAAATGCAACACTAACAAAGAGGAACTAACTAAAACAAAAAAAAGCCCCCCCCCAAAAAAAAATCACTTTTAATTTACACATTCAAACCTTAGCCTTTCAGTCTTCTAGATAAATCCCCGCAGCTTGTTGGTAAAATGTCCAAATCAATCAATTTGAAATTTTATCTGAGAAATGCTAAAATGCAATAGAATTACCTAATTACCTTTTAGCTAAACCACTACTAAACTTCTCCTAAACTACAGCATCAAAATAGCATCTTCCAGGAGAAACCATGTGTCTGTGCTCTGGCATTTAGTGAGTAAGAGCATAAGTCAAATGAATAGATTGATTAGACAAAGCTATATTAAGGATAAATTAAGTATTGATAAACTTGATAAAGCATGATATTACTCTGGTGTGCCACAACACAGAATGACATATGGCAGAAACAAATGTCAATTTAAAATGCTGTAATGTGCTATAGACTTGATTCAGAATGGTGATATGACAAGAATCCTAAAATACAAACTAAAAGAACTGGAAGAGTTGTCTCTAGTAGTGAAAACTTCAAGTTTTCAGTTCTAGTTTAGCGAAATTTAAGAGTAGAGAAAAAAAAAGCCAAGCCCACGACATATCAAAACCAGACCCAAAAGCCAGTAAATGTGATTATTATATTTTCAGTTAATTCTTACCTCAAGATAAAGACTTTATATTTAAATACTCAAACTGTTGCTAAGAATAGGGCTTGTGACAAATTTCAGAGGCAGACTAGTAACCAACATTAAAATTGTTAATTTTACAGTTACAATCATCGACACTGATTCACTCAGAAAGACCAGTCCTGAAGGAATCTCATAAATGAATGTGTATATAAACAGTAAAAGAAGTTTTCTGCTTTGGCAACTGTACAAGAAAAAGAGCATATTACTGGGATTTTAAAAATCCTGTATCCATAGTATTGACTTAGTCCATTTTCAAATCCTATTGCTAACCCACTTTGGGGTTTGTATGTTGGCAATTACAACAGTCCTTTAGTCTTTAAAAAGATTTATTTTACAAACAAATCATGATCCTCTATTAAATATTTTTTATCTCAAAAGAGATATTTAATAAAAATTAACTTCATACTTTTTCAACTGTGGTCACGAATTCTCTGCTTCCAGCAGAAGAAGAAGAATAATCAGAATCCTGGTAAAAGCAGACATGGCGTATGGTTAGCACATTAACACAACCATTTTATACATCATATGCTGCAGTTGTCATACACGTTTTCACTCTCATGAGAACAGAGTATACCTTCTACTAAAATGTACAGTCTTCGCAAATTGTCAGGATTTGACAAGGAGCTCATCTAGGAAGGCATCAGAAAAAATAAATAAAATTATTTGTTCCATGTAAGCATTTGGATTTTGGATCTCAGTTGAAATACTCTGAGAAATGAAGCATCTGCTCTACATACAGCATCAGCTTCCATTTTACATAGAGCAAAGAGCAAGTAGGTGAAAATGTATTTTTCAAAGAAATGCAATAAAAAAGAGAATAATTAATAAGCTTAATTTCTGCAGGAAAAACAAAAAAGTGGTGGTTAGTATGTAATGCTATCTAAACTGGCTGCCCTGGAGACTGATATAATTTTCTTTTCTTTAGCCAGAATGCAAACAGAATGTCTCACAAGTGAACTAAAACATGTAAGAACCATTTAAAGAAATGACAGGAAATTAATTAATTAAAAAGCTCCTGAAAAGCCTGCTAAGAAGAACACTATATGAACAGAACTTTTATTGGAGCTACGACAGATATATAACAATCTTTCACATTAGTTCCTCTATTTTACATAGTTCTCCCAACAACCACTTGCAAGCATTTCACTGCATAACACCAGACTGTTCCAGGCTCTGGAATGGGACTCAGACAACAACCAACCAACAAGGTCCTTACTACTCTGACAGCAGGTAAATATTCCTTACTAACCTCACTCACTGACTGATGATTGCTATGGTGCTGACACAACTGATAGCACTTCTAACACAAGCTATTTTTTCTCCATACATTTTATGCCAGCCATTTTTTTTTAATTCAAAGAAAGGAAAAGACACTTGTTACTGTGTTCTTCCCATGTAAGACATCTGGTTAAAAAACATGTCTGTCAGGATATAATTATTATTCATGTTTACAACCAAACAAATACAATGAAGGCACTGTGAATAAACAATCATATCTTCTCAAGGACATCAGCAGTTCAAACTTTCATCAATTTAATATGTCATCAGAAGACAGGAAGAAAATAACTACTACAACCAGAAAAAAGGCCCAAACATTTTTAAAAAGGAAAATCAGGTTCTGTGAGATTTCATATGGCCTACCTGTCAGGCAAGGGGTCCGTTGAAGTCTAGGTGATGGTTTTAAGTACAGGCTAGATAAATATATGTCAGGAATTAGTTACTATATTAATTTTATTTTTGAAGGTGGAGGTAGCCTACTTATCCTGTTCAGGTCCCTTTCAGCAGAGTCCAAATCACCATGAATGACTGATATACTACTCAGAGTAGGCTTCCTTGCTGTATAACACAGCAAAAACCGATTTAGTAAGATTTATCTTTCAAAATACTGAATTAGAAAAAACTATGAAGTAGCTAAATCATTATTCTAAATCAGCAGAAATAAAGATCTTGTATGATCACCATTGAGTTTGATAACTTAGGTGGGATTAATACGCCACACAGTCAGTTTTGCCTACTAAATATGAAAAGTAAATGTATTAGCCATTTCCTGGTATACTACTTCTAGCCATACACAGTGATGCCACACCAGAAAATAAAAAGTCTCACATCATATTTAACTAACAAGGAATATGGAACCTATTTTCATAGCCTTGATATCAATTCAAATTATTAGCATTAAAGCTAAATGAGTAAGATTCAGGGCAAAATAAGTTAATTTCTTGCTCATCTTTTCTGTAGGAGTCACCTGATGCCTGAGTTGCAGTTGTCATATTTTAATGTAAAAATTAAATTAATATTTGTACAATAGCAAAATAGCAAATCATCTTAAATGGATTTCCAAAACCTTTGATACTATAACAAAAATAATTGACCTAGACAAGAAGCAGCATGAGAGACATTATAATTTCTAGCTGAACAACAGTCTGAGTTAGTCACATGCAACTGTAGATGACCTACCAGTTACGTACCTCTCATTTTAAATGGCAGTACAAAAGAACGGATGGATTCAAAAAAGATGTTGGACAATTTGAATATAGAAAAACATGGAGATCTGCTACCAGCCATCTGGAATAAGTTTCTTTTTACTTGCCTGAATAGCACATTTTAAGAATTCAAGCTGCAAACACATTGAAGTAACCCAAAAATCATTTAACAACTTGACATATAGATAGAGAATGAGCCAAGGCAGGAGCGATGTGTGTGGTTCCCAGGAGGATAATCCACCTGAGTTATAACATTTCCAAATGTGCTGCATAATGTAAGTATTAATAGGACACAGGTGCCTTTGCTGTTGCATAGAAACAGGTGCACTGAGGCGAATCAAGTTATTTTTAATAAAGTAATTTCCATTTTAGACAACATAAGGTGGAGATTCTAGAAACAGCTTCCAAATTCTGAAGTGCTGGTTGCTGCCCACTAACACACGAGTCTCCATGCTTTGCAAAAACACATTATCATGTTGGAATAAACATCAGAACTGGAGATAGGATAAAGCCTTTGTGCCAAAAATTAATCCAGGAAACACTACCATTCAAGCATATCTACCAAGATAAAGATCTATAAAACTAAAGAAATATGCCAGTGGAAGTTTAAATGACAGGGAAATTAACCAAATTAAGTCCATGCCATAAACAGGAGGAGAAAAAATAAAGGTAATTAAATATACTACAACACTATCCTTTGCTTACACTACAGCATAAAATCTAAATAATTTTGTAAAAACAACACGCTACCTTTACTGCAGACTGCTGAAATAATATTGCAATACAGTTTCAGGTTCTGATTGCAAAACAATGCCAGAGCAGGATTAGCTGTACTTAGAGAGAAACATCACAAAAAACATGGGGTGTTTCTGAATGCAGTATCAGCAACACATTAGCCAGGTTGGAATCCTTTTTTCAGAGAAACCATCTAAGCCAGCACATAAACTTGGCATGTAAAACCTCTAATGAACACAATCCTTTCATCTCAGGTTCATCACTAGCCACAAAATCCTATTGAAATGGCATGCTTTTGGAGAAAATCTGACTATCATATGTTTTAGAGTCTTCAGAACTAATCAAAGTCTGATGAAATTACCTACATTTTAAGTAGATTGTTTTTTGTTTCTTCACTTCAACTGTTCTGAAACCGTGCAGTGTTAACAAACAGCTGTAGCATTCCAGCACAGAAATAGTTCATTTAACCGCTAAGCACATGATAAATAGCTTCAATTATTTGTGGTCCAAAGGAGCAGTGTTTTATGCTGATTAAAGATTTGGTACCTTAAAGTCAGAAGTAGTTGCCCTAATAGCATTTTGGCTGCAGAATATAACTAACTTTTTGTACTAGATTTGCTCAGTAAAATCCAATTCCTGGGATATGCCTCCCTGTTTCTGCAGGATCCAACAGCAACCCCATTGCAGCTCCATTGCATCTCCAGTCCAAGTGTGTGCAAAGCTTTTTATGGGACTTTGAAGGTAAAAGATTCCATAAAAGATATCATAATCACAGTATATAAAAGAGTATAGCCCGAAAATAAAGAAAAAATTGAGATGAAAATGAGGATACAGATGGGTAATTAAAATTTTGTTTTTACATCTGTTATTACAAAGCAAGACCTCATTAACCCTGACCATAGGGGAAAAAAATAACAATGCTGAAAAGCATGAGTACCTTTCAGTATACAGTGAAATACCAGATGCAGTCTACATCATGCAGTTAAATACCAAACACAGCATTCAGAACCAGTTTTAGGAAATAGAAGAGTTAGGGGATGGCAAATTTCAGGGTCATTTCTCATTTTCTGATTGAAAAAAAACCATATTTGCGAATAAAACAAATCAGCTGAGAGGGTTTTTTCTTAGTTAATAATTATTAAAATAATTTGAAAAGGCACCTTCAAGAGAAAATAATGACCTAATCCTCAGGCAGGGAACCCTTGATAATTATGAGACCTTCATTTTGCCATATATTAACAGCTTGTTATGATTTCTGGAATGCTTATGCACAAGTTTCTTACTTCAGATAATGCATCTTTCTTACAATGGAGGGACAATTTTATATTAAACAAACTGAGAGACTCATTTGTGTTTCTGCTATTGACTTCCTGTGAGATTTTGCATCTAGTTTCATTGTACGCTTCCCCATCTGTTTTGAGAATTCTACAATACTACAATAATGGATATCACGTAAGATACTAGATATATGTATTCCAGCCTTCCTTAGCAACAGAAAACTCATGGCTTTTTGTCTCCTTGGGAAGATAACAATAGATGTGCAATCTTACATCTAGAGAGGAAATACTTTTACCAGGGACAGTGTATCTTGATTAACTACATATCTATAGAATAAAAATAAATGTCAGGGCCATTAGGTGAGAGCTTGTAGCTTTTTTTCGTTCAAAGCTCATAACCCTAAATAGTTAGTGTTAGTTATATATAGTATAGTTAATATATATATATATATACACTAATAGTTTGTTATATATATATATATAAATATAATTTGTTATATAGAAAAAATTATATATGTTTAAAAGGTTATTAAATATGTGTGTGTATAGAGTCTACACATGTAATGCTCACACACAAAAGAGACTCTTGTAAGAATATTCTCAAATTATATCCATCGCACATTTGTGTATCATACCTAGCAAAGTATGTCCTGATGGAATTAAGTGCTTGAGACCCCAGAGGTTAATCAGTTCATATTCTTGAAAAATACAATTAATATTAAAACACTTTAACCCAGACCAAACAAACTTCTTAATTCTATTATTCTTCCAACAAAAAGAGCAAGACCAGCGTTTTGTATACTTTTCCATTTGCTTAAGCCCGTCTGAACGGAATGCAGCCTTTCAGCATGTTGAACGGGTGTTACTTAAAGCACTAAGAGCACCTAAATCCTCAGAGACCCTGGTGTCAGAAAAGGCAGGTTTAAAGAAGGGCAAAGGCCACTCTCTCAGTCATTATCATTCTCAGATGCAAGCCTGTTGCTCAGTAGGACAGCATTCATGGAAACTACACTCAGCAGTGTCAGCTCTTTGAGAGAGGGCTCCCTCCCTTAAAGAAGGGAAGGCTTTTACAGAAGGACTTTCCTCCTCATTTCTTCTGCCTAAGACAGCAACAGATGAAGGTACCTCTCCAAACACAAGGGAGGACTTGAACCTTGGTCTTTGAAATAATTTTATCCACTGCATAGGAGACTCTGAACATTTTTTTGGTACAGTGAGGAAGATAAACTAGATTTATACTTTTCTTTAGTGCAGGCCAAGGTATTTCAGGGGAAAGAAATTATGTCTGTATACTCACCTGACAGTTAATGCAATGTAATATCATTACTAATGTTAGACAAATATTAGTGACTTAAGAACTTTTAGTGTTCACCCCCCAGTTGGTTTGTTTGGGGTTAACTCAGCTAATTTTTGTTTGTTTTGTTTTTTGTTGTTGTTGTTTATTTGGGGTTTTTTGCTATTTCGGGTTTTTTTTTTTCCATCTAAACATAGCCTAGTAGGCTTACTAGAAGGGATCTTTCTCAAAAATTACTGTCAGACTGTAAATATCTGCAGCAGAGTATTTTCAATTCATCCTATGTATTTATTCAGAGAAGAACCTGAAGTCATTATAAAATAATTTCTTTCATATTTAAAAATTCAAAAACCCACATTAAGTCTCTGCTTACTGAACTACAGAAAAAATATTACTGTAATTTAAACACCAAATATTTGCAAATAACCAATAGATTGAAGAATTTACCAATCTGATTTCAGACAGGTGAAAATGTGTTGAAAATAAAGCATTACTTACCCACTCAGTATAATCACATTTTATCCATCTATTAGAAGTGTGTGGAGAAAATCACAGAAGCAAAACATAAATAAAACCAGTATGAAGAGGTTTATTACTGCAGCTTGTGAAAAAACCATCAGTGTTTATCTCTGCAGGTGAGTCTGGGTCTTCCAATCATGAATTAATTTGGAGGAGAATCTGAGTTACACAGTGAAATATAACCTGACTAATTCTTAATTTCCATAAATTCAAAATTCAACTCTTTTCTTCCAAAACTTTGGTAAAAATTTAAGATGAAACTTCACCTACTTTTATACAGTACTAGAAGAAATAATACTTTAATTAGATGAATCCATTAACTTTTTTCTCTTTTATTTACCTACGTGGGTATCAAACCCTGTCACTACCTTTCAAAGAGCAAAAATACACAGAAATTTTTTTCTAAGACTTGTGAGTCAACATGTGAGTATGATTTTTAAAGACAGTATCACAAATATTCTCATTAATACTTGAGACTAGAAAGGTCAGAGACTAAAGACTTTTTTGAAGTCATATATACAAGCAATTACCTGGAATTCACAACCAGTTCTTCCAAGCCCAGTTACAATATTCAATAACTAAAAAAAAAATTAGTTCAGTCTATTCATCTAAACAAATATCGCAGAAATATTAAGTTGACTAATAATTCTTTTGTAAAATCCAAAATAAAGAAGAATATGGGGAAGAGAGATTTTGGTTTTTTTTTTTTCCATAGAGTTTTTGCAGTCTATATACAACTACTTTGTAAATAAACAGGAATTACTTATGTTCTTAGAGTACATGCTCTTTTGGGAAATGAATACACATGGTGAATATAGAATGATGCAAGTTTTATCATCAGCACCCCCAGACTTCAGACATTTGGGAAGGATGTCTCCACTTTTCCAGTGAAAGCAGGAAAGAGGATTATGAGACAAGATCAGACGTGGTCTTCCAAATTTTGTTTTAACACAGCTTCCTTTAACATCTACAATGCTGAAAAACTTTGTACATGCATACAAGAAAATCCTGAAATAGGATTACAACATGCAGGCTCACATGGTTTATCAGATACTACTGAAGTTCTGTAGCACTTTTCAAACCAAAAATATTTCAAAAAAGACATGGAAAATAAAAAAATTACACAAAAGATAAAGCTGTCTGAACAGTAGTTTAAAATACTTAATAAAATCTAATTTTTCCTCTCATCTGGGTAGCAGCCATCATTAGTTCCTAGAAGAAATCTATGTTTTATTAGTTAATCCAGATATTGTCCTAATGCTGGCAACCCTGCAACATAAGGTATTGCAAATTACAAATTTCAGACTCTTGCCTCTAGGCAGTTGAAGGAATCAATATCAGTTGTTTCCTCTTTATTCCTGGAAAGGTACGCACATGGAATTAGAAATACACTTCAGATAATAGATTTTGGATAGATTTATACTTTTGTGATTTCTTTGCAAAACGTCATTTATCCCACCGGACATCTTAGATTACAGCTTGATGTTTGTGCCACTTTGACACAGCTACATTCAAAACAGCAACATCTGCTCTAGATAGAACAGCAGACATTGCCACAGAGTTTCTGATGCTGTGAAGATGCTGAGACCAACCATGTATTCCAATCAAGAGTAAAAAATCAACAAAACCAAACCACAGTCATCACCTCATAATCCACAATCCACACAATTAGATAATTGGAGTGATTGCTGAAATTGCTGCAAGCCAAGATAAACTTGGGGATTTTAGTGGAGGCAAATCCCAAGTCTATCATATTGATTTTCCTGTTTTTCAGCATTTGAAAACAGCCTATCTATTTTCATTTCAACTTTCCCTTGAGGTATTTAAAATACTTAAATACCTTGATTTGATTCAGTTTGATTGGTTGAGGCGTGCAGCATTTATTTCTTGATTTCTTAACTGCTAAAATAATTCTTCAGGAATTAAACATTTTAGTGTGCTACATTGAAGGAAGCCACTACAACTCATCAATTTAGTGTAAACTGGTCTTTCATTTTTATTAGACTTTTTTTCTTTCTAAAAAAAAAAAATAAATACCAGTACTAGAGATTGACTGCAAAAAGCATTTATGCACTTGTTAGCAACTAAAATCACATAAATTAAGATTATTTCTTATTTCAAGAATAAAACTAAAAACTATTAGCAAGCAGTATTTTTATAACTTTAACACACAAGAACAATTCCATTGTGTAATCCTAATTATTACACAGAATCCAGTAATAAAATAGGCCTATTAATTTGCCAGGGAAAAAATATTTTCTTACAACTCAACAAGGTTTTAAAAGATGGGTCTGTTGAAATAAAGTTTAAAGTAGATATGCTGAAGTTTATTCTGCTCTTGCAATTGAAAAGAAATTTTTTTAAAAATCATTTTCAAGCAAAGGTTCCAAAGGATTTGTTGCAAGCAGTGTTCTTTAGAAAAAAGAAATACATATTGTAAAAAATGACATAAGTTTCAAATCATTATTCAGCTAGGGGAGCCAAAGTTCAAATAATCACAAAATACTTGAAGGTGGGAGAGGACTCTGGAGATCATCTCATCTAAGCTCTCCTCTCAAAGTAAGGTCAACCAGAGCAGGTTCCCCAGGATAATACTCCACAACCTCCCTGAGCAATGTGTTTCACTGTGTCACCATCCTGACAGTGGTTTTCTTTTTTCTTCTTTCCAAAGTATAAATGATATTTTGCAGAGATAAAAACATGCTGTAGGGCAGAAAGTGGAAGGAAATTGGTCTTGATGGCTTTCAAGGGCTTCAGAAAACATGAAATGTTCAGTTCAAATAGTAATGAAATTCAAGATAAAAAATTCACATTTTGGGGGGATATTTAGAGAATGGTGTTCGTATAGTGTTATGGTAGGTATGAAAAAGGCTCTCAACCTGAAATTGACATAAAACTTCTGCACTAAAAATCTAGAATATTGAATTGGCTCAGTTACATCCAATTCCAAAGGATCCAATAAATCAGTTCATCACAATTATGTTCCACTGTCAGGTTATTTGGTGGTGGTACTTACTTACAATTTTCAGTGTTAAATTGTTCTGGTATTTGGGGCTGATTGTTCCTGCCTCATAAAAGAGAATGGCAGAAGAGTTGTCTGTATTAGGCAGTTCAAAAGGTGTGTTCTAAATAATAAAATTACTTGTTCTCCTTATCATCATTTGATACCTTGGTATCAAATGACCTGCCCTCTTTTCCTGAAAGACAGGATAACTTCTTTCTTTCTATACCCCGGGCTCTGAACATGGTTCTCTGCACTGCCCAAACCGAGTCAGAGACTGACTAGCACAATTCAGCCATTGCAGTTTATATCCTTTAGAGGTGATTATACAGCTCTCCCTTTGATCCTTTTTCCAAAATTCAATTAATTCTGCTGAGCTATATACTGCCTATCAGGCTCAATTAATTTTAACTTGTAAATCCTCTGACCTCTAATAATTCTCATTGTTCTTATCCACACCTTAAAAAAAAATATTCTTTGATCCTACCACCTCTGAGATTTTAAGGTCAGATACGGAAAAAGTTCAACATATGGGGAAGTATGCCACCAGTGTGAAGAACACCAAAAAGAATGCATAAATGGAAGTGAAGATTGCCTCTCACCACTGCTACCATCTGCTTTGAGAATGACACCTAATCATAAAGACAGACAATCCAACAGAACAACAAGAAGGGAGAATAAAATTAAAAAAGCAAAACAAAACCAAATCAAAAGAAAAAATCCCAAACCCAAAAACAAAACCAACCAAAAAACCCCAAATTAGCTCTGTATGAATTCTTTAATTTTCTGTACAAAATATGGATTGGCATTTATTTTTTTATAGTAGCTGTGAAAAAGCTAGCTAATACATATCAATAACATCTACATGAGATCTCTTTCCTCTGTAATATAGTTTATAACTGCATTCCATTTGCAATCTAGCTTGCATTTCTATCTCCTACTGACTAGAGTGTAGATTGCTGCAGAGTATCATGAGAGGGGACTAATTTGACCTTCCAAGATGCTTTAAAAACTTCAGCACATTTACATCTATTAGATCTTGAACTTCTCAGAAGAGCTGATATATTTAAATACGTATCTAGTAGAATTATTGTTAGTAATGCACTAGGAGCAAAAAATGATTAGCATACCTTGCCATTATCTACCTTTTTAAAAATAGATAAGCTGAATCACAAAGTGCCAAGTGTATTTTTACATTACCAAAGTAATTTGAAAGAACAGATTTGTTCTATGTACCGTGTGGGTATTTTACACTCAGATTCTACAGAAACAAGATTTACCACAGAGATGAAGATGCATGAAGATATGATAAAACTACAAAACTGTCCCCAGTGTCAGCTGGCCGAGTGCAGGCTGCAACTTCCTAGAAGGTAAACATTGTAAAGCTAAAATAGCTGATTTTTCAGAATATATGCAGTATTAGGAGGCAATCAAGCTTGCCTAATGGCATCTTTCAGTAGCCAAATTACAGCTCAGAGGCCATACAGTGTATTTATTAAAGTCAAACATGGTTAATTTAAACTACTATAGACAGAAAGTAATATTTCAAGGAAATTTTGCAGGATATAATTTTTTGAAATAGCTCCTCCCTTCAAAATAGTCTGAAAGTAACTTAAAGCTCTTTTAAGAAAGGTTAATCATTATAAAAGACTACAGGAGTTCACAAAGTATCAGCTCCAGAAACTGAGAGCCTCTAGCCACAAGCAGGAATAAATGAAGATTTGTTCACTTTTATCTGATATTCCTTGGGCAATTTCTGAATAAAATAAACTCAGTTGAAGGATTGAGATTAAAGAAACTGCTCAGCTGCCAGTCATAACAGTAGCTGAAAATCTTTTTTCTTGCCCATGAAAAACACTCAGTATGTAAAAGTTGGGTTACAAGGAAGTCAGAACAATAGGAGCAGAACAATTCTAAAACACAGAAAAACTGTTAAGGACACAACGAAATTCTCCAGAAATCAAGGATGAGAATAACATGAACTCAATTGTCTACCACTCTGACTTGTACAGAACTTAACCTAAAAGAGTTTGCTTTGAATGTAATTATTTTCCTGTAATAGATGTGACGAACAAGGCATTTTCGATATGACTTTCAGAAAATGAGTACTGTGACTTCTTGTTGTATTTGAACAAAAAAATACAAAGGACAAGGATGTTTTATGTTACATTTTGATATGATATTTTAATCATACATTAGTTATTTTATTTTTGTATGATTTTCCAATCCTCTTTTTGAAATCTTAAATAAATTCTTAATGTACAGACATTTTTAAAATAAATGTATGTATTTCCATAATAGCTTAAGAAAGTAGCTTCAAAATATGTCAGGGTTAATTTCAAAGAGAAAAAGCCCACAGATTTTATAATAAAAACTCCTGTTAAAATAACTTTTTATCTTCTGATTGTTGTAATTTCAGGAAAAAATTCCTTTAAATGCATAAAAAACTCATCCATTTTCTGTATTTTCTTTCTCAAACATGTTTTTTTTCCTTGCAAAAGAACACAAAATTAGAAGCTGTCTGTAGTCTGATAAGTTATTTTTGTTTGTTTCTTCAATCTTATATGTATCTTCCTATAGTAATGAAGGCTGAAACCCAGCACAGGCAGCAAATCCATTTTCATAGCAGAGAGATAATAATAAATCATCTTAAGGTCCAGGTTTATTAGAAATGACTGAAATACATTACAGGGCAGCAATAACTTCAATGGTTGGTTTGCCAACCAGTGGTGTGGAATTAAAAATGCATTAAAATTTGTAGAAAGGAAAGTAAATAGCAGAGAGTTTAGATTGGTTTTGACATAGTTAAATGAAGCATTATTTCTCTTTGTGTGGTTAATAAAATAAAACTCTACAGAATGTGAGAAACATTCTCTTTTCAAAGCTGAAACGTGGAAAAAAATCCATTATTAATTAAATTTAATGCTTATTCCCTCCACTGCATGCCAATGATGCATTTCAGAAGAGAAGTGCAATGAAAGGTTCTTCTTTTTGCTTCTTCAGAAGCCACTTTTATAGATTTTAACAAACATGTTCTGTTCAAACTTTGTAGACACAAGTGTAAAACAAACACACATTTGCACAAGAGGACCTATTGTAATAATAACATTAGTAATAGTAGTAATATTATAATTATAACAATATTTGTTGATAATTGTTAATAATAACTATTATATAATTAACCTGACTCTCAGAAATTTCCCAAAACTATTTAGACCATTGCCCAAATTTACCCAGAGGACCAGGAAACAATAAGAATGGAGACATCACAGGAAGTACCAGCTTAAGATATACTTCCTGTATAAGGAAAAGTTTATGGGGGCATGGGAGTTAATTTTCTAAGGGCTCAGTTGTCCCAGGGAAGTGGGGTCTGGCAGTGAGGCTGAAGAACTGTGCAGCTGTTGAGCTGAGCAAAGGATTTGTAGAGCTCACAGAATCACACTTTTTTCAGTTTCTATAGGAACAGGTAAAAATTCCACTGACAGGGTGTTTTGTCCCATGCTAATGATTTAGGAAGTTATCAAACCCTCTTTCTATACAGTATAGCCTCTGTCCTAGAGGTGGCACAAGCCAACACATGTGCCTAAATTGTCTAATAGACACTAATAAGAACAAGTTATCAAAATGTACCCTTTTTTTTTTTTTCAGCTAAGGCTCTAGGCATGGCAGAAGCTGGCAAATGCCTTTAATTTTCAAACCACTTCAGCTATTCCTGACTACAACCATTCTTCATTAGCTTTCAAACTACAAAGACATTTCTATCAGATAGGAGAAAAGGAGGGGGAAAATCTCTACTGGTGTAATTGGGAATCCTGTAGGCTGATTTTGCATTGACCAAGCAGACTGCTTGGAAGGAAAAAATGTAAAGGAAGAAAGAGGTCATTCATTGTAGCCAGTGGAGAAAGAAGAATAAAATTTCAAAGGTGAAATATAATTAACCAAATTGTATTTGATTATGACATGAAGACTATCAACTTGTCATTCATAGTGTCACTCTTATTTCCTAATTTTAACATTGAGGATGGTCAAGACCTTCTCTGTCTCTATTTCTAGAAACACTAAATAAAACATCCTGAAAATATTCCAGAAATATCCTTAGAAATATTCTGAGAAATATCCTTACAATTTTCCCACCCCACCTCCCTGTTGACACGTCATTTTCACCTATTTTCCAGGTTCTGCCTGCTCACCTACATGTTCTCATTAGGCCATTCATACTGCAGAAAAATTATTGTAGCTGCCTGTGTAAAAGTCACATCAACAAAGAACATCAGCTTTTGCTATTGTATAGACCAGCCTCTATACCACCTTACCAAAATTTGTGTGTTTTGGTTTTTTTTAAACAACATATAACAAATTTTTGGCAATACCTCTGATTTCAAGCATGAGATCTCCTGAACTCCCAATGATAACATTTTTGTGATCATACCAAAAGGCAAATAATGAAATTCTTTACCAACTCCAGTGCTTTGTTTTGGCAAATAAGTAATTTGGAAAAATCCCTCATGAAACAAGCTCCTAACTCTACTCTCACTGAAATAAAGGAAATAACATTTACAGGTACAATCAAGATGTGAATACAGGATGAAAAGACAGGTGGTTTTACCTAAATAAAGGAAAATTAAAGTTTTTTCTCAATTAAAAATGCATATATCTATGGACAGACATCAGATACATCATCATGAGAACTGCCTCTATGTATCATTAAACTAAATCTAGATTTAATCTACAAACATAAAAAAAATTATTAAACTATCATCACAGTAGCATCAAAATTTTAAAGATCTGTTTAAGATTGGAAAATGCAGGTTTGATTTTAATAATTTTGCTGACAAACTGCACTACAGATACCCTAAGACAGCTGGAAATACTTAAATATGCAATGTGAAGTCAGCCTATGACTGTTGAAGTACTAATCCCTCATGCTTCAGGAATACAGACTGCTTATCTCTGCTTGTCATAGAGAAGACTCCAGAGCAGCAGTGGGTATTAGAAGTACACAACTCACAGTGATAGATACTGGGTTGCTTGAATCTTATCTTCTTCTGAAAAAAAACCCAAAAAACCAAAAAACCCCAAATTCCAAAACCCTACCTAAAAACCAAAGCACAAATCCTAAGAAATGCCAAAACACTTTGGATTTTTAAGATGTGGAGTTGGCCATTGGATGGGTCAGAAGTATAAGGATGGCCTATACCAGGTTATATCATAAATTTCCATCCAGGCCAAAGTCATTATTTTCTTTCATTTTTTCTTAATTTTTGTTAGAGTATTTCATAGGGCTAAAGGAATTACTGATAGGCATCCATACCACACCATCTATAATCACCTCAAACGAAGCAGGATGCATTTATCCTCATTTTTCTAAAAGACAGGGTGAAATGTGAGGTGTGCCTATTTCCCATAAAAATATTATGGTATGTCTAAGCAAAATCAGATTCTCACTTGCCTTTGCATTCCCTCAATTTTCAAGGGTTCCAAGAAAAATGAACATTTACCCTTTGATATTAAACACAAGGTCAGACAGAATAAGTGGTTGCAAATGTCCATTACTTTCCTGTCATCTGCTCAATTTAGGTTTCCAGCTGCCAGTGTCTAACATTGCCACACCATTAAAAATTAAGGGACATTCAGATGCATTGATCTGTATCAAAAGCACTTTAACAGGAAAGAAATAAAATAAAAAAGGCAGAAAATCATAATTTTCCTAAAGTGTCAAACTATAAGATGAAAATGTCAGAAGGAAGAAAGGAACAGAGGACTCCCCCAGAGCTGCCCAGATGTCAATTGGTGCAAATAAGTTAATTGTTGCTGCACTCACCATTACTCCCCACCTTTGATCAGGCACCTTAATTTGGTCAGAATGGGAAGACATTCTAGAGAGCACAAAGGGTGTATATATGTAGGTTATCCAGGCAAATGTATTTTCATTTTTATTTGGCACTTCTAAAATAAAACTGACAAGGTGTGTATTGAGGAATAAAAATATGCTAAATATACCGGAACCAAGGGCCATAGCACAGAATTAAACATTGTAATGTAAAATATTCTGCATATAATGGCATTTGATTAACTTTTATTCTCTTCTATTTTGGAAGTTTTCCAATCAATTTAAACAAAATTACCTTTTTTCTTTTATCACATCTGGAAAAATCTATTATTTTCCAAGCACTTATATAATCAGTCTTAAATAAAAATGCTACCTCTATATATTTCTGCTATATCAATTTTGATGGGCTTCTTTTGTTCTGCTTCCTATTTCTTGTCTTTTGAAATCTCTTACTACAATTTAACAGAAGAAAAAAATTATTTCCTATATTAAGAAAATGTCTAATATAATACTGTCGTTAAGAAATTGTGTTTGAAAGGCAGTAGCTGCAATAAAAATATAAACCATAGGTTCCAGCACCTGAAAAATTACTATAAAAGAGAGAATAATGAGCAACAGATTGATATATCAGATCTTATTGAACTGCTAATCCAATATAAATTATATGTTCAATATATTTTTTGCAAACTGAATGTATCTTATAAGTTTCTTGTTTCCTTAAAGACATTTCTTTAAGCTCAAACTAGTTCAAGTTCATGGCAGGGAATGGGTAAACATTCCAGATTTTCAATACAAAAGGATCATATTTTCAAATTTATATAGTCAGATAAAACCAGACAGGAAGACAGAGAGGTTTAAGGACGACAAAACAACTAACAACTTTCATCTAAGACCTCGATGAAATAAGATTGATTCTTGACTAATACTCTTTTCCTGGATGCCAAAACACATTTGTATCTCTGCCATGTTGTTTTTAAAAATTGGAAATCTCTGGAAATTGCAATATTATTTCATTTGCCACCTCCAAAAAATCAGCTGCTATTCAAGAGGAGAGTCTGCTTGAATTATGCAGTAAGGTGTGTGCACCCTTAATTTCAAACTCAGAGCAGAGGAATACTAGCTGTACTAAATTATGCAAACCTTGGGAACATCCATTCTTTTCACCTTCAAGTTTCTTGACTGTTGGATCAGATATTCACCCTGGTAACAAACAGTAAATATTTGATTTTCTTCCTAAACAGAGATACAGGAGAAATCTGTTTTTATACAGTCACTGAAAGTTTATGTTGGGATTTTTTCAAAGTTAGATGAGGGCAGCTGGGATAAAATCACTTTTAAATAACAGTCTAGAGACTTTTAAATCATGTTGACAGTATGTTTATTTTATAGAAATACTTCAAGAAATATTTAATTTACTATGATAATCACTGCCTCCAACATTAGAAGATTTTCTTTTAACATCTCTGTTTTTAAACTGAATATAGTGCTTTCAAAAACATAAGTCAGACAATTATGAGTACAAAAAAAATCCTGTGAGTAGGACATAATGTTTATATATTTCTTTTAGGCAACTAGTCTAATGCTGAACAACTCAGTTTTTCTTGCCAGATAATTAAAGGTTTGGAAACCATTCAGATGCAGCTGTTAGGCATTATTAGTGATAGTTCAGTAGAATGTATAAAGATAGAGAAATACTACTGATCCAACCAAGAGTTGTAAAATGTTAAAGGAACCTGCAGAGTTAACATCAAATTAGGTTTCTATTAGTTCCAGGTTTAGATGCATGCCATGTAAGGAATGAAAAATTTCCTAGATACCTGAACTCCTCTTTCTGCTTTTTGTTTTTGTGATGGTCTGGTGATATCCCTTCTGATATGGGAAGTAGCCATTACAGAAGGAACACAACAATAAGAGTAATACTTGTGGATACAGTTCCAGGAAAAAAAAAAAAAGAAGAGTCAAACAAGATGAAATTACCTGTCTCAAACCAGAGACTGGAACTGAACTCAACTCTGTGGCATAGATTGGAACTGAACTGAAGCCATCCAAGCCTCACAACATTGCTGGTCCTCTTCTATGGTTCCTGACCTCAGGTAACACCCTTAGCCACAATATGGGCATTTGCATGGGTCACCTTGGATCAATAGTGCTCCATGAGTGCAAATTACCATGAATATACAGCCCAGAAAGCACTCTGCTGTGTAATGAGTACACCTGGTGTTGTTGCTATTTGTCTTCAGCTCTATATTCACTCAGAGGCAAAGCTAGTTCATTGTTCTTGCCTCTCACAGCATGCTCGACATGCCATTTCACTTCTCTTGTTTTCCAAGGTGCAATGAAAACAACAGGCAACTGTATTACTGTACTATAAAGCTTTATATTGCATTCTCTTCCCTTCTGTTAAAGTCAAATTGATATTTAGAACCACTGACATGACACTGGCTATCTCAGTAGCAGTATCTCCCCACAGTTTCCCCAAAGTAAATTCAAAGAATCAACTCCATGATGCAAACATCTCCCTTTGAATCACCATACTGACTATAAAGCTTTCTCATTATCAAATGAACGTTTCCTGTCCTGTGGGTAGTGGAAGAAATAGTACTGCCTTTCTATTGGAGGCAAAAACCACTCTATATTCTGATTTGAAAATTACTTGAAAGGAGGCAGGAAAAGGATGTTTCTAAGGTTATCTTTAAAAGCCAGTTCAAAATAGCAATTTCGTGGCATAACAACTAAGTTTGACGTATATTGTGTTCACTACAAAATACATTCTGCTTCTACTATCT
This sequence comes from Zonotrichia leucophrys gambelii, assembly GCF_028769735.1. Classification (NCBI taxonomy): domain Eukaryota; kingdom Metazoa; phylum Chordata; class Aves; order Passeriformes; family Passerellidae; genus Zonotrichia; species Zonotrichia leucophrys. The sequence goes on along the minus strand of NC_088175.1, from coordinate 36,836,147 downwards.
ACAAAGAAATGTGTAGGTATTCAAGAAGTCTGAACTAAAGCCACAATTAGCTCAGTACAGACACACAGGAAAATACTTTTAAAACAGCACAGACACAGGAAATACTTTTAAAACTTTAAAATTTGGTGTCTTTATGGAGAAATTAATCTCTATCTGAGAGTAGGTATAGAAGTACTACACTCTTAAATCCTGATTTCTCTAGTTGGTGCACTGTTTTTGTACTAATGCTGTGTTTAAGAATGACTGTCCACTTGTGTACCTCATTTTATCAGCAAAGCAGGTATAGTAATTGACCTAAGGACAACTATGAGATGTACTTTTCTAAGTGTTAATGACCTTGAAATTCATATACAGTAATATCTGTCTAAATGCCAAGTATAATCCTTTAAATGAAGGCTTAACTATTGATGTCCCTGAAACCTGGAGTCTGGATATGCAGTCCCACAGGAAAACAGGTTGTGAACTGGAATCACAAAAGAACCTCTTCCTTTTCCTCTTGGATTGGGAGCAAACCTCTCTCCATCTGAACTGCAGAACCTACATTTCCAAAGCTCTATCCCAAAATATACAGCTCTGTGATAAGGTAGCAAGGGATGTTGTGCTCTCATTACACAAATACTGATGGTGTAAATGGCAAAGCAGACGAACAGAGTAATTAAATGCAGGGGGATGGCTGGGTAGAGAATAAACAGAATTGAGCCACACTGCTGATTTCTTCATTGTTTTAGTATTTCCAATGAATACTCATCCTTCTATTATTGTGCAGTAATTGCATATTTCTGTTTTGCAAAAGAAAACCCTACACACTGACAATAACCACTTTGCACCCCTTGAGGCTTCAAGCTAGACGAGAGTCCATTCTCCTCACAATAGGCTGGCACTGGAGTATTAGTTCACGTTATCACTGCTCAAGAAAGGGTCACCGAATTTTAGCATCACTGTGGCCTTCTAAGACCTTTTTAAAATTTACAGTGAGATGAGCCTGAGAGGTCACTGCCGCATTATGAGAGTCTGGTTCTTTTCCCATTTTTATAAAAAGTAAAGGTAGATACTTGAAGCAGGAAGCTCTGTTTGTGGTTGTGATGAGAAAGTTGATTCATTTAGTTGCCCATTTACCACAGTAAGTTTCTAGCAGACTTTTTTTTTTTCCCCCAGCATGAGCATGAGTACTAAAATATAGAGCTCTGCAGTACTTTGGAACAAATTCAGATTTTAGAAGGGGCTGATCCAACATAGTCCCCACAACCAGAACAAGAGAATGCAGACAGATCACACAGGCAATTAAAAGAGTTAAAGAAATGGAATCTGGCTTCTAGCTATGCCTTATGGATACCAGCTTAAAACTGTGGCATCCATAAAAATAATCCATATTCTATTAAGAGGGCTAAGCATTGCTGGGCAGCCTAGTTTTGTCCCTGTCACAGACTGAACCATTGGTCTTCCAGATGATCATTAATTTAAAAGAAATGATCATTAAGAGTTTCTAATCAGCACAAACTCCAGGCAGTAAGATGAATTTTAGTTATAGTCAATATATAAATTCCCAGCCATTCAGATAACATTTTATAATTTAAGTAAATGGCTTTTGTCATGGTTGACTGCATACTTGACCCTGATGCTCCTCCTGTCCCACTTTTTTCCTGATTGTTGTACACTGACCTCTCATGATTTTTACAGTTCTGTAAGGTGGTGAAGAAAAGATGAAAACTCATTAAGACTGTCAACGACAGAACTTGTCAGGGTCATGAGGCATATATCATCCTCACTTCTCTGGGACCCCCTCAATTTAAGTCTGCCCTCACGGTAAGCTAGAAAAGTGAATACTTCAAAATGAGTCAGTGCTATCATTCAACAGTTATTCATGATAGAATACAAGCTCAATGAATCAGAGTAGATATAAAATACTATCAAACTGTATTATATTACCGTTCTGTCTTTTTAATGTTTTCATTTCAAATTGCTTCAAATGACTTTTTCACAGAGCAAGACATCAAAGATTGTCATGTTGGTTAATGAAATAAATGCAAAATTTTAGTAATCACAGTACTAAAGCAAGGCAATTACAAGTCAAAAATAAAGAAGAAACTCTTTAATTTGAAAAAAATATAGAGAAAAGTACTTAAGAAACTAGAATACAGTTTTTACGTACCTTTGAATTTCAACAGCATTTACCATAATTTATAACAACAAAAACACTACAAAAATTGTGTGGATATATTAATAAACACAAGCAACTCTTGCTTCTTACAAATGTTTGCTTTTAAATTTCATTTGGAATTAATGAAGTATTTTCTATTGGTTTTAAATGCAATTTCAGAAAAACACCAGCTAGGTATTTTTTCAGTAATATGGTATATCAAGTATCAAAATAGTTGAACCCTAAAGAAAAATATGATTCTTTCACAGCATCTCCTACAGTAACAGGATGAATTCAATCAGAAATAGATTAAGTGTCTCAACTGCCCAAAACAATACCCAACCAGAAAGCAAAACATAAAAATACCTGGAAATCTGTAGCCATGTGTTGTAAGAAAACATCCAGACCCATCAATCGCCACTGAGCTCTATTTACATACAGCTTTAATGGGCAAATTCAGTGTAGCCATGCAGCAGACTAGCAGCATATGCTGCCCAACTGCTACCACCTTCATGTCATTACAGGAAGCAGCATGTGCACACACATGCAAGCTGTGCCTGATCCAGGGATCAATGTGGGCATCAAGTGATCCTCTGATTAAAAGCCACAGGATATGTCAAAGAACAAGCCCATCAGTTTTATAGATCCAAATATTTTTGGCTACTTTTTGCTACCTTCTATGAGAAAAAGAGGAATCCCAACTCTTAATTTATTCTTTAACCTTCAATATATAAAGAAGTACAGAAGATGGATTTTCATTTAAAAAAAATATCTACTCCTTTAATAGATTCAGTCTTGTGATATGAGAAAACAGTAATTTGGAATCTGGTTTTATAGTCAACTTTGATCATTATTGAGTAACCTCCAATTTTCTGAACACTGCTATTTTCATAGAAATGTATTTTCCTGGCCAAATAATCTATTTTCTGTTTTTTTGGCACTGTGAAAGTACCTGATTCAGAGACAACAAAGAATCAATAACAACTTCAGCAACAGCAATATCATACATGTCACCATACTGAGATGAAAATATACGAGAAATCCGCATTTTCAGATTTTAAAGTATAGATCTTCAGTGAATATTGGTGAACAGAAACCTCCTGGGCAATCACCCATGCAAAAGGAACAAAATGTGGGAGAGTCACATTGGTTCTGAGCAGCTCCTTCATGTTATCTCTGCATTCCACATTCATTAGAGTGGGTTAATCCTATCTTTATTTACAGGAAGTCTTTAGAATAAGAATATTCAGCTTGATGTCAAACAGGCAGTTGAAATTTTCACTCACATGGTAGCTGTCTCAACTGCATTTTCCTATGCCCCTCCAGCAAGAAATTCCTTCACAGGCTAAAAATACTTCCTTAAAAATGCAGTACTGGAAGAATGAGATGGTAACAAACTGTGTCCCTCAAGCAGTGGGATAGATAAAGTAAAACTGAAGCATTGCCTACAAAAACAATATCCCACAAAAAAAAAATTATCATCCTGGAACAAAATCAATTTAATTAAATTCTAAATAAAACCCATTTTCAGGTGAAGGAATGGAAGAGGAAGAATGGAGTACTTTCCTAAAAGAGACAAAAAATCTGGAGGCCCTGAGTTCAGGACCACTACACTTCAGAAGGATTTCACTTCTTATATGGTGTTCACAGCCTGAGGATGATTCCAAAGATTTACCAAGTAGCTGGGAAGCTTTGGGAACAGTTTCTAAGCAGGAAATATCAATTGTCCACCTATATTTTTACAAGATGTTATTGGGCTGAGAATGCATTGGGATGGCAACAAGGTAATGTTCATCATTAGCATCCTCTAGCAGGTATCTCAGATTTTTTCCCTTTAGCTGAAATTGCTCAAAAGTTGTCTCTCTCTTGTGCACCCATAAACTCATTAACTCATGTAATAGATGTCTTAAGTCTTCAATAGTTTCACTGGAATTCTTTTGCTTCCAGTCTGATGTCACCAGTAAATAGGAGAGGAAACGGTTGTCTAATTGCTGTTCCCTACCATTCACTCCTCAGGCAGTAAATGCCATGTTCAAAAATCCATCCAAAATTTCTATTATCTGTACATAGAACTTGCTTTTAAAAGTTCCTCTTTGCACAATACTAGCGCTTTCTTCAAAATCTGTAATTGAAATAAGCGCACATCCGTACTTGCAGGGTATTTTTGATCTCTGCTGGCCAATTCATTTTATCTCCAAATTAAAAGCAATGCAGAGAGGAATATTAGTAAAGGCAGCACTGATATTGATGGATGGATAAAAGCACCAACTAACAAGAAGAGATATTCCCTCTCTTCAGCTGATCCCATTTCCCCACTCCCTGCTCCCCTTGTCCCACACTGCCTCTCAAAATGTGTGACTATTTTTATAAATTTCTGCAGAAGTAGGTACTTATTTAGTCTTTATAAAATTTTCCAGTAGTAGACCCAATGTTTAAGCCCATTTTTTGTCCTCTATCACAGGGTGGGTAGAACTTCAGTAGGAAGATGAGCAATTAGGATCATGTGTTGTATCCTGTAGCAGATGTCACGAATCACTGGCGTGGTGTGTTTCCCCACCTCCTCAGGCTGCTCTAAAATCTCAGGAATTCTCCTTAGTCCTCAGCTCTGAGTAATGAGTTAGGCAATACCTCTTCCCTTGACCTTATAAGAAACTCAGGGGATAACTTGGGATATCTAATAAGTAATAGAGTGAACATTGCCATCAAACTTTTTCCTGTTATTGGAAATTTGTATTAAACTGACTTTTGCCAGTGCTTCTTTAAGTGACCTAAACCAATCATTCATGACATTTATGTAAGAATCTATTATGAAGTAATGATTATAAATATATTATACTGTATCATTTAAGGAACTTCCTAACATAAAAGATTAAATGCATTTTGGTAAAAACCACTTTAAAAGAAGCCATGATCTATATCTATTCTGGAGACTGTCATTTTATATAATCACAAGAATTCCTGTGAATGAGTAGTTTAAATAAAAATGCATGATCACCTGCCATTCTCTATCTATCTGGGAAACTATACCATGATTTCTTATGTAGTACTCTGCATCAAAAGTTTTTCCTTTAGAAGAAGAGAAAAAGATACACAAGTCAAGTTCTTATGGTTCCAGACATTCCAGGATCTTCCTAATTCATATAAACTTTAAGAATTGGAATAATTAGAATAATTAGGAACCTTGGAATATTTTCAAGCAGATGCAGATGATAGCTTCATATTTCAATGTCTGCAAAGAATCACTAACTGATCAGGTTTATTGTTAGTCATAGGGTAAATGATGAAAATGAATGTGAGAAATTAATAGCAAGCACAGACAAACATCATCCTAAACTGTCATAGCTATGACATATCAATATGATTCTTTCAGCTGCCACGTAACTTCTCTCCAGGGAAATGTGCAAATATATCTAAAATCTAACAGGCACAGATGCTGGTGTCTTTTATGTGAACTGAATATCTTAGAACTGAATATCCATCAGTACTTTGAAAGGCCATGGCTTCATTACCTTCTCAGGCAGACACATTTTGGAAAGAAGGAAGCTGGATCTGATGCAGACTGCAACCCCACCCTATAGATTCAGAAGTCTCATTAGCCTGGCTTTAGCTTGACCAAACTAGTTACAAGTCTGTTTTTACCGAGGTACAGGCAAAGCAAGTGTAACTTTCTTGAAACACATATAAAATAAATATAAAAAGACACAAAGGTAACAGTGAACTTTTGGGGTCATCAATGTCAAAAATTACAAGTTGGCAATCAAATCCATACCAATCTTGAAAGATGCCCATCGTTTCGAATGACCGTCTTCCAATGAACACAAATTAAGGAATGCAAAGCTTCTCTTATGTCTCTAGTAAGTTCAAAGTGATATCCAGGTGCAGAAAATTAGAAATTCCATGTGAACCCAGAAATAGCTAATCTATATTAATCTTTAAAAGAAAAAGCAACCAATAATTTGACCAAGTTTTTTAGCCTGTAATTTAACATCTATTTTTATGACAAATTAATTTTCCAGCTAAAATAAAAATCTTCTTCAGCTAAAAGAGCTAGTTATGTCCCTTGGAAATTTATTTTAAATATATCTTGATTTCATTGACACAAGTTTGTAGTGAAATTTACACAAATCCCTATTGTCACTTCTGCCAGTCTTGTTCAATTTCCCACATTCTGTCAACATGTGTCAGGAAGAAAACATTATGCTGTGTTAAATTATGTTACAAGTAGGACCTTCATCCCAAACAGAAAGGGAAATAAATTTTAAAACAGCATTGGCTAATAACCTCCTGTGGCTTTTCAAAATCCTGTCTGTTCTACAGAATCTAAAGTTTATCATTTTTACAGGCACCCAGGGAGTCACTAAATTTCTGAACTCTCAGACACAGGAGTATGGTCTAAAAGGCTGTATAAGAGACTCCAGATAGCACAAAATCTCTGCTTTTGTGTATCTTAATTAAAACTAGTCATACTCCCATCAGATACAACACTGTTTGACTTGAGAGTTTGTTCTATAGTCATGCCTTAAGTGAGCAAGGCTTTCAAGCAGCTTATAGTACACCAAGACACAACTTAAGAAAAGGAGAAGAAATTAATAGGAAAAATCTCAAAAGCATATCTAGAATCCCATTACAAAATACACCGTATGTGAAGATTTAAGAAAACAGCTGGGAATTAAACTCCAATTAAACTGCAGATACTGCTTTTATGACTCATGCACTCCAATAGGGAGTTGTGCTTTTAAGTGCATTATCTAAGTACAAATTTCTGAGCAAACTTTAGACAGCTGGTAAAATAGGATTTACTGGAGAATCCTAAGGACCCTCCCGATCTTCTCAAAAGCATAGAAGCTACCATCATGCTAATCAAGTAAGTAAAATCTCAGCTGGAAAGGTAAATTAAGATGCAGATCCTCCGCCACAAAGACACATCTACTTAGATTCTTGAACTAAGCGTTAACCTAGCTGTTTCTGAGGCCCTTTCATTCTCATTGAGGCTTTAGCAAAAATAACTTCCTTTCCATTTTGTTGGCCTTTTTGTATATATTTCCCTATACATTAAGATACAAACAGGAGTATGGCATTGATCTTGTCTGAGAAGTATAGGGACAAAAAAGTAGAAAGCAATAAATACAGCATTCTTTTGGCAATCAGATGACAATCTGACGTGTCTGCACAATCCAGAAACCTACCTTTTAAACTAGGTTTTTGTTTTTGTTTGCTTGCTTGTTTACATGTTAATCAAATTAATATTTTAAAATTATTTCAGGTAGTATATTAAGAGAAATGACCAGACTGGAAATATAACTCGAGCGGCTCACAAAACTCTTTAAAATGGTTATTTTAAAGAAGAGAAATTGATTTGCCATACTTCCAAGCTTTTTAATTTTTTTTTTATTTTTTTTTTTAGGTAAGGACAGTTTTGTTTTTCTGGTTTTGTTTTTCATTACCTCCCAGAGGCAAATTCCTCTTGAGTTTGTGAAATTGCTATTGCATTTACATTTTTGCTACAAGTGTTTTGGCTCGTACTTCCATGGTTATACTCTTTGTATAACAGTTCAGAAAACAAACTATAGATCTGAAACCATAACCAAAGTTTTTAAAATAAGTTTTGGATAGTCTTTATGCTTAATCTCCTTTTAGCTGGGACATTATTAAAAGCAAATTTTTTCCATAAGAGGCAGAGGTTCTTATAGATTTGGGAAATCACCTTTCTTCTATGTCATATGAGAATGTAATTTTATGTAAATGCTTTATAGAGCATTTTTTGCTTTTCTACCACTAACTGGTGTTGTCTCTATCTCATTTCCATTTTGGTGCTTTTAAGTTACATATAGCCCTGAAGGTGTCATGTTTAATTTACTTAATGAATATATGATAATTTATGTCTGTTCTGCTGCTAGATGGTGCATAAATGTTCAGCTAGATTCTTCACCTTCAATTTGCTTTCACAGAAAAGATATCCTAGACTTGCACAGACAGATACAAATGACAACACTCTGAAGAACAAAGATTGTCAAGAGGGTGGAGAAACACATCACCTACCTTGTGACCAAATTCTGAAGATTACTGAAACAAATAGCTTCAATAAAAGGAAATATTCTCTATTCTAGCTACTAAATTGTTAGTAGCATTTTAGTATTTTTGAAAAGTAGTTTTTTTGTAGTATTTTGCTGGACAACGACATAAAAAAAAAATCAAAACAAAACTCAATTTTAACTCAAGACTGATTTTCTTAATTTTTCTTTCCTAAGAAATTCTACAAATAGTAACCATTTTAAATTTCTGTCCTTGGTGATAGAAAAGGGGAATCTGTTATGGGTATCATCCAGAGCTTGGTCTGGAGCTGAAAGTGTGAAAAATAAATGAATAATTTATTCTTTTATTACGATGTTAACTTTTCATTTATTTTTTTTAAGGCAAGCCTTGCTGTCATTTACACTGATAAGAACTTAGTATTTGGAACAAGTCTTTCTGTCTCTTTGGTGTCAAATATCCTACATCTTTTCTCTCACTCCCTACCTTTGACTAAAGAGTTCAAAAAAGCTTTTCACAATATCTCATAAAGGTATATTCTAGCAACATCCAAGCTGGTAGACTTCTGGAAGCAGAAAGTCACTGAAAGATTAGACATCACATAGAGGAGCACAAAACTCATCTTACTGGCAAAAAAATTTGCACAAAGGTGGTGTGAATTCATCTTGGACACAAAAATGATACTAACGGACCAGTGACAGAAATGGACATGTAGCTACTACTAATACTGTGGCTTGGTCTGGGAAGCATCAAGAGTGCACAGCTGAAGGGTTTTCTGGCAGCTTATTTGCAAAAAGTTCTGCTCTCTGAGCAGCTGGAAGAAATGTCGCAGCTGTTACAGCTCTGGCAATCAGCATGCTCTGCTGAGGATGGCTGCTATGCAAACACTCCTTTGTGGCATACACAACATACTCCATTGGCTGTTAAGTGGCAAACAAACCAGTTTGGGAATTCCTATGCAAAGAGTTGTCCTGCTGATACTGGAGAAAACTGGTTCTAATCCCAGTTTTACAAGCCACACTTCATAATTAAAAATCAACATGAAGTGCTCTGGGGAAGATTTTAATTTTTATCTGGACTCATTTTGTTGGCTCCAAATGTATAGTAAATGACAGAGAACTGCATAAGATATCATCTTCTGTGTAAGTCCTTTAAGATCTCTACTTAGAGGAAAGTAAATCAGAACTTACTGCATTAGCATATGGAAAAGCTCATAGCTTTTCCAATGCATATCCCCAAAAAGACAAGTCAGGAAGCCCCAGGTAGGTCTCACAATAAATGGGCATGCTAGACACAAAGACCACAAACATGATGCACAAGTGATTCTTCTGGTTCAAGACATGCTCTCGTCCTGAAGTTATGACAGATGGGCAATAATGAACAGATTACTCAAGTGGGAAAACCGGAATTTAAAGGCTGACAAATGAAGTACAGAAAAAAAAGACTTTAATATTATTTGAATGTGAAGGTGGTAAAGGCTTAAACCTATATTTATGCAATTGTTTCTCCCTTTAAGATTGACATGGAATTTTAAAGTAAAGATGCCCCAGTTTAGAAAAGTACACTCTAGTATAGAAAAATATATTTATGGAAAGCCAAAGCGTAACTATCTAAAAAAGGGAACAATAAAGAAGATTGATGTTTTGGGAGTTGTTTGAGGTTTTTTGGCAGAGGGTGGTGGGAGGGTTGGGTGTTTTGTTGTGTTTTTTCCATTTCAGTACCACAACAGAGAGGTGTCAGACAAATTTAAGAATAAAAAACAAAATCATCAGGATTTAGAAGGAAACTTCAGGTTAATATTATATTCCTTGAAAAATATGCTGGTCAAAGTAATTCTCTAAGAATTATAAACAGTCATTATTTTTCAACTGCTAAATCTTCAAAAAGATGAGCAACATCTAAAGCAACATTAAAGTATCTGAAATCAATGTTCCTTTTGAAGTATCCTTAATGATAAAAAATAACTGGCCCTCTCATATCACAGTTATAATGCCATGCTTACAATAAGGATTTCTTTTGTTAAGGATTTCTTTTTTTAAGTACTAAGAACTGAACATCTAAATTATTGCATTCAAGTGAACTCTTTTCTGCTTATGTCTGATCATATCAAATATCTCATAGTTACAGTCAGTGACTGATGTCCAAGCGGAGATCAGCGATGGTCCCTATGTATTCCTGAAGTGTCCCTCTAGGCTTGGCACGAGCCCTGTTTAGCATTTTTGTTGGTGATGTGGACAGTGGCACTGGGCACATCCCCAGCAAGTTTGCCAGACACCAAGCTGGGGTGCAGATGACACTCTGCAAGGAAGGGATGCCATCCATAAGCACATTAACAGGCTTGAGGGGTGGGCCCATCTGACCCTCACGAATTCAACAAGGCCAAGTGGGAAGTCCTACACCCAGGTCAGGATAATCCCAATACAGGCTGGTCCAAGAATGGATTGAGAGCAGTCCTGAGGAGTTGGGGTGCTGGTGAATGAGAGGCTGGACATCACCCAGCAATGCGCACTCACAGCTCAAAATGTCAAATGTATTCTGGGCTGCATCCAAAGCAGCGTGGCCAACAGATTAAAGGAGGTGAATCTCCCCTTCTACTCAGCTCATGTGAGACCTCACCTGGAGTAAGGCATCCAGTTCTGGTATTCCCAATGTAAGAAGGACATGGATCTATTGGAGTGTGTCCGGCAGACACACTGATATTGACCAGACAGATGGAGCACCTCTCCTATGAAGACAGGCAAAGAGAGTTGTAGTTATTTAGCCTGAAGAAGAGAAAGCTCTTGGAAGACCTCAGCATGGCCTTCCTGTGCCCAAAGAGAGCCTACAAGAAAGATGGAGAGGGATTTTCATAAAGATACATAGCGATAAGACAAGGAGGAATATCTCTAAAGTGAAAGAAAGTAGGATTAGATGAGACAGAAGGAAAAAATCCTTTACTGTGAGGGTGGTGCGGTACTGGAACATGTTGCCCAGAAAAGATGTCCCATTCCTGAAAGTGTCCGAGGACAGGTTGGGTGAACAACCAGGTGTAGTGGAAGGTGTCCCTGTCAATAACAGAGGAATTGGAACTAGATGAGCTTTAAGATCCTTGTCAACCTAAACCATTTTATGATTATAGGGTTCTATCATTTCTAAGATGAAAAGTGAAACATTATAATTCTTAAATGTTAGATAAAAATAAAAATAATTTATCTTCAATGTTTCCATATTATTTCTCATTGGAACAACACTAAGTTCAATATCAGATAAAAAATATCTTGTGAAAGTACAGTGGTCATAGTTCGAATCTTCTATTCAGAAAGCTCATTTAAATAATGAGTCTCTGTAGAATGTCAGCAAGCTGAGAACACCAAAGAAATTCCCCCAGATTGTGTGCTATTATATGGAATGTAAGAAGAATGATCACACTTAATTAAATATCGCAGATACAAAGAGCTTTGTTTGACCTTATGACAGCCTTTGAGTTTTGAAGCTTCAAGCTAGTTATTTATATCAATAAACAAATAAGGTCTGATTCTTCAGCATAGAAATTTCAGGCTTTTTTTTTGAAACTGTTATAATCATCACAGCTAGATAAAATGAAATGTATGTGCAAGTTCAGCTACAATTGCAAGGTGATAAAGAATTTTCATTTTTCAGTATTAAATGCTCTATTTTCATTAATTTTCCTTGGTATACATTGTAACAAAATATTTAGGGGAAAGCAAATTTGGATTATGATCTAAATCCAGCTCCCAAAGATACCAGAACTCTCAGGTTCAGAAACTTTTCTTGTAGAAAAAAATGAAATTAGTAGCAACGTCAACTTTACCTGAATATTACAAGTAATAATTTTTAAATATCAAAATTACTGAGCACATATAAATTATTTCTGTTCAGTTTTCTTCATATCATTTAACTGGCATGCTAGGCTTCTCGGTATGACCCGTGGTTTGCTGTTTGCTAGTTTCAACCTTGTATTAGAGCTCAATACTACACTGAAACAATTATTTTTTATCAAAACAACCAGCACAGACTCAAATACCTAAGGGGGACAAGTCTGGTGTTTTAGCCAGCTATGTGTAATGGAATGGTTTATGGGTCATTCACAGAGGAGGTGGTGTCACTCAGCCTTCCTTGGTTTATAGTCAAATCACCTGTAGCTAACACACTGAACAGATACTTTTTGTTAACTATTCATTTCAGAGCACTACATCTACTCTGGAAGTAATTTCTTCTAGATCTTCATACCTTGAGAGCTTTCAGGTAATAAGCACCACAGGTATTCTGTAAACACGCGTTTCTAGGACAACTATACACTGCTATTTCTATAGTCTCACTAGATACACCAGATGGCTTAATTATGAAAACAAAATTTTCCAAATAAACATTACTTCTTGTTTTATACATGCATTTTCCTGTCAATAACTTGTCTTTCCAAGCAAAACACTTCTGTATAACAGGTTATTATATTCCTTGAGAAACAAGTAATCCTTAAATCCTGTGGCATTTGGGCCATCATTATTTATTAACCATATTTACTAAAATTGACCAAATGACCTTTAGGATAATCAAAAGAGAAAAAAATACTTTTAAACTACACAATAACATATGTAGCATACACATTATTTTTTGTTTATGACGATCTTCCATTTTTTAGTCACACACAGCAGCAACTGAAAGCAGGAAATATTATGCACATCACAACATAGGCTGTGAATTCTGCCCCCATGCAGTTCTTGGAAAAGAAGTGGCTAATTTCTAATTGATCTAGTGATGTCCCACAGTGTATATCAGCAGAATTTATTAATTCTGGCTTTTAATAGCCTTTTACTCCTTGCTATGTTTCTCTAGATACAACTTTGAAAGCAATCTCCAATATACAGTACAAGATACACTGGCAAAATACTATTCAAAAGTATTAAAGAAGGCTTTCCACTATGAAAAAAGGACCATACTCTGAAATGTTTCCTGTCCACAAAACATAGATATATTGGTCACACAAAAAATATACTCTCTCATCTGTTTTGCCGAAAGGATTAGGAGCTGCACCTGATCTGAGTGGAATTTCAGTCTATGGATATATTTGCAGGGACGCCTCACTGATACTCACATCTCTTTGCACACATCTGACCTCTAACATTCACACAGTAAAGGGAAACTAGATTACCATATTTACAATAATGAAAGGAAACATTTTCCTTTTTAATTTTTTCTTTTTATTATCCATACTCCTTGACTTATGGAGCTTAAACAAAATACAAATCCATCACTGCAGAAGAGACACATGCGTTGCAAACTGCAAATTTAGTCCAGAGCTGGAGAAGGTGTTTAAAACTTGACTTAGTACCTGCCTTACCTTTAAGTACTTTCACACAGCCTTTATGTTCTATGCCCACATCATCACAGCTTTCATCCCTGTTTTTACATAACTATTCAGATATGCCTTTTGTTTTCTCTTTATTTTTTTTTCTTAAGAAAATGATAACTATTCATTAAAAACACTAAATATTTTATTTTTGAATTTGGATATCAAGATATGATACAGCTTACTTCCAACATTGCACTGCTTAAAGAACTTTTAATAGGCAAAACCCAAATACAGGGAGAAGCAGTCAGCCCAGAAGAGACATGCATTCTCCAAGTATTTGGAGGAACTTTACTTTCTCAGACACTCTCCCCATGCCATTCATCTCATTGCATCTCTGGAGCATGGAAGCTGCCACAAAGGTGCTTTTATCTAGGAAAGCTCTTTTTAAATTACCTTCATATTCCTTTCAGTTTTTATCTGGCTGTTACATGAACATGATCTTTTCTGCATCACTTGTCTTATACTTGAATTTCATCCTAGGTGCAAAGCAATCTTTAGAACTCCCCTACTGATGCTTAGGTTGTACCAAACAAATACCACAACCAAAGGTATAGAGTCTTCATCTGAATCATGCTATGTCTTACAGTCTGAAGGCACCAAGAGGTTTTACAGCCAGCTGAATTACCTGGATGCTGCACACAGAGAAAAATCATTCTGCTGGTGGGAAAACAAAACCAGCACAAAACAACAACAAACCCTGACAACATATTACTTCTCCCCACCTACCATCTTAACTATTTTTAAAAGAAATTTGTACACCTCCCTGCCTCATATACACACTTTTGATGGAATCTAGAATATGAATGAGAAAGGAGTAGGATACAGTCATAAAAGGCACATAACAAAGAGAATATGGAAATTTTGAATAGCAAATTAAAATTCCTGAACTCCCAAACAATGTTTTCACAATGCTACAATACATCTAAATATAGTTTAGTTATGATTTGAACTTTGGTAAAATGCTCATGGCTGCGTCCCAGGAGGACACACAGATGTACTGCTGCCAAGTCATTCAACACAGGTAAGGCTTCACCTGGTAAACAGAATCAAAGAATAATATTCTTGTTACTGTGTTCACCACACCTCTCTTCCTATCAGCATGCTATACAGCACAGCATTTCACCATGCTCTGCTGAACAGAGTGCTGGCACTGCACTGAAGCTCTGATCCAGCATCATGCTTAAACATGTTCTTAATCTTAAATAGCAGAGACATCACAGAATGCATGAATGGGTTGTGAAGGGAGGCCCAGAGTGCAGCCTGAAGAGCAAAGCAGTCACCTGCCAGCATTGCTCACTCAAGAAAAGCCTACAGGGCTGATCTGGCATATACATGTTCGTATTTAAAAGAAGCAACAGTGGCTATTCCAAATGCTCACCCCAAAGCACATAAATCAAATGCTGTGCATCCTCTAGCAAATACTTCTGCTTTTGCAGCAGTAAAATAAGGAAAAAAAAATACTGCTCCTATTCAAAGATCTTTCTTACACTGATTTCTAAAAGAATTCTTAGATCCCCAAATAAAATTAATGATCAGTTTTGAAGTAATCTGATTTCAATCTTAAGCATAGTCTGTCTGAAAGGACAGATTTTTAGTTCTAAGAAAAGTCTGGAGCTCAGATTATGCAGCAGTGTTGATTTTAGTAGCATTATTCTTATATACATGGAAATATACATTCCTATTTCCTGTATATGTTCACAAGTTGTATTGTATAATGTTTTAAAAGTCACGCTGCTGAGGTTCTGTAGGAAATACAGAACTTCTCTCCCCCACTCCCTCCCCGAACACACTGAACCAAGTGGAATCAGCGTCCTGGTTCTTAGTCATGTAACAGTTTCATGTGTGCACTGGGAGCAAACATATTGTGGGAATGACATCAACACTGAAGAAAGGTTAACAAAATATTACCAAAGATAGACAGTTCTTCAAAACCCTCAAAGATTCACACATACTTCCAATGAATCTATTCATATCTTTGACAAATTTGTACATTGATAAAGCATTCAGCTTATCCTAAACAATTCATCATATTTCATCAGGAGGTAAAATTCTTCTGCCTTTTTTCTATAATCTTTATAGTAATTTCTCACTAAATGACACAATTTCTGCCTCAGCCTCCTATGGTCTTCAAAATTTTTGCACAACTATTTTGCTTAAAAAATGAAATTTATTTCACCTGAATGTTTCTGGGAGAGACTGTTTACTTTCATATCACCTCCTTCCAAACACATACATTTTGCAGAATGAGATGCTGCTCAAACCAGAGCAAAGAAAAAAAGAAAAAAATCTTTAAATAATTAATTGAGAATACTTCTCAATCCTCACACAATTACTTCATTAATTGATTTAGCCATCAACAAGGGAGGTGGGGAGGAGGTAATTCTTGCTTGAGATCTCATGAGCCCTTCCCTGGCAAGATCTACTGACAAAGATTTAACATACAGATATGAAAGTGCTGGCCACATGAGCAAAGACTATATGAGGAGGTGTTACTGCTATCATTATGTACCATGGCATCTTAGACAAAATATCTTCATGTGTCTCACCCAGTGTTTTTGCACTACAGTTCTATTTCAGTTCCAGTTTTCATTTTAACAAAATATTTTTATTTTACAAGAGATTGGTAATTACCACATCTATAGGTACCTCTCAGTGTTGTTTACCAATTTAGATTAAAAAGGTTAATCTTAGTCCTACCTCTACCTAGAATTCGTGCTATCTAAACACTCAGGTACCTACATGTATGTAACCTGATTTCCAGAGCTGTCAAGACTTGTTATTTAAGGAAATGATGACAGTTAAGTACCAAGCACTTAAAATCTAAATCAAGACATCCAGGGATTCTTGATTTCACTACAAACCGTCTTGAAAATGTAAGTGACTGGAAGCTTGTGAAGAAATCATGGAATCTTAGATCATTCTGTTCAGTGACTCAGCTGGAGGCTGACATGGTGGTAGGCAAGCATCTCAGACTACATTAAAACATGTTAGAAGAGTCAGGAGCATTATAATTTTCCAGTGTGCTACAGTCAAAAAATATTGCCAAGTCTCAGGATCACCATTTTAGGAAGAAGTACAACTAGAGACAAAGGTTAACCACCAAATATGAATGATTCACAGACATAGCTGTAGGCAAAAAAGGTTTTTGCTTCTATATATTGAGAATATGAATTGGATTAATGAGCAGCAATCACAACTCCTCAATCTTAAAAAACAAAAAAACAACAACAATAAAACAATTTTTTGAGTATGAACATGTGAACCTACTAAATGGCAAGACATTCCTTTTCTCCCTGAGGGAACTCTGGGGTAGGTTAGATCAGGTGTGCTGTCTGACCTGGCGTATCCTGCCTTCTCATAGAGGCTGCATCATCTGTGAGACATCAGACCTAAGAGCATAACACTGTTCACACTTCTTTCACTTCAACCCCCTTCCTCCCACTTACAGCCCTGTTCTAGGCATTGTTTTTCACACATGAATGTCAGAAGTATTATAAAACTCTTTCTAGAAACACCAACAATTATAGAAGGTGTCTCATTCTTCCCACATAGGAGCAATGAAAATGGAATTAATATGATACTCATTCTAAGACAGCAAGCCTTGCTGAGAGTCAATGTACACTGACAGCATTTTGGGGTCAACATCACGCTGACTTCACTTAGTCTCCAATTAATACAAATGCAACAAGCTTACTTTTGTCAGCCTGCAATGTCACATATATCTATTTGATTTTCAAGTGTTGCAATGGATTCAGAAATCAAAAGTTTTTCACCACCAATTTCTGTCAAAGTTTCCAAGGTATTTTAGACTATTTCACCTTAGGTTCAAAGCAAGAATAATGGTAATTTTTTTCATCTCAGAACTAATTCAATATTTCATGTCAGAGGGTACAATTGTGATGACAGTAACACTGATGTTCCCCTGCAATAGATCTATCTATTAAAATTTCCAAGTAGAGATGAGATGAAATTGAAAAACACATCCAAAATAAGACTATTCACAAAAATACGCTATTTCCAAAAACTATTTCCAAGAAAACTCCAGATTTCACAAACGTATTTGTTATGTAAATAATTATGGCTTTACTCCTGTTATATTAGCTCAATGCAAATCATTTCCACAGTGCTTGGTTAGCATATAATTGATTATGCAATTGTGAAGTGTTTTCTTGGAGGGATTTTCTTTATCAATTTGTGTTATTTAGATACTCTATTTCCTTCTGTCACAAGATGTTTTTGTTTTCTGTCACCTACTGGGAAGTACGACGTGTCAAAAAATGACTGTTGGCTAGATTATGCATATTTTCTTGTGATGCAGAAATCTTAAATAATTTGTTTTTATCATTGTTATCGTGCTTTAAGTTGTCCCCATTGTGTTTTCTAAGTATGGATTTTCAAACCATTTGTATGGAATATAAAGAATACTATAAGAAAAGTTTTTATTTTTGTGTCTCTCTCTAATCTTAGCACAGTCAGAAGTGCAAAATATTTTCAACAGGAAAATACTTTAGGTTCCTTCAAGTCTTTATACTTAAATAAAACACTGATGGTTATTAAATGTCATGCAAAAGATATTCAAGACTACCTAAATCCTTTTTTCCTCCTAATATCATAACTCTCAATTATGATTAAAATATTTTTGGTTTTTGTTTTGCTTTTTTGTTTTTTTTTTTTAATGTAGTTGTATTCACTAGATGTTGTTCTTGAAGGTAACGCACTTGGATTAATGCAGTTTTTTTTGCCTTTTAAAAAATGTTCTAGTGGATCATATATTAGCAAACTCTTACCGTAGATGAAATGCAGGAATGTAAAAATTTACATCACGTACAGCTTTCAAAATACAAAAAAAACTCCTCTCTATTTTAAACCAAATAGTTTCAACTGCTGTGGAAATTGCTTGTTTATTGGAATCTCAAAGAACAGAATCACTTCTTCAACATACAATATATTTATTTGCTTAAGATTGAAATTAAAGATTGGCTTAAGAATAGAAGTGAAATAGTACCCAGTTTTAAAGTGTGAGTTCCTTCACATAAATTTATTTCATCCTATGCAAGTCAGATATTAGATTTTTTTCTTCTGACATGATTTAAATGCTCTAAATCAACTTTTGGACACACTTAACTGATTCCAGGGACTACATTAGGACTCAAATTTTAATACTTTGAGTCACATTAGAGTCTATTAATTAGATGCCTGAGTAACCAAAAATTGATGACAAGGATATACCTCAGAATATCAATTCCTCTCAATATGAAGAAATGAAAATAATGTTTTTTAAACTTTGCTGAATAAAAGAAAAAAAAAGTTCAGACTTTAGAATCTGAAAAATATTATCACGCATTAAGGACTATCTGCAATGTATTACATAGACATTAAGCAAATATGCGTATTCATGAAATGACATTACACTAATAAAATGAAGCTATAACATACTTAACCAAGCTTAGAACTAACTCTCTAGACTACAAATTTGAGTAATTCTCCAGGTAAGGGTATTCAGCATGTAGTGACACAAAACAGGCCTACCTAGCTCCCATTATTCCACTTCCATTCAAGTTAATAGTGCTGCTTCTCTACCTTATTGAGGCAAAAAACCTCCAAAAGTCACTCAAACTACTCTTCAGCAAAGCATTCTGATTCTCAACACAAACACAATACCAGACAAAAATTCCTATGAGTAAATATAAATCTTAATGAAATTCACAATTAATTCATCTGCTATTGGAAGAATAACACTAGGATGGGATTAGTGCAAATAAAACAAGAATCATAGTCATAGAATGACTTGGATTTTAAGGGACCTTAAAGGCCATTTTGTTCCAACTCTTTCCCTCCCATAAGCAGGGACATCTTTCACTGAACCAGGTTGCTCAGAGTCCCATCCAATCAGGCCTTGAACACTCCCAGGAGTAGGGCATTCACAACTTCGCAAGGCATTTGGTTCCAGTGCCTCACCACCCTCAATAAATAATTTCTTCCTAATATCTAATCCAAACCTACTCTCTTCACCTTAAAATCATTCCTCCTTGCTCTGTCACTCCATGCTCTCTCCATCTTTGTTGTAGGTGAATCTTTACCATATCATGCTATTCTGGCAATTATTTCAAGGTCATCTTTACTATCAAGATTCCTCATTGTTAAAGTGAGCTGTACTCAAGTATTTTTGATACTCTTTATTCCTGTAGCTCATAGTGAAGAGCTAGATAAATTAGAATATTCCATAAGTGCCTGCAAGGGGTCTACTCTGACAGAATTTCATAAACCCCTCTGACCAGGAGGTCACTTGCAAATATACCATGACAATATTTAGGTATGCACCTCATGCTTCTGTTTTATACCTGTGTGTAGAGGACTTACAAGCTGAGGAAGACAAGGTCTTAGTGGGTGTTAGTTTATCCACTCTCTCATCCTCAGCCTTTTTTTGAATTTGACTTTTCCATCAGTGCAAATAGTAATAATGATGCACCTAATTTCCAGTTGCTGATGGAGGATTGTCTAATTCCAAATCATACCCAGGCATTCATGAAGGTGCCGATTACCTAGGCCCAAAATAGGGTCTCAGGTGGGATGACACAGCATGCAACAATTCTGCCTGACTATAAGCAGCAGAGACTCAAAAAATCACTATTCAAAAATGTTCTTTGAAGAAGTTTTAGAATATACTCATAGTTCAAACTACCATTTATTGCCTGTTTCAGTAGGAACTGGAGATAAACAGTGAAGAACTGGAGATAAACAGTGAATGATCTTGGTTCAGCTTGTCATGACAGTAGTTGAGCATCAAACAAAGAACCATACTGAAGACCCTCCTTTGGGGCTAGCCTATAACTCTTGTTTGCAGAAATGTTTTTCTATTTCTATTGCAAAATTTTTCCAAATATAATTCAAAGAATTTATTGTGTTTGCCCAGGAGTTTTACATGTTCAATTTCGTAGCAGAAACTCCTGAGACTTCTGGACATGCTGGAGATGTCTGCTGTACATGTAGCTATCTAATCTACTATTGATTCATAAGGATTTCAATCTCAATTGGAAAATCAGATAATTAGCCTTATTTCTGTCTTGCACCTATCCAAGAAAGCAATGTTTTTTTTAAACCATCTGGAGTGGCTATACCCCATAAGCCAATGAAAAAATATTAGGTGTCAAATTATATGTTTGCACAGCGGTTCTGTAGTGACCAGTGATACATTCCACACATGTACTGTGCTGAAACAGACATAGAAAAAATCTTTTGATTGGAAACAACAGTTGTAAACCTACACCTTTCTGTTATAATAAGATATAGGCAGAGAGAGAGAAACTAAATTAAATCGTCACATAGAAAAACACGGCTCAATACAGAATATTATAGATGCATTTTTCTCTATTCTTTTCATCAGTGTTTGGTCAAACTCCCACAGATCTCCCAGTAGTTATTAGATAAAACATTCATCTGCCTTTTCACCACTTTTACAGCCAGAGGTATCACCTTCAATAAGCTGGAATTGAACATGACATTTAATGTCAAGTTCAGCACTGCTAATGCGATCACAATTGTCTCAAGAACAACCTGCAGCATGACCCCTCTGACATATGTGAGCTGTGTATCCTTCTTGGTGTCCTAGTCCATATTCCTTGCCCAGACATTCTACACCACTGATACTGAGCATCTTTTTTTGCTCCATTTAATCCTCAAAGCAAGTTGTTAGTGCCATTTCCTCAACACAATTACATCTTTCTCCAGTACCTAACACACCCACACCTGCAATCCCATGTGAGGATGTAGCAGTCACAGGTTTTTCATGTGGCCAATGAGTGGTGTTGTTTGGGTTTTTTTAATTTATGAGGGGAATTAAAGAAATTTTATGCCCTTATCCATGAATGCTTAAAAAAATTTATGAACACAATTTTGTCTGGCAATAGCAAGAGGGTTCTTACAGTACATGAATTACATCAAGGCAGGGAAAAGCAAGTAGAAGACACTGAATGGCAACAGCTTTACAATTTCTGTTTCACCAAGGCAAAACAAAAAAAAAAAAAAATTTTTGAAAAGTTTATTGACATAGGATGTTTTTGTATCGAATTACAAGCTTATAATCTACAGCACTGCACATGTGAACAAGGGGAAACTGCAAAGCACTCTGTTGAAAGACTGCCACAGAAAAGCTGTTTGGGTTATCTGGTTTACTCATAGTTCACAATCCTTAAATATCAGTGTCCTGGAATTATTGTTTACTATTTATAGATCTGCAGTAATGATGAAGTTCAAAGAAACCCATTAGAATTCATTAAAATAACACTGACTTTGGGGAGAATAAATAGAATTCTATTCCCATTTCCAAGACATAAACCAAGACAGAAAACAGAAAACACAGCTTGAAACTTTTTACAAACTTTGCACAGAAGGACAAAATAGAGTCCAAGCAGGTAAGAACCCGGTCAATAATATTGTTTCATAGCTTAAAAAAAGGTGGAAATCTCTTGGGATAACAGGTTGACTTGTTGACAAGTACAGTTCTCATCATGGGGACATCAATCTAATAGCTAGGGTATCTGATTGTCATTTCTTCAAGCAGGGGACAATTCAGATGGGTCTCTTGAAATCAGTATAAAGACCTCAAGAAATATGGGCAGTCATTGCAAAAAGTTGTTTGTATGATTTTCTGTTTCTTTATAGATGAGTGTCTTGGTAAACATAGCTTATAGACAGAAAACAAATTGCTAAAAATATACACATGCCTTGGCCAATGGCAAAATATATACAGAAAACCTGATGAAACAATTCTCACTCAC
Source organism: Zonotrichia leucophrys gambelii (assembly GCF_028769735.1). Taxonomy (NCBI): domain Eukaryota; kingdom Metazoa; phylum Chordata; class Aves; order Passeriformes; family Passerellidae; genus Zonotrichia; species Zonotrichia leucophrys. The sequence goes on along the minus strand of NC_088175.1, from coordinate 36,813,853 downwards.
CAATGATAACAAACAAGTAGCCAGCATATTCTATTAGACCTTTAGAGAGGGATTATTCTTTCACTCTATTTAAATACCATTTGGGCACCTACCTCTGACTTAGCACTTTGCTTGCCTGTGGAATTAGACAGATTTCACACTGTTCTATTGAGCTCTGATGTTCCATAAAAAAACAAAGAAATTTGATTAATCAAGATAATGTATTAACTCCACCAAGGACAAAACCTTACTCTTATGAAACTATTTTGGTGTTTTATTATGCCACAATTAACCACCAAGAGTTTTAAACAGAAAATCAATAGCTACAGCAAAATCCCAGGACAGATATAATATTCTTTGTCCTGCTGTATGTTAAAACTCAGCTTGGAGGGATAATGCAATGAGGTTGACACAAAAATGGTGGCTCATTTATTTTTCTTTCCCTTGTCATTATCAGTAGTATTAGATGGATAACGTAGAATAGAAAGGACAAAATTGTTTTTTCCAAATAGTAATGGCAGAACAAATTCATCTGGACTCCAGTGGAAGCCAAACCTCTGACTACAAATACCTCTTGCACAGTGGTTCACAGGGGCATCACAGAGAAACCTAGAGGGCCAAATTTGGTCTTCAATGGAATGGATATTTATCACTTTTAGAAATAAAGGATACGATGGATATGACGTGCTGAAGTCTGTATCTTAACCTGGAGTGAGAGTAAAAACTTTTTAAAAACCTGAAATAAAGCATAAAAGCTACCATAATTGATGGTGTACCAAAGCTTGCATCTAAGCTTAGCAAGGAATAAAATGGGGAGCCTGAGTTTCAATGCCTTCAATTTAGCAGGACACTGATTTCTGTGAAAGCTAGGGACAAGTTGCTTATTTGTGTTTCCTGTTTTTACCAGCATCTTATGTGTTTCCTCAATTTAAGCCAAATGCTATTTTTCAAGAAAATAATTTCTCATAAACATTCTGTCTTACCCTTAGTCACAACAACTTATTGAATATATTTGTTAGATAATTTGGTCCAGTTCATTGAACTACAGCATATTCCTGAAGGCCACTGGTTTGAAGCAATTATTGTCTCACTTTTCCTAATTCCTTATTTATTTTGTGTCTCACAAACTTTTCTTCAAGTCAGTCTGTTCTGTTTTTAAAAGAACTTCACCTTTTCCTAAGTCCCTTCTCTGCAATCATTCTAACATCATTGCTAAATATATCACCAGTAATTGCATGAATTCTAAGGTTGGATTTTTTAAAAAAATCAGCATCAAGGTACTCTACAATATTATTTAATTTACAAGTTATGGTGGGAGCAGCCTACAAGAAAGATGGACAGTTCTCAAGGGTATGTAGTTTTAAGACAAGAAGGAATGGCTTTAAAATAAAAGAGGGAGAGTTTGGATTAGATATGAGGAAGAAATTTTTCACTCTGAGAGTGGGGAAGCACAAGAACAGGTTGCTCAGAGGAGCAGTGGATGCTCCACCCCCAGAAATGCTCAAGGACAATTTGGATGACGCTTTGCACAACTAGGAAGTGTAGAATGTGTCCCTGCCCATGGCAGGGAGCATGGAACCAGATGATCTTTAAAGGTCCATTCCAACCTAAACCAGTCTATGATTCTACAACTCTAAGATTCTAAATCAAACAGCAGAACGTAAATGTGGTATATGTTTTCTGAATGTTAGCATATGAAGCATCCAGTATTAGAATAAGTGGTCACACTGGAATTTAGCAACAGCAAACTATGACACCTATCAGAAAACTTGGGCTGCAAATGATCATTTCAGAAGCTATTTTTAAGAAGGCTCAACACTCAATACACCACCACTTCCCCTCCACCCCCTGAGAGATAGAGAAAATGAGATGTCAGCAATCAACACAGTCAACAGATCCAATGCAGCATCTGACAGCATTTATGTTAATAGCACTGTCTTGTCCCACGGTCCGAAGAAATATCCTGTCAAAGCTCCACATGCAACTGGGACATCTCACTATGGTTGTCTCATCCTCAGATGAGAATCTCCTGACAAGAATTTGAACATACAATTAAGCTTTCTTGATTACCAGTGAATTCAACGTTTAAGGAATCTATGATCCAAACTCAAGTCAAAGTAAAGATTAGTTTGCTGCAACTTTTTTGGGCCAGTTGGACATATGATGTTCTACTAAAATTTCCTAACAGCTGATCATGAGGCATCTAAGGAGGTTTTGATCCCATTCTGCTTCACTGAGCATTAAACAGTATATTTCTGGCCTCCTCAAAAGAAGATTGTTTTCATGAAAGATATTTTAAGCCAACATCAAAAGATGAACTGACAAGGAAAATATTTCTACTTACTTCAAAGTCTGCACTTAAACACCATAATTTGATGTCCAAATTATTGCAGAATTATTTCTGCTTACCTTGTATAATGGTACCAACTTTTTTAGCCAGGAAGCAAATTTCTCTGGGGTCAATCAACACACAAATTTCTCCATTATATTTAATATAGGAAGCAAGGTGAGTTATGTTAAGCAATTCCTCTACAATGTGTGACTTTAAATATTACAGTACATACTTATTAAGAGAACGAAATATAATGGTGCGAGATCTGGTAATTTTTTTAAATTTGGACACTGTTAATTTAGGAGGAGAGGAGATATTCACGTGAAAGTCAGCTATTAATTTTTATTTCAAAATATACAAGGAATGTTTGAAAAACATAGATGTTTTTCAGATTCAGATTACAAATAGATCTTAAGTTGAAAGCATTTTCTATAGGAATTTGCCTACATTCAAGTTCTGAAAGGACAAGAAACATCTGGAAAGCAAAGTGAAAAAAAAATAAAGGCTGGTTTTATTTTTAATTTTAGTTTGTTAAAAGGGCCAGAATCAGGAGTACTGAGTAATTCTGATTTGCAATTCTATTTAGATTCTATATGGTAGAAAGTGCAGATGCTTTCACTGTCAGAATCTCCTGCAAGAACACAGTGTCATGCACTTGAAATACCAAATCAGTGTTTACACTAACACCTGGAAGTTGTTTCAAATGTTTACTTCAGGATACTGCTATGTCTAAATTATGTCACATGTCTCTATGTAAATCAGTGCATTGATGTGTGCCACACCCATAACAGGCAGCTGCTTCACTTTCCAGGTTTAGGAGGCTATTTCCTTCCCATGGATCTCAAAAGTACCTCCTCTTACAGAGGAAGTGCAAGAACTGGATGGGACGTTTTCTTCCTCTACTAATATATTACTTTTCTTACTTCAAAAGAATTTTAAACAGACAGTCAGGAATTTCTCAACAGGCTCAGCTGGGAACAGCTAAAATATTTCATTTTGCAATCTTAATCTTACTTTTTGATTTTTTTTTTTGTGAGAAAAAAATTTGCCAGTACTCCAAATTAAAAGTTTACTATTTAATAAGAAAATAATTTTGAAACAAAACATTTGGATACTTTTAGAAATCTTCTCCTTTCCATTCAATGTTATTTCAAGTTGATTGACTAATCAAAACTATTTCTGCTGTAAAGAATTTAGTTTCAGCAAACAAAAAAACCAAAGTTTTGGCAAAGATGCGAAATGAGAGTGATTTTCTGCTTTTAAGAACACTCTTCCCATCCTTAGGAAAAGAAATGGTACAATCCGCTTGTCCATATGAAACCAGCACTACCAGGGGTCTTTTCTAAGGAAATTTCCATGCACCATATGTTGTATCAAGATGAACCTCTTAGACTCATTCATATTGCAGATAGCCACAACCAATACTGTTCTTTGAAAAGTTATTTTGAAACTTAGAATGGATAGGCACAAGATTATGAGGGAGTTTTCAACACTTGAGAATGCAGACACTACACTTAATAACAGAAGTAGGGCTGCATCTGTAAGATTGCTCCATTCTAATTGCATGTTGAAAAGACCAGACCCTGGGTTTAGAAATTAAAGCATTTGCTAAAGTGTTTATTTAACATGTTCTGTGTCTTCCAGATGATGTGCCCACCTAGTACAACTGAAGCCTGGCAATATCCAGGATGTCTCTGTCTGCTGGGCAAATGGACTGAGACAGCCTGCGAGAATATATTCTGTTAGTCACTCATCTAGAAAAGATTTATTTTAGTGACTAAAAAAATAGACACTTCTGTAATTCTTTGAGACACCAATCCCTATTATTATGCTATTCTGGATGCTGTCTCACAGTAAGATTCTAACTAAATAGCATAGGATTCCCCACCAGATTCCATGAGGAATCAAACTGCTGGAAGCATGAAGGTTTTTTGTATGTTTGCCTTTCATCTGAGTTTTGCCTTAAAACATAAGAGGACAGGAGGTGGGCTAATGAATTTCTTTAAGATTTATGTAACTAAATTAGCCCACTTCACTCCATGTAAATTCCCAGTGACTGCTGAACCACTCACTAATGAATATAAATATAGGTAAGTTGCTTGAGTTTAAACTGTCTGCTTCAGCAGTCAGTGACAACATGGCCAATGGGAACATTAACCATGTTTTACTCTTCAAAAATGCTGTGTCCTTTTGCATGTTAATGACTTCTTACATTCCATACATTTACAAACTATGGTAGGTTGTGATAAAGCAGAAGAGCAGTAAAGATGCCATGTGTAGTAGACTAGAATCTCAAATAAATAGTTTATGTGTAATACTAAAAAAAGTGACAATAAATTTATAAACATACTATGTATGGTTGGAACGTGGAGCAGAAGATACTGTAAAATTATATACATCTGTTTCTTTTGTCTTTGCATGTTAGCTTTACTAGGGTTTGGGAGGAAAAAGAGGAACAGTTTGACTTCCTATACAAGAACACACAACCTTTGAAGTTGCTTAAAAATAAGAAAGCTATAAGCTTTTAAAATCATTAACACTTAGAATAAAAAAAAGCTGACTTTTACCAGAAGAGAACAAAGCATGAAAATACTTAAAATATTGCATCATGTCCAGTAAGAATTGCCAGGGTCCATGAGGAGTCATTGAGCTCCAACAGGAAGACAAACAAAGAGAAAGGGAAGCCTGGAAGTGCCTTTTGGAAGATTAGTCTAAGATCCTCAAATAAGTGGTCAGATACCTATAGAAAAGGTACAAGAGTTCAAAATTTACCTTTTTCTATATTTCTTTAAAATATACCTTTTTCATGTTTAACAAACACCGCTTTGCCATGATGAAATTATTTTATTATAGAGTATCACAGTCATAATTAGATGGGGAGAATTGTAAAGTGAGAACTCAAGTCAGACCTGCTGAATGACCTAAGCTGAGGAACACAACTGCATTCTGTGAATTATTTACACCACACACAGCAGATATTATCAGAGTGCTCAACTGGACACTTTATAGATATAATGAAAATATCTGTTTCAAGACTGAATGCAGTTTATGAACTTAGCTACCCCAGGAAAACTAAGTGAAATAATTCTGAATTATTCTACTAATTCATTGCACGGTTGCTGAACTCATGAATGAAATGAAGGCAAAAACAGCAAAAGTCTCAAAACTATAACTCATTCTCTTACAGTCTCTTTTTCAGTTTTCTGTTGCATAAACTGCACTTTGTTTTGGGTTTAGATTATTCTGGTGGCTTTAAGAAGCCAATAGGAGAGCTTGTGTAAGATAATAAAAGGAACCAATCACAACTGTATTTATTTGCCTGAACTAAATTAAAGCCATTTAATTCCTCTTGGTTTTTTTCCCCCTCAATGCAGTATATTTATAAGGCAACACAGAAATGGTCTCTGACAGTTTACCCTATTTTTTCAGCGAGATTAATAAGATACAAAAGGCCACTGTCTCAGTAGAGCACTCAGATTTCATTAGTGAAAAGGACAGTCCTGTACAGAGAGTTACCCTTACAAAAATTTCAGCCACCTGAAATTATGACTTATGCTAAAACTTTCCAAATACTGAGACTAGATTCCAAGAGTACCAGAAGTGATCTGGGTCCATGTGGAGAGTGTTTACTGTGTACATCTCAGTTTCTGTACACTGGAGCTGCAAGACAGATGCAAGGAAAAACAGCAGCTTTGCCATCCCATGTGTCTCTGCAATCAGCCTTAATCACTGATTTACTTGTAATTTCCTCGTAAACTTCTTCAGAAATCATTTATCCATTTCACAAGCATGCCTTCAAGTGTGACATATACAAACTGAATACCAAATAGCATTTGAATTCTAAAACCATGGCAAGAATTTTCTGCTTATACAAATATTCATATAGATCAGAAACACATAGACCTTGAAGCCAGTGCTGAAATGAGTCAAAGCTCCAATGCCAGCATGAATCACAAATATATTGTTTAGAGAAATCCAATATCACAGAAGTGCGTGGTGACAAGAGATTTTTACTTTCTTTAGGTGACACATGTTTTATCTATAAATTGCTGTAATCCCAGCGCTGCATTCATTTGTGTTAGGCTTAAGTGAATATTTGGTAAATAAAGTCGGTCAATAAAAATCTTTTTGATAGCAATTGTGAAAAACTCCAAGTGCATCAGACTACAATAATTTTCTTCACTACTGATTAAATCAATAACAGCTAAATCATTGGGATATGAAAGATGATTTGGCGCATGTAAAGCTTGTATTGAAAGGTATCACATAGTTAATTAACTTAGTTGAATTATCACATAATTTCAACTAAGTCAAAACACAAGGAAGAGGAAAAATATAGGACAATTGCTTTAAAAAAACCCAGCGAACAATAAATTTAAATATTAGTTCTTCTTTGGATGAGTAAAGAAGAGTAACAGCTACAAAGTAACATCTTGTTAGGATACTAAGGATATAGTGCGAAATCTGGCTTTCTTTCTACAAACAAATAATATGGAAGCTTAAACAAAACCACTGAGTACTGCGTACAAATCCACCAAGATAGCCAGTATTTCAGATCAATCTGCTGATAATTTTTATGGAGTCCATCACAGTCATGAAAATACTTTTAAGCTATTATATTACCCCTTTAAATATCAAAAATGAGGCTGCCTTGAATTTCCATGTGGTACTTCAGTGTTACCCAAATTCTGCACTGCACAGTCCTCTCTTCTAAGATTCAATTACTATGACAAAACAAAGTTTTAGTTTGCTTGCTTTGCCCCTGCTTAAAACAAAAATAAAATTTGCTCTTACCTGCTATTTTTTCTTACCAATAAAGGTGACAAAAAAACCCACAGACCCATAAAACAAATTGGATACTGACCACCTTTTATTCCTTATAATATGATAAAATTTCTACTGTCTACTAAAAATTAGAGAACATAGGAAAATTCAATAGAGCATAGAGTAAGAACACAACTAGACAGCCCTTTTAGGACTTTATTTGCAGATGAAATAATACTGACATAATTTTCAGGGTTGCTCAATCTCTGTAAAGGAGATGGTTGTACTCAGCACAAAAAAAGTTAGATTTCTAGAAACAGCCTGTCCCACTGAGGTCCTCCAGTCTGTGTAAAATAGAGGAACTCACTATTTGTCATGAGAGCAGAAGGAGAAACCAATGCTTAAGGAAAACCAAGCAATACTTTGCATGAAAATGCAGGCTATTTTTATATGGAGAGATGGTTGGATTCCAAGTAAAGAAATGGGCTTACCAAAGGGGGAAAAAAAAGCCAGAATTGCCTAAATATTACACCATCTTTTAAAATACTACACTGCAGTGAGCTAGCTACCTACCTGCAGCAAATGCTCTCTCATTTTCAAATTTCAAATCTCTGGAGATCTCCAAACACCCCTGTGTTTGACTCTATCTATATATGCAGATATAAAAATACACATACACAAATACATGTAGGTTTACACACACATCTATATAAACATATATATCTAAGTTTCTACATTTTCTAATCGTGTACCTCAGAGAAATACCAGTCATTATTTTGTTGTAGAGAGAAAGTTCCAACCATCTTTTGCTCTTAAGACAACACAGGGAAGTTTCAGGAAACAACCACGTCACCTTTTTTCAGGAAAATCTGAGCAAAGCTGTGCAATTGTCCATTAGCTGCTGACCATATACTTCTGAAATCTTTTCTCAGCTTCTCACTCTCTTTTAAAAGGCATTGGACTTGAAATCCCTATTTCTCCACCATGATTCAAAACAGCTCTGCAGCCAACAAAGTTATTTTAGTTTCAATACTTCTACAGTGGAAATATCATAACTGAATAACAGTTATTCAGCTTATTTACTCATGGAATATTTGAATGGAAAGGGGACAAACTATTAAACTTCACAAATAGTTTTACTATTTCTTTGATTGGCATCTCCCAATAAGGAGATACTCTGCTGTGTTTTGGTTTTTAAAAAAAGGTACATAAACTGCCCTAGGATAAGCAGGCCTAGCTACACTTTACTAAAAATCTTCATTCTTACTATCTTTCCTTCTTCTACCTTAGTTTAGGTTTCTCAGAATCTTGACAGATATTTTTTCTTATATTTGAAGATTTTCCCCAAGATTTTTAGAAAACACTATGCAAGAGAGGAATTGCTGTCATTAAAACCACCAGAGACCCATGTCTTACCGATACAGCTATAGATATTCTCTTTGTCATAAGTAAAGGTAAACTCATATGCTGTAGTAAGTCTACTGTATAAAACCATTAAAATGTTCCTGTGGCAATATTAATTTTAATGCCAGCATACTCACAAACACACAGAGCTTCTTTTGCAGCCTTGGAGATGTCTGAGCATCTTACAGTTTTGTCAGTATCCTGTATCACATCATCCATCATAGATACATAAAGCTACTAAGACAACTAAAGAAAAAGGCACCAGGAGCATGGCTGGAGGCTGTGCATTTACTAGCTCAAGCTTTTTGGTTGCTCACTGAACTCATATACCTTTCATGGTTGATTTCTTTGGACAACTACCTACGGAAATTAAAAGAAAATGTAGGAGAAAAAAATGGGCTTTGTAGGAGATGAATAGACAAAACACCTACTGCGTCTCCAGCCGGTTATTACACCTCAACAGCTTGGAGGTTTGCCCTCTTCTTTTACCTACACTTCAACTTACACAGTTCCATCCTCAATAATACATCATTAGATACTAAGCAAACTCCCCGGATAATCATGCACTTTTCAGAAGGTCTGTGCATCATCTAAGGTGCAATTTCTTATTTTCAGAGCTGTATCTAATATATGTCTATATCCTAGTGTATCTTCTATTTCTGCAATGCTTACTTGACTGTGGTATAATACAGTCTCTAAAAGACAGATCATTGCTCCTGCTATGACAATGGATCAATATTTTGTCTTAATTATTCTGATTATGATGGAGTCCTGAGTGTTCTTGGTTGAGGAGACGTCAGATGGTTGAAGCCTAATTAAGTAAAAATGATACTTGAAGAAAGGCTTCAGTAGTGTCAGTCACTACATTATTACCTTCATTTGCTCTGAGTTAGATTTAGATAGCCTTGAAATTAAAACACTTTAAACTATGTATAAACTTAAAATGCAGAAGTCCTGATATGGAATGACTTAACACCACCAATGACAACTATTGTTAAAACAAAACTTTTTTTTTTGGAAGCATGGAGAATGGAAAGCACATCAATCAGATGATCACTTCATGAGGAAAACCACAGACCTGTGGCAGTGAGAAACAACATTACCTGGTTACTTGACAAGGGTACTAATCACCCTGTACACATTTTCTGTCAATAAAAGACGTAAACCATTCCTTCTGCTTATTATGCATCATCTAGTAATCAAAAAATTCACAGACTGTAACATCCACCTTTTTGCTAATTAGACTCAGGCCCTGCTGATGGGAGCTGACATTACCCTCTGCACAATTAATTTCTATGCTACTGCATCATGAAGTCAAAAAGATATTTTCTGAACTTCCTACCCCACAGCCCTAGGTTTCATCTGCAATAAGTTCTGTCTGAGCTACATGGATTACTAGCACAGTCAATTCAAGTGCTGACAACCTTAACTTTTTTATCTAATTGGAATAAGAAAGCTTAGGCTATGGCACAGAAACCTCACACATGAAATCATCAGAAACACTCTTAATGATGGATATCGTGCAGTGGTTTCACATTTAGAGCTGGCAGTGCTAATGTCATTCCCTGATGAGAAAAAGAGACATGGCAAAAAGCCATGGGATGTGAGTTTTTTCCCCCCAATACCTTTTTTTTTTCTTTTACTTTTCACTTCAGATGTACAACAGGTGCTTGTAGGAAAACCACTACTCTAACTTAATCATGCTCACTGAGATGAAATGCTAAGAGGCAGCTCTGGGGGGGGGAATGACAAAACACATTTGCATAGTTTGCACTACAGATTTTATTTAATTTAGGAAGAAAGGCCTTTGAGGCTTACTGCATTGTCAAAAGCTGTAAATATAAAAGTGCTTTCAGTATTTCCTCCAGTGCTAAGAAAAAGGTCCTTTGGATTCAGAGGTTAAGTGTCACTGATAAAATCAGTCTTCATAGCCTTTCAATTTCATGTTTAGAGGGTAAATATGGTATAGGTAAACTATATCATCTTGAAAAGGTTTTCAGTTACTTCACTGGAAGAAAATCTCATTCAGCTCTGGACTTCCCAAGTACAACCACAAAAGTCTTGTTTGTGAATTCTAAAATTAATATACACACACAATATTAATAATAATTTTTGTCCTTCAATGAAAAGTCCTAAATGCTAACAAAAAGCACTAGATTACCACCAATGCTTTCTTCCACATCAATAATGTATCACAAGGTTTTGTATGCCCATAACACACATGTGAAATAGCTCATTCAGTGCTTTCTCCTACCTTGGTCGATCCAAGTATCTCACACTTCAATATGTATTCAAAGAGCTTTCTGGAAGAGACACATGATTTAATCATCAAATTATCTAATTGCTTTTTGAACAAACAGATTAACATGTATTCTCTCCAGATCTGACATATGATTCCTAGACTAAAAATAACATCAAAGAAGAAATGGAGTAAATAAAACAGCTTGAGAAGGAAGGCCAAAAAGCATGAAGGTGTTTGCCTCATATGGGAAAGGATGATTTACGGTTTTCTTTTTTTGTACATACTCCCAGAGCATTCTTACACAAAGGCTAATAAAGGGAAAATGAAAAAAAAAAATGAAGGGAAACAAGAAAAAAATGAAGGAAAACAAGAAGTGCCTCTTAGCTCTCTATTAACAACACAAAACTTCATCTGTGGAGCAAAGAAAAGTGTCCTTTGCTGCAGCTGTCAGACAGGTCTAAATCCCATGTTAAAATACATAACCTGTCTTTAGGTATAAGTGCTTCAGGAGTAAAATTGCTTGTTTGTAAGTAGAAACTTGTTTTAGAGGCATTTCTGAATACAATAAGCTTTTCAGCTAAGCAGTGAATAAACTCAACTTCATAAAATTTTCTTCTGTTTCAAATAGATTTCAAAAGCCTAGTCTAGATTTGTCCTTTGTTCTGACAAATCAATTTAAAAGAAATTTCAATGTTACCAAAATCATTTTGTTTAGGACCCTTTTTTTTAATCTGAACACTTGAAGTAGCTTCTTGAACTAATGGAAAATCCATTACTTTTTTCATCTGACACTTGTAGAGGTTTTATTTTTAACCTAATAAATAATGAAAAGTTGAAATTCACTTTTTCTCTCTTTTTTTTTTCAATCTGTGAGAAACAGGCATAGATGCATGAACTATAAGATAAGTGACTTTACAGCTCAGAAACTAGAGATGAAAGACTCAAAATATGCTGTATCATTTTACAACTCATGTACTAATCTCAATATTTGCATTTGTCTTCTTATGATATTTTCTAAGGAAGCACTTCAGCTACTAAAAATATGTAATAAACAGAGTGTAATGAACAGAGAAAATGTTGCCCTTCAGCTTTAGAAATTTTTTCCCAAAACCATGCAGTCAACTTCCAGGTAATATGATATGCAATATGATACTTATCAGGTACTCAGCCAGTACCTGATCTCTCAAATACAGCATAGGCATGATACTATTCTGATGAGCAAAGCAATAATTGTGTGATGAACACACATGCATTCACAAGCTACTTTCAGATGTATTTAGTTATTGAAACATTTAACTATCCAATGAAAATCAGTATCTACACTACTTAGTCTTCAATTTCTAACAAAGTATTTTGCTGATTTCATCATTGATCATTTTAACACTGTCTTATTTAGGTATTGGCTGTATCAGAGGAACTTGAGAAGCATTTTAGGACTAATTATTTGAACGAAGAAAGGAAGGAATCAGAAACATTCTCCTAAAGGCATTTTAAAATCCAACCCATACTAAACTGACACAACATGCAGTCTGAAAAATACCATTACTGCCTCTTTTACAGTATTTCAACTTCAGGACACATCATACCCTAGCTTTTGGTGATGGAAAACCTTCAATCTATCCTTCCAGACTTAACATTGAACATTACAGAAAATACAACTATCTTAATTGTACCAAGTTAGAAAGGATACTCAGTGATAATTTCAGCAGTGAGTTTTATCTCTTTTGCAAATTAAAAAAAAAAAAAAAAACAAACAGCAAAAACTTAGAATATTAAAACACTATAAATAGCTTTGAGGTGTACTTGTCTGACCAAATGGATACGGTAGCTGTGTGCCAGCCAGGACAGCCACTGGACAACCGAAAAATTTTAAGATCTTGTCTGATTTAGGAAGGTGTGTGTCTTTAACATACACCTTACCACACATACTGTGTCATGAATATATATGACACATATATTATCAAACAAGTACTACATGAAAATTTGGTTCCACAAGACATGCCACTCTTTATGGGTATTTTCTAAGACTACTTACAAGTCAGCTGCCAATTTGCAGCCCAGTTCCCAAAATTAGAATGTCTTCCAAGATCAGATTTGTTTTTAATCAAATTCTAAGAGTCTTAATACAGCCCCGCTTATTTCTGTGGCTACTTTCAGAACTGAACTTTTTCTTTCTGCTGATGTACTATGTCTGATGTGGCAGATATGGCACCACACAACTATAAATAGTTTCACAATATTCTAAAAAGGGTTCCAAAATATGCCTGTATTTTAAACTCTGTGCTTTCTCAGTCTGTATTTGACCATCATGTCACAAAACATGATGAGGCAGCTTTCATAGAGGCAGCTGTAATTCTCCTATCATTCCTCATCACAGATGTGAATTCAGAATGATCATCTAACAAGGGTTAGCTGCTCCCTAAGTGATGAGGAGACAGAAGCCAAATGAGATAAAAAGGTTAGCAAGGCAGAGCACCATTGGAGAGGTATCAGAGATAATGGTCAAGTTCAACCAAGAGTGCAAATCAGCAGGGAGATGCATAGCCATAGGGCAGGTCCCAGATCAAACCAGGAAAACAGTCTGTGGGTCAGAAGCAATTATAGGTAATCAGGGTGATAGATTATCCAGAGGTCAGTGAGCAGGTTCAGAGGCACAGAACAGCTCAAGATAGGATGCCAGTACATGGGCTAGGACCCAGAACAACAGGATCTGTGTCTGTGCACACAAATGGCCAAGCCAGCCAGCAACCAACACTGCCAGCACAGCTCAGAGAGAGGCTGAAGGCTCCAGACTGAGCCAACACAGAACTCTTTGGTTTACAGACAGAGATATGGATGGAGGCCCACAGTTGAGGCTGCTCTGAGTCATTAGAGATATTAGTACACTCAAGGCCCTAACATGGGTGATCTTGGCCACTTGCTCATGATTTGAAGATTACTCAACAATCTGTGGTAATTAGGCAGTTATGTGGACTATGCAAAAAAGATACTCCAAATTTGGCAACCCTGACTGGGAAAACTTCCCTAGAGATTCTTATCTTTATCATTCAAAGAAGAAGGCTATATTCAATTAAACCCAAAAGCAGGATTTTTTTTTAAGTTTAAAATGAAGCACCCTCAATATATAGTTTTAGCTGTGCTAAGATAGCACACAAAACGAGATTAATAGAATTCCGATAAGCATTAGACTTAATAGGCTTAATGAGAACATGTGAAATAGAATAATTTTAGAGAGAGATAAATCCTCAAGCTCCAAGGCATATTTCTACCAGGAAATGAGAGAAGCTAAAAAGTTCATTCCATTATGATTCACTTTTCAGAATAGTCATGATCAGAAATGAGCACTTGAAAAACAAAGAAAACAGACAGCCCTCTTCAGTTTTTAAAAGGAGCAACTTATATGCAATACAAGCTGTTCTCATACTGGAAGGCTTTTAAAGTTCCCCTCTCCTAGTTACTGTTATAACTATGGATGCTTTTCAGATAGTGCAAATATATAAACTCTTCTGTTCAGATGCCTAATTTCATAGATTGTCCAAGAGTCAAGAACGTCTCTTGGTGGATCTAGCATTCAGCCTGTGTCTAATATTTTAACAATTGCAATGGATGAAGATACTAAAAAATTTAGGTCAGATGACAAATAAGGGTTGGATTAAGATTCACTAAAACACATGCAGACCACCAACGATCAAGTTTTAACCATCACTTTACTCTCCCCTGTCCACCTTCAAAACAGAAAATCTCATAATTTTCAGCAAGGATTTAAGATTGCAGAATCATGAAATATTCAACCTTAGGAAGACACAAGTGTCTGGGAGTGACACTAAGTTGAGTGGGAGCATTCATCTGCTGGAGGTAGGAAGATTTTGTAGAGGGATGTGGAAAGGCTGGATAGATGACCAAGGACCAAGACCGATGGTATAAGGTTCAACAAGATAGTGCTGGGTTCTGCATTTTAGTCACAACAACCCCAGGCACTGCTACAGGCTTGTAGAAGAGTGGCTGAAGAGATGCCCAGCACAAAAGGACCTGGGGGTGCTGAATGTGAGCCCGTGTGCACCCAGGTGGACAAAAAGTCCAGTGGCATCCTGAGTTGTAGCAAGAATATTGTGACCAGCAGGACCAGGATGTACTTGGCGCTGGTGATGTTCTACGTGAAATCCTGTGTTCAGTTTGGGACCCCTCACTAGGTGCCTCAGACTCTGGTGCTGGGGGCCCCTCATACTGAGGCGCTGGACCGTGTCCAGAGAAGGGCAACTGAGCTGGGAAGAGTCTGGAGCACAAGTCTCACAAAGAACAGCTGAGGGAGCTGGGTTGTTTAGCCTGGAGTAAAGGAGGCTCAGGGGAGACCTTATCACTCTCTATAAGTCCCTGAAAGGAGGCTGTAACCAGGTAGGGATTGGTCTCTTTTGTCAGACAACTAATAACAGGAGAGAGGTCATAGCCTGAAGTTGCACCAAGGGAGGCTTATGTTGGACATCAGGAAGAATTTCTTCACAGAAAGGGTTGTTAAGCCCTGGAGTGGGTTGCCCAGGGCGATGGTGGAGTCACCATCCTTGGAGGCATTCAAGAAATGAATGGACATGGCGCTTAGTGCTATTGTCTAGTTAACAATGTGGAGAACATCAGTGGTTGGACTTGTTGATTTTAGAGGTCTCCAAACTAAAAGATTCATGTGATTGATTTTGTATGAGATTAGGCTGTCAAATGCCTTAAGACATTGGTCTTTATCCTGTGTTGATTTCATCAACATCCTACATAGACAGCCTTTTGGTCAGCTCCTTGACTTATTTCATGATGAAGACTCCTGCAGGAATACACCTCACTCTTCCCTTGCACACTTCTCATAAGATGTTAAAACACATAGTTCTGATGATTAGATTTTGTCTGGCATTAGATTTTATTTACATTTTTATACTTGGAGGTATGTTTTCTCAAAGCCAGCCTCTTAACTATAAGAAACAAGAAGATTCATGTTTTGCAATGCATTAGCACAAAGCGCCCCTTAATGGCCTGACAGCCTGCACACTAAAGTGATAATCTTATTTGCATGAGAAGAGAGGCAGGAAGTACATGGAGACAGATGGGTGAATATTAATTAATGCTTATAAGACTGAGAAAAATAAGCAATTTGAAATTTGTAATACCCTCTTCCCAAACAACCTTGTCTTATTTACATTATAATATAATACTAGAAGACAAAATGTACTAAATGCATAAGGAGCTAAAAGCTTTATGTTAAGTATTTTGTGAAAGATAAGAACGGAAACATGCTAAGCTAAGACTGTTCCAGCTCAGCTCTTCCAGGCACTAGAGGAGGGAAAAGTAATTTCTCACATGCTAGAAACATCTTATAACCAGAAAACTATGTTATTTAAACTTGCCTTTAGGTGGACATCCCAACCAAAACTCACCAAATAATAGCACTGTAGTTCTCTTTCTGAAAATCTGATCTGGTGTCTGATGAGACACAATAGACAGAGCTATGAATATTAAAGTTTAAGATGTCTATATAAAGACTTATTGTCCATGGTTTCCATGTATTCTATAATTCTGGCAAACAGTTACCATTACTGTGAAGCTCTTTCTCACTGTCAAATTAAGCACAGCACAGCAGCTGTGCCTAACATGTGCCATATGTTATCTCAGAACAGAGCTGATCAGGTACAACCAAACATCACATCTACTCCAGCTCTGAAAACTGGGGAGTGTGTTCCTTGCACATAACCAGCACGTTATTGAATATATCGTGTAAAGAACGTGGCTGCACTTCCCCAGCAAAGTCAGTCCATATGCTGAAAAACTACACTAATTATGTCCATAAAGGGCAGCTACTGTGCTAGTGTATGCACTAGATATTGGCACACTAATGTTCTGCTGATATTACTGCATTCTTGTACAATTTTTTTGATAAGCCTTCATTAAATACCTATTCATCATACTTCAGTATGAAAAGGGCAGCTTTTGCATGATTTGAAGTTGATGGCAGTATAATAAGTTAGATGAAAGAACAGCCTTGAAATGAGAATAAATTTCTTACAATTTTCAGGCTTCATTTCTTTTTTAGGCAGGAAGAACAGGATCTAAAATTGCATAACTGTATAAAAAAGTTATATCACTGATATACAATAGGATGTTATTTTATTCACACCCAATAGCAACTCGGTGGACTTGTTCACATGTAGATGAGTAAAGTCTCAAGTCCTATAAATTTTGCTGTGAATTAACTCACAACGTGCCTGCAATGACTCTGAAAAGTTGATAACTTGGAAATGTCCCTTCCAACCCAGCAAATTGTGCAATTCTGAGTCCCCATAATGTCCACTGCACATCCGCCATTGCTACTAAAAAGGTAAAATCAAGCCTTAAAAAATAAAAGGAAAAAATAAAGGAAAATATAATAAGAGGGAAAAATAAGGAAAAAAATCTAAAAGCACAAAAGGAGAAAAAAAAAGACTACGACAGAGTGGAAGAAGAAGGACAATAAAAGTTTCCATAGTGTTTTAGTTAGGTAGATCATTAACCTCAGGGAAATGGAGAGATCTCTATTGAATAGGCAGCAACCATTTTAAAAATTGGAATTCTATCTGTATGCCATGTTTATTACTCTTGACACACAAAATTTTTTGGAAATACACTTTTTTCTTTCTTTTCAACTATGATCATCAGATTTTCATAATGCTAAAACTGTAATTCCCCTTGAAAAGAATAAAGACTTTTTTCTGGCAAGAATATATTGAGATATAAAAATGCTATACATACATGTGTACATGAATTCATGCTTGCTTTAAGCAAATAGCCTATAGGCTTATATTCAAGGTTCAATTACAAATAGGTCAAGAAAAATATTTAGACATGAAGCAAAATAGATTACCTAAAATCTCATTAAAGTCTTTTTTGAAGTGGAAAGCATTATCAAGATTCATCCCCCACTTCAGTCAAGATGCAGATGAGACACTTAGACACCTGCACAGCCTCCCATTCTACACAACAGTCTGTCCCCTACACTCCTGGGAAACACGAAGTGCGGGTTACCCAGGACTGTGCACCAAGACAATGTGGTCCCTGAGAAACAGCACAAAAATATTTGCCTGTGATCTCTTCAAAGTTCATTGACCCGAAGGTGATTTCATGACGCAGTTTCAATTTCAACGTACAGAGGTTCCCAACAGAAAATGGTGACACAAGACTGGATGGTGAAACAACAAATGCCACTAGTTTAAACACCCAGATTTTCCTGGGTAATAAGTCCATGGGTGCTGGTTCACAGCATGAAAGTTCAGATGGAAATCTTAGTTTAAGCAAAGACAAATGTAATTTTTTTATGATTTCCTAACACTAAGCATTTTTAAGCTTTGAAACACAGAAAACTTTCATTTGACTGTATCAAATACCAACTTATGTGTTGGGAGTTTAGCTGACTAGAGATTGGAGAAGTACAAAGCTGTGGCTAATTCTAAGTCTTGCACTTGCAAGATAGCGCGTCCTTGGGCCTAGCTGGGTATGATAACAAGTAGAGAGAGACACATGAGAAAAGAGAGATGTAACTTCTAAGGAATGAGGAAGAGCTGATGTTGTAGTGTAGCCAATAGACAGTGTAAATTACAGAATATTCATGAGCTTATTACTTGCTGTATAAGTGTCTGATGCTGTCTTCAATAAACAGAACTTGCTGATGACTCAAATTGAGCCCTGAGTTTCCCCCTCACCTAGCAAATAGCTCATCCCCGATAAACAGATCATTCTGCAACACTTGTGTATAATTTCTTGTTTTGGATTCTCTAGTGCCATTTTGCTATCTACAGTATTATGGTAGTCATCCTTACTTCATTGACAAGTTCTCAGGCTGAGAAGTGATTTTAAATTTTTTTAAATCCTTGCTTAAACATCTCCTTCCCTCCCATTTTTCTTTTTTTTTTTTCCTTTAGGCCACCTCAGAAAACTTTTTCTACTGGACTTTTAGAGCCTTACATCAACAATTTATCACCATTTTTTGCAAGACATTCCTAGTCTCTTAAAACAGTAATTCTTTGAACCTAATCTGAATAAAAAGAGTTGACATATAGCCATGGGGTTTTTTTCCATTTAGACAACTGGCTTCCAAACTCCAGATCTTGTAACCTGTTAAATGTCTTCTGAAGACAAGACATAAGGAGCAAAAATATGACAATAAAAGAGGATTGACATATAATCACAGCAATAATTCACAGACTGTTCACAGATTGACTCCCAAATCTATATCTCAATATAGAAAAAGGATGATAAAGACAAAAACATTAGTATATTTCTGTACTTTTGCTTTATATGGAGGAAGGGAAAAAAACCCTCAGAAAACAGCAAAACAATTTCAGACTGTTG
Source organism: Zonotrichia leucophrys gambelii (assembly GCF_028769735.1). Lineage (NCBI taxonomy): Eukaryota > Metazoa > Chordata > Aves > Passeriformes > Passerellidae > Zonotrichia > Zonotrichia leucophrys. Next base: position 36,794,774 of record NC_088175.1, on the reverse strand, counting down.
AAATCTGTTGTTCTTATTGTACATGCCAAGATGTATGAGTCTGAGACTCTATCCAATTTTAAGACTCTCAGAGGATAACAGCTAAGCTGTATACCTCCCTAGTGTAGCTGGATAGCGGTAAAATGGAATTAAGTACCGATCACCCCAGAAGTACTAGCAGTCAGGTTTTAGGAGAACTGTTTCTAATAATAAAGAAAATATAGAGATTTTACATAGTGGGCAGGAAAACTAGAGAGAGGAATGGAGGTGGAAAAGCAAAAGCATTAGTGATAGGAATAAATTCAAAATAGGTCTATAGTCACTGGAGCACAAATCCAGCTCACCTAATATCAGGAAGATTATCAGGCATTTATCTGTCTCAAATACTAAAAATAACATGTGAAATAATGTTTTGATTTGCCTCAGAAGACACTGCAGTCAAATAGATCCCCTAGCAGCTGTAGCACCTGTGAGTATAAATCATGAGATGCCCAGTACAATTAGGATTTTAAATTAAGTTGGAACAGTTCAGAAAAGAATAGTCTAGTCAGCTCTGAGCTGTTTTAATCTGCATGGGTAGCATGAAGGATGAAGAGGGAGGGGGAATAAAAAGATTTATCCAAACCACACAGAGAGGAGCTGCTTTTTCCTCTGTATTCCTTGATAATAAACTTAGAAGAAGATCTTGTTTAACAGTACTGCTATACCCTTCATAACAATTGAATGTGGGTGCCTATTTTAAGCCTTCATTCAGATTGCTCTCTATGTGATTAGCACCACAGAGGTGCTGGAGAGCTTGAGCTCATCAGTTGACAAAATAGCTTCAAATGAGAACTGCTGGATCACGTTTCAACATTTATCACAAGTGCTGAACAATCACATATGTAACTTTTTAAATGTGAACTCAACTCAGAATTTGAGAGTGTTCAGAATTATACTATAGCCATGCATATATTAGTGGTTTGATATCTCTCAGATGCATCTGTTAAACAAACACAGGTAATTTTGGGAAAAAAAGAATGTGCACTGCTATCAGGGTTTTGAAGACAAGCTTATTAACATATAGAAAATATGAGAAGGTCCTGAGCTGAAAGCCACAACAGGAAAACAAAAGGTTATTTCCCGTAATATTCCCCAATAAATGCTTAGTCTTCAGATTCCAGTGTTGGCAAAATTTGCATGTGGATTTTAGAACAGGTTGCACCATTTGCTTTCTCCTCACAAAGAGCTGTCATCCTGAGAGAGTAGGCAATTTGAGCCTATAAGCATTCCACTTTGTTCCAGTCCAGAGCTGAGTGCATATTTAAAGGTGAAATAATAAATGTTGTACACAGCAGTCCTTAGGCACCCTCAAGGAATAAAAGGTTGTATGTAAAAGTAAAGGATTGTTTTCCTTGTTTGAAATGAGCTAAGATAGACAATAACTGGCCCAATTTAGAGCATAAGATGCAAGAAAGCAAGAGGCTTTGGAACATGAGAGTTCTAATACTTCTGCTATTACAGTCTTTTATGATTGAATCACTACTGCTTGATGGGGTATTTGCTCTTAAATGACACTGTTGAAGACACTAATGAAGCAGGAGACATGGTGAGCTAAATCAAAACTTCTAACTTTCAAAAGTTATCATCATTACTATTAATTATGACACAGAAAGTATAATACCTAACACAAAACTATCTAGAATAATGCAAAATTTAGTGGTTGTTCATTTGAATGACAGTGAGGCAAAGAAACACTGGGAAAATCTCTTGGTCTATGCCCAGTCTATTTGTGTGATAGCAAATTTAATAATTGATCCATTCCAAAATCAGCTGTCTCAACTTATTAAACCTGATTGAGAGAGCTGGTCCTGAGAAAGCTCTTATTTACGTAAAATTGTTAAAATGAAAGGCTTTTAAAGCCTCTGTTCACACACAATATTGTTATTAAACTTGTGAATTTTTCAAAGAATTGACAGAAGTTAATGTCCTTGCATTCTAAATCCAACACAGAAAATTGTCATTTCAAAATCATGAATGAAAATAATGACCGGCAATAACAACTGAACTCAGTATTTATTTTTCCAGCTACTGCAACGCTTATCCTGTTTAATAGCTGATACCACAAAATACAAACACCTGGGAAATGATGTTTATTATACAGCATTAACAATTCACAACTACAGTAGACCAGAATCAGAGCACAGGTTCCTACACTCAAGATTGCATATATAATTTTACACTTCTATTCATTCACACATGTGCTATATGTTAAATACTTAGAGCAGAATTGTTGCCATCAGTATAAAAGTTTTGCATCTCTAGAAAATAAAAATAATCTGATATTTGAAGTTAGAGATTACAGCAAGTCAATCAAACACTATTTTAATACTGAGATATCTTTGCTATATTTTAAAATGTTCTCTTGCTATACTTTGAAGATAGAATATAAAGGTGGAATACATTATTTGATTGCTTCTAAATTTTGAAGAGGATTCAACAAAGAGGTCACACTAAGGCCAAAATTATTTCACCTATAAAAGTTTCTAGACCATTTCTACATAGCAACGTCAATAATAAAAACAAGAAAATGTAGAAACTCTCAATATATTTGATTTGTTGTGTAATGATAGTGGTTATTTTAGTAATCTATTATTTGAATTTTAGGTGTCACTTGGAGTACTCCGTGTATTCTATTTTACACTCCTAATTATCAGGTATTTTTAACATATGGGAGACTTGCATTCACTCCCATGACTGTGACACTAAGAAAAATCAATAAACATGCTAAGATTTTCAATATGAGAGATTTCACAAGATATAGTATGACTGCCACAAAGCAAATCGTTATCCAGACTGGGCCAGATTTTCTGCAGCCTTATATTCCTGAAGCAGTGAAAAGCAAGCAAAAGAACATACAAGGCCAAAAAACCACTATAAAGCAGATGCTACCACACTGTCCCCAGTCCAGCCCCATCCCCTACACTGATTTTACCCATTCATACTTCAGTACCTAAACATTCTCTACTTGTGATACCCTTTACAAACCTAGAGTAAACTCAATTTTACATTAAATGGGATGGAGATTAATGCTCTTTGCCTTTTAAGTGAGCAATGAAATTATAAATTAATGGCAAAATGCAAAATCACTGCAGCCAAAATGATCAATGTCCATGCCCAAAGCCTCCCACTTTCACATCTACTCAGCTTGACAAATTGCTTTCTCTACCTAAGTCACCCAAAGATTTAATTTTGGTTGGAACATTCAGTTAACATTCAAGTCCTTTATTCATCTCCCCATCCCCTCCTGATTAAAAGCTTACCATTTTTGGTTTTAAGACTACTCATTTGGGTGAGCATGCTACTTAAATGTCAGGTTCATGACCCCTTCACGTTACAGCAACTCTATCAAACCTCCAGCACATCTTCCAGTAGTGGTACAGTGCAAGGATCTCATAAACAGCTTTTACCCCAGACCATTCTCACTCCTTACATGACCCTACAAGAGTTTCTTGAAGCCATTTCTAGGTTAGCATAATGGCTGCCTACAGCATTACAAAATCCTAAGTACTCACATTTCTTTTAAGCAGGAAGAGTTCTCAGGGAGAAGAAAAATTCAGCTCTTATACACCAATAATATTGAAAACCAAGACTATCAAAACTATGTAATTATTGAAGCAGAAATCTTTGCACACACAGCACCTGTTACTATTTGTATATGTAAATGATAAATAAGGGCTCCACAAAGCGTAGACTCCAAGAGGCCCATGTGTGAGATGAGGGTGTATAGGGGAAGTCATATGAGCAATGGCTGAGGTCACTTGGTCTGCTTTGCCTAGAGGAGACTGATAGAAGACCTCATCGTAGTCTACGACTTCTTTGCAAAAGGGAAAGGAAGGAGACACTCCTCTATCTGGTGACTGGTTCTGACAGGAACCAAGGGAACAGCATGAAACTGAGTCACAGGAGGTTTAAATTGGATATTAGGAAATGGTTTTTCTCCCAGAGAGTGGATAGACGCTGGAGCAGGCTCTCCAAGGAAGTAATTTCTGCATCAAATCTATCAGAATTTAAGAAAGATTTGTACAACGCACTCAGGCACACGATGCAGTTCTTGGTATTGTCCTGTATAGGGTCAGGTGTTGGACTTGATGATCCTTGTAGGTCCCTTCCAACTCAGGATATTAATCTATGATTCCAAGCACAATTGTTATATGCTCTGTCGACTGGTACGAGTCGGTCTTGAGAACACCCATGAAGAACCACAGATGTTCTGAAAGTGAAATAGCTTCTCTGAGTTTAACAGCTTTTCATCTTTCTCTGTGGTTCTTGAAAGAAAATTTCTCACACATCAGAATTCTGCCTTTCAAGCTGGCCCTACACGTGGGTTCTTACAACTGCCATTTTTCTTTGTACAGACAAAAGGGAGAAAACCTATTTTGTCTTCATCCAATTACTTTTTTTCCCAGTGAAGCATTAATACTGTAGAAAGATCTTCCAGCAGCTTGTAAGTCCACATATACTAAAATATCAATCCTACACTGGGGAAAAAAAAAAGAGGCATTTTTGTCAGAATTATTTCTCAGTGATTTCTGTAGTTCTTTGCTAGGGTTGTTTGGCCATCCATGTGTAACACAGCAAGAGATTGAATTCCACAACTATAATGAGCCACAGAAAAAGAACAGAAGACATCAAAGACAATTGTAATATCATATCCTGTGATGAATGATAGCAAGGAATTTCTTTCATATAGTTTCCAGATCACCCTAGAAAATGGAACTATACATCCCCGGGAATGAAGAGAGAAAAAGAAATCCTCAAAATACCATCATAATTCAGAAAAAGGATAGAACAAAAAAAAAAGACAGCTGTACTAACATACTAACTTGATAGCCATATTAACTTGAACAGATGAGATTAAATTTCATTCTGATTCTAAATATGAAGAATAACTTAAACATAAATTTACACCAACAAAACCTAAGGATGCACCAATAAAATAGCAGAATTTAACTCCAGTGTAACTTGCTACCATATTACCTTCCCTTGAGTTTTATTTCTGGTAATTTAAAAACTGAATTTTGCAATTTCAGCAGAGAAAGGAGGAAAAAAAACCCCAAAACCACCTTCCTGACCTCAATAAATGACCAGGAAATCTTTGAAGTTTAAAATTAACACAAATAAAAGTGCAAATTAGAGGCTGCCAAGACTACTTTCAAGATCCTTTAGATAAAACAGAACATCAGATATCAATATGTCCCTACTTATGGCAGAAACTTTTGGACGTATTTACATAACCCTTATTTCAAACCTCACCTTAAAACCATTTAGTTTCTCTGACTCTACTTAAAAATCATTTTAGAACAACACTTCATGACTTATTGCAGACCTTCTTCAGTTTGTGATGGTTTAATAACAACTTATTTATTCTCCCTCTGATATGTTTAAAGAAAACCATCTCTCAGCTTCAGCTGGACTGCACTACACTGACCGTGTTGTGTCATGGTGTCTAAACTGCTGTACTGCTCTCCCTACCCTGAACATACTTGAAATCAAAGATTTTTTCTTAATAGAAGTATCTGATATGTCACACTACACATTGCCTATTAAAAAAATGACACCAGTATTCCTCTAAGGCAGCTAATAATTCCCTGTGACTGCCTTCTAGAACCTGCTTTGTCATTTCCGTGCTACTTAACAGCGTCGGCAGATAGTCATTCTCTGACCAGTATGTTCAGATTCTCTCCTTCTCCCATCACCTCCAACTGGTAAATCCCCAGATTTTACCTAAATTCCTAGTAGAGGTATCCTGATGCCAGACTTTATTATTAGATTTCAATCTAGAGCAATTAATGAGAACAAGATCTCTCCCTGGTTTTCACTGTTGAATGATACCATCAATCTGTGCCTAATTACAGCTCACACACTTTTGAGTGCAGCCTTGTATAACAAATAATTTATTATATTAAAAAGATATGCAGTCATATTTTACCTGTACTTCTGAATCAGAAAAAAAAGTACAGCTTTTATGTTTATTGCCATTATTTATCTGCCCTTTACTAACAAATCAGTATTCTTTTTTACTAGAACTATTTGTTCATCCATATTTATATATTTGCCTATACTTACTTATATATATTTTGAAATGCCCAGCACATCAACACAGACCTTAAAATCTGAAGGTGGAACACAGTATCTGTTTAACACCTTCCTATAAAACTTTTTAAAAGTGTATCCAAATGCTTTTTTAAATTTGAAATTAAAATTACTGGAGAGTAAAGAATGCTTTCCAGCATTGAAATGTGTTAGAAATTTTAACAATGAAAAAATACATAAAGTTTTTTTAAAACAGTATAAAATACTGTTTTCACCTTACTCTGTCTGTAATCAATGTCTTTTTTGTTTCATTTAAGTACCTGGGGAATTATTAGGAAGTCATCAAAATGTTCTGTATCATTCACCACATATCAGATCAGCCTCAAGCTAGAACACTCAATAAACATTTTCATAACATTTTCAATAGAAATTAATGCACACAGTATATCTACAGAAATTGCTGAAACAAAAATAAAATGCCAAAGGCAGCAGTTCTTTTCTAAAGTGCTATTGGGATTAATGACCTTTCTTCTATGAAAAAAATCCTTTCAAAAGTAATCAGCTCTACAGACTATTTAACAGAAATACATTTGGAATGACTGGGAACTAATCAATCAGGCTGAGTGCACAGAAAAATGACATGCTACATGAATTTGACACAGATGACATCTCTTTGTGAGCAAAAACATTCAGTGGGCTTAGTCCAGCTGATGAGATTGGGGACTGGTTGCTTTTCTATCTGTCACACATGTCCAAAGTAGGACTATATTCCTGTGACATTTACTGAAGAGCCACTGCAAGTTCTTTATTCAGAAGTACACAGGCATGAAAACTAAATTTCTAGAATGGTTATATGAATGATCTGAAAAATCTGTGGTTATTTTTTAGCAGCTTTCCTGTGAGTTTCACATCCTCTCCTAAGAAATCAGTCTCATAATAGATAATTTATTATTACTCTCAAGAGTCTTACCAAATAGAGTATGATGTTTGAATCAAAGTGGGGTGCTGAACATGTGCCAAGGAAGCTAGCAAAAGAACTACTTCATCATTTCAGCACTTCAGCCTTCTATTATGATTGCATTGGCACCTTTCCTAATGTATAAATGAATTTAATCTGCAGCAGTGCTATATGGAAGGTGTGCTGTACGAACCTTGAATTTTAATGTAAAATATTCTGGATAATTTTCCACACACTATGTGAAAATTAGTGAAGTTCACACACTTGGCAGACTCTAAATCTGAAAATGTCACAGATCTGCACGAAGAGTTGAGCAATTCTGAAAATTAATGACTGTCACATATGGTCATAAGGTATTCCTAGTGAATTAGTGACTTCAGGTTAGTGATTTCAGCTATGGAAGATGCTTAACTCTGCAGCAAACCTGCACATTTTCCTTTCAAAGTTACCTAACACCCAGTGCTCAAGAGAAGAAACATGGCACAGCTACAAATGCAAGATTATTCCACTTTCCCTAACTTAATCCATTGTTTTTCTACAAGATGACCAATGGAACATTAAGTCTTGAGGCCATTGGCTTAACTCTCACTTTCCTCTGTATGACACAGTTTCAGCCTTGCCCTCTCTTCTTACGTAGACTAGAAGAGCCTGTGAGAGTAAGGAAAAAATTAGCACTTCAAAAATGGTAATAGATAATACTTGGTTGTAATCACTCTCATTTTACCATCTCCATAATTTTCTTTCTATCCCTCTGCTCCCATCACATCCTTTCTGATATCCTCTGCTAGACTGTCTCACTCCTGTGTATCATAATCATAGTTATCATCTATGTTACAAGGTACATTATAGCCCTACTAATAGAAAATATTTAATACTTTAAATAATACTTAAAATGCATAGAGGTTCAAACTTTCTGTCCTAGCACCCTAGCTCACATCATCCTAAATGTAATAAGAGTTATTAACACGTAATTTGGTGCAATAGCAAATAAACAGAAAACCAGATAAAACTATGTCTTCTGCAAATAAATGGTTTCACTTCACCCCCGATCAAGAACTTCACCAGTGTTTCAGTCTCCAGCTGCCCTGCCACCACAGCCCCTCTGCCCACACCACATAGCTGAGTTATGCACATTCCTCTCAAGATGCCACAGGAACAGTTTTGCAGTGTCTCCACAGTTTGCAGAGGACCGCAGCACTTAGGAGCCCTCTCTTGGCTGGAGGCTCAGTGGCTATCTCAGATTGAAGTCAGATATCTCCAGAAATGGAAGGTCAAAGGAGTAAGTTATCAGTCTTAGTTCCCAAGGCAAGGTTTTCACTAGCAACTCTCCAAAACAGCAGAGGTACATCCCTCCTGTAATTCTTTTCATCCTAAAAAAATCAATCCTGAGATGACTCAACTTGCATAGAAGATGCAAGGTATGATGATTGGGCTGCCTTATGATCTGTTAAGATCCAGCCTGATGGGAGAGTTGTATCATTTCACAAGCACATCTTTAAAAATTTCATCAGCAAAGGAAGAAAAAATTAAAAATTGATTGAAAGATTTTTGTTGTTTGGGTTAGTTTCTTCTTTTTTTTTTTTTTTTTTTTTTTTTTTTTTTTTCTGCATGGAACAACCAGCATTTTAACAAAAGAAGCCAGTACTGAAATATACGTCTACGTCTGTACATAAAAAAAAGCAAATCATAGGTTATCAGCTTGGATATGCCACGCTTCATCTGATCATTGCTAGATGTGAGCAATGAAAACAGAGTTAATGTTCCATAGAGAAAGCAGAAGTGACAGTAATGCCCAGGAATGGACTTTTACACAAAGAGCTCACTGGAAAAGCTCAAATGTCAAGTGTAACAGAAGTTTACATTACTTCAGGTTTTTGACTTATGGCCCACGCTTCCTTTTTCCTATCCATACAAACATACTCAGTAACACAACTCAAAATCTTGTTAAGCATAGCACTTAGGTTTTAATCATTATCTGCAGAGTGAATAATCAGGACTCCCTGTGTGTATGAAAATTTCTTGAACAAAATAACTCTTATTCTCTCGCGTTCATGGGCTGTATGTGCCTCGAGGATGGACAGATCACAGCACAGGCAAAAATCAGTTGGAACCTGATATTGTTAATGCTCCTTGCCTGAACTAGAAAGGGGGCAAATTCCAAAGTAATTTTCTAGCCTTTGCCTACTCCCTACTGGAAAAGAATTTGTATTTACAGCTTCAGCAGATGTCCACAGAAAAGCTTGTACTCAGTTTCCCCAAACATTTCATAGGTATTATCCAGCTCTCCCATCTCTCCTAATGCACTATCTCTTGATGAAATGCATTAATTAAAACACTGGGATCTATACACGGTTGATCACAACATAGAAAATATATCTGAAATAAAGCAAGTTATAATAATTAAACTAGAATGAGAAAAAGGAAAAGAAAACCCCAAAAAACCTACAAAAAAACTCAAAAAAACCCCAAAAGCAGGGTTCTCCATAAGCTGAATTATATCTGTTTACACACACAGCTCCTTAACTGTGGCTAAGGTGGTGGGCTCACAGGCTTTAAAATACGGCAGAATTTAATTCTTCTTTTATAAATGCCTATGACCTATTAGAAATCACGGGCCTGATTTTCAGAGATACTGAGCCTGTCTCTTCCATTTACTTTACCCTGAGGTATGTGTGCTCAGTCAATGCTCCTAGAAATCAAAATCCAGTAACTTTACATTATATTAATGGCCAGATTCTCTGCCTTCAAATAAAGTCCACTGATTTATATTGGCTGAGGCTGTTTCTCATGCTGTTTTTCTTGATACTGAAGCCTCTCTGCTTACAGTAAAATAGAAATAAGATAAATAAAAATACAGAGATAAGATAGATAAATGAGATAAGTTAAACAATAGATTAAAATAGACATATTAGACTATCACAGGACTGCTCCCTCCCACAGACTCCTCTCCATTCTCTCCCAAAGCTCATGCTGCTATCTTCTTCATTTGCCTTTGGCAAGCTGCCACTGCCAACTCCTTCTTACTCCCCAGTTTCCAAATGCAGTCAGCCTGACTGGACACAAGCTGACTGCAGGACATTCAAAGCCTTTGCACTGAAATTCTCAGTTCCTGTATCTAGACACACATATGCAGACTGGCAGTAAAGAGAATCAGCTAAATCAGCTATACTGCATCACAAAATTTATTACTTGACTTCATGATACTGAAATACCAGATTTTCAAAGGTCACTGTTCATGTAAATCTTCACAGTATTCAGCCAACTGACATGAGAAGAATGTTTCCATGGTTTGCATATACGTACTAAATTTTCCTTTTGGAGTTACACACCCAATTGGTACTCAGTAGTTTTACCTTTTGGCGTATGAAAATTTGCCTCAGAATGATATAGCATGATGTGGAAACAGGATTGTCCACTCAATATCTACCAGATGTTTTCTAGCATTTGATATTAAGCTAAAATGATTGCAACAAGAGACTATTAAGGACTTGCAGTTTTGATGTGACATACTTGGATCTCAGACTCAGAGTTTAGGAAATTCCCCACAGTATTACAGGGGAAATTATGCTGTACACATGACCTCTTGCAAAACTCATTTCTCTATTTGCATGCACTTTATAACTCAAAAAGGAAAAAAAAAAAAAAACCAGGCATTTAATTCTGGAAAGATAAACTGTCTCTTGTGTAAGTAGGAATCCTTCATCCTAGTTCTAAGGTATTGTATTGAAGTGAGACAGATGCAGACACAAACACCTGAAAAGCTATGCCAGGAAAAGCTGCTTCTCCTGCAATTCAGAATATGAATGTGCCCGTGCACTGGTGTGAGATTTGGTTTGATTGGTCAGACATTCACTTATTCCACTAGATTGGTTCTGCAGGGGCCCAGAGGAGTTGTGTGTGGCAGTGACGCATGGAGCTCCTCTGTGAAAAGAATGCTTTTCAATTGCATATCTATGTTACAATGAAGGAGAGAGAGAAGATGCAGTGTTTTGTGTTTTCCCCTACTTTACATTACTTGCCAAAGAGAAAAAAGTCTCACTTTGTCAAGTCTATAAATTCTTTCCCCCTTAACCACAAAAAAAAAGAAGATACAGAATTAGAAGAATTTAATGACCAACAAACCAAGTCTGAATTCTCTGTCTTTCTGTTGGATTTATTTCTCACATCCATGAAGAGGGAGCATCCTCAACTTTCAGAGAGCTTCCAGCCTCAACTTGCTGACACACGCATGTTGCCCAACCCCTCTAGAAATGGCTGTTGATTGTTACAGATTTTAGTTTCCAGTCACCACACATCCCACTTGAGGTGCTAAAATGACCTTCAAACAGTATTAATAACTAGCAGCTGGAGATCAGAATAGCTTTGATTTTTTGCTGTGCAGATCTTATGCCTGCTCTCATCCACCACCAATGTATCTACCTCACTTATTTAACACCTAGCTTCTATGTCCCATTTCTCTTCATTTTCTCATTTAAAAGGATTTCACTCCCCTACAGTGAATGTTTATATACACAAGGATTTAAATTGGCTGAATTAACTGAGCTAATTTCTGTTTGGTACCACCTATCTAATTTACCTCACACAGTTGTAAAATGAAACCCTCTATTTTAACTATGAAAATAAAAACAGAGAAAAAAAATCCACAAACATTAAAACATAATGTGGGTTCAATTCCCTCAGTGTTATATAAACAGACAGGGTTTTTACTTATAGGCTATGTGAAATTATAAAACTACTTACTATGGATTAAAAAAATTTACTTCCATGTTAAAGACTTAAGGCCAAAATTCATCTCAAAAAATGACTTAACCCCTTTTTAGGTCTGCAGAGCTAGCCATTTTAACAACTTGAATCTCCAGACTTGAGAAGATTTCTCTTCTCAGCACCAATATACTTATAGCCATGTGAGTTTTAGCAGTTGGTCTTTAGTGCTGTTTCAGTTGATGATTCACATATTCTGTAGGTAGAAATAAGTATAGCTAATGAGATCACAGAAACATTCTGACAGCTTTGATGTGAATACAATCCCTATATTAAGAGCAGTGTGTGGAGGAGTAAAGGGTGGGATGTTCTCACTTGTAATTTGAAATAAATTTGGTGGATCTCAGCACAGTGCATAGCAGACTGATGTTCAGAAAAATCACCAATCAAACTAAAATGGGCACCATTCTTAGCAGCAGCAGCAAAAAGTAATGATTAAATGGGCACATTAAGATCGAAACACACTTGCCATGCATTTGCTGAAAGGAAAGTGTCTTTGGAAGTTTGATGTCAATCCCATCTGCACATAAAACCATGGTCAAGTCAGCATCCTTAATGACAAATAATTTTAATTTCTAAAATATAAGTAATAAATTTTCAGATGGCCTAAATCTGCCCTGCTCTATGGACTTTAGGAAAGCTGTGCTTTTACAGAAAGTTTCCAAAAAATACTAATAGTTACCTACCACCTAAACATTTTATTTCTCCTTGTATGGCTATGCTGATATAATGGTGGTTTAGTCTCAGAGGAAAACCCCTAAGAAGCTGCTATGGTCCTCCACCCATGAACTACTCTGCTAATGCCAGTTTTCTGAGGTACACTGTATACATCTTGCAGATCTCAAACACAGGAAGCTTTTGGCGCTGGTCATACCAGGATCAGAAAATTTATGACCCTTTTTTTAGAATAAAATTAAAAACCGTCTTTTATGTAACCACTGTCATCCACCACAAAATAAGTGAGCAGCACAGTGGCTGTATGAAAACTCCTTCTCATATCTGAATGGAAAGGAGACTAAAGTTAGAACAGAGCCTTACAGTTTTACTCTCCACACTCTTCAAAAAACCCAGTAACAGCATGAAAATTTTAAAGTGATGCAAACACTACATAAATTATTAAGTATTAAAGCAAATTTGCTTTGGAGGAAGAAACCTTCTAAGCTCTTTCTGGAATGACAGGAATGGGGATAGTTCTGAAGACACCTTAGGCAAATGAAACAGACACACTGATCAGTCCCAGACAAGATGCTACTACCCTCATTTCCCTCTTCCTTGCATTTGGATCCACTTTGATACCATGACATCTAAAAGCCATTTCCACAGTCCACACCATGGCATAACTTGCAGTTTTGTTATCTTCCTCTCAGGCTTCTTCTTTTCCTCAGAACATTCTGATTCCCTATTATTATAAATATAAGGACCTTTCAACTGCCAGTGAATTGCATAAAAATCTAGCGACACTGGACTAAACTCGCCCTTGATAGGAGACCTAACCTGCATTTAAAAATTAAATTAAAAAGAACAAAAAAAAAAGAGGCAAAGTCTGCAGTTTTAGGAAAGTGTAATGAACCTAAATCTTACTTTCTAAAATCATTTAGAAAGCACAGGTTGTTTATTAAGCTAAGTTCCATAAAGACAATCCTTAATTTACATCTATTAAATTTTTATATATCTAATAAAAAAGAGCATGCAAATGCAAAAGCTGAACAAAAGCACTAATTTCTTCCTCATGTTCCTATCTGCTTGTTACTCTGAAAGGAATTCTAATGTTAAAAAGCTGCACACAGTCTTCCAGTCAGTAGACTCAGTTTCACAGTCAGTCTTTATTTTCTTGTATCACCAGAGGCTAAAGGATTGAAGGTAGCCTAATCCAATGAGAGGGGAATTCCTCAGAGCATTAAAAAGATAATAATTACAGAATTCTGGCTTGAACTAGGTCCACACACTGTCCACATACACCTCATGCATCTGTTGTGAAGGACAGATGACAGAGTGAGGAACTGTATGCCTGCCTGTCATGGTTTGAGCCTGGCACAGAGCCAGTGCCCCCCATGAAAATGCTCTCACCCTGGTGTCTGCTGTGAGATGGGACCAGGAATAAGCAAAACAGGCTTTAGCTTAAACATAAAGAACACTTTATTACCTAAACTACAGGGAAATAGGGAAAAACTATAAGGAAAAGAAAAAAAAATTGAAAACCTTACAAAAACCACTTTCCTCCTCCCCACTACCTGACTTTCCCAATCCGATACATTCTCCCAAATCACCAACTGCCCAGCCTGCACCACACTTCAGTATACTCAAACTTCAGTTCATGAAGAGGAAAGGAGTCCTTCTTGTTCCATAGGCTTCCCCTGGAAACACACTGAAACCTCGTGTGCTTCCCTGTCACTTCGGCACCGCCCGGAAAAAAGAGTCCTTTTGCCGCTTGTGACATCTTCCTTCCATGCCCAGTGCTCTCACCACTGTGCATGGACCAGAGCTGCTTTTAGGGTTGTCTTTCAAGGATGCCTTGTCTCACTCCAAAAAGGCACAGTCTCTGCTTTGGGACATCTGTCCCCCCCATATTTTTCCAACCCCCTGGGGCCGGGGGGTCCTCACGATGAACCCTCCTGGTTCTGAGCCACTGCTTCCCCCTAAGTGCAGTCTCTGTGTCACAGGAACAGAGTCCATGGCCACAAGAAAAGTCCAGCCAAAAGGCCACTCCAAATCATCTCCCCCCATTCAATCATCTCCACGTTCTTCAGGCCAGGTCCTTGTCTCATCTCATCTCTTATCTCCCTTCTTATTCAGCTTCGAGGAGGATTAGCATTTTTGCAAGGCCCCAATCATGAAAGAAAGGGGTTAAAACTTTCAGTCTCTGTCCCGGAGCTGCGGCACTCCCACACACGTTGCCGCTCCGGCCGGGCACTCTTCCCCCCCCCCTTCTCCTCCTGGGCCGGCTGCTATCACATTCGGTGTCGCCGGCTCTCTCTCTCTCTCTCTCTCCTGGGGGGGGATGGCTGCCCGAGGGCTGACTCCCTGGGATCTTCCACCCTTCCATCCTCGAAGGCCTCCTCACCTCCCATCTCTGTCCAGGCCCAAGGCCTACCACGTGGCTGCCCCTCCCCCGCCCAGCAGCAGCGGCTGGACCGGGGAGGGAGATGCGACTTCTTCTCCACGACGACGTCCCAAGAGAGCCTGCCAGGGGCAGACCTCTGCTTTTTAACCCCTGTGTATTCTCGGAGGTGTGTCCAAACCCCACTGGCTACACCAGGTGTCAGTATCAAACTCAGAACATTCATTGGTTTGACCACAGCTTCCCAGAATTCCCACTTCTTCCTGGTCAAACCACCACACTGCCATATTATCAAATGTGAGTGAATACAGTGCTACATTTCACAAAACTACTGTGAAATTACTTTCCTTCACTTTTCTCTCCACTCTGCTATTTCAGTTTTTTCTTGTTTTGTTATATAAGGTATGCACTTTGCTAGATCTATAGCTCTGTATAATTGCAGGAATAATCTCATGAGCGATTTTCCCAGTCATACTGGCAGTAACCCAGAAAAAGTACTACAGCAAACATTATGGTTTAAAATTCCTTAGTTATTTTTACAAAGGTTTTTACAAAACCGAAGTTTTTATGGGCCAAATCTATAAAGCTACAAGAATCTGAGAATTTCCTATTAATGAAATTGCTAAAGAAACATAAATTTATCTAATGCCATCAACTATTGTTAACAAGGAATCCTAACCGTACTGAGCAAGGTCTCATTTGTCAAGAAATAAGAGAAATCAGATTAATAATAATACTAAATTATAACAGAACACTGTATTTTGATATTAACATGAAATGCAAGACTATATTCTGAGGATTTCTCAAGTAATCTGGTACAGATTATTTAGACATAAGAAGTCTAGTGGATTAAAACCTTACATTTGGAAACAGGACGAATAGATTAGTGGGCACTAAAATATTTCTATAAAGTTAGAGTCCAGTTTTTGCCAAGCATATACATTTCTCAGAATTCAAATCAGTAATTTGCTATTTTTCAATTAAATTTGTTGCTGTTATCCATATGTCTAAAAGAACCCCCAACCCTGTAACTTTCATACATGAGTCCCATAGTGCAAAAATTCATCATAAAGCCTGATGGATAGGTGGATAGTTAAATTGTAGTTTGGTGAATTCAAGTTAGTTAAAGTTAAATCATATTGACAGACTGAGTCTTTAAATGAAGGTACTCACAAGCTTATCTACCATAAGTCATGAAATTTCCCAAATCAATGCAGTTTATATAAAAATTAGAAACACAAAAATCTCTATCAGCAGTGAATTATGAGCAATGATACTAATTCTGGTGGCAGCCATGG
Source organism: Zonotrichia leucophrys gambelii (assembly GCF_028769735.1). NCBI lineage: Eukaryota > Metazoa > Chordata > Aves > Passeriformes > Passerellidae > Zonotrichia > Zonotrichia leucophrys. Next base: position 36,778,645 of record NC_088175.1, on the reverse strand, counting down.
TAAGAAGTTGTTCCTGTAGTGCAGGTGGAGACACAAGCTGCATCATGCTGACTTTTTATAAACACAGATGAACTGGACAGTAAATGCTGAGCAACAAGAACACAACAGCACAGCAGACAGGAAGCTACCAATCTAGAGAACAATGTACACCAGCAGTTTTCACATCAAAGAAAACCATTCCATGTACCATGAAAAGAAAAGCTGTAAAGCGACCTTGTGAACAAGTCAGCTATAAAGACATTGTGACAAATTTCTTGAAAACATAAAGGTTGGTCTGGAAGGAAAACCTGTATGGGACAAAACAAAAAAACCCAGGAGGCAACTTCCCCTTAACAAAAAAACCCCTGTATTTTCAAATTCAGTCTATTATATTTGGTAAGGTCCGGGCAAATTTTTTCCGAGCACAAACAAGTGGATGTTTGATAGAGAGACACAATAAAGTAACTGAATTCCAAATAAAGGTTAGTATAGCTAATTAAATAATTTTCCAGCATTATTATTAAATGAAGTCTTCAATTTTTTTTCCATAAATCTCAGTATATCACAAACATTTTCATATTTCTATATGTATTTGCATGGGTTACACATAAATCAATATATATTTCTGAAGTCAATTATGACAAAGAAATAAATGGATCAGAAGTGTTAGATTGCAAAGACATATTGAAAACCTGAAATCCTCCATGTGCAAAATTGTTAATAGTCATCCTATTATACTGCCTTTTGCTTTAGTTTCTGCTGTTTACATACCTTAACACTTATCCAGATGCATCAATAACATGACTTAATTTCTATTCCCTAAAAGTCAAATACATGCCAGTTGCACTTGGAGCAAACTTGCTGACAAAAAAACCTTTTGCCATATGATTATCCATCATTCAGAAGTTGGAATGATCACCACTACCATTAAAAAATGCAAAAAGATAATTATTTTTCATAATTCTCTATATAACATGAATAATCTAGAAGGAAAAAAGTGAGCTTCCAGTTACTTCATTCAATCATCTATTAATACAAAACTTCCTTAAATATATATTGATTTGAAATCTACTTTTATATAGTATATGAAATATTCAGGAATTTATTTTTTTATCCATAACAGTATCCATATATAAAAATATAGGAACTGATTCCCCAAAATGTTTCCTGCCTTAGCTTATACTGACTTTGGATTTTTGGGAAATCAACACAGCTGGAAATCAGGTCAATGGCTCCAATGCATAACCTCCTAAAATTAATACATCCCCCTAGAAGAAACAGGCATTGGCTCAGGGTAGGATGAAGTGTTTTCTCTACTTCTCTCACAAGTCCTTATACTCCCAAATCCAAACTGAAAAGGTTCTTTTTACAGTTAAAAAATACGTGACCCTACTGAGGTTTTATTGACCCAGTAGGCTCTAAAAAAATCCCTGACGCTTTCTTGGCACTTGCTATCACTTGTGACCTTTATTTTCTAAGAAGGATTATCATTACCGCCTTGCATTCTTTAGTTCCCTACAGGATATCACCAGCCATATGTCAGCCTTGCTCAGGGGGTTCTCATACACAACTCAAACAATTTTACACCTATTTCTAGTGTTCACTGAAAATTATACCCGTTTCTTTCTGTATTAATTCCTTCAGTTTCAATTGAATGTGAACAACTAACATGCAGTTAAAGACACAATAACTTCTATAATATACAGAGACCTGCTGCTATCAGTATTTTGAGAGCCCTTTATTTTCATTAAATCGCACACATGAAGCCAGATTTGTGAATCAAGACAGTAGAAAATATTTTTAAAGACCTTTCTAGTCTTGCAACTAATTATTTGATCATATACCATTTTGTGTGATGCTCCCATGATAACACACACTTAACCATTAAGCTTTGATCTTTGCTTAAACCCTCCACTTCGCTCATTAATTCACCTTCTCAGTCTATAATACTGTCTTCATAAGCCATGACAGAGATTCATATTCTTTATATTTATTTCAGTAATCTTGACTCCCATGATGTGGGAAATTTTCACTCCTGAATCTCTAAGTTTTGGTATCCCATGATTTTGCAACACTGGAAATATGAAGTGTTGTGTGTAAAAAAAAATAGAAAGAAGAAATAAAAGAGATGTGTCTATGAAAGAGAAAGAAGTTACGCATTCAAGTGGTTTGGATCTCAAATTGTAAGACATCTATGTGCAGGCCAGTAAGAGAAACACAAGTCAAACCATTATTTTGTAGTAATGGTAAATACTATTACCAATGGTAATTTACCAATGGTAAATACTATTACTAATAGTGAATATTAGTAATCAATTTTACTACATTCCAAGATGGTGCCTGTTATCATATCTAGGTTGAAACGCATGGCTATATTTTCACTGGTTTGGTTTGTTTTTCTTGAATTGTGGTGAGGGAGTTGTGAATTAAAGAAATTAGGTATTATTAAGAACTGTCAAAGTTCTAAACCTAGTATATTCAGCAGCTTTAGCAGTACTGATCATTTTCCTAAAGAGTGCTACTTATTTCCTGGCAAATGGAAACCTGAGAGAAGTCTTCCACAGTAACAGCATCATGTCCTTCCACAGGGATTTAGACTGTAGGAGATTCTAAGTACAATGTTTGACCAGCAACATAATGACATAGCTTCACGTGAAAACTACCTGGGATGGCAACAGGAAGAGTGAAGAGGAATGGTCATTTGAGTCCCAAAGTTATTGTCACAATGTGGGCAGTGTAGTGCCCAGTATAGTCCAGGCAATGCAGTCCACACCTTCAACCAGAAGTAGAACTGGCCGCAAACCTCATATGCCTTAGGGAACACACAATACCTACAGATTTACCCTAAATATTTTAGACACTGTGGGAAATGCAAAACATGAATCTCGTGTATTTCAAGTGGAATTCTGCTCCAATTTTCACTTGTGAAAATGTCCTCTTGGACTATTTTAAATTTCTATTAAAAATACAATATAAAGAAAATAAGATGGATGTAAAATACTAATGCTTATAATAGTTACATTGCTCTAATTATTTTCTCCCCAAATAATTAATTTTAGTTTTTACAGGACATCCTATAATCCAATATACACTTACAAATTGAGAGGCATTTCTGTTGTCTTTTAAATACAACTATTATAGATCGATTTTTAAATTAAAATGATATAAAGTTAAAAATTCAAATGCCCTGGAACATTTCAGAATTCCCTGCTTTCACATTTCATTATAATTCAAATACAGTCCAAGTTTTCTAGAGATTTTTAAACCATATTGAGGGACATGGATTCAGTGGCAAATGATGTCTCTGAAAAGGAAGAAAACCCATGGGAAAAGTTTTAACCACAAATATAGGATGTTTTGAGGACCAGGATAAAGCTTTACTGCTCTCGAATGTTATTAAGTGAAAGTTCAAGAGAACATAATCCCACAATCATATCAGTGAAATGTGCCAGCAGAGCAGTGAGCCAGCCCCTGAGTAGAAAGCAGATTCACCTTTCTGCAGATGAACAGTAAGAAGGGGCCATCATCATATAACGGCTGCAAGAATTTATACTATCTTCCAAAATACCTTCACCTGCTATGGCAGGTCAGTGCCTTGAGGACTAACTGAGCACTTTCAGCCAGTTCTTCACATTCTGGAATAACAACTGGAATAACACTCCTCTTGAATGTCACATAAGGTGACACAAAAGTGTTTCAAATATTTTAAAATATATTTGCTTTAGCTTTTTGTGTTTGACATTTGGACTTCTGTACTTCTGCTATTTTTGCCTTCCCCCTTTGGTCGCACAGTAATTAGTTTCTTCCTGCTTCTAAGTATGAGAAGCTCAAGAGTAGCAGTAACCACTAATACTGAAGTTTTTAACATTTCTCACCTAAGAATAGAAGCTGTTACTAAAATAGCTGTTGCTTTGAAATTTAGTCAGTTAGAAAATCTTATGCAGGAAGGACTATTTTCCAAGAAGTTAAGGATATATGAATTTGTGATTGCAAGGCTACAGTTTCAGATTTTTCAAGCATCAGTCTTTAAGCATAGTACATGCATGGTCAAGCTGATCCTTTGGAGCACATTAAAGCCAAAATATTGACAACATTTTTCATACTTCATATCAGAGGATTTTGAGGACTGTACGATCTGGATCACAAAGTCACAAAACTGCAAAGTACTGACCGATTATTTTCAATTGCTGTTTTGTACATGAAGCCTGCAGAACCTTCAACCTTTGTGTCTGCCTTTCTGACAGTGCATTGGTTCTCATCCTTTTCCTGGGGCAAAGCTCCAAGGAAATTTTGCAGATGCAGATGACAAACTGTGAGAGGACAAAGATTCAGCATATCCAATTCATTATCCAACATGAGTATCAAATTTTGAAAATAAATGCTATTTATATGTCATCCTTTGATGGTTTATAATGGCCATTATTTGGAATGTTTGCTTTATCTTCCCTCAAAAAAGGTTAGTTGTCTAAGACTTTGAGATGAATTCTGGAATTTGACCCATAATAACACAATTACTAAGGCACTTCTATTTATCTCCTAAGTGATAGAAGGTATAGCTCAACCTAAGGGCTTTCTGAGACGTATTTAAAAAGATTTTTTCTGTTGTAAATAAATTGCAGATGGGCCAAGTTATTCAGAAAGCAGATTAGCTTTACAGAAGTTCACTGCTGTTCAAAAGATAGGAAAATTTTCAAGTTTATCACCTTGCAGTTTCTCAAGTTACACCAGCTGAAGAAGATAAAGTTGCTTTCTGCTAAGACTTTTATAAAGGAATTGTTGCTAAAGTACATATAATCTACCTGCTTTTTTTTGCATTAAAATCTATCATAAATTCAAATTTCTGTTTCCATCACAATAAAGTATGTTTAAACACAGACAGTATTTAAAGCCAAGCCACCCATCAAAAAACTGCTGTATCATAACAAGTGTATTTAGTGCACTGTATTTTAAATGCTATAGGCTTGTACAATTTATGTTCAATCAGAGAGCAAGTTTTGCTGATCCTGGAGCACCTGCACACCTACCATATGAGATGGAAAGAGAAAATAAATAGATTACTGCTGTAATAAATCCCTGCATTATCATGGCAAGCTGCAGTGGGTTGCCCCTGGCAGGATCCAGCTGTCCCTGAAAGGACAGGAGGGACTGTCCTCCTCAGCTGGACAGGTGGGTCAGCTCCACTGCAGGCTGCAGGGAAATCTCTGCTCTGGTCCCTGGAGCACCTCTTCCTTCTCATTCTTCACTGACCTCAGGGTCTGATGAGCTCTTTCCTTCTTATATTCTCTCTTGTCACTGCTGCTGCCTGTTGTGCAGGTGGATTTTTTAATCCCTTTTTTAAAACTGTTATCTCGGAGGCGTTACCACCATGGCTGAGGGCTCAGTGGTGGGTCCATCCTGGAGCCCAATGGCATCAGCTCCATCAGACACAGTGGGAGGCTCTGGCAGCTGTCCACAGAAACCACCCCTGTAACCCTCCAGCTACCAAAACCTCGCAGTGCAACCCCAATACAAGTGCTAATTTTACTCAGAAGATAAACAGTATGGGTAATTAGATAATACGAACACCATATATGCCATTTGTGCTTCCTCACCATTATAAAAACCTATACATTTCAAGCAGAGTTTTGTAGAATGTTAATTTTAATCCACAGACAACAGCTGTCTTCTGAAGTGCAAAAAAGCAATCCCAGAATATATTTTAAAAAATATTTCTGTAAATATAAGTGTGAAAGTGATACTATCAATACCCAAACACGTGATTTGAATAATTTAATATAGTGACCAAAAACCAAAACACCAAAACAGGAAAACCAAACCAACCAACAATACCCACCAAACAACAAAAATCTGAAGCTCCAAGACATACAAAAATAAATGAAGCAAAATTCCACCCTGCAGGTGGTGTACAGATTTGAGATAGGAATTCTCACAGACGAGTGGCCATAACAGAACAAATATCTACAGCAACACATTAGTTTTAACTCTTTCTTTCCTACAGGAAAGAGAACAAAGGACTAAATATCTGTCCGGTTTTCGGCTGTTTGAAGGGCCTGGAAAGGCCCGGAGTGGCCTTGGGGCAGCCCACGTATCAAAGAACGAGAAGAGGCTTCAGTTCTTCTTTCGGTCTTTATGTTTATTAATTGCTTATCTAAAAGATTTTCTTTCGGCCCGACAGAGGTCTGCTCAGCAGCCAGCCATGAGCACACTGTGCTGCCCTCCGTAAAGCCACCTATCTTTATACCCATTGTTACGTGTACAATATTTATCATTTTTCCCCAATACCATTTATTCTTATTGCCCGGTGCACTTTTAGTAATGACCAATCCGAAAGTGCCACCATCACCAAAGAAGATGGAGGAGAAGAAGAAGAAGAAGAAGGACAGGACACGCCCCAATTCCTCCATCTTACTTCTCTAAACCCCCCTGTACATAAATCCTAAACCCTGTGTCTCACTCTCTAATTAACTAATCCCTTCACCATTCACCCCGGTGAAGTCCTCCTATCCTCATACAGGTGTCGTCTCCTGTGTAGGGTCAAAGTCCAGCCACCAGACACTTCTGGCAACATTCCAGGACTCCCGAGCCCCCCAAGGGTGGTCTCGGTGGCTCGGCACCTCAGGACTGAGATGCTGAGATCCCACAAATATCAATTCAGACAAGTTTACTTCCCATGATGCTTTCACATTTATTTTAAAAATTTAGTTTCTATCTTTTTTTCCTTGCCTTTAAATAAATACCAACCAATGAAAATTAATTCTAATTTAGCTCGTCACTCTCATTACAAGTTCTCCAATTGTACTGCACCAACACACCAAACACTTTCTTAAAACACCTCTCAGCAGTCTCCAAAATATGACAGTCATCACTGCCTAGTAATTTCTAGTAGCATTATTAGAAAAAAAGAGTAACATTCTGCCATAAGGCATACTAAAAACTGCCCTTCAGTAAAATGGTTTTCTATACATATATATTTTCTATTCAAAAATACTAAAAAGAAAACAAATTATTCTTTAGAAGAAAACCATATTCTTCTTTGATTCATAAAGATTATACTTCTATGAGGGGAAAGAAAGATAATTGAAAAAAAACCTGGTATTTTTTAGTATCATTTCTAATTTTTTTAAGACTGGCTTTTTTAACTTGAAAGCTTTTTTTAAGATCTGGATGGTTATGGAACTCAAAACAAAATAATTCTTACTTAATAGCATACTTGCATGTAGGATAAAGTCTCAAAAAATGCTTTTACAAGGAAAAAAGAAAAATCAAAACTGATTATTAACCTAGAAAAGGTTTCAAAATCTATTTAGCTATATGAGAAATGAAAATGTAAAATTCCCATTCCAGCGCACTGGTAGCCATCAGAATTCCCTCTTCACAATCATGACTGCACAAAAAAGTCAACAAAACAAAAAAATCAGGTTGAAAAGTATTCTGTACTGTAAATTTCTCTCATGATTTGGTATTCCTCTGTAAAAATACAAAACACAGGACTGTGCTCCCGTCAGGACACACTAATGTTCTAATAAAAAGTTCCATGCTTATTGCACCCCAAATCCCTTGGAATGCACTCAGACTTCTCTGACTGTTAATGATTAATGCTAAACTCTACTTTATACATTAAGCACAAACAAACGACTACAAGACTGACACAGATGAGTCACAATAAATTCATTCCCTATAATTTGCATCTGCTATCAGTGGAGAACCTACAGTTTCAAACTTAGAAGTCGTTTTGAGATCTGTCGTAAACACTGATAACCAATCAGCCATTTAAACCCTTTTTTTTCTTATAAAACCTTTTGTGAATATATGAAAAGTTATAAATGAACAGGCAAGAACAAAGTTTGGGAAGAAATTAATAGCAGGCCTAAAAAGACACACAGTATTAATGAATAAAGAATGGAAGAAAAGTAATTTTCAGTTTACCTGTCCTCAGTAATACATGGCACTGTTAATTGTCCTTCATGTCAAAGTGATGTGTATTTATTTTCCCAACAGTTGTCTTAGGATATGATCATATTAACCATCTCCATTGCACATTTCTTTTTTTTTCTGGCAACCTGTGCATGTTGAGGGGGAAAAAAAAGCATTTCATGTTGCGGTGTGCCCCATACTGACAGAGCATGAGATTATCACTTGCTTTAGAATGAACATAGAAATCTTGTTAATAATTATGAAATAAAAACATCTATAAAGTGCAAACAGTTGAAATTTTTTAGGCAGACCACCTTAAACATGCAATCTATAAACAAAGAAAATTAAAGAGAATTCATCTGGTTTTGACTTGGAGTTATATTCTGTTCTGCTTCTCTTAATCAACAATAATTTTAATAATAATGTGGAACCTGTTCTTGAGACACCACAAAGTGGGTAGACTATGCTACAGGCATTATCCCATTTACCAGACAAATATTTTCCAATTCACACCAGAACTCAAAGACAAAGAAAAATCATTATCCTTTTCTGAGCTGCATACATTGAGATACTGCTAGTTTTTTATTGTAGGTTGGGTTTTCCAATGTTTACAGCATTTTATAGCACTTGGCAGGAGCTCTACATTCAAGGCCAAATATACAATGCTAGGGAGCACCTGGGAACTTGGAAATTCTTTGTGCACAAACTCTCTCTGACAGTAGCGCTACCTCCTGACAGGAATTAAATGTCGGGTATCATCACCATGACACACATAAATCTTCCCTACAAGCAGCAGATCTGAACAGTATTTTTCTTTTTAACCCTTAGGACAAGCTTTTCATCATACCCATTCCACTGCAATTTTATAAATGTGTGACAGTCATTACTGGTTACTTAGATATTTTTTTAATCTGGAGCTACTTTATAATAGTTATAGGAACTACTACTTTATAGTAGCACTTACTCTAACAAGGAAAACAAAATTCTAAGGCAGGTGTGTATTATGTTAATTTTGCACAGGGTAGCTATTCAAATACCTGGAAATGTAATTTCTCGTTTTAAGCAAAAAAACATCTGATAGTAAACAGAGTGGTCTCTAATTAATTAACAGATCATATTTCACAAGTTCATGACAAACATCAAATACTTCCACAGAAAATATGAAATCACTTGAATACCAGAAGGCTCATTTCTTCTGTGTTCAGAGGCAATGTGTGAGGGAAAACTCAGAGACAAAAACACAGTAACATTCCTTTAGATATTGTAATATTTGCAGTTTCTCCTATGTACCATATATGCTACATAGATAATACTTCTGAATTACTAAAATGGATGTATCTAGTTAATATGCAGTATGGATTTAAAATAAATGTTTCGAACATTTCTATCTTGTTTTCTCCTAAGAGTAATTTTTCTATCCCAAAGACACATTATCACTTGCCTTTATTAGCTTATTGTGATCAAGCAGGTTTATTAATTAACTGTAAATTGTCTCTGCTGACTGCTTTCTATGTATATCAGATAGATTAGTTTTGGTACCTAGAAAAGCAAAATCATCATTTGGAATGTAACTGGAGGGGTCTAGTAGTTTCTTATCATCAGAAAGAATTTATATTTGGACATAGATGTTAAAAATACATTCTTTTTCATATTTTTGAAATATAAAAATAGAAATCGAAACACTGAATCCTATACAAAAAATATTATAATACAACATATAGGAAATAAAATAAAAAAAGTAAAAAAAAGTCATTCTTTAAAGCAGGAAAAAAATGCTTTATAGATACACCTACACCACTGATATATTATTCATCTTCCATAATAAATGAGAATAATCAGGGGACAAAAATAGACAAGAGAGAAAAACCCATCAGACACATTCACAGTCACAGATTATACCACAGCTTAATTTACTATTATATAACGGAAAACTAGAAAAATCACAGCTGTTCTGAAACTTAATCAGCAGGATCATTTGAAAATTTCATTGTAGAAAGAGATTTTTGTCCTGTGCTGCATGAAGATGAGAATTTGGCCTAATTGTACCATTAAAATTATGAGAACCACTCTGTCAAAAAACAGAAGGTACATATCATCTTAAAAATTATTATTACAAATTACTAGATTTTAAATTAACCTCAAATATTTTGCCTGCCATTAGGAGTTTCTCTTTGCCAAGGATGACACAAACTACCTTTGGCAACAGCAGATGAAGGGGTCAGATGACATTCCAGTTTGCAAATTAGATCACATACTTTTCTTATTTATGGCAGTGAAGATTATTATATAATTACAGATGTTACAACCACCTCATAGTAAACTGTTAAGGTAATTCTTCACAAAAAAAAATTCTTAATCTATTTGTGTTTTTCAGTACATCTCAGAATCATTTAGCACCGAATATTAATCCAGCTTTACCAGCAGTTATCTGAGGTGCTTCAACATGCACAGAGAGCTCACATATGCCCCATATATGCTGGTAACTACCATCAGTCAGTTCCTCTTCTGCACTCAGAGTTCAGGGAAAGGGATGTTGGAACAGGAACTGGTGACAGTGACTCTGACTGCAGAGGTTCTGTTTCTAATTCATCCAAATGATTCAAATGGATGACCCAGGGTGGAAATGGGCATTATGCTTAGAAAAGCACTGAGCAGAAGGATTTTATCTTTTGTCCCATGTTCTCCACCTGTAAAATGACTATTGTAATTCATTGTATATTTATATTTGTATGTGTAATCAATAGACAGAACTATTTATAAAAAGTATATAACAATGATAACAACCTCTACAGATGTTTTCATAACAAAAGTAATAACAGCACTAATCAATAATCCTATTGTTAAACAACTGTTGTAATTGCCACTGAGGAACTGCCTGGAGTTTAAATACAATTGCCTATTATGATTGATTGATTGATTGCCTATTATGATTGATTATGACTGAACAACTTTCATTCTGTGTTTGGGAATTGCTGAAAATCTTTGAGGTTGGAAGGGATCTGGGAAGAGGATCTAATCCCGGGTTTCAAAGGCATGCAATGTTTTGAGGATGTGCTGAAATAAGCATCAGTTAATTTCTCATCCTGCCTCTAACATCACACAATACTATTTCCTAATCATGTTCCTACCATACAATGGCCACTGAAAGAAAGACTGACTTTTATCTATTAGTAGCATAGTGTTTTCTTGTTAAAACATTCTACTATAGTTCAGCAACCTGCTACTGCCTCAAAAATTGAAATTAATTTTTGACTTTTTAATTTCAAATTCTGAATTTGTTTTGCTTTCTTGTAGCTTGCCCATGTACATATCACTACATTCCATTTTCTCTTTTAAAAATACTCTTTCTCGGTCTGATGTGATTTCTCTGTTTCCAAAGCAAAGATTACGTGCTCATGAAAGGACAAATTCTCTCATCTCTCATCATATTGTATTTAAATAAAGCCTTACTTTCACCATTCTTCTTGTCCCTCACAGAAACAGCAAGGTGAATTTATTTCACATTGCTAATGTGAAAATTTGAAAAATTCATGCTATTACTGTTCCCTGATGAGTGATGACTAAGACTAAATTATTTGGATTCTCCTTCCCATTGCATAATGCTATGAAAAAAAAAAAAAAAAAGAATTCTGCAGGCTCATCTAGATATCCAGAATTTCCTAAAGGATGTAAATTTTCAGTACCTCATTCAGGGCTATTTTCTTGTTTCAGGATGGTTCCATGCTGAAAAGAATGTCACTCCCAAATAGATTAAGTCAACATACCACATTGTAGAAGTCTGGGTAGGATTATACTTGGGATTTTATGGAAATGACTCAACTGTTCCTACTAGGACAATAGATCATACAATTTTTCTGCATGGTCTGAATGTAACATAAAATGTGCACATCTATTTCTCTTACTTATCACCTAGGGAAAATAAATTAAAATGTGTTTGATACTCTAATTCTAAGAAAGACTTCTGGGACACAGTGAAGTAAGTTGATTCAGAAATCAACCATAATGATTTTAAAAAAAGGTTACTATTTTCTTTCTTGAACAACATTCATGTATCACACAGAAAAATTCCTTGCATGCATGAACCACCATAGAGCTTTTGGAGATATAGTTTCCAGCCATGTAAAATGAATTAAAGACATGTTGATAAACCATTTCTTTACCACTGCATAGGGGATAAGCCACACTGTAGGCACTTTTTATAAAGATATTTTCTTATTCTGTCATTGCTTTAAACTGCCTGATTTCTTTTCAAAGGGTATTTCTCCATTCCCAATGATAATTTCATTTCCCTCCTCTATAAAAACTTCTCTATTTCTCCATTCCTAACAAACAAAAAGTGTGAGCAACAAAAAAAGAAAATAGTATTCACTGCCATGAACCACTTTTTCAACCCATTCCCTAGTGTCTGGCTTTGAATGGAGTCAGTAACACCCATGCAGAATTAATACCACACAAAGCACATGGCAAGCAAATACCCATCTCACACAGGTATGGAAGATTAGATATGCTCTAAAACAGAGTGAAAACAGCTATACTTAATTAAGGAGATATTCAATCACAGCCCAGGATGCATTTGTGTCCAAAAGAAAACAGGAGGAGAGCCTCCCCCTCATCCTTGCAAAGGAAGCTGCACAGTTCAAAAAACCCGTGAAGGAGCACCACCAGCTGATTCAGAGTGCCCTCTCCCAGGCACAAAAGGTTTCCTGAGAGGAAAGTCTTCTCACATCATGTTCAAATGTGTCCCTTCAACTTCTAAATGCAACAGGAACAGCTTGAGGTGAAAGCTAGGTTTGAGAGAGACTGGGAAATGCGACAGTGCAGTGGAAGATTTTACTGGTTGTACCGCTTTCAAATGTCGTCTTATGTACACAGTTTGCATGAAATTTCAGAGTAAATACTACCGATATTTTAAGCCTCTGTGTAAACATTCCTAACTTTAACACTGCATTATATTGATTTAAGTCATTTTTAGCTGGCTTAAACTAAATCAAGATATGACACATTCTGGAACATGAATGTCTACACTGGGGCTTACACAGAAAGAACTGAAGCTATGAGTCATTACAGGGTTTCAGAACAAATTATATCTGGACTTAAGTCATCTTCTTATACTCTGTGAAAGATGCTATTCAGTGAGAAAGTCAATTTAGAATTTCCTGCCCGCAAAGAGGAGAACAAACTTCTGGACACAGGGAATAACCACGTCATAATTAGTATTTACATATGCGGATGCTGCAACTATTTTTCACACGATGATTAGCAAATTTCAATGATTCAATTTATGAAGACAGAACAGTATTTAGCTTTAATCAGAAAACTAAAGGTTGCAAAACAAGAAAATATTTATATTTACATTGAAAAGAAATCTTCATGTTTATTCATCAGCAATTGAAAAATATTTATCACAGAATTTATTTGTAAACTTTTAGAATTCACATACATCTAAAAACCTTATTTCATACCTAATTAAGGTCAAAAAAGGACTGAGTCTCATAAATATACGGATATACATAATTGTTATATAAATAAGCAACATCTTACAATTAGATTAGCCTGAGTTTATGGATTTAGTATTGTATTTTACAAATACCTTGGAAACAGAATTCGATCCTCATAAAAGGATGATATTGTAAAAAGTATGTTATTATGCCTTCCTTACAGTGTGCTCAGAATTAAAGACAAGCTGCTACACAAACTGAACTTTACCAAAAGACAAGCTGCTACACAAACTGAAATTTACTAATCTAAGACAGATTCTTATCCCTGAGAAATTCAAAATTAACTATGCCATCATTACTTAAATATGACTGAAATGAAAATGAAACAAGCAAGCAAGCAAACAGAAAAACACCTGAAAACCTACAACTTAAACTGGTACAGAAATATATATTTCTTATTGTCCCTTGTAGGCTTACAGATTTAGTTCTTGATATTTTCTGGGAAAATTAATCCATGTGTACTAGAAATAGCATAGCTCAAGCAAATATCAGTCTATATCTCAATTTTCTCAAAAGCCTTTGATCCAAACAGAGGGTTGTAAATGGATAAAGCCAATATATCTTATCTTCTTTAGAATCCTTTCAAAGGCAGCATTATACTGAGAGTTGCCATGGGGTTCTGTTTGTGTTCAGTATAATTTGATTTATTTCATTATATGCAGTTCAGAATGCTATATAATGTCACTTCTTGCAAATACTGCCCTCCCTAGGTCATTTTACCCTCCAGAGATTAATTTCAATTAAAAGACATTTTTCACATCATAAAATAACAGCAAGCACTTTTGGTGAAAGACCCAATTTGGGGTTTTTTTAATAGTATTTATTTATTTCAGCAATAAGGCATGCCTGTAGGTACATACTAAAGTAAATGGAAGACAAAAGTTTGGCTTTTTTCCAGAGAACCCACTGATTTGCAATTCCTTCCATCTCTGCCCAGATCCATCTATGAATAGAACCTCCCCTCTAAGTGTGTGAAAACACATAAATGCCCTTCTTTAATAAATTAAAAAGATAAAAAAAAAGTTATCAGAACAATAATTAAAAAAAAAAAAAAATCACACAAACCATAGCATCTACTACAATAATTTCATAAGGGAGAGAGGAAAGTTTCTATTACTCCTTGTGCATGATTTTCCCTATGTGTGAATTATTATTTCAATGGCTTCCAAACTATTAATCATAAGTTATGACCTATTATTATGGAACAGATGAACTGAGGTGTGCTGGTTTTGGCTGGGATAGAGTTATTTCTTTTCATAGTACCCCTATGGGGTTGGATTTGGTTTTGTGCTGGAAGGTTTTGACAACACAGGGATGCTTTTGTTCCTGCTGAGCAGTGGTTGCATGGAGTCAAGGGCTTTTCTGCTCCTTACCCCACACCACCAGTGAGGAGCTGTGCACTAGAAGCTGGGAGGGGACTCAGGACAGCTGTCCCCAGCTGATCAAAGGGACATTCCACATCATATGACATCATGCTCAGTATATTAGGGTGGAAGGAAGGGCTGGCTGGGGAACATGATCAGAGCAATGGCATTTGTCTTCCCCTGAAAGCTTTATGCATATAGAACCCTGGGAAGGGGTGAATGAGTTCCTTGTCTTGGTTTACTTGCATGCATGATTTTTGCTTTATCTATCAAACTGCCTTTATGTCAACCCACAAGCACTGTAGCTGTTGGGATTCTCTGCCCACCCCAGTGCAGCATGCACGGTGAGGGAGGCTGTGAGCAGTACTTGGCTGCTGGCTGGGGTTAAACCACACTATGAGGATTACACCTAACTGCCCTTGGAAAAATGAACCTGAGAAAAGATCAGCACACACTGCATCGATCCCTGCAGCAATCAGCAGAAAATGAACACACATTGACCAATGAGTGGAATAATTGCTTTGTTGACAATCTCAGCAGAGTTCAACCTCTGCAACTAAGTAGATAGAGAGATAAAAAGAAAGACATGATAAAAATAATCTATCATCTCTGTTTCCTGCTTTATATGATCATCTCCCATAAGTCACATACATGTCCAGATGGCCACAGATCAAGGATCATATGACACTTCTGATTGCAGCAGTTTCTTTGCCCTCCTGTCCACAGATAATATGAAAATATTCCACTCATCAGAAACATATTTCTACTTTTTAAAATGTTAAAACACCTTATTGTAATAATTAATATTGTTCACTCCTCTTTACCTCTTAATTAAATTCAGGAGAAGTCAGCAAATCTATAGTGGACTTGTAGTCCCAATTTATACTTGCAAATATTATAAAGTCCCATGAGTATTGTATAGCTGCTGATACACCAGTTGCACATGACTTTTCTAAATGAACATATTGCATAAGAAGGAAAACAAAAGAAAAACAAATCACTATCTGAGGTGGATGCAAAGATGCTAATCAAGAAATTACATACCCATTCAGAGACTAGATGGAAAAAGAGACAAAGATTACTTTTTTCCAGCTGAAGTAAACTTGAATAAACCTGAAAGTCAACCTTGGTAGGACATTAGAAATTTTATGAACTTTATTAAACCATAAAAATTTTGAAAGATAATACAAGTAGCCGATTGCTTTTTTTCAAATCTATAACAAACACTCAATAATGCAGTGACATGATCTTTAAATCACTGCACTATTGAAAAAACAAGTGTGGAGATGTGTTCACAAGAGTGGAAAACAAAATAGTCACATGGAGGGATAAAAAACTTAACTATACATTGTTTCTTTGCATAGAGTCCGTTAATCAGGCAGAGGTATCAGAGCTATTTGGCATTGAAGTGGCTGGGCTGTGCAGTCTAGATATCCAGCATTGTCATATGATGCCAAGAAATAAGATTATTCTATCCTCTTCATTCAGACTTTTTAGGAATTTAAGTAGATTCACATGGAAAACCATAACCTTCTTTTGTGATAATAGCTTTAATTTCTGATTTGAATGACCACAAGCCAAAGTCCCAGGAAAATAAAGAATAAAAGAGGGAAGGTCACATACAATTTACTAGCACAGACATATCTATATACACACACATATATGTGCACATATATACATATGTATATACCCACATATAGACATATATATACATATGTATATGTGTGTGTGTGTATATATATATATATATATATATACACATACATACAAATATATGGTTCTATTTGATTAGAGAGGAATAAATATTAAAGTTACTTGAAAGCAGAGGGAGAAATGCTCCCAAGAACTGCAGATCTGGGAATTTTCAGAAAAAAATCATGAGATAAAAGTAATCCAAGACACAGATGAATGTGAAATGTGAAACAAAGCAATGTAGTTTGACTGAAAGTACATTATCCATCAATATTTGACAAACATTTTAAGTAAAAAATACCTGGGGTTTATTCATGCTTATAAGGTCTGATTTTTTTATCTGTGTTTATTCAAGCATCTGAAAATGGAGAAAAGAATTTGGATGACAGTTACTGGCATAGCCAAGGTCCTTCACTTACTGAGGTAAAAGGATTTACAGTAAATAGTGCAATCTTATAAACTGTATATGGAAGGACTAAGGTGAATAGTTTAATGCTACTAGAAATTACTGGACAATGTAGAAAACATGACCATAGTGAATCAGTTGGTCTTGTTCCACTTTTAATGCAACTGTACAAAACCTAATCTGGACTTCAGTAGATCACAATGCATGTGCAAGAAATATTAATTCAAGCCATAGAAGATAACAGGATCATCATCAAAAAAACAGAATCCAATCTTATAAGAGGAACTTGAAAATGCTTATCTCATTCACTCTAGAAAAATGAAGGTTAAGAGAAGATACAATTACAGTCTATAAATGTATTGGCTTGTTAAAATTAGAAAGATGCAGAGAACTTTTAGTGTAAAGGGCAATGTCATAAAATCAAATGTGCATACCCTAATGCATTTCTTAATAAAACCAGAAGAAGACTTCTGAACATTAAGATGGTGCATTTTCTATAATAGACTTACACTCTGAGAAGTGGGGACAACTGTCCTTTCAAATTTACAGTCAACAAAATTCAGGGAATTTTGTTTTTTAAGACAGGCTGAATCGATTTTAAGAAAGGAAGTACATGATCTGGTGGTCTTGTAGAACAGAGAATCAGTCTCAGTAAGGTGTATTACAACAACAAAATCAGTTTTAATTGATTTAGGCTCTGGTCAGCTGTACTCTCACACAGAAATCATCTTGACCATATTCACATACTTATTCTCCATAAGTAACTTCCAAAACTGTGCGTTTCTTCAGTTTGAAAATTAGTCAGTGAGACACTTAGCATATTCTATTATGATGCCCACGATTACCCTTAAAGTACTGTATTTGCTTTGGAAATCAAAAATCTTTATGACACTTACCTTTCAGAAGAAAAACAATGGTGGTACTTTAGGCATATATAAAAGGTCTCAAAACCAGCCAGAAATCCATGTAAAATTGCGTCCTACAATTATTCCTACATGTATGGTTATTTACTTCAGTAACTCCTACCATTAATCATTCCTCATCACCCTGGCATTTCTGACGGATTTGTTATGGGTGGATACAATGATATGCATGCACATTGAGTAGGTGTTGCAATATTCCAGACATTTTCTCTTACTAATTACGCCACAAACAGTGAAAGTTGAACACCGAAACAAATTCTTGCTAGAATTTGTTTATTGAGGCTTTTTTTTTCTTTTTTCCTAAAAATGTTTCCAAATACTGGGAAAGCAGCTGAACTATATGAGAAACTCTAATACGAAGTAAAAAAGACACCAAGACTAGCATTCTCCAGAACAACAAATGGTTTGAGGGGGAAAATCAGACTGGAGTTAGAAACCTTTTTAGATCTGCAGTCAAAACTTGGTGAGCACTAGATATAGACAAACCATGGTATCAACATTCAGTGACTTACTGATTAACTCACTAAATATTTCCCCTCAGATGAAATTGTGAAGGCCATATTAACAACTTCTCAGAGACAATATACAGATACAAATAAAGGTCCTATTTCCCTTCCTCCCATGGAATTATTTTATATTCCATGTCAGGAATTCATCTTATTGATTTTGCAAAACTAAATACCTACTCCTGTCTCAATCCAACACCCAAAGGAAAAAACTTTTGATTTATATAATTGGGAAGAGAATATAAAAACTTTGTTTGGAGAAAAAATACTCCAGGTTAAATGAAAACACATATACTAATCTGAATGAGAAATAACTCACTTTTAAACATTAATGAGATTTAACACCAAAGCATAGTAACACTGTCAAACCCCTCTATTTCTTATGCCTTGATTTCTTCACCTATATAGGGCCTCTATCTTGGTTAAATATCACATTGAAAACAGTGATCTGAAGTAGATTACTCAAAAATACAGTATATTCACTTTCTGAATATATTGATAGCCATGGGCAAAAAGGAGGTGATGAAGTGTCTTAAGACTTTTCATGTCATGGAAGACTAAAGGAAAATAAGAATGTGAGCTAGAATGATAGGATGGCAGAGTCTGTAGACCTCCAAGGCATGAAATAGGCTGAGGTGTCTAAAAGTCCTGCTGTGTCAAGGAGAGCTGAATTAAAGTTTTCTCACTGCCTCAACAAATACTGAAACAGCAGTCACTGGAAACTCGCATTATAAGACCACCATCTCCAGTTATTTGACAATAAAAAGTCAACAGTAATAAGAAGAATCTCTTTTTGCCAGTGCAGAAGTTAAAGATAAAAATAGCCAGGATCAGATCTGTTTTTTACAATTTATAGTCCTGTTTGGGGAAAACTAACACAATTTATAGATACAATTCTTGAAATTCCAATAACAAAATATAATTGCATATTTGTTTTCCCTCCTAAAGATGGAAGAACTAGGGAAAATAAAGGGTGCCAGCTTTTTTACCATGTGATCTTTTCATCCATTTTTCTCTCAGAATGACTCACAGGTTGCAGGAAATTAGAGAGTACAGAGATCATCATAAAGAAAGAATACTTTGTAAACACATGTGTAACAGCTAAACCATGAATTGGTTAAAATATTCATTCCCATTAGACGCTTCTACTTAGTTTCTGGAGGACATATTCATGACACAATAATATCAGATACCTTTCTCTGATAACTCATAGACCTCTTCACTAGCAGAAATATGCTCACTCTTTTGATGAGCTTTTACTGTGTTAATTCTAAATCATAAGTCCTCTCCTCTTGCTCTCAGAATTTCTGAAATGACTGTGTGCCTGCCCTTAAAAAGAATTCTCTACAGAGTGAGGCAAGAGTCAAACGAATATTGTATTTTAAATTCACTTTCCTACTGAATCGGCTCAGAGATATAATAGGAACAGTTTGGAATTAGTATTTTGATATTGTTGCAAGACACCTACAGTGGGACAGAGCATGGCAACTCTATATGGTTTTAAAGATCTAATTAATAGCAAGTTGTCATAGGAATATTGTTAAAAGTTAAAAAAAAATGATAGAAATGCTATATCAAGAGGAAGCTTAAATTATGATCAACATAGTAAAAGAAGATAAATATTAAACTGATTAGTAGAGTCAATGGATTTCATAATTCTTACTCTAAATTATTCTCCTAAATTTGTAGATGAATCCAGCTCTAAAATCTATGTCAGATTGTATATGCTGAGATTTTAACTCATGTAGAGGCATCATACATTTCTATATGCTGATATGTATGACTTCTACAAGATTTGCAACATGAAGAAGGTTTGTGAGGTACAATTTTCTGATGACAAGAAAAAGAAACAATGTGCTAAACAGTAAGAGAAAAGTACTTAATGTAGTTTATTCTCCATTATTGCTCTTTAACATATTCCACTGAGGAAAAAAAACAAACAACAGATAACAAACTTCTCCACATACTACTGAGAACACTCATCAGTGTTTAGCATTTTAAATTCTCAGCATCAATGCTGACAATATCACTGAGTCAAATATTATGGCTAGATATCTAAATGCAAAATAACTGCATGACTAAATACATCTGTATTCATTAAGGCTAAATCAATGATAATCAAAATTCTTGTTTGTGCAGAAAACAAACTGCTGCTAGAATTATGGGGAATTTTAGATCTTCACGAGTACTTCTGTTTTCATACAGCATTATGTGCTATCAGTTCTGTTGCAGGACTTGTTTTGAGAGATCAGATATGATAAGTGGAACTGACTCAGACTGAGACATGAATCTGTGTCTGAAATGACAACCACACACTCTTGCTATATTTTCTTTGTGGGATTTTTTTTTCTTAATATGAAGATAATGAGCAGAATTTAAAGTCTAATTACCTAAACTTGAATCATTGATTTCACATCTCTAGAAATACTACTACAAAATGACACAAAGACAAAAAGGCATAACAAGTGCATCTTCAGTGTCACACTGAAACACTTTGGCTAGATCTAACCTATTATCTATTTATTGCACATATCCTTATGTATCACAGAATGACTCACAGAGCTAAAATAATAATTTTAAAAATATCTGAATTTCATGCTGGATTGACAGCCTTGGAGAATTAAATTTTCTCCTCATCGGCAGTGCAGAAACAGTGTCAGTAGATATACTACTAGCTCGTTCCCATCACCACCCACTTGGAAGAGACTATTGTTAAAGGCAAAAGATTTCTTAACTTTACATGACAATGCCTGCAGCTTTGAGTCATATATGGCCTCTTTTGAAGGGTTGATAAGCACCTGCATTTCAAACTGACTTTCAAAGAAATTAAGGGCACTTTGAATCTGTGGAAAGTGGAAAGACAAAATGTGCTGAAGTGATGTACCTCAGATTCTAGGATCCTAAATTAGCAGTCATCTTGCAAATAAAAATAAATCCTATGTTTCTTAGATAAGATCACAAAACAAATTCAGTCAAGTAATTGCTGCAACTGTGCTAAAGTCAACACACCATTCAGTTAAACAAATGATCTGGTATCACTCTCTTAAAATTGTGGACAAAAATAATTTGAAGAAAAATATCTTTCCTTTATCTCAAGAACAGGAATTGCATTACTACTAAAATTTCAATAGAGAAACTGCTGTTGTATTTATCTATTTTAAGATTAAACTTGCATTGATTTAAGTATTTCAAAAGTATACACCTATATAGATGCAAAGACATATGGCATTACTGTTCTGTGAAAAGGTCTTACTAAGATGACAATTGCTCCTGCAAATGTAAAATGATTTAATTATAATCCATATAATCTAAATTGAATAGTTTCTGTTTCAAAGACTCACTTGCATAGTGCTAAGCTTGGTAATTTCAATTAGAAAAAATATACAGCTGTCGTGCTTTCTTTCTGAAACATGAATCTATCATAATGAAGTTCATAGATTATTTTACTATAGGGCATTATTAGTATAACACATCATACAAAAGAAAAGCTTAGAACAGTCTTAAAGATCTACTTACCTTTTAACATGTTTTTAGATATCCACACTCAAAAGAAAAATTAATGGAAACATGATAATGCCATAGTTATAGTCAAAACAAAAGAACTTATGATAAAAAAAGAAACATGCAATAATTATTAAAAATCAAAAACTTTCAACAGATATATGAATGCCAACAATCCAGAAGAATGTTGCTTCAAAGCAAAAATTGAATCTATAATGATTTTCAGGCAGGAATTGACAATTTTATGACGACTGCTGTACATATACAGGAATCATTTAACGTCAAAGCACTTCAGCAGCCTAAATTCATTGTGCATCACTTATATAAGACTATAAGCTAGACTCTATGCCTCACAGAAAAAAAAAATTAAGTGTTCCTGTAAAAATTATGTCTGTATAAGCTTATGTTCACACACCTACAGAAATATGGTTTCACGTGTACAAGTTTGTATTACACTGACAGAGAAACCTGTGAGACCTTGGACATCCTCATGGCTGAGCCCCTGAAGCACAAGTGAAAAAGACAAGAGAATGGAACATTACTAACACACCAAATAGTGCCATGTGTTTGTATTTAAATTTGACTCAGAAAAACTTGAGTAAATATTATGTGTTCATACATAGCTTAGTAAGGTCAAAGATGTAACAATTCAACGGTGTCTGTTTAGCACCTCTACATTATAAATTGGAAGTACAAGATCATTCCTTTTAGATTCCAGATGCTGAGAACAGGTGACTTGCTGTTTTGTGATAGCACTCAAAGGAGTGTCAGTAGGAATGAACAGATTTCCATTGAGCAGCTTTCCACAATCATCTTCTGAGGTCTCTTCCCCAACTACATGAAACAAAGGCATAAGAAAGCAGTTGAGGTGCCTGAGAAAAGAGTGGTGGAATGAATATTTGTTAGAATTGACAAGCATTCAGAATTAAATCTGGGATTCCTTTCAATGCGTTAATGGTATAGAAAGACCTGAGGAACCATCAGGACACCCATCAGTGTCCTGCTTTCTTGGGTTCTGAAGAATATGCTGGAGAGACTATTATTAGCAAAACATTGCAAGGAAGGTATAAATGAAAAGTGAGTCCTTGAAAACCCATGAGACTCTGTTTGTTTGTTATGCATACCTGAGAGAATTATGAGAGGTTTTGGCATTTTTGCCTTTTTTTTGTTGTGGTGGGAGGGGGGCTTTAAGGGCAATGGGACAAGGAAAGGATATTTGTTAGCAAGAGAAGGGCTGATCCTCCAGTGGAAAAAAAAATATAAGAGATATGACTAACTATGATTACGAAACCTGCTAGGCAAATGAGACAGAAACAAGTCAACATGGTCACTTGAGTCAGAGATGCTTTAGGGCACAGGACTAAGAGAATATCCAGGCCCCAGTTCATGTTTACACTTGAGGGGAAGGAGCAAGACGAAAGGAAAGATATGCACACATAGAAAAAACTTCATCTGAAACATGCTCTTAATCCTTACTGTCATTATTGTTGTAACACGGTCTATTGAATAACTAAAAAACCACAGATGTCTGGGGTCAAAGTGTATGAGACATCAGTCTATCACAGCCTCAATGTTTGATTCATAAATGATCTGTAGAGGGAAGAGCACCACCTACTGAATCACATATCCACTAGTAAATAGATTTTAGCTCTCTTTAAAGTTTTGTCATCCAATGGTGCTCAATTTTTTGCAAAAGCTACTAATACACAATTTATTTTGTTGCAAAATACACGTGAAATTTGATCTAGTTCAGGTCAGTCCACAGCATTTTTTTTATAGTTTTTTCATTTCCTGTTTGTGTTTCTCTTCTTCCTGCGTTCAGTTAAACATTTTTATATGAATGAAAATTCAGATACAATGGATGCTGGTATAGCTTTTATTTCATTTTAAAAGTTGATATGACTTTATAAACTTCTCAGGAATATGCATCTGAGGTGTAAGTTTAAGGGGTAGGCTTGCCCAGCCACAAGTTTATGACAGAGCGGAAAAGCTCTAGACTTGCAAACAAGCTTTTCAATAGATTAAGAGGAAATATAGCATATACTCCACTTTCACAACCATACTCCACTTTCACAATCAATCAGCTGAAACAGCTCTGAAAATGACGCATGAAACAAAGACTTTTTTTTCTTCTTCTTTTCCTTTTTTTTTTTTTGGCAGGAAGTCTAGCCTTGTCACTCATATCCTGGTTTACTCTCTGTATATCCTTGGATCAGTTCTCTGAAACTGCCGACCAAGCACATTATTAATGCAATGTTTATGAGAGGACATTTAGGGACTCATGGAGTCCTGGCAGCTGTTTCTCACAAACTTAAGGAAAAATATTTCTGGATAGATTCCAAAACCAGAGCTTAAAGCATTTTTAATACTTTTTTTCCCCATGCAGTCACATTAGAGTCAACACATAAGAAGGAAGAGTATTAAACTGACATTCTGTGACAAGCGGGTCATGGCTAGATGAGAGACTTAAGAGTTTTTTATACTCCTACAAACTCAGTGGTTCATTTCCCAATCATGTCTCTTCTTCAGACACTGTTTTCAGTTCCTGGTACTGGTTCAAAGTTGAGAGGGAAGAGTATGCCAACAAATATTGTAGAAACACTCAATGGATGAGATGTGTAGAGTTGAAAATGAAAGACAAGGAAAAGATCAATCCATTTGGCAACCTTGCCACTGCACCTGCTATGGTACTCAGGAAATCAAGAAGGGAAACATTCAGAACTGAAGTTTCATCCTGGGCAACTCAAATGCAAACCTCTGTTTTTAAGTATATCAACTCTTTTCTACTATAACCTAAATTTGTGTCCATGTTACTTTTCTCTGACTCTTCAAGAATCTAAAATGTTTGTGGAATCCTGCCTCTAAAAATTAGGTTAGCTCTTGGGGAAAAATAGTCACCTTTCCATTGGTTAAATGAGTTACAAAATGTACATCTGAAAAAAAAAAATGCACATTATCTTTCAACAAGCAGCATTACATATGTATCCAAATAAAACCACTATTAATCATTTAAAATGCAGTTAAGCAGAGTAATTGCTGAAAAGTCTCAGGAATGAGCACCTAGGGATTGAAGAGGAAATTTTAGGCCTCATTAGTTCAACAATAACACTCCTATTGACTTAATGGAATCACGACCACTTCAGGTTTGAGCCTGAGTCCCTGAAATCAAAAAATAGATCTCTATTTCTCTCTGGAAGGGTTCATTTTTCTTTTTCTCCATACTTGTTTTGACTTGGGCATAACATTGGCTAGGACTTTTAAGAAACCCATTCGTTTCCAGGAAGGAGCTGTGACAACCTACTTAGCCTATAGTCAAGTGAGATGTGAAAGATAAAGCAGAGGTAAAATAGAGAGGAAAAGAGCTATGAGGCAGCTCAGGATTCAAGATGTGGTGGTTTGACCAGGAAGAAGTGGGAATTCTGGGATGCTGTGGTCAAACCAATGGATGTTCGAGAGTTTGATACTGGCACCTGGTGTAGCCAGTGGGGTTTGGACACACCTCCGAGAATACACAGGGGTTAAAAAGCAGAGCTCTGGCCCTGGCAGGCTCTCTTGGGACGTCGAGGAGAAGAGGTCAGATCTCCCTCCCTGGTCCAGCCGCTGCTGCTGGGCGGGGGAGGGGCAGCCATGCGGTAGGCCCGGGGCCTGGACAGAGATGGGGGTGAGAAGGCCCTCGAGGATGGAAGGGTGGAGGAGCCCCAAGAGACATCGGGCAGACATTCCCCCCCCTCCCCAGGAGGGAGAGAGGAGAGCCGGCGACACCGAATGTGATAGCAGCCGGCCCAGGAGGAGAAGGAGGGGGGGAGAAGAGTGCCCGGCCGGAGCGGCAGCGTGTGTGGGAGTGCCCCAGCTCCGGGACAGACAGAGACTGAAAGTTTTAACCCCTTTCTTTTATGATTGGGGCCTTGCAAAAATGCTAATCCTCCTCGAAGCTGAATAAGAAGGGAGATAGGAGATGAGATGAGACAAGGACCTGGCCTGAAGGACGTAGAGAAGACTGGCTGAGTGAAGAGAGAGATGCTTGGAGTGGCCTTGTGGCTGGACTTTTCTTGTGGCCATGGACTCAGTTTGTTCCTGTGACACAGAGACTGCACTTAGGGGGAGGCAGTGCCTCAGAACCAGGACCCCCCCAGGGGGTTGGAAAAATATGGGGGGGACAGATGTCCCAAAGCAGAGACTGTGCCTTTTTGGAGTGAGACAAGGCATCCTTGAAAGACAACCCTAAAAGCAGCTCTGGTCCATGCGCGGTGGTGAGAGCACTGGGCATGGAAGGAAGATGTCACAAGCGGCAAAAGGACTTTTTTCCAGGCGGTGCCGAGTGACATGGAAGCACATGAGGTTTCAGTGTGTTTCCAGGGGAAGCCTATGGAACAAGAAGGACTCCTCTCCTCTTCATGAACTGAAGTTTGAGTATACTAAAGTGTGGTGCCAGGCTGGGCAGTTGGTGATTTGGGAGAATGTATTGGATTGGGAAATTCAGGTAGTGGGGAGGAGGAAAGTGGTTTTTTTGTAAGGTTTTCAATTTTTTTTTTCTTTTCCTTATAGTTTTTCCCTATTTTCCTGTAGTTTAGGTAATAAAGTGTTCTTTATGTTTAAGCTGGAGCCTGTTTTGCTTATTCCTGGTCACATCTCACAGCAGACACCAGGGTGAGGGCATTTTCATGGGGGCACTGGCTCTGTGCCAGGCTCAAACCATGACACAAGACAAAAGAACACTGATGCAATAAAATGCATAAATACCTAAAGGGGGATTACAGAGCTAGAACGTGGCAATACAGGAACATCACAGACCATCCTATTCCACAGAGCAGCAGCAGCTGACCCTGACCCTCCCCTAATTGCCTCATCGAGGGTGATGAAGCATGTTAGTGATCAGGCTAAGATTATTGCTAATTCTAGTTAATCCTTCATGTCTCAGTCAACAAATTACTGCTTTTTACCTTTAAATGGAGCATATCCTGTTCGCCCTTTCTGTAGAGCAAAAGCCATCCAGACTGGTCCAGACAGCGAGGCACTATCTTCAATGGACCTTTACCTGCTCTCTTGCCACAAATTATACCCATCTCTCCATGTCATGCCTCACATGGCAAACATTTTAATCAACCATAATTCCATCATAATTCCATCCCAAATTTTTTACAGTAACTGCACTATATTTGATGAAAATTGTAGCATAATTTTTGCAGAGTAATTAAGTTGTTGTAGAATAAATACCTCATGAAACTGATTTTCATTATTTGAGGCAATACAACATCAATGGCGCAACACTAAACATACAAGAATAACAATGTAAAAATCTGAGGCATTTTTCTACTACTATGTTGTTTAGCTTCTTTTTTGGCTTGAATTACTACAGGAAAACTTGGAAAAGTAACAATGATGGATATTTGCTTTTACTCTGAAACATAAATCTTAATGATATTTTTAAAGTGTGAGTCTCTGTATTTTCCATGTTGTTCTTCTTTTTCACTGAAACTAACAAAAGAAATTATGAATACTCAAATATGAATCACTTATTTGGACAAAGCACATATTTAAATGATCAGTAATTCTCTTCTACTGTCAAAAGACAAAGGCTTACAGTTTTCTTTCATATAATACCCTTTAAACTGTGCGAATGTCATCATGCACTTTAAAGGGCAGCAGAGAAAGGGCTGGGGAGAAGCACATAATTCCAGTGCTGTATTCCAGAACTGAAATGGATTGCTGCCAACTGTAAACATGCTTAATTCATGTCTTGGTATAAGAGAAGATGAAGGCCAGTTGTTAGATACATTTACGGTACCATGCAAATGTTGGCAGCATTTTATAGTGCTGTCATATTCAGAAAAGCGATAACAGAAAATATGACATTTAATACAATTGCTCCATTCCTATCTACAGAGAAATATCTTAACCACTTTTAACACTAATTTTCTGATTCTCTGAACTTTGCATAGCAAATATCAGTACTGGAGAGTAAAGTTTGTTGTACTATGCTTCCTCTCCTGAAATCATCCACACTATTGTGAACTAAGTTGTGAAAATAGTTCTGTGAGGAGAATAGTGGGATGGGGGCTGGCAGGGAGTAGTGAACATTAAGAAAGCATGGTCTGATAACTCCAAGTGATGAAACATTAGTACTTCCACAACACATAGAACAGATATAAGAACTACACAATGATTCCTAAATTTGAACACTCATTTAAAATTTCCATCAAAATTTATGGAAATGTCTAGCAGTATTTTACTGAGATTCTAGCTTAGTATAAAAAATGTCTTTTTGTTTCTTTCCCCAACCTCGAATTGTAACCTAAATTAACAATACGTAGGAATCTCCACAGGAGTTTGACCAATTTTACAAATGACAGAAATACACACAAATAATCTGTGTAGCTCTTGGTTACCATTTAAGGTCAATACACAGAAAAAGTGTGCTGGTTTTGGCTGGGGAAGAGTTAATTTTCTTCCAATTGGTTGGTATGGGGACGTGTTTTGGATTTGTGCTGAGCAGAGGGTTGGTAATGCTGAGATGTTTTTGTTATTGCTAAGCGGCACTTGCACGGTTTCAAGGCCTTTTCTGCTTCTCCCCAGCAAGGAGGCTGGGGATGCTTAAAAAGCTGGGAGGGAACACAGCTGGGACAGCTGACTCCAAATGACCACAGGGATATTTCAGATCATTCGGTGTCATGCTCAGCAAATAAATCTGGGGGAAAAAGAAGGTGGCCTGGGGACGTTTGGAGTGAGAGCGTTTTTTTTCCTGAGTAACCATCGCATGTGATGGGGCACTGCCTTTTATGGGTATGGCTGAACACCTGCCCACAGGAACAGTGAATTAATTCCTTGTTTTGCTTTGCTTGGAGGACAGCTTCTGCTTTACCTATTAAATTGTCTTTATCTCAACCCACAAGTTTATTCTATTTGCTCTTCTAAATCTCTCCCACATCGCCTTGTGTAGGGATTAGTTGCCAGCTGGAGCTAAACCACAACCCAAACAAGCAGAAAACCGCAAACAACAACAAAAGAAAACCCAACCAAGAAAAAACAAACAAGCACAAATGAATTGGCATTGCTTGATGTTAATGACCACTGAACACAACTACTCATTTCTAAATGAATCTGCTATTTATGGAATGCATGTTTTTTGTGATGGAGCTTTCAGGTTTTATTAAATGTAACAACAGAAAAATTGTAGCATCCCTGATTATATGATGTAATGTCTCAGAAATCCCAAGTAAAATATGTATTATAAGCTACTTAGTACCTTCACAGACCGACACACTTTGGGATGATTTGAAAATTCCCTACATAAATCTTTAATAAAATCAGTGTTTCTTTTTTTCAGCCTATAGAAATAATTTGTTATTAATAATTCGGAAACCACAAATCTACTTCCTTTCTGCTAGGATAAATTTCCTCAAATTCTCCTCTAGGAACAATAATTATATTACTCTATCTACAGATAACGCATATCCCAGACTGTACTCTAATGGAAAGCCTTTCTTACATGGGGAAAAAAAAAATATTGCATCAGTCAAATAAAGAGGTAGCCTCTAACTTGCCCCTCTCATGTAATACTGGACAAAAAATGCTCCATAAGGAAAACCCTATGCTCCATAGGATTCATTTGGTTTTTTTCCTCAAGTGATTTAGAGGTAAATACTGTATAGAAATGACATTTCACTGTGGGGGCCTGAATATATGTTGTATTGTGGGATCTGTGTGGGTCTGAGTTGCTCCAAACGAGCTGCAGCTGCGGGGTCCTTAGTTGGGCAGCAGCTGTAGCTCGTGAAGGTAACTGAAATAAATAGGGGTGGGTCAAGAGCCCAAGAGGAGCCCCTGAGAAGATAGAAAGGACTGTGCTGCAGAGAATGGAGAACAGTCCCAGCAGAGAGGTAAGAACAACGCTGCAGCGAAGATTACAACAACTGGTGCCCCGTGTGAGGAAGAACACTGCAACCAAACATTGAAAGAAGGTATGGAATCCCCCGGACAGCCAAGAGCTGTGGCAGCCTGAGAGCTGGGACTTTGGAATATCAGCCAGAGAGCTGGGACTATAGAAGATAGGACAGCTGAGAGCTGTGGCAGCCTGAGAGCTGGGACTGTAGAATATAATATGGCCTTTGAATTAAGGAGCTGTAGCAGCAGAAAGCTGTAAGAATATGGCCTTTAAAGAAAAGAGCCTTGGAACATTTAAAGACAGCCGAGAGCTGTGGCAGCCTGAGAGCTGGGACTGTATAGGGATATGTATATATTCTGTGTGTGTATCTAAGACAGCCGAGAGCTGTGGCAGCCTGAGAGCTGGGACTGTATGCATATTGTAATTGTATAATTGTTAAAAGAAAAGGGGGAAATGTAGGGGCCTGAATATATGTTGTATTGTAAGATCTGTGTGTGTCAATGTGGGGGCCTGAATATATGTTGTATTGTGGGATCTGTGTGGGTCCGAGTTACTCCAAACGAGCTGCAGCTGCGGGGTCCTTAGTTGGGCAGCAGCTGTAGCTCGTGAAGGTAACTGAAATAAATAGGGGTGGGTCGAGAGCCCAAGAGGAGGAGTCCCTGAGAAGACAGGAAGGACTGTGCTGCAGAGAATGGAGAAGAGCCCCAGCAGAGAGGCAAGAACAACACTGCAGCGAAGATTACAACATTTCACCATCCAAAAAATCTTAGTCTTGACGTTAATTTAGATTATGAAAATTCAATAAAATAATTTGGACTTTCTGGCAGATTGGCACCTTTTCAGGATAAAATATTCTGCTAAAAAAAGACTAGAAAATTATTCATGAATGTGAACATATGCATTTTTTTATAACAACATTAACATGTTTTTGTGAGCAAAAGCAACATGATACTTTCCCAATAACATAATAATTTAATTAGATTAATTTTAATTTAAGTATTTTAACTTGAGAGTTGCAGTACTTTCTGCAGGCCACATATACTCTTTAAGACGACAAGAGCCTATACAGCTTTTCTTGTCTTTCTTCCAAGATAACAATGAATTCAATTGCAATAAGAAAATCCATACCACATCAGGTTAAAAATGTACCATTTCTTTCATTAACTCATACTCTCAGAAATGTTGTGATGTTGGGCTACTCCCTTCACTCTGCAATGTGGAGTTTCATTTCAATGCAAACTTGCATCTCACATCAAATGTCTCATTAAGCATATATGATTCATAATTTTGATTTCCATTTTAATAATCACCAGTGCTCTGTATAAATTACTGTGCCAACAGCAGGATAAACCAGCAGTTAGCTATACTAAAAATTTTACTCATTATTCTGAAATCTGTTCCATCATCCTGTTTCTGACTCATCTGTTTATACCATCAGAGGGTAATTCACTAACATTACCAGACATAAAGATTGTACAAGCTTCATTTTTCATTTAGACCCTCCCCTGTCGTTTCTATGAAATAGGCTTGCATACATTGCATCCTCTCTTCCATTTACACTCTCCTTTCTTTCTGCCCTACATACTTCTCAAATCTCTTTTTCAGTTTGAATGGAGTGACTTTTCCAGCCTTTTTAAGTAGAGCTCAAATACAGTCCCACTTGAGCATGAGTTCAATATCTTACAACTTTGGGAAGCTGACAGTCCAACTCTGCACAAAGGTTATTGTCTCTTATGAGAACTGCAATGTTATTCTTACTTAATACTTAATGCAATACTGAATTCTTACTTACATCCCAACAAAAATTATTCCTGAGAAGACATAAAAAAACATTGTGCATCAAAAAAAACCGTTTAGCAGAAGTGATTTTTTCTTAATGGACAATGGGTAAGTAAAATGCATAATTCCATTATTATCGAATGAAAGGATCTTTGTGACTTTCATTAATACTGTTTTAGCAAATGCAACTTGCTTCAAAGTATTTTCAGAAACCTGCCAATCCTGACAAGTTTTCTTTCATATAATTCACTTTAAAATCAATCAAATGCCTTGCTAAAAAAAATAATCTTTTTTTTTTCACTTTTTTTTTTAAATAGAGGCAGGCCAATGAAAGGAAAAAAAAAGTAAGTCACATGCACGATACATACAACTCAGTAATGAATAATATTCCTATTGGTGTCCCAATTAAAAAAACTCATGTGGAAGTAAACACTGATAAAAGACTGCAGGACAAAAACTGTGCCAAATTATTAATACGTTGTGTTTGAAATGAAAGTCACCAGTTTGATGTATGATTGGCAATAAGAAGGGGGAAAAAAAGAAGGAAGGAAAGGAACAACTAAAACATTTTTATGAAGTTCAATAATTTTAATAAGAAGACACAAATTGATGACTAGAGAGGGATTTTGAAACATTACCAAGAAAGCCAATGGATTAATAAGGTTGCTAAAGAGTGTTTTCCATGCTTGAAGAAAACACCAAACCACAAATTCAATGTCTGAATTACAGGTTTGGTTTTTTTCCACAGCTTACTTCAGTTTCCCAGTTTGGATAAAGTGAGAAGTATTTAGACTTAAGAGATTGAACTCCGACTCCATTTCAATCCAAGACAAACCTTCTACTGAGAACAATACTTCTGTCAAGTTCAAATATTCTGAAAGACCTTAATCAAGCTTTCTTCTACTTCAGAGCATTCTGGGTTTTTTTATTTTTTTTTTGTTTGTTTGTTTTTTTTTTACAAGGAGACTAAGAACTGTCTTCTGAAATCTGTCTTGCAAAACAAAAGTACAGACCATTGAAATATTTTAATGTTTGTGCAAGTAAAAAAGCACGCTCAAGATCAAAACTATCAGTTGTTAAAAGTCTTATTTTGTGAGTAGATACTTTAACTACCAGATTAAATACTCTGCATGACTTGAATGTACTCTTTATCTCATTATGTATCTAACTTCATGAAAACATTAGAGTTGCTGTGGATGAATCACTTCTGTTCAGCTGTGACATCAATTAAGTTAGGCAGCTGAGTGGGGCAACAGCTTCTTTGCTTGAGGTTAAAATGGTTGCAAAACATCCATTCAAAGTAAAAGTGGCAACATTAATGCCATTAGAGATTCCTTTTATTTAGTGCTTCTTTTATTTCAATGTGTAAAACCAATGCAAAAGAAGAAACTGAAGTACTAATGAAAAACATATGGTACGATATTTGTTTGTGGCAGAAGCAATGCTTAATTACTCTCCTATTACTCACTATTAGCAGTATAACATACTTGTAAAATGACATGGATTTTGATGAAAAAACATACCCTTAAAAATGAAATAGCATGATAATTAATCTAGATCAGAAAAAGTCACTTCAGTCTGCAAATATTCACCTCAGGATTCAATCTTCACAGTGCAAATAGTTTCATAGATACCTGTACTCACAGATACATAAACATGTCACGGTACTTAACTACGAACCTACTTTTTAAATTAAATCAAAAGAGATTGAAATCTGGCTTTGGTCCAACAATTGCAAAAAGCCCCTATGACTGTGTAACTTTCTGTTTTTCACCCTAAAACCTTGCTACAGCTTTCCACCCAACAACAGAAGTAACATGCAGGTAACATTCCTCCGCTGCCACTGGGAAGTGCTGCATGGAAGGATATTGAATGTTTTAACTCAAAACCACACAAACCAAATTAAACTGCTTCTGAGATTCACTGAAAAATCGGTCCTATGATCCAAGAGATGAGCGGACAGAGACTGGTCAAAAATACAGCTCAAAACAGCAACACCTTAACTGAAGTCCCTGTTAGTTTCTGCAGCAATCACTCAGCCATCATCCACTTGTCTTTATGAGCTAGTAATAATTTTGGCTGACCATTATATGATAACAACATACAGCAAAACAATTAAAAACGTATTAGATTTCGCAATCAAATACATTCTTTACATATCTGCTCATTATTTATGCTATCTAAATAACAGTGTGCAAAAAATATATAATTTGCATGAAAGAAATTTAAACAATCAATGATAAACTAATATTTTTCCATTTAAATAATTAATATTAGTTGATAATATTTATAGAAAAATATTTGCACATGATGGAGAGATCCATAGACTAACCTGAGTAAAAAGGGATCCACAAGGATCAGCAGGTCCACCCCCTGGCCCTGTACAGGACATCCCAAGAGTCACACCATACACCTGAGAGCATTGTCCAAGCACTTCTGGAACTCTGTCGGATTTGGTGCTCTGGCCATTTCCTAGGGAGCCTGTTCACCCAAACACCCTCTAGGTGAAAAACCTTTTCCTAATATCCAAACTAAACATCTCCTCACACAGTCTATTGTGATCAGAGAGAACAGATTTGTGTCTGCCCCTCTGACTTCCCTTGTGAGGAAGGCTCAGGCAACAATCAGGTCTCCTCTCAGTCTCCTTTTCTCCAGGGTGAGCAGACCAAGAAATCTCAACCTCCTCCAATGTTTTTCCCTCCAGGCCCTTCACCATCATTCACCAAGTTACCTGCCACTAAAAGTGATCTGATACATAAGGCAAGAACATCAATTAGTAGACACCACATCACCTATTGTTAATACTACTTCACATAACTTTATCTCTTCAAAACAGTTTTGGCATTATGCAATATGTTTGATAAATACTTGAGGAATTCAGCCCTGCAAGCAAATATCATGTAACAAACCCTGCTTTAATTCAGATACAATAAAAATAATAAATTAGACATTGTGTGCAATAAATAAGTTTCATTCTTCAAGGTGACACTTTGTACCTATTCTAAGGTTTGATATGCAGCAATGCAGTTATCAAAGGAAGTGCATATTATGATTTTCATACAGGTACACTTCAAAAAAGTCCTATAAAGCCATATGACACAATGTTTTATTTTAGTCCAACTTAAAAACAATTAATTATTAATTATAATACATTTTTAAAATAGTAAAGTCACTACAGTCAATAAGAAAGAATTATTTCCACCATCTTTAAAAATATCTATTATCTCATGAAACAGAGTGAACAGAGATATAAAATTCCATACAGTACTATACTAATGTGATATATATCATCAGTATATAGAGGAAATTATATTGCATAGAGAGGTAGCCAGGAGTGAGTTATAAGGCTCTTGATAGATACAGATTAATTTCACAGAGCTAACACACATTATAATGATATAAAAATAATAGCAGTTCCTATTGCTACACGGTCTTTTATCTCTGGAGCACTTCACAAGGACTAATTGAAACAACATCCCTGCAAGGTGGATACATTTTATTTTCTGGATTCTGCAAATTGGAAAATGAAGGCACAAATTATTAAAACAGCTTGCCCCAGGTCACAGGGCAAGTCATCAGCTAAACCAGAAATACAACTTTCAAATTGAAGTTCCCAGTTCTAATTCTTCTTTAATACGGTATGCACAAGAGTAATAAAAAAATAAAACTCTTAACTAAGCACCTACCGTCATTGAAATCAATAGCAATCCTGTTGCTTTCATTGGTGGAATCTCAACTGCAACACCAAACAATGACAAAGCTGTACTAACACCTTAACACATACGCTGGACAGTCTCCAGATGGCTCCTGAAAATCTCCTAAGAGGGAGACTCGATGGCATCCTTTCCCAGTACTTCAACCTATTCCAGTACTGCAACCTATCCCAGCGCTGTTTCTGCTGTTCTTAGGGAACTTCCTGTGTTCGGGTTTGACTCTTTGCCTCTTGCCCTCTTACTGGGCAATGCTGAAAAGAGCATGTCTCTGTCTTCTTTACAGACTCCGCTAAGATATCCATAGTCATTAATACATTTCCCTCCTGAAGTTTGTGTTCTCCAGGCTAAAGAGTCCCAACTGTCTCAGCCTCAGTTCATTTAACCTTTTTTTTTCCTGGGGGAACAGGTGCAAGAATAATGTAAAATTATCTAAAATTCGTAACTGTAGAGGCAGAGGACTAGATCCCAAATTCAAGGATAAAGGAATTAGGCATATAATATATTTAGAAATAATTAAGTTCTCAAACAATTACAATTATCTGAATGCAAACAATTTAGACAATAACAAAGTGAACCCCACTATTCCCACCAATCTTTAGATTATCCAATCTAACGCCCTCCAATATTTTACATGATACCAGAGTAGCTGTCTACCACATATTAAGCAGAAGATTTATTCTGTTTGTAGAATAGAACAAATTATTATTATTTTTTAGCTACTTTGAAATACTGTGAATAGAAATATTTATTTCAAAGGCTTCTAATGTTTTACTAATATGAAGTTGGTTTTGTCTTCTCACAACCATATTTTTTTCATGCATTCACTTCAAAAATGATAGACATTATTGTTAAAAAAAAATTTAAAAAAGGAATATTTTTAATAAAGTTAAAACACAAGCCTTGTGCAATTTTTGTGGAGTCATCCTTTATTTATCCTGAGAAACAAAACTAATTATTCATAAAACCAAGCTGCTGTCTTGAAGAGCATGCTTTAATATACTAGTAAACATAGGGTGCATCAGATTTTTCTTTTCTAAATAAAATATTTTAGAAGCACTAAAGAGGAAAAATTATCATAAATGTCTTAAAGAAAATGATCATTTTAGTATAAAGGAAATTAGAGAAACGGGGGAGACTAAAGAACCTCTGCCTACTGCATCTTTTCCGATGGTACAATATTGAGCTATTGCATCCTGATTATTCCAATCAGTTCCGATTATTTCAACTCCTACATGTCAAGCATCAGCAGTGCAAAGTATAATGGGAATATCACACAGCTAAACTCAAGAGACAGAACATAAAAAACACCAAGCTATTTGTTCTCTACAAGGAAAAGCATTTACTGTACTGGAAAACACAGAAGTGCCTGTAAACAGATATGCCCATTAAATCAGTTAGTCAGCAAGGTCCCTTTCAAAAGAGCAACATGGAAAACATCTTCTCAGGTTTTACTTAACTTTCTGTTCAAAGGATGGATGTTGAGCCTCAGGGATCAGCTGGTGACATGAAAATCTATCTTCCAAATCACTCGGGTGTTTTTCAGTAATGAGTTCCCACTTCCCTATCCCTGAAAGGCATGGCAAATAGAGTCATAGATCAAAGCAGCACATAGCCGAGTGAGTACAGCTATGGAAGCTAAAATGGCAAGGGCTGCTGTGTGGTAATGAAAAGAGCCATCACTAAAGATTTACTCTAGAATTCAAAACTGTCACTTTCAATTTGAAACAAGGGATCCATTAGCTTAGTGCACTTTTTATTGTTATTGATTTGCAATTTTTTACTTTCTTTTAATTTCAAACTGTCATTGAACGCACAACTGTTTTTTACTTCACGGAATAAGCCTTGATGATTTTGCTTTCAAATAATTATTCTCAAACCACATTTTCTTCCTGCATTAGCTCCTTAATGAATTTCATTAATATGGGTTTCCATTTCCCTTAATTATATTTTGGCAGATTTGCTTTTAGCCACATCTCACCTTACCACAGTAGTGTTTTGCCACATCCTCTGGTTAAGCCAGAGTGGCCCTGAACAATTACTACTCCTACTAAAGTGTGTGTGCAAGCAGGGGGCTAAAGTGCATGGACACTTTTATTCATACCTGATCAAAAAAGCCAAACAACTTCCCATCTAACTTAAGTAAATTGCAAGGAAATCAGCTACTGTCCCTCTTGGTAAGGAGAAACTATTCAAAACAACACAACCAAAAGTGGAAGAGGAATTCCAGAATTGCAAGTCTCAAATATAAAAACTATGACAATAATTTGAGACAAATGTCATGGCGAATTATATTTACACAGAACCATGAATTATATTTACACAGAACCCTACCAGACAGCAATAACTCTGATATTTGATTGACACCTTTGCCCTGTTAAACTCAGCCTAGCAAAACAATACATATTTTTATCTCAATCCATTGAAGGCCTCACATGTATACCTAAATTTCAATGAAAAACTAATATAAGGAGTTTATTTGTATTAACTTAAATACATTCATATTAAATTAAATACATCCTTACAGACTTCACTGGATCAGGATCATAGACCCCTGAAAGACTGAAACCAATGTTGCTAAACCTTAACCTGAGAAATAAACTTAGCATAGCTTGAGATAAGGATATGGACCATTTGCTAGTATTAATAATACTAGAATGATATTAATATAATCACAGAATCACAAAATGTGTGGGAGTGATCACAGAAGGTCATCTGGTCCAACCTCCATTCTCAGCAAGGGTCATCCTAGAGCACGTCACAGGACTCTGTCCAGACAGTTCTAGAATATCTTTAGTGAGGGGGATTCCACAGCCCCTCTGGGCAATCTGTTCCAGCGCTCCTCAGTCACCTGCACAGTAAAGTTCTTTCTCATGTGCACTTGGAACTTCCTGTGCATCACTTTCTGCCCACCATCTCTTATCCTATTGCTTGGCATCACCGAGAGCGGCCTGGCTCCATCGTCTGACACCCTCCCTCCAGATACTGAAATTGATGAGGTCCCCTCTCAGTCTTTTGTTGAGACTGAACAGGCTCAGCTCCCTTAACCTTCCCTTGTAAGAGAGATGCTCCTGTCCCTAAATCACTTTTGTTGCCCTTCACTGTACTTGGTCTAGGAGCTCCAAATCTCTCTTGTCCTGAGGAGCCCAGAACTGGACCCAGCACTCCAGATGTGCTTCACCAGGGCTGAGTAGAGGGACAGGATCATTTCCCTTGACCTGCTGGCAAAGTTGCTCCAAATGCATCCCAGGATCCCATTGGCCTTCTTGGCCACTGCTGCTCATGGACAGCTTGTGTTCCACCAGGACCCCCAGGTCCTTCTGCACAGAGCTGCTTTCCAAGAGCTCAGCCCC
Source organism: Zonotrichia leucophrys gambelii (assembly GCF_028769735.1). Classification (NCBI taxonomy): domain Eukaryota; kingdom Metazoa; phylum Chordata; class Aves; order Passeriformes; family Passerellidae; genus Zonotrichia; species Zonotrichia leucophrys. Next base: position 36,740,141 of record NC_088175.1, on the reverse strand, counting down.
CAGCCTGTGCTGCTGCAGGGGGTTGTTCCTCCCCAGGAGCAGGACCTGCACCTGCCCTTGTTCAATTTCAGAAGGTCCCTCTCTGCCCTTCTCTCCAGCCTGTCCAGGCCCTTCTGAAGGGTTGCACAGCACTCTGCGGTATGGGCCACTGCTCCTGGCTTTGTGTCTGCAGGGAACTCTGCCCCTTCCTCCAAGTCAGTGATGAATTCTTTAAACAACAGCGGGCACAGTATGGAACCCCAGTGGACCGCACCAATGACACGGGTCCCACCGTACCCTGTGCTGTTGATTACTTCCTTCTGGGATCTGCCACTCAGCCAGTTCTCAATCCGCCTCACTGTTCACTCATCCAGTCCATACTTCCTGAGTTTGCCTACAAGAATGTTGGGAAAGACACTGTCAACAGTTTGGCTAAAGCTCAGACTGACAATATCCCCATCATCCATCCAGGCAGTTGTTTCATTGTAGAAGGAATTCAGATTGGTCAAGCATGATTCACCTTTAATGAATCTATGCTGACTACTCTTGATCATCTTCTTGTAATCCCTGTGGTTAGAGATGGCCTCCAGAATGAGCTGGTCATTAGGGATTGAGTTTAGACTGACTGACCAGTGGTTCCCTGGATCCTCCTTCTCGCCATTTTTGAAGACTGGGGAAACTTTTGCTTTCTTGCAAAACATTTCTCAAACATGTCTCTCCATCACCATGATCTTTCAAAGATGACTATGTGTCCTCATCACTACGTCCACCAGTTTTCCCAGCAGTAATGGATACATTCCCTTGGGGCCCATGGACTTGTGGATGACAAATTTCCTAGGTGTCCTCTAACCCAATCCTCTTTGACCAAGGGAAAGTCTTCTAACATTCCTTTACCCTTCTAGGTCAGAGATTCCCAGGGGCTGTCCTTGTCGGTGAAGACCAATGCAAAGAAGTACTTCAGTAATTGTGCCTCCTCTGCATCCTTTATCACCAGGGCCCTGCCTCCATTTAGCAATGGGTCCACATTATCCTTAGTTTTCCTTTTGTTCTTGGTGTTTTTAAAGCAGCCCTTCTTGCTGTCCATGACACCCTTGATCTACTTTAATTCCAGATGGGCCTTGGGCTTATACCCATTTCTGCTTTCTCTGAAAACATTTCAAAATTCATCCTAGTGGCCCCACAGTGTTTCCAACTCCTGTGTATTTCCTCCTCCTACTTGAGGAATAACAGAAGTTCTTTATTCAGCCATGGAGGTCTTTTCTCCCCTTTGCCCAATTTCTTGCTTATTAGAATGCATTGTTCTTAAGCCTGGAGGAAGTAATCCTTGAATATCAACCAACCTTGAATATATCTTGGACTCCTCTTCCCACATGTTCCCATGTGATTCTTGAAAGAAAATCCCTGAAGAAGCTAAAGTTAGCTCTTCTGAAGTCCATGGTTGCACTCTTACTTGTTTCCCTGCTTTCTCCTTGCCATATAGTGAAGTCCACAATCCCATGGTAACTACAGCTGAGGCTCCTCCCAACCTTTATAATAGCAAATTCTGTTTTTTGTAAATATATTTTATGACATAGTGATGCATGAATATTTTTCCTTTAAATCTCAACTAACAAGCCAAACCCAAAAGCATTTTGCAATTTTGTATCTCTTTCATAATATGCCTGCAGCACCATCTTTTATTTTGTCACAGCCAAAAATCCAAACAGTTAAGCAGAACAGTTTGGATTTGCTTCCAAAGTTCTCTTGTAGTGGGTTTCTGTAGCTGCAAGTACTTGGATACAGAAATTCCTGTCAACAAATGAAAAATACTTCATCTGCAGATAACTTAGTTGATCTGCAAATTCTGTAGTCCATGTTCTTCCAATATACAGCTTTGACGCTGATAAGATAGATTCAACTTGACACCTAAAAAATCACCTGGTGATGACCACTAATAAAAGTTCTAGTTTAGAATTTCTGGATTCCTGACCCTGAGCAACCATAAAAGTTCCCATCCCTGGAATTGTTAAAGGTAAGGTTGGACAGGGCTCTGAGCTACATGATCTAGCTAAAGATATTCCTGCTCATTGCAGCAAGGTTGGGCCAGATGACCTCTAAAAGTTACTTCAAACCCAAACCATTCTAGGAGTCTATGAAACTCACTGACATAGAGCTTCAGACTTTAAATATTTTACTGTGTTCCTGTCTTTACCTTATTTAGAAACTTAACCGAAACATGAATATTCAGGTTCACAAAAGAGAGATACTTAAGCAGATGTCATAAAATGATTTTATAAAATGAATTCTCCCAAAAGAGATGCCATTAGATCTTTCCCTCAAAAAAGGTAAAGTCAGTCTAAGGACTGTGATTCTGTAAAAGAACAAAAAAAAGAACACAAGAAAGTATTATAAAAGTACTGGGCTTTGTCAAATAAGTAACATTTCTTTGTTGTAATATAACCCTTATTCAACAGTATACTTTCATTTTCTGTTTGCAATCAATTTTCAATGATATTTACGACTCAGGATGACTTCATTTTTCAGTTTCTCTAGCATGAAAATTTTAGACAGTTTTAGACATTTAGGCCATAACAAACTATCCTCTCATTATGTTTACTCTCTTCATGCTCTCTCTCACTTCATTGTAATCTGTATTTTAGATGAGGAACTACATTTGAACATAGATATTTTAATGGCAGCAGATCAAATACAATCAGCTACATAAATTTTCTTATTATTTCTTCTCTGGTAAACTAGAATAATTAAGGTAGACAATCTTTCATGAAAATATTCCAATTAGGAGTTAAATGAGGACTGCTGAATTTTTGCACAGAGTTTTCTCATATGATTCATTTGATAAATTATTTTTTCTGTCTTTCATTTTCGGCACTTTCTTTTAACATATCTAAACCACAAACAAAAGGAATTCTAGATTAAAAACAATCATTAGGAATGCACATTTTATAAATAACTGAGCCAATGAGGTGAAATGCATTATACAAAGAATTATTTTACAAAAATATGCATATTACCCTCTGATTTAGCAGAAAGCTTACAAAGAATTAAATATAAGATCCTGTCTCAAAGCATTTGTGTTTTTTTCAAAGCTGAAAATTGAATTCACTTCTGTGAAAAATTACAAAGGTACAATAAAGCAAGCAAGATGCCTCAAATTTTCCCAAATTAAATTTTTTCCTCTCTCAAGTATTAGCTCAAAATCCCAGACACAGGAAATGCCTGGGATCTCTCCTAATCAGAAAACTGAAGATGAATCAAATGACAAAGCTGGCAAAAATCTCAAGCCTTGATACTTCAGTTCTAATCCAACAGAGATAAAAAAAAAAAAACAAAAAATCCAAACACAAACAAAAAATATTAGTTAACTGGGTAATTGATGCCCTGTATCCTAAGGATGTCCAAGTATCTTCTCCTTTGTATGCCAATGATATTTTAATGCACATTCCAGGGTATAAGATGTGGCTTTAAGGCATTACCTGCCTATGTAAGATGATACAGTTCAGCAAGCCATATGCATTCACTGATTAGTAAATATACCCCGATGATTCTCTCTAATGTTTTCTGGTGCCCAAATTTTCTTCTGAATTTCTTCACACTTTTTGCCCTTAATACCACAAACACATTTTCCAGAAATACATCCTCTGCCAGTTATGAAAAAGTATTCAGGAAATTCCAACATACTCTAGTAAATTAAAAATATTCTTCCAAAACCCTCAGATGTTTGGCTAATCTTGGCTTACACAGCTAAAAGATCATCATGGTTTGGAGACATGGATCCTCCCCCCACAATATCAGAGACTCATGTACCAGAACTTTTGCTTCTACAGTCAGGGCAAACCTATGAATGACCATCAAAGACATAGACCAGAAACTAAAATGTATACAGACTTATTAGAGGAGCTTAATTTTATGGAGCATTATAGTTTCTGCCCACTGAGGAAACCCTTTTTGTGCCCTAAGCTTTTCTAAAACACAGATAACCAAATTTTCCTAGCAGATGACCTCAAATGAAATTAAACTTAGACTAATTGTTTTTGACTTGTATTTAACTTTAAATTACTGTTAATGGCCAGGATTACTGCACATTTAATTTCATTTAAACTTGACTTTGTGAAGCAGCTGATACCAAGTGCTTACATGTACAGAAAAATTTTTTTTAGAAAACACGTCAACAGTTGGCAAGTCTGCTTTCCACAAAGATTTTAGAAATTTCTAAATGCCACCGGCACATAGAGATTTTATAGTAGAGCTATAGTCAACTGCCCTACATTCCCTTTTGGCAGATAATCTGTTCAATGTGCATACACATGCCTTTGTGGAGTGTGTTTGACCATCATGAATCCGATTTCTACAGCTGCAATTATTTGTCATTCCAACTTACACTAAAATTCATCCATGCAATCTTTGCTGAATTCACAGGAATTCACAGCTCGTCACAAATATTTTATAAAACTTCGTTGGTGGAGGAAATGCTCCTAAAACAAGAAATGACACAAAACTGACATATATTCTTTTCATCATTCAAAAAATGTGCACTACAATGACATTTTTTGCTGCATAGAGGAATAACAGAACTAATACAGACATTCAAAATAACCATTTTGGCAATTGCTTATGTTTTTTGTTTCTTATTAAATGCAGAATTTCTGCATCAGCAATAAACCAAGACGTTTACACTTTCTTTGCCTTCCCTTTCTGCATTCCAGCACTGGAAAAGAAATTTCTGTTCATGATGCTGTAACTCTTGCACCGACAAACACAGAGAAGGCAAGCACTGGCTCAAAGTCACAGTTCCCAAAGCTCACTGCTTTACAAAGATATGGTTAGGTCTGGGAAGGACAGTGCATGTCAGCTAAAAGAAGGGGACTGGCTTCATACGTTCATCTTACTTTCTCAAAGGTCTTCTCAATTACCTCAGTTCTATACAATCTTATCCTTAGGTACAGATCTGGGAATGAATTATTTTTGAAAGCAGCAATGCTAATAAGATGGAATCTTAGCAGCTATTACCACCTGCTCTTATGTGGTTTGCACATAAAAGAGGCTGGAATGTATTTTAAGATTAGAAAACTCTGCTGTATATACAATTCCTCTTCCTACCCAGTCTAGATTGTCCTTAAATAGGTATTTCCTATTATTATACCAAAAATGCTATTAACTAAACCAGGATGTTTGACTTGGTCTACTTTTCTAATGCATATATCCTAAAAATTAATTTTTTTCAGTTTCAGAAAGCTTTTTAGAAGTCTCCTTAATTTTTCCAATACAAAATGCAAACAAAATGTGCATGTGTTTCTCTCATTACACAGTGTCCCATTAAAGTACCGAGCAAAATCCTGAGACCTTAATATTTAACCAAGACTCATGCTTCCACTTCATCCTCTGCAGCAGCTCCTTTCAAATTAATGTAATGGAAACATGAACATATATGACTAGGATTTGGCTTTAGATAAAGATATTCATATAAATCTTTGATTAGCTATAATAAAAAGTTTAATTTAATGGATAATCATGCTTAGAAGTATTTAATGTTTCAATTATTGTTACAAATAATACAAAAATAGCTAGTCATATGCAACATATTACAAAAAACCTATTTTTTATCTTTGAACTGAAATTATTTTAAAGCATATTTAGTAACAGTTAATGTTTATTATTCAAAATTATTAATGTTGTATAAAACATATTCACACTGATTAAATTTTAGAGTAGCTAAACTATCCATCAATTTGGATAGTGCCATGTCATGCAAGGCAAAGGGTACTGCTTGCAGAAGAGGAATGGCTAATCTTGGCTTACACACCCATATAAAAATACCCTAAGAGGCAAACGGCTAAATTATATCATTTCAGCTATCAGCCGATCTCTCTAAATACCATTTTCTAGGAGCATAATAGATGTGTCATCAGCACAACCATTATTTCTTGCTCTGTTTCAAGTTTTCATGCAATTCAGGAATTTATTTGAAAAACTCCTCTGCTTTGAACAAAAAATACCAAAACAACAAAAACCACAAACAAAACCAAAAAAACCCAAAACCCTCTGAAATTAAGCATTTCTCATGCATCCATTAAACCTGACATGACAAATGAAAAATTTTCTTGTTAGAGAAAGCCAAACCCATTTAACTTATGCTTAATTTAATTCTTTGTTTTGTAGCCAAACTGAAATTGTGTGAATAAATTATCTGCATAGCTCAACATGTTATTGAGTCAAAATGTGAGCAAATATAAAGCAATCCTTGATTGGGTGCAGTCAATGTGCCTCTATAAAATGTTACTGCATAAAAGAGATTTTAGGAGTTGAGGGTCATTTCAATTGAGCTGAATAAACCAGCAGTTCATTTTTCAAGTGCAGGAGATAGCTACTTGATAAAATATCATCAAATTTGATAGTAATTGATCAAAATTAACAAACATGTACTTTGCTGCTTGATAGCAAACAAAGCAGGTTTATATTCTGTTAAGATTTTCCCTTTAGGATCTCACAAGCTTACAAGTGTGGTAAGTATTTGGAAGAAAAGTAAATCCATTTCTAATTTTGACTAATAAACTAACAGACTATCAAGTTACATATTTGTTGTACTTGTTACCTTTTGAAAGTAATTCCATGAGAAAAGAAATAAAAAAGTAGAAAGACATTTTTGGTTGATTTCAACCAAATTTTATGAGTTTTTGAAGTACTGAATCTGTAACTTAAACATAGGAAGAAGTCAAGAAAACATTGCTGGACCTCATAATTTTGAAAACAACTTTTCATATGCAAATTTGATATAAGGTCCTGCTGCAAATAATGGCCTGAAAAGATGATAAAGGTGCTTCAGGGAAAAGATATTTTCTCCATTCATCTCAATGAAGTTGTTCACTTTAACAATGATCTCTAAAACGTAAGAGTCAGTTTTAATAAGTTACTTGAGAAATATGATACAAAAGTCACAAGCCTATCTTCACACTTCACTGGTGCCAAGAATAAGAACCTAGCAGAATACACAGAAACTCGTTTGCACTTAAAGTACTGCATTACCTGCAACTTCAAATGGTGAGGGTTGTAAAGGCAGTTTTACTTGAGTAGAATAAATTCTGTATAACAAAGTCCTGGGAGAGCATAACTCATTGCAGCTCTATTTCAGTAACTGCTTCAGAGAGCAGATTAACTATCTTCAGAAACTTGCCTACTTTGGAAAACAGCTACATCCACTCAGAATCTGGCTTACTGTCTGAACATCTGTATTTTCTGATGTCATAAGGGTATTGATTGTTATTGAAATGTCAATCTTTCCAATGTGATTTTTTCTTGATTACTTTTAGATACTCAGAGCCCCTAAACCATTGAATTCCATCACCAGAAAATGAAATATAAGCATCATTATAGCTTATAAGCTTGCTGTCAAACCAGGCCAATGCATGTATTTTACTTCTTGTCATTTGAGCATATAAATCTTCTTTATTAGTAGATGTTCAATATGTCAAATTAAAATGTTTTATATTTTTATTTGGAATAATTATAGGTTTATACATTTGATAATCAAGTAAATATAAAGATTAAATCAATAGTGAACTTCAAAAGTATATAGAAGATTCTCAATTGAGTTAACTAGTGGGGTGTTTTTGTGACTAAGACTCCAAAGAAGCAGTTGAGGAATATTCAGAATATTGTCCTGACTATAACAGAAGTAGTAAGAACTAGCAGGTTCCCTTGTTATTTGGATTTTCATGTTAAATTATTATATTCACAAAGCTATGAAATAATCAGGCATTGAAAAAAACCATTAGGGAGAAGCTCTGAAAAGTCTGAGGAAGTTTAGTTTCTTTCAGTAAACATGTTGGTTTCCTGCCAAACAATTAAAAGTCTCTGTTCAGTTGTAAAGAAAATTGGTCCAAGTAGAGAGGAAATGATCATCCTCTAGACTCTTTGCTAGACAGAGGAAAACTCAGAAATATACAGCTTCATAGCTCACTGATCCCAACACTAAAACATGATCAACAGAAAAAGACATCACAATCTGGATAAATAAATACGATCAGGTATCCTGGGGTTTCTTGATGGGTATATATTTGTCTTAGAAAAGGAAGGGGTTTATCTCTGTGGACACATGTTGGTAGCCAGAAGAAAAGTCAAGACATTCTAATATATTTTAAGTAAAACAGAACAGCAGTATGGACTGGAAACATTCCTTGTCTTAGGGAGGTCTGCAGCCTTGGAGCCCCGAGCCCCTAAGAAACTGGTTCATGCCATCCTTGATTGTGCTTTCAGTCTAGGCAAATTTTATTAGATAACTGCTTTGAGATTGCTTTCTTAAAATTAACACTGACACAGAAAGGCTCACAAATGCTAATATATCATTTGCCTTTCATTAAAATGAAAATTAATTAGATATAATGACCAAATTCACCAATCATTTTGGAGAAGGAAGACTATTTGAAAAGAGGTTTACATCGTTAGTAATGCTGACAAGTCTTATTGTCTTAGCATATTTTGTTCTGCTGGGTTTATCTTTAAAACACTACTCCAAGAATGAATGTGTTTTGCAAAATTATAATTTTCATGCTTTTCTCAGTAACCAGATTTTAATGCTGCATGTATAAAAAGATGAAAGAAAATAAAAAGCACCAAACACTTGCAAAGAATTCCCCCTACAAAACCAAACAGCCAAACAACCAAAACAATCACAAAATTCAGAAAATAAAAGAATGGAGGTTTTTAGGATCCGATTCAGGGTTATAAAGGCTTTAAATGGTGAGAATGTTCAATTGTGCTAATTCAGTTGAGCACAGACTGTAATGTTCTGCATACTCAAATAACATCTAAAGAATAAAATGCAATCTTATGCCAGGAAGCAGTTCTTGAAACAGTTTAATATATGTTCTGACATGTTTAATTACTGGAATATTTTGCCACTGTATCCTAGAATCAAAAGTGGTTTTTTGCATAAATTATCACAAAGAACATAGTTTACTGTAGCTTATTTTTCAGCAGTGACTTAATTCCTATTACTCTAAGTTAGCTTCATTAAACTAATTGACTTAGCTGGAACCACTCACAGTAGTTAAGGTTTGCAGAATTGCAAGCAGTAGCTGTACTGGACAAGTTGAGAATAACACAAGTATTTCTGCCTATAGTGAATTAAACTACTGAGTTACTTATGATGCATCAAACCAATAAATTAGCTAAAACAACTCTAACTGGCATAGCTTTTATAATGACAGCATATACAGAAAAAGAATATCAAGATTTGTATTTTCTCAGCTTTCTGAAAAAAATCAGTAAGTGTATTTGTGATAATTCAATTTTCTTATCTAAAACCACAACAAGACAGATATATTTCTACTCAGATCCATTATTTACAAGAAGGAAGAATTGTCTTGTTCTTGTGGTCCACTCCTAAATCTCCTCTATTTTGGACTACTCATGCAACCTTAAGCAAGCGATTTCATGACAGGGGGTCTCAGTTTCCTCAAATCCTCTCCATACTAAAACTGTAATTGGCTTCTGCAATAATTTTGCTGGGTTTGGGGGTTGAACATTATGGAGCAACATCAATATAATTCAGCTGCTCAATATATCTACTCTAAATACTGGGTTTTCAAAAGGCCTAAGAGACTGGTAGTTATAGTGCAGTAAAAAAATTATTGTAAAATAATAAAATAAAAGAAATATACTGTTAAAGCCTATCCACTCAAGTTTTGCCTCAGTTACTTCTAAGTAAACAGATGCAATAGTATTTTATTAAATCATAACTTCATTATGAGGATAAATTTACTAACCTTGGGCATCACACTCCAGAATATGAAGTAGGAAAGAAATCACAGAAATGTCAGCCACTTCACTGATAAGCCAGTTTTATGAATATATTTTCTTTCAAGGTTTAATTTTAATTACCATTAAATCAGACTTCAGATTTTCCATCAAAATTCCCTACTTTGACATCATCATTTCCTCATGTAGCCATAAACACAAAATGGATATCACAGTTATGGGATGAGACAAACCTTGCCACCATTTGAAGCAGTCTGCCATGCACAAGGATAAATAGGAGATGTCAACCAAAATTCAGAAAAGCCCTTCTCTGATTCTTCTTTAGAGGTATATCCTTGACAACAATCAGCTTCTAAAGAAATGTCATCACAACCTAGTGACAATGCCTCTGCCATTTGTTACTTCCATTTTGAAGGACTTGTGAGGGCCATCAGTAGGAAATCACCTTTCTTTGTTTGCCAAAACTGCTTTAGATCCTCTGTATGTACCTTTATGTCTCCTTCTTCTTGTATGACTAATTCATGATCTGTCTCTTTCAGAGGCAGTTCCAGCCTCATTAAAACTGACTCCTGTTGCCTTGGCTGAGTGTGGCTTCAATGGGAAAGCCACATCTGAGTGCACTGGTTGACCCGAAACTTACTCTTCAACTCCAGCCCAATCAGCTGTCAGAATTTTATCAAAAATGTGACATATTGTAAGAAGGGAAAGCTTTATCCACATTCCTTAATTAGATATGTTTTAATAAAGACATGACCTACTGCCTCTCTTCTCACCTGCAAGCACTATAATTAAAGTTTCTCTAACAGAACAGCAAGCTATTTTAGTTCTCTTGCCATTTAAAAAAAAATTGAATACAAGTCTGCAAGAACTTGAGAAGTGAAAAAGGAAAATATGTCAATCCTAGTACTATGATAGATCTCTATTTTTTTTTTTTGTGGATGCACAGTTTTTAAACACTTAAAACAGTAAACAAACAAAGGTAGCAGGTATTCTAGAAGTTCTGGTTGGCATCTTGGCCTTTTCTTCTAGTCAGTAGGAATGTTTGTTGTGTGGAAGCATTGAAAATCAACACACATTTGTTTATTTAGCCACATATCAGTACTCAGGGTCCTTAGCATCAAAACCATCTGGACTTTCACAAGCAGTAAACACATAATGACTCTTATTTACGTCAATGCATGTGTAAAAAAATATAAAAATCTTAAACATGATTCAGTGATGGTTTTAGGTATTAATCTATGTGTATGGATCTGTTTGAACTAACAAAACAACATGTAAAAAAATTATAAAAACCAACAAACCAAACCTGGACATGAATATGAATTTTATCTAAATGGAGGCAAACCCCTCATTTTGTAGTGTTTCTATTCCAGGAAATAACTACCAGTGAATTACATTAATAAAATATAAAATGCTGCAAAAGTCATGTTCCAACTTTGAAAATTATAAAAGAAATAAGTTCTCAAAATTTATTTCATTTACCAAATTCCACACATGTTTGATAATTCCTTAAAATGTCACACTGGGAGAATAATCCATTCACAAACACAGAAAAAGCAAATTGAATGAGCAACTTTATCCTAAAACTGAGAATCTCTGCTGTTGTTTATAATTGATATGCAGGAGACCTAAATTATGTATATGAGATATAGCTTTATACAAGCATAAAGAGTAAAGCAAAATCTAATGTTTCTAGTACAGGAGGTTAATAAGTTTAATTACAGACAGGCCTTAGTTTTATTCTTAGTGTTATTTGAGGAGACTAAGGGTCAATGGGTTTCAAAGAAAGAACTTGAACTTCATCCCATTTACTGACATGCTACATGAAAGACAATGACGAGATCAAGACAACAACAACAACAACAACAAAAAAACGCGTTATGAAAAGCCACAGGCAGGTTGATACTCTCAACACGTTCAAGGAAAAACATCTGTAAGTCAGCGAGTGAAGGTGTTTCAAATGAAGTTCTGTAAGACAATCCGCCTTACAGACAGCGCCGAAAGGCTCAGCACAGAGCCAGCGTTCACTGCAGCAATGTGGCCCTTTAAGCAAACAGTTCCTGCTAACTGAAATACTTCATGGATAGTAAGTTTAAAATCTCACATGTAGAAGAACTATTGAGACTTTCATCACATTTCTGAGCATAAAACCTAATCTTATCCAGATGTACCAACAGACGAGAAAACTGATTTCTTATCGTTAAATAATTGTAACTGAACTTACTGACCTGTAAAGATCAGTGGAAAATGGAATATTGCTGGTCAGAAAGTGACCTCAAGTCAGAATAAGCAGGCTTAATGAAAAAAGTAATTATGAAACCTTAAAGCGTAGACTAGAAATTGTCTGTGAGACAAAGGAAATTGTAGTTTTAGACTACTCTGCCCTGGAAAAGTTTCAATTCAAAATTGTCTCTGTAATAGGAAGTCACACTTCTAGACAGCAAACAGTGATCTTGAATCTGTACTTTGTGACAGCAAATAAAACTAATGTGACAGCAAATGAAACAAATAGCTGTTATTCAGTTTAGAGAAGACAAATCTGAGGGATGTAAAAGACCACTGTAAAGAGATTAAACTACTCTCCATTAAGCATTCTGGGTAGTTCAAAAAGAAATATTATGCAATTATCACAAAGACAGCACATTTCAGGGTAATTTCTACAAGCAAGCATTAGAACACAGAATGGATCAGTAATGTTGTAAAATTCAGTTAGATTACATTTCAGGAAGTGTACACTGCAGATGTCGTCTTCTGCAAGACAAGGACATAGAAATGTCCAAAGATGAGCTGGAGGACCTTCTCGTATCCTTCTGTACATTTTGTACATCATTTTCTGGTGTTTAAAATCTTATTTAAATGGTAATTTTTATTTGACTATACATCATTTTCAGCAGTCTCAGACAAAAAGCAAAATTTGGAATCCTCAACAGTGCAAGTTTTTTCATCTCTCTTCCTCTCTGTTACTCTGCTCTCTTACAAAAGGCTCCTTTTTTCTAATGAAATTATACTATTAATTATAAAAGGTATACATTTCTTTCAACAACTTTGTCCCCTAAAGAAAAAAATAGGGCATTTAAGTAATGGTTTCACTTCATCATTCTCTGAAAATGCTGTAAGAAATTCAGGATTTCAGCTTTATTTTATTTTAGATTCACTTAGTGCAATAATAACAGCTAATGGGCCGAAACATTAAATGCAGAGTTTGTGTACAAAATCCATTGAGATATGTACGAGGTATGGCTGCCTGTAACCTTCCCTGCTAACCTTGCTGTTCTCCATTTCTCATGAAAGAGAAGCACTTGCATTAGTGCACTATTGCTATTGATTTATTTTCAGTAATATCCCTGCTAAGTATTTGACAGCACTACAAGAGGAAAGAAACAGAGCTTCTTCTACAAGTAATGTAAACTGTGAGACATCCCCAGTAATGCAGAGCAGTAACATTACCTTGCAAAAGTATTCAGTGGAAACCTATCCAAAGCACAGAACCATCCCTGCAAAAGTTTCTGCTCCATGAAACAGCTGGATGTTCACATGAGTTTACCTCAGAATAATGCTTTGCAAAGGACAAAATATAACATAGAGCAAAACCAGCAGCATTTCAAAGAGTTCTCCCACTCCAGGAGCAGCAACACTGGCCTCTAAATAGCAAAATACACAATAGAAATGTTCACACTCAATCCCTCCTGGGATAACACAATTTACTATGGTAGACAAAGATTTTAGAATGGGCAAGAGTTATGTGAATTCATATTTGTATACAGTGTTATTTTTAGTAAGTACAGACCTCCAAGTATATCCAGAAGACACCGATCATATTGGCTGTAAAAATCTAAATCAAATCTGAATCCAAAATCAACCTTCAGCAGAGGTAACAATTGCTGTGTTACACAGCTAGTATAGTAAATTTTCTTGGTAAAATGCATGGTCCAGTCAGTATCACAGGTCAAAATAGGTGTTCTTTTACTGAGCTGACTCCTGCACTTGCTCCTTGCCTCCTACTTGGTCCCTTGCAAAGCAAAATAAAATCAATCCTTCCAAATAACTGTAGCTAGAATTTTAAATAAATGAAACTGTCAGATGTTTTCCTTGCAATTATCCACCTCTTCATTCATCATCTTTCTTGAACATTAGGTAGTCAGCTATGAGTCCCTGAAGTATTTCAATTGCTGTTTAGAGCAGCAACTTGTGGAAACTCACATTTTGGTGTTTGATCTAGCCTCCTAGATACGATTTGTTGTGAGGGGTCATCCTTTATCACCAAGGTTTCCTTTAGTGTGATGAGTTAGGGTGCATGAGTGAAATAACTACAACCCATTAATTCTTTAAAGTAACCTTGAGATTTCACACCTATATACAATAACAGGAAAACATTGGCGTCAAGGTGGTCTCATCTTCTTTACCTATTTTTAAACTCTAAATGGCAGTGGTGGGGTGACCCTGACTGCATGACAGCTGCCCAACAAGCTTTTCTATCACTCCCCTTCCTCACCTGGACAGGGGACAGTAAATATAACAAAAGACTCATGAGTCAAGCTAAGAGCAAGGGAGATCACTCACAATTACCATCACGGGAAAGACAGACTCACCTCAGAGAATAAATTTAATTTATTAATTTAATTTATTGCCAATGAAGTCACTGCAAGACAATGAGAAATAAAAACTAAACCTTCAAACAACTTCCTCTCACTCCCTGCTTGTTCCTGGGCTCAGTCTCACTCCCACAATTTTCTCTCCATCTTCCCATGACAATGGCACAGAGGCACAGAGAAGGGGGATTACAGTCAGTTCATCACATCTCCCCTCATCCTTCCTCCTCAGAGAGAGGACTCACACTCTTCCCCTGCTTCAGCAGCAGAGTACATCCCATTGGATACAATTCTCTATGAACTTCTCCAACATGACTCCTTCCCACAGGCTGCAGCTCATCAACTGCTCTAACATGGCTTTTCTCCCCAGGAAATGGGAGCGGTCCTTCACGACCAGGCTGCTCCAGCCTGAGTTCCCTGTGGAGTCACAAATCCTGCAGGAACCTGCAGGAGCCAGTGTGGGTCTCCCACAAATCCTCAGGTCCTGCCAGGAGCCTACACTGAAGTGCAGGCTTCCCACGGGGTAACAGCCTCCTTTGGACATCCACGTCTTCTAGCATGGGTTCCTCCATGGACTGAAAGCAAATATTTGCCTCGCCATGGACCCCCATGGGCTGCAGGGGCACAGCCTGGCTCAACACAGGCTGCTCCACAGGCTGCAGGGGAATCTCTGCTCTGAATCTTGAACACCTCCTGCCTCTCTTTCTGCACTGACCTTGGTGTCTGCAGGGCTGTTTTTCTCACATTAGTCTCACTCTGGCTGCTGTTCTGCAACAGGGATTTCTCTCCCTATTTTTGAGTAAGGTATCACAGGGGTGCTATTACTATTGCTGATGGGCTCAGCTTTAGTCAGTGGCTCTAAAGTTTCCAGCAGCTTTGTACTGAAGCTGCCCCTGTACTCTCCAACCTCAAAAGTTGCCACTAAAACCCAATACAATGATCCTCATCTTTAATTTCTATCAGATTAGTCATCGGTACCAGGACGATAGCATTTGTTTTCCCTAGTGTACACTCTTGCTTAGCACATTCACTGAAACATAGAAGAATAGCAAATAGTTCAGCTTGCAAGACCTTCAGGCAAAGCACGAGCTCTCTCTGTACTGTGATTAGTTCTGATAACAGGCCATGAGCCCCTGGTACTGTATCATTGTTAACAGTGTGCAGCATTGAGCAACTTTTAAACATTGCTACAAAGCAAACAGTTTCAGGTAGAAGGCACAAAAGGTACTCTGTTGATATCATTCTCTTATATGTATTTTCTAATCCATAGATTCATGTGCTATTTAAAGTAATGGGTTGCTTTCATTTATGGGATACATTCAATAGGAATCTATCAGCTTCTATCACAGAAAATATCTTCTATCCATGAAAACAACTAACCAGAGAGTAATTTCATTATACTTAGAAAACCCTCCTTTCCTTAAGAGTCATATTACCACAGAGAAAAATTAGAACAAGAGTGACACATGTAGCATGTCAGGCCATGTTTTCCAGCATCAGACACACTGCCACTCATAACTGAATTCCAGCTATGGAAAAGAGGGCCTCCTTAGACACAATGAACATGTCCCATGTCCCTGTCAGGTACAGCCAGGCTCTTGCTGATGGGCTGTCCTATCAAGGAACCCTCTGGAAAGTAAAAATTGCTTTTCTTTCACTGTATTTGAATGGAGATCAAGGAACCCTCTGGAAAGTAAAAATTGCTTTTCTTTCACTGTATTTGAATGGAGATACAATAAGACATACTTTTAGCTTACAACAAGAAGCAGCTACTTTTATCCACTATATCATCCACTGTTTTACCTTGGAAAACAAAATATACTTGAAAAGAGGCAAGTTTCATAGAACAAGTTAAGCACATTGTACTACATTTCCATGTATGGATTTTTTTTACCATGCATATTTCACCTATTTTTAACTTTCCTTTTTAACTCTGGATAGCATTATTTACTAATTTCTGGTGGATAACATGTATGTATATCATGGCATCATAACTGATAACATCTTAATATATATTATTTCAAAACATTAGTGGCAAAAGTTCCTGCTGTCATACTTCTTAAGAAAAAAACTTTCTAAGAATAGCAGAAAAATTGAAGATTTATTTTCCATCTCTGAGCTAGACTCCACATAGAGAGCATAACACCACTTTGAAAGAGACAGTGAGAACTACCAGCATTTCTTGACAATTGTCAATTTTGATAAATACAAGAAAGATGACATACTACAGCAGACAGAGTCAAAATTGTAGTGGTAAAGATGGCACACACTGATGAAAGGGAGATCAGAAATTATTACAAAGACACAAAAATATAAGAAACATCTAAAAGGGTTTTATTAACAATATTAAAAAAGTTTCTTAGATTAGGTTTTATAGTAGACGCAAATACCTGTAATGTAACTAAAAGCAGCAATCCCAGCATTATTAAAATATATATACGGCGACTGAACACGTATTGAACATAAGGTTGTTTTTTTTTTTTCAAAAGGAAAGTGAGAATTAGGAAATATAGAAATCCATATTTTATTTCAAGATATGATTTAATAAATAAATAGGTTCAAGATAATAGCTCATAACTAGAGGACTCTCAAGAGTCTAAAAACAGATCCATGGTAATTATGCTATAACATTTCATCTATCTCAGACAGAAGGGACTTTTTAGTGCAAATTATCTCTTTCAAATGCTCATGGAGACCAAAAATTAAATTCTTCTGCTTACCTATTTATCAAAATTTCTGTATTTTTGTTTGAAATTAATGCTTAAAACATGATATTTCTCTAAAATCACTTCTTCCTCCAAGAAGTGGAACTGTATAAATTTCTTCACAAGCCTCTCCCATATCCAAATTCTGAGGCAGAATATGTCCAATTTGGGCTTCTGAACACAGTTTGGCAACTGAGAATATCAAGTACATGATGTTATATCTTCATAAATATATTAAACCTGTGCTGCCTAGCCATCTTTTGATTTTCTGTTGAACTGTGTGTGACTCTACACAAACTACAAATGCATCATTTCTTACATGCTTTTCTAAGTGAAAAAATAGGCAGTCTCAGAAGTTATCATTGGCAGGATTGTCTGATGTAATGTATGAAAATTGACATCCTTAAGCAGTAAGATATATAGAAAAATGGAGGAAGAAGGTTCAGCGATTTGACCAAGACCAGGCATGGTAAAGCAGCAAAAGTTGGTTAGCTTTGTTATATATTTAAGCTGAATGTTTAAGGTCTTCATTTATCTTTTCACAAAACTTTCACTTTTTGGGTAAACTACAGACAATTTTTTTTTTTAAATTACCATATAACCGCATGCCACTTGCTATTATACCACCAAAAGTCATCTAAAATGAAGCAACTAGACCTTTATCTTGAATTTTCTCATCAATATCTTGCTCTCACAGACCCATCTTCTACAATTATTTCAAACGTAAACAAAGTCCTAAAGTCAAGATATACTTGTGCCGTGGTCTAATTTTGCAGATTCTGTAAAGTTTAAGAGATCAGAAGGTATTTTACTTCTACAGGATTTATGCAACTAGACTCAAATCCTTTAGAGCTATTTCAAGCCCTAGCTACTTCTGCTCTCTTCTAGAGCAGAATAATCTCAAATGGTTTTCCCAGGGAGAGTGAGGAGAAAGAAGTGGATTATTGAAGCCACTTAGAGACATTACCACCACCTTCCCAAACAGAGTAATTCAGCAGGATGATAGGCCTCTATTCCATTGCACCTCCAGTGTGTCCTTTGAGAAAGAAGGAGAGATTGCATTTTCTGTCAAATATGCTTTTTTGTAAGAGAAGTGAGGGAGGTGTTAGGCCATTTGGAGGGTTCTAAAAGCAGTGTTACACATTCAGTAAAAGAAGGAAAACTTGACCCTCCAATGACCCTAATGCTTACTCTAATCAGTGTAATAATATTTGGCACAATTCACCTGCTAAAACATCAGGCAGAGCAATGAAAATAACATATTTTCTTAATGTCACTCTGGTGATTGGTCTATGTTGTAATTCCTTTTGACACTAAAATGAACAGATTAGGCAGTAGGAAATGACAGAGTTGGCAAATTCTGAACACTTGCTGCTCATTTCAGCTGGACTGCTAAACCCCTCCCGAATCACACATCTACAATATATATGCAATGAATCTCTGATTAGAATTTTAGTTTTACCTGATATCCTGCTATGTTGTTGGGACTTCTTTTCCCTAAAGGAAAACAAAACCTTTAGCAAAATAGAGACTCACTCATGCAGGAATTTTATGGTCAATGTCCAAACAGATCTCAGATCCCTTTTCTCTACAAAATTATCTCCAGGGAAAATCCTCTCTAGTTACTAGCAGTACAAGGCCTATAAGGTGCAGCTAATCAGTGCCCATTCAGCTTGATAAATTTATGATATATATTCCATTTAACTGAAAAGGAAGCAGTAAGAAAACACTCCTATTATTGCTGTGTTCTCCACAGTGGCTAACCTGTGGCTAAAATAAGAATTTAACTCTCTGCAAAGCTGTATTCCTAGAGTATTATATAAATAACTTTCAGATAATAGACTAGAAGAGATCCAGTGGGAATGATAGCAATTGGGTATAAAGAAGGCAAATCAATCATAAATACCAAATTATGGTACACCTGTACATTTAGTGGGGGGAAAAATTAAATAATATTTTTCTAATGTGCTTTTATATATATTTCAGGATCTATGATAGAAATAATTTTTTAAAACACTTGTATAAAACACAAGAGAGAGAAAAGATTTTTATCAACAACAGAGAGTCTATTTCTTGATATGTTTTGTACTATCTGCTAAGTTTAAAATGCACCTTGCATCTGTAAGTCATATTCTAGAACACATTCCCATTTAGCATGCCTCTTGGCAGGCTGGCCAGATTTCTCCTTGGACAGCATCTCCGTTATTTCAGCTTGAAATCTTGTGACCTATCTTTTACACCATCCCAATACACACCTCACACTTTGAGTTCATACACAACATACCATCTTCCATAGTGCTTAGATTTCCAGGCTGAACAACAGAAGGACAGCACTGATTAGAGGAGGCTGCAAAAAGGAGTGGAGATGATGTTCAGTGAAAGAAATACCAGAATCACAGGTTTTTCACTGATGGAATATTTTAACTTCCCACTTACCCCACAAAACCCAAGGATTTCTGTTGACTTTTGCTCACTAGAGTTTCTGTAGTCCTAGCATCACACATAAGATTGGTACTGAAATGTCAGAGAAGCTGGTAGTGAAAACAGTAGTGACAGCATGGGAGGCAGTAAGATTTTCCTGACTTCGAACTCATATTTTATGTCCTATAGTAAAAGCAAGAAGTAAACTTGAGGTAAAGTGATAGTTTGTGTGCAATTACATAGAGGAAATTAAATTTAGAGGCAATAGGTATGCATTTTTCATAGAAAGCACAGGATATGAGTTTGAAATAAGGGCTATTTCTTATAAAATTTTGTTGAAAATCAAAGAAAATGGCTTACAGAAGAGGAAATAATTGTATTAATTTTTGTATTTTTAATCTATCCAACAATCTGTTAGGAAAATTGACACTACCCTAGAATACACCAAGGGAAGGCACAATAGTATTTTATCTTGGTGAGTCCAAATTGTTTGATGCTACATATGTGCTCCTCTTTACCTTCTAGATATCATCCTTACTAAATAATCTTTAAGGTCCCTCCAAACCCAAACCACTCCATGATGTTCATGGGGTTTTTTTGAGATCTGGGTTTGATTTTCTTTGTTTTTTTTTTTTTGTTTTATTTTTGGTTGGTTTTTTGTTTGGTTGATTGGTTGGTTGTTGGTTTTTTGGTTTTATTTGAGATGAATACAATGATGTCAGGATTGCATAAATGCATTCATAGTGTACTCCTATAGAATATGTTTACTGGGATAAAGAAAACGTCATCACCAAGTTTCATCAATCCAGGTGGCTGATCTCATACATCTTAAATCACATTGAAGGAAGAATGCAAATCTTCAAACTTTTTTCCAGAAGCTGAGGGTGTGGTGGGGGTGGGGCATGTATTTCCTTTGACTGTGAAAGATTGCAACAGACTGCTTCCCCCAAAACTCTACAAAAAATTGATTTGCTTAAACAATCTATCACCACTAAACTCTGCAAAGAAAGAAAACCCTAGGCCAACATGCCTCAAAATACATGGGAACCTAATTATCCATCTGAGTGGCATATTAAAATTAGTGGTTTTAATAACTATTAAACTATTAACACCAGCAGTCCTAACTGGTTTTAACTATATAACTAAATATAAAATTAAAGGATGAAGAGACATTTTCAGTGGAGAGTGAGAATTCAAATGGGTGTTCCTATAGTTTCTGTATGTGGGTGTATATGGGGGAAGTGTCTTATTTAAATGCATACTGACAGCAAAAATGCAACAAAAACATTTACATTTGCTTTTGGAAATGTTTTTCCTTAATTTCTAATTATTTTCAAACAAAGCAAATGCTTAGGACTTCATTAAATCCCAAGGGAATAATGTAAGCACTACCTCCTGCTTATCCTTCACATGAAAAGCCAATTATGTGAGAGAATATTTAAGAGTATGAGGGAGGTAGTAGAAACAATCTCATACTTTACCAACAATATGGCTGGCTGCAAATATTTGCTTTCTCAGGCTGAAAAGCTAAAATACAGGTGTTCTAAGAAAACAACTGGTACCTAACATCAGGCTTAGTTTTAGAAATTAATCTCTTCAGGTTCTCAGTCACTGTGGGTTTATTTTAGTGCTATGTATGCAATCTCCTTTTTCAGCCTTATGTGTACATGTAACAATCAATCTCAAATTGGGGAATTTCTACTTGGTTTGATTTACTGCTAATTAATGCAGTGAAGCAAGTGAGGCATGGGGCAGAAAAAAATACAGTCAAGCAAACACTTGGATGTCAGAGTCATGTACACAGAAGTTTGCCTCAAATGCTTCGTTGTTCCTCCTGCTTTACTGTCCCACACTTTGCTTTTTGTCTCTTCTCTCAGATGTTCTCTGCTCCTTTGGGTTTTCCTACAGCTCTTTCTTAGCATCCTTGCTGCAGCCACAGCCCTTCAAGGCTGTTGCTACCCAATGTGGTGCCTGGTTCCATGAGCGTGTCTCCAGTAAGATGCTCCCACACCCTCAGCTGCCTCTTTCTTTCCTAAACATTTTTCTGTAATGATGCCAGCACAGCAGATAACACTGTGGTTAATTTTGGGCCACCAAAGCAAAATTTACATGTTGTTATTTACTTGAAGGAGCAGGAGAAATCCTGTGTTTTGTTTTCTCTCTGGTGCATTGAAACTGTTGCTACCCCTAGGAATTATGAGACACTGTTGGAATGACCAGTTTACATTTCTCGAGATGCCTTGCACTGAAGAATTGGAAAAAAAAAATGAAAGCATCTCAGCATATCATTGTGGGATTTACTGAAATAAGTACGAAACAGACTTCTACAAGTGAAACCAGAGTGGTGACAGAAAGACACTTTTCAGAGCTATAGGGAAGCCAAAGTCCATATGGTTTAGCAAGAAGATTGAGAGAAAGGAATGTGATCCCACTCTAGCTTTCACTCAATAGGGTTATTGCCAGCTTCGAACATAACCTCAGTCCAAATTTACAGAAAAAAAAGAATTTGCAGACATTCAAAACTATTTACTTGATGCAAATTGTCCCTCTGAAAAGACACTTTGTACCTAGTCATTTCCAAATCAGAGGGGAACAAAACTGATAAACATGCCTCTTGAATTCTGTATGTGGATTTTGTAATCAAAAATGTACATATGTTATGTCAAACTAGTGATGACACTTGAGGGCTTTGTAGCTAGCAGTGTCTTTAGGGTTTTTGCATTAATCTCAGGTTTCCAGCTAAACTGTGACCTGTAGTGCATGCGCTATTGAGATCTTTTCCCAATCAGGATTTTAAATTGAAATTGGGAAAAAAGGAACCTATTCAAAATTCACACATACATGTTTTCCTTTATGTTTGTCAAGAGATTTTGAAATGGCTTTTGCTAACTGAAATAGCAGCTAGAAATATACTTGACATTTCACTTATTTTTGAGTATTTTTAACCTTGGCGCAAATGTTTCATCTCTTATCTTGTATACTGGGATGCAGTTCATGAAAAATTTATCTTCCATGTGGCATCCAATATTTGGAGATTATACCACCTGGAATCTATTTATTCAAACACACCTGGTGCTGTCCTCCCTTTTTAGACTGTATTACAACTTAGTCTTGCCACTACCATGAATCATAATTTTTTGGGCTGTAGAGAAGCCAGTTTACTTATTTGCCAGTAAGTTACATACATTCTGGAATATGACTGAAAATTTAATAATTCCCAATGCCATATTACTGGAGTTTGTCTACCAGTTTGAATAGTACTTTTGTTTTTATTTTGTAATTTTTTATGTTTGTCTCATAAATCCCAGCAAGGTAAAAAGGACTAAGCACTCTTAGTATCAGAAGCCAAACTTCTTTACCCCTGAGCATATTTTTTGCTTTGTTTTCTGTTTAATTTCGCTGTTCTTCAAACAATTCCTCATCAATGCATTCCCAGAAGAAACCACAAGCCCTGAAATGAGGGATTTTTTACATGACAGAAGGTACTTAAAACTCTGTGAACCTTAATGCAAGTCTTACTTTGGCAGTTCATAGGAATTCCCTCTGCTAGAGCCTGAACATAAAAGAAATATTTTATGCTAGTTCATAGTAGATTCTTCAAATGAATTAAATTATTGTTCGATAGCTAAATACCATAATAATTGCAATTACTATATATTGCAATTACTATATTCTACATCATTAGAAGCAACATTAATCCACTTCATCTTTATCCTTCATTTTACAATGGAAAACAATCTGTGATTATTTTCCAATATTCTGGCATTACCAAGATGACACTACAATATTTTATCAGCCTGCTTTTGCCAAGCCAATTGTTTTTTCAGATCACTTGGTAAAGAAGCAAGTTTATTTCAAAACTGGAAGATATTTAGTATAAAATAAGAGCCCGAGGAAAAAAAAGGCCCTCACTCCTTCTGTCATAAATTTAAGCTTCTACACACTATTTTAAAATAATTCTGTCTTTAATTTGCTTCTATTTGTTAGTCCATCTCTCTGATATTGGTTTGTCTTGAAAAGAAATTTTAAATCCTGACATTTCTGTGCCTTTTTTTTTTTTTTGTTCATGAAGAATTACAAAAATGTAATAGGTGTTTCTCAATCATCCACCTTGAAGCAAATACAGGGATATTCCCTTAAAGGTTTGGGTGAGGGAGGATTCCTTCTCCCCTCTGCATAAATAATAGAATTCCAAAGCAATCTGTGAGAACAATTCAATATGAATTATTTGGGGCCAGCCTTCCCAAAATACCTCTGTACCCATTTATCTGACATTTTTGTATCTGTTAAAAAACAAAACTAAAAAAAAACAAAAATGCAAAACAAACAAACAAGCAAAACCACGATATAAAAGCCCACAAAAAAGTTCATTAAAAATATAGTGACAATCCATACTCTAGCAGACCACACACTACACTAACCTCCAGCACTCACCTACAGTGTCATCAAGCTCCCAATGTAAACTCTTAGTACCAACATACAGCATGTTACCATGTTTTCTCAGTGTCTGACTGTCACACAATTCAAGCATGGTGAGCTACCAGAACTTAAACCACCCAGAATTCCATGGTTACTGCTCCCCCAAGACTCCACAAGTCTGACCATGTCTGCCTTATTTGGCCCTAGCAGGTCTACTGGATCATCCTCCGTGGTCAGCAAGAGACCTTGGACTCTGTAATGGTTTAGGGCAAATTTGTTAAAGAATCTGCAAAGGAGGGCCCCTCCAGAAAGCAAAACCCACACGGCCCCTCCCCCCAACCGGTTCGGGAAAAAATTCCTCGGAGAGAGGTGGAAAGAACCTGTTTATTTGACAGACACAGCACCCCCCAGCACACAAAATGAACAATACCCGATGACACCGCTCTGAGAAAGATGGCAAAATCAGAAAGTCTCTTTCGGGGGTGGTTGCTCTGTTCTCAGTCCCTCCGGCGCTGGGGAAGCTGCTGCAGCCGAACCTTCGGTGTTCCCGGGTCCCAGTCCGGAGCAGGTTCGAGATGGTCACAGGAACAGAAGAGGAGAAACAGTCCGGGAAGGAATGTGGACTGTTTAGCTAGAACTAGCTAATAAGCAGAGGCAAAGCAAAGCAGAAGAAGAAGCAAGAGCAGAAAAGCAAGCCAGCCAAGCAGCAAGCTAAGCAAGAAGAGAAAAAAAACAGCCCGATGTACGCTCTCTCTGTGTTCCTGATAAGAGAAACCCAAACAAAACTTCCACTCTTCAGAGCCCGTCTTAAAGGCACAGAACAGAGGAATGGGGATACAAACATCATAATGTCACCCCAGGACAGACTCTAAAGGTATCTTAGCAGAAGATGTTCAAGTGCAAACTAAAGATTAATGCTTGTGATACTGACACTTTCTCTAGTTCTCCAGAAAGAGGCTTGATCTACTTTTTCTTCTTGATCAGATTGCCCATAGCAGATGCCCATCAAAATTCCACACTTGCTGATCTCATCCTTGCTCTTAAGTTCCCAAAGAGCTCCTTGTCTTTCCTGAGATACAGCTACAGGTTCCCAACTGGACAGAGCACACCTCCTCTTCCTTCCCATCCTGATCCTCTCAGCAGCACGTACGCATCCAAAGCAGCCCTCTAATTATGTAACCTATCCTTTACCACTTTGTGATTCCATTGAGATAACCGCTCTGTGACTGCACATCGACTTCTCATTCCTCCTGTGAGATTCCCATGCTGCAGGCATTCATGCACTGCATAAGTGAAATTTACTAAAGGAAAATGCAAACTTCTTGCATTTAGAATAGAATAACCTGTGCAGGTTATTCTAACCTATGGCTCTCTCGAGAAAAGAAGCATAACAGCATAACAGCAATATGTCCTTGTTATAAAGGTGACCTAAATCCTACTAAGCAATAGAACTTGTGGTCAGTAAGTTAAGACAAGTGATTATTGCCCTCCATTCTGTATCTTTGGGACTAAATCTTCAATACTGTGCTTCAATTTTGAGATTCCAAGTATAAGATACTGTCACGTCAGAATGGAAAACCATTCCTATAAATTCAGCGAAGAGTCAGCAATATACCTAGGGTACTGAAGAATCCAATGTGCTAGAAGATGCTGAGGTAACTGGCTTAATTCTATTCCTAAAAAAAGAGAAATCTTATGTAGGATCTTATTGCCACAGTTAACTACTTAGTGAGAAGGTAAAGACAGACCCTCCAGAATAATCTGGAGGTACACAGTGCCGGGGTGAGAGACAACAGACACAAGATGCTTGAAGGAAAATTCTAATTAGATATAAGGAAAAACCCTTTCACACTGACAGTGATCAAATACTGAAACAGGTGCCCAGAGAAGCTGGGGAATTTACATTTTTGGACATGTTCAGAATTTAACTGAACAAGCTTCAAGAGCATCTTCATCCAAAATAAGCTGGTTCTGCTTCAAGTATGCAGGCAGACAAAACAACCTCCAGAGGCCCCTTCAACCTAAATTATTCTTGGATGATATCACTGTTGAGGTCACTAAAACACGTCAGATAGAGAGACTATTTTTTCCTCCTCTTTAGTTTTGTGAAAAGCGTTGAATTTCCTTCCTACAAAAGAGTGAAAAAAACACACAAATTTCTTGAAGTTCCAATGCAAATATATACAATGCTGCATTAATTCCTCATGTCCCTAAACATTAAAAGAAGTAACAAAATTAGGAGCTGAAACCTAGAAAAAATTCAGGTGAATATATTTCATTGCTGTAGGAATACCTATTGTGTATTTCTAAAAAAAAAGGTTATTGGAAAATTGTCAGTGTAACACTTCTTCCTCAGGTTTTTTGTTTCCTGTAAAGCTAAAAAGTGGAAATAATAATAATGACAATGACAATGTATAGTTTAATATTTTTTTTCTCTTTTTTTAAGAGTGTAAAATGGTTGAGGTATTTACCTATTTGGCATGCAGTCATAAAATATTATACATCCTGACAGACCTCAAAGCACTTCACAACTCTATAATAATAGACTAATTCCATTTACTACTGAAGTGCAGCCAACTATGAGACAGAACACAGCAGTGGTTTAACAGCACAGATGAACACTGTCAGCCCTTTAGATTAGTAGGTAGATGTAAATATCCTATCCATTTAAAAACCACAGGGTGCTTTGAAACAGAGTAGAATTAGCCAAACTTTCAAATAGCAAAGAAACCAGAAGTAATATCACTAGTTTTTGGAGATGTATTGCTCGTCTGCTTTTTGTATTTTCATTCTGTTTGGTTTTTTTTCTTTTTTTTTTCTTTTTTTTTTTTAATATAGAATCATTAGAACACATTATTTGGGATAGCTAAAATCCTTATTCCAAATGAATACCAAATTTGACCTGAGTCTAGAAAAGATTAATTTCATATGGAACACATACTAATGTCTCCTTTGATGCCCCGCAGTTAAATCCTGACTCACAATGAACTAAACTACTGAGTCTGTTCTGATCCCAGCTCAGAAATGTTTTACTTTTCCACAATGCTTCTTGAAGTCCCTCAGTAAAGCCTAATGACATATACTCTTGGTATTTAAACATACAGGGCTCAATCTGTTGCTTAAGTATAAACGTCTAATGCTATTTGTCATGCTCCAGGATTATGTGAGACATTGTCAGGAGTCTGGCAGATATAACAGGATCTATGGGAGACTCATGCCCATCTGGAAAGGCAGCTGGAGGCTAGATTTAGGCAACTAAATCAAGCCTCCACTGCAAATTTAAAAAGCATCAAGCTGGTGCTACACACACCACTCTCCCTAATGTTTCTGCCTATTTTATCTGATGATAACAGCTATTACGGAAGTGTTCAAATAAAAAAAATTCTTGTTTTAGAAACTCTAAGGGCTTCCTACAAGTGTATCAGTTAAAATTACAGATTTCACTGGCAAAGAAAGTGTGTCTAGTTCTGATTAGGAAGTGTGTCCTTAACAAATTAAATCACCAGAATCTTACGTTGAATTATCATTAGCAAGACAGAGTTCTATCATTAGTAGGAATAGTTTAATATTATAGCTACATTTGTTGTGTAACAGAGGTTATAAACTTTAGTTGGTGAGCTAATCTGGCATGTGTCACTGTGTCCCTTGAGTGCAATCAGATTGAAGACAAGTTTTTCCATGTTTTCATTCTCCAAAGATAATTGAAGACTAATTGTAACAAACAGGAGAAGTACAATTAATATTTTCTTATTTGGGACAGCTTAAGAGGTTTAAGAGTTAAATGTTTCTAATCTGAAATCAGTAAGTACTGGAGAAGTATTAGAAGTCAATTCTTCAGCCATGTAGCCTATGTCCTTAAGTTCAATAGGGTATGGAGAATAAAAGAAAAAGTAGTTTGCTTTTAATTTAGCTTGCTACAAAAGAATTCTTTACTTCCTTTTCAACATATTAGAAGTGTTAATTTGAGTCTGAGTCATTCAGCACCTATTTCTCTCTGATTTTTTCCTTTCTTTGTCCCCATCTTTTCCCTAATTTCAGCACATATCTAATGAACTGACATATTGATAAAAAGGTTAAGAGATCTGCTTCCAGCTCCTGTATAAATATGTCAAAGAAAATAATGTTACAGAAAGTCCAAATGGCACAATAAAAACTTCTTGTCATGCACTTATTATACAGTGCATCATATAAACTCTATCTGTAAAAGCTTTTATTGGTATGTCAAACATTAGATGTGACTTTTTTAATGTGGGTGTGAAAAAATTTCATACTTCTTAAATCTGCTTATAATTTAAAATTAGAGGGATGAAAACACAGTTTTTACAGTAATCTGTCTTAACTTGGAAATGGATTCATGAACTGGATAAAAGATGGAAAACATGAAGTTGCCTTCATTCAAAAATTATTGCCAAATATTTACATAGCCACCAATCTTTAGGCAATTAAACTACTTTAAAACTGTGGGGTTTTGTGGTTTTTTTTTCATTTTTCAAAAGGTCATAAAACAACAGATTTTCCTGTCATAGGTCATCTTAATTTACTGTAGATGTATTAGAATTTTTTTTAAAAGGCTCTCTTTAAAAGTTATGCGCTGAATAAAAATATTGTCCAGTAAGCAATTTTTGAGGCAGTTCCGTCTGATAAACTTGCATTTGATTTTGGGCTTGATTTTTACTTTAATCTTAGACAGACATAAAAACAAACAAATAAAGTATATTTTCATTCATATTTGTTCATTTTATGGTAGGGTATTAGCAACCAAAGATGATATCCATTCCATATGCAAACTCTTATCAAGCATCTCAGAATCACAGCACCTCAACTGTGCTATTTTAAAATGAAATGAATTATGATATTAAGATACTTTAACAACTTTAGATATTATATCAAGTGCAAAATGTTTCAAATTGATCACAAATGTACTGCAGCAAATATGAATGTTACCGCTCTTGTTGTTCAGTGTCTCCTATTCTGCTTTCTAGTAAAAACATGTACAAACAAGTAACCTGAGCTGCTTTTTGTAGAAGGCAACACATCACAAACAGATCACATTTTTAGCATGCAACACAGCACAAACTCAAAAACTCAGGGCATATATTTTCCCTTTCTGACATGAGTATTGTATCATGCTCCTTAAAATTGAGCACAGAAACTTGGGCTCAATTTGATGTGGTGAAGAGAATGAAACAATAGTTAAGCAAGTAAACCAAAACAACAACCATGAAAGACACATTTTCTTCTGGTTTGGCTGAATTAGGACAGATTTCAGAGAGATCTCAGTGATGGAACTGGACATCAGCAAAATACAGAGTTCTATAAAAAGTTCCAAATAAACTGCAATTTTGACCAATAAAGACCTGCTGCTGTAGAGCAGCAGGAGAGTTGGTTCATCCATTCACTGGTACGCCTCAATGCAATGTGCACTGTTTAGTGGGGCCACAAAACCTCTGTTTCCCAAGAATTGCATCTGTGAAATCAGATTTTATCCTTCTGCACAAACACAGACACAGACTGAGTCTTACTATAATCTGTTCCAGTTCTAAAACGGTGAAATAGTTTCTAAATAAAACTTAGTGTTGCTTTTTTTAATTGCTTGTTGCGGTTTGTGTTCAGGTAAACCATGTCACTGCAAATATTTTCTATTTAGAAACGTCTTCTTCTCCAGAAATGGAGTATGGACTATTAGATTATTTGCCTTACAAACTACAAACTGTTTATACTGTGCTGTTTTGTTTTTTTTTTTTTTTGTAAAGGAATTGAATACTGTGGTTTTATTAGTACTAATTTTCAAGGCCTTTCTCTCTGGCTATAGCATTAATGCAGAAAAGAAAGTACTACTTTATGTATAAACTGTTTTCAAAGTCTAAAATACATTTCAGAATTAGAGAAAAAAATCTTATTTTTCACTTAAAAGCTGGCTAAATTATCTTTAAGCACAATTCTTTCTATACTAGGCCATGTCTGGCTTTGTAATCATTACTTTTTATAACCGTTTGCATTCAAAATGACTAAAATATTACTTGAAATTAAGCAGTCAGTCACTATTAGTTCCATCATAACATTGCTTTACCAGTGATATTTGGTATCTCTGAATTTTCTTGTTTGAGCTCAGCATAAGAAGCAAATTTGACTACAATGCAAACCAGTACAAGAGCTATATAAATATTACATAAAAATAAGAGGCATATTTTTAATTGGAATTAGTTTCAACACTTTGAATGATTGTACACAAATTTACTAGGGTCAAGGATGTGTGCATGTCTGTATCGTTTAAACCAATAGAGCCCACAACAAAGTATGACTTGGGGAAAGCCCAAAAGCTAAACTTCGTTCAACCCTCAAAAGAACAGTGCAAATTATCAAGCAGAGTGAAGTAGTATTAGAAGAATTAAAAAAGAATATAATCATAGCATGCTGCTTTAACAGAATAACTCTTCTGTGAATGGGTTGTGGAGACAGAGCTTACCCAATTTTTGAACAAGGTTTCAATGGTTGAGGCTTGAGGTGCACTGACAATTTCAAAAACCCCGTTGCATTTGTATACTCCATAATAATCTCCAAGAAAGGATTTTAATCTTCAGGGTTGTCAATTGATACCCTTTCACCAGCACAAAAGTCATCATGAAAGAAGGACAATTACAGATCTACTGAATCTAATGAGAGAAAACTGAAAGTGAATAAAGGAAGTTCATGTTGTGAGCCTGAACAGAGGGCATTCCTCTGCGCCAAGCCTGTTCTGCACGCTCCAGCATTTCAAGATTCTAAACAGAGGATTTTCTTCTTTTTCCATCACAGAGAAACTACTATGGAATGACTTTTGTTTGATTTGTGACATCTGTTTGGTCTTTTTTTCTGCCTTCCCAAATTGGATAAAACCACGAAAAAACATCATTCTTAGGTACCGCTGAATTTAAAGACCCTTAATTTTTTTTTTAGCAGATTTCAAATTAGTTGAAGTTTAATAAACATGAGCAAGGCCAAACATGAAATCTTCGCCATATAGGATCTGCTTTTACACACAGTTTCCAAAATTCCAGCATTCCAAGGGAAATACCAACAAGCATAGCCATAATGCGCACTGCTGACACTCAAAAATGTCCTATTCCGCTTCAAATTCCAACAATTCAACAGCTCTCAAAAGAGTTATTGATGAAGCCTCAAATTAGCTGTAAAAGTTCATCCCATCAGAGGCCTTTTCAAGTGTATTCTGAACTGAATTATTAGCAGATGGGATGTGAATTTCAGTATTTGTAAAATAATTCAGGCCTGTGAACAAAGGATTCTCTGAGGATTTCTTCAGTTTTTCTTCTTAACCTCTCCCAGTAGAAGTAAAGAAAAACTCTGGCATCATCAAAAAGATTTTTTTCCGTTTTATATACTTACTGCAGTGGTGACCATACGGTTACAGTCCTGTCATTTTAATCTCTTTTTACTCTCCAGTGTTTGTGTGTGCTATTGAATTGCTGCCATACATCACCCCAGAGGAAGAGCTGTGTTTCAGTTCTGGATAATGGATTTGCTGTACCATAATAGTTTTTTACAGCGATTTACCTTATCAGCATAGCCCTTAAACACTGACCCCTTCTGAAATTGAAGACTTTTAGATGGTATCAGCTTGTTACATCTATTTCTACTATTAATTGCTTCAGTTTCAAAGTTTTACTTAATGTAACTTGAACATTAAGAATGAAAGAAAGCTATTAAAATGTGATACTCGCTAATGCCCATATAGAATAGAGATTCACTCATTTACAGGTTTCACCATATTCCCTTTTCAAACCATTCCCTGTTGTTCAAGCCCTCAGAGGACTATAAAGACCTTTTACGTTTGCCTACAGCCTGACTACCAAGACCCTCCTGGAATCAAGAGACACATTTTGAATTGGTCCCAACTGCTCTGCTATTTTCATTGAAAGCACTCAGCAGAACAGCTGCTTTTACTCATGTTTTTAGTCTTCCTTTTGCAGTTCTCCTAGGCAAGACCTACTGACTAAAGCAAAAAAAAAGAAAAAAATCCTTTTCTCTCAGAAAAGTACATAGGCATCCGAAGACAGAAAAGAAAATATTGCATATTGAGAAAGGGAGAAAAATTAGCAACAAAAATATATCTGAGAATTCAGAGGTCACTGGATCCAAATTCTTGCTGCAAGCAAATATAGTCATAACTATCAGAGGCTGTCAAGCATTGTGCTAATAATTCTCCCTTTTCCCAGAAAGTTAGCTCTTTTCTAGCTAGGCTATACAATAATTAAAATACTCCATCAAAACGTATTCATGCCTAATTTCTCCATTTGCCTCTCTGCCAGCCCCAGATTTTAATGCATTCTTCCTGCTCTGGCACTTACTTGTGTTTTCATGCATTTAGAGAAAATAAACACAGTCTCCTCTCACTTGTCATTTTTCTATGTTAATTATGTCATCCTCTTCCAGACCTTCCTCATAAAGGAAGCCATTAGTCCTCTGAGTATTGTAGATGCTATTGTTTACTGTAATTTGAAATCATCACCTGAATATGGAACAAATAAAAGAGACCTTCACAGTATAAATTTATGATCGAATTTTTTATTTTCTCTACCTCTGCTAGAAATTCCTCCTTCACTGCCTGGAAGAGTTTAAGATTCAATTTGCCTTGGGTGATCTTGTAACGACTGAGCCCCACTTAAAGAACTGACAATTTTCAAAGCTGCTGCTCTATCATACATGCTGATATTAGATGTGAAAAGAAAGAGGAACAAACAAAAAAAACCCCAAACAGAAAAAGGTAAGAAATCAGGCTATAAAAAGCCAGTAGAATTTCAAAACATTTATACCCTTAAAACACATAAATAGTCATACTTAAGTATATAACTTTCATGCTGACTCCTGGAAAATTATGTCTGGACTTCTCTGTATGTCAAGCAATGTATTCGTACTTCAGATGGCAATGTAATCGTTGCCTACCTCTACAATAACTGAAGAGTAATCTGGTAAATGGAAAAGAAATATTGGATAACAATTACCTGGCTCAGCTAATATTCAAAAGATGACTCTAAGCATATTAAAAATATCCCTAAATTATGATTCTTTTAAATTGTGTTATAAAAATAGTATTGTACTATGAAATAAAAGTTCTCTTCAGCAAAGAGAGGAAAGT
The DNA here is from genome assembly GCF_028769735.1 of Zonotrichia leucophrys gambelii. Taxonomy (NCBI): domain Eukaryota; kingdom Metazoa; phylum Chordata; class Aves; order Passeriformes; family Passerellidae; genus Zonotrichia; species Zonotrichia leucophrys. The sequence goes on along the minus strand of NC_088175.1, from coordinate 36,707,142 downwards.
TGATCAGCTACTGTAACCTACAGCCAATATTTGTTGCAAGAGAAAAAGCACATGATTCACTACTTAAGAGAGATGTGAATCACTAGGCTGGTGCTCTTTAGGACCATTTTGGCAAAAAGAAGGTAATTTTATGCATTTTGAGCTGTTTCTGTGAAATGTCTTTTAGGGTAGCATGAACATCCCTAATGGACAGATATTTGAATAAGATGACCATCAAAGCAGCATATCAAAAATAACACAAGGTTCATTTTCTTGTCTGTGCAGACATAACAAAAAGCAAAAACTAGAAATGCATTTATGTAAAAGTTCCTCCAATTACAAAACCTCCACCTCAGGTAAGCAGCTCTGACATAAAGTGGTTGGGAAAGCTTGAAGCCATGCTTTGCATGTCTCCAAGACTCCTAATAAAAGAATTTTAGAAACAAAGGAGCCCCTTGAAGGAGAAAGCAGATAAAATCTAGAGTAAATAATGCAATCATAATAAAAAAGAGAATATTTATGAGTTACCCCACAAACTCCTTCCTCAAATTTATTAATTGCATCAGATTTTTTGATCTCTGTACTTCCTAAGTTCAAAGTTTTGTTAACGAAATGAAGCCAAGCATTACACAGAACAAAGTGAGTAGTACCAACAGATGACACTGAAGGCAGATTCAAGCCCAACAAGACAAGCCTTTAAATAAAACTTAAATCTGATCATTTGGGGCCTGCCATCATTCAAATGCCTGACTGTGCATGTGAGATGTGTATTCTTTGCACATCTCACACATGTATTACACATGGGCAAGGGCAGTCCCTCCTCCCTGGTCTGCACGAGACACAGCAAGAAACAAGGTGCAGGAAGCCACCGGGAAGCTGCCAGATCTCCGCCATTGTATCAACAGTTTTTTTTTGAGTCAACATAGGGTGTTTAGTACGTTCAAGTCTTGCTTGGGAAAGGGAAGGTGGCAGGAGTATTTTTCTGGTCAAATCTTTCAAATGAAAGACAAAGTGGGATGGGCAAAGAAGGCTGCTAGTGATCTGAAAATGAAAGTAAGGGGAAGGTACTTCCTTGACCTGTAAACGGCATAAAAATATTTGGGTTTTTTGTTCTCTGGTTAAAACCAAAGGAACTGAGCAGTCAGTCACTCAATTTTTGCCATTTTATGTACCACATGGTCTTACAACTGTAATACTTGCTTTCAGACCAAGCAAAAAAAAAACCTGAAATACAAAGATATTACAAAGAATATATTATTATAATATTATATAAATTCTGATTTTTCCTGTACTTTTTCTCTTTCTTCAGTAAAAAGAAGTATCAGCAAAACATATCTTTATTAAAACTGCAACTTGTCATCAGATTATATATATCACTGATATGCTTCTTCGCCTAATGTTTGATAAATTAAGGGGGGCTGACTCCAGAAAGAAGTCTTTTCTGAGAAATAATATTCAGAAGAATGATCTAGAGCTGCATTACCGGCTTTGACCGAGTGTAATATACTCCATGATATACTCCTGCTTGTTCAGAAGCAAAACCATATCTCATTTAAACTTTGAAAATAAGATATACTGCTTTTCCTGTTCTAACTCCTTCCCAGCTGTGTAATCAAGTACTGTCACAGCATCGAACAGTTTCAATATGGTCCAACCAGCACAGAGAAGTTTCTTTCCCTCAGGGAGCAGCAAATCCACACTGGAGCATTTTTCAGGCACATTTCCAGACTGCTTGCCGTCCAAAGCCTGGTTTGGATCTCTCAAGTGCCAAGAGGATTTCCTTCCTGACCTTGAAACTACTCAGTCACTCCTGACTGAGAAGCAGCCAGGATAAATTTTAGGTGACAAAGGCCCACCCTTCCCCAGCAGTACTAGGCCAGTGCCTCAGATCATTTGGAGAGTGAAACACCAACACAGTTACAGCTTCATCTTCCTGCTGCTGCTCTACAACTTTGCTTTGCCAACTGCTGACACAAAGCAAGATGTTTCTCCCAGTTCTTCAAAGTTGTTTAATGAGTGATGAAAGTTGGTAATAGAAATGATTGTTATGTATACTGCTCCAAAACTGACAGAAGAAACACCTACGAGTATTATAATCCCATACTTTTTTCCAGAAATAGAGACATAGAAGAAGGATGTTTAACTGTGCACAACTATCATCTTCCTTTCAGCATAATAATGGTTGTGTATCTCTACAATTAAAGATAATTATAGACTATAAAATTTGTACAGCGATTAACCAAAAACAAGATGATGCTCTGTGCTGCCAAGACAAAGACATCTATCACTGAAATTTCTCCCTCTTGTATTTGGAATTTCCCTTCATTCTATTTCTGTTGCCTTCAACCTCACAGTATATCTGCAACTCAAAAAAAACCCCCTGATTTTCGAAGCGCCATGTTAAATCTGAGTTGCTCCATATTTTAACCTTAATAGAATAGTGAAATGAGACTTTTACAACTATACTTTAGCCAAAGAAGCACATTTATCTGTAATACTAAAAATGTGTTAAATGTACATCCAGTAATAATAAATACTATAATCCCTACAGACATGCTCTTCACTAATGCCATCGCAGATACTTTCATTATTAATTCTACATGCCTAATCCCTTTCTGAATACCTGATTTCTGTAATTTCTATAATTGCATAGATTACTCAGGCTAGCTATGCACCAAATATAATGGTATTTCCTTCTTCGTGCTATTTCTCCATTCACTTTAACATCCATTACTAGCATGGCACGCTTATTTCCTCTGATGTGAGTTTTTCAAGAGACATTTTGGATATATTCCTTTGAGGAAAAAAACCCCAGACTTACTATCAAGGTCTTCCCTCTAGTGACAAGAACACGTACAAATGAGCTTACTATTTAACAAGGAATAATTTGGAACTCTGAACTCCTTCTCTATGTTTAATATCTGCATTATAAATACTTTACATCTGCAAAGAGATGAAATATAAAGCCCAAGGTACCAAAGGAAAGACTTCAGAAAGCAACAAAAGACACAAGCACACAAACTGTATTGCCATCCAAATTTCTATGTATTTTTGTTGAATGAAATTTAATGCAATTTGCCTTTTTTTTTTGTAAATTTAAATTTAGCTGTATATTTGGTTGAAAAGAACATCATGAAGTGAGGCTAGATGATCAACAGTTACCCTATCTTCTGTTTGTATTGAGGGTTAAAAGCCATGACCTACAACTGGTTTTCATGTAATTAAACATTTCCACTGTATAACATAACAACAGATATACAACTGCTTTCATGAGTTTCAATTTGGAATCATATTTATCTTTCTTTGGCAGGAAGCATTAGGAATTTCTCATTTTCTCTAGGGCTGTTTGGCCTAAATTCAAAGGATTTTTTGGATGTACTGTCATCATGAAAGTGCTTCATTTATATTTACATTTCCAGGCCTTCCATGGAGAATGGTACTGAACATTTCATTCATTCCATTTTCACTGGAAAAGTGCACACTGCCTGTTTTTCTCCTCTATAACTGGAAAAGAAAAAATATACCTTTTAGTAATTATTTATTTTCCTTACAGATTTGTTAAACAACTTTTATCTAATGGGTCAGTCAGCATTTTCTGTTCCTGCTATTTGTAAGTTTACCCTCTTGTACACAATACTGACTCCATAGGTCTTTATGGCACTGCATCCTCATTGAAATAATAACAGCAGAAAAAAATCTAATTTCAGTGCAGGAATTATTCATTAACATCCTGTGGCTACTTTGTTAAAGCAAACTTGTTTTTCTTTTGTTTGTAATTCTTCATAACAGCACTTATTTGAAGGGATCAGAAATACTACTGAAACACATTAGCAAACTGCATGTGCAAAAATAAATACTATTGGTGACATGTTTGTCCATTTTGACTCCCAGAAAAAAAATCAGTGGATGAAGGTAGGGAGAACACCTCTAAGGGAATAAAATTCCATTTACTTTCACTTTGACTGAAGAAAGTAGGAGAAAATTCTAAGTTTATGTCAAAATTGAGCCAACTGGTTTTCACTGCTTTTTTTCAAGATGAAGGATGAAAAGGGTCACTCATTTCACACTGCTATCTCTTGAACTTCTCAAAAATAAAACAAATGTGGCTGCAGTCCAAGAAGCTCAAGCAGTCATCCAAGAAACTGACAGTATCTTTCAGGAATGAAAAATGACTGTCAGCATGAGAGACAGTTCTTAGTTTGCCTGTCATTATTTACTTCTAAGGTCTGCCTAGTCTGGGGAGATGTCAAGGGAGCAGCTGTCAGACTGAAGGCAACAGAATTGGGAAAACAACCTAAACTTATATTTGAATCATGATTGATCATAACCTGTACTATGCAAAAAGATAAGTATAATGAGGCAAAACAAAAAAGAAGGAGTTGTGCTCACTCAGTTAAAATAGCGGTAGTATAGGCTAATAGTTTAATTTATAGTTGCTTGGAAATATCCTACAGAAATGAAGTCTCACTGAAAAATAATGATTTGCTGAATTTCAGGTCTTTTAAAGTATATAATAAACAATAAAAAACCCCTTATTTATATTCTTAACTGGTTTGATTTTCTGCACCTTTTGCCAAAGAGGAACAAAGCTCAAGAACTACTTGAAACATGCTTATCAAGTTTTCATTTTTCTCTACAATTCAGCTCAAAATATCTAATAAGTAATCAGTAAGTATAACATTCATTTTTAAAGCTGAGAGAAGTAAGGGAGTCTTGTAAGAAACTTCAAAAACCCACTGACAAAATCCAGTGGTGAGCTAACAAAGTGTTAAGCTTTTCTAGCTCAGTCTAGGAGTGAACTACACCTTTTATTCAGATTGGTTTTGTCTCAGCTATCACTTAATGATTTATCACTTCTTTCAGAGTGGAGTTGACTTCAGTTTATCAACTTAGTTGATTTGTGCCATATAAAATTGATCAGGCTCCTGTTATCTGGGATTTTAAACTGATGGCTAATTCAAATAGTGCACAGGTAAAGAATTTTGTATTCCTAAAATAAATCTGGCGTATCAGAAATTTGGTTTTTGCACACACAAAATACATCCAGAATTTTTGAAAAAAATCTTTAGAGCCATGATATAACTGTCGAATGTTGTTTTTTTGGCATAATAATTTTGACGGGTTTGTATTTGACAACTTTCTGCACCACTGAAGAAATTTAAGTGAAGTAGAATTACTCATTTGCAAACATCATAATTTCTTTTTTCATTAGATTAGTAAAACATGAAGATTTCAAAGACAAAATGAAAATTTCTTCTGAAATTAAGTGTAAATATCTCAAAGCTTTAAATAAAAACCTAAATTAAGAAATAAAAATATCATAAAAATAAACATCATGATTTACCTGTTCCTGTGTCTTACCACCAATTCTATTTGCTTCTTTTTTCTACATCTAGGTTTTACTCTCTCTCTCTCTAAAGAAACATACATCCTTTTCTTTTTCTTGCTTCACCAGAGCATATACAGGCTACATTACCAGAATGTCAGACAATTTTTCACCTTGTAAAAGATGTAAGGGTGGTGCACCTTTATTGATACACTGCAAACATTATTGAGTATGCGCAAAGATATTAGGTTGATTATTCACAAAATTTGTTAGCGAAGTGTTGTTATGTGTAGTAAGTTGTGCTGGGTTTGGCTGGGGTGGTGTTAATTTCCCAATAGCATGTTCTGATAGCATGGGGCTGGTTTAGATTCCTACAATGTAAGTATAGCTTGTTATTACCAGAACCAGCTTGTTATTGCCAGAACTATTCTGAGCTTGCACAGTTCCACTGCAATAAGCCAGTAGCCACCAGTTTTTCTTCCTTCAGGAATTATTTTGGAAATCACAAGGTGTATATATAAGCATCATACAGTTTATCCTACCAGAAGAAAAACAGTACTATTGTTTTCACTTAGTTTCTATGACAGGTTTTGGTGCAATTTTTAAGGTTCTCTTACAATTGACCCGCAACAGATGAACACTTGCTCATATGCACCAAACAAAGAAAATAAATATTTAATGTCCGGACAGTTTATCCATGATGCAACCAACAAATTGGTTGGTTCAGTATTGTTCTCTCAGTATTGTTCTAACCATTAAATGCTGTTATATCTAGCAGATTAGTCTTGGTAGCATCATCAAAATTTAAGCAGATAATTCGTCTGCCAAATGCATCAGGATAAATCACTTGGAATGGATCAGAAGTGAAAAATTATCTCAGAAAATCTAACTGACTCTTCCCAGGGATTAAAATATATTAGAAAACATCCTAAATTGTAGGTATAATTGCTGATATTACACTTCCTGTATGTTTCAGGTTCCATATTAAAAGGAATCATGCCTATCACTGTAAGTTTTCAGAAAGACAAAGTAATAACAAATGAGAAGTTAAATTTTTTTCTTAAAACCTTTGAGAGCAAAGCATTGCATGTACACAGTTCACCAGGGGGACTGGGGAAAAAAAAAAATCTTTCTGCCCCAAATCTGCCAGCCACTCAAAAAACCATACAATACTGAAACTGCTGTCTTCTTTGTTTATTTATTCTGCTTAATTTGACAGTGGAACAACTCTCATTTGTAAATAGTATCTGGCTTTTACTTTTCTTGTGTTACCTTAATCTCTCTGGTCTTTTGGTGAGACTCTAATTGACATTGCCCCTTTTCGTTTTACCCTTCTTGACCTAAAAAGTAGCATAAGTGCAGTTTGCTAGAATTTTTGTATTTAGCAAAATAGTTTTCTTATGAGCTCAGTAGCTACACACTATGTAGCACAGGAGAAAATTTCTCAAGAGTTAAAACTGAATTTCATGAATGTTTTCCAACAGTAGCAAACAAGACTTACACCTGTCTTGTAAAAATTCAGGCTCCTCTTCAATAGCCTCTGTCTGAGTAACAAAAGTTCTCCTAAGGGCAGGGCTCTGGAGCTCAGCAAGCCTTATCAGAGAATAAACTCCACTGTCAGCTCTTCCTTCAATTTTTCATTTCAAAAGCAGTATTACCCCTCTTGGTAAAAACAAAACACAAGGAAAGACTGCAGAACATTTATCATACAGTAGTTCTTCAGAGCCAGACAGCATGTTTTACAAAAAAAAATCTTTGCTGCCATATCCTTTCTTGCATTATTCTTCAAGATTTCATTTGAAGTTCTATTTCTGCAATCTTCTGTAAACATGATTTCCACAAGTTTATTTTTTGGTGAAGGTCCTCTGCACACACCACAATCCAAAAATTCAAGAGATAGGACAGTCTAATCTATTAGTACATATAATGATCCTATTATTCCAGTAGAATTTCACCCATGAATTTGCCAATTTGTCAATACATTGACAGATAGCAATTCTTCCCCTTACACCCCTTACATGTACTTACTTGCTTCTACCATCCCATTCATCAGGTTTCTTTGAAACTTCCTGCACATGTGGCAGACTTCTCTGGGTTTGTAGCCTATTACTTCAACTTTGACTTTATATATATATATATACTCTTATTCTTTCTCTTTTTGTAATGTAAAAAAGAACATCGGTGTCGCAGTTTACTAAGTTTCTTTGATGAAGTATATTTAGGCTGGTATGAGGATTTCCTTTAATAAAGGGCTATTATACACAGTGATAATGCATCTCTCTTCCTATGCTGTATACAAGCAAATGTGTGGGGCAGTTTTCTGAGAGCAGAAGTCAAAACATTTGGGGGATGGGATCCCCATAACAAAACCAGGGTGTTCCATCTGCAGTCCTTCCTTGCCTTAAACTAGCAACTAACTCTAACAGAATTGCCAACTGTAAGCTGAACAATTATTTAGATTGGGAAAGTCCAACTGCAGCAAGCCCGTTGAGCCACATTTACACTCAACAATGCTGAATAATTTATGGATAAGCACACATAGCCTATTACATGGTCAAAAGGAACATGCAAATGCTTTTAAAGGTGTTTGGGGGGGGTTATTCTATGTGAAGTAATCACTTTCTCTGTTTTAGCAGCAAAAAAAAAAAAAAATGCATAAAACAAAACACAGCAAAAGGTAAATCCTATAAATCCTATAATGCCATGATGGCAAGTATGCTGCCTTCTTTGGAAAATATCAAGCATCTGATAGCATTTAATAATTATCATCTGGAAAGTATTACACAAAACAGAAATAACTGTCAGTAAAGACAGGGAGTTAGCACTCCATAAAGCATGTCTGATTTGTTCTGTAAAGCTTAAATATTTTTCAGGAAAGCCTTGTTGGGTTTTATTTTCTGAAGAGAGCAAATATAGCACAGATGCAAACATCAATTACTCCATCCAAACAGAACAAAAGGTTACAAAGGTTACTTTCCCTTAGTGAAAACACAACACCTACTGTCAGCAGAGGTGAAGATAAACAGATTTCATTCTGTATTTGTAGTATAATATATCTCCATCATCACTGCATCAACAGAATTTTATCTTTTTGCATGATCCACCACCACTTAGCGTCACTGGATACTCTTTCAATCCATTTCATACATCTGATGTGCCCTCTGGCTACATGTACTGGAAAGAGAGACTTTTGCACTTCATTGGCCATTAAGACAGCTGCTTATGAAAATGAAAGAGAACTGAAAAAAGAAATGTTCAGAATACTATGAGAGAATGTCTATGAGATGGAGGAGTAGTTAATGACATTGAAATTGAGTCAGCATGGTACCAAACCTGCTTTGAATTGTTCTTTAAAGTGTTCTTTAGGGTCTAGGAGGACAATAACCCCAGGAAAATAGAAGGCATAATGAAGAATTCAAAAAAAAAAAATCACTCTCACCCTGAATGACGTCTTCTCTATCTGTCCTCTTTTTTGCTGCTGATTCATAACATGCACTGAGAAGTAACAAATATACATTTGCTTTGGCTTGGCAGAAAGGGCACGAAGAGTGCACAAAGTCAGAGCTTGCTGCTCATATTTCTGATATTTTCCAGGTCTCTGGCTAAATGTTTCCATGGAAGCTTGAGAAGTGTCTCAAAATGGACTAATACAGTGAAAGGGAGACAAAAGTTACTTTCTTTTATATTTTCTATTTTTCATATAGGAAATAGAAATTAGGTATTCACCATTTTTACACCACTATTTTTACCAATTGTTTTACTAAGATATTAGCATTAAAAATATGTATCGTAATTGGAGCATGAAACGTGGGCATTTATCCAAGTTAACAACATTTGAAACAGAAAATCATTTAAGTACTTTCTAATAGAGATGCCAGGAGTATGAAGCTTGTGTAAAATCCCATATTTTGTTAAGTGATAGCTTTGTCTCATAGTAATCTCAAACACAACTACTCCCCTAGGAAAAATCACAGCATCCTCAAATGGATTTCTTTGACACCCACTTTTCTGAAGTTACTTTAAATTTTTGACCCTTTTTTTTTTCCTTTCAAATCAAACCATGTAAAACTCACAGAAAAACAGTTGTCTCAAGTTGAGAAAAATCAAGAGTGGGATATAAGAGTATCTAATAGCTAGGATTATACCTGCATTGAGATGTCTGTCTCCTATAATTCAGACCAGGGCATTAGAACAGACTACTCTTTATCTCCAGAACTGTTACAGTAATAGTTTTGGTCAGCTCTTTGATTTAATGCTGCTCTTCACATTCAAAAGAGTATTCCTACCAGCTGTGTCCTAAGATGCAAAAATGTTGTACTCCGTCTTTGCATTGTTATGGACTCACTCAAAGCTCACAGGCTGATTGAAAAGAGCTGCTGCAGACCATTACAGAAAGTGCTACCAATCTTTACTACTCTGGGCTCAGCCAAGGAGCTTTCCAAAAATTATACCCTCAGAGCCTTGAGACAGCTTGTGGAAGCTCTCTCATTCTGTTACTGAGACGTTTTAGCTGTGTTCTGGAGAACAGGAGTGATCCATTTTCAGGTTCATGGTGTGCAGCAGCAGGGACATTTAAAGCTATGCTGCTGCTCTGATTCATTTCAGCTGTGTTTAGGGTGGCAGTAGCTGTATTTTTCACATGATAACATTCACAGATGACTCCAGCCACAGGTCCCCCCCATGAATTAAGATCTGTGCATATCTGGTAGAAAACAATGCAGAGTTTATTGTGATCTAAGCTTATGTAGGTGACAGCAACAGTAATGGGGTAACTGTTCAATAAAATGTCTGCTTAATAAAACAATTCATAGCATTTAATTATTTTGTGTTAATCACCTTGTGAAATTTCAGGTGTTTCCTATTTTATTGCACCTTTGCCTTTCTCTGTGCAAGATGAGCTAGAGAAATATGTGCTTTATTTATCAATCGTGTTCTTTATTTGCACTCATATTAGCCAACTGTTGGTGATTTACCATGTATTTTTAGCTATATCACCTAGAAAAGAAAACTTCTTCACCAGAATTTATTTTACTATTTCAAATGATGTTAAGTAGCTGATATTTCTCATAAACCTGCATTTTCACTTGCCCTTCTTTTCCTCTCCTACTATTCTCATTACAGTGGGAGTCAATGTGAGAAAACATATGGCTGCTTCAGGTAGAAGTATGTGGTCATAGCCATACCATATGTAACAGCATTGTTTTCTTAAATACTAAGACATGGTACCTTAAAAAAATATAATATAGACATACACAGATAACCAGAATGACTGAGAATGAATTAGCACAGACATTTTTGATTGTGAACAGTATCTATCTTCCAAAGGAACAAAATAGAATTAGGTAGCAAACATGAGTGAGTGACTATGTGTGTGGTGGATAGGTTATCGGTAAATTAATATTCCAGAACTCTGAATAGATTTGGAATTGAATTTAGTGAAGAAATTAGTTTAGTTTTATTTTAGCCAAATAGCATTATCCAAACTTAATTACTCTTCCCCAATGCTTGAAGTATTTCCATTTGCAGAAGTGACAATTCTCTAACAAAATTGGCAATGAATACCAGAACTGAAGTGATGCATCTTCTTTATGACATCGATATTTAGATTATTTAGACAGACATATATATATATAAATCACAGCCTGGCATCTTATCTTTGAGGGAAGCAGATATGCTAGAAAAACAACTGTGCACATCAAATGTAAAACTATACTACCAAATATTTACCTTAATTTTTTATGAGAAAAATAATAATAACATATACTATGGCCACAACAGAAATGCATATGTAAAGCTGGAATTTATTTTCAGGTACAACGCAGTTTGCAGAGATAAGGAGCTAAAATTCTTTGTATCCATTTTTCACGCCACAGATACAACTTTACCATATGAATTCCGTCCCTTTTCTCAACAAACAACAAATGAGAGATACTCTAGTGATTTTTACCAAGTGTATCCGGCTTCTTTTAATAAAGCAGTTTGGAACATTTGTCAAACAGAATTGTAACAGAATGAAACTTCAACAAAGAGAAGGATTGTCAGGATGCCAGTAAAACAGCAGCAACAAAGAAGCACCCAACAGCAGTTTTGATATCAATACCTCAAAAATAGGGAATTTCAAACATCACTTTTTAGAACTGCGGAGAAGTGCAACTCTCTTACACTTCTTTGGTATATCAGGTTCAAAGTACTGTAAGACATCTATCAAAATTTTCCATCAAAACAAGATCGCTTCATCGGCTATCTGGTCTTGGCACACACCTCGCTTCCAAACCCAGCTGCAACCTTTCAGCTGACACCCAGCGCATGGACAGCTGCTCCCTGTGTTAGGGCCAAGCTGCCAGCTGTGTGACAGCAGCCCTGCACCTCTGCTGCAGCCAAGACAAGCAACAACTGGTAACAAGAGAAAACTCTCTAGCAAAGCAGCATCCCTGAGTCTGCACCAAAAAAACTTCCCTCTGTTTAGCAGAAAAATAGTCCATAACAAGTATATACAAAACCAAACTACTTTCCTGTTTTTCAGTCACCTATGAGAGCTTTTATTTCCTTGGCCTAAAAGATGACAGGACCATATAACAATAAGGGCTTAAGAGCTAAACAGTGCTTCAAGCCTGTCTGCAAAACCAAGAGCACTCCAATCGTGGCAAATCCAAATTTGGAATTGCTGTTCTGACATTTTACAAGACAGTCATGGAGAATTACAGTGGATAACATGTTTTAATTTCTTCATCTTCAGAAGCTGTTTGTATGTAAATATATCAAAGCTCTAAGGACACAAGTGGGGGATCGGGGAGAGGGGGGAAGGCATTTGCCAACACTTAGGATATAACTTAAGAAGCTTCAGCTTGGTATCAACCACATCGTACCTACCAGAAATATTTTAAATGCCAAGACCATAAACTGACCAAAATATCTTATTCCTGTTCCAAAGAGACTAGGATGACAAAATAATTTTGTAGTAATTTTACTGTCAGCCAGATGTGCAGTCTGAAAACTGAAAACCTATAAATGAGTCAATAGAGCTTTTCATTTTTGTGAATAAAGTTGTATTTAACATGTGATTCATGGCATCAATAATATCTTACTAAGTTGATGAGGATGAAAGTATCTAAGAAATGCAAATACTTAATAGAAATAAAGAATAGAAATAATAGAAATGAAGTTAATTTAATTTAAGCACATAAAAAACTGCATTTAATATACGTGATGGTTTATGACAACTAGATTTACTGCATGTGGTTTTGATGTATTCTAAGCAAAGCCTTTTTTTATTCTTTCACTTTTTGCCTTGGGTGTGTGGAAGCAGCTCAGACGCCTAATAATATTAGCCATACTTTCTCACAGGCATTAATGCCTGATACATTTCAAATCAATTTTTAATAAGCCCAGTACCTCAGCAGTCTGAGAAAGACTGAAAAAATTGTGTCTGGCTCAAAAAACTATGGGATGTGTGGGAGGGGGCAGATCAAGTTCAGCAAAGGTGGAATAGTGCTCTGCCCCACACCCCATCCCCCTTGGAGCCTCTAGTGCAGCTGTCAGTCACTAGCACACTGGAAGCAAGGTCCCATCCCTGCTCTGCAGGCCCAGTATAGCCCAAGCGTGGCTATCAGAGCAGAAGCACCTCCTGAGGAAGGATGGCCACAGCAGGCCAGAGCAGAAAAAACACAAAGATTGCCCAAAGATGCACCTGGCTGTGTCCCTTATTACCGGGGCTTTGGAGGAAGCATTCTCCTAATTATCTTCCATCATATGGAAATGATTAATGATTTAACCAGAAAAAGAGCTTTTTATGATTTAACCAGAAAAAGAGCTTCTTGTGACTGGACACTGGTACATGAGGAGGTCCTAAAGCTACTGGATTTTGAGACAGGAATATATCAAGCTCTTGGCACCATTCATCCAGAGGACCCTTTGCAGGTTTAGTGGGGTTTGTCCATGGGCTGTCAATTCATTTGTGGCAGCATGGACCGGAGGATCCTACTCATCCAATCCAATTTCACTCACACAGCTTGAAGGATGCTGAAAAGCAAGACTCTGTAAAAGAAAAAGGGTGTGTGGTGAAATCAACCCTACAAGAAGCAGCAAAATTGTAGGAGAGCAGACAATAATACTGAGAGGCCCCTTTAAGGTCCTTAAGACAAGGATTTTGGGCACACCACCCTCTTTTGGGGTAGCACAAAGGGAGACTGTCAGGAAGTGCATGCTCAGATAGAGCATTATAGCCACATTCACAGAGGGGAATTGTTTTCTCTCCCCAACCCCACCGACCTCAAAAGGGTGTTATTAAAAGCAGATATTAGGTAGCTAAGATTTGCTAGACTAAAAGCAGCAGAAGAAACTGAGAAATGTTACTAAATTAGCTATAAATTCAAAACATCTTTGACAATAATTCTTTTGTTCTTCAAGCTGGCCCTAGAAATCAAAACGATAATCACAGAAGCCTATCAAAAGCTTTCATATAAGTGTCTTTCTCTGAATCACAAAAAATGTCTGCTAGAGTGAAGCTGTATAAAGTAGTGCAGTTGAGACTCCAATAAAAACCTAACCTATATGAGAGTGCTCCTATGCAGAATGCACACAGAAGTGTTGGCTTGGGTGCACACACTACAAATTCCTCACCTTCAGACAGTAATTGAAACTGATGAAACATCAAAGATTTATAACTACTTGAAACACCATCACTTCTGCCTCAAAGGGAAAAGCTAACCTCAGGCCTTCAACCTTCCAAATTAATAACCAGTCCTTAGAACTTAAGGTCTTTATTAGATGTTCAAATCTAATGTTCTTACTGTACCTCCTATGGTTTCCTCACAAAGTTGCTTAAATAGGAAGAATTATTTAATTCCTAACAATAAACTTGGACCAAAATAAAAGAACAACATTGTGCACATTTAAAAGTATGCGTCAATACATTAGCAGCAAGGAAACATATTATTATTACAAAATGCATGCCCAAAATTACAAGGCTTCAAAAGCATTTTTATTTCAAATCAGCTTTTAAAGAGTGTGATTTGTCTAACATGTTATTAGGACCTCTTCAGATGAAAGGAGAAAAATGGATTAATAACAAAGAGCATGCTGATTGAAATCTAATTTCTATTATCACAGCTAAATGATGTTTTTGCATGCAGGCTGAAGCTGTGTATTTTGAGATATGCAGTCCCCTAACACAATGTCACTCATTTCTGTGCTCTTACTTAGAGCAGTTTCCTGTTGAATTGAAAATAATAGTGCCTCAAGTAACTACATAGCATAAAATGCTTCCAGTTAGAAGCCAAGACTCTAACCAGAAAAAATAATTAAATCAATCATTCCCAAACAATGTTTTCAGCTGAAGAACAATATCCATATGAAATCTCTTTAAAACATTATGTACCTGGATTATTATCAGCACTACTCAGATCATTATATTTTCACCCCCCAAATCACACAGCAATAAAACTCCTAACAGAATTTCTATTCTATTCTATCAAATAATGATTAAAAAATAACAAAAAACACACAGAACAAACTGAATCAGGCAGAAGTCTAGCAAATGAAAGATATTAAGGCAGTACAAAAACAAAACATCATGAGCTGCCCTGGGTTCACAGATCCTCAATGTACTGTCAAGTACTTAAAAATCCTGTAAGCTGGTCTGGAAGTTGGGAGTTAACCCCAGAAGTGAAGCACCCTGAGCAAGACAAGCCTTTTAAAAGCACAGAGGGCTCCAGCCCCAACGCCATCTTCCAGGCCTTCAGAGTTCCTAGGAGCTACTTCTAGCACCAAAACACCCCAGCTAGGGGCACAGTCAAATTTCTACCTTGCAGGCTTTGTGGCATACAGCTTCCCTGAGAGAACTGTGTTTAATTAGCTACCAGTGGAAAAGCACTGTTATTCCCAAAGGTTATCAGGAAGCCAGTTGGGATGAAAGGCTGAGGACACAGATTTTAGTTTCCACTAATCTGCATTTTCTGATGTGAAAAAAAAACCTCTTGCAAAATGTAGATCAGTTCTCACTAGTACTGACACCACCCTGTGGCTGCCAAAATTCCTTTGATTGCTGCATGTGCTGAAAACCAAACACTTGCGGCACGTGTGTTTAGTTGTCTTGTTAGCTCCTAGACTGAGGGGGGTGTAAATAAATTCGTACTGCATGCAGCACAGCTTTTGCTAACCTTTTACAACAACAGGAACTAAGAGTCTTCCAAAAACCAGAGAGAAGGAGCAGGCATCATAAAATTGTAATAGCAGAAAATGTAAATGATGGGATGTCACATATGGAAAGTTGAGTCTTCCTGATCAGCTATAGCCAGTAGCTATGCAGTCATTTTAGGTCAGCTGCAACCTAACTCTTAGTCTGCACAATAAAATGGTACTAAGACATTTAATTTTTTTATTTCAAATTGATGGCTTCTATCACAAAATCTAATTAACATATCAAATAAAAGAATTCATCTTCCCAACACAATGAAGAAAAATCTATTTTTTTCCCTAACAATGAAAACCTTGATCCTAAATCCTCTGATCATGACACTGAAAGTATTCATGAATCAGAAAAAAAAAAATCTAGATGTTGATAAAGGGATGCCCAGTTTTTATTTTTCTTTCTGTCTAGTCCTGTAGGAAGCTACAAATATCGGTGTCAACTGCTCAGCTAAAACAAGGAATTTTGATGGCACATCTAGAACTTTTTTGTCCAGAGACCCATTTTGCAGCTTCTTCTTGTCATTTTTTCAGTAGAGAGCACAGACACACTGCAGTTTCCATTGCATAGCTTTTGCATCCCAGTTTGAGAATGCCCACCTATAGTTGAACACATTCAAACCACTTGTTCCTTCAATTGATAACTTATTTGTGAAAATACCATCTTATATTAGGTAGTTTACTTTTAGTGTAGTTGGAAAGTTCACCTGAACAAAGACAAGTTGGCTGGCTGTGTGTCAAACCTCACATTTAGGTTCTGACTAGTCACTAGATGTGGCACATCACCTCAGCCAGTGACATCTCTTCTACTCATGGACTGGAGTATTTCTAAAAACAGTGACAGAAATCATACTGAAAACACTGAAAACCAGGATGTTTAAAGTCCTCTTTCTGTGTGAGTGCATAACTCTTTGGATGACAGATATTCAGTCTCCTAACACTGGAGCCCATGAATTGTCCCCACAAAGGTCTATGCACATAAAAGACCAAGACCATGCCTTGAACAAAGCTGAATCAATTAGCCTTTCAAAAGTCAAACAAATAATAGAGATCCAACACGAACCTCAAGAACTGTGCCTTTATCAGGCAGGAAATGCTTACGGCAATGAAATCAAACAACAACAGGAGAAAAGTTAAGTCTGTTGTTCCACTAGCAATACCAGAAACATGCTGCTACTGAGCAGCGACACTGTTCCACACACATCGCCCTGGCAAACAGCAAACGAACTTTTCAGCCTCCCTTTCTGTGCTAGTGCAGTAAGTCAGAGAAGGTCATTAATACTACTTAGCATCTCCTTCAAACTGAAAATTTTAATCAGATTTTACACTTCTGTCAGACACTGTGTAGTTGTGCCTGAAAAGGTCACAATACTGCTATTTTGGGGGGAAGCTAACGCATAAAGGCACTTACTTAGTGCCAGATCATTTTGCTGAGCAGGTAGGCCCTGTATAATTTTTTTTTCAGAGCTTTGCTTCACAATTATGATGGATTTTAACTTGTGCTTCTATGAATCTGCCTATGTGAAGCTTACAAATGATGAGTAGAACCTGATGAATATTAATGTGTTAAGTAAAACAAGGGGATAAAAATATCTTCCAAAAGGTATTGCCACAGACAATCTGCCACTGTCACAGCTATCACTTAGCTGCTGCTGTGATAAAAAAAATACATTAAGAAACATCTCTAACCAATGGTTTCCTTGCTAAAATCAAATAATAATCACTACCTAAATTGAAGATATAATCAGGGTTACAGAAAACTTTAACTTACATGTTGTTCAGAAGACCCAAGAGAACATCAGTCTGTTTTCTTTCTGACTCAATAAATAATCACAATTTCTTGCAATAAAAGAATTCATTTCTGAAAGACAAAAATAAAGAATAAAAAGATAAAAGTGAGGTTAAATTATTCACAGTTTTTGGGGGGTTTTTTGAAGCCACACTGTGATAATAATATGAAAATACATTACTACAGCTGGGAAATTTACAGGAACATGGTACAACTTCATTAAAAACCCTGCACAATTACATCTTCATTTGTAAGGGAAGCAAGCTATTAATATTTTTTAATACTCAAGGTACGTTCAATGTATAGGTTAGTGTTACTTGCACTGCAGGGAGTTTAATATTTCTGTTTTATTCTGTACCACCAAGAGCAAAGGTTTTATTTTCAAGAAGCAAGCATTCTCAATTTCTACCAAAAATGCCTTTCACATATAGTCTAACAGAAAATGGGATCATGTCCAAAAAAACCCTAACATTTTTCTTATGTAAAAAAAAAAAAAATCAGAATTTCCTTGAATATTAATGAGAAAAGGATCTGAAGAAAATCCTGCATATTATATCCCAGCATACCTTCCTTTATCCCTTTTCAATATGTATTAATGAGAACACATGAAAAAAAAGAAACAGGTAGGCTGAATAATAGACTCTTGCAGTAAAATCAATTTAAGAGTGGAATAGGCTGGCAAGAAAATGAAGACTACTCTATACATATATACATGTGAATATATACTCTATATACAGTTCATTTCTACTTCTTTGAAAGAAGCTTAAGAGGGCATAACTTTCCTTCTAGTAGGAAATTATACTGATTTAAAAAAATCAGTACCTGTAAACAAACCCTAGTTGGCAAGTCTTGTTTCTTATCCTAAAATAACAAAACATTATAAGATTTCCATCAGTGTTGTGACTTACTGTCAACAGGGAATTTCAAGCATTTTTGACAAGTGAATGTATTCTTTCAGATTCCTGAATATTTTTAACTGAATAACTAAATTGTTAGGTTTCTTTCCTTACTGTTTGTGACCCCTGTGAACCAGTACTCAGCCATCCCACAGATGAGGACACTAAACAAAATAAGGGAAAAATTACTTAGAAGATTTTAGTAATTTTTAACCTTTCAAGACTGAGAAAAGATATTACTGAGGGTAATATTTTCAATGAGAGAATATGTTAGGTTATGTCTACCAAGTCCACATACCCTCTAAAGCTTCATCAAATTCTTACAAAGAAATAAGGGGTGGCATGCAGGTTCTCATGGAATGAGTGCTGGTAGCATGACACAGCTTTCCAGTTTTGTCAGCATTTTATCGAACAGTAATTCTGACATCCTGCATTTATCTAACCATAAAGAAACAAGACTGGCTGCAAGCAACTTGATTTAGTGGAAGTTGTCCCTGCCCACAACAAAGGGCTTGAACCAGATGATCTTTAGAAGGGCCCTTCCAACCCAGCCTATTCTATGATTCTTTTATTCCCAATAGCCTCTTGCCTAGTTTGACAACTTCCAGTTGTTCAAAAGTCATGTATGGGTTCACAGAAAGTAAACAAATGCATGAAACACAGTATAACTATCTTTCCATGTAAAACTTAGGTATCTGTAGCCTTTCCCTCACCAAACTATATCTTATAAGAAAAAATTTCAAAAGATTCATTCATGCGCAGCTCACCTACTTTGACTTTGATAGAAATGTCTCCACAGGACCAACTAAAATATAACTTATTCCTGCAGCAGTTCAATGCAGCCTTTCTGCCTTGGATAATGTAGTGAAGCTTTGTTTCACACCCATGTGTGTGGGCACATAATATTAGGACTGCCACCTAAGAGTATAAGTGTAATTAGGGCCTACAGTGACCACACAGAAATATCTAGCCCTGGTAGCATCTGCTTATTGTGAATATACAGAGTATGGAAGAAAAGATCACTAGAGTAAAAACATTAGAAATTTGAGTGAGAAAAAAATTAAATGAAACCAGAGAAATGTAAAAATTGGGGGAAAAAAATCCATTTAGTGACATTTAAGAAGTCATTGGTATGGCACATTACAGAAGATAATTCAGGGAAGATGAAGATTAGAATAGTTTTATTAAGAAATAAAAATATTAAGTCCTCTAAAATAGTTCATCCCACAGTCCATGCTCAAGTAGTGACCAAAATTATCGCTATTCAACGTGAAGAGCTGAAACCAATTTTCTTCTCATGCAAAAACATTCTATATTTTAATAATCACTGCTGAAAGTTTAACACTGGGACTTTAGGGGGAAAAGCAGTAAGAGAAGAATGAATTAAGGTGAGATACTCTATATATGAAACCACATTTAATCAGCATGATGCAATATTGACGTAATTATAAAATTTTACACAAACATTAGTCAAGAGTGTTATAATTAGTGCTGTCTACACTTCAGAGGGTCTTGAGCTTGAAACACTGTAGCTAAGAGAATGATAATGATTAAGCATGGCAAGCTGAAAGACAGCAAAATGTATATGATGTTTTCAACATCCACGCCCCCAGAGCAATGTAACTTACTTTTATTTCTTAATAGTCTCCAAATGCAGGACTTCAGAAGAATTCAACTAATCAACTAGCACATACATTCATCTACTGAAATAGAATCAAGGATATTCAGCCTTCTGCCTACTTGCTCTCTAGTTACTTCAAGAAACTATTAGCAGAGAACATCCATGACAGTACTTCTCCATTGTTCTGTTATCCTTAATATTGTATGGCCAATATTTAAAACTAGAAAATAAAAAACACAAGTTCCTGTGTCAGCTGCAGTGAGAATGAAAACAACTCACTCTTCAGTGTAAAAACCCACTCTAGAAACCTTGGGTAATTTCACTAGCTTTTGTTTCCTACTATCACAACATCTGTATTTATCAAAACTTCTCCAGTGCCCAGATGTAAACAAAATGCCCCACCCACAGTTAAATGTCCCTATGTCATACATACATTTCTATTGCATTTGTACTTCATTTTATTTTAACTTGCCACTTCAGCAGCGGAGTAATGTGTTAAATGTACTTTATAGTCCCCTAAAAGGCCCAGCTAGGTGCAATACTGACTCTTTTCAACTTGTCTGTCCTGCAAGTTCTCCAACACTAACAGTTTCTAGTTACTCAACTACTTCCAATTTCAATTATTATTGCCTGTATTTTAATTCATTATTAAAAGTAGGCTTTTAATTAACCCTTTTCCATGATGATTCACTGAATAACTCATCTTTTTTTTCATCATCTTCCCTTTATAAAGTCTTACAACCCTTTTTGTAGCTATAAGACCCATTTTGACCCAGTCTTTCCAAATTTATCCTTGAATAGACATTTCCTCTCCACATGACCACATCTCCATGTTGCTTTTCTACCATGCTTTTATGGTTTGGTTTTGGTTTGGCTTTTTTTTGGGGGGGGAGCAGTTTGCAACAATGGCAACCCATAGCACTGCCATGCAAGGTAAATGAAGTTTTCTAGATGACAGAAAGAGCAGCAGAGTTGACACAAGGCCTGCCAATTAACTCACAACAAAATGTGTTCACTGCCAGTCAGTCCTTTTATATTAACTTAGAGGAGCATAAGGTAATAGTGTAGAGGAGACTAAAACAATGTTTATAATGAGCAAAATAGGGAGAAAATGTAACAACAGAACATTTTTTTGCTGAAAAGAAATAAAAAAAGACTGAAGTCTGCCAAATTTCAGTAGTGTTGGGTAAACAGAAAGGCCAGTTAAGGACTTTGCGTCAGGCTGAATTTTCATATTGAAAATGAGTTAGCATACCTGAAGCTTATAAAATATTGCTCTTACATTTCAAATTATTTCTTTCTCTTAAAAACATTAGAACACAAATAAAGCAGTGCCATGGACAACTTTTCAATCAAAATCCCTCTGAGAATTCAGAATGCTACTGTCTAAGAGTCAACACAAATTAAGTACAAAATAATTCCAGCTAGTGCTGGTGTTACTAAAACAAATTTCAGAAGTTATACAGCTACGCTGAATTAACTGGAAGAGCTCTGGTTTTGGTCAGTATTTCTACAGCTCAAAAGCTAAGAAGCAGATAATGTAATTACTACAGGAGAGCTTGGGTAGTTTTATGCTTTATCAAAAAGGAAAGGTGATAGCTTCAAACTGTCTTTCTAAGGCACTGGTTCCACACAGAGCCATTAAGGTACAGTAGTGCCTGCAATTCACAAGCTTCTCTGCTTTCAGCTTTGTTTGTTTTACAGCTGCTGCACAAGGAACAATCAGTGAAAGCTGCTCATAGGAAGTGAATTGAGCAGCACTTTGAACTTCCAGGAGTCATACAGACCTTCTCAGAAATTAGTCAGTTCATTGCAAGAAGTGCTGTCTGTCCCTGCAGGAACTTTCATGACATCAGGTGGTGTTGCTTTGGGGTTTAACAGTCACACTACATCTCACAAATAAATTAAAAAGACTGGAATTTTTCTTTTGCAAAACCACTAGAGAGACTTACTCTTTCCTAGTGCATCCTCCTGCCCTCTTTCCTTAACCCTAATAAATACAGTAAACAATGCCAAGACCTGCCCAGACAAAACATTACTGTAACCAACCTATTTTCACAATTTATTAACATTATGAAAAAATGCAGAATCTTTTCAGAACCATGAACAGGGCTGCTGCCTCCCATGAAGAGAGAAGAAATAAATATGTTGTAGGCATTATTAGGCATACCTATTCTTTCCTCTTTTTAGCCAAATGCATTACAATTCTATTTTGAACATTATTCCTGTATTTGCCATATAGTTTAGGGCCAAATCTCTGGAGGAGAAAGGAAGACACAGAAAGCAAATTCTATTTAATTTCTGGCAGTTCATGTGTTACTAGGGGGAAAAAAACACAGAGGTATTTGTGAATCCTGGTCACTCACAGAACTGAGCTGTTTGAAATCAATGGATTTTAAGGTGTCCTGACAAGAGACACTCAAAATTTACAGGTTAACATATCCAAGATTCACTTCATTTCCTGCACCTCCCTCGTGAACTTTGCCATGTTTCTTAATCTTCAAATTTAGCCAAGGGGAAGTGAAAGATTGTTGAGATTACTGATGGAGCACAGGTACACAGCTCAGAAAAAAACAAGGCCAGTGCATAAGTTTAAGCAGGCTTTATCAGATTTAAGGCCTGAAATGGAACCTCTGCATGTAAAGAAACTAATTTCAGTCTGGTTGCTGTATTTCTGCGCTCTCAAAAGCAAGCAGAAAGGGAATCATATCAGTTAAAACAGACCTGAGAAAACAATTCATGTTACATTTCAATTCTGAGACTCTCTCATAATTAAAATGTAAGATGTTACTTAAACTTCTGTATTGTGTTTATAAACATGCAACCCAGTTCTTGGCAATTTCATTACATTTTGTGAATGTAGCAAAGTGCTTTTTCAACAAGCGTTCAAACATTAATTGCCTGCTTAAAATCCAAATGCTTGCATGAGACTACAAACATCATCTAAACAGTAGGCAACCTAAAAGCAGTCCAGACAATGCCATGGAAACCCAATGTCATTCGCATAAATTTGATGGAGTATTTAAAAAACAAAAAACATAATGCAAGAACTGCAATAAACTAATAATAAACTGTCGGTCATAATAAAATTCAAACTCATAAGTGGATAGCAGGCAATAACACTGATTTTTTACCAGACTCATGGGGTGGTGCCTCCCATCTGACTACTGTTAATCACATGGATAAGAAAAACACAGAATATTTTCAAAAGTTCCTGCCAGTTGCCAAGACAGATTCTTGTCAATATCATACTAAAAGGCTATAACATTCATGAAAGCAATTAGCAAATGGTAATTAAGTTCTATTATACAATATTTGCAACTATTTGCCTTATTTATACTCATGTCCTCACCTGTACATATGAAAATTTTTGTCATAACAGAACATAGACATCTGCTAAAGTTAAAATTTAAATATTCCTTTAATCTTTTTATTTAAATTGCTATTGGTCAAATTATGCCTCATTTTTGAGGCTGTTTTAGATCGGGAAAGAAGCTAGTCACTATGAATAAATCCAAAAGCAAATATTAGAACATATACTGAAGTAAATTGAAAATCACATGGAAAACATATGAAGAATTTAAGTGACACCAACCCACCTCCTTTAATGCATAATTCAAAATTTTCAGTGCCACTGACTAGTTGCATAACCTTTCAATAGAAAAATAAAACTATGCAGCTCATTGAAACTAATCAAAATTTAACAGGTGTTAGCTATGAGCTTGAGAGTATTTGTGAATTATCTATAGATGAACTTCAAGAACATGAAAAAAATTCAAATTAACAATGTTATTATTAAGAAATCATTAAATTGTTAATCAAAAATCAGTTCACAATTTTGACCTACATATTAAAAAACAGCTAATTATTCATCTGTAGTTTCAGAAAATCACACTGCTGTATTACCAGCAGATTCACTACAAAGCACTGCATAAAACCTTGTAGCACCATGTAAGCAGAATCCTGACTAATCCAATCCAACAGCCAAACAAATAAAGCCCATAATACAACACTTATCACCATACTTTTGTCCTCATCTTTTAATTTAGAGTTTGAACAAGAATCAGTTTATTGCTAACTGAAGTCACAACAGCTGGAGAACATGCTACACTGAAAGTCTCTGAAAAAGAATCTGTAAGGAATTTTGAAAGATGATCAGAAGAAAGGAAAATTAAAGCAAGCTAGAAGTCATTCCAAGTGCTAAAAGAAGCAGGAGAGAAGGCATAGAGCTGAAAGTGAAAGAAATAAATGAGGAAAATTATGTGTAGAATTGAATAAATATCACTTTTTAAACCCAGTAAGCAGCTGAACACACCCAATTGCCTGCTTACTTTTTGACCTGCTGTGTAAGAAAAATTGCAACGCTAAAACTGTGAAAAGTCATATATTGGAATAGTTTTATATGACAAAAAAATTGTAAATGCATTTTCCACCCCCTAAAAAAATAAACCCAAAAAATACTAATGATTTTTTTTAAAAAATCTAACTAAACTCATTGCTCACCATCATCTGACTAGGTTCAACCAGTCCCTAAGCAAGAGCAGTACCTGCTCTTTTCTCCCCCTCACTGTTTCATTGCTGAGCATGACACATTATGGTGTGCAATATCCCTTTGCATGGTTGGGCTCAGCTGTCCTGGCTGAGTCCCCTCCCAGCTCCTTGTGCAGCCCCAGCCTGCTCACTGCTGGGCAGTGGGGGATGAAAAGCAAGTCCTGATTTTGTGTAAGCTCTGCTCAGAAATAACCAAAAACATTCTTGTGTTATCAACACTGTTTTCAGCACAGGTTACTCCAAAGAAAATTAATGCATTCCATCCAAAATGGGTACAAAAGCTTCAGAGGGTAAGACCTACAAGACCGCAGCACTGAAACAAAAAGTTAAGAATTGCAAAGGACTCTGAAGGTGAACTTCAGGTTGTACAAGGCTAGAGATCAGAGGGGATTTGAGACAGATATGTGAGGTGAATTTAGGAAAACAATAAGGGGAATGATTTCAATATATACCCTGGAGAGATCTACAGGTTCTGAAGGGAATTAGCAGGCAATACACTAGGAGAATATCAATTAATATCATTATTTTTATAGAATGCAGACAGTGTTTCATGAAGATGCCTTGCTGTTTGCTTTGATTTCTGTCCATAATTCTTGCACATTAGCCTTTTTTGCAATCCTTTCAGATTCATTTAGAACTGCTCCCACCCTTCCCTCTGGCTCCTACTAAGGCATAATGGCCATTCTCTTCTGTATTATTTTTCTGAATCAGGATCTCCTGCTGAATAATATAGTCCATTCCCCCCTCCACTTAATATGTTAAAGTAGGTTTAGGAATATACTTATGCCAAATTATAGAGAATTTTATATAAAATTACATTTTCCCAGGTTTGAAATCCTATTCCTTTTGAAGCAGGTTGCTCTTGGTGCAGAAGTGTAAGCCTTTAGTGCAAGATCTACTCACAGATATACTCAACTCTTTTCTGTATTTATAGTTTCCAAGAAGTAATATATCATGTCAAAGTAATTTAATCATGTATTTGTTCTCTATTGCTAATATCAACGAATCCTGGCCACCTGTCTCTTTTCTGCTTAAACACTCTGAAAATATTTATCCACTCTGGTCTCACTACTAGGATTTCAAATTTTCAGGCCAGCTTCCCCAGACACAGAAAACACCTTAAGGTAAGGATGAGAGATAAAAAGACTGTGTTATTAGTAAGGGAAAGTCTTTCTCCTGGTTCTCAGTTCCCAGGCAACATTCATCTCAAGATGAGACCTTGAAGTGATAGAAACACAGACCCAGAAAACTATTTCACATCAATACTCAAGACTCACTTATTATAATTTTCCTCTGTCCTTTGAAGGAGCTTAGAAAAACTTTCAGACAAATAAGATACTTTTAAAATACTTATAATAAGCATATTTTAAAAGGGGAAAATGAGAAATAGATTCCAGGGCTATAGTGATGATGATGATTAACTGAAAGAACTACTCAAATGAAAGATTCAAATAATGCTGATCACTAAAGCAGGAAAATAGAAATGAACTGGTATTTTTAATAACTAGTTTAGAATTAAACAAACACTTAAATCTGAAGTTTTAATACTTATTAGTGTTGAATAATTTCTTATGGTGGCTGAAGAAGGGAGCCCTGAAAATTAAGTAAGGTTGGCATACTGAAAATTAAAAGAAAAAATAAATCAGTGAAACACAGCTCTGATTTCCCCACACCCACTGCATTCTATCCCAAATATCTGAAAGATGAGTGAAGCCTTAAGAATACCTATGGGAAGTAATCGTATTTCCTCAACATATATCAGTTTCTCTATCCTATTTCTTTTCCTTCTTACTGCCTCAAGGGGACAGACTGGAGTAACACAAGGAAAAATAACAGGAATTCCCAGCATATTTCAAGACTGTAAATTAGTGTCAGTTGTGTTTTCCCAGGAGTCAGGCATCGAACCAGTTCAGGTTTGAATATTGTTTTCTTACAACAGAGGTTGTTATGATGACAGTAGCAAATGTCAGGTCATGAATCTACTAACAAGGCAATAATTGTAGCACAAGGACTCAAGCAAATGTTCTAAACTCTGCACAGCTTTAAGGTTACAGTACGCTGGTAATTCCCAGTGCCAGCACTGCAAGGGTATCAATTGTCTTTTCTTAAGAACAGTTTTACAGTGACTAACCGGTATTCCCGACAGTAGCAACTCGCAAAAGGAAACTGATTTCCTAAGCCTTGCTCAGTCAAAATCATTGAGTGGAAGTAATCAGTAAGAGGACCTTTATCAGGAGCACTCTGATTCAAAGCCAGGTACCATGGCACAGCTCCAAGGCTCTAATCACAGCATGCACACTGGGGCTGCAAATGTGCAGTAACCAGTTTATAGGTACAACCTGCACTCAACATGTCAATCCCAACACTTTGACATCCTAACTCATGCTTGGAGCTAGTCTTTTTAAAGATCTTACCCAGAAGACCAACGCTCTACTCTTGTCTCTACCTGGTCATTACAAAAGCACTCTCTTCCAGTATGAAACCTGACTGGTACTGGTGCCTGTTTTACGTACTGAGAAGAGCCAGAAAGATGGGCATGGCTGGCAGCTGCTGCGGGGTCCCAAGCAGGACAGCTGCACTCTTGCCCCATCAGGATGCTGTCAGTCCTGTTCTTACAAACTTTGCTGGGGCAGAGCTACAAACCCAAATGAGATCAAATCATCAGCTCCTGTGTCGCTGTTTGGAAAGGTCAGTCTTTTGCTTAGTTCTCCCCATTTACGTTTGATTCCAGCTTTTTTTACATTTTACTGACACCTTATTCTGTTGGTTTCCTATACCCATGTTTACATGTTTATATTTACTTCTTTTTGTAGATTATAGATAGAATATATGACTCACACAGAGAAAACACATTACATAACAGCTACCTCAAGTTTTCAACATTTTTAATTTCTAAATTCTCATGTTACTCTAAATTCTTACAATACTGTAATCATCTGACCTGAGTACATCACAGGGCCCCTTCACGGTCAGATTATTGCTAAGAATACTTTGTCACAGAATGTATTTCTATTGAAGGAAAGCACAAAAGTTCAGGATCTCATTTATTCCTTCAAACACAAAATATAAATTTTATAGCTATATACTCAGACCTGAAAAGAGTAAAGCATGAGAAAAAGCTCCTTCCTAAAGACAGAGAACTTGCATTTTCAGGCAAGCGTACAGGAAACTGATGAACGCTTACTCAAACTAGCCAAGACTACATTGAGCAGTCATTTAAATATAGCAGTCATCAGAGGAGTATAACTTCCTTTTCTCCTGCCTGACATCTAACTTATTTCAGCAATAGAAAGCATAAAACACTGAGAAGAAAACCATCTCCACAACAGCCAGTGGAAGACGGCCACTAGGTGCTTTGGAAGCAAGTAAGAGCCAAATAAGGTGCCCATGCTTTCTGCAGAATGTGTTTATTTTCTCACACTAAGAATCATGATATGAAGAGAGACCATAAATTTCTAAAAATAGGTCTTTGTAAAGTTATAATAGAAGCTGCTGGCAGGTATCAAATAATTTAACAAGAGACCAAAAATTTCATGTTTCGAGTCTGATCTAATATTTAATTTTTAAGGGCAAGGCAGACAGCTAAGATCTCTGGGAAAGGGCACATCATTAACAGCTGTTCCTGAACTTTAGTTTCAAGAACCTTTACCTGACACTTTTCAAAGCTCTGATGGATGCTGTACTGAATAAATGACCAGGCAATACTCTAAAGAATCAATTCAGGGCAGCAAAAATATCTTTTAGTCAAAACAAAAAGTTTCTGTGATTTGCTAGATAAATATTAAAAATAACTGCAACTTTATATCAGAGTACCTAATTTACCAGGATTTCAATTTAAATCATCATAATAAATTCCTTAAGCAGAATCAAAACAAAAACACCAAAGAGCAAAAATATTCCACCTTCTTTTTAGTCAACACAACTGGGCACAGAAGCAGCAAATGGAGATGTCTTGTTTTATGAGGGATTACCTAGATGATGCAGTAGCATGTGAAAAAATAGATGGGCTGGATGGCACAGTGAAGAGGTTATTACTCCTGCAAATTTACTGAACGTTTTCATTATTCAGAGACCCCACACATAAGATGACTTACACTGCTGGCCTGAGCAGCGCAGCAACAGGTAATTCATTACAGAAGATTAGGACATAGATACACAAGGTCAACAGACTAATTCAACTTCTGTGGTTCTAGTTTATTTTGGTCAATGTTGTCTCCAAGAACATATTTTCTTGTCTGTTGACCAGTGCAATGTTAGGATAAATATGAAAGTTATGAGAAATTTCAAAGTCCTGTAACCTGATAACTCTCTACATTTTTAAGATTGTTCTTGAGTCTGCCTAAATTAATCATTTTTTAATTTATTTCCACAAAATACATCATCTGCGGTTTCACTGGAAGCTAGTAACACTAGCCTGTTTGAAGGTCAGGGAAAAGATTCCTTCAGTTTAATTTTATGTCCTAGAAACAGTTTCTTAGCCAACTACAATGCTGATGGAAACTGGCAATTTTCAGGAAGATGAATTTTCACTTCTGCAGCTAAACGTGAAACATCTTTTAATGTAAAGATTAATTAGAGCAGAAATAGATCTGATTATACCATTTTATCTCATGTCAAAACTATTTTGCCAGAGAATTTGAAAGAATCCCCCCCAAAATGCATATAATTCAGACTTAACATAGTGGTATGGGAACAGTATATATTATAAAGAACATTTCTGAACATGCCACAACTCTAAGGGAATTCATAAAAGGGATTTTAAAACACAAAAAAAATAAAAATTGAGGGTTTCTCTGAAAGTAAAAAGGGAAAAAAGGCACAGTAAGAAATGCCTTTTCTTCTTCAGTAAGAAGCAGGAGAGGAAGTATTTCCAGGATGTTGGTAAATTTTGATGCTTTGAAGGTGTCTTGAATGATGAAGACACAGTATGTAGCATACAGAGTCAGAGGTGAATATCTGGCTGAGGGTCAGTTTGCTCTCAGGTCAGCAAAGAAGAGCAGACAATCACTGCTGACAACAAAATCTTAATACAAAAACAGAGAAAAACTGAGTAACTGTGGAGTTTGTCATAGAATGCAAAAGAAGCCTAATCTAAGAGAATGGTAGCTGCTGAAAGTTGTTTTATTTCTTATGTACTGAAGAGTGATTATGTCACCTCCACATTTTACACAAAATGCTTAATCTCTACCACCTAAACTCTTCCATTCCACAGCACAGGTCCACACAATACAATAAATATCCAGAGGAAAAGTTTCTTCTTATCCTATAATTAACATGGATTTTTTTTTTTTATTTTAACCTTAGAGGTTAAGCAGAAATTGCTCATGAAATTACAGAGCAGAAGCTGCTCAAAATGCATGACAGTTTCTGAGTAGGGGTGAAAAAGTAGTTGGAGAAAGAATCAAACAGCATCCTGTATATCCTGTGTCTGTGGAACGCAGTAACACTTATTTTTCAGCAAAGAGGTACATTTATTTAAAAATTACAGTTGTGTCACTGAACTGCATTCTCTCTCACTTCATATAAGCAGCTCAGCAGATCTACTCTCTATCTTTCCTGCATTCTAGGTAACTACAACAGTGCAGTTGAAGAAAAAATTCCTTTATTAGCCATTTTTAGTGCAGCTCTAAGACAGGCTGAGTTGTTTCACTAACATGACCATGGTTATATTACCCCAAATCATACCACAGGTATGGAGGAGGGAAATAAACTCTAGCAGAGACAGTCACTCAAGCACAGCCAATTGCCTTAAATGAGGGTAGACAACTAATGTGTAGATTTGAGGCAGATATCACCATGTCAGCCTACTGAAAATGGATCACAAACGGAACCCAAAAATATACCTTAGCAATTAAATATCACTGCAGGAAAATAATGAGTAAATTCTGTTCAAAGACTGGATTTTTAATTACAGACACTCTTTAAAGGTGAAATACAGTGGCAACTCACAGTGCACAATGATTAAAATGCTAGTCTGATACTTTAAAATGCTGTATTCTTGGCTCTAGTATGTATTTACCATGCACAGTAATTCTCCATCCTCAAAAGTTACAGAACACTAGAAAAACATTACTTTATTTTTAGCACCTAAGGGAATTAGGAACTTTGATGGCTTTGAGTGCAAAATATTGTCAAGTCATATCAGCACATTATGAAATTCAAAATGAGGAAAAAGAAAAATAAACAAACTTAGATGCTTCTAAAACTATCTTCCTAGAAAAATTTAACAAAATTGATTCAATTTTATTCGAATGTCACTTTCTATTTCAAGGAAAAATTGCTCTACCAAGGGAATGCACAAATAAAGAGAAAGGTTTGATTTGGGAAGGACAAAAACAAAAACCCAAACAAACACCTTCCTCTGAAAGTTATTCAATTCATATTACCTCAGTTTGACTGAATGTATGACTCAGTATGAGTATAAAACTCTTTGTATTACATGAATTACATGCAAGACAGGAATAAAATTAAATACTTCTCCTGAAGAGTCTATGAAGCAATGAAGTAGCCCGCTAAACTCAGAATATCTTTTGCTAAGAGTGTCATCAGATGTGCTGGAAGCATTGAAGCAGGAGCAGACAATCAAACTGTAATCACAGCAACTGAAATAATTTTATCTAAAAAGGATGCATCACTTTATCCTTACCCCACCACAGCATATTCCACAATTTACTGGAGCAAACTGGAAACACATAGTACAAACTGGCAAAAAAAAATCAGCTATAAGGACAAAAGCATAAAAGACCAAATTCAAAAGCAGTTCTGTCTGTAATAATGTCTTGATCATCTTGACGACTGACATTCCTCAGTGGGAAACTAAATAATACCGTACCAATTGTGACTTTATTTCAATTTTCCAAAAACTTTTCCATCCCCATGCTATGATTTCTGGAACAGAACAGGAACAAAAATACAGCAGAATGCAATGCACAATTCAGATTTTCATCATGTTTTCTGTATAAAATATTTTTGATTAAACTTAATTTTTATAAAGTTCCAGTGAAAACTAAAAAATGTTTTGTGATATCCTTGCATGAATACAATGATTTCTTGGGGGTGAAGGTCTCAGCTTAATAGACCAATATGCATTTCAGTTCACTGTAGAATATCTCACAGATAGTGCTTCAGATACAGTTTCTTAACAGTTCAGGAGGAGAAGATAGATATTCTTTTTCAATCCAGTCACAGGAAGAGTTTTGTTGTTGCTATGGTAACAAATTTTTTTTTTTTTTTACTTTCTTTTGTCATACCGTACAATTGGTAGGCTTTACACATTTGGACTGGACAACCAAGTTTCCTCTCCTCTGCATCAACAACGTGCCATAAAGGTGGAAAAAAGGGCTGCAATCACACCAAAATAAATTTGCTTGAAACTATGTAGATGTTAAGCTTTCACAGGGCAAACCGCAGTAGCTGACTGGATCACAGAAGGATGTTTTTCTGCAGTCTTGAGTAAATAAAAATTGTGATCCAAATAGTCTCTAAAGAAAAATTTCCTTAACTTAAAGGAAAAAAAAAAAGTAGCACATGGTGGGATTTCCACTGGAGAGAAGGGTGAAGTATTTTCTATATTGTCCTTGTTTATCTTCCATTCTGAGATCTCCCATGAAATCCGAGACGAGGGAAACTGCCAAGTCTGGCATGAAGCCTTACGACTCTACTGAGAAGCAGTGTGTCCCCAAATTGTGGGAGAAAACAACTCAAAATATAGTTATAAGAGAACTTTTACACAAAAGCCAATTTTTTAGCTTTTAATTACTAAAAACAACACTTTCTCTCTCAACACAGAAAAAGATTAGAATAAACAGAAGCAAGTCCAGTAAAGGGCCATTGTGATGGTCAGGGTTAGATTCGCTTTGTCTATGAGGAGAAGGTGAGAGGGCTGGGAGTGTTCAGAGCCAGTAACACAGGGCGCTGGGAGGTGGCAGGGGCAGTTTCTACAGGAGGATATATTCACAGTGGTGTAAGGGAGGAAGACATCAAAGAACACACAAGCTGAAACAAGAGAGGTTCTGACTTCTCTGTCATGTGAATAATCAAGCTTTAAATGAGGCTCCTCACAGAAACTACAGTCTTGGTGTCCCTGCAGATTTCCAAGACTCATTTGGGTAAAGCCAGGAGCAGTCTGTCCCCAGGCTGTCCTGGCTGTGAGCAGGAGGGTTGAGCACCAAACTCAACTACCCAGTAATGCTTTATACATATGGAAAATTTTATATTAAATATTTTATATTAATGTGTGTATTATAAGTTGTACAAATCCATTCCATTAACACTTTAGCTGAAGCAGTCTGAGAGCTTTCAATGTCCCCTTTCTGTGATCAGATCTTAACCTACGATGAAGGATTCTTTTTGGAGAAACATTGTTTAAATTTTGGACAGATTCATTACTTACAGATTTTTTTCTCCTATCTCTTAAAGAGTTCTGCTCTAAAACTTGCTCCAGTTACAATTGCATTGCACACGCTTAGTGTGTGTGTGAGATGCCATTCTATTTTGGACTTCAAGACCTGGTAATCTTTTGTAGCAAATTCTCCTAATTTTTTCAAGTCCATTTTTTTTCTGAGAAGTTCCCACTAAGTAGTAGTCCTACTTCAGTTGATTTAGGACATTTCTGAAAACACTTTTTTTTTTAACTTTGTAGTGTGTGGTAATAGTTGGAATATACTGTGTATTACACTGATGCTTTCTCTTAATGAGTTCTGTTACATTATCTTCTGAATGCTTCTTAAACATTGTCTTAAATGAAAATTTAAGCTGCTGGCAAAAGACTGAAATCTTGCTACTGAAGGACTCTTTCATCTGCATTGGAAATTAGCAGTTAAGAACATGTCTACTTGGAAATTATGCAGCATAGGTATGGAAATCTCACAAGGTCTAGGATGAGGTTATTCTTCCATAAAATCCATGAACCTGAGACATAAGCATAGCTTCATTCTACAATAATATTCTCATTACTTTCATAGGCTTACTAAATATTATATCACATTAGAAGAATATATTTCAGGGCCCAAGTCCCATTTTATCTTTGAAACTTTGTCCATTGTGCTTTATAACTGCAAATTAAATAACATTTCAGTGATAAAATAGATCTATGTATCCAGAGCTATTAGAATTCACGTGCAGAAATATGGGACCAAGTTTAGAAACCACCTTGTTTGCATGACAGATAAGGTCAATTGTTTCTTTTTCCAGACAAAAAAACCCAACTACAATAGCTTGTTTGAATCAGATTCAAACATCTATTTTTGAATTAAGAATACATTTTTAAAAGTATGCTTACAACTGACTATAACTGATTTTGTTAAACACTGTTCTGAACAAAAGAAAAATCAATGATCTATTTAGATAAAAATTGGTCTGAACACACATAATTACCATAAAACAAACTCAAAAAAAAAAATAGGAAAAAAATTCTTTATTGCCCTACACTTAGTGCTTGCTTGACTGAATTAGTCACTAAACTGCCTAAAAAAAATTATTGTTCTGTTCTAGCTACTGAAATTAGTTTGGCACTTCCACTGCAGTTTCTGTTGCATTGGGGTGATCAGTCAGGATGACAGCTCTGCCTTTGGTAGGGTGGACAAGTTATGATGACAAACAGCTATTTTTTCCACTATCATGTAGGATTCACAAAATACAACATGATCATATCTTGTATTGGCTGTATGGGCCATGCTTCTAAATGTCATCAAACCAAACCAAACATCCCTGGATATTTGCTTTTTTCACCTCCTCACAGCAGTAATGGCTGAATAGAACACTAAGATTGCCAGCATCTCCCCATCCAATTTTGGGGGTTTTTATTTGTTAAAGGAGGCTGGAGCTTCAAATCTGACAAAAATTCTTTTGGTGGCTGCAATTCAGACCTCATTCAGGTAGCAACAGAGTCAATAAAATCACCCAAATTCCAAATTGTGGTGTTTTCCTTAGAAGACTGCATCAACTAAACAGTAAAAGCTGGTTCTTGCTCTCCTGCTGAGGTTTCTTCACATCATTATAAAACAACAATAAATCTGTCTGAGCACCTGCCTGTTGTTATTGGCTATAAATCCCACAGTATTACCAACCACTCCAATTTCATTTTAGCAAACGTCTGTTACTGATTTAATGTTCTATGCTTCAAAGAGTTGCATCATCAGTTGAAGATGTATGGAAACAGTAAGGCTAACAAATCAGGTCCTGAAAAGGATTAGAGACAGTTGTCTTGAAGTGCTACTTTACATTCAGTCATGTTACTGATATCCACAAAACATAATAATTGTCATAACTGGGAGACTGGAATTAGTGGGTCTTCCTCACATGCAAAGCCTTGAGACCTTGAAGTGAACAGCATAAGTAAAGAAAAAAGAAACTGTGCTGTGCTGTGTTATATTAAATGCTCTTTTTCTTTTTTCTTTTTTTTTTTTTTAATTTCGAGCCTCGTTTTGTTTTATATATGAATGGTAAGACCATATCTGCAACTTTGGTAAGGAACAATCTCTTCCTTAAGAACATACTTGAAAGCTATTCCAAGATCATCTCTCAATCAACACCTTGATAAGTTTAGCAGACTGAATTTCTCAAGCCTTTCACTGGTAAGTATTTCCCAGATCACCAGCCTTTCTTGAAACTTCTCTTAATTCATCTCAGGAATTTGCATTTGCGTAACAGGACAGCCAATTTGGACATCAATATATAGAGCAGTTACATGGATGTACAGAACAAGAGTGTTACTTTTCACCATCTTGCTTGATTTTTGCCGTCTAATTCAAAAATGTTTTTGGTATAGAGGATATTTAAATGCTCCTGAGAAATCAGCACAAGACCACATTAAGCAAAACATAAAAGCAAACAACTTTTAACTACTTAAATATTTCTAGCAAAAGATAAGAATTCAGACACTAGCATGTTTTATATTTTCTCTTTCATCTAATGCTGGAGCATACAAAACTCATTTAACTATCCAGTACAGCACTTTGTGACTATTTCTACCAGAAATCATCTAACTCTGCTTATACTGTCAATTAACAAAAGTACATGATGTACATTATCATCTTCTCTATTATATTCTTGTTTAAATTTGGCAGACTTTAAAATGTCATGTCAGAAGTTTGCTATTAGAGTAAAATTGTGATAAAGTAAAATGTTGCTGCCTGCCTGTTTTCAATATTTTAAATATGCACAATATTTTAATTATGAAGACATGTTGAGATGGTCTCACAAATACTATTATAAGGTGACTTGCATTAATTTCTAGTATTTCCTCAGCAATTACTGCATGTAATCATACATAAAGTGTATGCTTTATCTTAGCAGAGTTTTATCTTGTCCCTATTTTCTCTTCAATTATCTTTGCTGTTTGGGCTTTATATTCATCTATGAACTTCCACTTAAATGCCTTTCACTTGACTGCTGCGCCAGCTCCCCCCTGCATCCCTCTGGTAAGCTTTTTTTCTATGGAGTATCTGACACATGTAGTGTTAATTTCCTCTACCTTCACAGAATGTACATTGATGTCTTGATTACAATTGAATGCTTCTGTTTTCCCCTTTATCTGATGAGGTCCCTTATGTAAAACGGAATGTAATTAACAAATGTCTCTGCAATACAAATATCTACTGAATTTCAATTCTGACCTAGCTTGACTTGCCACATTAATTGAATTAAAGTGGTTTCCTGGAAGGACATTGCTTATTGATGAGATGACCTAATCAGTTATCTTGGCAGGTATCCATAGTCAATACAGAGTCATATAGAATCTGGGGTGAGAAAGCAATCAGATTGAAATTTGCTTTCCTGTTCCTTTTGAAATTAGGGTTTTTCAATTCTTAAAGCATTGCTAATACACCTACATGAAGTTCTGGGAGATATTGTGCCATTTAGAAGCCGTATCTGAAAAATTTCCTGTAAAGCTACTGACCTATTTTAGTGAATATAAACAAATCATGCAGATACTGCTATTCCTAAGGACTTCTCTAAGAAAACAAAAGGTGTATATGAGGGAAAGTAGTGGTTTAAGGGTTGGCATAATCAGATTTTTGGTTTTCAGTACTTTCAGGTAAATGTGCAGGGGCTCAGGGGAGAAAGCAGATGCAAAGACAACGTGTGCTTGGGCAGAGGAAGGCCAGAAAGGTTCATCTTCTGGCCACAGGATATATTTCATGGCAACATAATACAGCCCAGATGGATTAAAAAATATTTTGACTACCAAATTACAGACCTCTTCATATTTCTGGGAGACAGTAACAGAAACCCACAGAGAGACAGAAAAATTATGAGCAATCCTAAAAATTTATGAAGCAGAAGTATCAGAGCAAGGAGCAAAGGAGTGGTCCTCCTCTGCATGCCAAGTAGCTACACTGATCACATGCTAATCTAGGTGTTACAAAGGTGTGCAGATCTACAGCAGGACCTAGTCACCTATTCCTATCATATTTATATGAATATTAAGTAAGCAGAAAGAATTCAGCCTCATGATAATTAAGACATTTAACTAAATAGCTGTCTATTGGGAAAAGAATATTGTATGAAGACCTCTTAGCGGCATATAGAGTGTTCTATGACAATTTTCTGATACTTGACATGTTGTTTGATAACAATATTTCTATACAGCACAGTGGTGAAACCAGAAGAGGGCAAAAACTTTCTACACTTGGGAGCAAAACAAAGCTGAGCAGTTTTGAGGATTTTAAGTAAGTTTAAGTTCTCAGAAAAACACTGGGAGAAAAAAAAATGCCATCAAAACAATCAAATGTGTAACAACTAGAAATTTCTTTCTGCTACAACATACAAGGTTTTATGATGGCTTCCTATACCAGCACATGAATTCAGGGTTTTGATTCTACCCCATCTGATATAAACAGGAGGAAAAGGACAACACTGAGGAAAACAGATTATCACAGAGGCAAAGTTGCTCAGAGAAAATTTTCAATAGGCTTTATCAATGCCATTTCAGCAAACGAAACAAACGCATCTGTTGAACTTTCCTCATGATTCAGGCTCACTCAGTGTTTTCATTAATGATGAGGATAATGAAACATAAATCATAACTTTCAGTTCTAAGCTTCCAAGTGGTTGTCATCTTGACAATATGTAACTATGATTTAAAGAACCAAGCAAAATTATCCTTAAAGGTGGACAATATTTTGAATCTAGGGTCATCACCCTCCTACACAAACAGAGTGGTAGTGTGGAAAAATGGTTTCACACAAAAAAGATTTGGAGGTTTTTATGGTCCAGGAGCTAAACCTAATTTTATGCTGTTGTAAAAGCAGTAAATTGTATTTGGGATATACCTGCTAATACACAGCCTTGAAAAGGCTGGAAATTATCCTCTACTGCACTTGTCAAGGATAAAAACTCACATCAAATTTCAGGCATTTCAGTGAAGATTAGGGTCAACTGCAGAGAGTCCAGAGGAAACAAGAAAAATTACAAAGAGATTAAGAGCTGTGAAAAAGAAGGAGGAGAGAAAAATATAATGGAGTAAAAGGATATTATGATGAGTTTCCAAATACCTAAAGAGCTGCGAAATAGAGGATAGCATGAATTAATTTTCCATGCCTAGGGATTACATGACCAAGAGTAACAGATTTAAACTGCATCAAAAGGAAGAATCAAGTTAGTCTTTAGGAAAAAAAAAAAAAAACAACACACAAACCACCTATCTATGTGGAAGATAATGCAATAAAATATAATTTGGAAATTGGGATGCCTCTGTCCCCGCAATCAGTCCCTTCAAAGGCACTTTGGCCTTCCACAGACATGGGCTGACAGAGACCTAATAAGGTCTGACAAGGGCAAATTCAAAGTCCTGCCGCTGGGATGGAGTAAGCCATGCCAGCTGCACACAGGGCTACATCAGCAAAGTGACAGCCAGCAGATTGAGCAAAGTGATTATTTCCCGCTACAGCATTTGTGAGACTCAACCGCTGTCCATGGGTACTTCGTGTATAAAACACAGATTACAAGACATGTTGAGGTACTGAACTGCAGCCAGTATGAGTTAGAGCCTGATGTACATGATGGATAAGGAAGACTGAAAAAAGAGGCTGGTTAGTCTTCAGAAGACAAAGTTCATGGGCCATCTTACCTTAATGCCTAGTGGGAAGTTGTCAAGAATAGAGAGACCTACCTCAACAGTGCCAGTGACACATGAAAGGAGATAAACACTGCAACAAGAGTCATCTGCTTAAAATTGCATTTAAGTTTAAAGCAAAAAAATCACCATGATAGCTGTCAAGTATTCAGCTGCCTTCTCAGAAAGATGTGTATGTCCATCTTTAGAAATACTAAAATCCCTGGGTGAGTAAAATCCTCAACTACCTGATCTCATCTGGCCATACACTAAGTAGCAGCTGCACCAAGCAATCTCCATAGTTGCTGTCCATGAAATCAAATCCTCCTGAAAAAGAAGTATCAGGAATGACAAGCATACTTGATTGTATTCTACATCGTAAAGATGACTGCATCACCGTGAGCTATTCTGTCAGTTCTCTAAGTCAAGAATTTTCCGTCTTGTGGGGGTATCTTGAGGGAACGTCACTTGACAACCAAGGATCTATCAGCAGATAATTTCACAGAATGACACAATAGTTAAAGTTGGGGGGACCTCTGAAGATCACCCAAGTCCAATCTTTATCTCTAAACTCAAGTCAGTTGGAGCAGGTGGCTCAGGACCATGCATATCTGGATAGAAGAGTTATCAACAACACAAGACTGCTGGTGACCAATTTAGGTTCCCGTTTTACCTGTTTGGGTCTCATATAGTAAGTCAAGTTTCCATGGTACATATTCCTATCAGACCCACAGACATTTGAAGATGCCATATAAAAGTGTCTCTGAAAAAACAGACCTACCTGTAAATCAGAAAAATGCTTGCAACAGCCCTGATACATTTTTATTTCCTTATTTTTACCATCATCAGCATCTCTTACAAGAACAGTGCAGGGAATCTGCTATCATTCCTCAGCACAGCTGGAAAATTTAACTCAATTTTGCCTTACACCACCCCTTTCCCATCTACTCTGCATGCAGTTATTTGTCATAAACAAATAAATTAGCCTTAACTGTTATGAGCAAGCAGAATGCTTTCAATTAGAGGCAGCACCTTCAGACTGTTCACTCAGCAGCAGGAGGACAGGAAAATGTTTCTGTTATTGAACTCCTTGGCACCGTCTTGCTCGAGGATATTTATTTTAATAAACACAAGGTCGTTATGCTGGCATGAGGACACCACAGGTTCTCCCTAAGTGTTACTCTCTGATTACATGTTATCTATCTTGCTGCTGTATCTCTAGCTGAATTCTGTCAGCCTCAACTGAGCAGCTCCTGTTAAAATTAGACAAAACCTCAAGGGAGGGCAGTCTCATAAACAGAGGACTCTAATTCTAGACAGTTAGCAGACAGCTCCATATGCAGGAACAGCTCCAGCTTTTGTGCTGCTTGCTCTATCAAGCACCTGTCACCTCACAGTGAGCTGCAAAAATTGCATCTATCTCTGCATACTAAGGACAAGGTTGTTGATGTCTTACTTACCTGTTTTATTTTGTATGCATTATAGAATATAGCAATAGAGGTGCTGATCATTAAGAAGCTTTCTTGAAAGTTCGAGATGTTTGGATACTATCCTGAACCTAGAACCAACAGTTGCATACTCTGACACTTCTCTGTTGTAGACTAATTATACTGTCAGATCAGTTAATGCCACTCAGTTTTACAGATGTCTTAGTCCACTTCTGCTGCCACAAAGCAACAATTTGCCACACTGCAGAACAGCAAAAGCAATATGATGAAAACTCACTCATGGTCCTGAAATATTTTTTAAAAACGATCAGTGTGCCTCTAGTGAGAGCAGTCTCATTACTACTTCTCTGTGACAATGAATAAAGAAATGAACGCTCTTGGAAAATATTTGAGACCTCTGTCTGTACTGAAATGACCAAATAGTCTTATCTAACATTTGGGATGCAGAAGGTAGACATTTAAAAGACCACTGAAGGGGGAGGGACAAAAAAACCCAAATTCTCAGGCATTCACTTCCATTAACATATCACTTAGGGACTGAGCCTTTCCCAAATCAAAATATTGAGACCACACTCCACCCTCTATCATCCTGGAAAAATACAAGAAAAACACCTTGGTTGAATTCTGTTGACCTAATAGACAAAGCAGTGAGTGGGGGTTAAATAAATAAGGGATGGAGGGCAGAGGGAATTTATTTTTTTAGCTTATTGTAAGCCAGGCAAAGTTTGAAAAATAAAATATTTCAAGTGAAAATAAAAAAATATGTCTCAGTATATGTCACAGCATATGTCTCAATTCCTGAACTAATACAAAAGGATGCCTTTTTTTAAGACTTCAATTACTAAGTAGAGTATTTTTCCCAAAATCAGAATGAAACTTTGAATGTTCATAGTAAACATATAGCTTAGAAAGGTGCATCTATGACTCACTATTGCATTTGAAAATTATGTATACACTGTGTGTC
This sequence comes from Zonotrichia leucophrys gambelii, assembly GCF_028769735.1. Lineage (NCBI taxonomy): Eukaryota > Metazoa > Chordata > Aves > Passeriformes > Passerellidae > Zonotrichia > Zonotrichia leucophrys. The sequence goes on along the minus strand of NC_088175.1, from coordinate 36,666,327 downwards.
CATTTTCTCAGTCTCAGAGAATGGCAAAAACATTCTCAACAGTCATAGTAATGTATAACAGTAGAAACACTTATCTGCTTCCTTCAAAAATGGATAAAAATTCAGCTGCTGCCAAGAGCAATTAATCTTACTGCTAACTCCGTCATTTATAACAAAACCTGTAATTCAAGAAATATTTTAATTATCTTTCACTTTCAGGCTGTCAGCAACTATGGTGATACATTATATATTCTTTGTTAGCAATGATTTCTAGAATATCTGATTTCTTAAACATTTTCTAGCCCTTTAGTTCCTTCAAGATAAATAACTTGGTCTGTGTTTTTGTGAAGACAAGCAACCAAATAATCATTTTCAAATCCTGAAATTTTTCTTACACACAGTCTTGAAGGAAAATTCAAGGCTTTCTACACCTGGAAGATTTAATGACAATGGACAATTCAGCCACAGAAAGAATTTCTCAGAGCTCTGTGTTCAAAAGACGCTTATAAAACAAATTTCAGTGCATTTCTTTCAATATTGAGTATGGCCATTTAACTATGCTTCTCGGGATACTTTGCAGTCCCCAAAGCATCAGCCAGAGCAAATGCAATCAAGTCATGTTTGCCATCAACTATTACTTCCACCTGGTACATCTGGTACATTGATTTAACTCCCTTCCTAAACTTTAGGCGCCCTAGGTACAAACGGTCTCAGCCACACAAACTGTTTTACAGTTAGCCTTTTTAAAATTTACTGTGATGTGAACATTCCTCTTTCTAATATTATTCATTATTAAACATCTCTTTTGACTCACTACACATGGTAAACCACAATTGCCTGGGCTTTTTGTGTCTTTGTGTGCCTATTTTGCATGCACTCCCTATTACTATTCACATCCAGATCTGTTCAATCCATTATTGTCCTTGCAGTTCCCACAGGTGATTGCATGTTTTGTAAAACAGATGCCAGATTCACATAATACTAACTATTACTATTGTTATTATTGCTGCTTCTATCATTATAATAATAAAGGGAAGGAAGCATTGATGTATAAGCTGACTTAGATGCAAACATCGCTCTTCCTTGGTGTGTTACAGGCTTTATTGCAAACCTTTAGCTACTCAAATGTTGAACCCATCTGGAATCAAACACCTTTCTCGCAGACTTGCTGCTTGGCAGCTGAAACTTCCCCTAATGCATTTGTCCTTCAGCAACTAAGTGTCCTGCTTTGAGTTCTGATTACTCTTTGTGGGGAGGGGAGTAGAAAATTTGAGATCTTTATAGTAACTCTTAAAATACTGGTGTATTACACAAAAGTAAATAAGAAACATAATTAGGATAATAAATTAGAAGGAAATGTTGAAGTGTTCAATGTCTATTCAGGAAAACATAGTACATTTTTTCAACTCATCATTAACCTATAAAAATTACCTGATATTTGTAAAAGAGATAAAAACTTATTGATTGACTTCAGACCATAAGATTCAAATATAGAATTCAGACCTGACAATGCCATTGTTGAAGCGCATCTCTCTTTGCACTGAAAACCTCTTTCTCAAAAAGCACTATTCCTCTTTTGTCCACCCCCCTATAACACAGAATCACTCAGTCTTAACTAATGTCCACACTTAGTCATTGATATCACGCCTTTGCTTTGAGCCAGTTTGCCCCAGCAATTAATTTAACCAAATTTGAGAAATACTTTAACATCATCTAACACAAGGTATTGCATAAAGGGAGGAAGTGGGACACCTATTGTTTAATACAAAGTAGAGATTTAATAAAGAAATCCTCCAGGTAATCACATATTTCTGAATACTGCTGTGCGTTTTCATTTAATAGCTCCAAAACTAATTATTATGTAGCTACCTCAGTGTTCTGAAAAACATAACATGCAGTTATTTTGTGATTGCATGTTATTTTTTCATATCTACCTTGTCATTTCAAGAGGCCTTAAAACATAATTAAAATATCCGAGATCCTATGATTAAGCTGAAGAGAAGCTTGTGCTTTGAAAATTCATCATTCATCTACACCATTTAATGGCTCTTCAGAAAATTTTAGCTTAAAAGACATTAAATAATACGTATTTAATCAAGCAGCAAAAAGACCTGTTCCCATTTCTTTTCTAAGGTATGTCATTGCATTCAGCCATCAAGAACAACCTCTTTTAGGGCTGCTGTGTAAGCTGCTGTAAGTAGCAATTTAATATACAAAAAGAAAGAAAAAACAACGAAAAATACACCCAAACGACCACAAAATAAAAAAAAAACCCAAACAAAAAAAATCTCAAGCTGGACATTTTCTGCAAGTGGGGCAGCCAAGTACCGACCCATTCATAAAGACAAGGAAGCAAGACTCAAGCAAACTGTCTATTCATTAGGCCATTCATTGTTCTCCCACTGAAAGAACTTGCAGACACAATGCATACAACATGAAGTAGCTCAAAATTAGGATTTCACTGAAAAATCTAGATGATGCATACATGCCCTCATAACAGTAAGAGATTTATTTTGTGATTCTAACCTATACACTTTTTCTAAGTTATATGTTTCAACATGAAATGATAAATTCTACATTAAAGTGATGGAACAAGAATGCTAATTTTCAATGACAGTAGCCAGGATATGAAAACAGTATGTCAAAATAAATGTGGCTTCACTTCCCTTTTTCCCAGACACACAAATCACCAGTAAAATCTACCCTAGGCTTCTCTACTGTAATCCAAAATCAAATCAGTAATCAAAAAATAAGGTGGCTTCAAACTCAAAGTAGTATTTTTCTATTAATTATCAGCAGTGTAGAAAAGAGTTTTAGGACTGAACTACAGGCCTTTGGAAAACACTAAATTAATTACTCATCTCAGCACTTCTCCATCAAGATGTGGTAGCCTAATTTTCAAGTTCAGATATTTACTGGAGCATTTTTTCAAGCTATTGCAGTTTTATCACCCTAAAGTTCACTTGATAGAACAACAAGGAGGTCTTCAAGCTTCATATCAATAAAGACATCTCTATCATCTAATAGCATGTAATCACAGAATATCCTGAGTTGGAAGGCACCCAATAAGGATCATCAAGTCCACCTCCTGGTCCTGCACAGGGCAGCCCCAAAAATCACACCCTGTGCCTAAAAAAATTGTCCGAGCACTTCTTGAACTCTATCAGGCTGCAGTTGTGACCACTTCCCTGGAGAGCCTGTTCCAGTGCCCAGACACCTCTGGGGGAAGAATCTTTTCCTGATATCCAACCTAATAAATCTTCCTGACAGAGCTTTATGCCACTGCCTCATGTCCTGTCAGTGGTTAACAAGGAGAAGAGATCTTCCCCCCTCCACTTCCCTTCATGAGGATGCTCTAGACCCCAATGAGGTCTCCCCTCAGTAACAATTATGTATAAATTGTATCAGAGAATCCCCCACAGCAACCTAACATAAGGATGGTCAGATTTCTAATACTTAGGGAGTCTTAATAGCATATTATGTGTTGAATACTAACATTCTCTGCAAGAAAGAAGAAAAGCCACAAGAACTACTTTAAAGATCAGAGAAGATTATGGGGAAATATGTATCTAATGGCCTGAAGTTTTACATCAATAACTTTAGTCCCTTACACTTAGGAATAACCAGCATCTCCTATTTAAAGTAGGACTTCAAAATTGTTTCCCCTCCTAGAACCACATTATGGATACTCTCACATATAATTTTACATATTTCAAGTTTTCAGTGGGATAAGAACATCCTAAGCAGTTAGCAACTCACAGCTGAATTGAGAAGATACTGTTAATTACAGTAGAGAGAAAAGATAATCTCAATGCTCAAGATTCAAGCTGCTTGTAGTTTTAAAAAATAATAAATACTGTAACAAAATGAATGGATTATACAGCTTTAGATTAATATGCTCTTACTACAGCTGCTGGCTGAAAACACTGTCAAGGGTCAAAATTAGAAACTGAGAATTCACTGGATATCAGCTAGCCCATGACTATGGGCCCATTCAACTCACAGTATTCAGCTTCTGAATAGCCACTTTTTAAAAAATTATCTGTAATGGAAAGTGAAAGCACACAGCAAAATATCTCATATTATGGAAGACTGCAGAATCAGTACAGGAATTTAGGAAAAGAATATGAAACAAATGAACCCCTACTGGGAACTGTAGATGGTTAATATCTCTTAAAAATCCAGCAGCTACATAAAATAGCTAGCATATAAGATTCTCATTTTGAAGACTCTTTGTGACTGGAGACATGGAAAACTTCTGGTTAGCTTGCTCAAGATATTTTTTCAGATCTAAAACAAACACTAATCATGAACCAAAGCTCAAGTAGCAACATCATTAGGTGGGCAAAGCAGTAATTGTAAGGGGGAGGAGGGAGTTTTTTGGTTTTAAGATTTCTGCCAAATGCATGGAGACATAATCGGGGATTGTCCAATTGCATGCTACAGAACCCATGGGTTTCACAAGTAGCATGGCTTTTATCTTTCTACAAGGATAGAGACTAGGTCAGAATTTAGACCTGTTTTCCCTATCCATTAGACTATTGCTATTTTCTTGATGTGACTGAGTTTTACTCATCCTAACTGCTTTCACAAATGTGTAATTTATCTCAAATAGAGGGAAAAATATTACAGATTTGTCTATTTCAAGCATTTACAAGTTAAGTGAGACCTTTAATTGACTTGAAATTAATTTGCTGAAACAAAGGGAGAGGTAAGATACAGGAACTTTTTGGTCAGCTTCAACTTCATTTTGTGAAAAAAAATTCCACACATATCTGAAAGCTAAATTGGTAGGAAATGACAAACCTAGCACCCAAACTGAACTGATATTAGTCAGAAGTGGCATGATAGTGCTCATAACCTTCTTATCAGCCTCCTCTAACAGGAAGCAGATAATGAGCTCAAAGTTAAATTGCTGTATAATAGTGGCAGAGGACACTTGACCACAGATGCAATATCCAGTGAATCAGTGTGGACATGCGAAATACACAAAGTAAAATCAGAAATATATTATTCATGGAGAAGCTGACAAGCTTGAGATGTAAGTCTTACTGTCAGCAACTGACCCTCGCTATGCGAAATGTTACTGATGTTAACTAGCAAGGCTACAAAGAGTCTGTACGGTGTAAGGAAACATCACTCTCACTTTACACTTGTAAACTGAGCAACCACAGATTAGAGTCTGGCTACAGCAATATCAATATGTATGCACTATAGAAATCCAGTAAAATATTAATACATGTTCCTAAAGTTAATAGAGCTACCCTGGAGAGTTCCAGCTGTCTGCAGCAGAGGAAAGATCAGACATTTTAAAGATGCCACGTAAAACCTGACCTGTTTCATTTGACTTATTTACAAGGTGTGAGGTAAAGAGAAAAGTAGAAATCTTCTGCAGCAAGAGGTATGAATCACTGCAAAGACAAGAGGACACCCACAGTGTTACAGACAACTTGAATGAAGGGAGTCCAGATGGCTTTGAAGTAAATACAAGTTCATTTCTGGCAACCCCAGCTTACTTATCAATAGCAAGGCATAGAGGAGTGAGCAAGCCTACCACACATGCATCATTCACATTTCTCCATTTCATTACAGACAGAAAATGCACTTGCAGCATGTCAAGCTGAAATAGCTCTTGGCATGAGTCACAGAAGAAAAACCATAAAAGATCATCCAGGAGGAAATGCAAAGTTGTTTAAAACTGAAGTGTTTGTTTCTCTGAGTCTCTGGAAAAGGAAACTGCTTCATTTTGCAGAAAACCAACTCAGTAAAAAAATTACAAATTTTTTTATTTCCTGATTATTGTTTAAAAGTACTAATTTCTTTTTATCTTCCATTCCTCCCTATTAGCTGTTTGAGAGGAGAACAGACATAAGACAAAATAACTATTTTCTAGAATATATCCTCTCCTTTTTCCTTTCATATTTTTTTTTCCAGAATAATAATAGTTTACTTCTACCAAAGACATTAAGACTAAGACAGTATTTTAAAAATACTGTTCAATATGCTTCCTCAGTTTAGTCATACTCTACTATGTCTAGAGGCTGAAGCACGTAGAGGCTTTGCCTACACTGCCTGCTAAATGTGCTCTAATGTCCTTAAATTCTGCTCCCCTAGCTGTTGTGAACACTAGTGAAGAATCCTGCTGCTCTTTTTCTGTCTACACACTACTACCTCCTTCTGATGGAAAACTAACACACGTCTCCTTTCACAATCCAGTCACAGGTAAATTCAGCCACCTCCCCCAGGTTCTGTAGTTATCAGATGATAAAATGAACCTAAAAATCCTGATGTACTTATTTTTTCATTATTTTATCACTTCTTTGGTCTCAATAAAAGGACATTCAAACAAGGTTATAAGGGTAAAGCAAAGCACTCAGTAGTCAATAACTATGAAGCATTTAATATATAGCATAAATCAAAAGCCAGAAAAAACACACAGAAACAAGAAATTACAATGTTGAGGGTAATGAGAGAATAACAAATTGAAAAATAAAACTTTCTGTGCAATACAACTATATAATGTACACCAGCATTTTATAGTTTCTCTTATATTGCTGCTCACAGTAGATGAGGTCTCACAGGCACCAACTCTAATTATTCACAAATACACCCACTGCTGCAGGGATCAACAGGCCAGATCAAATGATCACATAACTGATCCAGTGTTAAAAGGTACATAAACAAATATATAAAAATAAGTAGTAAATAATAATGAAATTATAATGATGAGGAAATTATAATGAAGAAGGAAGGAAGGAGGGATGAGGGAAGGATGAGGGAGTGCGGGAGGAAGGAGAAATTGCCAGCAGACTGAACATGAGTCAGCAGTGTGCCCAAGTGGCCAAACAGGCCAATGGCATCCTGGCCTGTAACAGGAATAGTGTGGCCAGAACCTGCAGAACCAGGGCAGTGCTGGAGTGCTAAGGAAACCTGGTGTGACTGTGTGAGTTGGGGGTTGTGCAGCTGTGACTAGTCCAGCTCAGGTGGGGCAAGGGCGACTGCCAGAGTGGCTCCTGGATAATCAGGAAGAGAAGTTTCCTTAACAGAGACTTTATCACTCTCTACAAGTACCTTTAAGGAGGTTGTTGCAAGGTGGGGTATGCTCTTCTCTCCAGGTAAAAGCGTCAGGACGAGAACAAATGGCCTCAAATTTTGCTAAGAATGACTTAGATGGCATATTAGGAAAAAAAGCCTTCACTGAAAGGATTACTAAGCATTAGGACAGGCTTCCCAGGGAAGCGGTGGAACCACTGTGCTTGGAAGAGTGGAAAAATGTCTAGGTGTGGTGCTTAGGGGCATGGTTTAGTAGAAGAGCTCACAGTGTCAGGTTAATGGTTGGATCATATGGTTAATGGTTGATAGACGATCTTAGAAGTATTTTTCAACTTTAGTGATTCTATGAAATTTAATTTTAAAAAATATTTCCCACTCAACAGGTTTTTTTTGTGTATTTCATCCTATTGCTGTACTTCGGCATATCATGCACAGTGTCCTACATCCTTTTTTTAAGGGGTCCATCCTTGGTTTTAAAGTACATCAAATAATTTGAAGATCTCATCAATACAAACATTTTTGATCCAATGTATAAACAACAACTACTCTACCAGTCAAATGCTCATTTCTACTACCTGACAGGAGGAGACCTACACAGCCCTTCCCTAACCCTCCCATAGATAAAGGAAGGAGAAGAGGTAACAATCCAGTGACTAGAGTACTAGTAAAGATATGAGTACAACATAGGTAGGCTTCTATTGAAAATTCCTCTCTGTGGAAATCTCCATTAATCACTGTATATATGCTAAAAATACTTTAAAAAAATTTCCTCAAAGTAAACCATAAAGTCTCTAGCACCCTACATCCACAAAGTATTAGTCCAAAGTTCACAAGCAATGAAACATCCCAGCTCATAGGTGTGTCCTGTATTCTGCTTATATAGAAAACCAGACGGTGAAGAAACAATCCGCAAAAAAGGTTTTTCATCTTTCTCTGCTTGAGGAAGTGTGTGTCAGGCATGTGTCAGATGTTAGTCACTACTGCTTAAGGCACATGTACACAGACTATGCAAATGAGGACAGAATATTCTATCAGACTAGGAAAGCCAAGTTTCTGGATTGGTCAACAAATCCCTAAACTCTCAAACTGAACTCAGACAAAAAAAAAAAAAAGCCTTTGGAAATAAACGAACAGGAATGTTTCTGCATTATTTGGAATTTTACATTAAGGTTTTTTTTGAAAACAATTTGTCACAAGCAGAAGCTTGTACCCATGGTGAATCAACATAAAACCATATTGTATATTGCAACAGAACTATTAAATTTCTTCATCCTTTCCTTACAGAAAAAAAAAGCTTCAGTATTTTATCTTAACAGTGATATTTTCATTTCTTAAAACACTGTTTGTTACTGCTAAGCTCTTGTAAGATTTTCCTTCCTATTCCAGGTGAGCAGACAGAGGAAGACAATAGTAATACAACCATAAAGCAAATATCTCCTGTATGTTTGGTTGTTTTGCACACACAGAATCAATCATGTGAGAAAACTCATCTCTGAAGAATGTAAACCAAAGGAAGAAACAGCATGATTTACATGCAGAAGGTCAGCTCTGTAACAATATTTTCCTGTCACAAGGGCTTGTTCCCAAGCTCAGTAAAACAAAGTATGGTCACAACAATTCTGAAGGGATTAAGGATTCTGACTGGTACTTGTAGTCACAAAGAGACAACCTAGAATAGAAAAGGAAGAGCACACACTGAACCTGTGGCACACTCAGGCCAGGTTCAGACACAAGGCACAGTGCTTAAATGTATGTTGCAGTTCAATAAATGACCCACTTGCAATCAATCTTATCACAGTGAAAAGTATTTTTACTTTAATGAGGGGATCACTTTGAATATTTCAGATTAATCTGAGGAAATGAAAGTATTGGTCTCAAATGCATATGAGACCAATACTTTCCTATAATAACTGGTGAAAACTAGGAACACAGTTTTCCACCAGTAAAAGCACATTTTGCAGGAATGTTGTGGACAGAATTTCATAGAGAGCAATGACAAAATTAATCACTATACATTCCCTTTTAATTTAAATAATTTTACAATGTTGCTTTGATGAGGCAAATATTAATCCTTAATATATCCTTTATTTTGAACTACAATGTAATCAATACTATTTGAACTGCATGCACTAACACCCTTTGAAACGATGAAAAAATTATTTAAAAACCAAGATATTCACTTTATCATTTTGAATTGGAAATGGAACAGAACAATGCCGATTTGTTGGGATTTCCCATTGGAAAAATAATTCAAGATTGTTTGTAACTTCAAAGTCTTGTTTGTGGCTAGACATATTCCACAGTGAGAAACTTAAGAAAATTCTGATTTTAAGCATATATTAATATAAAATGTGGGTGCCCCACTATTTTTGTATCACTAATAAAACCTTTGCAGTTCCAATGCTGCTCAGTATCCAAAGAATTTAAGGTCATGATATGATCACTAAGACATGTTATAATCTGTAGAGCAAGATGAGTTACTTTTTAGATGTGTTGTTTTTATATTATTGACATACATAGCTTGCTGTTTTCATATTTCCAAGTCCTAGTCTTTCACGTATATAGATGTTCATTGTCAAAGCTCTTTCTTGTATGAAACTCAAATCCTAGACTTTCAGGAGGACAGAAGAGCACATCAACATTGTCTAATATTAAATAATGAAGTTGGGAGACTTGTCTCTCTTGGGGCCTTATGCAATCCACAGTGAGCAAGACAATCTTCAGAGAAGAACTCAAACCTCTCTATTAGATTTCTGTTCATGTTCATCTGATAAAAAAACCCCTTTGTCCTCTTTAGATATAGAAGATTTCTTAGAGATTAAACTAATGTACCTTTAAGAAATGAACATTCTCACCTAAAACAAAGTAAAAATACTCTTTCCTTCCTAACAGTTTAAACAAGGCTCAAATTAGTACTTGTAAAAGAAAGATTGGTACAAGAATTGGAAGCCAAGACTCAAACATCAGAATTCAAGAAAAGAAACCCTCATCTCGTATAAAAGTATCAGGAGTTCACTACAAAGTCGAATTCCTAAATTGGTCATTGATTAGTTATCACATGGAAAAGAACTCCTTTGAATTATTTGAACATTATTTCAGACATATCAAAATAACTCCTTTTGCTTTGTTTCTCCATCTGTAAATTAACATCTTCAGGTTTAGGTTATATCTGTCATTACAACATACATACAAAGGGATACAACTACACCCAAGTGGCATTCACACTAATTGCCTAATAACTGAAAAGCACCTTCAGGACATGAAGTGTGTATTAAATACTGCAAGATCCTGCCTCTTTATAAAAGAAAGTAACTAGTGCTTGCAAAAGCAAAAATGACTCCATGTAATTAAACAACCAAGACCCCTGCCAACTCTGCAGTGTACGAGCCTGTACCCCAGTCAGAAGCCAGCACACTCAGGACCCATCCTGCTGAGCTGTCCTCATTACAACAGGGCAAACAAAGATGTTTTCTTTATGTTCTCTCAATAATTACATTTGATCTGCCTCACTGAGGATCTCCTGCTAGCAATGGAAAGTATGAAGTGTTTCAATGGGTCAGTCTCTAGCTGTTTTATTTTCATTTCAAACATAGCAGACACTTCCTATTTATAATTTCCAAGGCAATAACCAGAGTACTTTCCCATCTTAAGCCTTTCCAGTGACGATGAGCCAATTACACATCAACTGCAACCTCAGCTAGCAATTTATCCTAATTTGCCAATGAGCACAAAGTAAAATGGGCTTTTTCTAAGGCTTCAGATGTTCTGTGACCAGAGGCACTTTGAAGGTTCATCAAAGTTACTTCAATGATTTTTTTTCTTGCTCAATTTTCAATGTACTTTTGCTTCACAAACTGGTTGATTGAAAAGATTAAGGTGTACCTGTTAACATGGATGCAAAAATTAATCTTTAACATGGGCTTATATGGACTTAAAAGAACATATACTAACTTTATCAAGCACTGTGATCAGTTACTTGCTCTTTAAAATCCAAATAAATTGCCACTGAATGGACAATACTTTAAAGTACAGAATATATCTAAGCAATTTCTCATACAGTAAAAGAACAAATGATCTATCCTCAAGTCATGCAGAGGGTCTGGATTGGAGAAAAGACACTCAAGTTTGTCAAGATCTGGAATTAACATGTGACATCTGATATATTTATGCAACTCTTCTATGAAAAAACCCACAAATATTGTAAAAAACCCATAAATTGGGACAGAAACCTAGTTCTGAAATGAAAAACTTTTGCTCCAATTCATTACATTTTAATTCCTCAGAGAAGGAGGGTAGTGACATTTCAAAATAAAGCCTTTTGAGTAAAAAAGCTAAATATCAGAGAGAAAACTTGTAAATTGCATTGCTGGGTATTGCATAAAGACACATAACCAGTTTATGAAGATTCTGATGCCCAAATCCCCTTCAAAAAGAATGAACAAAAAGGAAATTTGAGGAAATTATGTAAAAAGAAGAAATTAACAGAATTTTTATTTTTCACACACCAAATTTTAGACCATACAACAATAATCACTCTTGCCTTTTCACAAGTGGGAAGGCAAAATAATTCCCAGTACATCACATCAATTATTTGAAACTGTAGATTTTAAGTGAAAAAAGATAAATCTCACATTTCAATATTCTTTCTGAGCTCCCTGTCAACAGTCTGCTGAGTCCTTTCAGCAGAGATCTCTAGCTGAAGAAGGGTAAGTTTATTGCAAAATAAAACATAAAACTTGAGGCCAGAAGACAACAAAGCAAGGTTTTCCAAAGCACATTCGAAGTAAGGCAAGACAAACTGATTAGGGAGGTCATTTCATTGCTTCCTGTAAAAATTAGTGAAGACGCATAGAGCTTGTTTAAACTATATCTAAACAATCATTTCAGAACCTTTTAGTACAGCTTCCAGCTTAATATGACCCAGCCTGCTTGAATCCTTGCCTGTTCAATGTCTTCCCTAGACAGTTCCAGGAATTGAGCCTTAGCTTAGATTCCAGTGATCATATTTCAGCAATGGGACGAGCATCCCTGAGAGCATGCATAGTCCAAGAGTACTGTCATAAATGGAACTTTCTCTTCCAGCATTAATCTCGCAAGGTTCATCTTGTGCCCTTCCAGCCAGTGAAGGCTGGCTTTGAGAAGCGATAAGGCAATACATCTCAGAGCCAATGTTGCCTAAGCAGCTATGCACAAAATAATACCTTTGTTCCCCCACCACAGGCAGAGACAGATTGCAAGGCATGGTGAGAACATCTCTACCCACCAAGCCTTTGGCATCATGTCAGCAAAGAAAGTTACCACCACCACAAGAGCACGTTTGACCTTGAGAAAAGCTTAGTGTTAACTGGTACCAGAGGGATTAGTAAATGAACAATTTTTCCAACACAGTTTTCAATTACTTTGATGAGCAATTAAAATGTTAATTAAAAAACAATCCAAAACTTAGTACTCAGTAGGTTATGAAATAATAAGCTCTTGTACACTTGCTGCATTAGAAGCACTAAGGTCACAATGCAGAGAGGTGTAAAAGAGAGGGACTGTATTATACTTGGTGCTGTTTGTTTATTTAAAGAGAAAAAAGATTCCTTAAGTACAGCTGGCAATGTGTTTTCTGAGTTAGACCAAAGATCGATATAAACAGCGACTTGAAAGACAGCGGCTTCAGGCAGAAACCATCACTCACCTAGGACAGGAAAAGAAGTATGTGCACTCTGCTGTCACCTCAAGAAGTTCAGAGTTCATCAGTCAAATTCTAAAATAATCATTAATTATTTAAATAAGGAGATTTTTTTTAATGGCCAAAATTTGGGCTTACTTGCTTTCAGCTATAAATCTCACATCTGCCATCAACAGAATTAGAAACTGGCTTCTATTTCAACTTCCTGCTGTGATTCTGATGCAACTGTAGAAATTTAGGACTTTGCATCTGAAGCAAACCCCTGATTACTGTGAGTAACCAAAAAAAGATTTTGAAAGCTGTCTCTTTTACACCTTCACTATGGAGCAGTTAAGATCTCTTCAGAAGGGTGAAGAGGCTCACCCGTCCCTCCATATAGCTACCAACTGAGATCTTGGGCATTTACCAAGTCATGTTTTCCATCATACCTATAAATATTTGCTAGCAAAAAACCCCAAACAAACAAAAACACATGAACACCCCCCCACACACATACAAAAAAAGAAAAACAACTAACCAACCAACTAAAAAAAAAAAAAAACACAAAAAACCAAAAAAAAACCTAAACCAAAAAAAAACCTGAACCAACAAACAAACCTCAAAGTTTTGTTGATTTGGGGTTGCTTTTTTTTTTTTTCCCCACACTGCCAAGCTGCATTTAATGCAAGGCAGGAAACCAATCTCCTTCTCACTATGCACTGACTCTATCATGGATGCTGCAAGAAAGCGATTTTCCCTTAAATTGCCTCAATGACACAAAGTGCATTATCATTAAAATTAAAACAAAGCAGTAAGATAACCTCCACCTTCTAGCATTTTCAAAAAGCCACTGTGATTCACTAAAAGCAAAAAAAATTTCTTCTTAGGAAAGCATGAGTTCTTGCCATTCATTCAATAGCTGTCATGTCATGTGATTGTTAACTAATATTTGAGGTTAAAGATGGAAATCTTTTGCATTCTTGGAAAAAACTGTAGTGGTTCTCCTATGAAACAGTATTAATTAATTTTTCTATCCTCTAAGATCATACTTATGGAAACACACAAAATAAATTGCCTGTGTGTTACATATCAGTTTATCCATCAGTATTAAAGCAAATAAAGTAGAAAAAATACTATGAGGGAGTCAAAGAGCAGAAGGAACAAGAAGAAGATTTATACCACAAAATATAACTCAGACTTTATCTCAGAAGTTAAATTCTTGTTCTAGTGATATAGCATCTGAAACTGCGTTGGACTGCATGGTTACATAGACCCAGCCACAAGGCCAGAAAAATAATTTCATAAGTAGTCTCACTGAAGTAAGCCATATACTAAATTGTAAAACCAGTTTAACTCCACTGCCTAGAGCATGCTAGTAAAAAAAACACCAGAAATTCTTTGCCTTACAGACTGAAATCCATAATGAGTTATTACTTAAAGCTTTTATTTTTTCCTGTTAATAACATTTATCTACAAAATAATCTGAAAATTAAAATTTAAATCCTTGAATTACACCTTCCACTTCAGTATATCACTAACATTCTTTCTGATTAATAAATCTCCAGGGCTGTACTTGACAGCTGTAAAGGGACTCTAGTAATGCTGAAGGATAGAAATAAAACAACTGTCTTCATTGGAAACTGCCAGGTGAAACTTGATCTGCTAGCTGTAATTAACATGAGTGGATTTTGGCCAAGACCTTTTAAAAATTAACACTTCACATTATGATACAGATCAAATTAAGATTTCAAAGAAGCATTATTCTAAGCATATCATTAATTTTACTTGAATATATCTGCTGGAAAAAAATGTCTACTTTTCAACATAATTAAAAGTATTTTAATAAACACTGAAATGTTCAAATGACTAGTATCAGCAAAAAAAGAGCATTGCTGCAATGATTTTCTGGGGGGGAAGTCCCTAAGGTGTTAGGTTTCCCTTTATTTCATTATAAATCCCCTTAAGTCTGCTAATCCAACTTCATTTCTCCATCATCATTTACATATTGCATGTGAATTTTCATGCAGGTTCTGGCAGTTCCAGGTATTTTACTTAGCAGAGTGTCAGAGGATTCTCACATTTTCTCTATGCCACAAAATCCTTGTAATGCCACCTAAATAATATTGTGGTACATGCTAGAAAGATCACATTTCTTAGCTGACAAAGTGGACATAGTCTTACACTAATGCAAGAGAATCAAATATAAATTTTTTTATTATTAGCTTATATAAGGAAAGTTGGTGGTTTCAGCAACTTTGAGAGTGACTTCCTGATACTAGTGCCAATAAAGAGCATAGAAGAAAGCCACTGAAGGAGCTGACCAACACTCACATTTTTAATTATGTTTTCATTACATATATTAAGCAATGAGAGCCCTGAAGATAAACAGGTGAGTGAAGCATCTTCCCCTTTTTCCTAAAAGGAAAATCGTAGAGAAATGGGGTTCTTAAGACTGGGGAAGACTCAGAGAACCTACAGCATCTTCCAGTACTTAAAAAGGGCCCACAAGAAGGCTGGAGAGGGTCACTTTCTGAGGGCATGTACTGATAGGACAAGGAGGAATGATTTTAAACTGAAATATGTTCAGTTTAAATATTAGGAAGGAATTCTTTACTGTATGGATGGTGAGGCACAGGAACAGATTTCCCAGAGACAGTGTGGATGCCTCATCGCTGGCCAGGTTCAAGGCCAAGTTGGATGGGGCCCTGAGAAACCTGCTCTAGTGGAAGGTTTCTGCCCATGGCAGGGGGGTCAGCACTTGGTGATGTTCAAGGGCCCTTCCAACCCAAACCACTCTTCTTTTATTACATTATTCAAGACAGCAATGATTTGTGGCACGGGGGAAGAATACTGAATATAAACTGTTCAACAGTACTAAGAATTGAACCAATTTCACTGCTCCATATAACTTAAGCTAAACAAGGAACAGTACCAATAGCTTTCCATAGTTTAATAGCTAAATGGTAGCAATGAACAGTTTATGTTTCTAGAAAGTCAAGGGCAGTTTCTGCCTAAATACACCTATGTCATTAACTACAGTTTATTTAGGTTTCCATTAAATACAAAAACAATTTGCTGTTTCTCTTAAGATCCACAGTTGGTTTAAGGATGCTGCAAATGTGTTTAACTTTTCTCTAGTTTTCTCTACCTTTTCTTTGTACTTAAATGGAATTAGTTGTCCCTTTCAATTTTCATCCCAATACCACATAAAACCGTTAATATGTAGATTCTAACAAAATGCATCTCTCAAACCAGGCCCACAGTTTCAAGCACATGTACTTCATCTGAAGCAGGACAAGAACCATTGAAGGGGATAGGAACAATCACAACACAAATAGAAAGCATAGTTATGAAACACATAAATTTGTTTTATTAAATTCTTCTCTGTTTTGTTTTATGAAATTTCCATTCTGAATAGCTTCTGAAAGCTTTATCAGAGAAGAGGGACACAGGGGTTTCTACCCCTTTAAAAGTGTTAAACTGAGTAACTGCTCACTCTTAGAGATGGGTTCAAATTGACTTTTCTGCAGTCTGAAACTAATATTTTTTTAGTTGCTGTGTTCTACAGTAAAGAAAACATTTCTGATATAGTTGCGATTTAATTTTGATTTCAGATATAGAACACAAGTTATCCTGCAAACCATATCAATATAGTCTATATGGCCGAAATTCAGAGTTCTGATGCTGAGGTTTGAAGCCTACAGTTGCCATGTGGATTAATGTTACATTATGATCATTGTGTACATTCATGATACATAATGTATTTTTCCCCTTTTGTTTCTTCTTCCCCCTACTATCCATACCCCAAAGCTTCTGCTGAGATACCATGAACACAAAATGACAGTTTGGTTGGGGTTGTTTGAATAAAAAAGCAGAAGGAAAGGTGTCACAGCAGAGAAATCATGACCCATTTACCTCCAGAGAAAAGATGAGAAGAGGAAAAAGTAGTTGGAGGTGGAAAAAAGCCAAAAGAAGGAAGCATGACAGCATGGTTTCAGTAATTCACCTTTCTGGCTTCCTTTTTACTGTAGAAAAATAATTCTAGCAAATAAAATACAGGCATTTCTATTTGCTGGGGCAAATTTACTTTCCTGCTCTATTTACTTCAGCTGATTGCTGTTCTCATTCAAAATTGCTTCATTCTGGGAATACATAACTTGTGACTTCATTCCTTCATGTGCCATTTAATTCGTGTTCCTTGGGTTTTCTCTTCTCCCCTCCTCAAGAAATTTCTTTTTTTTTCCTTCCTAACTTTCTCCTCAATATCATTCTGTTTCATCTGCTGACATTTTTCTATTGGATTCTGTGAGCCAGAATATAGTTTAACAGCCAAAATATTTCAGTTAACAGTATAAAAGACAGATGGCAGAATTTGCAATGTTTTAGTAGTGATGGTCTTTTACTAACAGTCACTAAAAAGAGAAAACAAAAGGTTGCTTAAACTTTTTTCCCACAAACCTTTGGAAATACGTAGAAACACTTGGAAATCCTGGCAAATTTTTGGAAACTCCCTTATTGAAAAACTCAAAGACGCAGATAGAGTACTCAATATTGCACATTCATGAGAGGAAGACTATAGGTCTCCTGTAGGCAAGGGGGTAAAACCTGACTCCATTACAGCCATTGGCAGCAGCTCCAGAATCCTCTACTTCTTTTCTACAAGAGAAGGTCCTACTAAAAAGTTGCTCTTTGTTTACCTCTTGGAGGCCATTCCTGCACGTTTTTACCACTTTATTACCATTTCTGATTAAGTAGATAAAGAAGGGGAAAGAAATTTAGCTGTGTTTTGTAGGACATAAAAAAAGTGCAATGCTCAAGGGCAAAAAGAATTGGAAGTTAACCTTCTACCCAAAGTGCTTGCAGGACATATAGCTTGCAGAGGACAGCCTGAGAAATTGTTTTTTTTTTTACAGGTTCATCCTCCCAGATACTCCTTCTCTCAAGACAGTATGAAGGCCAAAAAAAATAGGATAAGAACCACATGGTATCACCATAATGAGAGTAGGTGGAAATATTAAAATTGACACATTTATTCTATAGTATGCATTACACCACTGCACCTCCCAGATTCACCCATCTTTTCATTCTAATATTTCTGTGCAGTCACCCCCCTGATTGCTGTGTTTTTCAGCACATAAATGAAACCTCCAGTCTGCAAATGAAGAACACAATTGTACCAGAAATTGCATGTTAACCCATAATTTAATGTGAATCTGCACATAACAAATAGTAAACTTTGCTGCTGCCACTGCCTCTTTTGAAGTTCCCCAAGCTTTAAAAAGAAACAATTAAAAAAAAATCCATCTTGTGCTAATTTGGATTGGTAATTTTCAGTGAGCTTGACACAATTACTTATAAACTGCATTAGTGGGGTTTGAATCTTTTGCATTGCATTGAATTTCTGCCACCTGTCTCAGAGTCCTCACTACAGAGACATTGGAAATCACAGTTCCAATGAAAAAACACACACACAAGGAAAAAAACAAAATAAAACAAAAACACACCAAAAAAAACCATCCTGAAAAACGAAGGAAAGTATTAGTACTGAGTTTTCTGTTTGATCCAGTAGTGTTCTTCCCTCACCCTTCCCAGGGCTAAGCCATATGCCAACACCCAGCCAAAGATGCGAGAAGATTTGCAGTTATTTTTGTGAGTTAGCACATGGCTCCAGGTCTAATGGGGGGAAGGAGACCCCTTACTCCACATTTTGGTAAAAAAGTAGAAGTTCACGTCCCAGCTAATTCCAGATTCATAGTTATAACATGGAACATCTCAAGAGCAGTAGCAGAAGAGTTTGTCACATCTCTGCATATGGCTTCCTCTCCACAAGACAAAGATCTGTAAAAGTCTCTAGCAAATGTCACTACGCACAAACTCCTCTTGTTATCAGAAATATTCTCTCTAAATTAGACCTATTTTAATTTTAACAATAGCCTTCTGCTATTCTATTGCACTTGCCAGTTTCAATTATCATCTGAAAATCTTCTCTATTCACATTTCGGAGCTTTAAAATGGCTTAATATCCCATTAGCTTTTGCACACATAAATTTAACATTAAAATAAAAAAAAAATTAGATTGCTGAGATGCTTGAAAAGGAGACAAAAGTACAAGACTGCTTCAAATGCAAATGACATCTCACTAAGACATTCACCTTTAACATTACTATCTATCAAAATAATAGGAATATGGATGAAAGATGCAGATCAAAGCAACCTTTGAAAATTGTCGATTAACATGGCTATTGCTGGACATCAATTTTTATGCTTCTTTGGGCTGTCTATAAATTATGTATACTTACTACTTGCAAAGTGGTAATTTTATTTAGACCTCATTTCCTTAGTTTGCCTCTGAATGTAATGTAGTTTTGTTCCTTTAATTTTTTGTTCACTTACTGATTTTTTCTCACAAGGCATCTGATGATGCTATCCTGATCTCTATTTTCTATCTTTCCTCCACAGCAGACAAGGAATCATTTATCATTTTACCTTTAACATAATGTCTCTCAAATCACCAAAAATCTCTTCTGCTGTAAGTTTGTTTTCCAGGAGACCTGTAGAAGTGGTGCTCTCTGTTATACATCTTAGTGCCAGCAGAACAAAAGAAAAAAAATCTCTTCCCATTTCTAAATCCAACAGATATTCTACCAAATTTTTCATTTATCATATTCCAGGCAAAGTAAATTAGCAGATTTAGCAAACAAGGAACAGATAAGTCTAACCCTCATTTTCTTAACACACTTATGGTAAATGATACCATCATGGAAAAGAAAACATAAGACAGGGAAGGCAGAAGAAAAGATCAAGCACAGATTTTTATAGAGATTCTTGGCATGATTTAGCAGCATTGCAGGGACTAGTGCACATCCACTACACATAAAATACAAACTCAGATATTAAAGTAAATATCCATAGTCCAAAACATGAGTTACTGTCATTGTGTAGGACTGTCTTGGTGGAAAGGCTCCCCTACACACACTTCTCCCAATCATAGTTCCTGCTGCTGTAGAACTGTGCGCCTCCACGTCTTTTATATTTGCATTTAAACTGGATAACTTAAAGAATTCTATGTTAATAAAAATAAGTGAAAAATGTTAGAAATCAGAATAACCGTTAACTCTGTATCACCATTCTCTAGATTAAAAATTCATTATTCTAAATATTAAAAATTGTCAGTCATCTATGATAAAATAACATATTACATACTGACCAGCTATGCCCCAAGCAGTGAATAATAAATAACCAAAGCAAATAAATCACTCATTTTTAATGGTTCATATCGTGCCGTCGGGTTGTTGAAAATCATTTGCTAAAAATAGCTGATATTTATGAATGACCACTACAATCACAGAAACAGGGATGCATTAAAAGGTAAGGAGAAGAAGAGACCACATTTGTAATTAATAGCTGATAATTAATGCTTTAACTAGTCTGATCTGTCATGCATTTTATTCCAAGTGACCAGACTTGTTGAGTCTGAAATTATGATTTCATGCCTTACAGTATAAAATGAAAACACATCAGGAAACAGCAGCTTTTACAGGGCATGCAGAAGGTGTTAGCGTTCACAATCATCTAATAGGAAACGTGTGCTGAGGTGACAGATGGGTCTCAGTCCTGTTGGTACCCACGTTACACCTGACTGCTTCATTCTTTTGTTCACACACATGAAGTGCAGCTAAGGAAAGGTGTTGTTGCTCTGAACCTGATGTTATTGCTAAGTGTTGTTTTCATAATGCCTATCAGCAAACCAGCTGTACACTGGATCAAAAAACTCCTTCTGGAAAAGCATCAGGTTTTTGGCCAGCACTTTTCAATTTCTAAACAGGCAAATCTCAGCAGATACCTGATGAAACTTCTGACCTTCCCTCTCCATCCTGCTTTAAAAGTGCTGAGCACTTCAAAGGACATTTTCTCTTAGTGTGATAGAGACACCAAGAGCATGATACTAAAAACAATGAAAAAAACAAGAAAACAGAGAATAAAAATAGGGGCTATTAACTTTTTGCATGACCACAAACTAGAATAAAATACTTCTAGATTTGAGCTAAAATTTGATGAGTAAAACACAGGAAATTTTTAGACATGGCCATTTGTTAGAAAAGTTCTCAAATCCAAGATATTAAATGCTATTGTGTGTGAATGTCAAGTGTTAAAGAACAGACAAAACAGATATGCTAAAGAGAAACTAATTTTCTCATGGACTGCAGAAAAATAAGTCAGATGATATTTTATTTATTCTACTGTACCATAAGAGAAAACAGTAAGATTTGTCATACTGTTTTATTCTAAATTTTCCATCTGAGTTCAGGCAGTAGCCAAAAGTTGGTTTCATCAGAATGCAAGTCATGAGCAATCATTCATATCTCCCAGTCTCTAGGTATTAATATCTATATGTAACGATATTAAAGATTTCAATGATTAGGGGATAAAATAACTAGAGATTAGGGTAAACCTTGGATTTACACAGTGATCCAAGTTATCTGCTTTCTAACAATTTCTTTCAGTTAGTTTGTTTTTCTATTTCTTTTGATTTGCTACCAGGTACTAAATTGATACCTTTATGGACTCTTTGCTGTATAACCTCACAAATGTTCCTTCTGACAACTAAAAGTCATTTCAGCTTTCAACCTTTCATATACAGCATCAAAATTTACTTTTTTCTTGTGGAAAATTTAGCCCTTACTACACAAAATTTCATTTGCCACTTTATTATGCAGGTATTGATTTGTGTAAGATCCTCCTTCAGCTCTTTAATTTAACTTTAGTATTTCTATTTACACCCATCAAGAGGATTTCTTACTACCAGTTGTACATTGTTCCATATGATAGGTAGCCCTTGTCCCAGCACAAATATCTTTCAGTTCCTCTGGTGACTTGAGGAGCTGACTATTTGTTCCTTCCCTATGTTTCCCATGTTTAAATTGCTGATTCACCTATTCAAGGAGTTCCTTTCTTATTCCCCTTCTCAGTGCTTTGCACAGAGGAATTCCCTTTACAAAGCTATGCTGCCCTTTCCTCCATGTACTTATTCACAAGGCCTTTTGCCTTTTGTAAAGATTTTAGCAATTTGCCACGCACAGTTGTCCAAATCTTCCAGAATCTCTGTTTAGAACATATATTTTTCACCTTGAAGCCTTGAAGTATCTGGGCAGCAGGAAGCAAGAAGACAAACTACATTTATTGGTTATGTGTAGCGTAGTTTTATTAATTCCTTCTGAATTCTTTTCTGATCCTGGCCTATTCATCTCATCTCTTGGTTGTACAGCCTCTACTGCTGACAATGCTTAGTCTCTGAAATAACTTTAATCCAGTGTAAGACCCCAAAAGCTGTCATTAACTGTTGTCATTTTAGTGCAAAGGTTCTCATACCTTCTCGGTGATTTCTCATGGGCATCTCCTCACTGCCAACAAATTCCATCTCTCTTCACAGCACAACCAAAAATCTCCATCTCTCTCCTCACTCAGCTAACTCACTCTTTTGTAGCATTGTTCTTCTTATTGGCCACAGCTGTGTCAAATCAAGCAACTAAACATTGCCAGTCTCTGTAACCCCATTTTTAGATTGTTTTATCATAAGTGTTTTAAACTGATCACATCATGCCCTGAAATACGAACAAAAGCTTCTCCACAGGAACTGAGTATCTGTAATTGGTGCTTGTCTTTTCAAATTCACATACCAAAGTTCTTCAATTCTGTATCTACTATACATTTCTAATGAAGCCAGAAAGACCCAGAAGGACAATCAGCAAATTTGTAGCAAATTTGACACACATCAAATTTGTATGAAGAGGACAAAAACAAAAGAAATAAAACAAAAAGCCACCACCAACAAAATCAATCTTAATTATCTGTACTTCTTTCATTATATTTTTGACTACTAATTTTGATATTCAGTATAATAAGTTAGTTTTCATAGCCATTAGTTTTAACATTCCATATATTTGCAAATGTGTGACTCAGACATGCATTCTTCAGAACTGGAAGAAGAACCTTACCTAATAAAAGAGAGGCCTCAGACACCTAAGATCATATTTCACTGGTCTGGGTACCCGTTGCAACTCTGTTTTGATCTACGGGAAATTCAGGCACAGAAAGTAAAACCGATTTTCTGGAATTTTACTTCCTTTGTGGTGGAGGCATAAGGGTGTTCTGAGATGCACTGAACAGCCTGCTTTGAAGGACTGACAAAAGATCAAATTCAGAATTATACCCATTCCTTCACAGATGACAATTAAATAGACATTACCAAAAAAACAAAAGAAAAAAAGAAAAAAGCTAAGTCGAATCATTAGCAGATTAGCAGAACTAGCAAAAAAGCCTTGCAGATATGAAAAACCAAGAATTTATATGGACAAAATCACTTCCAGTGAGGCAGTTCCTGTGACTACTCTAATGCTCTCAGGCCTTTTGGATGTCAGCTGCTTAATCCACATGTTTTATCTCAACTCCTTCCCCTCCTAATTTTTAGTTATCTCTTGAAATTCAAAGTACAGCACAGAATAAATGTAATCTTACACATTATTACCTTGTCTCTTTCATGCAAAAGAACACATTTTAACAAATATTAGTAGACCTCCCAGTATTTTACTTCTCCTACTCAATGGCTGAATAAATACTTCACATTATACTTAATATAATAGAAGCTGTTTGAATGGTTTATGGCTTCGGAGCCAGGGCATATATTTCACATTGAAAATAAAATGCTGACCCCAGAGAGAAGACTACAGATTTTACATTGTGGGAAAGGAGGAAATCAAGGAAAAGAAAAGGACATAATTTATCAAGCTAGATGACTAAATCCATCCCTAAAATAGCTCTGCTGAAAGCAATGGGGCTATTTCCAGCAAGGATGAATTCATGCCAGAAATATCAGTTATTGGATTGCATTAGCAAACAGAGTTTTGCAGCAGTGAAAATTCCTTGGATCCAAAGCAGTGAAAAGAAATGAAGTAAATGTCCGAGACCACTGCATCAGCTTTCTGAGATGAACTTGGGATATTATGCCTACAGTGTTCCTGCTAGAGTCACTCCTATCACCTGTCTGGGTAAATAAAGCAAGGGAAAGAACAAAGTGTACTATAAAGCAATTAGGTAATGGAATTAAGAGAGGCGTGGGAAAAAATTGAGAACTCCTAGCTAGACAATCAAAGATACAGCAGATTAATTAAAAACTCGGGTAAACACCTTGCCTTTCTCCCCACTTACACCAGAATGTGGTGAGAAACAGACAAGTTGCCACATTTAAAGAAGAATGAAGAAAGTGTTTAAAAAAAATCACAAAAATTCAGCATGTATTATGTAACTCCTCACTGCAGTATCCCAGTAAGTCCAACAGTAATTGTATCCCCTCTATGAATATATGAAGTTCAACTACACAGTAGGAATATATCTCAAATAAATCCCCTAGTAAAACTACATTGAAAAGTATGGTTTATCATTACCATTTTTAAGGATCCGAAAACACTTGTTGCATAGAACTAAGATGAACAGATATTCTAAACTGACAACCTTCAAAGCATGTAGACAATTAGACAGTGATTTGAGTGGAATAAAATCTCAAAGAAATATTTACATACAGGAAGAGTAACTCAATAGCCACCAAATTCTACATAAAGTCAGATCAGAGTAAGATCTAATTATTTTGGAAATCAGCTCTTCAATTAATAACCAGTGATCAAAATAGATAACTACTCTTTGATAAAAATTTAAAAACTCACAAATTAAAGGGACTTTTTGTCACTAAAAGATAAAGCCCTTAAAGACAGAAGATAACTATTTCTAATAACACTTACTATTAGCTAGCAGCAGGCAGGCAGAAGTCCTAAGTAGCATTGAAAGTATTATACTTTCATTTAGTATTCAAAGCTATATGTACTTTTTGACTGTACTACATAGAAATGCTTTGAAAACAAGCATTTTAAATAATTTCTGTTTCCTAGACCTTCACTGATATCCATGGCCTTATACTGCATAATGTGTGCACAATTTTTAAACCCAATGTGAAATATACTACCAATATACATAGAAAATATAAATCATAACAGCTAATGACTGTATTGACAAAATGCAGCTATTGAGCATAAAGTGGCATTACATACAATTCAGTGGACAACTATCATTCTCCAGTGCATGCCAGGTTTTTTTGTACCATGAAGCTTGTAACAAATACTTGTAAATCCATGCATCTTGCTGCTACTCTCAGTTCTTCTTTCACCGAAATCTCTCAAAAATCTTTTAGAAATCTAATGCTAAATTGGGTCGACCCCACTACATTCAGTCAAGGTAACACTTATATATGAGAAAACAAGGGCACACAATGCCCCTTAAATTTAGACAACACTTCACTACCCTTAAGGCTACAGGCTAAAGCACAGAAATGCAGCTGTAGGGTTTTATTCCAAAATCAGCTTTCCAATTGTATACTTGCACATTTTACATCACAGTGCAACTGGTAGTCTGCTCCTTTGAACCTGGCTGGGTTGCATGTTGTAGACCCAATGAATTGCTCAAAGACAGGGCTGAGGACAAACTCATGGAAGTAACTGGACTGTACCCTCCCAGATCAGTCTTCTCACCAGATTTCATACAGGCAGGCTCAGCTAATCATTCTCTTGGGTGTATTTACATTACTTGGGTGTAAGCAGACACCTCAGCACAGGTCTCCACCAAATATGTGATCTATGGGGGGCTTTCAGCTCCTACTGCATGATGGGGTATCCTGGCCACAGGGAATCAGGACATGGACACACAGTGTGGTACCCAGCAGAGTTAAGCATTACTGGGCTCAACCACTTAGGCCCCTGGGTAAGTGAAGGGACTCTGATTTAGGAGGAAGAGCAAAATGAACCCTTGTAGCTGGTACTCTGAGCACATTGTAGGACTTTACCCCACAAAAGCAGGCAGTTTATTTAGTGCCTAAACCAGAGTAATAATCCAACACTAATGGTTGTTACGAATTAGACTTTTAAAGAGCTCACTGGGAATTTGTAGCTAAGTATTACTGTGCCAAACCCCAAAGAACTGGCCACATTTTAACTGTTTGACTGTGGCTGAAGCAGACAGAAATAGTCTTAATATGTGGCATAATTATTCAGCTGTGTTACTAGCTAGTAGTCGATGTTAATTATGCATTAAAAGCTAAGAATGTTATTTATGACTGTCCAGGGTAATATTTATTTATAATGTGTACTCAGGATTTTTGACAGAAGGCTGTCTTATGTGTTCTCCATGATTTAAGAGCAGGAAAGAGGGCCACAGATTCCATTTTATCTATGTGGCACTCATCTCTTCCTGTATGGTAAATATAAGCAGCCACCCAAACTCATTTTTGGGTTTGAAAAATATAATCAACAACTAATTAAAAGAGCAAGTCAACATGTAAATCTGCTATGCAATTGAAATCAACTTTAAACACTCCTAACTAAGAAAAGAGTATGTATGAAATATCTCCAACACCTTCCCCCTCACCGAGTTACACAGAAAGTCACATGATACTCTGCAATGAATTCAATGTAGCAATCAAACACATCTTCTCACAAAGTGACTTCACAAAAGACAAGGCTTTAACAAGCCAAAACAAGTTTGATTGTTTTTCCTTAACCAAGAATTATTCTAGATCACCATGAGCCATAGCTACATTTCTTTTTCCTGGATTTTGGAAACTCCCTTGAATGTACACCACATAGATTTTGCTACAATGAAAACCTGCTAGGAACTACTTTCCAGCCCATAATAACAGAGTAAGAGACAGCAATACCAATTAAGTAACAGAAATTCTATATAATGCTTGCTCTTATGAACTAAGGTCAGGAAGAAGCGTAATCGTTTAACATGTTGCAAAATCTACTGGCTACTTTTAAAATTGGATTTAACACAATGGCATTCCAGGGGGCTCTCTGGGAGAGAGAGCAGAGAAGGAGAGAATCTAAAGATGGCAAAGACTAATGGATATAAACATCTGAGAGCAAATATGTTCAAGGGCACTACATCAAAATTATCACTGTGCTGTAATCCAGAAGCAAAAAACTTTGGGCAGGAAGTATAAAATCTAGAATTATATAAAATACAGTTGTAAATTTGCCAAACTGCGCTCACTACTGAATTTCTATACATCCTTTCAACACCAGATAGCTTATAAATAATTTAGAATAAATGCAAATTAACTAAAAATAGATATTTAGATTTTTTTTCTGCACAGGAAACGAAGATATTTAAATCAAAATTCAAATAGCTTCAGATTTATTCAGGCCACTACTTCGGAGCTTAAGAAATCAAATAGACTTTCAAAAGATAACAAACTCCTGTTTTTTTTTGTTTCACCATAAACCCACCCAACACAGAATTGAGAGAAAGACTCCTGATTTTCAACCAGTTCTCAGCTACAAGAGTTCCTGGTCATTTCTCCATTATTAACCATGCTTATCTTTGTCTACCCCTACAGAGCACATACACTTGCAGGCATAACTACTGTTATTTGTGTAGTTCCTGATGCAAAATCAGTAGAGAAAAGGACAAAGAGTTCTGTTTCTTCAAAACAGAACTCTGCACTTTAACATTCTAAAAATTTATTCTCATATTTATGCCTCTACCTATGGTTATCTTCCACCATCAGAATGGGTTAATGGCTGTCAAATGGCAATGCACTCCACTGCTATAGTGCTCCAGACGTTACTGAAAATACTCAGATTTGGGTTTGCTAAGGTTATCCTGAAAGGATACAGACAAGTTTATACTCTATCTTTTTATTTTTCCTCCTCATATTGTGGTTTTCATGATTAATATAGCCCATAATATAAATAATAATAAATTAATATAGCCCTAGCCCTTGCCTGAAACCTTAGAAGGTTTCTTATTGTGAAACCTTCTAAGCCTCTCTAACCGCAACTTCTTTTCATGGATAGGTAAAGTGGCTGTGATAAGAGACCTAAGACAGCATTCTTTTATTTTCTCATGCCAAAATATAAATTGTAAGGACTCAAACTGAGCAGCTTGCAATACGAAAAGAAAGTATATTATTGCATCAAACCCTATCATGAAGTAAGTAGATTAGGAATGTAGGAAAACAAGCCAACTTGAAATCCTTGCTAGCTATTTCATTTCCCACAGGATTTTAGAGGCAGTTCAGATGAAGCTGCCATCCTTGCAGTCTCCAAAACCTCTCCCTATAATAACTTTCCTCTTATGAAGATTAGCAGGTTTTTGCTAATAATTATGCAAACCTCCCTGAAGAATCACAGGATCTCCTCTATCACACCACAGCCTGCATTTACTGCACGTCTACCTTCTTTTTCACGTTTAAATGAAATACTCTTTTACTCCACGCACAGATTCACAGCAAAGATTTCGGTGTCATTTGCATACTACAAAAAAGGAGTGATACCACCTCCAAATGAGATATTGTCAACTTCCAGAAAATAAGGATGTAAAAAATATGAGTCTGGATGGTATGATAAACGCAACCTGCATTCCCAGTTGAGAACCTGGCTTTGAATGGGGACTGCAAATGCAATATGCATTAGGTACAGCTGGAACTCTGAATGGTCAGCATCATAAGCCAAACTCAAAGATGTTTAAAAGAAGAGTCACTAAAATGTCAATAGAAATGTGCTATCCAAGTTCAACAAGTTCCTGTTCCTAACAGAGATGGATAACTGACAGTACCACACACATCACTGACATCAGGTTATGTATGAACAAAAAGTCATTCAAAAAGCCTTCCAAGCGTACTCTTTTTAAAGTAGGTTTCCAAACACAAAGCATCTGCCATGGAGAACTGAATTATTGTTCCACTTTGCAAGATGTAAAGCATGAAAATCATTAAGGCTAAAATACTTGTGCACACTTTTTCAGATTGGAAATGTTGTCAAAAGGCACAAAACCTTAGCCCACCATTAACCCTATAAAACTTTTATGGTAGCAATAATATATAAATAACTACATTAATATGACCACAGATTTGTGTAATTTACAACTGTGCTTTACCAGACATTAAAATTCTAATTCACAAACATAGGTGAATTTAATTTTGTCTCATGGCTAATTCTCCTGATCAGACTTCTTGATTTTTTCCAAGGTTGGACATCACTAAAAATCCAACAAATAAGACAGCAAATATACACAAGCATAGGACAAATGGCATCTTCACATCAAAGCAGTGGTGAAACGCACCAGTTGTGCATCACTTAGAATAGTCCCATTATTGCTCAAAAATTATATACTTGACAAACATTTTCAGAGGAATTAAACATTCAGCATTTCTGACAGCCAAGTTCATTTAACACACAGTGGTTCCTTGATATGCTCCCTGCTATCCCAGCACTTCTCTCTGTCTTGATCTTTTCCATGCCAAAAGCCACAGAAGCTCCCTTCCTGAGTGATACAGGATAAGCAATATGGGCCCATAAGAACAAATGGAAGGGCCTAACCCTGTCCATACAGTCACTGGTTTCCTTTTCCTATGCTCTGTGTGTGTCCTTATAACACCTGTGTAGCTAATACCCATCATAATGCTCTAGCCTTTTGTTCATGATGGAAGAAGCCCCCATTGCTGTAAGCTCTGTATTTCTTTGCAGATATCTTGCTCTCCAGTCTATTTATTTTTATCCTTAGCCATCACAGTACGGCTGATGCCACTAATGTCCCTTTCCCTCAAAACAGAAAATAACCTTTATCCCCAAAAATGCAAGCAGATGTGTCAGTTTCTCAGTTTTCCCTCTGCTGCACTTCTAACTTCCTTTTTTCATTTCCCACCACACAATCTTCATACTGTTCATTTCTGAATCATCACAGTCTTCAGCTTTGTTCTCCCATTATCTGACTCCCAGTCCCTAATAGGGTCCCTGTGGGTTCCTTTTTCCTTCAGTGCCATTATGGTCTCTTAAGTATCAGAACAGAGAGTCTGTATTCCCCATGGCAGATTCATCACTTCTGCAAGGCTTTCTGAGCAGATGCCAGTCCTCTCTTTCCTAATTTCTATTATTAGCTGTCAGAAAAGTAAAACATTCAGTTTCCGAAAATACTTTTAGAGAATAAGCAGAAACAATTAATGAGAATGCCATAATAGTCACTAATAACGGTTTATCTACAATTGCAAGCAAATGCTAAGGTGATTTAGCAGACAACTTCTATGATGACAGCAATTTCTCTCCTATTTTCTCTGACTTATTTTTCTGCGTTTGTAGTTATTTTATGTTTTGAATATGAGGAAACATGAAATTTTTATTTTTCTGACATGGTTAAAAGAATAAAAAGGATCTGAAAGTGCTCTAAAAATCAATTTAGATATTAACACTCATGGAACTAAACAGAGGAAGAGTAGGTAAAGCAACTTTCTATGAAAGAGACAAAGGTTTATTTTACAATTACCTCCAAAGGCATGATGAAAATGAACATCAAGATGCTGAATTAACCTGGAAAAGTTCTCAAGGGCTAACAAGAAGTCATTGCAGTGGGGCATAGGCTGATTGAAACTCCATTTACTTACCCGCTACAGGTAAACTCCATTTACCTACCCGCTACACTACCCTAAGCCTAACCTTGTAATTAGGGGTGGTCCAGACCAGATAAAACATAGGAGCAGCAGTGCTGGGGCCTTGCTGGGATGGCCTTGGCATGCCTTTTCCAGCCCCAGAGTTTCAGGAGCTGTAGGCTCTTGGACTCTCAACCCTAACCACAAACAACATTTCCAATACAAACAAATTACTCAGAAAAAAAGGGAAAAACTACAGTCCACTGACAAAATATGTATTTCCTCTTCCTTGACAGAAGAAAACCAACTGCTACCAAGCACATTCTCATGTAAAGCTAGTCAAGAGAGCAGCGACAAGGGGACTAGAAGGTAACGTCACAGCAGAAGAACACAGTTTACAGCACAGGACTTATCCCAGCTGTTTTATCTGTTGGAATTCAGAAACATATTAACCAGCAGTATTTTAATGTTAAATAGACAAGCTTGATAGAGCTGGCTTGATAAATGCTCTCTCCCAATGTCTCACCATCAGCTGCCTTCACTTGTTATTGTATTAAACCTGTTCAAAATTATTAAATTAAAAGCAGTACGGAAATACAATTATTTTTCATCTAATGCACTAATGTCTTCAATCCTTTTTTAACAGAGTAGCCTTCTCATTCATGTTGGGATTCTATTCCCATTGGAATGTATTGCTTCTCTCTAAAACTCAAACTTTAATTTGCAAAATGCTGATTTCAATGAGCAGAAGCTCTCCAGGCCCTATCCCAGATCTCTTAAACCCTAGGTCCTGGTAGTGACAGATACCATTTCCATTGAATTTCCCAGATTCAGGGAGAAAACTCCCAGATTCCAGTACTGGCCTTGAAACTTTGTGAATTATGACAAAGGGGGTATATGTATGAGGGTTGTTTTGCTCAATTACATCTTCTAAATTCAGACAAACTGATGAACTTAGCAAGGTAGGATCAAAAAACCCAAATTAATTTTTGAATTGGTTGTTTACAAAGG
This sequence comes from Zonotrichia leucophrys gambelii, assembly GCF_028769735.1. Classification (NCBI taxonomy): domain Eukaryota; kingdom Metazoa; phylum Chordata; class Aves; order Passeriformes; family Passerellidae; genus Zonotrichia; species Zonotrichia leucophrys. Next base: position 36,635,161 of record NC_088175.1, on the reverse strand, counting down.
AAGAACAAAAATGTTTTAAAATGTTTCAGGGCTCAATTTGATTCAAATAATAGAAAAATAATTTTTCCAAAAGCACAAAATAAATCACAGAGATTGAAATTCACACACCACCTTCACTGCAGTTTTTCTGTCCTTGAACTTTGCTATTTAACATGAAAAATGTCAAGCACAGGCACCGTTTCTAGAGAAAGACACATTACAAGAGCAATCAAAAGTACTTACAGGTTCTTTGTGACAGAACAGGGTACAGTGCCATAGCTTTCATTATACTGCCTGGGTCAAAGAATCCAATAGTCTTGGATGTTCAGGAGAAGCTGTAAAGTGGAATTTTCTATGTTGTCTCTTCCCACACCCTCTAAAGATCTAATGAGTATTTTGTCATTGGTTGTTTTATAAAAAAACATATTGAGAAAGTAAGAGAAATAAAAGTCAGCTTTTAGTGTCTTGCATGAAAGTCTGACTTGCAACAACAAAAAAAGTGAAGTGCTGAAAATTCTTCAGAAAATGATGACAAAACAGGGTTTATTCTGAAGAGCAATCCCTAAATGTAACCCAAATAAACAAAATGAAAACAACAGGCCACATACTACAGACAAAAATACAATCCAAATCAGATACTCTGTGCGAGACACTGAGCTTGCCATGCAAGTTGAAAAAGCAGCACGCACCTTCTGGGAGCCCAGCGAAGCACTCAGAGCTGGTGTCCTTTGGCCAGCAAATAGATAGGTGCTGACAGGGAAGCCAGATGGCATCCACCTAGTCCAAGTGGCTGGCTGCCTCTTGGCTGGCCACCTCATGGTGCTTCTATCCCTGCAGCAGATACTCTGGCCTGCAGGTTAGTTGCAAAATTCTGTCTTGGAGCCTTGCTTCGTTTAGAGGGGAGTCAATGGCAGACAGCATGTCGAGAGAAAAGGAAAAACTGGAAGGCTTGGGAGACAATATCTGACACAGAGAACAAGGTAAGAAGAATGGAGAGGACAATAGGCTTTGCCTTTCTCCTGTAGCACATCACCTAGATCAGCTGGAGTATTCAGCAGCTCACCTCTGCATTTGAGATGGAAACTTCAACAAAAGAGGCTACATTGACATTACAGCTCTAAATGGCTTTACGAAGTGCATTTAGAGTATGACACTTGACAAGGAAACACAATTCTTTCTCCTGTCCTTTCCCTGAAATTGCCAGAACTAAAGCTGTCATTCCTAAACAGTCAATAAAAACAAGACCTTTTAAAAGGTTTTCTAATATCAGATTAGGACACAATTCTTTTTCCTTTTTCCAGTTCACAGTTGGAGTTTTTTTCCAGTTCTCAGTGGGTAATCAAATTACTAGATAGTCTTGGAGGCTAACTGAAGGACCTGTGATTGGTACAAAATGTACTCTGGTAGCTTGCAAAACAAGTGTTATAAATAGATATGGGAAGGAAAATCCTTATCCTGTCTGCTACTTCACCTTTCTAAGATCACAAGCAACTATGGTCATGGGGTTCTTGTTTTAAACATGATGATGATTAAATCCTTAAAACATTCTTTGCTTTCATTTTTTTGGATTAGTGACATTAAGTATTAGTTCTTACTTTTAAGAAGCCGCCCTGTTTCCCAATACACGGTAAAAGCAAACCGGTAGCACTGCTTGCTGGGGTCCCATGAGGGTAAGCCAACAGAAATCACCTCACCATGACCACTTGAGGTGATAACACTCACCAGTGGTAGATTATATTCTGTAAGGACACCAGCCCTACTGCCTCTGAAAGAAGACTTCTGGTTTAACTTAGATGATTCAATGCCATACACCAGAGCCCATCAAAAACCAGTTCTGTCAGCTCAACTGAGGAACTACTGAGCAACCACTACAGAAAACACAACTACACTGAGGAGTAACAGTGGCATTTGCTTCCTTGAGTGACTATCACAAGAGTATAGAGCAAAGTAAGATCAAGAACACGGTGCTTCCTTTCTTCCCTCAAATGGTCACGTGAGGCAGTTTGGAGTTCAAATCTAGCTAAACACTCACACAGATATATACAGAGTACCCTGACAATAGTGAGTTTGAAAATGCCTCTTGCCCTGACCTCAGCAGACTTTTATTCGTCCTGCAGCCTGAATATCTTTTCTTTTCCACCTGCTGAGGAGACACAGCCTCTGTTCCAATGGCTTTTCATATGAAAAGCTTGAATCTAGAGTACATTAAAATTTCTCTTCATTATAGCTCCTTTCCCAGATCAGTTATTTCATATTGCCTGAGCTTTTCTCATTCTCTTGAAGAGACCAGAAGTTTTGCAGTACTTGTAGTATTTCACCCATCTCAGCTCATGCAGTGAATATTGACACAATGCTGGTTTCATATTTTATACTTAATTGTTCTAACTTTCTGAAGTAATGTTTTTGATCATGGCTGATAAGGACCTGCAAAATTGTAACTCAGGATTTGCCTCAGCACTATGCACTCTGTGACTCAGTTTATTGGCTTCATATCTGGGTTGCTCTGGTTTAGCCATCCTGGTCAGGATCCCATATGGAGTATCTTCCACTGACCTGGTGTAGCACCTCTAATATTCTTTGGTGTTCCTACAATAACTCTATAAATGCACAGTTTAATAATCAGGTTTACTTTTTTCTTTAAAGCAAACAAAAAATTCTTTACCTTCTTGTGCTGTGCACACAAAACAAAAATATACCTTCCATACTTGATCAAGATTTAATCACTTGAAGAGTAACGGAAAAAAAGCCAGAAAACACTTCCACCAAATTAAGATTTGCCCACAAATACTCATCTAAAACAGTCTGATTCTGTTTTTAAAAGTTTGTCTTTGTACTAAATTTCTCTCAAACCCTTTCTCTCTGGCAAAGCTGCTATGATTCCAGTTCCATTAAAGCCAAACCCTATATGGCTGTAGGAGGTGCCAGAATGGGATAAAAAAAAAAGTGAAGTACTTTAGTGGCACATATGACAACCACTTCAAAGCCATAAATCCTACAAAAGTACCTCAGAGAATAATGATCAGTCAAGACTTTAATCATCGGCAAAAGCGAGTTGAGAGAATAAGGAGGGCCCTAAGGGTAATAGCTGTAAAATGAAAGTGTCCACCAAGCACATTTTTTTCATTACAGACAATTGAGCCATTTCTCAACCTTGTTTATCTTTAGCTTTTCCTGTTAGACCAGAGGGAAAGTAAAGGATATTATGCCTAGCTTCTTCCAGTGAAGTAGAAAGAAAAATGGCAGAAACGCTCTAAGACAAACAATGCTACTTTCACAGATCTGGTTATGTGCCCCCTTTTGGGGCAAGTCTTCAGGCTGAGTTCCAACTTGCAGCCCCTTGAACATCCAGCATCTGGCTGAAATCCAGGCTTTGTTCTAGGCCCAGGATACACAGCATACTTTGGGTATACTAGCATGAATTTCTCAGTACTGAGACACATAATCCCATTATTCGCATTATCCCAAACAATCCTATTGTCTCCTGAGCCTTTGTCACATCCCTCATGCAATCTTCTGGCTTAAATTCACCCACTCCCAGAAGACTGGGGATATGTGACAGACATGTAAATTTCCATAATATGGATCATTTTTTCCCCAACTTTGAAAATCTTATCACTCTTTACTTAGTGCTAGGTAGCGATAAAAAAATGGAAAAAGATAATCTGGAGATTTACTTTTTACTGGAGCCTGAAACAACTAAGGAGTATTTGGTTTCCTCTTTTTTTCCTGACGGTTTTTGCATCACAAATACCCTTTAATAGTTTTTCTAAATTATGCAAAAGTGAAACAGCTGACATAATATATACATCTTTAGCAAAATGATCAGAGCCACAAACACAGGCAGAGTTTTTACAAACCAAGAGACTAAAATTTTCATTTAACTTGCTTGACTGTTAGTTTTTAATTATAAGTTGAATTACTGTCTAGAAGACAAATTCAGCGCAGTTAAATTGATTTAAACTATTTATTGATTACAAACAGACCAAAACTGATCAACAATCTGGAAGTATATATATTATCAGAATTTTGCAGAATCTCAGAATATTCTGAGTTGGAATGGACCCACAAGGATCATTTGATGTGTTACATTTAATAGCAGCTGAAAAGACCTGTATACAGCATACAGTCTATGGTTACACTGTAGCTGTATTTCTGGGATGTTTCTGACTCCCGTTTGCTTGTTTTAGAGATAAAGAAACAACAAGTGAGAAATCAAATTATATTATTACGTGTGCCTAATATTCTTACTCAAGAAAAAAATAGATACATTATCAACTCTTTCTGGATGAATGTAGAACTCCTTTTAGTGTTTTAAATAAATTTCAAATCCAAATGCCAGTATAAATTTAAGCTGCTCTTGTGACAGAAGTACTCAAGCACAACAAATGACTGAAACACACACAAAAAACTAAGGTTAAAATAGACACCTACTTAAGCATCCCTGGTTAATGTAAAATAGCCTAGGAACAGCCATAATTTTTCAGTCAACTTGGTGTTCTACTGATATTTGAAGTTGTTGAAAAGTGCACATTTACCTCAGATTCCAGGTTAATTTTGCACTCTTCTGTGACTTAGGACACAAACCATTTCAGCCCAAATTAATCAAAGAAAAAAATAGTGCTTTTTTTCCCCTTTAGGAAGATTAAGATGATGTTGTACATTCCCAATAAGATGAACTAGATCTCTTTCATCCATAAGAAAAGGATAAGATAAAAGTTCCCGTACATACTGAATTTCTTAGGGACAAAAGAAGTCCATCTTTTTTTGAGGGAAAAAACACCACAAACAAAATATTAGTTATTAATAATGAACCAAAAAGCCACATGGAAAATAGAAGCAAAGCGGTCTAATTTCAACATTTTATTTTTATTTACTTTCCCCCATATATCAAGGTTTTTTATTGTAAATTTATTTAAGCTACAGAATATAAGATCATGCCTTTTAAAAAGTATGAAATTATAAGAAGAGAATACTTGCATAACAAACCATTTTACTATTAATTTCTCCAGCAAAATAAATATTGATTGAAAAACTCCTAAGTGCTAATTATAGTCCTTTGTCTTCTGAAAATATTGTTTGCAATATTAGAAAATGTTCATTTACTGCTATAATGCACAGCAGTTAGTTTTGCAGCAATGAAGGGTCTCAGTGGAGTCATAAACTTCTCAGCATCACAGAAAAATAAGACAGGAAGAAGAAAAGGCCGAACCAAAATATTAAGACAACTTTATAAACACAACTTTCTAGTCTAATCAACAAGAGGGTCACAGTGGGAAGCTCCTTCTCCTACTACCCAGTTGCATCCCTATTATGTCCTTGCAAATCTTTCCATATCTTAAGGTGTGCAAAACAATCGGTTTACAAAATATAGAAAACTATGTCATAGAGACTCATCTGCAGCAGGGTATATGAGTGAGTTGCTGAAAAAAATCAAGGGAGTGTAGGACTCTTGTAAATTATTAACCAGCTCTATTTGGTAAAAATGGCAGATCCCAAGCCCTCTACTTTTTAGCATCCCATTAAAAAGTAGCCACTAGGCAATCATCTTGCCCATGGAGCATTCTTTTCATCTTTAGAAAATCTAAATAATTAAATCTTCCAAGAGAGAAAAATTGGTAACTTTTTTTAAAGTCTCAATTTTCTCATAGGCTCTCCACTTCCTTTTGCTCTCTTCCCTTGTACAACACACGGAAAACTCAATTCTCTAAGCGACAAACTATTGCAGTTTATAAAACATAAGGTAAATAGCAAAAGAAGTGTAAGAGCACTCAAAGTAATTTAGATGTAAGAAATAATTTGGGAAGGGCTTGATAAGTGGTTTTTCAGATGTGAGAATCTCAGCAAGAGAAACATTTCACAACCACCCTGGTTTTGACATGTGATAGAAATCTTCAGGGATCATCCCTCTCAGATCATATTCTGCCATCTAGCAAGACTTCAGATATATCTAGGTCATATACAACACACTGTCCACCCCCCATACACCTCTGCTGGCCCAAGAACTGTAAATATTTTATCACAGAGCTGGCCTATTTCTTCAGGATATTTAGAATGTTAAATAATCATTTGGCAGTAAACAAGTTATAATAAACGTTTTTCCCCCTCGCTCAAGCACTGTTGGCTGTTTCAGGGCAGAATATTGGATCTTCTTCTTGCATCTAGGCCAAATGGAGGATTTCCTAATTTTAAAAGGTCTGTTTCCTCCCTGCTACTAAGCAAGCAATTGAAAGTTATTGACAAATTCCACTGGCTACCAAATATTCTCTTAGCGGCATTAATTTCCTTTTTCCATTCCCAGTATGTTTATCTTTGATTTCAAAGATTCAGTTCCTGACAAATATTCAGCGTAAAGCACCTACAACCGCTGGTCCATCAGGTTGTTCATTTGGCCATGTGTCCCACTAGAGAATTCAGCCTAGAGCAGTGCACTTGCAGCACATCATTCCCTTTTATGTACCAGCCAGGGAAGCTGCAGGTAACCCTGCCATGACAGAACAACACAGGGAAAAGACACTGTAAACCAGAGTGTGGAGGGGAAGAGCACAAATCCAAACCCTCTCCTCCAGCAATTAGTCACAGAAAGAGCAAGACAGACACTTCAGTTGTGTGTATTCTCAAGAGATCTGGAGTATGATTTTTAGCCAGTGATCCTTGTGGGTGTGAGAAATTGCCTTTATGAGAGCAGGAAAACCACTCAGAGCACTCATTGGAAACATTTAAGATACAATTCATATGGCAGATGGAGGATTTCCTATAAATGATGATGTGACCTTCAGATTATTCATATTATTATTCATATATAAATTGCAGCGGCAAATTTTCTTCCAAGACATTGGTGTACACATAATGCCTATTTAAGGAACAGTACAAAATTCCTATGCAACTATTTACACATCCAACACATTCCCTTGTGTCTCAGCTGATGGGTACACATCACACCAAGATGATGGATTTACTTATTTCTGTAGTGCAGGGTGCCTATCAAACATTCAAGACGACAAGATCACAAGTCATTCCCTAAGCAGGGGAAAAAAATCCCACTGGGGTATAAGAAAAAGCTCATCATTATGAGTGATGTTTTATTCCTTTTTTCTTGTTTATTTTCTCTTTCTTCATGTCCAAAGAAAGTACCAGATGCAAATACATAAATTATGATCACAAACAAGCTGCATAAAAAGAAATTTGAAGAAAGAGTTTTTTTCTCTCTTTCTTCATGAACTGGATATTTTAGGCAAGATTAAAAAATCTATAAGGTTATGTGAAAAACAAAGGAATAAAGCATGTTACTGCTGTAACCAGAGGGTCACATCACTGTCTTGTAGCAACAAGGGACTGAAATGCTTGTCTCCCTCTACTGCTTCATCAGATAGATGACGAATGGGAATCTCAAGGGGCAGTCATACCAAGCAGCACCCGAGGTAGAGCCTGTCACCTGAACAGACATGAAAGCAGGCAGAGTGTCCCTTTCTGATGTCCCAGACTTCTTTTGCCTGCAGGGCAAAGCTGAGAGAAAGCTGAGAAATCTCAACGTTGTGATGCTCACAGGATAAAGATGAGCTCAGAAACAGATATTGTTTCTATAATTGTTCGCATAACTTGAAGCGCAATATAACACAGAACCACCAAGAAATAGAAAATTTTCTGTCAACATGTCAACATAAGTGAGTTTTAAAGTAAAGGGAACCTGAACCTCAGAGGAAAGAGAAATTCATTGTGATGTTGCAAGAAGCCCTTCCCACCCCTCTCCCTCCCAGGGCACCTTTTTCTCTCACTAGAAGGTTGTGTCAGTGAAAGATGTGGAAGCTTTGAAACTATGGATGATGCTCAAGTTAAGGCTCAAAAATGCTGCATCTACTTCCTCACAGCCTGGAATAGCTTTCTACAAGAAACTTAATTATCTGCATGGCTGCTGTGGCAATGCTTCCCTAACACAAACATCCGTAGAAGAAGAAATTATTAGAGTCTGAGAAATATTTAGTCAGTGAGTCTTAGAGTGAATTCCTAGTTTATAAACAAAACAGACAACATGAAAGGCAAACTCACTGCTTTTTATAAAATCAGATACAGATGCACAGAATTATTATAACACATGTCTAATTTTAGCATCTGTATTCCTGAGATTCTCCTAAACTCCTGAAGATGGCCAGTTTTGAAAGAAAACAAATTCCTTCTTCAAAGGAAAAAGAACATGGTGCCACATTATTCACTAGATTACATGTAGTCTACATTGAATTGGCTTTCCTTGGTCATGCAAGGAAAGCAAGATTAAATAAAAAAGAACCTGTTAAAGGAAGAAAAATCTTTGTCAATGCAAAATGACTTGACAAATATGAATACAATTTTTACTGATATCAGGATGGATGGGGTGGGAAGGAGAGAAGGATATTTGGATTTTTTTGAGCTTTTGGATTCTTTTGGGGGCTCAGGGGGGTATTTATGTCATTGGTTATGTCATTGCTGTTATTCAGAGAGATTGACAGTCTAATAAGATCTGCCTAGAACTGAATTGTAAGTTTACATTACACAGCATGTGTTCTGTCATTATTACACTATATGGTAGGATAATGGTCTTAATACACAGTGCCAAAGGCAGAAGAGGCTTCTGAAAATCACTTCGGAATCTACACTGCAGAAAATAATCTGATTTTTTTTTTATCATTACTACTTACGAAAATACTAATTCAAAATTATTATTATACAATGAGAGAAGCTATAACCAGCAGCATCCTGATCCAGGAACATCTGGAAATGAGTCAGTGCAACAAGCTGCTGCTTCAAAAACACAGCATAACAGTCCCTTAAGAAGGCATTAAATTTAATGGAAAAAAAAAAACCAGTCAAAGCTCATATTCCTTATCTAGAGGTGGTGACATAATACTCCTCAGGCCTCAAAGTCAAGCCATTTTCACTTACAATGAGAAAACTGTGTGAAATAAATTCCAGCACAAAAACTGGAACAGAATGAATGAAACCAGGACTTAAAAAGGATAAACCAAAAAAGTATCTGAAATCAGGAGGAAAAAAAAAAGACTCACTTGCTTTTAAGAAGGGAATTTTTTCTAACAGGGCCAAACTTCTAGAATACATGAGACACTAATAAAAAATTGTATGATGTTAAATATCTGATTTCTGCTAAATGAAAACAGTAGCATTGAAAAGGGAGGGACTGTGGAGGGTATTTCTACAAAACTATTTATCTTTGATTCATTAACCAAAAGTCATACTCGGCACCAAAAAATCAAATGATTAAACATAGTACACCTATTTTAAGTATTGATCACCTAAAAGAAAAGAATGCATGTGTTCATTCAGCAAGTAGATTGATGCCATAGTAGCGACATGATTCTAGTTTTAGAGAAGACCAACAAGTACTAGGCATTGATATGCCTAGGAACAGGAAAGGTCCAGCTCTCTTTACTCTAGCACCCCCAACTCTAAATGAGGACAAGTACAGGAGTAGGAGCTACTGAAAACATCCAGGTTTGGGGGTGCTGTCCCCCTTCCCAGGGCTCTCATGAACCCTTTCAGTGCATAATATTAGGCCAGATTGACCATTGGTCTTCTGGCCCAGAGAGCATTTGTTATGATTCTTCCCCAACTTGCTTTTACCTTCCTTTTAGGCAATTGCAGAAAAGCCTCCCAGCCACAAAAATATAAGAGAATATGTAACGTATTAAAAACTAGCCTGGTTTCTGTGATACAGTGCAGCTTGTCCTGTCTGACTGTTGCTTCAAGCTAACAAGGTGACTTCAGTATGTCCTGTATTTCCCTTGTGCATTTCCATATCAAAAACATTGATGCTTACAGAAGAGGAAAGGGAGAAATAATTCCTCTAACCTTCCTCACGCCCTTCCTCAGGTGTGCTGTAAATTTAATTTCAACAGCCTACCCATTCAATCTGCTTGAAAATCTAATGCAGCTAGAAGCTACTCAGTCACTGAGGAAGATGACAACACTGACCTCTCATCATCATAAAATGTAGTGTAAGATTCATATCAAATTCTAGTCAAGTGTCCAAAAATAAGGTTACGTGAATCCTAATGTTCATCCACAGTGTGAGTTTTCAGTACTGTATTTGATATTGCTTTTCATAGATTTCTTAGCTTGATGCCATTAAACAAATCCACTTTGAATAGCTTACCTTCTAAAAACATAAAATAAAACTTTACTAGCAAAATTACACTATTTGGTTTTACATTAGGCTCTGCCAGTAAGAACGTTCTTTGCTATTTCCTCTTCCGAAATAATCACTGTTAGAAAACCTTAGACAGCAGCTTTCATTTAATTTGTAATATCCGGCTCAATCCCAGACATTATATTGTTTAAAGGGCACATACTGGAAATTACATGTAATTGATTATGGCTGACTGTAATCAAGTTAAATGTTTTGATAAAACCAAAGAGGTCATCATTGCTCTGCACCAAACTTGGCATTGCATTTTCCTCCCTCTAATATCAGAATAATAAAAAGAACTAATCATTCAGGAGAAAATACATGCAAAACTTCTGAAAAGGCAGCAACAGTCATAAATGTTGTTCTGAAGATGGAAATATTTAGCAACTGTTGGCTCTAGAATTTGGATCCCTTCAAAACAAGCAAGCATGTGGAGGACTGTAATGCATTTAAATATGCCATAGAAGTGGTGTGTGCAAGGTGTGCTGAACTACTGTGAATTAATGTTGTAATTTTCAAGGTAAGAGCTAATTATATCAGGGATGTGTCACAGAATGCAAAATGCAACACTGCTGTAACCCTTCCTAACTCATGTTATGCCCGTTTGTGTGAGCTGCCTTTTCCTTTCCATTGGAAGCAAAGCAAAAAGGAAGTTTGAGCATTTTCATTAGAAAAAACATGTTAAAAATTAGATATTTAGATCTCAGTTCATTGTTTGGGTAAGAATGAAGGGTAAAGCTTACAAGGAGCTAAAAATTATCTAATACAGAAAAACGCCCTTCAACTTCAGCCAAACCTCCGAGGAACTAAAAATTATTTAATACAGAAAAACGCCCTTCAACTTCAGCCAAACCTCCAATAAGCAATCAATATGGATACACTGATACATGGCAGTGAATTGCTAATCTGAGAACTTGCTATATGCAATTCAAAGCTTTTGGATTCAGAACAGTAAACAACTGAACAGTTTCTCATAGTTTATCAAACACACACAATTTCTCTTGTCTAAGAAAAGGTTGGACAGTGCAGGGACAGCACAGCACTAGGTTCTGGAAAGAGATAATGTACATTGTGTTACCATCTCACTTTCCTTAGATCATGCTAGCTTCAGAGATTCCTGAATCACTAATTCCTGTTAATAGTCAGTCTGCTGTCACTGTACGGAAACTGGTACTGCCATCAAATCAACCAGTTTTGCTTCAACATATTATCATGCTCTCACACTCAGTGCTATTGATCTGCTCTTTAGATTAGACACAACCTAGACCAGAAAGCAGTTCTGCCCTGCTCAAGCAGCACATGGCAGAGTTGGGCTAAGACTTCTGCCACCTCACAGTAGACAAATGCAGTTTTAGGAGTTTTTAACTCAACTGCAACATAAACTCTTAAACAAGTATTCATTCCTGAAATTACAGTAAAAATATGAACATAAAAATATGCAAAATTTTTGGGGGAATGGGAATGACAGACTGCACCACAGCACAATTCAACTGAATTTGCCAATACAGAAACAAATTCTGTGATTCCAGTGTACTACTATTATTCTAATACAAATAAATCAGGAAAATTCCAACTGCAGTAGAAATTCCAAGTGCCAGCAGATACGAGCAAATAATTACTAACAAGGCCTCACTCTAATTCAAAAACATCAGACATGAGGTCTGTACAATATTCTGTACATTTCTTTCCAGCTAGGTATTCTGCTGAATGGCTTTATTCCTGAAAACATTTGCCAAGATTATGTTTGAACTCATTTAATTAAAGTTTGTAAAGTGCTCAGTGATCTATCAGCAGAGTCATGCTACAGCAGTAAAGTATTATGTCAAACCTACAAAAATATGAACTTACCCATTAATCAAATGAATTAGGTTTCTCTCATTAACTGCCTTGAATATGATCTAATTTGCCACAAGTATTGTATTTTGCTTAAAAACTGCATAAGTAAACTCTATTCCACCCTATATCTATCACTAACTTAATCACAATACCAGCTGAGGAATCTCTCCATTTGTATGTGGATTTAAAGATCTCTGTTGTTTTCCTACGCAAGTCAAAGTTCACCTTCAAAGTATTAAGACTTCATCCAAGCTTAAGACTCTGTTATCTTAGTTGAGATAATTGATTTTCTTACTTCCTTTCACATAAAGAATTCAGAATGATAAATTCCCAAGGAATGCCCCTGCCAAAGTCAGAAATATTGAAAAATAATTGGAAAGATGGCTAATTTTTCTGAAACACAGTGTTATAATTTAGAGTTCAGTGGGCCTTGCTAAATGCATACAGAAAATGTGACATGGCCTAAATTGACAGCATCAAAGGCTAATAGAAAGAGCTACTAGACTAAAAAGGAGCATGCAATTACACTCCGAAGTTGGGTGGACTCAGTTCTCTGGGATTACAGATCTCAACTGCTACTAATTGGTAAATACTAGGGAAGCCACTTGCTGGGACTGTTCATCCCTCTGTCCGTTTGGATTTGAACCTCATGGTATTTGAAGAGTATAGCCTGTTATGGAATAGAGCCTAGCCTGCTCACGGAATAAGAAGAGTGCTTTTTTTCTTTCCTTACTTCTTAGGAGCCTTTCAAAGAGCTGTGTTTACACCCCAAAAATAAATCTGTCCTTTTACCCTGAATTTCTGCCTCATACAGGGCTTCCTTAACCTCCTATTTCAAGCCTAACATCTTTGTTGCTCAGCCCTCATTACAATTATCCCTTGCCCCTTCCACCAATCTCTGTGACTGCACACACAATTTTCATTTTCTTCTCATATTCTTGCTAGTAATGTCTCCTCCAATTTAAAATTTTACGAAGTCTACCCCTGTACTGTATTTAATACCACCTCATTTCTGCACTTCATTTACTTACCTTCAAATTTAATATAGGACTAAATATAAATTAAACTATCTTCATGGCTTCATAAACCATGCTTTGAAATTGTTTCTTAACAATGAGGCAAAAATAAAAAAATGGCAAATACTTTAAAGAAGGAAAAGAAGAGGGGGACTGACTACAGCTAGCTTTAAAAACAGAGCTACAATACAGCTAGCTTTAAAAATCTAAGAATGTTTGGATATTTTTAAGCTATTTGCACTAATTCAACATGAAATTTTGACAAGTATGAAAGGTACATAATGTTTTATAAACACATTACTACCTGTCCTCTATATGCACTAAAATTTTGTTCTCTCCTTGAGTCTTGAATACATGTAAAATATACATACAGTTACAGATTTTCCCTTCTCCAACTTCAACTATACTATGATTCTGTGAAATGCTATTATTTAAAAGTTCTTTAAGAGCCATATTTTACACAGCAAGCAATATTAAAAATAGGTGCTATTTGCCTTCATACCAAACAATTTAAACCCCCACCACATACATAATGTTTTATGGAATCACAGAATATCCTCAGCTGGAAGTGACCTATCAGGGTCATGGAGCCCAACCCCTGGTCCTGGACAGGACACTCCAAGAGTCACACCATGTACTGGCAGCATTGTCCAAACGCTTCAACTCTGTCAGGCTTGGTGCCATGACCTCTTCCCTGAGGGGCCTGTTCAGTGCCTGACCACCCTCTGGATAAAACACCTTTTCCTGATACCTAGCCTAAACCTCCCCTGATACAGCTTCACAACATTCCCTTGGGTCCTGTCATGGCTCACCAGAGAGAAGAGATCAGTGTCTGCCCCTCCTCTTCCTCTCAGGAGGAAGTTGTAACTGCAATGAGGTCTCCCCCCAGTCTCCTCTCCTCCAGGCTGAACAAACCAAGAGACCTCAGCAACTCCTCACATAGCTTCCCTTCTGGGCCCTTCACCATCCTCATGGCCCTTCTCTCATCTCTTGATGTCTTTCTTATATTGTGGCACCCTGCAGACAATATTCAAGGTGAGGCTGCCCCAGTGCAGAGCAGGACAATCCCCTCCCTTTTCTGGCTGGTGATGCTGTCCCTGATGCCCCCAGGACAGGGCTGGCTCTCCTGGCTGTCAGGACCCTGCTGACTCAGATCCAACTTGCCATGGACCAGGACCCTTTCCACAGGGCTGCTCTCCAGCATCTCATTCCCCAGTCTACACACACAACCACATCAGAACTTAAATAATTTGTTTTATTCTCTTAAGCAGTCACTAAGGAGATTTGGAAATACCTGAGGTTTAGTTCTCAGTGGGCAAGGAAGTTTTTCAAAAGGACTTACTTCCTCATAATTGGACATTTTATTATAAGACTCAATGAAGAATTTTACCTTAAAATGAAAATCCTACTCTTTGGGAACTGAGATCACATTTATATACCTGGATCAGCAAGTAATGGTATGATGACCAAGTTACTAAAGTGAGGAGACCTTGTTCTAAAAAAGCAAGGTAAACTCCATACATTTCAGAAAAAAGGAATTATAAAAACTTTCATTTCTCCACCTCTGTATACAATTTCTAATCTTCCACTGAAAGTCCAATCAAGATTTCTAATCCTTTTGTACACCCTTCGGCAATTTCATGATTTATTATAAACGCCAAAGACCATTTATCTTAACCAGTCAAAAGCAAAGTACAAAGGCTTCAGGTTTTTTTTGGTTAGTAGCTTGCAAAGTATTTTCACCCTAAAGAAAACTCTAATTGTGTTTCACTTATCCACTTAACGATCCACAATGGATTTTTCACTTGGCAAGTGTAATGCCCATAAAACCAATGTCCACAGAAAATCCTCAAGTATAACCTACCAGGTAGACCAAAAGATACAAAGTTCGCCAGATAATGCTGAACCTGGGATGCAGAAGGTCATTTGTGTGCCCTTTAGTAGACACTTGTACATAAGAATGTGAGAATTAACACATTTTTTTAATAGGTAAATTACATTGAGAACATAGTTTAGCAGACTCCTTTGAACAAACACTTAATTGTCAAGAAGTTGATAAAGTTTTATGCATTTTTGAAGCACCTTTCGCATGTGGCATAAAAATATAGACTCCATTTGTAAGCTTAAATAAAAGTAATAAAATTATAACTTTACAGAACTACAGAAGAGTCATTAAAAAATGAATTTCTGTCTCAGCTCAAAAAATAAAAACATTTTCTTTTTTTCATAATTACAACTTTTTACATGTCTTCAGGGAAAGAGCATGGCCTCACCTTACAGACTAAGAGTAAGAAAATTGAGAAAAATAAAGTTAATTTCTACAAAAAACCTTAAAAGGAAGGACCTTCTCAAAATCATAATCAGTTTCTCCTAAAAACTTCAATGTCTGTTATGATTACCCTCTCAGCTATCTTCCAGGTCAGACAAAAAAAGCAAAATGTACAATAACATCACAGAACTATAGTGCATTCTTGCCCACTATCTGACAGGAATTGGAGCTACTACTTTCATCCAAAGAGAAGTGCCACAGTATCCACTCAGAACTACCTTAGCATTTACCTGGTTTTCAGAGATCAGATTCCCCTGAAGGTTGAAGCTAAGTATCAAGTGATGATCGACAGATTTACCATTCAATTCTTTGATCTGTAAGTTGTTTTCCAGAGCACAGGTGATTAGAGATGCACTAAGTATTGACTGCTTTGTTAAATCTTTCAGACTGAGTCTTTTTTAGCATTATTGATCCAAGGCTGAGAATAGTACATAGACCTTGGCAACCTGGCCAAAAATAGGGACTACAGGCTACTGAGCACAAAATTAACAGCTACTGCCTGAACTGCTTCTCGTGGTGAACTGATGCAAGATTTCACCATGAGGATAATTGATGTCTCCAAGTGGATCTGAAAATAATACTATTTCCAGTTTCCTAAAGTTTATAGTAAGTACGCGGAAGGTCTGCTTTTCCAGAGGAGTACAGACACTACGCAGTATGGAATAGGTAACAGTTGTTGCTACCAAGTGCAAAAAATATTGAACCAAAAATGTAAAGAGTAACTACTAGACCCAAATTCATTACCTTTTTAATAGATGTAAGAACTCTAAAGACAGCAAAACAATAATTACTAGCAATACATTTGAAACATGCTAATCAACTACAGATGTACACAGAAAGGGAAAAGCGGTCCTCTCTTATCTCTTGAGGGCTATCAAAGGAACATAAAATGTAAATATTCAATTGTAACAGATGTCAGACCTGATGAATATATCAATTTTCATCCCTGAACAGATATTTTTAATAGCCCAGCAGGAGTACACACATTTCAATAAATATCCACATGTTCCAAAACTAAGAACATTTGTTATTTGTAAGAGGACCACTACATTAGAAAGATTATTACAAGAAAATACTCATGGGAGAAGTCAAGCTTTCCTTTGTAATTAAACTTTATTTGAAACTGAAACAGAAGACTTCCTAAAAGAGACACTTGCAAAGCTTTCAAAACATTTTTCTTTCCTAACAGCCATGCAAGATTTAGAAAACATTTATAATATCTGACTTTGTTGAAAAGCAGAGCACTTTTTTGTTTGTCATTTCCAGACCCAAAAAAAAAAAAAAAAAAAAAATCTGTGTAATAAGACAAACAAAAGCAAAAACAATCTCCATGTTAGAAATTGTTTGGGCTTTTGCTCTCACTCACACAAGCTGCCATATTATCATCTTTTTTCCATTCAGCTCTCCACAAAGAATTTTTTAAAGAAAAGGCAAAAATTCTTTGTGTAGTATCAATGAGGCTGACAGGAAAAAACAGCGATACAATACATCAAATTTATCTTTGTTCTACACAGAGGTTTTTATGAACCTGTTCTCAAAAAGATATTATTTCTAAGAACACTCTTCCTATAAACTCACAATTGTTTGTGTGTGCAGCATGCAAATTCATAAAATTCTCAAACAGTTCTAAATTTGCAAATTCTTTTTCCTAAATTTATCACAGCTTCTTCTGAACTTGTTTTGGAGGGGTGAAAAGTATTTCTGGAATTTCTGATTTTCTTCCCCACTATTATCAACCCACAAATATTTCAAAATTTGTTCAAAAGCAAGACTTAATAATTCTTTTTATGGATGAACTAACTTGCTGCTCAAGGGAAAACTGACAGAGAAACAATCAAGTGAAACAGATGAAAAGAAAGCTCCAACCCAGCGAGACAAACATAGAAAAGATCTTTTTCAAACTTATGGATAAAATGTTTAAAAGTAAAACAGATTAATCTAAAGGGGAGAAAGCAAGTAGAATCTCAGTTCAAGTACTTGAACTTGAGTCAGAAGTGAGAGAAAGTAAAACTTTGGCATTTTGCTATGCCAAAACATAGCACAAAGAAAGCACTTGCTATAGTTACCATTTCACTTCTGAAGACTTCATCGGGGAATCAGAATTGCTTTAAATGAGCAATGATTGAAAGGAGAAAGATTTGTGGATGCCTCTTCTTGTATCATGATCTAGTTAAAAAGAAATATGAAAAATGTGATACCAGGGACTTCTGTCCTAATTTCCTGCTAAGGTCTAGCCAAATTGAACAAACTTCTTTTTATGGACATTGTGAAGTCAGCAAAAAAAAAATTTTCCAAAGTAACAAAAGAAAAGCAGTGAGAGACTAAATAATTTCTCATTAGCAGTTGAAAATGAAATTTAAAAAAATAACATTACAAAGCAAGACAATTATTTATATAATAAAATTCTCAAGGAGAAAAAAGAAAATGCTTAAAACTGAATATTTTGTGTTCAAACTGAGTCAACATCAGCACAAAACTTGGAACAAAAATTTCAATTGTGAAATGATATTTCAAGACAGTATATGAATTGTGGTATTGAGAACTACCTGGATAGGTAATAAGGATTAGATTCAATTTGGTCATGAAACGGAAAGAAAAAAAATCATCTGACACATTCTGCAAGTCCTTTCTGGATTCATCTGTCACCTTTGAAAATTTCACCCTAAATCTCCTTTCCCTGTTAGGTGACACTTCATTAATTTGATTTTAGCAATATGTACATGCATGGAAGTATCCCACAGGTACACACGAGAGAAGTCATGGGCTAGATATACCCAGCTGCCATCCCAAACAATACTCTTCAAGAACCACACAAATATCCAAATACCTATGTCATTTACTCATTGAAAACTTGAAATTTAGCAACTCAAGTGAAATACAGCAGGCAAACAGTGATAAACAAAGGTTATTTCTACTATCCCTACTACAACAAGTGAAAAGAAAACTTTCAAGGTAAAAAAAACCAAAAAATATTCACTGAATTTAAAATTTATATATAGAATTCAAGCAATTTCCTTTCATGAGACAAATACTAACCTACAGAATCTAGAAGAGATCCTACAGGAGCCAAGACCTAATATACATCCTTTAAAAACTGTAAGATCCTAAAGTTGAAGAGCAAAGCTTCTAAGTAACCATCTACTCCCACATGGGCAACATGATTACTGTAAGCAAGAACAATGTATTATCAGTTTCCAGTGCAATTTAAAGTAAGTGTAAGAATTTCTTAAGAAAAATCCCCTCACATAAGAGTAATATTTTGGGAAGTGAACTGCACTGTAAAAAGAGACAGTGTGCAAATGAAAGAGAGACTAGGGAAGACTTTGAGATTTAACCTGACATTGCTTGCAGCTGAAATGAATTTAAAAAGCCTGTTAGGAGACAATTTTTTTCTGAATCTGAAGAAACAATAAGGAATAGAAAATGATGGAAGAATAAAGATTTTAAAGATATACTGGGAACTTTCTTTTTGTATTCTACTCTCTCCTTCCAGCCACACACAAAAAGAACTAACCATTTCAGCAGAAGAAACTTAAGCAAAATAATTTTCTCTCATTGACTGCAGAAGCAATCAAAAATTGGCAGTTATAGTGAATCTTCTTTACTGCTTCTCTAGCTGCAAAGAGATGGGGTGAAAGGGAAGAAACTTCTCTGAAAGCAAATGCAAACTTGTGTTCTGACAGAGGACTGTCAGAACAAAAATGTATCCTTCTCAAGCTTCAAAACCAAAATTCAGTCATAAAAATTTCCTAAAATATGTACTTTCCCCCCCCCCCCCAGCCAAATGTCCCGAATTAGCATTTTAAATGGGTGCCTTTGATTTACTGCAAAGCACATCAGACCTTTGGCTGAAATAGTGCCCATATACACATATCCCTTTTGACCTTGCCTGGTTTTTCTTAACGTAATTCTAAGCCGCATGAACACCAAAAATGTCTTTAAATTTTAAACAAATCTGACTGATGCAGACATATATGATAAAAGCTTGAAGTAAATGTCAGACATCAGGATTTATTCCTCTCAGGAATTAAAAAAAAAAAAATCTGAATTGGCTTTAACACGTCCAATTTAATTTTCAATATTTAGCTTCATTTATGTTAATGCAATGTAATAGTGATTCAACTGCTATTAATTACAGAAGAGCAAGACAAAAGCTAACCTTGCACTAGTCACAGACATGAGCAGTGGAACACAGATGACTGTACCACTTTTCTTATCAAGATATATCTTCTTGATAAGACATATCTTGATAAGAAAAGTGGTACAGGCATCTGTGTTCCACTGCTCATGTCTGTTTTTTACAGCAGCATTTTCTTACAGTGGTATACAAAGATCACTAGCCGGAATGCAAGAACGACTCAATCAATCTTTTTTTAAAACAACTGTACCAACATACATCTACCCAAATGTGCAGATTCAGAAAGGCTCACATGCATGAATTCAAACACATAGTTCTGTTGTTCAGAACAGCATTCTTACATATGAATGGGGGGAAAAGAACATTTAAAAAGAACATATTTTCCATATATTTGGGAAGAAATACAAAAAGAAGAATTAAACTCAGCAAGCATCAAAACAAAAATTATTAAAATGCAGATATCTACAATCCCACAACAGTCCAATATATTAATTTGTCAATGCTGCTCTGACTTCTAAGCTTTTTTTTGTTGTCCCTGTAGCCTTAGGTTATGTCATGCACCTGTGTAACAGATGGCAAAGCCGTGGGCCACTGCCTTAAAGACCCAGCACAGGGACCTGCAGTCTTCTCTAGACATCTGTATAACAACCAAGGGAATTTCCACCAAAAACCTAGGAACCAATTGTCTAACTTTCTGAAAAGGGGCATTTTTTAGTATGTTTTCAGTGGAAGATGAAGGAAAAATTGTAGCTTCACTAACCATAACAGAAAAGAAATTGGGATACTTTAACAACGAAGCATTTTCTGTGACTACTATGGAGAGAGTAATTTCCCAAGGGAAAACAATTAGAGGCAAGTGATACAAGATGAACAAGGGCAGGTCCAGATCACACAAGAGGCACGAGAACAATCTAGTAAAGAAACACTGTAGACCTTATACTGGCCTCAACCCACCTTTTAATATACTTCTATTTATTTGAATTTGCTTATAATTCATGAAACTTTGAATTATTCTGATTCATTTAGAAAAGAAAGCAGGAATTTAATTTTCTGTCAAAGCAGCCATATTTCAGCAACAGCTCAATCCCAGCCTGCTATGATGCCAGATAGTGATTCTGTAGCACATTTTGTGTCAAAGTGAAAAAATGTTTACAGGCTTCTATACTTATAACAGGTGAAAAGGCAGAACAATGAGAAGCTGTTCAAAGAGCAAGACAAGGGTTTACACAGACAGGGGTTTGCTTGCATGTGGTATTTACCAGGAGGTCTCTCAATAAAATGTAACAAACCAAACATACCCTTTTTATTTCTACAACTTGTGAGGTTAAAGGATTGCTTACTTCTTTGCATCTTCTAGTATCTTCAAAGGATCAGCATTTGTGGGAACCCAAGAATTTAGCAGTGCTGTTAGAAAGTCAAAACCTATGATACTGAGCATTTTAGACCAACGATTTGTAGCATTAAAAATAAACATTTATCCCAAAACTCCACTGACTGTTTCTCATTAGAAAAATATAACATTTTTGCCTATTTTAATTTTCCTTGATCTTTCTTCTGTGCTTATTGCTCTATATCACATAAAATTAAAAAAAAAAAAGTGAAAAAAGGGGCCATATGAAAAGAAATTGCAATAGTATAGAAAGGAGCAAACACACCAGAAAACCTCTATTTTTTTTAAATTTCCTTCTCATTAGGAGAAAATCCATGGAAATTGGAGGAAAACTAAACTCAGTTCATATTTTGTAGCTTCAAATACTATTTCTATAAGCATTACTGAAGGCCATAGTAACAAGTTAAACCAATTCAAACTGTGCTGAAGCACCAATAAAAAAGCAAACAAGGGTCAGAAAAAGAGCACAATGATTATCATTATTTGAAGATTTAATATTCAAAAGAAGACCTACCTTTTTCTCAATGTTGCTTACAATTAGAACACCAGACAAAGCTTGTAACATTATTAATGACTAAATAGCTGAAAAGGGAACTTCTGAAATCAGTGATATAGACCTTCAAAAGGGTCTGTAAAAAAAAAACCTTCAAATTAATTGACCAGTGTGTTAAATCATTTTTGTAGAACGTCTCACGATTCATGATTTTGCATAACAACGTGATAACACCCAGACAACGTGGAAGAACAACTGAAAGTATACACAGAAGCTTCTTTTATATCATACATTGATATATAATTGATATCAGACATTGTCTGATACAGACAAAAAACTGCACACTGCAAAATTGAGTAGAGAAAAGATTGAGAATTTCTCCTACCATCAGTATTTCCTCATATACTAAGATGCTGTCAAGTCCCCAAAACTGAGCACCAGTAAGGTTTCTCTTTATTATTTGCACAAATAATTATTGCATTATTAAGTAACTTCACCTACATTCTAGAAATACAGTATTTTGACATCATCTCCAAAATAAAACATTCTACAGGAATGTACCATCTGTATCCCATATCCAACTGATACTGTCTACAATCAAGGTTACCCAAATAAATTTGGTATTAAAAACCAATCTGCTTAGTGACTCAACAAGCTGGGGGAAGGTGATGTTTTCTGAGTCACAGAAAAGATTCAAGACAGTGCAGGCAGATTTTGTTTTATTAACTAGAACTGTGTAGGATTTAATGATCTGAATGAACCCTCTCTTTATGAAATGAACTCAAAATCTTCCTAAAGTGAGAACATACACACATCTGTCAAATATAAGCAGGAGAGTACATGTACTGAACATATGCACATGGTGCCTGTATTCTGACAAGTAACAAAAAAATCCACAAGCTATATGCATTGATGCATGGGGTAAATGATCCAGTAGTGTACTCATTCTTGCTTAAGATACATCAAACCAGAAGAAACAGCAGAAAGAGAATGTACTAAAGAATTAGTTATTCGAGGGGATGTCCGCAATAAGGTGCTTTGGCAATCACTTTGGCTCCACTTGATTGAAGCAGGTAGACAGGAAGATGGTTTCACTGAAGAGTTATAATTCAAGACATTTTAAGAACAGCAGTGCTGTATTCTTCACAGATATAATTTCAATTACCTTGGGGGCTTGGGAAATCCTAAGGCTAAGTGCCAGAATTATTTTTCTGTGCTAACTGAGAAGATATTAAGAACAAGTCCGCTTATTTCTAAACTGCACAAAGTCCACACAGCTGCGTGCAGGGTCTTCCCCCCTCCCTAAACAAAGCATTTTTCTTTCAGAGAAAGTCAAAATACAAATAATTGAATGGTTTCAATCAATTAAATAGTTACAAAAATTACTTAAAAATTACAGTTCTGAACCTGAAGTTGATGTCAAATTCATGATTTGCTAATGCAAGTATATAGAGCACTGCTGCAGCTTTCTTATCAAATCTTAACAATAAACTGTACCTCTTTCCCAAAAAGCAGTTACTCATAACCCTAACACAGCAAAAACACTATGATTTTACATGGAAAGTTGCAGGAACAGGGCAAAAAAACCCATTACCCCAAAAATGAAAATTATGCTGGACTGAGTCTCAACTTCCTTCACACGTATGCCACAGGATTTATTACCTACTCCCTGTCCTCTGTCTTCAACAGTTGCTCTGTGTTTGTTCCTAACCAAGGACAAGGAATAATACTTCTCCCATTAGCTGTCCCTAACTCACAAGACTGTCTTGGAAAAAAGTGATCAAAAATAGAAGAGAATTTTTGAGTACAGGCATAACCTTCTCTAGTGGCTCAATGCATCAGAGAAATGAGATTCCTTTTAACATAATGTAGCTTAGTATCATACAAAACATTCCTTCAGTTCTTTTCACAAGAAAACATAGCATTAAAACCTACCTAATATTTCACACTTAATTGCACAGCAATTCCCACAGTAAGGGCTAGTGAACGCCCATAATAAAGCCTACATCAGCTCGGACCATGAAAGTTTACCCACATTTCTCCAGATTCCCTAACAGGCTAATTTTGGCTGTGCTAACTCCAATCATATTACAGTCACTCAGATGTTGTTACAACTTTTGCCTAAAATGCCAACAGCTTTTGACATAAACCTTCTGTCATTTCTGAGAGACCTATCAGGAAGCAGACACCTTTGATGCACACATATTAAACAAAAGATGAAAGAATAAACAGAAAAGAATGTTTTTTTTGTAAAATGCATTAACAAAGACTACTTATATTATCATAATGTTCAGTAGCTTAACATTTCCAAAGAAAATTCATATAAAATCAATAGAAGTCAAGAGAAAGATACAAAATACTATTAAAGCTATGGCAAAACTCTTAAATGAAATTATATTCTAAAAGTATGGATAAAAGAGATTATTAATCTTCTTCCAGGTCAAAGATTAATAATGAGCAATAACACTAGCATCCTTCCTCCCTCCAAATTACTCTTGCACTAGCAATAGATTGAATCGAGGTTGATTAGATCATTTAAACAAGGTAGATACTATGCTGCAAAGTCCTACCATTCCAAGTAGAGTTGTATCAATATCAGCAATTTTGGTACATAAATCAACACAGAAAATGTCCTAGAAAATATGTAAATCACTATTACTCCTACTCATTGTATGACAATAGCTATAGGCATACAAACAGACGCGCACCATAGGTTTATCTGCTGGTATCATTTTCTTTCTTAGAGCAGACAGATGATCCAAGTCACACAAAATCACAGCACTCATTAGCATTTTGCAGTGGTAAGTGTTTTCAAATTATGTGCATGGAACAAGTAATAGCAGCGAAAGCATTTTTCTTAACAGAGTGAAAAAATGTAATACGAGTATGCACCCACCTTTCTTTAGGGAAAAAAAGTTACTCTTTATGTTGGAGAAGTACAGCAGCCTAGCAGTTCTTCTGCACCTCAGAGAAAGAGAACCATATGGTAAGAAAAGCTTTGCTAAAGCTTCTCTGCAGAATGAACAAACCAGTCCTTTGTGCTCCACAGGTAGCATGTTAATCGCCTGCTGCAAGCTCAGGCTGAGCAGCTCTGATCGACACCTCTGGAGAGCACACTCCCAAGCATGGAGGCGCTATAAAATGTGCTACAGCATTGCTTGTGGGTTGCTCCAAGGCACATTTTCAACACTCAAAATCCCAACTATTTCTCTCTATGAGCCTGGTTTACAGTAAATGAAATAGAAAAACAATAAAGGCAGAACAAATGATGAATGAGAGCAATTATTACTAAGAAAAAAATGATGACTCAGATTAGCTTGTTGATGAATGACAAAAGCTTGATAACTGAACTCATTGTGTCTTCACTTTGTTCAGTGAATTGGTAGCAGTTATGGGGCTGTTCAGCCCAAATCAATTTGTTAGGAAATTAACTTAATTATTTGTTTCAAATCTGATTCTAGCAGCTTTTCAGTATGCTAGTGAGAAAAAGATGAAAATCTCCATACTGCTAATAGGTCTATCAACTCTCAAATCACAAACACAGAGATTTTATAAGTATGTATTTCTGGACATTGCCAAACAACTTCTGTGCGAGACACTGGGATATGCAAGAGAATTACACAAGCATCCACAAACACAAGGTATCATTAATACAAACAATACATTGTCCAGATCAGGATCAAGCATAAATTGTCAAAGCCCATTATTTGCCAATAAAAGGGGTCAATCAGAAAACTTTGGAGAAGCAGATCTTAAAAGTATATCTCCAGCAGGTCAACTAAGATACAAGGTAGACTCCATTTCAAGAAGTATCAGTAACCCACTGAAAATGCCCCTTGAAAGCAGTGAGACTTGCAACAGGTGCTGAGAAGAAGTTGTACCACCCCAAAATCTCATCAAATCATGAAACAACACGCCATAAAAGATTGATTTATTTTTTCCTGCCAATTTACATCTGTTAGCCAATGAGGCTCTTAAAATCCATTTTGTAAACCTATTATTTTTCTGTGCTCGGGATCCATTTGTATCCACCATTATGTCCTGCATAACATTCATCTTTCACTTTGTCCTCTGTTTCATCTAAAAACTCTTAATAACACTAGGCTTCATCTCTGAAGTAATACTTAACTTGCTGAAGGACAGCAGCTTTGGAAATGAGCACTGCAGAGGTTGCAAAAAAGTTGATTTGAAACATGAAAGACTAAGGATCTTTTTCGTGTGCTTCTTGGCACCAATGAAAAATTAATACATAGTTCTCTTCCTGGGAATATGAATAATCAAAGTTAAAGGACAGAAAATCTTTGCCAAAGCATCCTCTCAATTTAACCTCTGTTCAAGTTTGGAATGGAAGTAAGTTTGCTGAAAAAAAATCCATCCTCCAAACTACTAGAGTTTTCATGAAGCCTCCACCCAGCACACTGAAGGAAAAAATAAAAGGCATTGCAAAGAAATGAATAAAAATCTTTTCTTTACCTTCCTTCAATTTCCAATAACAATAGCCTCTTCATTACAAAAATCTTTTCTAGATTTTATAAACTGAAAAATATCCTTCTTCCTCTGCCATCCTGCCTCTACCATTTTCTCCATCTCATAATGCAGTTATTCTACATGATTCATAGCTATCCTGGGATTATTTTAAGATCTATGAAAACTGAGTTTTAGTGAGAAGTACCCCACTTAAGAGATCTGTTTTTTGCTGTCTACTATTTCCTATGTGTCATTTTGTCTTTCACAGAATTAGGACTGCATGAGTAGATCATGAATATATAAGTAGATTTGAAATAAGTAGTTAATATCATGCCTCTATCCATGCAGGGTCATTGCACTTTTTATATGTGCACATATAGAGGAAAATATGTGTTGAAAGATTTAATGTTGTTAGATATCATTGTCTGTCTTTGCCTTTTGTTGAATTTTGCTTATAAGGCTCCTGCTCTGTCACAGATTGGTAGATAAGCACATAACAGATCAATAGGCAAGAGGTTTGTGCCTAAGAAACTAACAGTACTTTAAAAGTATTCATCAGATTTTATGCTACCCTGAAGAAGAATTTCACAGGGTTTGGATTGTTTGCCACCTGTTCATTTATGCATTATTTCAAAGAGAAAACCAAAAATTATCTAAATGACCAATTTTGTGATTTGAGCTCTGTAGGTCATTTATCACTGAAGATTTAAGGTACTTTGGCTATAGTAACTATCACATTTTTATTATCAAATACATGATATAAGAATATTTGTTTTCAATACAAAGTTTCAAGTACTAAGCACCACAGAAGATACTTTCACTGAATATCTGCAGCTCCCGACTGATTTCACAGGAGCTGTGAGTGGCCAAAATCTTGTGACTTTTTAGAAAGATTAAAGTAACAGCAACAAATCAAGTAACAGTCTGCTAAGCTGACTATCTGCTCAGGATTTTGTGAGGGCACTACTATGCCCACTTATTTACTTCATTTATCACCTGATTCCAGGACATCATATTTTTGCTATAGGCATTATTCACAGAGGTGCAAAAAAAAGAAAATAAGTGATAAATATATTCTATTTTCTCTACTCTTTGACTTTATATTCTTTCACTCCTGCTTCATAAGTTACAAAGTAACTTTTTTGAAGGCAAGAAATGAAACGTGTTCATGAGTATTCAAATAGTATAGATAGTCCAGCACATATTGATTCAGACATTGTGATTAATGGGAGCTCCGAAAACTAATTGCAATAGTTAGAGAAAAGTAGGATTGTATTATTCTCCTGGAAGCTGCCACCATTTGTGGGTCATGATTGTAACAGGAAAAGGTTAGGGCAGTATAAAATATTACACATTTATTTATACCTTTTGGTTCATCAACCCACTATGAATAAGACATGTAGAAGTAACACTTATTCAGTAACCACTATAACTTGAAATAAAGTTACTGACCAATAGGAAATTTAGACTTGGGAAGAAAAATCCTTTAGCTTTCAGTCCTAGCTCTCTAGAACCAAGTATTCTTAAGATAAAAGGGCCTGAAGAAGTAATTCCAGCACTAATATTTTGATCTGCCTAT
This sequence comes from Zonotrichia leucophrys gambelii, assembly GCF_028769735.1. Classification (NCBI taxonomy): domain Eukaryota; kingdom Metazoa; phylum Chordata; class Aves; order Passeriformes; family Passerellidae; genus Zonotrichia; species Zonotrichia leucophrys. Next base: position 36,607,760 of record NC_088175.1, on the reverse strand, counting down.
AGGAAATTAAAATACAGGAGTCATAAACCAAGGATTCAATCTTGAAGTTATCAGCACAGCAGCAGTTAGGATGCCTCACTTTGTTCTGTTTCAAAGTTCAGTTCCAGAAATTAACTGGCAGTAAAGAATTTAGTAGAGGCAGAGAAATCTAATTACTGTGTTGGGAAAAGAGGAAGACATTAAGTAAAATGTTTGAAAGTCCAGTTGATCAAGGATTTCATTGTGACTTCCAGGACTGGTGTAAAATAGTGGAAATTTGTAATTCTAACCAGTTTGACAATTAGTTCACCTCTGTGGAAGTGTGCTTTTGCATCTGTATGCCAGGACCTTGCTTAGTGACTCTGGATACTGAACTAAGTTTGCTATTCCGGAGAAGGCAGCCACCTAAAAATCACAATGGAAATTGCTTCCTTAGTTGGCGTATTAGTGGCTAAGACTGAAGCATGCCTCATGACCAGTCTTTCACACAGGCTTTGGAAATAACCTAGGCTATTCAAAGTTCAATCATGCTGCCCAGAAGCTGAAATTCAGATATGACTAGATATGGTTAAATTCAGAGCTAACCCTGCTCAAAAAGTCAGAGATTATATAGAAATAAATTCTGGAAATCAATTGGCAATCAAGGTAAAATGGAAAGGGCGTGCAGGCAGTTCCATTTAATTGAGAGAATGAAGAGTCATCTTGTTCAATATTGTGTCTGTTTTTCTTTTACCTTAGGAGTCTTAACCTAGAAGCTGACTGAACAACTCATTATACTTTCACTTTATTATTATAGCCTGACATCTTTGATCATTAAAAAACATTTATCATTATGAATTGTGAAATGATGCAAAATGAAGCAATGATCCATCTCCAACTTGATAACCAGAACAGCTGGAAGAAGTAATGACAATCAGACTGCTGTTCAAATGCCTGAGTCTTTCATGCTCAAAGAATGTTATTTCCTCTAACTGGGCTTTCCATTATTCTCTTTGGGTAGTTAGGGATGAGCGCTCAACAGTGTACAGGATTTGCTTATAAAACGTAAAGCAGCCAAAACATGAAGAACTACTTAGTCCAACTCTTCATCACATATTCTGCTACCTCCCTGCTTTTCTTTGAGAAACAGGACAAAAGCAAAAGTACAGGTTTTTCAGTGCTTTGATACTTAAGATTATTTATAAAATTGAAATGTGTGTGTCAGAGTTCATACATCGAAGTGGAAAAAAGCAAAGGAAGTTTCCTTCTTCAGAGAAAGAAATGTGTTCAAAGATACAAAATTCAAATTCTGACACACTTCCTAGCATTGAAAGTACTGTGAAGAAATTGTGCTTTCCCTATACTGCCTTTTAACATGAACTTTCCTATGTACTGTACTGCTTTTTAACATAAGTTTTCTTCATCCTCACCTATCTCTTCTTTCCTCCTTCTACCCTCCCAAATCAGTAACTAGATCCATAAAAAAAAAGTTATGTAACTATTTTAACGAGGTGGGCTTTTTTAATCAGATATATTTTAATAGACAATGAGAACAAACTGAAATAAGCATTCACTTCCCATTCTTCTTATGCATGTACAAGAGTAGGTTATTTTCCCCACATTCATTCTAATTCTAATTAAGTCCTCTCAAAATCCCTAATTCCTAATCATTCATTTCATTTCCAAGCTTTCTAAGCAGAACACTTAATTCAAGTGACACCCATGTATCTCAGTTGTTTCAATTTTTACTGGTTTTTGACACAAGCAGTACTGGATTATAAATGTATAAAGCTACATAAAGGCATAGAACATCATATTTCTGTTTTTTGCATATTTTATCAGCATTTTATTTAAAGCTATGGAGCATTAGCATCTACATTAATTTTCAATGAATGTAAAGCTACTACCAAGAAAGCAGCATTTCTAGCAACACAACAGGACAAGATTTTCTCAGTATCCAAAAAGTTTCTGCATCTTTTAGCCTTTATCAGTATACTAGAGGTTTTTTGTCTACATTTTTCTTTCAAGACCATGCTGCAGTCATTATCACCTCTGACATATTACCTCAAGGCATAAATCTCTAGCGAAATCCAGGCAACATCATCAAGAGTGAACAAAGAAACTTCCAAAGCATGTTCCTTACACTGGAATCTATCCAGTGTGCCTTTTACAGGGTGTCATCCTGCAGGAAGGCAGCCACTGGCAATTTTGCTAGTTAAATGAGAAATGTAGTGTCTGCAGTTCATAGAGGGAGAAGAACGTACATGTTTTTGTGCTTCTTCTTGATATTATAAAATATGCCAGGGAAGAATGGAGTTATTTTGTCAAGGACACACCACAACTCATCTTTTCACAAATATTAAACATTATGTTCCACATCAGCTGACAGCATTTTCAGGCTGGGAATGGGAAATTCTTCCCAGGATGAGACTTCTAGCACTACCAAGCAATCCAAACAGGATTGCCTATCTTGACTAAAGACTACGACTTGGTCAGTATAGACAGTTGGTAAAAGAAATCACGATACAATTCCTTGGTCACTGACAGGAGACAACAAGGGGCATACTCTAAAGGAAACATTCCTGAAATAAAACAGATTGAAGGAACTGATAAAAATAGTTTTTTTCTTCATACATTTCTCTTTTCTAATGGCAAGGGCATTATAAAATATGTTTATACTAGTCTTAACTTGGGAAAACAGTATATAAGACATCGAACTGCAAGATCTACAAAAATTACTATAGAAAATGCTTTTTCCAAAAAGCTTATTCAAAGATCTTATTCCACCTACTCAAAGATCAAGATGAGGAGACTGCATTCTGCAGGTGCAGTGTTTCCTTACTTGTTTATGCATTTACTTCTAAGATAGTGATGGTTTTCATATTTCACCTTCTACCTCCTCAAAAAAATACTCCACATTTTAATAACTATGCTCATAGATAAGGAGTTTCCAGAATACCTTATCCATTTTTATTTTTTTTGATCAAGTCATGGGTGCTCTTCAGGACAGGTCATAGTAGAGTCACTGAGACACTGATGGTGTTACCAGGTATGGTAACTCAACCACTTCCCTGGGCAGCCTGTTCTCTGGCAGCTGCAGCTCCCAGCCAGTCTCACCACTCCCTGAGGGCTTCCCAGCTCAGGAAACCTCCCCACAGGCAAGTGATCCATCATTCAGTTGTAGGACTGGCTGGCGCTGGAGCAGTTCAACTGGGTGAATGAAGGTATTGGCAAAGGATCTTCCTGAACCAGCAAATACTTCAGCATCTTCTAGTTTTTAATGTAACATGCCATGATAATGTACAAATGAACACACAATGGGAATGTTATTTACTGGACTTAAAGAATTTCAAAATAATTTTCAAACTCCAGTAATTGAGGCAACTGGAAAATAAAAAGGTCAACTTTTTAATTTTATCTTCTGTATATGATATTGGTGTTCCTCATTTCAGAGGAAAGAATCCACCCAAAACTGCTATCCTGATACTCAAGTTCTGTGAGTCATTAGAAGTAGAGCAGGCCCTTTACTTGCTGGCAAAACGTCATTCAACTTTTATGGCAGAGACACAAAATATGGGACTGTTGTCACTCTATGTTATTTCTTCCCAATGATTCAAGCTAGTTTATAAGCTCCTTAGATCAGGATTTGTAGCTTTAATACCAAATGTCACACAGAATTATAGTCTGACATCCAAATGTTAATATAACAACAATTGACCCTGCAGGCATCTACAAATTCTGATCTATCAATGGCTGTCAGTACTAACAGCAGACTTGGCATAAGTAATATTTTACAATTTTTCCAGCAGGTAAAAAAATATTGCTTTTTCCCATTCTCTTCTCTTTTCAGCTCTAGGTTCCCTCATCCTATTTACACCTAATGTTAGAAAGCATCTGCAGAGATTTCTTCTAGAATTTCTAAGCCTCCTTATTCCCATGGGTATGTTTTATCCCATTTTGCACTGAAGTCTGTCTATGAGTTGTTCTATACTGAGGTCTTATGTAGCCACATATCTTTATGGCAATGCTCACAAACAGGAAGCAAATTCTTCTCAACAAGTACAGGTGACAGTTTAAACAAATGACTAAAATACTTGCCAAAGTAAAGTACCAGCCTTGCTGGACTAAAACCAGAAAAATCTAGGAGTAATGAATTTGCCCAACAGAGTTTAAAAGGTCATGCTTATGCGCACGTCACAATGCCTGTAAGCTTCCTGCAGATCCAATACAATTGTTTAAATTGTATTTCCTCTCCATCCAAAAAGACAGTAGAAATTCCTCATCAAGTTGAAAAATCAACTTGAGGCTTTCCTGTGTGAAGAAGAAAATAGCTTTGAAAATGACCAGAGAGTGTTTCAATCAAAATAAATTCTTCAAAAGCCAGACTAGCAGATATAGTTGACAAACCCTTTATACCTCAATAGAAGAAAACCTTTGCTGTGAGTATTGCAGACCAAAGTGTCCTATTATTCTTGGAGATAGTTTTGCATTAGTTTTATATTTAATAATAAAAAATTACTTTAGAGGACTGGTAGCATCAGAAAAACAAAGCTATTTCAAGTGCAAAGTTTTTATAAGATAATATACTACTACTGCACTTTATACTACATTTATTTTACTTTCTAGATGTGTAGAAAATTTATACTTTTTTCCATTAAATACATTCTCTCTCAGTGACAAAGCATTAGGAATGAAGAATGAATTTTTCATGAGAAAACACTGCTTAGGCTATGACAGGGTCAAACTCTTCCCCTTGAGCTCCGCCAATGTACCTTAAAATTTTCCTCGAAGCTCTATCCCTTGGAGTCAAATCGTGCAGAAATATTCAAACTGATCCTCAAATGTTCTTCCCTGATCAATGTTGAGAAATTTCTAGTCGTATGTGCAGGAAGAGAACCAAACATCTTTAAATGCTCTACAATAGCTATCAAAAAATCTCTTGTTTTGGTTTTTTTTTTCTGATATGTTTTGAAAGCCTCAAAAAAGGTTCAACTATCCAAACAAGTATCTAATTTTCTTAAAAGCATCTGAAGGGAAAAAAAATCACAAACCTTTTATCTAAATCGCTGGGGTATTTTCAGTGCCAAAGATCCAGAGGAGATATTTAGATATGTCAGACACAAAAAGACAAACCTATCTTGCTTCAGGCTTTTGGACAGCTTCCAAATTTTTCCCCTCTAATATATATTTTTTTAAATAGATTTGAAGTCAAGCCTGCCTCCTAGCAGGAAAAATTCAAGATTTATATTACTTATTAAAGACATTGCAATTACTAAAAACTATCTAAGAGGTGAATGATGGGCTTTAGACCATTGCATAAAATGCAAATATATTCCCCACTGGTGATTTCAGTAGTGAGCCCAAGGACTCCATTTTCCAATTGTGTGGGTACCAGTTCTTTTCCAGATCAGCAGAAAATATCTCTTTCTGGTGTAATAAAGCATTTTTTCCAGCTATGTTTCTAGACAATCTTCTCCTGCTCAAAATTTAGAACAAAGTTTTCATCCTCATCCTGCTTAGTCTGCCAGCTTCATAAAGACATTTTGTCCAAACTTCAGCATCCTTCTTTTTTTTAGCCCTATTGATTCAGAATTCTTGCCCTCCTTTTATAGTTTTCAATTAATTTCTTTTGCAGGTTGTCATTCACCTACACAGTGCTCACCTCACTTTACCCTCAGTGCAAGCAGCCACTCGTGCAACAAGACCAGTTTGCTTGACTGCAGCCTCCAGTGCTTGTTCCACATTGCCTTCCCAGCTCTCAAGGCAGACCCTAAAGCTGGCCTGTGAAGTCCATCCTATGAGTACAACAATGATGAAAGAGTCAAGTAAATAATTCTCAAGGCCATGTGTTACTTTATCATCAACCCTGGATCACAAAGTGAACAGAAATTACTATTTTGTGGAGTTGTTGGGAAGAACTTAATGATTCTGGCTCAGCACCATCATTTCAATATCTCATTTCTTTCTTGCGTGTTTTGAATTCTTTTGCTTCTACCTTCATCTCCAGAAAAAGAAAACTCATTTGAGGTCCCCTAGAGGCAAGGGAAAGGCTTTCACAGCTTAGTACCCTTCCAGTCAGTAGAGACAGGTGGTATTATCTCATTTGTCATCGATGAATTCAAATTTTGGAGTTATCAGGTAATAATGCAAACCTCAGAAAACACAGAAGAGGAAACAAAGAAAAAACAGTAAGAAAATTAATAGCTTTCATCCAAGGTGCCAGAGCATTTCATGGTTCAATCTAATTCAGCAGAACTTTTGAAAATTCAGCACTTTAAAAGGTAATAAAATATTTAATGGTAATTGAAAACTTGTCTGCCTCTGTGTGGCCAGCATAGGTGGATTCCTAATTGGTTTACTGAACTCAATCACTTTTTAAGGAAAGTGCAAAAACATTTTTACATTTCTTGTAAATTTATGTAAGGAAAGAAAGCTTTTTAGAAAGCATTGTAAGGACATAACAAACACTTTTGATTGTACTTCTGTCTGTGCTGTGGATTGTGTGCACAACACTTAGAAACATGTATAAACAAATTTTTAAAGCTTTGGCATGAAGGTACACAGCAGCTCCACTTGTACACAACAAAGGTTGTGGTGTTCAAGAATTGTGTATCCCAGATGCCTTTCTGTTCCTAATAAGATCTGACACAGTCTAGCGAGAAATGCCATAGGAAAGTCTGTATCTAGAAGAGGTGAAGAGGAAAGTCAGTTTTTGGACTTTTCTCTTTTGGACAATTCTCTGAAATAGAAATTCAAACTATGGGAAGAAATTTAGTCTTGAGCAAAAATGAAGTAAAAAAGAGAAACAGCAAAAAAAAAAAAAGGAGAAAGAAGATGACTTTTGGAAGATAATTGTAGAAGTTGAATAGATTAACTAATACACAAAAGGTGCCTACAGAAAACTGAATTCCTTCTAGTGGAATGGGAAGGGTATCGATGCGTAAATGAAATCACTCAGCCTGTACAGCACAAGCTGCAGCACTTTTAAACACCAGTTGTAAATAAATAAGTTTTCCTACTCATTTAGTGACAATTATAGGTACTAGGTTAGCAGCATGAAGAAATTGGAGAACACGGTAATGGCAGCCTGGGTAATGGCAGGACAATCTGAAATGTCAGGAAACCATGTGACACATATTCCAACAATTTAAACCACTGTGAAGTATCACATTCACTGCTGTTAAAAACAATTTTCATAGCTGTAATTCCTCTGTCTTCCACTTGATTTGTAAAGAAATCCTAACATGACAAATTGATTCTAATTCTCTCCACAGCAGAGATTCCCTTCCTACCTTTTTTTTGGTTCTCATTATCCTGTATGATAGAGATTTGCTGATAAGCAGCATAACTATTTAAAAAAGTCTTGGAAAAAAAAAAAACATTAGTCTGAATTCAATTAATATGTATTCAATTCAAAACTCAATATTTTGAGATAAAAAGGAACACTTCAAATGCCAACTAATGTTTTCTTTATAAAAGAAACTTTCAGCCACCATATTTTTTTCATTAAGAAGTTTTTAGAGTTTATAAATAAGGTATTTCATTCAAAACAGCTTTTTTGAAAATTACCCAATTTAAAAGAAAAAAATAAATTGAGTAGTTTAAAATACTTTAAAGAAGGAATTGACACCTTATGTCTCAATTCAGGTGTGAGTTGTCTCAATTCAACTGTTTTGGCTGACCCTGAAACGATCTTTTCCTTTCCATTAGTTTGCAGTTCTGCCTTCAAACTGAATGTATGTTTTCCTTCCTCTTCCACTATATTGTGCTTATCTGATTTTCCAAACTGCAGCAGGGGAACTATCCAGAGAATATTTATTTAAGCAAGCTATTACACAAAAAGAAGAAAATGGTGAAGCTGAAACAACACCAGACAACAAAATTATGTTGCTATTCCTGCCCAGGGATTTTTAAATTTCATATCAATACTTTCTTAAATGTAGTAATTATCTCTCTCCGATAACGATGGGAATGCTACATCTAAATAAATTTTAAAATCTGCTTCTGTAGTATCGAAGCATGGTAGCAGATGTCCTTTACTTGATACATTAGATTTCCTGACCAGAAAGTGAGTGGTTCCACCATATTTCTCATGCACATTTCCTGTCCAGAAGAGTTTCAACAGGTTTGACATATTATCAGTGTACTGCAATGATGTACTGTACACTCATGGTAGAGTTGATTTGCATACATACACAATTCCAAAATTATTTTCAGAAAAAGTAGCAGACAACATGAAACCTGTGGACTTGATATTGTTGCTTTTGAGCAATCACACTTTTAGTAGGATTTGTTAAAAGCCACCCAGAATGATTTTGGTAGACACATTCTACAGCACAGTCCATTAGAACCAAGGTCGTACCCTTGGCTGTTCTCATTACTGAACCATAACACCAAGAGCAGAAAGACTGCCTGAAAGAAGGGTTGGAGGGGCTGGTAGTCCTGACAGACAATAAAGCTTCTATATGGCCAGGGCAGCTTAAGAACATTTAACAGTGTTAAGAAGGACTATGAAACCAACTCAACATTAAGTTGTACACTTAATGTAAAAAACAGGAAAGAGAATGTGGGGTTTATATGAGAAAGCAAAAAATACAGCTGTTTATAAATCATATAAGGGTAAGGACCAATCTTACTACTTTCAAAAACTGAGATTAACTTAACATACTAAATTGTAACTGATCTGAGAATAAAAATTCAGAAAGAAACTGTTGAAAAAGTACTGAATAAGCCATCAACAAACCAATAGCATTCAACTAAGCAGAGAAAGTCGCCCAGTTCCAACTGTAACTCACACTGTACAGATTACGATCCGTCATGGTAGAGAATTCAGAATTATGCTAGAAAAGCACCTAGACAGAAAATTTGTGAAGCCCACAAGTCAAAGTCCATACAAAGAACACACGGAGCTACACATGCTATGAACAATGCCAACAAAACCAATGCTTTTCTGGGCAAAAGGAGACAACCAACCCACTCACCTTGTGCTTGATAAACATTATTCCCACCCCCATCACTTAGACATGAGAGCCCTAAACCAGCATGTGTCATCAAACCTCTTTTCATTCATCTTCCAAGGATTATCTACCTCCTCCTCTAAATCTGTCTTCTCATCTCTCAGTCTTGCCAACAGTCACACAAAAAATATTTCTTATCTACTTCATGAATCTCAATCATTTTATGGTAAATATACTGTTTTAAGTTTGTCTTAAATTGCATCTTTTCAGTAATTTCAACTCGCATAATTTCCCACAAATGGAATATTTTTTTGTATTATGGTTATCTTGGTAATTGTAATTGCACAAGGACCGATAGCCTATCAGCCAAATACACAGGAGAAAATTTTACTGTGCTTATGGTTAAAATTATGCAATCAAGATCTATTTTGTAATAGGTCATTACCCTGTCTATCACTTTTATAACTAAAGTGAGACTCAGGTCCACTGTACACTCCAAAACATTGAGCCAAGTCATGGAAAACAATCAGCTTGACGAAGCAGGAAAAAATTAACAATTTGCAAAACACTGTGCTCCAGCTTGAAAACATGGAAATGTCAACTTGAATAAATGATAATGTTTTTAGGGAAAAATATTTCAACCACGTTATACAGATGTCTGTATGTCTGTCTTGATGTCATAAAGTTGACATAAAAATTGGAGGTTGGGATACATAAGGAAAGAGCATGCTCCAAGGGCACAACACATCACTGAATGCTTTCTGGACATGGAGAAAAATCCTTTTCTGGAGCCCTACACATAAACCTTATCCACTTGATCCCACAAGAAATGAAAGTCTTTAAGTGAAATATTTTAGCTTAAAATTTCTTTATATAAATACATTGTTTTAAAAAATCTTACCAATCTGTGGTTTTTCATGGTGTTTACCTTCATGATAAAGCAACCTTGTGGTCTCAGGAGACAGGGCAAAATGTCCTAAAATCCATAATTTTTTTCTTCATAGCAATCTGCTGCATAGGGCATACATTTTTGTGATGTTTCCAAGCTTCTCTTAAGCATTCCTTGTCCCCAACCTCAAAACAGCTTTAATTCCTAAGGATACTTCAGATAATATGAATCATTCCCATTTTCTTTTATTTATATTTCTTTACTTAAAAAGAGGGAAAAAATAGATTTTTTAATAATTTGCTTCTTTTTCCATTAGGAATACATTCAGCAACTGTCAAAGTAATGCAGGAAACAGAATCCTCCAAAAGAATTGTATGGTCAAGAGTAGAAGAGGGCTAAGATTAGAGATGACAATCTCTCCCCTCAGTCCTCACTGCAACTTTTACTGCAATATCCTGGCCAAAATACCATATTTGGTGTCACTTTAGTTTATGTATGTATATACCTGGGAAAATTGTAATGATAGACATAAATTTCTATCAATCAGTCCAGACACATTAAAAAATAGAACGTCAAACATACACAGCATATAGTAATTTCATATAAATATAGTTCATGGAAAACCACACACAAAATCCATCTGTAATTAAAATTCTTCAAAATTGCCTAATGTATCCTATGGTACACTTAAAGAAAAAAAAAAAAGTCCTATATGAGAATCTTTAAAATAGATTTTCTTCTTTGAGAGAGGGAAACAAAATTAAGCTATATTTCCTACATGCCAGAATCAAAAACTGATGTACATTTGCTTTACCTCTATTCAGGTTTCATGCCTTATCATTCCCAGGTGTACTAAATTCTAAGTTACAGAAACTACTATTTCCCCACTTTTCCTACCAATGCTCTGTTATTCTTGCCCTAGTCCATCAGCTCATAAAAGCAACTGTCACTTTCGAAGTTGAGATTGTACTTCCAATATTTTCCTTCCTGAAGTCCATTAGAAAATCACAAATATACTAATTGTGCTCAAAAGGTTGACTTCTAAACCAAAACTGAGGAAAGGCAGCAAATTTTCTAACACCTTAAGAAAGAATAAGTTATTACTGTTTCCTCAGACTTAGTGAAAAAATTCAGTCTGTAACTGAAATTCTAATGGTCTCAGTGGGATTACAGGCAAGTCCCATGGATGCAAAAGGTTTAGCAAGGAAAATACAAGACCCCTGGTTCCTAACACGTAATAAGATACACAAATGTATGTCATACATGCAGTGTGCATGCAGTGTGACATCTATGTGACACACAGTGTTTTGTACCTTATAGTACAAAGAATATTATGATCATTCAACCTCTTCCAGATCAACAAAATGCAGACAGAGAAGCAAACTCCTAATATCTGGCTTTACAGGTAATTGTCCTCAGATGTTAGCAGCACACAGCCTATGACAAAACTCATTAATTCCATTCAGTGAAGACATGCTCTGTGAAGCAAGGACACACCAATGTCAAAATATCCCCAAGAAAAAGACTGTTAAAATATAGGTTCTAACACTCTTTTCTGAGTAAACAGCTAGCAGAAGATAAGCCTCTGAAGAGATGAGCACTGTGACAAGATTCAGAGAAATGTGACATTTGAATGTCTTCTCAAAGTTCATTCAGACTATGCAAACCCCTTCTATTTAAACAGTTTGTTCCACAGCGAACTTCACCACAGACAAGGTGTCTGGCAAACACGACCTTCCATTTTCTTTGCCTACAATTAATTAGATTTTAGTAGCAAATAAATTTCAGTGAGCACTTTCAAAATTCTGGGGGCTTTCACTAATCATTGAATCCTAAATAAAAGATATAAAAGAAAAAAAATTCTCTCCTAAAATATTTATGAGATAGGTTTTTTTTCCAACTGCAAATCTAGTTTAGGGTACATGTCTAAAAGCAGTTGCATTGCTCAGTTGAGTAAAACAACCTGTCGTTTTTGGTAAAGAGAATTAAGACCTTGAGGCACGTCAGTATGATACATTAGTATCTGTGACTAGAAATAGCTAAAAATAACTCTTCTAACTAGCACTGAGTCTGATAGCAATAAATTCAATTGTCTTTCCAACACATTTTTTCCTGTACCTGGAGAGCCACCCAAATCAGAACTGTGAAATAATCTATATTGTCAGGGTTTTTGTTTTTAATAAAAAATCATACCTGTTCTGGTTGCAGGTGGGATAGAATCAATTTTCCTCCTAGTGGCAGGGAGAGTGCTAGGCATTTTGCACTTAGTATGAGAATATTGCTGAAAACACAGATGTTTTATTTGTTGCTTAAGAAGTGCTCACCTTACATCAAGGTCTTTTCAGTTTCTTAATGCAAAAAAAAAAAAACTGGGAGGGAGAATAGTGGGGCAGCTGACTCAAACTACCCAAAGGGCTAAGCCATAACATAGAACAGCATGCCTGGTACATCAGCTTGGAGGAGTTGGCTGGAAGGTGCTGATTGGTGGTTAGGAACAAGCTGAGCATCAGTCAGTAGGTGGGGAGCAACTTGTGCATCACTTGTCTTCCTTGAGTTTTATTTTTCTCTTTGCCTCTTTTTGTTTCTCTCTTCATTACTAGTATTAATATAATTATATTTTATCATAGTTTGATTACTAAAATGTTTCTTATCCCACAGGCTTTACCTTTTTTTCAATTCTCTTTCCTATCCCACTACAGGGCTGGGGTGTGAGCAAGGAGTTGTATGGTGTATAGTCACTAGCTGGGGTTCAACCAGGACTGATAGTCAAGGGTAAATTTTTGACAGAGGTTCGTAGCTAGGAACAAGCAGGTAGAGAAAGCAGCAGCAAATAAAGGTTTGATTGATTGATGAAGGCCCACATGAACATCATCCAATGTGGCTGAATAAAAGACTACAAGACACTCACAAACCGGAACTCAATTGAATATTCTAGAATTTCTTTACTAGAAATGCAATGTTTGTTTATTGTATGTTTTAGAAATTTTGATAAAAGCATAGAACAATTTGTGTTGGAAAGAAACTTCAATGATCATCTAGTCCATTACTCTGGAAGCCCAAGAGAAAGGAATGCTTGGTACTGTCGTTGTTTAAAGAGAGAAGACTATGGTCAACACCATGCCTTTAATCAATATTATGAAAAACAAATCAATGAAAACATAAATTATTCATTATCTTTTTCCATTTCCTGAGCTTTTTATCTCTTTCAAAAGGCTGAAGCTGGATTTATATACATCCTTTACCTCTTATAAAACTTGCTTCCAGTTTGTTAGGATAAATCACAAACAGCCAAAATATGAGATAAGACCTTTTAAACAACCAACAGCTAAAAAAGTCAGTTAACAGAAAATTAGTTAAGTGAATCATGGTTCAGTCTGCCTCTTCATTCCTTAAGCTAAGGCAGAACAAGATGATAAGCATCTTTTCTTCTCTCCTATTATTATGGATATTGGTACAATATTTAAATTTTCATTAGCCAAATAGTGCATTTGTGTGATAGGATCAACAGAATAAATCAGATTTGCCATGCTACATGTTTATGGTTTGGTTTTGGGTTGTCTGTTTTTTTATTAAGCAACTTAAATTCTATGGTGAAAAAATTCTACACAGATGCTTTTAAAGCAGAAAAAAAAATATCCTAAACTGAGCTCTGAAATCCACAGTAAAGGTAACTAAAAACCACGAGCTTCATACTTGAGAGGAACATTTCATCTCCTAAAGCATCAGCTACTAAGTTTCAGATGCTAGACCAAATACTCATGTGTCCAAAAGTGAATGTCAGGCACCTATTTCTAAAATCTATCACATTGCAATACCATTAATTACCGCTCATTTGCATAAATATTCTTCATTAAACTAGAAAATGCATTCACTGTACTTGCCCATCATTAATCATCTGTCCAAAGGAAGATGATTACAAATCCCATGTTAGCATCTTGCTGAAGAATACAAACTGAATGGATGTATGGCTAACTGTCAATGCTCATCTCCTCACTAACAAGATGAGAAGGAACAAACAAGTAACAGTTTAAGGCATTATCAATCATACAATCCCATATATACACTCTTGGGGAGAGGAAAAATAGTTTTTTCCCTAAGGGGAAATTTTAAAGATGGAGCAGTCCTTATCAATTATTAATCCAGCAGTATAAAAATAATCTAGATGAAAGAAATACTATTTACATCACATGAAATTTATTAATATATAGTAGATTTTTTTTTTAATGAGATCTCTCTATAACAGGCAAAATTGACAGAAACAGAAGCCCAGGCTGGTGGACACCTGGAGATCCAGAAAAGTATCCAGTCACCAAACTGCTCAAGGAGCTGTTCTTTTAGCTCAGTGTATTGACATACTGTTGAGACTAAAAATAGTCTTAAGTGCTGATAATGACACATTTTTTGAGAATTTTGTTTTCATTTCATCTCAGTATTTTCATATAGCCAGAACTAAAATGTACTGTATGACACTGTTTCTGCAGCTACATTTTTGTCCTATATCAAGAAAGTACTGTGCAAATCTGAGTTTTAAATCATTAACTTTATTGGAATGAAAATATCTTAAAGCCTTAACCTCACCCCTACTTTCCATCCAGGTATAATTCTTCCTTCCTTATCTCCAAGACGCCATTAATATGCTGTGCTATGAGTTCTTTATATTCCAAACACAATCGTCTCCAAGTTGCCTACATCTCTTCACCATCCTGCCAAACAAGGGGATTTCATAGGCAAATAACCTGTTGGTCATTTGGCCTCATTCCCATCACTGCCAGACAAAGCCCAACCAGCCCATAATTCTTCCATAGGCACCAACAGATTTGACTATCCTGCAACAGCAAAATATTTCTTGTTTTTCTATAGAATCTTATTTCCTGAAACTCCCTATGTGCTTCTGAATGCTGCACTGTCTAATCTCTTACACGTTTTTACCTGTGTGTGTGCTTTCCTTTATTTATAGCACTTTGAATTTATCTTCACAGTTTTGTATATTTTCTTTTTAGGTCATTTTTTCCGAGGAGCACAGAAATGTTACATTCCAACACTGTCTTCCCAAGCATCCAACAGTCCTCCCAAGATGCTGTCATGTACAAATATATTCATTATTACTTCACACACATTCTTAATGAAAATACCAAATCAAAGGAATAAGACAACCTTCTGCTTCTTTAATTGCCAGTAATAAACTTTTCATCACCATGTTGACTAGGCACAAAGAACACAAATCAGTGTCTCACTCTGCTAAACACTATGCAACAAACCAGCAGCCCTTGGAATAAAGCATTTGTTGATAGATGTACACCAAGACAATGAATGGATACCTATCAACAGGCAAAAAAGATATTTGAAAGTATAACTAATTTTTTTGGTATCTTAGCACATCTGAGATAACAGAATTCACACATACAGAACAGAAACTCAGGAGAACCCATTGTGTAAGCTTGCAGCATATGTGTCACCACACTGCATTGGCCTATATATACTATCCTTTGTTTTGTGGAAAAACTTCTAAGGAAATCTGCTTCATATTCATAAATGGAGAATGCAGGTGGGAGACTGAGATCCAGCAGTTATGTAACAGAAATGAAAACATATTTTGTGTGATGGAGGGCACGCCTCTCCTGGTGCACATAGACCTGAGTCTGTAAGGCACAAACATCACACTGATGGACAGATACTGAATAATATGTTATCCTCTAAGTGGCTACACGCCCTTTTGCCTCTGGTCAGCTCAAGCTTTTCCTAGTAAGGCTGTCGTTCATGACACCGGAAATGTCAGAGGAAGGTTTGTGTGCATGGTGATGTTTATATATACACCCAAGTTATACTTCAATTTCCAGCACAGAAATGGCTGCTGGAGAGAGAAGTACCATAAATCAGCTTCAGAACAGTGAGAAATTACTCCTAGTACCTGAGTGTACATATTTCAGCCATGTACAAGCTAGGAAAAAAACAGTAAGTTTAACAAATTCAAAACATAAGAGTCTTTATAACCTATTAGACTTATAGCATATGACGCAAAGAAAGAGAGATATTTTTTTCCTTTTTGTGTGAAATAAATGCAAACAAGAAAAACCTATTCCAAATTCTTTGGTATCTAACTATTAAAGCCTATGACCACAATGTTTAAAATAATGTATTACAATTTTATTTGGTAGGGGTTTTTTGCAGGTGCTTGCATGGTTTGCTTGGTGGGGTTTTTTCTCTTGTCTTGTGGGTTTGGGTTTTTTTGCTTGTTTTTTAAGTGTTCCCAGTGATGACTCAATAGGCAGACTGGAAACACCCAGAGGCACAGAATGGTTGAGGCTGGAAGTCATCTCTGGAGATCACCTAAATTCAACTGCCCTGCTCAAGGGGAATCATATCCAGGTGGTTTTCCAGTATCCCCAGCAATACTGTAAAACCTCTCTGAATGACATGCGGGGGAATCAATCACCACACAGTTAGAAGCTTTTCCTTTCACAAACCTAGAAATTCCAGTTTTTCAAATATGTGCCCATATCCTCTTCTTTCATCAGGCATCTGATTCATCTGTTTTCCCTAGTATTTACACATATTTGTACAATGTTCGTATTAGGGAACTGTTAATAAATGTGACAATTTTGATTGAGGGCAGGAGTGAAGTACAGAAAAAAACCCACAACACAGCAGGTTTATTAAAAAACAACAAAACCAAACATTGCCCCCACAATGATTTTGTATTCTCAATTACATATTATAAAACTAATTTCAATAAATAGAAAGTTCAGTGTTTGACATTGTGTTCCCTGCTTATGAAACCAGTTTTCCTTCAAGGGCCCTTCTTTATAAAAAGCTGCATTATGTTCAGGTTGCTGGTTGTTTGGGTGTTCTTCTCTTTTTTTTGGCTCATTTGAGCTTTATATGATAGAAACACTGGAGGAGGATTAAAAAAAATCATATGTTTTTTTCCCCATAATTACCATGTTCGCCCACATGAAGCAATTTTAACACATTTTCCTAAGCAGGTGTGTGTGACTTGAGGCTGGCTGTGAAAGACATCAGATGAAAGAGGAAATGTCCAGCACCTGTGTTGGCTTTAGGTTGCATAGCACCGATCCTTCTCACACAATGAGATGTGTGAACGTTCCAGATACAAGGGGTAGGCACAGGGCTGTTATGGCCTACAAAACCAGCCATTTTCGATACTGAAATACATACAGGAGATCCCACTCCTTCATCCGGTACCTCTAATAATCCCATGTTCTGAGAGATGATCCCAGCGTGACACCTAGTGGCAGCAGCATTTTTAACCCATCAGTGTCTTTTCAGAAGGTTTCTTACTGCATCCAAGAGATTCACACCTATTTTTAAGTTTGTTCTAATGTACCTAAAATATCTTGAATTCAAAAAATAAGTAAAAACCAGAATATTCTCAAAATCATTAAATTACTTTGTTTCCTCACGTCCAAGCCAGAATTTACTGAGACATATCAGGACCCTTTTTAAACAATTGAGGCAAGCAAATATCCAGTCACTATTTATTTCTTGATAACTTTTTAAAATTCTGCTTCTGTTAAAACTCTCAGGAACAGGAATTGCTCAACTAAATGGTCTTAATGAGGCTGTAATAGACTTTTCATGTTGAGGTTTAATAGTACAAAATTACTGTTTTATTCCCATAACTAAACATGAGATCTATGAAAATATTTAAGCGACTAATTCCCCCGCCTCACTAAATCAGGAGACCCTGACATGCATTCTGAAATACATCACACTATTGTATGTGTACAAACTATAATTTATAAAGACTGGTTTTATAGGTGTTATGTGCAGCATAATATGTATCAGAGAGATTAATGGTAATGGTCAGTTCATGCACACACTCTCAAGGCTGTAACCTTTTAAAGAACAATAATATTGCCTCATATGGTCCAATATCTTCTCTGTTCCCCAACTGGTATTTTGATATTAATTTTAATCCTCTAATTGAAAAATAATTTATAGAACTGATATCATGATGCTCATCTCTATGATTAGTATAAATTTGGAATAGACACAAATTATAAGAAGGGAAATAAATTTTTACCCAAAAATAGCAGGCTGTCTTATTTATCAAAGTAAGAGCTGTGCCACCTAATTGTATTGCCTATTGTACTGGGTTTACATGGCAATGGTAGTGAGGGGACTACAGGGGTGGCTGTGAGAAGCTGCCAGCAGCTTTCCCCATGCCTGATAGAGCTGACTCCAGCCAGATCCAAGCTGGACTTGCTGCTGGCCAAGGCTGAGCCCATCAGTGACCGTGGAAACACCTTTGTGATAACACATTTAAAGGAGAAAAAAATCAGAGCAGAGAGAGAAGTGAGCATATGTGAGACAAAGAGCTGTGCAGACACCTGGGGCAGTGAATAAGGATGGACAGGAGGTGCTCCAGGCAGAGGAGCAGAGACTCCCCTGGCAGGACTTGTGACCTGCAGGAAACCCATGCTGCAGCACCCCTTGGATGGACTGCACCCCTTGGAAAGGATCCACATTGGAGCAGCTCATGAAGAGCTGCAGCCTGTTGGAAGGACTCTTGCTGGGGAAGTTAATGGAGGACTGCCTCCTGTGGGAGGGAACCCCGGCTGGAGCAGGGAACTGTGAGGAGTCGTCCCTTTGAGGAGAAAGGAGATAAAGAGACGTGATGAACTGACCACAGCACAGCCCCCATATTCCCTGCATCCCTGCACTGCTTGAGGTGAAGAGGCACAGCATTTGGGAATAATATTAAGCCCAGCAGAAAGGGATAGGTGGGGGCAAGGTATTTTAAGACTTAATTTAATTTCTCATTACCCCACTCTGAATTTGATAGGCAATAAATTCAATTAAAGTCCCCAAGTCAAGTCTGTTCTGTTCATGACAGTAATTTGTCATTTGATCCTTAACCCATGAGCTTTTAATTATGTTTTCTCTCCCCCATGCAGCTGAAGAGGAAAGTGACACCAAAGAGAGATGTGACAGAGTGGCTTTGAGAGCACCCAATGTCCAGTCAGTCAATGTCTCACATCTATGACTGAAGAAATGTTGCTCCCCTCAGTTATATGGATAAGCGAAAGGCTATTGCAGAGAATTTCCTTGTACTTCAAATAAAAATTAAATTTGAAAAATTTCGGGAAAAAACATCAATGCAAAAAAAAAAAAAAAAAAAAAAAAACCACAGCACAAACCACAGCAGCACTTAAGCAAGACCCAATAATTTCACTAAATTTCCAGGTGAGAAGAGGATCTCATTCTATCACTCTCTCTACAGTAGACCAGGACTTAATAAAGAAAACCAATTTGAAACAACACATTTTTGAATTTGGGGAAATGCATTTTCAGACTGCAGTTTTATCCTTGAGGCTTAGTGCTCCTTGCTAATATATTCAAATATGCTTACAGAGTAGAAAGAAAAAAAATAACATTTCCTAAAAGAACAGCACTTTGTTATTTTCACTGCTATTCTTTACCAACCCCCCAAACACTAAATTACTAAATCCACAAAATAAACCAAGGGATCTTTTTTTGCTTTTTGTTTTGTTTTTATTGAGAGGGTGAAGGGGAGGGCTGAATGCATGTATGTGGACGTGGTGGTATTTTTTTTCTTAGAACACTGCAATTACCAATATCTCTTAAAAATACCTGCACAAGAGTGCATGTAATAGCCTTATTTACCCTGATTTGTGACACATAGGAGTAACAGGTTCAGAAGAGCCCTGTGCCTCAACAGACTGGTTGGATTCTGCAGTTCATGTGGCTTCCATGCCCAGGTGGTAAAGCAGAGTGCTGCCTTCCAGGGCATCTCATTTACACACCTTTCTACAGTCTTGGAGAAAAGTTTAAGAAAAGCAGGAACTTAGTTCGCTAATGGTCATGTGATACACAAAACCACAAAACACTTGGAATTATAAAGACTTTTCAAGGAAAACAAGGCAAGGAATAAAAAGCCTTGCCAACAGCTGCAAGTAGCAGTCAGCAAAATTCTAACCATAAAAAACAAAACAATTATGCAAATTGGTGGGAACAGAAAGTGAAACTACATTGAGACAGATGACCAGGGAAATAAAAAGTCCTTCCCAATGAGTCTTTAAAGGAAGACTGGTTATCTTTCTTTCTAAACAAGTTGCTACAATGTTAGGCATACCAGATACAACCAATAAAGAATTCTAAAGTTTGCAAAGAGGGTGGGATATTAAAAAGGGGATTTAATCATGAGAGAAATTATATTCTAGAACAGACTTTCAGCAATAAGACTGGTGCCTCACCTCTTTTTTTCTTTTCTGGATAGAGATACAAAAATTATTTTCAAGCAAGCTTATTATCCAAGACCTAGACCCAATCTTCCTGACTCAAAAGATGCGCTTCTTGTCGTACACCAATTATTTTAAATTTCTTATTTCCCTTTTCTAGAGAAATTACAAAAAGCAGTATTATAAAAAAGAACTAATTTTGGTGTTACAAATATTGAAAAAATTCCTTGAGGCTCAAACAAGTATCAAAACCCCCAGTGTGAAATACTTTTCACAAGCAGCATCTGTTTTGAAGGTATATAGACCATCTAAAAATTTTTTTTTGGGAACTGAAAGAAGAAACAGATAAACTAGGAGTACAAAACAGCAATAAAAATCTTTTGGGCTAGGTCACACATATTTAGAATTTGGGAACAAATATTTGTACTCTTTGTCCTATCACTTAACAGTGAGCAACAGCCCATGTCTAAAGAAAAAAACCCCAAAACCTGAATGGTTTTTCCCCTTTATGTTCATTGCCTCCAACAGCAATCAAGGAAAGAAGCAGCAAAACAAAAATCTCCATTTTTGATCCAACACTATAAAGAACAAGATCTCCATGGTGCACAATGGGTTTTGGGGTTTTTCTAGATATAATCAAGTATCTATAGGAAAAGTCATATATAGAATACTTTTATTCTGGTATGCAAAAAAAAATGGGATGAACAATGCAAATATAATTTTCAAGATATTGGCTATTACCACCATTTAAAACTATTTTTAGTTCAATATGTGAGCTGGTTAACTCTAATAAAATGACTTAATTTCTTTAATTGTCTATTTTTAAATTATAAATTTAGCAAACTACTGAGCTGGCAAAGCGACACCTATTCAAATCAATTACTTCTACTACAAGTTAATGCCGAGTCATTTTACCATTTGGACATCTACCCCTAACAAATGAGTCACCACCACCAAAATACTTAATTGGTGTCACATGAAGAACTACTTGAAGAACAAAATAAATGTCAGTTTTTCACAAGTCTCTAAGCAAGACATGAGCAGTAAGTCCCATTTTCAGAAGGCACTGTTCATCTCATTCAATTGAAGCTTAAAATCATAGGCACATAGCTTAAGTGTGATAAGCTTAATGAACTACCGTGCTTGAGCTGCGTCACAGTAACCAACAAAACTCATGTTCTTAAAACAAACCGAGAGACTTCTCTCCAACCTATCTGGACTCATAATGGACTTGCAGATCCCATTAATGTCCCTCACTATCAGCCAGCCATTAGCCAGAAATTAGCAGCGTCACAGTAAAATAAAACAGGATAACATTTTAACTGCTTCCCATACTTAACACACTAATCCATACTACTTGATTATTTAATCTAAAATGGCCGACTTTCAGTTCAGTAGATAATGAACCCTCCCCCGTAACTGATGTGTGATTTTGGGGTGTAGCACCTCCCAAAATCTCAGAACAGAGTATGGGGTTCTAATAGCACCTGCTCCAGCCATGGCAGAGTGAACCTACCTTAAAAGCCCACCAGCACTGACAAAACTCAATTAAGTCACATATCAAAATGTATTTTAGATGCCAAAGAATATAATCTTTGACTTCAAACCTTAGAACTGAGCAAAAAGAAAATTAAATTTTATTTACTTACATATAATTTACAGACACCATCTAGGGAAAGTGTAAAAATAGAGACAATCAAATTAATAATTTCACTATACTTAATACATGCACAATGCAGTTCAATTTTCATGCTTCACAGCAGAAACTAAATATGGGCTTCAGAAAACACTTTCTAAGATCAAAAACTTTCTATCTTGGAGGGACCTGAACATTTTGAAAAACATCAAATATTGTTTCGCCTCAAGAAAAAACAGGTAGATATGTTACTAGTTTGAAAAATAGAGCAATTCCTGGATATGGTCCTAACTGAATTCTGCTTGAGTAACCATAAACAGGAGAGGACTTGCCATTGTTTCTTTCTCCCACTTGCCTAGGGCAGCATGGAACAGGGGAAGGAGTTATTAATGAGGTTTTTTTGAGGTAAGCTTGTTTCAATCACATTTCACTGTAACCACTGTTGTTACCTCATAGAGCTCCAGTAGACAAAAATTGCTAACCTAATTTACAAGTGACTTTTCAGAACATGGAGGAGGACACTGTCGGCACATTGACAAAGGAAGATTGAATTGTTATAGGCCCATTAAAACTGGCTTCAAGATAAAAGGATCATCACCAAATCCTACTGAGTTGACTTTGTACAAGCCCATGTTATACACAGTACATACAGTCCTAGATCACTGGGAAGTGACATTGTATAAGTCATCCATAAAATTCTGCATGGTCTACTACACACGGCTGTTACCAGTAAGAGCCAAGCTTTGCAAATACTCTTAAAAGCCAGACTGCTATCTTCTATATTTCTAAACAGCAACAATGAAATTACCATTTTTTTAAAGGATTTTCACTGCTCAGGTAAGGCACTGAGGCAACATTAAAGATGAAAGCTTAATAGAACTAATTATTAATAATGAGATATAAACATTTTAAAGTCAGCCTTTTGATCCATGTAATATAGTAGTCATTAATAGATAGGATTGAAATAATTAGCTTAATTTATTAGCATCTTTAATGAGATTATTTTTCTGACTTGAGATAGCAGATAAACATTATAACACTTCAAAGGTGAATTGTTTCACTAAAATAATTTGCTCAGAGTGGTACGTTTATTAAGTTTGAATAGTATATGCTGCGAAGATAGAGTAGTGTACAACCTCTGTTGAAAAGCTCAGATACAACAATGACAAAGTGGAGAATTAGAGTGAGTGTGAATATGACCAACTTTGGCCAGTTGTGACATTTAATCTGAGATTCCAAGAGTTTCCTCCTCTTTGGGTTTAATATCTACTGAAACTAAAGAATATTTTCTATCTTAAATCCATAACTGGGATAACCTCAGAGCTGTAAAGAGAATAAAAACTCATGAGCTCGTGAACAAGATGCTGAGATCTTTGGGGTATCACATCCTTACTACTGCTAACTAATGAACTGAGGGGCCCAGACCTGAGACCCTGGGCTATGGGGAATCTCTCCATGCTTCTAGTCCTGCCAGATGACAGGAACATGAGGACTCAGACTCAGGACTGCCACAGGACCTGTTGCACAAGCAGGAGCCAGGTCTCCTGCCCACAGCTGAATTCTTAGACCACCGGGGCAATGTGCCAGTGCAACACAAGCCAGATCAGAAAAGGTCTGATAGTGAGAAATGTGAAAAGACAATACCACATTAAGGGATCTACTTTCTGCTTTTCTCACCAAAAATGTCTTAGGTATCCTAGCATCCAGCTGGGACTTAAAATATTTGAAAGACCATTCATGGATTTCCAGGCTAAAGAGTGCTGATGTCTCAACAGACTAAAGAATTTATTTGTTTTAGTGGTTTCCCCACCCCAGAAACACTGCAGTCTGGCAAGTTTCAGAGTTGGAATCAGTCCAGCCGGCAGAGCTGTCTGCACTTTCTGACCCTGCTTTACCAGGTGGGAAGCAAACCAAACAGATCTCATAACATAATTTAGGTCTTCTTTCTAAAAGCCTTAAAATGAAAGTACTTAAACTCCATAACAGCCCTATTAAAAAACAGCAGTCAGAAAACACCACCATAATGACAATGAAAATTGGAGTGACATTCCCAGTTCAACTGAATAGGAACAAAAAATAATGTGGACAGGATACCTTTGGAGGAGAAGCTAAGGAACCTGCTGTCATTCCCACAGGGAGGAAATGCTCTGGGGGCAAGGTACAGGAAACCTCACAGCTTGAAGAGGGTCTCAAAGTACTTACAGGTTGGGGACCTATAAGCTACAGGGTCAAGTCCAGAAGTAAAAGCCAAGCTCAGAGCCTACAGAAGCTACATTGAGAGTGACGGAATTTTACTAGAAAGAAAAAGAAGCCAAAGCTCCAAGTAGATAAATGTCTAGAAATTCTGAAGACACAGAGGGAGTCTACTGTAAAAACAATTGCAATGGTACCTACATTTGGATAAAGGAGATATGGAAGGTTGAATACTGAAGGTTCCACCTTCCATGAGACTATTAGCCAGGACTGTACACTGAGTTTAATTTTAGACTACCTGCACCATGCTCCACCACTTATGCTTTCTGTGCTTACAGTCTGAAAGAACCATTTAACATCTGTGTCCAAAACAATAAGATCCAGATTAAATTTCAGGTAAATAATTTCATCCAAATAGATTTCGTTCACACCACCATTCAATGTTATGCTGTTGAATTTGTTCTTCCTTTGTATTCTTTTCTGACAAGTATCTGCATGTCTGGATTTCAGTCAGAACTGTGTGGGTTTTCATACAGGATTCATCACTATAGTAACCAAGAACAAACCACCAAGTGTGAGGGATTTTCTGTTTCCCTCTTTTTTTCTGTTTTTGGTTTTTTTTTTTTTTTTTACCTTTTAAACTGACAGTGAAGTCACAGTAAAATGGGACACAGTAAAATGGTTCAGATTCTCAGGAGCTTCCACAGAATTCCAATGACATTTGGGTTTATAAGCCCTCTGGAATCCACCAGAAATCCCTGCATAAATAGAACTATGTAGGAATTCTCTGCAGTGCTTTAATCCCATGACTACAATAGGACTAAATCTTGTTCCTAATAATTTTATTAATAGGGAGCAGAGGGTGGATGAAAGGCTGTATTAGTGAAATTTCTAGCCTCATCTTCCAGATGAAAATTTGGACGATTTTGAGATAAGTCACAAAGCATATCAAGGACCATTGATCACTGGTTAAACAGATGATAAAAAGTCTGAGCCAAACAATTTGAATAAAATCCTGGGAAAAATATTGCCTGTCCTTTACAATCATTTTGAGAAAGCATTTTAAGCAAAACAAGAGCTCTTTTTCCACAGAAATATTTCTAAATTAAATGTTCCTTAAATATTGCATAAGCTAAGACACTGAAAACAGTATTCAAGAAAAGATATTAACTGAAAGATATTTTTATGTGTATATCTGGATGTGCATCTATAAATAGATTTGTAATAAGATGCATTAAGATCTCAGGCTCCTCTGCAAATAACAGATGAAAGCAATTGTCTAAGTTTCTCTCAATGTTACCACAGAAAACTTTTATTTAGCATTTCTATTTATCTTAAAGCAGCATTCCTTATTTTGATTCTATTGCTCTTAAAATGAACACATGAGTGCATCCTGTAAAATTATTGCAGAATGTCCAGTATCACGAAAAGAGCGCCTGCTTCACGTTCTTGCTAAGTTCCTAATAACTTACAGTGCACTGAAGTGCTGGAGCAGGTATCAGGAATGTGCTGCAATTGGACACAGATCTCTAACTGTGAAATGCAGTTCTAGGAATGTTTGGCATAATGTAGTCCAAGAACTGAATGACCAAAACTATGCTTAACAAACAAACCCATCCCCCACCAAGTTTGAATCATTGAAATCAATTCAAAAAAATGAAAAACTGCATAGATGGAATGGGTGTTTGATGATCAAATTTCATTCAACAACTATTATTAGCTAACACTGCATATACACAGGTGTAGGGAAATGACATTTGAACAGTCATAATGACTAAGTTTCATCCTGAAGGAAAGTTAAATTGAACCTACTCATATACTCATTAAGCATACTGGTTTAAAATGCAAATGCCACAGACTGCTTAATCCCATTATACAATTTCCACCCTTTACAAAGTAGAATGTTTTCTTCCTGCAACCTTATCAACACAGGAAAAATTTATCTGGGTAGGAGGCCTTGTACATTTACTTGCACAAGCAAGTCAATACAAAACAAGATGACTACATTAGTAGGAACTATCGTAAATAGAGACAGAGCAACTCAGGTTCACTTAATTTGGTCCAGTAAGTTATGAAGCCACAAAATACTTTAGGAATGTCGCTACTATTAACTCATGCATAATGAAACTACTTTGTCATATCTGGTGACTTCAAGAAAGCAGCTATTTGCATCCTGGAAAAGATGATAAGCAACACCAGATCCTGCTTACAGGAATGAGATCTGGAGCTGAATGACAGGATTCAGTAGGAGGAGGACATACAGGGGTCTAATGAAGTGACAGCATGGCAGTAAAGTTACAGCGCCTTTTATTCACAGGCTACAGGTTTGCATTAAGGAGCTGCTAGAGAAATGTAGAGATAGAGGCCTGCATTCAGTTCCAGCACTTTTCTCTCAGTTGTCATTAATTTTTACACATGCTGGCAATGAAAACTAATATACAAAAATACTATTTATGGTTACTTTCATTTGGTGAATTATGTAATAAAAATGAAAAGAGAGAAAACTATACTATTACTGATTTATTAAATCTGAGGATGAAGTGACCATTCTGCATAATACAACTTTTGCTCTGCCTATCAATACTTTGCCCTTAAACTGCATTTAATGCAATTTAATTCATTTCATGAAAGTTGCACAAAGGAGAGATATAAAACATTGAAATATATTGAAATGACAAATAGAGTAAAGAATGATAATGGACTCAAAATACACCCAAATATCACATCGAAAATAATTACTCATCTAGTTGGCCAATATGATTAACTGCTAGCCAAATAAACATTTCCTGGGATAAGCAGATGTAGGGGAAACTTCACATCTAGAGGTCACATGATATAGCCTCTATAAATGTTCTATAAATGTGCCTTAAGAGAATGTTTGAAAAATAAAAAATAAGCTATATATGAATAAGTTTCAGAGTGCATGAGGACGCAAAGACAGAATAACCACTGCTTCCCTACTAAGAAAACTATATATTTGTTGAAATTCCTTGCAAGGAACTGCTAAAAAAAGCAGAGTTAAGAGTCTTCATTCAGTTCCCCAAAGGCAGCAATTGGCTCAGATGACACTGGCTGATTAAAATGGATTCTCTACTTTATGCATAGAAGAGCTATGGAAAGAGGAGATTAGGGTATAAGACTAATGGGGCAAAACAGTTAAAGCTATGAAAAAAACTGTATGGCTGAATTATCACCCCAAGGACCAACCCATAAGGATAAAGACTTTGAGCATACTAAAAAGTCTGCATTCTGTCATATGAGTTTACCACCTTGTATTTCTTGAAAACATGCCACCAGCATTTGTGGAACTAAAAACAATAAAACAAGTTTTCCTTGGTAGTGTCTGGGGGAAGAAAATAAAAAAAACAGAACACAAACAACTTTACTTAGCGTTAGAATATATAACAAAAATAAATTAATGAAAACATGGACTCCATTAACAGCCAGCCTGTTCTTGTAAATAAGCAGAATTGCACAACAAAATCTCTCAGGTATGGAAAACGTCAGATTAACAACCACCACCTCCTGAAAGAAAGCACCTAACTAATGAGGCTAGGTCTAGTTTATGTCCACATTGACAGCTGTCTTAGAAACGGACTCACAGATTCCCAATAACATTCTTTCAAACCAGTTTCCGTAGCAACTGCCACCCCATACTCATTTCCCTAAGGCACAAAACATCTAATAAAATAATAATATTAGCAACAATAACAACAACAATTTTATCTACTTGCACAATATCTATCAGAGAATAGGTTAGATTTCTTCTAACAAACAAGGTTGACTCTTAGAGTGGAGATTCAATCTATTGCAACCACATTATAAAGTATTTTTTATTTATTTTGTTTTTTGAAATGGAAAACAAATACACATCTGTCTAGAATCAGAGTGAACTGTCCTTTTCAAACCATTTGTTGCTGGTGGTAATGAATTTCAGGTAGGAAAGCAGAGAAATATATAAAAAGAAATAAAGGAAACATAGCAAGAACAATCTAATAAGATAATTTTAACTTGTTGTCAGATTCTGTCCATTATGAATTGATTTAGGCAATCCTCCTGACAGGTCTTGAAAGAACTGGGGAAACCTGTAAACTTACTTGTAAGTGATGCCCACTATCAAGATCAGTGACATCTATTCTTTCTTTGGCAGCAGTGATAAAGGAGTGTAGTATTTTCTGGCTCTCAGAAAATTCCAGGAGAGCTGCAAAAACAGATTTTTGCTACAACTACTCCAACACACGTTGAGAATTTAACCAAATAGTGCATCTGGTATCAAGCCTAGCAGAAATCCCAGTGTATGATACCATAATAGCACCTTATATATTCTCTCTATTCCCTCATGGGTTGTGCATGACTCATATATGCCTCATGATGACTGTAAAATTGCTGAAAACCTATGTAATTATTCTTTCATGGTAGATAAATTAAATAGATATACATGTCTTAGAATTTACCTATTCTGCAGATATTCTTGAATTATTCCAAAATTTGGTATTTTGATTGTTGAACCTATGACAAAAAATATTTTCAAATGTGTTCTCAAGACAACATGCAGACCAACAGAATAGCAGTAATGAGAATAGGTACACTTACACAGATTTCTCAACATTAAAATTCAACAAACACGCTCCACACACACCCCCCACATTTTTTAACACAACCTAGCATTAGAGAATGGGTTCAAATTTCTGATAAGCAGAGTAGTTTGACTGGAAGTGTAGATTCAGACATTTATGGTCACCACCATCTTGCGTGTGTAAAAGAAGCCTAATAAGCGTGGAAGCGATCTTAGTTTGGGGCTGGTTTGGTCAGCACTGCTGATAACCAATCCTTTTGATCCAAAAGCAGGCTAAGAAGTAGTTTCAGATCTCTGCAGACAGACTTATACACAGCAAGCGCACATATGGAAACAAGGAAAACTTCATTTGGAGGTTTTCTGTTCTTTGTAGCAAAGCATAACTAGAAAATTAAACCTTGAAAAAAATTTCATTTTCCTATAAATAAGGCAACCAACAGTCAAATGGTCTGAAAGGTGAAGGAAAAGACTCGTACCATTTCCTGTCCCCAGAATCCAGGAACTTAGTCACCATGCTGTGGATATGCTTTCTGGAAAGAGTTTGCAATTTGTTTTTGAGAGAGAAAAATGCATATGCAGAGTAGTCTCTTCCATGCTTTCGATCAGTGAACTAGTTCTTTAACATCTCCAGTGAGGGAGACCCCACAACCTCTCTGGACAACCTGTTCTGGTGATTGGTCACATGCACAGTGAAGAAGTTCCTCCTCATGTTCAGGTGGAACTTGCTGTGCATCAGTTTCTGCCTGTTGCCTCTTGTCCTGTTGCTTGGCACCACTGAGATAAGCCTGGATTCAGCTTCTTGACATCCTCCCTTCAGATACTAATGGACATTGACGAGGTCCCCTCTCAGTCTTTTGTTCTGGAGACTGAACAGGCCCAACTCCCTCAACTTTTACTTGTTGCTACAGTCCCATAATCATCCTTCTAGCCCTGAACTGAATCTGTTCCAGAAGCTCTCCAATCCTGAGGAGCCCAGAACTGGACACAGCACTGCAGATGCGCCTCACCAGAGCTGAGTAGAGGGGCAGGATCACCTGCCCTGACCTGCTGGCAATGTCCTTCTAATGCACCCCAAGATACCATTGACCTTAATCAAACGTACCAACCCTAATCCCCTCCTACTTTAAAGTAAAAATCTTTGGAATACCACAGTTAAAGCAGAACAGCACATGAAGCCAACCTTTAACTTTCCAAGCAGGCAGCCTAGATTGCACTAAGGGTAAAATATTGTAAATTCTCTACTTAATCGGGTGCAGAGAACAAATTTAAAGAGAGCAGCGATAAAGAGTGGCAGTGAGGGAGATGCAATCTGAGGGAGTGAACTGGCAAGCCTAGAACAGCTCTCCTCTATGAGATTCCCTGCACACTGTTGCCATTTAGAGATTCAGAGGATCAAATTTGCATGTACAGCCAAGCAAGCAACAATAAACGAGCATTACAGCGATGCTGTTCCTTAGGAAGGTGTGAGCATGTCCAAAGCAAAATGCTTCAGCTGGCAGACTGACTGACTACATCAGGGTGTTACTTGCTTTGAGGGCACAGTCATGTTTTGTCTCAACAGGATGCAGCTATGGGTTTCTGACACTCAGTGCCACTCCAGGAGGCAAAGTCCAGGTTAGACATCTCCAGCACAACCACTTTCAGAGAGCAGTAGATGCGGTGCTGAGGTTCTGCATATCCTATTCCCTCTCCATCACTGGCAGCAGCACATATGCATGATTACACAGACAGAATAAACACGAACTGCACTTAAACCTTTTTGATATTGGTGCCTCTTGCGATGGTGCAGATTTTCTCCAAGATGCACTGGTCTCCCCCCGCCACGTTACATCTATGCAAACAGCACTGGTATCTGTACAGTCTGAGTAAGTTCTGAAGTTACTAATCCTCTCTTTCTTCCCAGCCTCCCTCCTCTAATTACTGTGCAAGACAGAAAATAGAGACTGAGATTACAAGAAGCAGGTCATTTAAAGGTTCACTTTCCAGACATTCTCCAGCCTCTATACAAAAGCACTAACAGTGCCTGGATGCTCGCCTGTTCTGTGTCTACCACTGATTTATTATAAAACCTTGTTAAGTAATTTACATCCCTGTGATTTCTACTGTCTCCAAAATGCAATACTAAAGCTTATAATAATACTAATCCTTAATTCATACTAATATTAATGCTTATATTAAAGCTAAGACTTACACTTTTCTAATAAAAATTACTTATCTGCTGTGAAGATATTTTAGTTAATAATGATTAAGATACAACAAAACTTTGCTCTAAAATAGGCAAAATTGGCAACAAGTGATAATATATCCCTCTTTTGTATCTTTCTTGTGCTTGAACATCTTATTTCCTTAATAAGATAAACTTCACAAAGCCATTTTTTTAATAGTTCAGATACAATAGAGAACAATAAAATTAACAACAAGCAGTAGTGCCATTTTACTCCATTTTAACACCAAAGTAGTAATCTGTTCCAAGATCATTGTAGTTATTTCTTCTTGAATAGATTCATTATCTCAGTTGTCCCATTAGCAAAGGCACAAGTTTATTGCTTTTAAGGCAAGAAAAACAGAAATAATGTCCCTGTGCATTTCATGAGACACACTGGATTTCATTTTGAAGCTCATGCAGAAGGAAACGCAACGAGAGGACAGACTGGTGGCTGTTCCATGCGCCATTTCTCCTAGAAAAGATGCACGGCAGCTCGGTGCAGCTCCAGCCCTGAGTGCTGCATGCTCTCCCAGCTGAAGGGAGCATCTCTCCAAGCTCCCGTGGCAGGCTGCCCGGGCGGGCGCGAGGCTGGCTCCTGGCAGGTGACAGAGCGCTCCCGCTCCCGGCTCACCAGGCTGCAAGGGCACTGCTGCTGCCGAGCCAGCCGGGGGAACGCGGGGGGAGCACCGAGGAGAGCAGGAGGAAGAGCAAAATTCCAGCTGCACTTCCTCACATAAGAGCTCCCTGTTAAACAGCCTTGGAAACAGCCACAGCACCAAGTTAGAGGAAGCCTGCACCGTGCCAAGTTGGCACCTGCTGGGGAGGAAAGGAAGCTGCTGGGGGAAAATAACTAGAAAGATAAAAGAGTGAGGAGTCACTGGAAAGATGTGAAATATTTAAAACAAGTATGGAAAATGGATATTAGGTGCTGCTTTTCCCTTAAAACTACAGTTTGGTAGGAAATCCTGGGTTAAATAAAAAAGCTAAGAAAAATACAAACAATACTGTCTCAGGTATTTGTCTTACTAAATTAAGCAAGCAGGGCAAATTTGGTGGTCTGCTATGCATGGCAGATGGAAGGTTAAATTAAATTTCAGGAAGCCATGCAAAGATGAACATGGTGTTCTCCACTTCATAAAAGAGAGCAATTTCACTGGGAAATTTATCTTTTGGTATAGGTATAAAACAGAATTAAAACTCTTCCTATTTATTAAAATGTTTAAAATGTCTTACCTAGTGCACTAAACCAATTTAAGCACTGCAACTGCAATTTGCCTACTGAAAATTCACCAGTGATTATGAGCGTAGAGTACTTCTGCTCCTGCAGTCTCAGCGGTAACTCATGCTACAAGAATTCTATCACAATAGTTTTTACTCTGGTACCCAAAAGTTTTGTATTTATAATCATTAAAATTAAAAATCCACATGCCACCACACACAAAGCAAGTGCCTAAAGTAAGCAAATACTACCTGCTTTTAAAATAATATAAGACGCACACCACAACTATCAAAACTTATCACCAGGAACAAACCCACAGTAGGGCAGAACAGGAGAAGAGGTTATACTAATGGGGTCAGCAGAAAATTCTAGTGTCAAGCTATGCCTCTAAACTTTAGCAACCCCTAACAGAGCAAGTTAAGAACACTTCAGGCTGTATTCTAAGTCCACAATCACCATCATTTAACCAGCATGATCATTTGGACATTTTGCTAATTTAATTTGCAGGTTTTTTTAACCAACCTTGAAGAAGAGAAAATTTCTGATCTTTGATGGATACAGCCACAAAATTCTGATTTTAAGAAGAAAGTAAGGCGTGTTCCTTTTGGTCATTGTATTTTGCCCCAAAAGATGACATTTCAATTATTTTCTGGAGTTTGCTAAATATTCTCCCTGCTTGGAGGTTTGTATCTGCTTGTTACCACTATGAAAAAAATTGCTCATAAAGATTAATGTTAAAAAGTATGGACCTAGAGTAATAGAAAATTCCTCTGTGGACTTATTCAAAAATAGTGTTACTGTGCAGCCAAAACAAGCAATTTCGCTTGCATAAAATGACATTAAAGAATAGGGAAAAGGAGAGACTAGTATTTCTCAGAGGGGCCATTGATGCAGACATTGGTATCAAGTAAGCTGCAGGTAAGTGTTGTCCGAGTAAACAGAAATCAATCAACAAAATACGGGTTACTTGGAGAATTTAACCTCATTTTCGCTTTGTTACGACAATGAGAAATGTTACGACAATGAAACAAAGACACTTGGAAAAATTACCAAATTAATTATAAGCTTAATTGACTTAGGAAAAATCTTTTGCCCAAGTGAAAAAATATCCATACACTTTTTTTATGCAAAAAAGGGGGCATATCACAGCAAAAGTTTATGGAATATGAAAAGACTAGTGAAATGGTGTTGCTGAGACAGAAGAACTGGTGGGAGAGAAGAAAGCACAAGAAGAATTTGGTATTATTCTCATGGCCAAGCTATCCAGTAATTTCATAGCAACAACAAAAACCACTTGTTTGAAATGGTGGGAAGAAAAGTCCCTTAGTTTTGTAGAAGGAAAGGAGTCAGGAATAAAGCGACACTTGATTCAGGATCTCAGAATTGCTTTGTACTAAATGCACAATTGAAATTACTTGCATGTGAAGGTCAAACTTTGTGCCATGCATAAGCACAGTGCTCATGGAAACCTTTCATTGCTTTCAACAATGACAAAATGAAAAATTAATATATCTACTGAATTAAACCTGATGTGGTTTAAAAAATGGAATCCATTCTGTTTTCAATTTTAATCATTCATCACTCCTATTTTATTACACCAAGAGACAGAACAAACTTAAAATGCATTAACTTAGTTAAACAAAGCCTGATTTTATGATGCAAATGTCAGTCTTCACAGTTCAGTAAGTTCTTTTACATGTTATATGACTTGTCTACATTACCTCAGCTGACAGGTTTTTTTTATAGCTCCTTTTTTCAGTAGGTATCAGGGTCCCTGATTCTACCACCCACAGCCATGCTGATCCAAACGTTATCTGAAGTTATGCACTGTTGTTTCACAAGCAGCTCCTGCTCTGCAGGATGACACATGGTAACCTTCATGTTCAGAGCAGCTCACAGGAGAAATCCTGCCCAGCCCTCATGGAGAGCACACTTTATTCCAGATACACACACACTTAACAGGTACAGCCAAGTACCTACATTCTCAGTCATTATATGTCAACAGCTCCATGTATTTGTTTCCTGTTTGGGAACTAAGGCAACACGAATTACATCACCTCTTCTTTCTCTTTGCTAGCTGAGGTTAAAAAAAAACCCTTCATACATAGAACAACTTGCCTGGTTTTTCACTGGCTCAAATAAAGCAAGATAAGGAATCAAAGTCAGAAAAAAAAATCTTTTTAAACTACTGGAAGAATATATGTAAAATGTTAAGAAATTAATTATCCAAAGGTAGTGAATCATATGAACCAAATACTGTACTTTAGAGACACTGTGACAGGAACTAAGAGTCATAAAAACTTCAGGCAGATACACTGATCCACGTATTGGAAAAGGAACAAAAAACTGCCCCATTGAAATGCTGATAATCCCTGTGAGAATGTATTTAAAGTAGCTCCTAATTAAGAGAATTCCTCTATTTTCAGCCACACCAGAGTAGTTTAACCCTTTCACATAGAGACATCTGATTCAGTAACATAGGAATTCGATTAATTTTTCTTTTGCTGCAAGAAAAGCAGAGGGATTTAACTTTGCTATAACACAGGTAATAAAAGAGGACACTGAATAATGTCAACATGAAGCAAGACTCAATGCCTTAGCAATGCCACAGTCCAGCATAAGCAACCAGTAAACAGATTATTTTAAGTCACACCATGCAAATAAACAACTCATTTAAAAAGGCAGTTTATGAAGACTAGGTATGTCCTATGTCCATCTTGCATAAGAGTCAAGAAGAACAATTAATTACTGGTCACATAAATCAAAAAGTAGCATCCTGTGTTCAAGCTATGCGTGGAAGTGTAAGATATATGGCCAGTACTGATATGTACAGTTGTGAAATGGAAATACAAGACATGCATAAAGAACAAGAGAGGAAAGCAGCTCCTTGGGTTGCATTCCTGGGGAAGGATTCCCTTTTTTGTCTTCCACACTAGGTGGTCATAAGTCTACTTTCTCTTGCTCAAGTTTCCTCAGAAATGTTGTGTAACTGATGGAGTTTTAACAATAGTACAAACATAATTAGGATACACTGCACATTAAACTAAGATATACACAAATGCTACATGAGCATAGCTTTTTCATCAGAAACTGAAGAAAAGCATGTAAGGAATTGTTTTGCTAGAATTCAGAGTAGTTTGAAAATCCAACTTGCAAATCGCAGCTCTTTCCTGGCCCATTTATTCGTTATGAGTTTTCAGTTATGAAAAAATGTCATTAACAATCACCTCCATCAATACTCTGTGGAGTGGAGCTATCTATCACTACATACAACAGAAGATGGAGTACAGATGGGCAATAACTTTATTATGATGGGGAATAAATATTAAGTAAATTCCATCATCACGTCACTAAATAATCTTATACGTATTTTAAACCTGAGCACAGAGAAGAAATAAAAATCATATGACTTCCAAGAAAGCACAAATTTCCATTACTACTTCCTATTTGAGTGGTCTTCTCTTGAATGCAGAGAGCACAGTTACCATAAACACTAGTCATGAGGCCAACCACTGCAAAACCATTACTAACCAGGAATGGTTATTACCAGAGGGACAGGTAGGTCTCCTTCTGTTGCAGTAAGGTAGAAAAATCATAAAGAAAGGCTTCATAAAATCAAGACTGCTCTCCTGGAATCAGTGACTGGCCTTGTCAAGCTAGCACTTTGCAAGTTCCCATGTGAAAGCAATCCTGGCACGAGCAGTTGGTTAACATAACAATCTATTCCTGAGTGAAAAACAAATAGTGCCCGTATAAACTGTTTTTACACCGTTGGATAGAAAAATGAAAACTATCTCTTACAACTTTTCCTGCACATACACACTGGGGGTTTGAGTTACTAATCAATACAGAAAAACAATTTGTTGCTAACCAATAAAGTAATTGGCAAGAAAACTACTAACCAATTGGAGTCAAAGAGGTCTGTAAAACTGTATATAAACGAGCTACAAGAATAAAGAAGGGGCTTTTTCCACCATGAAGAAAATGGAGTCCATGTGGTTTATTCCCATATCCTTCCAGCATGACTTCTACGCCTTCAACCTTGGTTTTATTTCCCTCCTGCACTGAGCGTGGGCAGTATGGAGCTCAGCAGCAGGCAGAGCCCTGCAGCAATGGCGGAGGAGGAGGCGCCAGTGGGAGCTGTGCATGCGCTGCACCTGCGGCACAGCCCTCGCACAGGGATCGCAGGCAGCAACGCTGCATTGCAGCTGCCACTGCCAGTTATGCTTGCCTCCCATACAGCAAAGTTCTTCTCCTGGACAAAACTAATCCTAGGCTTATCAAGTCCTTACGTTTCCCATGATGTGGCCACATTTCCTTAACAATGCTCCAATCCCATTGTTTCCTTTTTTAATTCACAGCCATCCCGTCATTAAAAGAAATTAATCTAAAGTGTTACATTTAATCTGAAAGTTTCTCATCTCAAAATATCAGCTAAGATTTTCAAATAACTATAATACATGTTTATCACTTTTGAAGGTAAAAAACCATGCACACATTATGTATAATTAACATGGTGCCAGGATATACTCGTTCTCAGTTCTGACTTTCTTGGGATAGCAATGCCCCAAATTATCCAGAAAGTCTAAAACTGAAAAGAAAAACCTCCGAAACAACAAACCCCAACAAATTCTAAGCAAATTAATAGCAATACTTTCTGTTCTTTGAGAAAATCCAGCATTTCAAATAACATTTTCATTTTCCATTGGGATTACCATTTACATACAGTCACAAAGTTTAAGAATGCCAGGACAAATACTATCAAATCAAAGTAAAGATTTTCCTATCCCCAAGCAGCACCACCTGTGTCACCCTGATTTTGGACTGTATGGAGTCTACCCAAGTTTCTGTAGGGCTCCCTGATTTGCTCCCCTCTGCTGGTCATTCTACCTTTGAGTTATTTGTCATAAAATGGTTCATCCGAGGGTTTAACTGGCACACAAGTCTGGATGTCAGTCAGAAAATCAGATGCTTGCAGGTGCTCCTTTAAGGAATCATGGTTTAGGGGAAACAAATCAACAAATAAGTCAGCAAACCAACCCAGTTGATTCAAATTCAATTAAAGTGCTGTGATTCAGGTCTACTATACCCATAATTGCTTTCATCGTTTCTCATTGGAGGGGAGGAGGACAGGAACTTTACCGAGTTATTTCTAGCACATATGGAATCAACACATCAAATCACCTACTAAATCTTTCAGCTAGAAAAGCTAAGCAGCAATTCAACAACTTAATATTTTCATTCAATACTTGTGGAATTGCAGACATTATAATGGAAACCTTGTGCAGCATCTGACACTCAAGTATGCTGCAATCAAAGCTGTATCCTTCCTGAAATATATATTTTCATCAAAACACATATTTTGGTCAAATATGTGTGATTAGACATACAGAAGCAAGAAGGTAGACTGAATAACATTAAGACATTTACATTACGTGAAGCGCTACATAGGTTTTTGCACATTGTACTTTTCACTTATGGAGAAAATGATAATTTTAGTGTTCCTTAAGTAGATCCTTTATCTAATGCATACAAAGGGATTTTTTTTGGAAACAAAGTGGAGGCTAGCTGCAGCTCTTCACCTCAGTGTCATTGGAAAGCATCCCCATCTTCAACATGGCAAAGCTGATCAACTGTATTTAAACAGCAAGCAATTACCCATATTATTGTCATCAACCCTGAAATTTTGAAGCTGTGGTTTTTAATGTTTCCAAATCACTTTAAGCAGATAAAGCAGCTCAAATATCTTATCATGAGAGAAACTGATGAAAAAGTACAAAGAAAAATGTTATTCTAATGCAGATCGAATAGCTAAAAATCTCCTCAAAGTGCAGAAAGTTACATCAGTGATACCTTCTAGAAAAGCATAAGGATGAATAATACAATGAACATTGGACTGAAGCAAAAAACACAGACTGTTTTTGAGCTTAATCTAAAAGAAAGCAGCCCGGCATTTTTAAAGGAGTTTTCCTTCTTCTGTGGCTAACTGAAATTGCCAGTCTTCTTACACTGGTATAACAAATAGAGAATTATAGCAGGAGAAGATAATGTGGAAGCCTGAAGTGAACTGTACTTCTGTAGAAGGGTAGCAATTCATTTCAACACAGAGTTCTAAAAAATAAGCACAGAAACACAAATGCAAGGTTTATCAAGACAGTATATGACTTTTTACAACTTCCCATGTCTCTCTTTAAGGATTTTACTCTAGATATCATCAGTCAGACATAACAGAAAGAAACATCAGACATTTGCACTGTAAAAACACACCATGATTCTGAAGAAGCTCAAACATTCTTTCTGGAATGCGTCCACAGCAAATAGTCCACCACCAGCTTTCTGTTTTGACTGCTTTTTATCCTAGCATAGAGATATGACTCTTCAGGGCCCCTTTTCAAACTCTCTGCTAATGACTTGTACCAGCTGCATGTAGCAGGAGTAGCGGGAGACACTGAGGTCAGACAGCTCATTCTGTGCCATCACCTAATATGTACTCAACAATTTGAGTGGAACTGAAAATTCCTAATCACTGCCATTGAGTTGGTAAACATATTCATTGCAGAGAAAATGAGGTCTTGTGACGTAGGAGCCTGTAAAAAAGGGAGCTCTTATGAGCTCATTTGCTGTATATTCTGAGTACTGCCGATATACCACTTCTTAAGTGGTATCTTGCATAAATAATATCCTCATAGTCATATTTATGCCTCAGAACTACAGGTCAGATGAAAAATAGTTCCATCACCAATAACTGAAGCATAGGCTGGAGAATTCTATGTGGCAATTTTTCACTGTATTATCTTATAGCAAACACAAAAGGACAAAAGAGATACTTCTTTTAGAAAATTTTATCTCCCAAGAAAGCTCATGCCCAAATAGTGAAAAGTAAGCGTTAGAAGAAAACAATCTGACAGCCACTGACTCTGCATAACAAATATGTCAGTGCACTTGAGATATCACTGTGAAAATCTTTATGACATTTATAAGGAGGGTTTCTAAATACACACTGAAAGACAGCAAGCTGCTGTTTATCTGCCAATTTATTAGATGTGCTCATTAGTAGCAAGCTATCATAACTTAAACCATCCAAAATAGCTCACTTATAAATATTTCCCACAATCCACTAAATATTCTGCATTAGTATCTACCCATGAAGGTAACATTACAGGCAAAACACCTATACTGTCCAAAGGTTGGTTTATAGTTCATAAAGACTACGGTAAGAGCTCTCTACCTAAAGATTGCAAACACTTCTCAAAGACATTACAGGTATAATGATACAAATACAGAATTATGGTTCAGCTGTGTCTGAAAAGGTTGACAAAGGAAGAACAAAGAGGCTCAGGAACCTGAAAAAACACAGAAAACAAAACAAGGCCTAGAAAAAAACAAAAAACATTCATTTGCAGAAGGCACAAGCATCTTAAAATAGCTTAAGTGCTTTGGGCATGAAATCCAAGCTGAATTTATTTGGCCAGGCTAAAGGGCAGCTGAGCAGAAATTTAACTCCAGCCTACAACTATTTGAATGGGAGTTAAAATTTATGCCAGAGATGCCTCTCCATACTGCATGATGCTACAACTAGAACCTATTGTCACTGCTGTCACCTGGGAAGGTTCTGATTAGAGAAAAGTTAATCAGGAGAGTGGAGCAGCTAAGGGACAACTGATGAAACCTCCACCCTCAGATTTTCAACAGGAGAGCAGCGCTGATATAGAAGAGATTGAGAGAGATCCCTTTCAAACTGTGTTTTTAACAATCAACAAAACACAGGAAGAACACGAATGGCCGAAAGCAAATACAGCTGATGTGTATATGCACAATGGTGCTAAGGCATAAATTTAAAATTATAAAAATGGCACCTAGAAAAAAAAGTTTAAAGAAACCATAACATGTTTTGGATTCTCTGCTTTATCACATATATAAAAATAAATAACTCTCCCATCCCAAGTCCATAACTATGTTCTTTCCTCTAACACTAAAATGCCAATTTAAAGTACTTCTAAAAAAAATCTAAAGCATGAACTGAAGAAAGGTAAGAAATAATATGATTAGCATGCTCCTTCTTATTAATACAGAACTGGAGGTGGGAAAATAACAGTGAAAGGACACCATGGAATATTTGCTGTTACAAATAATATGAATGGCCTAACATCAGTATTGACCTAAGGCAGTTGATTTCATTGGGTTTAATGACCCATTACACACAGCAGCCCAGAGCTTTCCTCTGTGCAATCAGATCTAATAGATGGAAGCATTTTATCTATCATTTAGTGTTCAACACCCTGTTTGGTGTTGACTTTCTGAAGTTTATTTTTGAAATTCAGCTTTACATACTTTACATACATAAGTATCCTTAATGAGACATCCATAATCCCAGAATATAGGCCAACTGAACAGGGAGGTTTGTTCAAGAGCACATTGTCTCACTGGCACCCCAGTGCACTACTAAAGTGTGACCTTGACCTTGGCTCATATTCTTGCTTAAAATGTTAATTCAAGGTGTGAGGAGGTGCATGATCCAAGGCTACAAAATACTTGAAAAAGTCAAAGCAAAGATAATAGAAGATTGGCCTGTTTCAAGGAAAAATAAAGTCTGACTTCCTCATATCCCTGAGGGCTGCTGACCAGAAAAGGCTTATCAGCTGTCCCATCAGAGTCAGTAAATCCAATAATGCTGCCTATGGATTGTTCCTGATAAGCAATACATATTTGCTGATGTTTTATAAATCCTGTCCTTTTCCAAGTGATAAAAAGGATATTACCAAGACTGACATGAACACGAAGGGTTATATCAGAATTCTCTGACGTTTCAAAGGCTACATGGATATGCCCAGATGATTTACTATTGCTTGTTGCCCTCCACAGGACATACATGAGGACCAGTCTCAGCACAAAGTAACTTTACAAAATTATTCTATTAGAGATACAAATAGAAGACTCTTGTGAAATAAGATGAAAAACCACATAAAAAAACCTGAATGGTGGGAAAATTATTTAAACTGATTTAGACTATTCAACAGTTAAGTGACAAAGTCCCCAAGTTCAAAGCATGGCATTTTGCATTGTGTGTTTTCTCATTTAAAGTGTGATTAACAAAATTTGAGCATTTCACCTCTGGAAGACCGATGACATGTACCCACTCTCTATTCATACAAGGAATAAAGGCTGAAATACCTGAATGAACATATACAAAATCAGAAAAGCTATCACATTTGGAGCAAAATTCAAATACAATTAAGGCATAAAAACAAGTAAGGTGTTAGTATGAGTAGCTTCATACTTAGAATCATTAATATCTAATTCCAGATATATCTGGTACTTTTGATTTCAAGCAGCAGTATTTGAAAGGATTTGGTACAAAGAGAGAAGAAATGGGCCCAGGTAA
Source organism: Zonotrichia leucophrys gambelii (assembly GCF_028769735.1). Lineage (NCBI taxonomy): Eukaryota > Metazoa > Chordata > Aves > Passeriformes > Passerellidae > Zonotrichia > Zonotrichia leucophrys. The sequence continues at coordinate 36,566,521 of NC_088175.1, read as the reverse complement.
GGAGGCCAGAGGTCTGCCTCAGTGCTCCAGATCTTTGCACAATTGCAGTAAACAGTCAGGAACAGCTTTTTTGGAAGGGTTTCAGAAGCACCCAGTACCTAAACCTTATCACAAGCACACCTTTCAGGGCTATATCTTCCCACTCACTGGGAACTAGGTCACTCATGCAAAGACAGTTTCCAATAGATCAGAGATAATTAAATTATGTTTTAAGTGCTTGTTCCTCAAAACAGTCACATTGCCCATTTTGCAGTCTTTCCACCTAAGCCTAGATGGCCATTCACAGGTGTCCCACACTAGCCTTTAATGATGACTTTGTTACTATCATCACCTTTTTGTCAAGCCTACATATACAAGATTAGTTTGATGTTCCTGAAAACTCCCACAGAGGCAGAGTTCAGGCTCTCTTCATGAAGTTGAGCTGACACACAGAAAGTGCTGTAATCGCAATCTGTTTTAAATTGACATGCCACCATTGCATTGGCAGTCTTATTTACTTCTGGCACTTCAGTAGTTTGATTTAGTAGAAGCTCTTTACCATAGACTGCCTAATTCAGAAATTTAAGAGTAACAGACTATCAATTAGACCTTTAAATGTGAATAAAGTGCAAATGCTCCAAGTCATTATGCCTTCCACAGGTCAGCTGGTGATGAAAGAAATATGGATCTATCAGAAGTAACTAAACAGTTTATAAGCATACAACAAAGTTAACATCCAATGAGTGCTTATAACTTTTTGAGAACATTCTGAGAGCAGTTTAGTTCTTTAAATTCCTACATGAAGTCAGTACAACTGCTGCATCTCAGCTGTAGTAATCACAGGCAACTGTTTTTCTAAGGTTTTCAAACCCAAAAATTTTCTTTGTTTAATTTAATGCCAGCACTCTCAATTAACACTTGTTGATTTGGTCTTTGACTTCTCTCAGCTAAAGCAAGACTAAGAAGGGAGAAAAATAAGTGTCTGGCTCCTGGTAATGGAATAGTTTTGCATGTAAGCTGACTTGCACCTTAGATAACCTTGGACTGATGAACAAATCGTTACGCAGGAGCTCTGGTACCATAGCCATGAATTTATACGTAGTGAACCATTCATCTGTGCAAAATAAAGGTTAGGGATAATGGTTATATTCAGGGGTAATCATTATATCTAGAAAAAGGAAAAAGCTACATTCCCCAAAAGTGCTTGTACTGTACCAGAAGTACATTTGCTGAATAGAGCTAGGGACAGAAAAGAGAAATCTTTCATATTCTGCTGTTAGAAAAAAAGGCAAGAATTCTTGCCCACCAAATATGAAACCTGCCATACCCTTACAAACATTTTATTGAATGTCTTTCATGGGATTAATCATCTATAAATCTAAGCATGTACTAATCTGATATTATTCAAACTGTAAAAACAACCACGGGACACAAAAAATTAAAAGCTGAAGAAGAGGAATGAAGATTTTGAAAGGACAAGATTAAGTGGACATTCTGAATAGTCATTCCAGTCTTGCAGCTGGGCCCTCAGCTTCAGACTTACTTGAATTTTCATACCTGTTCCTCTTCTAGAGACACTTTGCTTTTTTTTACAAGTTCAGCTTATACTATTCTTCTGTGCAAAAGTAGCTATACATTACAAAATGCTATGTTAAGAGATAATTTGTGCTATTATATCCTATTACCAATATTAATACTCAAAATCAGAGCCTACCTTTAAAACTCAGAAATAGCATTAAGATCATATTCAAACACACCCAAAGTACAAAAAAGCTGGTACCTATCACAGCAGGAATATACTCATGTTCTTTATCAACTTATGAAAATTCTGCCTATTTTTGAAAACAGAGATATTTTCCTTTCTCATTGAAAATGAGAATTTACATGTGGCTGACATCAGGGAGCCTTTTTTCCTCACAACACAAGCAATACATTGTCTAAGAACAAATTTCATAGTCTGCTCATTCAAACCAATCATTTTTGTCAGCAGCATTGGTGATGTGTACTAAATTACCTGGCAGATAGAGCAAAGAATCAGTGCTGAACATTAAATTGCAAACATCACTGACAATGGGAATTTGAAAGGGTAAAATGAGCATTTATTTCTGTGAAATAGAAGAGACAGAAAACAGTGATTTCTGTCTAATGCAGGACCAGGGTGTGCAACGACACCAACTCTTGCATTCAAACTCCACAGAGAAAACAGGCAGAAGATGCTGATGTCCCACTCCATGGCCATGCCCAGCTATCCTGAAGCAGTATCTGACTCCAGGTCATGTCCCCAAGCCTGATCCTAAACCTCATCCAAGGGCCAGCATCCTGGCCCAGCCTTTGTCTGTCCCATGAAGCTGTCTGATGCCCTGGGACTAGGACTGCCCCCATCCTGTGCCCCAGTCCCAGTCCCTGGACAGGGAGGGCCCCCAGACCACAGCAATTTCTTCAGAAGAGGAACCCAGGTGATATGACTGATACTTAGATATACTAGAAATCTTACAACTCATTCTTCCATTAGGAATAGTAAACAAGTTCTGCCAACATCTAACTCAAATGTAAGCTTTTTAGACAAATTTTCCTCAATTATAAAAGGGACTTTAATGAAACTTATCCTCAGTTTCTTCTCACCAAGTACCCTCAAAGCAATTGGTACTTTCATTGCCTATTACTCTGCTGAAAACAAAATAAACAGGAAAAAACCCCAGAAGTCCATTAGCCCTAAGTAACTTGTGAGGATGTTTTTCTTTCACATTAATAAATTTAATTAGTGCTGTGGGTGGCAGAGCTCCATTGCTCTCTACCCTCTTCCTATTTTAAGTATTGCCCAACTGCAACACAAACTGTAGCCTTTAGCACTGCTCTACTATTCAGAAAAGACAGACATATGGTCCAAGGTAGTCATTCAATATGTGGGTAAAGCCACAGGCAAATGTAAGAAAAGTCAACCTATGTAATCATAAGGTACAAAAAGTCTGGAGTCAGCTGTCATTGTAACCATCAGATGTCTTGGGAGTGCTATGCTGCTTCTTCCTGCTTTAAAAGAGTTACTGAAAATTGAGACTAGCACTAAAGAATTTTTAAAAGGCCTCTTTTGGCATGGTGCTTTGCATTTTATATCAGCAAGAAAAGTCATTGTTTTATCTGTTTGCTTTTCTTCAAGCAGCTGCATTCACTATAGAAGCATTAACCAAGCTTCTAGCCAAAAAAGGCAAAAAATTTCAACTGTCTACAGAATGACCGCTTACACTTGTATCAACACTGTGTTGAACCTTTCACTGCTCCCAAGAAAGCACTTCATGCAGAACCTCCCTAGATGATTTATGCTGTTAATGATTCTAATTCTAGATAAAAAAATTTCTTCTCTATTCACAAGGAAAAGAGATCTTTTTTTCCTCTGACATTTTAGCCAGCAGACATTTGGAGATTTTTTTCAGCCAAATGTAACATGGGCCTAAATTTGATCTCAACAGCCCCTGCAAGTGCCTTGTGCCAGCCTGTACATAAAAGTCAGCCTAGAGTACAATCATGCTCCTCTCAAATTGTGTCACATGACAATGTAATTTAAACATTCTTTTAAAAGCTGCAGTATCTTTTAAGGGAAAATATAATACTGCAAAATTTGAGCAACAGGTGCATTCATGTGCATCTCTACACTACATTAAAAAATCATCTAAGTGGGAAGTGGACCTACTACTCACAATCCTGACAAATCCTTGGCCAGGCAACAAATCGAGACTCTAAGTGGGGGTGAAAAACACTACAGGATTTCAGGCAGAAAAGGCTGTAATAGCAATGATGAACTGCCTATTACAAAGAACACAGAGTAGCATATCTTCATAAGACATCCCTCTGGTGAGATAAACAGCTTGATTTGTATTTATCATCTTTGGAATAAACAGTAGAGTTGTTTGGGTTTTTGTTTGTACAATCTATATGTACGCAAGTATTTATAAAGTTGGTGTAAAAAATTAGGCCAAAAACCCATTTGAGATTCTCTCTAAAGCCATAAATTCTGTTCTGATTTCAATCTTCAACTTTTGTGTGTATCTAACGCACAAATGTCTTGACTACTACATGAAAACCAAATTTGGGCTTCCTGAATTTATGATGCTTGGATTGCCTAGCTTTGTTTGATCAGCATTGATTTTGTCATTAAGTTTTCCTTTTCTCCTTTCCTTACTGACATGAACATAAGAACATAAAAATAAATGATGAAAAGTCTTAAGCAAGACAAAAGGCTCTACAACATCAGTCATTAGTGAATTGATTCCTCTATAGTTATTCCCTGACTGGGGTGGGGAAAATCCCTTCCAACCCAATCCATTCTATGGTTCTAGGAGAATGATAAATATTTTCTCAAACAGTTGATATCACAGGCACTTCCAGAAATGTCTCTCAGTTTCAGCAGGGATGTAGCTAGCTCACAGATTATGCCATTTTTAAATAACTAACAGACTGGTCAGCCCTGGAGTCTTAATGCAAGACACCCAAAAACATTGGCTCTGAATGCTACTTTGCTTGTACAGCCCGAGTCATACCTTAAGCCCAACATAGACCTTCATGGACAGTGGAAGTTTATGAAGACAGTAGCAATTAGGGTCTCATTAGATCTATTTACTCAGTCTTAACAGCCATGATTTCACAGATCCAACAACTCATAATTTCAGAGCTTTTTGTTTACTTGGCTATGTTGAGAAACAACTCTCCCACGTCCTGGAAAACAGACCACAGTGACAGCATACTAAGCCAACAGGGTTTTGCTCTACTGGATGCAGTGACCTCCAGCAATCGCTGCACACTTGCCTAGGGAAAAAACAAAGTTCAATGAATGTATAGAACATATATATTTTCAGTGAATATCCTCCCAGCTTTGCATTAATTTCACCTCAGACAGATCCTGAAGTTAATATGCTGCTAATATATTAAAGCAGTCTTTATTTTACTATCAACCATGAATTAATTTTATCTGCAACTGGGTTTCATCATATTATAAGATCACAAACCAGACTGGCCCCAAAGGAGACCAATGGGCATGCCGAGGGTTTGGCTTGGAATGGAAATGGAGAAGCTCATCAAATCCTTGTCATTTTCCAGATTTTAAAGATGTTTCTTTTCACCAAAGTGAGGATTTTTAATCAGTCCTAGGGTATCTGTCTTCCAGACTGAAAATATTTGCAGTATCGTTTCCCCCTTCCTGATCATAAGTTATGTGATAGTAGAAAACACACAAGAAGTGTCCACAGATAAAAAAAATCTGATTCAACTCTCCACAGATTTGGGTAGTAAGAGACACCATAGCTTATTTGCCAAATAAGCTATTAATATTTTGAAAACTTTTTTCTGCATACTAATGAACACACCCTACTAAATTCACAATAATTGAAGGCTACAAATGAGACCGGTGCAAAACAAGGAGAAAAGTTGCCCCTTTCAATAACACTTGAATATTGTTTGAAAACCTTTTTTTGATACAGATCATCTTAAATAAACACCTCCTTCTCAAAAATAAGGACTCTCCCAGGAGACAGTACATAAGTCTTATCTTCCACAGAGAATAAAAAGTGTATTCTGTAACTGTAGAGAATACTCCTGGTTTACAATGATTCTGCAGTCCTTCCGTCAGCTTTCCAAGCCCACTGCACTCCATAAAGAAGATTGGCAGATTAGATAAACTTAGGATACTGCACCTCAAAAGACAGATCAAGCGTGAAAGGAACCACTACTGACCAACTACAGAATCCACTATTCTAGCTAGATATGAAGAGGTTAGTGGCAATAATGCACTGCCAAAAGCCTGTGCCTTCTCAGATTAATCCAGTTTGTCTTCAAGTGAATTCAGAAAAGGTACAAGAAATCTGCAAATAGGTTTTCTAAAAAAATAGTCCAATGAACCAATAATTAAAAGCTTAAACATTATAGCGATTTGAAAATGATGGGTGTTTTTGCTGTCTGTGCAAATAAAGAGTTACATTAAGATCAAAGATGTGCAAATTCACTGTTCTCCAGTATATTACCTGGACATAGCATATCTTGCTCAATAAAGTGATACCTATAATAAATATAACACACTATATTTGAGCAACTTAAACAGTTAAAAAAATCAATCACAGAGATGGAGAAGAAGAAATCTATTCAGTGGTCTTGTTTCTCAGCTAGCCTAGTGGTTACGTCATGGTTGACTTTGCTTCTAAAATTCAGGTTTCCATTCAGAAGATTATTAAATAAAAACATATAAGATTTTTTCTCACGCAGTTGTGTACCTCCATCTTATCATTTCATATAAGGTATGCTGAATGCTGATTTTTACATGTAACATTACCTTTAAATCATTTTCTTTGTTTTATATTAAAGTACAAACATTATCAGAGTAGCTTTCCTACAGCTATGCAATCTCCACAAATTTCTAAAATAAGCTGTTCATCAGCACTTTTATACTTAGGCAAAATGCTCCAACAAACTAATAGAAGCAAAAATACATAACCACATATCTTTATCTGACATTTCTTAATTATGCTCTGTTGTGTATAGAGAAAAAAAAAGAAAAGGAGAGAGATGAAAGTGACCACAACAAGATGATTCTCAAAGAGCAATGGTCACACAAAACTGTTCTCATTTGTTAGTGTTTTTTCTTTAGCTTCCTTTCTCTTGACTAACCAGCAGAACCAAGTTTTTAGAAATGCATGACTGTGATAAATCAACTTGGCACCAAGTTTTAAGCTTCAGGGTACACTAGGCAGAACACAATGAGTCACTGAAGTAAAGCAAAAGGAGAGAAAAAATGGAATCCAAGCTCAGACAGGGAAGAGAGAAGAAGGGTAAGAGTCTATTACAACAATATAATTTCTAAGCTAGATATGTAACTCGGCCTTTATCGCACTAAAGTCTAGACAATTCCATACAAAGCTGAGCAGTTTCAGACGTACCTGAAAGAAAAACACAACTTGTGGAAATAGTGCAGTTTTATTTCCAGAGAGGAACAAAATAAGTGAAAGATACAAATTTAAGTGTTGCATTTATAAGTATTCTCACAGGTTTTATACACTGGTTTGGGAATAATCCAAGGGCTTCCACAAAGTAGTAAAACCTAAATCTCCAATCTTACTGAGTGTTAAAGATCTGACTGAAGTTAATGTGAACTGCATCCTTTAAGTCATCAGGTCTTAAGAAGAAATTGAATAATAAATTTCTGTTAGTATCCCACACACTGTCCTCTCTGACTCATTACTTTCATTCATCTCACTGTTTTCAAATTTATAGAGATGCAGAAAAAGTATAAATATTCATACAATATACGAAAACAAGGCACGCAGTTTTCCTTCTTACTTAGGAAAGTATCAAATGTGAAATAGTGCTACAGACAAGTTCTGAAAATGATACACTTGACATGTCAGTGAAAGCTAAAATAACAAATGGTGTATTTCAATCCCAAAAATTAACTGCATGACTTGTACAGGAACAAAACCGGATAAAACCACTTCAATAAATACTCTGAAAACTCTTACACTGGGGAGAGGCAAATAACATTACTAATCTTGACAGCAGCTAAACACTTCACAGGATCAGATCCAAGGAAGCTGCAAATTCATGTCATAAAGCAGTTGGAGATATACACAATTTTTTCTGTAAAATGACGAACAATGTCAAGAACTCCGATTATGCTTCTTAACAACTACCATTAAGCTGTGATAAATTAGATAGCTGATAAAATCTGACTTAGGAAACTCCATTTAAAGGTCTGTAATACTAGGAGAAACCTATCACAAAAACCTAAAAATGCATCTTGGGCTTGTCAACAGAGGTGTCACTTCTGTATATCCTTGAAATGAAAATATAGCAAAAATTTAGCAATCAAAATTCAGCGTTTACATGATAATCTGAATATGATAGTATTTAAAACCACTCCAAAATTTCAAACATAAAGTCTTAATTCTAGCTTGGCCTATGAATTGGAAGAGAGGAAGAGTCATAGCTACAGTTACGGTCCACACCAAATAAAATTTGTTTGACTTGCCTGAACTTGTCTTGAAATTCTCTTGTTCTGAACTCCAGAACCTCAGAGTTTCAGGATTCTCTTTGGCTATCTCAGACTAATGACCAGCACTCAAGTTCGTTACTTGAGTGATGGTCCATTTCAAGGACAATTTCTTGAAAATACTTTGGTGTCTCTTTGGTTGGCTAATTGTGGGATTGGTTTGGGATTTTCCTACTGTTTTGTTGTGGGGTTTATTGTTTGTTTTTTATAATATAGCAAGAAAAAATATTAAAAATCTAAATAAAGATTCCTAGATTGTCTATGAAGTTACTACATGGCTGTGGCAAATTTACCTCTGAGCCTGTTAGAAAAGCAATCAAACCCAAGGTTGACCCAAGATATTCCATCACATATATACAAAACCAAAGAACCTGTTCTGAGTACGAAGATTTGATTAAATGCATTCAGACTCAATGTATAGTCTTCAATGAAATATATAGTAAATAAATTACATAAGAAGCAGCCTTGTGCCTAGCTTATCCACGTAGTCTAAAAAAACATTATTGGCTCCTTATAAAAATAATCACCTTCACTGAGAAACACATAAAAACTCCAGTCTCTCTATTGCAAGGCAAACAATTTCTGAAAAGTATTATACAGTAAGAAGTAATGTGTGTAAAGATGCATTACACACCAAACTACTCCCCAGCAAAGAAGTATTCAAAAGAAATAAGGATTTTGGAAGTGAAAACTCAGATGAAACTTTCTGATTTCCATATGTTGCTTCCCATCACTAAGACATCAGGTAAAAGCTTCCTGAAAATCTTTAGAAAATTAACATTCAAATATTTCATTCTGTAGTTTAAAACATTGCTAAAAAATGCATACAACAAATAGGAGGATTTGGTTTTGCTGATGCTCGACTTTTGTTTCTTCATTACAACAAAATATTTCCCCCTTCCCTTTCACATCTACCATGTCTGTTCCCCTCCACTCAGTTTCACTGCTCAACAGATCATTTTTCATTTCCTCACTCATTCCATTTACATGATTTTCAGACTGCTTCTTTTTTGCAATTACTGTTCCAAGCCTTTACCTGGTGGCTAAAGAGCTCAACTACCTCATAACTGAAATAGTTCTGTAGTAAGAAATATTTTAAGAATTAAAACCAAAAGCACAACATCCAGTAAATTTATTAAAGGCAGAGTCTCTTGTCGTGGTATATCTCACTCTGCATCAAAAGCCCATTTGAGATCCTGTAGGGTCTTTCCATTAGGCTTTTTAGAACTAAGTGTCCGCAAGTGTGACTCCTTTCACACAGTGATATATATATATAGATATATCTACGATCAGCATTTGGAGTCACAGTCCCCTCTGCAAAACTGATTTTCGCATGGCTCGTATCAAAATTTCCTGCCTTTCTTTTCCTAGCTTAATATAGATATGTGACTGCAGGTATATAAATATATATGTACATACATAACACATGCCTATTTAGGAGGTGAGCAGACTTTGACTTCGTTTGCTCTGGCACATAGACTCACTGCCTGTTTTTGAGCTATGAGCACACACTGCTTTTAGCAGCAGAGACAAATAAGTTCAATTGATTACATTACTAGGACTCAAGCATTTCTACCTGCATGCTCTGTTACTCCTCAGTTATATTACTTTCCTTCTGTATGATTTACATACCAGATGTCTATAAGCCTTTTACTTTACTCTCCCCAGATAAAATATATGCAAACCTTTTATTTTCACTGTACAATAGCAATTTAATTCCTTTTCCAGGGCCTGCAAAATGATTTTGCTGAAGACCCCTAGGAAGGAAATATAAGTCTTCTCTGTGCCTTATGGTGTTGGTTACTATCTTTACAAGCAACCCAAGGAATGAGATATATCTATACCCTAAGATGAGAAGGACATGCAAGATTGGTCAAGGGTGTGTCATAGCCCTGAGCTGGAGGACCATGACTATGAGATGGATCAACCCCCAGTTGATCCTGAACTTGTGTAGGACCTGCTGCTCCAGCTGCATCTCCACAAATCTATGGGGCCTAAAAGATCAATCTGAGAATCCTCAAGGTGCTAGTTAATATCACCACAGTCCCTCTCAATTTTTGAGCCATCTTGGGAAACCACAGGGGTCCCAGGTGACAGGAAGCAGTCCAACATTACCCTGGTTCTTGAGAAGGGCAAAAAGGACAGCCTCAGCAAATACAGGCCTGCCAGTCTCACTTCAGGGCCTGGTAGAAGATTATTCCGGGAGGTATTGAAAAACTCCTTGAGGACAACTCAGTCATTTGGTACAGCCAGCACAGCTTTACGAGAGCAAAATCCTACTTGTTGAACCTGATTTTCTTCTAGGACAGGATAACCCACCCAATTGATCTAGAAGAACCAGTAGTTGTCATCTTTTTGGACTTGAAGGAAGCTTTTGATACTGTCTCTAACAGTATCCTTCTGGACAAAATGTCCAGCAGACAACGGGATAGACACATGCCATAATGAGTGAGCAACTGGCTCCACAGGTCAGGCACAAAGACTTAGAGGGAACTAACTGATGGTGACATCAGCCTGACATTTGGTCACTGGTGGGGCTCCACAGGGCTCCATCCCTGGCCCAGCTTTCCTCAACATCTTCATTAAGGCTTGGATTGGGGGATTCAAAGAAATAGTAAATTTGCTGACAACGTGAAACTAATATGAGCTGTCAACTCCCTTGAAAGCAAAGAAGCTCTGCAGAGAGACCCGAGAGATGGACATTCACCAGCCATATGAAGTTTAACAAGGGCAAGTGCCAGATTCTGCACCTGGGACAGGGCAACCCTGGTTGTGCATATAGATTAGGAAATGAGAGGCTGTAGAGCAGTGCCACAGGAAAGAGATGCGGGGATTCTGTTTATGGGAAGCTGGATCTGAGTCAGCAGGGCCCTGGCAGCCAGGAGGGCCAACCCTGTCCTGAGGGGCATCAGGTCCAGCAGCACCAGCTGGGCAAGGGAGGGGATTGTCCTGCTCTGCACTGGGGCAGCCTCACCTTGAGTGCTGGAGGCAGTCTTGGGTGCCACAATGTAAAAATAACAAATCTATTAGAGAGTGTCCAAAGGAGGGCTATGAGGATGGAGCAGGGTTTGGAGGGGAAGCTGTATGAGGAGCTGCTGAAGTCACTTGGTCTGTTCAGTCTGGAGAAGAGGAGACTCAGGTGAGATGGCACTGTGGTCCTCAACACCCTCACAAGGGGAAGCAGAGGGGCAGATCTTATTCAATCTTGTGACCAATGACAGGACTCAAGGATATGCCATGAAGTTTAGGTTGGATATCAGGAAAGTGTTCTTCTCCCAGAGGGCAGTTAGGCACTGGAACAGCCTCCCCAGCAAAGTCACAACACCAAGTCTGAGTTCAAACAGCATTTGGACAATGCTTTCAGATATGTGGTGATATTCTTGGGCATGTCTTGGGCATACCCTGGAGTTGGACTCAATCATCCTGATGGGTATCTCTCAATACAGCATATTCTATGATCCTAGAATTTTAAGACAGGAAAATGCAGGTTGTCCCAGAAGAGTGGGACATTTGAGAAACTAGTAAGGACTAGCAACAAGTTTACTTGTGGTCCAGGTTGAAGTCCAGCATTTGCATAACCCTGTAAGGAGTGCTCAGTAAGTTGATATTTCTGAAATACCTGTCATGGCATCCAGTTTGTCTTCAAGTGAATTCAAAAAAGGTACAAGAAATCTGCAAATAGGTTTTCTAAAAAATAGTCCAATGAACCAATAATTACTGAAAATGCAAAGTGCCTCAGAACTATTATTAGAATCCAATCTATTTTTCAATTAAAATCAATTTATAGTAGCCAGATTAAGTGACAAGTTTTTTAAATCTTTGAGTTATCCTCCTGTTCCTGGGGAGTTAAAAGACTCACCTAATGAATCTTTGAGCCTTGTCATCATTTTATTTAGTTTCATAGCTGCATTTTTTTGGTTTTATTCAGGTATTATCCAGAAAACAACAAAAAAATGAGAACAGGGACACCTACCACAGGGATTTCTCATTTGTGCCAAACAAGAACAAATCCACAGCATTCCTGCTTAATTTTCATTTTACCACATACTCCCCTCTCATAAATGCAGATACCTACAGGCACGTGTCCTTGGATAAACTGCCAGCTGCCCAACTGAAAGCTGCCTTGCCTTTGAGTCAGCGAGGTGGGTGCAACAGAAGGACAATAGTTATATATGCTCTGGTAGCAGCCTGCTGCCTATCCAGATGACACAGGATGTGCTTTAGGGAAGGTCAAACAGACCTCAGGTATTCAGATCCATTACATTTCACATCACATCAGCAATAGCTCAGTCACAGGGGTCATTCCTACCCTTACACTAGAGCAATCTCAGTGGTGTGTACTGAAAAAGAGATTGAATTCCAACACAAAGTTGAAGTTACAAGCCTAAAAGTCACTATTTATGGTCCTATCACTGTAGCCTGCTTTCTCACTTTGGACAAGTCAGGATAAATTTATCTGTTCAATCTATGAACCATTTAAAGCAGCTATTTCTCCTTTCACACATGGCAGTATAATTTTGCACTGCAAAAAGACATGGATTTTCCTAAATTACACAAGATAGTTTAATAACACAAATTAGATTAGATCAATACCCCACCAGATTACTTGTTAATGAAAGTCACATGAGCCCACCTTCAGTCCAGTGGAAAAACAATGAAACACTGCATGGTGCAAAAAAAGCACACAAACAAACACAAAAAACCCAAAAACCCCCATCTACCCATAAAGAAGATATATTCATAGAGGAATAATTAAGTTTAGACTCAAAGATCAACTAACATACTCTGTCACTTCTAATATCAATACTTTTTTTTCTGCTAAATGCAATATGTTGTCAAATGCTTCTGCTGTTAATCATATGAATGTCATTTCCTAACATACCTCTCTTCCGCTTCATAACAGTAGAGGCTACAGTGTTTCATTTTTCATTTGTGTCTGTGTGTGTGTCAAGGTCAACCAAACATAACACATTAAGGCACAGCCTATCCATGGGTATTGTGGCACATGCTCTGTTATTTTTCCTAATAGAATTCCTGTAGCACAGAATAGAAGCAAAGAGATTGAAGGTAATTGAGGTGATATGTACTTGTGTATTAATTTTAAAAGGGTATTTGTAGCGGTGAATACTTCATTCAAGAGGCTCATTTTTGAATTTTCTACAAGACACACGTAACTGAAGGTCTTCAGTGAAGTTGCTTTTGAAGTTGTTGAGCTTGGAATAGATGGGGTGTGTCTCCCACCAATTTTTAAAGGCTTTTAAAGGTTTAGATTACTGGCCACAGAAGCACAAACTGCTACTTGTCCCAAAACCATCTCTTTCAAGATTTAAACTAATGGCTTAGCCCTTGACTCAGTCTACCTCAGTAAAATAGAGACAAAACTGATCACCTGGTTATGAAATATTAGTAACCAGAACATATGGCTAAACACTATAAATATAAAGAATGCAATTACCTAATTACCTGTCATGATTTAACCCCAGCCAGCAGTCAAGTACACTCACTCACTCCTTCATTCCCACTGAGATCATGGACAGAATTGGAAGGATAAAAGCTGGAAAACTTGGGTTGAGAAAACGACAGTTTAAAAGGGAAAGCAAAAGCTAGGCCTACTATCAAAGCAGAGCAAAGAATTAATTAATTTACTGCTTCCCATGGATAAATAGGCATTTAGCCAGGAGAGCTGGGCTGCAGCACACGTAAAAGTTACTTGTAACGAAACCTCATCATCCCAAACGTCCCCTATTCCCTCCTCCTTCTTCCCTCCACCATACATGCTAAGCATGATGCTATATGGTCTGGAATATCCCTTTGGTCACTTTGGGCCGCTGGTCCTGGCTGTGTTTCCTCTCAATCTCCCATGTACCCTCAGCTTCCTCACCACCATGGCAGCTTGGAAAGCAAAAAAGGCCTTGGCTCTGTGTGAGCCCTGCTCAGCAATAACAAAAACATCTCTGTATTATCAACCCTGTGCTCAGCACAAGTCCAAAACACAGCCCCATACCAGAGTCTGTGAAAGATATTAACTCCATCCCAGCTGAAACCAGTATCTTACTATATTAAGAAACATGCCTAATCAAATGACACCTAAAATATTGTGCCATTTTTAATTTTAAGAACAACTCCAGAAGGAACACATTATCAAACACTTAGAGGAAAATTGATAACACTAAAGGTGCTTTGTTTTCTTCCCTCTTCTCCTTTCTAGAGTACTCAGTCTTACTGATCCAGTCTGATTTCCACACACTTAGAGGAGCTACCACCAAAATGAGTGGCCTGTGTCTAATACCGGTAAGCTTCAACAAGAAAATGTCAATTCTGGCACTTGTGTGGCATATCCCATTACTGATTTGACAGTATCCATCAGATTCAAAACATTGGTAATCGTCTCTTTCAAAAATTATATTGAAACAGAACACCATTTAAAATATTTTACTACCATTTGTGGAATGCTAATGTGCAAGTGGAGGAAGCAATTGAAATGAATATTATATTGGAATCACTTTTGCAAAACTAAGAACAGTGGTCAAACTTGAAATGAGAAATTTTTGCTCTTGCTTCATAGAACAAAAAGATGTCACAGAAAAGACATCCCACTGCTATATTCATAATCTTGGTAAAACAACCTACAGGAAAGGCAGTTGCTCTCAATTTCTGTCATGATTAATTTTAATAAATTATTAAATTATTATTTTAATAAATTATCATAGTCTCTAAGGTAGGTAGGTAAGCCCTATTCATTCTATCCCTGGCCAGTTCCTCAAAGCTTTCCAGTAACTCTAAAGTGGGTTTTTTAAACTTAAACAGAAAATAAAGTCAATAATTTGTTTTATAACATCAATGCTACAACCACTGTCATCAAATTCTGTCCCAAATAGACACAAACTGCCTAGAGAGTTACATTATTTTGTTTTCATAACTTTAGAACACAGTCTTTTTGTGAGAAAATCCAGTAAACAAATGATTTAGAAATGAGAATTAATATAAGAATACACGTTCCAAGACCAAGCCACAATACAGGCTTTTGAAACAGACTAAATGTGTTTGTTCTTTGGCTTTAACAAGAGTAGCTACACTTGTAATTTCCCAATAATTTGATATTTAAACATGTTCAGATAGAGCCAATCAAACAATGGTTTATCCTCAAGGAGAACTGCTGGTCTGCCAAGGAAATGAAGCAAATCAAGCCTTTAAAAGTCAGGTGCATTTTAGAGGACACAGAGCAAGGGCAACAGGAACCCACACATGGGTGGGTTCCATTGTGTGGAAGGTTGTTCCAGTGTGTTCCTCCAGAGGTGCGGGAGGTTGACAAAGCAGAAAAACCCCGAGATTTTATTTAAGCAAAAACTAAAGTCACTACATTCTGTTTGCAAACTGAAAGCATCTTGTTAAAAAACACAACACGTCCAAGGCTTTATGAAAACATTTTCTTGTATTTGCAGCGAGGACAAGTCAAGTTATCTCAGATTACCCTCTGCTGAATGAACCAAGTCATTAAACTGGCATTTGCATTGAAAGGCTTTTCACAGGGTTTTCTGTCAGGCCTTTCAAACAGGGATGAAATGAATGAGGGCCAGCTTACAAATGATGCATTGTTGAATGTATGTGGGAGCAAACAGCCACCATTGTGCGTGCAGGTGGGAAAGAAAAATGAATAGACAAGGAAGCTCATGGAGACGAAGATCCTCATTATTGATGGGCTATGTGCATGTCTTTAATGAAGCTCACCCAATAAAAGATAGATTCTCCCCTTACCCTTCTCTTTAAAAATTAATTATCCTGAAAAATACACAACAGTGAAATATCTCAGATTATGCTTTTTTTTCACCATTAGACCACTAATTTAGATCTAGAAATATCTTCCTGAAGGTATCTCACACTATTTAATTATTTCAAACTCAGCTCAATCTCTTACAGTAATACCCTCATGGCCTTTTATTCAGATGAGGAAACTGAGGCATGTTACCAACAGAATGCAAAATGACAACTTAAAACACAGCACTTCTGAACCCCCATACTTTAGCTAAGGAATTAAACACCAGCTTTCATTTTATCCTTTCTCAGGTAGGATGCAACCACATGTTCTAATGCCAAATGTTGATACAAACAAGAGCAAAAACAGAACAACAGATACTTCAATACATTGCATAGGAAATATCATCTTCCTGTCACAACCTTTTTCTCTCTAAGTAGTCTCAAATAGTCTTCTGCCATATTTTTCACAGCTGTTTCATTAGTTTTCTCTCCTGTTGCCTGGTGGCAGCTTTCACTCACATTTTCCTCACTGAAAAGACACATTTCAAGTCCTATTTAAAAAGATTTCTTTGCTATTCTGTTGACTTCTCCCAGCTTTTATTTTACAGTAGAACATGCTTAAGCAGTATTTTTACAGTCATTTCTGGATCATCTACCATTACAGTCTCTAAACATTTAATTTTGCAAGTTGTTTGGATTTACAGGGGAAATGCTTAATTCTACTAATTTTCAACACACAAATTGTATCTCGGCTTCCTAATAATATCATTACCTTCATATGAACCTTGAAAACTTCCAATCTTATTCCACATCACCAGAGATCTTAACCACTGTATAGTTTTCCTCCAGGTTAATAACATTAAAGAGTGTGGGGCTAGGAACAGATTCCTGAGGGACTTTAGCAGAAATACTTCTGTAATACCAAGACACCTGAGCAACTGCCACCAGAGAACCAGAAGTAACACTTTTATTACACCAACATGTGTATACAACATCCTGCAAAGAGAAAGAAGCACTTTACTGAACTTTTACTTCTAGTAGAAGAACCTCCTGATCCTTGAACTTAAAGGTCCAACCTAAAACTGACATCGAGAAGAGAGCACGGAGTGTGAATCCCAACCTCACTCCCCTAAGGTCTCCAAAATGCCAGGATTCAGACATAGCTCTGCATACCTTGAACAACTCTTAACTTTGTGTTAATTACAAATTTCATTTACTGCAGATCATCATGTATTCCAGAGAGATTATCCAAGTCTCATCTGGGACTAATGAATGAGTATGAGATTTTGAGCTGAAAAGGTTCTAACTTCAAGTAATATCAGATACACTTGGAATTTAATTAAAAACTAAAAAGCTACCCTGATTGTGCTTTTTTAAAATTATTTTTACTGATTAGAAATAATTATATTACTTTTTGCACTTAAAATGCAGGTCTTAGGTTGCAGACTTCAACCTAAGGTTGAACATGCTTCCATTCTTTGTTCTTTTTAATCACTGATACAACACTGTTAACCTTCATCTGGAATTTCCCTAATGCTCCCAGATTTAGGCTATACCCATGTTACAGATGTCTTGTACAGATAAGTTTTAAAATATCTTGCAGAATATCAATCCAAATATAATGATAGAAATCAAAGATATAAATATTCTACTTCAACAAAGACTACTAGCAAAATGGAAAATAATTATCAGTTAGTTGTATAAATTAGTATTTTTCCAAAACAAAAACAAAGCATTTAATCCTTCCTGAATTATTGGTAGTAGTACCACTGGTTCTATGTGATTAGATTTCCATCTCCTTATATTTCCTTTTTTCTCCAAGACATACATGCTTGTTTATAAAAAGATGAAATGTATTCTATTAATACAATATGCATATTTTCAACACAATTTCTGTACATCATCCTTTTGTCTCTCTCTACCCTGAGGAACCTCAGTGTCATTTTAGGTTCCCTTTTGTAGATACTAAAAAAAAATCCAAGTGATTTAGGATAAATTTTACATTTTTAAAGTTTCATTTTCTCTACAAACTTGGTTTTGACCCATTAATCGTGCTGTTTAAGATCATAACCATAAAACTTCCTCAAAACACTTCCCAAGCATCAGTTAGTCTGCTCTCCAAATCCCCTCTCCTAGTTCAGGAATCTCATCTGTTTGCAGCTGCACCCAACTGCATTGAGAACCTGGCATGATTTCTATTGTTTTGGAGCTTTCTTCTTGCACATAAGTCAAAATCCTATTACAACAGACACTTTTTAGTTCTGTTATGTTTTATTCCATCTGATTTATGTGCACTATAAAACACTTTACATTGTATGTAAGGGTTTTGAACATGGAACTTGAAGTCCCTACAAGTGCTAAAGTTGTTTGAGCTGGGAGGGCAGGGGACACCACACACCACTGGTAACATTACATCTCTAGCACACGACATGGAAGTTGAAACCATCAGTGCTAAAGCATTTTCCACTCATCAGTTTAAAGGTAACACAGAGTTGAATAATCCATTTTCTTGTGTGATTCAGCAACAATAGGTAATAGTAACTATGCTTAAATTTTATATTGTGAACATACAAGTATTCTAGATCACTTGTCCTACTTACCAGGAATTTGGAAAGAAGTAACATCATTTTACATGACTGCAACTTCATTTCTTTTTCACCTACTTAGTCTTTCTTAATGAGATCATAATTTATTTTCTTTTTTCACATTCCAAATCCAGAGACTGAAATAGCCATATTTTAGTTACCACTTAGTCAAGATTAAATTTAGAAATGAGCAATTCCAATTAATCTTAAAAATAGGAAGAATAATTGGGCTCCCAACACTGAGTTTAGCAGTTAGATGATTTCTTCTTATATTCTGGCAGGCTGATAATTGTCTTTCTTCCTTTTCAATCTGTGTTCTTGCCCAGTCCATACATCCTCAAGACTGTAGTCATGATTTTAGAGAAGTTCTAATGTATCTAGAAGACTCCTTTTTTGAACAAATCTCCCTCTATGCTTGGCAGAAATCACAAATTGTACAGCATGGTTCTTCCACAAGAGACAAACCAAAATACATTAGCACCCTGTGTGCACCTGCTTTGTCAGTGATTCACATGAAGTGTCATCCTCTATTCATTGAGCAGAAAAGAGATCCAGAATATTTGGGACAATTTTCATGTTTCCTCCAGGGTCTCTTGAGTGATCCATTTGTGGATAAATGTTGGGAGCAAGGGGTTGTTGAGTTTTTTGTAGGTTATTTAACTTTCTATAACTGTTCATTAAAACTTACCTACAACTCATAGACAATCTGTTCTCTGAGAAAGCTATGCTTCACAACCATCAGAAAAATTTCTCCTATCCCCATTCTCTTGGAAAAGACTTCTTTTATTCACTTAAATATAAAAATGCAAGTGAGGATTATGTGTTTTCTGGGCATATATCCTGGCAAGATAGGTCTGAAAGTGGAAGCCTATATACAATACCACCATACAGTATATCAATTACTAGAGTTGCCTCTATTCCAGGGAAAAAAATAAAAAATAAAAATCCAAAGCTTGCCACCACTTCCCACTTTCCCCACAAAACAAGAAATATTGCAGAAATTGCAAACAGAAGACATGCTCTAGATTTTTGCTACAATTATACTGAGCACAAGCCAGCATCCAAACAAGCCTGTGTCATTCCCAAACATCCTTCAACCTGCTTTCCTGCAAATCCTTTTGGCTAATTACATTCACCTAGAAGCTACACTCAAAACCAGCCACTTCAGTACACCTAGTTTTAGCTAACAGTGTTGGCAACAAGATGTAAACAACACTGTTTTGTTTGCACTCTTCTAGGTCAGTAAGTCTTCAGCAAGGTCCAACTTCAGAGACTGAATGTTTAACATTTTGTAAACCAGACGAAATATTTTAATAAACAAAATGGTATCTGATAAAAATTAGCTGGAAAAAAAATTAATGAAGTTCATTTTCATGACAACACATCAGAATTTCTATGCTCTTAATTTTCAAGCTCATAAAAGCCCTGTTTTTCTTACCATTGAAATATTATGCATTTCAGGCAGACATGACTCACAGATTTTATTATGCTCCTTCAGATCGTGGGCACACACATTCCCTTTATCTGTAACCTCTGTGGCCAGGAATTCACTATGAATTATTTGTTTGATACTACAGCTTAAATTAAAATTGTTATTTCATTACCATGCACAAACCAGATTGTTTTTTTTAAAAAATCTTAAAATCTTTAACATGCATAAGATCTCCAATGTATGCCTCCCACCCCAGAATCACAGGGAGCAGCTCAGTAAAAGAGAGATTGAATTACAAAATGAAATGTTAAGCACTCGTCAGATTAACAAGCAGCTAAACTAAACTGCGAAGAGACCCAACAGCACAAGAGTGTGGAGCTCTTCTTCTACACTATTTAACAAGAAGTATATGGAAGTGACACTCATGAACCCATAAACTTGACAGTAGGTGACAAAAAATAGAAAGGACTTTGTTACCAAGTCTGCCATCTGTTTTTCTAACTCCCTATGTCATTTACATAAGAAGATAAGACATTCAAATCAGAACTTCATTGGACTGCATGTCAGTGATACACCAGGCACTCATCATATTGGTGATACCAGTGGAAGGAATACCTGGCATTAGGCGAGGGTGGTAAGGCAGCAGTCGAACATCCACAGTTCTTCGTCAGTCCTAGGACCGAAAGTTAATATCTCCTCTTAGGTGTCACCCCCTTTTACAAAGTGTGCATCTCAAAATTAAAATAAATGAGATGCAAGTTGTCTTCAAAAAAGGGTTCATGATGATCTTAGATCAACAAACCTTATATTTAGTAGGTTAGTACTCAGCTGCAAGCTAAACATTAACAATGAAGAGACATGCAAGTTCAGTTTCCTAGAAATTAATCCACTACTGGATTAGCAGATATTTGATTATTTTGTGCAGCTACATAAACTTAAAATCAAACATCACCATCCTACACACACAAACATGCACAAAAAAAGCAAGACTAGAAACAGGTAGAAGCAAAGGAACAAGCAGCCCCGCCCTTCAGCAGCATGTCACTCTTAGCTCAACTGTGCAAGCACTGTAGTTCACTGCTTTAAGCTGACATAAGACCTGTCAAGTAGCAATCAGCCCATTGCTTCTACCCTACCAATTCCTGCGCATCTTTCAGATGCCGGAACAAATCCATCTGAGTTAACCAAGCAAAACAAAATGTTTTATGTGCCACATCTGTGTCCTAATCGTGTTCAACAAGTGGATACACAGCTCCCCTTACTTGTGGGCTGAACGGCTCACAAGGATACATTAATTTTCCACTTACTTATTCTCCTTCCATTTCTTTTATCATGTGAACACAAAAAGAACCTCAGACAGCACTGAAGAACCCCAGCACCAGGCCATCCTGATGGCTCTTGTGAGGAGACATTAGATTGCTTGCCATAAATACAGCATAACAGTTTGAAAACAAAACTAAACAAAACCATTAAAAACCCCACCATAATACCAACAAAAAAAGTGTGCTTCTTTTATGACCTTCCTTCCTGAACATTTTGAATATATTTGTCTTTTGAATGGGACATTTTTGTGTTATAAGCACTATAGTTCATTATAATAGTTTCCATGATCCCCACCCCATAATTAACCTCGGTTTCATTTCCACTATACATGACTGATCATTGTTTTTAGTAATGCAACCTGTTGTTATTCAGGCTAATATAAAAGCTACCTTAGTAACTGAAAAACAGTAATGTCTCTACATAAAACTTTTCCATCACATTTATGTAATTTGTTTCAAACATGGTTTCAGAATTTGTCCTTGTCAGTCCACAAAAAGAGATAAGGATCATTTCAGCTAATGTAACAAGGCACTTGAGTAGATAAAAACAGAGCCTGACAACTGTAAATGCACATAGAAGCACAAAGTAAGTTCTTCTAAACATTTTTTATCACCATTATTGTCTACTTAAACTTGAAAAAAAAATGATCCAGCCCTTTGGTTTTAATTTTTTTTTCTATTCTGAACCAAAGAAATACATTCAGAAGAACATATAACATATTTATTTATACATGACAAAATTCACTACAGCTTAACAAGAAAAGTAATAATTTTTAAAAAGCAACACAATTAAAAATATAAAGTATCTGCTCTGAACTTTGCTTTGAATTCCTATTTTCTAGTGATTCAATGCAGCTGATTCTCTAAGTTCTTCAACTTAAATTCACCACCACAAGTACACCACTTGATATCACTGGGACCAATCAATTGCAAATTCAGTCATAGCAATTTTGTGGAGAATGAAGTTATCTGCAACATTACACTGTTATGCTACAAGTGCTAAGTTTCTTGCTGATGGAAATGGCCACTTCACTAGCACTTACATAGAATAGGAGTGCTGAGACTCATTTGCATGTACTCAAAGATGGCAAAGCAGTCAGTGGTTTTTGACCTGCTTAGGTTTGTAAAGTTTTTTTTAATCTTTAAGCATAAAGTTAAGCTGAGCAATTTGTCACACATTCTGAAATACAAAAACATCAGCATTATGCTCCAACTACTCCTTTTCTACTCAAATTACTATATTTAAAAGAGCAGTTCCCTGTTCTAAGATGTAGATTAGAATAATTTCACAGTTTTCTATGATTCTTTGCAGCATTTACTCTTGAATAAGCAGAGGAGGCAATGTACAGAAGGACTTGGAAATGACTACATTACACCACTTGCACTGAGTAGAAGAGAAAGTAAATTCATCACATGGGGTCATCTGCCTAATTAGCACTACAGTTTTTCTGGGTTTATTCCATCTGGAGTACAGCAATTCCTGTTCTTCTCCTACTCTGCAGCATATTACCAATGTCTACATCATGTTGTCAGACATATGCAGGTGGCTGTCACTGGCATCAGTAGACACAAGCTTTCATCCAAGGGAAACACTGATTTTGATGAACAGCAAATGAACGGTTTTGTTCTTAATTTAGCAGACAGGTGTGGCTTTCATTAGCATTCAGCAAGACCTACCTTGTAAAATATAAGCAGAATAAATTTCATAAAAAGAACAGATACAAGCTTGTGCTTCATTTATGTGCTGGAACAAGCAGAAAAGCAAAGCAATCACAAGAACTGCTGCTTCCAGCTACAGTGAGATCCCCAGTTAATGTAAACTGCAGTAAAACCAGCTAAGCCAAAGCAATTATTTGCTCGATGCAGCGACAGAAGCTTACCGAAAACATTCATCTGACTATTTATAATGTCCTCTTAAGTTGGTTAATAGCACTTTCACTAAATATTCAAAGTACAATTAAAGGACTGTGTTTTTCCTTTTTGGTTTTTGATTTTTTGGGTTTTTTTGGTTTTTTCTTTTTTTTTTTTTTTTTTTTTTTTTTGTATGTTACACTAGCATTGACAAAAATTCAGATCCACCAGCATGGCTGAGAAAGAAAGCTGAGTTAAAATGAAAAAGTAGTAATTCAGAACTCACAGATCTGTAAGCACACAGCTGTGGGGTAGACAGGTGAGTTAGGGTAAATGACCTAGTAAAGACTGAAGTTACTGCTGCCTTTTAGAAATCAATCTTTGATCTGAAAGCACTTTTACTTTCTGAATTCCCCCAAAGTAGCTACCAAAAAAAGCTTCCTGTATATCTCCAATTACTGTGTCACAGAGACACAGCCCGGACACAGTCACAGCCTGACACACAGAAAAATTCCATAAAAGCTCTCAACACTAGACCAGAACATGACTTGCCTGTCTATTGCAGCTGGATAAGACAGGCACTGGACTACAGAAGAGCACTGCCCTCTGGGCAGAAGAGATTAAGCAGATTGTCAAGGTGGGAGGTACATTATAGCAAAGACTTTGTAAAAGAATATTAATTCAGCTTTGGAACATTTGCCATTGTTAAGTGCTTGAGAGGAACTCAATTTTCCAACATGAGTTTTGCCCTGTAAAATCTAATCTGCAAAAAGCACACAAATTCCATCTCCTCACTTCCAAGGGGGGAGGATTGTGTTTCTTAACAGCAGAAGACCAGACTTCAGCGCAACTTCTATATTGCAGCTGCACAGAGATTTATAAATATGGGACTTAAATACCGCTTAAACAAAACCAGAAACAAGAACTTGCCCTTTCTATGTGCTGTTCAAGTTATTTACTAAATCTCACTTAAGCTCTCATAGAGATAACACTCAAGACTTGCAAAGCATAAATTGAAAATCTGACTAGTCTGCTTATATTTTGCATATCAAAAGTCAGTAGCTTCACTCAAATTTCATATATATATCTACACACATACAGCATGGCATGACAACATGCTCAGATTATAGCAAGGGCATGAAATCCATTGCATACAGCAACTTCATCACTGTGCAGATCCCAAGGATTATTTATGACTGAAGAGGACAACAGCAGGAGATAAAGTGGACTATTTAATCAGGTCAAAAGCAACAGACTTCATTCAATCACACAGATACACACAACCACCTTTTCCTCTCCCTACACCTTACCTATTCTTTTAATCAAATAATATTCTGGGACAATACAGTAGGTTTATTTCATGATATATGCACCAATCTTATTTCATTCTTTAGAAATTGGGCTAATCTTTATGAATTTTCCAATAACTCGGCAGTTGCATTACAGAAGATGCTTCTATCCAGCATGCCTCAAAGCAAAACAGAACTCCACCAAACCACACTCTACACCTAACAGTCCCGTCCAACTCTTGCTAGTACCAGATATACTCAGAAGTCATGGGCAGATGCACTCCATTGCCATATCATTAATTACAGAACATAATCTATTGTTAATTCTTCACTAGGCCATGATGGCAACAAAATCAGGATCCATCTCAATTTCCACATTGAAGTTCAGGGAATTTCTTGTCTTCACAACTGAAACATCAGTACTTTGTTATTGTTTTTTATTTTTGCCCTTCTCCTAGAGGTAAATTTTGTGGTCAAAAAATGGTGATAGGAACATAGGTTCATGCTGTCATCATGTTGCAAAGGCTCCCATACCTTCTCCGTGATTTCTCATGGACAGCTCCTCACAGCACTGACTCCTTCTTCCTCACAGCACAGCCAACAAACTCCAACTCTCCCCTCACCCAGCTAACTCACTCTTTTGTAGTGCTCCTCTTCTTATTGGACACAGCTGTGGCCTATTAAGGGCAGGCCTGCTCCTAATCTCTGGTGATTAGTACAGCTGCAACGCCTCAGGTGTGAGACTGCCTTCTGCACTATTTTCTTACATTCTATCCCTCCACAGGTTCAGATGAGAATGGACCATACTAAAGGCAAAGACCAAAGGATATAACCTTAAACTCTTCACAGTTCTTTTAGTATATGCAAAAACCACAATCTGATATTGCAGCCTTGGCTAGACTTGTCATTTTTTTGCCAGAGTATAGTCCTCCAGCATCTAGTTTGTCCATGTAAATTTCCCCTCATACATCCACTACCCTTATTCTTGGTACTGCCTAACAATTGGCCCAACAAGTTCTGCCTATCTCACCCCTAGTATACAAATATTTTAAATACAAAATGCAGCATATATCTGCTATGTTATCTGCACTCCATTCTTAATAGCAGTTGCAAGAAAGTGTCTGTATGAATCCAGATGGAAAGCAAGGCAAAGCATTTCCCCTCCCCACATCCACAAATTATACCCATTTTTCCAAAGAAAACTTGGGAAGGAGGGATGGCTATAATAACAGCCTATAGAATTAAAACACAGTTAGTACATTGGTCTTAGTACCACCACAAGCAAGCAGACTTCTCACTGATTTGTAGAAAGCACGAAAAAGATGATAAATTTACAGCAAATTTAATATTGCAGGAACAAGGATCATGCTCTATTTATTGTCAAGGCAGATGGTTTTATTTCTGGACTGGAGGTTTTCTGCCTTCCTTTGAATTACCTATTATTTTTCCTCACCATTGTTGCCCACATCACTAAAATGCAGAAGAAATCCATTCTGCAAAACTTCCCCAACAAAATTTTTCTCAGAGAAGTCACTTGCTCCCCTCTCCTAAACACTCATTTCCTTTATTTGGCCTCTTCTCTTTTAAAATCTCTAGTAGATAACACAGTAATAGATTTCTACTTTGCATTAACCATCTAGAAGAAAGAAAAAAAATAAATGTAAGATAATTTTAAATTATCTCTTCCTATTGTTTGACACTACTTCCTCTAGAACTACCACAGTAAATAACTCCCAAGTAGGCTGGCAAAAGGGAAAAAAAAACAGTAAAAAGGGAAACAAGATAGAAAAGAAAAAATCTGATATAATTGAACACTCAGTAAAATTAATGACTGTGTAGTATGAAGTGGGGCTAAAATACCAACATCTACCTTTAGAGGCTGGCCTAAACATACAGAAGAGTAAATATAGAAGTCCTTTCCTGTTTTGACTGCCATATGCAGGAGCCATCCTTCTTATCAAACTTGCATTTGTTATCTTTTTTATACTTAATGCAAAATAGTGAAACCAGACCTTGAATCCTATTCATCCAGCTGCTGGGATAATTGAGCAAAGACACTCAAGTGGTGAACACGAAGCAAAGTCAATAGTTACATTTTGTCCTGTGCTATTTATGCAAGGCATAGATATTAGGAAAATGAGCATTTTTCTGTCCTCACTGGAGAAACAGAAGTGATGTGATGAGAAGTGAATGAGCAACTCATTAGGGTTCATAACATGCTTTAAACAGCACTGCATCAAGCATTATGAACCATTCTTCACATTCATTCAAAGTCCAAGAGAAGGCTTTATAATATAACCAAAAAAAAACTATTAAAAATGGTTGTTCTTAGCAAGCACAGTCTCCACTAATGAATTTGTTGACAAAAGCTCCTATTGGTTTCATTGCTGTTAGTTCTATAGTCAAGTGAGCCAGCTGGACTCTGTTCCGACTCATGCAGCTTCATATCTAATTAAGTTTCATTTATGGAATCGAAGTCCTCCAGTGGTTATAACCTTGCTGGAGACAGAGGGTCATTAACTTGCAAAAAAATTTTATGCGTATGTGTGATAAACAAAAATACCTACTTTTACTGTCACTTTCCAAAGCAAAATATGCAATACTAGGTCATTCAACACAACGATTCTGGGATCTGAGTTATCCTTTAATAATTATATAGCTCTATGTAGCTCTTTCCCAGATACTTATTTTTGCACCACAGTTGGCCCTTGCTTTGTATATTCACCTGCTGTTATTCTGATAATTGAAGAGTTAATGGAAACCATTAATGAAAGAGGTAAAGGTGCATTGATTTTCTGAAATACTGCGAAAAGGTCCTAGTTCTCAATTCAACAGAAATAAAAAGATACAAATTTATATATATTTGTACTATCATCTGGACAAATCAACTTTCATTTATATATCTGGAGTCGGTACTGGAAACACAGTTTTAAATTCTGACTGGAAACTTTTGTTGTCCATTTGTGATCACAAGTAAACTAATATATCCCTAATTAAAAAAGCCCCTTTTTTCCTCAAGTGAGTGAGTGATAATCACAATAATAATACAACACTTATAACATTTGAATTCACATTTCTGAATTTCTTAGCCAGGAGACAGAAAAATAATTGGTAACTAAACGTACACAATTTTCTGTAAAATAAATTAGTTCTGATATCTCAAAGAAAAGAGGGAGGTGAAAAGGAATGGTGAAAACACAATGAGATCTCATTTTAAAATAAATTTTATCAAGTTATCCATAGTCTCTGGTGTGCTGCCATTTTCAATATTGCACTGGGAAAATTAAATGATGGAAAACTGCAGAGTTCTCAAATTCCTAGAATTATCAGTTAAGGAAGATAAAAAAAGAGAAAAAATGAGAGAAGAAGAAAAAAAATAAAATAAAACCAGGAAAAACAAGTTCACCATGGCTTTAACTTAAAGCCTGTTCTATAGTCTTTTGTCCACAAGATCATTAACTAGGTCAACTTAAATTTTTTGTTTAATAAATTTTGACAGTATTTAAAAAACTGTTAAGACAAACTGCTACATTTTGATCCTTCCAAGGCCCTTGTTGATGAAGTTTTTCACAAATATTTCCCTTCTTTTCATTTTGTCATCCTCAAAAGTACCTAAAGCAAAACTGTTACAAAGATTAATTAATCGACAAAGAACTTCAGACACCCAGAGCTCCAGATTCATCCTGAAACATCTTGTTATTTTACCATCCCTTCCTAACTATGTGCCAAATTAAAAAAAAAAAAAAAAAAAAAAAATCAAAACCCACCCAAAAAACCAATACTATAGATATTGGAAGGAATTTTGATAAAGGATAGGTTTTTTATTATTATTTTTTAATTCCTTCCAAAGTATTAGCTCAAGATCAAATATAATTTGTGGCAATAAGAGGACTTAATCTCAAAACCATATACTTTACATTTTATCAGCGTAATCCTTTTATATCCCAGGCTATACATAGACATTAAAGTCATCTACTAATTAATCACAGATTAATGACAACACACATATCTGACTGAGCCATAAAACCAGCCAATATAGTCACGCATTCTTTATCACCTTTTCACAGTCAGTTCCAAGTAACACAGACTCTTGCTAAGATATGGAGAAGTTTACTATAAAAGCTGTATCCTGTAACTGAGAAATGAAAACACTATATCCAAATGTATTAATAATTTTTGATAAGCTTTGGATAAGCCATGGCATGATATGCCTTCATGCAAGAAGTGTGAACTCAATCCAGAATCTGGAGCACACCTGCCTTCAATGTGTTTTTATTTTAAATAATATTATTATCGCCATTACACATAATTTCCTCTGAAGGTAACATGTCCCTCTTTGGTCTTCATAAATTCCTACTGCTTGATGCAGACTAATTAGACCAAGTACCCAATTTATTACTTCAAAAAAGCAGCTACATCTTATGCTTTAGTGATAAGAAATATCCAGAGGCACTAAAATTGTTCTTACAATTGCAACTGAGCTGCTTGTAAGAGTGCCAATTTACCTTGCTTCTCTCATGTCTCTGAACAAGTCTCTTCTTTTTGTTTCACGGTCTTTCTCTTTTATTGCAGAGTCTTCCTTCTCTACAATGTAGGACATCAGGAAAATACCTTTTTTAAAAGTATATTTAAACTATTAGTACTGTTAGCAGCTTACCTTGTTTTTAATGCAATGTTGAGCAAACCTTGTCTTAAAGCATATACTATGACAGCAAAAATCGGAAAGCATACCAGAGTACAGGTATTAGGGTGATACATACATAGACTGGGAAATGTTAGAAAGAGATTAGCTACAGAAAGGAAAGATGATCTAACCAGAGATAGGGACTACAAAGATCTGTATTTAATGGCAGAGCTGCTTTGAAGATAATTTAACCATGAACTGACACAGTTTGAATTTTGAGAAATTGCTTTAAAGATAGAATCGCTGATACCTAGACCAATCCAGAAGTACTCTCGATACACAGGGCTCTCAGGAGAGGGCCGTGTTGAGCCCAGACTGCTAGGGGAGATGCATGGGCCTTTTCTAAGCATCCAGGAACCAAGGGCCTGAAGGTGCCAACAGCTGCAACTTGGGAATTTGGCTTAGCTAGACGAGAAGCTACAAGTACAGAAGATTCTGCATTTGGGAAGGGACCTGGACATTATCACCAGCAGAACACACAAAGCTCTGATGTGTATGTGTTTCAAGAGACCTGTAAGCTGAGAAGGAGGAAGCATTGCACAAGACACTGCCAGAACACGGTCCATCAAAAGCACAGTCGTGCAGACTGCTGGACGAGGCCAGGTTCTTAACTATCTCATTATGCAACTGTTATTGTCAGAAAACACTGGCATTCAGTTTTAGTCTTTAGTCCAGTAAAACAAAGGTTATTAACCAAGCAAACAAAGTAAGGTAAGTCTGAAGCAATTCTTCTAAATTTATTATAGATACAGCATTACCTGTAGTGAGCATATTTCAAGAAGGGACCAGCTGTTCCCTTCTTCTGCAACTTCCCAGAAATTGCAGTCCTGTAGTGTTCAAAGTCAGGCTTTTCCCAGACATTTTGCATTAGCACTGCTGCTGGGGATTCTGCATTCCAGAAACTATAGTATGATACAGTTTTTATTTCCCATCATTTGGATGGTAACAAGTCAGTTACCCATTTGACAGCAGCAGTGACCGCCCAGATAACCTAGTATGAGGTTACTGGTGAGAGAAGGGATGGTAGGGTGAGTTGTTGACTAAGTCATCATACATTAAAAACCATTAGATAAGCTTTTTTTAGGAAGGTAATATTATTTCCTTAATTAAGGCATATTATTTCTGTTAGAGTCAACATTTCAAATGAGGAATCCCACAATACTCTGATCTATTTACACCACCAAGTGAGACAGAAGAATAAATAAGCAACACTGACATCTGTGTCACAAATGTAAACACTTGAAAAGACTCTTTCTGCCAGCACCAGCAGAGAACCATTGGTGCTTCTGAAGCAGAGAAACTTGTTGCACTCCAAGTAAAATCAAACTCAGCAAGATATAATTAATATTCAAATGCCTTGAGCACAAGCATAAGGCAACAAAAATAGCATAACCAGCAAGAACTGATAAGTATCGTGTGACATTGTTACACCATTAATTATATAACCAGCAGCCAGCATTTTTAACCAAGCTAAACATAAATATAATTAATTGCAAAGGGGTAAACAGAGGCTTATTATGGAGTTACACAAATAAGATAGAGTAAGACATGCAAGTAGCAAAATCTGAAAGGTAACAAAAGGTACCAGACAAGAAAGACATTCTGCTGAACTATTTTGGTTTTCCTATGCACATAGGCAAGATGTTTAGCGAAGCCAGCAAATAAGATCATATTCTCATTTTAGGAAGATTCATTTATTTTTCTAGCCATTCCCACTGTGAGACTGAGACACAAATTCTCAACACCAGAACAGTTTTAATACAGAAATGCCTGATAAAATGTGAGCTTCTTCATGAAGAAGCACAGCATCAAAAAGCATCAAACTGAATGGAAAAGAAGCAAGCAAAGAGAGTTAAGAAATCACTTACTCTGGACTGAAAAACATTCATCTTTATTTGTGCCTCCAAATGATCCAGCATAAAGGAAAAATACACACTCTATTGCCTTACAGGTATTAAAGTCCATGATCAGGCTGTGACAGATGCAGATTCAAAGTGCTGCTTTGTTTCAATCAGACCAGAGATTGCCTGGATTCTCTTAAATATCCCAAGCCAATAAACTACTCAATAGACTATGGTAACACAGATTTTGTATCCTCTCAAAGTGGTTGACAAAGTAGTTTAAAAAAAAAAAAACAGAAGCAAGCAGAAAAAAAAAAAATCCTCCATCAAAAGTCTTTACTCAGGAAGTTTTATACAAAGAAGTTCATGCAATTGCTAAATGAAAGTATCAAAAAAATGTAACTGATTCATAGTGGTTACTTAGTGCAAAAGGATAGGAGAAAAAGATTTAGGCCACTTACAATCTGAGTTTTCTTAAACTGAAGCATTTCTCATCCAAAGCCTGTGCAGTATATTTAGTGTGCTTGATACTTAGTGATATTCTATAAATAGTGTTATACTGAGAGATAATAGGCAGACCGCTTACTCTGGTTTTTTTTAAATTTAGAAATAGTTACAATTTAACAATCTCTCATGACAACAGCACAAATTAACTGTGACAAGCCCTTTCTCTTCCTCTACATATACAATAAATTTCCAATTAGTCCAAAAGAGAATCAGTATTGAAAAGGACTAAAGCGAGAATTAGTACCAAAAGTGGAAAAAGTTTTCCTATAAAGGGTGAAACTGTACTGAAATGTGGGGAAAAAAAGCTTTTCTTTTTCCCTTTGCTATGAACTAAATTTTATGACCTGGCCTAAACCTGCTGAGCAATAGGACTTGACAAAACACATGAAGCAGATTGTCAAACCACCTCTCACTCCAACGAGAGAAATTGGCCTGGATCCCAGCACAAGGATAACTAAGGCAGTGAAGCTGCATCCATCTACAAGTCTAACTTATGACTTTAAACTTATTAACTCACATTAAACAGACTGAAACACCAAGGGGTTTGTTTTCTCCTATGAATTTTGCAAGGACAAGGCACTTTGAGGACCTTTTTTAGAGTACATTTTTCCAAGGAAAAAACATCACACAGTGAACTTATCAAGCCACTGGGGCTGCCAACATCCATGCTCATCTCATCAGGTATAGCTTGGAGAGAAACCAATAAGCAGACATTGGTGAAGAAAACCCTTGTGCGCTTCAATGAATATTCATTACATCCTCTAATTTATTATCATGTTTACAGCCAAAACTGCAGAGCAAATTACATTCTACATAAGGTCCCGAGGGGGTTTTCATTTCCACAGTTTGGACTGGCACCAAAATAAAGCACATTAGAGAGAAATTGCAAAGAGAGCCATTAATATTTAATGGACTACTAACAGCAGTGCTCCTCATGACAAAGTCACAGGGCAGAGGAGGGAAGGATCATTCAGAACTTTGCTCCACAAAATTCTTCTCATTAAGCAAACTGAATTCAAACAGACGGCTTTCTTAACAAAAGCAAACAAACAAGACACAAGAAATTCCCTCCATCCTCAATAACAAAAAAAACCCTAAAACCCCCCACACAAAAAATGAAAGAACAACCACTCAATATTAAGTGGAAATACACAGCAAAAATTGGACCCAAGAGATAAACAGACAGCACAAAGGAGAAATAAGCTTATTACAGGAGCAGAGCAAAATTTGAAATGCACAGACAGGAAGCATCATATGGAGAAAACCCAAAATAATCAGTGGCTGAGAAATGTAGACAAGTCATAAACATGACAATGCTGAAATTTCCATTTCCTAGGACAGAAAAAGCTTCAAGCTGCCTGTCCAAGAGAATGGAATTAAAACACAGGGGAAAACAAGTGTCCGGCAGCCAGCAGAACTTTTACAGCATTAGCACAGATGGTATAAACTTGTAACATCTCTCTAGCAATTCAAACAGGATGGCTACAGCAGCACAGTCACTGCAGATGGCATGACTGATAAGGATACTCACACTGGTCTAGATTCATTTTCAAAACTGAAAGCAGACAGAGTAAGGTCACTTAATCCAGCTGTTTGTTCTCTTATGCTCCTCAAAGTCAATGAGGAAACTATTGCTCCTCTAGCACCTGGTGAAGTAATAGTCATGTGAATACAGCTTCTCTTTCTGATTCCAACTACAGCTCTAATGTGGCCTCAGAACACTGACCAACAACTACTGTTCATCACCTACTGGACAACCTCCCTTTCCACAGATAAATTCTTTGGTTTGGTCACTACTCCATTACTCCTGCACTGGGTATTTTAAAAACCTTGAACCTTCTGACTGCCCGACCCTGCAAAAAACGGAATCAGGCATGCTTTTTTCATACCGGCTTAATTCAATCTTCCAATCGTTCTATTCAAATTACTTTGAGATATCATTACCTGTTTTCATCAACAGTTCCTTATCTCTTTCCATCTACTTTTTACCTTTCTGTGGAAAGAATGAGACTGGGAACAGCACAAAGCATTCTAAATTGAGTCTCTCTGAATAGCAACTAAGTGAAAAATATCTTCTAGGCACAGATCAGAATTCACATCATGTTTCTTAGATGTTCAATATTTTCTCTAGGATGCAGTTTTCCAGACTATATTTGGTTTAGGCACCAACTGCTACAGCTGCCAGGAGAACTAACAAAGAGAGCAACAAAATAAAGACACAGAGGTCAACATCAATTAAGCAATCTCAGTCCTTGTCTTGTCATACCTTTTTCTGATCACACAGTATAACAATAACTTGTATGGAAGAGCCTTAACTGCGTGGGCATTTGTTACATTAACCTTTTCATTGAAGGTTCCAAAGCATTATTATGCTATTTTGTGCTTGAAGTGCTCTTCCAGAAGGAATATAATCTCATAAATGTATTTAAATTCTGATCTATGTTGGGTGAAAATAACAGAATAAATCCCAAAACACTGTTGAAGTTTTTAGTCACATTACAGAAGTGTGTTTTATTCTTGAAGATAATTTCTCTTAAAAGAAAACAATATAAATAGCAAAGTAAAGGTTGTAAAATCACTTGAAGTAATTCAGTTTTAGAATTACAAAAAAAACAGGTGGAGTCAAGAGAAGGTCCTCTCAACTTTCATCACTGAGGTACTAACAGGGTCAGCTTCACCAGGTCCCCAAAATTCTGGCTTTCAATTTCTATATTTCAGTGGCCTTGCATTGAATTCTACCCTTTATTATCAACTTTGGAGCCATAAGGGCCTTTCACTGAGGCTACTTTTACAGCAATTTCTCAGTTGAACTCGTCCTTTTTCACCCAAGCCCCAGAAGTCAGACTGTTTCTCTGGCCAGAGGAACTAATAGAGACTAGAGTATGAAGAGCTGCTAACTCAAGCAGCAACAAGAAAAAACCTGGTTTAAAATACTAAGATGATTTTCTTCACAAGAGCTGGAGGTAAATGAGCAATTTTGCCAAGCAGGATTGCTTTAGCATTAACAGACAAGAGGTGACAGACAAAAGTAGTTCATCCCTAGGCAGAGGAGATTAAACTCCCTAAGTTCCCTGGGGTTTGTAGACAACAGGCAGCAGAGATGTTTCCAAGTTTTTTTCCAAGTCAAAAAACTTCCTTGCTCCACAGAATTTAAAAGCACGTGGTATAGAGCCAATTAAAAGATACAGGAGACTCAAACCTGCAATTCCCCTAAATCATGAGCTAGAGAACAGGTACACACCTGAGATATTCTGGAAAGAAACAGGTGGCAGTGGACAGACAGCAGCCAGCATGGGAATCCACATTCAGCTTGTGCTTCCCACACCCAGCCAAAAAATATGAACACAGGAAAGTGAGGAAATTCAAGGCAGTGGATTAGACCATTCATTTTCAACCTTGTAATTATCTCTCCTTCTGAATAATAATTTTTTGGAAAGGGAAAGAACTAGGGAACAAATACACCCAGGTGCTCAGACAGCCTCACATAAATGAGATGCAAGTAACTAAATTTTGGGGAATGATCTTTGTGTAAATGCAAAGTTGTGATGAAGATAAGCTGGTCTCAGTACAAGAGGTATCAGATGTTATTGGATCTGATTGGAACTGAGTTTTAGAGCAAGTTATGAGGAAGTTATGATGACTTCTAGAAATAAACTGGTTTCTCATTAAAATACTAGTATGTCAAATTATCAGATAACACATGAGAAGTTTATATATTTTATAGAAGTATAACCCTTCAGAGTGACAATCTCATTTGCTGTTCCCTTTAGATAGATATAGCACACACAAGGAATGTTTGCGTATAAGGCATGGTACTTGGACGAACTTCAAATTCTCTTGGGAGAGCTACACAAATCTAGGTCAAGGTTAAAAGTTGGAAAAGTATTTGAAAGAGATACTGAATAGAGGTCTTTTCTAGCTCCGCATTTCGCTGTGATTGAAAACAGTCTGATGTAGCCTGACTGTTGATACACTGAGTAGAATTTGATATTGAATCACAGATAGCTGTACAGGGAAGGCTCATGGTGCTCAACCCCAGCTGAGTACGTGTGGAGGACAAACTGTGATTAATGGCCAAAGTCAAAGCTGGCAACCGCTATTACAGAGTGGATTACACAGCAACCTAACGTAATATTGCCAGACATCACCCTCAATCAAGCCTCTCTCCTGAACAAAGTGATCAACACTAATCCCATTGCCATGCTATTATATCAGTAGACTCATAAGCTTTCCATTCCCCTATACCATTTAAAGGTCCAAAGATGATGGCTCCTGGCCATTTGGAGCACCAAAAGTTCAGACTTGACTGAACATTGCTAAAGGTTCTAAAGATTCATTCTCCTGGAAAAATCTTAGCTAACAATATATCCCTCAACACCTACAGCTGAGAAACCACGCACATATCAGCAATGGATGCCCTGAGCCAGCACATCCTTGTGCATCAATGTGACAACTGCATTATAAACACTATTTTTTATATCACATATGCTTAAGCAAGCAAAATGATTACAGACCACAGCCACATCACTCAATTGGCAAAATCTAAAGGAGAATTAATTCAAACAGGCTTTAGCAAAGAAATTTTATTCTGAACTCCCAAATGGAAGTTTTATTATTTTGTCTGGTCATATGCCAAAACATGACACAAAATATACGTAAAACACATGGAAAATGTTCTGTAGCCAATATTGCTTAATGAGAGCTTGAATCAAGTGTACCCAGTTTCCAAATGCAAAACATCTATAGCTCACAGACTTGTTTTGCTGATTTTTCTCTTTTGATATGTTTTTAACCATAAGATTACCATTTGAATTATATTTAAGCCCACTACAGAAGCAGCATTTACTAAGATCAAAACATTTTCTTTGTTTTTCTTCAATTGTCTAGGCCGCAATTAGGAGTAAATAGACTTAGAACCTGCAATTCTTTAATTTTTATTCCAACTTTTCAGATTTGTTTTGGCTTTTGAAATCACCCAGTGAAAATAAGAAAATTAAATTTAGAATGAATTTTGTGTTGTATTTTAGAAAGGAAAGGGGGCAGGTTAATACCAAACAGTTGATAGTGTCATACATTTATGCTCATATCTTTACAAAACCAATTGCAAGACACCAGTTGGCCTGCATATAAAGATCAACTTAGAGTAATTTAACTATATTAGGTTAGACAACTAAACTTTCCAACATACTTTAGCTAATCCATTTAAGGAAATATCTGCTGCCATAAATATGATACACCATACTCTAAAATAAGATGTGTAAAAAGATGTAAATAGCATAAATTAGTTGAGAGAAGTAATCTTTCCTTTCCTCGACTCTATGGGAATAGGAGAAGAGATAGAACTACAGTTTAGGCCAGATGCTAAATGCTGTACTAGACATATTAAATGGCACAAATCCCACCCTGCACAGTAATGCTCTCAGTACTGATAGTCAGCTTCAGTCTTCAGTCCTTCTGCACCACAACCACCATGTCATAGATGTGTAATAGAGTCCATAGGGTTCAAGTGGATCAGTCACATAAGCAAGGTACAGTGAGTTGTAAATGAACCTCACTGAACTAAACAGCTTAACTGAAACTTTCTTCAAATATTTATCCCTAACTACATTAAGGAAAAGAGTGAGAGGCATTAACACATTCTCTGCTATAAATACGTTAGAAAAACCCTCGTGATGTAGTACCAGCTGTGCTGAACATGCACTTAAATCAGTTCTTTACAGTGTAGTTACTCCATAACATCATCACCAGGCACAAGAAAATCTTTGTCACAGCAATTTATCAGTTTCCAGCAGACCTCTCCTTCCCAAGACAGCAAAGCCCAGAGCCCAAACTGCTGCCAAGTGCACAAGCACCTGCCTCAGCTGGGCTCTCCAAGGCAGGCTCAGCCCTCGTTCAGGCTGAGCGTCAGTCTGCCAAATGGATCCTGACATCTTGCCAGAGGGAAGGGCTCCTACATGCTCGCTACATGCCATCTCTTCTCCCACATCTGCAAAACCTGCAGCTAGCCAAGTGTGTCCAGCTGCTCCTACCTTTACTCCTCTCTCCAGAACTCGAACACCTAGACGGCACCAACTATGTCTGAACACATTTAATCAGAGCAAACTCAGTTCTAGTTGCTGCAAAAAGAAAGGCATTCAAAACTCATTGATTTCCAACAGTAATTGGATCATCATTATCAAAGAGGAAAAGAGCTAGGCGTTGCAGGAATCTGGTACCCATATTGCCATGCTACCTCCTCTCCTAGGAGGAAAAATCCTTGGGACTTTTATACCACCTCTACCACTATTTTTAGCACCTGCAAGAGCTGGACATCCTTAAAACCCTAATAACAGCTAGATATCCTTCTAACACAAACCTGCCAGTATGCTGTAAGCGATCCAAAATTGGGATCCTCTTGTAAGTTTCCCTGAATTTATTACAAGGCAGCTTCTGCTGGTTTGAGGCCCTTACAGTTCAGGGATTGCTAGCCATTCACCATGTTTCCCAGAACAGTTTCCATAAGCACTCCCATATTCACACCAACCGTACAACACAGGAAAAAAATAGAATATACTGTTCCACAGATGAAGAGGAATGAGTGTGGTAAAGAGCTGCTATTGCAATTCATGATATTGAAAATGCTTACAGTTTTAAATCCTTAAAGTTTTAACAGTGAATGGCAGGACACAGAGTAGTGTGTTTTGTACTGCAAGCATTTAGTTTATTCAGATGCCGAGGAATGTTGACCCACTCTCACTCCCCACGTCACAAGACAGTGAGTTTGCTGCTGACGTGTGGCTAGAATGGAGATTACCACAGCAGCATTCCAGTTGTTTCCTCTGCCTTCAGCACTCCAGAAAGGAACTTATATGAATTTACATTGATTAGGCCAAAAGACTTGCTTGGACAGACTTTCTTCAGCTGCCAAGCATGGATGAGTATAAATATTTAAGAGGGCAGAAAAGCATATCAAAACCTAGTGGAGCTGCGAGAGAAGCTTAAACAATGATATTTACAATCCATTAACATAGGTTGTGCTGTCTTTCTCAACTCACTAGTTGAGAAAGCTGCAAGAGCTGGTATAATTTCACTGGGGTGCATCAAAGACATCAGAGAAAGTTATTATTACATAAGCATGCACATCCTTACTGGAAGGTTTAAAATATGTGCAAGTAGAGACATGGCCCCAAGGCATTTCATTTTGTTTCAGTAGAGTTGAAAATGGTGCTGCAAATATACTTACGTTCTTTATATAAAGATCCACCAGCTGGTGTTGAATGTTATACAAAAGCTGTAGGTAACAAGAGCTGTGTTTGAGAAGATTTTTGTTATTTTATGGTGTCCTGAATACCTTGCTAAGGAACACACGGTGAGAATTCTGATTTTCCTCTGGAAATTTCCCAGACTTGGCAAAATATTTAAAGAGGAACATAAACAGGTTTCACCCATGCTCTAAATATAAACAAGTTCAAAAAGAAAGTCTGAATATATTTAGGGCACACAAGTATTGAAGATTCCAAGTAAATATTTTTAAAATCATACATAGGAACTATATGAGAAACTTTAAGGTAAAAGGATCAAGTCATTCATAAATTTTAATTTGACCATATACTATCTAAATTAAAAGGGAATATCAGAGATGATAAACAGGCCTTTCTAGTAATTGCAAGGAGCAAGCAAACAGATTCAAATCAAATTAATTTTTTCTCAATATGAGATGAAACCTAGTTAAACCTTTAAAAATTTTAAGAACCTCCAGTGTTTCTAAGGGTTTAAAAACATCAGGTTGTTTCATATAAAAAAAGAGCACTCATGTATGTTTGAGACCACTGGACCAACATCTTCACAACAGTCTTAAGTATATTTGCATTCCAGTTTAAAACATACAGCAAACATGATAATGTGCTGCTGTTGAACAACCCTTTTAATACAGAAAAGTTTTGGCTGGCTTTGTAAATAGTTTGTGTATAATAGTAAATACTTTAAAACAACAAAACTGTTCACATCATCCAATTTCAGTGTTCCCTCACTCCTATCAGTATAATAAATTTTGGTATCACAATAACACCACATTGCTCAACCCTGAAGAATTTTGGGAAACAGGCCTTGCATGAAAAATACTTTACACAGTAGGTTACACTAACTTCACCAGCTCCAGCTTAGCTTGCAAAAAATTATGGAGAATAGAATACAGTACTGTGGCTGTTGAAGTCAAAGTATTCTTAAAAAAAATTATTCCATTTCATTTCCTCACCCTAAATGTTTTTGATTCTCCAGCAGTGTCACTTCTATGGGATTACCACAGAGATGAAGAGTAGCTGCTTCCTTAACATTCCTAGCTCAGCTGGTTTCATGACTTTTTTGGATGCTGATACCCTGACAAAATACAACAACCACCAGTGATTATCCACCTGAAAATTATAACTAAACTCTGCTCCCATTTTCATTCAAAACTCAGCTCTTATTTTCACTCAAATATTAGAAGCAGATGGGCTTGGGGGATTATTCTCCCCATTGATCAAAGCATTAGAAAGGATACCAGAAAAAAATGCCTCTCAAAATCACCTAAGTAAGCTAGGCTGATATTAAGGTTCTCTGCTATGGTTTAATAGCACTGTATCAACAATAAAAATATTCTAAACACATATTTGGAGTGGGAAATCAATTGCCAGGATTTTTCCTTAAAACTTGTAGCCACATACCTAATTAAGAAGGAAGTATTCAATTAAAATTACACAAAAGAGACACAGAAAAATAACAGATAAAGTGTTGTGGGACAAAAGGAACCATGAATGGCAATTCAGCAATGAGGAATTAACAGTAAAAATAAAATACAAATGAAAATCAGATCTTTGCAACTTAAAAAAAATGTATATCCAAAGTATTACACAGCTTTGAGCAAAACACTTTCCATCAACACATTACAAAACCAGATATATAGTCAGTCAAGCACTCAAGTCAGACAGAGACATTATTAAGATATTCTGTTCAGATCTAACTCACCCCTAGTGATCATTGTGGTTTTTGCTACAGCAGTCAGTAACCCATGGCTTTTGTGCCAAAAGCTAAGGGTGTGCTGGCAAATAGTTCTGCCAAGCTGAGGAGCTACAGCCCAGCAGGAGCAACTCAGCACTCAAGTGGTGCACGTGCCAACAATGCACTTCTGACTGTCCCCAGTCTGAGTCCAGCAGCCGAGCACTAATTCCGTGCAGGAACACTGGAGATGACCTTGCCTCAAACAGGCTCATCTAAAAGTCAGGTTTTGTGCTCCATGACCAACTCATGAGATAAGCCAAAGCAAGGCAAGCACAAACACTGGGGCATCAATACCAAAACCACAGTCCTGATGTA
The DNA here is from genome assembly GCF_028769735.1 of Zonotrichia leucophrys gambelii. NCBI lineage: Eukaryota > Metazoa > Chordata > Aves > Passeriformes > Passerellidae > Zonotrichia > Zonotrichia leucophrys. The sequence goes on along the minus strand of NC_088175.1, from coordinate 36,525,920 downwards.
AATCAGCTCACCAGTGTAAACCTATACCTTGCAGAAAACATGAGTGCAGCTTCTGACTGACGTCTGGCCAGTTTATGTAGGGCTAGAAGTCAGAGCATCACAAAAGGGATGCTTTCCAGAGCAAACGACTTCCATATGCAAGTTACTGGCAGTATCTCAGATTCCTCGTCCACCGGAACATCAAATTATACAGGTATGGCCTGCTTCAGGAATGAACTACTAAATAAATCTGACTTAGCAGTGTTAATACATGTAGTGACCACCTCCACTGTGCAACTCCCTTTAAAAGCTTAGTTTTCGCTGTCCCAGCCCCACTCCCCACCCCCGGCAAAAAAAATTCTCAGCAAATCAACAACAGTATGACCAGGAAACATTTATTATGTAAATATTTTTTCACCATAAAGCTACATCCAAACTTTCTATTCTGGACTTCTTAATTACAGACCTTAAACTCCATTATTCCATTCTCCAGAAGACATCTGTACTACTCAGTGCACTCAGTCCTATGGCTCATCGGTGGATGTCACAGATTACACTCAAGTTTTTCATTGGTCACATCTCACAGAAGATGGAATTTTACATTTATACAGTGCTGACCTTCAGAGTTACTACAGCCACCAACACCACTTTTGATTTTATAGCCACAAAGCCCCTTCCTCATGCTTCCTCTGCTGCTTCTTATTTTTTACCATTTACAAGGCAGTATCTATCCATGTGCCAACAAGGCTGTTGAAATTTAAAATATAATGGAAGAGGATCAATGAAAGGCTATTCAAAATCATCCAAAAAGAAGGAAGAATATTCTTAACGTTTCTGTTACTGTCTTCAAGGGACCAAATGAAAAGTTATCTGGGTCAAACAAAAATAATATACTGAAGAGGCAAAACAAAAGCTGGAGAAGTATATGAGCAATAACTTAGGTAACTGAATCTGAATTTGTTTGCTCTGATTGCCTAGAACCTCATGCTATTTATGGAAACCAGGAACAAAGCAGTTGCGATGAAATGACTACAATAATGCCTGGCAATAATGATATTAAATCCATGTTGTTCTAATTATTCACAGTGTGCAATTTGGTTCTGTCCTCAGTCTTGCTGTCTAAAAGCAGCTGGGCTTCCCTTCTTCCAGCAGTGCAGAGCATGAAGACAGAAGTCCCCTTTCATTTCTCTTTGTCATTCACTAGGTCACTGAACAGGAGGGTACCTTTGGGCACAATGGGAGAAGTCACAAGGCAAATACTTTTCCTCTCTGAGCCTAAAAAACTATTTTGATGCATTACCTGTAGCATTGTGCCGCAATGAGCATTCAGTAACAGACAGGAAAAGCTCAGCAAGAAAACAAGACAGCTTAACTAGTGATTGGAGAAGACTGAAGTCACGAAGGCAAGCAAACTGACATGTTAAGGATTTAATAAAATATTCTATGACAGAGCACTCTTACAGATTCAAACAAAACACAAAAAACCCTTACAGAACGTCAGGATGCCTGTCTCTAATCACTCCCAAGTATTGGGCAAAGCTTCCCCTCTCAGAAACATATAAATGGTTATACAATTTGTAGTTAGATTTCTTGTACATAATATGTTATACTTCCATCAATACTTGAGTTTTTCTTCAGTTTGAATTTACTTGTACATCTATGCAGTCATTTTAATTTTAAAAATTCTTTTAACTAGTACCTTTGATTTCTCTTGCCATCTATATTCAATGAATACACATGGTGACCAGCTGAATGACTAAAACAGAGACATGCAGACAGAGGAAGGAAGGTTGTGTGCTTACCCTAAGAAACAAAGCTTAAAAAAGAAAAAAAGTTAATTCTCTTTTACCAAGTTCATTGAGAAAAAGTTGGAGCATTTTTTTAAGTTCTAAGTGGCGGACAAGGTCCAAGTAACCGTGAGGAGAAAAAGCAATAAATTCCATGTTCCATTCTCCTCATAAAGCAAGACAACATGAGGCAGGGTCGGAGGAGACATGGACCCAGAATCCACATAAAAGAAACAAATGTTTGAGCAATTGTAATGAAAATAGAAATAGAACTCCAAAAAGGATACAGGAAGGAGAAAAACTATCAGGGGAGGTGGCAAAAAAAAACTTCCAATGGAAATGGATACTGTTGGCTCAAAAAATCCATGTTGTACTGAGCATGTTGTTGATGCTGCAAGAAATTACTTTGACAAAAAACCCTCTATGGAGCTCCAATTAGCTATATTATAAATAAAAAAGCAATTTGATAAGAACAGTAAGGATGTCTACAGGTCCATAAAGAGAACTCCTAACTTCAACATATGGTGACATATAAAAGCATAAATGGCCTCCCCCCATTCTATAAGTAGGCTTCATTTATTTTCACATTACAACTTCTCTCTAAAAACGTACACAACACTTTCCAATTCATACATTAGTTTGTATTACTTGCCCTCTTCGCAAAAACAAAAACCCAAAAATAAAAAACACTATAGAAACTTGAAAAATAGAGGGAATTAGAGGTACTGAACTGAGCACCTCTATCTGGACTTGCATGTTTTCTGACTTCCAGTAATTTAATTCTGAGGCTAACTCCTCCATTAATACAAATATTTGATATTAAATGCATTTTTTATGAGCTTCAGTATATATACCCTACATCTGCTGTCAATAAATCCATGGTTTATTACATAACTCCACAATTTTATTTGGTTCTGACAGAAGAATATTGGGGCTGAATACTTTCCCTAAACTAGAAAGTGTTAAGGAACAGACCTTCAATATATTAGGCATTATCCTGAGCAAGTAAATACAAAATATGAAAGATGTATACAGCCTTTCATGCTGCCCAACCAAACAGTTTGTTCAAGATTATAGCACCTCTTGCAACAGTAAGGATTTATTTCTATTTCACTTTGATACAATTATTTAACTGGTTTGAGCATACTGAAAGGATTGCCTTCAGCTTCAAAGCAGAGACCCACACAGGTGCTTAACTTCTTAGGCACTTGAAAAAAAGCAGTCAGTTTTTAATTTCTATAAAGCAGTGATAGCATTTCAAGAGACAAAATAGTAAACGTATCCTCCTCCTGTAAGAGTGATATGTTTAGGAAGTAATTGCATCTCCCTGCTGACTAGCTGTGAACCTTTCTTGCAAACTAACTTCAAGCATTACTCTAACAAAAACATCTAGGAACCAAGGCCATAAATCAATTTGGTAGCCTACAAATCCAGTCTCATCCATTGTTTTGTACATTGATCAGTTTCAGATCAGAGATGGTGCTTTAGGAAAAGTATTGCAGATGAGGTGTCTTAGCAGCACACAAAAACATCTATCAAACCTCACACCATTAAGTTTAAATTTCTAGCATCTGAGCTTTATAAGCCTAATGTTTTAATCAAACAAATTGAACAAGACTTGGAAGAATTACTGATGTCACTTCTCAGGCTGAATCCGTCTTTCCTGAACAGCAACTGAAGCAGAAGTTGCCTGTGAGGGAGGTACCATTTAAGCATCCAGCACTAATATCTGTGGATATCATCTATAACAGCACTTTGTACTCATGGGAAATGTCAACTTCAGATGGCTATTGGAAATACAACACAGCAGAGAGGAAGCAACCCAGAAGGTTCCCAGAGGATGCAGAAGACAACTTCCTAACACAACTGATAAGTGAGCCTTCCAGAGGAGATGCCCTGCAAGATCTGTTAAAGGACACTGGTAGACAGAATCCCTTGGGAGTCAGTCCTGAAAGGAAAAGGAGCCCAGGAAAGCTGGATGTGCTTAAAAAATAATAATAATTTAATGTTCAGGAGCCGTCTGTGGCTAGGTGTAGAAAGACAAGTTGACGGGGAAGAAGACCAGCTTGGTTAAAAAGAGAATTTAAGACTAGAGATTAGGGAAAAAAAAGAAACCATCACCTCTGGAAGGAAGGTCAGGTGGCTTGGTAGAAGGATGTCATAAGATCACTTCAAATTGCAAGTTCTGCAAAGTGTCACCCACATCAGGTAGGTGCAGACATCTCCCATCACATGCAACATCACAGGATCCCCAATTAAAGAGTGTAATTGGGGGTCTCAACTCTGAATGGGCAGGAAAGCTACTTTTCAGAGCCTCCTGGGTGTGCATCATCATCCTGACAAAAATATTGCAAAGAGATTCCACTAAGAATTTTTCTGGCTATGGTCAAGGAGCAATTAAAATTTAATCCTATTCCCATGGATATACTTATACTTTTCTTTCAGGTAAGATACCAGGGTAATGCAAGGTAGCAGAATAAGCCCACAAGAGTTCTGACTTGATAATGGCTATTCCCTAACATGAATCTGCCAACTAAGTGATCATGAACATAGCTAAAGAGATTCACGCTGGTTTTCATCAAAGTTGATGCTTTCAATAAAGCATGCCAGATAAATGGTTGTCCTGTAAGTTAAAAATTATGACTTTAGAGATCATCTCACCACTGGGTTCAGAGTTAAAGCAATTATGATTTAGAAAAAGCACCTACAAAGAACACACCATTGCATATGTGCCAGTGAATTTGGTGTCCCTGTTCCAAGAAGGTTAAAGAAACATTTGTGAAAAGCTCCAATAACTACTGTCCTCTGTGATCATTTCTTCTGAAGTTCTAACAATGCCTTCATATAAGTAATTTATGGACTGTAAACAAAAATAATGTATTAAGCATAAATACTATTTGCCCTCACCTGTGTTAATAGCTATGCTATTTTTTATTCATAAAATCATATGCAGAATATATGCATCTGCAACTACAATGAGCAAATAATATTCTAAAGTCTTTAGTGACTGTACATATCACCATTTTCACAATGATTAACACACATTGTTTGCTTATTGGCCGACATGGCAAGTAGGTTTCAGAAAATCATGTAATTGTGAGTCCAGAGAAAAGATCTAGATATAGGTAAAATGATGTCAAAAGTTGATAGGATTTACAGGCAGTTCTCTTTATAAATCATTCAGTGGAAAGAGCATGTTTTTCTATCCTATTTAGGTCCAATAACAAAAAAATTGGGAAAATCATGCACCTGTGGACAAATGCTTTTATGAATAATAAGTTATCTAGATAACTTCACCAAGACTTTTAAAGCATAAAAGTACAAGGAATTATCATCTTCATGGGAAAAACAAAAATAAATAAAATTTCATGTCACCTAACTGGGGCAGGGGAACAACAGTGAAACTATTAGCACCCAAATATACACTAGAAAGTTTAAGTAATTACTTTTCTCTAGCTATTGCCCATGATGTTCAAGTCTGATAAGGGGTATTCTGTAATCACACATTCAGCAGGACAATTAATTGGAAACACTAATTTGCTAGAGCACAACAGTTAACACTGAGTGTTATTATGAACATGTCTAATTGTGCTAAACACCATCATAAATACTTCAGTCAACTAAAATATATTTTTACAATTAGGATGTGTCATACGTTATATTGTGTTCATAACCAGAAACATTTTAATGTATGCTTATGAACTATTGAGTTATGCAAATGTGCACCAATAATAAACAGCATAGCTTGCTTGCTTTTCTAGTGCTTTTTGCATTTTAAAGCTGCATTTTTCTAAGCATGTTATTAGGGAGCTATACAGAATTTCTGGTTCCATCTTATTCTATCAGACCTCTTTTAGAATTGATATATTATGTTCTTTCTGAATTTCCTCATCCTGCCCAGATGTGAATTAAAAAAGTTGAAAATATCTTCTAAATAGTCAGAGGTAATAAAAAAACTTGACAATTATTGCAGAAAAATTAATATAACAGGAAATAATTAAAAATGTTATAGGAACTTTGCAGAGAATTCCTTTCTCTCTATGGCAGTTTTGTTTTGCACTACATGTTGGTTTTTTTTTCACAGCTTAGGATTTTTCTTTGGTTGGAGTGTATGTGTGAGTACTATTTCCATAGCACTGAAGTACAGACTGGTAAAATTCATGTATAAAAGCAGCAAAAATACACTGCCATTCATTGTCACGGGTGCATTATTTGACCAAAAAAAATATACAACACCCATGAGTGTCAAGAAGCAACGCCTGAAAACAAATTGTGATTTGCCCTTATAATGCTTGACATACAAATATCAATACATTCTAAATAAAAGAAAATTTTAACTTCACAAAATATTTCAGATTAATCCAACCCTTCGCATATCCCTACTAAGATTATCACATCATCTTTGTAATACTTCTTTGGGAAAGGAATACTCTCCCATGAGCTGAGAAAAAATATTGGTGGAGTAGGGAGAATCAAAGTGATCAGTTATTCTAATGAAAGCAACAGTCTTCTGGAAAATGTAATCCATTCTAATGACTTTTTTCTAAAACTGTCTAGTGCTTTTCCTCTACGTAATTTGTGCCAAGGAAAAACCAAGGAAGATTAAAACCTGTTGCTACCTAAAGATCTACTGTCCTATTTAACGGTCTTAACAGAGAAGTCTATAATATTTTTTCTGTCCCAGGACTGAACTAGTTAAATCAGTCCCAGAGAGCCTTTCCAGGACAACCTGTAGATATACCAGGTGAATTCAGAAGCTTGAGCTACTATTGCTTTTGCAGATCAGGTTCTGCAAAAAGAGAGAAGTGTTCAAGATTCAGTTTTCAACATTTGCAGGACAACTTAACTTTTTTTCAAAGAGAAAGGAGGGGAAAAAAATCTCAAAAACAAATGAGAATATTTTATCTAAAAAATGCCAAGGATACAAGAGCTTGTAAGAATATGTAACAGCCACAGTGCCCATAAGCAAAACAAACCCCGCCACTGGCAAAACAAGAAACCAACAAAACCTGCAACACATGAAAATCCCCCCTATATTCACTATCTGGCTAAAGGCTTACTGCTAACATTGGAAAGAAAATAAATAAGTGTTCTCACACTTCATATTCAGGAAAGTGTTAACAGATTTTAACTGCTGACAAAGTCAAATACAGTAATGTCAACACCTATAATACACACAAGTAAAACTCAGTTACTCTGCCCCCTGAAGACCACAGTCCTTAGCAAACAGCCAGTACACACTCCTGTTGTGTGCTAAACTCATTAAAGAGAATAATGGAGCGCATTATTTCTTAAATTCTGTTGCCTCAGGCCACTCATATCATAAACCATAGGAGTTGTGTCACCAATGCCTGAAACAGAAATGAAGTCATAATTTATGCATATTTTAAGACACAGGAGCCCCTCTTTTCACTTTACAATCTTTTAAAGACCCCTGAAATTCTAAGATAGCCTATTGCATTCAGTAGTTCTGTAGTTTCTTTAGTATTGTATGTACAAGGCCATCCCTTTAAGGGTCATGGCACAACAGTTAAAGAGATCTAGATGAGGCAAATAATACTAGACAAAAATTGTATATGTAATGTAAGCAATCATCACCCTAACCACTGATGTCTAAGATATGACCTCACCTGATCCAAGAGCAACAAAGACTCTTTAGATTAAAGCACGGGTAGGCTGCAGATCTGAAGGTGCCTTCCTTTAGGAGAGGTATCTTCCTACATGCGATGGTCAGCACCTGGCACATACTTAAAAGCACAGAAATTGATATGGCACAGCTTTCTTATAGCCCTATACTCAAAATAAGAAAAAATTAATTTTCTCTAGTTCTCCAGTTTCAAAAAAAATTTACTTAGTCTCATTTATTCTGTTTGAGATGAGCAGTGAGAGACAAGATATTTCTTTCCTACCCCATTTTTTCTATTTTCTTTTTATTGTTCTCAGGAAAACATTCAGAGAGACAACTTGAGATTCTCAAACTATTTATGCATCAAGAGCAAATAAAACTAATTTTTCCACAAGTGCTGCTTGAAAAGATGATTTTTTCAGCTCTCCTCATTAAATAAACACGTTATCCCTACTTGAAAATCAATAAATCCAGATGACCACAATCTTTATTATCTAACTCCTCTTCATTTAGTAATAACTGAAGAACTCTTACAAGTCCAGAGTTCTTGTTATCTTTATTCTTCCCTATTTAAAACGTTCATCACAGTCCCCCACAAAAGTCTTGCTGATATACTCCTTCAGTCAATGGAAACTTTTCCACTAAGACCACAAAGAAATGAAGCGTTTCTTATTTCTTTCTACTGTTTTCTTCCTAGCCCTGCCCCCTCTGTTCTTCTCCAAAATGAAAAAAGCTAAAAAACCCCAACAAAACAAAAAACCAAAAATACTTTACATATGCTCTGCTAAACAGCAACATGTGTTTCTAGTATGTTCTCAACCCTTTCTTATTAAAAAGCTATTGTTAAGTGTAATTTTTAATCATTTTAACCATAACTGTTCACTAAGCAGATATTTTCAGTAATCCAGTAACAAAGACAAGTGTGTGATTGAAAAGCAGAATTCAACTTAGGACCCATCAGTGGGGTTTGAGCATTTCAAACTGCTTTCCAGAGTTTGTTACCTTGCACTTCACTGTACTGAATTAGCTTTATAACAACTTCACAAGCTCTTTAAAAGCCACTTTAGACTTATCAAAAAGACTCAAATAGAACAATTTCTCCGTCCATCAGATCTTTGCCAATACGGATGCCTTTTGTCACCCTATGTCCTTCCATCCATATTCATCATTCAGAATATTGCAATGAAATAACAAGAGTTTGGATTTGCTTTCTTGAGTTTTCTAAGTTCTTACTGAAAATTAAAGCCTTCGGGGTTTTTTGGTTTTGGTTATTTTCTTTTTTTTATTTTCCAATATTCAGAAGTGAGAGCAATAATTATATACCCATATGTACCAATATAACCATGTCAGCTTGTTGATCTAGGGGTATGATTCTCCCCATAGGGTACAAGAGGTCTCAGGTTCAAATCCTGGATGAGACCAAGTTTAAGGCCTGTCAGCCTGACTTCAATGCCAGAAAAAGTCACAGAGGAGATCATCTGACATGCAGCACAGCTAGGGAATAAGGCCCGGACAGCATGAGATTGGGAAAGACAGATCTTGCATCACTGACTTGATCTCCTATGACAATGCAACCCATTTCCCTATGAGGAAAAGGCTGTGGATAGTCTACCTGCACTTCAGTAAAGTGAAAGCTTCCCACATGACTCTCCTGGAGAAGCTGGCTTCTCATGGTGTAGTGGTGTGTACTTTCCACTGGGTAAAAACTGGCTGGATGGCTGAGCCCAGAGCATGGTGCTGAATGACCTTAAATTCAGCTGGTGGCTGGTCACAGGTGCTGTTCCCTGGGCCTCAGTACTGGGACCAGTCCTGCTTAATATCAATGATGTGGGCAAAGGGATTGCGGCACAACTTCTGTCAAGTTCACAGACAACACCAAGCTGGGTGGGAGTGCTGATCTCCTGAAGGGCAGGAAGGGTCTCCAGAGCAATCTGGACAGGCCAGATTGTTGGGCTAAAGCAAGGGTATGAGGTTCAAAAAGGCAGAGTGTTGGGTCACAACAACTTCATGCAGCACAACAGGCTGGGGAAGAGTGGCTGGGAAACTGCTCAGAAGAGAAGGACCTGGGGGTCCTGATCCAGAACCAGCTGAACACGAGCCAGCATTTGGTCAGGTGGCCAAGAAGGCAAATGGCATCCTGGCCAACAATAATATGGTCAGCAGGACCAGAGCAGGGATTGTCCTACTGCACTCAGCATGGGTGAGGCTGCCTCTCAAGTGCAGTTTTGGGCCCCTCATGACAAGAAGGACATTGAGGTGTTGAAGCACATCCAGAGAAGGGCAACAGAGGTGGTGAAGGGTCTGGAGAACAACTCCTGTGAGAAATGCATGAGGGAGCTAAGGGTGTTTAGCCTGCAGAAAAGGAGGTTCAGGGTAAAGCTTAGCACTTCTACAACTGCCTGAAAGCATTTTAGGCAGTACAGCCAGGTGTGGCTTGCTTTCTTCCAGGTAAAAAGTGACAAGAGGAGAGGAAATGGCCTTGAGCTGTGCCAGTGGAGGTTCCAATGAAATATTAAGAAAAATTTATTCACTGAAAGGCTTATCAAATACCAGAACAGGCTGGCCAAGGAAGCAGTTGAGTCACCATCCCTGGAAGCATTCAAAGAGAACATGTGGCTGAGGCACTTGATGACATCATTAAGTGGTGAACGCAGTGGTGCTGGGTTAATGGTTGAACTCAATGACCTTCAACTTTTCAAAACCTAACTATTCTAGGACTTCAGTAACATGCCTCCTTATATTACATAATTCAGAGACAAGATTCTGCCAGCTGCTTTTTCTTGGTTTATGGAAAACTCAATCACAAACATTCCATTAGTTCTGATCAACATACCTTCCATATGCAAGTAATTTACTTCCCCTAATAAGCCTTTGTAGAAAACAGTGTAAAAAAATTTAGTCCAAAATAAAACACTCAATTCTGTTTTCATTAGTGTACTGATTCTGATAGAAACATTATAATGGGCTTGCTAAAATATTTTCATAACACAAACCATACCAGTTGATTTGGATCAGGTTCAATTAATACAATACCTTCCTCACATTCCCTAAAACTTTAGAAAAGGCATTGGTGGTCAACAAATGCATCAGTGTTCTCTGAACACTAAAGAAACTGCTTTGTTCTTCTGTTCTACAATAGGAGACTTTTAAAAACTTTACTGACCTTAAGCACACAAATTCAGTTCTACACAGAAGTCACATTTAATATTTAGAAATGGGACAAAACAGCAACGAAACAACAGATTCAGAAACAAAACAACCAGTTAGAACTCTGAAATCTTTACAAAGATAAGAACAAACAGCCTGAAATTTTCTATAGCAACTTTGTCCAATACTCCCTACAAATTTTCAGCATACTGAAGGAATAGGCACCAGTCTGATAAATCAACACCTTTCTTACATCCAGTTAGTGTATATAATGTCATGAACTCATGCTATTTTGAGTTTTGTGTAGCTTTAACTTGATTGAAACTTCTGTGCACTTCAACTTTTCAATGTAATGAAACAAAATCCTGTGGAGTGAGCCAGCATCAAATGTACCTTAAGCTCACTTAGGTCTTGATCAGAAGACAGCCCTGCAAACACATGCTCATACATACACACATTTATAATACTGAAGTGGATTTAAATTTACCATATACAAAAGTAAATTTCAGTGTCAAAAGGGAAACTGCAGAATTTAATCCCTTAATATTATTCTTGTGATGCCTAGAAGCAGGAAAAGAAAATTTCAATTTGTACTCTGACCTCCTGCAATTCAAGACAAAATTACATTTGAGCAGTGTTAGATAAACTTTGGTAGGCAATTCTGATTGTTGAGAAAAGGAAAACACAAAGGTACAGCCATGTCAACAAGAGGCCACTGGTGAGATTTGTGGCACAATGTTCAGGTTTGGGTCCTTATTTTGCCTAATTGAGGCCAGCAGCTTTTGCCTGCTAAATTACCTTGCAGGAATCAAAACTGGAACCTGCATCCCAAGTTCCCACAGCAATACCCTAATCCCACATGGATGGGGAAAAAAGTCAAACACATTTCATTATTTTGCTTTTATTGTAAATTGCTGTTTCTTAAATTTTTTTGTTGGTCAGCTCTATGCAACACCAGCTTTCAGTTAGATACACAAAGACTTAGATTTGATTCTTTGTTAAGGTACTAACATTAATGTATGTAGGGAGGTAACACACTGCATATGGGGGTGTGCACTGGAAAAAGAATGTGAAGGCTATAGTACATTGTAAACGAAAAAAAAAATTGCCTTCAGGCCAACAAGCTATCCTTCAAAACAAAAAACCAGATAATTTATGCCTGCAGAGGTACTGCAAGGCTCATATTTTAGCAGACAAAATTTCTCATAATAATATAGCTGAAGCCCAACAGGAAGTATCTATTAATCCTTTGTACACTCCAGTATTGTTTATTCAGCCAAAAAAGTGGCATAAAACATTAATGCCATTTTCTCACTCAAGGTTTTTTCACTTGAGTAATTGAGGAGCTCTACTGATCAGATTGAGCATTGAAAGACTGGGAGAACAGATGGCAGACATGCAGTGAATAATTTTTGCATCAAGCAAACCTTCACTGTTTGATACAATCTATGCAGAAGAAACATGCTTTTTTTAAAGCATCCCACTGGGCAGGTAAGAGTGAAGGATCAGAGTCAATTAAACAAATGTGCTTTCTATTGGCATCCAAAAAGTTATGTCTACTCCATCACCAGCCATAAAGGCTGAGCTAAGTGTGTATTGCTGAATACAGAAGGCCCATTTCCATCTCTGAACTGGGTCAGACTAACACAGGTGAACAGCAGCTGGAGGAAATGCACCACAGTACACTATCTTCAAAAAAATCCTCATTTCCATGTGTTGATATCCTTAGAGGTGGAAAGGTTAAAGGAGGCCACACATTCTGCTCAAAAACAAGGCAAGTCTCTATTGCCAAATTTCAGAACGATGATTTTGCTCCAGTTCTTTACATAACTGAAGGTCTGCAAAATGCTACAGGATTCATATGAATCTCAGAAGTATTGTGTTTACATCAGCCTTCCTGAACTGTAAGAAATTACTTCAGTACTGAAGCTTAAGACTAAAAAGATTGTGCAAGATGACTATTGTTAATACTCTTCCAAATTCTAACAATATTGTTAATATTGTTAATCCTCTTCCAAAATTTATCATTATGTCTTTCTCCAAAACATCATTAAGACTTCTGTGGCATCAGTACTGCCCCTTTTAGCTGAAGAATAAACATTTAGAACAAGTTTTTTCTCTGGCATGAAGGGTCATCTTTCCTATCTGTAGCTGGTGGGGAGAAAAGGACTGATAAAATCTTGTCACTTTGCCTCAGTTTAATGCTTTTGGAAGTGTTTAGAAAAAGCCAACCATTCACAAATGTCTTATCTTGCTGATATTCCAACAGCATTTCCATAAAACAAAACCCTTGGAGCTCTCTAACTTGCTTTCAAACTCTGTAAATGCCATGGGACCTTTCTACAAGGACACTGCTGTGACACAGCCTGTAGGAAACTGTTCAGCAGTTTGAATCCAGATTTGTCTCCATCATAAGATGTGAAGGTGGTTGTGAACTTTAGAAGCAACCAAGTGAACCATTCTTGAATACTTTCCCAATTTTCAGCCACACTGCAGTAGGGCTATAGGAAGCAGTGCACTGACAGCACAATCCATAATAAAGGTAACTCTAGATTTAAAAGCAACTACTGGCTGAACACATTCTCTCTGCCACATGCTAAACTGTTGACAGTTGTTCCAAGAATTTAACTCTGGAAACCATATTCTTGAAGTGAGAAGAAATAGATGTGTTGACTATAGCTCTCCATGACTAGAAAGCAATTTTCTTTCCTAAGGTAAGAAATTCACTTCATAATCACTCTCTTCTATGGAGTGTCTGGCTGTTACAGTAATACCCTGTGACTGGATGGAGTTTTTAAAAATAAACACACACATATAAATCCTCTAAGTCCTAGCAGTTTTGCCGTTTCAAAAATAATAACCCAAATCCCCCCATAAAACCCCATATACATATTTCTAAAATTTAAAATCAGTTAGGTCTTTTATTCACCATGCAACAGGAATACAGTATTTTTCAAAAAATCTATTTTACATCAGTTTTACTTTCACTTGATGGTTTTGGTTGTGAAATAATTAAGTATCATACTACTGTTTGTGTTTCTCAAGGGAAGCAGTTTAAGATTGTACCTAACCATTGAGAAGCAGCACCAGAAGAAAACAACAAGCAACCAGTCTCATTTCCTAGACATACAAATTTACTATGACAAAGCCAAAGAAATGTTTCAATGATTCTTAGAGATTTTTTTCTGCAAGACAAATGTCTCCAAACTATTGTTGCTGCAGTAAAACATGGGAGGAAAACAACAACAAAAAAAATGTATAACAACTCAGACAAAATATACCAGACAGTGACAAATAACTGATTAATTTAAATTGGACAGTTCTGGTTGTTGGCAGAAAGCTGAAAACTTTTGTTTTTAAACACAGAACCAGTGGCAGCATGGTCTGAATACAAGTTTTAACTAACATAGGCTTCTAGGCAGTGTCAGTCAGCATTCAGGTTTGTTGCACTGCTCACTTGCCTTGACCTCCAGTGTACTTATTTGATGTGCAAAAGAGGATCAAACAGAGCATTGCCAAAAGGGAAATTATAGTTGCCTGAGCTCTTAACCTATTGTAAGCACCTTTCTTTCAAAGCCAAGCTATGAATACATACACTGCACTTCTGCAGCACTGATAAAAGATTCCTGGTGCATCATGAAGATGAAAAATGATTCTCAGTCAAGGGGGAAATTGCCAGAAGTGTCAGAAGACATGTTGTAGTGATGCAAATAGTGACACAGACATTAATTTCAATAATTTGACAGTGAAACAGTGCATACCTGAGCTGTCTAATTCTTTACAATCTTCCTTTTTTCACAACAAGATCTGGTCATGTATGTTCTTCAAAAACTGTTATCTTTCCCTAAACTCATCCCCTCCCCCCCAAAAAAGCACATAGATATTTCATTTCAGCAAGCAGATTTTCATTAATTATACTAAAAGGAGTGATGATCTGGAAAGGTCACACCAGTCTTTCAGCATGCCTTCTCCCCCAGCTAAGTACTTCTCAGCTACAATTGATTACCTTGTCTTCTAGGTTTGCATCATTCCATCAAGAGCAGCATGTGTGGCATCAATAGCATTACTGATACTGTGATGAACCTTATATGGCCTCTATTGCATGCTCGCAGTGCTAAACTCTAATAGAGGTTGGAGCCTTTAGAGTGACACCTTGGAAAGGAAGACAGAGTACTGGGGAGATCTAGGACAATAGTGGGTATTCCCACGACTCAATGGTGTAGCATAACAGAGGGTACCCCTCAATGAGAGCTAATTGCTCTCTCACCATGTTTCTCTTGTTACGCGCTTTAAATCCTTGTTGATGAAAGCTATGTTACATTCATTAAAAAAAAAAAACAAAACCAAAACTAAGTTACTAACATGTAATAGCCAAGAGAGCTTCTTGGAAGTATCCTTTACTCATCTGCCTTAAAAGAAAGGATTCCCACATGGAAGATATTTGCACAATGATCTGTAAAGAAAGCCACAAGTATGCTTTAGCATACATGCTTACCTCTTATTCAAGAATAGTCAGATCTTTCAAGCAGCTGTAGCTATCCCAACACATATTCTATATGAACTAAGAGAGACTGGTTCTTGTATAGGCTATTTGGATGTTACTATCTGCAACATCAGCTCCTTACCTGATACCACACCAAAACCTCCCCATTGTATAGCTGCCCAAAACAGGAGCCCATTTGCCCATGAGTGCTTCCCATATCAAACCTGCAGTAAACAGCTGACTTTAGGGAGAAAAAGGGCTCATGGGTGTCTGCATACAGGAGACATTCAAAGGTTCAGCTATCCCTCACTGCCAGGTTAGCAGGGGACACAGACAGATGGTCACCTTGTGCTGAGGCAGCTCAGAAAATCTTTTTCAAGTATGAATATAAATGGGCCTTGTCACTTTTCAAGTCTGAAGTATTCTACTGGCACCAGTTCAACTGCCTCTTAGTTAAGAGATTTTTGTACAATAAATAAATTTGCAGAAGTGCTAGGTCAAAAAAAAAACAAAAAAACAAACCCAGTCAGCTTCTTCTGCCCCCATTTCTCTCATCATTACAATGCACTCTTGGAACTTTCAACTTCAGGGAAATGCAAATTCTTCAACAATGAATTATGCAAGAGGAACGAAATACATGTGGGGTATAGATATGACAGAAAAATCTTTTGCAGCACATACGGGGTGACAAGGTACAGAGACAGTGCTCTTCACTCTTCTGCAACTGAAGAGAGAATAGTTAAATTATACCTGTAGTGAGGTTTTATACACAGCCTTAAGCAACTCCACTTACAGCATCAACACTGCAGAAAGCGACATGTGACTTCTGAGCCCTTGGTTACAGGATGACAGAAAGCAACCTGGATGCATGGATACAAATCCCACTTAAGGTTACATTTGTCCTTTGCTACAGACCCTACCAGTCTGCTACGTCCTACTTCACACTAGGTGAAACAGGAACACTTGTACCCTGCCTGTTCAAAACACAACATAAGTCACTAATTGTCACTGGAGCGGTTTGTTTTTACCAGGCTTTTTACCACTGTCACACACACCACATTGCAAAACTGTTCTTTGCTCTGCATAAAGTCACAAGCAAGGGGTAAGAGGTTGTGGGTATTGAAACAGCAGAATAGATTTCAGACCAAAGTAATAATCAAACACCTACAGAACTGCACAATATTCCATAAAAACATCAGCTTAAAATTAGAAGTAGCTAAGAGACAAGGTACCTCAGCTGCAAGGTGGAAAACCAGAGGAGAAGCAATACCTGGCAACATCCGATAGTACTGCTGGCATGAGAGATTCACATCCTAATCTACATCGTGAATATCACAGCACACACACAAGCTTTCACAAGCATTTTTCATAGAAGGTACACAGGTTGATAGTAACAAGTCAATTTTTACCCTGGGTCCCACTGAAACAATAAAAATTAGTATAAAAAGAATGCTCACAGGTTCTAACAGAGTATAGAGAAAAATTTTGTTTTGCAGTATCAAGAACTTGGCCTGTGGTAAAAGGAAAACAAGCAAGGCATACAAAGCAACTTATTTACTCCTACTGTTCTTCAGTTGCAGCAGCTCCCCCAGGATAAAGACACTGCAATACAGGAAAATACACTAGAAAATTGGAAGGACAGACAAGTCTTGGTGACAACTTATTGTATGTGTGACACAAAAGAGCAGCCATACGGCTAAGGAGGTAAATACAGCATGCCAAAAGAAAAGGAGGTCAGCAAGTGGTACCGAGCAAAAGCCGCCGGTTAGCGCTCACCGCGGTGCAGCTGCGGCGCCGGTCCCACTCTTTGCCGAGGATAAAGAGGGAAGAAGGAGCTGTTTGTTTCCCTGCCGTTACCACTAGGGACTCCAGAGCTCCTCTCCGGCTGCCGGCAGCACCCTGGAAGCCGACAGCCGGGAGCGGGCCCGCTGCCGAGGAGCGAGTGCCGCAGCGCCCGGGAGCGTGGCCGCGGGGCCGCCGCCTCGGCGGGAGCGGGGAGCGGCATCCCCGGGGCGGCCGGCAGCGCTCCGCTCCTGCGGGCGAGCGGCGAGGCAGGGAAGGGCTGTGCGCAGGGAATCGGCGCGATGGGGGCCGCTAAGGAACCTGCTCTTTGATCTCCTGTAGCCTCTTCGTGTGTTTTCGTTCAAAGAGCACCTTCTCAGAGGGCTGATTGCTAGATCACGTCAGATGATGCAGCTTTAAATGTGTCTCTTAGAAAGGCGTGTAAAGAACTATAAATAGAGAACCTGACTCCTAAAACAGATATTTTTTCTTTTTGCCTACATCACGTTTAATATGCTAAGAACCTTTCATACACCGTAATTTCTTCTGAGTCCGAACAATCTTTGCCCCTCCAGCTCACACATGAAAGCACAGAATCTTGCAGGGAGAAATCAGCTCTCTCCTACATTTGCACAGCAAATAGCACAATAGAAACACATTCTGGACAGCCTAAGAACCAATGCAATAAAACAGCAAGTAAAAATATCAGTTAACACATGATATGTGAAGGAGGTGACTCAGCCACAAAAATAAGAATTCAGGAGAGGGGAAAGGAATACTTTCAATTATGTTTTTAAAAATACAAACAAAAAAGTCTAGGGAAAACACTTCTATTAACTAGGATTCACATCAGAAAAAAAACCTCAACTAGATGGTAATAAGAAATAAAATTTAAAATTTTACTAGTGACATGAAAAGTACACATGACAAAATGTTTTGTACTACAACTGTGTAAGCCAATATCTCCAAATACTTTAAAACCAAGAAACCATCTCCAGACAGAGTGGGGAATGTTTCATTTTCAAAGCCAGCTCTCCAGAAGTTTTGGGTTTCCATTTATTTTCTGTTGCTGTGTGGTGACTTGGTGACAAAAACCTACTCACAAATCAGCGGGCAACACACCAACATTTACATTCAATCCCCAAACTAAGACCACTGGACTGCATTTCTCCCACAGCCACAGTTTCAACACTGATTTGGTTCATATTAGAGGCAATTACACCAACTCAGTACTCTAAAAGGAAAGCTGATCGGTGTGCAGTCACGTTACACAGACTTCATAAATCTTAGCAAGCAACACTGCAAGCAGCTACACACATATGGGAGATAAAACTGGACAGCACACTTGGAAAGGAATTGCTTAGCTCCAGATGCTTAAACAAGGTTTATTTTCCACAACCGACACTATCCCCAACTTGTTCCATCTCTGTTCATCCTCTTGGTCACTCAGTACTCTGAGACTTACTCTAGCTATGGGAGATCAGTACTTTATTATGTCCTCCCACCCTGCTGCTTCTCAGGTCAACAGTTCTGCCATGGTTCTCTGACTATGAATCAAAGGGAGGACTTGCCTCTAGCCAAAAGAAGAGAAAAGTAGCAAAAGCAGCAGAGCTGAATCTGAAATTTTAAGTATACAGAGACTGCTGAGAGCATGCTTATGCACAGAATTCTTTGATTCACTTCCCCCTCTCAAGCAACTTCTTTAGTTGTTTTCCTCTGATAATGACAGTGCCATCTGCTCTTACCATTTATCTGGTATCCCTACCTTTTGGGTATGGAAATATCCCTACTCACATAAAGCATTATCAAATCAATTATGCTCTGTTTATGAAAACATACTCAGTTGCTGGAGGGAAGATCACATAGTTATAAGCAAAGTGACTCCAGATAGCAAGCCACAAGATACTAGGAAGAAACAAAATCCTGCTTGTTTCATCACATGACTATCCTTAGCAGCTGTCTCTACCCAAGCAAGTTCCAGAAGAAATTTCCCTAGAACCAGTTCCAAGTAAAACCCAACCTGCAGGTTTCCCAGCAACAGTCTGGCAGAACATACAAAGTGCACTGGGCCTGGAAATGTTAATCTCTGGCAGAATTTTCCATGCTCTAGTTAAAGGATTCTAACCCGCGAAGTCATCCAGCACATGCCGATAGGAATAAGGACAAGTATATTGGTGAACAGATGAGGGCCCTGAATGCATTAATAAATATTGAAACTCTACAGCCAACTTCTCAATGACTGCTTACTAGCTTCATGTAAGGGACAAATGTGCCGAGGGAGTCTGCATAGCCTTCATCATTGGAGGTCTTTAAAAAGAAATTAGACATCTGCCAAAAATTATTCAAGTACAGATGATCATTCTGTGGACAAAAACCATCCTTTCAAACTCATACCTAAAGAAGATTATCCTTTAATCTATCCTAATTAGTAGCCTCTCAGTGGGTTGGTCGCTCCCTTCATAAACTCCATTTCACCAGAAATCATTCTCAAAATGAACATAACACCTAATAATGAGACATCACAAAAAAGTTAAGTAGAAAAAATCCTATAAAGCACACCCAGAAGCTTTGTGTATTTAAGGCTTATGAATTACCCTAACAATGCTAATCAGGGTCAGTTTGGACAATTTCATCAAAAGAGAGGCTGTAAAGTGGGGACTAAGGCTCACAGGAAGTTTGCAAACCTACAGAAAGGTGAATGATCTTCTCTATACTTATTTATCAGCACCTCAGGACTTGAAAGAAAAACACCTTGCCAGCCAAAAAGTCAACCCAGGGTGGCAGGGCTACAATTTCCCAGCAATGTCAGTGAGCAGCCAGAGTCTCATGATAATCAGCCGTGTTTTGTCCAGAGCTGCAGTCTCAAAGTGGGGAGTGAGACAGTGTAAAATTAAAATACGATAACTGAATCTAAACAACCAGAACAAAGGCCTGAATTTTTAAAATATTTATGTGTCCAGATAAGTGCCAGATTATGAAGAGTCAACTACTACACAGGCAAGCATTCTGAAACATGTGGCTTTAATTCCACACTAAAAATTAGTAATCGTGGAGAACTTTTCAAAGTGAATTCTGCTTGCTTTTGCAAAAGGAACACACAAGATACAAGAAAATCCATTTTTGAGATCTCTTGATAACTGCTCACAAGTCTAAAAGGCTCAAATATGTCAGATGATTTCAAGCTCAGTACAGCTGGTCTGAGCATATGTCAGTTAACTAGGAATAATCATCAGCTAAATGTTATTTCATAATTCTTTGTGATAATTTATATAAATGCACAAACAGAAAATTACACAGTTTATGATGCTTGGAAATTAATGTATTGAAATTCACTTGCTACCACCTTCCTCCAAACCGTAGGTGAAATTTATGTAGATATATATTTATGCTTCAAACTATCAGGATGACCAATACAAAGACTTCCACAAACACCATGCTATCTCAAAAACTTTAGGAAAAGAGCTTCCCATTTCCAGTACCTATATAGCTACATGATGAATTCTAGTTTCCTGTTTCGTATACATGAAATACATAGGTAAGGTATTGTCTTGTTCTGCCAGGTACATTCAGCTAGCAAAACGCATGCTTTCCTTTCCTAACATATGGCCCAATTACCATTTAGGCTACTATGCAGCAATTTTTTTCTCAATTAGCACAAATAGTCACTAGAGTCTGGGCTCAAGTATTTATCTGATTACATATCTGCCCAGAGCTGTCTGTATAATAAAGTATAACATATTCAATGTAAGACAGGAATCGCTTGCTTATTACACATCCCATGCTTGGCTAGCTAAGAAACGTTAGAAGACACATGACAATTGTGTTAAGTCCAAGCAAGCTGGTTTGTTTCATTTTTCTGCAGTGCTTTACTTAATTTTTCTTTGCAGAACAACCATCACTAGCAACTTGTCCAATAAAAGAGGTCCGAGACACAAACTAAAGGACAGTAAGATTCAGGAATACAACTTGTGGGTCATGTTGCTTGCATTGCAAATACTGCACATTTGTAACTCCAAAAGTCATTTAGTTATCCCAAGTTTCCTGGAACTTCTTACTTGTAAGCAGCTTCCAACACCATCAGTAAGGTGATCTGCGCTGCCTCAGCTTGATTTCAGAGCCACACCTGTGCTGTCTTGTCTTACCAGAGAAGAAAAGCTTTATATGTTTTGACTCAATGATAGTCAACTTTAATGATTCATTTTTAGTTACTGAATTCCCATAGGTTGTGGAAACGTGAAGCCAAGTCTGAAAGCCCCAAACAAAACTTCAGCAAAAGAGTCATATCTCCACCACAAAGGCCACATCTCCATTTCTTGTTTGTCATTATGAACCCAAACACTCACAAACTGCACTAAGTTTGTGTATAACTGTATTATTTACTTTCCCTCAACCAAGCAACCTACAGATAGCCTCTGATGCATTTAATTAGTCAATATCCATAAGCACTTTGATAAAAAGCAACATAACGTGCCAAGTATTACTATTGAATAACCAGCAGCTCAACTGCATTTTGCCAAAGTACAGCAATAAGCTTGTCCTTTTAAACCTGCTCATAATAATTATAGCTGTTAACAACAGATATTGTTCAGCTGAATGAACATTGTGAGACTTCAGCAAACAGCTCTCATCAATCTGACATTCTTACAAACATCCCTTGCTAAATGTCAAGTGAGATTTCCAGAGGGAAAGAAAAGTGTCTTTCTTCCCAGAAAAGGACAAAGTTTACACAGATAAGAACAGAAAGTGAGATAGAAGTGGAAGCAAATAACTGTTTTCAAAAGAGCTCTAAAATTACTGACAACTACACAAACTATTGATAAAGGTCTGTTTCTAAGCAGGAGAAAGAATCATTTATAGTGCAGAAACCTGGTTTTTTTTTGGACACTGGTATTACTCTTCAAAAGTAAAGAAGAAACCAAGAAAACAGTGATTTTTAATTTTTTTTACTTCACACTTCTGTTCTAGTCCTTTGAAGAGTTATTCAGAAGTAGCTTGCCATGTTTTAAACTGTTCATTCATTCTATAATATCCTAAACAATAAGATAAATACCTTACCTTGTGGCACAGAATAAACTATAGTACATTTTATTACAATTCTATGGCATTTGCACAATTTCAATATACAGATTTTGATTTTTCTGAAGGAAAACTTCTATCTCATTCACTGGAATACCCAATGCTGCGCTGGACTTGCACCAACAGACTACCCCAACATGTTGCCCATAAGAAAACTGAATCAATGAGTAAGCATTAGCTAAGCAGCAAGATGCTCTTAAAGTGCTACCCCCACACAAACACACCACAATCACCAATATTTTAGCAGCATTTTCTGTTGGTTGATTCTTTAATGAAAAGAATGCTGATTTTTTTAATGGCTATAAAGTGCTTGAAAGGTATAGATCTCTAGCATGCCTTACTATGAGCACCTCACTTGCCCATGTGTATATTAGAATAATTTCCATCATGTGAATGTATCTTATTACCAGTAACACATGTACTACAGTCCTCTATGTGTGCTTGATTAGTGCCATGGCCTTTCACATATACACAAAGTCCTAGCATCAGCTGCCATTTAACAAGCTGCCACAAGGAGTAACACTTTCAGAAAAGACTGGCAGCTCCTGAAGTAATTTTCATAGTTGAAAGAAACACAGAAGAACAGCCCTAATTCCACAATGCTTTTCAAAATAGCCCTGAATGACTTCAAGAACTGTTTTGTTCCTTCTCCAAGCTTACAAAACTTCACGTTATCATCTTATTGTAAATCTTCCATACCTTCTCAGTGATTTCTCATGGTCATCTCCTCACAGCACTAACTACTTCTTCATGGCACAGCCAACAAACTCCATCTCTCTTCACAGCACAACCAACAAACTTCAACTCTCCCCTCACCCAGCTAACTCACTCTTTTGTAGTGCTCCTCTTCTTATTGGACACAGCTGTGGCCTATTAAGGGCAGGGCTGTTCCTAATCTTTGGTGATTAGTACAGCTGCATCTCCTCAGGTGTGAGACTCCCTTCTGCACTATTTTCTTACATTCTATCCCTCCACAACTTCATGAACACTTCTATTTAACATATGCAGACTTTTTTTAATGGGGAGGGAAAAAAAAAGCCACTTTGTATTTCCAGGTTGAAACTAAAATTAATCATGCTTACACACTTAGAACAAGTAGAATTGCAAGATTGCTTCCCCACTGATGGATT
Source organism: Zonotrichia leucophrys gambelii (assembly GCF_028769735.1). NCBI lineage: Eukaryota > Metazoa > Chordata > Aves > Passeriformes > Passerellidae > Zonotrichia > Zonotrichia leucophrys. The sequence goes on along the minus strand of NC_088175.1, from coordinate 36,502,910 downwards.
CATTAATATTAATGACTTATGAAATCACTTAGTCCATCTGCAAATCAAGCCACTGAATTTCCTACTGCAAGACTAGTTCTGCATAGCAAGCAAAAATAGGGTATTGTACCTCAAGAGTCAAGTGGATTAACAGAAAAATTGAAATAACAGTTACTTGAAATCAGTCACACACACTGTTACACTGGTAGTGAGCTTCACTATGGATATGCAATCACTTTCCAAGTCATTAGAGTCTGGACATGACTGGTTTTCTGACAGAGTCATAGGTTTAATTTTTACAGCCATAACTTCTATTTGGGCCAGTTTCAAATTGCCATAATTAAAGAAAACTTCAGTATTTTGCAGCTTGGGACTCCACACAAGTTTTAGCCCTTGGCCATAGCACTTTGCTGAAAAGCTTTCATCTAGGGTAGAACCTAGGATGTCAAGTCTTCCAAATTTAAGACCTTGTGACTTAAAAGCTGACTAAGGTAAAAGTTACGCGATGATGCACACTTAAATCTACAAGAATCATGAAACAGAGTTCTGAACACTTTACATTTGTCTGATTTCTAGAGGTAATTCTAAGTCCAGCTATTCCAGTGCATAAGCAGCCATTGAGTTTCCCTCTTTCAACAGAAAATAGGCATTTTTCATTTAGGAACTGAACAAGTACTTTATAAATCCCAAGTACTGTCATTTACTTTTTGACACTCAGCAGTAACCAAATCCAACCTGGATGAAGAACCTTGTGCCAAAGAAATAAAAAAGTAAAAATATAACAGAAAGGGGTGTGGAGTATTTATGTTCTTCCATCTAGGAAAGAAATGGGTTAAAATTTTTATTGTTCCAAGGTGCAAACAACCATTATTCATTATAGTTGCAAGACAGTTTTAGTCTCCTTCATCAAACCAAGAACCTTATACAGGAACCCTTGCATCCCTGACAGGGCTGAATGAGTAATGGTCACATTAGCCGATCCAGTTCCTTGCAAAAAAACAAAAAGGATCAGTGGGAGTGATCAAAACTAATACACTACAAACTAATACACTACAAACAAAAGTTGCTCATTTCTTTCATTTCTTTCTCTGAACATTATAGCCTTCTTTTTAAAACCGATCAGTGAAGTAAGCTCAGATTGTTGTTCTGTTGCTCAATTCCTTCCATAATCAATGAACAGATTCAGCAAAGGCACTGTCATCATCTCTTCTTAACACAGTACTTAATGCCCTGAGCCTTAGCTAGCTTTTCAGATCAAAGCGAGTAACAAATAAATTATATACCTGCAGCAGAGACTGCACAGTTATGACAAAAGGGAGGGGGGAGATTGGGAGAGGTAATAAGGTCATTTCACCTATTTTTAATTGCATTTACATGCTTGCAATAAGCATATCAAGCCACGACAGCACCCGCAGCTAATGAACTAATGAGTTGTTAGCAGCACCTCCGCTTGCTCACTTAGTGGCGCGATGATTAACAGCGGTCAGCCCAGCTGCCCCCCACTCTGCTCTTCCCCTTCCCGGTGCAATTCAGCAGGAAATGCAGCTGGACCAGTGCTCCACAAGCCCTGCTGGTGACTGCTCCCAAGGCTTGTGCTGCACCACGATACACTGAATTTAGAAGAAGCGCTTCTTGAAGATCTACGCTTTAAGCGCCTCCAGGTCACGAAGAAAGCAAACCGATTTTAAACTGCTTTCAATCGCGATAAAACTCAGTAAGGAGTCCGGAAAAAAAAAAGCAAAGAGAAGAGATGAAAAGATTTGAAGCAGAGATACGGCTTACTTAAATGGCTATTTAAATGCTGGGCTCCAGTCTTGCTAAAGATTTGCAGAGGAAGCTCAACAGAGGAAGTGTCTATGGGAGAGGAGGCAAAAATACCTGTGGTGAGTGAAATGCAAAACCAATGTTTGGAGACAAGGCAGGGCTCACGCCAGCTGAAACTTAATGTTCTTTCTACAGGTTAAAACAAAATCAAAAAAGTAATCTAAATATTTTCAGATAGTTGTTCACCTCACAACTACAAGAAGTTTTAATGTTTCGGACAGAAAATCAGCTTCTGTTGCAGTATAAGTGATTATGGCAGAAGCATTTGAAACTTATGAAATAATAGATGAGTGTATATGCTCACAGACACAATATTTCTAGCTGTATACATAAGAACAGAAATGGATTTCTAAATAAATGCTGTGTTACTCTCTGAATAAAATCTGAAAATGTTTGCGTCATGCAGTGTTAAGAGAGCAATGAAGGCAGCAGAGACAAGAGAGGTGTTTGTATTTATGATGATTAAAAGAAACTAGCCCAAAGTATTTTGATATGGACACAACCTTGTTCTGACAGTAACAGAACATCATAAAACTAAAGTCTTACTAATTGTATTATTTAAATAATAGTTGTATTTAAGCAGAGGGTAGTAGGGACTGCATTGAAGGACTCAGTGCTTTTTCTTATTCAGATTTGGAATTTTAAATTATTTTTAAGCTTTCTTGGGGAAGACTACACATACATAGTAAAGAATGCAAACAATATTGTTTCAATTTTGTCTGTCATATCCAAGAACTGAAAATTTAAACTCCACATAGTTTCATCATCTCTTATGAATTTTCAAGTTCGTAATGCATTAATTTCCACAATCAGAACTCAATGCCACCATCTTTTTGAACCATTTTAAACGCACATGTACTACAACAGATGTGAAGGGGTAACATGTTGAGTGTTTTTCTATGCTTCAACTGCAAATAAGAGCCTAAATATATTTTCTCTGTAAAGGAATACGCACTAAGGTGGATGAGGTAGTGAAAACTTGTTTTTTAATAATATTCTACTTTCGTATCCTCAAATCAAGTTCAGTAGAAAATAAGACCCCAAACATTAGATGTTATGGGCTAATTCAATGGGAATATGCTGTATACATGTTTTATTATAGTCCATAAATTTAAGAGTAATCACCATAGTCATATTACTTTTTGATGGAAGCCTATAATCTTCATATCAATTAAACACCATACAGTTCATCTTCAGAGGGCAGAGACTCCTCTGAATTCGTGACTGTAAGGTTCAAGGCAACATAATCTGAACTTTTTTAAAACTCTTGCTACAGGTGTTTTACCAAAGACTGCAATCAGACGCTTTGCTGGGAACAGCTGGCTGGACTGCTGTCAGATCCCTAAGCCCTGGAGCTGCTGCATGGTCCAGCTATTCATTCAGAGTTCTACCAGCCAGTGTCCTCTGAGCACTATCTGTCCTCAAGTTTCCCTATGCATCTACCCAGCAATTAAAGCAGATCAGCATCTGTAGGGGTTTTGTAATATTTATCTCTATTATTCAAACTGATCTCACAGTCCTACTTTGTTGTTTCTGCCCTTGGGGGAAACAGAATCAACCCTGTAATTCCAGAGCAGGATTTGTAACATGATGTATTAGCATAAGCTGCTGTACAAACTGTGGCTGGATTTCACACCTACTGTGAATGAGGGGCTATGCAAAACAATGGAAAGCAAGACACAGCCTCCAATACAGCAAGTCACAATTTCATGGTTGATTTAGTGACTTTTAGTGACTCAACTCTTGCTTAATCCTTCTCAAATTATGTAAAGAGAATGAGTCAGAAGTTGCTTGCATATTTCATCTCCAGCATCCTTACCAGCAAAGGGCATGGTAAGCAAGCAAAGAACAAGACTGAAATGACGATGGCAATACTTACAAACAAAGCCAAAAGTGACATTGCTAATGACACAAAAGTCGCCCACTACCCTGATATGGTGATCCACTTTTATTGTCCTCATCCAATGTGAATAGCAGTTACACCAGTCCCAGCAAGGATTTGTTGCAGGTAGTTCAGATTCAGGCATGCCCAATGTGATCCATTTCTCCATGTGTCCTGCACTACTGCAGTGCAGTTTTAAAACTACTTAGCCAATAAAGGTAATGCAAAAGGCAACAGCAAGGCAACACTGGTGTACTGGCCCTCACTCCTGCCTGGGAATGAGCAGCTTAATAAAAACATTTTTGGCACTAAAGGTCACAGGTAGCAAAAGACCAAATATCTGAACCACAGTCTTGACCCTTACAACAATGTATTGCTTGGACATCCCATTCTGTTCCAGTTCTGCCAGTTTAAATAGTTTGATCTCTAAAGGAAGGTATTGCTTTATCTCTTGCAAAATGACTGCATTTCATCATCTATTCATCAATAAATTAAAAAAAATTACTGCTTGCTGAATGTCTGCAAGTAGAAATTGAAAGCCAGTAAAAGTGTTTCCTCATTTGATGAAACTTGGGGCATCATATGTATAATGAAATGCCATTAAAGATATTTGTTACTGTAATGCAGAGAAAGCAAGTTAATCAGAAATAGCATAAGAAGGACACAGGGTGGTGGCAGGGAAGATTCTCATTTTTGTCCTGAGGGGCAGTAACCATGCACTGGGGAGCAATTTACCAGCATAATGCAATCGCTCAATAACAGTTTTAGTAGTCTATACAGTACATAAATCTGTACACTCTTTACCCTACAGGAAAACTGGTCACAGAGAATGGAAAAGGAAGTAAGACAGATCACAAAGTAGCTATATGCACCTGCAGTAGATCAAATAAGACTATTTTTTCCTAGACTTTTTTTTATACTTACCTGAACACTGTTAATGCCAACAAGCACAGAAAAAGAGCCTGCTCCCTATACAAGTACTAGAGTACTAGCCTAGATTTAAAGGCACACATATTTCCAGTACTGTTAAGGATTATCATGTCTAATGGATAGGGCAATGAGACAATTGAGGGGTATTGCTTTCTTTTGTCTACCGAAAAAACAGAATATGACAGACTTCCAGTCTGGGACAAAGCAAGGACAAAACACATTAGCTTCATCTCACATCATCTACACAAACTCCTTCTCAATGATAACACCAAATCATAAAATTGAGACTCTAGAGAACTGAAAAAAAAAAAAACCAACAGCTCAAGTAGCTGCCTTTAAGATGTGATGTTAAAAGAAAACCAAACCACCATAGAATTACACTAGCAGTCTTCCTCAAAACACTTTTCATGTAAGAGCATATTCACAGTTTGTTTCAGAAAAGGAAACAATTAAAGCACTTCTTTTGCTTTGTAATATTAAAAATTCAAACAGTATTACACTAACAAAAGGCAACTTCCAGTCCCATTACTAGCAATGGTAGTAAAGCCCATGAAACCTTAAATTCTTAATGTTTCCTAGTGTCTGTGTATTTATCCTACTAAAATCAAGTGGTACATCAGGGTCTTTTGTAGAAGATATGCTCTTCTTGCTCCAGTGACCTTCTCTCCACTGCTTCTTGTAGTGCTCACCACTAGGCTTAAATAATTAAACAGGTCTCAGCCTGAAGTGACTTCAGAAATTCACCTACATTTGAAAAGTGCCATTTAGACAATAATTTGTAGAAGAACTGGAGGTCAAATGTCTATTCTCATAAACTGATATCCTTATTGGAAGCACCTACTCATTTCCACAGCCCAAGGGCCTGGACAAGATCATGCAAGGAGCCTTCTAGTACACCAATTATAGTTAAACAACATGGAAAGAAAGACAACAACCAGCAACATCCAGAAGTTCAGAAGTAAAAGATTTTAACTGTTAAAAGCTCAGACATGGTTTCTGCTTAAAAGAAATAGTGCACTCACATTGTATAATAGACACTAACTAGAACAAAATAAACTTATGAAATAAGTACTCATGTTACATTTAGAAAGGAATGTTATTTCTCTAAATATTCAGATTTAGAAAGCACATTTTGGCAAGTCATGGCTTTTCCCCTTCCTCAATAATAGCCAAATACATTTCTACCAGTAAAGTAAACATTTATGAATATCAGAGCAGTAACTTTATCCATCTCTACTTCTGTTGTATCCTCAAGACCATGACTTGATCGGCTGTCCTGTGTTGTCCCACAGTTTCCCTTCCCATATCCAAAAGCATAAAGAAAATAGTGTTTTTGGGGAAGCTTGATTCCTGCTGATACCAACAAACATTTCAAGTTGGCTCTTTCCTAGACAGAGACAAAGAAGTAGGTTTATGTCACGGAGAGATAAGAGATAAGGAAGATAGTCTTTTTCATTGCGAGAGCTCAGAATCTTCCATTACGTTCCAGAAGAAAAAAATCACTGAAATGTTCAGGATTCAAAGGAAAGCTTGGATTTCAAGTGGGAAAAAACACTATATAAAAATGAGGGGTTTGGACAGACTCCTCCTTTTCTCCTTTCCACATTCTGCAAATAAATGTCTAATAGAACATATAAATCATACAATGTCATATGAAAAATATCATGTGCAATGAGACAGGTGTGGAACTACTCTTTTCATCTAAATGAAAAGAAAGATTGTGCATCTCCGCCTACTTCAGAAAAATAATATAATAAGAAGAATTAAGGCAGATTAAGAGACTCTTTTAGGCAGCTTAAGACCCTTAAGCACACACTCCCAAGACAAGTATTTATAATACAAGAAGTCTCCTAGTTACCTCTCTCAACTGTCACTGTTGTCAGTATTGCATAAAGCTGCTTAAACTATAAAGCTGATTGTCAAGGGAATCCCAGTCTGAAGGGATCTTTTGTGGTCTGAAAGGGTTGTGACTTCTGTAAAAGGAGGGCATCGGGTTACTACAGCAAGCCTTGAATATCAATGACAAAGGAGGAAAAGGGAAGCTCACAAGTCAGGCTAGACTCTCTCTCCCCTACCATTCATCTAAATCACATGGTAGTTACAGGGCAGGAAAGAGCCAAAGAGAACCAGGGCAATCCTTGCTCCCCGAGACCACTTTGCTCTCCAGTAAAGAGCACGGACACCGTCCTGCGGGTCACAGGGAAACAAGAAATGCAATGAGCAATGCTACCACACACAGCCCACTCCACTGCAAACACCCGCTGCAAATTTCAGAGGCACAAAACCACGTGGAACAGGTGTTACATGAAACATGAAGAGCAGAAAGAAACATGTTTACTTCCTGATGACAGGTTGCATGTATCCAGCCATACACTAACTCGGTCACATTCCTCTGCATATTCTAGATCTCATAATATAAAGCTATGAATAATTTTTTAGTTTCTGAAGATGGTCAAAGTTTTTACACTTTGGGCATATATTTTTCACAGAAGACCTGATTCATTACATAACAACTGCCTTTGTCAAATATTCTGAGGTCTTGTTCATGATCTCCAGATACCACATTTTCTTTTCCAGTAATGAAAATACCTACCCATCCAGTTCTATTACATGATACAAATTTTCAATGTATTGGTCACTTGATTTGAAGCCATTTCTGGATACTTAGGTTCTTGCATACCTGCTTAGTAAATTACCTCCTCTGTGTGCCTCAGTTTGCTTCCAATTCTTTAATTCAACTGATCTTAACTATTTTTAGTTAATGAGAGGAATGATTGCATATCTGAGCAGATAAAGAACATGACTTTGATATTACAACCCAATTGCAGTACAATAACTGAAGAGTCTTTGAAGGGGTAGCACTTCCATGAAGTTTTGTTCTGACTTGAGTTTTATTTTTACTTAATTTATTCTTCCTTTATTTAAAGAACTGCAGCTCAAATTTCCTAGACAAATGCAAGCCTTGAGTTTTCAAGGCTTTTTTTCAACAAAGTTCCAAATCTCTTATGGAGTTTTCATAACGCCACTGCTGCTATTAACCTTATTCAAAATAAAAATGGAGACTTGAGACCTGACTTCTTTCTGAAGCATATGTTTGAGAAGTTTAAAAGAACACTCTATAACCCATTTTCTCCCAGCCAAACTGCCGAAATCCATTTTGCATGCAAAATTAAAACTTTCTTCCACATGCAGTCTGAACAATGCAATCCCTATTTCTATTCTTGCAAAAATAGGAAACTACTTTTGCCTTGGAGGTAATCTCTGAGTTCATCTTTTTTCACCCTTTTCTCTCCATTTATTCCTATTGAACTTTCTGCTTTTCAGAAGGCAGCTAGTCTTGCAGGTTTTAAGTAAGGAGATAATTTCATTTCAACATGCATAATTTTCTTCCTGAAATAACCAACAGTATCGTGAAGACTTATAGGTTTACATGAAATGCACCCCTATGAGAGACTCCAGAGAAAATGAAAAATAGGTTGAAACAAAAGGCACCCCAACATGAGAACCTCTGTTGAAAGGTTTAACCCTCAGAACATTCACCTTCACTTTGTCCCTTCAACTAACAATGCTTTCAAGAATGTTTAACTAATGAGCAGTAAGTGGTGAGGGGGAAATCACACAGAGGAAGAGGTGCCATCCCTAGATTTACATAATCATACCAAAATGATGTCTTTAATGTATTTAAATAAGCTAGCAATGCACCACAGCCAGAATAGAAGGATTGCTGTTTTTTCTCATTTGCCAATTTATTGTTGGGACACCAGAAAAGACAGTAAAGTTTATACACTGGTAGACAAATTTCAAAAAGAGAGCAAAGAGCCTACAAAATACATGCTCACTCCTTGACAGCCCCATGTTTCATTTTCTCCTACAACTAAACAAGAGTAAGGAGAGGGCCTCTAATGCTCCCACAGGAAGTTAAAAGAAATTAAGCAAACATTTCCAAGAGTGTTACTGCCCTCCCACTGCATTTATTATCTTTCCTTCATACAAAGTCAGCTGTTTCAGCAAAGTTAAACAGAGATTGACATCAGTCCGTTCTTACTATTGTAAGCAGGACAGACAATAGGACCAGAATTATTCTGTAGTTTACTAGTACATGCTGGACTTGATGGGTCCTTGACATAAATTTAACCTACCAAAACAACATCTAAAAATACCAAAGAGATTGGAATGGGCCTCATGGAAAAATCTACTGGCCACAGGTCACAAGCTCAAGGATATGTAAAAAATGCATGAAGAGAAGCCCTTTACATCTGCAGTTATAAGCTTCACTGAGGCACGTTTTTGTTTTATACCTTTCTGTTCACCTCTGCAAGGCACACAATACAAATAATACTTACCACTGATGGCCAGTTGAGTAAAGAAATTTTGGCAAATTACAAAACAATTGTCTGTGCAAAAAGTTTCTTCAATATGCACTGGAAAGAGACCTAGATTTCTTGGTACAGTTCTGCCTCTGCAGTATCTGTTCTGAGAAAGTCTTCAGTCTTCAAAGAAATCTCTGCCCACCATCCTCCCCCAGGATCAATAGGATTCTACCTTATGTAACCACTCTAAGTTTGGCAGCAAGAGCTCTTACACAGCAGCATCTTGCAGATTGTGAGAGCACCAAAACGCTAAGTTTCCTCCTTGGCAATATGAAATGTCTGTTGAAACTCAGCGTTCCACTGGGTCATTTGATCTTCACTTTGAGAATTTCACCATCGCTGCTTGAGCAGTCTGAGATGTAAGAACCTCTGGAAGCAGATTCCCACCTGCATACATACCATGCTCTCAACACTACTCTTTTGGGCCACTCCTGAAAGCCACAATGTCTAAAACATTCTCTCATTTTTAAAATTTTTGTTATACAACTAAAAAGTACATGCACTTCCACACTAATTTGAAAAAATATAAGGGACTCTTACTATTAAAGGATGCCTCTTTAGCTACCTCAATCTGTGAGAAGACAAATAATAAATAGCATCACAATGGGTGTCTTCCCAAAACAAGCTAAAGAATTAAACAAATCTCCCAAATAAACTTCACTTTCACACTTCCAACTAGGAATACTGAGATTGGTTTTAGAAATTACAATTAATTTGGTTTAGATTCAAGACTCTTAAGCAGCATATTATCTACCATATTTGCTTGCTAGCTTAGGAAAAGGAATTTTTGTGCCTCCTTCACTCCTAAACCTTATCCTTTGACATAGAATGAAAAGAAATGGGAAGGAGAGTAAAAGAGAAAGTGGGAAGAGGGTGGGGGAGTGTAGAAGGCAATTTACTTCATTCACCTAACTTATCAATTCAAGGGATGTATTTGTAACTTCATTTTTCTTCAAGTGGAAAAAGTAAATTTTACTTACTATTAATTCTTTTAAAGAGTTAAGAATCCAAAGTCCACCTGCATGAATTTCTAGTGATCAGAATATTTGTCAAAGTAGCATGCAGTTATAAGCAATATGTTCCTGAAAAACTACTCTTTTCTGCCTCCTTATTTCAAAACCAGGCCAGTGTCATCACATTAGTGTAAGATAATATTACAGACCAACACCGTGAGTCAGCAATCAAAATGATGCTTTCTGACTTCCCACAGAACTTTTTCTTTTGGTTTAAGTCCTGGAATTTCTGGTACATCTCTCTTCCATCCTCCCCTTACTTCTATGCCACTGCACTGCTTCAAGATTGCCTTACCAGTTGTCAGTCCAGCTTGTTCCAGAAGAAAGAAAGAATTCATGTGTAAAGTATCCTGGGTCTTAGAAACGCAGAAACATGTGCTGGAGAAGGTTAGTGCCTGGTTGGCTGACTTCAGCAACAAGAAAAGGAAGCTGCTCAATTAACTGGAACTAAGTGAAAAAGAAATTTCTATTATCTTCTACTTATTCTTAAAACAACATTTAGACAATTCAGTTCATGAGAACCTCATTGTACCCATACTCCTGAGACACTTCACCTATGACACACTTACTGCAAGATCTGTGCAGGCCTTCCTGCCAAATTCCAGCAAGATGCACAAAGCACAGTGGATTGAGCTCACACAGGCAGTCAAAGAGTACAGCAAATAAAGCATCTTACACATGAGGTGAGACTGAAGGCATATGGGGCATTACACTATGACATAAAATTTAAATTCAAGGACCATTAAAATGAAACAACATTCCTTTTATAGATTTGACTACTCATTTGGGTTTTTAAAAACAAAAAACCCCCACATGGTTCAACTGGTGCTAAAGCCTGTTCCCACATAAAACCTGCTAAAAATGAGTATTATAAATTTCCGCTCTTACCATGAGAATAACAAAAGTATTAGAAAATAAAATGGATCTTGTAATAACACCTTATGTTACATGCAATATCATGTATAAGAGATACCAAAATAACAATTGTGACAGTATAATTAAGAAATCAGGAGCAAAATCCCAGAAAAGTTCTAATGAAAATCTAAGCCAACACAACTGGGGGAACATGGGAAGAGAAGCACAAGGTTTCCTCTTCAGGAAACGTGAGCCTGTTAAAATGCCAAATAACCAGCATTTGCTTTAGTCCACAATATAAGGAGATAATGAAAAAGCATGACTACATAAAAACAGATGATTAATAGCAGCTGGACACTTTAAAGAGTGATGACATACTTCTTTTCCAGCATACAGGCTACTGCTCTTCCACTCAGTTTGAGGCAACACTACTAAATTTTATTCCATGTATCAGAATATACAGAAATGGAAGTGAAGAAAAATGCATTTCACATTTCTGCCTTTTTTTGCCAGAACATGAAAGTTTCATCTCCAGGCAGAACATTTGTCCCCTGCTTTCATCCAGTCAACATCTCTGCTTTGATAGTCTCATTCAATACTTCAAATCTAAAACCAGGGTAAGGCTCTAAAAATCATGAGTTGTCATCTTTTCTCACGCACACTTTTTTTTTTTGGCCCTCATTACACAGAGTCTGTTTCCCATAGTTAAAACACAGCCTATTGCCTGGTGAAGTAAGATTCTGATGCAGCACGCATTTGGGGCTTGAGTAAAGTACAACGTGGGAAAACTATGGAAAACTGCATCCTGCCCAGAAAGAGATCTGGTTGTCATAATCATATACAGTAAATGCACATGCAACACAGAAGCATCACTTCCAGAAAATGAGGGGAAACACACCTATAACCAGTTCTCCTTTCTTCCTTAATCCATCTTTAAAGTTATTATGCAAAACCAGTGGGAAATAGAGGGACTGACTGACAGGATGCAATAATATAAAGTGATTTGATTACTCTGAAGCAGAGCCTTTTCATTAAGTTTTTAGCTTTACAACACAGGATCTATTACAAGGGTCATTATACTTCTTTGTACCAAACAGATCATCCTATCTAATGTGTCTTTGTATTTACAATTCTGATGTAATTCCCCTTTTCTTTGCATACACACACAGAAGCACCTGAACATCTGGTTACTCAGTAGAACTCTATGTTGATCCCTTTCTTTTTACAGTACATATCCAGCTATGCAGTATTTCAAAAAGAGATACTGTATTGTTCAGTATTAGTCATTCATAGTCATTTAATTGAAAAGGCATGAGTACCTAGCAATTGCACTTGGAGAATGAAGCATCTTTGAAATGTATTTACAGATTTGCTTACCTCCTTGGGAATGCTAAGTACTATCAGTGCAGCAATAAAAAAAAGGCTCAACTACAAGAGCTCTGATTCTATTGTAGTGCAATGGTATTTTATTTATATTATTTAATGGAACGATGGGAAAGACTAAAGCAGTCATACTGTTACAGTAGAAACTGCATTGTGGAAGGGGGTGCAAGGGGAAGCAAAGTGCCAGGCTGAAATACTGAGTAGCACCAGAGCAATACAACTGATAGATCTCCAGAAATTCTGGAGTGCAATGAACCATGCTGGATGAAGCATTTACTTTCATCACCTGAGTGCTTAGTAGCACCCCCATCCCAAAAATTAATGGCCCACAAAAACCCATTTGTGACTGGCACTTTATACCATAAGAGTTATTACTGTTTGGTCCTGCATATTGCATAAATTCTGTATGCCAAAAAAAAAAAAAAAAGGAAAGCAGCATTCAAAAGGTTAATGAGAAGCAAACAGATGAACTTCATGTAAGTGGATGCACAAATCCACAAATTTCTATTCTGCTACCTTCTCCTTCAGCTAACAGCAGCAGAAACAGCTTTGTGCTTACATATTCATCATTCCAGAGCTGACTGAAATGCAGAGAAAAAACTAGACAAGATTTATGAAAATATGGAGGCTTCTATTGAAGATACTGTACGAGCTATATTTCTTGCCCATTCGAGATAGTTCCCAAATATTTTAGCTTGTTTAATAAAAAGATTTCTCCTCCTAGAAATTCTAATACCTTTGAAATAAAAGGAGCTTTATAGTGCTATTTAACTAACATTTTCCAGGAGCCCTATAGATTATTATTTAGCAAGCATTTTTACTGTGCAAATGGCAGGGGAAGGAGAAAAAAACAGCAGAAAAGGAAGTAAAAAGGGGATGCAAATCACAAGCACAGACTTTACAAACACCATACTCTGTATGCACCCAGTACTAACGTTTTAGCCTTTTTCCCCTACTTTGTGCAAGCAGGAAACAAACAAGGAAACAGAAGGGGTGGACAATCCCCTGGACTTACCTTTAGTACAGTTCCTCTATAAACTTCTCAGAGAGAAATTTAAATTCCTCCAAGTGGATATGATTCTTAAAGCTTTTCTCTTTCTCGAGTCACACAGAAGCAAAACAATTAGTTTTCAGAGGTTCCATTTACTGCTCTTCCATCCCCAGCAAAATGCATCCAGGAGACTATGCCAAAAGTAAGCCCAGAACTCAAAGGCAATTGGAAGGGAGTGTCGGGGGTTGCTGAAGGATCAGATTGTGAAATTCAGTAGCTTGAGCACAGAAATATCCTACTGTACAATATACCTGGCTTCTTGCTCACCAAAAAACTGTAGTGCAAACTGTCAGTAGTAGCCTCCAATAGCTGCTGTGTGTGCTGCAGATGGTATGTCTCACTGTTACCTTCCCAGATGGGTAGAGGATTCAGAGAGCAGAAAACCAGGGGGTCGCCTCCAAACCAGGTGGATTGCCAGCCACTCATTCACTCAGTCCAATTAATCAAGACAAGAACAGCTCAGTCACCGGAGGTATCTCCTTCCAGGGTGCACAGGATTATGGCAAGGTTATTAATCTTGCTTTGCTGCATCCCCCCCACCCCCTACATTCAGCAGCCTGCACCGAGATGATTGCCAGCTCTGTCTCTGTCCCTGTTCTACTGCATTTTGCTCAGCCCTCTGTTGCTGCAAGTGAAACACAGAGGAGGGAGGAATACTAATAAGGTGGTTAGCTACAGTTTCTTTAAGGCATTCTACATACTGCGTGCATGTGTGTGTATGTGCATGTGTGTGTGCATTTTCCATGGGGCAGTCTGGATTTCTTGGCAGCTGAAACAGAACTTGTTTCTACATCAAAGTCTGAATTAATCTGGATTATCACGTAATGAATACCGGAGCCAGCAATTGTATTTTACTTAGGATAAGAGGAGGGCACTAAATGGTCTAGAAGATTAGGACAGCAGCAGTGGTTATAGGGGGAGGGAGTGGGGGGTTGGTAGTGTAGAAACCACACTACAGCGAGAAGAGCATAATCAGTTCGAAAATTTGCTCCAAACAGATCATTTTAGCAATATTTAAAAAGTCATTCTTATATCATGAACTACTTGGGATTTTAAAATCAGCATTTTATTATCCATCTTTAGATTAGGCAGCTATATGCAGAGTCAAGTAAATATTTTTAGAAAAGAAAAGACTTCTAGCAGAAAAGGAAAAAATTAGAATGTCAGTGAAGGCAGACATCCAGCACTGCATTTATGAAGGTGCTTGAAATTCCCTCCTTTAGTGAGAATTGTTTTGCCAAAACCTTTCACTTATGAAATGAGTTTAGAGTTCTCAGTCCAAGAACCAAAACAGATTTTGCTTTTATTACCTAAATTACTGACCTGCATTGGTTCACAAACCTGAGTATTCTGCTGTGGTAAGTACAAGTCCTAGCTGTAATTCACTCATGAAATAGGAAAACAGACATATTGCCTTTGCTTTCCCACAGGTAATTCAGACCCTCTGCATCAGGTTCAGGATGCAAACACTGCTGTCTCACTTGTCATCCATAATTTCAGCTTTTTGCAGCAGATGACACTTCAGACTCCTTCAGGAGACTGAAGATTGAGACCCCTTCGGAAACATGAAAACAAAAATAAACCATTCCTCAGAAGCAGCTCTGGGATTACTACAGTAAATTATAACTATGAGGGACTGTTAAGGAACCAGTTCATGGGTCTGAGCAGCCAAATACATTTGACAGAGCTCCCTAAAGAATGAGCTACATGAAATGAGTTTGGTGCTTCATATCACAGAAAGAGCTACCACTACAGGTTTTAGCAACCAAACTGTAATTGAACACGGTGGAAGTGCTTTGGGAGTTTTAGGTACACCAACCATGGAGTAGCTGGCAAAGCAGCCTGCATGCACTGACCGTGGCAGTTTTACTGCTACTGTAGCACAAAGGACTGCAATGTAACAGGGCAAAATCCATAAGCACAGTGGCCTCAATATTTAGTACTAATGTGCAGTAAAACTCTTCTACTGCTAAGTAAACTGCAGTTTTAACAGCCAGTGAACTTGCAAAGCCACACAGCATGATAAGGAGGCTGTGGTACCTGGAAAGAGAAATGTAGGACACAGTTTCAGAAGATGGAAGACCTGCACTGTTTTACAAATGACACATAACCACTTGGGCTTTTGTTCACTTCTTCATCTTAAATTGTTGTATAATTTAAATTGAAAATTATTTTTTATATGAAAATCCACTGTACCAACAGGAGAATTAGTATATTGTTACTGGTTTTTACTTTGCTGCAATTATTTTGCTTCTCCACCCCAGCCTTTCTTCACCCTCTATCCACCCCAGCCTTTCTTCACCCTCCATTGTATTCCCAATCACTGCATAACATCCTCTGTTGCTGTTTTCTTGACTTGTGGATCTTAGAGAGTATTCTTGCTCATCCACAAACATAAACATGCCTATTTACATAGGAACATGAGCAGCCACACCAGCTTGGACTGAAGGTCCATCTAGTCAAAGTTTTGCCTGCATTGGTCATGGTCACTAATCAAGGGAAGCAAATGCTGGCATTTCCCAAGTACACTGTGCCAACCTTCAATTATCTGTGCCACAAAAAAATCAGAGATAGGAGTGCTCTGCACACTTTAGTATGCCACTCACAAATTCATAGTCTTCTATCATAAGCAGCCTGGACTCATTTCCTCATGCTGAGAGGCCCTGATGCATTTACCTGCCCTTCATACTGACTTTGCTCCATTCAGTCAAACACTCCGCACTAACCTTTTCCACCTCATGCAGTGACCAAAACGCCACAGAAGTATAGCACTACACTGGCACTTCCTACTTTTAGAGTCTATCATCCCAGAGCACATGCTAATGAAGCTAATGCCAGGTTCTGTTTTCTAAGACTGTGGTATGAATAATTTTGCTACTCTCAGATTAACAAGTTCATCAGGGATATAACATCTATAGTTCTAACTAATCAGCTAAGGTTTCATAAGGAAGACCTCATGCCTAGACCAAAGTCCATTGTGGACATCTTTCTTCATGACCTTTTACTAGGTGCAGTCAGAATTGCTTGAGTATATTAAAAAAAAGCTCCAGAGCTAATTAAATCTATTCATAAATCTAATATTTACAATCCATGGGACTGGAACAACAGCAAAAGTAATTAAACTGACTTGCATTCTAATTTCCATGACACAGAATGCATGTTAAAGAAGAGCAGAAAGAGAAAGATTAAATTTTGCCCAAGAATAAACTGGTATCTTCCAAATATTCATCATCATAGTCCCAAAGGTGCAGGCAAAGACTTTTGTCTTACCTCACCTGTCCTTATGTCATTTTTAAAGCCACACTACCTGCTAATTTCTTTCACATTAATCAAAAGGAAAAAATATTCTTTGCACTTCAAGGGGTTTTTCTTGCTGTTTGATTTCAGATTTTTTTCCCCAAAAACAGGCTGCATATAGGTCATCTCATCACCCTCCTGATTACAACAGTCTTACAAACATCTTTGGTTTTGTTCCCCCAATTTGGTTAAAACAAATGCAGTTTACAATGCAATATAAACCAGGTGGATATACCACTCCCCTCCCCCATCCCATCTCCAAAGGAGGGGAAAAAAAAAAAAAAGAAGCTTGACTTCAGCTCCCCCTCACTCTAGCCCTCACCTCATTCAGCTGAATTTGATGACCTGTCAGTTAATATCAATGTCACTCCTCTGAAAACTTCTGAAATTCAGCACAAGTGAAGAACACAAGCTTATAGCTCAACAAAGCCCTCAACAGAGAAAATACTGACCCAGCACACATGCTCCCACACAAAAATCCTCCAAAAGCCCCTCAAATATTTTTCAATATTTCATTTTATTATTATATTGGCATCATTTGATTTAGTGATGCCCCATATTCCATATGCTATTTGCAACCAGTTCCCTTGTTTCCTCTTAATTTCCAGTTCCTTTGTGAAGTAATAATCATATTTATGAGTCTGATTCCCACACTGAGAAAGCATTAGCAAGACCACAGCAGGAGTCAAAGATGACCCAAGAGGTCCCTGGGGACAGGGTGAGGCTGGCACCCAGTACAAACATCCCTGGCTGATGAAGTTTGAAGAGTTACAGCTGCCAGAGTACACACTACCCCCGATGAGCACCCTAGTGACAATCATCAGAACAAAACATAGAGCAGTTTCTCATCCACCATTTGGCTTGGCACAGCCCTAACAGAGTCAGGATCAATGGGTGCTGTAAATTTATGCACCGGCCTCAAAGCTACAGGGACTGTGAAGCAGCACATGCAGCTTCTCCTGCCTCTGCTAGAGGGCAGTGGCAGCTGCTCCTAAGGAAGCCCAGCATCCACTGCCACTGCTGGACTTGAGACAGCTTCAGACCTGAACTGTGCAATACTGAGGCTTTTGGAAAAGTGATCACAGTGATCTTTCTCCTGGGAGTTGTGGCTGTTATTAGCCACAAATATTTTTAGGAGAAAACAGTGAAAGAAAGTAGAAAAGCAAACAAGAGAATGTATTACCTGGAGAAGAGAAAAATTAATTGCCAACTAATTTAAGAAATATTTGCAAAACTTATATTCAAGATCAGTGGTAAACAGATTTCTGCTGCTACAAGAATCTTGCAGACAATCTGTGAGGGTCTATGCATTACTGTTGCAATAGACATATGAGTAATAGCAATAATGGTATCATCTTAAACCTTTCCTCCAGGGAAAAGGTACAACAGCAAAACTGCAGCAAACACATTCTTCATGTTCTTTATATCTTAAAACTCACAGTCATAATCTAGTGAGAAACTCAAGTGAGTTCCTCAGAACTTGAGAAACACGCTAAGTACAATATTTCATTATTTACTGCCCTAAAATAAAGACAGGCTTTTCATATAGTGGCAGTTTGCTTTTTTTCTAACCAGCTATTTTGAAAAATGGAGTAGCTTATATTGTGGGTATTTTTAGTTCCAATAGACTTACCATCAAGTTCCAGTCTTCTGCCTAAAAACTTTAATTCAGTGTCACAAGCCTGTAATTTCAGATTAATTCTGCAATGCTGAAATACAAATCATAATCACTTTGTTTTTGTGCTATTTGGATGCTATTATTTAAAGACAGATTTTCCAATCCTAATACCTTAAACAAAAAAAAAAAAAAAACCCAAAAAATTTGATGAAAAATCAGAAGTAAAAAAATAAGTACATGTTTCTTTATCTTTCTTCCTTAAAAGGAAAGACATTTAAAGCCTTGTTTGAAAGCATGAAAAACAAAGTCTGTTTCAGAAGTTCAGCTCATGAGACTTATATATATATATATATCTCAAAAATCTATGTCCACAGACTCCAAAGCCTAAAATTGTACACAACTGTTTATATTCTGATATATACCTGTTCCCCCACAACAATTCCACTCCGTTTCCAAAGGAAATTACATTTTTTCCTCTCTTGTCAGCAGAGCAAATAAACTTTTTTTTTTCTTCCTTCTTTCCGTCCTTCAGCAGCTACTGCTGCAAGGAGATGACACAGATCCAATACACAGACCCTCAGCCTGAGCTAACATGAGCATTCTTTGTATATTTGCTTACATTTCTCTGGGACCATTGTATCTCTTCCTTCCCTCTAGAGAAATGGATTTCAAGAAGTGTGCAGTACATCTTTTAGTGAACAAAGACAAAGTAATAGTCTAGACTTTATTCTCACATAATTGTGCACTTGCTAAAAACATCTGGATTCCTGGCATATATAGGTAGCCCTAAATACTGATCACTGTTTATGAAACAAGATGAAAGTTACTAAATTAAACTTAAACATCTTGGATTTATTTATCCTGTGCTAAAGAAATACTGATATAAAAAAGACCAGGGTACGGCACTAGCTTATTTAAGTTCCCTAGAAGAAATTATTTTCTAAGCAGCTAGAATATTTTAATTTGAGTTTTTGATTTGGTCATAACTCTTTTCATGACCTTGAACTTCGCATACATTCAGGTAAAAAAATAATTAAAAGAGAAAAATTGGAAGCTGTGATTGAACATATATCTTGAACCAGTATTTCAATTCTCAAATGCTTTAATTGTCCAGGAGCTTTGACTAACCTCTCTGTACTGCTTGTGCCTACCAGCACTTTTTTATTTACACTAACTCAAGTTTTCTGACTTCAATTAGGAATGCCTAAGGTATGGTTTTATCAATATTCCTGCTCTCCAGAGACTCTCATTTTCCCTATAGTGCCAACTTCAGGTTTCCTTTCAAGTCTCACTTGTCTGCACAGGAATTTAGAAAACCAGCTTGAGCAGTAGTGGGACTAACATTGCTAAACAAGGCGAATATCAGAATGAGTGTAAAATTAGTTCTCTTTGGTCACAAAGGTGTTCTTTCTGTGTTTATCAGAACACTGTTGTAGATTACCAAAATGATTGGGAGAGTTCAAAATGTCTTCTAGTAGGCTTCTGACTGCACAGTATTTTACAAAGTTGCTTTAGAATATTTACAAAGTTGCAAGCTGACACTTAAGTCATTAAACTTTGTTGGCATGCAGAAACAAATTACAGTGAATCAAAAAAAAAAATCTAGATTCAAAGAAAAGACAAAGATCTCACCCCTTTGTGAGTTTTATATTCAGAAGAGTTTTGTGACAGCAACCCTGCTCTTTCACTCATCAATGCAATTTCGAAAATGGCATTTAAGTCCTTTATAGCTTGACCCAAGCTGGGCCTGAAATAAGACATTTCACCTTACATTGGAGACAAAGGCTTGTGACCAATCAAGATATCAACAGCTACTGCAAAATTTGCAAAATATAAGCTACTTTCACTTCAAAACAGAGATACTTAAACTATTAAACTAAACATTAATAAAACACAACTGTAGTTTTAAGACCTTAAGGGTTAGTCCTGTGCTCCATGACAAATCAAGTTCACACATTAAGGTAGAAAGCCTTAAGAAGAAAATAGTTAGTATTTAGGCTGATCAAGGAACAAGATCTATGAGGTCCATCTCTCTCAACCAAGTAAACCTCCTTGTTGCTGCACTCTAACGTACATTCACTGGCTTGCAGTCTAATTTTAAAGTATGAACAACGGGGTCCCCATCACTTTCCAAGTGAGACTGTTCGAGAGCCTAAAAGATCTCAGAGTTAATGCTGTAAAGATCCACTGCATGAGCACTGAGTTCTATTACTTCAAAAACATATGCTGATAGAGGATGTTGGACTCAGATGACTCACTTTCTCATTAATCAATTTTCATCAGCCATTCCCTCACATGCAGTGAAACACTTTTTTGCACAAGATTTTCCTTTCCTCTTTATACTAACACCTACATATCACCATGGGCAACAGGCAGCAAAAGATATCTTTACTTGTGCTAAATGTTAAGCTTACAAACAAGAGATCATTTTGGACTTAAGGCCATCTTGCTTTTTTCTTTCTTATTGGTCTCAGAAAAAAGAGCATTTAAGTACCCTTAAAGACAGCAGTCCTTTCACTTGCGGTCTTACACCCAAATTTTTTCTCTCATAATCCCTTTATTGTCACTGTTTGCAAGAGTTCGTACCTCAGGGCACTATAATTTCTTTTCTTTTAGGTACCTCTATTTGTGAGTAGAAGACCAAATTCTCCCAGGCCCAGAAGTGCTTGAGTGAGTAGTTCAGACAGATTCATTTCATGCAGGTGTTTTTGTTTGATATTAGCATTAGCAGATAGTTAACTACTATTAACCTGCAATCACATTAGGGAAAGTACCCTGGCATATCTGTTGTCATGCAAATAGAGAAGCTCCAAATAAAATCTAAAGGGTTCAAAGACCTATTGGTGACAACCAGGAGAAAAAAATCTTTGAAGTTTAACCCTAGAAAAAAATGCTTTAGAAAGTTAATCACCTGTTCTTATTAATGCTACCTCCATATTCTTGGCAGTCTAGAGCAGAACCATGATTTGTTCTGCTTGACAAATTTTGTTCTGTACCTACTCGATCGGGGTGATACAGAGATGAAGGTTTCCCTGTACTGCAGCCAACACAAAGATTCAAATCCCATTTCTACCTTGATCCCCTGTGATAGGAAAGATGTGTGCTAATGTCTTTCCAAACAATTTGATGGATGAAGGAGTGAAATGGGTCGTAATGTCTCTCCTACGTTTGGGCAGCAGGTTTGTTGCAGAGCTTAGGCAGCTTGGTTCCCGAAAGAGACAAGGGCCTGTACAGGCCTGAGTTTCTGAATTTTGAGATAAAATGGTAGGTTCAAGGGCAGACACGGGGTAGGGGATTCGGGGCTGTACCTTCCTGATAGCTCAGCCAGCGAGGAAAGGAAGAGGGCAACATGCACAGGAGTCTAGGATAAAAGGAGGCTGTGCCCCCCAAAACCCCATGGCTGTGTGCCTCAGTGGACTCTCTCCCTTTATTAGAATGAAGTTGCAGGACTCTTGTGTCCTTTTTGGACATAAACCTCAGGCATTTGTGGATTTTCCTGACTCCTGCTTGCCCTGCAGTCAGCTGCAATTATTGAAAGCATAATTAAGAGAGCCTGAAATGGCCCATCAAATATATTTTGGACATGTAGTGAAAACTTATGGAAATGGGTATGAGCTTCCTCCTACCTGCCATTTTGGTGAGCCTGTTCTCTCTGCCATGGGTGAGAGAGAAAACAAAAAGAGAGCAAGAGGTGGGAAGAAAGAAGCTGTTACAGAAAAACAACTCCCCATTTTCTGTGAAATTAGAGTAATGATATCTCTGAATGACCATAAGAACCCCAGAAGACATTGACTGGAGTGGTAGTGTAGGACAGAAAAACAAAAGGGGAAAATGTTGAGGGAGTAGTGAAGGGAGAGATGGGACAAGCCTGAAAATTTGTGACTGAAAGTGAGACCCCTATAAGACTAAAACAAATACTACTTTCACATGAATAGAAGGCTGAAGGATTAAGCAAGAGACAAAGCACAATTAAAGGCTTCACAAGCTACAAAACAAGAGAGGAAGTAAGCATCTTAGAAAACTTGCATCAATATCCTTGTTTAGAATACCTCAAAGGAATCCAGCCAAAACTCACTTCCTTCAATAGCAGATCACTCCATTAATAACATTCATCAAAAACAACTCACATGCATTTGAAGACTCAGTAGGGTGCAGTGGTTGCCAGTTGCTACCACCATAACAGTTTGTTATATGACTTTGGCTCAAAAACAAATAAATACAAGCGATTCATAATTTAAACTAAACTGAAAGTAATTTGTGTGAGACAAAACATGTGCTAAGTTGTCTGAATTGATTCAAGAGTAAGAAGAGAAAACCTTCTTAAATATTAACTTTATTTAGGTCGTTTGGAAACATAAGTCTTAGAAGCATATGTAAACATATAGACACAAAATAAATAAACCCTGACTTCTAATCAGGAAAGTTATTTTACATAATAAAAAAGCTTTCAGTAAGAAAGGTTAGATGAAATTAAAGTAAATAAAAGTTTAAATTGTAAAACAGAAAACTATGCATGATAATCAGATAATTTTCAGCTTTGGAAATGTCATTCAGAAGAAATAACACAAGTCCTAGAATAAGCCTCACTTGAAATGAAACTGGACAAAATAAGAGCTCAATGGTGAATAATCTTATGCAAGCAAGGGGCATTAGGTGACCAAATGAATTAACTCTTTTCCATTGCTAGCTTCCATGAGCCAATGGAGAAAACCCAAACAGCTGCTGCAGTGTTGGAGAATTTTGCTCAGAAATGGCTTAAAAGGCAGCTGAGAGGAGCAAATTCTCACAGCCTGTTTCTGTAAACAGCAGAAGCTCTCAGGTTGTTTTTAATAACAAGTAAATATCTTGTCCTTGGATAAGGTATGGGAAAGCAAAAGTGACAAACATGAAGGCCTTGAGAACCTTTCATACCAGGGTTCTCAGGCAGTTTTCTCATAACAGGTAAACATTCTATGTTTGGCTGTTTTGGGAAAGTAAAAGTAAGTTTTGAGAACACGAATCTTGGTATTGAAAACAAAAGGAGGCGTTGGTGTGCAATCTCTGACCTATGATGAGCTCAGATTTTGCAATATGTATGAGCTTAAGTAACACTGTTATAAAAGTGACTGATTGAATCAATAAAATTGGAGTCAATGCTGATCAACAAGGGTGGGTCGTCTCCCTTCGCTTTCAACATTGCAGTTTTTCAAAAAGACATAAGTAAAGAAGAAAAACAAGGATTTTGTTGCCTCTTGGAGGATTAGAAGGCCTCTAACAAGAAAGCATTAATTTATATTTTCTTTTTCAAAAGGATAATGCACTAAACTGTTAAAAAGTATTGATTTTACCATGCATAATGAAGGTTATTTGATTATAATATTCACTCTAAACAAAACCAAAAAACTTTAGAAATACTCTCTCAGTGAGAATTTTACAGAACTGCAGCACTTTTGGATTATACATCTCCTGTCAAGTACCTCCTTCAGGCTAAGCAGTTTGGAAAAATTAATTCCAAAACTTCAGAAAGCAAAAATTACAGTAAAATTACTTCGATTTGCGAAGCACAGTGTAACAGCTAATCCAGTGAGCTTTTCTAGCATACTGGGGCTTTAGAATAACTTTTTATTTAACAAGCAACACTCCCTGGCATCAGACAATTTCCACCCATATTTGAAAGCATTACAAACTTGTAACACAAACATGCAAAACCTAAATGCACCCTGTCGACACCCATCCAACAGAGTGTTATTTGAGCCGGCAGCCAGGCCACCAAAGTGTGGAGGCCAAAATGGCAGAAACAGAGGGAGTTGAGAAGGACTAAAAATTGCAGAAACGTAAAGCTGAATTTGCTTAAGTGATAAAAAGGAAAGAAACAGTACGCGTCAGATAAGTCCAAAGGACTAGAGTACTCCTCTAAAAATTAGAGGATGCAGAGAACTTACAGCTAGGAAGAAACCAGGTTCCCCACTGCCTAAGTGACTAACCCAGACAGTGTCCTCTTACAGAAAATGCACGTTTTCTCGTGTGGTGTTTCCACACAGTTATTTTGGGTACCCCACTATACCAAATATAATAAACTTTTGCACAGCCTTTAAACATAGGCTATTTAACCTCAGAAAAATCTACAAAACATACTAATGTTCCCTGAGCATAGTCGCTTTAGATGCCTGAACACAAAGAAAAATTTTATACATCCATCTTTTTCATTGCCATGCATCATTCCATAATCAGTATTTTCCATTAGGTAGATAAAGGCAATTAAACACAACACCACATATGCATTACTCACCAGTCCTACATGCAGACTCCTCAGGTGATTCTCAGCAGTTTTCACAGAAAACTTCCCCAGAGCCAGGAGCCCTTCCCCAAAAAACACAACTCTACTAGCAGGTCTGATCTAGGCAACGATTCTCAGATGCATGGAGGAGGAGAAAACTCACAAACATTCTGCATTGGCTCAAACTCCTTTTATCACTGCAAGCCCCTAAATTTCCTCCCAGGCAACACCTGAAAAGCTGCACCTACCCCCACTGAGCTGAGTACTGATTGCTGCAAGTACCTTCAAATGTGCTCCACCAGCTTGGCCCTGATCCCTCACAGCTGCTGGTAGTTAGGATGTGCCAAAGAGCATGAAATCCAAAATCTTGATCTCCTTGTATCGTGGCTCTGATTTTTTTAATCTGAAATGTTCTGAACTTCTGTTCCATATTAAAATAGGCATCATATAACCTGATTATAAGACAAGAACAGGGAAAAATAACAGTAGAATATTAGTAGTCATTAAGCTCTCAGATTGTTCAAGGATAAACCCCATGGAAAAGCCTTTTGCTTTGTGATTCTGTTCCCAGGAAGTCAATTGAAACAGGTACAGTGAATAAGGTGCAAGGTCAGGCACAGCAAAACCACAAGTTTAGCAGCATTTAGAACAAAAACAAGTGATGCAGCCACCAGCATAGAAACACTCAAAGGTTATTCTTATAGCTCCAGCTAAACCACAAGGAAATCTTTAATGGGTGGGACACTAGAGCTACTCATCACTTGTGTCATAGGGGGCAAGATTTTTGTGCCCTCTGCTTCCCCATTATGTGACATTAAGAAGTCATCACAGCTTGCATGTGCTTCAGTTATGCATTTGTTACTTGCTACTAATGAGGCATTCTTAGAACTTGTATTTCTGTTCTTTTATAGATCAGTGTTTGAATGATCTCACTAACGAGCTTAGGGAAATTCCCAGTGAAACTTTTGTTTCTGCTATTTGTGCACTCACAAACCTGCACCGGTTCCCTGTAAAAGACAAGTGCTGCTGTAAGGTACAGTCTACTGATAAGCTAGTATAAGCTTTTTTTTTGCCTCTAATACTTACTGATATAAAACTGTATTTATCAGCTATTTCTGTGAACCTACATATAAACACATACCCACACACCTAGAGCCACATAAGATTAATCCTGTGACTACACTGGCTTGATTGTTATCCTATAAATGTAAGCACCTGGACTGAGCTGCTCAGAGCAGGAAGCTACAGAGGGCTTAGACTTGTGGAGGTCTTGCCACATTTTATTGAGTTACTCAGTGCAGCTGAGCAGAAATATTTTAGCCCCTTGAAAATAAAAGGTAGAATACCTCAGCCCATATAACTTTTACAGATAGTTATGCCAAAATAATTTTTGCATTCACTGCCTTCTGGTAAGGCACAATACAGTTGAGTATACCTGAGTCCAGTACGGCACTGAGGGCAAATTGTCTTTAAAAAAGTAGTCTTAGTTCAATAATTCTCTTCAGAAAAAGTTTCATATTCAAAATGTCACTGTAGAAATCACTGTAATATATAAAATCTTAGGACTGTTGGAAGATTTTATACAGATAGTGAAGGAAGAAATGTTGTTTTACACATCAAGGGATTTATTTGAAGAATACTACTGAATGCAAAAGTATTAGCATTCGGCAGTATTCTTCAAATAGTCCAACTTTTGTTAGTCTCTAATTCAAGTAAGGGTATTCATTCATTGCCACATGTTGCAAAATGAAAAGAAAATTTTTGTATAGTTGTCTAAAAGTAGGATAGCAACTGAGGGGAAAGGGAGGAAGGGGGACGCTATACACCCAGCTGAAAAATTCAAGTTCAGAAAGATTTTGTTTCTCATTAACAAGAGAAATATGCTCATCATTTCTCAGAAGAAGAATACTGGTTATATATGTTTCACCTCAGGCTTTTAAAATGGCCATTTCAGCAAGCCTTTGCCTTGTACGTAGCGGCCTTGATCCTGATCTCAGTGTCTTCATTAGCATCTGTCGGATCTCAGGATCTCAGTCCTGAGGTGCCGGGCCACCGAGACCGCCCTTGGGGGGCTCGGGAGTCCTGGAATGTTGCCAGAAGTGTCTGGTGGCTGGACTTTGACCCTACACGGGAGACGACCTGTATGAGGATAGGAAGACTTCACCGGGTTGAATGGCGAAAAGATTAGCTAATTAGAGGGTGAGACACAGGGTTTAGGATTTATGTACGAGGGGGTTTAGAGAAGTAAGATGGAGGAATTGGGGTGTGTCCTGTCCTTCTTCTTCTTCTTCTCCTCCATCTTCTTTGGTGATGGTGGCACTTTTGGATTGGTTATTACTGAAAGTGCACCGGGCAATAAGAATAAATGGTATTGGGGAAAAATGATAAATATTGTACACGTAACAATGGGTATAAAGATAGGTGGCTGCCCGGAGGGCAGCACAGTGTGCTCATGGCTGACTGCTGAGCAGACCTCTGTCGGGCTGAAAGAACATCTTTTAGATAAACATTTAATAAACATAAAAACCGAAAGAAGAACTGAAGCCTCTTCTCGTCCTTCGATACGCGGGCTGCCCCAAGGCCACTCCGGGCCTTTCCAGGCCCCTCAAACAGCCGAAAAACCGACAAGCATCTCCATTGTCTTTAGTAGGATTCCAGAGTTTACCTCCAAATTTGCTTTTGTGATGGACAATGCAGCCCAAGTGGCAGTTCTGAAAAAGAAATGAGGAAGAACTAGAAGGAACCAAATCTTCAGAGCAAACATTGCCAGCGGAGCTGCAGCTACGACATCCACCATTCTTACTCTCAAAAACCCAAAATTATCTTCCTGTCACAACCTATATCCATCCAGGAAGTTGCACCTCCCATTGCACACATAAACATCTTTCCATGCACTGATGCAGAAAGAATCTCACTGTTAGCAAGTGACTGAAGCTTGTGTTTCAGCCCTTCTTAATATTTTACTGTTGTTTAGCTACCCTATGTAGTAGAGATTTAATTTCATTATTAAATTTTCTGAAATTCCACCAGATATCTGTTAAAAATTAAAAAATAGATCAGTTCTTGTTAAAATCTAGAAGAGTGTACTGCACCTGAACCAGTTTTAGTAGGAGCTGCAGCACTGCCCAGAGGAGGACATGAACTGCCCCAAGCCACTCACAACCAGTTCCAGATGGCTGCAGTGCTGGTGTAAGCAACTTACTGACCCCAAAACTTCAGCAGTGGGTGACCTGCCCTGGGGCAGAAACAGCCTCGCAGGACCCCAGCTGTGGGTCACCAGGGGAGAAGTAAATAGGAATGGTTCTGTGCTAATCCTGGACCCTGTGCTTTCCAACTCCACTCCAAAGGAATTGGGGAGCTACATGTGAACAAAACTGAGGAAAGTTGGGCATAGGAAGTGGGGTGGAGCAGTGTTTGAGTTAAGCTGAACCTGGGGAAAGCAAGGGACAAGCCTTTCCTCAGAGTTTGGTTTGTTCTGCACATTTTCCTTCTCTCTGAATACTCAAATCAACAACTAGAAAATTGGTTTAGTTGGAAACATGATATAGCAAAAATTCTTCTAGCTGATTATCTTTTGCTCATGAGAGAGCCCAAAGAACTGTATGCACTTTACATCAGTTAAACTAACCCGTCTGCACCTTGCTGCTACTCAGCCACTGGGATCACAGCTTACACAGTGCATCAACTACATGAATCATACAGACAATATATTCTTTGAAAAAGAAAGACAGAAGCAATTCTTTTTGAGAAAGCTCTGCAAGATTTGCATTTTTAAACCTGCATTTACTGGATTTTTACTAAATTTACTAAAATTAAGCAACCACTGGCTTTTCTGAAATTAGTGAACACCTAAAATTCAATGGCTTCATTGAGCTAGTCCAGTTTTAGAAGAGGGAGCTGGTTTATCTGTCACTCATCATCACCATAAAATTCTATTTGAGCACCTTCATTGATTCCATATCTAGAATTTTGCATACTAAGTAAATTTTATTATACAATCAGGTTCTGCTCCCCAGTGTAACCATGAGAAAATTGCACATAAGAGGCAAGGAAACCATTTTAGTTGTAGAATCACTTCAGCAAGAAAATTGAAAGTCTCACAGCCTTCTTGGAGAATCACTGTTAAGACCAAGCATGTTTTGGCAGACTTGTACATCTAATACACCCAAAAAACCAAAATCTCCATTCCAACACATTTCACCTCTCTATCTGGAGCCAGAAATAGGAGACAAACTGAAAGCTTCAAAGAGATTCATTTTCAGTCTGGCTTGTGGAATGCAGTATAGAGGGTATTTGTGTTACTGAGACAAAGACATTTAGATAGCCATGAAAATAGATCTTTAACCAAGAAAGTGTTTTGCTTCCCTTCCTGATGAAGAAGTGTATACATGCACTGTATAGAAATTAAATTGAAATATATAAAATACATGCTATTTGCATATATTTTTCACCTTTCTGTTAATTTGTAGTTATCTGGTCCTCTATTTCCACAAACATCTTGAAAATGTTGCCTTGAATTTTGTCTTGAAAAGAGACAGATGTTGGTAACAAAGTGGCTAGAGAAGACCTGAGATCTGCTGAGCTTGGGTAACTTCACTAAGTAGCAGAGTACTTTGTAGGGCATTTAAAAAGAAAAGGTCTCGGTCTATCTAAGACCTTATACAATTCCTTGCATATGTACAAAACCATCCAGTGTAACTACACTCTGTTGCAGTACTATCAGCAGCATAACATCCGTTTGCAGAAACAAAGGCCTAACTTATCAAAGGTTTTCAGGCATGTACTTTCTAATTAGTTGTCTAACTGTCAATGAAATTAATAAGATATAAACACCTAAAGAATACAAGGTGCTTTACCTACAGCCCACTCCCTAAAAACTCTAAGTACAAATAACAGTCATTATAATTACCAGTCAAATGATGAATTCCCAGGTAAGAAACACAGGGTAAGTGAATTCTTTTAAGTACACTTTATGTGAGTGAAGAAAATGCATATATGTTGCGGTAAAGTGTGGCCATAGCTATAAAAACTTTTCTCAGTAACCTGTGATTGAAAGCAACCTGATTTAACACAGCAATAGCAAACTGAGTCTAGGCTCTTCTGTTTGCCACCCACCTTGCCCTTATCTCCACTCGCTAGGGGTACAGTATTAGGAGGATCCTTTGGCCTGAACAAGCACAGCTATTCTTGGATTCAGTGTTTTCTTTCAGTATGTGACACTCCAATCTACATGGACATTCCTATCTCCTTTAGAGTCTATACCTAAGGTCGAACAGTGAGTTTGCTTAATGCAGATTTCAGCAGTGACAGGCATTTAGTGACAGGCATGAGATTTCCAGAGGAAGTTGACTGAATGACTCTAAGGTACATTGCCATGTTTATTATTATTATTACAGCTAAAACTGAACTGTTGTGGCTCACTTTGATTAAGTTCCAAGTCATCTTAAAAATATCACAGCATTCAGCCTTACACTGCATTTTTTGCCAATGTTTTTCATGAATCTCTGTAACACCCGCCTTTGCAGACACCAAATTGTATTTTTGCCTCTATATTTCTCCCCTGTCGAAAGCTTCTCATTTACAAATGGCAAGCTCTCTACAAGGCAGCAGGCTCAAGCTTGGAAAATTGTCATTCTTCAGGTTATCCTCCACTCTCTGACACTAAGTTCTTACCTTCATCAGAGAGCTTTCAATTCCCTCCTTACTTACGGGAGATAAAAGCCCTTATATTCCTCCCAACAACAGGTTTTCATCTTCTTTATGTGCACAATAGATTTCAGCTTTCTTCCCCCAGTCTTGCCAATTTCCCTAATTATCTGTCAGTGGTGCCAAGAGCTCCCACATCTATCATTCCACAGTATCACTCCATAGTCGCTGCCACAGCTCAGCATCGCTGCATCAGCTATCTGCGCTCCAGTTTTACGCACTGACATGGGGACTGCCTCTCACAGTCAAGTGTATCACTAAATAACCCTCTTTCTTCTCTTTCTAAGCAGCTCCTGCTTGTCACTTCCAGCTGTCCTCCTCTGTCGTCATAGTCCTGCTACTACGGAATGGATTTCTATACTCCTCTTGCTATTGGTATGAAATATCATTCACAGTTTAACAAATATTGGTGACTTCAAGACATGTTTCTCCATTATTTTCTTCAGTGTTGCTTTCTACTTGCTGCATGAATTCTGTTGCATCGTGTAATCAGTATGGTTTTAAAAAATCGTAGTACCTTTCTGAAAGTTGCAGGTGAATTTGAAATACTCTAGCTTTTTAATTTGATACATTATTTAGGCAAGCATTTACCTGTGTGCCTTTAGTGTACACACTCTGTGAATGATTAAGGGAGGAGGTGTAAAGAGTGCCTCCAAATCCCTGGAATAACTCTTGTACATAAAATTACTCATGGATGTAATGATTTGTAAAAAGAAGACCATATTTTATAGATTAGGGCTGTTCCATAGAATGCCTGGAACTGTTTTGAACCACGGGATATTAAACTATGTCAATATGCTGTTGTTTTTTTAAGAGTTGAAAAGAGAAGAAAATTGCTGTAAATCAAAAAAAGTGTTTCTGAAAGCTATTATTTTAAACTCATTTGACTACTGAATCAGATAATTCTGCCAGGATGTTGAGTAGCAGCTCTGTTTTTCAGGCTGTCCTTAATGTTTCACAGCTATTTCCAAGTAAATTGTTTTAAATGAGCAAATATAATTTCCCCAAGACATATAGTGATTTTTATGCTTCAAGATGGTCAATAAAAATGGTGAGTTACATTTAGTGGAAGAGTTGGAGTCTTTGATATTTCTCTTACATTCTTCTACAAACAGAAGTCCAACAGGTTAACTTTGTTCTATCCTGCTGCATTTAGTACTTGCAGTACTCTTCCAATGCTAAAAGTGTTTACTGATTTCTGTGTAGTGCCTCAAGGCCTTAAAATGAATGTGATTTATGACTGGCAACATATCTGAGGTATATGATATAAGACTAAAAATATTTTTCAGTTCTATTCACAGTAATTTTATATCAGAGTCTAGAACTTAAGCATCTCTTCTATTTTTGACTTTTCCCAGTCATATTTTACTTCACTGGGGTGCTAATAGAGTTAATTCTTTAAGCCTTGATCCAAAGCCCCGGAAATTCTGTGGAAAGACTCCATTCAACTTCTGTGCACTCACTGCATGCAATGCTTTCTTAAAACTGCTTTGTGATCCTTTAGTTGACAAATTATATTTAAACAAAAATGTTTTAATTTATTCATTTTCCCTTACTCTGTTATTGATGTTTCATGCTATATATCAAAGAATGAAGTCGCGTAACAAAGGAAAATATTTTTTTATAAAAAGCAGGCACAAGACTAGAATCTATTGCTTTCTCTATACATGACAGCATTAAATCACTGAGGGAATATTGCAATTATATTAGCAAAAGACAGATCCTGGCTTCTTACACAACAGATGTTTTGATGGTTTGACAGTTAGCTTTGCACTATCCATGGACTATTCTAATATTTACTTAAATATTAAGTAAATAGGTTGCTAGCTCACAATAACTTTTATTATATCAGAATCAGAAAACACTGAGAAAATATATAGGCAAAACAATTCTGTATTATATGCTAAGAAGTAGTCTGAGATCAATAACTCCCCAAAGAGTCATCCTTCTTGGGATTTTCATGATGCAGCATTTGCAATGGGGAAACTGACACATGGATCAATGTTACTAGGAATAACTTATATGTTTGAATTTTTAAAATAAAATCATCAAACACAGCCTAGTGTCAGAGCTAGGGTTAGGGGCAAGAGGCCAGGTTACAACTTGCCCATGCATTTGGGTATTTTTTGAAGTAGAGATAGCTGCACAGCTTCATAGCCTTGCCCATCTGCATTTGGATTAGGAGAGCACTCCCTTCTGGATGCCATCCAGATGGGTCTCAGCAGACTTGAGAGCTGGGCCTGTGCAAATTTCAACAAGTTCAACAAGGCCAAGTGCAGGGTCCTGCACCTGGGTCAGGGCAATTCCAAACATGGATAAATGAAAGAAGCCCTGAGAACAAAGACTGACTTGGGGGGGAGTAGTGGTTGATGTGAAGCTCGACATGACCCAGCAATGTCAGCCCAGAAGCATCTGTGTCCTTGCCTGCATCAAAAGCAGCACTACCAGAGGGCAAGGGGAGGGGTGATCCTCCTCCCCACTGCTCTCCTGGTACCCCACGTGGAGTGATGCATCCAGCTCTGGGGTCCCCAGCATAAGAAGGATGGGGGACTGCTGAAGTGAGCCCAAAGGAGGCTACAAAGGTAATCAGAGGGCTGTAGCACCTCTGCTGTGAAGACAGAACAGGCTGACAGTTGGGGTTGTTCAGCCTGGATACAAGCAAACTCCAGAGAGAACATAGAGTGTCTTCCAGTACCTAAAAGAGACCTAAAGAAGAGCTGGAGAGAGACTTTTCGCAAGGGCACATAGTGATAGGACAGCAGGGAATGGCTTTAAGCTGAAGTAGGGTAGACTTAGATTGGGTATTAGGAAGAAATTCTTTGCTGTGAGGATGGTGAGGCACTGGAACAGGTTGCCCAGAGATGTGGTGGAACAGTTCCATTCCTTGAACTGTTGAAGGTCAGGCTGGATGGAACTTTGAGCAACCTAGTCTAGTGGAAGGTTCCCTGCCCATGGCAACTGTGTTGGAACAGGTGATATTTAAGGTCCCTTCCAACCCAAACCATTCTATGACTCTGTGATTCTGTGATTCCTTCCTGTCATACAGCTTTCCAACTGCCTTCAGACTTTTCTCAACTGCAGTTGAGAAATAATCTTTCTTTTTATTTCTGGAGAAGCTGCTACTTTAGATTTTATAAACACCAAAGTCCCATATATTCTCTGTGGTGAATATTTCTTCTAAAAGCAGAAGCTTTTGACATGACAGCTGCACTAAAAAAAAAAAAGTAACTACACTAATTCTATTGCACACTGAAAAAAATATCATTACTGTTTGATAGACAAAACTGTAAAAAATCAAATTTTGTAGTCTTTTACCTTTGGAGAAAACACTGATTTAGCATTGTATATTTCATTGATGCAGTCCTATTTATTTGCAGAGGCCATGAGCCTGATCATAGAAAGAAACAGACACTATATTTGCTCCTTCTTTCAAAGCAAGAGCTTTCAGAAGTTCTTTTACTTTACCATTTGACCTTCTCTGGGCCAGATTGCCATTCTTCTGTTGCTCTGCCCCTGGTTCTTTGCTGTGTTTTCTGTTTGCTTTACCCTATGACTGTTAGAGCATCACCAAAGGTCATCAAAAGTGTCCTTCTATGTACAGTTTATTATTCAGAAAAGAAGAACAGATATTCTTCATATAAACTTTTTTTATTTCTGTGTGTAGATGCCACAAAATCCTTGGGCTTTCAGTTTTCAAGAATACTAAACTTGTGTTCAACTTAATTTCTTGTTCACTAAATCTACCTAGAGGGCAGGCATTTTTCTAGCTCTTAAAATATTCCACCTCTTATGTAGGCTCTTGATGGGTTTAGAAACCTAAGCCTATTTCAAAAACATAGATGCTAAAGGAAAAATTAAGTTTCTACTGTTACTTAATTCTATCAACTGAAATTTCTACTCACTACAATTTACTTGCCTGACGTAGCTTTTCCAGTTATTCAGTGTCTTCTGACATTAGAGTATTTTTACAAATTGTTTCCTGATATATCATTCAAGCCTTAACCATATACTGATTGGGGTTTTTTCAACCTTCTCTTAACATCACTTAACTTTTTTATGCCTAGCACCTATTGTTTTGTTTTTTCTGAAATTTCTTTTATTTGCTGTTCTGACAAAATTGTGTTCTGCTGCCTTTTTCCTGAAAATGTGGTGTTAATATAATTTTTGCCATATTTCTCTAGCCATGGAACAAATTCCATTTAAGTTTTTCATTGTTTTGGATTTTTTTATCTATCATGTAAATTTTTAAGATCAGTTATAAATAACTATACCTACAGTGCTACTGCGCTAGGCAAAGGCAGACAGAGACATTTTTGGGATTTAACAGTAGTCTGATATTTTTCTCAAAGTGATGTTGTAATTTCAGAATATTGAAAAATAATTTTAGAAGTAGAAAAGTATTAAGTTTGAATTTGGAGGTAGGTTTGTTTTTTCATAAGTTTGTCACTGAGTTTCACAAGTCTACAATATGATCAGGGAATTCATGGAGCATTATTCACTGTCAAGACTCTGGATTAGAGCTCTGCTCCAAGAAAAAAAGAAGATGACATTTCAACTTTAGTTTCACACAAGATTAAAATCTTTGCTTCTAGACACAGGAAAAATAAAGTACTTTGAAAATTCAAGAATGAGGTAGACAGTATTTTCAGCAAAACCTCCACATAATAAAGAAATTTTAAATTCATTTTGCATGTAAATGTTTCTCTTGTATTACATATAGTTTTCTATTAAGAAATATGGGTCCTATAAAGGAAGATGTACAAAACTAAGAGGTATTATTG
The DNA here is from genome assembly GCF_028769735.1 of Zonotrichia leucophrys gambelii. NCBI lineage: Eukaryota > Metazoa > Chordata > Aves > Passeriformes > Passerellidae > Zonotrichia > Zonotrichia leucophrys. Next base: position 36,467,965 of record NC_088175.1, on the reverse strand, counting down.
CAGTATTGCTTTGTATAATCTCAAGCTGAACAAATGTTTCTGATGTTCAGTCTACATCCTTATTCTTTAAAATCTTGATTGTCAAGAGGTAAGAACAGAAAGTTCTCTGCTCTTTTCTGGAACATCTTTAATAATTTTTCAAATTTTAATTGGATCTTATCACACTTCTCTTATTTTACCTCTTTGTGAAAATTTATAAAAGGAAAAAGAGTTTGAAATGGATCAATATGTGCACTTTCTACAGCCAAATATACAAATTTCTACCAGTCTTTTTAAGGTAAAGGCAATGGATATGATCTCATACATGATAATGGAAACTCCTATTAAAGCAATCTAAGAGTTTCTTGCCTGTTGCTATGCCTGTTTCATCTTATGCCATGAAACCATAAGATGTCTAGTTTATACCTGTGGCAAATTAGAGGAGCAAGCATTCTTTATTACTTTCCACAGGTCATTGGAATAACAACACAGAAACACAGCTGTTCTGTCATTGTTACATAGCATAAGCCTTTTTATTTTTTTGGTGTCTCTTTTTTTCAGAGCAGTCTTATGACACTGGGAATAAAGAAAAAGCACAACCAGCACAAAACAAAGTGCATGAGGCAAGGGCTCAGAAAAAACTAAAGGGTTTGTTTCCAGGGCTGTTGATCTGACCATTAGCTACAAAACCCTTTTGTAGCATTTGCAGTTCTGATCATTCCCACCAGAGGGGGGACCGAAGCTGCACTGTTTCAACACATTTGCATGTAAAATCTAGCGTGATGTGCTGTGAAGTGGCAAGAGAGAGTTGGTTGGATTAAAAATTCAGACCTGGGGCGTGAAATTCTTGTATTTGCATTTTTCCATATAAAATTTGCCTTAGCTGAAAGGAAAATATTATAACTTTGGTCAAGTGGGCACAGAACTGAAGAGCTGGCATATATGTCTAGGCACATGAAATAAGCATTTTAAAGCTGCTAGCAGAAATTAATTGCTTATGAATACTGAACAGTCATCGAGTTTTAGTGAGCTATGCACCAGTACTTTATCCATGTATTTATTTTTGCCTGACAATATAGTTCCAAATTTTTTCTTTACTCCTTTTCAAATTAAAATTTTCCTACGCTGCATATATGAAATCTTTAGTCTTAGACTAAAGTCTTTCTGTAGCCCAATTGAATCACAACATCCACTGCTTTCATACTTTCTTCGTTTCAAATCAAGCAGTCCTTCAATAGCCCTCCTTTACTTGCACTCATGCCCAGGATAAGTTGTGATATTAATCACAAAATGTGCCAGGTTGGAAGTGACCATAGAGGTCATCTGGTCCAACCTCACTGCTCAAACGGGGTCATCCTATGTCTCATTGCACTGGACTGTGTCCAGACGGTTCCTGAATATTTCCAATGAAGAACAATCCATACCCTCTCTGGGAATTTGTTCCAGTGCATGGTCACTCACATGGTAAAGAAGTATTCCTCATATTCAGATGGAATTTCCTGTGCATCAGTTCCTGCTTTTTGTCTCTTGTCCTATTGCTCAGCACCATGAAGAAGAGCCTGATCCATTCTCTTGATATCCTCCCTTCAAATAGACATTGATGAGGCCCCTCCAAATCATCTCTTCTGGAGGCTGAACAGGCACAGCTCCGTCAGTCTGTCCTAGTGAGCTTCAACCCCCACATCATCTTCATAGACCTCCACTAGACCCACTCCAGGAGCTCCATGTCTTTCTTGTACTGAGGAGTCCAGAACTGGACATAGATGAGCTGAGCTGTAGAGAGCTGAGTAGAGGGGCAGGACCACCTGCCATGACCTGCCAGCAAAGCCCTTCCTTATGCAGCTCAGGATCCCATTGTCCTTCTTGGCCACAAGGGCTCTCCTGGTTATGGACAACTTGTTGTCACCAGGCCCCCAAGGTCTTTTTCCACAGAGCTGCTTTCCAGGAGGTTCCCCCCAGCCTGGGGTTATTCATCCCCAGGTGAAGGACACTGCATTTGTCTTTGTTGAATTTCAGAAGGTTCCCTCCTGCCCACCTCTCCAGCCCTCAGGTTCCCTCTGAAGGGCTCACAGTCCTCTGGGATATGGGCCCCTCCTCCTGGCTTTGTGTTATTAGCAATATTTGTTCCAACTGAGCTGACCCTGCTTTCATCTCCTGTGTATTTCCTGCTTATGCTTGAATAACGACAGGAGTGAGGTGGATCTCATCTCTCCCTATCAAGTGCCAGCAGACAGGGTCCCATGGTTATTGAAACCAAGCCCCTCTTGACAACACCAGCAATGTAGCCAGTCATTTACTTGGTAAATCAGTTTTTCCTTCAACATTTACCATAACTGAAAATATCAAAGAGAAAACTACCTCAGGACACAGACCATTGTCCAGTGTCCCCAGAGCTCTAAAACCATGGATGAAGGTTTCAAATTTGCCCTTGTTTTCATCAATACCTACATGAAAGACTTACAGGGGATAATAGCCAGGCATGTTGAGAAGCCTTGGCAGTCTTTCTGTGACATCTCTGATTCAAGCTCCTAGCAGGCAGCAAACTCTTCAGGACAGAGGTTAGGTGGGCAGATGGGTGTCCCTGTCCCCAGCAGTGAGAAGTCACCGACTGCCATTGCTCATTTCTTCTTCCAGGTGATCCTGTGTGGCTCAGGGTCTGGTGACTCAGGTCTCTCAGCTGTTGCTCAGCTTCTCTGGCTCTAGGAACTCCCTGCCCAGCTCATTCTAGTGCTGTAGCCGCTGTTGGAGCTGTTGCTGTTGCCTTCGTCAACACTCACCTTGCCAACTGACTCTAATTCTTCTAATCCTTTTACCAAGTATTGTTATTTAGATTTTAAATTCCCCAAGGCTATTTTCAGCATATAGGGGAACCTGTGCAAAAGCTTCCAGAATAGTTATTCAGTTAGGTTCCCTGAGCTATATATAATTTTTAAATAGATGAGGAAAAGTATGTCCCTGATTCCAGGTCTGTAACAACTGCATTACTTTAATGTTCAAGACAAATAAATTGCTCTTAAATTTTCATAGCTTCTTTTTGCTCAATCACAATTATATTCTATGTTTCCTCTGTGCCATGATTTAATTCTAAATATGAAATACTGTGACAAAATTTGCACTGTTCCATTCACACTCCCTGAACAAGCACAAAAGGTCGTTGCAAACACAATACATGATGCAACATTAATGTTTCAGTAACCAGAGTCTAGTAAGACTCTCTAAGTCTTTAGAGAGCCATGAACCATGTGTGGTCACATAAGTTCTCCTAAACACATCTGGGTTAATGCCTTAAAATCCTGACCTGTGGCAAAGTCAATCTATTAAATTCCTGACCTGTAACAAGATTAAAAATATTATATTCACATTCAATTTGAAGACTTAAAGTCAGATGACTAAACAGAAAATGGGCCATGATTTTTAATGTTTCTTAGGTATAGAGACATTCAGTATCCTCTAAACTAAGGAAAACGTTTCATTTTTGTTAACCAGGTAATACACATCTGGGCACATAAAGAAATTCAAGTTTCTGTATCTGGTCTCCTGGCAAACCTGAAATGGATGCATGCACATGAAACCACACAGCCTGAAAAGTCAGCCACTTTTAATGTTTTCAGCAGGGCTCCCTCCAGGGACCCTAAAAGGTAAATTGGCTGCCCATTCCCTTCCAGAACTCCTGCTATTCTTCAAGCAAGTTCAAAACCTCATACTGACAAAAGGCAATTGTCACATATGGTAACACCTATTATCTTTCCAACATCCATATAAGTATACTCACCTTTAACAAGGTGAAGTAAGTGTCTAAAACAGAAAGAGAGAAAAACATGAACCCTCTTCTAAGTTAAAGAAAGATGAAAATATATGGCGCAGAAACAGTTTATTCTTCAAAATACTGATAATTTAAGAAGGCAACAGCTTTGTCTCCCTCCCAGTCTCTCTAACAAAACCTCTTCTAATTTTTTTTGATGGAGTCTTTTCCTTCAGTTTCTTAACTGATACTTATATCTGGGGGTTTAATCACAAGATTCTTCCTTTCTTAGCAGAATCCTTGGGTTATAGTCCTGTGAAACCAGTTTGCATCAAGCTCAGCAGGTCTGATTTTATTTGTCCCCTGCAGACATGTTCCGTTCAGGACCACACAATAGTAATCTGGCTAAATTGTCCCCACTCAAGGTAAAATATTTTTTGCTTTGAACAAAAGAATTTCTGGAGATAAAAAGATTAAACTCTCTACAATAGACTGTCTAGACTGTGAAGAGTGCCGTCCTTTCAGTACAAAAGTCTGAAATTCTTCAGATTTTTCTCTGCAAAATTGGTCTTGGTCAGCATGTTTTTCAGACAGCATCAAATACAGAGCTTCATTTCTTAAGGCTTGTGGTTCTTTAGCATTCAACAGAGAGCTTGTTCTCAGGCTTGCAAAGCAAACCAGCAATGGCATTTTCACTGAAGGTTGGAAGGTACTATTGTGGCCATTCTGACTTCTCAAAGCCTCTCAAAATGACAGGGCAATAAAGAATTGCAGAATATACTGCATACAATAACTTTCTTCTTTGATGCAGTCACACAAAGACAAAAATGCTCAGAAAAATTGCTGCCTTGCAGTATTCTTAATGTTATTACATATACTTCTGGAAAGTATATGTGTATATTAAATTGCTTTGTAAATTGCTTGGTGTGCACCAAGTGGCTCCTTTAACTTCAGGTAGTTTGAATCACTCTGTAGAGCAGAGATAATAAGGGATTTTTTTTTTTTTTTTGGCGATATCTAAAAAAGCAAGCAAACAAAAAAGCTTTTGGGTTTTCTAATCTTGTAAGTGGTAAGTTATCCTATCACTATCCTTTCTAACTCATTTTACCATTCACTTTCATGGTACAGATATAGTGGGGTAAGTCTATCATCCTACAGAATCACACTGGAAATCTCTCTAGGTTCACATCCTTCTACACTTTCTCATATCCTTAAGTGCTAAGATGTCTTATGCCAGTCTGCTCACTGAATGTTTGGCATATGAAATCATCCCAACTATTTCTTGGATAACTTCTCTGTCTCCAGGCTGGGTTACTTGAGAAAAGAGTAATCCAAGTCCTTACTTAGTCTGAATTCATAATCTATCACAGATAAACGGAGACAGGTAAGCCCCAGCACCATAGTAAGCGTTATATATCCTTCCTAAAACATTTATCCCTTATGAGGCATACTACATACACAGAGTTAGTATGATCCCATCAGCAGCTTTTGTCTCTGTCCTAGAAACACAACACACTAGCAGCTCTGTTCACCTTCCAGAGAGTTTTAAAATAAATATTATATTTAGGATGTATAGCACATCCCTCCTTAAGGTTGTATCTTTCCACCTCCTGCTATCTGTGGTTTCATCACAGAAAGCCATGAAGTGCCTCCCTGATAGTGTTGCTGTGATTGTGCAGCCTGGTAGCAGGAACATCACCAAACAACAGTGTATAAACACCTATGTGGATGTTTACATAATTATTTCTTCATGCAATGATGAAGGTCTTGTGAGACTGGTGAGGAAGGGCATTGTGTTTGTGCCAGAAATCTCCTTGCAATGGGGCCCAAAGGCAAGTCATACATGTTTGTTATCAGGTGCAGTGTAGACATGCTAAAGGCAAAATAAGAGCTATAGTGTGGACACACCTTACATACAACACTGTAAATTGAATTTGGAAAGAATCTTCAGACAGACAGCTGTATTGCTCAAATTTAGCTGCTTAACTTCAAACTCCCATGCCTGAGCATACTAAATATTATCATACTTTTGTAGCACTTTGATGCAACTAGAACTGGAGAAAGACTGGCAGAATCTGATCCAGTGATGCACTGAAAAGATCTCAGGGAGATAATAATCAGACTTGGTCAATGACAGTTTAAAAATTGAAACAGCTTTCATTTCATCAGACATCTGGCCTGTCTGATTCCTGTTGGGAAGAGGTGATGAACTAATATGGATAAAACCTCGTTTCTTCCCACTACATACTTCCAACATAAACCATGGATATAGAATTGCACTAACAGTTACTATTTTTCACATAATTTTAAAGAAACAGGCTATTTCACAGTTTTTAATTTCAACAAAGTTACGATTTTGAAATGGTTTCTGTTTACTACAGTAAAGTTACATTATTTAAACCCTTAAAAACAAAAACAAAACAAAACAAAAAAACCCAGACAGAAAACCAACTGCCTAATACTCCACTGAATTCCAGAAATAAAGATGCTTTTCCCATTGGACCACTGCCCCTGGCTTTCAAGGTCAAGGATGGCTTTCACCTTTTGAGACAGTGCAACACCCCATTGCATTGAGGTCACAGGTGATCTTAATAATCCAACATGCCTCTCTAGGGGTCCCAAGTCCACCAGTATGGAGGACAACTCATGTTCAACAAAAGCACACAATCTCTAACATCTTTAGAGATTTTCATCTCAGTCCTCAGAAAAATATGAAAAACAGTTTAACAGAAACATAATGAAACAGACTGGAACAGTCTGGAATGTAAGCAATCTTTGCAATGGATCAGTGGTCCCTGTCTTTCAGCACATAATCTCTACTGTAAATGGGACCAGCTATGAACCAAGAGAAACTAGTGAAATACAGTATGCAAATATTTGTACTACCTATATCTTGGTATAAAGCGTCTAGCAAATGTGCCATTTTCCTCTAGCCAAACCCTGCAAGCGAAACAAATGTTATTATGCCAGTGTTTATACAACAGTTCCAAACAGTATTAGCTTAGAATTGCAATAAAACACATTATCCTTCACAATAATCTTTAAAGAAATTGGTTTCTAAATGAAAGTATTTAATAACAGAACATTAAATTTTGAAATTTGTTTTTGTTGGTGAAATTAAGTACAATGTTTTCATCCTTTAAAATTAAGTGCACAAAAAGCCATCTTAATTTTAGGACCACCACCTGTGATCGTGCTAATAGCAATGGAAATGATGAAATAAGACACATAATTTTAATTCATGAGCCTGCGTCTTGTTCTTCAATTTCCCTGCTGCACTCTTAAGTGGGTAAAACCTTTTACAGATAGTGCCATGACATTTGTGTCCTGGATAACCAGCCCTATAGTGTCCTTTTATGACACTTGTAGGTACACCAGTGCTGGAAAAAAAACCTGCAAAGAGATTTAATAAAATATGTAGCATAACTAGCTACATAACTAGGAGAGAATTTTAAATTGTATTTCTGTGCATCTTTAGAATTGTTTATCAGGTTTGTATACATATAGGAAGACCAATTAACTTAGACACTATGAGTCCATGAGAATACCCTATGTAAATATAATGAATGAATTCTGCAAGCAAATGCCTCTGTGAAATAAATTATTCAACTGTTTTGGCAGACAGATTGTCCTTTATCTAATGCTTCAGTGGAAAGCAGAAGAAAATGCAACTGGAGTAGCCTTGTAACATAACATATGTAAATCTTTCCTGAGCTATTGGTGGCAATTTAAATGCCCTTAAGCACAGAGGCTGATGGTCTCCGTAATTGTTTTCCCAGTCATCTGGGAATCTTCTAATCATTCCTTAAATTTTGCATCACTAACACCTGTACTCTTCCATCAGCTCGCACTTCTGTGCTGCTTTTGGGACTGTGGGCAGAGCTAGCTGCTGATGTAACTCCAAATTTCACTGCAAAAACATGTGCCCAGACAACTCTTGATTCAGTGGAGATGTTATCTATGTGTGAACAATGAATATTAACAAGTCTCCTCCAGCCGTGCAGATTTAGGTCGAGTTGCTTTGTAGTGCTAAAGAAATGACAGTGTTTTCTGTCCCTCGTTTATATATCCATTGAATAAATCTGAATGGCACTTAGGGAGAACACATTTGGATGAAAAGAGCTATAGAAATTGAGCTAATGCAGTGAATCTAAGTACAAATTAATTCATTTATCATGATACAGATATTTGAACAGGTGAGTATTTTCCTATATCCTACTCAGCCTCCTTTCACCTATTGCTATTGTTATAAGAGACAAGATAAATCCCAGAAACTTTATCAGTTAGCAAATTTTCTTTTCTCTATGTGAGTGACAAAGAGAGGATCACTTGTTATTTATAAAGCTCTTATGAACAGTCTGCAGCCTTCCAGCCATTTTATTCATGTGTATGGGTATCTGCCAACTATGGCCCTTTTATCATTAATAAAATTTAGTTAAATTTCAACGTGTTTTCAATTTATACATCCACACTATAGAAATGATCACAACTATACCCACCCATTTCTTCACAATTAGCCACACTCATACAACAAGTATCTTTAACACTGTCAGATCTGGAATCAGCTCAGATGGAATGGCCCCAGCGGCTTGTTGACTCCAGCAAAGTTGTTATTGACTACAAAGAAATAGACCTAACCTTCCATTAGGGAAAGTTTTACTGGCTTTTGTCTGGGTAAATGGCTGCAGCAGCTCAGCATAAAAGTTCATTTGGCATGCTGCTATGGGAGATGGCCATATGTGAGTGCCTGCCCAGAGGTCACACAGTGGTGACTCTCTGATACGCTTTCCCAGCTGCAAGGATTTGTGGCTTTGTGATTTCCTGAACCAAAAGTGTTATCCCTGTGGTTAATAACACCCTCATGGATCTATTTTCCATTCTAATTTGTCTAATTGCTTTTTGACACTATGTAAATGTTTAAGCATCCACAGTGCCCTGTTGCAAGCAATGCTTCAGCTTATTTATGAATTGTGGGAACACAAAAAGCCTGATCTGCAAAGGGCACATACAGCTCCTGAGAGACTTCGGAGTTAGCCTGGCCTTTGGAAAGGATGTAGGATGAATTTACTGTAATGGGCTCTTAACGATTAGAAATGCCATCTTGTATGTTATCTGGGCTAGATATCTACAAACTTTCTGAAGTGAGAGCTGTGGAGCATAAATATGCTCCTGCATTGGATTTAGGTGCTTCCTTAATGGACAGTCTAGGTGAAGGGAAGAGCCACCAAGAGCAAAGGGTGCCTGGGGCTGAGCAGCGGGCAAAGCATGGAAAGCAGAACCTCAGCAGACAGTGTTATACAAGAAAACTGAAACTGACCTTGGCTTCAAATTGTGGACTAGTATTAAACATCTGTGAGGTGGGGAAAAAGCTATCAGCATGCAAACTGTCATGGGAACAAACCTTGTATTTACTGTTATTTGTGGAAGTTTGTCATATTTTTCTCTTCTTTTTCTTCCCCCCCCCCCCACACTGAAAAGACTGTTTTAGGTAACAAATATCTGCTTCGCAGAAGAGGCAGAAATAATAATCTCATATAAATGGATTAATGTAATGTATTTAAAAATGAAAAGGATTAAGCTCTTACTAAATTATTTAAGTCTGCTTATGAATATACAAGCAAGCATAGACAGAGATTTTCCCTTTTATTTTTTACTTGAAGATTGATTGCCTTTTAAGAAAGAGAAAGGAAAAAAAAGCCTATATCAAATAAGGATGAAATTGAAATCCTCTTTTATTTAACTAAACCTTCATTCTATAAAAAATTTGACCCTGATTTTGCATGGATAGCATTAAAGATGCTGATTTCTGCATTTAGCCCCAGACATTTTTTCACCTGAGTTACAGGGAATGAGATAGGAACCTGACCTCAGATAAAAATCTGAGGTGATTTAAACTCCACACTGTAAGGATGCCTGGATTCTCCCCCAGACACAGCTGTGAGACACCATTACCATTATATCACCAGCATTTTTATAAAGGCCACTCACACTGAGACAATGACAGGTGCATCTATTAACATCCCAAGCTCATATCTAAGATGGGAGTCTGAAGAATTTCAGACTGAATTACACATAAATATATCACATGAAAGATAAGAAGGCAGTGACAACCAAAATTATATTTGGAAAGGGCTTTTTTCTAGCTCCACGTTTTGACTATTCAAATCCCTCCAATACTAACTCTAGTGAATGAAATATTATCTTTAGCAGCTTTAACAGGACAGTTGAAATATCCAAACAGGACCTAATCAGCCTCTTAGGTTATTGGCTGAATAGTAAAGTGAAAAGAAAATTAATGCAACTTAGCCATCATAAAAAGATTATTTCAATGTTTTTCTGACCAATTTAAATGATGAAGCATCTGTATTTCTGAAGGTGAAACACAGAGAAATAATCTTCACTGAGTAGGCATTCATATGTGTTCTAATTCAAATCCATAAAACAGAAAACAGACCAAAAATTGTCTTACATGGCACATACACAAAAAAATCAATATGGTACAACCTGACATCTTGTAACAAAAATGTTCCATTTTAACCAGCATCTTACATGTTGATTTATGACACTTTCTCTATCATAAATTGCAACACATTTAGACAATATTATTTTGGTACCAGATAAAGATGTCAAAGAACCTCCTACACTGGCATTCCTATGTTATCTCAGAAATATAACTTACAACGCATACTACATCTGACACAAAGCAAGAGAAATTCCGAGGTGATATTTGCTCTAAATTCCAACAGAGAAGGGTTCTCTTGCTACAACCAATCAACTCTCCATGCAGTCTTACCTGAAGACAGCTGAGCTACTGACCTAGACAGCAAACTTCAGCTTCATTCATTGACAACTCATGGAAAGCAAGTGGTCCAGAAGAAAATGATCCAAATATTCAGGGTTCATTTTGACACATAAATCGTGTAAATTTTTTGAGCAGACAAGAAAATTACAATTTTCATGAAGTGACTGAAAATAAAAAGTCATTATCTTTGTGTAATAAATACTATCTAAACTCCAGTAGGAAGAGTTTTAGAACCCTAAGTTTTGGAGGAAATTTTATAAAGTCTCAAAGCCTAAGGACTTTTCAGTTTTCCTATCTCATTTTCCCTGTCAATTTGTGGAAGAATAAATTTCAAGTCTCAATAAAATCATCAAAGTTTGACCAGATATTCTAGTCCACCTCCAGTGTGTGGTATTTCTGCTCTAAATCCTCCTCCTCACAATACCAGTTTTATGCTGAAATATTTTGGCTTACGATTGCATCACACTGTGGGTATGAAAAAAGGGAAAGCTTTAGCACATCAGCCAGCCAAGTATAAGAGATTTCTCTCATAAAACTGTTTCAGAAAAAAAAAAAAAAACAACACTTTTTTTTTTTTTTCTGTAAAGATATAATGCAATTTCTGGAGGTCTTCATGGAGGTCTACCACACATAAATGAACAAAATCTTAAGGACCATGGTTTATGCCCAGTGTTAAACTGCTCCTAACAGAAGGCTTGACTTGAGACCTCAGGAGGCCCCTTCCAGCCCAAAGGAGTGTCTGATTCTGAGAACCTGTTTGATGTCCATAATTTTGAATATAGGGGGGGCAAAAGGGAATTCTCTTAACTTTGTCCCTTAAATAGTACGAGAAATATACATAACAGTAGCTGATTTGAACTCAGGATTGAAATTTTTCTTTCCAATGGATGAAGAAAGCAGAGTCAAGACCAGCTCTACTGAAATCAATGCCATGAATTCCTATGAGTAATGTCAGAGTTAAGACTTCAGTTTATCTGTGACTTTGATAAGCAATCACCATAGAAGTGCAAGCTGTTCCTATACAAATACTAAATCTCACTGTACATCAAAAGATTGCCAGAACTAAGCTACCAAGCTGAAAAGGAAATATGTTCTCAACCATAGCACTGACTTTAGGGTTATGGGGAAAGCAAAGAACTCTGTTTAGTCACCAGAACTTTAGATCCCTCATTTGGAAATAATTGCCCTATGTCGAGATTCAATTTATAGATCTGCAAAATAGCCATATTATGAATGCGATAGAAATAATTTTCAGACAAAGATGTTACATAACATTATAAAACTCATCTTTACAACATTTCTAGTCTTCAAATTTTAAATGGGAGCTCAGAGTGCAATTTCTTCTTAAAAATGATGCTGAAAAGAAAGACAAGTATTGACCTTTTTCTAATTTCTCCTATCAGAGCACACCATAGGCATAAGGTTGGTTTTTTTCTGGAAAACTGAATACAGGAATTCAGTATGAAACTACTAAACAACTATCTGATTTTTGACAATCTATTCTAAAATAAAATACTTTCAGATATTCCTAGAACGTATATCAGCAAGTTACCATCAAATTAGAAATTGACCTTCAAATTTTCAAGCTGAAACTAGGAATTTTTCTGCAATAATGTTTATGGTTATCTTAGTACAGATTTCCTTTTGATTTGATTTGAAATTCCTTCACATATTCAGTGTGCTTCAGGTCCTAACACTCTGCTATCACAAATGTTATGAAAAGAAATTTGAAGTCTGAATAATTATTTTATGTTTAAAAGAAAATGAAAATGAGGTTTTCTTAAACTCATTTTAAAAGCAACAGTTCACATACATTTAATCAATCTGACTTATTCAAGAAAGAGAAATAATGTCTTGTATGATTTTTTGAATGGGATAAACTGAACAAGAGGTTGGCCATCATTCATTTTGAGTTCAGCTTAAAATTTTCATTAATATTTTCAATTATTGTTTACCTATATTTCAAAATGATCTGGGGAATATTATTTGCAATTATGAGAACATCAATTTGGAAATTATTTTCTTGCATGGAAAATGTATAAAATTTTTTTAGATAAATATAGTTAAGCATTTTGCTATCTCTTAAAACAACCCATTGAAAAATGGCAACCATTCATTATCTAGCTATTATATTATTTTTGTTGTGCAGGTATTTTAGGGAAATTAGATAGAGAGAGGCTACAAAAAATAGTGTCCTGTTTGGACAATGCTGCTTCATGGGAAAAACTATTTCACAATAATGTGCACATGCTGGAAACATTCCGAAATATTTTCTTAAAAAATACAAAATTATAATGCAGGATTGAATTCAGTATTGTTTCATCTGTTTATATTGTTTGGTGTGTTTTGTCTACACAATTGAAACAAAATACTTCAACTTTTGGGGTTTTTTTTCCTTTGAAAAAACCCAAAAAACTGTCTATTAAGTGTTCTGAAATGTCAGCTTTTCCATTTGATTGAAGAAAACATTATTTACAAAATGTGAGAGCTTCTAGACAAGTAGAATTTCTGGTTTCCTGACAAAGCTACCTATGAAGTCCCGTGTTCACAATAGTTTAAGATGCTAATATTGGAGTATTTCAGCTCATTCTCTCATGCTGTCATGACCAGGAACTGGCCAGTAATCACTTCAGCTGACAGTAAGTGTCTCCAAATAAGGAGAAATGGTCAAAGGCTGGGCAGGTTTCTAGATATTATCTTCTTTACTGGTCAAAATGGTTAAAACTTCCTTGAAAACAAATTTGTATCACTAGTATTTTTTCCCCAGTATCTTTGTTTTACTTCACCAAAATCTTGTAAACATATTTTTTTCTCTTTGTTATTTTTTTCTGGAACTTCTCAGATCTCTAATCACTTTTCTAATGTATTCCATTCCTATTTCTGCCACCAGGTTACTACATATCAGCTGTCAAGTCTTTTTTCCTTGAAAGTATTTGCACTATGTCTTATTTACAATGTGAGGAACATTATATAAAAATAGAAGAATGCAATAAATTCAGTGAAATAATTAATTTGCTGCTTTTTCTATTAGAAAATATTCCCTAACAGGACTTGATTTCTAAAATAACATCCCTCATTTTATTGGTAACTGTTATTTCTCACATACCTTATGGATGTTGTCATTCTATAATCTTAATCTAATGATTGGTCCCTATTTGCTTCTACTCAATTTTTCATCCCATGTAATGCACCAGATTAAAAAAAAAGGGATTATGACTAACTTGTTTCTCAAGTTCTGGCAGCATTGCACAAACCAGAAAAAAGTTAGTGTCTGACAGCTGAAAGCAGTCTCTCAGAATCTCTAGGTTTTTCTGTGAATCCTTGTACTTTTCCTGATGCTTTCACCTCCTGCTTACACTAAAGAGACAAAGTGCCAATGATCCCTGGCTCCATTCATGTTCAAAGTTCATACTTATTAAGAATATGCATTATTTGGTGGAGTTCAGGCTTTTTGTGATACTTAGAGGCATTTCTTAGAAAAGAAATTAATAACTTGATTTGCAATGCTCAACAGTAACATTTATTCCTTGCTCATAAAAATAACACAGTTACAGACAAAATTAATGGCACACACAGCCTAATTTTTTTTTCTTACTTCTCTTTCCTAAATTTCTTCCCTTTCTCCTAACTTCAAGAACCTGATAGTCCAAGCTCATTCTAAATCAAAACATTATCATACCCACTTTCTCCAGCCTATGGATTATGTGTTCTCTCTTGTTTCAGCAATGTTGTCTGTCTAATCATGAATTTTTTAATAGAGTCAGACTGGCAAAACTCTGCAAAGAGAAAGCAGAAATGCTCCACTGTCTGAGGCACAGAAGGATGGTGCTGCCAGGCCAGCTTTTAAAACTTTATCCCAATTAAAAGGAAATATTAAATGTTGTACTTAATTTCAAATTCATATATTTCACTAGCATATTTTTCGTTTTACTCACTGTGAGTAAATAATCCATGCAGATGTTATAATAGAAATTCTGAGTAGCTTTTTGAAAAATCGCCTGCAATGTATTGAATTAGCAAGAGCTTAAAATGTTTACAAAACTGAGTACACCGAGACTTTATTTAGAGACTCTTCTTTTTTCCAAGTTATCTCAGTAGCTACCTGATCTTGGTTATTGGCATCCATTTGGGATTTGCATTTTGTATTTGATATTTTGATATATTTGAAGGAATAAAAAATCTAAACCTAACTTGATATGTTGTCTAAACACAGTGCATTCATTCTATATTCTAATCATCTAGCCATGAGAAATTATTTTTTTCTCATTTCATATGGACCAATAACTGATATGGAGAACTGTTATAATGCAGTTAAAACTGAACTTAGGTATTATCTCAACCAAGTCAACACAGCCAGCCAAAATACATAGAAGGAGGACTTCATCTTAAGAATCAGATAAACATAAAAAGAGTCAGAGCAGTCTAGCAGCTCAAGACAAGCATGTAGTATTCAGTTTTGTCAAATTGGAAATTAAGATCCCTGAATAATGAACAGATTGTAGTGGGCACAAGAAGAGTGTATTTGCATGTGATTGATGAAAAAAAAATAGAAAACTGTATTCAGATTCTCATGCATTTAGAAAAGTTGAAAAGGTGGAGAAAAGACACTCAGAAATTCACAAGGATAACAGAAATATTTTACATTGACAGTGTTATAAAAATTCAATCTGTTTATCCTATCAAACAAATCTGGGGAGATAACGACAGTGCAGAAGTCCCTTTTGATTAGTGACACAATGTAACTATCTTTTTAACCATCTTTTTCATTCAGTCACTAATACATCTGCACATTCTCCACATCTGCAGTCATTTGCACAGCCCTGCTAGTAATCTACAGGGCAGATATAAAAAATTCAGAAGAGATGTTTTCCATTTGCATATTCCTTTACCACTATCCTGTTAATGATGCTGTTCCTTGGCCTCAAAAACAGAACTCAGACTGACAGTTTGAGGAAGACAGAGACAGTTGCAATGAGAGCCTGGAAAGGGTGAAGAATTAATGGCATGGGTAAACCTGATTTGTATTTCTATTTTTAAGCCTTTCATTAGACTATCTCAGGAAAATGTGTAATTAACAGCAAAACAATGATCAGGATTTGAAATCACTTATAGCAAATGACTGAAAAGACCAATTTCTCAGCAGAGCAAGCAGTCATAAAAGTAACTGTACAGTTACTCAGTGGTTCTATTGTGGAAGCTTTTACTTGAGACCTTCTTTGTAGTTTCTTTGCACTGTTGATACATAAATAAAAAATATTATATTAATTAATATCTAGGCAAACCTTGTTAGACAGACATATTTTATTCTATACTTCACGTTCACTTCTCTAAAACCTGTCTGTAAATCTGATACATTTGTTTAGGAGATTTTATCTAGATTTTGCAGACACCATCTCATAGTCAGCTTGAAACAATTTTGTGAAGTGTGTGGGCTAAACTAACTGCTGTTTTGCCATTTGTAATCTCCCTCTACATAGACTATCTATGATTTTGCCAGAGGTAGAATAGCTGTATTTCATATCTACTTTTCACTTTCTCATTGCAAATAAAGGTCTAAAGTAGTAGAGAAACAAACTATATGTGATCCAATTAAGAATCCTAGCAGAATTAGTGTAACTCATTTTTTTCTCCAGTACTTACCCAGGATGTACTTTTGTGTTGAAAACTTGCACAGCTGAACTGTTTCAAAGAATGGATCTGTTGTGATATCTTAGTATCTGGCTTGCCTGTGCTTTCATTGCAATTATTCGGTAATTCTTCCATTGCATCAGTGAACTACTCATTTACTCGAAACAGAGAAACCATAAGTGGATTAAATAAGTTTTCCATGTAGTAAAAAGCTCTGACTCCAAGGTGAAGCAGTTCCATGTTTCAGAGTAATGATCAAGAGACCTTGGAAGAAGCAGATATGAAATTTCTGCTCATTCATGTTGACTTAAGTCCCAAAGTATAAAAAAACCAAAAACCTATGAACATGTCAACAACATTTTATTCCAAATCTGTGCTTCTGTAATTTTGGAACTACTCATTTTTTTCAGCATAGGAAGAAAAATTAACATCACCCATAAGATCAGATGAACTGACTATAGCCTTTTGAAAACAAATGCAGAAGGTGCCTGTTGCATTCCAAATTCATTCAGCAATATGCAATCCACAAAATGTAAGCTTTCAATAAGATCTTTAATACAGGACTGGGTACAGATGGGCAGTAATAAGAAAGTAGCTCCCAAGTCGGTTGTGAAATCACCTCAGCATAATGTAGGCCATGATGTGCTAAGCACCTTTTAGATATATGTTAAACAGGAGCTGGGTGAGACCCAAAAATGTCATGTGGAGGTTGTTTATGACTTGAATGAAAGTGCTTGCAGGAGAGAAATTAATTTTCATCATATCAATAGACCAGAGCTTCACTTGCTAAGGATAAAAATATATTAAAGAAAAAAAGGTACAAGCCCTCAAAGTCCCACAGATTTGGATTGTACTATTTTACATCACTTCATACATCTAACGTTCTTGAAGCAGAGGGGTTGTGTGGAGCACAAGTTAGGGATTTCACTGTGAGGAGGTAGCCCCTTGTGAAAGAAATAAGGCTGTTGGTACTTAGCCAGTGCATTCACTGGACTTTGGCAGCATTAGCAAAATTATAGAGGAACTGTCAACTGAAATGGTGTCAATGGTGATAACACAAAAAGGAAGCAAAAAAAGGACCTGATACCAAAAGAGACATTTCAACTGCAATAATTAACAACTATTCATTTATTAGAAAAATATGGGAACAGTAAGATAGCAGTGATTCAAATGACTCTTAACAAAAGCTCAATTTAAATTTAAAGGTGAATCAGCAATGAACAGAGTCATGAGACAATCCACAACAGCTTGTTTTAGACTTTAGACAAGTATCTCAAACTGTGCCCGAACATCAGAAGCTTTATTAAATTGGCATGGGATTTCTCCCAAGTCACGTGTATTTATCTGCTCTAGTATTCATAGCAGCCCTTCAGAGATAATTTTGATAAAGCTCTTGTACATGTTTCAAAAAGTAAAGATACAATTCTTACTTCATACAGTGGGAAATGATAAGGAACCTTCTTGAGTCTCCATGACATCTGCTGATAGCAAACTTGCCATAGAACAGATTGGATATCTGTAAAGAAAATTACTACACAATCAAAAATAAGTGTCTAGCAACATCAGAATATCCATTGCTGATCTGGAGTCAAATCAGATGTAGTTCTCAAATTACTTCTTAAGTAAGTATTTTTAGTGATGTTTAACATTTAATAAGCAGATTTTCTGTGAACTAATGTGGCTTTATGAAGATTTATTTCTAAATGTATATTTTGGTTTATTTTAAAAAAAGGTCTCTTGAGGTGAATTTATTTTGCGATTAGATTCCACTTGACATCATACTGCCAGCAACTGCCTGCAGAGGAAGGGAATGTAAATTTATAACTGCAAGCCCATGCTATAGCAACACAAGGATAACATCCAACCCATTATATTAGGAAGGCTATAAACAATATCTCATCACAGCTAAATGTGCAACTGTCAAAAGCCGATGAACAGATGGGCTTTTCACAGCCCCACAGAGGTTAGCACAGTTTGAAGCACTTATAGGGATTTGGGAAGGCTGGACAATGGTAACACCTTAGCACAAAATCTTCTGTGCAAAGCATTGAGGCAGAGAAGAGAATCATTTGGCCCAAGATCACCTAAACAATGAGGTGGTCATTCCCAGAGCCAGCCTTGGTATGTAACTGGGCATCAAGGCTTGTTGCTGAAACACAGTTTCTGTTACGACTGTCTTCTGTTGTAATATTTCCTTCTTGTCCATCCAACACTTCCAATTCTGAAATGTGAAATCACATCTCAGTCTTACGAGAGTTTTTATTCACAAACTTTAGAGAATTCTCTCTTTAAGGGAGACTTCATCCCTTGGATTCCATGCATGAAGTTAGGCAAAATTGTAATATTGAAAATCAATTTTCTCTTTGCAGCATTGACTAAAACTGGATGAGGCATGGTATTTTCTGGAAAGCCTTCAGTATTATCAGAAAACTGAAAGTTTTGACATTTGAGCCGAAGTCATTGCCCCTTATGCCTGAATGCTCTAATAGCAAGCTGCTAGAGAAGTTTTCATTTAAACTTGTCCATTAGGCATGTTTTCTACTGGGACTTATCCATACCTGAGTCAAATTACTTTAATGCTATGTGTCACGAGAGAATCAAGTGACACAAACACAAATCATAAAGCCTTTAGAGGTTAAAATGCAATTTCAGTACTAGAAATCACATAATCCCATCTGTCTGTCTGTCTGTCTGTCTGTTTGTCTGCCTATCTATCTATCTATCTATCTCTATGTATATGTATATACACATACACACATGCATATATGTGTCTATATGTATATACACACACACACACACACACACACACACATATATACAGGAAAACTGTCAGCTGGTTATTCCTCACTGAATAATAGTCTCCTGGTAATTTGATTATAGTCTAGGAGTGTGGGATCAAATTCAGAAAAAGAAAATAAACAAATTACTATTTTTAAAAATGAATTTGTCAAAGGTGTTAATTCCCCATCCTTCAAGAGATTACAGTCTGACCCTTTCATAATGTGGTCAAGTATTTCTGATGGATTATGACACTTAAATTAATAAGCATCTTGCCTTAGGCAGAATTGTGAAACTGCATACTCTGTTGTCTTTTGGCTTCTTACAGATTCCCAACAAAAGCTGGGAGAAGATCCAGAACTGTCATCCATTTTGTCCATTATCAGTCATAAAGAAGAATCTCTGCAAAGTATTTTTCACAGGTCATGATGGGAGTTATCAATTATTCAGTATGTTTGAGTAGACTGGACATCCAAACACTGTCTCCTTTAGGAGAGTAAAATCCCTACCTCAGAGCTGAAAAATACCTTCTAGTAGCTTAAGCCAGCAATAAACTCCATTTCCTTTAGTCTTCCCTTCTTTGTACTGCTGTGTCTATGGGAGTTTCCTTGCCAGGAAAGAGTCAAGTAAAAGAAACTCACCAAATATCAAGACCTCAAACCTTGCATTCTCCTGACCATTTCTCTTCATTCCATAGGAGGGAAGTGCTGGAAAACTCTAGTGCTTTTGTCACGGAATTTATTACTATAATTCCTAAGGCTTTGGACTACACAGGGATCAATATGGTTATAGGGACAAAAAACATTCAGTCTCCAAACTTGAAATCTCACACAGTGAATGGAAGATGCTTTTTAGAACCAAAACAAAGGCAGGGAGGAAATCCATTTATATCACACATATTCCCATACCATGGCTTTGAGTAAGATGTCATATAGAAATGTGGGGAGGGGGCAGGGAAAAACTGCAGTATTTGAATGCTGCCTTTTAGTTTATTTGTACTGTATTGAAATATTTAAATATATATAAATCACTCTAATATTTTTCAGCATTTTACAACAAAGTCCAAGGTTCAAAGGCATAATGCTAAATATTAAAAAATAATTTTAACAAACTTTTAACCTTGCAAACTCATAAACAAAATAAAGATTCTAACCCACAAAAATATTCCCTTGAGGCATTAGGACCAGTGAGAAGTGTAAGTACTGTGCCCAAAACTAGCAGTTTTCTAATCTGCATGAAGTCACAATAGATGTTTGACATCAGTACTAAATTAGTCACATCATGTATTCTGAAAATCTTTGAGATATCCATACAAATCATAATGAGCTAGATTCTGATGTGACCCGCAAACTGAAACCAGAGCATTTGAACAGTTCATCATATTAAGAGAAGGATGTATTTTTGCTTTACTTTCTTGTTTCTAAGAATGTCAAAAATGCATTTTTAGCACCTTTTTTTTCGGTTTAATGGAATTACACTCCTCTCAATATATGTAAAGGCAAAATAAATACCAAAGAACACAAAGCCCTAAATCTTCACACCAATGATCTGATTAGTTATAAACTGATAGAACGACATCTCTTTTTTAAACAACATTAAAAATATTCCAGCTATAACATGTAAAAGACTTCAAATGAGTTTCAGGTCCTATACTGGCTCTGAGTCCCACTGAAAATCTCATTAACTATATTTTCAATGAATTTGATCCATGAAGTCTGTTATAAATAGGCCCAGAAAAGTCATTTTCAGATGAAAGTGTTTCTCTTGATGTGATTAATTTTTAAGATGGGTCTCTGTAAGTGCAAAGCTTTCAAGTTACCAGAATCTTCTACAGCACACAAACCACTCCACATCTCCAAAGATTTATTTATTTTGAATTCTTTTTCCTTTCTTCCTAGCTGGTTTCATTTTCTTCACTAAAAGCTACTTTAAAGCCATACTTAAAAGTGTCAAAGTCCTGTCTTTTTAGTGACTCTTTTTCTTTCTGATATATTGCATTAAGCAGCACATTGGGAACACTTCAAATTGTTTTGGAACACAGAAATAATTTTTTCAGTGAGGAGTTAAAACTGTTAAGTTTTTACAAAAAATTAAGAGCCAAAATTCTTTACCTAACCCCAAAATGTTTCCTGAAGTACTCAAAACTGCCTTTCTTATGTCTTTTCTAATGATTTTTTATGTTAATTATATTGTAATCAATATAATTACAATATAATAATTAAATTGTAAACCAATTTTCTTCTCCTTTCTATAATTACAACATGCAGAAATTAATTATAGAATTTGACACATGTAAGCTAACCTTAATTATGTGTTTAGAAATGTTGACAGATATTTTGCATTTATAACTATTAGTAAATTTGTCTTTATTGAAGACCTCCCCAGACCAACACCTTCATCCTCTCTTCACCCCTGAATCACATTTCTTTTGGAATTTCACGCTACTCTGTTCAGTTCCGCAGTGTCTCACAGCAACACCGAGCAGCCTTTCTCAGCCTGGACACACTCCCTTTTCACCCATCTGAATCTAAGGAAAAGGAGGGCTTTGATTCAATAAAATCAACATCAGGCAGAACCACAGAAAAGTAGTGATATTTACACTCTGTCTCTACCCTTTACTTTTAATGAGGAAATCCTCTCAGGAGCCTTTGTGGACACATACAGAGTAGGAGTTATTTTAACTTGTCTCTTGTATGACAGATGAGATGTTACTCCTTCCCATGACAGGGCACTCACTGTTAATTGTCTAGCTTGGTAGGATGCAGCCAAAGACTACAACAAAACTTCCTTTTCCTCAAGCGTCTCTTCTCCACCAAGTCTTTCCATAATGAAGCAGCCTCCCTCATTCCTGCCAGCTCTGATGCTCTGCTACGGCCGCCTCTGCACTGAACACGGGGGACCCTTGCTTTGCTGGACAAAAAACTTTGGCACTTTTTCAACAATTGTTTTAAAACTTTTCTGCTTGTTCTGCCTGATATTTACATTCACTCTTTATGAAATAGGAATGTATCTGTAAAGAAAATGTGCAGAGAAATATTGCCCATCTCCAAAAAGTACATGGAAAACACGCATGTCTGTAATCTCAGCAATGTGAACACTCAGAAAAAAGGATCTGCTTTCGAGAGGAGGAAATCTACCTTGGGGTTGCATAAGTGCTCTCTATTCTTCTTGAGTACAGATAAACCAGAATGGGAGAGAATATCACTAAATTTTGTAAATACTGTCTCCACTAAACTTTTAAACCTTCTCTGAGAGAGTTGAATCTATCAGGGTTCTCTCCTCTGGGGCCTGCTTTGCCATCCTGAGAAGCATGAGAAAACAAAGATACCTCAGGAAATGTGGTTTGCTGGAGGAAAAAAGAAACCAAATGGCAGCCACTTCCATGTCCTTACAGTCTGCAAGACTAAACAATAGATATTTCTAGGTAGTTGAATTCGCTGTTTCCCACATTTGAGAAAACAATGACCAGAAAACTACTTTTAGTGAGATTGGGAAGGCCTGCATTATTTGAAAGGAGGAAAAAGGGCTCCAAACCTTAAATAGAAAGCTTGAAAAGAAAATAGTAGAGAAAAACCCATTTTTCTGTTATTACCTCAAGAGACTTTTTGTTTATTTATGACAAACTAATATACTGATCTATTCCCTTTTTTCACAATTTTTGCACAACATATATAGCCGGAGATCTCTAATTGGAAGGTATAAACAATAGCTAGTTTTCATTTGATCCACTCATGACTCATTGACTCATTATCTTCTTTGTCTCCTCAAGTAAATGAGATTTCTTCACCTTGGCTGCAGTGTCCAGCTTCGCCCCAGCAATTAAGGAGTTACAGAAATCAGAGACTTTTCATTTTGTAGACTGGTTTCACTAAGCAGTTAGTCACTAGGAGTCAAGTCAGATACCTTTTTAGAGAGAGAGAGACAGCAGACCTTTTGCTGCTAGGCTGACTGTCCACTTGCAGAGAAGAAAGAAGGGTCTCATCTCCTTATACTCCTCAGGTGGTAAGTTACCACTGAGAGGATGTGAAGCGATGAAACTCTCTTTTCCTGATCTTTGGCTTTATTCAGGATACAGACAAAGAAGAAGAGCTACAGCAAAACTTCCATAAATCATACAGAAGTCCCTTCAAAAAGTCAAGTAACAAAATGTGAAGGGGGTAAAAATGAGGGGATGGAGTAGAATTCTGATGATTTTTCAGAAGACTGGACTAAGTGGTTGCAAGCTTATGGCACAGCATGTAGTGTTGTACTTTTACATTAAAATAGAAGGAAGTCATTCTGTCTGTGTGAGCAAGGTCTGATATTAGTGATGTGTTTCTCTCCCAAACCATCTCAGTTTAAATGTTAAACTCAGGTCTGAGAATTTCTTTTTTCACCATCACTGCTTGTGTTCACATAACCGATTTTTAAATAAAACTTATTATTGACTTTAAAAATCTGAAAGGTTATTTAAGTCATTAAATTCTGTACAAAAGTTTAATCGATTTCTAAATAATAAATCAACTCTGGGTGCTCTTAATAATCTTGGTGTAACACATTTCAATCCAGAAGCACTACAAAGTATTTATCTTTAATGAATAATAAATGAGACATTGGTGTTGACTGAACAAATGATTAAATATTCAATCAGTAAGAGAACATGGGAATAATTTTTAATTATTAATAAACTACAGATTTTGCTTGTTAAGTGCTATCATCTTTTTGCATGAATGACTTCTCTCAGCTGTCATCATAGGGCAGATGAATACAGGAGCTCATATTGGACACCATCTGTCTCTGAGAAAGAAGAGTTGTTTCACAAGATACTAGGGGTCCTACAAACTCTTTTTTTTTCAGTGCAGCCTTTGGTTCTGAAATCCTGCTCTAGTACATATTCATATTTGTTAGAAAAAGGCAGTCACTGGAGCCATGAAAGCTGATGGTCAGCTGGCCAGCCTGACAGAAAGTTTGATCTGTTGTGTTTCCTCTGTGGCTTTTTCACTGCCTGCAGTTCTTATGGTTCCCTAGGGAGTTTCAGTAAGATTTCATGAGAAATTCTGAAATTGCCTGAAGCAAGGCTATAACCAAAAATATCCCTAAATAAGGTTTTTTTTTTTCCTCCACTGGCTACCCTGAGGCCTATAAAGTCACCCATGAGCTACTTGAGTAGAGCACTGTGGTCTTTGTCTATATCTAAACCAATGCCCCTTTTGAAATAGCCATCCTCTTCTCCCAAAGCCATTCTGTGGCACCTCTAAGTCCAAAATCCACACTGGCACTAGTGCTACCCCTCCTCTTCTCCCAAAGAGAAGGGGTTTTTTATTGAGGCAAGGAAAAAAAGCCTCTGCATGCTCTACCCAGGACCAACAATTTCAGCTCAGTGGATGAACAATGTTCAGTGGATGAACAAAGGCCCCTCACTATGAACTGTGCCATAATAAACAGCTGTCCCTCGTGGCGCACAGGTCCCTAGTGAGCCATGGCAAACTTCTGCTTACTGCAAAGAAATAGTTTGCATGTGCCTGTTCATAACTTGGTGCCACTTGCACTCAGTTAGGGCAAGTAATGTATGCTTTACAGTATTTTCAGTTATAAAATGCTACAGTGTGTCATGTAGCACAATCTGAGAATTGTATAAAAATCATCATCTGAAATGAGATTGTTCTGACATCCCCAGCCTACAGCAACATTTTTGCTCAGCTGAACTGATAAGAGTGCTGTAACTAGTAGCTGAGCTGGAGAGCAGTCTGAAAGTAGATTTATGGCCAAAACCAAGTCTGTCCAAAGCAGCTATTCCTTATCCATGTACATACTTGCTAGAATATGTTTGAATCATCTGACTTTGTGACTAATCAAGTTCCCTTCTGTTAGATTTGAAGGGCACAGCCACTAAGCTACAATAAACTGGGTCTTATTTTATCTCATGAATTATTAAGTTTTCTATCCATGTCTCAAATATAAAACCTTCATTAGGCCTGGTGAATGTTTTTTTTTCTTCTAGAAAATACTTTCTTTGTTAAAACCCCCCAACCTTTAACATGAATATACCAATTTGATTGGCATTCTCTTAAGGAAAAGTGAAAAAACATTCTTCATAAGGGAAATAGTTTTGTTCTAATCTTTTTGGAACAAGAGTTTTCTTTTTTTTTAATATTGAAGTGACCTTTCATTTTAAAGTTTAGTGTTAAGAGAAGGAAAAAGAAAGCAAACTTTATAATGAAAAATGTCTTTCAAATTGATTTTTTTCCCTGTTTCTTACAATTAGTAATGGAAGACAGATTACCAAAAGGGAAAATAACTCTATCACATACTTCTAACACCCTCTTCTACTTGAATTACAGTCTGAAAGGTCTCACTCACTGTTTCTTGAACACGAAGAGCCTGAGAACACTATGGAACATGCAAGGAAAGGCAATATTGCCACAGGGATCACACACGGGAAGATCTGGTTCTGTTCCCACCTCTGTCATTGTTTCTGAGCCTGACTATTGGGAAGACAGACGACTTTCTACATTTCCACAAACCCAGCACAAAATTACTGATATTGCTCTACTTTTAAGAAATATTTTTACTTTATATATACGTCAGACTTCTAATAAGTCTGCTGTGAATTTCATCAAATAAGATGCATTAAAATTTGTATTATTTTATCAAGCATGATTTAGCTAAGCATCCACAAATAAGCAGTGTACCATGAGGCATGATACTTAGTCTTTGAGGATTTGTGCTGAAATAATTATGAGCTATGGGGCTGATGACATTCTGGAATTCACTTGTAGTTGTACACAACAGAGGTAAAAGGAAGAAGGTCATCACATCTCAGAAGCCCTAAGAATTGTTTGGGATTTTTATGTAGTAGAGACTGCAGAGACTGGGAAAGCTACACAGAAGGATGCATTAAAATTAAACCTTCACCTCCATTTTCATTCTTCTTGGAGTTTTCATAAAACTCAGTCCATTGAACTTGTGCCAGAAAAATGGATTCAAGAAACTTGAGTCTTATTTTAAATCCTCATTTTTAAGGATTTATTTTTCTATACTTGTGTAAATGTAGAACCGACAAGGGTGAAGAACTGAACTTAAACTCTTCTTTGAAGTGTCAGTCACAGAAGATGTGGTCCAGTGAGCTTCCAAGCTGATTCTTCCCACAGTTTTAGATCAATGAGACCAGTTCAAAAGTCAAGAACTCTTCCTTTATGGAGGCCACAAGAGCTACCTGTACTTGCTTGTCTCTCTTTACCTCTCCAAATTTACAGAGTACCCTAAAGACATTGGGGTGGACTTGACTGGGGGCAGGTATCATCCTGACAACGCACTTCAAATGATTCAGGAAATCTGGTTGTTTTCCTTGGTAAAGTGAAATTCTACAAGCCCTTTTCCAGAGTGCTGCGCTAGAAAGAAACTCAGTCAAAGAAAAAGGAACTTCCTTTATCTGCTTGGGGCATCTAAAGCAGAGCTCAACATTTTTTATGCAGCCATTTTAGATCTGCATGTCTCATACATAATAAAATATTTCCTGCTGTACCCACTGGAACTACATATGGCCTCAAAAAGCACAAAGAATGATTCTGTTGGAAACAATGTTTTGATAGCCAATCTTCTGATAATCTATCACAATCTTTCTACAACAATACCATACCAGAATTAATATGGGAAAACTGAGAGGAAAAACTTTGAGTGCGTTCATCAGGCAAAATTAAATTCAATCATTAAATATGTCATAATGTTTCATTTGATAAGCCTTTTGGAAAATTAGAATTAGGAAACAGTTCTAGAAATCTAATAATACTTTGGCAACATTGATTTCTCATATATACATTTCCAATAAAATGAGTATATCAGTCAATGACTGCAAAAGACAAGGTTATATATAGTTGTATGTAACACTTATAAAACTACAAAGGACACTACCTCTATAAAGTCTATCTCTACAGATTTTATCTTTGCTAATACTGTGTTTCTCTATTTGAAAAATATAACCTGAGAAATACATTTCCATGGTAGAACTAACTGTTTGTAGCAGTCCAGTTCTTTGTTAGTAGCATCCATGGTCTTTTGGTTTGGTTAGGCTTTGGAGAAACAAGGTGTTTCAAGTTATATTTTATTCATGTTTTGCAGTTTCAGCTTGAAAAACTTAATTAACACTATATCAAGTTTGCTAACAAGTACAATAGGAGTGAAGAACTATTTTTTCTACACAAAGCGTCTGTTTCAGAAATTACATTTTATTCATTATAGCTTTCTGGATTACTTCTATTTATCAAATAAAATATTGGAAGGTGTTCCATCAGATGATCTTGAGGTCAAAAACCTTTTTGACATCAAGTCTCATAGGTTTTAATTATTTCAGATATGCTTTATTTAAAATAATATAAAATGGCAAACTGTCAGACTTTTCTGTGCTTGAGAAAAGGAAAAAAAAAGAACTCAGAGCTGGAGTACAAGAAAGACAGTTTCTAGGGAATTACATAAATTGTATTAGGGCCATAAAGAAAGGATGTTAAAAGATAAATATAAAGCTGATGAAAGGAGAAATTTTTTAAGCATGATATGTCATTAACCTGTGGAACTTGTTGCAACAGGATATAATTGAGGTTAAGTGCTTAAATGGAATTAATAAAGAATTATACATTTACATGGATAATGAGAACCCAGACATGATAAAAATTTACTAGAATGTAAACCTTCGTACCTTCGGGCAGAAATTAACTGCTAAAAGGCAGCAGCACGAATGCTTCTTAAAATATTCTATGATAAATGTATTCTGATTAAAACCTAAGTGTTTACCTTGTTAATTCTACTGGTATACTATGATAACTTTCATTTGCATTTGTCTGCATTTGTATTTGTCTGTATTTGTATTCTGCTACTTGTGCCATTGATTTCCAGAGTGGTAAACCTTCAGATATTCTAGTTTTTCCTAATATCCCTCTTGGTATGCCGTGAAAGAGAGAGCTCATTTTAATATACACTTTCAAATCTAATTTGTGGCACTTTTGGAATCCCTGCTGCATCATTATAGTGATATCTAAATCTAATGCACACTTGAAAAAGGAAGTGTAAGGAGCTGATAACAGCAGTGGGCAAGGTGGAACAGTGACACAGCCAGACAAAAGACAGAACTGAAAAGTGACAAAAATTGCACAGAAATGCTGTTTTTGAACAAGAAGAACTAAAAGAGTGGGGACAACATTGAATGGATACATACAAAAAAGGAATACTATGTGAATTTCTGAAGTCATGGATGTCTCAAAAGCTGTCTTAGACTAAATGAAAGAAGACGAGAATAACTGTAGACAAAAATCTGAACAATGAAAAGATAAAAAATTAGCTCTTAGTCATCCCATCCCCCCCCCCCCCATATTTGTATGAAAGCATTAGTAAAGCTGCCCAGACCAGGTACTACCCTCGTGTTGTCAAGGGATATAGCCTGCAAGACGCATTCACTAACATGCTTTGACCTGTTGCTATTGCTAAGTAGCAAATCGACACAATTGTTTGCCCAGACAAAAACTGAAAATCTACATGACATAAAAATAAGAGATCCTTTGCCAATTCAAGTCAGGCCCTGATGCATCTGGAGAAGCAGATCCTAGAATATGTCTGTTCTGTATGAAAGAAGAAGGATTCTGTACCATGTAGTGATCACTCCTGGAAGCATTGCAGATGAAAATTTAGGTAAATGTTCCCTAGAGACATGGCAAATATTAGGTGCTACATTGTTAAAGTTCTCATTGCTAGCATGGGAACCACATGTGGTCATGTAGCAAACTTACTTTGTAGATAATTTTCTAAATAAACTCAAATCTGTTTTGTCTCTACATAACACATTAAAGGCAGTTCAGTGAGAGGAGGATGAAGACCTCACTTGTAAGCTTGCGATCAGAGATACTGCATGATTATAAAGCAAAGGAGTTGGGATGAAAGGAGGCCTCTAAACACCTTGCTGGAGAATTAGGGAGTGCAATCATGGTGAATCCAAGAAATTCAGTCATGCCTGCTGGGCAAGGGTGTCTCCAGAGGGAGTTAGATGGTGCCTGAAACATCTGGCTGGGACAGAGCTTCATTACAAACGGGAAGACACCCTATGGAGGTATAGAAACTGAGTATTGAAAAAATGTCTGCAATGCAGAATATTAGTATTTAAAGATGTTATCTACATTTATCACATTTGTCACTTGCCATTAATTTAAATCCCCTTTATGCATCTGTTCAGGAAATAATTAGAATTTTATGCTGCAGTAAATATGCTTGTTCATCCATTAGTGCAAAGCAGAAGATTAATTGCTGTACAATGGGAATCAGGACTACCGTATTCGGAACTGCAGCAACAAGGGTGACAGCTGTGCTGCCCACATACTTTGCCTCAGTAAGCTTCAAAGCTTGAAACCAAAGTATAGATGAGAAAATAATTAAACTCCTGACAAAGTAGGGCTATCCCTGTACTTGTGTGTGCGACCACACAGACAACCAACAGAACAACAAAAGATCTCACAGAAACTAACAAAATAACACTGTCCCAAAAGTTCTGTTAATCAGTTTTTCACATATTTTTATACACATAGCTTTATATACAGAGATTCATAGTTTGTATCAATCATTACATTTTACAGAAAAATAACCTGAGTTCTCTTTAAATACCTGTGGTAAAATTCCGAAGTGTACTAAGATATCGTAAGGCTATATTAATTTTGCAGTAAAACTCTAGAAGGCTGAAAAAAATCATAACTGCCACTAGCTAAAAATGACACTGTAAAATTAGAGCCAAGACCAAAGATAATGAGTTGGAGAAAAGAGATGTAGGCAGCAGAAAACACTACAAAACTTGCCATGCCTCGCTGTGTTCGGCTCAAGACAAAGGAACAGTGTGGTGATGGACCTACCCTACCACTCCTCAGTCCTAAGATGTTGATGAACATTGTCCTGGGTATACAAATCAAAGAAACCTCAGACTACTCCTTTCTCCAGAGAAAACATCAATCCAAAAGCATACCCTAAATGAGGATTTTTGTAATGGCTTTTGTTTGTGGGGTTTGACTAAACCCACTGATAAATGCAACAAACCAATCATATGTGATTAGCTGGGGGCTGTGCAATTAAAAACCCAGTTTTGTAACTGGATGATTAATATCATTCCAGTTCATTATAACAAATAATCCACACATGAGGTGAGTTTTGGCTTATTAAAAGTTAGGATTTTTTTACTCATTATATTCCTAATGAGTAAAAATCAAATATAAATTGGCAAGATTCTTACAGGGTTGGCAACTGGAAATCAGGTTTTAGATTCAAAGTACATTTAGTCTTTTGTGGCTGCTCAATTGCTCCACTGCCCTGACTAAAGATAAAGCATTTTTATGGCCACAACTTACCTGAATAATTTTTTTGCAGACAGTGCAAAATCCTCTTTATTTAAATTTGTTGGTTGACTCATTTCGTGGCATGTAGCTGGGGACAAGAGCAAAGAAGGTACAGCTCAAATTCAAAAATAGCCATTTCTCTTGCTTTTAAAGTGGATTAATATTTCAGATGGGTGCAGCTGTAAATAGGAGATTCAAGACATTTCATGTCTAACATTTTTCTGGTTTATATTTTTTTAAGGATGATATATGCTTGACACATTTTTCTATGCAACTTATTTAGTGGAATTATCAGAGACTAAAAAATTAAAATCATTAAATATGTAAAAAGAGCACTGAAACTACCTAATCCAATTAACTTTGGTGTGATAAATTTAAGTCTAAACAAGAATTTACTTTATGTGAATAAAAGATATAGACCCAAGATATAGATTGGTGTGAGGAACCTGCACAGCAGAATGAGAAAAATGTGATCTTAACAAAAGTATTTCATGCCTAGAACAGAGCAAAACAGTTTACAAAAGAAATCATGGAAGAATAAGTAATTGGCTATCAGGGCACATAGGCTGGAAACCAAACTTGACTCTCATGATGAAGACTGGTATTACAGATACCCATTGAACTGATGGGAAACAAGATCTTCCCCAAAAGAACATCTGGCCATTCCAGATTGTATAGCAAGATATTTTTTAGTACTGTGCTGTAGTTGCACATTCATTCTGTAAACTATATTTTGCCATAGCTCATCTTCAATAACTGCTATCAGAAAAATGGATTTTCTTTTCCAGGGTATGTTTCAGTGTTTAAATCTCTTTGCTCAATCTCTGTATTATTATTCAGGATGTTAATATTGGCTGATCTTTCTCTATTTGATTATCATTATAAGTCATCTCTCTCCCCCTCTCCTGAGGAATGAAATTTGGAATGCATTTTTTCTTATTCTATAACAATTTATGACCATTATAGATAGATTTCTGTGGGTCTTAAGCAGAAACAATCTTTTGCACCTACATGCAGCACCTCCCATCCCAAATTTGTGTTACCATTTGTAATTTACACTGTTTCTAAAGTAGCCATGCAAAAAGAAAGGTGAGGAGACAGAGTATACCCATTAAAACAGAGTTCTTTTGTATTGCAAATAGAGTTATCTAACAGATCAGTTGGCATGAAAATGCACCACAATTCCATGTGTTTTGTGGGAAGATGCAGCCTGGAAGAAAGTTATTAGAAGCAAATATTACTGTTTCACACATGAAGTGAAGTACTCAGCACTTTACCCTTCTGGCAACTCCTTCCTCCGTAATGCTGCCAGAGTAAAGCTGTGAACTAATAAGGACTGCCCACAAATTGTGGGTCTAGTGACTGAAAACACTGCACTTAATTCCAGTACATTAGGTTTGGCTGCAAACAACTATTTCCAGGATCAATCTAGAACTGTTATGTATAATGAAGAAATAGATATGATGACAAGTCCCAAAGTTGTGACCATATGGAGACAGGCAGAAGAAGCAGCAGAAGAGAATGTTCCTTTTGCGCTACATTATTCTGACATTCTTTCTTGCTAAGAATCCTTATAATACAGACAAATCAGATTTGCATGATTAGTTTTCCTCATGATACTTAGGGCATAAAATTACAACCCTTTTATTGATTTTTAAGGCAAGTAAAATACAGTTTTATAATCTGAATTCTACCTTCTGTCTAACAAACCAGAGAATTCCATCCAGCCACTCTTGATTGCAGGACCATAATATGTGCCTTTATTGAAGAGATAAAGAATGAACAATTTTCCAAAGTAATATTTTGCAATGGTTAATTACCCTTACAGATAAAGATGCTGGCCACATCTCCAATTTTAATTCTTAAAATTATAGACATAATTTATTGCTACATAGGTCTTCACTATACTATACACCTTCTTCAATATCTAATATTATTTTGTTAGTGAAGATTCTATATAATTATTTATCAACTCTTATTTTTTCTCTAATCAGCTAAACAAATGAACACATTTACTCTCTCCATTCCTTTCATTGTTCAATTTCTGTATTTCCTTCACTCTTTCTAACTGCCTTTCTTTTAAAAAGATGTTTTATGAGTTATAAGTACTTATAAGTATAAATAGTAAAAGAATTAATTTTCTTCAATTAATTACTCTTTCTTACATATCTAAAATTTATGTATTTCCTTTTGTGCAATAACCTTAAAGTAAGACACATTCTAAGTGTCAAAACAAATCTAAATTGCTCATTTCTGTCACTGTTAGTATGAACAGCTTTAGATACTAAACATATTTTCACAACCTCCATCACATATTCAACTCTTTTGAGTGTGCAGAAAAGAACCAAAAATAATTAGAGAGAGAGAGTATTGGCTAAAATGCCATAATAGCACTAAACTGTGCTTTTTATGAGTAACCAGCAGGATATCTGGCACTGCTCAAAGCATCTTTGATGATTTCTACTGCAGAAATTGAGAAAAAAATAATTGAGATAAATGTATTGCATAACAGTATTTTTGCTGGAAATTATTCTTGTTCCACAAATTTATCTGTGATCACGATAGGAATGCTTTCTCCAAAATTGCTTTCTGAAAAGCTAACTGATAATGCTGATTTGTTTTCTTTGATTTCATTTTCACCACAGGGAGTACTGGCTACTAATGGAAAGAAAATCTTTGTGTCCAGTCACAGGCTGATTCCCATGGGTTCAGCAGCATTTACAGTTGTGTGGAAGAATTGTTAGCATCCCTAAAATAAAATACATGCATACTGCTAGAAGAGTAGGTTGTGGTTTTATGTTACTGTTTTGCTCATTTGTTTGAGCAAAGTTATTAAGAGATATATCTCAGAATAAATTTGTGGGACTTGACTGTATTATGAAAGAGGGACTGGTCTTGCTGGAAGTATTCTGAACAACCCAGTACTCTGTAATTCACAGATATGCCATCTGACCTTCAATTTATTTTTGCATGTTTTCCTCTACTCTTCCTTTTCCTTTATTTTCTGCTTCCTAGTTATAGTTCAGCATTCCACCCACCTTAGCAATGTGGGTTTTTGTTTTTTGTCACTATGTGTGGAAAATTCACCTGCCAAGCCCACTCCTGCCTTTGAACTACGTGGAAAAATGCCTCTAGTCCCTCTTCTAGCCGGCTCTCTTGAATGAGTCATTCCTAGTTTTAATATAGCCTGAATTGACAAGAAGAAATTAGAATTTATCACTTGAGTGATAGAATTAAAAAGCAGCATCTAGTCTGTGAGTATTTCCTTGTCTCCATCTTCTGTCCCATGACTTCCCTATGCTCAGCATCTTGTCTAGTGGGACTGCTTTTGCCTTGTTGAATTCAAGATCAGATTAAGATGACTGTATGTAGACTGATTAAGATTTCTCTATGTAGGAAAACACTGTTATATGAAGCCTTACCAGTCATGAAAGAGTTTCAGGATCAGTGCAGCTCATGCACTAAATTATGCTCAGGTATTCAGTTTTGGTTAATATGTATTCCACGGATTTGCTATTCACATCAGGTCTCAAGGTCCATAATTACAAATCTCATATTATGCCACTGTGTTTATCTAGTTTACTACAGCAGGAATGTCTACCATAAATTATTATGGTAACAGCTTTGAAAAGGAGTTCTTAGGTAGATGCAAAGTAATTTTTTTTTTATTGACTGCACACTAACATGTTGTTGCAGTTAAGGTGTGTGCAACCCTCCTTATTAAAGGCAGGAGTTCTCCCCTTCTATAGATAAGCATTATGACTTCTTTTTCAGAGGCTCTCAGTGCCAAGAAGAGAGAAGAACAGGACTAGGGGATATTTATCTCCTGCCTCCATTGCCTTTTGTTCTGGCATGGCACTTCAGTCCTAGTCAAGGCCAAGACAGTTTGCAATCTCACATGTAATTCTGATGGGCTTAATGCTGCAGGAAATGTTACATTACCAATAATGGTTCTTGTAAAAGTTTATTTGAGGACTTTTAATTTCAAACATCAAAAAGAATTATAATAAAGTTAAGTGCCATTTTCCATACTATATTCAGAGCCACTAGATGGTGGTATGCACTAGACCTGAGGAAAAGTACACAAAGAGACTGATTAATGTGCTCTTCCACTGTCTGAACAGGAGATTTTTCATGCCTCACTTTTCAGTCTTCTTCAAGCCAACCTTTTCCCTATCAGTTGTTTACTTAGAAGGGTGATTGTGACAATTACAAATCTCAGTTGAAGTTTCTCCCCAGCTTATTGACTGAGTTTGCATGACAATAAGATCTCATTTTGAGATAAATCTAAAAAGCCAAGAAGATGATGAAAGGTCAGAGACAACTCACATGCATGCAGTGAAAAGAATAAAAAATAATTATGTGCAGTCTGGCTTATGAAAACATTACTAAATGTCATTAGATATAAATGTTTTCTACAGTTTTAATGATAAAACAGTATATTAGGTACAGATGATCCAGTGACCCACTTTTTTAAATTAATAGGACAAAAATATCCAACATTTTAAGAATTTATGTTTGCGACTTTGTTCAAATTTAGCTTGCATGCTTCTTCATACTGGACAAAACTATCTATAGCTGGCTAACATAGCTTTTATTTGGGACATGGATTTTGGTCACATCTCCTGCAATCTGAATTGTAAGGAAGATGTGTAAAATTAAAATCTAGGATTCTTTTCCACCACCACCCAGTTGGTGTTTAGGACATTAACACAGCAAATCAATGGTAGAATAAGAAATTTCAGGACTGAATCTCCAGGTACTACAGCTACATGGCGATGTTATGTTTCCTCAGTCCTTATTTGTATTTTCCTGCTGCCTATTTTTCCTTGCTCCATCTTTGTTTCTGTCAGTCTCCATCTAGCTGTCTTGAATCTGCTATTTGGCTCTGCCAACTCATGTAACATTTCTATACAGCCTAATAAAAGACCCCACGTTAGAAGTCTGAGCTGTGGAGGAAAGCTGTGTGCTACCACAGAAGTAGAAGAAAATACAGAGATCCACAGTATAATGCACTTTCAATTTCAGAGAGCCATAACACAAGATAGGATGATGAGAAAAATGAATTAAATAATCATTTTATTTTTAGAAAATGCAATGATAGAAAATCAATAATACATTGAAGCCCATTAGACAAATGTCTTGTAATAGTAATCCTGTAAAAGAATGTGTCATTTATGCAACTATTTTTAATTCTTATTTTCAATCTCAGATGAATTACTTCAAATTAGCAGGATACAAATCAATTGTTATAAATGACATTTGACAAATGAGGAGCAAGTCTTAATGGGAAAAAAAGGCTTTTATTCTAATACAATGATGATTAAAATTCTTAACCTATTCCACACTATTTGTAGGAGAAAAAGCATGTTTGGCATTCAGCCGCAACACATAACTTGCATGAGACACATCTCCCAGAAAATGGAAGATGGAAGAAAGCTCAGCATGGGGAGAAAGAAGACAGTTTTAGTGATGTTGTTGCAGCTTTAGTGATGAACCTGATTGAACCTTTGCTACCTGTATATTTAATTCTATGGAATGGATTTTTTTTTTCCCATGTCTCCATTTTAATGATGAGCACTGCCTGGCTGTATAACTGTATTTTGACAGCTATTGATTTGTGGGAAACTGATGGAGGGTTGTAGCAACAAGGTAGCAAAGTTCAATAAGCAATATCATAGCAGGAGAGGATAATTTCATTTTTGTATCAAAACTGATTTCACTAACTACCACAGACATATTTATACTTACATATTTCCAGCACTACACATGTGCATCCAAGTAGCAGCACCAGCAACCATGAAACCAAGATTTTATCCAAGTGATCTTTACAGCATTTCTTGTGGTTGAACAGGTGACAGTGGATGCCAACTAGTAAAACAATCTCTTCTGATCATTTTTGAAGTTGATTGCTCCCTAATTAAGGGGTCATTAATCTCTCTGCTGCTATCAGTCATCAGTTTACCCCACCTGCCTTTCGCCACCCATCTCCTACCCCTCCCTGTGCTGGCATCCTGATGGCTGCTAATGTTGGAACCATCAAGCCCTGCTATTCTTGTTAGCTTCTCTCTGCCACTGTTTTCTCCAGCACCTTCCACAGCCAGCTTTTCCCATTCTCCCTTCATACTTACCCAATGCTTCTGTAACAGTTGTCCATAGAAAACAGGCTGGGGAATACCCGACTGCCAGTAGGCTGACAGAGAGGAGTGATGAAGGGCGGCAGTAACACACACAGACATGTTAAGGCAGATGGAAAGTTCCTAATGGACATCAATCCATCCTGATCTTCATGAAGAACAACTGTTTCACTTAGGTGAATCAGAGGTGTAGGAGTATTGTGGTAGAGCTACAAGGCTTGATGCCACCTCCTGCAATATCAAGACTGCAAACTGTCAGAAGTTTCAAAATGTAAGTTGATTGAATTCTTACCACTCACAGGTAAGAGTCATGGGTATAATTAACTACAGTGGAATGGTATATAAAAGCTAACTTCATAAAATAAGTGCATTTGTACAGTTTCAGTGTATAATCCCTTTGACACAAACCTGTTGGAATCGTAGTTACTGAGAATTTTAGACTTTCTGTGCTAAGAGGCAATGACTCCTAAGAGAACACTACTTTTGACCTGAGGCCATGGAGAAGGCTTCCAAAATTAAATTATAGAACTAAAATTATGAGTGTGTATCTTGACTAGAAGTGTGTAATATCACATGACAGAAAACTTGGAGTTTAAGGTTTTGGAATATAGTAATATACATAAAACAAAATGAATGTTTTAAGGCAGAGTCCTTCTTCACCTTCTTCTTCATGGGTTTGGGTGATATTGTGTAATTAAATTAAAAAGTCCACATTACAGACCACAAGTAGTTAGTTATTGAGTTAAAAGTAAAAAAAAAAAAATTGTGTAATTTCTTAATTAAACAGTTTAACCTTAAAAAGCCTTGTAGAGAGAAAGATAACAGCTCTATTTTTAGTTTGTTAAAGTACTGTAGAACTCAAAGTTTGAGACTGTAATATAAATAAAAACTAATAAAGATCTGAGTCCAAATAAAAAATTATGTCTTGCACATTTAATCTCAAACTTAAAAAAATCCCAAAACTCCACACAAACGCTCTGTAGTTTTATAGTGAATGTAGATATAATGGTTCACATTTCTTTTCAGTATTCCTTAATGGGAAAAGGGAGTTGGAGGGTCATTGAACTACAATACGAGTCATATAACTCTCACCCTGCTCCTCTGTAAGAAACCTAATTCCACAATAAATATGACAAGTATTCACTGTTTTCCTGTCAGAATATGCCATGAGGAGCACAAATGAATCTACTCTTCTTCTTCTCCTGCCTCTTGCTTAACATGGCATAATTAACCCACTATATAATGAGGAATAAGGCGCAGCCAGGACACACCAATGAGCTCTATTTATATCACCAGAATATAATACATGGTAGAGTAGCAATCTCAGACCTTTTAACTGGCTACCATGCTTCCCTTGTTTAAAACAAATTATGACGCATCTGTAATGCTAGTTGGAGACAGTCTGACACCGGGTATTTAATACTAAAAGACAAGTAGAGTGGTTCAGTAGTCAAAATTGGGAGATTTGGGACTGGATTTAGCAAGCTTTGTTACCTGAAAAATGTCTTTTGCACCCCTGAAATAGAGAGAGAAGACATTTAAGGTATTATTATGGGAAAGGATAAATTAGGGTCTATATTTTGTATATTGGTGACAATTAGACTCAGATGACTCTCTTTGTTTATATGAGCATAAAAATAAATAAAGGCTTAAGGGAAATAAAAAGGTAATTTTCTTCAACAACATGAATTAAGGAGGAAAGAATAAAAACTTGAAGTAGGTACTGAGGCAAATAATGAGAAAAATTAAGTTCTAATGAACTACAGCAATTACAACTAGGAGTTAGCTTGAATGATTAATAAATCAAATGATAATTCCTAGGATGATGATGCACTTCTCCTCAAGGAACTGGTTCTGTTGACCCATACAGAAAGCTGAAATATTCAGAAAGTTCAAAGTGTACATTTACAAGTCCTTTTTGAACACTTAGCCACTATGCCCACTTCCTCATCTCAGCTAATGGCATGGAGGAAAGGCATGAATTATTAAATTAGAATTTGGCTTGCTAAGTAATTGTGTTGTGCTTTTATCATTTTTATCTTGTTTTGTAAATGTTTCCCTAGAGTCCTTATTTGGGGGATGTATTTTTGAAAGACTTTTTTGCTCAGTCAAGCTCTGGAAGGCATTTTAATTAAACATAAATCACTTTTGCTCATATGTATTTGTATCAGATGTGTGGACAAAGATCTTTGTGTCTCAAAACAAGTATAGAAAAAGCGTCATGAAGTACTAAGGCCTGTCCACTTTGCACTGTCTGACAACATGCTACTCCACTACCTCTTCAGGGGAAAGCTGTAAAAGCCTGATTAGCTCCTCAAAATTGTTCACTGACTGCCAAGGTCAGCAAGGTAGGAGGGCAATTGCAGTAGTAAAAGGGCAGCAGTTGAAAACAACACGACAACCATATAGGAACAATAGGAAGCAAATGCGCTGCTGGGATTGGGATTAATATGAAACACTGAAGTCAACTAATATGCTATATGCGCAGTACAGAGTGGATAGGAGAAGATTTTTTTGTAAACTCAAGCACCAAGACACCTTGAAAGCATTTTTAGAATGAGAAATCAACAATATTAGCAATTACATTATCTGATAGATAGAGAATCGTTTTGTATTGCTTTATAGCTACTAATTTGTCCTGGCTACATGCAACTGTTCAGCCCAGGTCCACCAATGCTCCCGTGGACTATTTCAGAGTCTAAGAAAACTAAGTGTGTAATTTTTCTATGAAGTACACCCTATTTTTTCTTCCCTTTATATTCAAACCAGTAGTTCAAGCTAATATTTCTATGTTGATCTCTATTGATAGTCAGGGTTTATCTTTCCCTGTACCAAATTTATATATTCATTTTTGTTCTTTTTACATTGGAAATTATTCAGGCAGCTGACTGTTTCTGGTTTTATGAAGATATGGACACAAAAAGCTGCAATCTATCAGTGATCATCTGTCAGAAACAAGCACCTTTGTAATACGGACTTTAGTAATTGTTCAGATTCCATAGCAAAAAGATTTGCTCTCCTTTGAGGGTGCACATTCTTTTCAGCCTATTAAATGCTACCTTTTCTAGTTTAACAGCATAGCATCAGCTTTTAATTTGACCTTCAGTTTTCACATAAAACCCAGATTTTGCAACCATAGCATTTAATTCCTAATTCACGTGATATGGATGGCTTACAGAAAGTCACAAGGTAAACACATTGGAAAAAAATCAAACTTTCTTGACATTAGGACTTTCAAACCTCTTTGTCCCTCCAAGAATTTTTTTGCAAAAGTTACACAAAAACTTTAATTTAGATCACAATCTAGATTAAACATCTAATCTAAACATCTAAACATCTAATCTAGATCACAATCATTAGTCACAAACAATTGAGATTCAAAGATATTTTAAAAAGGCATTGGTTAAATGTTACATATGTTTTCAAATTTTATCACCCTTTAAGATGTAGTACAATCATGTTTGCCACCTATACCACAGGCCATAAACAGCAGTTACTCAGGTAATTTAGACAGCAGGTTGACTGTATTTCTAGCATTAATACATGTTCATATCACCTGTAAATGGCAAACGACTGCTTAACTAATTCACATTATTTTACTAATTTACATAAAAGAAAAAAAAATGTTTGCACCTCCTTCAGATATTTTCTTTCTTCTGATTTAATGATTTTATTTCTAATCATTATATTTAGGCACAGTCAGGTCCCTGCCTCCTTAAAAAGTCGCTGATCTATGTGTTTTCTTTACTTGGATCTCTCCCATTTCTCATGAAGGATCTATACTATGACTCAGAATTTAGAAGGGTTCATGTTCCATTCCGCTTTTCAGGGAATAGAAAGCATTTGACAGTGTTTCTATGTCTAAAGCACTTCTCTTTAGACTTCACTTTCTCATTGAAAGTCTCAAATTCTTTTGATTTGAGACACACAGGAGAAATTTCAGAAGCCTTAATGATCTATTCTTACCATTAAAAAAGGAAATTTCTACTGTTTAATTCTGTGATACAGAAAGGAAGAGTGAGAAAGAATGTTTTCCATGAAAGACTGAAGAGATGGTTGAAAATGAAAAAAAAAAACAAAACAAAACCCCAAAAAAAGCAAACCCAGTGTGATAGATGAGTAATGTAATGATTGACTCTTACAATTAATACAAAAATATCATGTGTATAGGTTAAGAAAAGTTTACAGATTTATAGTTATGTTGTACCCCCTTGCGTGGTTGTCAAGGGACATCTGGGAGGGCAGGCTTGTCACTATGGTGACATCTGACCTCCAATCAGGATTTGAGAAAGAGATCTCCACCACTGGGCATCGAAGAAGGGGTTGATGGACAAAATTTGGGGAGGGGGTTAAAGGGTTAAAAAGGGAAAATCTCCATTTTGAGAGAGCTGAGCGCATGGCAGGGAAAATCTTTTGCTCCCAGCGCCGTAATGTTATTTCTTTATTCGGTCTTCTGTTGTATTTTTGATAAGGTTTAATAGACCTTCCTAAACTATGAAGAGTAGCTATTTCTCACACACACAAATCTGCTAACAATTTATATAAGATCTCCAGTAATCAAATTCATTGAAGTCACCCTACATATAGTTGCAGGCAAATTTTCATTAAATAGAGATGGTGTTCATTATGTTTGGTTTCTTAAACAACATTTCCCTGTAATTTACTGTTACTCATTTTAATTAAAGTGTAAACCTTTTATATAGATACTTGAAAAATTGATATCTAGCTGAGAACTACTCTGATTTTCCAGTAAATTAGTTGGTAACTTTATTTGGTGAAAGTTTTTTGATGCCTGTTAAGAAGACCAGAGTTATCTCACAGAAAGAAAATTAAGAAAATAAAATTAGAAGGTGAGAGCCATTAGTTAGACAGGTTTTTTTGATGACAGAAGCACAGATAAAGAGGTAAGGAGATCTGGTTTTATGCTTGGCTGAGCTAGCAGTTTCCCATAAGCCCTAGCAAATATTATTTAAAGAAGCTTTCTATTTCTTGGGCATTATGAGATTAAGTTCATCAGGGATTGCAATGCCTTTTGAGATCATATGATTTATAACTTTATGAAAGTGAAAAGTATAATTAGAACTTCCAGTGATTTTTGAAGTGAAAATAAAACACCTTTCCTCATGCTAAGCCTTTTGATGATGAGTTTGAAATGCTCAGTGTTAATGATCCAGCCTCACCAGGCACTTGCAGGATTAGATCCAACCTCATTGTATTTTGATGGGGACACCTCTTCTTTTCTGTTGTTCACATTTCTATAAGGTTCTACAAGGTTATCTGTTTTAACCAGTTAGCAGAGACTGCTTGAACTGAGGCTGTTTATCCAATGATTCTATTTTATCTAGTAGACCATGAGAAAAATAATGTTTGTTACAATTATGATAATATTCACATTGCATGCTCTCAGGCTAACATTAGATGTGTCTCTCTCCTGTAAAATACCTCCCTCACACTTCTGTCTCCAAACAGAAGAGAAAATTTTAAACTCAAATTTATATAGCATTTCTGTGGCTTCTGTAAATATAATAGGATTCTATTAAAAGAAAAATCACCTTGAACTACAACTACAGGTCCAGTTCAGAAGCAGTCTTGCTTAAAGCCTTCCACCCTGTGAGAAGCAGTGTGTTGAATAATTATGCTGAGAAAAATTACTGGAAAGGCTTTACTTAACCTTTTAATCATACAGTCAATTGCAGCCAAGTTCAGTTTTTCTAATCCCTCCAGTACTGCTTGCACAGTGCATTCATATGCTTGGGATATTGCCTCTGTGATCTGAAAGTATGCCATCCCTGGTGTGTGCATGCGTGCAAGTATATTCTGGCTTCTGTTGTAAACATTTTGGCAGCATCATAAATGTTAATATTGCATGAGCAGTAGCAGGCTTGTAGGGTGATGACTATTACAGGGCAAAGGCAGGTGGAGTAGGAAAAAGCCTTTATGTACACAGCAGGTGATAAATAATAAAATACAACAAAAGTCGTAGGCATACTTTGTACAACATTAATGCTTCTTTCTTTTTCTTCTGCCAAATCCACAAGTTCATGTGGGCAAAACTTGTCCAGTAAGTTTGGAATTGCCATTGGAGTCCCCTCTGAACCCTCCCACAAATAAAGAAGTATCCTTATTACAATAATTTTTATAGCTGAAGAAAATCTCTGCTTTAATATGTCACTCCCTAACTAGGTTTCCTCTTTGCATGCTTCTTTTAGAAGTTTTAGGATACTGCAAAACATAATTGTGAGTAATACTGAAGTTCTAAATGTTTCTACTTTTTTCAGCTTTACAAGAAAATTTATTTACAGTAATAAAAATAGTTTATTTTTGGAAGGAATTGTTATACAGCATGTACAGCTCTCTTAAAATGCTATCTCCATTTGAACTACCAAAAGCCAGGACAACTGACACTGTCCCAGAATCAAATGAGCACTTCTCCTTTATCACCAAGTGGTATATGAACTTTTTTATTTACCTTTTTTTTCCATTTTTTCCCCCTGTATGTATGTTCCCTAAAAAAATAGCCTGAACCTCTCTGGGAATCATAATATTTGAAAACTTGGATTTATATGCATTAAAATAAAAGTATTGTTTAGTAATTGTTGACATTGAGAATGTCAATGTTGACTTTAAGAATCCTTATAGTATTTGAATGTAGTGTAGAGCAGTTCCCACAAATAATTTCAGCAGAGGATGACTTCTGAGAGTCAAAATATTGCTATGGGTTATTCACTTTGAGGTTTCACCTAGAGCCAGATGACCATTCAGAAAGTGAGTGAGAAAATAACCTGAGGTAAACACCTTCCCAGAAATATCTGAACACCTACCTGCCTTGTGCTGCAGATCAGATGAGTCATATGAAACACAGCTTTTCATAGAAACTGCAGGAGAGTGAGAGGGAAGTGAAAGCAGACGTCAGCACCAGAGAAAAGACATTTAGGAAAGCACTGCAGTAAATGTGCTGTGTGACTGCCAGGAATCTGACAAAAAGGCATTTTTGCTCAGCACTGTTGCTTCTCTACCCAGATGATTGATAAAAAGTATTTTATTTGCATAAAAATATATAACATCCAAATGATATCCAAGTGTCTGTGAATGCTTCTGTTTTCTTTGCAGAGCTTGGAGGGATCACCAAATTCAGGAGCTCTGTTCTAGGAGTTCTGTAAAGTGAGCTGGGGAAACCTAGGGAGATGTTAAACAGTTTGTGACTAGAACAAAACACACAGAGGTGCAAGTCTGTGACAATCCATGCTGTGCGGGAGAAAATAGTCATCTCATGCATGCCTTTGGCTTCGGGATCATTCTTAAATTCTATGGGTGAACTCCTCAAGAAGCCTGATAATAAATCTAGGGCAGCAACACTTTAGGGATTTTTTCTCTGGACACACTGACCTTTTACAGAGTGAACCTGCACATTAATTTCATCATTATGACACAGTGAGGAAATTCATAAGGGAAATCAGTGCCAGCCAGGAAAA
The DNA here is from genome assembly GCF_028769735.1 of Zonotrichia leucophrys gambelii. Classification (NCBI taxonomy): domain Eukaryota; kingdom Metazoa; phylum Chordata; class Aves; order Passeriformes; family Passerellidae; genus Zonotrichia; species Zonotrichia leucophrys. The sequence continues at coordinate 36,424,088 of NC_088175.1, read as the reverse complement.
AAACCACATTTTTACTTAGCTGCAGTTTTATTCCTCTGTTGCTTCTTGCCAATTTCTGAAATGTAAATCCAATTTGACTGTTTTTCCAGTTAGAGAAAGAAACTAGTACTTTAACCTTTAAGTTAAATATTTTTTCTTCAGACAATTCCAGACTAACAATATCAAAAAGTGAACGTGCCTGAGCACCTAAAACTCAGTCTCAAATCTAGAGGGGGACTTATCATCAAGTAGAATAGTACAGCAAGCCTTACTTTTCCTATGATTGATTATACACCTTTTTCAGTATAATATTCTAGTCAAAGACCAGGTGCAGTCTGCCAGAGAACACATGCATTTTATAAACTAAGTGATCAGTCTTCAACACATAAAAGAAAAGCATGATATAAAAAAAATAAAATTAGGCTAAGATGTAAGATTTATTTCTCATCACACACTGAAACCTGAATGTGTATTAACACAATGCACTCTCCTGGTAGTACATAAAACAATTCAGACTGATAATTTCATAGTAGGTATCTATGATTTATAATTTATGGTTTTAAGGATGGGGAGCCACAAAATTGCACATCACAGTTTTTTTTCACCTCTGTTAGGAGAACTAACAAATTACGTTTTTCTCTCTACTAATTTTAGTTACGTCTGCAAGGAGATTCATGAACACAAAATGGAAAGACATAAGATGCACTGAAGGATTTCTCATTTCTTTAGCCCCTTCATTTCTTCCATTCTGGATGTATTGTTAATGTGGGAATTCAAATCCTGAGATCTTAGAAAAGATGATTTCATGTTGAGAATGTTCCTGACCAGATTGTTGGTGGACTAATTGATCTCTGGAGGCTCCTTGTCCTTGATCCTGTGATGCAATTATATCATTGACTTTCCAGGATATATTTTCTTATCAAAATTGTAAGTAAGCAGGCAAGGCTTACTTGCAATTTTGATAAGTCCCATTTAATAGAACTAAATAACTACAGTTGTTCCAAAACCAAAAAACTTTAGAATTTATTTTCTTTTCACACTTCTTGAAATAATTCACTTATTTTGTTCTCTTATTTTTAAAGTTGTTTTGGATGGGAAGTCCTGGGCAAAAGAACTAAGAGAAATAGATCATCAGTGTCAGTTAATCATTACCACATGACTGTCTGCCAGCAGAAAGAGTGCTGGCAAGTGGCCACTTAGGATATGAAAAGAGGAAATAATAGAACTTCCTCTGAGATGCAGAATTTCATCAGTGGATAACATGAAATACCAATCGCAGCTTAGTTGTAGCAAAACTTCTCTAAATATTTTTAAAAGAATACATACAGTCCAAATATTTTCTAAAAGCTTTAGAAAGTTGGGGTGAAGTATTTATTCTGGAGTCCAGAAAGAGCGGGGTGACTACAGATGTCCATTTAGTTGACTCTGCCACTGAGGTCCCTGATGATGGGCTCAATCACAAACCATTCTTCATGGGTCAGTTAGCTGAAGATATCTTAGAGGATAAACCATCATCTAATCTGCTGCAGGGCAGGAAAATAGGAATTAAGAGGGATCGCATAGAGGGAGCAGCAGTTTGTATAGAAGGTTGTATAAGAAGGGCTGTGCATCTTGTAGATCCACAGCCCACGAAAGTGCTCTACTCTCTGCCAGGATGGTGGGCACTTGTGTCAGAGTGTTAAAAAACAAGTGTTATTACAGAGAAAGCCTCTGAGATGTCTGATGCTTCCACCCACACTGGACTGGTAAAGAGGGATGCTTCAGTACAGACAGTAGGTTGCAAAGAAACTTTGCTCCCTTTTCCTGAAGAAAATATCAGTACATGGAAAAGATGTGCACAGGTTGATGATGTGTTTCAGGGTCTCTTTAAATGCAGCACAGCATTAGAGCAGCTGAGGAAATGGATCAGTGGTTACAGAACTTTGCCCCTGTGGCTGACTCCACAAAGAATGAGGCACTTTAGACCCTGGTGAGCCACAAAATCAGGATTGCTCTTCAGACTTTACTGTAAACTCCAGCATCACAGGCAAAGCCAGATCTGAAGCTTGAACAGCTACACACACCCACAAACACGGACTGCAAAGACAAACTGTACCAGCAGCTGTCAGTGGATATCGCAGGAAACAACGAGGAGTGCTGGCAGTGAGTGACTCTGTTAGGGGACACCGAAGTGCCATGTGCCACCCTGAGGTTGTTGGGAGAGGTGCTATCCTTGGGGAGCTGAGCCTGTGTGGTGATACTGAGAGGGCATCACACGATTATAGACTGCTCTCCACTGCTCCTCTTTGCTGTGGGCAGGAATGACACTGAAAGCCAGAACCTGTGCAGAATCAAGGAAGATAACAAAGTCCTGGGGGTTCAAGTGAAAAGTTCTGGTGCCCAAGTTATTTTTTCTTCCATCCTACCAGTCAGAGCAAAGGGTGCAGCCAGAAACTGATGTATAGTGCAAATCAACTTCTGGCTTTGTAGTTTGTGCCATCACGAGAGTTTTGTTCTATGAAAATGACTGGGATCAGAATATTCCCTTTTTCTTGCATAATAGAGTTCTAAAGTCTCAAAGACGAGCATTAGAATAAGTCTGATTTTGTCATAAGCTGCTGTTTTAGCTCTTCTCATATCGGACCAAGATACGTTTATATCTTTAGTCCTCAAACAAAGCTATCTATTTGCTCATTTAAGTGTATCCTTCATGTTTTGAACATAATGATTCTGAGTTTAAAATATGATAGGCCCATTTATGAAGTTTAGCTGTCATAAGAAGAGTCCATATTTGTCCTCAGAATAATAATAAGTGGCTCCTGTATATTGGCATTTGTCCTTTTAAATGACATGGGGGGAAAAGTAAACCCTGTAGTCCATTCTATGCCTGTAGACCCTTTTTAAGTTGCTATTGTAGTTTACTGATATAAAGGAACATAAGAAAGCCAAGTAAGATGAAACTTCCTACTCATGTTTGGTTATTTAATGTGTTATCTCCCATTCCATTTTCAATATACTAATTCAGAATGTACTGAGGAATGGGAATGGGAAAAAAATGCACAAAAACCTAAAGCTGGAAAGGAAGCATTAATTTCATGCCTATTACTAAAATTAATATCAATGTTTCTATTTATTTTTATACTTAATTTTCAGTTTCTTTCTGAGATTGCTTCTTTTGTTCACCAAATAACACCTGGAAAAAAAGCTTCATAGCATTGTCTTTTTGTTTAATGAAGAAAATAACAGTTGCATTACCTGATTTAAAAGACTAAGATAATTAGTAATATATTTTGAATTTTCTTGAAAACATCAGGTAGAAGAAAAAAATGTTTCAACAACCATAAAAAGAACTCAACAAATTTACAGAGGTTTTCCTTGTTGCACTGTAACTAACTTCATGTTTGAGTGTATGAGTTTGCCACTGCAAGGGAGACATGCATTCTATTATCTCATTAAAGGATCAGGCAGTGGGAGAGGATTTCAGCATTTCAAATTTTAAATATTTTGTTTCAGATGTCTTGTGCCCAGTTTTACCATGACTCTAAATTTCCCATGATCCCTAATACTTTAAATCTCCTCTTAGCTCTTTCTCGCCATTTTCCTGTAAGCAAGGTTATGTGAACTTAAGTGATGGAAAAATCTCCTGAGTACCTCTTCTGGGGGAAGACTTATACCAAATAATGATTTTACATATGAATCTCTGGGTCAGGTCTCTTTTCACCCTTGCAAAATGCCATTTGGTATTTTCCAAGAAGATATAGATTGTCCTTAGACCACAGCCTGTGGTCAGTCAGGATTGAACAAGATAGAATCTCACAGTCACTTATTCTCAAAGCTGCTAAAGAAAATGAAGATCAAGGTGAAGGTTAACTATTCTATTTAAAAAAACAAAACAACAAAACATAACAAAGGATGCAGGGCAGTGGAGTCACATATACCTCTTTCCCTTCATTAGAAACAGTCTGTAATGTCCCTGAAGCAGCCAAATACAGAATTCTTAGTTACAATGCAGTGCCACATGCCATGAAAAGAAAGTACAAAAGAAATTGAAAATATAAGAACATGCTGCAGTTTTAAAGGGTTTCTTGTAAAGGCATTTATGGACTTAGAAAGCTCTCTTCATTCTAGTACACAGAACACAAAAGTGGAAAGCAATTGAATTACCCATTATTTATGCAAGAAATGAAGAGTTCCCAAGTTAGTTTTTCATACATTTTCTCCTGCTCTGTTGGATACCTCACTGTGTATGGTGCCTTGGGATCAGTCAGGAGAGGATCTGAAACCCCTGGTGTGAGAGTGCCCAGAGAGCTGCACAGGGCACTGTGGTGAAAGGAGTGCCACAGCTGTGCACAACAGTGGTGAGGGAAGTGATGAAAACTCTGTCCTCCTGCTTCCCTTTGAGAAGAAAATTCATCCTCTGACTGGAAATGTTCCCCTCTCTGTTTCATGTCAAGGAAGTGATGATGCTGTTGAATTAAGAGTAAGATGAGAGTTCTGAGCATGTTGTTCTTAGGAGAAATAGCTCAAATCTTTTGATAAACAGTAAACCCTCTGTCCCACAGGGTTTAACTAAAAGGTTTTTATATGGCTTCACAAATATGGTTGAATTTTTTTCTGCATGAAAAATATCCAAGCTGAGCAACAGACAAGGGGAAAAATATTTTTAAAAACTATAGAGCAAATCTTGATCTTGAGTTGTTTATTTATGTATTCATGCATATATATATATATATATGTGTGTGTGTGTGTGTGTGTGTGTACACATGAAAAAATCTCAAAATATCTCTAGGTTTATTGATTAATTTTAGAAGGTTGAGTCCTCTAATCTTGACTATTTGCTGTCAACTCTACAATAAGAAAGTTTTTTTTTAATATATTAAGGAGTTAAAGCAAGAACTATAGGAGTCTAACAGGGAAGCACAGACACCACCACGGTTCACAGCTTCAACTAAGTTGTAGAAATACACATTCCCATTTGGAAAAATAATTCTATAACTTGGTTTGTAGCTGGACAAAGGCAAACTTGCATTTTTTTCTCTATTTCCTTTCAAGCAGAGGTGTCAGCTGTGATCAAAGAGCTGCCAGATTAACACCAAGTTTGAGAGCTCTCTAAAAGTTTATTATCCAGGTTTTCAATTTTCCACCAAAGCTTGCTACACACAGGAATTTGTAGATGCTTATCCAACTCCATAGCATCCATCAGCTTATGTAACAGTTATGAATGTTTTGGATATCTTAAAAGTGGCAGACCAATCTTTTGCATAACCATATCTTGCATAAAATTAATTACATAATCTAGTTTGTGGCAATTTTTAAATTGCAAATTAATTAGCTCCATCTGGTCTGTAATTTTCCACTTAGCAGGTAATAACTTTTAAAGCATCTGTTGCTTCTGAAACTGATAAGACAGTATTGAGTATAGCAATTCTTATCTGCCAAAGTTATCTGGTTAGACAGTGGTGATCTTGATTTTTTGAGAGGTTTTTTTTTATATGAGATCTTCACTGTATTGAATTCTAAATGTCTTCATTTGCCATAAGTGCTTCTGGCTCATTACTTGCTGCTCTACTTGCTGTTGATTAATGCAAGACATTTTGAAATGTGTGATTATTACATCTTTAATCTAAAATAGACTGACTGATAAAGCTGCTTTATATATATTTCCTGTTGATGGAGAATCGCTACTACTGTACCTGATGTTGAGACACAGCTGATGAAGGGGAAAAACCCCTGTATGTCATAAATGTATTCATTCACAAACAGGAAAATTAAATTTTACAGTGAGGTCTCATGAAAGACTTTATAGAACTCCTGAAGAAAAGATAAAGTTTTGTGGAAATGGAAAGAAAGCAGATTTCTCCTTTGACTTTAGTAACATATGTATCTTCAAGACTGAGGCAAATTCAGATCTTCAGCAGTTGTTTGTCAGTTCTTTCCAAAATCACATCTTGATTTTTCTCTGGTTTAGAGATATCTTTTGTAACTGTACTGAAAACCATGTCCTAGTAAAATGGTTAATGTTGTTATATATGACTGCCATGGTGTAGGAATGGTGCTCCTCAATTTAGCACTCCCACTGAGACACTCCAAACCACTCCCCTGCCCCCTCCAACCCCCTGTGAGTGGCCTTGGAGGAGAATTGGAGGCAAAACGGTAAAGATCATGAGTTGAGATAAGAAAAATCCTGAAACAGCAGTGAGATAAGAAAATGAACAACAGGTAATGACAGGGTACAAGAGAGAGGTGGGCGAATCACAGGGAACCCCCCAGCAATAAACAACACCTGACTGCTCCTTCCTTCATGCTCTGCTGAAGAGACCCCTTCCCTTCGGAGGAAATTCCCTCCCCCCTGCCCTTAGCAGCAACATCAGTTTGTGCAAAATAACCTCTGGGTCCTGTCCATGCCCCCTCCCAGCTACTGCAAAAATGAACTGTGCCCTGATCAGAACCAGGATGATGAAATTGTATCCTTTGACTGGAAATTCTGCAAAATGTCATGGCTCCATATTTGTAATAGGCAAAGCTGGGTGCAGATTAATTTTATAATTCTAGATGTAGATTTTTGAACAGATGTTTAGAGTCTGATGAATATCCCTATTTTCTGATTCTGTCACATGTATTTCTTACAACATATTTATCATGTTTTCAAATATACCACAAATTAGTTCATTCTAAAAACTGTTCCTATTCTCAAAGAGGATTTCTTTTCCTTGAGGTTTGTGACACTAGAGTCAATCAGTTTACCTGATGACATCTCTAGTGCAAAGAAAATAACTTTCCCAAATTGACATTTCTACCAAGATGAAAGTGTTCTTTCTGTTTTTTGGATATCAGTGGCTGGCATTATCCTCGGCCTAATGAAATGTATCATAAAACTCCAGTGCTTTGAAATACAACAAAAGAGAGATTAATTTATGTCTATGCTCCCTGTGTGATATTAAGAACCTTGGGAATCCAGACTGAAAACTTAGGTGTCAGATAACCAAGTTTCCTATTTACACATATACATGACTTAGAGATGTACACTGATGCACTGCACTAGAAGGTGCCACCAGGGAAACTGAGAAATTTTTTTCTCTGACAAATTCTTTTACAGGTGCCTTGATTTCCACCTTTACCATACAGTTATCTTCTGATGCCTTATCAGAAGACTAGTCAGAAGCAAAACTATATTTAATCTCACGTATTTGAACCGAATGCATGACACAGAGCATGTTTTTGTCACAAGGAAAGTGATGGTACCCACTGACCCTTGTGGTCACTCTTATCACTCATTTTTCATCTCCCAAACCTAAACAAAAGTGTGGTGGATCCAAACACTTGGATTAGGGACATCTTTGTCTTAACTGGCATTACTTGGTTTTTCTAACAATTCATCAGCATGATTTAGGATTAAAATCACATTAGATTCCTCTCACATCTTGTGAAATAGTTTCTACCTCCACAGGACAAGGCATTTTGGAGAAGCTTATGCTTTAGTTTCTCATGCTGTTTGCTTTGACCTTATTAATTCTCCTGAAGCAGTTACAGTTCAGCACAGCCAGAATGTAGCCCATATCAGGTCTTCAGTTTAGCAGCATTTTAAAGCCGGTCTGGACATTTTTCTCTAATATGCGTCACTGCTCTTTCCATCAAAGACCTTTAGCTCCAGTAAAACTCCTAGAGATAGTGTATAGTGAGCTGGGTGGCATCTGTATCCAACACTGCCACCTTAAGCATGGTATTTGTGATTTGCTTAGGTATTTGTGATTCTTTCTTAGAGCAGTCTGAGTCTTGCAAAGATGATGCAAAATTTTACTAGAGAGAGCTGATGAAATTCTACTGTTCCCCATTTGGTGAAAATCCTGGAGCACAAAAACCAATGGTGTTTCCTGTCATGTAGGTATTTAATGAACTGTTGGGTAAAATATGTCCCACTAGTGAGAAATCATGCTTTATGAAAAAGTAAAGACCTCATAAGTGTCACAGAACAAATTATTTCCATTGAGTAATACAATTTCTTTTGTCAACACTATGAACAGCTGAGCAACTGATTTTCAGAAAAAAGTACTTGTGAAATCAGAATCCAGACAGAATCACGATATGAGCAACACGTGCAAAACTATAAGGGCAGGGTTTTCCACACTAGAAAAAAACCAACCAAAGCAAAACAAGAAAATCTCAACCCAAAAAAAAAAAAACCCACACCTCATTTGAGTTTGACCAGGAAACATTAAATTAGGGCTTTGAATGCAAACATTTCAAATAGGAACTTTCCTGTCCAGGTAATAGCTCTGCATATACATTCTCAGAGCTCAAAACTCAGACTGCATACCTTGCCAAATAGCTGTAGGACTCCCTTAGTTTTGGTGAAAGCAATACATGAACAATATTCACTCCTGTAATTCAAAAACGCTCTCCGAACCACTTCTATTTCCATGCTGCCTAGGCAAGATCCATTTAAGGCCATTTGCTAACCATAATTATCTACCTGAAATATGGTGGAAGTGCCCACAACACATTTAAGCAATGCACTTAGACAAAATGTTTAGAGACTTGCTAAAAGCCAAAAAAAGAACTTAAAATAGTTGCAGAAGGACTTTTTTCAATTCAACTATTTGTAATCAGAAAAGGAACAAAAACTTCAATTTGTGAATCATTTGAAGATGACAATGGGAAATGGGAAAAACAGCATTTTTGCCAAGGCAAGAAAAAGTTTAGTTCCTTTAAAAATATTAATAAATCAGCCTTTGTCAGGGGAAACGAATAATCATAATTTCTATGGTAATGTAAATGTGGGAAGTACCTGAAATGAAAGGGAATATGAATCTTGCCTCTGAAGACACAACTGACAACTGTGTGTGGGTAAAAAACAAAACAAAACAAATCACTTATTTTTTCTGGGGAATACTCTTTCTAAAGACAATGTGTCAGACATTCATTTATTCCATTGTTGGTTTTTTTTTTTTAATTTTTAAAGATGACTCTGTTTTTCACATGTCTTATTGGATAAATCACATTATCTGATGCATGTAAAGCCTTGCTCTTCCTCCTCCAATGGGCTGCTTTATTGACTTCTATTATTTTTGTTGTAAAATGTGTGAAAACAGGCTTCAGCCTGTCCCTGGAAGCACAATCAGTTCCTTGGGATTCAGATGGATTCCACCTTTAGGACAAAAATCCATCCTTCCAGCTGCACTTTCAAACATGTGTTTTGGGTGCTGCTCTGTTGACTGAAAGGATATAGTTTACTCTAAAAAAATTGAGCATACAAGGGTGAATAAAGCAAGATTCCTTAAACAGCAACATTACATATTTTCTGTAGAAGCAAGGGGCCTGGCTTTTCACCAGACTGAATTAGGACAATAGGAGTGCAGACTTCAGTTTCCACTGATGAACTCAACTACCAGGAAGTTACCAGTAAACCTGACTGCTTGATTTTCTTTTTATTCAATTTAAATCTCCCCTTATATTCCCAGGTAATATTTTTACTGCCCTTACCAGTGTTCTTTCCCTTTATCTTTGGACCCTGCAAAGGCTCCAGACTCTCCTTTGGAGAGTTGTCTTTGTTAACAGAGAGATAGCCTTAGCCACACTAGGATTTTAGCTCCTTTTGAAGTACACTATCTTCAGCTCCCTTAATACCTCTGGCTGAATGACTGAGCAGTTTGTCATGTCTCATCTAATGATTTCTCACACTGAACACACGGTAGTGCTGCACTGTGCCCTTAAACAAAAATTCAGCTAGCAGTCATATCCTGCATTTCAAGCTGTGATATTCAGTAGACCTTGAGGCTAATGTATTCATAGCTGATTATTTTCTGGTGTATATTGGATGTCCGAAGTGTCTTGAGGAACCCTGGAGGCTGTCAGGTTGGAAGATGAGGTAGCTGGCTGATATGTTCAGGGTGCAGTTTGGCTTACACTCCTGAGATGAAGGCAAATTACTCCAGTTATTACACAAAGAATGCTGTTACCACTGTGAGTGAATATCTCTTCAAGCCACAGGTAATGGCTAGAAACCTGAACTTTAACAATCAATCCATTAGATCGGGATCTCTTTAAAGAACAATTATATCTTAGATAGAACTGAGCACCATGGCAGGTGGATTTTCTGCTGTGAAGCAGTCCACAAAATGGTACAAACCCTAAGGTAGGTTATAAGACTGCACTCCATAAATACCAAAAAGGTTTATCATGTAAGTTTTGGAGTTCAGTAAAGTAACTAGAGTTCTTTTAGCTCTGCTTAAGCACCAATTCTTACAGACTCCGAGGGCATCTCAGCAGAGGCACGCTGTACTATGCAAATCTACTTTAAGCCCATGGCAAAATCCTGAGTTCCTTCTCTGAGTGTATAAAAACTTTATAATCTATCCCAAAACAGTTATCTTTTTGAAGACAAAGGCACCTTGAAACAGTCTGAGATGCTTATCCTTCCAAAGCATTTCTCTGGGCACTGAAATGCTTTGCTTCAGGAAAACTGGCAGACGTGACAAAGCTGTCTCTTATGCCAGTTACCTCTCAGATTAGATGAGATGGTGAACAGAATGCTTCTGTACTTTGATTTTCTGCATGAAAAGGCCTTTTTTCCTCTGGAATTTAGGAGAACGCAAATGTTGTCTGTCTAGTGCTCAAGGTGTTTGGCACTAGGATTAGCTCACAACAATCACCATTCCACCTCCTGTCCAGTCAGAGCAAAGGCTCAAGGAGCATTAGCTTCAGACCTCAATTAAGGTGGGATAGGCAAGGGGCGTGAGGTGTAGGATTAAGTCACAGACATGAGAAGCAGCTTTTTGAATATCATGGAAAATGTAGCTGTGGTAGCCCAAAGAGGCAGAGTAGAAAAGCAGGAAAAGATCTCGTGAGTGAAGGCAAAACAAAACCCACTCATAATCGGGGGGGAAAAAAAAGTATAAAGAAGAGTTTGATACAAAGGGGAAGGAGATAAGGGAAGAATACAAAGAGACTAAAAATTTAACTTAGAAGCTGTGCATTAGAAAGATTTTGTCTAATATTTATGTCAAGGAAACAAGCAGGTGAGAAGTTGAAAGTAAGCTGGGATAAAAGATGAAGACAATCTGGCAAGACAGGGGAACTTCATCATAAAAAAAAATTAACCTGTATACATTCCTTTTGAGGATATCCACATAAGAAGCATCCTAAACTTGATTCATTTCTGATGAAAATTATCTTTGCTGTCAACAAAGGCAATTTTGCCCTTCCCTTGAACAAACGTGGAGAAAATTTATTGACTCCCCAGTACACAACAGAACATGTCATTAAAAAGAAGCACCATTGTTTCCAAGGTGAAAGTTTCTTCCATTTAGTTAGTATACCGGAGATGGGGAAGGAGAGCAGGTTTCAAGAACTAAAGAAAACTGTAGGTTTCTTTGAAGTCTGCTTCTATTCCTCCAACATTAAGACTGTGTGCAAGTCAGTCGCAAATAAAAAGCTGCTCTGAAAATCCCCAGAACCCAAAGGTGACTTAAAGAAACCGACATTCAGCAAAAACAAAACAACTCAGTCGTCCCCTTTGATCACTCCAGCCAGCTGCCCTAGGCGAGTCTGGAGCTGTACAAAGCTGCCTGGAGACCTCAGCCAATACACCAGATGTCACCCTGAGACAGAAGAGAGAAGATAGATGGGGGAGGAGAGAAATTTTCAAGACAAATTTTTGAGGCTGACATTCTACTGAGAAACATCAGAGGGTATAAAACTCATCATCTTTGCCTACAGAAACAGAAAGTGAAGGAAAGAAAAAGGGACGAAGCATTCACAGAGACAGCTGAGAGCCTCAAGAGAAAGACGATTTCTGCAAATAGCCCCTTAATGTTTGGTTTATGTCTAGGTCAGGAGAGTAACCATAAAATGTCACCTCATCACCATCTGCAGTCATCACAGAAGTTGTAAGGGAGTATTTGGACCCATTCACAATTGCCTTGCTCCTTTCCTGTGCAAGACTTACTGCTCTTCAACTCACATTTTATTTTCTCTTCCCTGCATTCATTTAATTTCAGAGTCACTGCATTTATTCTCTATCATCCATTTTCCTCAATAATGAATTCCCCATATCCACTGCCTTGTAGCTACAGCCACAGTGGTTTCAACTGAGAAAAAAAATCAGGTAATTATGAAAACCATGACATTGCTTATGAAAACTAAAAGAACAAATGCTTCTAATACGAATGCCTGGGAGACAGACTCAAAAGAACTGTCAACTTTCCCACTCTCTTTCTATATCTCCTTCTTCAGGTAAAGTTTTCATAGCATGTGTCATGATCTAAAAGCAAAAGAAAACTCAAATGCCATAGCTGAAAATGACATTTCAAAGAAGTAACACCTGCACTGGAACAATTTCTACTATCTCCAATGTGTTTGATTCAGTTTAAGATAATCTATATCTAGAAATTGATGTCTAAGATTGTTAAGTGTATTTACAGATGAGAGATGTATAGCAAACACTATGACTTTCTGTGCTTTGTGGCTGAAATGATGTGGTTTCTCCCCTTCCTACCAAGACCAAACAGAAGGTCCAGAAATTGCTTTGGTGGGAGGGTTAGAAAGGGACTAAAAGGAGCAAATCAGGGCAAGACGCTTTTACAGTGAGAGCAGTTTTCATGCAGGGAGTTCTATAATTCAGCACTAAAAAATCTCCTGCCAATTTAGATGCCATCATCACATCATCAAACTGGTCCTTGACAGCCCTAGAATTGGAGGGAAGAAAGACTATCTGTTTCATTCCTGCTCTTTACAATAGAATATACCCTTGATTATTCTGCATTCAGTCTTGAAACTGCTGCAAATCTGGCCTCTTAAAGCTACTTGTTAGTTTTGCAGTCAAGAAATTGAGAGTTGTGAAATACCTCTACCACTTTAAAAATTATTCAATCAAAAATAAAGATACTAGGTAGAATTCAGCTTTTGATAAGTCTCACTTAGATAGGTAGAAATATATTAGATCTTCACTTGTTGTAAATGGTGTCTCTGTTATCTGATTAGCAAAAGTCTTATGCTCCTACCAGCTTGGATTGGCCAAGCCAAAGCTTCTGTTTTCTAATTTTAGGATACTTCTCAGGAGATTTATTTGTCTGGCTGGATAAAGCCTTTACCAGTGAAGAAGTTTCAGAAAACTTTTGTAAAAAGTGTAAACTCACGTCCTACTTCATTGCATTTTGGAATACTTGATCTTGCTTGTCCTTGCACATTATTTTAACTGGGTAGCAGCCAGCAGCAGCCACAGCAATGTGATTTCAGGAGCAGACTCTTGCTGGTATATTATGTCACCTCAGTCAGTGGGCTATTAGGCTGGCTGGTTACTGCCTACCAATACATGTTACTTTCTAATTTCCTCACATGGGACTCCAACAATGTGCAAGAACCCAGATTTCCCTCTCTGATCCCCAAAGGCACTGTGTGGATGATGCAGTGTTCAAAAGGACCCTGTTGGTGCTAATTGCTAATACCAATAGATTTTCTTATTGAACTTGCTACAAAGAATTTTATACTTATGCTTCATAATTAAAGACAGCACAGGAGAAATAATCTTTTGTTTCCAGCCCCTGTTTGACTCTGTTCCATCCCCCAAATTGTCATTTTGGTTTGATGGCTTCAGATGTGTGTTTCCACGCTAGCCTAAATCAGTGTTGCTTGGGTTACATTTTTTAAAAAGTGATGTGACCTATAAAACAGGTCCAATTTCTTCTTACAAAGGATTACAACAATAGCCTGATGTGGCTGGCAATTCATTTTGCCAGCCTTATTGCTAAGTGGCTTGAGCAAAAATGAGCCTGTTCCTGGAATTTCTGTTTCAGTGGAGTCTGCAAGAAGGGATTTATAGAGGGCAGATAATAAAAGGAGGGGAAGAAAATCTGAAAGGGACAGTTAACTTCTCACTCCTGCAATATTTTGGGTTTTCTTAAAAAAATTCAATTTTTACTGTGTTGATGGCTGCTTTGTCTCCTCCATGTCTCTATCCCCTAAGTTCCTTCTACTGCTCTCAGCTTTTTGCTTTTCTTTAACTTCTCACTTAGTGGTGCCTCCTCAGCCAGTTGAAACTCTTGTGTCTAAAACACATGCAAACTTCAGCAGAGCCTTTAATTTCTGATATGAAAAGCAGAGCTTGCTGCAGACAATGTGTGCCCAATCTGGCCACCTTATTTGAATACTGCTTTCAGGTCACAGATACAGATTTTCAACAGTCCTGTCTTATTTGAGTTCCCAAGTTACCAGCTCCTACCCACAGCAAAGGCGTTTAAGTCCTGAAAGTATTGATGACTGGGTAGAAAAAGAGAGAAAGTTAGAAATGTAGTCGTAAGAGTTCTGTCCTGGAGTCATTGAATCTTGTTAAAATAGGCTTTCTGGGATTCACTATGTCAATTTGAATTGAGAAGTGCCCTCTTTCACTTCTTTATTATGCCATCCATCTTACAGGCAGTGATGTGTAGTCACATCTTGTAATAGATACTTCCAGCAGGATTTCGCTGTTGTGAACATGGCTTTGCTTTTCCCCTGAAGAACCACAGTATCTGTACCAGCCTGTGTCATTTGTAGTATAATTTAAGAGAATTATCTTCATGGAGGAAAATTCATTTTCATACAGAGGAAATCTGTCCTAGGCATGACCATAGAGCAACACACTACTGACGACTCTGGTGAGGGCACCCTGATTGGACAAATTCACCCATCTTGGCATGAGCCACATTTGTGTTTGTTCTTTGCTTTTAACTGTCAAAAGGGGGTGTGTGGACGGTAGAAGCCATTTGGCTGTAATTGTCTGTAAGGAAGTTCACTGCAGTCTTTTGACTTTGGAGGAATGATGGTGGAATATGCTTGGAGCTATAATTTTCATTAGAGGCAATCACATATAGAACAAATGTGTCTATATGCCATAGCTTCTGTGAAGCTCTTTTGTGTGAAATGGATTAAATGACAATGCAGTTAATAGCTTTCAGCTATTCTTTAATTTAAACTGTTCCTTACAGACTCTTCACATTTCTTGATTTTTCATTCTACCTAACTACCTTCTGTTGTTATTTCCTACCACTGTCAAAAAACAGGTGTTCTTGGCAAATTTAAGAGTGGCACAGCAGTACGTCTCCTTTTTCTCCCACTATTTCTCAGCAATCACTCCCTTTGTGGTAGTTTTCCAGTGCCAAGTGGCAAATCAGCATTTTGGAGGAGCATTTTGGAGGAGTGAGGTATATATGAAATACTCTTCCAATGATACACTCCACCAAGCCAGCTCCATTTCATCACAATTGATGGATGAGCTAATACAGGAAAATGAACACTATGTTTAAGCTTTTTAATTGAATCTGCAGTTTTCTTTACAAAAAGTAATTTTAAACTAAGAGAAATTAAGAACTCCCCTGTATCTTACTCTGACTCCTTTCAGCTGCCAGGACTATGTCCCAGACCACCTAAGAAATATTTGTTTTCTTGCTGAAAGAAATGTGATACTAAATTAATTTCTCACATTTATACACAATCTTCCATCTTGTTAGGAATCCAAAGTACACTGAAAAAATATAGGGAATTTTTGGGCTTGTGGGAGCCTGGCACTTCAGAATATTAAACTTACACCTCTTCCTCTTGCTGTCAGAGAAAATTTCCCTGTAGCAGACAATGAAAAAGAGATCTGAAGAGAGTGAGTGGGTGAAACATGACTGCATTGACTAATGCAATGCAGCCATTTAATATGGTAGGCAGAAAACAGCTGCTGTTTAATTTCTTGCAACTACTCTGAGGGGCTGATTAGAATGGGAAGTGACTAAATCTCATGTATATGGCCAAATGAAGGTTTGCGGAAAAAGAATATAATTCCCTAATGGTTTGCCATGATATATGCATACAGAGATAACTAGAACATTGCTTAATTTACAAGGCCAATATTTATAAGACATATATCTATTGGTAACTACTAGCATTTGTAACGGTTAGCATAATATTATGTGGCACAGTTTCTTTTGAACTGTTCTACTTTTCTTTAAGAGGAATGGCATAAGAAAGAGTTTGAGTCTTTTCTTGGGGAATTTTGTACAACTGTGATTGTCTGTTTGATGATTCAAGGCCATTTTTGACACAGAGCCAAGAGCACCAGTAACTAGACAAATACATGAATCTAAACTCTGAATTGAAATGACAGTTGCAAAATTTAAACTGTCACCATCATTTATATAATGTCCCACTTAATGTCTTGTTTCTTTGCTAATGATGCTATTATCTGAACACCCCTCCTAAACCACAAAACCCAGTGTCCGACATATGTAAAAGTTTTTAAACTCCTTAGAGTCTCAAATTTACCATGATTTTACATCCCATTTACCTGGCTCTTTGCAAGGTCTGCTTCTTTTATTGCTCATGTGTTCACACTCATTCACTGTATAAATTATTGAATGTATAATGCCTTCTTTTGAAAGATATTGTTGACAGTAAGAAACCCATACATTTAAGATATTTTGGTGCTATAGCTGGTAATTAAGATTTAGAATGATAATGAGCACTAAAAATAGGAAAAATGCAGTTACTGCTAAATTACCCTAAAGTTTTGATCAGAAATCATTCATTTCCAATATTAATAGAATTCATGGTTGCAGTTAGAATTAAGAGAATGTAAATTTTCATGCTTATCAACTGTGAGACTCAGTGTCAGATCAGGGACATTAAAAGACTATTTTTACTTCTTCTTCTGGTCTAGAGGCAGCTTCCAGTTCAGGAAATGGGGCTGCAAACTGTTTCCATGGATGGCTCATACAGCTATGCTGTGTGCTGCTTCTTAAATACTCAGAAACAAATGTTGTGCTGTTCTTCCTCTGAGATAGGATCCTAGACAGGTCCAGTATGACGGTCTCTGCTCTTCTGAAGGATTTGGCATTAGGAAGTGCAGAGAATGAAATAGCAGGAGCCATTAGGTTGTTTGACAATACCTTTGTTATTACCATGGAGGATGTGAGAGCAAAACGAAAGAAACTGGTTTTGTATAGAGGACTCTCTAAGATACAGTTTGCAACACTGTTTGTTAATAAAATACATCCTGAAATTACATATGGAAAACACTACTAAATAATTATATCTGTTTTTCTGGCAATATAGTGGTTTTCTCTGAAGTGCTTCTTCATTGAAATAATCTTATGAAGTGCATCTACTTTTCACAAAAAAAAAAAAAAAAATTATTTCTGGTGTGCTATTAAAGCCTCAATGGATGAGGCTTCTGCTTCTTCCCCTCACAGTAAAGAATGTTTCCCTTTTATGAAAATTCTGCAATTATTCAGCTTAGATTTTTCTTTTCTCATTCTAATGGCTTCAATTGGACACCCAGACATTTATAAGTCATTTCTCTGTTGTTCTTTATCCTATTGAAATACTTGAAGCTGGCTCCCTCCAGAAGGAACCTGGAAGCAGACCTGGTGTATGTGTGGAAGAGACAAATATGGGCAACAGGGCTCTGCTTCTAAGGGAGCAGAAATGCATTGACAGACAAACACACTTTCTGCTCAGCACTGGGCTCATCACTGTACCACCTGAGCTAAGCATTAATTCTAGAGCAAACTAAAGGCCAACAGCCTGTTGCCTATACCCAGCTTCTAGCTTCATTCTTTCTGTTTATAAACTGCAGCCTCATAGTTCACAAGCAGACTATGTGTTAAATAAGACTGATCTGGTTCCCATTTTTTACCACTCAGAAAACCTTTTTATTAAAACAAAGAAGCAAACTACTCACTTCACTTTGGATTATATTTCTGAGTAAACGCAATAGTCATGCAGAAGCATCTTTAAAAGAAATTATTTAGCATCACTGTTGCCAGCTTGTAACTCAACAGTTGTCTGTGTGTGTTTCTCAGAATACAGAAGTTTCCTACTAACCTGGTGTCTGATTGAATTTGTCATAAGACACTGAAGAAGAATCATTAATGTTCAGTGCAGCAAAAAGGAAACAGTTTGTGGTTACAAAACAAAACACCTTTTTCTAATCAATTCAAAACCTGAACACCTCCAGAGTGCCCCAAGCACTTCCTGAGAGAAATGAATGTCATCTGAAAAGCCAGGATATATGGCCACTTAGCTAGACTGAACTCTGAGACACTTCAGCTGAGCAGCCTGAGAATACTTCGCTATCTTTTTTCACTACCTTGAGGCTTCTTTCAATAAACAATTGATTTCAGTTTTTAAGTCTGTCAGCACACAGTTCTTTTAGTTGGCAATGAAATTCACACAGTGATCTTTAAACAATTCTCATAAGGAGTTTGGGAGCTTCCAGGCCTGTCTCCCTATTAAAGGAAAACAGAATCCTGAAGTTATAAATTATATTTTTACAGTGTCACATGGAATCTTTATTATTACTAGAAAAAGTAATTATTACCAGTTGGACATCACTTATCTCTGCAGTTTACTGCTGGTAAAACAGCAAATAAGCTGTTAATTTATGCCTTGTAACAACAACATAAATACAGAGCATGTTTATATACTACATATTTTTTTTCCTTGATGTAAATATCCATTTTCTTTTTTTAATCTGTTGTTCCTCATTACACAAAATAATTCCTCAGAAGGAAGATTCCAATCTTTATGTGTATTGGAAAGACAAAGATTACAGTTAAATTAGGTTGATAGCAATGGCTGCAGGTAATACTTCTGAAGTGAGAAATTCAGAGAGGCCAATCCTGGAGCAAAGTGTAGCTCTGCTGAACAAGGCCATGCAGTGTCTTATTTTACATTTCAACTAGGATTAAACCTTGTGCATTTCAGGTAAAGAATTGTCTGACTAAAATAACCATTCCAGGTATTAGAAGACTTTGATTTTCTTTCTTTTGCTAATGCTCCATTAACCTCCAACATCTGCTCTCTCTGTGCACAGTCAGCAGGTCTACTAATATCTCCCTTTTCTTCTGTTCTAGCAGGAGCAGTCATTTTTAATAAAGTTGTTATCCTCTCTCTCTCTGATTTTCCCCTCTACAACACCATCCGGGTGTACGAGTGCATGCTGTGCCACAGGGGATCGGTAGTGCTGCCAAGGCATTGCTTTTGCTTTGTTTCAGCACTTCTTGACACTGAATCAGTGCACCACAGGTCCATTAGAAATCGTCAGTGTGAAGTGATGCCTCCAGCACTGTATGAAAAGCTTTGGTGCAGAGTAAGGCCATGGTCATAGATATTTGACCTAATTTGTCACTGAGTGGTAGTAGAAGCCAGAGATGTAGAAGCTCTTAAAAGTACTTTGTCTCATAAATTGCGTATTTTTTCCTGGTGGTTCCTAGACTGCTGACAAAGTCATGCAAAAGTACTACCTCGTCTGCTACCTAAGTAGTTTTTCCTTTAAGCTTAAGGCAACAGTTAAGAGTTCACAGCACCACAGTGCACTGCAAGAGAATTGAAGGACATACTGCAGTTGGTGCACTGGCAAATCCAGATCTTTCACATTCTGTCTGAGAAACTAGAGGCCTGGCTATGCTATTTTGCATGCTATATAGTCACTATTTCTAGATTGTATATTCTATTGATGTCTTTAATTCCCTATGCTACTGTAATATGTCTGTACTACTGACACAATAGATTACTTCTGTTCATGAAACTAAATAGCATCCACAGAAAGCATACTTGAAAAAGTTGCATTTTCCTCAGTTCAGAGGTAGATCATTCCCCAGGGATGGAAATGCAAACCACTAAGAACTACTTCATTATTTCTAGTAAAATGTAACTTCATGTTCTTGCTGCTGCTGCCCTCCTGAACTGTGATAAATCACAGTTCCTTAATGCCTATGAGAAGTTAGGGCTCTCTTTAGATGCCTCATGTAGTATCAACAAGGGGAATACAGACCTAAAAAGACATTCCTGCAACTCTGTTCTTTCAAGTGTCATTTTTCCTCACCATCTTATACAA
The DNA here is from genome assembly GCF_028769735.1 of Zonotrichia leucophrys gambelii. Classification (NCBI taxonomy): domain Eukaryota; kingdom Metazoa; phylum Chordata; class Aves; order Passeriformes; family Passerellidae; genus Zonotrichia; species Zonotrichia leucophrys. The sequence goes on along the minus strand of NC_088175.1, from coordinate 36,404,275 downwards.
ACATCTTCAGTTATTTTTTGGGATGGTTGTCTATCAGCTATAAACTAGATTTTGGCAACTGTTGACCACAGGTACATCCAATTCCCTGTACACTCTGGATGATTTAGAGAGAAGATGAGATATCAGTGTAGGATTTTCTGAAGAGGTAATAAAAGAGAAATTAATCTGCCAGATAAAAATTCTTTGTTGTCAACATTTCTCTGAACTGAAGGATTAAATGTATGCTAAATTCTAAATGGAAAATATCTTTACACAGTGCTGTGATTAACGGCTACAGCAGTGCTCTGTGCTGTGGGCAGCTATGTGCAGCAAGCTATTTTTAAAGGATTTCAATAACCCTAGGCAACCCAGAGTTCAAATCTGACATCCAAACTTTGGGATCCTTTGAGTTAAAAAAAATCTATATTTTTGAAAGTTTTTCTCTTTTGTAGGAGATCAAAAAATGCATGTGTGATCTCATAGGGAAAGGACAGTTCTCCAGACAACTGGAATTTATTTTTGTTTCCTCTACAAAATTTCTGGATTACCTAAACCAAACAATTTCTGTGCTCCAGTTTGCTAATGGTTAAAACAAGAAGATAACAGCTCCGTTATGCCTTCTGAGTTACTGTGTTGATACACAGGCTGTAGGCAGTTGTTATCCGGGGCAGCAGTGACTGCCCTTGGATTCAGCCACGCTCCGGGTGCACATGGAGAAGGCGGCTTTGGCCAGCCTGGCAGCACCCAGTTGTTGGGCAAGGCAGGCAGCTTGCTGGGCTGCTGGAAACAGCACTTAGAGAGGACTGTTGCCTGGAAACACCCACGTGCCTGGACGGCTGTGCCACATCCGCACGCTGATCCTGCTTAGGGCACACCGTGGAACAGCCTTAATTGCTACATGGATAATCCACCTAAAGCTAGCTTCTAACACAAAAACAAGGACCAGTTCCAAACGCACCTTGTAGTTTTAGTATAACCTTAGCATTAAATTGGCAGATTCCAAAACTGAAGGGACATTGACTGAGCTACTTCTTTAAGCAAAAGACAGGAAAGTGAACAACATCTATAGATATGAAGATTGGAAATGAATCAGTGTTTAGCAGCTGATGAACCAGTTCAGGTGTAACCTTTGGCATGGATGGAGGATGATTAGGACTTTTGATGTGTCTTGAATATTTGATTCAGTACTCCCACAAAAATTCAACTGTCTTTGAACTTCTTCCTTCTAAAGCCCTGGAAGTATTTCTCTAGGAAGAAGTTTCTGTGATTTCAAACAGCCTTAATGGGGCATGCTCTTTAGCCAGATCGGGCATTGACAGGGTTCTGACTGACACTGCTGAGATCCTTAACAGATCTGCACTGCACATAGCCAGTGGCCAGCAGCAATGTTTACATGATCTATCTATCTAGATCATGCTTTCCACAATAATCTAGATCATGCTTTCCACAATTAGTGCTGTAGTGGTTTTGTTGATTTCTACAATCTTCCTGCATCCTTCACTGAAGGATTTATTATAGATTCTCTAGGGTGGGAAAAGTTCAGACAGAAAAGTACTGCTTGATATGACTTCTCAGGAGGAGCTGTGAAAATAATTGATTTTTTAATTCAGTAGCTAAACTTTAAAAACTCCACAACTTTTGATCTGAAGCAAATGTGGCATATTTTCTTTTTCTTATTTTCACTTAGACAGCTCCTGCCCTCTCTGCTGTTAGGAATTCCAGTCTATTTAGAATAAAAATATTTTATCTTTACTGTTGGCAAAATAATCAAAATCCAAACACTTCCAATTTCATTACTATATTCTCCATTAGCATTACTCAGTAATCAGATCAAATGACACAGGAGAACTCATTTTGACACTGCAAATAGTCTGGGGATTCTGAGTCCAGAAAGTTTACTATTTCAAAAAAAAAAAAAAAAAAACAAGGAAAAAAACAAGATAAAACAAATCCCCAAATCACTTAGCTCTTTTTAGAGTAGAATCTGTGAAATGCCTCTGCTGTACAGAGGAGGAAAAGATAGGAACTGCAAATAAGTCTCAGGGATGAGCCTATGCATCTGTCCTACGTGCCCTTATCAAAATGCTAATGGTATGCTCCAGACATGCATCCTTTTCATTCACAAGAATGCAAGTTCTGAAGACACAGAGTAGATCTGAACCATCAGGGAATATGTGTGATGGGAAAAGAGGAAATAAACCAACTTTTTAAAGTTTTTCTATCTTAGAAGCATTTTTAAGTCAGAAGAAAAATTCACATTGTTTATAATAAAGTTTCCCCCAGCAACCTGCTTGTTTTCAAGGAACTAAGCAAAGCAATAGCAGTGATGAAAACTGGCTGCAGCAGTCTGATATAGCACAGCTCCTTTTGTCTGTTCAGAATGAAGAAATGGAAAAGGAATTACCAGGAATGTCCTGCTTCCCTTCCCAATTCCTGGAAATGGTTCAGCTCTTCCACCTGTGACAGTAGGTGTTTTCTGCTTGTTACTTGTGCAGAGTACCTGACACGAGGCTCTTGGCAGCGATGCTAGGGAATGGAGCTGATAAAGGGTCTTTGTAGCTGTTGAGGGATTGGAGTGTGCAATGCAGATCAGAGGCAATGGTGAACTACAATCTAGAAAAATAACTGAGCTCCATGGGTCTAATTCTGCCTTTGCACATCTTTTAGCCTTTTCTCCAATTCTGCCTGTGGTGTAAATAGTTAATTTGGAAATCTGGGATCATAAGCCTGGCAAATCCATGTGCTAGATTCTTCAGAATCTTTTCTTCTTGAGAAAGAGGAGTTTTCCAGAAAATTAATATTACTCTGTTGAGCAGCAACCTTTATTTCAAAATATACTTTTATTGCTAATTTACCACAAAGCTCATAACTTACTCTGGTATTTAAAAAAATATTTCGAGTAATCAAGATTTTCCTCATGCCCTGAAAACAGCTGTCAAAACCAGGTAAGACACAAATAATAGGTGGAGCAGCAGAATTCAGAACTAAAGGCAGTTTCAGCATTTTGCAAAAGAGATTTTTCTTCTTTTTTTTCTAAGTTTTTAGATGGGAAGTGAGTGGCTGGGCTCTGGGAAGTTATAAATATCTTCCAGGAAGAACTCTTATTCAAGTAAATAGTTAATATTCTTAAGAATTAACAGCTGAATTGGTTACTGAATGTGCATTTATTAGGAGAACAACATACAAAACATTCATTGCCCAAACCAAAAACAACCTCCAGTACATAGCATGAAAAAAATACTGTCCTGCAAACATGGTGATCCAACATAATGTAACACATAAAGTAGAGAATGAATGAGTCTATAATTCAGCTATACATGGATGCAAAGGCAAATCACTTCAGTTACTTGCCTACTCCTTCTTTTGTCACTGTATGATTAATTACTTCTGCTTATAAGAGGATTACCATTTGTAGACATTACTACTATAATCATTAAAAAAAACCACTAAAACTTTCCAGCAAGATTGCCATTATCATTCTCTAAGTCAAGCAACACAGGGAAACAACATGTATGAGAGGTTTTTAAAGAAACTTCAAAACCTGAGGGATTAAAAACACATAAAAAGATTAAAAGATGACAGAAGAGAGAGATCTGTTCCCATTTTTATTGATCATCTGATTTCAGGGATTCACTGCCCTTACAGGGAATCTGAACTTTGTCATATAACTTTCTAGGAGCATGCTAATATTATCATTCTTCTGCTGCTTGCAAAATATGGATATTTTTGGGTTTTTTTCCAAAAAAGCCCCAACCAAATACCAAATATATAAAATAGTCACAGAAATTCCTTCTGGAAAGGCCCAAGATGAATTTTGATTCAGTATAGTTGATAAAATACTTCATGTTTCACTTTCATTCTGATTTAAAACTACCAGTCTTAAGAGCTGGACTGTTGGACACAAGGATCCTTGTGGGTCTGTTGCTACTCATAATATTCTGTTATTCTGTGGATTGGCCAAAACATAAGTTCATAAAGGGTTGCTTTTAAATATTTTTAAACATACATAGAAATAATATAGATTTTTCCTAACACTTTTTGAACTGAAAGGTATCTCTATGGTTAATCAGTATTTAGATAGATACAATATTAATTTCCTTTCCCTGATCTTCAGCTGGCAAAAGAGTATCTAATCAGAGTAAGGTCAGATTAAACTTGCTGAGGATGCTGCTCTCATCTGTAAACAGTTTAGCCAACAGGTCTTTCCACAGTCCTGTTGGTTGTGGGTACAAACATGCCTGTGATGCAAACAGCAGGAGGGAGATACAGACACTTCAGCTGCACAAAGTATGAGGAGAATTCTCAAGTGTTCTGCACTGCTTTTAGAGAGAGAGGAGAAACAGGGAACAGGAAAAAAGTTGAATTATTTCACATTTAATTTAAAATAATGTGATTTAATTTTGATTGACTGTTCAGACAAGTTCCTGTTCCCCAACCACTCTCACCCATTCACAGCAGATCAACTCCTGACCTTAGTCCACACAAGGCTCGTCTGAAGTCAGTGTCAGGCTGTCTGTTGACTGTGGTGGGTTTTCTCAACTATACCTGTAGGAAGCTGGTTTGTTTGAATCTTTGAAGGTTGCCATTCTTTGCAAGACAAAATATGGATGTCATCATGAGAACAACTTCCCTCATTTCTAAAATGAGAGACTGATAATATACACTTCTAGAGACAACTGTTGGTAAGGCATCTAAAAACAGGAATAAAGTCAGGGAAGATTTTGTTTTCATTCCTTTTATTTATTCTTGAGGGACGGAAAGAAATCCCTCAGCCTTTGAAAAGATCAGGGCAGAGTGATGGATCAGGATTGAGGTAATACTTCCTGAATATGGAAAAAAATGTCTGAACTCTTCTCTGGAGGATCTATTGTAAACGCTTAAAAATTAAGCACTTTTTTGAAGAATGATCTTAAAAGTTTATCTTCATCTCTCTTTCTTCTCATAATCTGCTGTCTATTTTTCATGCTTAGACTGAATCCCAAGGGCTTACTATACATATTCAGCTCATATTCAGTGGAAATATACATATTCAGTGGAAATCTCATTATCTTTCAATGCTAGGCATCCCATCCCATTGTTGTGCCAGCAACACAGGCTACTTCTGTAAGATTCTGTATAGTATGTTATTTCCTACTGCTCTATGTGCATGAATCATTCAAAGAGGAGAATACAGCAGTTCCTCCTGTGGCTCATTTATTTACACAAGTCAAAGTTTTGTATACCAGCAATACAGTGTATTATGTGCCTGGGAAAAAATCTTGGCAGAAGTAAATTACAAAAACCATCCAAACCAGGGAACTTTCTGTTCAGCACCTTGAAATGTGAACTCTCTGTGATCTACTCAATTTGTTCCAAGACTGAAATGCTTTCAAATGAAAAAAACCCTGCAAATGGAGCTCCAATCACTGTAAGTGGCAGCAGAGAATCATTAAGAATGACAAGTGGTGTATTTTTCAGTATATTTAGAGGATTCTTGAACACACACAATACTTCTCAGCCTCCTTTATCTCCCATATAACTGCCAAGACTTGCTGATGAGATTGCATGCTTTGCTATTTGTCCCTAGTGCAGTACTTAGAATGAAACAGCTTTAAACTTTTTCTTCTACTCTAAATGTTTCTTGGGTCATGAATGGAACAGCAGCAGAGCTGTGACTACTGGGCACACATTAAAAGGCACTTAGCTGGGCACTGGAGCTTCTCATCTGCTCACACTGGTCACATGTCAGCACAGTTTTACCACAATTAAGCTAAAGTGAGGTCCGTTGGGATCTTCAGGGAATAACTAATGGGGTGGGCAGTGAGGGAGCTCCTGTGAACCCTGGGACTGTGCACTGCACTGCAGTACTGGGCAATAGACCTAACAGACTATTTGTTAAGGTAGCACACTCTCACAGGGTGTCCGACAAGAAGACTGAGAAGGTTGCAGTTAAATGCACACCAGTCACAAAATAGAAATTAATAAGATGAAATGATCTGTAAGATTGCTAGACAGAAACACTTGGAAAGGTGTCCACAGTACAGCACTGTACTTTACCATTGTAAATCCATGTAGAAAGCAAATACGTGAGTGAGCCATACGCACTTACCAAAAAAAAAAAAAAAAAAAAAAAGAGAAAAAGAAAAAAGGGAGAATCTGTTAACATAACATCTCTCATAATTTGCTGATCTGTGTAACATTCTGTAGATGGCAGTGTGGGTAAACCATCTCTAAATTTCTAATATTGCAGTGCTTGGCTTCTGTGCATATGTTGCTGTATAAGACAGCAATATCTAAGCTAGCACAGACAGACTTTGTTAGTAAGAATACACAGGACAATTTTGGAAACAGAAATCAACCCAGCATTCATATGGGAAAGACCTCCTGAGACATATCTGCTTTTTAAATTCCAGCTAGTTTAGATCCCAGTTCTTGCTTCCCCTTTTCTAACTCATGGCAAAGCTAATTTTGAGTTGTCTGGGATACACCTAAATTTAATATTTGTACTTCTATAGTGGCTTACAGAGTTGCATCAAGCCGTAACTGTAGAATGGTTTCTGATTGCTGCTGCTCCCTTCCCATTGCTTGGGATCAAAATTAAGGCACAGCTTCTGAACTACAAGTCTCTTTATATTTCTGATCTTGGGAATGTTCAGCCCCAGTTCATTGCCAGAGATCTAGTCCTCTCTTAGCAGCTGATCTGATTTCCAGACACATCCATGGGATCCACAGCCAGACAGTTGGTGGGTCAGCCTAGACCAGACCAGTTCCAGCACAAAAAAACCAAGTGTTTTTTGTTGAGTTTTTTTCAGAATAATTCTGAGATCCTACAATATTGCCCTACACCACTTTCATTCCTGTACTGGCTTTAAAACTGACATGACAAAATGAAGAAACCCGATGCACACCATATATACAGACAGACATCAGGAGTCTGAAGTGAATGCTTTAAAGCCCTTCATGTAATGTACCTGTATGCTTCAATAAACAAAGGAATGTTGAAAAGTCTAGAGACACTAAAGCCATCATCAAAATACATATCTGAGACAGAGAACAAGGGCTCATTCTTAATTTCTTTCATCTGCTAGTGTCGTGGTTTGACCAGGAAGGAGTAGGAATTCTGGGAAGCTGTGGTCAAACCAATGAAAGTTTTGAGTTTGAGACTGGCGTCCGGTGTGGCCAGTGGGGTTTGGACACACCTCCGAGAATACACAGAGGTTAAAAGCAGGGCACTGCCCTTAGCACTCCCTCTTTGGGACATCGCGGTGAAGAAGTCAGATCTCTCCCCCGTCCAGACCGCTGCTGCTGGGCGGGGGAGGGGCTGGCCATGCGGTAGGCCCGGGGCCTGGACAGAGATGGGGTTGAGGGGGCTTCGGGGGGCTTCGAGGATGGAAGGGTGGAAGATCCCAGAGAGTCAGCCCTCGGGCAGCCAGCGCCCCCCCAGGAGAGCAGCCAGCCAGGAGGAGAAGGAGGGAGAGTGCCCGGCCGGAGCGGCAGCGTGTGGGCAGCGTGCGTGGGAGTCGCTCCGGACCGACAGAGACTGAAAACTTTTAACCCTTTCTTGCATGATTGGGGCCTTGCAAAAATGCTAATCCTCCTCGAAGCTGAATAAGAAGGGAGATAAGAGATGAGATGTGGAGATGATTGGATGGGGAGAGATGATTTGGAGTGGCCTTTTGGCTGGACTTTTCTCGTGGCTATGGACTCAGTTGTTCCTGTGACACAGACTGCATTTAGGGGGAGGCAGTGCCTCAAAACCAGGAGGGTTCTTCGTGAGGACCCCCGGCCCCAGGGGGTTGGAAAAATATGGGGGGACAGATGTCCCAAAAGCAGAGACTGTGCCTTTTTGGAGTGAGACAAGGCATCCTTGAAAGACAACCCTAAAAGCAGCTCTGGTCCATGTCTCAGTGGTGAGAGCACTGGGCATGGAAGGACGATGTTACAAGCGGCAGAAGGACTTTTTTTTTTTTCCCGGGCGGTGCCGAAGTAACAGAGAAGCACACAAGGTTTCAGTGTGTTTCCAAGAGAAGCCTATAGAACGAGAAAGACTCCTTTCCTCTTCATGAACTGATGTTTGAGTATACTAAAGTGTCGTACCAGGTGTTTTGGGAGAATGTATTAGATTGAGAAAGTCAGGTGGTGGGGAGGAGGAAAATGGTTTTTTTGTAAGGTTTTCAATTCTTTTCTTCTTTTTTCCTTATAGTCTTTCCCTATTTTCCTGTCGTTTAAGTAATAAAGTGTCCTTTATGTTTAAGTTAGAGACTGTTTTGCTTATTCCTGGTCACATCTCACAGCAGACACCAGGGTGAGGCATTTTCATGGGGGGCACTGGCTCTGTGCCAGGCTCAAACCATGACTGCTAGGTAAGAATCCTCATATACTCGAGAGTATTTTGAGCCTTAACCTTTAAAGATTATGAAAATCTCAGGTATATTTAGGGTCCAGCACAGGAGCCTAGCACCAGGCAGTGGCCCAGCTGTGAGGCAGTGGGAATGGGATCCTCAGTGGGCTTTAGCACTAGATCCTCATCCCAGGTGAGCTCCCGTGGGGTGGGGGTCAGCTCTGTCCCAGCCTCACCACAGTGGTGCTGTGGAGCCTCACCTGAACACCTCCAGCAGGAGGGGAGCACCTTTGGGCTGTGGTGGCCTGGGCCCTGCTGCCAGACCCCCAGGAGAATGTGGATGTGCTCAGGGCCCTGCCCCTCAGCTGCACTTCCAGAAAAAGTCAATCCTATATAAGGTAGTCCTTATTTTAAATTAATGCTGACCTGATGTTGATTTATCAATGAGAGCAATAATTTTCATCCACCAAGCCATCATTGATGGAACTCAAACAGTGTAAAACATCCTCTTTTGCAATATAAACATAGACCATGAAATCTTTTTAAAGGAGAATCCATTCATAACCTGCAGTATGTGTGCCTGAAATGAATTGATCTATAATATTTAACAATGATGATTGAGTTGTACCCAGAGGCAGGAGACAATTCATCAGTTTTTGTATCACCTTATGTAGCATCTCCATCCTATTCCTGTAAAATTGTCAGACAGAATAAAAATGAGAACTTTTGGTGCTTGAAAGATAGAAATTGAACTTTTCATTGCCATGATGCTGTTTTCTTTAGAGATTCTTTTTTTTAAATGGGCAAGTTCATATATTTATAATGAAAAGTGAGCTGAGGATTTTGAACTTCAGCAAATGGAATAGCTATGAGGCATATCCTAGCTACAAAAGCAGGATTCAGCTTCCCCAAAAAGAGTCTTAACCTGAGACATGAGGCTTATGCTCTTATCTCAGCTTGTGAAAAACATTAAGGTGACAGCACAATCCAGACTTCAAATTTCCATTTTGATTTAAAGTTGTCATGTTTATTAACCCAGTGGACCTTGTGCATTTATGCCTCAATGACATTAATTTCATTCTAAGGAAATTATACATTTAACAAAATTCAAAACAGATCCATGGTCACTTCATATAACATTTGCTTTTACTACACAAAATCTGCATGCAAAGTTGACCTCAGTTATAATGGGTTCTTGACAGGTCAAACTTATTGTTCCATGGGAGATGGACATGGCTTTCCCTTGTAGTACTACTGTAATTCAATTTAGCTGCTATGTTTCTACTGTTTATTGAATTAAAACTCATGAATATCACAGGCATCTTTTATTGTTTGTGGTATTTCATTTTTGTGGTAAGTATTAATCTAATTTAAAAAAATAACAACCCCAGAAAAAAAATTAATTGCAGAAGAGAAAAAGGTTAAAAATTTGTCTCAAGTTATTTATTAATCTTTGATATCCATCAGCAAAGGTTTTCAAGTATGTTTAGGTATAACTCAGAACAAAAGCCTACTCAATGGGATATTATAAAGTGTGGATCTACATATGTAGCAATAGATGTTGCTACATATATAGATCCACACTTTATTCCCTTTCCTGCTAGTCATTCATGATAAGAAATGTTTATCAGGACTTCCATTCCTTATGCTATGTGATTTACCCTTAATCCACCTATCTTCTCCTCTTCCTTAGCAAACTTCCTAACCTTATCCTAAAAAATTGTTGTACTTATTTTCTTAAAAAATTCTCTGGTTTATCTTGGTCTTTATTTGGCTACTAGATATCTAGTCACTCAGCCCTGCATAACTGCCTGGATGCAGGGGGTTTCACACAGGGGAAGTACCAGAGCAATGATTTAATGCAGAGGGGGTCTGCTGCCCACCTTTGATTGGTTATGTCATGCCAAGATGTTCCCTCCTCTCACTTCAGCTGATGTCATACTTGCACTCTGCCTGCTTTAATTTCAGGTAGGGTTGCCTCAAACACCCTCTGAGAGTCCAAATTCAAAGTGGGTTTGCTTTTCAGCACGCACCAGCTCAGAGGAAAAGTGTGTGACCATATAAATCCCTCACACCAGAAGAAGGTTTAAGTCAACCATGTTTGTAATGTCTCTGTTCATTTAAAAATAAGTAGAAATTAGAAATACAATTAATTTAGTTATGATCAGAACTTTACTCAGCAGGAAAATATTGTAGATATTTTAGTAAATTTTTGTTGCCATTCCTTCTGACCATCAAGATCTGTACCTCCATACCTAGCACACTATTTGTACTTGCTTGGCTGAAACTGACACTCAGCTCACAAACCCTGGAGCTGGTTCCTGGTAAGAATTAAAAAAAAAAAAAAAAAACAACTTTTTTTCTATAAGTCTATTTTAGTCTTGGTGTCTTTAATTTTCTAATAGCCATCTGCTTATATTATTTGTAGTTGAAATTGCTGGGACAATCATAAATACAACAAGCAGGTATTTTTTTTCTTTTAAAGATATGCACACAAAAAAAATCTGTAAATTGATAGTGGAATGAGATTTGCACTGATCTCCACTTCATTTCCTGTACAAAAAGGAATTTTAATGACACCTGCTAAGACTCTGTGCCGCAGTTAATCAATACTAAATCTACAAGTAGAAAATAGAAGCAGGCTCTAAAATTTTCTGTTAACATCATGCAAAGTACAACATGAACAAAAGATTTGCCTTTTTATTTTAAAGCTGAAAGCTAATGTCTGACTACTCTGATTTTTAAAGAGTACAGATATTATCCTGTGAGTTCTCCAGATCCCAGTGAAAATATCAAATTATTGTTAGTTTTGATACGATAAATAATGACTTTGGAAAGTAATACTATGGGGTTTTTTTCCCAAAAATAAACAACAGAATTTATCTGAACAAAACTTTCTGTCATCTAGTGGCATTCCTTTTATATTCAAGTATTTGTGCCAACTGCCTTGAAGTTTCTACTGACTTTGAGAAGGAGTGGTGATGTAGCTTCCCCATCCTTTATTTAGTTTAACTGTATTTAGTGGTGTTTTCTTAGCACAATTACTGAAAGAGTGGTTGTAATTAAAATAATTATACACACAGAATGCATATATTCTAAAAACAGATTTTGTTTTTCTTTACAGTAAAGATTTTATTGGCTTTTGAAACATAGCAATGATATGATATATAAAACTGTTAATAACGAGTACTTGAGATCACTGTAAAAAAAATCACCAGTGAGGGCATCAGTAAAAATCAGATGTAATATAAAGCAATGGTATGACAAATTTCATTGGCAAGGTTCACTCTACTGCTTACTAGGTGGTTAAGGCACACCAAGGGAAAAAAAGGCTACAAACAAAATCCAGTCAATCAATCCAAAGTGAAATACACCAAGAACTATTTAACTGGGAACAGTGAGTGCATATGTGTGTGTGACAAAAGGATAGGGATGGCAAGAATGAAAAGGAATGCAGCCTAAAGGTTTAACAGTATTCAAACTTGACAGTTCTTAAACTTATATCTTAAGCTTGACAATTTAGCAAAGAATCAAGACTTATCAGCATTTCACTTAGCTTATAACTTATATTAAACTTGTTTTGAGGCCTAACCCACTTAGATATCCAAAGTACTCAAACCTCTAAGAGAGCAGCATTTCTCCCATGTCTGCCATAGCATTTGCATCCTTGTATGCATACAGACATAAAGAGTCAGTGCAAGGTACCTGCGACAAACTCTCCTGCAAGGCAGCGAAATGCTCACCTTGGATGCCTTTGTGTCTCCTGAAGGGCTGAAGGGCTGGGCCTCGAGGAATGGGGGTTTCAGCCCGGGATCCATCCTTGTTCAGCAGCCTCTGAGTGCAGCAAACAGGAGCTCCCGGGCTCCAGGAGCTGTCCCTCAGGGGGAGGTGGCCCATCACCCTCACTGCAATCCAGGAGAGCTCCAAAGGCCTCATTTTGGATCTCTGTGCACAGGCCGCAAGCGAGGGCCTCAGTCATAACAATGTTTCACCCTGGCCACCATTTGGGCAACTTTCTATGAAAGTTTAAGAGCAAAGGTGTTATGCCATTCAGGCAAGAAAAATACTTTCCAAGGTTGTTCACAATAAAAAGGGCAGGAGCTGGTTAGGCAGCAGCAGTTTCTGGGAGCAGACGATGCTCCTGAGGCACTCAGGAGACGCTGAACCCGGGTGCCGCTCGTCAAGGCTGAGGCCTAACGAGCGATTCTGGGATCCTGCTGCAGCCTGGAAAGGGGATTGTGAAGCATGGCCTTAAAAATTAAACCTTCAGTAGCAAGTTGCAACTATGTCTGACTGAAGTTTATTTCCAGCTGTTTCACTAACAATTTTGTATTGATTTTGCTGCCTCTTTCTGTTTACTTTAGAAGAAAGCAAGTTTAGATTGTTTGCAGCGGGGGGTGTATTACTGAAAGTACCTGGAAAATTACATATTAATTTTTTACGACTGCATTAAAAAAAAATTACTTCTACTTATATTTCTCCTTGATATCAGGAAAAATAGTTCAGAGATGCATGTTTATATCACTACATGCTCTATTGAAAGTTTTAAAATTGATACATGAAAACTGTCCCCAGCAAGGTTCAAATTCATTATAAACTGACTTCTCTTAACAAATAGTTCTTCTTTGTTCTCTGTAAATGGCTCTTTCATAATGGTAAAGACTATAAGATTGATTTTGATAAACCATTAGATCTAGAGCATACATAGAGGTAGCCCTGTCAGAAAACCCATGGATTTATTCAGCAGGGCTTCAGACTTTTAATAGGGATGCAGGTTCTCTATAAACTTGTAAACAAATGAAAAATCAGTGCATCAGACTTGCATCCCAACTGGAAATTGGTTCTATAACAACTAGTTCTCACTTGTTTTATAGTCACGCATTTTTGGAAGAAGTCTGGAAATCCATCTAAGTACTATTAGTGATCAAAAAAGTCAAGGCTTAAGATCAGGCTGACCCAACTTTCACACATCAAAGAGGCAATAGATAACTAAGGTTCAAAGATGCCAACAGATGACTAACTTGCCCTTCTGTGGTAAAGCTGGGATAATCTCCACAGTACTTCTCACATAGTAAACAATCATTTTCTTCCAAGATTATATCATTAAGCCATACAGAACAATTTAATTTTTCACTCACTGCAAGTTGTATTTGGAAACTGTTATACAAGACATGTTCCATACACTCATTTTCTCTTGTTCAATCTTCTATCTTTTAGTCCAGAATGATAACAAGCTGTTTACATCAACTAGAAGAAATAAACCTATGCCTATGCAATATGCATATTACCCATGCAGGGCTGGCCCTTACTTAGTCTTGCAATTTATATCATGTTCTGTTTTTGTTTCACAAATAACATCTTCCATCAAACTGACAAGTCCTTTTCTTTAACTTTCTTCCATAATAAATACCCCACCTCTTAAATCTGTTTTCATTAGCAAAGACATGGGTCAGACAGAAAGGGCCTCTGTGTGGGCAGAAGACACTTTCATTTTCTTTAGCTATTATTGAATGTTTTTATTTGTGGTTTTACATCACTTCAGCATAGTGCATCTTATTATGACTGACAGGTCTGAAATGGGATATTTGTTTCAGAAAAAAAAGACAAGTTTTCTTGTTTTGACCTGTAACCATTTGTCAGCATTGGACATAAATTATTGTGTATCTTTCAGCTACAAGTTTCTTACCAGACATAAGCAACAATTGTCTACCTTGTAACTGACCCAGTCTGGATTGTTCAATTTTCTGAAATTATTTTATCTGTTTAGTGAAATTCCTGCTCATCTGCCTGGAAATTTCCATTTACACAAAGAGTATGGTTTAAGTCTTGTTTTAACAAACTCCAGGCTTTACTTTCTTTGAAACTACATGGAAATATTTTGCCTCCTATATTTTTATGTCTTCAAGCAGAAAACCGTGTATTAAGTATTAAAAAAGGGTATTTTAAAATTTTTTATTGAACTTGTTAATTTCTAACACTATCTCAAAAGACTACTTTTTGCCGACTGGAGAGAAAAGCCAGTTGACATACATTGCACTGAAGGGTGTCATGGTAAATACACAAGCAGCAGACTGAATTACCATACAGAACATTTCAAGTGAGTAGATGCGAAATCAGCTGGGAAAAAAGCTGAGTATACAATGCATTTCCAAAAAGATAAAAATATCAGAATTCTTGCATTTTTGTCAAAAGTGACAAGAAAAAACAAACAAACAGCAAAAGTCCCTAACTACTGGAGGAAGATAAAGCAAAGAACAGGCACACTTAATACTACTTTATCTACTTTCTTCTATGTGAGCTAAAATCCTTCTACTTGGTTTTGGATTAGATTTTGTAAGCAAAAGAAACAGCATCAACTAGCATCAACTATTTGGTCAGTGTTTCATAAGTCAGGCTACTCTAATGGTCTGAAGAAAAGCAAATATCTATCTGTCATAAAGACCTGATATCAGGCTTAGAAACTGCTCTGACCCTCTTAGAGAGCCACTGCCAACGGCAGTGGGATTACAGCTGTGACGCACTCCTCCTTTCTCTCCCTGGAAAGATACATTTACTGTTGTGTATCAATTTGCATGTTCACTTTCAGGAACTAGTCACTTCTGAAACAAAGCTAAGGTTTTGCATACAGGTGATATTTGTACTTTTGTTGAAGGGGAATAAAAAAAATTTTAAAGAAACTTTGGCCCACCTCAAAGTTCACAAGAAGATTGCTTGGTTGGGTAAATTTACCCAAGAATGGACAGGTTTAGGGATATGATATAATGTAAATGCTTTGTAAGGTAAATGGTTTTTATATGGTCGTGCTTATAAAAATATGCCCATATAAATGCTTCTTCCTTATTTTTGACAATGGTTGGTTACATAATCCCCACAAAGGCTTTTTTTTAGGCATCTTTAGTTACCTAGGAAAGACTTCAGTGGGGCTGACATGCACAGTGGAAGACTCCTGCAGCTTAAAGGGAATAGTACAGATATAATCATAAGATTGAAAACCTTTCTGTTATAGCCCTTTGATTAGAAAATGTTTTAAATTAAACTGGAATATAAAGTTTCCTTGTTTCCACCAAGAAAAACCCCAACCAAACAATCAAACAAAAATACCACCAAAACACGTGTCTTTTCCATACCATCTGATTTCTACTTCATTCAAGTAAAAAATTCATTTCTGGATAAACTTCCTGAACTGGTGGGTTCAACTGACTGTAATAAAAACATAGAAGATGACTACAGGTGCTAGGAGCTAATTTAATAAATGAATATAGAAGATAAAACCTTATTTCATGGTACATGCTTGGTATTTTGAAAATCACAGTTAAACAAGAAGATTGTGAGATTATCTTGGGGAAGTCACAACTAACATTGTGCTAACAGTGTTAAATGAGAAGTATTTGTCTCCTGCATCTTTCTTACAACTCAAATGCTTTTATAGCTCATGTAGCACTCAATTAAACATCAAAACACAACATTTCATGCTGTATTTTGAAATCACTTACTTCAAATACTTTGATAATGTATTAGATCATAAGATGGTCCAATGGCTCTGAAATTATTTGTCAGGAGCAAAGAATTCTAGGGTTTTTTATTACAGAGACTTTTAAAATGATTTAACTTTCACACATGTTCAAGTATGAATCCTTCTGTGGAATGGAATGTCACCTCCCCACAGCTTTTATCCCCTGAGTGATGAACCTAAGGTATGTTATTTTAGCATGTGTTGTTCCATCTGACCGGTTAGATTTTGACTAAGTTCAGAACTCTTTTGCTAATGCCAGCTGTCAACCTATCATTGCTGAATAAATAAATACTGGAAAGATATATATATAATCTGAATGTAGCTGGCTGATCACCACTTTAAGCTCCTTGTTTAGTACTCATTTCCACCTGGATATGCTGATTGACATTAAGCTGGTTTCTGAAACATTTAACAAACTAAATTATTATTTCTATAAGTGTTGCAGTTGTGACCAAATCTTACAAGTATGTTACAGCTCGAGACAAAACTCTATGACTTAAAACTTATACTTTAATGTAGAACTACAAAACCAGAGGTATAAAATCTTCTGTCAATTCAGATTATTTTTCTTCATATGGCATAAAATCTCCCTTTTCCAGGGAATCATGTCAAACTAGGAATGTGAAAAACTATTTTGTACAGTTTCAATATAGATTTTATCCTTCACTGAGTTAGTTTCTGTTATTCCTTAATTAAAATGGATAAAATCTCTTTATGTAGGTTTTAGTAAAGTGACGTGAAGAGCTTGACAAAACTCAAGATAAATTTGTAAGCTATTTCAGAGTTGCTAAAGCGCTCCTGAGGGAGCTGCCAGGAGCTGGCAGCTCATGCAACAGTGGCTGATGCGACCTGGGCAGGACCAGGAGTGATAGCAGCCATGTCTCCTCACAGAACTAAAAGAAGCCTGGAGGCAGCTGGTATTAAATCCAGCTGGCAGACAGTCACAATGGTGTTCCCTGGGGCTCAGTGCTGGGGACAGTCCTGTTTTATATCTTTATCAATTACCTGGACAAGAGGACTCTGCGCACCCTCAGTTCACAGATGACACCACATGGGGCAGGAGTGTCGGTCTGCTGGAGGGCAGGAATGCACTGCAGAGGGATTTGGGCAGGTTGGATTCATGGGCTGGGGCTAATTGTGTCAGGTTCAACAGCCAGGTCCTGCACTTAGGTCACAACAACCCCATGAAGTGCTCCAGGCTGAGGAGGATTAGCTGGAAGACTGCCCAGTGGAAAGGAGCTGGGGTACTGGTCCTCAGTCAGCTGAACATGAGGCAGCATGTGGCCAGGTGGCCAAGAAGGCCAAAGGCATCCTGGCCTGTATCAGCAATGGTGTGGCCAGCAGGACCAGGACAGGGATTTTCCTCCTGTACTCAGCACTGGTGAGGCCGCCACTCAAGTCTTGTGTCCGGTTTTGGGCCCCTCATGACAAGAAGGACATTGAGGTGTTGGAGCATGTCCAGAGAAGGACAGTGGAGCTGGGGAAGGGTATGGAGCACAAGACTTAGGAGAAGCAGCTGAAGCTGGGGGCGTTTAAACTGGGAAAAAGGAGGCTGAGGGGTGATCTCCCTGCCTCCTCAGAGGCGTCAGCTCAAGCTGTTTCTGTGTTACTGCACTGTGAATAAAATGCTTTAAGGAATGCCTTAGAGGAATGTCTAAGACTCTACTATGGCAACCCAAAAGTTGAGCTGGTAAGGAAATCTTGTCTGACTGTGAGTGTGGGGTGTGCAGAGAGGGAATCAAGCAGGGCTCCTGTCAGCTCACTGGAGCCACCTGCTGCAAAGGGGCATCAGACAGTGTCAGGGGCAGAAGGGAATGTGTCTGGTGGTGGAGTGTGACTGCCAGACTGCCTGAATAGTTAGACAGGGAAAATTTCTCCACAGATTCTTTTATGTAGGCCCAATACCTCTGCTTAATTTTATTATTGGGGTGATTCTCATCACATCTCCAAGGTGAGCATATATAGCTTATGCAACCTCATGCAGTTTTTGATCTTATGAAACTGCCTGCTCTGTTGCAAAGCTAAATGATATTTCAAATTCAGGAATGCTGCACACTCCTACAGGAGTAACACTGGACTGTTGTGTTTTCTCACAGAGATTTTACTTTCACCATCATCACACTTGTAGTTCTTAAACTGAAATAAGTATGATCTGTTTGAAAACGCAGGTGGAAATCAAAGCAACCTACCACCATAGATTAGGATAAAATATTATAAGAGGGAGCTAGGAGCAGTATCTGTTATTCACTGGAGCGCTGAACATTAAAACACCCATTAAATTCACACTGCATCATGACAGCAGGTGGCCTTCATTGGTAAATCTTGGTCTTCCTTCTTTTCTCAATGATCATACTTTTGTTTCTCCTAATTCACTAAGTCATTCAGGATGATGGGAAGTAAAATTCTAACTGCTTTCATTCAAGATATACAAAACTCAATCAGAAGAGTAAGAAATTTTTCTTAGCCTAAATAAATTGTTGTTTTTTAGGAAGCAATTTTTTTTAGAAGTGAGTTTTACCATTTTTAGAATTTGGAAGTCTCTACCTTTTTAGTATTTAGTTGTGATATCTTTAACTGAATTTTTTGGAACTCACCTGAGTTTCTTTCTAGTTGCCAATGTTCCCCTGCCTCCAATATGAACAGCCACATAACCTCCACAGACATTTTCTTTAACCATTGGTTTCTTGGTTTTTTACACAGCTCTAAGAGTCAACAAATGAATATCCATAAAATCTTTATATGAGAGGTGTTCTATAAAAATGTAGCAGTACATATCTGTTTTCTTCAGTGGATAGTGAAAGGTATAATCATAAACACTAGCATTCATCTAAGATGCAGATAAACTGAATAACAAAAATAGAAAATCCTAATTCTGTACACAAAAATGGAACAGTTCTGGAAAATTTTCCTGGCATTGGGCTATTAACTTAATGTAGAAATTATTCACACTTTAATAAGATGGTAATTATTTTCAAGCAGAAGCAGGTTGCCATGTAACAATTCCTCATACAAACAATCTTACTTGCAAAAAAAAATACATTATTATTTCTGCCAACTCCTTTCCAGAACAAGGTTAGCAATTACTTTTTATCTATAGTGATCTACAGACACATGAAAATTAATGACTTTTTATTCTGATATTTATTTTGAAAACTCTATAAAATTGCAAAGATTGCAGGATATTTTTGCTCTGCAACAGAATCTGAAATCTGCTTTTCCCAAGGACCACTCACTGTTTCTGTTTAATACAGGATGTGAAGAACAAATCATCACAAAGAATTTTTTGTTCTTTTTTTTTTCAAAAGTGTTTGACTTGTGTCCTTGATGTAAATTGACACTTTAAACTTGCTTCATGTTGCAATTATGTCAGCACTTTTATCATAACAAATGCTTACCGATGTATTGGAAACAGCTCTCCCAGTTTTAGCAAACCAGCTGTCAGCTGCTGCATGTGTGGTTCTGACTGATAATGAGGTCCCTGCATTTCCCTAAGCCAGATGCAAGCAACAATAAACAGGTGGAGTAGGTGGTCACCAGAGAGAGAGGAAAATATGGAACTTGTTTTGGTACTTCTGCTGGAATTCTGGGGTGAAATTCTTCTGGGGCACCTAACAGAAAGGCTCTGCTGTTTCAGCCCCCAGAAGCTGTGCGCATACGTGCATGCACATACCTAAGGTGGAACAGTAAAGTGCAAGAAGGGAATCTGACTGACATTCCCCTTGGGAAAGATAACATGTTATATGATAGCTGTCAGCTTTGATAGCAAGCTTTGAGAATGCCAGGATGTCAATTACAGAGTGTCATTACTAGAATAATTGCAAGTACTGGCACACAAAACAAAGTCTTCAGCAAAGTGGCACAAAAATCTAAGTGCTATGCTGGAAGATGATGATAGGTCTTGCACATCTGTGGAGAAATTTGCTGCAGATGATCAAAGTTACAACGCCGTTTTGTGTGTGTCTGTGTGTGTTTTCTAACATTGCTTGTTATTTACGTAAATTCTTTATTAATAGATGAAAAAACAGTTAACAAATGCATAAGATGTACTATTGCCTTTTTGCCTTTTTTGTTTTGCAGATATGCAACTTGCAGGACAAGGGGTTAAAAATAAAATTCTCAAAGGTCCTAGCAGCAATGCCCTAGAGCATGGACTGGGCTGAGGCTCTATATAGGTGCCAAATAAACTGGTTTGAGAGCTCTGACTAGTAACAGAGGCCTCAAAAACTCCCTCCTAAGACACAGAGCTGGTTGACATGGGATATACTGCTTCAAGGCTGCAGGGCAGTTTCTCTGCATGGTCTCATGTAGTGCCTTGCTTCATGTTGACTGTTCCACAGATAACTCAGGAGACCATAGTACTTCATTGTGTTACGTGGACATATTTTAAGATACATCTTTTGAGACTAATTTAATCAACAAGAGGAAAAAATAAATCAGGAACCTCTGTCCAAGGGGAAGTGAGGCTTTCAGTTCTGTAGGAAAATTTATGACTTTGGTGCTTTTTACAGTATGCCTTTAAATGTTTAAATGTTATTTGAATGCATTGAATTTTAAGCCTAAAACATTAAGAAACTTTGGATTATTTAACATCCATCAAAAGCTCTTACCCAGATGAAAAAAGAACCTCATATTGTTATTCCCTCACAAAATAAAAAGACAAATGGAAAAAACTTTAATATTCAGAAATAATGGTCATTAGCACTTTGCTGACCAAAACCTTAAGTGCAAACCTCTATACTTTTGTACAGCTCCCTCAGTACACACTCACAGATTTCAGGTCCATGACTAAGTAGCCTCTGAAAAACATCAGTACTAAGCATGTAAACATAATGTGGACATCCTGTCTGTGACATATTTTATTGGAGGTTTTGCTTTACTACACCTGCCTGTGGACATCTAGATGTACATACATTTGCCTGAACAGTATTTTCCTTAGAGCTTCCAAATGTATGAAAAAGATGTTTGACAAGCCATGTGCAAAAAAGAATGGGAGGGATCATATGTTCACTTGTAAATAATTCGTGGATTTTCTTCCTCCTGTTCTTCAGCTAATTTGGAGTTGTTTGGAGAATTTCCCCTCCTATTGAAAATGTATAAATGCCTTGCAAATCATCTCAGATATTACAGTACCTGGAACCATGCCAAAGGATCACAAACTGAACTTCATCTGTCTGCTGATTCAATATTCTTGGGATAAAAATGATAGAAAATCAAGGATTAGGATTACACATAATAGTCTTTCAACATCTTGACTTGCCCAAGAATATCAGCTAATGGGCTGAGATGCTTAATTCCACTGAGCACAGAGACTGTGATTGGTGGATAAAGTTAGAAATGGTTAATTACTGCAGATCTTACTGAGAGCTCACAACCACTGATTTTTTCATAGCAAGAGCCCAAAGGATCTATCACTTTGCTTCTTGCACTTACTTCTAAGCACATGAATTTATCAGTTCCTATAAAGCACTGAAAGCCTCAGTGCTATCAGAACTGTTTAGACAATGCTATAATAAGAGGCAGGATGCAAGTAGCTCTCATGTTTGTTTTGAGTGTAGTAACAGCAATGGACACCTATACCTTTTAGTTGTGGTTACCAGCCTCTAGCGCTGGACAGTTCAATGTTAAGCTCAGAAAAACAGAAAAGGCACCCTAAGACCTTTCCGTTGAAATTCTGATAGCATGCTCAAGTAATTACACGAACACTTACAGCAGACCAACAGTTGGAACATCAGAGTAGTTTTGAAACATGGAGAAGCTTGATTACAAGGGATACTTGGAGGCCGTGTGGTCTCCAGTTAGCTCAGAAAACTGAAGCTAATATGGATCCCCTAGACATTCTTGAAACCAAACACTACCTGGTGTTCTTTCCCCTTGCTTTTCTTGAAAGGTTGCACTGCCAAACACCTCACTAAAGAACCTCAGCCTCAGTGGAAATTGCCCCTTGTGACAGAACCTGGATTTTCATAAAGTACATGGAATAGTAGATTTAGAAGGGAAAATGCTGGCTTGACTTAGTTTTGAAAATTTGGAACGCTCCATTTGGTGCATTGAGCTTTTAGTATCTTAGAGGCATAACACAAACACAAAGCTTTTAAATCTATCCAGGAATTGGTTTTGGGAGTGCTAATATGGATCAAGCTTCTCATCCTAAGTATTCCTCCAACCACTGGGTTAATACAACATTAAAGAAATTGTGGTAGAACAAAAGCATTTTTACCCTGTAGCAATTAGTTGTGGTTTTGTTAACAAATACTTAATTTTTTAGATAGTAATATAGAAACCTTATATTCAGAATAGAATTTTGCAAAGGTAAATTATAATATTGCAGTCCCAAAAGGAGTTTAAGGACTTCTTTAAATATACACATCATTTAGGATTTCAGAAGTGATAAATAGAAGTGATAAATATTCTCATTTTATCTCCTGCCAAAATCTCTTCTGTTCCAGGAAAACCAATCAGCCATCCAGTAAATGGAATTCACAGGACCTCGAAAGTGTACACCCTGACTTGTATCAGCAATAGTATGGCCAGCAAGACCAGGGCAGTGATCTCCTCCCTGGACCTAGCACTGGTGAAGCCACACCTCAAATACTATGTCCAGTTTTCAGCCTGTCAAGAAGCATATTGAGGTGTTGGAGCAATAAGCTGATAAAGGATTTAGAGCACAAGTCTTATGGGGATTTTGGGCTGTTTCATCTGAAGGAAAAGAGAGTGGAGACCTGAAAGGAAGTTGTACCTAGATGGGAGCTGGGTACAACTTTCTCCCAGGTAACAAGTGACAGGAGAGAGGAAATGCTCTCAGGTTGCACCAGGGAAGGTTTAAATTGCATATTAGGAAAAAATGCTTCACTGGAAAGGTTATCAAGTGTTGGAACAGGCTGCCCATGGAAGTGGCTGAGTCCTCATTCCTGAAGGTATTTAAAAGACAGGTACATGTGGCACTTTGGGGACATGGTTTACTGGTGGACTTGGCAGTGCTGAGTTAACAGTTACTATGATCTAAGAGGTCAACCTAAACAATTCCATTATTTGCTGGATTTTTTCTTTATTTTAAGAAAAACTTGAGAGCAATGCAAATTTAATAATAAAAATGTGAAGCAATAGAATTAGAAGAGATATCTACAGAGAAGAGAAAGGAATGAGAAAGCATTGCATATTTTAATTGGGAGGAACAGGAGTGAAGCTGTCTACTTCTATGTACCAGGAGCAAACAAATTGGTAGAGTCCCCAAAGCTCAAAGGGGTGTGTAAGGAAGAGTCTTCTCTTCCCAGAAAACACAATTTCAGACCATGCAAATGAATTAAGCAAATAATGAGAAAGCAAATAAGTGCTCAGAAATTCAACAGAGCTCCAGCAGGAGGAAATAATTGAACAAAGGATACCTCTGCATCTCAGCTCCTGAAGTGGTTACTGTGCTCAGCTCGCCATCAGTTAGTACTGTCTGTGCTGGCCCCAGGGTGTGTGAAGGCACTGCAAACTGGGAAGCTGAGCTGCACTTGGCATAGTAAAAAGACAGGTCTTCAACAGACAGCAAAGAAATAGTGAGAGATAGAAAACCCAAAGTATAAATATTAATAGCACAACATTGGCTCTTTTTCTGCATACCCTGCAAGAATTTCACTACTAAACTTGGATCTGAAGTGTAGCTGCTGACCAAGTCTTCATGAGAGAGGAGCTGGAAAAAATTTTGCATCCACTGGGAAAACAAGCAAGACATATCCCTTCTTGAATAGCATTGTCAGCACGGCGTCAATGTCACCGTGGTGCTGTCATTTTATTTCAGCACAAACACAAGATATATGGGTTATCATGAGTCACAATGGTAAGCCTGAACCCCGATGCCTTCAAAACACATAATGTGTTCTCTGCATAATCTGTATACTTTGGTTTTACCTATTTGATTAATGACGAAACCAATACTCATTTGCTTGACATGTAGGGACACTGAGACTAAAAGTTAGATTTGAGATATTTTATTTCAACATATTTTGCCTTTTAAAGTCAATCCCAAGGGGAGACTGTTTTAACTAATTAATCTTCTACTCCCTGAACCCTGGTGAAAATGGGCCTGCCTTGTCTCATTACCTCTGCTTCAGCCCTCAGAACTGCCTAAAGGTGGATTTCACAACTCAGATGTACATCATAAGAAATGGTTCCCTGCCCTCATGGGGCTCTGAATGATGGTGATAAAAGCCATGTTAGAACAGGCAGTCATACATTGGGATGCCTAAGGTGCTCTCCCTGCTGTAAAAAAAGGAGAGTGAAAAAGCAATAAGCTAACAGCTATCAGAGAGTTTTTTCTCTTTGATGTTCAGCAGCTTTAGGACACATTAATTGTTGCCTTTAGATTTCCCCAGATGCTGGCTTAGCAGTCCAATTAACCTGCTGCAACTTTGAATGATTGTGTCATATGACAGAATGTAAATTCTGTGTGTTTTCAGCAGTGTCCAAACTTTGGGGGTGGGCACACAAATTCAAGCTTTTTTGTCCCTTTATGACTTTATTCCTCTCTGTAGCAAGATGGTTCAGATTACAGTCCATTATTTCATAAGTAGCACTGTTTCAGGGCTCAAATGCCTTTCCTGTCACACCACTGAGAAAAGCTTGTGGCACTCAGAGTCATTCCTTTATCAGATATTACAAACTGCACTGTTCTGGTGCCTCTTGGACTGAATGTCATTGATTTTGTTCAGTTCCCCTCTCTAATCTTTGTACATCCTATGTTTTAATGATATGCCAAAAAAGTTTCCAGCAGGATATGGAATTGTGCCTCCTTTCAGAGAGCCTTCAGTAAACTTTTCATCTGTAAAGAAACTGCAAGATAGATATAGAAAGAGAAGACAGTAAGGACAAAATTTAGCCTCTACAAGATAAACACACAATAAAGCCGTTTATCTCTGGTATCTGCCAGGCATCTTATCAACTCGATTGGCTTATATCCTTGCTAATCTTCTACTCTGAAATGTGAGGATTTTTCAAAGCTAAATATTAAAAAAAAAAAAAATCTGGCTTTTTCTGTCCTTGACATTTCTGGTCAAGGACTTCCTTTATACGTAGATGATCCAGTACTCCAGATCTCATGCTTTGTGGAAAAGGGAAGAAGAAAGAGGCCAGTTATTTGTACACATTGCTGTACCATTCAATTTTACTGTGCCTATTAGGATTCTTTCAAGATGCCAGTATTCTGGATCAGAGTCTGTGCAGCAGGGAGGCCACAAGCTGTTGTATTGGCACCTGTGCTCAGCAACTCTTTAGTGAGAACATAGAGGACAGTTTCTTCAAGCTATGCATAAATCCTATTAGCATGGTCAGTTGACCACACTAATGTTAAATCAGCAATTAAGCTGGACAAAACAGTGACAGTATCTGTACTGTTAAGGCAGTTCTTCTAATGGAAAAAAGATACTATTTTTTGTCAAAGTGGAATGGCATTCATAAAGGACAACCTGACATAAGACCAGAATATCCCAAACAACTCTTCTACACTTCTGTTGGCTACTTTTAAAGCCAGTAGATATGGTTGCAAATCCACATAAGCCTTTAATTGATGTAAATAAAACATAGGATGTAATCAAAATAAATGTGTAAGTGCCTAGAATAATTGCACATGTTAATCCATTCAGAGAAATTAGCTTTGCATTTATAGAGCTAAATAAGAACTTATTATTCAGCCACCTATTTCACACCCAACTGATGCATGTTCACTCCTGTGACCAAGGCAGCCTCCCATTTTCAATAATTGTGCACTCTGGCACAGAGCAGCACTGGAAATGGAGTTGTGAAAAGGTGCTAAAAGCACCTATTTGCACATCTGAATTTATCACACTCTCAAATTCTGGCCCATTCTGTAGTGGAATGGGGTTAACTTTTAGTGTAAGAAAAGTTCTCATGTTTTTTGACTTCCAAAAGCAATATACTGAAAATGGCTGCAACTGAGACGCTGATCTAGCAGTTTGTGAACTGTGCTGTGTTTTAACCATCCAATTTGGAAGCTTTCTTTTTTGTAATGTTTGCACAGATATGGAAGGATTTACAAAATCCATTTATATGCCATTTGTCCTGCAATGTGGTCTTTACACTTTGTTTTGACTGACAGTTCAAAAAAAAGTATATCATTGAGGAACAAAAGAGAAGGAAAATCTTTTCATGAAATGAATGAATAATATGACCTACTTTCTGAGTGTATAAGAATAGGGAGATTAGCATTTTCCACCTTCCTGAGGTGTTCTCAGGTTTTATAAATCTAGAATGTCCTATGGAAACATCAAATAATGTGTTGGATGCTGCAATCTAGATAAAGCTATCCTGTTAGTTATAGATATCTCCAGACTCTCTTGTTTCTCTAAAATAGAGTTGCTGAGATTTTTGTATCTGAAGCAAAATCCATCCACATATGACTTCTACAAACCATGAGACTCTTCAGAAGTGAATGAACTATTTCTGAAGATTTTTCTGAACCAAGGCAAGGTTTTGTTACTTTATAAAGTACTGGGGTTTTTTTAACCTCTGAAACTGACATATGTGAGGTACAAACACTGTAAAGACAATACACTTTAGTTTTCCCAGAAAGTAAAATCACCAAGGTCAGTCCATGGATGGAGGAAAAAACAAATCTATATTAACAGAAAAGATAAGCTCTAAGCCTCTTATTTGAGAAAATTTTACACTGGAGTGAAAGTACCTTCATCATAACCTTGAAGAGTCAATGTTTGTATTATTTAGAGATGTTGACTAACTGTTCAGCTACGTACATCCAGAGGCTAATGCCCAGAAATCATGGGTGCATACCAAATGTCTATTTAAAAATCAAGTTCATTTCAGTTACAGAAAATTGAGAAAGACCAACATAACTATTAGCTTTTAAAACAATCCTTTTAATCATTTGAGATCAATTTAGTTGTAACAGGACACAAATTGAGGAAAAAACTTTGAGCTTATTACTGTTCTTATCATTAAATTTTCTGAAGAAATATTGATAGTTTTGAGTAGTCTTCACATACCTATCAAATGAGGTTCTTTACTTACATGTGCTTTTCCATGAAAGGGCTCACTTGGAAACCCTGGAGAAAAAGAAAATTAATCTTGTTGCTTTCCCAGTTCTTCAATAGGATGCTATTTACGTTGGAGTGCAAGAATAAAAGATCTTATTTCAAAACTGCTAATTATCTCATTTGCCCAACCATGTTTGTTAGTGATTAATGCTGGGGTCAAAGATAAGCACAGAATGCTCGGCTGACTAGGAGTTCACACACAGAAATAGGGCCTCAGTCATACAAACTGCGACCAGCTAAGGTTGTGGCAAATATGCATTTTCCATCTAATTGTGTAAATATGGATATTCCTACTTTCTTAAAGGAAAAAAACATAACTCAGGTAGAAACTCCTAAGTCATGTAACAGGAAAATTAGGCATATATTCAAATCTCAACCTGAAAGAGATCATTGAGGACATTTGACTGTTCTGTAAAAAAAGTCAGTTTATTCATTTGGGTGTTATTGAAATAGACTGATAGAATCTGTGCAGTCAATAGTTCCCCTTCCAGGTAATTGTTTACCTGCATCAAGTCTTCTGAATTTCTCGCAGACCAAAGGCCTTGGAGGATCCATTTAACTGTTGTGCATATTTTAGTTTCCCAATCAATTGACCAGCATAGTAGCATTAATTTGCCTCTGCAGTTTTCTGTTGACTTCATTCACTCCTGCCTTGTAACCCCTGAAAAAAACCCTCTTTTTTCAAATGAATATAGGACATCATCAATTTTCTGAAGAGCAGAGTTAAATTCCTCCAAGATACACTTCTTTATTCTCTGTAACAGCACCCATTTAGAGGACTATTTTTAACTCTTCTACGATTATCTATAGTAATCCCCTTAGTACATCTTAATTCAGACAACTTCCTGACTGTGTCCAAAAAGCTAAATCAAAACAAAAGGCTTTCAGCTGTGCCTTGACATTAAAAAAGTACAAACAAAACTAAAATCCTACCTTAAGATCTCAGCCCATTTAGGCTGCTTTCCTTTGCCTTTCCTTAAAACTTCTAGGCCTTGCAAAGTCCTCCAAGAATAGTGATAGAAGAAAAGGAAGAAAGGAGAAAAGCTTTGTTACCTCCCTCTTGGCCCAAAGACTTAAAATGAATGATTTGGGTTGGAAGGAAACTTAAAGATTGTCTAGTTTCAACTCCCCTGCAGAGACACCTTCTACCAGAATTTGATCATTTTAAAATAATAAACAATAAAATCTCACCAATTCTTGCTGTCACTCCTGCTACAGGCTCTAATGCTTCTTTCACCTATTACTGTAGTGTTACTTATCAGGCTTTGGTGTTATCAGCCTTTAGTGTGGCACCTCAAAGTGGCACCTCTAATAGTTCCACTTTATAGCATCCTTTCAATGGCTGAGGGAGTAGCGACACAGGCATTTTATGAAGAGTTATTAGGCAGCCTGCAATAGATAACAGCAATAGAACAATTAGCTACATTCATCAAGATCACCTGAACAAGGAACAGCGTGTCAGATACATTTGTATCCACTTCAAAAGAGAATATAAATCTCAATATATAAGTTTAGAAGACTTATTAGACTTTCATGCCTTGACAAGTGTTTTATTTTAATTTCATTCTACACCACAATGAGTTGCTGACATGCAGTTATTTCTCTCAGTCGTGGAATCAAGCCAGGTTTTTTGCAGTGATATGTCTCCTGGCCCAGTGATAGAAAAGAGGATTTGTATAATAGTGTTCTAGAAAGGGGTAAAAAATGCAGGTACAGTGAAGAGAAATAGTTGCACAGAGGACCTGACAGAGATCAGTTAAGAATGTCTGTTATTCATTAATGTTGTGAGTCTCCAGATTTTCCTCCCTTTCTGAAAAAACATAGTAAGGAAAAGAAGATTAGCATTAGCCTTTCCAAGCTTCATTTAATCCTGTAGGATTAAAATAATTAACCACTTTTGCACTACACACAATTAAAGGTAGATTAATAAATTGGACTACACTTAATGCTAGAGTCAACTTTTTTAAGGGCACCTGAGCTTACTGAAGTGAGACACTGAGATAAAATAGCATTATGCAATATATGTTGAGGTCCTTGTTTACCACAAATTACCTGTAAGACTGTGGAAATCACTTTGAACAGGTGGTGTTTCCAAGAGTGACTATTCCATAAGGTAGCTAAGCAAGCTTGAAGTAGGATGCTCTACCATTCCAGAGGGTTTAGTATGATTTGTACTAATAAATGTAAACATCTCAAAGCTCAGTCTCAGTGGAGCTTTTAGCAATGTCCAAAACTGCCAATTCAAGTAACAATTACTTGTCATAGACTTGCTCAGATCACTTACCAAACCAGTGTCAGAAAATATAAAACAGCTCAAAGATCGCTGATCTCACAATAGTCTACAGTGATATTCCATAATAAAGTGTAAACATTACAAATCTACACAAGTAAATGAAGGGCACAAACACCTTCCTTATCAAAAGGGAGAAGTAGGTGACAAGGAATATCAATCTGAAATAAAGAAAGCACCACAGAGACATTAATGTGTGCCATTTACTTTAATTAGAGAGTGGCTATCTGCTGTTCTAACAAAAAAGACACTTCAACAAAATATAATGAACCTTCATGACTCCCTTGGCAAATGCAGAGCAAAATAACTTTCTTATTAAAAGGATGTAAAATTCAGCAGAAAAAAGACAAAGACAAAAAGGATAAGAAATTCACTCTCAAAAATATTCAAGTAAACTACAAGTTGAATACTGTACAAATGCAATAATTTGAGAATACAAACACTTTCTCCACATCACCCTCACAATCACAGCTGGGAAGCACTTGCTAATGTTGCAGCAGGTGACATACTTTTCATTAAAACTTTTTAAATAGTTTTTAATATTTTAAACAGCAAAGAACTCTATTAAAAGGAAAAGTGTTTTTCTTGCTAAGAACTTCAGATAGTTGTACTGGACATTTAATTTAATTCTCTGAAAATTATTAATTTATCCGTATTCTCAGTATCTTTCCTTATGATTTTGTCAGGGGGAAAAGTCATAGTGCTGGGGGAAGTACTGCTCAACCCGTGTACTGAACAGCTCCAATTCCAGTGTAGCCACAACTCACTGACTTCCTTTCAGTATGGAACTCACCTGCCAGGGCAAGACACACCAATTTTAAGATTTTGTTCTTACTTTTTCCACCTACAGCACCACATCTAAAGTGCTTACTCACTTGCTTTTGAATTTCTCACTTACACATTATGTTTTTAGTCTTTGCTTTTCTCAGTCTTGGAGTCAAGTAAGAACTCCAATGCTTCAATTTACAGTTCTGTAGAGAATGTAAACATCCTTTTACTTTTTTTTCTTGATTGGTTATCTTTTAAGCCATAAACATGTACTACAATACATATTACTCTCTTGTTACCCACAGTAGATTCTGTTTGTGCTTGGATAAAACAACAAAACAGGACTGTTATCTGCCTAGAGAGTGTAGTCCAAATGTTCACATTTCAATGAGATGTCTACAGTCATCCATTTGATGCAAGCCCTTGAGCTTCATCCAGAAGATACAAAGGAGAGAGATGAGCAGAGAGGCTGTGGAGAGCAGTCACTGGGGACACTCTTTACTGAATTCCATGATTTACTTCTGTACACAAAGGTATCCCTGCTGTAGGACCAGAGACCTCTGAGACTTGGGAAGAACCTGTCAGGAAAAACTGGAAAAAACCCCAAGTCAACTACACAAAAAAACCGTAAAACCAAGGAAAAAGTTGGCTCCAGATTGTTTAATGCAATTTTCCAAATTTCAAGAAAGACTGAAATGCTGAGTAAATCTAATGAAACTGATAACAGATAGGTGCAATTGCATTCCTTTTTTTTAGGAAGACTCATTGCAGAAGAAATAGGAGAATGTAATAATGCCTGAGGTGGCAAAAATCCCCCCAAAGTCTTATCACAGCAGGGAGGGTGTTGGGGAGTCAATTGCCTTAATCTGACTTTAATTAATTCTATAATGAGCATATAATTTCACCCTCCTGCAGTACAAAACATATTAATTATGAGTACAAGGACACAAACAATAAAATTAAAGTAAAATTAGGACATAATTTTCTTTCCTTCAAGTGTTTGAGAAGGATAATAAGTAGTTAAGAGCTTTTTAACTGGTACCTGGTTAAAAACCATACAAAAATCCTGGCATAATTAGCTAAGCATACAGTACATTCCTTTTTCTAATTTAAATATTTTCTAGTTCCTAGGGTTGGGTTTTTTTTTTTTTGGATACACATCTCGTTATCTAAAAAAAAATCTCACATTTCAGCTCTTGCATTAATTGGAGATATTACAGGATTAAAATATTTTACAAGTGTTTATCAGTTTGCTACAGTTTAAAAGGAGAGAGTAGACTTAGCTTGAATGAGTCTTCCAGATCTAAAAAAAAGAACCTTGAAGCATTTTATTCTTAAATAATTTCTTAAGCCCAGATTGCTAGCAAAGATCAAATATATGTACTTTCTCCAAATGAGTGGTATGACCTGTTACATCAGTCTCTTAAATTAACATCTATCCAGATGTTATAGTAGACTTCCTTATTCACCATCCCTTGTCTATGTCAAACAAAATACTGTTTCCCTCTGCCTCTTCCCCTTCAGATATAAACAAGGATACCTAACTTCTGGACAATGTAGTAAGCATGGATTTTGTTGGAATAAATCATTGATTCTCCTGCGCAGCTCTATGAAAAATTTCCTACAGATATATATATATAAATATATATATATAATGCATTGTGTTATTAGTAACTAATAAATGTCACCTGAAATATCACCTAGGAAGCAGAACACCTTTCTTGCACAAAGTCATTTGTCAGCCTGCACAATATTGTGACAAAGCTCTGGTCATCTAAGTAGCAACTCAGATCTCTGCAGTAACAACTGCAACAAAAATTAACCTTTCCCAAACTGATTTACCTGTGCCAATGGTAATATCTGTCATATCACAGCTATTTTTTTGCCATCATATTTCTCCTCCTTCACTGTGCTCCAGAAGTGAAGAGACTGTCCTAATTTTCAGTGAAACAGATTTATGATAGGCAGCACCGCACTTCAGTTCAGCAAAAAAAGCAGAATACACAGACTTGCCAGTTTGTCCCAACTTGCTGTTTATTCTGACAATAGTGCTGACAAATATTGAAAAAACACTGACATAAGTTAAATCAAAAGTTATATAAACATTCATCACAAGTTTTCATTTCCTGAAAGTGAAAAATCTCTTTGGAACTTTCACTTTGCCATTATGAAAAGGAGAAGAATACCCCTTTCTTTACAGTTATACTGCTTTACTTTTGACCTAGGGAAATTGTACTACCAAGAATTACAGAGAATGGTATGACAGCACTTTGCCTCTGTTGTATCTGGGGAGTGGAAAAAGGATAGGAGCAAAGAAGAGAAGGTATGCATGAAAGCAAAAATGCAGATCTAGCTGCAAAAGCACTTGCAAATAAATTATTGCACCTGCAAGGCTTGTGTTGCTGTTGTCCAAAGGCTTGATTCTGTTTGTTGGGTTCTGGTAAGGCAAGAGGTGAGTGCTATGCTTGGTTTTTCAGAACATTCACCACAGAATAGCAGACACTCCTGTCATCTAGTATGGGATATATTGAATCCAAATGACACAGCTGACAAAAAGAGTTATGTAGCTCCATGAGCTTGTGTACTTTATTGCTTACATTAGCTCCTGAGAAGAGAAAAAGGTATCTCAATGGACTGTAAATCTTCACTGAAGCTCCTCATGACATTGTCTCCTTGCATTAGGGAAAGTGAAGGTGACATGTGGTACCTGCCTATCATGAGTATGGCCAGCATGAGATGTTTCTGATGCTCAGCTGTCTGACACCTCTCACAGCACACAGCCAGAATCCAAGCATGGACCGAAGGAAATAAAACTGCCAATACATCTCTTTGGAGACAAGTTTCACTTCTCATTATCCACACGGCTGTATGAAGTCTTCAGAGAAAGATTTAAAATTCTTTGCAGATTCATATAAAAAAACCTTAGGGCTTGTACCAAAAAAAAGTCAAAACATTTACCTTATCATCCTTGTCTTTGATAAAGCAATCTGTAAAGGTTGCTGATAAAGCCTTACAGTATTTAATTTGCTGTGCAGTTGCAGACCTAACAGCTGCCAAGTCACAGCACTGCCTCCTAACAACTGCCCTATTGTCAATATTGTCAATGTAGGTGTAACTTAGAGTAGTTTAGTCACAATGGGGATATCAGGAAGGCATCCAGCTACCAGTATGGTAAGACTTTTGGCTAGATTGGGCAAGTTAGCTGGAAGAAAAATACCACTGTTTTTTAGCCCACTGAGTCACAGTTGGTAGTCAGCATTTGGATGGCTTTGCCATTTCTGATTTCCTTTGGTATTCTCCAATCTCATGCCATCGATCCCAGCTGATTGAAAAACTTCAGCAAATTGAAAAAAACAACAAGAATTAAGTACAAAAAGCACATTTCACCATTAGTAAGTTCTGACCATTATCTGTCACAAGCCAGGGTCTCTGATGGCTCAGAAGATAATTTTGCCTCTGTATCCACATCGTAGCTCTATTTGTGGTCTCTGGTGTCCTGACTTAGAGTGTGTTAGCTTAGAATCACTCAGACTGAGTAACTGTGGTATTACTCAAACTCCTTTTCAAGGGTCAGCATCTTCCTGTTATCTTGTAGTCTGAGGGGAATAAGAATTTTTCTTCCTTGCTAAAGGAAAGACCTGGAGACATTTCTTTCTTCAGATGATGATGCATACTTTTACTGCTAAGACATAGAAAAACAGGAAGTTAAGAGGGCTAAAACTGTGTAGCCCTGTTCTGTCATGTGAGATGGGATTGATTTAAAGCGATTGGCCTCTTGCACATTCTTCTTACCAATTTTGTTATTTCCACTTTATGATGCCTGACTGCTGTGTTACTAATGGCATTAGCTCTGCTGCTGAAGCATGCTGCCACGCATGTCATAAACTTTCATACACGTGCGGCATTAGAAGCATGACAATTTGACATCTGCTCAGTCTAAAGCATATTTACAAGAGATTACACAAACCAGGGGAGTTTATCCATCTTTCTTTCAGAGATTAGCTTTGGTAGGCAAAGCCAAGAATAAATGCATCCTATGAATAAGGAAAGACTCTGACTTGTTTCAGCAAACTGACATCAGAGTTGTTTCCGGATAGCACCCTCTGCTTAAGCTGTGGTTGTATAGAGCTGCTGAAGACAAACCAGCTGGCTAATATCTGTGTGCAGTGCAGAGTTCTCATCTAGAACATACAGTGTCAAAGTAAGAGCAACTTTGTATTTCAGTGTTTTACATAACTAAGTTCTGGCATGATAATGAGGCCAAGGTGAACAGTGCACAATATTCCTTTGCTCCATTCATACTCATCAATTAATCTCTTCCCAAGAGACAGTCCCATAAACCATGTCGTTCTAACTCTCACCAGTTTGCTGTTCTAATTCTCACAACTCTCACCTCAATAATTTTCATGAAAATCCTTACCTGTTTTGTGCTTGATCTGCAATTTGAAATATGACAGAGCTTATTGAAAACATCCTTTCAATAGACTCACTCAAGCTCTGCTTTGTACAGTTACTGCATGTTTTTTTGTGTATATAAGTAGATATATAGTGGTATATAATTCAAAGAGAAGGATACACTTAGTACTAGGGAGACACGATGTGCTCATCTGATCTGCTTTATTTTCCATCATAAAATTTGCAGAAATGGTGTTTACTTAAATATTTAATAGTATGCAGAGACATCAGCATGTGTTTTCCTTTGAAAAATACTTAATTATATCAGTTTTAAATTATGAAACTAAAGCTAAAGCTATTTAAATTAGGTTTAACATTGGTAAGGACGTTTTTGGGAAAGTGTTTTTTCAGCATCCTGCAAACACTATTTGCACTGTTCACACTCTGAAGTGCAAAGCCCCATTATAAAACCCAGTCCATAAAAACAATACCATGAGGCTCTGTTTCCCCAATGAGCCTGTGTAAGGTTTATTTGAATTTAGAAGTCAGAAGATTTGCATAGACATGCACACATACACAGATACTATAACTAACTTTGCTGCAAATTCTCTGTAATCACTTGGTTCGTCTTCTGTCATCTCTTTCCTCTTTGTCAAAATAGCAGCAAAATGGAACACTATTTTATTGATAGCTCGTATAACGGGAGGTGAAACAGCTGAGTCTGTAACCTGGAATTAAGATTCCATGATTTTGATATCAATATTTGGTACATTAATTGGTACCTATATTCAATAATCTGATTGGACTTTCAAGGATATCTAAAGACAGAGGGCTTGTAGGGTGTGAGCACGTGTGAATTCTTTTGTTGGCATTTCCAGTTGGCTAATGTGAGTCAGCTCTGGTCCAGAAGCCACACACAGCCATGTCATCAGACCACTGTGGCCAGAATATACATTTCCTCTGCTGCAATCTAACAGTGTCCTTAAAAATTGTAAATAAGATATTTGCTCAGACACTTTACTACATAAAACTTCCATATGAGAGTCAGGTTACCCCTATGCAATTTGTTGTTTCTGCAGAAGAAAATAAAGCAAGTGTATTTGTCAATGCAAATCTGCATGGAGTTTCATAGGACCAAATCAAAAGAATAATTATATTCCTTTAATATGACTGCATAACAGAGAAAATAGGGTTTTAGGAAGTGTTTGCTACTGCATTCATACATCTTTAGGGTGTGTGATAAGGAATCTTTCCAGAATGCTCTCGAGTTTTAGTCTAAACAAAGCAATCCTTTTCCAACCTGAGAACCAAGGACACCATTACAGTTTCAGTCCCAAAAAGTATTAACAACAGCACACTGAGGAGAGCAGTCTGGGAGGATGGGACTGCATAACGTGAATCTGTAATTGGACAATTAACCCCAATATATACATGGACCAAAACTTATAAAAGGGTGAAAACTCATAGCCCATTGTCTATCCCAGGTGTAGCCTCAGCCGGGCTCTTGTACAGTCCAAGGAGTATCCTTTGAAGGCCTTTTAATAAATACCTACTTTGTTCCTTTAACTCTGTCTAGCTTCTGCTCTACATAGCCTCTCAAGGCATCAATACAAGGCATTCTGCTTGATCAGATTCTCCACCACCACAGTAAAGACCTCATCCATGTTGCCCCTGGTACTTGATAGAATATGACAAGCAACCGTGACTGTTCACGCGATCCCTGGCACCTACAAGTCTTCCACTGCACCTTTTTTGTCTTAACCTGTGCTGTGTAAGCACAAAGCCTTCCTTTCTTTCCAGCTATTGCAAACCCAGTGAAATTGATATCAGAACACATGAAATCTTAGAACACAGTGCAGCTGAGTGAAATGGCTGCAGACTCACCACAGCAGTCCAGCACACTCATGAACGGCCCTCTAGCAAACTGGGGTTACCAATAACCCAGGAGCTCCAGCCTAGGACACTCATAAACAGCACCCTTGAAAATTACCACATGCTTGGAAATAACCTAAAAACAAAACACAAAATGTGTTGAAGGACATGTCATTATTATATGATTTTAAAAGGACACAGAGACAAAAACCTTAAAGTTTTTAACAACTAAAAAATTTCTGTGATTAAGAAGTGATTACTTGATATACAGGGTAAATTTCTATCCTAAGTCTTTATTACCACTAAAAAAACCTCATTAAACCTCAATAGATAACTCTTCATCTACTTTGGTGTACAAAGTGTTTGTATATAGCTTATCTTTTAACCAGTCCATTTGTTATAGTGTCCTTTTATCTTTCTTTCCAAATCTCATGCTGCCATTCCACGTTTTCTATACAACACCAACAGAGCAAGCCACAATTGAAAAGTATTGAAAAGTATTTCTATTGATGTAAGTGGCATGTGGTTCAGGTGCATGATCTTCCTCAGCAAATATTTAAAAATTACACTTTTCTGTCAGTATAATCCATTTTCCAGCCAAGTCCCAAAATTATTGTTCTTACTGAAGAACATGTGGGAAAGATCATCCAGAATATAAGTTCTCTATGGGATGTTTCCACTTTTACTGATAATTAAATCCTTTAAGCTCTGATACTTCATTGAAATAAATGTTAAAAAAATAGACCTTTATAGTTGGCTTAAAAATATGATTCAAAAATCAGTTCTTGCTTTGTTCTTCAAGAAGTGCAGACAACACATTTTGAAAATTGACACTCACTGGCAAACACCATTCTCTTGAGGCAAGATCAAAACAATACAGCTAGATATATGTACCTGAGCTGCAAATGGAGTTTGTGTATCCAGGCACTATATAGATAAAGAAAGCAATCGCTAAGTAGCAGAATGTCATATTAAACCTTGGAAATCATTACAGTTTACCCTTTCCCTCCAGGAAAAAAAAAAATGGAAATATTGTTTCTGAAACATTGAAGTACCTAGTTGTTTTTAGGAGAGGAGAACTGTAAAACCTACATCACCCAAGGAAGCCGGAGGAGCTGGCAATGAGCACGGCTGCCCAAGCCAGGGTTCTGCCCTTGGTGCCTGCGCTGTCCTGGGCCCGTGCAGCCCCTGCAAAGCAGTGACCCAGCCCTGGCCCTGCTCCCCACTGGGACCTCACCCTCTCTGGTCCCTGCTGGGAGCAGCACAGCCTGTGGCCCCAGTGAGGTGACAGTGTCCTGGGCACAGCTCTGGTGCTGCCACAGGGTTGGTAGTGACAGTGCCCAGGGTTGATGCCTTTCACTGTTTGTTCCTATGCAGTCAATGCTCCTGTCCAGCAGGCCACCACACTCAGCTGGCCTCAGAGCCATGGGCAACTTGCTGTCATTAATTAGAAAACCAAAATTATCCATCCTGTGTTCTACACTAAAAACACCTGAGTAAAAAGATTTTCTTCATGATACTTTTTATTATAGTACCAGATATTTTCATTTCATTTCTCTCTCCAAGCATATATAATTCAGCCACTTCTGGTAGGAGAGGCTGGAAAACATCCAGCAAAGACTAAAATTATTCCACAAGTAGTGAAAAAGCAATTAGGTAAAAATTAGTTGGAGAGGACCCTGGTAGCTCTAGGCCAAAAAGAAAAAAAAATGATAAGAAAAGGTTTCAAAATCCAGACCCTAATTTTCCTGCTATAATCTGCCTGAGATGATACTTGCTTTAGTCTTTTATCATCATTCTGGTGGGCTGAGAATCTTAAATCTCTTCTTATCTCTACATTTAACATTACAGGTGAAGGTAATGAAGTAAGTGTCTGAGCAAAAATATTACTGAACAAAGTTAATTAACATCTCTTCTACCATTAAAACTCTTTGTGTGAATGAAAAATATGGCAGAAAGTTACTTCTTATGAATTTTGTTGACTGGCTATTCTAATGATCACACAGGACATAGTCAACTACTCTCTCAGTAAATGTGTAGGATAAAATATATTCATTATTTCTGCCTCATAAAACTACACAGAATTTATTTTGCAGAAATGTGGGGTAATTATGTTTTTGTGATTCCTGATAGGAAGGCCAGTCCTTTCACAATTTCATAATGCACACCCTCTGCAACAGTCTGCATCTCCACAGCACAACCTATGTTAGCAGCTGGAAAACTGGTCCAAAATCTACACTTCCTTTCCAGATCATCAATGAGGCCTCTGTCCTGGCCTTCACAGTGCTGCTGGAAAAATTCCATGCAGAGCCCTTGGAAAGTTGGAATAACAAATGTCGTGGGAGTGAAAGATGCTGCATCAGACCCTCACAACATGGCAGGGTTGATTTTCATATTTCATTTTTCATTTATGCCGGTGAAGCAAGTTTTATCCTATGGGAAATGTGCAGTTAAATAAGGTATATTCAGTAAAAATTTCAGAAGTACCAGATAGAGACAAACCAGAAGGCACCAGTTGCTCAACAGTATCACAGAATATGAGGACATGCCTTGTTCTAAATTGCCCCACCAGCGGTTTTATTCCTAAGACGATTCAGGCAACTCCACAGAAATGAGATG
Source organism: Zonotrichia leucophrys gambelii (assembly GCF_028769735.1). Taxonomy (NCBI): domain Eukaryota; kingdom Metazoa; phylum Chordata; class Aves; order Passeriformes; family Passerellidae; genus Zonotrichia; species Zonotrichia leucophrys. Next base: position 36,365,468 of record NC_088175.1, on the reverse strand, counting down.
ATGGAAGCTTTTTACTAATATGGCTGGTTGCAGCAGATGTAAGGCTTCCACTCTAAATTTCAAGAAAAATTTAGTGGTTTTTAAAAATTATTTTAGCAGAATGTTAAGAAGAAATAAGGCAGCTAAGAAGGAAAGAAGAATTTGATGCCCAGTGAAAGAAAGAGCTGATGGAGAACAATGGGGATCAGAAAACCATTCCATAATTGAGACTTCCATCCCTGTAAGTGAAAAAGCAGGCAGCAAACATAAATACATCAACTGAAAAGCAGACGTGGGGAGTGTTAGATTAATTTTTCTCCTAGGCTTCATCACCACATTTGCACATCTGTGCAGAAGAGAGAAACTCTTGAGAGCACAGGGGAAAAAAAGAAGGAGAAACAATTCATTTTTAAAGACCTATTTACCACTGGCAAGAAAAAAAGCAACAAGTAAAGGTATTTGGCCATGGAAGAACTCAGAGAGCTACAGTACATTATTTTTCTTGTGAGAGGTAACCAAGAAGGATAATTAAACCTCAGAGGCATATATTTGTCTTGTGCAATTTTTCTTTGAGTAGAAAACAAGCTTTGAGGCTGCCCCAAGACACTCTTAGGTTTGCTATAGCCACAAATGCACACAACAAATGAAGACATTGTATTGATTTGCTCCTCTGTTTCACGAGAGGAGGCACCTTAATATTCACTAGGGACAAAGCACTGCCAAAAAAAGAAAAGAAAAAGGAAAGAAAACCCTAGCAATTCTATATTTAATGGAGTAAGAAAGAATATTTTCAGGAAATTCAGGGGTTTATTTTAAGTCATCAGTTGAAGCAGCCTGCCTTGCCTTTGAACAAGTGTATTTGCATGAATAGCAGCTGCTTGCTAGCTTTCATGTGAGGAAAAAACAAAAGAAAAGTATGTTATGTGGAAATTTTTTTTTAAATGTGTAAATGCTTGGTTCTGAAACCAGCAGCAGTACAACAGAAATGTTTTCTTGTATAGAGTGCATCAATTTCAGTGCATTTGGGGTGATCATCACACCTTACAGTTTACAAGGCCTTCCAAGAACCTATGTCAAGGTGACGCTCACATATTTAAGTCTCATGTTGTTACACAGACAGCCACAGAAATTAAATTCCAAATTATCCACTCCCTTCCCCACCAACCCTGCCAGTAAGAGAAGGACAAGGGCAGAGACTCTGAGCTGGGATAACGATTCACTGAAAACAAACAAATGGAATAAGGAGGACACGGTTACAGCAACAATATTAAGAACAAAAGTATACAGAAAGAGAAGGTTCTTTCCCTAAAATGTTGTTTGCCGCCTCAACTTAGCTCTACGTGGCGACCGAGACAGAGACAGGATTGTGGCTGTTCCCACTGCTAGTGTTTCTCATCCCCAAGCCCAAGACATTGGAAAACAATGACAGACAAAACCCCAGAACCAGATTGTCTGTGTTGGACCATCACTTTTCCAGACAGCTGTGGAGGCAGTGTTCAGCTTGGCTCAGCTCCCCATGCCTCATTCCACAGCTGCTTCATTTCTTGCACCTGCTCCTGGTCTGCCATTCATCCCCAGTCCTTTTTTCTTAGAACATCTGACATGAATCTTTTCCTTTAGAAATTGTCTGAACATTTCTGAAAATGTTAATAAATAGTATCAGTTTTGAAGTCAAAACAAATGGCAGATTTTAAAAGGTCTCTGTCTTTGCAACAATAAAAGGGATTTTATACTAAATATGTCTAATTTTCAAAGATGTCAAGTAAATCAAAACCTTCAGAAAGAACCATATGGATGCAGAATTTCAGGGAAACAGGAATAATAAGTCCTGAGTTTTGAAGTGCTTCTTGGTTATCTTCAGGGGTTTAGTGTAATTATACACCGCTGGAAGATAATCTGTGGGACAGTATTCTCCATTTCTGATTCTCTTGTAACCTTTAAGCTATCTTTTTGCTTTTGTTACAGCCAAATAAATGCATTAATTAATGTTACTCTTGGTTTTGGTGCATGTTTTGTTTATTAATTCTTAGTTAGTTAGTTAGTTAGTTAGTCTTCTCCAGGAAGCAGTATCCCAACTTTTGGAAGTACAGAGATAGCCTGGGGGTTCTTTCAACTAAGCACAGCCCTGGCATCAAAAGGATATTATCATGGAATAAAGTTGCCAGGAGGCAAATACTATTTATGAATCCTCTGGTCCTATAGTGCTGTAATGATAAGAAATGTCACTGTGGCATATTGTGCTAAATAACAAACATTCCTTACCTACCCACTTTAAAAGTGCAGAGAGCTGAGGCTGCTGGTTATCATCAGAAAAGGAAAAGATATTCTGGCTTTTCTTCTTGAAATTGCACCAAAAACTTTTCTTGTAAATTATGTCTGTGGTGGAGCAAAGAGTAGGAAGTTCTGAAAATATCTACAGTAGGCACATGAAATATGATTTGACTATTTAAATTAAATAAATTCTCAATATAACTAACTTTAATTTAGAGAATAATTAAAAATGTAATTAGCTAACCCTGCATTGTGACATCATTCACTAAGTTGTTAATGGAAAAATGCATGAGGATACTTGGTGTGTTTACTGGGATCCTTCTGTGATGGTAATGATAACCAATACAGAGGTGTTGTGTGTAAAGATACCATTGGAAAACTTTTGGACATTTTCAGGGTTGTATTGCATATGTAAAAGGTTACAAAAACATAAAGTAGGGAGCAAATAAAGACCTTGAGTTAACTTGATAAAATTCTTGCTTTTTCTAGTATGGGGCTTTTTTTTTGCTTTGTTTTGTTGGGTTTTTTTCCACAGTTTAACTTGCATTAGTTTGGGAAAACCCTTAGCTGAACTAACATGAAGTGACTGTACAGAGGGCAAGACCCATAGCATGATCCTGCTGTGGAATCATGGTTCTGAGTACATACCACGTGAAATTAGGCCACAATTAAGAGCCGCTGCTATCATCACACACATCACACATTCAAGCCTTGTGTCTGCAATACAATTCCTGTGCTATCATCTCATGAGTCTTTTATGATTTTGCTGATTCTCCTTCTTCTGTTGATCTGAATGGTGACTGCATTTCTTTCCCTTACCTGTGTTTCTGCACTGAGCTACCATCTGCCTAATCCCTCTACTCTGGCGGTGTTTCCCTCCCTGTCCAGGAAACAGCTGGTGGATTTCAACAGGGTAATGGGTTGTTGTAGGACCTCACATGGAGGATGGAGAAGAGACATCTCAAAGCTGTCAGACAACGGGGTTGGATGGAGCTCAATTATGCCAGTTTAACATTTCCTAAATACAAACTCTGGCTTCAGTTAGAGAATCACAGAATATTCTGAGTTGGAAGGGACCAACAAGAATCATTAATACCAATTCTTAATTGAATGGCCCAGTACAGGGATCAAACCTGCACCCATGGCATTACTAGCAACATACTCTCACCCACTGAGCAAATCTCAGTTGCTGCCAGTATCCATCTTTTTCTACTGTTGCTTTTATTTTTCTCATTTGCCTTTTTACCTCTGTCCAAAGACAACAGCACAAAGCAAGCATTCCTTATGAAATTTACTTATACAAATTCATTTTTCTACACGTATGATATGAAAGCTACCGAACACAGACACAAAAAATTCAACAGAGTGTATATATGCAAAATAAAGATATGTTAATTGATCTTTGCAGTGTAGTAGCTTAATCTACTCAGAGATTATACAAGCATTTGTACAAGCAGTAGCTCCACAGTCAATGCAATCTTCTCCTTCTATATGTTGTATTCACAACTTGGAAATTAAAATTTCTTCAGTTTAATTATACAAATGTATGTAGAAGTAAGCTCAAGATGAGAAAGCACATTGTCATGGTTTGAGCCTGGCACAGAGCCAGTGCCCCCATGAAAATGCCCTCACCCTGGTGTCTGCTGTGAGATGTGACCAGGAATAAGCAAAACAGGCTCCAGCTTAAACATAAAGAACACTTTATTACCTAAACTACAGGAAAATAGGGAAAAACTATAAGGAAAAGGAAAAAAAAATTGAAAACCTTACAAAAAACCACTTTCCTCCTCCCCACTACCTGAATTTCCCAATCCGATACATTCTCCCAAATCACCAACTGCCTAGCCTGGCACCACACTTTAGTATACTCAAACTTCAGTTCATGAAGAGGAGAGGAGTCCTTCTTGTTCCATAGTCTTTCCCTGGAAACACGCTGAAACCTCGTGTGCTTCCAATGTCACTCGGCACCGCCCGGAAAGTCCTTTTGCCTCTTGTGACATCTTCCTTCCATGCCCAGTGCTCTCACCACCGTGCATGGACCAGAGCTGCTTTTAGGGCTGTCTTTTAAGGATGCCTTGTCTCACTCCAAAAAGGCACAGTCTCTGCTTTGGGACATCTGTCCCCCCCATATTTTTCCAACCCCCTGGGGCCGAGGGGTCCCCACGATGAACCCTCCTGGTTCTGAGGCACTGCCTCCCCCTAAGTGCAGTCTCTGTGTCACAGGAACAAACTGAGTCCATGGCCACAAGAAAAGTCCAGCCAAAAGGCCACTCCAAGCATCTCTCTCTTCACTCAGCCAGTCTTCTCTACGTCCTTCGGGCCAGGTCCTTGTTTCATCTTATCTCTTATCTCCCTTCTTAGTCAGCTCCGAGGAGGATCAGCATTCTTGCAAGGCCCCAATCATGAAAGAAAGGGGTTAAAAATTTCAGTCTCTGCCTGTCTCAGAACGATGATACTCCCACATGAGCTGCTGCTGCGGCCGGCCGGGCTGCACCCTTCTCCCCCCTTTCTCCTCCTGGGCCGGCTGCTATCACATTCCGTCTCGCCGACTCTCCCTCTCTCTCCCTCCTGGGGGGGGGAAATGTCTGCCCGATGTCTCTTGGGGCTCCTCCACCCTTCCATCCTTGAGGGCCTTCTCACCCCCCATCTCTGTCCAGGCCCCGGGCCTACCGCATGGCTGCCCCTCCCCCGCCCAGCAGCAGCAGCTGGACAGGGGAGGGAGATCTGACCTCTTCTCCTCGACGTCCCAAGAGAGCCTCCCAGGGCCAGAGCTCTGCTTTTTAACCCCTGTGTATTCTCGGAGGTGTGTCCAAACTGCACTGGTCACACAAGGTGCCAATATCAAACTCCGAGCATCCATTGGTTTGACCACAGCCTCCCAGAATTCCCACTTCTTCCTGGTCAAACCACCACACACATCAATATATGAATCCATCTGAAAATATTAATGAAATTTGAGGGAAAATTTTGTGCATTACTATTGAGAAAATCATAACTGTGTGAGGAAATGTACAAAAGACTATCCCAGTGGATGGATGGCTCATCATTTGAGTACCTAGTACAGGTGAAAAAAACTTTGAACGCTGTTAATTGATCAGGGAACATAATAAAACCACGAACAGATGTAAAAGTTGAAAAAACCAAGAACCTTGCACAAACAAAAGATAACCAATAAATTAGTATTCCCAAAGAAAAACATCATTGATTAAAGTTATTCTATCGGGAAGCAAATTTAGGGTATTTGAAAGGATATGAACAGATGATCGTTCTTAAAAGAGGTTCCTTTTAAATGAAACAATTCTGTGATTCTGCAGCTTTGATCCTTCTCTGCAGACACATGCATTTTGCTTGGCAAATTCAGTAGGATACACCAGTGTATCATGGAGAGTGAGTTATATTATAATCATTTAGTCACAGGGAGAATTAAGCACTGACATATATCTCTGTCTAACTACTCATGCATTAAAGAAGACTATAAATAGCCATCAAAGAATTAAAATTGGAATTTAGGTGAATCTTAAGCAATACCTACATTTATTACAGAAATAAAAGTCACAGCTCATTTTATTTTCCCTCATTTCTAGGGATAAATGTATGGATGAAGCATAGCAAGTTGCTGATTTATGTTTATTGTCCATCTTTGGAAGTACTCAAACTACGTTTTGACACATATTTGAGATATGAAAGCATTGGGTGCAGCAACAGGGTCTAATTGCCCTGACCAGCCTGCATGCACCTTCTTTTTCAGTCTTCTTATGCAACCTCTCCCCTCTTCGATCACAGTCCTTGGGGTCTACCCTGCTACAGTGCACCTTGAGCCAGGCTTCTGTGCAAACAGCTAAGCTGTGAGAAAAAACTGAGATGCCCCACCCTAAGGCTCCAAGTGTGCTCCCTACACTCTTGGGCTCCAGAACTGCAGCTGAGATCATGCCCTGGCCCCTGATCCTTGACTGAGCTGCACCATGGGTGTGCCATGCCTGCCTGGTACCTTGCCAGTCCTGACACTGCTTTCTAAACTTGACTCCCTGGCTTGACTCTGGACCCCCATGGGATGGAGCCCTTGTCAGAGAGGTCCCTGTGCTGCCTGGCTGTCCGCTCACCTTCCCTTGAGGGCAGCCCCCGTGCTGCTCACTTGGCAGTTTTGAGTAAGTACTGAGAACAGAGGAGACAAAAGAAATCTAGAATCTAGATACCTAGGTATTAAAAAGGTGTATTTCCATGACTTTTAATGATGTTGTCCAAAGCCAGGTGTTTCAATTCCAAATTTTTGGGCAACAATTCCAAAATAGGGAGATTTTTTCCTCTATTCCTGTTCTATGCTATAACCCATATTCTTTCTAGCTAAACAGATGGTGGGTTTATGTTTTTGCAAGTTCTAGTCAGGATCTAAAACAACTTATCATAAGATCATAGAATATTTAGGGTTAGAAGGCATCTTTAAAATTCCTCTGGTTCACCATCTCTGCAATGAATAGGGACATCTTCAACTATATAAGGCTGCTCAGAGCCCTGTCCAACCTGCTGCTGAATGTTCCCAGAGATGGGACATCCACCCCACCACCTCTGTGAGCAACTTGTGCCAATGTTTCAGCACTCTTGTTGTAAAAAGATTATATGTAAACTAAATATATTCTCTTTCAATTTAAAACTACTTTTCATTGTCCTATTGTAACAGGTCCTGCTAAAATTTTTTACCCATTTTTCTTATAGAGCCCCTTTGAGTACTGTATAACTGCAATAAAGTATCCCCTGAGCTTTCGTTCCTCCAGGCTGAATAACCCCAACCTTTTCAGTCTATCTTTTTAAGAGAGGTGCTCCAGCTTTCGGACTATCTTCATGGGCATCCTCTGGACTGTTTCTGTAGGTCAGGTTCTTCTTGGATTGAGAATCCCAGAGCTGGGTGCAGCCCTCCAGGTGGGGTCTGTCCAGAGCAGAGAGGCAGAATCCCCTCCCTCAACCTGCTGGCCACACTGCTTTTCATGCATTTGACTTTCTGGTCATATGGCCCGGTCATGTCCAGCCTCTCATCCACCAACACCCCCAGTCCTTCTGGCCAGGCTGCTCTTGATCTGTCCATCCCCCAGCCTGTGTTGATACCCATGGTTGCCCTGACTCAGGTGCAGCACCTTGCACTTGGACTTATTAAACCTCATAAGATTCCCACGTCCCGCTTCTTGATCTTGTTCAGGTTTCTCTGGATAGCATCCTATCCCTCAGGTGTGTCAACAACAACCACTAAGCTTGGTGTCATCTTCAGGGAAAATAAGTAAATATCTTCAATGCCCATAAAGTCAAAAAGGAATCACATAAGTGGAATCTATGTCATTATCACAGCTATTAAAGAACTATGTAGAAGGTTCATAGATTCATCTTCTTTTTCAAGAAACTTCAACACATTTCTTCTAAATTTGATTGACTATTTTAATTATATATTACTCTGAGAGGTTTTATCATTTCTGATGTAATTTAACTGCATGGTTGTGAGGTAATTAGAAGGTTTTGTTGAACAGCTACATAAAAATTAAATGAATTTTTATTAAACTGTTACCTCTTGATGGGATCTTTCTGTGAATCTCCCTGCAGGCTTCTAATTGACAGCAAATCACAGTGATGTTTCCTCAGTTAAAAGATGCCTTCAAATTTCCATTGCTTTGTAGCGGATGTTATTGTGGTCAGCACATTCCTATGAATAATCTGCCAGCTTTAAAAATACAAGAAAAGCTTTAGAAAATAGTAATGTTTTGTTGTATCATACACTCCATGGCATCAGTCATGGTTTCCCTCATACTATTAATTTTTCAAGGTTAATTACTCTAAGTGTTTTGGGGGTTTTTACTGTAAAAATGTCACGAACAGGATGTAGGCATACTATAGGGAGAATGAGGAACTGAGTTGAATGACCTTCATCCTATAGAGTTTAATAGCATTAAAGGTGAACTCCATCCACATTAATAGTTATGCATTTTTTCCTGACACTTCATTAGGTAGAAAATTTTATGCATGAAGCACATAAATATATTTCAGTGTTTAGAAATATTCCTCAAGTGTGAGCAAGTTCTAATTTTACCTGCTGAGACACAAAAGAGAAGCTGTTTTTAAGAATAGTAAATAGTTTTTTCCTTTGAGATAGACTATCTTCTGGGAAGAAAATATTCACATTAATTTCTCTTTTGGTGTTTCTTCCTGCCCTGCTGTCAGGAAGGCAAACTTTTCTTTCTCCCATATACATGAGATAAATTCAGCACACAATATGCAGTTCCTTATAGGCAGATCCTGTCAATATGTGTGTAGGTCTCTTGCCTTTCATGTTCTGTTTCCACAGCTGCTTGTGTCTGCTGCCTTTCCAGGCTTTGGTGTGCTCTCTGTCTTTCTTCACACTGATTCTTCTTACATTGCAAATGACCACAAGAGCAGGGTGAAATACAGATCATTTGGTGCCCATTTTGTTTCAAACCAGCATATGAAAGAAAAGTTCTGTGATGTCTTGCCTTCATATTATTACAATGCAGACAACTACTGCATCCTCCTGGCACCTGCGGGCCATATAAACTGTATTCATATGCAACTCAAATAAACTGTATTCATATGCAACTCATAAATAAGGTTACACGCTTGCTAAACAGCAAAATTTATTTGTGGGTTTATTTACCCACAATTAAGACTGCAAATGCACACTTTTGTGATACTAGAAAAAGACAACATAAGAAAATGCTATATGAATTATCTGTTCTGTTTCTGGCAGTTTTATCAGATTGGTTCCATAGAGAAAGTGCATTCTTACATGCATATGCATACTATCTGTTTTCCTACAGTCACCTTCTGGGGAAGAGCCAGCTTTGGATTCTGAATCTCTCTGGGAGCAAAGGTAGAAGGCATTTGGACCTGATATCATTTCTGTGTGGTGCATAATACACCATGTAGATAAAGAAATCCCCTTTGTGTAATAAAAATAAAATAGACTAATGACAAGAGTAGAACTCCTGGAAAATAGGTTGATTCAAATTTTCCAGTTGTACCACTAACTGGATAACAAGGTCTCTCAAACTTGCTAAATCATAGCCTGGAATGTTTATTGGTGGGCAAAGTATAACTCTACAATTATTCATTAAATTGTAACGCTTTCAGATCAAATAATTCCTCCTAATCTGTTGCCCTCTCCCCTCTGCTGTCTGTAAAGGTCCTGTTACTGTGCCTGTTCTGAAAGAGAAATCTGTAGATATTAGCATATGAAAGCACACTCTGATTGATACTACCTGTTGCCTGGGAATGAAATTGCTTAAGGAAATTTATGGATTTGGCCAAATTTAGCTGCTTTGCTGTGTATACCTGATATAGAGGTGATCACCCTCATCCTCCCCTTCCTTCCTGTGTTTCAATGCAAGATGGATGGAAATGATATGGAAAAAGATGTGCTAATCCCTCACATGAAAGCAAAAAGATTCCAGGGGACCACAGAAAAATTAAACTTGTACCTACCATGATTCAGCCTGCTCATTGCTCCTCACAAAAGTACTAGAAGTGATTCAATGAGATTTATTTTTATAATAAGAAACCTTGTCATGCAGTAAACCATAATCAGTAGTGGTCATTAGAATATAGAGATATTTTCATACCCTTGATATATATATATATATACCTTTAATACATATACTCTTGATTTGTATGACCTCTGAATCCTCTGGTTTTTTGATCTGAACCTTTCTGATGCATATTAAGCAAATATTATGCTTAAAGTAATCAGGAGTAGGATTTTTGTCCATTTCTCTTCTGACAATCAAATCTCTGAAAATTGTCTGTATGGAGGAAATTAAATCCCCCTGTTCTCAGACTAAATCTGAACCTGATGTCACCCTCAAATATTCATGCATGTAATTTACTGGACTCACTCATGATGTACAAGCAGCATTTAGCTCAGGTCTGATATATAAGATACAATAAAATAGAATCAGGATTATCATAGATATAGTTTTAGAAATAAAGAAACTGAAACAGAGGTGTCATCATCTAACCAGGTGGTAAAAGTAGAATTCAGGTTTCCTGAGCAGAGGTAGTTGAATGGTTGTCTGCCCTGAAAGAAAAGTTGATCTTATAGGGAAAAAAAGCCTGTCTTTGTTTTGAAAAAATAGGAAAAAAATATAATAATTACTCAATATAGAGAAACAAAACTCAAAACAAAACTGTAGAAATGTTGCAGTTTGCTTAAACAAAGGAGTGTAGAAATCCAAAGCCTAAGGCCTCCAATTTCAACTAAAACTCCCAGTGCTTCTAATTTCTAAGCTACTCCCCATACCTAATCGAAGGCAAAAGGAACAAAAGCCCTGCAACAAGTCTCAAGATGGCAGCTGAGTTTACAAATATTTGAAAATCTTGAGTTACCAGATCCAGAGTGAAACACATCCTAGCTGCCTATCCCAAGATACAGCTCAGATCACAAAGGAAGAAAACCTGGGAAAACTACATAACCTGAAAAGCCTCACCTCAGGCAGATTCTGACCATTTCTAGGTGCTTTGCAAGGACCCTGGACTCCCAGCCCATACCTACAGTTTAAGTTTTGCAGATGGACATGTGAGCCGCAGACCTCAGAATCCCAGCTGCAGCAGGAACTAGCCACCCATATAAATATTCAGGAACCAAACAGTGATTTCAACTGTCTTTCCTAATTTTTTACAAACAAAAATTTCTAAATAAAATATATTTGGTCATAAAGGAACCAGCCACATCTGCTCTTGATTCCTAGTTTTTTCGATACTGGATCACCACTTACATGGTCCTGAATGTGAATACTCACAGTGTTTGGTAGTTTTTAAATATAGGCTTCATTGAGGAGGGCCTAAATTTAGTCACTTGTACTACATTTAAACTGCCTTGGTGGAAAAATCTTCACATGATTTTTCTACATCTACATATGAAAAAGTCCCTCTGTCTCCCCCCTCCCCTCACCCCTTTCGTTCCTTCATGCAACACTACTTTGGGATCATAGAAAGAGTTGGGGGTAGAGGACAACATTGTCAGAACCTCACCCATTTTACAGGGTTGTACAAGGATATTTGATTTTGCTGAAGGAGAACTCTACAAAGACAAAGGGATCTACAAAGACACAAAAGACCTCTAGAAGCAGAAACTTTCTTTGTGATAGCTGCTTTAAACGGCATATCAATATCTCATAAAAATGGTGAGTCATTCAGAAATCATGGGATAAGCTTAGAAGTTAGAACTATAACTTATTTTCATGCCTTGTCTCCTAATTTCAAAGGTAAAAGTCACCTATGACATGCCATCCACCTGTGCCTCTCAAACTAATCTTTAAAATCAAGGGAATGAGTAAGTTCTTTTTGCTTTTAGCAAATATTGTTTTCTTTTTAAATGGTTTACTACTCATATATCCAGCTGACTGGACTTTCCTGAGCCAAAACTTAATATCACAATAAACAACAAAGATCATAATAAAACAGCAAGAGTTGAGAGTATAACAATTATTTTGACTCAGAAGTCTCTGTTCGAAATTGAGTGGGAAGATCATGAAATTGGGAGAGAAGTTTTTGATTTTGACTGATTTTTTTCTCTTACCCAACTGATAGAAGTGCACTGCAAAAAACACTCTGTTGCTGCTGGTAGTTCTCCAGAGGATAAATATCACAGTTCATACTCGCTTTTCTTTCATAGCACATAGGAATGGTGCCCAAAGTTGATATGCAATAAATGACAAATTAGGAAAAATTTTCTTTCCATCTGCATACTTTTCAATATTATTATAATATTAGCAATGTTATTTTTTTGTTGTTTTGTTTGTTTGTGGGAATTTTTTTCTTTGTTTTTTTGGTTTGTTTAGCTAACCAGAAGGCTTTGTATTTTTATTGCATATATCCAGATTCAAGCTCATTCTGCACTTGGCCCAGAGATGCCTTAGGTAAAAATCTTTGTGCCAGCTGTAAAGGAATAGGACCCTTGGCCCCCAGCTGTATATGCCAATGATCTGGCCAGTAGATAACATAAATATCTACCTATTTTTGATGATATGAAACTGAGAGTTTGGTTTTGAATAGATATGTTTGAAATACCCTTCTTTTTGCAAATATTCTCAAAAGCTTCCTTTTCAGTTCTGCTAAGGAACAAAGAAAGTAAAATTGAAGATATTGTCAGAAAATGAAATTGTCAGCTTTGGTTAGCAGATGTATATTTCATTGCCTTGTGCCTGTCATTAGTAGCTCTTTGTAGGAGTAGAAAATGAGCCTCTATTCACATGGCACTTTACAAAGTGTGTAAATGTTATCTTTTATGGGAATAAAAAGTTTCTGAGTCCAGTTTAAAATGAACACACTATTGTTATGAAAAAAGACTTCAGCAGTGGGGACATAACGACTGTAAGTCTGGAACAAATTTATTATTATGAAAAAATACACCCACTTTTCCCTATAATTCTCATTCATAAAGGCAATCTTTTGCTGCTTTACCTTTGTGAATCTACCTAGGTTTCCCACTTTCACAAATCTTGTTCCCCCAAGACAGCTCTGTAATGAGAGTGAAGTGTTTTTATTATTGCTTTTGTTAATCATGCTTCCTGCATCCTGCAAAGTGCTTCTTACTCTAAACTGTGCCAAAATTACTGGGGAATTAATCAATACTTGTTACCAGTCATGATCACGGCTGTTAATCACAGCTGTAATTACCAATTGATTAATTAGTGCAGCCGTGTTCAAGAGTCAGGAGTCATTAAATTTCCAGTACACATAACTTTAAATTCAGCTCAATATCCACAAAGCTATACAATTACATTTCAACCCAGCATAATTTATTTTAAAATGCTTTTTATTAATAACTTTTAATTATTACAGTGTTTTCCAGTAACACAAACTGAATTCCTAATCTACATATAGTTTCTCACTGCATACCTACTCTAAATACAATAATTCAAAGAAAATCCAACCTGCACATATTTAGGGATCTTGCTTTGAATTATCCTTTCATTGTGATAGATGCCTTAGCTAAAGAGCAACATTTGGTTGTATTCCAGAGGCTGATACACTGAAATTATTTACTTTCTTCTGTGAATGAATGCAATTTATATAAGTAAAACAGCATTCCATTGTAACAACTTAGATACTGGTGGATTTTTACTGGACAGTGCATATCATCTAACTCCTAAATCATTGACCCTTTTTCTCCACAGTTCCAAGCAGAACACTCTCATAATCCATTGCTTGAAGTTTTATCAGAGTATAAGGAGGTAAGTTACCTGTTACAAGATAAGCACATTTCCTTATGCTTTCTAGTTACTTAGAATATTTATAATATTTTCTGGTAAACTCACCAGTCTGCCTTTGCTTTCTATGCTCCATTAAAATAACTTTTATTAAAAATCAAAGGTCAGTCTTTGATTTAAAACACACAGTTATTCATTTGAAAGAGTACAAATCCCAGGTAGCTGTAAGAATACTAAACATAAGCTACTTCACTTGTCTCATAACTTGTGTTTGTTTGTGAATTTTGGAATACAATTTTGTTTGGCAGCATGTGCTCACCCCACAACTTTTCTGCTTGTGATGTCTATCTAATCCCTGGTCAGCTTTCCTTCTCCTGTTTCCTCTTCCTGTCCTCCTCTTTCCTTTATAATCAGCAGCTCCTTTCTGTCATCAGATACAATTAGTGATCTTTTACATCATTGCCTTATTCTGATAAGGTTTAGACATGAGAAACTGATAAACCATTGCTCATAACCATCTTTTTCTGAAAGAAGGTATTTGAATGTACCACCACCTGTTGCACATCTCATATTTTTTTTATTCTCAAGCAAAGCATGAGGATTTTTCCTATCACTTCCTATGACTTTTCAGTGACAGACAAGAATATTGGGGAAAATTAGTCCCCAATAAATTAGTGTCACCAATCCTGCCCAGTGATCAAGGGAAAATACCCTGCTCGCAGACATATCTGCCTGCCGTAATCACCCCAAGAAATCAAAATCATTCAGCTCATAAGTAAATACAAAATGTTTTCATGTAATATATTACTGTAACGAATCTAAAAATCTTTTAAATGGAGCCAGAAAAAAATATTATTTAACTTTCATTTCATATGCAGTATATTTCCAATAGGTTAAATAATATTTCACCATCTAATGGACACCAATATGAAATAAATTTCCTTTAAGAATATTAGGAATACCTAACTACTTTAGCTAGAGCAAAAACACTTACATATTTTAGCCTGATTGAATGGCAGCTAAACTTTATCTTTCTATATGCATCTGCTCATAAAATATAAAAAAATATATCTACTGACTGACATGCTGTTCCACTGGGCCAGAGGTAGTGGGTTTTTTGTTCCAGACATAGTTACATTATCACACAGCGTGGTTTTCTCTTACCTCTCAACTAGATAAAGCACAGTATGGAAAATAGAAAGTACTGAAAACATAATGGCCAGATCCCTCGGATTTCTTGATAGTGTTACACATTATAACCGTATTAAAAGCATATAGCTATAGCAAAGATAATGGTGTCTTACAAAGAATGTCCAAGGAATTAGGGGCTATTACCCAGTGGCTGAACAGCTCCGTAATATCTCTGAAGTTCCGAAGCTGGGCTATGTCTACTCTTCTCACTGGATCTCTATTGCTGCTACTGATGGCTGTCCTAAGTGCTGTCATTACAGCTTGCAGATTGCTAAGCCATGCAAATTCAATGCTCCTGGGAGCAGAATAATAAAGGTTATGCATTGTTAAATGCGTCAATGATTCAACTCCCATTTCCCTCAGCACAATTTTATAGTGGATGCCCATTCAGCCTCACAGGGACAAATAAAAAAGGATGTTTTCAAGCAATATCCATCTAAAGGATGAGGTGTCATGGTCTCTTGGCAAGTGACTACTTGGATGGCAGAGCAGTTTGATTTGCAACAGTTATAAACCAGCTATTTCTGACCCTAGAGCGTAGCAGAGTTAATTACGGTAGTAAGCTGTTTGGAGCAACTAATTTATATTGTGATGCCTTAGTTGGCACAAGAAAGAAGAGATTTGTCAAAATATACTAAGACAGCTCCCCCAAACCTGACTTTGTTTTGTAACTCAACAGTAAAAATCTTGTTTTGTTATGACAGAGACAGAATATAATCAAGGGAAGGTGTCTTCCTTGTCCTTAAGGCCATATTTTCAGTTCCAAAGAGTCTTAGCTGACAGGTCAAACATGTTATGCAGAGTCTTTCAGAATAAGAAAAATGTTGGGGGTTTTGGTTTTTCTTGCTTTCAGAAGAACTACAAGTTACAGAATGACAGTCTTTTGGCTAGGCTAGAGAAAACTTTCAAAGATAACTGTGTAACAAATGAACCATCCAGTCCTAGCTGCTGCTTACTTTGTCTCTTGCCACCAGACTGTAGAGGTACTAGTGACTTAAGACAGCTTTTGCCATCATTCCCTGGCTGGTAACCCTGTTGAATAGTTAAATAAGAAGGAAATGTCATTTACAAGAATGCACAATTTGTGTGTTTATGCTTTAAAATTATTAGAGAAAATTGAATCTTGAAAGGCGGAGAGCTAGATATATATTGAGTTCTACCAAAATTTTCAGCAACTCACTTTTTTCATCCCTGCTTCCACTTCACAGCTCCCACAGGAGCTATTATTCACAAGTTGAGAAAAGCTCTTTCAAGCTTGGATGGATCATTATCTATTGTCTGTGTCTTCATTTGGTACCCATCTGACAGATGAGTAAAGAAAAAGAGTATTCAGGACAGCAAACTAAACATTTGTTTCTATCAGGTCACACCTGTAAGACCAGATAACTGAAAATGGGAGATGAGAAACTAATTCTCTTTTTGTTCTTTATATGCCAACTCTCCCTCTTCCTGCTCTTCTGTATTACAAGCCTAGAGGCATTGTTCTGCTGGAACTCACCTACTCCTCACAGTACCATGATGTGCATGATCTTCGTTCTAAGAGGCAGAGATTTCTGCATACATCAACAAGAGGTCTCAAGGCACCATGCAATTTTTCACAGTGAATAAAGCATCATATACTTCAGTTTATGAACCAAGCTTCCCTGTTGGTCTTGTTTGAGGTCTGCCTAGTGCAGTAAGTTTTGGGAGAGAAAAACAAACTTTCTCATTTTCCTGTTTAATAGCTTTTTTTTTTCCAGAACAGTGGACTATCAATAAAAAGTGAAGTTATTTTATCACTCTTATTTACCAGAGCATGGCACTTTATGCTTTGCTAATCTGTAAGACTCAGTTTTGACACAGCCCATCTGCCCTTATTTTATAAACAAGATGGGCAATCTCACATATTTCACTAAAGAGAATAAAGGGTCCAGATGCCAAATTCTTAACCCCAGTTAGCGGAAAAAATGTCGTTATTAATAGACAAAAATTAGGGTACAGTCTTTTTCTCCATTTAAGAACACACAGTCTGAGCAAAGTATGTACAGATTTAACATTACTCTGATCATCTTCCTTTCACATAGATTCCAAATGATTAATTGGATCTGTGAAAATGAGGCAAAAGGTCACCCCTCTGGCAGCTAGGCTGTCAAAGTCACTAACTACTTTGATAAATACAGGCTCTGATGAATTCCTAAGGCTGTCTTCAGCCCATCAGATATTCTTTTGCATATTTAAAAAATAATTTCTCATATACTTTGTGTTTAGTCTTGTCTGTTCCTACAAACAGGAGGATGTAAACAGAGTGAGAAAGGAGTATTTAAGAACTAAAATCTCATAAGCTTATATCAGAGAAGATTTGTCATGCCATGTTTTTAGATCAGAGAGGTTGATGAGGATTTGTATGCCAGAATGTGCAATTTTAGAACGCATGGTTTGCCTGTCCTGGTTTTGGTTGGGAGACAGTTCATTTTCTTTTTAGTAGCTGGTACAGTGCTGTGTTTTGGACAATAGTATTGACAACACATTGAGATTTTGGTGGTAAGTAGCACTTCTTCTAAGTCAAGAATTTTCTGTTTCCCAGCCTCTGAAAAGAAGCAGGTGCACAAGAAGCTAGGAGGGAGCATAGCCAAGACAGCTGACTTGAACTGGCCAAAGGATTTTCCACCCCATAGGATGCCACACCCAGTATGTAAACTGGGAGAGTTGTCTGGAAGGTGCTCAGGGACACTCAGCTGGTGATGAGCAACTGAAATGTGCACCACTTTTTTCTCTCAAGTGTTATTTCTTGTCTTTCTCTCATTTCCATTAAAATTATTTATGTTATTGTAATGTTAATATTTTGTTTTGTTTCAATTATTAAATTATTCTTATCTCAATGCACAAGATTTCCATTCTTACATTTCTTTTTGTCATAGGAGAGTGGGGAGCAGACTGAGCTAGTGCCTGTGTTGCCCTTAGTTGCGGTTCTGAGACAATGACACTGTATTAGGGTAAGAAGAGGAATTTTTATTAAATCAGTTGCAGTTTTGCAGATCTACAAAAATAAAAGACAAATAGTGGTTAGATTTGGAATAAATGATGGAACACATCATTAATATAATTTTGCTCTGACAAATGTTGCAATATCTGTATTGTCAGAGCTCTGACATCTATAAGGATGTCCTTGGTACTCACACTATTGTGATTTATCTCACAGGAATAAAAATTGTACTGCTTGATTCCTGGAAAATTATTTCCAGTAAACCAGTGATCTTTAGGAGCAAAATAATCAGACATATGCAGCTAGTGTACTGTAAGCATAACTTAGAGACTGACTAAAGAAATAAACAGAATCACTCCCATAAAACCTTCACAAGGATTTAATCACTGCCAGGTAAGCAAACCAGGTCATAATTATGTAATTGTTTTCCCTTTCTGGTAATTGGTTTCCCTTTCTAAGATACTCTAAGGCATGAAAGGGCTCAGTAGAATTTTTTTTTTTCAATCTGATGGTAAAAAGCTGTTTCTAAGCCACAGGCATGGAAAACTGAGCATTGTGTATGCCTTGGTATGCTATCATACTGTCCCTCCAGAATGATCCCCCATAACATGGCTCTTTTCAACTGTTTTCTGGCACAAGATACTTGAGCAGAGAGGAAAAATAGTCTGTATGGGTTTTAACTTACAGAAGGCAAAAAAAATATTGTGGTGGAATGACTATAATTGTCTTAATAAATTACTCCAAAGCTGTATAATTTGTGTGTACAAAACACAACTTTTTAATTTCCTGTGAAGAACTAAGGTTGGAATTATTTCTATAAGGTGTGCTTGCTTCTCAGCAGCTTCTGCTCTCTTCTCCATGGACGTGCTGTCCTGCCAGAGCATGGCCAATTAATAATGTCTCTGGGAGAGGGAGAGTGGTCTTTTCCAACTTAATGAAGTGTGGAGTCCTTTTTGTTAAGAATTGGAAAGTACATCCCTCCTAAGAGAGACCCATCTGGCGTCTAAAGGCTTGTAGCAATTATCAAAGCAGGCTGTTGCAAATTTCTAAGGGATACAACATTATTAACTGAGACTGAAAGAGCCAATGACCTGTGTGCTTCTATGCATGGCATGGTTGTCAAGATCTTTCTTAGAAATACTCCTATATATTCTGTGAAGCTCTCCATGGAAGAACTGAGCAGTGTGTCTGCAACAAAGATTCTACTTGTGAAGAAAAAGGAGATAATACAGAATTTGGGAAGTACTTTTATGCCTAAAAAGTTTTCCCTTGAAGTCAAAAGCACCAGAAAGATAGTTTCTGTAATAAATATAATCAAAACTTATTAAAATGAAGTAAAATCTGAACTCTATCAAACACCAACTCTTATGGGGAATCAATACCTCCCAGTGAAAACAAAGCGTTGACAATATATCCCTGTATCAGTGCAGAAAATGGGTTATTGTCCCAATATTTAATACCCACTAGCTGAGACAAGAGTTTCCCATGTCTTTGTGCAGCTGTACCAACAAGAGGAATATGATCTCATTATGTTCATTTATACAGTTTTGGTCCAGGTAGCAACTTCTATTTCCTGTTGTCTTGATTGCATCTTCTCCAGGTGCTGGACACTGGAGATGAGGAGGCCTGAACTGGTGAATATGTTATACCTGATAAAATAAACTGGAGCAAGGGAGGGAATGGGAGTCTCTCATCCTTCATTCTCTTTCTTAAAAACAATTGACTTGCAGACAATGCAGGGAACTAAGGGAACTTCAACCTCCCTCACCTGTATTTTCCAAGATAAGCTGATGTTGCAAAGTAATTTGTGACCTTTGTGGTTCATAGTCTGTCTTGAGACAAGTCCATGAAATTTCCTGGGTAATTCTGAGCAACGCTGTCTCTACCATAGAGTTCTTAAAACAGCTGATGCTATCCAGTTCAGCTGCATTTTGCAGTTCTTTGGCTACTCTTGGGAAAATTATTAGGATGAGTCTCCTAACATTCCATTGAACACTTCCAAGGACACTTGGAAGAAAGGAGTAACTTGATTTCAGTCATGGAACTTGAAAAAATCCCTTTCTCATGCAAAATGAAAATAAAGACTGTAACAGAAAAAAATTATAGACAGTATATTATAATATTTTATCAGGATATGGACATCAGAAAAGTGTGAAAAGACATTTTTAACCTTCTTCAAAGTTGAAGTATACAGTGTGTCTTCCTCTTTCTCTATATGCAGTTGGCAGGCTATAGATGAAATGTCTTGCAGAGCCTGTCCTCAGGAAATAAGAATTAGCAGTAGAGGCATGGAAGCTCACGAGCCTCCACTCTTGTCTGATATCTGCTGTTTCAGTCTTTCATGAATCAGAAGTGATGATGGATACAGTGTGACTGACTTACCATCTGCTTTTGGTGTAACATATGACATATCACTTCATCAGAGACTCATGACAAACCTTATTCCTGTGCATGCTTCCCAGCAAGTGTTATAATGATCTCCTAGAAAAGCCCATCATACCTGCAACTTACTTATCATATGAACACATTTTCTGAAGTTCCACTGTTAAGTGCTGACAAATGGCCATTCTGTACAAAGAAAACAGCAATATCTGATGATAAGAGGCAACTAATAGTGCTTCTTTTGTTATTCACTATCACATCATATGTGGTAGTGTGTTGTTAAGTTTCTTGTGTTATTCCCCCAATTTATGTATTGTTCTCCCCTATTATGTGTAAAATGGTTTCGTTCCCCCAGTTTTTCCCGCCACCGCTAGCCTGTCAGCTAAGTTGCTATAGCAACTGCTATTCATAGTTGCCGATATGTAATTGCTCCTCCCCTGGTTTCCCTTATAAGTGAAAGTTGTTTCCTCCCTGTCCAGTCAATCACTCCCTTCCTCCTCCCAAGTTTCGAGAACCTTCTCCTCTCTAGAGATGGTGGCTGGCTGGGGTCCCAGGACACCTCCTTTACCTTTTGATTATTGGTCTCCATGGAGTGTCAGTTCTGTGAAGTTCATCCCCTCACCTTTCCTGATTGGCTCTGTCTGTACCCACCTCCCTCCTTTATAATCCTGTTTTCACCCCCTATGAAAAAAAAAACCTTTTTCCCGGCTGGTTTCCCCGGTGTTTTTGGATCTGGCATCACCTGCAATAAACCGATGTTTAACCCCTGGGAAATGGTCAGCTCCGTTCCTCTCCTATACCAGCGAGGTACGCCAGTCCGCAGCCAGCACAGCCCGAGGCCATCAGACGCCGAAGGGTGCTGGCCAGGAATTACAGAGGGGCGTCGGCCTTTCGCCCTCAGCTAGTCGGATTCTAAACTTCGAGCCACATACGTTCACCTCTGCAATCATAGATCATAATGAAAATTCCTTAGACATCATTCATGTTCAGTAATTATATTTATCCCTATGGGAGAAAGCTTGGTGACTCTTAGTATATGTGTATTTTTTAAGGTCCCCCCAAAAATACATCTCAAACATGGTCTGCCTAGTTAAGGAAAGAGGAAGAGACAATAGTACAGAAAATTCTTGGGCAAGTGCTAATCCAGTATTCAAAAGTAACCTCTCATTCTTGCTTGTCCATCATAAAAACCCTCAAGTCAAATGAACTGTGCAACATGCAGAGAAGCTATAAGATTTTTCTCTAGTAATGTCACCCTCATATCTCAGTTTGCTCACCTGTAGAACTGACACAATAACTTGCCAGGAGTACTGCAGTCAGTGGGATTGGTGAGCTCTCTATCTGAATGATAGTGTGTTTGTTGTCCCATCACAGTCTTTCATCCTCTTTGAAAGAAATGACAAGTCCTTACGGCTAAACAAGTCACCTAGGGCATATTCTACATCTTTACATAATTCTTTGTGTTTGAATGCACATATATTTAGCAGTTAGGTGCTCTACTGCTTAAAGAGATGAAAGTACATAGCTCTTTTTATATACAGGGCTCCCTGCAATTCCACATTAGTCAATGAAAAGGATATAACAATGATAAAGGAGCAGCAGTCACTGCTCAAATTATTTATAAGTCATTCATTCATCTTTATGTATAGGGCTGTCAGGCTTTTCCACTCACACAGAAGGAAAGAAAAACTAAGACTTGGTGCTTGCTCTTCGAAGAAATCTTCAAAACTACAACTCTTCATAACTAAAACCAGGTGAAAAATAATGATAGAAGGAAAATGCCACACAAAAATTAAGTTTTAATGCAGCTTTAAATATAGCTTGTTAAAAAGAAAGTATAAGAAGATTAGAAAAAAATTTGAACCAAGACCCTCAATATGTTATCATTTACTCTACAAAGAGAGTGTAAATGTGTACAGGAAACATGCTTTTGATGTGGTGGTATTATGCTCACCCTTTCCATTGTTGTAAAGTAGCAAAGGATTGGACAATATTCAGTCCAGGTTATTAAAGACAACATTCTGAGAGATATGGTGAGTACAAACACCAGTTTTAAGAGAGGTAACATTGAACTGGATATCCTTCTAGTGCCTAACAGCAAGAAAACAGGATGAATCCATAACAGGAAAGGTATCTCTTACCTTGTTTCTCTGTTGTTTTCAAACTCAAGCTGTAGCAGAACAACTTGTAGGCAACTTTTTTTTAATAAAAACTCCAGGATTCATAAAATAATCATTGACAATTAAGCAACATAACTGAAGTCTCCCTCTTCAAAGGCAGGTCAAAGAAGCAGAGAAATATGCAGGTTGCCACAGCTGGCAGAGAGCCCTCTGTCATGTCTGTCTTCTTTTGTTTACTTTTTTTTTGATGAAAGCACTTCTGGCGCCACTCTAGTCCTGATGGAATCATTGTCATAATTCTGTGTGTTCCAATTTTCTACGATTTTTTTCTTTGGACAAAAGACAAGGTGGAAGCAACTTCTGAAGCATGTGGATCATCATCTCATCAATAAAACTATTTCAATAACATGCCATATTTTCAGATTCTTGAGTTTTGAAAATCTGATTCTAGCTTTAAGTCCAACTGGCTGCTCGGGCCATCATTTGTTAAAAAATATATCTGGAGACAGGACCTTGGCTGACAAGACAATTTTCTCTGTTGTCCTGTGCTTAACAGTACTGTGAAAAATTTGAAGCTTTGCACAACCAAATAGACTCTCGAGGTACCCCAGGGAAGCTGTTGAGTTTGTTAATCTTGCATCATTGACAAAGACAGATAAACCTCTTTCATTCTTTTCTATTTTTGGCAACTAATTTAGAACACTATCTTCCAACTCTATGAATCATGCCTTCAAATATATTTCAAATATACATCCACCTGTCTAGAAGAGGAAAGGGAATCTCTGGCAGTAGGCTGGCCAGCTTGGTGAAGCAGACTTCAAACTGAAGGACTCAGGGCAGTGCATCCAAAGAGACAGTGTTCACATCCAGCTGGGGAATAAGCCAGGCCCACCAGAGCAGTGACAAATGTTCCTTATCTGCCTCCCAAAACAAGATCCAGAAGGCAAACTACCTCGAGGGTGTGTATGGCTGTGGTGGAGCCTCTTGCACCCTTTGTGGGAAATCTGCACACTTGATTACCTCTCTGAAATGCCTGCACACCAATGCACACAGCACAGGGAAAGAACAGGAAAAATGAGAGATCTGTGTGAGGTTGCAGGGCCATGATCTCATTGCAGTTACAGAGACATGGTGAGATAGCTCACATGACTGGAATGCTGTCATGGATGGCTACACACTTTTTAGAAAAGACAGGCCAGCAATGTGAGGTGGTGAAACTGCTCTTTATGGGAGAGAGCAGCTGGGTTATATCGAGCTCTGCCTAGGGCTGCATGAAAAACAAGAAAAGAGATGATGGGTAAGAATTCAGGAGCAGGCAACATGAGTGACACTGCTGTGGGTGTTTGTTATAAGCCACCCCATCAGGAAGAGAAAGTCAGATTTCTACAGTCAGCTGGAAGGAGCCTCTCTCATAGACGCTGGTGTTCATGGGGAGCTTCAGCCATCCTGCTTTCTGTCGGAAAGACAGCCAGGCACACACTGCCCAGGAGATTCCTGCAGAGCATGGATGATAAATGACTTGGATGGGGGACTTGAAGGTACACTAAGCAAACGTGCCAACAAAAATAAATTGGGATGAGATGTTGACTCCTTCAAAGGCAGAAAGACCCTGACAAATGAGAGAGCTGGGCAATCAAGAATCATAGAAGTTTAAGGGCAAGTGCCAGATTCTGCATCTGGAACAGGGCAACCCTGGAAGTATGGACAGACTGAGGAATTCCTTGTGGGTCCCTTCCAACTCAGGATATTATATGATTCTATGATTCTATGGTGAGGTTTTTTAAAAGTTAAAGATTTCAAATAATTTTATTTTGGAAAGTCAAATAAAATAGTGCAGAGGATGCCACAAAACTGAGAGGCTAGAACTGTTATTTTCAGAAATTTGGCTACAGGGGCATCTCTGTTCAAAATAAAACCATCGCTGTTAGTGCAACTGTTTAAATAGCCTGACCTAAATAGAGCAGAAAAGTCAGCAAACTTATGGTTGCACAAGGTTCAGTCAGGCAAATATCTGGAGCACATCTTTTATTTAGCAAGGGAAGCTAGAACCATTTCACCATGTTCTGACTTTGCAGATACATGCTACAAGGGTTACAAGGCCCATTGGAAATTGCTATTTCCACATTCATATAATCTTCTATTATCTCTGCTCAGTCACTGTGAGGCAGCCTAATCTATTCCTTACCATACAGACAATTTTTTTCTAACCACTAAATAGCATTTCCCATTTGGATTCTGATACCCAGCAATGGGCTCATTTGTTTAAAGACAGTTTCTACATACTCTACTAAAGAATGTCATTTTGCAGCCAGTAAATTCAAATGCTTTCCCAGCCTCTAAGTTTAACCCATTGGTTGTGTCTGTATGGGCTTATGTATACATATAATTGTTATTTAAGTCAATGGCATAAATTAAAATTACAAAATATTGCAGAGATTGCA
The DNA here is from genome assembly GCF_028769735.1 of Zonotrichia leucophrys gambelii. Taxonomy (NCBI): domain Eukaryota; kingdom Metazoa; phylum Chordata; class Aves; order Passeriformes; family Passerellidae; genus Zonotrichia; species Zonotrichia leucophrys. Next base: position 36,340,921 of record NC_088175.1, on the reverse strand, counting down.
TGATGAGATGTCATAATAATGATTTCAAGATTATTTTTACTGTTGAATTACTACTATAAATCCATTTATGAGGACTTACTTGGAAAACACTTCCATAACTGCTTAACACCAAGTACGTATTCAGTGGGAATGATCTAGAACTAACCTAGTTTTATATAGCTATTAGATTGCGGTGAGGTAGAGATGGCTTCCATGGCTTCCCCTCATATGAGGCCATAAGGATAATGTGAGAACACCTGGAAAATTGTCTGTAAAAAAAAAATCCAGCTATCACTTGCAGTAGTGAGGTGAATGAATAAAAGGACTGTTTTATTTCTTATTACCATACTTATACACTGGGCTTTTTGAGGAGTTGTACTAGCAGGTGTTAGTTAATTTGTCTTAATTTGCATCATCTCTCATTGACATCTGATTTTGCATGTCATTTTCAAACATGTCTGCAGCCTGTTTGGAGGTTCCTAAATCAACGTATAGTACCTTGTATGGATATTCAAATGTAAGCATAGAAACAAGCTTTTAAGAAGATCATATACAATGATGACTTGCTAGGAATGGAACAGATATTCATTATAAATATAAGGAATGACCAGTTTTTCACAATAACAATGATTTAATGCAAAATGTAGGCCTCCATAATGTTTATTTTGGAGATGGTCTACCTTCAGTCTGTATATTGATCTAAGTAGTCACACTGCCCCTGGAAAACCTCTCTATTTCCAACCCCATTTATTTCCATATGCCCCTGAAGAAGGACTTCCAGATAGACTAACATGGCAATTCAGCTTAATGTTATGGGAAAAGGGATATATTAATATTATCAATTAAAATATAAACATAATTATATGTTTCACAAGAAATTCTGGCATTTCAGCTTGAGTTTTGATGAAAACAAATCTGGAAAATCAAAATTTCCTATGCAAGAGAGAGAGATGATTTTATATTTTTTTTCTTAGCTGTCCTTAGCCAACTTAAACATGAAGGGAGCACTTGGAAGTTAGATTTAGCATTAAGTTTAGTGCTGGCCACAAAATGAGCACCTACTCTAACACTACAAATCATAGATTATGTGAGTTATATGATGTTACAGGAGGTCAACTAGGTCTACTTACCTGTCCCTCTACCTACTCTTAAATGCCATTTTTCTTGAGATGGCCTTCTGGCAAAAGACTTTAGGCTAGATGAATTATTCTGATGGTGACAGGCTACTGCTGGCTGACTTTTTCATCATTCTGAGCTGCATTGCTCATGTGCTACAATTTCAAGCGCTCTGATAAGTCTCTCGGGAAATATGGTGGTGAAGAACAGGCTGGTTATCACTCTCAGAACTATCAATCCATGAATCCTTCTGCCTGACTTTCAAATGGCCTTTGGGCCAAAGAATAGCTGGAAGTGCAAACCATTCCTTGTTGGAGGAAGACACCAGTTATCCTTTTCCTAGGACAGTTATATGACTGTTTTGTGTTTCAGCAATTAGGCATAGGATGTTCTCAAACCTCACCTGAAAGGAGGTTGTAATGAGGTGAAGATTGGTCTCCTCTCCCAGGAAACAAAGGACAGGAAACGGCCACAAGTTGTACCAGGGATGTTTAAATTAGACCTTATGAAAAAGTTCTTCTTTAAAAGGGAAGTCAGGCACTGGAATAAGCTGCCCAGGGCAGTGTTTGAGGGACCATCTCTGGAGGTGTTCAAAAAACAGGTAGATGTGGCACTTAGGGACACAGTTTAGTGGAAGACTTGATTTACCTCAAAAAATTCACTGCACACATTGCACGATGAGACTTTTGCCGCTAAAACAAGTAGTAGAGCATTGGAATGTTATGGCTTCTACAATAGAGCTATACAGTATTTTTCAACAAATAAATCAATTTCCATGTAACTATAGCCTAAAAGAAAGTTATTTATGAGTTTCCAATCTATTTTAATCTTCAATTTGTTTTCCAGCTTTACATGATACTGTGTTAATATCTCCCAGTGTTAAAATACTCCCCCTAAAAGGACTTTTTTTTCTGATATTTTATACCTCATTTGTAAAGACAAGCACAAAAGAGAGTAGAGTTGATAAAATAATCAAAATAAACAATGAAAACACTCAAAAGGACACCTACAGAACATCAGAGTTGCCAGTTCTGGGAGATGAAGGGAGCAAGCACATGGCACTGCACAGGTCAGATTGAGACAATTTAGGCATGGTCAGCTGTGCTTTCTGAGGCTTTAGCACACAAACCAGAAGCACACTGGCCTTAGCCTTTATTAACAAATGACAAGAAATACAGTCTGATGTCACGGACATTTTTTCATAGAAATCCTCTCTTTGGGATTTTTCCCCTTCTAGGAAGCTGAGGTCCCAGAAAGAGAATGTAAACAATAATTATGTGCTGCTGTGGAATGCATCAGCAATCTGTGATTGGTCTTCTTTGAGTGTTTGGATTTACTGACCACTCACAGCAGAGCTTTCTTGCTTTCTGCCTGGACACAGAACTTTGTTGATTCGATTCCTATTCTATTCTTAGCTTAGCAGCTTCTGAACTTTTCTCTCTATTCCTATTAGTATAGTCATAATGTATTATATATCATAAATTAATAAATCTAGCCTTCTGATCATGAAGCCAAGATGCTCGTCTATCTCTCTCACCCTGAGGAACCCTTGCAAAACCATGCAACATTCTGCTAAAACATGGCATGGAATTATATAAAAAAAATTGTAAGTTACTGTTTCAAAAACAGGGAAAGGGAAGCCTGACGGGAAACTGATGAAGTTGTGCATCAGTTTAGGGGTGAACAGCTTAATTGATTATGTGAAGGGAAAAGAAGACCTATCTTCCCTCTTCACAAAATTGTCTCTCTCTAGGAAAGATGGAATTGTTTTTGGAAGCCTCAAAAGTTGATAGCCCCTCTTTGGAGTGCTGTGGTGATAAGCTCATTGGAACACATGTTCTTGTGAGCATTGGGCAGGAACAGTGCTAATTTGGTTTTTTCAGAGCAGTGCAAAGTCAAAAAGTGCTAATGCAGCATTGCAACAGGCATCTCATTTTTATATGGCATTCTCTATAATGCCATATAAATATAATGCCATATTCATATTGGATTCCTCAAAGTAGAACATGAGAGTTTCAGGCACTGATTCGTGCTCTTACCTGAAAGCTTTACAATGACAATTTCATGTCACCTTTAGTCCCAAGAGGGCTGGAGGTTCAGCAAAAGCATGGAAGACCCAGTCTAAAGGCTGCAAAAAGAAATAGCAAAGAAATACCAAACAGCTGGAAAAAGGCAAGCAGTGCTTCTGCCTTAAAAGGGCTTAAAAATATAGTCAAGGACTTTTATGTTTTTCAAAATAACTTTCATTCAACTGACAAGAATCCAAGCAGCCATAGGAAAAGTTAGCACTGTAAAAATCACTCCATTACATGTTTTTTAAAAAATAACCTGTTGCATTTCCTTTGGTAACTGCTACGTTCAGAAATAGTTAGAAACAGCTGGAACAAGTGGAAATGAATAATTCTGCCTAGGCCACAGTAAATGTTTGTTGCATGCATACATAAAGGAAAGATTAGAGACAAATTTTATAATGTAGCAAAACAACTTTTCTGCCTTGTAGACTATTTGAATTGAACATTTGTGACTGAGGAAGCTGTCTGTAATCCTGATCTCCTGTTATTTCTTTCACTAACTGTCGAGTTTTGATGCTTACTTCCACAAGGAAGGAAATCTGTTAAGAATTTCATTCTTATATGAAAAATAAATACATTTAATGAGCAAAAGACATGAAGTCGAATTTGGATTCTGGCCTGAGGCAGAACTGTGAGACAAGATCTACAAATGTGAATTGCTCTTGTATCCCCAAGTGCCATTGGGTCTCTCTTACATGCTATGAATATATAAGCTGCTTACCTGTTGCTATAATGCAAAACCAGCACACATAAAAAAAATGAAAGGAAGAGAGACAGAAAGAGAGAAGGAGAGGAAAGGCAGGCAGGAAGGCACCTGACCCTATATAATACACTAATGGCAATGGAAACTGATCCAACATGTGGGGTGCTGACTTGAATGAACTGTGAGTGTTCTGAATTAAATAGATCCTTAAATTTCCTGACAAATTGAGAGTTGCAGTCTTTGACACAATGATTTATAACATATTCAGGCTAAAAAGATTAATTCTATCATATGTACAATGGAACCTATGAAGTTTTATATACAGCTGCAAAAATATAGTGTAGATGGGGGCTTTTTTCTCAATAGAGAAAAATAGCTGGTAGAGTAGAGAAACCTGATTCTGAGTTAGAAGTTAATTTGAGGTTAAGTAAGGTGCTGGGCTTGTATTTTCTTAAATGAAAATGAGAAGAGGTGAACTGCAGAAATACGTAAACAAATGACATTATAAAGTCCATTTTTCCTACAACAGCTATTTAGAAAATGTAAAAGGAAGTAAGAATAGTCTGATGTTTTCTGTTATCACTGAACTTATGAGAATTAAATTATTCCTCCAGCTGGAAATAAGATCCTTCAGCATTTTAACCTCGTCCTCTCACTTTTAATCTGCATTTTTCAAAGTTTTAACATGGAGGTAATTGCCTGCCACTACTGAGTAAAGTAAAATACAAAAATTAAAAAATAGCTTCCCCTTTTGGCCAGAAGGTAACAGTATTGGGACTGGACAATTTAACAATTATATTATTGGCTTAGAAGTTAGCACCCTGTTGAGGCATTTCTATTTCTCTGGGTACTTGCATAGAAAGACATTATTGCAGCATGTTACCACTGGCATACCAAAGGGGATTTTTTTGCAGTCAACAGCCTTGAGATTTCATTGTAATCAAACAACCAAAAGCAACTCTGAATACTCATTTCTGCACCACAAGACAGCCTCCAAGATCAACCAGCTCCCCAGACTTTCACCCACCTATTCTCATGAACACAGGTTAAAAAAAACCAAACATGATAAAAAAGGAAGGTGCTTTGATTTTTCACAGTTTGTAAAATCTGAGCTGCATACCATAGAAGGCTTCAGCAAAACATTTGAAAATATTGCAAACTTCTCTGCAGGGGGATTGTCTAGACCTTCATTTATTCATGGCATCATGTTAATTAATAATGGCTTGAGCAGGACAAATGTATGCCACACAGGAACAGGGCTGCAGAAATCTTTGACTGCAGAAGTGCTCATATTTCTATATCATATATCTATTTCAAGTGATAATTTTCTTACTACATTCTACAGAAGGCAAAGTCATGCACAGTTGTGTTTGAAAAACCATGAATGTGGCTCTTCTGGAGTGTAATTAGAAAGTGCTAATACCAATGAGGAATCTCTCAGATGTTCAGAAGGCCATTTTTTCTTTATATTCATATATATAATGTATAAATTTATGTATCATAATAAAGGATTCAAAGAAACAGGTGAGTTTCTATTTATTTTTCTTTTTTTAACTTACATATTTTAAAATTATGCTAAAATATAGCAAGAATCAAGAAGGTGAAAATAATCTCTCTTTCTATACAGTAAAACAGTGATTTGGGGTTCTAAGCATTCAATTGAAAGCATCTACTTTCTTGGTTTTCATTATGATTTATTTTAGAATGGATATTTTCATAAAAGGTTGAGCAATGTGTTGAATGGAAGATTCGTTTTATCTCCAAATAGAATTTTCAGGTGAGTTATCCCAGATGTGTTAATTTCAAATTGGGTTTTGGACATCTATATTTGAAAGTATTTTTTGCCATCTTCTTCTTCCTACCTCATTTGGATGCATTTGGATCACATTTGAAATGTCAAACTGCAAAGATTATAATTTTAATATTTGTGTTCATCACTGAAGTTTTTAGGGAAATGCTCAATATATTCTTTTCCAAGGAGCTACAATTTGGTATGGCAGAGTTACATGCACTTTTCCACAAAAGCCCTGATTAAATCCTGACTGAACACTAATCCAACACTGTCTGAGTGGGTTCACAGTAGTTACCTATGTCACACTGCTTTCAGCAGTAGAACAGATTCTTCTGGGGATGGACTAGAAGTGGAAAGGGACCAATCTATCCTAAGCAGACCCCTTCCGTTCTAGAGTGTATTCAGCCATTAAAAGGCAGTCAGTCCTCCCTATCCTCTTTATCCAGTTTCTTTCCCATGTTTTTTCCATTTTTATGTTTTTGGGTTTTTAAGAACCCAATAACCCAAGGAAAGGCAGTAACTTCCTCTTAGTGGTAAGGGAATCAGCACTATCTCACAACCAGCACTATCTCTGCACAGGCCCTCTATGACAGATCCCTGTCAGCCTCTTTTATGTCCCTTTCAAAGCAAAATCTTCTAAAATATCATATTAGTAGGTGACAACAATGATGAAGCAATGCATAAAAATTGTCAAAGAAAAATATAGATTTGTTGTTTAATGGGAATTTAATAATATTAGGTGATTAGTAGAGCAGATTCATACTGGACACCATTAAATTTGAATAGCATAAGTGAGCCTTACTTTACTTGCACTGGCAGCAGTTAGGTTTTTTTAATAAAGACTACTTGTTTTCTCCCAGTTTGAAATAAAACTTTTAGAAAGCTCCAAACAGTGAGGGTATTTATTAGAAACTAGCAGCTTCTTCTCAAGAGAGATCGTCAGTCTTCCTTCATTTGTACATTCCATTTACATCCATGCTGGCATGTTTTAACACTACAGACAAAAAAAAAATATCAGCATTTTGTTTTAAAGCACAGCTACAAGAGGAAATCATTGCCCATTATTTTACCTATAATATTTCTAGCTGTGATTTTTTCTTTTCTTTTCTTTTTTAATGAGAAAAAATAAACAAAAGATATTGCCACATATTTCAAACTGGAAGCTTTTAAAAAACATCATTATCTGTTTTATCTCTTCAGTTACAGGAGTAGAACAGCCCACAGGTGCTGTGTAGGGTATTTTGTAGCCTCATTTATTTAGAAATTAATCTCACCTGGCAAAGTAAAAACTATTTGCTATTCCCAGCAGTGATGACCTAAAAAGTCAGCATTAAACAGTATTTGTTAGACATTTTATAATGTAATCAGGTCTCTTTATTGATGCTTACTGCTGAGAAGGGCATAAAGGCTCTCCCAGAGAAAGTAGTGGAAACTCAGTTTCAGCAAATCACTTAAGCAGGTGCTTATTTAAATATGTGTTTCAATTTAAGCAGGTGCTTATATTCCATCAAAGTAAACTAGTCTCAAAAATGTACTTCAGTGCTCTGCTAAAGCTGGGCTAGCACCTCGATTAAAGCCTAAATTTGCAAACACTTACATTTCTGGCTTTTCTCTAAAGCTCTCTGAGAATTTCAGAGCCCCAGCTTAGGCGTTATGCATCTGCAATGAGCAAGATCTTTTCCTTCCTCTATATGAAATCTTACTGGCTGATGAAGAAAATACAGTTTAACATTAAAAAAGATAAATCAGAAGTGAAGTTTTATCTCTTCTGTATTAAAAAATGCTAAGTCAAAATGAGCTTTATTCCTCTAGCAAGGTGAATAACCATGCTCATGAGGAAGATCAGTTGAGGTGTTCTTACCACTGAGTCACAGCTGAGCCAGAAAACAGATTCCTACTTCTGGGGATCTGCAAAGGCCCCTCAACCTTTTCCTAAGAGCCTGAGTCTCAGTGACATACCCAGCCCAGATGTCACTGTCAGTAGCCACATTTGCTTTGATAAAATAGCCCATTTCTGCAGTCATTTCAATCTAGAAAAATAGTTCATTTACATCATTTATTAACCTCTGTGCTGGCTCAGAATTCCCATATTTCATAACATGAAGAAGGTCTGTTTAATAAATTCCTATTTCTAAATGTGTCAGATAAACTGATGGGAGTTTTTCCTGTGTGGTGATGGTAGAATTAATACTGGTAAAAACATATAACAAATATGTACACTGAGCCATGCCTCTGCTACAAGGAAGTTTTGTATATTTACAGGTGAGTAACTGGGTAAAGGAAAATTACATTTATGCAAAGACGGAGGAAGGAAAAGAAACTTCATTAAAAAGTACAATTCTTTGAATATTTTTGTGCCAATTAAACACTGTTTGAGAGTCTGGAGATATGGTTTGCACACTTGGTTTTATTCCTGATGTCTAAATAATTTTTTAAGTCTGAGTAATTTAACTTCCAAACATCAATGTGTGCTTCTGGATAAAGTCTACAGGGTCATCAGACACATAGATGTTAAAAAAAGCAATATACTCTTTCTGTCTCAGACATCCTTCATCAAGGATTTGCATATACCCAGAAAGATCAAATTTCTAATTTGTAGAGTATTTGGGGATTTTTGAAGATGAAAGGGACCATTCAAATGTTAGCTATTACCATTGCAGGAGGCAATCTTTACTATCACAGTAGGGGTAAGTGCTATAATTAGTGCCAGATAGCATTGCTACTGTTTTTCATTTATATTACTGACAGTTCTGAAATTATCTTGTGGGGAAAAGCAGAAATTATTTGAGAACCTATTCCTGACTGTGATCCCTAATTAATTGAATGTATTATCCCTTAGAGACATATACTCTTTTACCTGAAATATTATAGTAGTTAATGCTAGCATGAATGACAGTATATTTCTCTTTATGTGTCATGGGACACTAAATATCATACCGTACAATTTTAAACTTTTACTTTCCTTTGAACTTCCGGGTTCAAGCTGCTCCTCATCCACAACTGTTCTGATGTGCTGAGCAAGGTGTGTTGATTTATATTTTTTTAGTCATTATTATTGCCACATAATTGAGAGGCTTGAAAATATTTAACATCATTTGACAACTCAGTTTACTTTTTCATCTTCTATTTTTTTCCAAATAGTGGCATATATGGCCTTTTTACTTGTATATTAAACTTGGCATTGCTGTGCTTATTTGCCTACACTCTACAATGTATAATTTATTTTAATACCAGAAATCCTCATCGTGCTGAAGGAAAATTTCTCCTCTTCATTAAAGCACTGAAAAAACCTCAGTATGACATAGATAACCAGTAAAAAACTGCAGGAAAATTATTGTAACTGGCAGCTTAAGGTTTTATTATCTGTGTAGAGAACATTTAACACTTTCAGCAAATATATTATTTACTGTGAAAAACACCAACAGGGTCTTACATTAAATTATTTTTGATAACTTACAAGGATAAAATCCAGTGGACACCTTCCCATCTCTTGGTCCTATAGCACTAACAGCAGTTAAACTATTTTGGCAGCAGCCCACCAGGCACTTATGATCTCTAAAAAACATCTGTTTGTCAAGGAATCACAGAAAGGCCTGAGTTAGGAGGGACTTCAAAGATCATTTAGTTCCAAACTCTTTGCCATGGACATGGATATCTTCCTGTAGCCCAGTGTGCTCAGAGCCCCATCCAGCCTGGCCTTGAACACTTCCATCTTGACATATGTGAATCAATATTAGCATGTGAATCAATATTAGGCACAGTATGCACTGTGCTGTAATGACAGCACAAATCCAAGCCAAAGGAATATCTCAGGTGAATCTTTCCTACGATACGTGACTGTTTCCTATTTAACTTCCGACAAACTATTTAAACTGCTTTGAACACTTGTCATACAGTGTTTTAAGATACAATTTTTTCAAATTTATGAAAGATGAAAATACAAATGTGTTTGTGGCTTGTTTCAGTGAAATTTGAAAAACTCATGCTTTAATATCTTTAACATACCAGATATCATATGATTTTCATATTAATGGATAAAAATATTGATAATATTAATAGAAGCTGGGGGAAGACCTTTACATCCCTCCTAATCCACTGAGCTATCGTTACAACTCTGAGGACTATTGCTTTTCCATTTTTATGTGTCAAATTTAGCTTTTGCAGAACTAGATGATATAACTACCCTATTTTCTTGCCAAAGGTATTGTCCCATGTAAAGAAACTATTTTGTCAAGGCCTCAGACCATACATCCATACAGAAGACCCAAGCTAACCATCACTTCCAAAACTTCTGTGACTGATAGAGAAACTGGCCATTTCTAATTTAAAAGCACTAATGGATATTTACTCATAAGTTTTATACTTCTGACATAGGTAAGACATCCTTAGCTCTGTGAACTTTTTGCATGCTTGCTTGTTTTCACACTTCTGCAGATTCCCTAGAACAATTTGCTAACTTTAAACTTTGTATTCCAGCTATGACTTATTATGCAAGTATCATATCCATTTTTCCAAATCCTTTACTCCACCATGTGTCTGATGGTGTGCACATATTGAAGGTAGGGGTCCTATGGTGCCATAAACTTTTAGATAAAATGTTCCTGCCATGTTGTAGGAGGCATATGTATGTACAGCCCAAAATACATCCATATTGCACTGTAAAATAATTTTCAATAGCTCTTCTATTACAGTCTAGTGTTTAAGCTTCATGATTCTCAGATTTTTCTCTCCAACTGAAGCCACATTTCTGGATGTCTTTCATATGCATGTTATATTTATGTTTGTCTCAGGAATTTTTAAAATTCAGTTCATTATGCAGTGAAGACAGCGAAATTGTAGCACATGCATTTCACAGACTGATTCTAAATTAAATTTCAGTCATATTCCTGGGCTTTTCAGGTGTCTTAATATACTTTGAGAGGGCTTGAAAAGTCACAAAGTCATCAGTAGCAGCAAATTTCATTAAAAATGTTACCCATTGGTTCAGGTTATTAATGAGGATGTTTAATAAGAACAGGCACAAGATCTTGCACTACCCTATTATTAATAACATTAATATATTTAATACTGGGAAACCACTCTGCTTTTTTTATGACATAGTATATCTTCTCCATTAGGGTGCTGTACTTCTGTTGTGCAGCAAGCAATTGAATTTTGTACTGCATATTTTGATTTGTGCTAACACCCTTATACACTAATCTTACTAATACGCCTTACATTTATTTATGTAATAAATCAAACTGTCCTGCATTCCTACTTTTTTGTAAAATATATTCATATGTCATTGCTTCTGTATCATGAGTGGAGATTCATTTTGGGTTGATTTTTCTGCTGGCCTGGCAAAATTATAGTTTTTGCAAGGTAAACATCTTTTTTCATGACATATCCATTATGACAAATGTTAAAAACACTTTGCTGTGAAGTGTATCTAATTTTTAACTCAATTTTATTACATACAGTGTTCTCTGAAACTCTCTAGTAATTTAAAGTATCTGGTAAGTTCAGTAACAGCCAGTCTAGCACCCACATGGACAGCCAAAGTTGCTTTCTTTTGCATTAAATTATGCACCTTCAGTTTAAATCAGAGCTCTGTGTAATTCTCCTAACAGTTAAATATGCCTGATTTCCATCATTAGCATGGGAGTACACTAAAGCTCAAAGTGATTGAAAGCAGCCCTGCAGAGAAGTACTCGGGTATGGTAATCGATGAAAAACCCACCATGAGCCAGCAGTGTGCACTCACAGCACAGAAAGCCAAACCAATCCTGGACTACATCCAAAGGAGTGGCACCCGCAGGGCAAAGGAAGGATTCTCTCCCTCTCCTCTGCTCTTGTGAGTTCCCACCTGGAGTCCTGCATCCAGCTCTAGTGTCCCCAACATGAGAAGGACATGAAAATGTTGGAGCAAGTCCAGAGGACACCATTAACTTGGCAAGAGGACTGCAGCACCTCCCCTGTGAAGACAGGCTGAGAAAGTTGGGGCAGTTCAGCCTGGAGAAGAAAAGATTGCAAGGAGACCTAACTACAATCTTCTATATCTGAAGGGCACCTACAGGGAACCTGAGGAGGGAGTCTTTCAGAAACTGTAGTGATATGACAAGGAGTAATGGGTTCAAATTGGAAGAGGGAAAATTTAAGTTAGATGCTTGGAAGAAATTCCTTACTGTGAGAGTGCTGAGACACTGGAACTGTGCGGCTGCTGAGACCAGGTGGCCCAGGGAAGTTGTGAGTGCCAGTCCTGGTAGCGCTCAAAGCCAGGCTGGATATGGCCTTGAGTGACCAGGTCTACTGGGAGGTGTTCCTGCCCCATGATTGGGACTGGATGAACTTCATGGACCATTCCAGCCCTTACTATTCTATAACAATGGGTGTTGTGCCAAGAATCCTGCAGTGAGCCAGTAGTAAATCTGTTAAAATAACTGAGAAATCCTCCCAGATACACAGTTTCTTCTGATCATAGCTGCGTAACCTGTTACAATGGTACTCTAGCTATTAACATTCATCCAAGAAACTTCATTTGTATATGATGCATTTAAGCATGTCATACTAAAATATTCTAATTAATTATGATTAAGTGTTTTTAATTTTACAAGTATTTCTTTTCTGCAATTATTTTAACCACTTTCTCAGTGACCAAAAGTTCTTAGTATTTGCCTGTGGAGGGTAATTTTCTAGAAAGTACAGAAGCAGCTGACTTCTGTGTAGCCATGTGATTTGTACTGTAGCATTGGTATGAACAAAAAGGAAGCAAGAAAGGCCAAAGAGATACATTTTCTTGTGTCATTACTTGTAGCTGATTTCAGCCACTGCTTGAAAGAAGTTTATTCTCTCCCTGTATTAATGCTACTGAACACTAGCTGTGTGTGCAGTGGTGTTTGCTTGATGCAGCAAAGGTCACAGGAGTGCTTCCTCTCTTGAGTTTCTGGACTGTTGGTTCATCCAAAATGGCTGAGAGACTGGTAAAAAAATGCTGCTGGGCAGTACAGATGTTGGAAATATTTCCAAAAATTGCTAGCAAGCCATGCCTATGAGCATGCTGTGCAATGACCTCTGCCTCCATGCTAAGAGCTCTGTCTGTCACAGGAGGCTCTGCCAGCTCACCCAGTGGGCGGTTCAGGATCAATGGCTGTCTCCCGTTGGGGGCTGGTCTGCAATTCTCTGCCATTTCAGGTATTGGCAACCAATTTCTGTCTTGCCAGAGCTAAAGACTCCATCAGCTATTCAGTTGAAGGATTGCATGCTGCTAGCTATTTACTTGCATAGTGCTGAGACATTTGGAGCTGACTGTGAGAATATCTTTCTCCTTAAATTCTCTGAAGAGTCTGACTGTCACACACTGCAAATTCAGAATACTCATGCACACTGAGAGAGCACCTTGGCATGAATACAGCACAAGTACACTTGTCCATGCAACAAAACAGAGTTAAACATTTTGTTGCAATCTTGTATGTGAGAAACTGCAATCATGGCAAAGTGAAAATGTGTTTAAGTAATGCCATAAAACTCATACCAACTACATAAGGATTAAAATCTATCAAAAAAATCTATCTTTCAAGTTATAAGGCCTTATAATAGTTAGTGTTATAGATTTAAATTCAGTATTAGTTTTATTAAGGATCTGCATGACATTTTCTTAATGAGTGTGAAATACATGAAATATCTCTGCTTATAAGAGTTTTAAAAAGTAATAGCCCTCTGTACTAGTCTCTCAAAAAATCAACATCTTACATTTAAGAAACCTTCATCTCACATGCAACAGAAAACATATGGAAGCATTTTTTAGGCATGATGTTGAGCATATATTCCCTTGCCTTTTTATAGCGTATTAATATTAAAAGTAATCAGTTTAACTTCTATCTACTGAATATTAGTGAAGTAGTTCTAATCCATAGATATCAGTCTGGCAACTGGGTTATCCAATAGAAACTTCATCTTCAAACAAGTACAAAATCAGAATAGCTTAAATAATAGCTTATTATAGAATAAGACACTGCACTTGTGGAAAAGAGGCCTAAGATCTTATGTTCCAGTAGGAGAGATCTCTCTTATTAGTCCTTTTCAAGTAAACTCAGTAAATTCACCATTGTTTCCTCATCACAAAAACTGAAAATTACTAAGTACTTCATAGTTGTGAATTTCGATATTTTGAAAATAAAAACAAAATCTGTCTGATTTCAAAACATCCTAAGACTATTTCTAAAGCAACTCAAAACTGATAAAAACATAGCACTTTAAGCATTGTTAGAGAGGCCCATCATTTCTCCATGTGCACAGGAACCACTAACATCAACAGTGGTTTTGTTCTTTCCAGGATCAAGGCTTGGCCTTCTTGAGATTTTCAACATGACCGCAGAGGGAAGGACTCTCCCAGTTTCTTTTTCTGGGGTTGTTTCGTTGGTGTTGCTGCAGTTCCATTTTCATGGCTGACTGGGATTAGTGAACACCAGCCTTCTGAGAGGGGCTTTAGGAACACCCTGCAAGCTGAGTGGCAGATGGGAAAACAGTTTTTGGCATCACTGGCTTTCTAATTACTGCAAGAAAAACCCAGCATTATGTCTCTGCCCCAAGCAGCTGTACTTTAATTTGCAATGGAAAAAATCCAATCAGATCTGGTTTCCCCCCTCTCTTGACTTAATCCTGTCTTGTTTTATTTTTTAATGTGACCATGTTATTTATTTGGTTTAATATTTTAAACTAAGTTTCCCTAGTTTTTTTTGGTTTTTTTTTTTCAAGGAGTGACTGCCAAGAATTTCCCTGTGATGGGATTACTTAGAGATTAGCCACTGCCAAGAACTTTCCTTTGGTATGACATGATTATTTGGGGAACAAACTGTTGTCATGTTCCATCATCAAGAATTAGGATTCCAGGGGGCCGGCCAAACTGTTCAAGCTGTAAAGTTATAAGTGTTCCAGGGAAGGCTCAAAGTGAGGGCAACATGAAAGAAACTGATATTTCAGGGTAGTCAGGAAGTAAAACTATCTACTGTCTAGGCAGAAAACATCAAACTCTCCAATTTATCATTTCAGATGTAAATTAATGTGCATATAAAAGGAATCAGAAGGCTTAGGTCTGTGGCAAGTAGACAAGCTGATGATTCCTTTCCCCAGTTATAGCAACCACCAGAGCTCCCATGATTTTAATTTTATTTCTTTTTTTTGACTTATCTTGCAGTCAGACAGCAATTAGAGCCTCCCCATGCATCACAACACATCCCTTACAAATAAAAGTGACTCTTGCCACTTTATATTAACCATGTGCTCCTAGCATCTTGTCCTGTTTCTGGCCAGGCCAGTCTTAATTTTTGCAGTAGCCCAGAGAGAGAATGGCCAGGACACAGAGGCTACTCTGTACTACCTCATGTTATTTCCAGTGCTGGGCTTCCCATAACAAACCAATAATATATATATTTTTGCTTTTAGAAAAGAACCATGAGAGTTTCATTTAGGTACAGCAGCAGTTGATGTTCTTATTTGTAAAGAGCCAATCAAAACCACATGCTAAGCACCAATTTTCTTAGTATAATACATTGCAGAAGTAGAATTTATTGTATAGACTCAATTTCTTTATCACTTGTTACATCCACATCGATACAAAAAAGGCCAGATTTTATTCATCCACCACCTGTGTAAACAAGCTTAGCAGATTTGTGATGCAAATGCTCACATTAACATGAAGTTACAACTCTTTTTCTCATAGAAGTTGAATTTTAGAATTTTCTCTTAGATTTAACGTTATGAGTTCTCAATTATTATTTCACAATATATTATTAGCTCAAAAGAAATCTATTTTCTACTACAAAATTTGGCTGTAAAATAAAAAGAGTGTGGTGAATAGATTTTGCATGCCCTACCAAGCAGCACAGTTTAACTTTTAATTAGATGAAATTTATGTATGTATTCTGTTTCCTTTTGTTTTTCAAAGAATCATGGAACTTCAGCGCTTTTAAGACAGTAGAGAAAGCTGACAGAAGACTCTTGCTATCCATTCTGGCTTCCATTCTACTTTACTAGCCCTTTCAACAAGCTGATTTTTATTAAAATGCAATATTTCATCAAAAGAAGTTATTATACACTGTTTTTTGACTTAGAAGGGCAGTGAGAACTCTCATTGTTTAAGATATTAATATATCTAGGGCTTGAGTAGCTTTGTTACTGCAGTAACCAGGAGGTTCTGAAACAGAGGTTCACCTATCCTGACCTACATCTTAAATAGACCTATACAAGCACTGATTGCAAGATAGCAAGTATTTCATATATTAATTCTCTAACAAGCAGTTTATATTAACTGAACAAAAGCATTTTGTCTTAAAATAAAGTTGGGTGTTTAAAAAAGTCTAAAAAGATTTTAGACGAGAGACAAAGACCTTGTTTAAACTTATCATCGTTCACAATTATTGTCCTGTTTTACAAAATGGAAAGTGACTTAATTAAAGACAAAGCCAGGATACAATTAACATCTACAATAAAGCTGACATTTGAAATCCTGAAATACAGACTCAAGCATAGACTAAAACCAGCCTGAAGCATAGGCTAAAAACAGACCTAAAGTGTTCAAACAAATCTTGTGCCAAGTCACAGCTGATGGGCTAATTTCCGTTCAGTACAAATAATAGTAAGAGTTCCTAATTTTCACCACCATTCATAAATCCATATGAGTTCCTCTCTGCATCAGCTAAATTACTAATGGGAATGATTAACAAGTAGATTAAGTTTTATTTTCACCCAAAAAATGTGTTTACTAATAGGCAGTATTATAAAAATCATAGGAAAACATTTTAAATAACTGAAAGTTAAGACAACTCATATTCTCTCATAAACAGGATTTTGCTGTATCAGAACCCATTAGGACATTATTTTTTTCAATATTGATTCTATATCACAAATCATGTGGTTGAAGCAATAACATTGCCTCTATTACTATAACTAAAAGCAATGTATTTGCAAAGCACATTCTGATAAATAAGACAGTAAAAAAAATACTATTATTTATTGCACCATAACCCCTTCCAGCTAGAAGAAATTAGGAATAAAAATGCATTATAGTTTGTTTTAAACATTTCCTTGATGAACTTTCAAACAGTGTCAAAATATATCCCAAGGCAATTATTTGCCTATGTGAGGCACCAATTTTTAGGTTTCCTGCTCAAACTTAATATTTTTCTGTTTTGAAAGTTCTCAGCAGAAATAAATGTGAGCAGGTGTAGGCTCATCTCTAAATATTTGGGATATGTGAGGACTGTTTAGTTTCATAGAGAGTGAAACAAAATAAATATTTATTTGTTTGTTTACTTATTTTATTTATTTAATTTTAAATATTAAAGAATAATCTGTTTTAGCTGTGGCTTTCATGGTCTTTTTATGGTCTAAATACTGACCCTGATTCTAAGATTCTGAAGTGATAGAATAGTATTCTGCTGAGAGCATACACAACATACTGTTCCATCCTCATGACATTGACCACTTATCACTAGTGAGGAAAAGGTAGAAGTATGTTGACGTATATCTGTTAACATCTGTTATATGTGCTTTATATGGGAGAACAAAATATACAGCGTTCATCAATTCTGCCCAATCTCTTATGAGATCACTCAATCACTCATTCACCATATCAACGTTGGATGCAGCACGCAGTGCACCTAAGGTGCTAGAGCTGTGTACAGGTGAAAAGCACATTTAAAGACACACCATTATGTCATGAGTCTGTCTAAGAGAAGAATCTTAGCTCTCCTAGAAAACTGAGATTAACCAGCATTACACACGATCAGGTGCAACATGCCCCTCGGATCATACACCATAATAAGCGGCAGCCTCTGAGGTACTTGAAACTCATATTTGACAGGCATTGATTTACACAGAACTATGAACCACATAGATCTCCAACTGGCAATTACTGACTGTTATGTCTCCCTCTGTGCCAGAGATCTCTATCACAAAGCTTGATAAGACAGTAGAAAGACTAAGGAAAATAATGGTGTTGAATCCACAAATGATACTATGGACCACAGACAACTATACTAAAAATCTCAAAACAGAGAAATAGTCTAAACCAAGTATTACTCACACTACAGTAATTCTGAATTTGCACCACAGTAATCATTGCTTAAAACCAATGGGAAGAGTCCCTGACCTCTAAACCAGTATGATTTTGTGAGTGTGATTGTACCTGCCTCAAGACCAACATGTGATCATTCTGCACAGTCACCAAGGCAAGGTGCAATTGAAACTGTCACACAGCAAGACGTGTAACATGTAGATGAAATGCTACATGGAATTTCAAAATTGCGTATCATCCAAAAACTTTTAAAAACCAAAAACCAGCCTAACAAAAAAGGTAACCCTGAGTACTGGTCAAAATTATTAATCATATCCGTGCCACTGAAAAGACATTTTCTGATAAGAAATGCTCTTCCTTGCTGACAATGAGCAACTATCACCACCACAATGCAACAAAAGATCCCAAATTAGGAAAGAACTAGCTCAAATCACTTATGAAGCTTCACCTTCATATCAGGTGGAAAGTATCTATTAAAACATTTATCCTTCCTCTGATCTCCAATGACTAGCACACAGGCATAGGCACACTCCAAGAGATCTGTAACAATACTGGCACATACAGAAGACATTCTCAGAAGGCAAACACCCCTGCAGAAGAATGTGGCATCTTCAATTGACACAAGTCTCAAAAAATGTTGAAATTCAACAGTTGGAAAGAGACAAAGGGAAAATAAATACTTCTAACATTTGGAGATTCCTATTTTTTCCTTTTTGTTTCCAGTGTTATTAACTAAAAGATAACATTGCTTTTCTGTAGTTACAACATTTTCATTACTTAAATCCTTCATTATGAGTGGTCACAGATAAATCAGACAGAATGTAGCTTTTGCAAATATCAGTGAATCTATCCTTTGGTGTGCAAGTCAGTCCTGTCCTCTATGAGGAATAATGAACATTGACAGGAAGAGATATGCAATAAGGAACAATAAGGAAATTGCATTTTTTAAAGTGCGTGTTTAGGAAAAAGGAAAAGTCACGAGAATAAGGGAAATTTCTTAATTCAAAATAGAAATATGACATAAGATGCCTTCCATAAGGGATGCTTGAAAAGGCATAAAAATATTTTTATTCAGTAATAATTTCACTGTGATTTTAAAGTTTTCATTGGCTTCTTAATAGACTATATTAAGTCTTAGATGGCCAAAGGTACTGAAATGAAGTCTCTCCTAAAACTCTCTTACATATTTAATCTACTTCAGAAGTTACATATATTATTAAAAGTTCAGAGCCTGGGAAGAAAAATGCATTATTTTTTTTCTTTAGGCCTTTTTCCATCCTTCATTACCCTGCTCCTCTTCTATTTCATATAAGATATTAATTTCTGATTAAATGCTTTGGGATCTCTTTCTTGATTCAAATCTCTGCTTTGTAATGTTACTCTATTTAGGAAACATTTATGGCAAGGAAAGAGTAGCTGAGAGTAACTTTAGATTGAATATAAGCCAATGATATACAAATAAATTACACTCAAGTCAAATTACAGTCAGTCTCTAGGAAATATAACAAGTATTTTAAAGTTGTCACCTCCTAGAAGAAGGAAAAATGTAAGACATTAGACAAGTATGTACAAGTGTCTATAATTCTAAATAATTTAAATTGCATACAATATATTAAAAGTCAGAATAAGAAAAAGGAAATAAAAAAACTCTAAAATTACCCTTACAGAAATGTAATTTACTAAGCACAGTACCCAGAACTTCAGAAATAACTCAGATAATGTTTCCTACATAATATTAAATCAATATTTGTAAAAGTCTTCACTGAATATTAGTTCTAGACTAACAGGAATAATCCCTTGAAAAATAAATCCTTTATGATTACCCATGATTTGCAAATAACTTATAGCAACACCCTACTGGGCACTTTGATGAAGTTTCACTTGAGGCTGATGTAACATGAGGTTGCCTAATGGATGTAAAGCTCTTCTTTTCTATCAGGTAAGAAAATAAATTCCTCCATATGTCAATTGCAACACATCTGTTCTTCAGCTATTTATTGCATCACAACATATATTGAAATTTAGAGTCAAATATAATGTCAGAAGTAGCTTCAAATGAAATGAAAGAGAAGAAATACTACTTAGAATTAATTTTTTATTTTCCCAAGACACTGGTCTGTACTCTTCATGAAAATGCAGCCAAAGTAATTTTATGATCACAGGGGTCAAGCCTCTGGCTGTTCATCTGATGGTTTTGTTACTGACTGCATGTTCTTGATCTGCTCAATGCTCACTGGGAAAGCAGATCACTGTATTTACCAGAATAAGGTAAATCCCCTGGATTTTTCTATCCTGTTGACTACACTATATTCTGTTGACTACAGAATAGTTGACTACTATACACTACAGCTGTTAACTACACTACATTCATTAGGTCTATACTTTTTCTAATTATAATATAGTCAAATAGTCTCATGTAAAATGCTAATCAGACTGTCTGATGGTTGGTCAAAGCTTACACTCTTTGAAAATTAGCTCACTTATAGTGCAGCACCCTGTGCAATTTGAAATGCACAAATCTCCAAATGTAGTTATAATTATTTTGGGAAATTATAGAAACTCTACCAGGATCTTTATTTATCCTCTTGTTCTTTTCTTTGTCCCTGCTGAATTCCTAAAATAATACTCACTCCTACAATATTTATTTTAGATATAAATAAAACTTGGTCCAAATTCAAAACAGATCTGTTTAGAATTAAACAGTATTTGACTGTAGAAAAGAAAGGCTGGAGGCTCACTATTAACAAGTCTAGAGTGCTTTAAGTCTTACCTGACTCATTCTCAGCATGAATGGTTCAATAGATGAAACCTTTCTATTTTGTTGTCTTTAAAAACAAAATGTAATCAATATCATGACTGATACTGATCACGTGTGATGCCTACCTGACACCCATTTCATGGGCATTTTCTGGTAGGGATGACAATAACAGAAAGAAGTTTTCCATTTACAGTTCTCTTTCTAACAATCCTTGAGCTTTTTCTGTTTCCTATTTCATCGTGCCATATCACTGCAAATAATAAGCATTAAACCTGCTCTCTTTTCTTAGAGGAATGAATTGCTAAGCAGTCAGAAACCTTTTTCTGTTTTGCTTTAAAAATATTTTGTAAATACATCAAATTTAAGAGGAAAAAAACTGTAGAGATTTTAGGCACTAGTTGGGTGACAAAGACTGGCTGCCAAAGCCAATGCATGGTAAGGTATCATTCTGCAGTGTGAGCATTAGTGAATGGCACTTCCAGGAGAGGACATGATTCATAGCACAGTATTAATACTTGTTGGCATCATTCTACAGTTAGGTATTTGTTTGCAAAGGTTGATATTCATCCCTCCAACCTGTCTAGATTCTCTGGCCAAAACTGTTTGAACTCTGCCTCCATTTTCCCAGCACTCTGCAGCACACTACAGTTTTTACCGATCAAAACAGGGAAGGTTGCACAAGTATCAGCAAAAGTGAGACCTATTGCTCCTCTTAACATCTAATAATAAAATTCAAAGCAGAGAGCAATGTTCACAGGTCCTCCAATTCTTTCACTAGTTGAAAAATCAGTGTGCTTATATTATTCTTCCCCAGCGCTTTTCTAATCTGTTCCTAATAGTATCTCTCAAGGAAGACTCCATGATCACCCCAGACTGTTTCTTGCATGTGTTGCTGTCCTCAGAGTTAGAAAAAGAAAATGTTTTACCTTGAAATATGGGCCACAGTTTAAGGGCAGGTTGTCCTTTCTCCTACAACATTGCCTGACCACAATATCTCCACTCTCTTTTTTTCTTCTAGACTATTTTAGGTCTTGCACTTTACATGTAGTGTTATTTTCTTTCAGACAAAGATAATATTTAGAGGCTCTAATTGGACTAAAAAAATACTACTAAATGGTAAGTGGTCTAGAAAATGAAGATTGGGAGATAAGAGAGCTGAACAAGAGAGTAGAAAACCATCACAGTTGGTTGACCAACACAAAATGTACACAGGGATATAGAACTGTGTGACAAAAAATCCCCTAAAATCTGTTCCTTAACAGGTTTGACAATAACCTTCACCTTCCTTCAAATCTTTTCTAAAAATCAATTTGATCAAACCCCCATATTTGCTGAATAAGTGTTATTTAATTATACCTAGATAATGAGGTTTTCAGATTCTATTTTGCTCAGATGCTAATGTTTGCTAGGGCCCTAGTAGACATGGTATAGATACTATTTATAGCATTCAAAATCATTTCTTATCTTTCCTAAAAGAGAGTTTCTTAATTCAAATAGCCTGATGCCTAATTGTATTTTATATATTTAATATTAAGAATAAAAATTACAATATTTTATCTGAGCCATTTTACTTATTATTTAACACCAGTATCTCCTAATATTAAAGTAGTACTTATTTTTTATAGGTTTTTTTTTCACAAATAATTTTACAGCTATGTACTTCAAGCATCTGTAACAAAGAAAAAAGGAAAATTTTTTGGACTCTTTTCATAGAGGGATCATTTTTGACTGCTATGACCTAAAACCTTTTGTAAATTATGTTAGTATGTAAAATTTGTCAAATTAGGACATGGTTTGATGGTCATAGCATGAAGGAGAGTAAATGTCTACATGTAATTATCTACTACAATTAGAGATGTCTTGGACATTTTCCTGAGATAATGAAAAGAAAGTCACAGTTTATCAGCCCCCCAGCAACTAAGTTGAAGAGAAATTCCTGCCAATATGTTTGTCACCTGTGTTCCACCAATTTGAGGATTGGAATCCCGAATTTATCCCATACATACAATTGCATTGGTAGCAAACCTTGCCATTCTACAGGACTATGTATAAATATTGGCTCATACAGAAAATGGTGCTACATGGGGCACTTAGATCTTCTTTTACCTCTGCATTCACTTTGCAATTACTTTTTTAACATTACACCATAATATGTAACTGTGAAAAAAAGTTTACTTCTAATTTGGGGTGGATACTGTTGCAAGAAAACAAAGTTTTTGCTTCTCACCTCCCTGAAAGCTCTGCGTAAACAGTTATGCCTGCCACAGCTTGGTTTCTGAATATGAAAATCTTGAAATAAAAGTAATCCTACCCACAGAAACTGAGAAAGAGAAGCTCTGTGAACTGTAACTTCATTATTGCAGCATGAAACTGCATAACTGGAGTATTTGAACTAGGATTTCTTCAAATTTTATTGAAAGAAATAAGATTTTGATTCTGCTTCTACAAAATTATGTGTTGGGAGCAGTTTATTAGTTTATTTGATCTAAATCATCACTTTCTTAACTGTGAGATGTACAACACACACTCCGTAGTTCTGCAAAGAATTCTGTACAATTGGGGTCTGGAATTCTCTTAGCAGACAGATAGCTGGTGATTTAAGCACATGTTAGTGCAGTTCCTGTGGGTTTGAGAGATTCTTCAGAATTAGCCTGGTGCCTTACTTCAGTTGTTTTGTTCAGGATTCTAATTACCCATTAGTTAATGAAGGAGCTTAAATTTTACAGAGACTGTTAAATTTAGATATTTCCTTACTGAAATAGAAACACTCTGCTCCTATCCTTATGCAAACATACTTAAGGATACAAAAATCAAGACAGAAGACTTGACTTAAACACTTGGCAAAAGGTGAACGTGACTGAGACATTTTATCTGGATGAGAAAAGGAGCACGTAGAAACAAAGAATATTTCAACCCAGCCTGAACTATGCATATGACTTTGTAGGGGAGATAGAAAACCCAATCATCAAAAAAAACTCCACAAAATAACCCTCAAACCAACATAAAAACCAACCAAATGAAGACAACCAAGCAAACAATAAAAATAACAACCCCAAACTAAAATAAAGCAAGCAAACAAAACCAACAACAGCAACAACATTTTCCAAAATGACAAATAAATAAACAACCCAAAAATATAATAAAAACCCTAAACCCTGCAAATGGATTTGGGACAAAATGCTGACTGACATTTTGATGCTGTAAGCCCTCTGAATTTTCATTCTTCTTCTGCTAAATAGAACTTGAATCCAAGCACCCAGCTGTGCATTATTCTCTGAAATGGAAAGGTCAAGAGCATCCCATGATAACTCTCTTGGTCTAAGATTAGCTAAAGACCACTTCATAAATGAATTTTACTGGATTTCATTATAAGGGCATATTAAAAATGCACAGAAATTCTGTTATGCAGAGTAGGATAAGAAAATTATAGAGGAAAAACACATGAGGTGAAGGATAACTCCTGGACCCTACAACATATGAGAAATAAAAGAGGAGGAAAGGCTCAGTTTTAGGAATACTTTCCTAGTGAGACAGCAGGCAATCTGCTGATGTCAGACAAACATGTTGGCCTAGACTGACATTAGAGACAAGGATGGCCTAAGTCTGGAATGACAGATGAAGATGATCTAATGCAGCTTAAGAAGTCTTTTCTGTCCAAGCTTGAGTCTTCTGTCAGTGTCCATCTTCATTTATTGAAGCGAGTCACCACTGACAGTGGGATTATTGGATAAAATCTAAGATAACTGTACAGTTCACCTTTGATCTTAACAAATAGAAGGAAACTCCAAGTTGTAGGATATTCTTATATCAAAGGTAACACATATAATCAAGGACTGGGTTACTGGGTTTTTTTCTGTGGGCCAATTGATTACATTTCAATACAGATACATAGCTGTCCTGCAAAATTGTCTCTGATGCTGTTCATTTTACTTGCTACAACACACACATCAAATACTTAATGTTCATGATCAATAATTATGAGTAAATTGCAGCTGAAATTTTGCAGCAGCCTAATACCTGAAATTAATTTGTAAGATGGTTTCCACTGAAAAGACAAAAGTTTGTTTGAAATATTAGCTTGGCATTTTATTTCATTCTGATGAAACACATATATTTAATATTATGTGAATGTAGTCAGCTGAATCATATCTGGCATACCACACTGGCATACCCTACAGACAACTCAATATGAAATAAGTTGATGGGTTGCAGTGTACTTTGGCAGCAACGGTAGCATAAAAAATCCATTGGCAGTGTCTCTGTGAAATGGCTTTTCAGTATGTTCTCATCAGAGACAGCATTCTCAGTGCTCAGTGTTGTGGTGCTGATAGCTGCTTTCCCTTCTAGTCCTTCCTGGCACAAACAACTGCTATGTCACAGATGCTTGAAGTTAGATGTTGGGATTACAAAATGAAGAAGAGGAAAATCAGTGCAATGTGCAGATACTTTAATAGCATGCATTAATAACTTAGCAACTGGGTAACAGAAGGTATTGTTATCCAAGACCGTGCGTATTACTGTTGTATCATTAATGTCCATGTCATGTGCGAAATAATGCCACTGATGTTGGTTTTAGATTTTGTTTTATCAGAAAGACTTTTGTAATAAATAGTTTTCTTTGCAATACTTACGAAAAGCAGAGGTTTCTAAACAGATATTTAAAATGTACACTCAAAGAAACATCAAACAAAATGCTAGCAAACATCAAAAGATTAGCTATAGCAGGGCACCAGTGTAACCTATCAAAAATAAATCACACCATTTCTTAAACAGACATTTTAAATTGAATATAAAACACTGGAAAAGAGCCTTTTAAAATCTTATGCTTACAACGGAACTTGGGGAATGGAAAGTATTGATTCGTGTACTATCTTCTTTCATATTTCCAAAGCATGTCAGTTTTTCTACTGAAATGACACATTTTGAATAGTATAACAATTTTATTTACATTGTTATTAGGCTTCAGACTTGGCATCTCAATTACAACAGAGAAGCCATTCACGAAGTCATAAGCAGCCATTTACAAAGTCCATAAACTATTTGCACAAATTCAGGAGGACAATTAAATAAAAGAAAAGATAAATTTTTGCAGTGGCAAGCCCTTACTTTTTAAATTCCCATGTGGCTAGCATAGCTTTTAAAATAAGTGACCAAATGTAACATCACTTTATACGTAGCTTTTATTCAGAAAAAATGCCATGCTCTCATTTTTCAAGTCATAGTATTTTTAGGAAGAAAGCTCTAACAAATCAGAACATTGGACTAGATATGTTTTTACATTATTTTTCCATATGCTGAGTATTCATTCAGTTACGGTATGTCATCTTAAAAACTATCGTAAAATCTAAGATGACAGAGGTGAGGATAATAACTCTGATAGGAAAGAGCTACCATACAAGGAATGACTAAATAAAGCTTTTCAGTTTGGAAAAGAGACAGCTGGAATAGGCTGTGTCCTAGATGTCTACAAATCATAAAAGGAAAGCAGAAAATAAAACAGCAGCACAGGAACTAGAGGGCTATCTGGGAAATTGTCAGGAAACTGCTCTAGTGAAAAGGCAGAAAAGTACTTTCTGGTGTGATAATAATCTGTGGAACTCACCACCCCAGGATCCTAGATTCCAGAAACCTATGTGAGTTGAAGATGGGGTTAGGGAAATCTACTGAGGATGGTTCTCTAGTCAGTTCTTAAGCATAGTGCAGATTCTGCTTCTGCTGAAACATCTCATAATAACTCCATAAAAATTAATCCCTGGAAACTGTCCAGATATACACAGTTTCCGCATAGGTCCTGATCTAATGCACCTTTCAAAGTATTCCCATAGATTAAGAGCCAGCCTAATCAATATGGCACTTCTCTGGTTCCATGGCATATGAAGTGAGATGATTGCTCAGTTTGTCATGTAAAGCCGGTTTCTTTGTTGCAGTTCAGATTTTCTCCACACAGAGTGCTTGGGAATTAAGCAATTTCATCATCTCTTCATGTATTTCAAACAGTAAGTTAATACATTTATTTTTTCTTCTAATAGTCATATAAATAGAACATTAATGATTCCACATATATTTCAATCTACAGTTGTATTGGTTTTTTTCTTAGATGAAAATAATATAGAATTTATAAATAAATCTCTAGTTGTTAACCTGTGTAAATATTATTGAAAATATACTTCTGATGGAAAACAAAATAGGTCAAATTAAATATGGGGAATAGACATGGTTTGCTGGAGAAAGGCATTTTCACATACTCAATTCTCTAATCAGAAGGGCATTTAAAAATACTCTTTTACCAATATGTCTGTCTTTGAGATTAATGCAGCATGATCATCTTGCAAATTTAGTGTACATGCTGATTTTTTAAACACATTCTTTTTCATGTGATACTTCAAGTAGGACAGCATTATGTAGGGTTTCTAGCTTCACCACAATAAAATCCTTAATTAATCCAGAGGTTATCTCAGTTGGCTTAACTGTCATTGTAGTGCCTTTTTCTTGGTCATACTTACATCTTCTGTGAGATATTTTTCCCAAATATGTCCATATTCTTGCAGTCCCAGTGCAGTGCTTCCACTGTTATTATGTAGAAGCAGAAGTGTTCTCTGTCAACTTGTTAACAGCCTTCATATCTAGAGGCTATTGTCATATACATGTTCCTAAAATACTTACAAGTTTACAGCTAAGCTAAGGATAGAAAAAAACAAAACCCTAGTATAATTTTTTTATTTTCTTCAAATAAAACTGACTTAATTAACTAAATGAGCAGTAGGGTTGAAGGCAAAATGTGATTTGAATGTCCTGATTATATTCTTTCTTCATGTCTTGTAAAGTCTGTAAAACATACAGTGTTCCTTGGGGCAAGAGCCATGTCTCTGTTTATTTTCTAAAATGCTTACTACAGGAGGAACCTCAGAAAAAAAATTACAGCTTACAATTCTTCTCAAGCATTTCCTTCATTGTGTTTATACTGGCATTTTAAGAATGTTTCATTCTCTCAGTCTTGAAGGTTTTCAGTAATTCACTTCGGAAAGGAACAGATGCACACAAATGCAGTGAGTGCCTGGGAGAGGCTTGCAAACCTGTGCAAAAAAACAGTGCCCAGAATTTTCAGAAGCCTGAGTTTTCCCAGTATGGTTAGAAAACCACACAACATTAATGCACAAACAGCTTTAGATATTAGGCAAATGAAAACACATGCTTAGCATGGCAAATAAGACCACAAAATCATGTCCTATGGAATGACAACAGGGAGCCGCTGTGTTACAGCAGCCCAAAAGCCATGCTCAGTGAACCCTGGGTAAAGTCTGCAAAACTCCATCTCTGCCTGAGTCCTTACTTTGGCATGCACCGCTGGCATGTGCTGTCCTCAATCTGCATAGGAAACAAATGGTGTTATTGACCTGCACATTCAGGTTCCCTTGACAGTAATCTTGCGTAAAATTCATGGAATGCGTGCAGTGTGGAACAAGGTGAATTTCTTTAGAATCACTTGTCTTAGAGAACTGGAATGATTCATCTCTTAACTCTGACATACCCTTCTTTAACAACCTTGGCAGACATTTTCTGTATGAATATTATTCACACAGCTGTTCCATTGAGGTTCTGCAAAACATAGTGTCAGTTTTAGAAGTCCAGTGGAAGAAAAAGATTTGTTGTTGTTTTTGTTCATGCATCTGTCTGCCTGTGCTTTTTATCTTCTTTCAAAGGTAACAAGACTCACATTACAGGAATCTTTAAAAATAACTGTCAAATACATAAGTTCTTTTTATATCTGGCTGCAAAGCTCAAGGGTAAGTCTTACATGTTTCATAAACTTGACCTGTCCTGTCAACACTGTTTGTTTCCTTCTGGTTCAGAGCTGTACAAGCATGTATGGAAACTGCTGCATCTGCTTCCTTAAATCTAGGGGTGGCACACGGTGATTATATCATTCAGGCAGAAGAAATGAAGAACCTAGCAGCATTTGGTTTGCAAATTTTTTATGCTTTTGAAGTAAATTAAAGGAAAAAGGGATCAAAAAAGGTTCAATTATATACTTTTAGAAAAGCAAAAAAACCCTAAGCAATAAAATTAATTGAAAGGCCTGCATTTATTGCTTGTGTTGTCCATATCTCAATTGGAAAAATTTTAAATTAGTTGAAATTTTTCCTGCAGCAACTGAGTTTTGCAATTTTTTACTAGAAATGTTTCTTGTAAACAGAGTATAGATAGCAATACAATTTGAGAGGTGTTTTAAATAAAAAGATTTAATTGCACGAGCAACTTATCCACAGTCACCAGGAAAATAAGTCCTGTTCCCTTTTAGTCCCTGTGTCTTTGTAAAAGCAACTTGTTTCTTCTTGGCTAGTATGTGGACATCTTCTTCCTAGTTTCATAAATACCTTCAAAATATAAGAATTTTTTCAAGATACATTTTATTTATGTGTCGAGACTTTGGTAGGAAGGGTACAGTGGGGTTGCCAGGGTGGCTTCCGTGCTTTCTGTGTGTCAATTGGGGTCAGTTCCTCCATTTAGGTCCCCAAAGATGAGCCTATCAGCGATGCTGGTAGCACCTCAGCAATAACATATTTAAGGGTGAAAAATGCTGCCCAGCAATTGTGGGAGAAAAGAGTGAGAAAAATATGAGAAGCAGCCCTGCAGACACCAAGTCAGTGAAGAAGAAGGAAGACGTGCTTCAGGTGCTTGAGCAGTGATTCCCCTGCAGCCTGTCAAGAAGATCAGGACTGAATCATGCTAAAGCCCACATCAAAACTAGTTTCTGAAATCAACTGCGGCCTATGGAGAGGAGCCCACAGAGCTCTCTGGCCCAGAGAGCATCCATGCTGGAACAGGGCATTGCTGATAAGCAGTACTTCATGGAAAGGACCCATGGTAGCACAGCTCTTGAAAATCAACACTGGAGCAGTTTGTGAAGGACTGCATCCTGTGGGAGGGACTCCACGGTGAAGCAGGGAGGAAAAGCGTGTGGAAGAAAGAATAGAAAAGGGTGTTATGAACTAACTCTAGCTCCTTTTCCCCATACCACTGTGCCACTTGGGGCTTCAAGAAATAGAAGAGTTAGGTATAAAGGAGTGAAGTTGAGCTGAGGGAGAAGGGAAAAGAGTGGGTTTAGTTTTGTCTTTTTATTTCCTCACTATACTACTATACTATATCTTTAAATGTCAATAAATTGAACTAATTTTCCCCAAGTCAAGTCTGTTTAACCTGGGCACGTGGTAACTGATTTCTCTGTCTATCATGAACAATGAACTTTTTCTCATTTTCTTCCCCCTCTTGTGATGGGGAATGAGAGAGTAGCTTGTGGGGGTGTCTGACATTCAACCAAGCTAAACCCACTACAAAGAAAAAAAGAATTAACTTTGTTTGCCTAGAATAGAATTTGATGTCATAAAAAATAGTCCTACTATAATTTTTACTTAGGCTACTACATCCCTCATCTGCCTCCCACAGTTTGCATTTACTTAGTATAAATAGACTATGAACTGACTCCATCTATCCCATACCTCTTCTGCTGCAGCCTCAGAGAAGACAGAGAACAACCATTAAAGCAGCACTTTACATTGACAGCCAAATAAATGCTTGTCATTGCAAAAGTGCACGGCCTTTGCACTGCTGTTCCCTTTGACTCAATCTCCATTTTATCCACACTGCTCATGAAAAAGATCTAAAATATTGTGTCTAGACTGAGCCATGAGAAAGATTTAACAGGAGGAAAAGTTTCTGCTTGCAAGAATCTCTGTCAATGACTTGTCATTCTCATTAGGCTGCTGCAGAAAATCAAGGAAGGAATTACTAAACCTCTGTATTTAGAAAATCACCTTTACTTTTAAGCTCTGGAATGTTTGGAACATGACAACATTAAAAATGCTAAGATGAGCAGCAGCAATAATAAGCTGCTGCAAAGACGAACACAAGTGTTGACAAATTTCACATTTCTATCAGAAGTTTTTAAGGCAGACTTCACAATAAAGTGATCAAAGAAGCATCCTAGTTTTCTTTTTATTATCTAGAGCAATGATCTAGCTCAAAAAAGAAACAGAAAATGTGATTTATTTTTCAAAATAATATATTTTCAAATTGGTATTGTTATTTCTTCATATTGTTATAGACAGGACTAGATCTGGGATAAGAAAATGGTGAAAAAATTGGCTATTTAATTTGACAAGACAATGAGTGAAATTCAAATCAACATATAACTTGAAGGTCATTGTTTATAGAAAAAAAGTAAGTAGTAAACTGGATGCAGTCAATGACCCCTAGTTCAAATATTTTAAGGAAAAAAGCCCAACAACAGTGTCGTCTGTGAGGTTCTAACACAAGTGGAATGCTGCTTTCTTGGCACAAATTTAACTTGATAGTGTTTTTCCCCTGCTATGCTTCATGTCCCATCTGGTCACCAGAAAACCTTCCTCTTTCTTATTTCTTTTTTTCTGTGTTCTACACAAAGCTTCCTTAAAATCAGCTACTGTTAAATGAGCTCCTAGCTCTTTCCTCAATATAGTATTTTCATTTGTACTACCTCCTTAATTTTTGTTTCAGTTAATCTGTTCTGAGTACTTACATTTCTTCCTGTCACATTTATTTAGTATCCCAGCCTTTGGCAGGTAACAGCAACCACAACCATGTCTATTGACTGTGTTACCACAGGTTATTGCCTAGAAGTGATTTACAATCAAGGAATCAAGTCAGCACAGGGAGAGTCCCAGACTCCTAACTGGGAAACAGCATGTAAGAAAGCCAACTTCTCACACAAGGCATGCAACACTGAAAAAAGTCTGTTCTCCAGTTATATCTTTTTCTTCCAAGACGAACACTAAATATAAGAAGGAAGTGATCAGGATAGTTCATCAAAAGAGAGTCAGAGTCCCTCCTGTCATTTGTGTATACAATACCCCTAATTTCAGTTCTTGATCTGGCAACTTGAAAATTCAATGCTTCTATGTCAAACTTTTTTAAGTACAGCCTTGTTATTTCCATGTTTCTCTCAGTTTTACAGTGCTTCTGTACAAAGAATGCAGAGGTTTTTCTTTATACCCTCACCATTTCTGTACAAAAATCATGATCAAAGTAAAATTTGAAGCAACTAGATGAATTCCCAAAGCTGAATTTTTTGAAAGCCGAATTAATCCTTTGAAATGGATCTGCAACAAGGATTTAGGCATTAAGTCTTGAATGGTTATCATAAGGAGACTTATTTGATATTTGTTCCTCCCATAAACAGGGTAGTCACCAAAGGGTAAGCAATTAAGGTTTTTTGCAGCTTGACAATGCATTCTAAAAACAGAAGTGTGTAACACACAGTATAGGGTGTTTCAACTAATGTTATTGCAGAGATACTGGTGGGCAGTAATTCCATAGAAACAATGTATGGATTATAGCGGTTCAGATATGAACTATGGGCCAACAATATCATGACACTGCAAAGTCCAATAATCCTACTAGGAAGTTTAAACAGAGATAATATGTTACACAAATGAAGCAATTATTTGAACGCTCTCTATCCTTGTAACCTGTCCTTTCGAAGAGTCCTGACTAATTATGCATAACAGATTTTAAGAAAGAAGATATGGGGAGAAAACAATGGTCATTGAAACAATAATGAGTAAAATAGCTGAATCTATGATGAGAGAAATGAAATGAGTGTGAGATAACTGTATAAAAAGAGGCAATATGACTATGTTGGTGACAGATATTCCAATGGTAAGAATAATGAGCACTGGTGTAGTCTGCTTGCAGACCATAATAGGCTTCAAATAACAAGTAGAAGAACATGCCTTCTGTCACAATGTTCTCCAATGTGAGGAGATACAATGTGTCTTTTCCAAAGTGCCTACAATTTCTTTCCTATGATTTTTCTAGTTTTCATAGAATGAGCTCTTAATTTATTAATGCATTCAGTTATTAACTTATTTACTACATCAGTGTCCTCTGTATTCTAAATATACTGAGTCATCTCAGCACTGCCTATTTTGTTCCCAATGCACACTAGATATCTTTCTTTCTTATGTATGTACATGCAAACTAACTCTTGAAGAAGAGCTGATCTGGTTCTGCTTCAAGTTCTGCGTCATGTAAAATCAATAAGTGTTATGTTAACAAGCCACTTTTAATGAGAATTAGACTTCTTTAGTCTCTAAACATCTGCACCAATGCTCCATTTTTCATTCTCATGTTTAGATGATTCAGTGCTTAAATATGTTACCATTTCTTCAGCCATAGTGGCTTCTTGTGCCAGAAAAGTGCTGGTATACTAGTACTCTTCTGATAGATGTTAAGCTATGCTCTGCTGAACCTCCTAATTGATTTGGTGAAACAACTGAAGTGCAGCTGCTGACTTTGAAAAAACATGTATTCATCTTCTAGAGAATACCCTGGAGAGGGCAATTCTATTGCCAATCTAACTGCAATTAAAATTCTTTGATGTAACTCTCTGTACTTTTGACTTTATAGTTTGGATTTTCAGAAGAATATCAGCAGCTCTAAAAAGGTTTGACACCTCAACCAGTCTTCACCTCAGCCCATTGATCCTTTCATTATCGACAAATCTACTAGTGTGAGATATTAATGTTCTGTCAGCTACCACATTAATAAACAAAACTGCTGGAATAATGAAGAAAGAAACCCAAATAAGGAAATAAATCAAACCTGGACTTTCTGCGAAGCTGCATAGCTCAAAATTTTACTACTTTGCAGAGACTTTACAGCTCAAGATTAGCAGGCAGAAAAATGTGGTTGCATTGGTAGTGGGTAAATGTTAGAGACTTATTAATTAGGAAAAAATGAAGAAATTAAAAAAGGAACACCTTTTAAAAAAGTTCTCCAGCTGCGTATTTTTTGTGAGTCATCAAAGTACTGGATGTTTCTCCTGGCAATTCCCACTGGAAACATGGTCAGTAGGCCAGCTGGATCAAAAATTAAATTTAGTCAATTTAATTTTTATGCAGTCAGCATGGGTACATGAAGGGGAAATCATACTTAACTGAATGGAGTAAAGAAGTGTTCTACATCAGATTACTCCCTAAATACACTTAATCTCTTCAATTTGATCAAACTATAATCTGTGTGTTTAAATTGTGGTGTTTCTAAATTATATTAGCAAACCTTTTCTAGTGTTATCAACAGTGTAGAAAGTTAATGCTGGAGTATCTCAAATATGTGCATTGTGATTTTACTTTTAAAAACAAAATCTGCATTTTATCTTCTTGAAAATTTAATTAGAAGAAAAGCTTAAATTATCTCTTCTCTGTTACACTCCATTGGTCTTTTGAATCTCAGCTGGAGAACTCAATATTTGTATCAATTCTACTGAAAAATCTGTGAAAAATATGCAAACCAATTATTTTAGGTAAAGCAGAAGCTTCAAATTCCTTTTTTTTAATTTAAATTAGACTTATTTTATCAATAGAAGATCTGATGTGTTAAAAAAGCACTGATAAAAATATGTCTTGAAATAAAAATAGCCTAAAAAAGGTTATTCATATTTTATTATTTATATCACTCCAGAATGAATAAATTAGATGTTCAGTGAGATGAACCTGGCCAAATACACTATGTATATTCTGTTTCACTTTCAGACAAGTTTGTAATACTACTAAAATTTGATTCAAAGTGAAGCAGGAAGTTAAAAATCTCCCTACTTTTATTCATGGTCCAAGCAAAGTGGGAAGCATTTCAATTTATAATGGATTTTGTGAGCAATGGCCCACATCTTCATTTATTTTTCAACATGAGTCAGAATTTTGGTGGTTACATTTCTTGACAGAATTGTTTTAAAGATTCATGTACTTTAGTGCACTGAGAATTCTTCAGTTAAATCAGTGTCCTGTCTTGAATACTCAAAAATTAGTCAATGGCTTATATATTACAAGAATTTATTGGTAATTTTTAGAGATGAGTAATCTATATTCTGTGCTATGTGATGTCCTTTTAGGTAACATGACTCTGCCTCTGCTAATATATTCAAATCCATAAAAGTAGTCAGAGATCTTTTGAAAAGATCTGTCAGAGATCTTTTTAGTAGTTTACATGAAATGAACTAGTTCCTCAGGCATTCTCATAAAAATTGCTACCAAAAGTGACATCCTTATGAATGTGCACCACTGCTACTTAGAGCAGATCCCTGGAGGCTGAAAGTTCAGACAAATGGCGCTGCAGTTCAAATGAAGCTTTCAGTAATTCTGTCTGTTCTGTTGTGTTCAGCAAAGGAGTGCTTAGAGCTCAGAGTTTTCAAGGTCATCAGTTTGGCACCATTAGGACAGAATTGAAAAATGTCATCCTATATACACAAGAAGATACAATTATAATGTCCTGTAGGTATGGAAAATGTTCTCAGTACCCTTCAAACTTTTAAAATCTTTATATAACATGTATTAAATTTTTTTCTTGTAATATTTCAGATAAAGAGACCAATATATTCTATCATGTACACAAGGCTATTTCATAGCTTCTCAGTGTTTTTGAGGTTCATCATTGAGTGCCCAAGAACATACATGATCTGCTACCATCAGCTGATGAATGCTAATATCCTCTTACTCAAAGTGTCATCTTTAGATTGTAATAGCCATAGATTTACTCTTGTTTCCTATCTGGAAGACTCTTTTTTTTCCTTGGTAAGAGGAAATCAGATTATCAGAGCATTATGTGATCTCATTTACAGTGTTTTTTGCAAATACTGATAAAAATTTAACACAAGTGACACACAATATTATTGACTTGTCTTCTAAGAGATTGCTTATTTCACTTAGAATTACTAAGAATTTATTTAGAATTTTACTTATATTTACAGCTTCAGGTACGGGTTGTGTAGGCAAAGATGACACATTTTTTCTTGAGCACACTAGCAGTGAATTATCACTGGTGCTATTAGAACCAGCTCCCAGAAAACACAGTACAAAATCCTCTCACTGCATGTTGGCTTCATCCTGCAACGTTACCTATCATTGCTGGGTCTGCATTCTGTCCTCAGCTGACCATTGCTCTTTAGAATCAGTTGTTATTATGCCTTTACATATGAATGCTGTTTCTGAGAGAAGGCCAGTCATTCCCTTGACTAGTAGTGGTACCAGACAACAAGAATTATAAAGGATGGATCAAAGATAATATTCAGGGAAAGAAAGGAAAGAAATGGCAGCATTTCACTCAGTAGTTGTAGTTGCAGTGGTTATAAGATCTCCAGGCTTGGCCTTAGAAAATACCATTCCACTGAAATATCTATGAAACAATGAACAGAAAATATTTCAGCATTTTCATTTCAGTACCTTCTTTCACAAAAGCATAAAAAGAAGACTATGTGTGTTTGTGTATACAAGGGAGTAGACTGCTAGGAATTGCAGCTGTGAAGCAAAAAGGAAGTCCAACATTTTTAAAGCAAAAGAAAAGTACTGCTGTTTGCTTCTAAGCAAAGCTGTTGGAGGCATGAGTGAAGAAAGATCTATCATTTAGAATTATATCCTCTCAATATGAAATTAATCCTTATCTCCTTCTTTCAATGCTAAATTAATCCTTATGTGGTTGATGCAGTTCTACTTGGGATGCAAGTTTACAGTGAATAAAGAATCACTGACCTACCTATCCACTCAATATCAGTAAAGGTGATCTGCCCTTTCCTTCACTACATGAATTTTACTACATGTGTATTTACTAATGTAGGACATTCAGAAAAATCAGGAGTAGAACTAAAGTAAATTTCTCTGCGGTTTCTGTCCTTGTCTGAAATTACAATGCAGCATTACCATTCTATTTAAGATAGTAAATAACTGTTATATACTAGAAATTACTAAACTTCCATAAGAACTGATGTGTTATTCATATCATGCTGTTTCCTAAGATTATCTTCTTGGGTTTTATCAGACAATATACAACAAAGATTAGTAGCAATCTAATCTAGTAATGAAAACCTCATGATTGTTTATGAACAATTTCTTTCAAAACACTTTTTGCTCCTTGATTAACACTTATTCGCATAAACACTGCAGCAGTATTACTCGTGTAAATAAATTATCATAAAAGGTGTCTAATACATGTCTAGAATTGCAATTCAGCCAGCTGGATTTCCAATCATCAGTTTTAAAAGTTTAATATCAAATCATTTGGATTCGGATATTTTTTTTCATTCTAAGAGTAGATTAAATCAGAGTGGAGTGGTAATATCTCTAAGTTATTTCCCAAACTCAAAATCTAAGTGCGGCCCATAGTTTTAGCAAATGATAATAGTAAAATTATTTCTAAAATCACCAAAAATATACACCTCTAGGCCCATTGCCAAGCATCATTCTGCTCTGTAATTGGCCTCTAACATTTTTGCTCTTGCTGCAGACCAAATTAAAAGTAGCTGGCCACAAAGGGCAAATCATAGGGAGACCTGGTGCCATTAGTAATCAGAGCTGATGATTAGTGAGAATGGCAGAGGAGACACTAAGTGCTATGTGATTAAAGAGAGACACACAGAAATGTGGGCAGTGTAGGAAAGAAAAAAGCAAGTCCAAACGATACTAAAAATATTTTGAGCTGTAACATCTGTTTGTGAAGACCATCTTGTTGTTAAAACCTTGTCAGGTAAGTAATCAGTGTATTGGAACTATTCTCACTATTTCAAGTGCTTTCTTTATTTTCCTTTTTTTTTTTTTTTCTTTTTACCTTCTTCTTTTACTTACTTCATTTGTTTTGGCTTGTGAACCAGTGGGAAGTGTGAGATTGACAGATACAGTGACCAAAATCTATATTAGTCCCTCCAATAGGAACAACATGAGCCATTACTGAACAAAATTTGTCCTTGCTACTACTTGCCAGCCTGTTCCATCTGTGTTGCAGCCAAGTCAAATCTCTCAGAAAGTGAGAAAGTTCCACTCAACTTGTCTAGCTAATTCTTTCACCCACTGCTAAGAAAGGCAGAGTATCTACTGTAAATATGGTAATAACCTTTGTTTTCTGGATCCTCGTCATAGAAGGGGATCAGGTTGGTTAAGCAGGACCTCCCTTTCATTAATCCATGCTGGCTAGGCCTGATCCCCTAGTTGTTCTGCCTGTGCCAAGTGATGACTCTAAAGATAATCTGTTCCTTAAACTTCCTGGGCACCAACGTGAGGCTAACAGGCCTGGAGTTTCCTGGATCCTCCTTCCAGCTCTGCTTACAGATGAGTGTCAGATTTTCCGACATCTGGAACCTTCTCAGTTAGTCAGGACAGCCAGTAAATGGTTGAATATTGGTAGACTGCTCATCCTGTAACGTTTTGGTGCAGGTTGGTAAACATGAAATTAAGATTTCTTTGTTTTATGGGTTTCTTTTGTTGTTGGGGTTTTTATTCCATATAGAAGATTCCACATAAGTGGTTTTTACTTGGGCACATTTAAAGATGACATAACTAAAGCAGTTTAGTATGAAAATTTAGATTATATGAAAATTTAGATGTGATCTGTAATGTACATAAACTATAATAACATGAACACTTCCAGAGAATCTCTTGGATTCCTTTTGGGGAGAAAAGTTGCTTCTCTAATGCAGAGTGCCCAGAGGTATAGTTTTTCCTGATAAACAATAAGAGTGTAAAATAATTTATAACATCAGCACAGTGCTCATCTAAATTGTGGGCAACTGGAAAGACTGAAGGACACAAAATCAATGTATTCACAACACACAGATTTCTTGCCTTCTTCATGAACCTTAAAAGTCTGTGAAATACACAATTTTTGGAGAATATATGCACAGCTGATAGTTTTTAAGTTCTGAAGATAAAGATATGATGTACAATAATATTTTGATAAATATATTTTTCCATGGCCTGGCCTTTAAAAGAAACACAAAGAAGAAAGGAATCATGATATATTATAACTCTGGGATGAACTCTTGTCTTAGGAATTTTCTAACTGGAAGAAACTGTTTCATCCTCCAGAATCTTGATTTCAAAACCTATTCATACTCAGTGGATAGGCAGAGATATCCTGTTCTGGCTTGTTTTACACATTATCTCTTTCTTTTCACTTCTTTTAGTTTTAGCTTCTCTTCTCTCCATCCTCTCCAATCTTAGTTGCCCTAACAAAAAAAGTAAAACTTTTTCCTTTGACGTGATACTGAGCTGCCTTTCCCACACACCAACCTTTGCACTAAGCAACATAGCTACATGGGAAGAAATGTGTCCAAAAAAGCCCTCTCCCAAGTGACACAGCCTAAAATAGCACCCGCCACTCAAGGTAAGATTATTAGATGCAAGTTATATGCATCATTTAAAATCATTAGCTCTAGGAAATAATTACAGTTTTCACCATGACCTTGTCCCTCGTGGTACTTCATCCTTAAGGCTTAATTAAATAAGGCACAGGAAGGATAGCTTTCCTTAGTGATTATGCATGAAATTTACCTGGCATAGAGATGTGGAAAGAATCCCTCTCCTCCATTCTCAAAATCCCTTTACTTCCTCATTTTTGATTGCAATGAAGCAGTAGAATGAAAACCTTGCAAGACAGACTAGAAAGGATGTGAAAGCTCCTTTGCTAACTAACTTTAACAATAAACTTGACTGTTCATTGTGGAGGGCAGTTTCATCTGTTTTGCTTTGTTCAAGATGGGTGAACTCAAAGGCATCCTGAAGTTCATTTCAACCCTGCCTTTGCACCATTTATCTCCAATAAATAAATAATTAAATAAATAGCTTTCTGCATTCACCAAATCCAATTCAACTTCAGTCCTCTCCTTGTGATTACAGTGTGCATTCAAAATATGTGAAAATCAAACCTGTTCTTCTCTAGCTTCCAAATTCATAAACTTCCCCTATGCTCCAAAATTCATGCATTTTCCTTTTTTCCTATGCACCAAAATTTTCAGAAAAACTTCTGGATTTGGATTTTAGCTGTGACTTGATGATCATCTATTTACCATTTGAGTTCAAAAGTTTTC
Source organism: Zonotrichia leucophrys gambelii (assembly GCF_028769735.1). Lineage (NCBI taxonomy): Eukaryota > Metazoa > Chordata > Aves > Passeriformes > Passerellidae > Zonotrichia > Zonotrichia leucophrys. The sequence goes on along the minus strand of NC_088175.1, from coordinate 36,301,566 downwards.
ACTGACTTGGTTTCCTAAGGCCCTCTTCTCAGAACAGCTGAACTAAGATTTAATTCAGAAAACTTAAGATTTAAACTAAGGTTTAATTCAGAAAACTAAGATATGCATGTTTATTTCTAGTCCTAAAATTAGGACAGACTAATTTTTTGTCCTTGATAAAGTCTCTTAAGGTTTCTCAGCTCAGTTTCCCCAGAAAACACAAATGACTTTTAGTATTTCATGGACATAATAGAGCATACTGTTGAGAAATAGAACAGGACTTGTTCAACAGTATATTTGCTGTCACAGACAATTTGTTGTTATTAGATTTCTAGCAAAAGTTTATCAATTAATGACATTTGAAAAGTTTAAGGAACTCATGGGCTTTCCAAAAGAGGAGCTACTATGACATATATAGAATTTTAGAGCAAAATGACCAAAATTGTTAAAAAAATTCAAGTGGAAATATTTGAATACCACTGGAAATTTGAAAGTATGGGAACACAGTGAAATTTTGAACAACTCTTGTGAACAATTAGGTGGCTGAACAAAGTGACAGCTGAAACAGTTGAAACTATAGTCAGTACTGGATTCTAAAGAAGGAATTTTTAAAAAGACTACAGCTGTCCCTCTCCATATGTCATTGTGAATCAATTGAGGTGGTATGAAGCAGCATGAGCTGAGAGAACTTAGGGAAATAACATCTGTTTCATTAATGGTACACCAGAGCATTTTTACAGAAGCATCATCTAAGATAAAACTTGCTCAAGGGAATAGTCTTAGAAAGGAGGAAGAAAAGATAGAAGCCCTCAGTGCTAGTGTGCAGATGCAAAAAGAAAAGTCACATAGATCAATTTTAGTCCTTGTGGTTCTCCTGAGATAAGAGGTCTGGAGGCAGAGCACTGATTCCCAAAGACATAAGCCTGTGGCTGCAGCAGGAAATGACTGCAGCAATGTTTTCCAGAAAAAAAATCTCATTTTTCTCTTAAATGGCCATTTTGTGGTTTTATCAGTATAGTCTGATTCCACAAGCACTCAGAGGGAAGGGCTAGAAGCTGAGTGATGAGGTTCAAATTAGGATAATATAATAAAAATATATGAAACTGTGGAACATATTTCAATTTTCAGCAGCTATGTTGCCATTGTTATAGAGATCATCCAAATTGCTCAGCAGAATTTAAATTAATACCTAGTCTTCAATGAGAAATATAGCATAAAGCTGGCTTCTACCTCTTTCTATTTAATTCAAGCTGTCAGCAGTGAAGCTGATTTCCCTGCTCTGCTCTGTTTTTGCAATGAGGTTTAATATATATTGACAGCAATTACACAGAAATAAGACTTTAAGCAGGCCCTATTCAATCCTCAGAATGGACAAGATGCATAATGAATACCTGCATCTCTTAGAGAGGAGGCTGATTCTGAGAGATGGCCTGTCTCAGCTGAAAGTTAGGACAATTTAGATACTTTCAATACTGTGACACAAGAATTTCTTCTCTGAAATTGTCATCCTTGCCTGTACACAAATTGTAGCCTTTACATTCTAGTTCATGACAACTACATTATGAGCTGGTATGTGCTGTACTGGAAGCAGCAGACACTTCACATTTCCTTCATTTTCAGGAAATTCACAGTCAGCCATCAATCTTTCTAGACACTTGTTACCTCCACAGACACTGATCACATATAGGATCTCAGTAGGGAAAGCGGAAAGAACTCCACAAGCGCTGTTTTCAGGCATTTTTGGTATGGTCACAAATACTAATAATGCTGCATACCTTCCTTGAAAAGTAGCTACAGCTCTACATGTGAATGGGATCATTTTGCATGTACAATAGAAAATTACATATGTGTTGGGTAATTTTCATAAACACTTCTATTGAATTTTTCTTAGCTATATTTTAGAGGAGTTAAATGAGGCACATAATTGTAGACTCATTCTCTGAATTATCATGTATTTCATTTATATAGAATGTTATCAGAAATATAGAAACAAAGTTTAATTATTAATCTTTAAGAACGTTTCATGGCTATCAAGAAACATACAAATTGAGTCAAGTGGGATGAACTGAAGCCTGAGGAACTGCTGGAAACTAAGTAACAATAAGCAGCACACATGGTATAATGGTATAAAAATATAAAGTAATACCCCAAGCTGACCTTCAATCTACTGACAATTCAGTCTCACAGGAATTTTCTGGTGTGGCTGGCAAGTAAATTGATTGACTTCAGGGACAAAACCTGAACTCATGATTTAGGGCTGCATTTAATTTAGACTTTTATTATTAAACAACTGGAGCAGGGACCAGTTAGAACTCCCTTTTATAGTTAACGGAGACACAGTTGATAGAGCCTAAACCCATGAATTGTAGAAGTCATAAAAAAAAAAAAAAGAGAGGCTTATTACTTGAATGCTCAAGCAAACCAAGTAACAAAATTTCATAGCAAAGATAAAATAGCAAGTAAACAAAGAAACTGAAAGCAATGAGAAATGTCAAAAATAGGAGACATTTTTCACAGGAAAGGCTGAAATAAAGAAATCCTCATATAGGAAAGAAGAAAAATAAGAAATGCTAGTATTAAATCCAGCAAATTTTTTGAAGTCTGTATCTGTTAGTGTATAAATTGCTTTCCTTGTAATTACAATATTCGAGTGACAAATTTTGCTGAGCATTTCGCAAATGAGTTGGATTTCCTAGCAGGTAGACAAAACTTCACTAAAGAAAAAAAGCAATTCCTCATGTAGTATGTATAGGGGGATGGAACATAAGTAAATAAAGGTAGCATAGAAAGTAGTTGTACCCCCTAAAGAGTTGCAGCTGAGCCAATTATTGAGGATTAGGAGCAGACCTATGTTAACAGGCCACAGCTGCAGCCAATCAGAAGAGTGTTACAAAAGAGTGGATTGGACGGTTGAGGGGAACTGGAGTTGGCTGGCTGGTGTGAGGAGAATGAAGAGTCAGTGCTTAGAGGAGCTGCCTATGAGGAACAGCAAGGAGGTATGACACTCTAGCAATATGGGACCCTTGCCGTGTAATGACAATAGAACTCTTGCACTATAATGAAAACAGTGTATATCTGAACAAGAAAGAAAATCCAGTTGAAGCTGTTCAGTGGAAACATTTTTAAGGAGAAATGATTTGTCTGAAAATAATTGTTATAATAAATGTAGTATTTTGAATCTGTATTTTCTGAAAACAATTCTATTCACAGAATACCTTTCACTTGTAACAAAGTGTTTCTTACACTAGAATGTTTAAATATAAAGAATGAGAGAGATGTTCTGATATATGACTACATCTATTTTTCAGAATCTGATTTTCATTTGGTTGAATCAGTCAATAACTTTTCATTTCAGTGGCATTGTTTCATTCTTACATCAGTTAGCAGGAAGGAAAGTATAGTTCTGTAAGGGATTCACATTGTGTGTCAATATAAATGGGTCTCCTAAAATTTAAGCAATATTTGCACAGATACATCTATATGTGTATGTATGCATATACATACATATACACACACATATCTAGCAATCACTACCTCACACTGTCATGCATTTATTTTCCTTTATATGTTATTAAAATTATTTAATATAAAGTAATTAATCAATTTAATAATTTTAACTAATGAATAATATAGTTAACAATTAATATTCTATTTTTTACACACTTTTTAATATTACTTTAAAATACGTTTCACTGTTTCATGCTCTGCCGTTACTGCCTGAACATGAGTTAGGCATATGTGTACACCTGTATTTTCCTAAGGTTATTTAGCCTGTCCAAACAGAGCAAAGCACCTCAGTTTGCAAGCTTTTTTATGGCACCAGTAGACATTTCACTAGCATGTATTTTGGGACAGTCTCTCACTACAGCCTCTTCTAATGATCTAAAAGCCACAGGGATTTGTGTAGTATGCTAAACCTTTAACACAAGCCAAATGCTGTGTCAGCACCAATTCTAGTTAGTCTCTTTGGGGCCATTAGATACACATGGTGAGATTTCATTCCCATCATGTTTATAGTTTCAGCACTGCCTAAGGGGATTATAAAAACTAGTCATGTCTGTGTGAGTCTTGTGGCACAGCTCAAAGAATATCCCTGAACTCAGGGCATGAATCTTTCTTTTTTTTTCCCTCTGGCAACAGTAAATAACACTTTGGTATTTAAACATCATTTACAGTATATGGATGTTGAATAAGAGAGGGAGAATTTCACTCGGTGTGATTGGAAATAAGAACACAAATATAAGAACAAAAAGATTACCATGCTGCACCTTGATCCTCTCTGATTTGACATTTGGAGAAATTGTCAAACCTTGAGAATGACAGAGTTTTTTCAGAGATTGTAGCCCCTGAGAAGGAGGCAGATTAATTTTTGAGCATAAAGTCTCTGGTATTCTTAATTGGGTTAATGAACAAGATTGAATGAGAGTTTAGGATTATCTGGAAGCTGCAAGGTGGTACAAGACAGGACTTTGTATTGCTTCTTCAGTTTCACAGTGCAGCTCTTGATGTAGATACTATTAGGCATGAGTAATGGTATCACTGTTTATACTGTAAGCATAGAAACACCATTAGCTGTATTTCATAATCCAACTGGCCATTCAATTCTTTTGCTACAAGTGATTAAGCATAATGTTAACAAAATAGCAAAAGGCACAGTCTGGCAAGTGGAGAGGGTATCTTCTGACTTTGAAAAGTCTTTACCAAAGACTTTGTGGCTGTCTCTATTAAAACCAAGAAAGTGTTTTGGTAACTCTTTCTGTATCACCTTTTGGAAAACAGGAATTAAAAAGATTCTTTTATAAATTTGTGCAATATGACAGGGAAAATTGGAGGAGACTTTCTTTATGAATATGAGTGAGAAAAATCATTAATACATTCCTAATTTTTTATTAATATATAACTTTGCTATATGAGCTAAATACGTACTTACACAACACTTCTTGATTTACCACCTTAACCATTTTATTGATAACTAAATGTTGCCAAAGGATAATCAATCTGATATAGTAATTTCACACCAGTGTAAAACTTGAACACTTTTTAGACATATGACATCTAAGGTAATTATATTTTTAATTCTGTTTAACACATGATTTAAAAGAAAAATATTTCTTTTGGAACCTAACTGAAATAGCTGTTGGTGGATCTAAAGTTACAGTAATCTCTTTTTAAATACCCCATCTTTTTATTTCTTGACAATATAGATGAAAGAGTTGTGTCTAGATCTAGTATCTTTTAAGACAAAAAAGACTGTTTTTACAAAGTGCCCTATTTCTGACTATTTTGCATTCTAAAAAACCTGTGGCCACCAAGGATTTTACATCTGTCACTCTGCAGCACTTTGTGGTCATCTGGAGTTTCATTAATAGCAACAAAAACCAGATACTTGTGCTCTAAAAATGCAAATAATTATTACTGCATATCAAGAAACAATACTGCTAATGTTGCAAGCAAAGGAGCAAGAAAACAATGACAGTTCTGAGTAGCTCAATAATGAGTCTAGCTAATGTAAGTTCTAATCATGGCTAGAACCTACATTAGCTAGACTCATTATTGAATGAAATGGAATTTTATATACTAATCATAATATTGTAACAGAGAGCTTGAGATCTTAAGATGTCATTTAAGAGGAGGATTTTTCTTGCTTTTAGTAATCTTGAGGCCTAAAAAAAGGATTTGAATTGATTTTATTAAACATATTTACATATTTCAGCCTAAAGCTTTACTATTGCATAGTCAGAATGTGTGATTTAAATCCTCTGACAGAAGGAATCAACCATGGTAAAGAATCTTGATTAAACATTTTTGTGGCTAGGAAGGACACCTCACAAAGTAACTGACAGTCAGAAGCCTTCAAATTATGTCAAACATAATTTTGTTTTGCAAATCAATTTTTTAATGCTTAATCAGCCCTCTGGTAAGCAACTATTGATTTAAATTAAATCAGAAAAGTTTACATGCAAATCAAAACTGAATTTGTTAGCTGTTTAGAGATAACTTTCTTCTCTACTCACAAAAATAGTGATCAGAAAGTGAGGACACGAGACATGTTTTACTTGCTTGCAAAGCAACAAATACATTGTTGTGTTTGTTGATTTAAATTCCTGTCTTTAATAAGCCACAATGCATTTTCTGGACCAGCTATTTCTGTCTAACTTATCAAGACACACTGACTGGGGGAGGAATGGTGCCCAGTCTGAATGACTGTGTGTATGAAACAGCCATGAATACTCAAAACTGATTACAGAAATATAGAGGAAGTTGCAGATTTTGGATGGATGGATGCTCTAAGTTCGTTTGACAAAAACCCCCACACCTAGTCTCTTTGTGGATGTGCATGAATTCATCTTTCATACGGGTAGGTGAAAGAGAATAAAACAGGAAATCGTTCATCTTGACAGAACTATTTTCCAATTTGTACTACGTTAATTTAGGGAACAATAAAAACCATTCATTTGTTTATCTTGAGCAATCCTATCCAGCCTGATCCTGAACAGTGCTCTTTTTTTTTTTTTTTTTTTGGCACAACGCACGTGGTGAAATTTGACCCAGTCATAATGTATCTAAAACCAGACTCCAAATGAACCCAATCACATTCACTAACCCCTGCTTACAGATGAGGAGCAGATTCTAATTTTTTTGTTTAAATTCTTTACTATGAGTGTAGCTGTCCCAAAAGGGAGCATTTCCACTTCTGCCTACAGCTAAAATTGTAAATTCTTAACATGATTTCTTGTGCTTGTGAACTGACAGCCCTAAACAATGGATTCTCTGTTCACAATCCAGAATCACTACAAGCTTTTTCCTAAGTAGCTACTTAGGAAGTACCTCAGTTTAAAGAAAGATCTCTGCAGGTTATGTATCGGATTATTTGATTTTTATAAGCTATTTCCCTCCTAAGTCCTTTATCTGACAATGCTAAAGTGTGTAACAACCAATTTAAGTTTCCCTTGTGTATTCTGAAAATCAAACATATTTTTCTTAGAAACTGGTTTCAAAACTATCAAATCCTGCCCTAAAGCAATCATCCAGGGGCATCTTTCTGATTCTTTCTGATCTGAGCTGATTTAAATTGATGATCGAGCTGAAATCTACTTCACATTCCTGACTGAAGATATAAAGGAACAAGATTAATCTTATTTTACCAATATTTTTTTTTTCTGGGGGATGTAAAATTTTCTCACACATGTGGGAAATGTTGCATCTAATCACAGGTATGGAGGAACTTAAACATCTGCAGATTCAAGATAAAATTTCCCATGATTCTATAGAATAAGTTAAAGGAAAACATTTCAGTCTTTTTTATTTTCCTACTGTTTCTATCCCTAACTGATAACACATGTAAGGTTCAGTACCCACAGAGGGGATACTAAAAGCAGACAACAGTTTTATCAAGCACAAATTTTAATGCAACACTTTTCATCTCATCTGCTGTTGTATTAATTACATCAAAAAGCAACACATCTCAGAGTCAAGCTTATTCTACTTTGAGGAGTTTTACCTTGAAACATGCTACCTTTGGTACCCATTTTTTCCTTTGGTTTTTTTCTCCAAATAAAAAGTAATCATCTGTTCTTTAGGCTATGCTGATATTCAAAGAACCAATATTAAAAAATAGTCCCCAGAAAATGGGTCCTAATGCATGTCTCATTTCTTGCAAGAATATGATAATAAAGTAAATTTTAACCTATCAATTTATTTTAAAAGTCACATTTTAAAATTCAAGTATTTATTCAGATATTTATTTATCCAGTTCTCATTTCATCATATCATGTATTTTTCACAGTATAAGAATTTGAAATTGTTCTATACTGCATTTTTTTACAGCACACATCATCGAGCCTTAATTAAACCCTCCTTATTTCTACTACACTGAAAGGTATTAAAAACAAATTCAGGTCCAAATGACCTTTATTTTGGCTATAGATTTCAATTAAGCCAAATTATACTGTCTATAACCACATCAACTCGTGGCACAACAAGAAATGAGAGACAAGAGGATTACTTAAAAGCTTTTTCAAACCCAAGCATTATCCAGACAAGACAAATAGGTGTATTTGCACTTATAGACTAGGAGATGCATGAAAGAATCATAATACAACATAATTGTACCTTTGTCCATAGTAGCTTTGCAAAGGCATTTCATTCCTGACTGTCATTGGCCTCTGTTTTTCTGCACCATGGCTCCCAGGCTGCTGGGTACCCTAATGCTGACTTACTGAATGTGCCTTCAAAGCAAAATCCACCACTCATACTGAATGCTGCACGACAAAGGAGAGTACTAGAAAAGGTCACAAAATTCATTTTCTCTAATGATGGAGGTATTCATCCAAATATGAAAGAGTGCTGCATTTGATTTGCTCCTCTGGTATTTTTAGCTGTTTTTAGTTCCACCAAAAAGGCTAAATAATCACATCTCTAAACCATTCATTCTGACACATCTTTAATAAATGCATACAGATGAGAGGACAAATGACAGATATGAGATTTAGGAAAATACTTTTAGAAGAAACACAATTTATTTTTCGTCTTTGAAAAGTGTCTGACAGCAATCCACAATGGCTTGCAAGCCTAAGCAGCAGTGTAAAGAGACCAAAGTGGTGCTGCAAATATGACTGGAACTCTAAAGCTATAGAGGTTAACCTTTTGTTGGTAGATTCTGTCCTGGTACCAAAACATAGTTAATTACAGATTTTTAAAAGACCTTCAGTAAAAATGGTGCATTCATTTCTTCACAAACATATGTAAACATATTTGCAATTACAATGGCAGGTGAACAAACCTGAGACCTTTAATTATCCAGCAGTGATGGAACAAAAAGTATCTCTTTAAAGTCATTCCTTTATAAAGAAAAATCATATTTCAGTAGGGCAGATGTGTATATCTGTTTCTCTTTATATTAGATAAGTCAAATATGAGTCCTGTCCCCCAGAATTTTAGGATTCTTGTTATTCTGTCAAAGAACTTCTTGGTGCTTGTTCAGATTTTTTTTAAATCTAGAGCTACATCATTCTACAATAGCCTTCTGGACAGTAAAACCTCTAGAGGTTTGTATAAGGATTTATTATTACTACACTGAAGATTCTGTGTATTACCTGAGAAAGAATAGAAGGCAAAACAATTGAACTCTGTTTAGAATACCTAAGAAGACAGAATATAGGCTGGATTCAAAAGCAATCAGTCTTCCTTTTGTCACCTTGACCCTTTTAGTCAAAAGTTTTTACTTACTACTGCAAAATGGCACAGTTCTGCACTGCTCTCAACAATTAGCTCCTTAAAAGGAGGCAGGGATATTTGAAAAACTACATTTTAAAAGAAATCAGGAGCTGTTTATTCCTGTAACCAGCAATTCATTGTCTTCTAATCTGCATTTACACAGGCCCAGATACACCCAGCGGGCAAGGGGCAGGCAGTAGCTGTCAGTTGGTGGTAGACTGTGATTTGGGAGCATATTGTTTGCCAACCTTTGAGTTAAGTCCCTAATAACAACAGCTTTTAATTCTTGGCTTATTACAAGTGGCAGTGTGTTGTATTGGTCATTGGGTTTAGAGCCCTCAGCAGTGCTGCAGGAGTTACTGAGTGAGTTGGGGTTTTATTCTGCTTACTAGGTGTCTCTCAAGTCATCAGCCAGATACTTCCTGGCACTGTTCCCTCAATAGGGATAATGAATCATGACAGTTCATCTCAAATTGCCCAGCTCAAACATTTAAATGTCTGCCACAATCTACCAATGAACCCATCTGAGTGCCATCGGGGATCAGTGGGAGAAACTTATTAATACACATGGGGTTTGGCAGCATGTCAGGCTTAATATATCACAACAGCTAAGATAATACAGTTGTGCCTTCCCCTCCTCTGTCCTGTGGTGAGAGAAGAGAATACCAGCAATGCGATATCACCAGGGAGTGCAGTGGTGCCATCCTGCACCATTTGCAGCATCTCACTTTGTATTCATCCACTTTCTTATGTGTCATTTTGAAGTAAACCTTTTTTTTTTTTCCAGTGAAGAAGTTTTAAGCTTTGCAAAAAGTGAAATTAACTTTTTAAAAGTACCTTTCAGAGGTTTTTAGGAAATCTGTAGCATTCTGATTAATAAACTTAATACCCATTTGATTCCCTAGTCTACACTAGAACTGTGATAGACCAGCATGAGCTCATAACAAGCCAATAGCTCAATTTGCTAATGGAATTTTTTTTATTCAGTCAGAGAATCTTAAGTATTACCGACATGAAGTAGTTGAAGGACAAATAGAAATGCCTTAATATGCAGCTCCAACTGGCTACATATTTTCTCCCAAAAGCCACGAGAAGCAATTTGAGATAAAGACCTGTTCATTTTGGAAGAGCGTTACTGTGTCTTTGGTGCTGTATGTATATGGAGGCTTACGAATAATTGAAGACACATGCTTTATTTCCCATCCAAATGAAAAAAACACCCCATCCAAACAAACAACTAAAACCACTTTTCTTAGAAGAAGCTACTGTGACCAAACAAAATTCACTTCTTTTCCATTATGGTAGGGGTAATAACCAGTAGAGAGAAACTTTTTGATAACAGTAATATCTCTGGACACACATAATGGGAAAGAAGGCATGTTACAGCTCATTTACTTATAGCACTTATGTGTTAAATTGCAGGTGACCTAAAATAGAATATAATTCTTCAGCAGAGACAGCAGTGAAAGGATTTGGAAATTTATCCCAACAAAATTGCTCTTTCAGTTAATATTTTATGGCTCAGTATTAAAAGAATTATCCCCATTATTGATCCTGCCTATGTGGTATGGGCATCCAAACAGAACCTAGTAATGATCTTAGTTCTCTCCAGAGGACTAAAACTTGGAGTGGATTTCTTTAATATGTTATTCACAGAAGGTTATGAAGAAGATTTCTTTAAGCACCTTGCAATTCATTTTCTCCTATGTCAGCAACTGTGCAAAAACTGGAAAAACACTGTCAAAATGAGAAAACATTTGTGTAAGACTCGCCATTATCAGCCCCTTTTTTTCATTCATTCCTCCAACAAAAAGTCAACTTTGATATTCTGAGACAGAACAGAAAGTGTCTTAGTGTAGTGGTAATGTGTTTTTGAAATAAACTCTCACTTAACCCAGTTTGTCTTGTGCTGGTCTCTGCAGAGAAATTCTAAGACATGTTAAGTAGATTCTTTTGGGAGGGAGATAAACAAGATTCTTTGGTATGAGTGTGCACCATATTTTCCAGCCCTTCTCCAGGACAGAAGAGGTGCAGCCAAAGACTTATGTTTTGGATAGTTGTAACTCTTTTGCATAGTGAGGATAACTGATCCAGAGAAAAGAAAAGATTTAGTCCCAAGTAAGAATCCCAAACTGCCTGTAATGTTGAAGGGGCCTCAATACCTTTTTTTGTTTACTGACTTAATTCCACCACATTAAATTGCTAGCTACTGTAGTTCTCACTAACAGAAGTTACTTTTTCACAACTCATAACAAAGTGAAGTGCTGCTGTCGTCTCAAAAGGTAACAGAAAAGCACTCATTTTCAACCACAGTTCCAACTTCTCTTAAGGAACTTCATCTTTCTCACAACGAAGAAGGATAGCTCTAATAGGAGGATGAAGGGAACAGCAATGAAAGGATTCCCAACCTAGACTTGTATTTTAAAGCATTTGAAAGTTATTTCAACACATGGGAAATTCCACTGCCTTACTGAACTTTAGGATTAATTTCTATCCTTTTCCTTTACTTTTTTTCCTCTAATTTCTCTTATCTCCAGATTGTCTTGTTTTCTCAAAGAGCAGGAAATTTCTGCCTGTTTTTCCTTTTCCCCCTTGCCCTGTGTGTGACCTTACAGAATAGTCATTACAGTTGAATCACTGTGTTAACAGAAATATTTACATGTTGCCTTGAAGCATCAACAATGCAACTTCTGTTCCTAACCTAGTCTAAGACTGCACACTTCTGTATGGTTATTAATTTTATTCAGCTTCCTTTCTTGTAAGCAATGAAATTTATCAGAGCCACTATTTCAGTGGGCTCATTTACCATAATGAGACTGTAACACAAGCAAGGATGTCTTGAATTCCTTTAAAGACAACACAATTATTTTTTAAACAAAGAATTACTGCACTTTCACCAACATGACTCCTAACTAAAGCCAACTAAATAGTTATACAATTTTAAAGACAGATTTTGTTCTCAATCACGGTTAAGAACAAAGGAAGGGAATATATGAAAAGTAATTGGTAGCTAAGTTTACATGCAAGTAGCAGTCAAGTTGAGAAGATATTTGTCTCAGCACAATCAAAACATAAGGAAATAAATCAATAGACATTACTGTGTGAGAATAAACTAATTAAATTTTGTATAAAGAATGATGAAAATGCATGTAACTCCATGGATAAGGGACAAAAACACGAGCAGATGCAAAGCTGTGATTCTCTTCGACAGATAAACCAATAAAAGGTCAAAAACCCCATAGAATAACACTTATACAGAGCTGACCAACTCAGCTGCAAGACAGAAAAACCACTTTGGCTTTAGGGCATAACCTATTAATGAATAAAGTAGCTCACAAGCTGGAAAAAAATCTGAAGCAGGCAAGTATTCAACACATATATCATATACATGCATGTATATGTACACATCTGTATGCACACATACCCTTCCCAATTGAAGCAATTATTTTGCTTTCAGAATAGGATTGCATTAATTATTTGCTTCTTGCTATTATAAAGAAATCTGCTTATTCTCAACTCTTGATTATATATATAATTGTTTCAAAACCCTTCAAACAGGTGCTAGCTCATTTTTTTTCCCACGTCTTGTCAGAAACAGAGTTATTTCCATAACTCCTTTAAAAATCTGGTGGTCTGCTTCATGTTAAAATTAACTTGCCTTTTTAGTAAAGCTATTATAACACATAGAGTTATAAAGCTATTATAACGTATAGAGTTATCAACAACATTTTTAATGTCCAATTATCTCTCTATATGCTGTAAAATCTGTGGTAACATTTTCCTTTCTGGGTACCAGGCCCAGAAAGGGTTCTGATTCCTCTTACTGCTATGGGGCACCTGTGTTCTCTCTGAGATTGACACTTCCTTTTCCAGATCCACAAGTAAGCCTTTGTACAGCTCACTGCAGCTGCAATTCTGGCATCACATCAGAATGGTGAAAGTTATGAGTCATAACTACTCATATAGATACATACCTATAGAATAGGGACATGGTTTTCAGAAAAATGAATGAACAGATTCCTTCAGAAAAGGAGAAGGAGGAGAAGAAAAAGAAAGATTTTGTGGTCCCAGTTTATTTATGTATCAAGTTATAAGGAGAACAAGCTCATGTCAATATTCACTCAATTCCAGCACTTATATACCTCGCTCATAATGGCTGGCTAAACATTCTGATAAGACACTCTTGCCTCTCTAGAAAGGAAGAACTTAGTTTCATATCCAGTAATGAAAGCTCAAAAACATTTAATTCAATTCTCCACTGCAGCCAGAGAAATGTTTGAATAATGTATGTGCCTTTAATCCATGGCCCCTTTGCTCCTCCAGCTCTGTCTCTGTCTTGCTCTTGTTTTCCTGTAGCATTTTGAATCAGAATGGATTATGCACAAGGGACCTTCATGCACTGCAAGCTATTTGGGAATTTAAACAAAGTCCTCTACCTTAATTAGCCTTCTCCTAAGGTGATAAATGCCATTTTTTGATGTTGCAAAGGGAGTTTATGGCCAAGCTAATAACTGACAGTTAACCATATATTTCCTGAGCTGCAGTAGTAAACATATAATTTCCCTGGCCTCACAAATATAACCGAGTGTTAACTCACAGTACAGACCCTGAAGGAAATGTTAAGAGAGGAATAACAGCTTTGCTGCATTTGCATACTCAGGACACACAGTAATGACTGTGAGTATTAAAGCTTGTTACAGCTTCTTCAAGACTGTAAACAGGGAACATCTTTAACTGATAGATCACCTAAGAAATTCTTAACACTGCTACTCTGTTTGGAATGAAAATCTATCATGAGAAAGCAATTTTAAAATAGGGGGCAGATGAATAATTCAGTAAGAAATATGTCAGTCATTGAACAGACAACAGAAAAACTACTGCTTTTTGTTATTTTTAGAGAGGGATGAACAGAGGTCACATCAGCCTTACACAAAATAATAAACAGTTTTAGATAAATTAAAAGAGGAACCCTTTTGACATTGTATCAGAATACAAGGATACATATATTTTTTAATGACAAAATAAAAATCCTTCTTGGATGAAAATTATCCTGTGAAGTTTCAGACTACAAAAATTGCTGAGACATAAGGTTCATAAGCCTAAAAATATGTACTAATCAGATTTACACCACAATTGTTAAACGGAGTATTTTGCCAGGAAAGCTCCACTTTGTGTAACTAAACTAAACTAGCTAGGCTAAGTGCCTAAGTGTGCATGTGCAAGCATGTACAGACCTACACACACATATGTATAGTAGGATGACAGAAAGGGAAGAGAATGGAATTATTTGTATACTCTTGATTTTGACCACTCTCTTATGTTCTTTTATCTCTTCTTTTCAATATTCTGCAATCTGGAGAGAGGGATTGTTTTATCTAGGCATCATAGCTCTTTGGAATACTTTTTCTTAAAGTGATGTTTCACAAAATAGTTCTCTCATAGAAGAAATCATAGAGAAATATATCCCATGATTCCTCCCTTGTAGCTTTATTTCTGATTCTGCTCCATCTGACCTTTTCCAGATTGTTTGTCCTCCATCTTTGGGAATTTATCTTTCTAATATTTAAGAGTGAGATGAAAGAGGATGTATTACTAATTCTAGAAGTGAAAACCATTCTGGTTATATTACTGCTGCCAAAATCTTTTAACAAATGTTAGTGTTATTTTTACTTTTCCAGGGAATATTTAATGAGCATCAAATATTCATAGAGGATAGATAATGACATCTTTAAAGGACTAAAAATGAAACTCTCTCACAGTGATTACTACATTAAGGCCTACAATACATTTTCGTTAGGCACAAACTGTCTCCAAGGTGGTATCGAAAAAAGATTTCAGAACTTTCAGTACTCTTTGTATGAAAGCTCATACCCGAACCTCTGTCTTGGATAGCCTTCATGTTAGCCTCCCTCTGCCTGTAATCAAACAGCAGCTATTCTCATTCTCATTATTTTATTTCAACAGTCTGATCACTATTTGTAAAAGAGAACACAGGTAATGGTACAGGAGATCTAATGCAGACTGTGTGATTATGTAATATTTTAAGATGTTAATACAATACAATTATGCTTAAAAATCTTTCAGTAAAACAATGGTGTGGGGTTTTTTGAAAAAAAGAAAAGTATTTTGCCAACCACTCCAACAAGAGGAATAGAAATTTTCCTCTTCTTTTTATGTTTCTTCCCTTGTTTCTGTCAAACAGATGCTTTGAATACCTCAGGAATGTTATTGTGTACACTGGGAAAGAACCGCCATGCTTCCAAGCATACAAAGCTCTTAAAGGTACAACTATTAAAATCAGAAGACTAGGAGATGTAAGGTGCAGTACAGAAAAATACAAGTATACTTGTTTATAGAATATAAATCTCAATAATTGATATGAGCTACTGAAGGAGGCTATTCTCTTCTAGGGACACAGTTTGTGGTAATCGGGAGTAGGGCTGCAGCTATGAAAAGCAGGTGAGCAGCACTGACAGCAATGAGCCATGGAGTGCCCAGGGGCACTGACCCATCACCAAAGGGAACAGAGGGCACACAGGTGCAGTGCATCAACATCAGGGGTATAAGAGGCTGGGCTAAAGAACAAGAAAGGCAGATGCTTGAAGCCTTCTGATGTGGTGTTGCTCTGCATAGGTTGAAGCTGTCTGGTATTGTATGGTGATACTCTGTGTATCGTGAATATCTCAACTTGATATTATCTCAATTTATATTTCAGATTTACTACTGTTTGTCTGAAAAATGAAAAGAACAAGAAACCACAACTGGGGTAAAACTCTACCCCAGTGATGGCTGAGAAGTAAGAATGTGATGGCTGAGAAGTAAGAAGAAAATTAAATACCTAAAATAATAGATTACTAAAACCAAAGCAGATGTACAAAATACTAACTTCCCAGATTCCCAATAAATATCTCAAAGTTTCTAGGAAGCTTCTTATAAAGTTTATATTTCTTTTTCCTTTTTCTTTCTTATGCATCAAAACTAGAGGAAACACTGAGGTTCTTGATAGCTAATCCTGACTTTGCCTTACTTAACCAGTGCTCAGTCAAATAATTCTATCTTCTCATCTGTCATGTCTATGTGTTGCTAAAGTAAGGATAGCAATCTTTGATGCTTGTAAACACTTATTTTTAATGGGAGAAGGCAACGTTTGGTCTACTCAACTCATTTTATCTTCTTCACTTAGAAGTTCCAAATGAAATCGGACTATAAGATTTAATTGACAGTTTTTGAATTGTTAGAGCAAAGACAAAGATGCCCTGGCTATCCTGAAAGTATTTACTTTCATTTGCTCAGTAAGCCAAAATTCATAAAGTGATGAGGAAGAAGGTGGAGTCTCCAAAATGCTCTAACAAAGAGTTGATTTTGCTATTACTGGAGATGCTGAGAAAATTCCTCATATAACTGAGCCAGCAAGGAGCATTTAGTCAGACTTTTTGTTTTGATCTATTTTTATCTACAGCAGTCAGTGGGACAGAGGGGGACCACAAAGAGCAAGACCAGAGTTTTTGCCCAGGAATATTCTCTCTTCCTTCTAACACTTTGGAGACAAGAGTAGGAGTCCTGGAAGCACCTTTGTTAAGTACTTGTTTTCTACAACTGTGACAGAGTGAGTGGAAACAGAGCAGGTGGGAAAAAATCCCCAGAGTAGACTCTAAGTACATCCTTCCCTGCCAAATTTTATTTTACAAAACACGGGCAAGTCATTTTATAACACTTCTCTTTTCTGCCTGCTGGTAGTAACTTATCTGAGATGATACAGTGATTGCAATCATTTTGGAGAAACAACTGTGGTTTTTTCCTCTCATGAGGGATAAAAATGTGAGAGAGGGGAAGTGAAAGGTGAAGTAGCAAAAAGAAAGAGAAAAGCTGATAGTTTCAAGAGACCACAATAAGGATCTTCCTGTTTGAGTACACTGTAGAAAATTAAATTGTTCTTTAGTTTCTTTCCTTGGCTATGGTTCTTGCTCTATATTTCCAATCTATTCCTAGTTGGGCAAATCTTCAGGAACTAAACGCTATGCAGAGCAATAATGACGAAGAGATTTACCTTAATATCAGGTAGGTTAGCTATGGAGTACTAAACTACTACCATTTCTCTAGTCTATGTAAAATATCCTGTATTTATAGAGCCCCATGGAGACAAAGTGAAACGTGATGTTTTCCAAGCCTGCATATTAAAGACATTGTCATTTTTATTTAAGAGGTTCTTGTTTATCTTCTTGCATTCCACACTACAGGAAAATCTTGGCAAGAAGGTGGAGATGTGTGGTTGTCACATGCAGTGAAATATAGTCAAGGGGTCTGCTACTGTGCGGACTTTGGTTAGAACTACCAGCCAAGCATACCTAAAATAAAGGGTTTGGCTCCCCAAATAGTCTTTCCTTTTATGTACATGTATATATAGTTCTTATTCAGATGTTATCATACAGCATCAGCCTTCTCAGAACCACAAGGTGCTGAGTGATAAAGCTCAGTGAATAGGTTGGGCATATGCTGAGATATCCATGATTTTCCACCTGTGAAGGAGGAAGTTTTCACTTTTAGAGCCCAGCTACTACCAGCTGTAACAACTGTGTATTTATTTGAGATGCTCTAGGCAAGTTATAGAGTATATTGACTTTTACAGGATGCATTGTAAGTCTTGCATGTGCTGAGATTGTTGGGAGACTTTGACTATGTGGACTTATTGGCAAATTTTAAAGTTTTGTTCAACAAGCTTTAAGTGTCCTTGAATCAATAATTTAATTGCTAAATTGTCAGGAGGCTGGTAAATTCCCACAATTTTTTACCATTGGAATAGTCCAATGTTTAATAGGGAGTGATTTTGTATTGCAAAGAGAGGAAAAAGGGAAGGACATATGCATTCCTAGACAAGGAAACTACTGAATGTTTATTGCCTAAGATATAAATAATCATGGGGAAAGCAATTTTGTATCTCCCTATCAATCTTCTTATTAAAAACAGCTAATAAAAAACTACAATAATCAGACTGATCCATGCAATGGGACAGAAACTTTATGCCTACAATGATCATCTCAAAAGTACTGTTCCCTTTATGGTAGGAGCAGGATTGTTGTTTTGCCATTAGCCTCCTATAGAGGTAGTGGAAGAGCTGCCAGTTACAGAGTGCTGAGTCATCACTCTTTAGACTGTGTGACTCAGACCAATATCCATAGATTTCTTGAACAGGCATTCAAAGCTTGAGTTATGGAGCTCACTTACCATGCAGCTGGTTTTCTCGTAGGTTCTTTTGCAGTATATGTTGGACTTCTAGCAGAATAAAATCACCCTGGTGACTTTCCAAGGACAGAAGATCTAGAAAAGGAAGGTGTGGAAGTACTGGCTGTTCATACTGCCCAATCCACATGGTTACTAGAGCCAGCTGGCACAGACAAGAAAATGGAGCAAGACTGCCAAAAAAGCAATTCTTCTCTAAGCTGAAAATACTAAAAGGCATTTGATGGGAGGAATATAGTGAAAAGAAGCTTGCTTTTTGCCCTGCTTATCAAGCAGGGCTAATCATACTGAAAATGTTACTTCATACCTTCACAGATACTTCCCCTCTTACCTAAGCTATGAACCTGTTCTAACTACCAAGAGTTAGAAAACAATACTTGCCTCTATCAATTTGCATACATTTTTGGATAATATCTGTGACAAGGGCGCTATCTTAGCTTGGATAGTTCTGAAGAATGTATTTCATTACCCTTTGGTTACAGCTATTTCTAGTTCAAAAATCCCACATTTCACTGCACCAATCTCACCTTTACATTGCGCTATTTAGCTCAAGCATTGGAAATTGGGAAAATTTGATATAGCTACCCAGTGCCCTAATGTAGGTGAACAGGGAGACTTTTCTATTTTACTGGTGGTGTAAATGCTTTGACCCATCTTGTTCATTGATGTCATCTCATAAATGATTACAGAGAAAAGTTACCTGAAAATGACTGCATAACTTCTGAGTATAATGGAGACAGGGAATGGATTTCTCTAATTCTTCTGAGTACACCCAAGGGTTCAATTGCATCATTTGAACAGCTCCCTCAGGCAGAGTGTGAAGGCCAGTGTTTTTGCTCTGCTACCCTCCACTCGTCTGTTTTGGATTCCAGTTCATACAGGTATTACTGGCAAGTTGCTAAAGCCAGAATCATCTTATGACACCAGATTTTGTGTATGCCTCTTACAGAGACATTATAGACTGTTATGATATAATACAGATCCCAGATGATCTCAACACCTTCAGCAGCACAAGTCAGAGTGAAAACATTAATGTTTATCATCCAGTCTATTACTGTCAAACTCTGCCTCCAGCTATGCAAGTACCATGACATTAGCAGTAGCATTTATATCAGGCGGTTGTGTGAGGTCTTTGTGTGTGTCCTCAAGCATTTTAGAATATAAAGAAATGTTGATCCATGCCAGAGGATTCTGCGCTGACATACAGGATCATACTGTATGAAGCTAATAAGATCAAGTTCACACACTGATATCTTCTCAAATGAAATCGTATTAAGGGAACTTTCTGAAAATAAGGGCTATACCTGAGGTTTTAGTTCAGGCAATTCTCTATTCATTTTGAAGCTCTTGGCTCTTCCACACTTGTTATTTTTTTATTGATTAATTTTCATTAATGCTGCACAAACACTGAAAAATTATGTGCTTTACACAGCTTACAACTTATGTATGATACTAGGTATCGTAACAAAATTGTCATCTCCTGCTGCGTGGAATCCTGAGTAGGGAGACCCTTCCTTTACTTTCATGCATCAATTTCTCTCCCTGATTATCTTAGTAAACTAAGATTCCATCTTAGAGAAAGAAGTACTTACATTCAGAGATGTAGTAAAATTATTTGGCAAGGCTCCTAACCTAGGTGTTAAATGCTATCTGCTCTTTACAAAGTAACATTCATTGGAAACGCATAGTTCTTACATTCCATTGCCTTTGGATTTGGCAATTGATGGAAAGCTAAGAGATCAGCACTGTCAGAGGCAAAAAAAGCAGTTTTTCTGTACAACAGACATAGTTCTTAAAGCATGTAGTTATCTGCTAAGGAAGAAATACTCAAATAAGTAGCAGGAATACTTTAAATAATTGGAAAGGTTTGATTTCTTGTGCTTCAGAAAAGCTATCTTTTTCATGCTTCCATCAGCAGTGTAGGTATTCAATGAGGAAATGAAATTGTTGATGATATTAATATTATCCCTTTATCCTGATTTCTAGTTGTGTGTTAAATATCTGATAGAAACGTATCTGCAGGCACTCTGTTGTTCCAGCTTTGTTCATCTCTTGAGACAGCTACTTATCAGAGAAAACTTTTGTAGAGATTTGGTGGCTGCTGACACAGGTTCACACCCCATGTTAATCCTGGCATGTGAATTTTAGCTTAAAATTTCACTAGAAAATATTTTAAAACCTTCTGCCTTTTGGTCCCTGATAGCAGAAAATGTTTTTCACAGGTCCCACTGTTGATTTTGAGTAAAGTATACATTCTGTGTTCATATTTGAGGTATATAACAAACAGACTTGCATTCTGTGAGGAGCAAGGTCACAGGGATGTTTAGTTGATAAATGCTCTGTTTTGATGCTTTAAATTCTTAACTCTGCTGCTTTGTCTCTAATCCACTTTTGAACCTGGGCTGCTGGGGGAAAAAGCTGCTGCTTCCATGCTAGGAAGGTCAGACAAGTGGATTAGCATGAGAAAAAATATCAGTTATCTCTTGATTTTCCATTTCCCAGTTTATCATATAACAGGGGAAATATTACAACTAATCCTTTAGCCTTTTAATGGGACTAAAGATGCATGTAGCTCTGATGCAACCCTACTCAGAGTGGCTGTCACATACTCTTTGGGTTGGTTTTGTTTTTTGGAAATTTTTTTTCCAAGGAGAAATGTTTAATGATTACATTTGGTGTAACTTTGCTTTTGGTGGATCAAGTCCTGCCTATCTAAACAAGTGCATTGGTTAAGAGGTCTTTGCAACCAAGTTCCTGACTGACAGTTGTCCACTCTCTACTTTAGTGCCCTTTGGTGCATAGTTCTTCTGATGGGTTCTGTGTGTTGGCAATTAGCCTGATTAAAAACCCATTGGAGAGTTTCTAAGATGACAGCTTAAAAGTTTTAATTCTCCCTGTGATTTGTGAAAAGGCATGCATGCTGTTCTCAAAACACCTGAGAGATTATTTAAGATGTGGCAAGCCCAAGTATCAAAATACAGGAATGCCAAAGAAGGAATTTGTCCTCTCCAAATATTCTTGGCAAAAAGAAAATGCTCAATGTCAGTAAGGAACATTCACTGTTGTCACATTCACAGTAACAAAATGATGACTACATCAGATTATATTTGTATAGCTCAAATTCTTGCAGGCTTAGACCTGCAGGAGCCATTTCTGTGCAATAGAATAGATCAAAGGTTTGTTACAATTTTGTTGCAGATGTATGGTCATTCAGAGGCTGTCTAGAAGGTAGGACTTGGACAGAGCACATATTATGGAAATGTTCCCTCTCCACCTCTGTCATTTCTGAACCCAGTCTCAGTCTTGGCTCTAAGCAGGCCTCACTCTGGGGTACTTGAATTCTCCTGTATTGTGTGATTAGAGGTTTTTTCACGAATGGGATGGGACTGCTGGGATACATTCCTTGAGCTTTTATTGCAGCATGAGCCTCATTACATGGTTGAGACAATAGAAAGATGGCAAAGGCTCATGTACAACCAGCAGCAGCCAAGGATTTCTTTGTTACAGATAATTCAAAAAACTTTCTAGCCAATAGTCCATTGCTAAAGCTTACAGAAAATTATTCTGGCCAGTTACTAAAAGTACACATACACCTGCTTCACACAATGCTTGCTTGTCTGCTTTTCTATTAACAATACACAATACTTCATTATTAAGCTTAAAACCTTCTACTATCTTGCTAAGCATATTTTTCTGCAGTCTTAAGGTCTATCTTAGCCAAGCCTAAAGCTCAAGCTATTGTTTCATGTCCTTGTTTGCTGTACTATTGCAACTTTTCTACTTTGAGACTTTGCAGCTGCAGCCAGTTCTGAGTTTTCTGGTTTTTGTGTTTCTAAGGCCTGCTTTTACAGCTTTCTAGAAGTCTTCTTAACTTTACCACTTCCTACACTTCTCCCTCTCTAAACTAAAAATAAGCACTCTTAACTTCGTCACTTATTAACTACCTTGAGTTACATAGCTCTACAGTAATACATATTTCTTTTTGCTTGTTTGAGGCACCTCTCTTGTTTGTTTAAGAGTTGCTATTGTACACCACAGCAATTTTAATGCTGTAAAAGATCAATTCAAAGAATGTAAAATCTGGCAGTAGTTACTATTTATGGTTTTCCTCACATGAAGCACCATTTGTGTTTGGAGGTTTTTTCATGAATGGGCCTACTTTTACCATTTCCCACATGAAGAAAATCTCTAATACCCTTGTTTGACTCTTCATTTTCTGGTGGCCTAAAGGCACCATATGCTACTAAAATGATAAAAGAAACCATTTTTGATGTCTTAACTGTTGAGAACATGCTAAAGTTATTTATTTAAACTAAATGCTGAAAGTCAAGCCTTTTATCTGAAGTGGGATGAAGTGCACCTTGGGAGACACTTTTTTTGTGGTGTATTTGCAAATGGTTTATAATATTTAGAGAAGAATGTTATACTAATTAGGAAATTACCTGCATAATAAAAAGAGATGTTGAAAAGGAAGCAAAAAAAGAAAAAAATGCAATATTATAGTACCGTAGGTTTACTGGGAAGTTAACAACCCATCAGCGAGATTTTATTCCTCACCTTTCATCCATGTCTTTTCCTTTTTTTCAGCACAAGAGATTGAAGTTAATCAGAATATCTATCCAAATAGAGTACCATTGTCACCTTTGAAAAAAAATTTTGCACTACATAGCCAGTGCTTATTTGCAGACAGTAAAGACCAATCCAAAACATATGAACAAATATTTTTTCTAAATCTAAGCTGTTAGAGATTCTTGTCTTACTGTAATTCTTCTTACCTCTCTCTCTCATTTGAAGAAAGCAGAACAAATGGCATACTTAAATTTCCCTGCTTATTTTGTCCAAAGAAACTTACAATTTATTAGGAGTGGTTTGTTTTCCCCCACTACCTCCTTGCATTATTTTCATTCTTTTGTCTGACTGCTATGATAATCACTTTTCATAAGGGTGAGACTAAGGGTGTCATAAGTTGCCAAAAAGAGAGATCCAAAACATCCTATATATTGGATGCACCTTTTTCTACCTTTTAAAATCAGAACTCTCCAAGAACTTTTACTACTGTTCAAACTTTATCTCAAATTAATTTTAAAAGTCAAAGCCTGCTGACAAAAGCTTGTTTCTAGTCATGAGGATGACTGCTATTTCACTTAAAGATGAACTATGTAAATTTATTCTCTCTACATTCCAACAGGAAAAATAAATAAATAGCCTTCTAAACAAGGGTGAGAGAAGAGAGTAGAAGGGAATGGCAATTCACCAAACCAATGAATAATAACAAATATGGCAGCAGCATTTTAAAAGTCTGATGTCTTTTCTAAATATTCTTAAAATGAATTTGTCAGAAAGTTGTACTTCAGGAAAGGAAACACTCATTTTGCTTTGTGCATGAGAAGGAAATATGTTCCCTCATATACTTATATCACCTTAATCAGTCACAACTTCTGCTACTCATGCTATCTGCAGACCTCTAGAAATTAACTACTAGTTAAATCTAACTGTTCAAATTTAAATTAGTGAAGGTTTATTATACATCTAGTATAGTTTATGTTAGCATGGAATTCTATCTTATCCAACAACACTATAGAAATATATGTAATAATACTATATATATAATAATACAGTATAAATATATATTACTTATATATAATGCTATTAAGAAAATGTCTTGCATTACTGTGCAAAAATCAGTTGAACCTTAGAAATGTTGGCAAAATGGTGTAGAGCAATAGGAAAGGGAGTTTTCCCTTCCAGTTCACTGTAGACATCTACAACATAATATTTCAGAAATAATATTGATATAAACTTACATACAACAAAATGAAAAAAGGAATTATGAAAACTTCAAGTCAGGTTTGGACAAATATAATTTCTGATCAAGGCAAATAATTTTACATGGCAAAATGGAGAAAATTTCATTTGTGGCTGCTGGTAAGAGAAACTGGATATTAATTTTTTTCATTTAGAAAGCTGTTCAATTTCAGACAATCAACTTAATTTCAGGCACGTTCTCTAGGTGTTCCATCTTTGCTCAGATTGCCTCTCTCTCAAATATTCACACATAGATGAAGCTGTAAACCCTTTGCAGAGAAGCCACAAGCATAAAGGAAGACAAGAAACACAGGGTAAAAGAATGAAAGACATGATCCAGTTAGATGTACAACTAACCAGGTACCCTTACAGAATTTAGGCCACCTCTTCAAAGATACTACTAAGCCACCATTTATTGCTGTCTTTTTTCATCTGTGTCCCTCAAAACCCTAAAATAAATGATGGAATTCTTCCTTTCAGGAAAGGGAATGAAATCTTGAAATCAGAGAACAAAGTCAAACAAACACTCTGAAAAGCAGGTATGATCAAAACCAAGGATATATTGAAAAAACCTGGGAAGTTTGGAAATGGAGTGCCTACAGCCAAATGGACTGAGATGAAATGTGGTACAGTGAAAAGGACCAAAACTTTCCAAAATTACTGATTCAAATGCTGGAATCAGGAAAGAAATATAAATAAGTGGTGAGGAGAAGACGTAGAAGAAATTAAATGCTACCAAAAATAAAAGGCAGAATTTAAAAACTAAGAGAAAACCCTAGAAGCAAATGTGATGACAAGAAGTGCAGGGAAATGCACCAAAGCTTGCCCAAATAATCCTCATTGAAATCATAGTATGTTTGACAAGAAAATCACCATACTCAGTCCTTCCTTTTTTCCATTTTCTCCAAATTTTATATACTGAGCATGATGTTGTTTGGTCTGGAATATCCCTTTGGTTATCTTGGTCAAGCCTGAAGTGTGCAGCCACATTCATATGCAAAGTGACTGCTAATTATGCCTGAAGAAAGCTTTATTCAGGTTTCATGCACTTTACAAGCAAGCCTTTTTCTACCCAACAGACTACCCCTATTTTTACAAACTTACTAGACATCCAAAAACACATATTTTCTTACTTTTAATCTGTTTATCCATTCTATTATCTGATATTTAGTCTTTGTACCTAAATCAATATTGTTGTGGTAGCATCAGAATTTTTTTTCACATTGATTTCCCATAGTACTGCAATGTCACTTTAGCTCAAGGTGGAGAAGCCAATAGGATGAGAGCAGTAATCCAAATAATAATGAAGGAATTATAAACCAAATTGCACGTAAGAAATTGAAATGATGTTTGAGTTCTTGCGCTATGAACTTTGAGATCAAAACAAAAATGGTTGTTAACATCAAGGCATCGCATCAAATAATCCATTTCTTGAAAAAATCAACATCCTTAAACATGTTAGTGTATGAAATAAGTGTTGGAACAAACAAACTTTTTTCTTCTTGCATCAGCTGAGTCTCCTAATGCTCTGAATGATATTTTTCTTCCAATGTTCTTATTCTCCCCAGTTAGAGAAAATTGTATGTGGGTGGTTGGGGTAGAGAAGGAATGTGTCTTCATATGTCACAGACAAGAATATCTTGAATCAGACCATATGTCTGACAGTGTCTAAAGTGAAAGGTAAAAGCTTCCACTATTAACTATCAAGTGCTTCTTTGGGATATAACTCTAGGTTTTTGTCTACAGTTTAAACCATGGGTGTATCATTTGAGGACTTTAGCAGCTGGAGATAAAGATTTTGTATTTAGAACTTCAAGATGAATATTTCTTCTATTAATTTGTTTGTGTTCCAAATCCATCTAAATTTTCATCATCCACAAGCTTCCTTAAAAATCCTAGAGTGCAATCACTTCTTCATATTTGAAAAAAATTTTTTTGAAAAATTAATTGATCGAATTTTACCTTTTTGTCAGTGATCAAAGAATATTTTCCTTGATTTTTCTTTTGGCCATGCCACTTCAGATTATTCACTGATATAAGAAACCATTTCCAGTTTTCCTTAGTGCAAATTCAAACTGGGTTTCTGGGGAATTAAATTAAAAAATCTGTGCTGCTTTGTTTCAGTGGAAAGCATTTATTTCAATGCTTTGTGTTTTGATAGTATCTCCATATGTTTCATGGTATGGATAATGGTCCTTATAATAGTATAGTTTGACATTGTATTGACATTCATTTATTTTAAGGAATTTAGTGAGTATTAAACTCCAGTATGTGTGTCAGGTAATGTGAAATGGCACATGGGCATACATGTGAGTATAATCACTGCAATAAAGAATTTAGTTTCAATAAGTCAACCACAGAAATTCACAAAAAGCATACAAAGGCCCATTTTCCCTTCAGCTCCTAGCATCTTCAGGACTGATGAAACCAACATGCAAATGGTTACAAATAATAGAGTAAGTAGAAGTTAAAATAATTGTACCTGACTTGAGAAACTAAAGAAAAGTTAAACAACCTGCATGAAGTCATAGGACTTAACACTGCAGCTGAATTCTTCTTCCTGATTCTATAATCAAGTGATGCTGTCATGCTTTCTGTAATTATTTTTATTGCCTCTCTGTCAGAAAAAAAGTATTGAGCACTAAAAATTTTGTAAACTTTGTTGGTTGATATCTTAATATAAATAATAGCTTACAGAGTAAAGCAAGTGGGTATGATTATCTTGAAATCTGCTGTAGAGACTAGAGAGAAAATGGGGCCTTGATACATGCTCTGTTCTTAGGCATCCTGGAATCCCCACTTCATAGGAGGGAAATAGATGAGAAATAGTTCCAAAATGAACTCAATTGACCTTGGCAACAGGAACACTAATGGCTCTGGGAGTGGAGAGCAGGGCAGGCTACTTAATCCTCGGTGTCAGAAAGCAATTAAATCTGCTAATTACCAAATTATGTGTTCAAATTCTCAAAGGCAAGCATAAGCAGTAATGATTAACCATTTTGCAAAGAAATTCTTTCCTCTCTCTCCAACTGTTTTTGAGTATTCCCAAAAGATAACATTAATACACAGGAGCAACTTAATGTCACACTAAATGACAATGATAGCCTTTTCTTTCTCCTTGGAGATGGTACATTTATGATTCCCAAGTGTCAGGCTGTGAGACTGGACACTGTGTTTAACACAGTCATAACTGTGATGGTATGAAATTTAGATAAGTGAATTTATTGTCGGAGCTGCCACTGGGGAATGGAGAGGTAGAGCAATTTCTGGTCTTGCTTTTCAAAGGTGAAGAGGTGAAAAAGGAAGAGGAAAAAGAAGAAAAAAGTTGAAAATTATTTCCTGGTGTAATTGTTAAAATCAATTAGTAAATCTTGGGATATTGCAAAAGCCACAAGACCCTATAGTGTCACAATAAATGTTTGTGCATTTTCACCTTTGAAGAGGAGGTCAGTTTTGCCAGAAAGTTTTTGCCATATTCTATACAAAGCTAAAGAAGAACTAAAGTATTTCCTGGAACTCTTTTCTGACATCTTTCCCTAAGCTCCAAGAACTTAGCCTGCTGAATTAAAGCACATGAAGAGGTTATTGTAAAAGTCCAGTGCACAAGAATAAACCGGGGTTATTTATATGAAAGTTAATCTCTAAGTGTCAATAACAGGTCAATGCAACATCACCAGAACAAACTCAGCTGCATTCTTTCCAAGTAGTGCTGTTCTCTAGCAGATTTATTATCCTCTCATACATCACACTAGCAGGCTGCTGGAAAGAGGAAGAGAAAGGGCTGCCCTAGAAACATTTGATTACCCTTTAATTAACTTCTACTTTGCTGCAGAGCATCCATGCAGTCAGAGAGAGGGCATAAAGGAAAAGCACAAAGGAGCACAGCTGAGGAATAGCCCCTGCATGTATGTCAGCCTGCCACTTGGTTTGCATATTCCTTTGAACCCTACTCTTTTGGGGTTAAAATGAAAAAAAATTAAATTTTCTGATTTTTACCAATTTTCTTCTTTTTATTCTTTTTTTTCAACTAGAATCATAATAAGTTGTTCAATAATGAAAGGTCAAAACATTTGAAATAATTTTGCAAGTAAAGAACTACTTTGATTTGACTACTGCATTGATATTCATCTCCTGTGTTCCTTGTGTGTCTTAGTTCACCAAGTGTTGACAGTTCAGAGTCTGCAGGACTTGGTATGCAGATGAGTGAAACTTCACTGTATTAAGCATAATTTTAAAAGAAAATCTTCATTATCTCTACTATGAAATATCCTGCCAGTTTGAGCACTTCTATTTTTTCTTAATTTCAAGATCTTTGCAACAGTGTTTTCTGGCCGTCTCTGCAAGATTTGCTGTATGAAGAAAAAGATTACAGAGAAATAGCATTTTTCATTACACTTAAGCCTCTATCACTTCTATCACCTCTATCACTCCTGTCCACACAGCACACATCTATTCTCTGCAGCCTGTCTTTGCACTGCAGTTTGAAACACACAGTAAGTTCAAGTGGGTCTATTGTGTTATCTCTGGTTTTCAAAGATAGCTAGATTTGTATTACACTTATAAATAAGTGTCATTAATCCTTTGAGACACAACTGTAAAAACTAGAATATCTTTTATCTGAATTTTTTCTTCCTTTTCTTCTGCCTAGAGTATGCTGAATCTTAAATGGCTTCTCATAGGATTTAAAAACACAGGTTCCTGAGATTGTAAAGATTGAATGAAAAACATAACTTCATTACATTGTTTCTTGATTTTTAATGTAAGTGCTTGATTGCTTTTCAAAAATATGGCAAAATCATCACTGCTAGGAGCACTTATCATAGAAACACCAAATCATAGAATGACCTGGGTATAAAAGGACTTTAAAGATCACCTAGCTCCAGCCGCCTTCCATGTACAGCTTTCCCAAGACCAGGTTACTCAGAGTTTCTTCCAGCCTGGCCTTAAACACGTCTAGCCATGGGGCATCCACAACCCCAATGTGTCAAAAATCATGCAATACTGGAATGCAATTTATTTTAAAGTCATATGAGAAAGTTGTGTTTCATTTCTACCTCACAACAAGTTTCTGCCAACTGTAAGTTTCTATAGGACTTACTGTTTCAGCATTCAAGTCTTGAGTAACTTCTATCTGCTCAGCAACACAATACAGCATCTTATTCCTTTTCTTCACATCCATAATGGAGCTTCCTACAAACAGTAACAGATGGGAAGACTCAAGATTCTTTAATATTATCTGTATTTAAAAATTATGGAGCTTTATAGATTATTTCTTAACCTTGATAGTGTTGGGGATTTTTTTTCCATGCCAAAATATGACCCCTTATTACACAGTTAAGTGAAATTTTAAAGAAGCCTGAGAATCTCTGGAACACAAGATTGCTATAAAGAATAATTGATGAAAGCAAAATTTTAATCAAGCATTTTAAAATTAACATGCTTTGATGATTTAATGGGTTTGTTTAAGTATACAAGTTTACTTAGGGAGATGCAAAATTTGTAAGTGAGCTACCTAAGAAAACAACCTGTCAGAATATTTAATAATTCTTAACATCTTTTATGTTTATAGATGAGTGATCTTTGTTTTTAAGTTCCATTAAGACTGTCAAGACACATGCAGGTAATTCTGAGACAGCCTTACTTATTTACTTATTTTTTCTTAATTTTTACTGTAAAAAGCAAATTTTGAACTTCTTGACTTCTTCAAGTTCTCTCCTGGCAAATAACTGGTTTTTACTAATTCATATGGGCTACAGTTGTAGCAAGATAACATTCAGTGACAGGAGTTAATAAATGACACTATATCAAAAATTTTAAATATTATACCTGGAATAAGTAACAAATGGAGGGTCATCACTAACAGCTTAGGGTTCATCTGTGACTTTACCAGTAAATTTTTTTGTGTAATAAAGTTCATATATGTGCATCTTTCATATATTTATCCACATATATGTGACAGTGTCTTGGTTTTTACCCTCACTGAATCATTTCCAGAATTTCCTCCCTAGTTTTCCTGTTTTTCAAAATGTAATTTAAAATATCTCTAGGTTTCACAGACAATAGGAGAATTATCTAGTACTTGAGAAGAGTCTAGATATAAAATTCTTGGGTATATTTTTGGACTTCCTTGTTTTTGCACTAAAACAGAGATGTGCATTGACACAGCACTCTGCAACATTTTTAAGTATCCAAAGTGCAAGCAGAAAAAGTACTTTTCCAAAATACATTCAACCCTCCAGCTTCTGCAAGTCTAGCCCCACTCACTTATGATATTCCTGCAAAAAGTGTTAGCATGATCAGTGGATTGAAAACTTCTAAAATTGGCTGGAAATACTAAATAATCCTGTTCCCAGTTTAATGGAAAAGGGAAGCACTGAAGAAATTGTCCAGACTGAATTCAATGAAGGCCTTTCACTGTTAAAGAGCAGATCCTTGGCAACAGACTGAATTTCTCAAACAGAGAGAAAGAAAATGGATTTTCATTCTCTAAATGCTTAGATGATGATGACATTCAGTGTATTTGAAATTATCTCCTGTAAGTATTTTGCCCTATGAGTCAGTAGAACTCCGCAGAAGTTTTTGTTGCTGCACAGTGAGGTGCCATAACAATGTATATTGTCTTTCAGTTTAGTGTGTGTTCTTTCTCTCAATGTGAAATATTATGAGACAGCAGTGGGCTCATTTTATCTGGGCTACCCTGCAATTGCCTTCTGATTCTCATTTTATTGGCTATGCAGAGAAGATGCCATTTAAAACTTTAATTGCCAGAGAGGGTTGTGAAATATTCACTGAGATTTACTACTTTCCCTTTGTGATGTACCTTCACAGCAAAGTGACCCTGGTGGTTAGGAAGCATATTGTATAAATGGCAATTTAACGAGGGCTTGGAGACTATGAGGTCCCCAAAGAACACTTAATTTTGAAATTTTCTTGTTATGGAGTATTTTATGAAGAAATCCTGGCAGGAATTCCAATGAAGATAACCTGGGTCTTTAGCCAGAGACATTATAAAAAAATGGAACAAAATTCTTAGTTAATACTGTAAACACAGGCAAACTGCATATCCATGAAGTCCAATCTTATTGATTAACTAAACTGATGAAGAGGCACTGACATGAAGGTCTCCATTTTTAAGATGTAAATAACCTACACATTTTTGAGTTATTGGTGAGAAATCTAATCACAGTATTCATTCAGATTCACAGTAAGAATAATTGTTCAGAACATATCAAGTATGTTGATCTGTTTTCAAGAAGAGCATAATGCATAGTAGATGTATTACTTTAATACACAGATTTTCTAAAAAATTTGAATTCTGCTGCTAACCTACTGCATTTTCTGCAAGGCAGCTAAACTGTTACGTTCATTTTATTGCTTGTTAGCTTTGAAACATAAAAATGACCATTTATATGTTAATATTGAGTATTTCCCTACTGATCATTTTTAGGAAGAACTTGCTTCAATATGCTCAGCTCCAATCCTGTATTGATTCCACTGTTTACTGAGACGTTAAACTGCTGTACTCCTTTTAAAACAACTTCTGTTGTGGGTTAAGCCCAGGAGGCAAGACAGTGTAATAGACAAAGCAAAAGATACCAAAAAAATCAAAACAAAATAAGGGATTAATTCACTGCATCTCATCAGCAAGCAGGTATTTAACCATTTCCACAGAAAGCAGGGCTATATCCAAATGCAATGGTTACTGGTGAAGACAAAAGCAGTAACTCCAAAAGTCTCTTTCTTACTTTCTCCTTTTCCCTGGATTTATTGCTGGACATGAATCATAGGATAAGGAATAACCCTTTGGTCAGCTGTGGTTAACTATGCTGGCTGTATCTCCACCCAGATTCTTGTGCACCCCCAGCCTACTTGCTGGCAAGATTTTATAAACTAACTAATTGTATTTACTAATTTAAAAGAAATCTACTTCTAAAATGACAGCCACATGAGGTTCTTCAAAATAAGGGAATGATGTCATAGTAAGTGACTGTCTATACTACGTGCCCTGAATATATTAAAGCTTGTGATAGGCTGTCACTTATGTTTGATCATTAGTGTCACAGAAACTACCTTGAAAATTCTGTGAGAGAATAAAATGCAGAACATAATTTGAAAGGTTAAATGACAAAGGTGTATCCAAACCTATCTGTATATTAAAATCAGATAGTTATCTCATAAAGATTTTTAGCCCTTGACACTATTAGTGACCAAGACCTGAGAGAACATGTGTCCCTTTCAGCTGCTGACAAATCCTCTGACTAAGGTCACTTCAACACTCCTTTCACTTTGTTCCTGAGGTGGTGATGATTGAACATTCAAGCAAGTATCACCAGAGGTGAGAACCTAATTGGGATTGGAATTCTGCCAGCAAAATGAAAGTATGCAGTATCCAAAAAAACCCAAACCAATCTACAAATACCCAACCAAATTAAAATAGCTGCTGTCCCTGCCTGTGTAGGATGCTTAACAATAAACATACACAAGAAAGACCAGTGAGTGCATAGACATTTCTACTGAAAAAATAAATTCTCTGCTGGACTGGATGTATAAAATTCAAACTGGTCAGATCCAACAACAGAATAATTATAATTTCTAAGTGAAGCAAATAAATGATTTGTCAAAATGTCATTGCAAGGAGTGACAAACACTCACCCCTGCTCTGTCTCAGAATTCTCAAGCATATGCACCATGAAGAGTGGTGCTGCTGCTCTTGCACAGTTTCCTCAGCAGGTCAGGAGCTCCTGCCTGTCACAGCAGCGGTGTACAGGCTCTCAGGGTGGCTGGAAGCAGTCCCAGATGGGCAGCCCACAGGCAGCTCGGATCCACAGGCCTGTGAGGGCCGGAAGCCGCAGCCAGCTGCCCCTCACAGTCCCCTGACTTCCTTGGCCCTCTCTCACCTCATTCTCCACCTGGTATGAGACTGGCTCCCAAGGGATTCACATATCCATTACTGGAGTCAGCGCTCCTCAGTACTGCTGGAGTTTCCCTCGTGAGGCTCCTCCACGCTGCCCACGGGCTGCAGCCCCTCAGGAAGGGGAGGCGATGGGCCCAGAAGGAGAGCTGCTGCTGCTGCCCGCCGCTGGCACTGTGTGGGAGCGGTGTCTGGGCGCAACAGGTGTGTGAGGGAGGCAGGCAGTGCAACACTCAGTGAAAAACAACCCGGCACACCTGAGCATTTGGGAACTGTCTGTTCAAGACAGCTCTGAAGAAAAGGACACAAGTGTCCAGCAGGCAGCAAACTCTACATGAGCCAGCAGTGCACCCTGGCAGAAAGGAATACCAAGTCCAGAGAAGAGGTCCTTCTACTCCACAATTGAGAAGACCAGGCCT
This sequence comes from Zonotrichia leucophrys gambelii, assembly GCF_028769735.1. Lineage (NCBI taxonomy): Eukaryota > Metazoa > Chordata > Aves > Passeriformes > Passerellidae > Zonotrichia > Zonotrichia leucophrys. The sequence continues at coordinate 36,267,999 of NC_088175.1, read as the reverse complement.
GTGTCCAAGTTTGGGCCCCTTGAGCCACAGTGCAACTTTGTGAGTCTCCACACGTAACCAAGAAGTCCATTCTTCACTTCTTCCTCAAAGGTATTTTTTTGATCATTGATATCTTATCCCAAGACTGACCTTGGTTATGGGTCCACAAGCATCTGCAGTGGCAGACTTGACAGGGAATGCATCACACTGGGAATGCAGCAGTGGCAGCTGCAGATGCAGCCTGTTTTCTCCAGGAGCTCTGAAAAGAGTTTGGCTTCTTATGGCTGTTTCCAAATTTTTCTGGTGCAGAAATGTGGCACATGAGGGCAGACAGATGGTCAGTGTGCCGTGCTGAAGGGTACTTGCATTAAGTAGGCACAGAGATTGTGGAATATGTTCCCAGCAGGCGATGCTCCAAGTGCTATGCAGTGTAGATATAGCAAACTGGTTTTAGAAAGGGCTAGACACGAGTGGGGAGGATGCACACTGCTCCTGGTTAACCAGACCAATAATTCAGCAATTATTCCCTGAAGCAGGTCACAAGAACAATAATAGATGTAGACTAAAGGATGCAAACCTGGTTCATTTATCTATGGCCTAGCTGAGACTGATTATTCCTTCATTTGTGTTTTATCTTCTAAAATATTTTCAGACAGCTTTCTAAAAGTGTCTTTGATTTTTTTGGAAGAGCATATTTTGATTCAATTCCAGAATGTATCTAAGCATTTTTCATCCCTTTCTTCAATTGAGTTAAAAATGTATCAGAGTCAATGTTAAAAACATCAGCCTGACTTGAATGTCTTCTTCCCCAGTAGTTGTCAAAATTATGATCAAAACTTTTAATAACCTCACATTGAATTTCAGTGATATATTTAATCCAGATTAAAATTAAAATTAATTTTGGATTTTATACTATGATTTTCAGAAATAAATCAATTTTATTTGAGGACTATATTTCGTGTCCCTAAATACCACATGGAGAAACAAAAAACATGATCGGTATAAACAATGATTTTATTCACTGTGATGAATTAACACATTCAATTCTCATGTTAATATTCAGTAAAGGCACTGAAAAGAACATAAATGCCAAGAAATGAAGGGAAATGAAAGGTAGAATTGGAGGTTTGCCCTGACCAATAACAATATTTTGAGATTATTGTCTTTAGAATGTATCATTAGAGCAGTCATAAGTGACAAGCTCAAATTTACTGAAAGGAGCTCTGAAGGGGTTTTTTTACATTTTTAAAATATGGGGTGCAATTATTTGTGTTTGTTTAGGTGTGTTCAGGCCTTTTTGGTCCTGTGGAAATCTCCCCAACAGAGGCAGACTATCACTGAAGAGGTTGTTTACAGAAAAAATTTAATTGCCTGAGTTTAGAGATTGATGCAGCAGCTCCTGGGTCTATAACTGTAGTTAAAAAAGAAAGATATTGAATATTAATGCCATTGTTCTATTTTCCTCAGAATTATTTTTATAAACTCAGTGCACCTGTCAAGTGTGGGGTAAAAGGCCTGGAGAATATCCTGGTTTTATATACACTGAAAAATTTCTGTGAAAGGATTTGTTTCAATAGTGAAATCTGTTTTTTCAACTGATTGAAAATTACCTGCTTTTGTAAAAAAAAAAAAATTCACAATGAAAACACTATAAAATTCAAAAGGCTGTGGGACAAAAAAAGATTTTTAATTTTCAAGAGTGTGACTCAAAACTCTTTTTTTTTTCCCCAGAAAATAATAAAGATATTATTTCTTTCAGTTTTCCTACTTTTTGTAGAATATTAAAATTACAGATATTATCCTGAAAATTAAAAAGATAGCATGCTTTTTTCCATTTTGAGCAAGAGGACAAAGGATATATGGGTGTATACTGGAACTGCCATTTGAAAGCCTCTGTTGGAAAGATATTTAACCTAATTTAAACTTCAAATCATGTGTGTCAGATACAATGAAATCTCTAAAAATAATTTTTCAAAATCCAGTCACTGAAGTAAAGCATCACAATTAAGAGAAATAAATGAGGAAAAAGTCACCCAGAATTGGCTCAGCAGAATAGTTTTGTCATTCTGAATAAATAATCTGTATAGATTTATCTGACAATGAAGAATATTTTTATTCTAGTATTCTCTGGGGCCTTTGGATGAGAAAGAAAATTAAGGTTTGTAAGTGCACATCAGATTATTACTCAATACAGACTTTATGTCCAAGTTAGAAAAAATGCTCAAGTATTTATGTATTATTAGCAGTGTCAAAGGAATTGGATTTTTTTCTTATATCTTGAAAGATAAGAGGATATGTAAATCAACCTGGTCACATATTACTAATTGTTGTCAGCAATATCTCACCTTAGCTGGAGACATACTTTGTTTAGCCAGAAACATATGAATGAAGCAAGAATAAATCAATGAATTTAAGGTATTTTGACTTAAGGACTGGGAAGACTAGGTACTTTCAACACAATGAATCAAGCTCAGAATGATAAAATTTCAGTAGAAGGAGTTTTGGAGATCCTGGTAGATTTTAATGGATTAAGTCACAGAATAAAAGTAATGCATAAAAATTGGTCTATTATGTGTATATGGAAGATGAGAAGTAGTTGAAACTATCAAAACTGTGGCATTCCAGTACCTGAAGGGAGCCTACAAGAAAGATGGAGAGGTACAATCTACAAGGGCATGGAGTGCAGGACCAGGGGGAACGGTTTCAAACTGAAAGAGGGTAGGTTTAAATTAGATATTAGGGAGAAATCCCTTACTGTGAGGAAGGTGAGGCACTGGGACAGGCTGCCCAGAGTTGTGGACACCCCACCACTGTGAGTGTTCAAGCCCAGGCTGAACACAGCTCTGAGAAACCTGGTCTAGTGAAAGGTGTCCCTGGCAGGGCAGTTATAACTGCATGATATTTAAGATCCCTTCTAACCCAAGCCATTCTATGGTTCTATGGTTTTGAGTCTTTTCATATATGTTTTTCATATATGTTAAATCTCAAAGAGGTAAATTCATTAGGTAAAGTACATTTTTAACATTATTTCTTGAAAGGAGTGACAGGTTTTTTTTCATATCTGAACATATAGAACTGAAATTTGAGCACATTCTTGGGGTTTGGATTGAAAAGTAAATACTACTGAAAAACATTATTTTAATTTCAAGAATCTTAAAGGATCAGTTGCCCATTAACCACTCAAAGCAAGTTATGATTTAAGATTAGATTTCTGCTGTTAGTTTATTGTAGGCTTTAAAATGATCCTCTGGTCTGCAGCAGACAGTACATTCAGTTGATTGGGAACTAATTTTGTGGCATGGCCTTTGAAATATATTAGCAGATGAAAATATCTCCTGTAACATCTTGAGCTTTAGGATGGCCATCTGAGCACTTCAAAAGAAAAGTCTTTCTTTTTAAAAGTCAATGCTAAGGAACTTTCTTAGTATAGAGCTCTTGAATAATAGAGATAGTACCTTTTATAGCTTCTTTTGTTAAAATTCTTTGTAAGTTCTATTCTAGAATTTAAAATGCTTGTGCTTTATGCTGCTTGTATGTAAAGACTTTCCTTTTTTCTTTCATTTTTTTCATCCATGCAGTGGATGAGAGTGCAAGTATTACAGATTTTCTGACAGAGACAATATTCAGCCCACTAAGAAGCTTTTCTATTCAAAATTAGAAATAAAGTTTAAGGGCTAAAAAGGCACTTTGCAACTTGATTTTGTTCCCTGCTTCAATTAGTCCTCTAACCTTGGAATGTCTTGATCTCTCTGTTCCTGTCAAATGCCATAAGATATCACACAGAAAAGCTAATACAAACTGTTACTGTAGCTCCTCTTGAGTTCTTCTGTGCATGTTCATCATAGTACTTCCCCTCCATCAGGAATTTGGATAGCAATTTGTCTGTGAACTCTCTTGTGCTTTAGCCACTACCATATGGATTTCTATTCTGCTTCAAAAGCCATATCTGTGTAGAAAAGTATGGGAGTCATCCATATGTGTATATATGCACCCAAACATGGATACATTCTGGCAAATAAATCCCCTGAGACTTTAATGATGCTTAGTTCAATCCTAGCTTCTTCCTATCTCTCTGGAGAAGGGATTAAAACATATATATATTCTCAGTTTCATAAGAAGATTGGAATTCTATTTCCTTTTTATTAATTTATAAGCACTTCTAGTATGCCCAGAACTACTGGCAAAGATATAGAGACCACTCTTCTGAAATTCTTTGATCTGGAAATAATTGCACAGGAGGTAACCACCAGAAAAAGAGAAGAAAGAGGACAAAACTGGAATGGCTTTATTTCATTTTGTATGTAAAGAATCGGTTGGAAAAGAAAATTAACTAAAAAACAGTCCATGTAGCTGACAGACAAACTGAAACCATTCCCCGGTCTGATTGCAACATGATTGAAGGTGATAGATTTCAAAAAGTGTTTTCAAAGTGTAAAAGGTGAGGGAAAGCCTAGGGAAACATGGGAACTCTGTAGATGGAATTACATGAAGGAACTGTGATTGAAGAAAAAAGATTAAAGATATATTGTCTTTTACTTTTTGAAGTATAAATATGGGAGAAGATTTAATTGGAGCAGAGTGCATAGTAAAGGTAGGGACACTAAATCTTGATGTTGTTACTAACGGAGAGTCCATGGAGATATTGACGTAAGAAATGCATAGCAATGCAAGTGATTGGAGGAAAATCAGTGAAGAGAGATTTTGGACTTTGTACTTCTGTTGTTCTTTTACCACAGTAAGTCCTATAAAGCTTTCATCGAAAAATACATCAATGGTTCTCATAGGTTAGCTACAGATACAAATAAAGCACTAGAAAATGTTTTCTAAAAATACCTGCACAATACCTTCTTTCTATGTTGTAGAGTCCGTAAAACCTCCTTGATTTTAAGAACTGTTTTGCTGTGTTTTACAAATTTTACTACAGTTTTAAATGCATTTAGAAAACATCATTTCACAATGCAAATGATGTTTTGCAATATGCAAACAATTCCAACAAAAATGACATTTGTTCCCCAAAGTTTTCCTCTATTGCCTCTCAGCATGAAGCAAATATTGATTCAAGCCTCAAGAGTTGCATTCCATTCTTCCTCCATTTTAGCAGGTGATAAATCAAAGGTGACAAAGTAAAAGTGAACAAGTGGGACTCCAGGGAGAGGGGTAAGGGACTCTCTTCTAACTGGCTGGAAGAAAACATCTTGCAAACAACTACATTTTGGACTTAAGAAAGTTATCCAGCATTAAAGAGAAGACTGCAAAAAGATCTGGTGCTTTCCAGTTGTCATATTTTCTCAAGAAAAGAGTTTCTTTATGAATAGTTTGAAATTTTTTCCCTCTGATTTACTTGTTTGATAGTGTTTCAATTAATTCTTTGAAGAACTTCTATTCAGAATCTACATCTTTTTATCATGGCACTTTATGAAAATGACTTCTTATCTTTTTCTCCGCCTCCTACTGGACTTCTAAGGAGTTGTCCATCAGAGGACTGTCTGAAGTGCTTTTTAATTCCTGGGAAAACAGGAGAAGAGGTAAATAGATTTAAAAAGTAATTTTCTGACTGCATTCAGCTGAAATCCACAGATTCCCTTCTGGCAAGGTTTCCTCTTTGCATTTATTCTTTTAAATCTTCATCCTCCAATGCAGTAGTTTCTTACTACTTCTTAGCAGTTTGTTTCTGGGGCTGTGCTCCCTCTGACATAATTCCCACAGTATTATTTTAATCACCTATGCAGCTTAAAAGTTTGTGACCTACTTTTCCCTTTTACCATCTGTTTCATAATTCCCCATCTAAATTTCCTCCTTTTTTTTCCTATTAACTTGAATCTGCAGGAACTACATATTCCTCATGACAACACTTATATTTTCAAATTTACCTCTTCAAATGTACCACTATCTGTGCTTAATCCTCATTGGCTTTCTGCCATTACCAGTTATTTATTGTAAAACATATTTTTATTTGCATTTTTTAAAAGACCTGGTGGATACCTATAACATGAAGGGACTAAATACCTCAGTTAAAGGTTGCTTTCAGTGACCTGTGTTGTGATTGTACAGATTAGTAGAAAAAGTTTAATTACAGGATTGAGGAGTTGTCTGTGAGAAACAAGAGATTCTTCCTGCTCTGATCTTAACTGTGAATAAAAGAAACTACATTAATCATTCATTTCCTTCAGGTTCTTAGATTATTAAGGGATCAAACCTCTTTGAAATAAATTTTACTGTCAAAAGCACAGAGTACTTGAGGCAAAATAAGTAACTGTCTTTGCATGTTGCTACAATCATTGACCGTGGGATAGAGAGGGAGGATTCAGAACTTGCAAGGTTTATTTTTCTTAAATATTTTAACTTGACTAAATTGTATACATGTGTTCCTGCTTTTGAACAGCGTATTTTATATTATAACTTTATAAAGAACACTAAAACTAGCATTTCCCTTCAGCTCAAGAGATAGAACTTCTCCTCCTTGATATAACTGACATTCCTGAAAATCTTGGAAATTTGTTTCACAAGTCTGTGTCTCTGTTTCCTCAAGAGAAAAACAGGACAGTTCTTTTGGAAAATAGTTTGTGTTCTACCAGCTAAGATTACTTGGTGTTGTGTTTATTTTAAAAGAATAAAATAGGGTTTAATCATGACTAAAAAAGAGCTGCTAATTTTGAAGGATGAAACTGTGCAACAGCGTGTAGTAACTTCATGAATACTTCAATCTAGGAATTGAGAAAATAAAACTACTGAGGGATCTTAGAGAGATAAAATAGAATTACATGTTTTCAGTTTGTTTTTCTCGTTATGACTAACAAATCAAACCTAGCTCTGTAATACATGAGATTTTGATTTGTGAGCAGGGGGAGAAATGTCAACAGCTGCATCTGTGGTGTATTAGTATTGGTAGTTCTATTCTAGCAGTGGAGAGAGATTTTTTAAAGCTAAAAATCACATAGAGTTTACAGGTAATAACAGAACGTTACTCAACAACAGTAAGCCAGATTTCTTACAGAACATCTTGACAATTTTGTACTATTACTTCTTCAACCTTACACTGTACAAGAGGGCTCATATCCAACTGTAAGATTCAAGATCTAATTTCTGTGACACAGGAGAAATTCTTTCAGCTTTTCAATGTTGTTTTTTGGCATAAAATAATAGAGGAAATTAATACATAAATAATTAAATTGTTATGTCCTGAAGCACATAGTTTAGCCAGGGTTCAGTAGCTGACTCTTTTTTGTACTAATATCCATCTGGAATTTCAACATACATGCATTCTTTATGGTTTGAATTTTCGTGAATGGAAGAGAAAATTCATTCATTTTTCTGAGATGTTTCCATGTCAGGCAGCTAAACCAAGGCAGAGCTTTGACTAAGCTACCTGTCCTTCACACTGAGATATGGGCTGATAGTCTTACTATTGAAATAGTCCAGATTGTCCACTTATTTGTCTGTATTGAAATTTTAAGACATAAACATAGACACGTAATCTTCAAAACTGTAGCAAGGTCTTAAAAATTTTCCCATAAAGGGGAAATTTTTCTGTTGCCTGTAGAATGAGATTATTTGGCTTCACATGATAAATCAAGATGCAAGAGTGTGTCCCTGATATGAGATATTCTTTTTCTTGGACTACAATGCAATTATATAATGTATGATTTTATATTGGTAATTGCAGCTAATTCATGTAACAGGGAGGTTAACTACAGAAGTGAATTCATCATCATCTCATGAGTGTCATACTCAGTACATGGCAGTGTCATTATTCTGAGCTAACATGTTTTGCTCCTTGTACTGAAAATACACTTCTGTAGTCATAAGTTAATTGCCTGGTTTACAATTTTTATCACTGTAATTGCAGAGTAATTATGCTGTGTTCAGTAGACTAATAATAAATTTAAAGTAACAACAAAAAAAAGTTTAGTATAATGGAAGTAAAGTTATCTGTTCTAAAGAAATAACTGCAATCTTAGAATAGTAGTTTAGGTCTTGGGATGGAGTATTTCTCAAATCCAGCCCACTCTCTTATTTTTGCTTTAAGACCTGTCACACATATCCTTCTCATTTAGAGAAGCTCCTTTTTCAAGATAGGGTTAACTTTTTTGGGGTGTCTCTTGGAAACTGACCTGGGAAGAACCCCACCCAGTCTCTTTCTAGCAGTAGTTGTCAGGGGAGCCTTGTTCACCTCAAACCAAATGAGACAAGTGTACAGAATTAAATACAGATGGCACAATTCTTTCCTTGACAGAAGTAAAGCAAAGCTGACCTAGAAATGTTCCTGACTTAGGAGATGTATCCAGCTCCTCTTACTTAAAAGGAGACATTTAATATAAAGATCTTCCCTGAGGAAGAGGAAATATGTATAAAAGTAGTGGAATGCAATGGGGACATTAATATCCCTCACAAAACCACCAACATCTGTCAGCTATTAATTTCTTTTTAAAAATAACAGAAACATCATCTTGTAAAAGAGAGATTCCCAAACTGCCAGACCCTCATATTATGCCATTGATCTGCATCTTCTTAAGTGAATTCCCAGTATTGTAATATCATTGACTGGAGTATTTATTAGTGTGTTTGTGGATATTTGGCAGCTGTGAAATGGGTTTGGCACTTTTACGCATAAGCACCAAAGGAGAGTTGAACCCTCGGTTAATTGGCATTGTGACAATTATAAAAGTGCTGTTCTTATGGAGGAAACAGACAGTTGATTTAAAGACAGTTAAAGCTGGGGCCCATCCTTCTCTATAGTCATTATTTAGATGGTAAGTTGGCAATGATTATTGTCTTTAGCAGAGGAAGGAAAAAGAGAAAAGAAACCACCTGTGCAGAAGAAAGGAAGTTTGTTAATGGAGCTCGAGGAAGTAGTAGAGCAATCCGGACAGTAGAATCACTAGTGATTACAGGAACAAATGGTGTCAATTCAATGGCATGGCAGCCTTCATTAATTCCAATGCACTATCAATATGCTAACTACCAAATTCTTTATCCTGTGGAACCACCCTGATGGAGCATAAAGCTTTTGTCTTCCTGGCATTATGTTTCTATACAAAACCCTCCAGCTACAGATCTGCACATTCTCCCAGATGGGCAAGGCTCACACTAACAAAGAGAGATTTCAGCTGTCACTGAGTGAATTGCCTTGCCAAAGCTGGTTGCAACTGTGTGGTGTGGGATTGCTGTTTACTGTTCATAAGAGCAAAGTCTACAGATTTTGTAATTCTTTGGAAACAACAATCTTCCAGGAGAATCAGGAATATCAACAGTTCTTTTACACTGAGAAAACAGATTGACTAATTTTATTTGATTCTGAAAGTACACAAACATGGTGGATGGGGTAGCATGATTTCAAATTGTAAAGTTTGTGTTCCATTTAGTAGGTTTAGGTGATGGATGGGAACTGAACACAGTAGAGAAAACTAAAAGATAAAAATTAAGCATCCAAGGTAGGTCAAAAATTAATTTGATAGCACAGAAAAGTCAAAATAATAAATAGAGTGGATGGTGTGCATAAATCAGTCTCCATTTTTAGGTGTAATACAACACTATTAAAATCAGGACAAAACTGTTAGTTTGATATACAGTCAGCCCACTCAAGCTCTATCTTGTCTGTGGGGATTAAAAAATTCCTAATAGTCCTTTTTTCCAGGAGAATGCAGTGATATAAGGAGCCTCTAACAGTAAATTAGTTCAGAAACTTGTTTAAATATGCTCATTTACAGTACCCTGAGCTGCAATGCAGTCTTCCTGCCTCCTACAGAATCCTGCAGGCATGTATAAAACACTCTAGATCAACTTCTCAGCCCTCTTCCAGTGACAGCAGGAAGATCAGGTAGGCATCTGCAATAAATGGAAGAACATCCCTTGATGGAGGGACATTCTCTCATGCCTTAAAGCCAAAATAATCTCAGAAGATGGCAGGGAAACCTATTGTTAACATGTGCCAGGTCATATGGCTTCTGCAGGGATCAGACACAATTCAGGCAGAAAAATAGATATCAGAGTTTCTTCCTTCACTTGTCACTGATTCTTCCTTCACTTTCCTTGTGGTATAACTAAAATGTTGGACCAACTATTATTTAAGAACCTGATTCTGCCAAAATTATGTGTTAAATGAATGACAAGATATCCAAGAGCAGATTTCAAACTGTGGAATCAAACTACAGGATTAAGTAGATTTAAAAAAATAAAATGCTGCAAATAAACAGTAAAGAGATAATAAGTGTCAAAAGGGCTCACATCTAAAATGAGATCAGCACAAGGTTGTAATGGCAGTGGGAGCTCCACAGATTAGACCCTTTTCTTTCCATTCTGTCCCCTGCCTAAAGATACATTGAAGAAATGTCTAAGAAGGGAAATGAGGCAAGGATTGCATAAAGGGGGTGTGGAGTCTGAGAGATGGAACCAATCCAGAAAGATGTGATGAAAGGACATGAACTAAAGCCTATAAGAGGGTAGTGAAAAGTAGATCACTAGTAGTAACTCTTGCAGATGACTTTTTGAAAATTAAAACAACCTAGTTGGTAAAGAAAAAATGAATATGAGTTCTTAAAATAAATTGTTTTCTGGGCTTGCCAATACTTTGGTTGTACAGCTTCAAATGTAAGAGTCTTCTGATAAAATCCACTTTTTACATTTAGAAGCCACGTTAAAATAAACGCATTCAGCTTGACAGGCACTCACCTTCTTCCTCCACTCTGTCTTGTGCTGTTTTGCTGTTCTTTTACTGCAACCCATCTGTGAGAAAAATAAATGCTTTTTTAGGGGGGATAATTTGTCTTTTACATGTGTCAGAGACATTTACTATTATGGGCTTTTTTTGGTATATTTATAAGAAATTACAGTGCTTCATTAAGTAAATATAGGTATAGCTATAAGCATGGTAAGTATACTTTAGACTAGTGTCTCAGGGAATATTTTCATTTTTTAATTTAAAGCCAGAAAACAATAACCACTGCAGTTTCCTTATTGTGATTATTTTATAATAAATACAGAGAAACCGAATCTTAATTTTTGAGCCATTTTGAACACTCCTGTGAGGAGAGTCAGAACTAGATTTTCAGTACTTTTGTCTTTTCACAATCCCATAAGCAGTTTTAATTTTCATAGTACAATTTAATATGCATTGAGATGACAGTATGCTTTTAGTATATTTGGTTACAGTTTTGGCTCAGATTACATATTTGGTTATTTTAAGAAAAACTGATTTAGAGCTTCTTATATAATATTTAGTGGGGCAGAAAGAAGGCCAATCCTGTTAAACAACTTCTTGGTTGTTCAGGTATTCAGCCACAATAATGAGACCTGTTAAAATCTGTTTTCAATTCCTGAACTCGCATTCCCTCTTGTGTATGAGTCAGAGGAATGAGTCAGTTTTGTATCCCAGTAAGGGCTAAATTATTTAGCACCACTGAAATAGCCCCATCAGGAGAGAGTGAGAAAAACAAAACGTTTGTCTCCTTAAACCTAAAGGTCTGAACTGGATGTGCAGCTCTGGAGTTTCAAGCTCCTGCTTTGGATTCCTCAAGCAGCATTCCTATAGTGTTGCAGCCATTGTTGGTAACCAGTCTTTCTGTGTTATCCCATTTTCTTTGTGTACAGATGAGGCTGATTTTGTGTGTTAGAATTACACAATTTATTTTCTCAGCCCCTTAATATACTGTCTTTAAGCAATTCCTATGGGAAGTCTTATAAAGGTTCGCAGGATACCCTAGGTAAGGATAAGGACTTCACACCTTCCTTGAGCCAGCTGATTACCCACACTAGAAGGTGTCAAATAAGCTGCATTTTCTACAAAAGTGTCCTTTAATCATTTAGAAGGATAATTCTGCAGACACACCTTACCTTCAGAGATGAATGCTTGCTTGTTTAAAGCAGTAGGTAGATATATGGCCCAAGTGGTTCCTTTTACTGGATCCTATATAAGGAGGAAAATTTCATGTCATGTGTCATGTCACAAGATGACAACTTGTTTTGCACTGGACATAGTTAGGCTCCCTTGAAGGTAACATTGCCATTGTCAAGACTGACTTTAAATCAAGATCTTGATGTGGCCCTGTAACCTTACTAACACCTCTCCAAGCCAGCAAGTTCACAGGACTGGATTAAGATTGATAAATATGTCCATTCCGAGCCATCTCTGATGAATACCTTCATGCTGCTTCAAATAATATTTCCCTCAGTGGACCACAGAAAATGAGCCACCATAAAAGCTGATTGAAGAAACCCCACCATTCCTTCAATTCAAAACCTTAAGGGCTTCTAGCAGCAGTGCTGTAGATTCCCTTAAATCCTAATTACAGTGAATTAAATTGCTAAAATGCTACTAATTACTTTTTAATTTCAAGAGAGATGTTTACAAAGCACAGTATAATGAGTAATACAGTACTTCAAATGATTACTAATGTTGCCATTTTGTCTGACTTAATCTCAATTAGTATAAATCACAATGTCATCATTGCTAATTGCTATTCCTTTTGAGCAAAATGCTAATTTCTTTTTACAATCATACAATTGCTGTTTGTTTTTCCCTTAAATTATTCCATTTAAGAGGCCCTGATAAAACGAGTGTTCAGAATATTTATTTTCTGGAGCTCAAGAAGAGGAAAGCGTGAACTGAGGCTTTTAGAGTTTATTTTTCAGTCGTTTTGTTTTTAAGTTCATTTTTTCCTATAATAAAAAAAGCTTTCATCTCTCAAATGAATCATCAAGCAAGATGTAAATTCCTATCAAACTGTATTTTCAAGGGATTTTGCTTGATTTACTGTCAGAAATTTACTTTATTATCCATCTCTGAAAGGAGGCTTTGAATCTTTTCTTCATGAGTAAAATGCTGTACCCTTGAGTGTAGCTGTACTCTCACAAGTTTCTTACTGCACCTGTGAAAAGCTGAGTATCAACAGAGAAAGCTAAAATGATTTGTCTAAGGCCAGAGAATGCAAAAAGCTGAAACCACCATGGAGCTCTTTATCCTACTTGTGCATTAAGTACTAGTGCATGCTCTTGCCCTCTAAAATTCTTGCAGAATTAGATGTCAAATGTTTGGGTCCCCTGAACAGGTGTTGCATTGTAATACCAATGGATTTCTATTCTGGTGCTGTATAAATGAATGGGACAGCACACAGAACTTTGGTCTTGCTATCTTCAGCATGGTTAAGTGAGGTCCACTCCCAGCCTTGAGCCATCAGAAATTACTAAAGCTCCATTTGTGTGCTTACCACATTGGTCTGTGTTCATGTGGGATCAGATTCAGTCATCTCATGGCATTTCCTCATCTTTCTCTCTCTCTATCACTATGGAAATAATTTGATCAGCAGGACCTATTAAACTAAATGGAGCTGGAAAGAGATGCTGAAGAGTGCCAGACTATGCTATTGCTTACTGTAAAACATCTTTATGCCTTTAGATCAAAATTAATACTCCAAGATCTAGTAGACTCTGCTACACTTATTTCTACAAATATGTGTGAAAGATTCACCTCTCTGTCCTGGGAGATGATGGAGCAGAATAGATCTAGTAAGCTTGTACACCTTTCAACAGCCTTTTTTTGAGAAATCTGTGAAAGGAGTGTTCTAGACTGTGCCCTTTCATTCCTATATAGACACACACAAGTCCTCTGAAAAGCTGGGTGTTGGTGGACCCAGTATTTTTATTTCATTAAATCTTGGGTGCTTAGACATAACAATTGTAATAATTTTTAAGGCACATTTCAGGTCACAATTTCTCTGTCTTCCTAGAATGAGCAGAGAATTAATTTCTTATTTACTCCATATTTAGGTTTTAGGTAGAAAACATACCAGTGAAAGTACAAGTAGTACATTTTCCCTATGGTTTTCTTCTCGACTCTGCTTTGGAGGTATTGTTAATACTGAAATTTCTGTCTTGAGAAGGGTGACAAATCTGGAAGGCAGATTGTCCTTATGGCATTTTTAAGAATTCATTTCCCAAGTAGCCTAAAAAAGAAACAAAAGGGATGAAGAGCACTTTATTCATCTCTCTGTTGACCGACTGCTGATTCTGAATCACCAAGAATAGTAGGATTTCTAAGGTAATTGATGTTGTAGTTTCCAGATAAGAGTGCATTTGTTTGATTCATTAGTCTGGATACAGAATAGCTGTAATCAGATCTTTCCTAGCTGCTGCCACAAGCATGGTCACACAGGTGTCCTACTTTAAAAAAAAAAATAAAAAAAATAAAAAAAAAACAAAAACAGGAGCCAAAACACAGTTTTCCCTTCCCTTAAGTGTGAAAGGAAAACAGAACTCCAGATTACATCAACATAAGTACTCCTGCACCTGTGAAAATCAAAATGGGCAAAATTTAAGGCAGTTCCCACTATTTTAAGAAATTCCTTCAGAGGAATTTCAGTCTCAGATAGAGTTTACAAATGCAGAGAGGTTTGTCACTCGCTTCAGTTTGAGCAGGCTGGGGAGCAAAGGACATTGTAGTTGATCTACATAGCAATATTCTGTGCATTAAGAGCAGTCTTTTTTCCTCTCATGTAAAACTTTTCCTGTAAACTTAGTGACTCACTGTGGAGGCAGAAAGCTTTATTTTTTTTTTCTCAGCCCTCATTATAATGCAGTCAAATTGCCCTTCAAGATATTTTTCCATGCTAGTGGCTGAACTTCAACTTTCACACCAGCATAGGCAATACCAGAAGGACCAAGTCACTGTTGATGTAAAGAGAAGGATTTAAAAAAAATTTCTGTGTCTAATCATTTTGAATTTTTCAAGTTTGCACAATAAATAGACTAATCAATCTTCTAAGAAAACATGCCCAGAAAGAACTGCACTGCAGAATAAATAGCACCAGTTTTATTAGCCTTCCATTTTACTTACTAATCTCCTATCTGTAGCAGGTATCTGAAGGGCATAGCAGAGGTGACTAGTCACTTTCTTGAGATTCTTTACCTGTATTTTGGTGGATTTTTTTTTTTCACACAGTTTGGGGGAGTGAGTGAACATCAAGAGATTAGAGAGAAAACTGCATATTATTTTTATTTTATTTTGCAAAAATGTTTGCCTCTATTCCTGTTTTGTTTTGAGCTTAAACCAAATATGTAAACCTGGTATTCCTATGGCAAAACTTGCTGTGGAATTATTAGGAGAAGAATCTTTTTTGTCTTTCTCTTTTCGCATTTTATCCGTCACTGGAAAACGTGTCATACAAAACTCAAACTTTATGTTGTATTTCTGTTTTCATATAAATAAGGAACTGGAATTGTTGATTTGTTGCGTGGTCAGTAGCATTTACAATTTGATTCTTGCAGTAAAAACTTTGTTACATTTGTATACAGATGAACTTTTTTAAATGAACTCTGTAGTACTAAGTAACTTAACTAAGTCATTAGATTGTCATGTAAAATGAGGTATCAAAACACTGAACCTCAGGTACTACTTAAATGGTCTCCATGTACATGGTATTCAGCACAAGGACTTTGTTGCTGTTCAACACTAAAACAAAAAATCAGTTGTGAAGTTCAAATCAGGACTAACATTTGTATTCTAAATTCTGAGATTTTTTTTGAATCTGGGTATATTGCTCATATTCAGCTCTAGCAGAAGACATTCACTTATGAGACTTTTATAGATTGCTGTTGCTTTTATAGATGCCTGAAAATGTTCAAAGAATTAATGGCTTTGCAAGATACTGAAGCATCTCTTTGGAAAGCAGAGGAACAAGTAGCCACTGTATAATTGAAAAAGGAATCTGTCTTCCTGAGGAAACCTTTGTTTGAAACCAAACTCACAATGAATTAACCAAATAAAACTCTCCCATAAGTCTTTAATTAGAATGCTCTCTATCTGAGTAGGAACAAAAAGCAAATCCATCCAATTTAAGAGGCAGGCAGAATCTTAAGAACAGAATATTATTTTCTGTGAACTGTGCTCCTGTCTCAGTGATCCTGAAGACCTCAATATTGCACCTATGAGAATGTCAGTGTAGTACCTTCAGTTCATAAAGGCAGCAAATCTGTCAAATATAGTCATTACTTGGTTGCCTATGATAACAAGGATGAGATGAAATGAGCAAAGAAATCTGCTTTTTTTATTTTTATGTTCCTAAGAAGTGATATTGCCTCGACCATTTTGAGGATTCCCTGAAGGCTGGTGCAGTCTTGTCCTAGTTTAGGCTGGGATAGAGTTAATTTTCTTATTAATTTTCTTATTTCTTATTTGCAGTGTATGCTCCCTGTTGGAATTTACCACCTGTGGGAACAGGGCTATGGTTATCATGTTGCCGTACTTTGTAACACTGGCTTAGGATATGACAGAGCTGTCTGTAATGAAACCAGTCTGGTATTTGTACCCAGCATTGCTGGGGTCTCTATACTTTGGGAGACATCAAGCTGCAACTACTAATACTTGCACTTTTAAACTTTTCTCCTCAGAGGCTCAGCCTCACAAGTTTAGTGGGAATGGGGAAACACCATCTGAGAACTTGGAAATTTCTTAATATCATTGAGTTATTGAAACCGACATGAACCTATTGCTAGGAACTAAGATGCTTTGCTGAAGGAGTTCCAGAGCTTTTCTAAGGTTTAACAATGTTTAAGAATATCATCTAGCAATCTGCCCTAGGTTGGGTAACTATGAGTGGTAGTGTACAAGGGATAGAGCAGGCATGTGCCTAGGGCTGGATACCTTCAATATTTTGGAACTCTACCCCTGAACAAGTCCAGAATCTCAAAAACTAGTAAAATATTTGGAAAAAAATATGCTGTCACTCTGGCAATTCCAGAAAGACACAAATCACTGCAAGGTGCTGGGACCTGACCTATGCCCACCAAGCCTTCTTCAATACCATTCAATACTCTCAAGAGGAAAAGGAGGTCTCTGCATCTGAAAACACAGTGACAGACACTGCAGCTACTGCATGTCCTATGGCAGACACTGTGGTTACTCCAGCCCTGGCAACAGGCACTGCACAGAACGAGAGAACCAGCCCATGCCATTATAATTGCCCTGATACAAAAGAAAAAAATAACAATGAAAGCCAGCCTGTTTAGTAGATGTGGATGAAGCAAGACCACCAGTAGAAAAGGAGGATGAGGCAGAACAAGAGGTAACCACTTGATCTCTATCCCTGAGTGAGTACAACTCAAAAAGATTTCAGCCATCATCCAGGTGGGTTCATTATGTTTTATGACCCAGGTAGATTTCATTATTATTTTATATCTATTATTAAACAGTTCTTATCAAACCCCACAGGTTTTGAATTATTTCTAATCATCCTCCCCTTCCCGCCAGGGTGTGTGTCTATCAGTGAGAGTGGCTGTGTCTTAGCCCCTTAGCTGCCATCTGAAATTAAACCACAATGGCCTCCAAAATTGCAAGACTAGTATGAGATTGAGCAAGTTCCATTAGAACCCCAGGATTTGCTGAGTTTGTGGTAATGAACACTAAGAAGGAAAGTATATTTTCATAATTTCTTAAATATGAAAATGAAATACTTGTAGAAATTCTGTTTCAAAGTGATCTCTGAGAGGTTTTAGATTCTGACTACTCATGTAAATCTCTAGATCAGGTTAACAATGACCTTGTTCTGCAGGGCCTTGAAAATCTCAAGGATGGTAATTATGAATCCTCTCTGGGTAATTTCTTCCCTTGCAATCCAGCTTCCTGACTACCTCTTTTGCCCCAGCATCTATTCTAATCATGCATAAATGATAAGTGGCTTTTGCATCTCTTTATACTGTCTTTAGTGAGAAGAGTAGGGCTTCATTGTCTTTGGAACTAACCCCTCTGTATCTCCACATCCCTCCTGAGGTGGAGAGCCAAAAGTATCCACAGCATTTCAGGTATGGCATCAGCAATGCTGAGTGCAAAAAGCTGATCTTATCCTCCGGTCTGCTTGTTATGCTGTCCCTTTGTGTTACAGGCATATAGTCCATAGCAGTTCTATACAATCCCCTAACATCCCCATATCACATAAAGTCCTTCATAGTCTAGTGTGTGGTTTCTTTTACTCAGATAAGACTGCTGTGTTGATTGATGTTTAACCCTATATCCACCACAGCTCCACATTCTTTTACAGCAGGGCTGATATTCAGCCAGCTGGTTCTCAGCCCACAGTGCTGCAGAGGGTTACCCTGAACACATAATTTTCCACTTTCCCTTCTTGAACTTCAAGATTTCTATTGGCACAATCCCTGTTTTACAAGGAATTATGGATTGATTCTCTGCTTGCTGTGCCAGCTACTTCCCCTACCAGCTGGTAGCTCATTACTATTGGCATTCCTCATGGGTCAGTACTGGAACTGAGAGTGTTTATCATCTTTTTTACCCATCTTGGTGATGAGATGGATGTACATCAGTATGTCCATGAATTGTGGGCAGCTGTTAATGCACTGGAGTGTACTGCAGCTACTCGGCAACCTCAACAGACTGGAGTCATGGGCTGACAGGAGCCACATAAAGTCCATAAAAAGCAAATGCAGAATCCTGTACATGAGGTGTAAGCAACACGCAACAAGCAACAGGCAACTTGCTACAACACAACTGTGCAGAAGTGGGCAGAGTGTTGATCATGAAGAAGAGGCTGAGTTTGAGTTAGGAGTGACTTAGACAAATAAGGCCAGCCACATACCAAGCGGGGAGGGATTATTCGCTTCTATTCAGCACATGTGGGAACACACTTGTATTACTATATTCAGTTTTTCTCTATATTTAATGGATGCGTGCACAGGGATTTTCCACATCAGACTAACTTTTCCAGTCTGTTGAAGCAATGGGAGAATTAACAAGGCAGAACATCCAGATCAGCCTGCTAAACACATTTACACTCACTTTAACCCTGAATCTCTCTCTCTCTGGTGCTGTTTCCCCAAAACAGCAGAAAGATCCCTCCAGACAGAGCCAAGGGCATGTTTTTGGCATTGAATAACATGTTGTCAAGATGAATCTATTACTGTTACTGGAAATTACTCCTCAGTCAATATTAGCGGACATTAGTGTCATATCTCATCAGATGGTGTAATTTCAGATTAAGTCTTTATTTTAGTTTTTTTTTTTATTTCTGCCCCTCAGTGGGTGCAAGTGTTATCTAAGTGATAACTAAAAAGATGCAAATGTTTTGCATTCTGCTTTCTACCCTTGAAGAATATTTTGCAATCCATTGTGACAAAGCAAGACAGATGACCATAAAAACTTCCACGTCTTGTGAGGAAGTTATGGGGGACCATAACAACAGTACCATACTTGTTATGGGGGACCATAACAGCAGTATAATTTCAATTACCAGAACTGAAAATTCATCCACAGGAAACAGGAAAAATAGTCACTGGAACTCTTTAGTACCAGAATTCCTCTACTCTGCAGTGCTTCAGTACTTTAAGACAGGTGGTTTAAGACAGGTGGTTTAAGGAGTAGCACAATCATAAACATCACATATTTACAGATTACTACCCCCATTATATATTATTTGATGGTCCTTTTTGGCTTTTTTTTAGCTCATTTTTTTCTTTGCTTGTTGTGAAAAAGGGATAGTACAAATGAAATGAAATGTTATGCAGGTAGAACTGAATGGATAACTAAAACTCTTGATTTGCTTCTTCATTTTCCCAGTCACTAGAACATAACATTGCCTAAGACTGACATTCTATTAGAACTAAGTTCTTTAATAAACACTAGGAATATATAAGTTCTTGTCTGTTATCCTGTCACTGAACTATCACATCTGAGGTTTCTTTCATTGCCACTGGCAATAGTTTCTATCTTATGGTCTAATGAAAGGTCATTTTTCTTCAATAGACCACACTTCACCTGTAAATACACATTGATACATGATATTTTATCACCTGTTTTAGGTGTTCTGGTTATAAATGACAGAATTATTAATGTCTGTGAAATTAATGAGTATCCTGCAAAATATAACCAGAGTAGAAGAATTTAAGGATTTGAAGCAGGTAGTTGTAGAAAGAAGTAGTCTCCCCTGAGCCTCCTTTTCTCCAACTTCAGCTCTCTCAGATGCTCCTCACAACACTTGTGCTCCAGACCCTTCACCAGCTCCATTGCCCTTCTCTGGACATGCTCCAGCACCTCAGTGTCTTCTCATTGTGAGGGACCTGAAACTGGGCACAGCACTCAAGGTGTGGCCCCACCAGTGCCTGGTACAGGGGAACAATGCCTGCCCTGCTCCTGGTGGCCACACTATTGCTGGTGCAGGCCAGGATTTCATTGGCCTGCTTGGCCACCTTGGCTCATGTTTAGCCAGTTGTCAATCAACATTCATAAACACCCTTAAAACCATGACTTTATTTTCTTTATTTTCTTTCCAAAAATATTTCTGAGTAACATAGTTAGATGGACCATAGATGTTCTGAGCAGTGGTAAAACTGTGTGTCACTCTTGCACATAGCATTAATACTTCTAAAGGTCTGTATATAATTGAAAGAAATAAATTCTTTGTTATCTAAAGTACTGTAGTGTATGAGATACACTTAGAGAACAGGTCTTTGCAACATATTTCTCTGTGCTAGAGTTTTATGGCTGTCACTAAAATGTCAGCCACTGATCCAGTGGCTATATTATCTGAGATTCAATTACAGTGGATCAATGTTGCATTTTTAACAATAACCTTTGTAGCATGCTGAACAGAGCTGGAAATGCATCTTACACCATATACCTAGTAGCAATCAACAGCAGTGGTACTGCTAACATATACAAATGAGAAAAGCTTCAGAAACACTTCAGAATCAACTTTCAAATGGCTAAGAAACTTTGAGCACTAAATTCTGTCCCAAAGAAATAAATTTAAAAAGTAGAGTTCGAAAATTTCTCAAACACTTGCCCATATATTTTCATTTCCATACATATATTCAATCACTCACAGAAAGATCCTGATTTTTAAACAGAAGACAACCCTTTTTATTCAGCCACACCTTGATGTAACATTGAAATTTTTTCTTCTAGCAGTTCCCACAGAAGAAGTCTTGTTACTCCAAGGAACACAATTCAGTATTTTCATGCTTTTAGTTGCAGGTTTATTTCTTTCTTGATCTGACTGGAAAAATGAATCACAGCATTAAGACTTGCATTCAGTTTTTGTTGCAGGGTGGATGACTGATGACAGAAAAATAATTCTTTTCTTTCAAAGATGAATAGTAACAGGGTTTTACATTAGCCATTAATTTCCACTGGTGATTTTGGGCACAGACTGTATGTTATCGATAGCAGTGGACACATAGTCCTCATTGCAAGTCCCAAGCATTGAAGCATCATTATGATGAGAAATTGAAAATTCTCATGGTTTCAGAGAGAATTTCACACAGGTTTAAAAGAGTAGTGCCAGAGCATATTGTTTTTTCCTGATTTGTGTTTTTTCACAAAGCTTTGATGGATCTATTAATTTTGTTGTTTATTTTTATATATGAAAATTTTCTGCAATACATAAATAGAGTCTACTGCTCTTTCCTATTCTCATGTCCTGTTGTCTTCATCCCTGAATAGCTAAGAAAGATAAGAAATAGGAAAAATAGAAAAGAAGCATTTGTGGTGAGAACCTCCCATGTATTTTGGATTGTTTAATTTTGGAATTAAAAGCTGTGAGTGTTATAGTGTCTCAACTTATTTGTATGTATGGATTTATGTATGCCATTCAGGCCTTTCAAAGCAAGGTTGCAACTGTTGCATACTCAGAGCTTTCTTCCTCGGACTCTTACTCTTTGTGACTCATACTGACATAACATTGTTATAGAAACAGTAACTGTAGTCCCTTTTTACAATAATGATTAGATCAATCAGAGGAAAATTATTAAAAATTTTCCAAAACTTTTTATAATCAGGGATCACCCTTCCTTTCTAACCTCTCCTGTGGTCATTTGATCAAAGCCACCAAAACTATGGTGTTCTCTTTCACAAAAATAAAAAAGATAGCATTTCATTATATGTCTCAAACTGTACAGCTGTACCTGAGCACCCCTATAATCCCTATAATCCCCTATAATATATATGAGATATATTAAAGATAATGTAAAATGAGAACTGGGTTAATATTGATGGTGGTAGGTAGGTGTCATCGGGAACAAAACACAACAGGATTTATGGATAGTATGTCAGGCCTTGTGTTTAGGCAGAAATGTCTCCATCTTTTCTCACTAGGCTATCATTTGTCATCAGACTAAGATACTACCTTCTGACTCTAAACATCTCCACAAATCAGTGGAGATGATTAGTGGTCACAATGGTCACTAAGTGCTTGTACACACTTTCCCACAGTGCTGCAGAGTGACAGGAACCGCAGCTGAACACGTTTGTGCAGGCTCAGGTAAAGGCCCTGTATTTACACAGAGGGGCTGTGCCAGTGTATCATGGGGAAATCATTCTCTCTCTCTCTGAAATATTAAGCAGATAAGAAAGCTAAAAGTAGGCAGTCCAGTGAATACATGGATTTTCAGGCAATGTGTTTTATGTAAGTTTAGTGGTAGACTGAAGAAACTGGGGCAAATAACCCCTAGTACTTCATTCAAGTTTGCTTTCATTTTCAGTGAGAAGGTGTTAAAAGCTTTAATTCTTATGCTGGTGCAGTGCCTTGTGTTTCTGGGTGTAGTCATCAGTACAACTTTAAAATTGTATTATTTGCCAGAGGATTATCCAAGGGCTACAAATCAAGGATAAATTAATATTTTCTCATTTCACCCAGTTAAAAGGGATAAAAAAGTATGGTGTAAGGAGTTTTCAAAGACCTTCTTTGGGGTCTGTTCAACTCTGTAAACATAACCTGAATTCCAGGATGATTTAAAGTTGCTTTCACATCCTCTGCCACAGAAGTCACAACTGAAAGTTCATGCAAACCTGGGCTGCAGAGCCAGGTCTATTATAGATGGCATTCCTGCTGAGTGGGAAGTTTGTGCATTTTCTCCTCAGGCTTCAGAGATTTCCACCTCTTCTTTCCCCAGTGACTCACAGACTGCTGGGAAAGCAACTTGAGTAAGAAAATACTGCAGAGCTAAATGAGCTGTTTGAACCTTCTCCTGCCAAAAGGAAGATATGCCACTAAATCCAAGGGGTATATATCTCCTAGGGGTCTGTGCCTTAAAACATGCAGGACACTCTTTCTCAGGAAGGAACAAATTAACCTCTTCCTCCCTTTAAGTACTCAAGTGAAGGGAAAACCTTTAATCTGATTGGAAATCTACATGAAACTAGTGATGAGTTTGAGAACATAGGCTTGATAGAGGTAAATACTAAATAACTAAAGTGTACATAGAGATAGTTCTTTCACTAAATTCAGACAGCTGAAGTTTCACAAACAGACTTGCCTGGTATAAAAGTTTGGAATTGAGCCCAACATCTTTCCTCTCACCATACAAGTTACAAATTTGACAGTAATGACCAGGATAATCAGCACGCACATTTTAACATTAATCTGTCATTTACGTCTATGTAGATAGCTACTTTTTTTACTGTAAAAGCCAATGGGAGAATTATATCTCTAAATGTCTAATCTGAGACGTATGGCCTCAGCCAAAGTGACATTTAATTCAAGCATCATGCTTCACTGACATTGCTCACAGAATGCAATGGTACTCAGTTTATGAAAGAGACAAACAGATCAAGTCCTCCTAAATTAGCTAATTCCCTAAACTGAGCTCATCTTTAAAAAAAAATAAAATTAAAAAAAAAAAAAAAAAAAAAAAGAGCTGTGCCCTGGAGATTTCTGCAAACTTTAACAAATACACCAAAGAGAAGTAAATTATTTCAAAGTAGTCACACTTTAGGCTGATGTTTGCGTCCAGTTTCTAGCTATCTGCAAAAATGTTAATCTAATTAACTGTTTGATTCCCTGTCTTACTCCCCATCTCCTCTTCCTCCTTCTCACCACCAACACCACCATCGCCAAGTGTTTATTAGGAGGACAAATAATTCTGAATTGTTCATTTCTGAGTAAAATTTATACTTTTGCTACTTACAGATGGAGCACTCTCTTGTGCTTCAAGAAGCCACACTTGACATGGAAAAATCAAAGTTTGCTGCTAGAGAGCTCTTAGATTAACTTGGTCAAATCATTAAGCTTTTCTTGCAGAGAACATGGAGACAGACACATTTGCTATGCTAAGTTCATCTTAGTAAATATTGGTTTCAAAATTTCACAAGATCAAATGGATCTCAGTGACTGCTCTGCTACAAATGTACATCAAATATACTTATACCAGCTATACCTACTTCTCTTTTACTTGTAAGGCTATCCAAGCTGCTTCTTACTTGTTGGCCTGTGGAATGTTTCTTTTCTTAGTCATTAATTAATTAGGTGTAGAAAGATCCCAGTCAAAAAATATTGCCATATAATAAAGTGTCATGAATACTAAGTAGGAGTTTCTGCATCATGTTTGTAAAGAAACTACAAAGAAGGTTAAGAGAAAAAGAAACACACGCACCCACATCTAAAACTGATATGCACTGCTCTGACAAGACATATTTAGAACAGGTTTTTCTGGTGTCTGAGACACCCCTTTCATTTTCACAGTGGAAGGAGAATTATGCTTTCTGCAGGTTCAGTGGAAGAGGATGATGTCACTTGTAAGAGGCATTGTAAAACCAACAGTAATTATTCATCTTTGTGCCATGATTCAGCCTTCTTTCGAAATACACTTCTTTTTAAAACAAAGACACAAACAATGCTGTATATACATCTTAAATCAGAGCTTCTTTATGTAAAACATACACAGCGTAAACTTCCTCTGGCAATTGGTAGAAATCTCATAGACTTTCAAAAGCAGAAAGAGAAACTGTATGCATACTTAATTTTATTCACAGTACTTAATCAGGAGCTTTAGTAAGTGAGGCATACATTTTTTGTACTTCCCTTGGGCACAGTAGTGTGTTTCTGGGGATCCTAATAAGGGTCAGAATGTCTTTTCTTCATCAGATGTTCATAAATTACTTTCTAATGCTTAGTTAACACTGTAAATTCTTTATTATAGGAAAACACAGAGATTTTAAACTTTCTATGCTGAATGACAGGATCCTAACTTTTTCCTTGGAATGAGCCATTAGGAGAACTGAACTTCAACCCCTGCCTCACACATACTAATTGTAACTTGAGATTTCATTCAAAAACTCATCTTGCCAATCAAAATATAGTCACTGGGGTCAAGCACAAAAAGAAAAGAAATTGATGTGAGAACCCAGAGTTCAAAAGAAGTTATGTTTATAGAAGCATTCTTTTGGCCTTGTTTGCTCATTCTATAAAATTATGTATATAAATACTTAATGCCCTTGTGGACTGTTGTAAACTTCTACATTTGAAGAAGATGTCATGTACTACATCTGATTTCTAATTAATTTTTAAATTTAAATATGAATATCCATGTCCTTTTAGAATGGGCAAGAAAATATAGTTAGGTTATTCTTATATACAGACCTTATGTGTAGTTGCTAACAAATTATCTAACAAAGTTTACTTGTAAATGAACATCAAGATATTCTATTTAAATTTCAAGACATGTTTCTGCTATTAAATGAGATTTTTTTTAAATGCCTGATTTAATGGAAATGCAGCAGTCAGGTACATTTAGGGTAATAAGAGCATGACAATTACAGTGGCTGTGCAGAAATGTGGAGATTTTCAACATAATCTAGATATTCCTTCCCGAGTATGTATTTCAAATTACAATATATTGTGAATATATGCCACTTTTTAAAGCTATATTGCAGTTAATTTTTGGCAAAGAAACTTAGCTGCTAACAATTGCCAATTTTGCTATTACAGGTGCAGTATTTTTATCAACATTTTCTACAAGATTTGGTGGAAGTTTGGTCTTACACTTGCAAGTACAGCCTGCAGGTTTGAGATGGGCACTTTTATGAGGCTTCAGAAGGCCTAAAATTCAGGAAGAAATGTGATTATAAGCAGAAGGATTGAGGATTAGCAGGCAGGGTTTCATACCATTTATTTACTAGAACAGAAAGTACAAAACAAGAACATATTTGCAAACATTTACCTGACAATTCTTTTCCCAGTATATTTAATTAAAATATTGATGGACTTTCAATGTGGAAAAAAAAATCAGCCAATGATATTGCACTGCCTGATTGTCAGCCTCTACAAGCAATTAAACACCCATTGTACTTACAGACATCAAACTGTGAAGAAGGTGCTAAGAAAACTGTCAGAAGCAATGACATTTACCTCAGAAACACACAGTGGAATAGTTTTAGACACAATTCAGTCCCTTGTAGTTTCATCTTACAAATTAAGAAAAACACTGTTCACTTATTTATTCCTGAATATGATTTGGTTTTGTTTACAATAAATAGCCTTTCTTTAATCTTAGAAAGTTGCAAGGGGCAAATTCAGTAATTTTTGCCTTCATTTGCTTTGATATGAGACTCTGTATCAGGGTTTGCTGGCAGAAGACACACTGCATCTACTTTTTAAAATATGAGCTTTAAGACCAGGGTTTGATGACATTTTTTCACAAATAGTAAAATGAAAACCCAATCTCCCAGAAACTGCAGAATTCAGGTAAACCTGTGTGAGTATTTTCAGCTCCAATAGAAGGGGAAAGGATATTAAAAATATGGAAGTATTAATTTTTTCTAGATGGTTTAAATGCTTTGATGGTCATCCAACAACAAAACTTCTCAACATTTCTTTGATAGCAAAAAGAATTTTCAAAATTACAAGCTACTTCATATTGGATAAGAAAAAAAATGTCAGAAAGGTGACCTCCTGAAGAAAGCTGTCTGCTTTGCTTTATTTGGTAGATATTTTTTTCTGCAATTTTTTTCTGCAACTTTTTTTTTTTTTTTTTTTTTTTTTTATTCAGCATGAAGTGTTTTCCTGAGCTGTTCAATTTGTCTCTTGCATCAAGGGCCATTTTTGGCTGGCCACCACAGTATTCTCCTCCTGTGTTTAAAGTGCCTGTAAGAACACAGATGGACATGAGGCTTCAAGGACAAACATAGTACTGTTTCACCCAGAGGTTCTTTTTAACTTATCTGAGACAAAGCTCACAGCATTTGAATTTCAGTTTCAGCTGCCCTTGAATTCCATTCTCCAAATTTTCCTCACACAATCACAAAAACTCATCAGAATGCTACCCCATGTTTTATGCAGAAGAGACAGTTAGGCATTTTTGTGATGCAAAGTAGGGAAATTTCTAATATGATGAAAAGTCCTAAATACACAACTACAACACAAAGATAAAAAAAGGACTGCTCTTAAATCTCTTAATGTTAAGAAACACACACCAACTATTTTTCAAACTGTTAGGCTTCTACTTCTTTCTCATTATTATTGCTTTCTCTTGCAATTCTGGCATATAGATACATTTTCAGATACCTCTATTTTTACCACAGTCACATTTGTTTTGCTAGGCTAAGGTAGGTTGTTTGTTTAGCTGCTTTCAGAAATTCTCAAAAATTTAAAATTCTCCACATGTTAAAATTAATAAAAGTCTGGCTTATGACTTCTAATATTGATAATAATTTTAAATCTTTTAGATGGCTGAACAGCTCTTTATAAGGAACACTGATATGGTGCAATTTCCTCTTCTTTATGAGGAGATAATAGGAAACTATTTCCTTTCATGTATTCTGAATATTTTTTGCTAGCTTTTTGGCAGCAAAACACAATTATCAGACTAACATTCAGTTGAAAATTACTGTAAAATAAAAGCAGTTTAGACATTAAAACAGAATGTTCTGGAGTCGGATGTTTAGATTTGGATTTTTTAACTTTTTTAAATGAAAATCTGAGGTACATATAATTCAGAATCACAATTTTTCAAGTAAAAGTTTTACCAGAAAGTCTTGAACCCTGTGTAACTTTGATGAGCACTCTGTTGATGAATTGTATTTTTGAGAGCAAAACATGAATATGTTCTTTCAAAAATGCAAGGCCTGAAGGCAGATTTTCTTCATTGCATCTAATTGTTATACCACAGCACTAACAACCAATAATATACTTCCTGAAGAAGAATTCCCCAGACCTTTAAGGGAAATGGTTTGAAAATGGAAAGAACCTAAATTTTTGTCTTACCTCTGAAACTCTGAAAATTTTCTTCAATCAGGAATTTCATTACTGTTCTTACTTCTTCTCAGAACCATCCCCAAATCTGAAGTGCTACACCAATAAAAACTAGGAGTTCCTGAGACAGAATTTTTTCTATCCTTACATATGTCAAAAAGGAAAACCCTGTATGTAACTAAGAAATCATGGAGAGGAAGGGAGAAACATAAGCATGTGCAAACCCAATGTGTCTCAAGAGCACATCAGGATTGCTCACCTCATTTGCAGAAATCTGCAGATTTTGAATCTGAGCTGTAAAATATAAAAAATACTAGCTCAAATTTTCATCTTGTGTTCTTCTCCAGTCACATTTGTAACCTATTACTTTTATTTTTTTGCATTACAGTGCATTATAATACTATATATTTCATTAGGATGCATTCCCCTTTCAAGAGTTTCTATACAATTTAAAGAGGAGCAGCATGGGGAATGTGATTTAGATACCCTAATATAACAATTTGTGTTCTTCTAACAGTAAAGTCCTAAGAGCCAGTGTAGAACTTTAGAAAAAAACTACTTGAGTGAACATCTTTGCCTTTGAGTGAGTCTTTTCATTTGTGTGAGCTGTTAGATGCTGTTCCAAGCCCCTTTCCCTGCAGGATACAAGGCTAAGAAGGATTACTCAATCTTCA
Source organism: Zonotrichia leucophrys gambelii (assembly GCF_028769735.1). NCBI lineage: Eukaryota > Metazoa > Chordata > Aves > Passeriformes > Passerellidae > Zonotrichia > Zonotrichia leucophrys. Next base: position 36,239,384 of record NC_088175.1, on the reverse strand, counting down.
AAACCTCACTGGCTCAGCTTATGGCACAGAATCCTCTAAATTCACTAAGAAAGCAGACGCTTCTGAGGTGCTTCAGGCCCAGTTTTAGTCTCTCTTGGTATTTCAGTTGGCAAAAATGCTGTCAAAGGTGAACTCCACAAGCAAAGAGGCAGTGGAATTATGAAATATTGCTGGCAGCTGGTTGACCCCAAAGTCAGAAGTTATAGTTAGGCTAATTTCATGAAGTATAAATTCCACAGTTTTCTCACATAGGGATCTCTGTGCCACTGAGACTTTTTTCACAGTCAAGCAGCAGAGTGATGGGCTCTTCTTCGCATAAAAAGTAGCATTGTCCTCTGATTTCAGTGAAAGTCAAGTTTTTTTCTTTGTTCGTAAAAGCAGAAATAATTGTACTTAGTCAAATAGGAGTTTACTGACTGTTAATGTTTTCAAAGCGATTCTTTTAAAAAAAGGAAAAAAAGTATCATTATTTTAAAACTGTTTGTTTCATAGATTATTTCTTCTTTACTAAGATTTCTGATCATTTCAACTTCTGTCTTATTCTTTATTCTTGGAGAAAATGCTGAATCTTCCACAGAATCATCTTCACTCTCTATGAGGCAGTGTCCTCATTCTCTTTACTGGGACAATACATTATCATTGGTAATATGCAATAATTTCTGATGCACTTCTCATGATGATTTGTGTCAGGCCAAAAATTGCCCCCCAACAATGTTACTACTTTTCCCCCCAGAAAGTTACTACTTTCCCAGAAAAGTAGTAGAAAAGTTTTCATAAAGCTGTAGAAAAGTTAGGGCTTTTCTACTGCTTTATGAACTGAACCACTCAGCGCTTACACTGGGACTTCAAGCTACTAGCATATGTACAGACCAGTGACAAAGTCTGCTCTAGTATATCTAAGTACTGACTAGATGGAAATAAACTTTGGGAAAAGCACATCTCATTCAGTGGGTGTAAGGTAGAAGCACAAATCAAATAATTTACCCACAAAGATTGGGATCAAGCAAAAAATTACACTTGTAAACCTGAATCATTTTTCCATTAGTAGATCTGCTCTCACCTTTCACCTCACAACACCTGTCCATAAAGAGACAGACAGAGGAATGTAAGACTAGACACAGTGGGATACAATATAGAACACACAACAAAACCAGATGTTTTTTCAGTAGAAACAGATTATGTTGTAAGTTCGAACCTAAAAGTTTCTTTCTGCTCAATAGTGATTTCAGGTTTCTTTTATCTTCCTGCAGTTACTGTTATCCAATAACTGTACCCTCTAATATTACCATAATTAAAACAGCTAAAGAAAGAAAATGGTCAGTAGTTCCAGTTTAGATGTTGGCTATATTCCCCTACAATATTTGTGAATATCCTAAAAGTTCCACACAATCCTTGTGCCTCACTTAGATTCCCTTTAGCATCTCCAAAGATTTGATTACTTAAGTTTTGTTCTGATCCTCTGTGTATGACTGAGTTTCATCCTAGTGCAGGACTGTTGCTGACAAAACAATCTCCTCCACTTTGTCCAATTTGGCTGCAAATTACTAAATCAATGTGACCTTCACAAAATCTCCTAGATGATTATTCTGTAGTCTTGACTGCCAATACGAAGCACTTCCCATTTACCAGAACTCTTCACAAAAAGCAATTCACTAATTGAACAACATTTCAGTCTTGGGGAAACTGAGAGAGTTCCTGCTACAAGACAGAAAACAATATTCCCGAAGTTACTATGAAACTCAATATCCTGTCACAGTCATGCTCAGGCTGGTCCTGCCAGAACCTAGACTGTGCAAAATCCCATTTTTCTTCTTGGTTTCTCTGCCACTCCACAACTTTATATCCATTTTACTATTCTTATCCTCTGATTCAGTTATGGCAGAAAGCTTTACAAAGCTCTGAACCCTCAAAGAACTCAGGCCTGGCCTACAAACACACAGATTTGTTTTTTAATAAATAGCCCCACAGCAAGTATAGAGAATCAGGGCATATTTAACATTACATTTCAAAAAATTGAGGTAAAAATGGATTAATATTTAGTGCTTCAATTGATTTTATACATTTCAAGCTGCATACTTTGGGACATAATCCTATTTTTATCTAGACCCAGAATAGAGCAGAATTTTGCACTATATACATATACTATAGTGTGCAGTGCCTGAACAAGCATCTTTCACTATGAGGATGTTGAGGAACTAGAACAGGTAGTCCAGAGCAATTGTGGATGTCCCATCCCTGGCAGTGTTTAAGGTCAGGATGGATGGGGCTATGAGCAACTAGTTAATTTTAGGAATTAGAACAAGATGATTTTTAAGGTCCCTTCCAATCTAAACCTTTCTATGATCCTGTGTCTCTGATGCATCCATTACTTGCCATTGCTGAAAAGGAGACAGGAAAACAGAATGTGACATTGAAACAAGTACTGCAGCTCCTATGTTTCTGCTGGCTTCAATGGTAAGGGATATTTTGAGTAGGTTTTACTGTCCAAATCTAAATGACCACTCTGGCCATGAAGCACATGTTTGTGCTGTTGTGTTCTGAAAAAACACAAAGTTTTTTCAGAAAGACCCACTTCGCTGCAGGACTTAGATGGACACCTGTTTTAGAGAAATGGGAAAATAAATATTTCCTAGTTTTCCTAAAGAACTCTCAAACATTTAATTTCAGATTGTGATTTTGTCTTTCATTTTCTTTGGTGCATCATTAAATATAATTTCTAAAGGCAACTCAGTAGATCAGACACATTAGACACACCTTACTAATTTGATTGTTTTTTTGAATATTTTTCATTATTATTCATCATCTTCTTTTTTTTCCAACACACTTGCCAAAAAGCACTAACTTCTACACAGAGAGAGAACATTCTGGTAATTATCCTTTGATCTGCTTTTCCCAATGAGTTGACTGAATCCACTATGCCTTCCTTTACCCTTTTTCCCCTTTCCCAAACATTACTAGCTCCTTTACTAGTTCCTAATTTTCAATAACTAATGCACTCAAACAGAGATTTTTTTCCCCTTGTCAGGGATTACCTGCCAGAGGATCAGAAGATCGGGATCTGAATTTGTTAAATAATAGAACATTTTGATGTAATTTAAATTTTGTTAATCTCTGCTTGATCACAAATATTTATGATGCCAGTTTTGTAACAAGAGTAGTGATTGTTTCACATGATTTTATGTGACAAAAAAGGAGGTCTCAGATGCAGAAAAAGCGGACTAAAGTATGAGTTAAAATATTAATTTGCAAATCTCAATAAATTCACACATATATATATAGGTGTGTATATATATATATATATATATACACATATATATATAGTCACTCTAATCCTTCCACACTCACCTCAATTGGAACTTTAGCCTATGGTAGCTTTTATCACAACACTTTTTTGCAATACCATAACTCTCTCTCCACAGTCATGCATTAGAATCTTTCTACCAGTTCTCCCTGCTCAATCTATTTCTAGTTGATTTGGAGAGCAATAACATTGCAGGAGCTCAGACAACATTTTTCACAGGCCACATATCAAAGCAATTTCCAAATAGACTGTTACAACATGCTGTTATATTTCCTCTTTTCTCCAGCAGTGAGACCATTGCAAAAAGTCAAGAAATAAATAACAATGGCAGCAAAATCATGACTGTACAATTATTGCATTCTTGATAAACTGAAAGATATTTGACCAATTCATTCTTGATCAAAACTCTTACATTTTGCCAGGTTTCCAAAATACTAAGAGCCTAAAGCCTTGAAAATTTTGGTATGACTATTCTGTTTCAAGAATCTGAGCTGCCTCCCTATTACATTAACAAAGCTTCTTCCTCTACAGCATTGTTATTAGGAAGTGAAAGAAAAATTTGAAAGTGAAACAAAGTATCTGGAAAGGCAGTAAAAATACAAAGAAATCATGGAGGTCTACACATAGACTTCCTTGTATAGGGAGAAATTTTGATGAGGGAAATACAGTTTTTCCATCTGGGAAATGTAGTTGATCAGCATTGCTCAATGAGTGTTTTTGTCAGTGGGATTTGAAACAAAATTCTGCCTGCAGCTTTTAAGATTTAATTGTACTAGAAAATCAGTTTTTCTAGTGCAGTCTGGTGGCTAAATCTGGGTAAACAGGAGAAGAAACAAAATTGAGACGTGATGATTCTGTGTCCTAGTCCCTGTTCTGCTGCTGAGCAGCATCGTGACCTTGGACAACACATTTAAAATCCATGACTTACTGCTGCAGCTGCCAAATTAGGCAAGGTTGACCTGCCTTTGAGGGGCCTGTGGGATTCAATTTTTAACATCTTGGTCCAGAACCACTCAAAACTGCAAAATAGAAGCTTTCATTGTTGTAGCTTAAGAAATTGAGACTTCAGCTTAGTAGAAATTAAAAATCAGCGCTTTCTTCCTGTAACCCTGGGGATGATGACATAGATCCACTTGAGTAAGCACAGGAAGATTCTGAGAGATGGGCAGAATAGCAAATCACAGAATAAATGAATGAACAGAAACATCCAGCACAAGTTTTCCTAGCTGTCCTCACCTCTGCTGCTTTGATTAATAGGGAACAATGAAGTAAACAGTGCTGGAGGACAAACTAAGCAGCAAAGAATTGTAACTGACAATTTGCTGCTAAAATACATAGCCCCTTGTAAAATCTATTGATTAATGAAGTCTCTCTACCAGCATAAAAAAAAATACACAGACAAGAGAGGGAAGCAGACTCGAGTAAATACTCTCATTTAAAAAACTCAGCATCATGCAGCACTTAATCTGTCTGTTATTCAATAACAGCAGCACATACAACTAACCTTTCTCTTTTGTTATTACTCACCTGGAGCTATTAATCATCAGATTACAAATAAAAGATCTAAAGGAGAGAGGAGAAGTGACGAGCCTATTTCTCCATTGGTGCAGCTCTGAGGTGGGTGCTGAACCCCAGGAGGGGCGCAGAGCAGCCTCCCAGCCCTGGCAGAGGGGAACTGCAGCAGGGTGTGCACACAACACAGGAGAGGTTCACTCTTCTTGCAGCAGAGATAGAGGGTGCCATCAGCAGGACCCTGAAGTCACCTTCCTTTCCAGCCGAAGTTTTTAGTCCAACACTGCCATCTATTGCCTTAAATTCCAGATTTAAAGGAAGCTGGATATTACAGAGCAGTCTGTCTTGTGAGATGGTCTCAGATCTGAGCACATATGTGGCACCCCACTAGCCAAACACTGCAGAAGTTACAACCCAGACACATCCTTTGCCCTTTCAGCCCAAGTTTACTGTCATGACATGTTGCCAGGTCAAGGCTGTGTAATGGAAGAGGAGCTGAGCAGGCTGAACATTTGCAGACAAGGCAATACAAAAAAAGGAGAGGTGCTCTAAGTGTTCTGTTCCAACTAAACCCTTCTGAATCATCCTGCATTAACCTTTTGATTACCATGCTGAACTGAAGATTTATCCAGAAGATGTACAATGAAAGACCCAGAAGAGCTCACTTCAAATGGTTGCCTTGTCAGAGCAATACCAAATAATCCAAAGGTCAAAGGATGAAAAGGACTTCTTGTACAAATTGCTGTCTGGTTAATAGAATGTTAAATCACACTAAAGCAATACTTTAGCTGAGTGTAAATGCAAGCAAGTTCTTTCGTCTCTTTTCAAAAGGCTGTTTGCAAAGTTCATTCACTGCTTTTTGTTCCGGCTGGAATGCACATTTCTGAATTCATTCTTGCATGCCATTACACAGCTAGATAAACATAGATATGCAGAAATAAAACAGTTTTGCTTCCAGACAGACAAAAAATATTTTGGGGCTGGTCAAGAAACACAGACCCAGATACAGTTTGATGAATCCTTCAAGTTTCACTTTTGAAAAAAAGAATAAGTTGTGTGCTTCACTCTCCTGGGGAAACATATTTAATTAGGTCCATATGAAGAGAGAGAAAAGAGAATTAGACTTTTGTATTGTCAAGGAATGGACCAGAACACAAAAAGGTGTAGTATTAACAATACTAAATCTTTTATCCACAGGAAGGCCAGTTCCCAAATATGTAAAAAATTCAACTGAAATGTATCCATTTTTTTCTTTCTCAGACTTCAGGCAGTGCTATCCTATCAATGTTATTAAAAGTCCTACATTAGATTTAACCACTTTATAAGGATTTGCCTTTTGAAATGGTCTTGTTTAAATCTCTTGTCTGACCTGCACCAGTTATCTACATGAGCTCAGTCCTATGAGAAAACACATTAACTTTGGGGAAAAGGCTCTGGTGTGAGAGATAACTGATAGACAGGATATTCTAGGCCAAATGAAATCATATTTATTCTCTCTGGGAATTCTAGAGATACACTGAAGGATCTCTACTGGGATAATTTGCAAAAAATGTCACCCAAATATTTTTATGGTGAAGGAGCTCTTCACAGAGGCAGCCAGCTCCACATCTCCTGTAGGCTCCCTCTGCTCACCTGCCCCTCAGTCATTCTGTTTTGTACTTTAATTTTCCTCTATATTTTCTACATAAAAATTCTTTTACAATCCATCTTCCTCACAAAAAAAAAATCTCCTTAATTTTAATTCTGCTGTGAGGGTTTTCTTGAATTTCTTTTGTTTACCTACAATTGTTTTGATTTTATTCTTTTTTTTAACTGAGGAGGAATGTAGAAGAACAATGAAAGGGGGAAAAAACAAGGAAAAAGTGAAAATAAGAATAGACATTTGGTAGTGATACTAAATATTTTTTTAAAAATTAAGGATAAATTGATGAAATGTTAAAACTGAAATTCTTAGGACTCATAGACTCTTTTGTATGCTAGGCCAATAAAACTGTATGTGAGTTCAAACTTTTTCCAGCCCAGGATATTAACAAAATTACTCTCTCTGGGCTCTATTCCTATAATAGCACAGTAAGGATTTATCTACTTTTTATGTGTATTCATGAGTGAAACTTCTGTATTCTATTATATATGGGGATTTACTTCATCAAAGATACTATGCCCTTGTTTGGATTTATTAACATTTGATCTTAAGTATTCATCCAGAACTCTTACAGCCCCAGCTGATGTTGAGTTGTTAAGACCCAGCTGACTACAAATGAGTTGCCCCTGTTAAGACATCACTTCTCTCCCAGATGACTTCTCCAAAGGAATAATTTCAACAGATCTTTTGTTAACCACCCTTCATGTACTATGTCATGTCTAACGTTGTTGTGAAAAATAAGAGCGCATTCAATTAAAGTATGACTTGACAGTCTAAGCCCATCAGTATTTTCCCAGATATAGATGTTCATTTGTAAACATTCCAGCCATAAAGTCACTCATTGACTTGCCTTGTCAAAAAAGCCTTTTCAGTTTTGCCTGCATGTGTCTTACTTTTTCCAGATTTTCAATCCAACAACTTCACACTACCTGAAAGTGAGGAAAGGAAAATGAAAAAGGACCAAAAATTTTAGGCAATGCAAAGCACAATGAAAGACGTCTTGTAGCAATTTTTAGGGGTAGAATGCTTACATATTAATCCATATGGGTGAAAGGGGATGTTCCAGAGGCTTTTAGTGGTTGTTGATTTTGTGAAGGGGACACTTATCCAAATGCTGATTTCTGTCATCTAAGATGACAATTCCCTTCCTATTTTCTTCCATTATCCAAAAGATCTGTGTTTTCTTTCCTAATTTTTTGGAAGCTCAAACCCAAATATACTCAAATATTTCAGTTTTCCATGAAATTCAAGTAAACGTTCTTAACATGTTGACCAAAGGTATAATTTCCTATTTTTTAAAAATCAAAGGGAGTAATTTAGTTACAGAGATTCAGCTGTTTACAACACTTAATGTACTTCTGTAGGAACCCTGGAATCTAGTTAACTGCAGCCACAAAATCACAAGTGCAGAAGTTGTCCAAAAGCGACCCACATGTTGGGCGATCTCTTATCAATAGGTGCAATAAGCACTGGGATCAAGATGGACACTCCTTCCCTCTGGCACTGTGATGCCAGACACTATTGGTTGCACCTGAGCTTTGCAGCCCAGGTGACAATAATGTCCCTTAGCTCCAAGTGTTGCCTGGACTCTAGGGGGGATGTCAAAGGCTTTTTGCCTCACCAAGAACCAAAGGCCCACAGCAGTGCCTTTCACAGCCTCTAGTCCTAGTCTGCACCATAAGCACCTCAGTCAGTTTGTAAACAAAACACAATGAGAAAAAAGATTACTGAAGTGGTTAGACATGAATCAACATGACTAACTCTGTGGCATGCATTTCTGCCTCATGAGAAAAAAAATCAGACGGGGCATATTCATAGCCTCTATTCCTAATGCTTCTGCCACAATTTTGGCAGCTGGTCTTGTAGAATTCATTTCTTCCAAGTCAGCTCGATCTCACACTCCAGCAGTTTTGATCTGTAGCCTCTTAGATTAACGCAGCATAAACAACTCCAATTATCACAGCTCATATCAAAAGATTTTAGAGTAAAGATAATTGAGTCAAACTGTGCCACTGAGAGAGACATACACGGTGGCATCAGGGTGGTATTGGAAAGTCTCCTAAAAATCACAGCATAACTCGAAAACACAATCTATTTAATTTTAAAGGTACTCAGCCTGCTTTTGATTCTTTCCAAATACTCTAGCTCTCAGTCAATAGAAAAACTGTAGTCTTTTTTGTAGTAGATTCCAATGGAAAAGATTTTTTGGTCTGGGTATTTTAAAAATACATGTGTAACATAGCTTTATTCCAGTAAAAATACATTTTCTGTGAAATAGAAAAGTGCATTTTGCAAAGATAAGAACTTCAAAGTTCATCCAAAGCAAGTAGTGAGAAAAGATCTGAACCCAGAGGATAAATATCTGCAGAATAACATATCTCTTTTTAGCATATAATTTTAAAAAATCTGTTTGAAATTATAATATTTCTGGAAACCTTAAGTATATTTCTCATTACCAAAATTTTTCAGTATGTAGAATAGCAAAACAGCACAACATTATGTAGATAATCTTAGAGAATTAATCACATTCTGTGTTATGTTTGGTTTTCTCATTTAATAGCTCCACATAAATTGTCAAATGTGTGCTATAACTAGTGTGATAAGGGCCAAAGCAGCAGCACAGCAAAAATAAATGACAAAGGAGTGGATCCCTGAATGTGAAATGTCAAAGGTGAAAGAAAGCTGTTTATCTGGGATTCTGCAAGAATACTCATCTGCTTGAAAAACATTCCTTTTATTTATCAGACAAATAGTCCTTACGGGGATCTTCACCTGAAATATGGCCTGCATCCTCTTAACTGTTGCTGGCATTCCTTTGGCTAATGAATGAAGAGAAGGAAGAGAAACCTAGCTGTGATTCTTTTTAGGAAGATGAAAGTCCAAATACGTAAAGAAGAGCAGTAGCCACGGTGACAGTGATGCAATATGTTATAATAGTATATAGAAGGGCATCCACCTAGTTTATCAGAATAATCTATATAGCTCCCAACAGGAGTACATGGAATACAGTCTATTTAGACAGTGAAATTTTATGAGCTAAGACACTTAGTGATTTAGAAAATATTTTCTACTGCATCCATGAGACCAGCATCATAATGGAATAATCAAGAGGCATTTTCATTGCAGTTTACAAAAATAAAATCTCTAGTGTCAGTTTTAAATAAAGCTGAAAGAAAAGGGAACTGCACTTTGCCCTGCCTTCAGTGGAAATGCTGCAGAGAGAGGCCATCAGCAATGTAGCTTTTCTATTATATATAGCACATTTCAAAAGTCTGTACAATAACCTGGATTGCAGTTTGTTTCACTTTACAGCAAAAGAGAACTAGAATTTCTTACTAAATGCTCAGGGACAAAATTATGTCCAGATAAATGACTCCAGCACACCTGGTTCTATGACAATCCAGCTCCCCATGGATCTGCATGTCCACTGCTGGTTCTACTGGCATACATGGTTTTACATGTTTCTACATTTTCAAACACTGATAAAGTTCTGCATAACATTTGGTGTACTACAGTAGTTGCTATGCTGAGCCAGAAACTAAAAAGCCTAATGATGAGCGTGTAACCAGAAATGCCAATGTGCCTCCAGAGGGTCATAGCAGATCTGAAATGTGTCCCTTCAGAAATACTAGGCTTAAAGAGAAACATCAGATCTGCTCTGTCTACCCGATCAACATGCAGCAGACAGGCTTTTTTCTGTCTCGTTCTATTTCTGTCTTTCTCAGATATACAGCAAAAGGTCCACAACCATCAATACATTAGGTCATCTCCAGTCACTCAGCAGCAAGACCCATATCAGACAGGAGAAGTCTTGAGAGTTTTCTTACTTGTCCTGTGTTTTCCAGAATCTATCACTTGGTCACAGTTCTTTATGTAAATTCTGGATCTTGATAAAGAATTATGCCTCTGCCCCTTTAACAAAACTCTAATCTCTTCTGCATTTGTTAAGCTGTCTCCAATGTGCCTCTGCTGAGCATGGTTTGCTGCAGGACTGGGAATTACAGGATCTAATTCAATACTGCTCCACACTACAACATTTATTATTTCTTCAGGCTTTTCCTTTCTTCTCCATTAAGTAGAGGCATTCTTAAATCACAAGGTATATGACTATGAAGCATTTTTGGATTCAAACATATTATGTTCCTTTTCAGAAAAGAATATTTAGGAGGAAAGCATCTTCAAAACAGTAAGAGAATCCCTCACACCAGTGACGGACAAACTGTATAAGAAAGCTAGAAACATACTGAATAGCCTTTCTTCCATCGTATAATAAAAACTCTGGCATCTTCCATTTTGCCATTCATTTTAGGAAGTTTTTATCCTTGAAGAGAAGCCAGCTCACACTTCAGCTCCTAGCTGGTGAAAGGGAGCTGGATGATTGTTGAGATCTAGAACTGAAAGTGTAGCTAGTACTTACAGAAAAGCGACTGCCGTGTGCGTGTTAGGATATGAAGTGCTTTATTACCTCAGATTACCAGCGTACCTTTCTACTAGTCACATACAGGTGCTTGGGAAAAGTGAGAACTGGAAGCCCCTTCAGGGGGCCTTATTTGACCCCATTGCCCAGCTGTGATTTTGAGCTCTGAAGGATTTGTCAACAAATAGATTAAGGCGTTGCCTCCTGTCTACCTATGCTACATAGGAGCTTTTCTGTCTGTGTTACATATTTACCAAGAAATGAAATTCTTTTCTTTTGTTCCTCTCAGTAATTGGGTTTGAACTGGGACATAATCATGCTACACCAATGTCTTGGATCTCTGCTCACTAAGTGCTGAAACCATTAGTTTTCTTTTGGGCTGAATTCTTTCAATCTAGCAACCAATGGCACTGGGACCATTCATTCCTGTTGGATTTATTATCTGTGGTTACCTGGTGGAATAATTTTTCTGCATGCTGAAATGGGGCATAATTGGGCTATTTCTCATTACAAATGGAGTCTGCCTGTACAGAAGGAAATTGGTCTACATCATTTTGCCTCACTATTTTAATAGCTTCAGCAGAGAATAGGTTTCACTTCTCTGTTGGGAGTCTTTCCAGACTAATGTTTTTCTGGTTTTTTAGTGTCACAGAAGTTGGTCTCTGCCATATTTTTATGAAAGGCAAAATGTAAGTCCTGTTCATTTTTGCATTGCTTTACAAGGTAAACAAGAAATATTATGGTAAGAATATCTGGGTTTACTTATTTTAATACAAAATCAGATCACAATTCCTGGGAGGCATTCTGGCCTGATAGTTCATTTTTACCACTATAATCTAATATATAATATAATATAATATAATATAATATAATATAATATAATATAATATAATATAATATAATATAATATAATATAATATAATATAATATAATATAATATAATATAATATAATATAATATAATATAATATAATATAATATAATATAATAATATTATACAGTTCTGCAATATATTAATGTTTGATTTTACATTGATATCTCCAGCAAAGTGATAATTAATGTTGCTTGGTCAATTAAGAAATTCAACATAACAAAACTTCTGGTTTAGTGGCATGTGATTCCCGAGTTTTTTCTTCTTTTTATTGTGTGCTATAGGTCAGAGGCATGGTACAACAGAAGAGAAACATTTAGAACTTTACATTAAAATCAATCAAAATCTTCCTCTTTGAGCATGTACTTTCGTTTGGGTTATGTTTTCATGGTTTGATTCCTTTCTTTGATTCACAGCTAAGGAAGGGTCAGACACACAGGGAGACAGGCACTGTCTTTATTCCTTTAAGCCATTACTCTCAAACAAGCTACTGAGTAGATGTGAAAGACAGAGCACCAAAGCAGCAATCAAATTTGCTTTCCAGCATATTCCTGTGGTAGGCATCTGATAAACAACACAGGTGTTCACTTTACATACTCTCTGTGTTGGACCTTTGGCAGAGGTTTGGGTCTTCATGAAAAATGAGTGATTATTATAACATAAAGTGAGACCTGAAGTCCAAAATACAACTCCTTCCCAGGCACTGTGAAAAAAAATAATTCTTCCCCAACCACAAGCAGCACAATGGATACCAATATCTATTGTGCTTTTCTTTCTGAGAGCATAAGGGAAGTCAAAAGCTGGAATGCTTCCAAAAAGGGATCACAGAACTCTGTTGAGGGTAAGTTAAAGAGCAACAAACACAGAACCATTTAGGTACAGACTCTGGCATTTGGAGTCTCTGGGAGAAGATTCTCCCCCTCCACTCCACCTCCTCTGAACACTGAGTCTACCTTTTGGGCAGCTGGCACAAGGATGTAGACCTGTGGAGTAAGACCAGAAGAGAGCCAAAGCAATGACCAGAGGGCTGGGACTGCTCCCCTGTCAAGACAGGCTGAGAGAGTTCAGGTTCAGCCTGGAGAAGAAAAGGCTATAGGGAGACCACAGAGCAGCCTTCCAGTATCTGAAAAAATCCTACAAGAAAGTCAAAGTCAAAGAGGGGCATTTTATGGTATAGAACAAGAGGGAATAGCTTTAAATTGAAAGAGGAAAAGTTTAAATTATATATTTGAAATAAATTCTTCACCGTGAGGGTAGTGAGGCACTGGAACAGACTGTCTGGAAAACATGGTGCTCCATCCCTGAAAGTGTTACTGCCAGGTTCAATGAGGCTTTGAGCAACCTGGTCTAGTGGGTGTCATCTCTGCCCATGGCAGGGAGTTTGGAACTGCATGATCTTTAAGGTCCCTTCCACCTTCCAACCCAAGCCATTCTATGATTATTTGGATTATTGACAGTCAAAAGCTGGGAGGATAAATCACGGAAATTGCGTCAGACCAGTTGTTCCTTGGAATAGTCCAACACGGATATTAAAGTTTATAAAATCAGTCTGTAACCCAGTCTCCTTCCTGCTGTATTAGCTTTATACTTGGAGGAGGATGTATTTTAAGGAAAAGATACTGGGGCAAAAGAGCAGCAAGTTTCATTCAATGAATGATGACCCTAAGGATTGTGTATATATGTTTTCCTCTAGCTCTTTTTGTTGTAGCCAATCTAAAAGTAAAATAAGTAGCTATAGATGTTCACATGTTTTGTTTTAGCCACACAGATAAATTATAGAAGGAAAATAGAGGGACAAGGAAGGAAAGTGGCTTCTCCAAATATGTCAGTGGCAGAACTAGACAAACATTTCTACTTTCTAGTCTATTATTTCATTTTAGCTTCTCCATTTGCCATACCCTAGTGACATCTATTGTATGGCAAAAAAGCTGGCTCACAGTTTATCCTGAAGATCAGTGGATTGGTAGCTGATAGTCAGGATGAATCCCTGAGGACTCATTGATGGAAGATCCTTTAAAACCAGGGTATTTTAACATGGTCACTGATGGCACCCATGACATTATTGCAAAGTCTTGCTGGCCTTCAGATTTGAAGTCACAAGAGTTTCTATAGGTCAGAGCCAATCATTTGTATTGCATTTGACAAACAGCACCCATCACTGCCTCCTGCATCAGCTCTCCTTCTAATAAGATTTATACTTTATTTCCATGCACAGCATATTGCAGTAATCCAATTCCCAAGTCAGGCAAGGGTAGTAGCAGCAGTGTACTCCCATCTGCAAATACAAAAGGAAGTAATTTTGGCATAGGAATGTATAAGCACATCTAAAAGTCTTACCGCCTTTCATCTTCAGTCTTACGTCAGATAAAGAAAATACAGAGCTCTACACTGATGATCTGAAGGATTGCTATAAGCAAAGAAATGCACCACTACAACTACTGCATTTTTTTCCCTTACAATACTAAGAATGCAGGATTGAGAGATGCTGCCCTCTAATTAGGTTAAAAATTACATATTACAAGTGCTAAGCCAGATTTTTTTTCTCTCTTACTTATGGAAAATTAAAGTTACAATTAGTTGCACTGAGACCGAACTAAAATATCTAACTTCCCAGAAATGTAGCCAAAGCTGTATTACCTCTTTGCATTAATGCTGTCTAATAAATAGGTTTCAGGAACACACATTAGTTAACATTAGAAATGCTTTCAAAAATTAATCTAGCTCCAAATTTGCTTGTTCCAGCTGATGTAGTCTATAATACTTAAATGTGCACAGCATGCTTATTTCTGTCCAGCATTTCTTTCAGTGAAAACAGTTCACAGAAATAATTTCAAAAAGGTATTCTTTGACAAAAAGAAACCCCACAAATTTGCATTCTGAAGGATTAGATCTACTTTTACTTTACATCAGTTTACATTTCACTGACTCTAACAATGTTTCTCCTTATTTTTACCAGTCTAACGGAGTTCTGAAACGAGCCTTAAATTTGTATTAATTTGTATAAATGCATACCTAGTTATGATGTAGACTAACAGAATATGGCACACCACTCATTGTGTATTTCTCACAGACAGTTTTTTTCTCTTGTACATTTATTGCAAGTCCTGCAATTTTGGGTGGGGTTTTTCCCCTTGAAATCCCTGTTTACAGTTATATTATTTTACAAGAAATCCAACTTTCATTTTTCTTTTCAGAAAATAAGCTTCAAGTTCTCATGGCTGCTAGGAGACATTTGGAAAGGTTAATCTGAAAGGATCAAACACTAGAAGGCAAATAATATAAAGATCCCAAGGGATATTGCTTTTTAAATCTCATGATTTTTAAACTAGTTTTATGAGATTAAAATTGCAGCTGGGGAGATTGAGGTTAAACATTAAGGAACCCTTCTGCTGTACGGATAGTTAAGTAGTAGGACAAGTTTTCTAGAGAGCTTATGATTTTCCACCAGTGAAGGTTTTTAAGAGCAAATTGGTTGCTACCCAGGAATGTAGACAGGTTGCTACCCAGGAATGTTTAAGCTCTCATTGGTTCTGCTTTAAGATGTGGAATAGTGGTGAGGTCATGTAGTGAGTTCATCTCTAGCCCCATTTTCCATAGTAATGATTTATGTAGCCTGCTTTACCATTTTTAACATGTTGGGTTAACAATGATAAGTGCAAAATCGCTTCATCTAATCTACCAGCAATCATTGTTTGTAATGCATTCTTGCCAATATTGCTAATAAAAATCTTTTTTTAAAATCAACTTCAGTAGGAAAAAGGAATAGATTCACTTAAAAAACGCTGGAGTTTTCCCACAAATTCCCCTCTGTATATATTCTAAGGCATCTCTACTCAGGATATTTTATCATTCCTAATGGACAGGCTTGTTTTCCTTTTCATTGTTTCTATTCTCAGCTAATCTTCTTACTTTGTTATTATACTATTATGACTTTATTTCTAGAATCTTCATTTTTTAAAAAAGTTATTCAGTTGTGGCTTTTACAAGTTCTGTTTGACCGTGGCGCAGCTGACACTTAAGGTGGCAGTTTTCTTATATGAAAATAAGTTTACCTTGTTAGCAACTGAAAAAACCTGGTCACTAAATACTTCGGTGATGACTTTTGAGGTGATTTGTTCTGTTTGGACTCTCAGCTCTTAGCACAGAATGCATGCAGTCCTCAGCATGTATAATATATGACCTTGATACAAGAAATCCTCAGAAATTTGCTAGCTATTTAAGAGAGAAAATAAGGGTCTAGAGGATTCAAGATATTGCTTCCTGCCCTGCAGCCTGAGGTCAGAGCACATGGCTGAAAGCCTTGGAGTGTGGGAGATGCTGCAGTAGACACTCCAGTAACTGGACAGGTATCTCATATACCTTATAAGAAATGCAGAAAAATTATATGAGGAACATTTTTTTCAAGTAGTGCTAATAACATTGCCTCAGCAAATCCTATGCATTTATAATGCTGCAGGTGCTTTGGGTTGGGCACAAGTTTTTGGTAGAAACAAATACACAAAAAAGGCAAGGCCTGAAACTGCAAATGCAACATATTTTATCCCAGCCTTAATTATTAGAGAAGTTGAGTGTCTCAGCTTTTAAATAAAAGGAATGCTCTATTCAATCCCTTGGACTTGTCTTGGACCTTAGGAGACCCAAACCGGGGACTGAAAAATCCAAACATAATGTGTTCATATTATTAATTCAATTCAAATTTGTCAGTTCCTGGTACTCCCATTCACTAAAGAGTGGAGCCAAGTAAAAAGTAAAAAGACCCATTCATCACTAGTAATAAAATATGGCTTTTGTTTTAGTTAGTTATGTTTCTATTCACAGAGGGTGAAAAAGTTACTGACAATCAATAGAACTACTTTTTCTTATGCAATAACAAAGTTAATGCTGCTCAATGGGAAAAGATGCAGTCATTCAGAAATGTCTTTCTCAACATCTCTTTTCTGGAACGTCTCACACTCTCTTGAGGTTTGTAAAAAGCCAGCCTAAGTATAAATAAAGGAGAATGTATTGCTCTTAGGAAGAGTAATAAAAATTAATCAAAGCAATATGTCTGTTGTTTCTACAGCAAACAGACCAAAAGTGTAGTCTTCCTCATAAAAGTGTAATTTGTTAGATACACAAAAGAAACAATGATCCAAAACCAGATGCCAGTTAAACCTATCTAAATCTGAGTAGCCATTTTTTCATTCAAAACCCTCAAACTCAGATAGTGGAACTGAGAGAAGATATTGAATGAACAAAAGTCTGTAGTTTAAAATTCTCCATCTCTCTACAATGGAAATCCCTCTTGGTGCCATTTAAATCAATGGCTTTCCTGTGAATATAGTGTAACATGTAATTTCCCTTCCTTATCTCTGAATACATTTAACATAACAATAATGCCTAAATTCTTTTGGGGAAGAGGAGGTGAATCTATTTCTGACCATTTTGGTTAGTTTTAAGGTAAAGTACTTCAATACAAATAAATATTTGTAACATTCTAATTGTGAATAAGTTTTAATGGGGATGGATTGGGAATATAAAGAGTGACAAAGCCACGGGTTAATGGAGATCTTAAATAAGGCATCAGGGCAAAAGCAAGACTTGAAAACAGATTAGAACAAGGAAAAAACTTGAGGAAAACAAAGAACAGAAAGAAGCCTTGGGTAGGCATCCTGAGGCACCCAGAGCTGAAAGATACAAGACAAAATTACCTATCTCAGAAAGGTAAAACAGGCCCCTTTCAGAGCCATCCCTCTGATGTAATGATATCATGGGAGTGATACAATGGCCATTGCTCTTAGACTTTGCTCATCCTGGTGGCCATTTCTCACCATGCATTCTGATGATGACATCATTGGTCAACTCCAGGCAGACAAGGATGCGATAGTGCCTTTGTAAAATAGATCTTCATGTCATGTACTATTGTGGCCTGATTCCAGTCTATCTTTCTACAAAAATGTTGAATTATCAATAATCTTTGTTTTATATTGCTGCTGGTGTGCATGTGCAGAGTCACATTGGAATACAAGCTCAAGTCCACAACCTGTTTCAGTTCTAGAATTGTCTAAAGGTGACAGAATAGCATTTACTTCTTCTTTGCTAAAGTGATTAATAGATTAATAATGGTAGCTGAGCGCTCATAGTGATTTATTTGACAAGCCAGTTAATCGTCCAGGTATAATAGTACAGAACTAGGAGCAGGCACTTCAGAGTAGGGTCAAAATTAGAGATCAGGAAGTCATTTAACAACCATATCAGAAGATGAAGAATGCAAAAGGTGAAAGGAAAAGAACATCTTGAAATACGTGAACACTGGGAAACAGCTTCTCATATTTTTCTTCTAAATTCTAATTTAATTTTGAGAGCTTTGAGGAGCATGATGACTCTGCATCTTCGAAGTCTCTAATACTTTATTTTTCTTTAGAAGACCATCCTGTGTGCCCTTCTCCCTCCCAACACAATAGCATAATTTGTATAATATTGTGAATAATACACATAAATCATATAGCCCCAAATACCAATATTTGGAGAATGGCTGTAGGAACCCAAGTACTGCTATGTAAAAACAATTAAATTTGTTTTTTGAGGGCTAGTTTATCCTAAATACTGCATTCTGTCTGAAGAAAATAAATTGTAAAGAGAATTATACTGAGTAGAAACACAGAGCTATTGGAACTTCTAGAGCTGAAATTGTCTGAAATATAGTGCCAAGTGCCTTGAACCTGAATTAACAAGCAATGGGTTTGTAGAAGACCTTTAATGGATTGTGTGATTTCTGTCACTAACAAGTTCACTTAGTGTGTGAAATTTTTTCTTGTTGCCCCAGAGAAGAAGGTCTTTTTATGATGATGAGTATTTAAGAAGTATTTATTTCATTATAAAAGCAAGTATTTATTTACTTCTTTATATAGAATAGAATAGAATAGAATAGAATAGAATAGAATAGAATAGAATAGAACAGAATACATTCAGTTGGAAGGATCCTACAAAAATTATTTAGTACAACTGCCTGGCCAAAAGTTAAAGAATATTCTTACAGAGATTTTTCAAACACTAAAAGGCTTGGAGCACTGCTCATCTCTCTGGGAAACATGTTCTAGTCTTTGACCACCCTCTCAGTAAAAAAAAAAAAAAAAAATGTTTGCTAATACCTATACCAACTGTGGTGTATTTTTGAACCATTCATGCACATCCTATCACTGGGAGAAATGTTACACAATTAAGTCTTTAGGAGGTTTTGATCCTAAAGACATGCAGAATGTGGCCAGAAACAAGACAGTGCTGAAAGAACTCAGCAGTAGGAAAATAAGAGTAAAAACTTAGGCTATCCAGGGGCCAACTTACCCCTGTTATTCAATAAGCACAGTGTACAGTTTAGCTGCATGCAATTGCAGATGAGCTGAAGGTCACCTTCCAGAGAACAAGGGTGCTCTTAATGAAATAACAGAGTAAAGCCAGAAAAGCACACCCAATATACTGTTTCTGTCCTGAGTTTTCTTTGCCTGAAAGTTGAGGGCTGAGAGAAACTAAAGAGGTTTCTTGACTCTGAAATACACAAAAAAGCAGAGAAATTATTAATGCAAAGGAAGAAACTAACAGAATGCTTTGATTGTACAGAGACCCAAAACTACTGAAAAAAGATGTAAAAAAGAAAATACATTTCAATAACTAACCAAGGAATAAAATTCAGGCCATATGGCTGATGCCAAACAGCTATCTAAAAAGACACGTAAGTCTCTACCCTTACACCATCAGCGTACGTGTTCTGATAGTTAATACTCCTTTAGGAGCTTAGTGTTATTTTGATTTGCTTTGGAATGTGAGCTTTTTCTGTAGAATATAAAATATTTTTGGTTTTGAGATTAATAAGATTTAGTGATATTTTTATCTGGGAGAAAGCCAGCATCTAGAGAATCCTGGCAAGTCTTAAGGGAGAGGAAGAGGTGTTGGATTAAAGATTTTAAAACCCCAAACAACTCTAAACCAGAGAAAAGTGTAGGGAAAAGTATACCCTGGAGTTAATGCAGAGAGCTACACAGACAATTCCTAATAATTCTGAGGTCATCATCAGTACTATCTTCACAAACAAAAAAAAAGAAACAGAGGTGAGAAATTCATATTTAACTGAAAATAGCCACGTGGAAAGATGCCAGCTTGAACTGTGACTCAAAAACAACAGGTGAGTTTGAAAACCTTCAGGAGATAATGTAAACTGTTAGCTCAGATTGCTTGGCCATTTCTGAAATCAAAGTTTCATCCTTATACGATATATTACTTTTAACATGCTACACCACTTACTGGAGCAAACTAATGAAAAAGGATCTTGTTAAGAGAATAAAAAACTAAAACTAAATGGTAAAAACTTAATGAAGAATAATAATACCATAGACACTGGCTTGGCATATTACAAATGTCAAAAATATAGCAGAAAAGATACATTGACCTCACATGACAAAAATGCCTCCAGAAGCAAAGCAGGGAAAGATATTTTTGTGTCAACTACAAGACTTGATACTTATTCTAGATTTTTTTTTTCCTTCTCTGGAAAGCTGATACTGTAAGACCTTTAGAAGCACATGTAGTAAAGAAAGTTTTCAATTAAGTTTTGCACAATGGACTGGGAATAAAATAAGTAGAAAAAAAAGAGAGACTTTCAGATTTCATTAGGTACATTGAGAGTAGAAATTATGAAACCTGGTTTATCATTCATAGAACTGTTGAGTTTGTAAACCTAGAAACTAGATATAAGAAAGGATCTTTCTTGATAAAAGGAGGAATTGTTTACGGTGAAGGTGGTTGAGCACTGAGACAGGTCACCCAGAGAGGCCCAGAGAGGGGGTAGATGCCCCATCCCTGGGAACATTTAAGGTCAGGATGGATGGGGCCTTGAGCAATCTGATATATTAAGTTTTGACTAAGAGAGAACATGGTGAGACTTCACCACAGAAGGAAACCTCTGACTACCAACATTAAAAGAAGAATTGATTAAGAGTCATCCATTTTTCAGCCCTTACATCTCCTGCATCCCCAATGTCTTCTGAGTGGCCAGGTTAAACTGCAGGCTGGGTCTCCCTGACCTCAGCACTACCCCTGGCTCAGGCTGTTGGTGTGTGCCTCCAGAAGGGCACTCTGAGCTCACCCAGGCAAGCCATGACCTCTGCAGGCTGGCTGGTGTGACTGTCAGTCACACGCTACTGTCGCTAAGCCAAGCTATGGCTTTGATAGCAGCAGCCCATGCAGGCTGATGCAGGCCGTACTGTAGCACCTGTCATCAGCAGGACCTGGAGCTTGTCCCCTGCCCAGGAGGGGCAGGGACAGAAGAACACTCATTTCTGTAAGTGTGACAGCTCTGAAGTGTTGCTTGTGGGTTCTGAAATATACCTTGTCCTGAACTCCAGCTGTGATTAAACGTGTCTCCAGCAGACAGCAACTTAACATAAAACTAGCAAGAATAAAGTGAGGATTTTGACAAGGTATCATCCAAAAGACTTTGCCAGCACACAGGGACACTACTGAAGATTTTTCAGTATAATTCCTAATATGACAGGGACTAAAGCTGAACCCTTGGTCATTCATTTTAAATTTAAACCTTCCTGGGTCACTATGCTAAAACCACTCAGGATAATTTTTAACACAGGAGTCAAAGAAAGGATCAGTGTAATTTAACTTGAAAATCCAGGCGGCAAAATCAAGCATCAGTTCTGAGAGGTGGATAGCATAAGGGCATAATAAAGAAGTCATAGCAAAGACTGCTCAGTGAAATTTTCTTTTACAAAAAGCAGAACACATTATAAATTCTCACTCTACTCTTCCAAGTATTTGGAGATGGATTTGTCATGGTGAAATCATAAAGTGATGCTGTAAACACTGTTTTAATAAACTAATGCACACTTCACAGACTGAATTTTCAATTCTTGTTAGACAAGATATGGAACAGTTTTCAGATGGAAATTATCTTTCAATTAGCAAAGATAATAATAGAAAAAAAGAGTGGTAAGGGGGTAATTCTGCTGCTAAGAGTACTGACCTAAGTTAAATACTTCATAGTTACAGAGAAATCAAATGAAAAATAATAACCTCAGTAGTCTTCCAGAATATGATATGCTGTCTTCAACTGTTGAAAAAATACAGGAGATTCCCAATTACAAACTCAGTGAACCCAAACTGAGCACCAAAATCACACAGAAATAATGTAGTATTTGAGAATTAATGTGCAATATTATGTGTAATGAAGCATCTAAGGTGAGGAAGGGAATAATGTTTTATGGTAGAGGAATTCAAAATTATATAAAATCAAAAAGACAATTATGAAAGTCATCAACAATTTGAATTCTATTATGAGTAATCTTTAGTGTAAAGGTCATTGTATCTTCAATGTAATAATTTTCCCTTTTGCTATCTTTCTCACAAGAAGAAGAAAAGTTAGCAAAATGAGACTCAATTCTTGCTCAAAAATAGACCTGGGAGCTTCCAAGAGCAAATTGATTGCCCAGAAATAGAATTTTTATAGAACTATGGAACATGATGTTCGTGTAATCTCGTTTACATCCAACAACACTTTGTCCAAGTCAAATACCTTGATTTGAATTTTGTTCTATGCAACCAGACAGTGGTGACACTGTTGTAATGGGTAAAATGTTCCAGTAAGAGTTCTTCAAAAATCTTTTTTTTTCCTCTAAAAAAAAGGAAATATAATTTGGAATTTTAAAAATTGCAATGCATTGACCCATCTTGTAGGGTTTTTTTAAAAATTCTTTTTAGCCCCTGCTTTTCATAAAACATAGGAGAGCCTGAATGTATCATATAAATCAAAGTAAATATGTAGTTCAGAAATGCATGGCATTTTGATGCATGAATGAATGAATGAATGAATGAATGAATGAATGAATGAATGCATGTATGCAGACCTTCAGGAACAATGACCATGTATCCCATACTCTCAGGGAAGGTGGAAAAAGTCCATGAGAAGAAGTTTATTATAGCAGGCACAGAGATGAACCTGATCTCCACATTTTCAAATGGACTGATATATTTAATATGACATATTTAATTATTTGTCTAAATAATACACGCACCCACACAAGCCTCTTTCAGAACCAGTGTGGATTAGTACCTATGATTGAAATTGTTGGTTCATTAAAGCAATAATATCCAAAATATGTAAGCATGAAATCATATGTATTTAATGCAAAACAATGACATCTGAACCAATTCAAGATGTCACTAATTTGCTCAAAGTATCCATTGGTCATGGCTCCAATTTTGGCAAGGCCATTTAGTGGTGTCACTTTGTCTGCAGCTTGAAACATAAACAGTCTACATATAGCGATATCCGGGGTTTATTTGTGGATCTATCTTCAAACTTCACTGCATCAGTGAATCTGTGTTACAGCATCTGAGAGGTGTCTGTGACCCCTGCTCAAGTAAATGGATGAATTTAAGCCAGTGGTAAAGAATGTTTCCTGTTCCTTTCAAGGCTGGATTATTACCTGGGAATTACCTGGGAATTGCATATTGAGATGCTGTGATGCAGCCGGTTTGGATTCATTTTGTTGAGGGACAAAGTAAACCTGAGGGAAGTATATGCAGAGCATAAATATTACCTCCACAGGAATTTTTCCTGTCAAATTCTCCTCAAGCTGGTGTGGTTTTTAATCTGTTCTTATGTAATTGGGCTCAATCATATTTCTGAAAAAGCAAGACTCTTCAAAATAAGGACATTTTCTGCTATTGCTTAAGATGTTTTTTTTTTTGTTGAGCTGTGACTGTCATAAGATAAACTGTAGATATACAACACCAGGCTGAGCAAAGCCCCAGTGCTTACTAATGAGTCTTTAGCCTGCTGACCAGATGATGCCCCAGTGCTGTCTGCATGCTGTGGACACATTCCCTTATGGCACCTCACTAGACTGGGATATGGCCAGATGAGGTTTCCAGAGCCAGTCAGTAGTTCCCAATATTAATGTGCAACAGGGCCAACCTCTTCAGTTCTCCCACCTTTCACTGGTGTACCTAAGCATGCATATTTTCAAAGAGTATAGCCAGGAAATGAACTAGAAATGCATCATTTTTGCAGCCACAGATAAGTATTTGGTCCTGTCAGCAGAGAATGTAACTGAAGGTAAACACCAGTTCTACTGAATATTCAATTTGTCCCATAACATGCCAGTAAAAATAACAAAGATCTCTCTTGCTATAAATAATACAGATTACTCTTTCAGAATTTCATCACTTCAGCAAGACTGTCAGAAGTATGTAAAGCAAAATGCCCTGCAATATCAGTATTTCATACATCACATTGACACTCTCCACAGCTTTTTCTTTAGGCCTCAGTGGTTACAGTGAAGATGGGTGAGGTGGCATTAAGTAACACAAGTGCTTTACTGCCAGCTTTCATTTCAGATGAACTTATTCAGGGACAGCCTCTTCCTCTGCCATAACATTGTACAGTAGCCAGCTCTTATCTCTCATCTAAGTACTAGAAGGAACAAAATAATTCATACTTGATTTTGAAAAAGTTCTTTTGGTACAACTTTTAATTAGCAACTACTCAGAGGTCTCTGGAACAAAAGGGCTCGTGAGAAATGGGATTTTCGTGTTCATACCTTTCTCATGTCTTCATTGATGACGGGATGACCAAAGCACAATGCCTTTGTGCACTTGGATTCCTAACATTACATTATAACACGACTCCCTAGCAACACAGGCAACTGAAAGCACATCAAGTTTGTCCTCTAAAATCACTAAAATTTCTTACTATAAAATACTGAATTGAGTTCAAAGTCACAACTTCCCCTAGAACCATGCAATTGTCTGGCCCTGGCATATCTGAAGTTTGAGCAGAAATGACAGTTTGGACCTTGAATCTTCTCAGTGATATGAAAGTTCATGTGTGCAGATGAAATTGTCTTGGAAATTAGTGTAAAGTTGTCATTGAACTCTCCCGGCAGAAAATGGCCGTCACAAATCTCATTTTTCTGAGCCAAAATGCAAGGTTTAATTCTTTGATTTGTCTTTTCTAAAGTATTTATCTTCTCTAACAGATATTGAAGAAAGGTCATGCACCATTTAAAATAAGACATTCTGGGCTTCCTTCTGCAGAAGAAGGGCAAGACCACAAGATACATTTTGCAAAGGGCAATGCATCATCTAATCCTAATTTATTAGCAGAAGTGAGATCAAAGGCCACTTTTAGGGCACCTGATCCACGTGAACTTCCCCACTCTTCTCAGGCCCTTAGGGGCAATCTTGGATTGGACAGACAGAGGTAGAAGACACAAGATAAAGCAAAAGTGTGAAATAAACACAGGTTCAGAGAGAGAAATAATGAGGCAATGAACAGTTAATCAGGAGGGCAGATTGTCGACACAGCTCCTGCATGCTTTAACTGCATGCAGCAGTAGCAGCAGCTGTTTGCTGTGTGTTTAAAAGCAACAGCTTTTCTGACAACATAAATTCCACTGAAGAGTTTTAGTTATTTAAAAGGTGATTAGATTGTAGTAATTTATTTTCGTTTTATTACAATGTTTTTTTCCTTAGGGATCTTAAAGGGTTGTTATTATTTCTCATAAACCACTTTTACTCTCAATAATCAATATAAATTTTAATATACCATATTATTGCTTAGATTTATATTCTTGGTTTGTGGGGGATTTAGGTATTAATATAATTAAAAAGAAATGAGATAGAGTGCTCTGCTTGGAAGTTTCACATAGAAAATAATTATCTTTTCCTCTAAATTCCAGATGATACAGAAATGCTTACACTGAACTATTTATATTGGATATATTTCTTCTTTTCTTCTAAGTTGAAGAGTTTTAGTAAATAAGGGATAATAGGGCCTTTGTTTTGGGAGGAACATGCAGGTAGCAACAAAGGTTCCTCATCTAGCTGAGATGAGAATTAGGCCATTCAGAAATTTGAGGAGATATCCAGTTCATTTCCAGCGCTCTATCACATGTTCATCAAAACCAGTTAAATAATTAAAGCAATAAATCTTTGACCAAAGCCATTTTTTTGTGAGAACCTTTATGCTAACCCTTTGCAATAAACCCTCTCTCCCATATAATTAAGTAACCCATTTTTATTTGCCAAATCCATATGTTTGCTAACTCAGTTATGTCCCATAGCTCCCACTTAGATTTATCTGCCCAGATTTTACCACAGTCTGCACAAAAACCTCCAAACCCTTGGCACACAATCTCCTACAGAGTACTTTGCTGGCTCTTCTGTTCTATGCCCTGCAGGGATATATTTTACATATCAGAAATGTGATGGCAAAAAAAGAAAAGCATTTTTCAAAAGGAAATTCAGCCTTTTACTTTCCATGCTTTTGAGGGCAAGCAATATTTTTTTGCAGAAGATTTCCTTTTAAAACAAGAATTAAAGGAATGTAGTGCTGTATCTTCAACTAGCTGATCTGATCTGTAATTACTGCAGAGACAGTCAGAAGTAATCAGACTGAAAGAAG
Source organism: Zonotrichia leucophrys gambelii (assembly GCF_028769735.1). Classification (NCBI taxonomy): domain Eukaryota; kingdom Metazoa; phylum Chordata; class Aves; order Passeriformes; family Passerellidae; genus Zonotrichia; species Zonotrichia leucophrys. The sequence goes on along the minus strand of NC_088175.1, from coordinate 36,213,193 downwards.
CAGAGATTTGTTTTTCTCTCTTGGAAGAATTGTTATGTCCTTCAATGTGATGTGCTTTCTGTTTTTGTTTTGTTTTGTTTTGTTTTAAAGCTGTCTACTAGATTAAAATTAACTTACTTCCATACTGCGAATGGGTAGAGACACCAGCTAGAACCCAAGGTTGCAATTAAACCCCGTTTGCACCTTTATTTTATAAATAATCTGGAAAGCATCTCAAAAACAAAATAAATTATATGGTCTTTATCCTTTGTCATTTATATAGTGCATTTATACAATATTCATGCAGGTTTCCAAAGCACTTTCAAATTATACATTGAGAAGTCACTTTAAAATTTTCAGGAAACAGCCATTTCAAGTATGGAAGAAATTAAATAGTGAACACAGTACCAGATGTCAAGACAAGGAGTGCAAAATATTACTCAGCCCTTTTACACTGCATAAAGCAATGGGGTCTAGATCTGAGGTGAAGCATTTAAGACACTCTGACAATAAATAGCAGTAAAGTTATAACATTCTGTGATGATTTAACCTCAGCTGGCAACTAAGTACCACACAGCTACTCTTTCACTTCCCCATGCCCAGTGGGATGGCAAAGAGAACCAGAAAAAGGTTAAATCTGTGGGCTGAGATAAGAACAGTCCAAGAACTGAAACAAATTAAAATCTAATCATACCAATAATGAAAATAAAAAAAGAGAAAGAGGAATAAAACCCAAATAAGATGAGTGAAGCACAAAACAACTCCTCACCAACAACTGACCAATGCCCAGCCCAACCCCAAACAGTGGTTGGTACCTCCCAGCCAACTGTCCCCAGTTTACAGGCTGAAAATTGCAGTTCCAGCCCAAATCAGGACACATTCTCTTTCAGAATGGTAAGAAAAGTAAAAAAAATGTAAAGCAACTTCCTTCTCATGAAATTATACACTATATTTTACATAAATTCCATTTTAGTCACATATGATTATATACCAAAGGCACGACATAATAGAAGCAGACTGATGCTCTTGAAAATCTCCTGACTATAAGCCAAAATGTTAATGAAACACCAAAGTACTTGGAAACATGATCTTCCAAGTCATTTCCAGTCTAAGAGGCCTGATCCTTCACAGAGAGCTCAAGTACAGAATCCATACCTTCCTCATTGCTCTGTCAAGGGAGAATTAGATGTGTTAACAAAAGGACTTCACCAAGTAAGGAGAAATTAAATCCAGTCCTATCCGTCTGTTCATATACTGAAATTTACAGGAACAGGAGGACCTCATCCAATTTATTTTTTAATATATTGTAAATATATCCAATCACTTCACTGAGGCTTAGATAATGCTTTAAGTAGGTAGGTTGTATGTAACTCCACTGCACACTTTGCCTTACGACAGCAAATCACCTTCCCAGAATAGACTTCTGAACCATGAATGAACATTGAATGCCAAATTTTCAAGGATTTATGACATAAATTCCCATTTATTCTACAAGAAAGCATGACAGAGGAATATCATAGGGGAATCATAACTCAGCATGCATTACTCTTGGTAGCTTTGCAGCCAAGCTTCGCTCATGTTTGCATCTTTGGATATTCTTTCAAAGGGAGAGAATAGTATAGAGGCTACACTCACAGTTCTTGGTAAGTGACCCTTAATAAAAAAGTTTCTGAACAGTCCAAATCACCACTTCACTCTATTTTCACTTAGGTTTATGGACTGAACTGTATTATCTTTCCCTTGTAAGTCATTACAAAGTATATAGAAAGTTACCAAAGCAAAACTCCAGTTAGCAATTTATTCAGTTGATCCGAAGCAGGCAGCGAGCTCGCTGCTTGGAACTATGGCTTACAGTAATTTGGTTTTTCTTCAACTAGAAATCTAGACCCATGATATTCCTGTCTATAACTCAGTTTTGGTATCTATTAATAGTTTATTAATTGTTAAATAATTATTAAAAGGTGTGCCTTTAATTCAGAATTTGAACACCTATTTAAAATTCTACTATGTATAGTCCTCTTAACAGTCAAATAATTAAGTTCTACCTATCTAGCTAATCTAGCCAGCTAATTACTAATGTGACGCTATCTTGAGAAAATGAATGGTATCAATCTGCACTAAGTTTCTCTTCTGGTTATCCCTACACTGTGGTTCTGCAACATAATCAGTTGGCTTTTCAGCTCTAACCTTATTGTAACAATTGCTATCACTTCATCTATGTCCTTTAATGTTCCAACCATGTTATTGATTTGCAGTAAATAATAGTTGCACGAGCACCACTCATGGTACTGCTACAGACCCTTATTCACAATACACTCTACCAGGCCCCCATGGCCATTTTCTATGGCTTGTGAAAGTCACTGGGGCATTTCATAGACCATACTCTGAAATTATCTGTCAGTCACATAGAAGTTGACGGAGACACTGCAGTACCAAAAAAAAAAAACCTTGAAATTTAAAAAAAAGCAATAATAAGCCTTTATTTATCCAAGGAAAACTGTTTTCATTTACAAAAGGCCCAGGACATTCAGCAATAAAACTTTTCTGAAATATTAATCTTTCTTGATTTAGTCTGCAACAGAGGCAAAACTAGAAGGGAATGTGATAATGGAAGCTGGTTGTGAACACTACCAAAGTCCCCAGTCGGTCCATGGTGTATTCCATCTGCTACAATCTGCAGTTCTCCAAGTTAGTAGAGGAACAGAACTTGAAACTTATTTTCTACTCTAACAAGGGAGGACTGTTTACCTTGAGCTGTATATCCTCAGTGTTTATAAACATAGAAACTCTGTATTTGGGTCCAGTACCCAGAATAGATAGGATTTTCTTTTTCTTTCGAAGGCCACCATAGCATCCATCAACACAAAGGAATATTTACTTCATAGAAAATGAGCCCTTCTCTAATTTGTTTGTATTTGAAGTTAGAAACATCACTGTACATGGTTTTTCTGGTGTAATAATTGAATTGATCTAATTTGATTTTGTGACAAATTAGCTATTGAATCAAAACGTTTTTTCTTGGTGGTGAGGGAAATTCTATTTATAATTTAATAAACATTTTTGTTACTGCTTTCACTATAACCAAACATTCACCATAATACTCACCCCTGTGAATTGCACATCTGCTCAGAAACATTTACTTTCTGAATATTCACTTTACATAGGTTTTGGTGAAGGTCATGATGAATGGTATGCAATGGCACAACACCTAGGAGAAATTGCTTATAGAATCCTAATGCTTTCTAGATGCATGAAAATTTTTGCTAGTGAAATGCAATTTGAATGGTGATGGGTTTAAGATATAATCTATGCCAACAGAGAGCAGCTGAGTTAACTCACATTTATTTTGGACAATGATTCATCTTATCTTCCTAGGCACTATGGAGACACTGCTAATTAGCCATAGAGCTATGCCTACCTTACTTACATGTCTAACTTGCTTCTACTGATATGTTTTGGCCTGGTTTTCTTGTAGGTTGTGACAAATATGGTGTCATGTATGTGGTGTCCTGTTCTCCCAAAGCTTAAATATTGGTCTACACTCATGTAAAGCAGTGCTTAGCTTGCTACTCACTAGAACTGGTGGTTGGCAATTCTGGGCCTTAAAATGCAATGCAAATGGCACAAATGTTACTCCCATCAAGCACCTCCCTCTGTAGTAATTTGTAACATGATTCCTTATTTTCTTGTCTTCAAGTGCAATTATAAATTTGAAAGTAATATCTTAGCAGATTATACCCAGAAACTGAATAAAAAGAATGGGCCTTAAATTCCATTTTCACAGTTAATTTGAGAGACTATTGTGCTGTACCAACTATTCTCTAATAGGCACAGAGAAGCACAGTTTTTACTGCACAAATGCATTAGTATGAATAAAACAAATGAGATCTCAGATGCATTAGCTGGTTGGTTATTCTTTAGCACTTCTCATCATACCCTTAAGTCTGGTAGACTAAAATTGCCATATTTTCCTTTTACTGTCTAAAAAGGGAGGCCAAAAGAAGCAAGAATGAACTTCAGAGAAGTAGATTATAAAAAGTGATAAGGCCATAAATCTTTGTTTTGATCTAAACCATATACAGATGGTCTTTACATTATTTTTTCTACAAAGATTGAGTTAAGCCTAACTGAAAGAGTGCAAAACAAAATGAAAAATACAGCAGAGTAGGGTTTTTGATAGCCTTGCAACAGAGACATGCTGCTCTTTTAATGTGTTAGCAATTGCTAGTGTTCCCACAGAATAGAATACTTGTCGGTTAACCAATATATTGAGCAGTGGAATTTACCTTTAAAATTAACAACAGCTTTTACTCAGTAGATTTTTTTTTTCTTTTAAATCAAGCCTAAGCTGTCTGTAGCCAGAGTGGTCACAATCTGACAGCTTTGTAGATGAACACCAGCAAACAGGCTGGTGATATGACCATGCCACAAATTTAGTATGATGTATCTGTCATTCACTGACTTCTTATATGTGGATTATAACTAAGACTGTCCCTAAATTATGATTGGAAATGAAATGTTCTCTTATATTAGTTGCAATTCTCCTTCAGATTGACAGAGCTAAGTATGAGGAAAATAGTTTGGTCTTGATTTAATAGAATAAATCCAGGTTGATGGAAGAGTGGTTTTTAATAAGCCTCCATGTTGTACAAAGAGTTAATTGTTTTCTGGTAGCAGATGAAAAATTCTATGCAGCAGAGACCTGGTGCTGGCTTTGCATTCTGTTAAAGACGTGACTGAGTACAGTGCTCATCTCAGTAGAGGTGTACTTATATTGGGACAAAATAACATAATCTGCCTCCATTTTACAAACCATTTCCCCCAGCTATTCAAAAATAATTTTATATTTTTATTTTCTAAATGTTCAAAATTTTATTCGGCTTCTTATGGACAACCTGGCAAATTGGAGGTTGAATAAAATCTACACCAAAGCACAAAGCTATTATACTTTTTAAAGTATAATTTTTTATACTTTTTACAGTTATAGCCTTATACAATTTTTTTACTATATTTTTATATTTACTGAGAAACAAACCACTATCAGATTACACTGTCCTTTTAATTAATCCTCTAATAAAATTTGGGGAAAATGTAGTGTTCACAGTTTAGAAGAACTCAGATGCAGTTGCTACTCTACTGTGATATCTACATCTTTGTTCCATTAGAACTCGCTTCTGTTGCCTGGGATGCAGAAGTGGATGAGGAGACGTAAATTGCAGCAGAGATTACAAACTATTTCCAGGAGACTCCTGGAAGAATTTCTCTGCTTCTTTCCTTAATGAACAGTCCAGCCTTTGTGAGAGCTGTAGATGTATGAAGAAGGCACACATTTTAAAATGGTGCATATGTAGCAGCTTTATAAATATCTATGATAACAGAATTGGTACAATACCTGAGGAATAGGCACAATTCATTCTGTTTCAGACATAGTCCAAACAATATGATGTGGGTAACCATAGGGACTATTCTTACCATAAGATCATGGACAGCTATAGAGCAAATAGTGATGGAAAACTAATTAAAACTATTTAAAAGAAGATGGAATAAAAGGCAACATTGGTTTACTAAAGCCAGCTCACTTCCAGCTATTCCATATTTCTTTCTAGTAAAACATCTGAATTTGATCAATGCAATCTTGTGCACTTTATACATTCATCACAGTTCGCCCCCCAACAAAAAAGCCACACCCAATTTCTGTGATACAAAGAAGAGACATTCACATTAATTTTCCATTCAGATAAAACTTCCCACATCCTCTTGCAGTTCATATCCAGTCATCATGTTTTCTCCACATTCTCCTCTTAAATCTGACTGTGCATGATTTTGTCCAAGTTTAAAACACCATTTTGTCTGGTAACAGAGGTAGCAATGGTAAAGGATTCTTCTCCATGTTTTTGGATATTTAAAAAAAAAGGCTGCTTATAGTCTGAATGCAATATATGTTAAATAGATCATCTGAATAGTGGAAGCAGTGCATTGCCAGTCAAAAGAGACAGTATTTAAGTAAATGTGCAAATCTCTTGTCTAAAGTAGTGAGGAACATGGAATGACTGACTGAGTAGTTTACAAGAATCTGCTCTCGTGTGTATCTTTCAATTAAAATAAAGACACATTGGTGGCTATTTTCAGGTTCTGTATAAGCTTGCTAAAAGCCTATGGTGGCTGACAGCAAACCAAACCAGTTTAAACAAATCTTTTTGTATCAATAACTAATTACATCCTTTTTCTGACTCAGTAACACAGATTGATAGTTCCATTATAGTGTTTAAATAGAATTATTTTTAATTTGTCCTTTAGAAGTGGTCTAATTGGTGAAGGAACAGATGTTACAGGTCACGTGGCACCGGCATGACAGTGCTGGTACAGAATGGCCAACTGGGCTGTGAATGCCTTCCAGAATCTCTTTCAAACACAGGGGTGAAGGGGAGATTGCAGCATGTCTGGTTTCATTTGCAGATATTACCTGCAAAACCCATGAGGTTCAATCTCCTGCTGGGATGAACTATAAACTTACTGACTCGGAGGAACAGTCAGAAACTATTTTTCATTATAGTTTCATTGGCAGCTGGTAAACACAACAGATTCAGGACAGCAGGCAAACAGGACTCTATTTAGGCCTCTCTCTATGCAGTTTTTCTTTTTTTCCTAAGCATCTGACAGAAAAATAATTTCTTTTTTTTTGGAACCATGGTCTATTAACACTGACTCACAAGGGAGACATAGTACTAGGTATTTGACATAACTCATGGATTACAAGTATGATTTCAGGGAGATGGAATGACATTTATGTTTGGAGGAGCTTTTACACCAAAGCACCATCCTTCTGAATACTGAGGCTGAATGCTGAATAGCTCAACAGAGCCTTGAGCCTGTCCTAAAATTGAGCTAAACAGGAAGGGGAGCTCTCCATTTTTTTAATTTCAAATCAGAAAGACCTAGAATTTCAAAGCAACATAAAAATCCTCCAAGTTATGTTTCCACAGAGGAGGCAATTATGAAGAGGTTTAGCATGCAGGAAAAACAGTCATTTGGCATGGATAATTTCTATCTATTTTATAGTCATTTTTGTTAAAAGCAAAATGCAATTAGAAAAGTACTGGCTGATAATTATAAGAGAAGCAGCACAAAATGAAATGCTCAAAAGGCAGGACAGCTTCCATTCAAATATCCCTGTAGTGAAACTCAGATTTATCATGTCACCATCATTCCAAAAGATACCAATTGCTCACAATAAAGTAAATGATGTATATATGTCTGAAGTAACTACTGAACAGACACTGTTGAAAAGCAGCTTCTACAGGGTACAATGCAGCAGCTATTGAGCTGTGTCTGCCAATCAACCATTCTGAAAAGGGGAAAAAACAGAATCCTGAATACAGCAGAAATATTGGGAGAGTTTATGTCAAATACTGTGATTACTCTGGTGATTGCAGAAAACAGCATCACATTATGATTTCAAAGGCAGAAGAGATAGGTCTCATTCAAAAGGATGCCAGGCTGCTATTAGTTAGAATGGGTCTTTGATCTAATAAATGATGGGGTTTTTCTCTATATGCATCGCAGTTTTATTCCACCAGCCTCCTTACTGTTGGTCTTCTGTGGCCAAGTGGGAAACTAAATATCCCTGAGACCTTTTCATTGCTGCCTAGGACCCCGCTGGCCAGAGATGCTCTCACATGGTGTAAGCAAGTCTCTCCTAGGACCCTAATTCTGACTGGAAAGCATATACCAAATGTCAGGGGTTTGCCAAAATGTGAGTTTGTTTGCCTCAGTCCTGGAGATGTATGAGGCATTTTAGGTCAGTGAATCTAATATGCAAATGCTGTTGTATCACAGATGATCCTTCATGAATTGGAATGACTTATCAATATCACTCTAAGAACTGTTTTCATATATTAATAATCTTTCCACAGTTAACTGGAGCATGACATTGAACAGCAGGAAATGAAGCAGAAATCAAACACATAAGCTGATTCTCTGGCACCTATCTTACAAATACTTTTGAGATGATCCATTTGCTGTATACTTGCAATTAGGTTATATTTTGAGAACTGGGGTTTTAATCTCCCAGAGACCTCAGCGAAAGCTTAGCCTAATTAACACCCAAACAATATCTGAAATAGTACTTCAGTATTTAGTTCAATGATCTGCATGAAACAGAAAAGCACCATAATTCTTTTTTCATTGTATTTACATGAAACTGGACTTAAAATTATGATTTTCAACTAGGAAATACAAATTTTACCTCTCAAGAGAACTTTTTTTTTAAGTGTTTGAATATATTTTGAGATTACTGAAAACAAAAGTATATGACATCCACTAAGCAGTGTATGCCATCTCAGAAAGATTTCACAAAATAAAACTTTCTGTAGAGAGAACAGAACAATGTATATCCTTGTTTCAGTACACATAAACTATGCATTTTATTAGCTGCAGGTGACTCTCACTTGCAGTATATAATGATTTGTGCTTCCTCATTAAAAAGTGATTCACTTCAATTTTTTAAGATGTTTCACTCAACCTCTGTTTATCATGACCATAATACCACAATCTTTTATTAGCAGGGAAAATGTAACTGTCATTTAATACCTCTAGACTTGCAGAAGCTGCCCATGGTTCAAGAGGTGGAAATAGTAGATAAATGCTTTTTTCTTCTAGGAAAGAAAGAAGACTAGATGAGTGGGTGGTGGCATCCACCGTAGCAGCTAAACAATAATCAAGAACTATTGTGATTAACAGAGAGTGCTGCTAGAATTTTCTGCATTTTTTTTGCTTGCCATTGTGAGCCAATTGTAGTGGAGAAATAAAGAAGGTATGAGCATTGAGAAATTGATAGATTTGACAGGCATATTAAACAATACAAGGTGGTAGCAGCTCAGCCTGAAAAAGCTATTTCTCAATATCTTTAACTCAGAAAAAACTTATATATTCTCAGTAAGTAGTACCAAAGAGATACCAATCTTTTACTTGGTATTACCAGTAAGTAGTACCAAGAGGTACCAAACAGACTAATGCAAGTGCAGAGACCTGTAGCATTTATCCAGGAGTACCTGAGTGCATTAGTAGAAGAACATCATGTCTAGCTGGCACTCAGATGGACAGGGTGAAGTGAAATTAAAATGCTGTTCTGACACACAAAGAATTGTCACAATTAAGTAGCAAATCATTTTACTGAAGTACTGTGCTCTGAGTTTTGATCAAAAATGTTCACTTGCATTGTCTCTACAACTGGAAGTAATTCTGACAGTTGATGATGTTCTTTGTCTGTATTATTTGAGTCAAATAACACATAGAAATCATTCCTGTCAAAGTTTATATATGTGCAGTATAGGGAGGGTCCCTCTCACTACTCCCTCAACAAGTTTGCCTCTTTCACCTGTGAATTCTACAATAAACTTCAGATGTCCTGCCCTTTCTCTGTAGTTGATTTCATTGCAGAGAAAAGTATTTCCAACCTTCATATTTCCACATTAGAAAAAATATGATGATAATGAATATTCCTGTAATTTTAACTGTCACTGAGAAAGCACCATGTAGTTGCTTCCAGATGCGTAAGGCAGTAGCAAGTTCACTGATGCATAGCATCTGTAGGACTTGTGACCCTGTTCGGCAATGAGACCAAATAAGAGTCTGTGGATAGCACCAAGCTTTTTGTAAAACACTCTTATTTACAAAATCTTTCATTATTACAGATTTTGTCACTCAGTTTTACAGAACCATGAAGAAGCAGGAGCTAAAATTCCCTCAAGATATGGGGGAAATATTCCAATGGTTTTCTCCCTTCCTTGCATTTTCCCTCTACTGTGTCCTCAAAATCAAAAAAAAAAAAAAAATTTATCCTTTTAGAACAAACTTAAATTCTAGAGAAACACTTTCATTTCAGTTGTGTCATAAACTAATTAATAAAGTTGTCTCCATTTTATTGTCTGCCAGATAAAGCATTCTTCATTTTGGAGAGGATAAAACGAGATTATAGAAATTCAGAAAGGGTTTGGACATCGCCTTTCTGCATGATTTATGGCAGGTCTATGGCAGTACAACCCTTTCATAAGGGACTGATTGATTTATATTTTCTTTGGAATCTGGATTAATGGGTCACCTGTGTTATAGAGAAGAGTAAGTTTAAACAGTAATTAAATTTGCTTCATTAATGTAAGGGCAGAGGCACAGACATCTTTTTTTACAAACACCAATAGTCAGAATTGGCTGAGACTCTTGTTACCTTCACTAAACTATTTTCTTCTAGGGGACTTCAGTAACCTCTCAAAGAACTCCTAAACTACTCCTGTCTATTTTGCTGTGGCAATGGACTGTATCTCTAATTCTCTAATTCTTTCTCTGATCATTAGACAATGGGTTTTCTTCCCTCTCCCACATACCTTTGCATGTAACTGGAGCAACACATTTCTCCTCGTGGCCCTGCTACAGAAAACTGTGATGGTGCAATGAAGAAGTTGTCTGTTACACTGGTTTGTGCACTCATGACTATCCTTTCCCAGGTGCCCAGCTTCAACAGCAGCTTGAGATGCACAGAGTAGTGTTTGTGTGCATGTCTGGGGGTAGGGGAGTGTATATCTTGGCAGTAATTAGTTTCCCACAAACAATGCTTCCCGCTTCATCTGCAGAGTAGCAGGCAGGTAGATTACAGTTTAGTGAATTACACCCAAGGGCTCTCTCTAACCTTCAAATGTGCTACCATATTATTTCATTTTCAGACAGTTTAATACAGTTCCTGATCGTTAATATGATTTTAATATCTGACAGTGCAAAAGGGTAATAATGTTGTGGGGCTTAGAAAGCAGAAAGAATAAAACAGCCGTCACCATCAGTGATTCACTGCTGGCATGTCATGTCTAGAAAATATATTTTATTGCCCTGGTATGTCTGCACAGCTCAGGGAAAGATTCAGTCATTCAGCTTTCAGACCTGTGAAAATTATTTTAATTCTTATTCTATTTGTTCCAACCCTTACCTGTTCTCCTAGCACTGTGCCAGATGCTCTCTGTGACAAGCAAGTCCTACTCAGCCTCACATTTGCAGGCAATTCTCACTGGCTGTAATGTGTCTGAGAGCTATAACGTGTACCTGGGGAACTTGGGGCTCAACAGGGACTGATGACAAACCAAATCCATGTTTTGTTCAGGAGCTTCAAAAGCATGACTCCATCTTTCTGGAGACATTTTTTGGTTTCTTCATAGCTGTTCTCCTAGTTTGCCCTGTGTTTCCTTTTACATTTTAGATTTTTACTGAGATTTAAATATACACCAGTGGTTCTCAGGTGGTCACACTGGTTCCCAGACATGGGCATCTCTGCCTTCTGTCTCTCAAGATCTGTCTGATTTAAGCATAGTGGGAAATGGTACAGGGGTCCTGTGCTGTCACAGATCACCATCAAATGCTATATAACCATGCCATTATGGCATTGCACTTTCATAAATGAGTTTCAGCCAATGAGCAGGACAGTGTAGACAATGGTCTACATGCAAAGCCACACTGATGCAGTAAAGTTGCTTCTAGGATTTAAGATAACATCTGTATGGGATTGTAATAGTCTCCACTTGTACTTCAATTCACTTAACAGTCAGGTCAGGAAACTGTCTTGGACAATAAAGGCTCAACATCAGACCTGCAAGCTCTCTGAGGGAAAATCTGCCTTTTCTCTTGTGTTTTAATTGCCAAAGGGTACAAGACATAGAAAGACTCTATTGCGTGACCTCATTCTACTACCAACACTGACCATTCCTTCCCACTTTTCTTATATTTTAACCAGTTAATTAACTCTGTGGTGACCTTTGCTTCTACCTACCTGGTTAAGAACCCATGAAAAAAGGAACATGTTCACTTTGTAAAAACAGGTATACCAGAAAATCAGCTTCCCAAATTATTCTTCCACACCCACAGCCAAGTGACTCCTTCAGAGAATGGAAAGCAGTGTGTAAGCTCTGACTTCATTTGGTGTGTTTTTTGAAAAACAATGCACCATATTTAATTAAGGGCTAGTTATGTACTTAAAATAGTTTCTTGCAGTTTGCTTGATAGAATAATCTGGTTTATTTGTTCTCTCTGAAAGTCTTAAACTTAGAATAGGTAGGAAACCCATGGTTTTAAATTGTGATAGGAAGGTCTTCTGAGAAGATCCCCATGAATATCTGCTCTGTAGCAGCAACACACAGCTTTATCTAAAATGAAGCCTCTGCCTTCTGACAGATTCTGCTTCAGTTTCAACTGTCTTGGCACAAGTCAATATCCAAAACCACAGTTCCACAGCCCTGGTTCCTGCACACAGCACCAAGAGATAGTCAGTCTTACAAACTTGACTCACTTGAGTGCCTCAGTTGTTTCACCTTACATTATTTTCCTGTTTCGTGATAATAAATCAGATGATCATTACAAGCAAGAGGATTATGAACATGATTAACAGATGAGGTTGTTGAAGGATTTATTGCTCTGGCCTGATTCTTCACTAGTTTCCCTAAGAAAAAGCCTCATCCATCTCATATTTCCCAGTAATTAGCTCTGTCTTTATAGCGTTGTAAATACTGCTTTAATTACTGCACTATTTAGCTTAGATGAGATTCAATAGCAGTAACTTAAATGGGATTCTTGTACTATCAATTTTTTTCCTTCCCTTAATTTATTTTATTCTTAACTCCTTTTAAGATAAACACACAGCAAAGATTGGCAAAGACATCTGGATGTGTTTTCATGAATAAAACCTTGCAAAGGGCTTCTCTAAGAAGGAATGAACTCTGTTACTAGACAAAAATGTCTACTCCCACAAGAGACTGCATAATGGATCTGTGCGGCTGTTTTCTATTATTTCACAAGAATAAGGAGGCAGGCACTCAGCCACAGAACTCAAGCAGAAAATTTCTTAGACTAATAGCAGCTCCTACTGCTGAATATGCTTTGTACCACCCGCTGTGTCTCTATCCATCCATACTCAATGACAAGATGTAATTTCAGTCTAGAAGATGCCGTCAACCTGAAATTAAGATGAGCTTTTGAAGTTTCACATGTAGACAAGGTTAAGCAAAGGAAAGCAGCACAGGAGAGAAATGCTGAGGTTCCTCACTCTTAGCTCAATATGTTGTTAATGCAGAATTCACATGGGAGCCCCATGGAGCAATAAAAAGTGTCAGAAAACGTGCTGCTCTGGGATTTGGGAATATAAATTTACCAAGAGTTCTGACTCCCTGTATCGTATGGAATCCAGTGACAGATATGATGTGGCCAAATAAACTTTTCCCTGCTTCTGAATAAGCTTACCAAAGTTATCTGTTTACTGAAAGAGAATGGTGGTATGCTCACCCAGAAGAACTGTTGAGAGTCTATTGTGCTGGTAGAGCAAATGCTGCTTTCTCCTCACACACGGCAAGACATTGTGGTAACTTTAAGAGTGCAAGAAAGCATCTACTTATCTGATTCTCAGACAGACAGATAAAAGCACCCCACTCCTCTTTTTCTCTCTTTCTCTAAGCAGATGGTAGCTATATAGTTTGGGGCTGGACTAAGAGGTACTCCCTATCAGAGATATTTATTACGTTCTGATTGTCTTAAAGAAGAAATGTGTGAAACCTCTTTTCCTTAAACAGTTGTTTAAGAATGGACTAGACAAAGCCCTAAATTTGCCTTCATGGAAGACAGCACCAGGAAAAGTTCTGTAGCTCTTACTGGCACTGTTAGGTGATGAGGGACCAAGTGTGTTTGGTGTTTATTGAGGTTCAGAAGTATTAACCAGCTTCTTTTTTTTTTTTTTTTTTTTTTTTTTTGCAGAGCCTAGAGAAACATTAAGAAGTAACTGAAACTGGATTGGAATTGTAGCCAGGTTTTGTACAACACCATAAATAATTACACTGATTATTTTCTTAAATGAAGCCTTTTTTCAGGTATTACTCTCAGAATCAGCATGGCATGCTGATTCCATTCTCTTAGAAGATCAAAGTTTACAAATTAAGTAGGACCAGTTAATAGGAAACTTGAAAACATTAGGAAGACTGAAAGACAATATTTGGAGACACATTTTCATATTATGTCAACATTGCCTGTGAAACTATGCAGGCTACTCAATACTTCTCCTTTAAAAAGAAAAAGACTATTATAAAACACCACGCATCAAAATTTCATTAACTAATTACATTTTGCCCATTTGCTCCTGCAGCTGACTGTATGCCTTCACTTCCAGTCCTAAACTGCTGCAACTTTTGTTCTTTACACAACAATCTGAAAAAACCACTCCAGTCAATACCAAGTCAATTTACTAAAAAGATGTGTGAATGAGACCTGAAAAGTACTATTTTCACTCTAATGGCACTTACGGTGAGGAGTTCCCTTTGAAGTCCACCATTGGTGCCACGAGATTCCTCACTGCTGAAAGGAGGATTCCCTTGTATCCCTACATACTCCACTACAAAGCAGAGTTCTTTTCTCGCTATGCTCCAGCCATGACAGAAACAGCATTATTTTATAGAAAATCTATTTAGTTATTTTGAGAATTCCAGATCAAAGCCTCAATATAAAATTGTGGCCCTATCATGAAGTATAAAGGAGCCTTCTTGTATAGCAGGCCTGACAGAGTGAATACAATTGAATGAATGTTTCATACGTGCCATAATTCAGCTAGGAAACATCCAGGTTTTAATCCTCCTTACCTCCATCAGAGACTTTGTGCCACATATTCTATATTATCCTCATGTCCCCATTCCTCTTCTATCAAGTTCATTTACCTTCCCAGCAACAGAAGGCTGGAGGTGGATAAAAAATGTGCCTGCACAGCCAGGAGGGCTCCAGTGCCATTGTAATGTGGGCATAAAAATCAAGGAACATATGTAGAGGCAGCTGCTCACAGTTGTGAAGGCATGCTAAAAATATGGGACTGTTGAAAAACTTCAATAGATTTTACAACTGAGGAACTATGTGCTTTTATTGTATACTATATGAACCTACAAAAAGTGATGCTTTCCTTTGGCACATTTATTCATAGATCATTTACAACAGAGTAATTCTTTCATGCAACAAACTAGAAGGTTTATGCCTAGTCTTTTGTCAAAGAACTGTAAGTTTGTTGCACTAAATCTCTCTGACAGAGAAGCCAGACAATGACAAGGACTGGATCATTACAGAGAAGGTTGAAAGGAGCTCTTTCTTATGGTGAATCACTGCCCATGTTTCAGTTTCCTAAGCACAGCTTCTTAAAGGAAAGAGGGGAAGTTGTTTTGGTTTCTGGAGTTGGAATGCTAGCATGGATCGTTAAAGGAAGAAGAGAAACAAAGTCTGAGGTTCTCCTCTGAAACAGTGAGTACACATCCTGTACTCCTGGACTATCTTCCAAATAACTCATTTATATCTTCATTCAAAGTACATGCACCCTAAGACCTTTAGAAAAGTGTCCTCCAAATTTAGTGGATAAGATTTCTGCCTTTGAATGAGAGGCAGTTTAAACAAAGTGAGTGTTACAACAGAGAAGATCAGAGAGAATATTGCTGAATTTGCCACAATATGAATGTTTCCATTTCAAAGAAATCCAGGAGTTTTAACAGAAGAAATGCAAGAATAGCCAAAGACTAGAAAAGGAGAAACTATCTACCCTGTAAGCAGCTTTTCAGAAAAACAGTGCAAAACTTTCTTGAAAGGGAAAAAATTACTTCTTTTTGAGTCAGATTTACTTTGTAATGTCACTGGCTCTGGAAATGTAAGTAATTCATTTTAGCACGGCCCCCAGTACATACCCTTTTCTTGTGTGAGGCCATGGGAAAGGCATCCAATTTTTTTGGTCTCTTGATGTACAAAATGAGTAAACAAAGTGAAATCAGTACCTTGTAGAGATGCTGGAAGGATCACATACCTAACATGATCAAAGCACTTTTAAAGTGTATGTACTTTCATTACAAATTAATTGAGCTGTTCCAGGGAGAGGGAAAATAAGATATAATTATTATTTCTATGCCTTTAATTCATGTTCTAACTTGTTAATTGACATAAAATATGAGATGGGGAAACTGAACTACTGTCTAACTGGGAAGAGTTAACATTGCAGTAGCTGTATGCACTAATTGTATGGTTTTAGTGATATAGCAGATGAAAGTCAAGGCAGAGAAAGATATGACAGTAGGAACCCTAGGAGTTTCTGGCAATAATTCTACATCAGATTGTGACAGTGTTTGCCCCACCAGCACGTGCTCCACTAAAAATCACTGGTGTAATTAGCATGGATTTAATTGACCTACAAGATGATAGAAGAGCCTGTTAAGAAAGAGTTTCTTCATCCAGAGGTGTAAATCTCTGCTTTTGACATCAAATTTATCTTATTGAAAAGTTTATGAGTGCATAAAAATACAGGTAATTGTCTTAAAATAGAAGGGATAGTCACTAAGAGAAGTCATACACAACTAGCAAGCAAATCTTCCCTACTAACACTTGTCTTCTCCCACCTGTAAGGATACAGGACAGCAGAAATAGATGGACACAAAATTTTACCTCCTGATTATTGATTTGGGATTCAGAGCAGATGAAGCAGATGCTACCTTGATGAACTATGCAGAGTATTTAGACAGTCTCAGTCTAATCCCAAGCCTCTCTCATTGGTAGTTTCAGAAGAAACAGAAAATTAATAAGGAATATATGTGACTTCTAAGAAAAATACACAAAGGAAAACTAATTGCTAGTAATGTACAATGTGATTTTATACCATATTCTTCTGTGGGTAATTTGGGGTCTTCAGTCACCAAGAATAAAATTTCCATCACTTTTATATCCTAAGTCCTTTGGCATCTTTTTCAAAAGTATTCTATAAGAACATGGTAGAAATTCTATTATATTTCCTTCTCACTTTTATTTCTTCAGATCCTATCAGCAAGAACTAACCTGAAAAACTGACAGACTTTTCTTATCAGTGCTATGTTTTACCTGGTCTTTGAGTCTAAATCAGAAAAATACGTGGTACAGTCATACACTGCTGCTGATATAATTCTGATCTTTATAATCCTTCTCTCTTCATCTTTCTTGCTATCAAAATGATAGCAGTTAATTTGTGTCCAAAAAGCACCTTGAAGTGTAAAACTCAGTACAAGTGCTAAGTATTTAGCACACAGCAAAATCAGCCCAGTTAAGCATTTAACAGTATCATTGAAAGTTAGCTGCTGAAAGAGGATGGCGAGTACCTTATCTCCATACAGTGTGAGCAGGCCAATGCCCGTCCTCCAGTAGCCTCATAATTCAATGTCTATGACTTTCGGTAAAATCTCTACTTGTCGCCAAAGTCAGGAGGCTATTGCTGTCTTCCTCACCACATCATCAGTCTCTCAAATGTCCTGCATTTCTGACTAAATAAAGGAATTATTCTGGCTTTTCAGAAAACTGAGAATATTAATAAGGGTATTAACTTCTAATTCAGTGACATCAGGGTCTGAGAGTAGGAATCACTGGGATCCAACCTCCCATTGTTATTCATGTTAACCCCTTTCTCAGCCATTCAGGGTTCCAGAGTGGCAGGACAAGGCGGCTGGTCAAAACTGGGCAGAAGCAGCCAATTGTGAACAACACAGCAGAGCTGTGCTTGGCACCAGAGGAGGATATGTCCTGTCCTGCTCCCAAAAGAACAGCAGGAGGGCCAGACTCTCTCCAGTCTAGTACTTGCCAGGGGGCAGCAAGGACTAGCTGTCTGTGATTAGGGGCTCAGGACAGGAGCCAAGGCGAGCCCTGCACAGACTGTGTGCTCACCAGCTGGTACTGGCCTGTGGGGGCTGAGTCAGGCATAGATAAGGCCCTGCAACAGCCCCAGGCGCAGCAAGACTTTGCTTCCTCTGGGCAGTGCTGGCAAATCTGCAGGAGAGCGCTGTGCTGTGAGGCTTAGGGATACATGCAGAACTGGAAACAAGCATCTCCATAGCACAACCTAAGGAAGGGAAGTCCTGACTTGAAACAGAGACCCTGGTCCTGACAGCAGCAAAGGAGGAGGGTGGATAGAGAACCCAGCTGACACTGTTCATAAATGTTAGTCTTTTGAGTGTCCTCAGGGATGTGACACCTTTACTGACCTCACCTTATCTTAGAACAAGGGAAAAATCAGTGATACTTTCAAAAATATCCACTAACTCCGAGGAAACAAATGTAAGGATTGTGCAGTTTTGCATGAGTGCTCAAACATCTGCATTATTCATCTGGCCCTCATCAGTACACTGAGCTCTAGGGAAACTTTACAATACTGTCAAAATGTATTACTTACTGTATCTGTATGTTTTATAGGTCAAACCATTGTCCCTCTCTTACAGGTAGGTTTCACGGTTCAGGCAGACGGCTGGCACGTCTGCACAATGCAGTGGAGTGTGAAGCATACCTCCTTGAGACAGCAGTGCTCAAGGCTGCTTCCAAATCGGAAGCAGTACAGTTTCAGCACAGCCTCTGAACAAAACACACTGCTGTGATGAAAGACTGAACTTATGACTCTGGCATAGCAATGTCAAATGTGTTCAGAACGCTTTCAGATCTCATGATTCTCCTCCTCACTGAGCAGTGCCGTGTGAATCCTCCTGTTTCCAATCTCCATGCAGTACTTGACTCCATGTTGCAGGCACACCCCAAGGGATTCCCCCAGAAGCCTTAAGGGAGTTGATGCCAGAACAGGAATTTGGCCTTGGAGGTTTCCAGCTACATTAGCACTGGCTAATGCTGGATAGGAGACCCCTCCTGAAGTCTCTGAGGGACCATGGGAATAGCTGCAGAAAAGTGAATGTGTTGGAGGTGAACAACAAGAGAGGCAAGTTTTATGAGCAATTGTGTAAATCTTTCTGTTTGGTTTGAAACAGAAACCTCTCTTAGGTTACTTATTCTTACTTATTCAGATAAGTAAGTACAGTTATAAGGAAAGCTGCAAGTGCAAGTTTTACTTGTGCTGGCTTTACAATGGTATTTTTGAGACTTACTGAATGCACTTCTTTATTTACTATAATATACTTTTTATATAGCACCAAGCCATCTTGGAAAGAAATAAAATGAGCTAATGATCTCATTTTTCATGAGGTTTTTGACTTTTTTTCAGTAGGACAGTGAAATGTGCACCCCTCATAGCATAGTATTTCAACAGTTATTTTGTCCTGGAAGAAATAAACAAAGAAAAAATCTGTAGGTAAAGTCTAGCCCTTCATTTGGGCACTCTATTCTTTTTGGGTAAATTACAAACCAAAGACCCTAAGGCCTTGAGCATGATAAAACAGCTTTCCATTTCTACGAAATCTTTTCATCAGAATCTTTCCCCAATATTTTAATATATTAGTAGACTTCAGAGTAGTGTGAAGTAATTAATGAGTTTATAATGAAATGCATAACTGACTTTCTTTGATTTGTATTGGAAGCTTGTCAGTGTTAGCATAAAATGCCCAGGTCAATAAATTACTATAAATCAGCATTGATTGTCAATGACAATAATGACAGTCTTTCAACTGAATTCATTTACAGCAGCAGGAAAAAAGTCAGTGGTTGCCCCCCATACTATCAAATCAAATGCTGCTTATAGTACGATTTATCTATATATGATATATTTATGCAAAGTGGACATTTCAATTTTCACTTAGCTCGCATTTTTTAGTGCCTAAATTGGATTGCCTTTGAGGAATTGATAAAATCAAAATAATAGAAGGACAAAAAGATTCCAAAGAATTTGTTGCTCAGATTTTGATTTTGAACACAAGATATGAAAATCTGAATTTGTAGCCAAAATCACTTTCAAGTTCCAGATGGTGTGATGTTTAGCCTTGCTGTGTTCTCCAACTGTGCTCACTGACACTGAAGGCATGGTTCTAGAAAGAACACTATTTATTGAACAGTATAATAGCAAAAATAGAAATAAATGTAATTTAGTTTTAAATAGTGTAGCAGTTTTTTACCAGAACTTTACTTGGCTCATAATCTGTTTCATGCTTTTTCTGAAAAGTAGTCTGGGCATGTATTAAATTGCTGCAATGCAAGATATGTCACTTTTCATGCCACCAAAGGTTTGTTTTTACCATAAGAATCCCTAAAATTCATTCTCTGAGCTTTTTTTTTAATGTATTTTTATATATCCTCAGAGCAAAACATTGCAAATGAAATGACACAGTTGTGATTAATTTCCTATGTATAGGGGTGTCTGAAATTGAACCTTAGGAGTTTTCAGATTTGTCTCTGCAAAAAATCCAAAATGCTGCTTGCTGGTTCATGACTATAGAGGTGTTGTAAGATCAGACAGGATTTGTTTTCAGGGTATGTTTGGTTTTTATTTAAGAAAAACGGAGAGAAAATTTCCAGTATACTAAAAATAGTTAAACCAGCCTGGATAACACAAATTAAACTGAGAGCATACAGGGTACTAGCTGTTCTTTACAGGATACAAGAATCCTTCTTCCACTAAGAGTTTATAATAACCAGTCCTGTGTTGTCCTTGTATCATCATGTCTTGGCATATCCTAAAAACAGGAGCAGTATCAAAAATAAAAATGTGCATTTTCCATGTAACTAACACAGCAACTTATGTCTGCAATTGCTAATATTCAGCATGCAATTCATGCAAGGCTGTCCCATGTATAAAGAATGCCTGCTACTGGCTCCTGCTATTTCACACAGCCAGAACACTGGCGCAGAAAAATACCACCTAGATACGCCTGTGCCTGGGATATGCAAGCACTATGGAAAATTTTGCACTATGAAAAATATAGAACAGTGGCAGGTAAAAGACCAGCACAATGGAATTAAATGTTTGCACTCCTTCTAAGCACAGTACTAATGGGGAAGTAGAGGGGAAGAGAGAGCAGTGTTGTCCTCAGTGATTTTGTTTGGAGGAATATTTCAGCCAACAGAAAAAAAGAAATTATGGCAGACTAGAATTAAGGACTCTATACTTCTGGTACTTGCAAGTGACCAGCCACTAGACTACAAACCTAGACTTTTCTATTTACTACCTGATTGTAAATTATCCAATTTTTAAAAAACATTTCTCTAAAAGCCAGGAGGGGAATCTGAGCATAGGATTTTGTGGACATGGGTATATTAAATAGCCATTATATGAACTAATTTGAAGAAGCTAACCTTCCTAGAAGATGCACTTGATTTCTTCATTGACCTTACCAAGAGTTTAGGATTGTTGGTTTAGATTAATGTGGCAATTTGCATTTTGGTTTGTTAAACTGTATTCTGTTATTTCAGACCACTCCCCCAGTATGTCAGGAAAGTTTTGAAGCCTCACCTGATTGTTGTCATGATACAGTACTAAGTACAAATTGAAGTAAGTATTTTTTCTAGTCACTCACTACTAGACAAGACAGAATACAGCCACACACTGCCACCGCAACCTTGAAGTATACTGTGTAAATTCTGGTACTTTCTTCTTACTCTTAAATCCTACTATCTTTTTAGACATTGTGTGTGTGATTTAGTGTATTCATTACTTGCTGTCATTCACTTCCTGACAAAAATTCCAATGTTCATAAATACTATTTTTTGATTATTCGTTCAAGTATTTTATGAACTTGAGAGGAAGCTGCTGGCTATGTCACTGAGCTTTCCTTTTTCTTGCTTAAAGATGTGTCCTTTCTAGGCTTCTGATGCCTTATATGCCTTGCATGAGTTATCAGATAACAGTTAAAAATTTGAGACTGTTTCAGCCTCAGGTCATATTGTAAAATTCAACAGCATGAGTCAACTTCTGAAGAGAAAGCAGAAAAACACCAAACATAAAATCTATTGCTTATATTTTATCTTTCATTTAGCTTTCACCCTGAAGTGATACAGACCCACACAGATTTTCTTTAAGTTTGCATTTTGCTTTCCATCCTTTCCTTGTGGCTGGAAAATACAAGCACTTTATCTTTTTCATTTGAGCTTAATCCTACTTTCACATATCCCTTCCTTTATAGTCAAAAAATTATTGGAACAGCCTAAGAACTTGTTGAATCACTTGTACATGGATTGCTGGACAAAGCAATAATATCCCAAACTGCGGTGTTCTGAATAGCCCCAAGGAAATCTTTTATTAAATTTAGGTAAATAGCCTACCCCCATCCTCTATCCTGCCATTTTTCTTTCCCAGGCTATATGTGTGTATTTGAAATCTCTTGTTATCGTGCAATCTTTTGCTATAGATAGCATGTTAAGTAGCCACAAAAGGCCTCATCTATAATACTATCTTGATTTACTGATCTATAGTACCCCACTGTTGCCAGAGTCTTTTTTTTTTTGACTCCTAAAGACTTTTATCATGTCTCAAGTAAACATCCTTGATGCACAAGGTGAAATTGCTTCCTTTTTTGTATCTAATCCTTATTAATCAGTCATTATCTTTGCATTAATATTGCAGGTTGCCAATTATTCTGTCAAATATCCTCTTTCTAAAGGAAGTGGTAACACTGATCATATCTTAAGAATACACATTCTTATTTGTTCTTAACACCTTTTGAAGACATCTTTGAGTCATAATTTCTCCTGCTGCTTTATGATCTGTTATCAGCAACTGTATTCCTCTTTCTCTGTCTCCCAAAACAGAGACTTTAAAGATCTGTCAAGGTCATTTCTTGGCATCTACCACAAACCTTTTCCCATATAACTTTAGAGTCCCTTTGATTTGAACAATGATTTCTTCTTTTTTTAATCCAGATTTCAGTATGAATATTTCAGATTTTTCTCTATATGTAAGGGAATTTAGATTTAAAACATGCCTATAGGGAAGACACCTATTTAACTCTATTTATATTCTGAGAAAAAAGGATGATTTACACCAGAATCTGACTTCACTCTAGGTTACAGCTGTTGAGTACTAATGAAACACTATACCAGCATATTTTGACAGTAAATTGTGATGATGGCATAAGTATTTAAATGAGTGAATAAATATTGAAATGGAGTTGACTTAGACAAACAGGTTGAAATGTACAAAATACTACATTGATTTCAGTATCCTAATTTCATAACTATGCCAGCAAACAGGAGATTAACTATGGAAGGCAAAGCTGGGTGTTCTGAATAGAATGTAGATCTTTTGAAGCATAATCCCTTTCTAAATGTAGATGTCCCTTTACTGGAAAGAGGGAAGGTAAGGAGATATTTTATGGCTTGGCTTTTTTTTCATTTTGTTTTTTTTGATATGTATATATATGTATGCAATGTATGAAATTAATTTGAGCTCTTACTGTTTTAATCTTAGTTGGCTCTTCTTTATCTGAATGCACAGTCCTTTGTTTCTCAAAGGACTGCTGTTTCCAAGGTCTGATTTACTGTCCATTTGAAGAGGAATAGGATAATGGTATCTCAAAGCTGTTATGTAAGGAAATCAGGAAGCAGCCTTCATATTAGACAGTACAATTGAGGCAATTATTCTGATTCCTTAACATCAACTAGAACTGAGATATGTGATAGAAAAAAAATTCTATTCATGCCGGTGAAAGATGCATAAACTTTGTTAAATGCAAGACTTCATTTCTTCTGGATTTTCATTTTAAAGAAAGCTGCACCCATCTGATGTATTTTTCCAGCACAATGAAAACAAATGGGTTTTTTTCTTCACTCTAATCATATACCTCCTCAAGGATTTAGATTTGGGGCTGTTCTTTCTCTGTAAAAATGGAACAATGACTACTCTAGAGATTCTTCAGCCATCAAAGAAACAACTTCACAATTTTTAAAGGTAGAATTCAGATGGATTTATTTGCATCTTCAAAGAGCCTTATATAGAAAAGGAAGCGTACAGTAGCATCACATGATGATCTATTTTTTGGCATTAACTGGGCTCTTTTTCCTCTTGGTATAAGTCTGTAATAAATAAGAATCCATTTCCTAACAACACTAGTAAGAAAAAGTCAGAGAAAGATAGAGTAGGAAACATAACAAAATACTGCCTACAAAAACTTCTTAAAAGAAATTTTAAAAAATCCAGCAATATAAAATGCAAACTTCTTGAAATAGTTTGAAACATTCAAAGTGCTTTATAAGCTGCTTAGTAGTATCAAAAAAAAATCTTACCTTTGAAGAAACAGATTACTATTAGCTGACGAATTGAGTTGGAGA
The DNA here is from genome assembly GCF_028769735.1 of Zonotrichia leucophrys gambelii. NCBI lineage: Eukaryota > Metazoa > Chordata > Aves > Passeriformes > Passerellidae > Zonotrichia > Zonotrichia leucophrys. The sequence goes on along the minus strand of NC_088175.1, from coordinate 36,189,187 downwards.
GTCTTAGTATAGTTCAAAGCATGAGTTAGTGGGACAGCCTTTTTGAGAAAAGTTAGTAGGCTTTGACCTGTACATACATCTGTACTGGTTTCTTGTCTGTAAAACAAGATACACAAGATATCTATTTATAGAGCAGATTTCTATAGGTTTTGATAATACAGAAAAGGATATACCTCAATTCATTAGACTTCTGGCCTACATGTCATTAATGCCATTGTCTAAAAGGTGCAACAGATAGAAAATGTGAGTGGAATTAGACATATAAAAGCAATACAACTGTAGTAAGGGGAGAGAGGGCAAAAGTGCCCTCACTGTGCACTTTAAATTTCTTTAATTCATTTTAATAAAACAAAGCAACAAAAATACAAGCAAAGAAACAAACCAAAAAAAAAAGGGAGATGCCTATTTCACTGACTTACTCAGCCAAGAAAAAGATTAGAGGACAAATGAAAGTAGCAAAGGTGCTTCAAACAGTCTTTAGGAGAACCTGATCTGGAACAATATAGAGCATAAGTTTTTTTGCTGTAGATAAGGAAAGAAAACTAGTTTATTTATTAGAGCCTCTAGACAGTAGTCATGGGGGACAGAAAAGTATTTTGGCTTTCCTTATGTAGTATCTAACTTTGAAAGCAGTGGTGACTATGTTTACTGGAATATCTTTCTCTAACTTCACTTGTTAAAGGGCCTTCCAACATTTCCTTGTGTTTCTCTAGACAGCACCAAAAGTATAAACTGATGTCACATCATTTTTCCAGATTGTCTGGAAAACTTAATTCATAATATTTTGGAAATCATTCACTTGGAAAATGCTGCTTGATTCAGCATAGATCATTCACTGATGCTAATTCTCAGCTGTGAATTTGTAGTTTTAACCTTAAATAGATATATAAAAACTATAACATACTCTGAGAAGACACTAAAACGCATATTTCCGTTATAGGATGTTAGGATGGTAGTTTAGGATGGTAGTCCTTACTTCAGTGGGAAATCCACAGGAGAAGCATTGTGCTTATCTGCTGCTGATAAACAATGCTGACAACAAAACTCAATTAGCTTTTAGTAATTTTGACTCCTGGATCAGTGCTGGTTTTTCTTTATCAGGACTGCCCAGCAAAATATCAGCAGATGTTCAAATTGAAATAAATAGCACCCTTGTTGTGCAAAATTTGCTCTAAATCATTTAATTAGAAACACAAATATTTTTCCATCTTTTCCAAGAAAAGGGAAGGAAAAAAGTCTTTGATTTATCCAAATTGTATCCCCCCACAATATTCCTGTCACTTCAGAGCAGTAGTCCCATTCCCAAGATTAAATCCAAACAATGTCCATGGAGAACCTGACGTCCTATGGGTCTAATCTGTATATGACCTTATTGGAGCATGGACATTAATCAGGACCCAATGCAATACAGGAAAGAAATGCAGATTAGTGGCAATCCAGTAATACGACAGCAGGGTTAGCTCTGAAATTGTTTAGCTATTGCTTACCTACAGGTGGTGTGAGGTGAATCAGAAAAGCAATTTAGTGAATGCATGGGGAGCACATTAAGGATATTAAAACTATAGGAACTTACATGAGAGGTTGAGACCTAATAATCAGTACAAAAAGTAAAGACTGAACGCTATGGAAAAAGTAATTATTTTTCTGCTTCTGTGTCATGTGAGATTTATTGCTGCTCTCTACCATCACTACAGAATTCCTCCCTTTTTTCCTTCATGTGGCCCTTTCAGTTTAAGTCTATGGACTGTGTTTCAGGTGAACATTTATTGCTGGAAGTCAGCAAATTATGGCAGCTGCTCTGACAGTCTTTCAGCTCCTGTCTGTCATCTCAATTTACAGTGAGGATATAGAGCAAGAATTAGGTTTAGAATGGAATAAAAAGTGATTATATTTCCCCTGAAGGAAATGTACCCACAGCTTCTCTAACAGCTAGGTTCTCTGCACTGATAAAAGGCTTTGGAAGTAATTACATATAGGACACAGTCCACAGCATTTTATTTTCATATGCTATAAATAAGCCAGAATCAATAGTGAGTTGTAATAAAAAAGGCAGCATGTATTAATTTTACACAGTATAATATATTTTAGGAGATGTGCAAGCTGATAACAAACTCTTTGCTCTGCAGGAGGGAAAAGCTTCTTGAACATTGACTCATGAGTCATACAGTATTGTAGGAAGTGACATTCCGTGTGCGTATGTCAAAGGTGCTTCCCTTAACAGTTTTTCTCTTCATAGAAATTGCTGTGTCTAATTGTGCATCTTTGGAAAGAAATCTTGACCTTCATTTCCAGCAGCCTCATGAACTAATCCTCCCTCTTACTCAGTTGCCCGTTTCATCTCAGTTACAGCTCTCAGCTTCTGGATGATTGATTCAGCACACAAACATTCAAGCACCAGATGCAGAAAGGCAAGGCTCTTTGTTCTTGCCTTTTACAGACAGGGAGCAGAGGCTCAGATAAATGAAATACCTCAGGCCTCATCAGCAACTAATCCAGAAGGACAAATGAATATTCTAAACCTAAGTTAAGGAAGACTGAAATGAGATTTTGTTTTAAACTAGGCAGGTTTTTTTGCAGACAGCTGCTGCTTCAGCATGAGAAAGTTGCACTGAAGGTCGTGGAGATTTCACAGCTTCCGAAATGTATGCCTATGTGCTTACCCACACACACACAACACCCCTCCTCATCTATACAATAAACTCCAAGTTAGATCATAGCCTATGTTTAAAACAGCTGTAAATAGGATGATTAATAACTAAAATGTTAGGGATGGAGAAGAGAATTCTGGCTCATTTAATCTTGAAGTTCATTCAAAGTCATTTGAAAAAAAAAATCCCATAGAAGTAGAAACAGAATCTACCAAAAGTCTCTGTCTATGCAAAGTCAAGGCTATGCCTCATTAAGATAGGATAGTAACATAAGGAAAAGGAAAAGTTTGTAAAGCATAAAGAGCCTGAGGTCCAAATCAGAAAAGACAACTTTGATAAATCCTCCTAACTCGTCTCAAACTGGGGCAATCAACAATATGTGCTTTTATTTACACAGTATTTTTCATTGATATCACATCTCAGAAACAAAACTTTGTCCTTGGATTCAGATTTAATTACCTGGACAGGGACATCTTCTACTTGGTCAGACTACTCTACTTGGTCATCCAACCTGGCCTTGAACATTTCCAGTAATGGGACATTAACAACATCTCTGGACAAGAAGGCTCCTCTATAGCCTAGGAAGACTAGAGCAAGCAAGTCTGGGCAGACTTGAAAGAACAAAAAATGAGATGGATTTCCTTTTGCTATTCAGAAGGAAATTTTGCCTTAGCTGTCTCATGCCAATTGTTAGATTGTCACTGTGTGGCACTCACTTGAAAATTCATTGATTTGTACAAATAAATGAACAGTAACAATTAATTACACACTCCATGAGTACAACTCAGTTGGAAGGCAGAAGCTGTGCAGACTTGCACAGCCCCCCTACCCCCTATCATCCCTGCTGTGTGATCAGGATCCTAATTAACTCACCAGGCAATCTGTGGTGATTCCTCCTAGCTATTTTTTCTTACTCTTTTGATCATGAACATAGAGCCTGGCTGAGTTCAATGAAGACATCCCAGCAGCCTGACTGCATACAGCCTTTGGGGAAAAGAGTTACTAGGGCCATTAGATGTGCCCCATGTGAAATTCTTGCATTTTATATTGTCTGGATAAATTGTTTCTCAACTTCATCAGAGGACCTGATGAACATACTGTTATAGATACAGACATATAGATATATAGATATGTAATATCTAATATATGTAACTTAGGTAATACATTAAGTATATGTGTAATATATATACCATGAGACATATGGAAAGCTCTGTTCTGATCTCTAAACTGAAGTTCATGAAAGAAAGAGAAGAGGTTAAGTGAGGCTTTTAGACAAGAAATTTCACAGCTCTTGACATACCTCATCGACTCTCAGACTCTAAGGACAGGGTCTGATTTCCATCTAGGTAACATTTAAAGGAAGGCTAGATCTGTGATCTGTATGGTCAAACCAAAAGATTTGGAGATATGATAAAATATATAGGTGACTGGCTGGGAGTTCCTGCAAGATGCTGTGAATTCTTTGAAGCAGTTTGAGAGCTGAGAACTAGACAGAGAAAGCACATGTCCTACATCACTCTTGGAGAAAAGTCTTGAGGGAGTTTTGCTGCTTTCTTTGCTGCTGACTTCACAGTCAGATGGAAAGGAGCAGGAAAAAAGTAGATGAGAAGGTATTAAGGCGAGGCTAGACTTAAGAAAAGCAGGATATGAAGATAATTTTATGTATATAAAAGTTCAACATTCTTGATATATGATCAGAAGCCCTAAGTGAACCTCCTTTTCTGGCCTGGCCACACTACTCGGAGTCTCAGTCTGGCTTGGTGTTCTGATTCAGCTGGGACAGAGTTAATTTTCCTCATAGTATAGCTGGTATAAGAGACTGTGTCTTGGTCTTATGCTGGAAACAGAGCTAATAATACAGGCATGTTTTTGTTACTGCTGAGTGCTGAGCAGCACTTCCACACAGTCAAGGTCTTTTCTGCTCTCACTTCATCCCACCAGTGAGTAGGCTTGGGTTGCACAAGGAGCTGGGAGGGGACACAGCCAGAACGGCTGAGCCTAAGTGACCAAACAGATATTACAGACTATATTGTGTCATGGTCAGCATATAAAGCTGAGGGAAGAACAAAAAGAAGGGGACTTTCACGGATATGGCATTTGTTTTCCCCAATAACCATTAGAAGTGGTGGAGCCATGCTGTCCTGGGGATTGCTGAACATCTGTCTGCCCATGGGAAGTAGTGAATTAATACCTTGTTTTGTTTCACTTGTGTGTGTGGCTTTTGCTTTATCTATTGAACTATCTTTATCTCAAACCATGAGTTTTCCTACTTTTACTCTTCCCGTTCTTTCCTGCATCCCACCAGGAGGGAGTGAGCAGCTGAGTTGCTGGCTAGGTTTAACCACAGCCCTGGGTTATGGAAACTCCAGCTTTATTTAAAGCAGTGATAAATATTCTGATGATACTTCCTGTATTCCAAGCTCAACACTCAGAACATGAGCTTCAATCCACCTCTTTAATTCTAATTATTACCTCTAAATTGAGAAACCTATCGTACAACAATCTTTCAGTCACTATGCTTCATTATTTAACTTCAGTGACTGGGGTAGATTACTGCAACATATCTTATTTTTTGTTGGATATTATATTCATCTTCTATCTGAACCTGCCAAAAATAGTTTGAAAAAATAAAGTGCAGTAACTGGCTGAAGCTTAAAATGCTCTTCCGTATGAATTGTGGTATTTTGCCACCCAATGAATGATTTCATTTGTATTCAGTTCATTTTTTGTTATCTCTGATATCTTTTACCTGCAGTGTTTATTGTGCTTGAGGCACCAGTAGAATGTCCATGAAAATATTCAGCTATAACTCTATTCAGTCAATAGAGGTGTTTTTCCCTCCCATTACCTACCACAGTGCTGACATTTTATTGCTTGCTGAGATAGGAGACAACAAGAGGGAAAATTGAGTCATTTAATTCACATATCTAAAAATAAAACTCCCAAGAATGGTTTGCAGAAGAACAAGTAATTGCTGCAGAATTCACAGGCTCTATTGTTCATTGAAGGGAGAATATTCTGGAGATGAAATATATGTAATCATATGGAAATTAATGACTGTTTGTGATATCACAGGTATGTTGAAATTCTTGAACTTTCCTATGTCCTTTCTATCAAAGGATGACTTTACCTGATGTCAATTGGATAGATATACAAATGTATTGTGACATTTTAAGTGCTTCTATCATTGTAGTTGTAGAAATCTTCACATGCATTAATAAGTCCAGTTTTCCAGCAACTTGAAAGGTAGGGAAGTGTCTCCCATGACAAACAGGAATGAAGGAGTCATAGATTGAATAGCTTAGTCAAGGTCACACGGTAAGTCTGTGGCCATATCAAATGAACCTCTTGATCTCTCAAAGATCAAGAAAGATCTCTTGATCACTCAAAGAACAAAAGCAAACTTTTCTCTGTACGAGACAAATTATATACTTTGCCAAGTCTAAAGCCATAATTATGCAACACAAAGATCATTATGCTCTGAAATACAGACTTCTACTATACCTGTAGTCAGCCTTACCAAGTTTTGAAAAGAGAGCTGTAAAGCTGGTGTAGCCACCAGTTGCCATGGTGAGTAAGGAACAAAGATTGTCTTACTGCTTCTAAAAATATGTTTGTAATGGATAGGGATAAATCCAGAAAAGTAGAAAAAATAGACAAAATGGCTGTTAAATATTACTGTGCAAACCCTAGACCCTTCTCTGAAATCTTGAACTATTAGAAGTTAAAAATACTAAGATCCTCTTTTACATTCAATCTTTACTGGGACTACAGCATCTGAAAAACAGTTTGGTTTTTTAATTTAAGTCAGATTTATGCTGACTCTGTCAAAGTTAAGATCAGTCTTGGGGTGCCTCTAATGTATGGGAGCTCTGAGAAGCCCTTTTGAAAACCTTGTGTAAATGGGAGGTGGCTGAATAAGAAGTGGATTGAAAGAGCTGTATGGTAAAAAAATATTTGAAGTGCACCCTTACAAAACCTAGGATTCTGCTGCAGTCTTGAGCACCATCTACTGGACCTCTATTTGCTGACTAATTGCTGCTTACACGTCAACACAGGACAGCATCAGGGCTATTTCTGTTTGGGACTTTGCCCTGCCCTTCCCTCAAGGTGTCCCTCAAATCAGGCAGGTGAACAAGTGCAGAAAGCCACTTTTGCTGCACTGGCAAGATGCAAGCAGTATCTCCTCTCTTGAGTTAGTGAGGTGAAACAAATGCAGCATGGTGGAATCCAGGATCTGTCCCACAATGTACTAATGAGCTCTTCATGGGTTGTTAATCCTGAACTTCTGTTGTCTATTTTCTTCCACATATGCAACATGTCAGGCAGAACAGACAGAGCAAACTTCATTTTCTATTCTCTCAGGTTTCTCCCAAGGTAAAAGAACTGTTGCAAGAAAATATTTTTTGCAAGATTGTAGGCCCACATGGATTGGGAATCAGGTTTTGACTGTGATTTTGTTGAAAGTTCTGCGGGGTTTCATGGCTGAGTGTTTCTTTGGTATTTTTGGCTTTTTTCTTTCCTTTCTCCCCAAGGTAGTTTATGGACATAAGAGAATGTGTTCGTCTGAGTGGTATTATTTCTTTAAAAAGTCATTAAAAGTATGAACCCTATTTTCTAGGAGGAAATGACAAATTTTCAATTGACACTGACAAATCTTGAATCTGTGCTTGCTCATGCATCCACCCATGTGCTAATGTAGAAATGGCTTTTCACTTAGTATTTTTCTTATGAGCTCAATACAATTTTCTCTCTCCAAAACTAACTATTGTTTTGAGAAAAGCAGATATCAGTGCAGACATTCAATCTAAGATCTAGTTTAACCTCATAAGTTACTTTTTTAATAAGTGACAACAAACAGCATCCTAGGCTCTGCCTTCCAAAACCTTTAATTCTTAGTGAGAATGTTCAGATCCGCAGGAAGAGCATTTCTTCTTCCTCCATTTTAAGGGATAGTTCCATAAAACAAAAAGTGCAGACAGAATTCACTCCTCCAGGAGAACTTAAAAAGTGGAACATTGGACTCCTCTTTCAATGCACCAGTTTCCTTATTGCTTCAGTCAACACAAGTGCAATTAAAATGTGGTTTTCTGGAAGTAATGGGAAATCACAAAGTAGGAGATTAATGTCTGTCCCACATACATAAAGCTTCTTTGTCCCAGGAACAGTCATCATCATTCATGAGCACTTTAATTCTTTTTCCTGGTTCACTGTGACATTTTCTCCTGTATTTAAAACAACAATTCGCTTATTTGCTTGTTTGCTGCTCTACTTCCCCTGTCAAAGGAGAAACCTAGCACCCAAAAAAGGAACAAATGGAAACAGTCTATCCAGAGAAGGGGCATCAGGAGCTGTTCCCCTATTGTGTTTGAATTCTACTTGCTTATACACACGAATCACACATGATAGCAGTAAGCCCCGACACTTCAAGATCTTTTCCATTCTGTATTGTTTCCATTCACTTGTTGCTTTAAAGGAGGGATAAGAGGAGCTGTTATCTTGCCAATTGGGAGGTACAGACTGAAATTTAGCAGAGATAACCAAAATTAAAACATCAAAGAGAAATAAGGAGATTTCTGTCTTTCCCATTAATCCCTAATCATTTTGCCTCTTATCAGTTATTTAACCAATGAATTTATGTTCCAAGTTTGAGCAGCTGCAGGAAGCAAGGGCTGGGAAAGGAGAGTGCTTGAAAGTGGCATCTGTCTGTTAGTGGTAATTAAGCCAAAATATGCAAAGTTTTAGAGTTCTAACTGCTCCCGTTAAGCTGTTGATGAGCAGTAAAATCTCTGATTAAATTTTAAGCGTAGGGAAATGGGCCAGGCTCCTGACATGGGGAGGCTGCCAGAGTGGAGTGTGGGCAATCACACGTGCTGCCTGCCTGTGCTAGAGTGGAGACAAGGCACTGGCGGGGGGGGGGCTGACTGACTATCCCAGCCAACATCACCTCACCACTGCTCCGGGGCTCCATTCTGTGCAACTGACAGCCCCCAAAACCACAGCCATTTACAGCATGGTGAAGACATAAACCATAGGGTTGAACGACTTTTGCACAGCTTTATTTTTCAAATATATGTGCATACCACAACCAGCGATTTTTACTTTCTTTCTTGCTGTCTCAGATCATGTGGATTTCTTTGGCAAATCATAGTGTACTGGTGGATATTTACCCAACAATGGTAATTGTTAAGGTTAATTAATGTTTTCATAGTACTAAAAGACTGCTTAAAATCAGTTAATTGTTATTCCAGTTTAAATCAGCATTAATTATCATTGTCTAACTTAGCCCTCCTCCTCCAGCACTCCTTTCTGTCTCCCATCCCTTCTGTCCTAACCTCCTGGAATGAACCAGAGGCATCATTCCCTAACATGTGACATGTCATGAAGCTCTGTGAGTAATGAATGAGCCTATTACAACTTTACAGTAGAGGAAACAGGTTAATCTTTTGTCAAACCTGTGCACACAGTGTCCTCCTTCCTTGTTACAATTATTCAGGGGGAGATGGCAGTTTCTCATCCACAGCCTTTCAGGTAACCACTGATGCATGTTTAGGACAGAGATAGGTACGACTGCACACAGGCCTTCAGATCCTGTCGCAGGGGAACAAAGATGACAGAAGCTGACAGCAGTGACCTAATGCTCTGACCTAACCTTCTTTGAAACAAACCTTTAGAAAATCACAAACCAAAACAAACAACGATTTTAAAAAAAGACCTGTTTCCAGCTCGGAAGAATTTATTTAATTAAGTATAAAACCTAAAGCATCCAAAGTTCATTGCTTCTTGAGACAGTTCCCTGTACTGAGACTGATGTACATTTGCACATTCCGTGGATTCTGTCATATTGTGGATTTGCATCATATTGCATGATATTGACATGAAGAGTAGCAACCAAACAACTGAAAAATTTTATGGCTTTTTATTACAGCAAAGAGCACATAACCACACCATAGAAAAACATAGGAAACAGGGTATTGCAAGGAAACAGATACTGCAAGGAAAAGGTCTTTTCAAGGAAGTATTTCTAGAGGATGTCAGAGCATCATCAGCTGTGTGTGGATTAACAGAGGAGCTATAACTGAATAAGACATGGGATGCCTTCTTCCAGACGGCTTCTGTTATGGACTTTGAGATACTCTGCTTGTCAGAGGAGAGAAGGAATTCCATATTTTAATGTGCCTTGGTAGTCCTTGCTACCAGGGAAGGAAAACACCGCGCCATCAAACAAAACGAAATGGTACTGATATTTGCCAAAGCAAGTGTAAAGAACACACTACTGTGTGTTGGTAGCTGTAACAGAATTAAAATGTACACAGAGTTATAGAAAATCCAGAGTGGGATTCTAATCAAATTCCTATCAGAATTCCTTCCAAAGGACTTTATAGGAATTCATTTTTTCTCTTTCATGGGAAAATACAGAACTTTCAATTCAGTTGGCTGTCTTCAAATAGTGAATGAAATGAATTCTTGTGAGCTGGAAGTGAAATGCACTGTTTAGGCATAGATGAGTGAATGCTCTGCAGGATGAAGCTGAAGAGCTTCTTTTCTAAACAAGAGAAAATGAAACAGATTGATTTTGTATGGGCCTAATACTGTCAGGAGAAATCTGCAGTCTTGGCGCTCAAGTTTATTCAGGGACTTAAGACTGACAAAACTGGGATACTGACTGGAAAGAGTAGTGCTTATTTTGGAAGTGGATCATTTGCTTTTTGTATTACAAAGTGTGTTTTCCTAGATGTGCTGTAGGGTAGCATGAGGAAAGCATTATCTGTTAGTTCTGTTAGACTAGACCTCAGATACTTATGAAGGGAGAAGATCAAGCAGAGGAAGAAGAGGTCCCCTCAGCTTTGGGATTTCCTCTTGGACTATCTCAGGCAAAAAACTTTCATCATTATGCAGTAAGGTAGCACATCTGTCTTATCTGTTTTCTTGTCCTTGTATTTAATATGAATTTTGAGATGTATTGGCTTGGTGAATTAGGTTTGTTATCTGCTCAAATACTTTGCATTTTGGCCATTGAGTTGATCTGTTGGACAAGTTGCTATATTTCTGAGCCTTTTGTTTTGATGTACTAAAAAGCTTTCCAAAAGACGCTGGAGCTCTTGGGTACAGGAGATTTAGGATAATAATAATTTTTAAAAAGATGCATCTGAAATTTTTCTCTCTACTGTTAAAAAGCAAAAATAAAATAAAAAACAAATCAACAGGCCTAAAGGATATTATCTGCTTTTATAAAAATTAAATATAATTAAGAAAAGAACCAGCCAAACAGTGGAAAGAAAGACAAATTTGACACGCCTATTCTGACACAGGAATTCCACTCCAATACACTATCCTGATCTCTTCTGAACATATTTTAACATACCTTATTTCTGCACTTAATTTTATGGAAAAGAATATTGAAATTTAGGCTGAAATATAAAAAAAATATTTGTAAAAATATTTGTAAAAATAGAACAAAATAAGTCCTGATAATCATCTTTTATTTTAAATAACCAATACACAGTACAATAGCATATTAAAGAGAATCTGTAAATGGTTTAAGCTGCTTTTAATAAATAAATAAATAAATGGCTGCCCCAGGCACCATTGTTTAAAAGCCTGATGAATCTTTGAATTCTAGTCCCACATCTGACACTTATTTGATAGATTGCCTTAGAGAAGTCATGTCCACACATTATGTTTCATCCCCTTAATCTGTAAAATCAGTATGAAAATATTTACTCCCTAGGCTGTTGTGAAAATTAATTAACATTTCCATAGTTATTTAAAGATGTAAAGTGCCAAGTAGCATTATTATTATGTTGCCTCAGTCTACGATTTTTTGAGATGTCACAACATGGGTCAGTAGTTAAAAACTTCCAGTGAAATTTAAGGGGTTTGCATGATGTAGTTCTGCAGTATTAAATTATAAAAATTTCCACTCCAAGTTAATAATGAAAAGGTCTCTGGTATTTTTTAGGAGGCATTGTGCTGCCAGGAGTCATTTTTTAATTTGAAAGTAAAATCAAGAAACCCCCTGATATTCTGTGGTTATTAAATACTAATGGAAATTTCCCCATTGATAGAGGGAAGGGTGGCGTTTTAAATGGTCTTCATGATGGGATGCTGTATGTAGTTTCCATTTTTTCTGCTTTTCATGGCAGAAAGCATTCTTCATTTGCCATCATTCTTCTGTTTGCCACTTGAGTGTTTGTCCTCAGAAGTGGCAGCATTTTGGTGAAAAGTGATGTCGTTTTCTCTCCCTGCTTTCTTAAGTGGCTTCAATGTCCCTTGTGATGAGAGGCACAGTAGCAGAGTGAGCCATTACCAGATATTACTGAAAGCTTTGATGAGGTGAGGTTTGAAATTGCTGGTTGTCTTTCTTCTCACATATTCCATAACATATGCACTAAGGAGCATTATTGTGCAAAATGGAATGGACTTCTTGGAAATGTGCTTAATTGAAAGAGATCCAGTAAAAACATAATTTAGTGAGATAATGGCTGTACTGCTTCTTATTCTTGCAAATAAAGGAAGTTTTAAATTCTTATCTGCTGAGTCAGTTGATGAGCCACCTCGGGAAATATTTTATTGACACAACCGCAGCTTACGAGTGTCTATTAGCTCTCCTTAACCTTGAGGACAGGTTGCAAGTAACATATTTTCAGCCTCTTCCTCTCACCCAGAAGCCATTTGTAGAACTTCATTTTTATGTCTGACTGATTGTGGCTTCAGTTCACTGTGCCAGGTGACTCAACTTGCTTGCCTGTGTTGGAGTTCAAGCCTCCAGATTGGAGTTCAGACTTTGCCTCATCTGCAGCCTGCCAGCCATATGACTTCCTCGAGACATGAGCTGGCATTGAAGCCCTGGGGAGTCTGGACTTGAGACACAGCTCCCATTCCTAAGACAGTGCAGCTGTGCTATGAGAAGTTTACACTTCCAACACCTTTCCAGCTGCAGAGCTCATTTGCTCTTGAGAACTTGTTAGCAAGGAAAGCTGTGCTGGCAAACCTGGAGCTGTAGTTTGCTTTGATTTATTAATTAGCTAGATTTGCATGCTATCATTCCCTCCAGATAAGATAAAAGCTTGCTAAAATTTCGTTATCTCCCATCAATATGCCTGCCACTTTTGATAAAGTAGTAAATAGAAAAATTAAGAGTAAATTAAGGAAAATAAAGGATCATTCAAAAGATTTCCATCAGCAGTGGTTTGTAGCTCTGGAATACTTTTCTTACAAAAACCACATACCCAAAATTATAGATTACTTAAAATTCACAATTGAACATAGTACTGTTGAGCATGCAATGGAAAATTATCCTATAGTACCAAGGGAATTAATTAGACACAGCTTCCATTCTGATATGACAATGTTTTGAACTCACTCTGCACTTGTTTTGCACAAATCTGGATACAGAGTAAAGCTTGTCTTTGCTCATAAACATAACTACAGCCAAACCCAAAATTAGGCCTGAAATTCTGCAGGTATCTACAGCTTCTGAATTTCCCTGGCATCTTTTGTTTTCAATTCCAGTGCACAATCTCTGTTTTCTATTTAAATCCACACATTTCTGATGAAAAGCAGATGTGAGTTAGCATTGACATGATCCTGCTCTTAGTCCCAGATCTGTGTTCTTGTCTCCAGACAATCACACTTGACTAATCTCTGGGGCCAGCCCAAGTCCTCAGTTCATATTGCAAAATTATCCAATACAGGAAATGAAACTTAGGGAAAGCCGCTTCTTGAGTTGGTTTTGGGGTTTTTTTGTTTGTTTGTTTGTTTTCTCTAAAAATAGTTTTTTTCCTGGTTTCACTCATTGAACACATTCACCAGAGGGGCAGATGAGCATCCTAGCTGGAACATGGGAGGAGGAGGAAATAATTTTCCAGGAATTTGAACTTATCTCTGTTTAAATCATCATGGAATTAAAGCCTGGTAAAACCCTTTATAGCCAGAAATTTCTTCTATGATTAGTGAAAAAGTAAAAGTAGCCTAAATTACTTTATATTTCACCCTATCCAACCCATATCACCTTTATATATCACCCTTTATAAATCACCCTATTCTTTATAGAGAGATCTTGGAGATACAATTCTCCTAACACAGGCACTACCAGTTGTGTTATGGACTAAGTTAAACAAGTAAATTTTGGAATAAATTAGAATTTTAAATCCAGTTTTTATAGGTGCAGATGTTATGACATCACTTCTTCCCAGATCCAGTATTCCTGTAAAAGAAACCTAACTGTGCTTAGCATGTGGCAATGTCTGTGTTTCTCATATACAAAAGTGCTGAACATTTCAATTTGCCTTCCATCCTGACTCTGATAGCATGACGACTAAATACATATTTTATCATATCTTCTGTGTATAACCAAACACTCATATAAGCCTACCTGATTCATTCAATGTACAGAGAAAAGGCAAGAAACTTACTAATCTCATGTTATCTTGGACATGAATATGCATTTATATGGGGGAAATTACCACTAGGTAGACCTTTTTATTTAAAGATTTCTAGTGTTTTGCAAAGGAAAATACTGCACAGTCACAGAAGGGGAAGTTGACATTTAGAAGATTAAATAACTACTCCATTTCCCCCTATGTAATGTAGCATTAGAGAAAGTCATAATTCAGGTATCCTTTATTCCACTCACTCTGACTGCTGTCTTGCATAAGATTGAGTGACTTTGCACTTAGTAGAGCACAGTGGGTATCCAGAATAGTGTTATGGATCTGTGACAGTACTGAAATATTCTGGTCTGTCTGTCATCTGCAGTCGTCTGGCCAGATTGCACCGATTTAAACCCTACAGAGGGTAGGATTCAAAACCAGTGGGGTTTTTTCAGAAGTGCCAATGAGCACTGTACCCAGTGGATTTCTCTCTCACAATCCTGCAGATAGGAGCATTTACTGACAGAGTCACAAGGCAAATTGATGTTGCCTAAATGCAACACAGGACTTAAAGGCATATATTTCAAACTAACAGGAAGACTGGTATATGTGCTGTGTTACCCACATCCAAGCGGTTGAAACGTGATACTTCAGCTGTGACATGCCTGTAGCAGCTTTACCAGTTCTTTCTTCTGCCTCTACTACTCAGTCTGAACTGTGAGGAAGACAGGACACATTTCTCCAGCGTCCTGTAACACAGACATGGTACAGTATCCGATCTCAGATTTTCAGTGATATGAAAAAGTAATCAGAGGCTAAAGAACCCATTTTTTAATGTGGAGGAGCATTCCCCCAACCCTTTCCAGGCCGCAGCAGGATCCCAGAATCGCTCGTTAGGCCTCAACCTTGACAAGCGGCACCCGGGCTCAGCGTCTCCTGAGTGCCTCAGGAACATTGTCTGCTCCCAGAAACTGCTGCTGCCTAACGAGCTCCTGCCCTTTTTATTGTGAACAACCTTGGAAAGTATTTTTCTTGCCTGAATGGCATAGCACCTTTGCTCTTAAACTTTCAAAGAAAGTTGCCCAAACAGTGGCCAGGGTGAAACATTGTTATGACTGAGGCCCTCGCTTGCCGCTTGTGGCCTGTGCACAGAGATCCAAAATGAGGCCTTTGGAGCTCTCCTGGATTGCAGTGAGGGTGATGGGCCACCTCCCCCTGAGGGACAGCTCCTGGAGCCAGGGAGCTCCTGTTTGCTGCACTCAGAGGCTGCTGAACAAGGACGGATCCCAGGCTGAAACCCCCATTCCTCGAGGCCCAGCCCTTCAGCCCTTCAGGAGACACAAAGGCATCCAAGGTGAGCATTTCGCTGCCTTCCAAGGAGTTTGTCACAGGTACCTTGCACTGACTCTTTATGTCTGTGTGCACACAAGGATGCAAATGCTGTGGCAGACATGGGAGAAATGCTGCTCTCTTAGAGGTTTGAGTACTTTGGATATCTAAGTGAGTCAGGCCTGAAAAGAACTTATCAGCTAAGTTAAACACTGGTAAAATCTTGTTCCTTTGCTAAATTGTTAAGTTATAAGTTAAGTTTTGTTAAGCTGGAGTGCTGTTAAGCCCTTAGGCCATGTTTCTTCTTATTCTTGCTACTGCTATGCTTTTGTCACACACACAGACACACACACACACACACACACACACAGTTCTTGGTTAATTTCGGTTTGGATTCATTGACTGAATTTTTTTTGTAGCTCTTTTTTTCCTTGGTGTGCCTTAGCCACCTAGTAAGCAGTAGAGTGAACTTTGTCAATGAACTCTGTTATACAGTTGCTTGGTATTAAATGTGGTTTTTTACTGTAACTTGCTGGTGATTCATAAAGCGATCTCAACCGCTTGTTCATAACAGTCAAGGCTAAAATACACCTGACCAGGTGATGTTTGAGGGATTTCCTTATCTAGGCCCTTGCCTTACTCTTCTGAAAACACCTCTCCAGCAATTAGTTTTGTGTTAGCCTCACAAGAAAGAAAGAGGAATATGAACTATGCATGATCTTCATATAAGTTCATAATACATAGTCTTCATACAAATTTGTACTTCCAACACTCCATCAGAAAAATTCTTTACAAATTTCCCTGTACACCTAATGCTAACTGCAGTTTTAATCAGAAATCTAAATTAATCCTGGTTTCTTACATGGCACTAAGATAGCTTTTACACCAGGGATACAATTAGCTTGTGATATTTTATAGGAGAACTGTGGTGGTTTGTACACTGTGGTTGTAGCTCAAAGTGATAAAACCTCTGTATAAATCAATGTTTTTTTCATTTTACTGGCGCATGTAAATTATGGTCTTGCAAATTACTTAAGGAAAAGCATCCTAATGACAACATTTTATCGATTTTTTCTCTCTTGGGAGTTAATAGAACCATGTAGATTCTAATGCTTAAGTCTATGGCATCAGTGCTTTTTATTCCCTCGGAATGATATTATAGACTCACCCCAGGTCTAAGCACATCTCTCCCAGTGGTTATCATCATGTGTTCCCATATTACCAAGTCTTAATAACTTTTGTAAAGCATTCTCTACAGTTCATTGATGCACTGCAGGTATCATAAGTAACTGCAACTCTGAAATAGAGACATTCTATCCCATTTACTTCATTTGCTTGTTGTGTCAGTAATTCATTTCATTCCCAGGTTCCTGTCTCAGAGTTTCTACTGTAGTAGGGGATGGGATGAAGTTTTAGTGTGACCAAAGTTATGCCTCATTGTCATATTCAATAAAACGGTCTTGACCATGGTCTGATAAATTGGTGGGGAATTGGGATCTTTGTGCCACAATGCTGATAGGATTTAGGCCTAAACAACATATGACAGTATTGGCTTTTTGGGAATCCAGTTTGGAGTAGCCCTCAGGAAGTTCTAAACAGGTGCAGCCAGGCTGGTGGCCTGCAGGCCAAATCTCACCTTGGCATACTCCATCCAGCATCTTGTCTTTTCCTCAGAGGAAGGAGGGAAAAGCTTTGTGTCTGACATTAATATTTTCTCCTGTGATAGCCACCATTTCTGTATCACTCTGAATTGAGGCTGAGTTTCCAATGTCAAGCACCAGTCCCTGTGTCTGTCAGGCTTGGCCCACCTTGTCAGAAGGTGATATTTTAGAGCTTAGCAGTAGTCCAGTATGGGGAGGAAGTAAGCAATATTTCCCTCCTTTCACTGCCTGGCTGTAGCTAAGGAGGTGGGCACAGCCTTTAGCACTGGCACACAATTTCACAGCCCAATTACAGGATGACTCAAGGGAATATGACTAGCAAGTGTGATGGTTGCTATTTGGCATATCTGTCAAAGTCCTATAGATATTTCTTGGCATTTGCCCAGTTGCCTCCTTAATGTCTTATGACATGTGTTCCCAAAGAGGCTGGATTGTATGTTTACATCTCCCTGGCCAGAAAATGAGCACCAAAGCAGATATTCCAAAACTGAGTTTATTAAGCAGTGCAAGCCAAATAGTTTAGAAATCATTTCATTTCCATACCTTGTTTTTCTTTACGATTTCTCTTTTACAATGCACAGTGCCTGCTTTAAACAGGTGCAGAACTGCCAAGGGACCAGGAAGGCTGCAGTCCCTCATTAACACACCCTGTGCATCAGGCATTCTAGCTGCATCTTATGGTAGTAAATGTAATGTGAGCAGGAACATTCCCAGATACTGATGCCAACTGGCAAAGGATGTCCCATGCCTATGCTGGTTTATTTTGTGAGCTTCTGAAACAGGGTGCTGCATGCAAAATGCTTATTGGAATAAGCAAAGCTCAGGAATAATTTGGGAAGCTGCTATTTGGCATGGGCCAAATGCCAGGTGCCACTCTAGCAATCAAGCTTCAATGCCCTTGGAATTCACCAAGATTTATTAGAAGAGAGAGTTTTCAAGAAGAGCTTGCAACATTTTATAATTTATCATGTTCACCATCCCAAAAGTTCTGCCTCCAGCTCTACCAGCGAAAGGAAATCTCAATTAAAGGCCAGGATAATGTAGCCATGTAAATCCACAGATCTGCACAGTAGAAAGCACTTTGCATTTCTGTATTACCTCTCTTCTTCAGCATCTCCAAAAAGTATCAGTGCAGCAACAGGAAGTTGTTGTTTGTCCTACCCCAGATAATGGATTGGTGTTCTTAGTGCACATGTGAAAGCACTAACAGCCTTGAGTTTCAGTTTGCCATAATGTACTCATATGAGAAAAAATTGTATCAGGCAAATATAGCTTAGTCATGAGAGTCAGTCTGGTTTGTGTATTTTGAACATGCAAGTATGTGAAGAGCATGTGTTGAAAACATGAAAAGTGGTTGCTTAGGTGCAAAGAATAAATTTCCTTGGAGAGAATTTCCAGTCTTTGTTTTAAGTGACCTCAGTACATAAGGAGTCCATTTGAATTAATAGCTAGAGTCAGAAAATCAAAATGAGGTACTACAACCTCATTCAGGATGTTTATGATTGCCTCTGTTGAGGGCCTTTTCTAAACAGGCAAGTTCTAGGTCCAGACCTACTTGCTTTCTCTTTGATTCTCACAGCATAGGTATGATTTAAGAGGTTATTTTATAAAGCAAAAGAATTAAAGGTGTTGCCGAATGTATTAACATACAAATATTTTTATTATTCCATCAAATACAGGAAGTAAGCACTTCAGTTAGTACTGTCTGATTTTTCCCTTCCATGTTGCTGCCAAACTACACTGAAACTCTTCTTTGACTTCTGCACCCCAGATCCTGGTGCCTCTAAGACCTGCAAGCCTAAGATCCTATTTGTGACATAGCTTCTCAAGCCAGATTCATTTTAGCATTAAAGCATTCTTCACGGTTTTAATTCACTGGTGCAATGTACTGCTTATCAAGTCAATCAGATGTTGTTCCTTGCTGCTGCTAATTCACTGAGAACGGGTAGGTTCATCATATGGGGTCCTGTGAGCCCCAGGCCAAAGAAATGAGCAAAGCAGGCTGTGGGTGAGGACAGCAGACTATTGAGAGCAGCAAATAGTCACATTCCAGCTGTTTCCTTTGCAGTACCTTTTGTCAGCCTCAGAATTGGTTCCTGATGCTAGCAGTAGGATTGGATGACATTTAGAGGTAGTGATGTTGTATGGAATATTCCTTCCCAGCAGCACCAGTAATTACTGTACCCTCTCTCTGCAGGCAATCGCTCCAGCAGCTCTAAGAGAAATTCGCTCACCACAGCTCTCAACTTACACAGCCCTCTCCTCTTCCCATGCCTGTCTTATCCCAGCTGCTCACTGTGGAAACAGCAAAAACAAATAATGGCTTTATTAAGTAATGACAATGGAAGTAATGGCATGGCTGAAAAACTCTTCCTCTTTGCCAGCAGGCAGCAATATATGTAATGGAAAAGAAACCACTTAGTAGTTGCTTTCATACCCATTTCAGTGTTTCAAGCTGCTTCAAATTTGGATGTTTGCAAGATATATTCTTCATAAAACTCTCAAGAAGCACAGGCATTGTGCCTGTTGCACATGATCTATGATGAATGCTGAGGCCAGTTTTACTATGAGCACAAGGGAAACCAAACCATTGTGCTGATCCCCAGTGCTCCATTGAAGGTGACTAGCTTGAGCTAAAGTCTCATCCATTCTCAGCAACTCAGTCTATTTGTATCTTCTCACATATTTTCTCCTGGGATTGCCAATTTGTTGCCCCCTTAATAAGCAAAGAGTAAAAGAAAAAGTATAACAAGTAATGCTTTCCCAGATTGCTTAATTAATAACTAAGTTTGTGTAAAAGAAAGTAATGGGAGAAAAATTAATACACTGTAGCTTTTTATATCATTTTATTTTGGGGGCAGTTTTGGCTGAGTTTCAGATCTGTGCTCTGAGTGCTGAAATGGTTAACTAACTAAAAAGATACTCGTAGATGTCAGGAACTTCAGACTGAATTCATTCTGCAGTGATTATTAAGTATGTTTGCCAAAAACCTTGCTTTGCCCTCTAAACTCATGCATCCTATTATACCTGCAGTCAGTAACTACTCTTTCTAAAGCTGTGAACGCAGGAATCACCCCTGACAGATGATGACAGATCGTCCCCATGAGGCGATCAAGAACTCCGACTGGAATCGGTCTTTCACAGCCCTGTCACTGAAAGACAAAAATTGTTCACAGCTCCTGACTTCTGTTTCAGCTCTCCTGGACAAAAGGAACTGCAGGATAGAGTACAGTTTTTTGCATTTATGTATTGTTTCGATTTACAGAGAAGCCCCTTTTCTTTGCTCTATTTCCACAATAACTGCAAATGACACTGTACCAAGATGAATCTGTGAACCAGAAAAAAAATGCAGTGTAATAATAGACAGCAGGCGCTACATTTAATTACACAGTCACATCATAATCTGAAGCAGAAATCAAAGCAGCCCAGTGAGGAAGCCTAACTGCTTTGCCTACTAAAGATTGAATATTGTTCATAAGATGTTAAATAGGATACCGATGGCATTTCTGAAGTAGGCTACTGTCCGTGGAGAGTAGAATTATAACTACTAGGCTCATTGTACATCAAAATGTAGTGACAATTTGGTGACAGTGGCTGCGATATGTGGTGAAGTGATGAGGACTCAGGTTTTTTCCAAATCCTGTCTGCTATCAGATTGGGGTATAAACAATTGCCTTTTATTTTTGGTTAATAGGAAAAATCTTTCCAGTCACTAAGTAGATGGGGGTTTTGGAGAATGGATGATAAAACACAGAGCAGAAAGCTTTCAAGAAAATAGGAAGTTACTATTCAAGGAAAAGGTAGAAAATGAGAAGAAACTATTTTTAATACATATGAAACCAAGAGGCTTTTATATGCCTGAGTTATTATTGAAATCTGCCTGTGATTTCAGGATGTGATTACAGGGAGCTGTTGTTTCATGAACGATTTTTAATCCTGTTGGCTGAGTCAGACAGAGTGTAAATTTGCAAGTCGATTTGTATGCAGATCACCCTGCTGCCTTGGTATTGATTTGAAAGATGCAAGAGGAATGTTCCCTGCATTATAAGGAAATCGACTGAAAAGAAAAAAAAATATGCTCTGAGTCCCAAGAGGTTTTGTTAAAATCTGCTAGAGAGACACTGTATGTCATTCCAGGAACTGGAAGAAACTGTATCCAAGATGCTTCAGTTTAAACGTAGAGCTGTTGACATCTGGTATGATGGTTATGGATGCAAAGGGCACTAGACTAATCCATTTGTTTTTCACCTTTGATGGCACTGGTTTGACCCACAGTGCCTGTCCCAGTGTAATGACCCAAATGAATCCTCTTTTTGAGATCACTTTCAGCCACTTCATCTTAGCAGCTCCTCTTTTAAAACTGCAGAACAATATCGCACAAATATAGGCTCTCAGTGTATCAGAGTGAAATGACAAAGACTGAGTTCTCCGGCAAAAAATGAAATGCATTGGCTGATGTCACAGACCCAACAATACTGGAGCAGTAGAGCTGCTAGTTCTCCTAGTTCAGGGCTGGAGTACAGTTGCTGAAGTATCAGGGAGATGGTGACTCTCCCAGTCCTTTCCCTTAACCAGATTTTAACAAACTTTCACTTTTGTAAACAGTCTAATTGTCACAGATATTCTATTAAAAATGAAAACTAAAGAAGAACTATAATTCTGATAAATTTACTTTGCTCACATCCAGGTTCTAATATTTTATTCTCCACCTCCAAGGCTGCATAGTGTATAGGCCTTGGACTACTTTAAGAGCTCAGGTGTCCCCAGTGCTACCCCTTGAAACGAAATGGAGCTGTACAAGTACAGACAATCCAGTATCTGAACTAAGTGTCTGAATAATCTATTTCCAGACATACATCACAGACTTCAGAATATCCCTAGTCCAAACTTAGACAGGTTAACCATATCAGAAACTTTATTAAAATTATTAAAATATAGACACTGGGGATTTTTCCATCTGTGTAAACAGGCTAAAGACACAGTGAGCACTAAAAAAACAGAAAGGACAAAAATAAAATAATAGATACTGCAAGTATATGTTTCATGCAAAGTGCCCATTTCATGCATGAGATGACAAACAAAATTGTAGTGACAAGGCAAAGATTAAGAGAAAATTCTGATGCAATGAGCTGTGCAAAGGGAGGTAATTCTGTGCTTCTAGTTATTTTTATTACAGATTCACAAAAAATAATTAAAATAACGATAAACCTCTTGAAAATTCAGAAGACAATTTTTAAAGAGGTAACAAAGAAGGATTTTTTAACCCAGAACACAAGGAGAAGTTGCAGGCAATGAATATTAGTCTGGCTGTTTAGTATTTAAAAAGAATAATATAATATATAACAAAATATATAACAAATTATACAGTTACCTCTTACATTAGATTAGATATGGTATTATGACAAATACTAAAGCTTTCTCTTCTGAATATTACTGCAGATTCAATTAATTTAAGATGCTGAGCTCAGAGCACAGCACAGGGATGGTAGTCCTTCCATGGTCTGTACTTCTGGAGCAAAATAGATCATAGCAGAGGTTGCAAGACAGCTGCCATTAAAAAGCTAGCTGTTAAACAGTTGAAAAAAAGATTAAGATAAGATGTGAGCACCTTTTTAGTACCCTTATCACCAAATAATTTATTGCTTGAGTTACTCTTTCATGCCAAAGTAATATGATGCAGCTTGCATGTCTACCAATGGGTCCTGTCAAATATTTGTATCTACAGTATGGACTTGCTAAAATCAAGGAGTGTTCCTTTCCTCAGCTTTGCATTGGCACTATTACCTGTGTTGTTGATGGACAGGATGATTACTTTTTCTCCTGTTGCAATTAGAACACATCCTTTAGCATATGGCAGCCCAGTCCAGATTGTCTACCGATCTCTTGCACTGGATTCTCGGGTTATCTATGCCCAATGTAAATGCAAGACTGGAAGTATTAATGAACTGTTCTACCTTGCCAGCCTATACAGTATTCAAGCAGGTGAATAATGGGTCTTTCTGAAGATGGCATTATCACAAAAAATGGGCTGTTTTCAGAGGTCAGGGAGGAGGAGTTCTGGTTAGATGTTTATCAGGATAGATAGGACAGTTATTAGATCCTTAGCAATCCTTTAGATCCACATCACTGCATTAAGAATAACCTGTTGCTTTTTTCTGCATATGGAATTTCATGTAGAGAGTTTTTTTTAAAATTCATTGTTCAACTGACATGAGATCTTCAGTTGTGCCTATCCTCAGAAAATTGTCTGCATAAAGCAGCCTGTGGCTCCACAATAATCTCTGGGAGGGCAAGAATTCCTGCTCTATATATAATTTTCAGAATTTTCAATAGCACAAAATTCTTTGCAAGAGGCTGTGCCTGTGTCTAAAGATTTGTCACAGTCACTGATGCCAATGCATTGATCTTCCTATGTGCAATGCAAATGAAACAAGGATGTCATTGCAAAAGATTTTAAACCATTAAAAACATGTGGTGGAGGTGTCTCAACTATCTCTCCCCTAACAATCTGCAGAAGTTTTCTGTGGTTTCGGGGCCTTTCTATGTTTTGGTTCCAAACTGTTCCTTCTTGGCTGCATTTCTGCTCGGAACATTTAGTTCTGAAGTGGGGACTTCAGGGATGATGGTGGTACCTTTAGAAACTGTCCTTGACTTTCCACATCTTCTCCTTTGAGATACATTGTTTGACATGGATATAGGCTGTCATAATTCAATATGACACACCAAATCATCCCATGTAGCTTTCACAGTCACATTAACTCTCTAATTCTCAACAGTGCCTAACTCTTCACTTTAGGGATGCAAATTAATTAAACTCTTTTAAACTTCCCCCCTCACTATTTCCATAGATAAAATTCACACAATTTTTCCAATAGATGTTATCCTTCAGATGACCCAAACCATAGGAGACAGTTAGTGTCATTTTCTGTGCAAATTGCATTGAACCTAATACAAGAGTTCAGTTTAATAGAGAGACTGGCACAAAAAAGGGTTTGGATTGCAACAGCATGGAAGGGAGAGAGAAAGGAGGAGGGACAACTCCTCTAAGTAAGATCTTGTTTGTTTTCAAACAATAAATGAACATAAATAAAATTATGCAAAAATGCAGAATCTAGCTTAGTAGAATAATACAGTATGACTATACAGTGTATATGTTTAAGGGTCAAGTCCTAGTATTCTCACACAATAAATAATGTGTCCCTCACATGCATGCCTTGGAAATCTTGGCAACTAAGAGGTCACAAGAATTAGTTATACTGTGGTTCATAGCTCCTAGATTAGACATCACTCTCTTCTACTCAACTATGTGTTGAGCAATCTCACAGGACTTTCATAGGTGTTTGCTTAGTATCCCTAGAGCCTAAAGCTGTCCACATGTTCACAGTCAATTATTTCTTTATATGAAAGTTTGTCATAGCTCCTTCACCCACCTGCAGTGAAATAGAATGAAAAGGACCCAGGTGAGTATGACAATAAACCACATCCTGACCTGATGGAAATCCTTCCTTAGTTTCATTTTTCTGGATTTTTTGTTGTCTGTGCAACTGTTTGTAAGAGTTTTATATGTAGTCCACCATTCATCTCAATCATTTTGTCTGCCATGGGTCTTTTCCTCCTTTTTGGTCTCTAGCACTCATCTTCCTTCCAAACACAAGCAAATGACACCTTGAAACCTAGAAACAAATTGAATTTATTCATTTTAGCCATGTTCTGTAAACCATGATCCAGCAGAATTAAGTCAGTCGCTTTCAGGTAGACTATTCACCTCTATGGAGTGATGCATCAGCAAAATATCAGTCACTCAGCCTTGAAAACAGTTACCAAAGCAAAACCTATCTTAGTTTTAAAAAAATGAAGCAATTTTTATTTTTTCTGTCCCTAATTTGCTTTAATGACTGCATCATAGCAACATTAAAAACTCAGAATTCAGGCTATCATAACCAGCAAATGCAGATAGATGTTTGTGATAAATGTCATATGGGTAATTAAGTTTATGCATGAATAATTTGCTACATCATCTGGGGAGACTGTGGCATTTTTTGGATGACATGTAAAATTAAGTCCTGGATATCTCGGAGTTCTATTCACAAATATCCAGCCGTGGTCTGTAGGCAAGCTTGTGACAGTTCCTTCCCTCATGGCCTCCTGAGCTTTTGTGGCAATTTCAGCTGGGTGCAGAATTGATTTGCAGATTCTACCCATCAACTTCCATTACTGTGTGTTGTTAAAAACAGAGTGGAAGATCCCTCTGCATGCAAGTGGGTTATTTTTTTTTCAGGATTTTTTGTGTGTATTTTATGTAGGGCTTGGTTTTGATCTCACAAGCTGTATTTTTAACTCTTCTAGTTAGAGAAGAATATCTTCTCCTCTCCACTTTCCTAAGTGAGATCACAGCAAATTGTAAAGTGTTTAAGTCTTATATTTGTGAATGAAATGTAAATGACGAAGATATGGATGAGGTTGAATGATTCTCAAACAAGTTTTGTCTCAATCAGCAGTGATATGCTTTGTGTTATCTAGTGAGTTACAGTGGTGGGCTTCATTGAGCATGACTAAAGGCAGCTGAGTCTGTCCCCACCCTTCCTGTTCAGCAAACAGACAGATAGAATACAGTAGCTGTTTGTGATTACACAGCTGGTATCACTGTGTTAAAATTTCTCTTTAACTGAAAGAAAATGGATATCGACCTGTATTAGCCTGATTGCATGTCAGGTTCTGCACTCAGTTTGAATTATTAGGAAATAGGCAAGGAAAACTGATTGTATTTTAAAGGTCCTGTGAAAAGTTTTAGAGCTGTGAATTAGGAAATGATGTTAAGCAAATGAGAACTAATAGCATATGTAATAATCCATTGTGCCTTACCTCTTCAAAGGACATTAATTTTCTCTGAATAGGTGCAATAAACAAAAGTTTTGGAATGCTGTTAGCTGCTATGTAGGATTCACAGCAAGACACAGCACAGTTTTTTCCAGCACTCAGGAGATTCATCTTGCTGCGCTACAGATCTCAAGATCAAAGATATTGGAAGCTATATGTCACAAAACTGGCCAGACATGAGCACCAAAATTAGTTCCTAACACTGGAAAAATTGCAGTGGAAGTCAATGTAGTGATCCCCAGTTGTGAATTACAAAAGAACAAAACCCCTCTTCCATCCTCCAGCACTGAGCCATAGGCGTCCTGGCAGAGCCAAACAAATGCCAAGCCCTGCCTCAGCTGTGGCTGCTGGAGGACTTAAGAGCTGCAGTGCAGCACCATCGTACCAGGAGCACGTTTTCTAGGCTGGCACTAGCACACTAGGCCAGACATTAGGTTATGTAGAGGGGTCTTGTGATACTAAGCAACTGGTTTATAATACAGCAAGTCAAATTAAATGGAAAAAAAACCAAAGTAATATGTAAGGAGAAAATAGTGCATCATGAATGTCTCTAAACTATCATTTTCATAGACAGAAATGTTTTCTTGTCCAAAGGCACTGGAATTATTGTGGATAGATGTTTGAAGGTATCAGCTTCATGCCCAGCAAGAGTTTAAAATTAGCTGTAAAATAGGATTAAATATAAAAAGAAAAAACAAAAACATTGTATTATGACTTATTCATTAAGAAAGCATAGGAAAAATTAATATTGTTTAACCATGTGTAAGTCTTTTTCCACACATACTTTGAGTGCAATATTGACCACCATATCTTAATAGACTGTAACACAGCAGCACAAAGAGCAAGAATGCCTGGAGTTATTGAAAGGACTGTATATATTTAAAAAAGGAACACTTCAGTGTGGAGAACAGATGTCACAAAAATGGCAAAATACAAAAGGGTAAATACTGTTCTGAACTGGCTATACTCTTACATTCATTCTTCAATTCATCTTCCTCCACTGGCCACTGTCAGGGGCACTAATAATGAACTTAGTGAGCTTAGGAGACTTTTTCTCTGTCCCGCCAATAAGTTTTTATGCTCTTTTATTATTTTTACACTTTTACCTGACTCAAGGTAATTAAAATTATCTCTAAAAACTTAAATATCCTGGCAAACTGAGGCAAGTTCTTGAGTATTCAGAGACATTCAAATTCTGTATATTTCTCAAAATGCAATCATTTTCTCCTCTGTCATGTACAATAACAACCAAAAAAAATAGCCTCTTGGTTTTCATTGTGATGTCTACATTGCTATTCATGCCAGGAGACAAAAGCATGTCCAGTCAGCAAAACTGTCCCTCAAACTACAGCCATATGTCATTCACCAAAAGTTTGAGGAACATCTCATAGTCATTCAGAGGTATATACAGAGGCATGCAAATTTCTTATCACTGTTTCTTAGCATTTGCCAAGAGGCAGCATGTCAAATAAATAATTTAGTCTGGCTGAGGTACCGCAGGAAAACAAAGCCATCAGTCATCTCAGCTACATTATTGATCACCAATAACAAGATACTTGCTAAGACAAATGGTTCTGTTATTATACTAGTGAATTTTAGTCTACCCTGACTAAATAAATCATATTGAACTCTTTGTTGTTTTAAGATGTCCAAACATTTATGTAATAATTTTTACCTTCCATTCTATTCAACCATTTATAGAATATCTCTATATATCTGTTTGTTTGTCTACAGTCATTTTCTAAATGCACCTGTGTATTTATCTTATAAAGTTAGGCAAGGATTTTCATGTCTGTATATGTAATTTTTATATCTACAAAGTCTTCTTGTTAGTGTTGGCAGAAGAAAATGTGAACAAGGTGATTATGCGAGTCAAGCACTCTATCAACTCTCAAGAAAAAGGTTTTTCTTCTCCCTTATGTTAATGGATCTTGTAGGCTCTTGTATCAGGTGTTATGATATAATTATTTTTACTTTAAATGTAGCTTTTCCCCATTTTCCACATGTGGCTGTAGTAACAGCAGTACCCAAGGATTCTTAGTAGGTCTATTCTATAAAAAGTGCTTCAGTATATCAGAAGTATCCTCCTTCTTCTCACTTTCCATAGAGAATCTGACAACTCAGAATTTGACAGACCCACGCAGAATGCTGTGTGCTCCTCTCAGCTGTCCAGATCATGCTCTGGAGGAAAGTGAAAGCTGGTGGTTCACTCTCCAAAGATACCAGGAGGAGGACTAGTTCCTGAGCCTCTCAGGGGTCAAATGCTGCTTGCAAGATGCTGCTGTGTCACAGCAATCAAGAGAGAGGTTCTCCATACCTTGTGGATGTGCAGAAGATAAATCTGCTGCCAAAGCTTGGGCTGAGAATGGCTCTTGCAAATTCTAAACCCCCGAGCTTTCTACATAATTCTTTTTTTACTAACGTTTTATAAACTCTGGGACTGATCTTCACCAGAAATTTTTATTTCATGTAAAATCTTGGCAGTTAACTTGGAATAACTAAGTATTTTAAAGGTTTATTTTAGGCATTCTTCAATCATTTTGTCAAAACTAAAGGCATATGTGGGCCAATTTAAAATTATGGGCAGTAAGTTCCAAATATAACATTCCTAGGAGAAATGTGATATAAGAATGGAAATGAATACACTTTCAAGTAAGAAATATGTTGGGGAAAAGGATAACAAAAATATTTCTATAGCTGAAAGCATCATCTGTGTTTTGCTGACTTTTTATTGAGCAGAAAACTGAAAACAAAACTTCCCTTATACATGCCAGAGTCTTTGGGTGTTTATGGAAGTATAGAGAGACAAAAACCCTCTCAGTATAATTTGGTGCTTTGAAAACTCCAATTACTTCAGGGGCTTTCTGTGGTGCCACTCCCTCATGGGAAATAGTAGTCACAAATAGTACAGGTGTCACAGGAATCCACACTGTGATCTAATGAGATTGCACCTTGGATGGTTACATACAAACAGCAAAACTAAGGACATTAAGTCCAAAACCCTTGCAGTGAAAACCTGAAATGGACCAGTCTATAAAGATTGAGAACACCAAGCCCCAGGGTGTTCTTAACCACAATGAAGGCTCTCATGCAACACCATAACGCTTGCTGCTTTGGAAGACACTCCCTAGGCATTCCTGAGCCTAATTATTTCAGGCAGAGTTAAACCTCTATAGTTATAGGCCAATCCGTGCCATGTTTATAATCACTGTTTTGTTAAGTTTGGTTGAAGAAGGAAGATGTACAGGTCTACATCTGAAGACTTTCTTGCAGAGGCCAGTTGCCATTATATGTAACAACTCACCTTAGCAATGCCAATGAGTCACAATTTAGGCTCTTGATAAAGCAGGTTCAAAACACCAACTTCCAGGAAGGGAAACTTGTGCCAGGATCTTTTTTTCATTAAATTCCCTGTGCAGCAAAACTTATGTACATGCTGGCCTGAGTTGGTAGAACATGATATTATCAGGAATTTTTTGCTCTCTCAACTGATTATACAGATATCAGCCTGGTTTCTTACTATTGAGAGTTACATAGCTGTCAGTCATGGTGGCTCTGTGGAGGTACAGAGATTTAAAACCAGCTGAAAACATACTTGTTCAAAAGTCAGAAGATGAGTCCCTGAAACTAGAAAGACAAACTGAATAGCAATACAGAGCACATTTCAGATTTTGAAGCACTTCCAGAAGTTAATGAATGATATTACGATGTTAAGAACTGATGTCTGTAAATTTTAACAGTATTTTGAGTTTTCTTAGGGCTCCAAATTCTCTTTTACATATCAAAAAGAACAGTTATAGATGATATCTGATGTTTAATTTGTTTTAAATGGATTATATGCTCTTCTCCTCTAGGTGACTCTAGCTGAGCAGTTCCTTTTTTTTTTTCTTCTCATTAGAAATCCCTATGGAAACCAGTAAGATTGCTACAAACAGAAGAAAACCTTTGCCTGAAAATCTCTCCAGGCTTCCTTTCATATCTCCATCTAAAACATCTTTGGTGGCCTTTAGAGCTCTTGAAGTCAATGACTCAGTTCACATTGATTTCAGTGAACCTAGTGCTGCTAATTGATATTACTGAAAGATGTGTCCTATATCTATGAGTTCTTTTTCCTGCTATTATTGCTTGTTAACATTCAATTTCAAATAATTTGAAGAAAAAAAATTCCCTTTAGTGAAACCAGAAACATAAACAGATCTAAAAAGAGGTAATATAAGATTTCTGATTAAAGAATAATGAAAATGTGACTAACATAAGAAGTTAGACTCCTAAGGAGTTTAAACATGACTTTATCATACTTGTTACTATCCTCATCATACAGATGACAGTGAAAGAAAGATATTTGGAGGCCTAGCTGATGCCCATCAGGCAGCTCTTTGAGGAGTGCTAGGACTTTCTGATACTTGTATTATGAGCTATCCTGTATAAAAAACAGGCCCAGCTGTCATCTCTAGAACTCAGCAAGTTAATGTGTCATTGACCCTGTCCAAAGTTTTCTCTTGTCATGGCCAAGCCCTTATACTCATCCACCACTCTTTTCAAGCCTTGGAAGAACATTCTTTTCATATTTTCTTCTCTTTTTCTTCATCTCTTTGTATCTCTGCATTTCCAAGAGAAGAATTCAGAGAAAATTATCTTGAGAGTTTCAAGCAAGTACTTTGACCCACATTGATGAAGTAGGTAATTAAAAAAAAGTTGACTAGGTAGATACTATGATCTGTAGCTACCTCAGGCAAACAAACTATGCTACCTGCCCTAATTGAATGGAGAGATGTGAGAGTGAATGCAAGATGCAAATCCACAAATTCCCATCTACTACTTAAAAAAAGCACTCATTTTCATCTTGGACAAGGAAAATTATTCTCTCTTTTTTGAACAGATTCTTTTTCTGTGTGTCATGGTTCAACCCTAGCCACAACTGAGCAGAAAAGGTCTTGGCTCTATGTAATCTCTGCTCAGGTATTCATAAATACATCTCTATATTACCAACCCTATGTTCAGCTCAAGTCCAAAACACAGCCCCACAGCAGTCACTGTGAAGATTAACTCTGCCCCAGCCAAACCCAGCACACTCTGCCTTAGAGCCTTATGAATTCTCAGCCTGACTAGCACCCAATCTGTGAAGCATGGACATTGGATATATTCTACTGGCTGCATTGCTCAATGGGATGGGCTTGCTGAGAACCTGCTGGCAAATCATCAGCCCAAGTCATTCTGTCTCTACCAGGCTCCACCTTCTTCTGTAGGCAGACTTGCTTCAATACATATGGAAAGAGACTTTGGATTGCATGAAGAACTTTTGGGATACAGTATGATAACCAAGATTTGAAATTCTATTAATGCAGGTTGCCTAATTCAGAGATGATAGACAATGCATAAATTAAGCCTAAACACTGGTTCAGGGAAGTGACTGATGTCCTTTGAAAGATAAACCCCCAGGGATGAAGGGACATTCTTCACATCTTATTAGCATAAAAACAAATACTACTTTTTGCTTCTCAGCATCCTGGAGCAGAGCTGCATTTTGCTCCTAGCACTGATCTCCAAAATGACATGAAAATTATCAGCAGGGGTGGCTTATATCTATGGAAATCAACCATAATAATGCTTATAGAAACATATTAATCTCTATTTCTTTATTTATATTTGCTAGCACTTTTCAAAAACTGATGGACAAATTGGCTTTGCAATCACTGTCCCTGCTCAGTGTGTCTTAATGGAGGCTGACAGTTGAAGTGATTTAGCTTTTGTTGCAGCATAAAGGCATTTCCTTGTTTCCTTTTCCTTCCAGGGGATAATAGACCTTGTCATAAGCTATTATATATTTTGATTACAATAAAAATAAATATACCACTATCCTTCTCCCTTTTTCTTTGACACAAGCACAAACCAATAATTACAGGTCGTACATATATTGGAGGACACTTCTGGGTTTCACAGGCTCATACAGACAATACTTAAGCTCTCTGATGCAAATCCAGCACTCAGGAAAAGAAAACAGGAAGTGGTCAGATCTTTTTCAGAGATGACCAAACTTGTGGTTGCACTGTTTTCGCCCTGTTTATCACTAAATAGGCAGGCAAGATAGATTGGTCCTGGATAATTTTTTTATTATTATTTATTTATTACTTCAGGAATTGTGTCACTCCAGACCAATCATATTAAGGACTTCTCTTGTCTGAATCACTGTTTCATCTACACCTTTTATACTTTTTAAGTCAGCCACCAATTAAGACTCTCATCTACTTTTAATTTTTAACTTCTATTTTTGGAATTTAAATTCTCCATGAGTTCACAGGGAGACCAGATATTTTCTAAAGTTCAGAAATAGTAAACAGTTCTCAGATCATATAATCCCTTACTTTCTCTATACTAAGCCATTGCAATGTGTAAAACACTTCTCATGGGACAATTTGGGTTGGCATCTTATGCCAGTTCAGGAAATTGAAGCTCCTCTGCTGACAAGTCTTCTGGAACTCATGGAAAAGCTGTTGCTACTGCTACAGCTGAATGTTTAAGGATTCTATGATTCCTATTTGTTCTTAACCATACCTACTCAAATCTCTGTCAACACACTCATCTATCCTGCTTGTTTTGTATATTTTGCTAGTTTCTCACATCTTTATTACTAGATGAAGGTAATTATCAGGGATCCTGGTCTATACAGTATCTAGGGTATTTTAAAAATTCTGTCATTAACAGAATTTTAATGCAATCAATAGAGAATAATTTTTGTAATATGGTGTTCACTCCTCTGGGTCTTATTAAATGGTATGAAGATTCCAACTTTAAATTACAAATTTATCTTGTGAAGGGAAAGGACTTATAATAATACAATTAAAGGAAGCTAACTCCTGGATTAATTTGAAAGAGCACAATAAAACCTCAGATTTCAAAATTAAAAGCTGATAGTGTATATGGATTATTACTTGGTCATAAATTCTGAGATCATAGGTTGCTTAACAATACCTTTACAGTACTTGGCTAAGGTTGCAGAAATTGTCTTATGTAGGCTCAAAAAGACAATTAGGCTTTTTTGGAACAAACTTTAATATCTGTGATGGTGCATTAGTAATTATGTACCTTCTGAGCCTGGAGTAGGTAGACAAGCTTTACAGTGCACTTAGCCTGATGCTAAGGTGTGGTATCCCATCCCTAGCCTTTCCTACAGGTAGCCTTTGCTAATTAGCTCTCTTTAATGACACACATCTAATAATATCATGTGTCTACTTGTCAGCTTCAGCCAGAAAAAATAAAAAATCCACATAGGAATGATCTAATGTTCTCATTTCTCACTGCTGTCCATGATCATGGTATGAGAGGATTAACATCTTGCCTTTTGACCTTTGTTAGTCTTGACATGAAAACTTTTTTATATAATCGTAGTGGAAGATAGATACTTTCTGTCTTCCCAGAGCACAGCCACTGTTCTTTGAAAATTCTACCTATAATTAAAACCTAGCTTTTATACATGTGCTTTCATGACAAATGGTATAATGATTACAGAGAAGCATCAAATGAATATTTACCATTATGAGAGTGCTCAGAAATCTTCTTCCTACCTGGTCATGGAAAAAAAGTGATACATGACTGGCATTTTTTTCTCCTCTTTGTTTCTTCTGCTTGTGAGAACTAAAAGAAAAAGTAACTCACCAAAATAATGACAATAGTTTTAAAGATTTCTCTAGACTTTCATATTTCTCAATACACTCCCCAAAAAGACTGCTCCTGCGGACAAGACCATAAACTCTATTTCAATGTGTCCTGTGTATATTTGATCAACATGAAGCAAGCACTTGGAGAAGCTGCCAGTTAGAGAATTAGATACAACTGTTAGCAAATGGCATGGTACAATAGGAGTAGATACTAGAACAGTAATAAAGAGTAAACATTAATAATACAATGACAATAAACACTATTGGAATTCTATTCCCTTACCAGCAATTCCATTTCAGACTAGTTGTATCTACTCTTTTCTGGTAGCCTGAGGACCCATTAGTAGCTGAAGCCTAGTAGATATTCTACTAGAGCACATTGTCTGGATTACCTTGGTCTGACAGGAAGCCATTTAATGAGCTAGAAATAAAAATGCAGTAAGTGGGCACACCCAGGAGATATAAACCAAAGCCTTATCCTGACTGGAACTGAAGAAATAGCTTTGAAACTCCCCTGGTTCCTCAGTTAACACTGGTCAGTACAAGCAGTTCCTGTCACAGCTTGTACTCTTTACAATTATATTAATTTCCTAGGAAAAATTAGAGTTTTGTCCTTCTAATAGCATGACAACTGCTTAATTCATCATGTTCTCCCTCTTTTTGGCTTTTGGATTGGACATGGATAAATGGCATTTTCTCCAAGTATGTGTCCTTATTGGAAGTCAAATATGTTGTCAATTCTCATAAAGTAAGCACAGACAGGCCAAAGCAGTCTTAGAAGACAACTTTTCCATTCAGTAAGCAGTGTCCTTCCTTCAGATTTAATAAAAAGGAGATACTTATTCCAAGGAAAATGCCATTCAAGTGTGACAGTAAGTAAACACTTAGAAGCTGCAAGTGGAATCTGAAAGTGTTTCACCCGATATTATTTTTCATTTTTCCTTGAATATCTGACCAGTTCTAGACAGCCTATTAAAATTAACTTCATAATAAAGATCAGCATTTGTAGAAAAATACAGGGAGCTACCTCAAAGCATGATTTATATATTTGTGTTTTGGCAGATGTTTATATAAACAAGATGTTTTGTGTTCACAAGCACAAAACTGCTGATATAAGTAGTGCTTAATATTTTGTTTTCTTTGCTGAAACATGTCAGCTAAGGCCCATTCTCAAAGCTTTTAGTGACTTCCAAGTTTTTACCAAAGCAGGCAAGCTATTCTAGAGAGCTGCCTAGTTGAAATAGGAGTAACCGAGTCAAGAAATTATGCTCCATCCATGCAGCACATATTTGAGACAATGGCTATCCTACAGGATACTCTACCAAGTGCTAGGTTTGCAATGTCTCCCTGGACAAATGAAAGTCTCACTTTTCCTTGGCAAGCTTGCCACAGAGGAACTGAACTACTTGGGATTTTCCTCTGTGACCCAGAATGGTACTACATGATCAGTAAGTAAAATTGAGGTGTAAAATTGTTTTGCTGGTACACTAGTTAATGCTGTAGTGGTACCTTGTGGTGTTCTTATAGTTCAACTGTTCCTAATATTTTTGAGCCACCATTCTGTAGTTGTAATTGTCTTCAGTGATGGACATGCCAGGAAATCCAATTGAGATAAAGGGAACATCTCCATCACTTTGGTCATTTCCATCTCTCCTCTATGATTCCTTGAGGCGACTCTTGCACAAAAACTTTTGCAAAGTCACTTGTCTGTGCTTATTTTTCAGAGCATACATATAAGTTTTTGTGCTTCTTTTATTTTGACCCCCCAAATAAAAATTAGGTCAAAAATTATCCCTGGCATTGTAAACAAATTGCTTAATGATCTATAAATTGTTGTATATTACTTCAGCTAATGCAACAAGCTTCAGAACAAGTAGAAAGATAGCAAATTTGTGTCAGTGTTGTATAAATTCAGAAAGATAGGTTAAAGAGATTCTATGTAAAAAGGCCAAAACAGGAATTTAATTTTTTAAATCTATCACAAGTTGATAGATTGATGAAGGATGAAACTACCTTGTAAAAGAAAGAGACAAAAGACACAGAATACATAATATTGCTCTGAATAGAAAGACAGTTCCGCACAAAACCCTGAAGGTCTATAGCTTACTAGCAGTAAAATTGTGAGAATGTTCTTGATTTCTTTGCAGATCATAGGCTTTAACCTTGCTGGGGTTCTACAGGTGAACAGGAATATTATTTTGTCGGGGTCTACCTCCTCTGCTTGTCATGGCAATTTTACATCTTGCACCTTTTTGGTTTACTAGAAATCTCACCTGCATCTGTCAAAATTCATTCAAATTCTGATTTCGTTTTTGCTGTCTCTGTGTCATCCTAACATAATTGGAATTCCTGTTAAAAAAAAGGAATACCCTAATAAGCTAGGTGTTTCCAGACTTTTCTGGGGCAGAAAATCCAATTCCAAAATAAAGTCACTTACTTTTGGCTGCAGAAAGTCACCCTTGGAGCAAGATGATCAGCTTTATCTAGAAACAGACAAAGTGAATGAAATTCTAGTGTGAGAAAGAATTTGGATTTATGGCACAGATCCCTATCTGCAGTCAGTGGAATGCAACAGTTCATACATGCTAAAAAGTGTCTGAATTTCTCCTTCTGCAACTAGACTTTGACTTGTAAATAATGAATATTCCCATGACATTATGCAAGTTTTAATAGAAACTTTAATGAAAAAAGCTGCCAGGATTATAAGTTTTTGATTCAGCTGAAAACTATAAATAAGTTCTATACATACAAATATACAATAAAAGTGATAGTAGGGTTGTCTGTACACTTTCCCCAGTGGGAGAAACACTGTGCCTAAAAAACAAAGTGAAAAAACAAAAGCAAGTTCTCTTGCAAAGATATTTGCATATTGTTATTAAACAGCCAACCTTTACATAATGAAGGGCATATTTACAGTGCTGCTCAAATTGAATGCTCTAAGGCTGTTTTATGATATTAAAATATTTATAAATAGGCTTTAATTCAGCTTCGCCTCTGTCAGAAATTCAATGGAAATCCTAATTACCATTTCTCTGTGCAGATGAAAGGCAATCATATGTGCGTATTGACATTCAGCTAACACCATTCACTAAAAGGTTCAATGGTTTAGCACAACTGCCAAATCATTAAATAAGGGCATAGGCTGATTTTATAAATGATGCTGACTGTATTCAGAGTATTATAGGACACACTTGAGTTGTACTGCGTAGCTAAATGAAATTTCCTATACCCTCTCAATAACTGACAGGCTGGAGATCAAACAGAATGATAGAAATTAATTTTTTTAGCTTGTCATCCAGGGTATCTTTCACAATCCTTAGCTTCAGTAAATATGAATATATTCATAATTTAAGCACAGTATTCCCTGATGCTATTGATTAAGCCGGACTCAAAACATCATTCAGGTTCAGGTCTTTCTCCTTAATTCATTGAAATATTCTCTGCACTTACCTTAGAAAAGTAATAATTATATTGTGAGACTGATGGGCAATGGGACACACTGACAATTTTAATTTTCTCATGCTCCCAATCTTTTGTGTCTGCTAGGCGTGTTTCATTTTGCTATGTTTGCTGCCAAAAAAAACCTTTTCACACTTACTACTAGGCCTGCATTTTATGGAAAGGAAAAGAGGAAAAGGCACAATGGAAAATTATCATAAGCCATCTTTTGGGATCCATATAGCCAGAGAAGAAAAGCATGCTGCTATCCCTTGTGCTCTTACAATTGGTTCGCCGCCTCAGGCCAATAATCCCTTGGATACTCAAGGCTTCCCCAAAATTCACTTGCTAAGCTTCTTACAAAGGTAACGTGCTATAAGCTGTTGCAAGTCCTTGAGGGGATCTGTACAATGTTTTTCTTTGTTTTATTGTGCTTTTTATGCAGAGTGAATTAACTCAAAGAGATTGAAATTACAGGATTTTGATCATTATTCAAATCAGTGAGTAGATAATTTGCTTCACACTTCTTAAATTCTATTTCCACTGGTGCATTCCAGTTTTTTATATATATATATAATTTTCTATAGGACATTTCTTGTATATGGCATTTGTCTTTACTGATGCAGGAGGACATGGTAAGCATAATGTAGATAATTTAGAAAGCTGACTCTATAGTCATTAAAGTCCTTAATTATGACATCAATTTTTTAAAATTATTCTACATTTTATTAATTATGTAATGATTGTCTTGAAAATTATGGCAAGCAGAAAAAAAATGGAAAACAACCAAAATCTTTGGCTTAATTTTCATTTTCTTCTAAATCCAAGCAAAGTTACTTTAGGCCTCACCTCATGCAAATCTTTCCAAACCACTGAGAAAGGTCTCTAAGAAAAAGAAAAAACACTAATTATTAATGCATCAAAGAGACTTTTTCTTATCACCAAATCCTTTATCTTTCTAAAACTTGTTCATCTTCTCCTTTTTAGACCTAGATTTCATTCCTGGGCTAGAAGAGGAAACAAAATTTTTTACCTTTTTATCAAGTCTGTCCAAATTTCTTCCCTTACATGGAATCTATCATTAAAATATTTTTTTTAATAATGGCTTCTTTTCTGTACCATAGGAAGAGGTTGCAGCCAGTTTGATTGAGTTTTCAAGTCAATGTAGTGAATGTTTGGAATTTGACAACTTACTTTTACCATCTTGGTAGTTTGACAGACATTAACACTATGATAGCAAGCATACTACATTTTCTACTAGTATTTCATATTATGTTTTTAGTACAGTGATATATTAAGTCATCACATAGGTTTTCATAACTTCATCGTTAAATATAAAATTTTTCAATTTTCTTTTTTAAAACAAAGAGTTTTTTAATATTTATATTCCATCTGTCTTGAAGCACTACTGGGGGTTTTTGCAATAAAATCCGCAGAACTTCAGAAATAGTTCTCAAAAAGAATGGCACGGATTTGGTGCCAGCGTCATCAATAAGATTTAATAGAGACAAAAACTGCCTTTTTCTTTCTCTGTCAAGGCAATACAAATATAGGAGAGCAAATGTTTCTTCTTTCATGTTTCTTCCATCTTCACAAATCATCAGTCAGCACTACACAAGATGGAATTAACACACATAGGATTTGGAATCTAGCCTGGTTCTGAAGACCTGACAGAAAAAATATTCTGTTTCTTGAAGTGAGCCAATTTGTTCTGACCTCCTTGACAGAGAGCAGATTTGATACCCCACAATCTCACTGTGGGTGTTACCTTCCAACCGTACCCACCCATAAGTTTACACTGCCATCGGCTTTGAAATACGGTGCTGTGAGAACAATTTACAGTATTTGACAGGGTGCCACAAGCAATAGTAGCCTCTTTTCAGATTTGCCGTTCAGAGGAAATGAGTTCCTAGCACTGTTACTACACTGTAAAACCTTGCTTTGCAGGACAAAAGCATGTCACGAAGGTAGCGAATAATGTGGAAATAATCTGTGAGCTGTAACGCTAGAGAAAAGAACTGGGGTCTCAAAGCCAAGAGGGCAGCCTGTGACCCAGACTGCGTCTGAGGGCACTTCAGAGAAGCACCTGAAAATTCAGAGGATTAGAGATACTCTGGAGTCCAGACTAAAACACTTCTCTTTTTGCTAAATGTTTTTGGTTTGGGGCTTTTTTTTTTCTTTAAGAATATTAACCTTCCAAAGGCATAAGGAAGAAGAATATTAAAATTTACTAATCAAGAAAACTTTTCTTAAATCTTTTCAGCGGGAGAGGTATTTACCAATCTAAACTACTTAGCAGTCTTAAAAGACAAGCTTGAAATCTTGGGGAAATGGCTCATGCCTGCACTGGTTGGGTGTTTCTTCCCTGTCTGGAACCCAGAGTTACAGAGCTACAGATCTTGATAATAAGAGTTCAGAGTTACAAAGCTTGAAAATAAGCAGTGTAGAAAAGAAGGTTATTACATATATTTTACAGTATAAAGATCAGATTTGTGCCAAGGACAGGACAAGGACTCAGATAGACCTTTGGTTTTTGAGTGACAGGAGAGTTTGCATAGCAGTGCAGCAGCAGTGAAAACACATCTCAGTGACAGCAGTCTCTGGCTCATGGAAGAAGAAACTAGGGAATCCAGCAGAGAGGGAAAGTGTTTTTTCTAAACAGAGGAGAATCACAACATAACCAAAGGTAATCATATTTTGAAGTTATATCCCAACAAGTATTTCTGTGTCAGATCATAGTTGAAGGGGACAGAAGATAGCTTTACTTGGTACACACCAAACTGAGTCATTATGAGAATCAGAGAAGGTTTTCTGATTTTTCCACCGTTCAGTTTGAGATGCTAGAAAAATTATTTATTTAAGTACAGACTGCTTACAGAAAGGGGCAACATTATTAACTGCTACATGTGGCTCTCTTGATTAACTCACAGTTTATGAAGCACTATGAGATGGCACTCAATAGAAAAATGTTCCAGAAAGAAAAAATATGTAAAATATGTAAATATGTAAGACTTCAGTGTGTTTGTCCTAGATTATCAGTAATTAAAACTGGCAGTAAATTTAATATATGAGCATTGATTGAACTGTTCCTGCGTATAATTGAAAAGGAAGGAGAAGCAACTTTGCCTGACAAATGCTGTAATAAGTTCCTTTCATTCCACACTGTGCCTGATTTGTAATGTCTATCGTTACAACGTAAGTAACTAATTGGTATCTGTGCAGAGATGTCTCTATTGGCACATTAGACCTCTAGAAGAAAATATCCTATTTGCAAAAAACAATAAAAATACCAATGGAAAGACTAGCTTTTAATATGATACTGAATGTAGGCTGAACAAATGAAGAGTCTTGATGTGATTTAGTATTATGCCAGCAGTGAACACAACTGTAAACTATTTTTGCAACCTGCTCTCAGAGTCCCAAATTGCCTTTTTACTGTCTGCATTCCTAATGATGGTTGATACATCCAAGGGAAAAGAGAATACTGATGTCTTTTATCTTGATTTAGCTGCTGGGCTGCGTTCTTTATATATTCAAGAGCAACAAGAACAAAAAAAAATATTCTGCTTTTGCAAAGTCAAAATGCAAATACATTCCAGAAAAGTAGAAACCACTGATCATGAGTAGAAAGTTTTTATAGTGGCAATTTAACCTGACTGTTATTTACACTATAAAACTGTCTCTGTGTCTGAAGTTGTGTTTACTAGAAAGATCAGACAAGATTTCTTGCCGTTTAGTTGGCTTTAAGGAAAACAAACTGATAAAGTAACAAACTATGCTGTGCATAGAAGAGAAATGCTGTTTAAAAAGTTTTCAAAATATTTGTGAATTTGTAGTGTTAAGGTATTTCTTTTCCTTTCTTAATGTAGAAGTTTGAAGAAATAAATAATATTATAAATAATATAATTCACAATGAGACTAGAACTGTAGTTTCTGTTGATTTGCTGACCTAAAAATTTGTTCATTTACATAATGATCAACTCTGCAATATGTGCCAGTTGTACCTTGAAGATGAACACTTAGATTTTGCACATCATAATATACAGATATGTAGAATTTGAGCTGGAATTGAGCAGTAACATCTGAGAGACTTGTGCACCATAAACAATATTTTAAAATTAATCACAACTACCTAAAGGCCTATTTTCAACTGGCTAAGTAACTTTTTGTGATGGAAGGTGCTTCTGACTGCAGACAAAAGCAGTCTGAGCTGCTTGCATGAAGCAGGGAACCATTTTGCTAAATGGGAATGTTTATACTAAATATACTGATGTGCTCACATAGTGCAACACACTTCTAAGAAAAGATACTAACTCTGCTGTGCTATTAGTAGACCGCTACAGTACTACATTGAAGCTGCTTCTCTTTTCTTTGTATAAATAGTGTGATACCAACACTGAAGCAAAACATGCCTACCACAATCCAGGGCTCTCTCTACAATGTTTGGATGGTGATATTTGATTCTATGACTTTCCTTGACAGTAGCTGAATGTTCCAGGAGAAGTGACCGTGATGTAGGTTGCACTGCACCACCCTTTGTAGGCAAGTCCAAAATCTATGGCATTGTATAGCTTTATCTGCAGATAGCTTCATCAGTCTGACTGAGCTTTTGAGATGAGTTCCTGCTGGCAAGGCCTGACTTCTGGACATGGAAAAGTATAGCTGTCAAACCAATAGGATACAATCTTAAATGACGCTTTTATGTCATGGTTCAGTAATAATACTAATATGATTATTCACATTAGGAATCTACTTCCAGGTTCTGCATAGCAGAAAAATTTAGTCAGCTCAGCAGCTGAGCTGAACCTCTGGGTAAAATTGAACCATCTACACATTTCCTTCAGACTGTGACACCATCACCATCAAAGAATTTCTGAGAGGAGCCATGCCAGTGATTCTAAGCAAAATCTTCCCTAGTTAGTAATCAGAGCTCTTGGCTGCAAACTTTTCCACATTTACTTAAGATAAAGTCCAACCCCATAGCAGAGAGATCAGCAACATGTGTAACATTGAGCTACCCCAGGGCAGAAGTGGATTGAAACAGTGCTGAGATGTAATCTAGGAAGAGCTCTTTCAGATTCCATGAGGCTTTTTCTCCTTCCCTGTCAAAACAAGGTCATTCTCATTCATATATTTTCCAGTGCCTACTCCTAAAATTTGTTGAGTAATGGGACTTTTCACCAGAAAAAAACTTTTCTTTTAACAGCTGCACTTATAGAATGGGCCTCAGCACTCTTACATCTTATTGTTATTCTGACAATGTTCAGTATGTCTGCTTAGGGTATGTCACTCTCCTTTGTGATTTCAAAGATATTTTACCATTCACTGATGCCCTTGACAATGAAATTCCTCCCCTCAGAAGCTATGAGTGAAGCACAGTTTAGTATAAAGGACTGCAAATATCATATATATTACATATTTCCTTAAAATGACATTAAAATAAATCAAGTTTGAAAAATAGAACACTCTGAAGTTATGAAATTCCAGAATTAATGTTTCCAGTGCAACCTTTATTCAGATCCCCTCTGCATATGCCTTTCTGATAGTCTTTAATTATAAGATCAAATGTTTCCCATGGGTCCCTTGCCTCATTTAGTGCACCAATTGGGTAGTACTTACTGAATGGTAGCTGTTCAATAGTGCCTTTCATCTTCAGCCTTTATTGCAGAGACTCTCATGCTTTATTTACTAAATGCCATCTAATACTTTCACTGAATATAGAATTAAAGGCCAATCTATTGTCTTCATGATGCTGTGTCATAATTCTCAGTAAAGATATTAATATTTATATCAGCTGTGTGAAGAGAGGTACAGTTCTGTTTTACACATGGAAAAAAAAGGTACAGGTATGATATTCTGAATTAGCCTTGGGTGTTTAACTCAAGAAATAAAGTGACTCCAGAACATTTAATATTTGATATCAATTTATCTGTCATTAATACCTGATGTAGTTGCTAGT
Organism: Zonotrichia leucophrys gambelii; assembly: GCF_028769735.1. Classification (NCBI taxonomy): domain Eukaryota; kingdom Metazoa; phylum Chordata; class Aves; order Passeriformes; family Passerellidae; genus Zonotrichia; species Zonotrichia leucophrys. The sequence goes on along the minus strand of NC_088175.1, from coordinate 36,146,245 downwards.
AAGCCTCTCTTCAGCACATCAGTGAGCTCAGTTGGTCAGAGCATGTTGCTAAGAACACCAAGGTCATGGATTTGATCCCTGCATAGACTATTCACTTAAGAGATGGACTTGATGATCCTGATGGATCCCTTTCAGCTCAGAATATTCTGTGATCTCTTTGCAAAGAGTCAAAGTATTAAATTAGGTATCCTTAAACTCAGGGTGCATTTGGAAGAGAGGGAAACTTTGTTCTTTAAGCATAAAGAGTCCAGCTGACCTGTTAATAATCAAGTCTCCTTCCCAGAGGTAATCATCACAATGAAATGTCAGACAGCCCATGTCAATAAATTATGCCAAGAGGGAGGGAGGGAGGAATGAAGGGAAAGGAGGGAGGAACAAAGGAAGGGCAAAAGAAGGCTCTGTCTGAAGATCTTCTAGCCTATAAAGAAACAAAAAGGAGTGTGTTATCATAGGGACTTCAATTTGGAATAAAGAATAGGTAACTTTGTAGAAGTACATAAAGTTTTTTCATATAGTGTGTATACAGTGTGAAAAATGATAATATTTTCCTTCTGTTACAAGATAAGGATTTTGTGTCAGCAAAATTGTGAAACTGCAAGCATACATGCATGAGGACCTATTGATCTTCTTTTGAAGTAATTGGGCAAAACATCCTAGAGGCTTCACAGAGGGAGGGAATGTGTGGCAGTGCATCACCCCCACCCTTGGACCACAAGATGACCTCAGATGAGGAGCTAAAAATCTGAGACCTCATGAAGGAAATCAGAGTGATAATTTCAGTAGTGAACTTGGGATAATTTTTTCAAACATCATTGAAGAGTGTGATTGAAGACAGGGATGAAAATGTTCCTGTTTTACATCCAATCACAGTTTAACAATGAAGCTTGTCTGAGTGCATGCCTAAGTAGTCTGTTCACCTGCATGTCTTTTCTTTTGGACCTTAAATGTGCAGTGAATGGTGTGACCTCAGGAAGCTATTTAGAATTACTGGGTAATCTTAATAGCAGGTTCAAAGCATAACATGGGATTCAGCACCACAGAAATTTCTTCATCTGTCTTGTGTGGTACCACCCAATGTTTAGTGATTGTAAAATGAAATTTGACTTACTAGCAGTCTCAGCTTCCCTCTGTCTGTGATCTTGACACTACTCTAAAATTCTGGTGCTCAATTTTTCATTCATGGTATCTCCCTTTCTTTGGCTACAAGCCGGGCTGTAGGTCGTAGTGAGATCAAAGTACAACTTCAAAGCAGCTGACTTCTAATTTTTTTCAAGAACTGGTAAATGAAACTGTATGATATTGTTCACTATACAGCCTGTTTGCCACAGGTCTAACTGGATCTATAATTCTCTGTGATCATATATAAATCTATGTGATAGCATTTAAAATGTGACAATATAGTACTATAGGCATGTTGTATCCTTTCCATTCACAGATATAGTTGAGGCTTTGGTCTTAAAAAACAAAGACAAAATTAACATTTAATGTGAAAATTCGTGCTATTTTATATATAGAATGTTGAAAAAGGTGAGGGCCAGAATATTTTAACTCTCCATTGTAAAGTGTTCCATTCAATACTGAGTGTATTGCTCCTGGAGGGAATGTTCCCATAGCTGCACTGCATGTTTTCTTCCACAGCACTGGCGACTCCTGCAGAGACCAAAGCAGAGCTTGTTCTGCAATCAGTTCCTGCAGTCAGATGTCAAACTGAATGTGATCTGTCTCAGCCCTAGTGTACAGGTTGCCATTTTCTATATCCTTGGACAATATTTAATCTCTCTGTCAATGATGAGCTATGAACGAGCCATGACAGCCACTGTCAACAGGAGGGGAAAACCATGGAGAGATGTTAATTGAAAGGTGTAGTGAAGTGTGATTAAGCACTAACCTTAGGTTCTTTTAATCTCCCATAGCCAGGACACAGTCATTTGTATGAACTTAAGAAGGCATACAAGGTTAAGAAAGCAGCAGAACCACATCTGTTCACATCTCAAAAAATAATCTAAAAGTGACATTTCTTTACTTGCTCCAATTTAAAGGAATATTTTTGTCTCTCAGGGACAGCAAAAAAAAATAGCATTTTCTAGTTTTTAGGGGTGTAAGATTTATTTTTACCTTATTTCTGATAAAGTTCCCATATTTGCGTTGCTGCTATACTTTTAAATTACTTCCCTGTGCTTGCCACCTTTCCTAAATCTGTTGCTTTTTTTAGACTGTTATAAAGTGTATTTACTTTTAGCTGGTTTTAGTCTCAGCAACTGAACAGGTAAAAACGTGACTTGCTAAAACTGAAGCCAAAAAAAATCAGATATGGATGAAAGGAAATGTAAAGGGCAAGAAGAAATTAAGTACACTCAAAGAGCCAGCTAGTATTTAGTTGCAATATGCATTTGTTGCTTAGGCTTCATCAGAATTTCACCAGGTCTTTTATTTTTGAGTCACTTCTTGGTAAATTACAAAAGCTGTGTCACATTTACATGAGCAAAATGGTAGCATTCAATATAAAAGGGCATACATGCCTGATGATTTGATGTCTTTTACATTTCAAAACTGAGTGTTTCCATGGAGGTATTTTACCAAACACATTTTGCAGAAGAAAATACCAAATGCTTACTGAAACTGAAACCCCTTCAAAGAATTTCAGATGCACCCTAAGGCTGCAAGCAGTGCTAAGTACTTTGCAAATGAAGGACAATGCGCATATCTTTCCAATGGAGGGATGAAGTGATTAATGTTTGTGAAATGCTCAGAGAGCATATTTTCCTGTACTCTTATAGACAAAGCTGATTTTTATCCAAGTCTGAAAAAAGTACATCGTTGCACTTCAATGTTCATTTAGTGTATTCCCAAGGCACAAATACATCATTTCAGCAGCATTCCATTTTCATTCAAAAAATGGAATGAGATTGAATTATGCAGTCAGATCCCAGAGTTCTTGGTAACTTTTCTTTTAGAAATACTTTCTCTTATTCAAAGTCTTGTCTTTTCATGATTAAATAATACAGTCATTTGTAGCCATAGGATGCCTGGCTTCAGGGACACAGAAGAATAGCTACAATAGTTTCCTCAGCTAGCAAGCCTAAACACATCTGCGCCAGGGAAAAAAATTGCTGCACACTTGAGCTGTTACAGACAGAACAAATGTTCTCTAATTTTCTGTTGGAGGTTTTGCAGTTTTTCCACTTGAGATGATGATGCTGAAATAGGATTTTCACTTTTTGAATATGACATAATTTATGAGGAAGACATGCAGTAAATATTTCAGCTGGAATTGGTTTAAAATTAGCTCAAGATCAAAAGGTTTTAAAAGTAGCTTCTGTCTTTTTGGAACTTGTTTAAACTGTGTGGGCTTGGATGTGTCAATAAAGAGTGAATGACCACTTTGAAAAACAGCTTTGGGAAAGGGCCAGTATGGGAAGAGCTTGCTGTTTCCTCTGATCAGAAAGGATCTGATCTATGTTGTTTACAGTGAGACCATCAAAGGGCAAAATTGTCAGGAACATGCAGGATTAACAGTCTAGGATCAGCTCTTAGTAGCCAAATGTGTACATCCTCTGCAATGTCATTAAAGGGTTGGTAGGAATTTTCATAGCAGAAAGTTTTATCAGAAAGAACAGTGACAAGGAGCTCACAATCCCTGAAGCTGTTTACCTAAATTTGGTTTAATGACCTCCAAGACTGTACCTGTTTTACTAAGGACAAGTTTCTAGGGAAAAAATCATATCTTTTACAGACAGCGGGTAAAAAGGTGAGCTATTATGGGGTTTTTGTTTTCCCCTTGGAGATACCCATTGACATTGTGTTATCTCCATCAGATGATCAGCAGTCGGGCAGGGGTGACCTTAGCAGAGGAGTAGGCAACAGATCAGAAGTGACTCATTGATTTTATGAAGCATTTCCATTCCCAGCTGTGACCTATCAGTGTAGGAGCTTTTAAAAAAAAGATATTAGAATTAATTTTTCAAGACAGAGTCAGATGACAGAAAGCTGCCTGCCTCTCTTGGTTAAAATGTGATGCATTCTACAACCCATTTAGAATATCACACAACATTTAAGAAGAGGTTAGCGATTTTTTTATGTGAAACAAAAAGAGTTAAAAACTAGGTTAAGTGAAATGCAGAGTAGTCAGATACCATGACAATGACTGTGAAAAACAGAGAAAGGGAGTAGAAGCTTATCAGAAGATTAGGTAGAATCAGTCTCTAAGGAAAATGTTTATTAAAACTACTGCATTGTCTTCATCAGTGTATGGAGGCTCTGAAGACTATCATAAGGATACTACATCTAACAACCAACATGTGTGACCATATAGCTTTTCTGGACTTGTAAACACTCCAGATGAGTCACAAACCATGGGGTTTTTTGTTTGTTTTTTTTATTTTCTTGAGTATTGAAGTATTGAACAACTAAAAGTTTGAAAACTGTGAGTTATTTTCATTAGTGCTAGGGAAGGAAATCTTCCTTTGATCTTCCTTACCCAACTAGTATATTGTTAGCATAAATATTGGAGTGAACTGGATAATACTATGTTTCTGAATGTATAATCTGTTTGTTAGTGGCAGATATTTTATGGAAACCTGTAAATTAACAGTTAATGAGGTAGACTGTTGGTATAAACAGTAAGTTCTGTGCATGAAAATATACTCTTCACCTCAGAACAAAGCACTATTCCAACAGGACAGAAACCAGAACTGAGAGGATATAGTAAGTACATCCTGGGTGATTGTAAAGTCTGTGAAGGATGCTCTGTGAGCTTTTTCCCCTTTAGGCAAGCGATTGTCTCAGTCCCAGAGAAGGCCCAACCCACAGTTTTCCAGAACCAAGTATTTCAACATCTCTCACTTCAGTTTGGAGAATGCAGGTCTCCTTTCATCTAGCAAAGTGATGGCAGTAACAACCCATCAAAAGCTGGGTGTTATTAACTTCTAAGATGTCTGTGAAAACTTGCCTTTAAAATGCTAAAGCAAGCTGAAGATTTTCATATCTGCCCTAAAATTTATCATCTCCTAAATCTGAAAAAGTCTCTGTGGCTGAGCCTTATTTCTCCTTGACAGGATGTGCCACATAACTCTTCTGATTCATCCAATAAAGAATTTCTATTGCACTCCCACATCACAGCTGCAGAAGCAAAGGTATGGTAACCTCTGCAAACTGGCTGCATCTTTGCTATCATTCAGAATATCATTATATCCTGGTGTTCTTAAATGAAGAGTTCCTATCTGTCACTGCTTATGTTTGTCCTGTCATAGACAAGTCACACCGTGGCTTTAGAAAGCTGTGACAGATTTTAAAGTACTGGTGGGATTCTGCTGTAACACCATTTTTGAAAGGACTGTGTTCCAAGTCAGCGCTTTCTTCCTCCAGGGTTGCCTAGCATCAGTACAGGAATTCTTCAGCCTCCCTGCTAGGTAGCAGGCAGATGCTTATGATTCTTTTTATTATTTTCTTGCATCTGAAACAAATAATAGATGTGGGGTTTTTAATTCTGTGAATTAGAGCACTGTTAACTGGTTTATAAACTTCTAGTATATGTTTAAAGACTATTTGGATATAATATTCATCCTTCAAGGCAATGGGCCTACACTCTAAACTTCACTTGTTTGTGTGAGTTTTGTTAGAGAGGAGAGTCCTTTTTCCTTATGCTAAATATAAAGATACTATAGTTACTACACAGTTAAATCTTCATTATATCTAGTACTAATAAGTGTGCCACTAGAACAATCTGTTAAGTAACTTTCCTAATCTTAGCACATTATACTGGATTTATACTGTAGAAGAAAATCTCTGTAAAAAGCAGTGAAACAATCTAATGTAGAGAATGCAGATTTATTGTCTCTGTATTTGTGGCACAGGAGAATAATTTGCATCAGAATAACTGTAGTAAGTTCTGTCATTGATAATGCAGGTTTCTTCCAGTATCTCCTGTTTCTAAAGAATCTTTATTTCATTGTAGTTTAAAAAGAATCCTCCATTACAAAAAGGCTCATTTTTAAGTGTCAGCAAATATGCATTGACATTTGAGAAGCATAAGGAGTGTTTTGGTGCTGCAGGTCAAGCACTGTCCCTATCACCCCTTAAAGACCCTTTTTGAGCCCCTGAACTCCTCCAGGTGTGCCCCGGGACACAGTGAAAAGACTGTTAAAGGTCTTTGCAGGGAGGTCCTGCAAAATGTAAGGTGGTTCCCACAGGACGAGGAGAGATAATGTACATGTTGAAATTCCTGGGTACACTGAGACTTCAGTTGAGGATCTTGGTATTGAAAAGTTAATATCTATTGCTTTAAACTGCTGGAAAGGTTGTTAAGGTTTGTCTTTTCCAGACATTCATGTGCAACAAAGAGACAAATTTCTTTGTGTACTATCAGCTCTGTACATCCATGTACTCCCAGATCTGATCTGCTCAGGTTGCATTACAGCTGCAGGTTACATTCAGTAGGCACCTGTACAAAACATTATTAGTTGGCCACTTTAGCACAATATCACCAGATCACAAAGCAGGTCTCTACTTCAGCTGGGACAAAAATTTATTTTACAGTAGTTGTTTCCTGTAGTTAAATCTTCTTTACATATTTCTGGATATCAGTAAATTCCACTAATGCCAGGACCTGTCAGACAGGCGTTAATCCAGCAAAGAACTCATGGTTTCAAATTGCTTTATTTCAATAACCCTTAGAATCCAAAGGCAAACATTTATTTGTATTCTAAGAGAAGAAAGGGGCTTTTATCTTGCCACTATTTCTTTTTTTCATTCCATTTCTCCTTTATCCCTCTATTTCATATCTCCAGCTTTGCATCAAGCACTGAAGCCTGTTGTCCCACAGATGAAGATGTCTCCATAATCTATAACTCACAGTTCTGTAACCAAGCAGTCTTTTCTCTGCAACAGCTTGACAGTGCTGAAGTTCTCTAGTAACCTCTGCATGCCTGCACATACCTAGGGACTTAAAGAATGAGCACATCACCCATGAAACTTGAAACATCCAACAAACTAGTTCAAGTGAAAAGAAAGGGCAACAAACCAAACATTAAAAAGAGTACTTAAATACGTTAGAAGCTCAAGACATATAGATTTGACAGGGTGGACTGATTTTTTTTGCTACATTAGTATCAATAAGTTTAATTTTACACATATTTGAATTAGAATTATCTGTTATTTTTCAGTATCATGGAAATTTAAACCGAATGTACTTGCTTTGACTTTAGCAAAAAAAAAATTCCTTTGCAGCAATGAGAGAGAATCTTTGATGCAAGGCTATTGTTGTTACCTCCACATAACAAGGAAATACCAGTATATTTGTGTCTCTGCTGCCTCCTTCAGAACTAAAAGTGATGCCGTTTAAAGATTTGCATCTGTCATCCTCCACTGACTCACAAACCACTAAAGGGTTTCATTTTCTTAACAGGGAAAAAAGTGGAACTCTCCTGTCTGTTTTGACCTCCAGAAATTAGCTTTTGCTCAAAAACATTACTTCTCCTGTTAAACCTAACTTAGTGTTGCTACAGGCAATAGCTGACAGTGCGCAAAAGTAAACTTTGTTGATCCCATTCTTGAGTCTGTTCTTTTGATATTACCTGCTTACTGAAGTGCAGGCTGAGAACACTTAGAAATGTCCCATGGGGACAGACTGGGGAGATTACATGGAGACAGCCAGGGAGACTGCTTTAACCACAACATTAGAGTTGTGCATGAATAGCATAATCCGTTTTATTAAAGTGATTTTCTCATTGAGGTTTTAATACATTTCATACATTTCAAAAGGAAATTACAATATTTGAACTGAATTTTTCAATTAATTAGAAACAAGGTACATACTCCCAGCCATTTACAACTCTGGATCTCAGAATTTTCCCAGTATGCATGAACTATTCTGGAGTCATATGTTGGGCAAAAAGGGAGGATTAACCATCCCAGGCTTTAATCCTTTGAGATTTTCTTTCTCATACTTTTACCTACTTAATGGATAAGCTCTCTAGGATACCAGCTCTCTCTTACTATTTGTAAACACAGCTAGAAGCATCCAGCTCACCCTTCACTCTATCCAGTAAGTGCTATTATGACACAAACAATCATAAGAAGAAAAAAAAATAGAGAAACGTCATGTACTTAAAAAGGACTATCCTTGACAATCTTGTGGAGAGGCTTTGTAGTTTTAATCTGATATCAACTCTGCTCCTGTTCTTAGTCTTCTCATTTATGATTACCAGAACTTTCAGACAGTATGAGGAAACGTAGTAATGAATTTCATGATTCTTAACCAGGAGAGACCTTAGGAGTCATGTTTAGCCTGGTTTAATAGGAACTGATATTTTAGTTTGATTTGGTCTTTTCATTTTAAATTTTATCAAAGTAGAACAAGATTTCACCAGTGATGTTAACCAGTCTCATAGCTTCTTTATTAAAAGCACAGATCCCTAAGAGCTGATCATTTTTCTCATTTCCAGATTAACCACAAAGTAAAGGCAGCTGCTGTTTTTTTTTTTAAAAACCCTCATTCTTCACCCTTCCCATTACTCCTCTGTGCTGCAGTTGCTTCTACTTTTGTAGCTCCTGATACTTTAAAGTTTACCAGCCATTTTTCAGATAACTTCACCATCGCTCCTTCTTTTCCATCACTCTTCAACATCTTGGAAATTTAGAAATACATCTTTTCCATTTGTAAGGCTTTAGCAAGTTGTCTATGACCACAATGCAAGAATTTTCTTTTGACTGTGCAATAAAAACATGCTTTACTGAATCAAGTCACAGATTGCCTTATGGATTATTATTTTATAGAAAACTTGATCCTGATATCCTCTTTCCTATACCACAGAAATCTGTAGTACTTAGACTAGCCATAACTTTTCCTAGGGGAAACAGCTGTAGGCTTTGAGAAAGGATACAATTAACTTTAGGATACTCTAACTTTACACGAGCATCTCTCCTTACAGTTTTTAAAGTTTTCCCTTTTGTTGTTTTCATGCAAGCTTAGCCATCTCACTTATTACTGAAACTCCGTGGCACTAAAAAACATTGAAAATATCCTTTGGTGTATTCCCTGCTTTCATCCATTTGCTATTAGTCTTTTAGACTCTGAAGTAAACTCTTGAAAAAGAACATGTCCTCTGTTCTTTTCACACATTTAGGCTATCCAGAGTCCTGGTTTTGCCCTTGTTAAACTCTTCTATCAGTCAGTATGTTCTTTTAAAAAGTGAGTTTAATGTCAGCTTGAATGGTAGACTGACAGCCCTGAAGACTGATGTCCATTGTTTATGTTCAGAGAAGTCTGAGCAGTGGCACTACCACACACATTTCTCTCTGCAGACCTTCCTCATCTCTGATGCAGAGGGAACACCTCCAGGCAGAGAGATACTCTGGGCTCTATGGTCATTCACTGCCTGGTGTTGAAGGCACACATTGGCAGGAGTGTGTGGATGAAGCTTTTTTACAAAGGTGTTCAGGGTTCAGAACTGCCAGGCTGGTTCCTTTTGCTTTCTGATAAACACCCTTTTGAATTCAAAAGCCAAAAACCACTGATAGTATGACCTTGTCTTTATTGTGTGGTGAATAGCAATGTACTCAAGAGAAACTTCTTCAGCCTTGTACCAGAACACCAAACTTACATTCTGGTTTTTTCTTGTTGAATTGCTAGAGCTGCAAACACATTCAGGTCTTATAGAATACACCCCTTTTTCATCTTTGGAAATTATGTAATTCCTTCATCTCAGGAGATCATAGCATGCACTTCAAATATCTGTTTGACTCAGCCAAAGTAACAGGGAACACATAAAATATACCAGTGTTCATTACTGACTTCAGACATAACTTTCTACTGAAAGTGCCTGTATCATGTGTCAGTTTATGAAAATTCTCTTTTTAATGATTTTGACAATTCCTAGCATAAACTATTGCTTTGTAAATTAATGTTGGAACTGCAGTGGATGAAAAGGTGCCCTGTCAACTGACATCTTGATTAGCAAAGAGCAATCCATTACTCCTTATATGGCCTACCAAAGTATTTCCAACACTGTCTTCTCTGACAGTAAAGGGAACACAACCTAGCATATCTCCACTCACTTTGCATAAATTTCAAGCCTTGCAACCCATGTAAAGAAATACAGAGTGACAGCAAATGCATGGATAAGTCATAGGATGAGAATTCTGAAGATCTGGATTCTTGGCTTGGCTCTTTTCAAGATTTCCTGTGTCATATTGGATAAATCAATTCTAGTTCTGTATAGCTCATTGCTACAGCCAAGTTAAATTTGTCAAGTACCTTAAGGTATGTAGGCTAAATTCAAGAGTGCCTATAATAGTAAGATGGAAGGTCTTTGTATGTGTAAAGTATTGATTTTCTTCGATCCATTTATGTTGAGAAAGTATTTTATATATATCTTTTACTATAATGTGAAATAAAAGCTTAATGTGAAATAAAAACTTTGAAATAGCTGGCATTGGTGGCGGGGGGGAAGGAGGGTGTTTCATGATGGTCTACTAAAAATTGCATGTACTGTGTTTCTTTGCTGTTAATAACACAATTCATGAGATTTGCAGAGATGTAGGATTCCACTTCACAGACAGTACTTTGAAATGTGGTTTGGGGTTGATTAAGGACAAAAATCCAGCTTGTTTTAATTCTCTGGTAAATGCCCTAGAGATCTGACTTCCATGGCCTTTACAGCAGAGATTCCCTGGGGTGTGCAACCTGTGGAAGTGCTCTGTGGGTTTGGCTGTCCCAGAAGTTGACAAGCAGCTGAGGGTTGGATGCCAGGATGTTTGGACTCCCAACTCTGATCAGCCCAGCGGATGGGATGCTGAGGTGTTCAGGTGCCAAGGCACCAGACTGAAGATCTGACAGTAGCCTGGTCACATCACAACTCTGTAAATACCAAATCACTTCTTTTGAAGGTTTCAGTTTCAGAAAACTGCTAGATTTTTACAGTTACTTCAAGTTTCTGTGAATGTAGTATATATCAGTCATGTCCTTGCTTGTTCTCTTGTGCACAGATATAGGTTACAATGATAAATAAGAGAGAATTGACAAAAGGATACCGTGGAAAGGAGTTTTATAAATACTAATTTATATTTATGCAACTTCCTATAAGTCATAAGGGTGTTACTCAGCAGGGACATAGAACTGGACAGAAGATAGCTGTGATACTGGTTATTTTAGAAGACAATTGCTGTTCTCTGCTCAAGCTGGCTAGGGCATTATAAAGGCTTCTGACAAATTCGGATCTGTCATCATTTGTGGACTGTTTTGGGCTGGAAAGGTTTTTGTTTGGCTGATGCAACTGTTCCCCCCAGCTGCTTGGCAGAGGAGCTGTGGGGCTGAGGGTATCCAGTTTGTCTGCTGCAGGAGGTGCAGGATGGCTGCAAACATTACCTGGCCAATCAAACTAATTAACACAGGCACTGAAGAATGGACATTATGAGAGGGTAAAGAAGATGGGGATGAACTTGATGCTAGATATATTGTGGATTTGTTTTGTTTTGTTTTTATTTTTTTTTAAAAAACCTTAATCAGACCTTACCAAAAGGTAAAGGTTTGTATACCAGCCACAAATTTATGAGTGCTGTCCTCTTCTTGGGCTCCTGGGGCAGTTAAAATATCCAGTAATAGATGGAATTAACCTTGAAAAAAATAATTCCAGTTTTTAAATGTTTGTGACACTCATTAGATTTCACAGAAATAATATATTGTTAGTATAGTGTTAATTCAATTTTATAAATACTGGACCTCAGCTGGGAGACATTATTGGAGCTGCATGAAAGTCTGGTTTACGTAACTGGAGTTTCTAAAGACTAATACTGTGTAAGATAGCAGTAGAGGGGCATTCCAGAAATTATTTGTGATGTTTTTATTGATGTGTTTTACCAGATCATAGGCTGAAATAACTCAATAAAAAATCTGAAGTCTTCTGACTTCTAGCCTTGGTTTATTAACAGTGTAACTTTTTATACTGACAAACTAGTTTCAAACATTTGTGCCTAACTTCTCCATGTAAAAAGAAACTATAATAAAACAATCACCATACCAGAAGGTTATGTGACTGTTTGAAATCAGGACATCTAAAACTAAAATTTCTAGAAACAGGAATTGCTATTGAAAAGCAAAATATTTTCAGATGGAAAAAAAAATATTGATTTGATTAAATACTGATTCTGTTAGCTAGCAAAAAAATAAAATAATAAAGCTTAGATATGCTAGAACAGCAGGCGGTAGGACTATAAGAAAATAACTGGAAGATGCATATTGTACTCTTGCAAGGTGAACCCTTAGTTTTATATCATGATGAGATCAGGACATGACAAATGTTGCTGCTACTAAGCTCAGTAGCATGGGCAGGACTCGACAGACCAGTGGGTGAGTTGGCACAGGAGTAGCAGAGAGACAGGGCTGGGCCAGGCACACAAAGGAATTAAACTGCTGAGGGTTTGGAGTTTTTATAGATGTGTACACTCCAAGTCACACACTAAATATCTGTGTATGTTACTCAGAAAATTACTTCTCATTTGTTTGTTGTAATAAGAACAAGACTAGCTCCTGTTTAAATTAGGAGATGACTTTTCTCACAATGTTTTTCAGGGTTTATGGATTTGTCATCAAGATTTCATGGCTGTTGTGATGAATTGCCATAAAGACATTATCCTCAAAAGAACAAAGACCTTTCATACCTGATTAATTTTGGAAATAATAGGAGCATTTCACTAAAGTTAAATGATTGCTAAAGGGATATTTCTTACTGTGTCCAGACAATTTTTTTGCTAAACATTTGAAAACTTTCCTTTTCCTTTGACACAGAAATGAAGATATTACTCTGCATGTAGTGCACATGACATTGCAGCCCTTAGTCACAGAGATCTGTGCATTCCTATACATGTCCCAGGAATGAGGCAATATGATATATTTAAAAATAAGCACAAGTTTGTAAGGACAGGTCTCTCTCTTCCAATCTAGCTTCAGTTTGAACATTTATTCCTTTTTGTGGTTTTGGTCTGCTCACCACCATTTGTTATGGTGCACTTTGCTCAGCAATAAAATGAGAATTGTATGAGTGATGGATATCTAAACCACTTTTAGTTAATGTCTGAAAGGACAGTGCTATTCGCACCAGCATTACACATTGTTCATACTAATATTGCAGCTTCATAGTTTAAAAAAAAAGCATCTAGATCATAAAGGAGCAGCAGTTTCTTATGGAATTTAGTAAGAATGGTGTGAAATATTATTTTAGTCCTGTTAAGGATAAATGAGCTGGTGTTTAACAGTCAAGACTGTCCAGTACTGACCCAAACAAAGAAGTAATGGCAGCATTCTTTGAGAGATCAGCTGGCTTTATAGCTCCCAGTTAGTATTTTCAGCATTTCTTGTTTCATGCCTTTTATTGGAGGAGACAAAAAGAGATTCTGAGAGATACGGAATCATAGAACAGGACAAAATGGGATTATACTAACATGCAAATAGGGGCTATTTAATTTTCTGTATTTACTGGATCACTTGGGTTGTTAGCAGTAAATGAACATTGCCACTTAGCTATGTAGATGAAGTTATGCAGCAATTGTAGCTGAGCATACTGAGATTGTCTTTCGTTTTCTAAAAATAGTTCAGTTTATTAAACTGAATCACATTTGTGATTGGCACCAAATCTCATGTAGAAAATCTCACAGTCACAAAAAAAATTGGGCATTGGTTATTTTGTGTAACACCTATATTGACATCAAATCATCACTGACCATTGTTTTTAATCTGATGCATGTGATTCTCACAACCATGGACCACAGTTAAGAAAAAGCTTAGGTTGCAATGATATGTCTTGATTACTTCCCAGAAGACAAGAAGTTTGTGAACAGCTCATAAATTCATTCCCACTGTTATTAACAAACAGGATGCATACATAGAAAAAAATAACAGTAGAGATAATCGGGAATGGCGTAGAACATAAAATAGTTTGTTATTGGAATGCTGCTTTTAGGCATTTGCATGCAGTCGTGTATCTGGGATACTCAGAACTGCTGAGAAAGGGAGTGCATTGATAATATTATTATTACCATAGAATTTCTGCTGTACTAATAAAAGGTATAAATCTGGGTCAGCTTCCTCTGGGCTTGTTGCTATTCAGACATAGGTTTACAGATCAGTAAGAGGTATAGTTGCTTGTCAGATACAGAATTAGATACATTTTGTGATTTAATGCACTCATTTTGCTTATTAAATCAGAGCTTCACACTGATAATTTGCTAGTTGAAAAGCTTGCTGTTGATGGCTCAACTGTGGTCACTGGCTTTTTTATTTAGAAGGATGTTAAATAAAACTTCAAAAAGAGAACACAAAGAATGAAACTGATTCTACAGTTTTCCAGGGATCCAAGCTGAAAAATAATGAGAAAAATGTTTTTCAAACAAAACAAAACCTGTTGTGCTCACAATGTTTGATTACAATGTCCTACAGCTTGACACATTTAATTTAATACTCTTTAACTGGGGAAAAGGAAAGGTATGCATAACAATATTATGCATGGAAATTGTCTTCGCATTACTTTCAAATAATCAATACTGAGAGGAAAAGGGAGAAAGGAGAGAAGACATTCCAGACTGTTTATATAATTTGTTTTGTTAATGTAGTCCTTCTAAAACCGAAAGAGAAAAGAAGATAAAGAAAAGAGAAAATATGTCTGGCTTTCAAGTAAGAAAATCCTGAGACACTGTGCTCTGTCAGAACAGCTGTTACACAGATAGGCTTACTGAATCAAGCCTATGTCAAGCTGGAGAGATTACCTTGACTACCAGTGTTGGGAGATAACCATCACCAGGGTGACAGAAGCAAAGAGAGAGAGAGAGCCACTGCAGGGACAATAAGCTATGTGCATGCAGAGAAATTTCATCTTTCTATGCATAGGAAATGAGTTTGCTCTTTATCTCCCTGTGCATTTCTCACTCTCATCCAGAGGAGCAACCCTGCATTCCCAGGTACCTGCAGCATGTCTTACAGAAGGTGTTATGATATCAAAGCATGGGAGCAGCACAGGGCATTGAAAGAGTCTCAGAGGCACAGACAGGCCCCTCTGAATGCTCACTGGTACAGCAAATCTCCCCAGCTTCTCGAAATTATCCTTGGGAGAAGTAGGGCTGCAAATATCAGTATAATTTTCTGTTCTGTTCCAGCAGACTGAGAGTTTCCACTTTTGCATATTTAAATTTCATTTCATTTTTCCAATATTGCATATTTTTGTGGCAGAAATTTAATGGCACTTATAGGTTTTTAAAATTAATTTGTGTGGTAGATAAATGAGAGATAATGAAACAGAAGGGGAAATCAACATGGAAAGCAGGTGGACAGTATCAACTTATGATCTGCCCAATCTTTGCAGTTTTCCCCTATAAGTTTTCCCACCACCTCTAGTCCTTGGCAATGGCTGATGGAAAGCTAGACAGAGTGTACCTCCCAGCACCTTCTCAGCAGGTCTTAGAACTAGGTCATCAGAACACCACCCCCTGGTCTATGCTTACAGGACTCACCACCTGGCTCTAAAGGAAAATTTTGTGGTAGGAATTTTAAACTAAAACCAAAGTGTTAAAATAGGACATCTAAAAGCATCATACCAAAACTGGCCTGCTCTTTGGTAGCAAAATTCCTATTGAAAACTGATCATTTCACCTAGGTAAAGGTCATATAGGTCAGGGAAGAGAATAATAAAGGTGCATAGACATACTGATGTGGACATATAGGTGAAAGGCTAGTATGCACATCTACTTTTCCAAGAAGAATGACAGGTTGTACAGGATAAAAAATTCTGTGATGTAAATTTACATTTTTGTCCTGCTAATAAATGGGGCAATGAAACAGCTGACTGCTCCCCTAGTGCAGATGTGGGAGTTATTTACTTTCTAATCCTTTCCCTTTTAGCTCTGGCTGGACACAAATGAAAATTCCTGGCATTAGGTATTAGAAGAGATGGAAAAAGCACAGGAACCAATTTACACGGTTTCACTTGACTAGCTTTCTTCATTTGACTCCCATTAGCTCTGATAATGTATCCTCACCGTTAATCAGTTAGGGGGAGAGGAGGTGATGCCTGTTTTTTCACGTGCATAGGAGGATGTATGCGTACCACAGCAATCTCACTGGAAAAAGTTCCACACCTCAAAGTGTCTCCTTCAGGACTCACAAGGTACAAAGGTAGTGACCCTGAGCACTGGGACAGCCTTTAGAGTTGCAGAAGGTTTGGGAGGAATATCTGAAATAAATATTTGAGTAAATGGTACTTCAGCACAAACTCTATAGAGGAAATCTATGCCTGCCATAATCCCATTAGAAATAGTGGGACCAAAGACTTGTAGTTGATATCCCTAGATGGGAACTTCTTCCATGGTGTAGCATTCCCAGCACAGAACCACAGTGACAGCTATCGAATAGCTACTGGGGCGGTAACAAGAGCTTCTTCTGGAGAACTCATGTTCCGCCTCTTCCTGGCGGCTCCTGAGGAGAGGAAACAGGCTCTGGGCTGAACAGCCCTGGAGTCTTCACCTTTTGTGTCTTGCACTATAAAAACCAAATTGTTTGCCCTGAAGGCCCTATGCAGATATTAGATCTTCATCAGTGTGGAGCTTGTAAAAGGTTTCTGCATTTATGCCAGCCACTGGTCAAGCCTGACAGCTCCTCATTGCTGGATCATTGCACAGAAGTGTAAAAAAAATTACAAAGGGTTTTGGTCGATTTCTATGAGGTTTGATGCAAATGCATCAACACTAATGTATTTTTAAAGTGTAGACAGTAAATTGCAGTAGTTTGTTTCCATAGCAATAATGTCCACAGTAATGCTAGTGAAATCTGAGATTTTGTCACACAAAAATATGTATGTCTATAACGAGTGAGAACAATGGTCCAGCCAGATCAGTATCGCCAACAGTGTCCTAGACAGATGCCTAGGGCAGAATATAAGAGTAAGTGAGTGCCAGGTAACATATACCAGCTATAGGAGATCAATACCCATGGGTCTGCAGCTCAGAAACTCTCTGAATTAGAGGTGGTTTCTTTGTTTTCAATGGTCTTTGATGGTTTTTTCTTCCATGAGTTTATCCTATTGCTAAGTCTGTTTAATTTTCTTCACCAGCTGTTTCTCTTTGTGCCACATCCCTCCTCTTTGGGAATCATTACCAATATGTACATATCAGGAAAGAGATAAGTAAGCCAAAACTCAAGTCTGTTCAAAGACTTCTAGGACCACACTTAGCTTTTGCTATCAGTTAAAACCTGATATAATAGACTTGCCAGAAATTAATATCGCTGATTATTAATTAAAGTATGATCAATCAGACCTGAACTAGAGCAGACCAAATACTCCTTGAAACCTAAGCTAACTCACAGGAATATTCTGTATTTGGATTATTTCCAGCAGCTCTTAGCCCCTTGAGGAGAAACAAATAAATTTTCATGTTAAGATGAACGCTGACAATGAACTGAACTTCCACCTTGCCCATATCTATCTGATCTTGACAGGGCATTTACACCTTCTCTGCTTCATTCATACCGTCTATACCTGAACCAATTTGAAAGGAGGTTATAGAACAGAATTTGGCCCCTGTATCTAATTCAGTGTTTGCTTTCTGTCACTTACTAGACACGTTCGATTAAGACCCCACATTTGTTCCTGCCTATTTAGAGAAAAAAAATTGCTTTTTCAGTCACTGCATTTTAACCAGGGGAAGTACTTATGAACCATATGGAGCTGATAAGGTGGGATAGAAAGATCCTAAATTTAAATACTTCGTGATGGGATGGGATGGGATGGGATGGGAAGGGAAGGGAAGGGAAGGGAAGGGAAGGGAAGGGAAGGGAAGGGAAGGGAAGGGAAGGGAAGGGAAGGGAAGGGAAGGGAAGGGAAGGGAAGGGAAGGGAAGGGAAGGGAAGGGAAGGGAAGGGAAGGGAAGGGAAGGGAAGGGAAGGGAAGGGAAGGGAAGGGAAGGGAAGGGAAGGGAAGGGAAGGGAACCATAAACAAACAAACAAAAATTTGCTCATCCCAATGCAAGAAGTAGCTCTCCTTAAGGGAAAGTGTCCCAGCAGATTCTGAGCCCCGCCCCCACTCAGCTGGAGTAGACTGCTGAACCTGTGTAGCTTCACTAGATTCTCACTGAAAAACGCTCTAAAACAGCTTCATGTTTCCACATCAAATCTGATTTGAGCATATCTTCACAGCGAGTCATTCAATTTGTTCTTTTGGTGCCTTGTTCATGTTCATCTCTGCTAATGGTGATCATTCAGCAAAGGGTCCACAAATCAAACTGCTATGCCTTGCAAGGATTCACTGACCAGTGTTAGCAGTGGGTTTTATAATCTAAGTTAACTGGAATGTTAGCTGTTTCTGAGTGAGTGGCTGCCTAGCCTTTAATGAGTGAATAAATAATAAATACAAAGATAAAGTTATGAAAACACATCAGGTATTCTTATTTCCTTGCACTCATCCTCTCTCATCTGCCAGCTTGGTCTGCATACAAGGAAGCTTATCATAAAATACACCTGTAAACAGTCCTGTGCTGATGCATAATATATGAAGATTTCAGTCTCTGAGAACATTTCATTAAAATATTTGTATGACTGCAGTATGTTAAACCCTCAGCTACTTTACTACTCAAGTAGTTTGATTTGGGAGGAGATCATAGGAATAGATGGCTGGATAGAACTTTTGGAGCGTCTGGATAGCTGATGTTAGGAAGCAAGCTCACAGTTTTGTTCAATTTTTTTCTTTTGTTTCAGTTAACTCTTGAGATGTGTGTCACAGGTGCAGGGAGCTTTCAGGCAAAGCTTACTATCCATGCTGTGTGCCTCCCCCTGATCATTGGGAGTTTACTGAGGAAACAGGAAAAACTGTAAGATTAGCCACAGTACCATTGCTTTAATGTGCTCCATCTGAGGTAATTGTGATTATTCATGAGAAAGAAAGGATTATCCAAAGTTATTGCACAAGCCTGCATCTTCAAGTATCTGCATTTTCACTGTGACTACCTGCAGTTCACAGAGCTTCCTGATGGATAAAGCTTCTATTTTCAGTAGCATTGGGTGAATAAATATATTTTAACTGTTGTGTACTTAGAGTAGCAGCAAGACTAGTTAAATACCTACTGTAAAGAGAGGCAAGGCCTTCTCCATTTTGCCTCACCACATTAATTTCTTCCATGTTACTGCAAAGACTACTGTGATGATTTAGGTTGCATTGCCTATAAGAGATAATGTTTGGGGGGCTCTTCTTTATTTACAGCGATGATTTTTATAACTTTTTCCTTTTAAATATTTTCAGATTTATTTCAGGTTTTGGAGAGATTGACTTACAGCTACAGACAAAGGACATCAGATTAATTTCTCCCAGCAATGTCTGTAGACATCCCAAAACCACAAAGCATTCTGTAAGGAATTCAGCTGTTGCTTTTGTTCCATTCAAAGACAAGCAACTGAATCAAATTAAAAAACAAAACAAAATCCAGTATTCCCCACCAAAACCCAGAAATATACATGATACACTATGAAGTCTAAGTTTGAAAGTCCCATGATTAATAGAAGTGGAAATTGCTCAACACTTTGGTCTCAATCTCCTTGTGAGTAAACAGCAATAAAATTATCCTGTCTTTATGATGCACCGAAGGATACAACAGGTCTAGTACAAAAGGCTTTGAATTTTTTCTTTTTTTTTTCTATTGGATATGAAATTGCTGCTTAGACTGATTTAGCCACATGGAAATGTTTTATGTCTTTCAGCACTTATTTTCTGTTATGTTTTTCTCAGCCCTCATATTCCCATAAAACTGTTTAGTGCAGGGAGCTGCTAAATATGAGCTGAGCAAAAGGTACTGAATGTCTTACCTTTGGATAGCTGGTTTTGCTTTGAGACTGATCACCAAAATTAAGAGTTATGTGACATCTACATTATTGATTCACGCTGAGAATTATTTGCACAATCCTAATATCATCTTTAGATCCCTCAGACTCCTTAGAAGATGAGAAACTGAGGATTTTTAGTTAAGGTCAGCAACACTTTGGAAGGTCTAGGCATGTGGGGAGTATTTGGCTGGCAGTGGAAGTAACAGGACTGGGGTGAGGTGTATTGTCAAAGTGAATACAACAGCAGCATCCGTGACTCCTGAGAGTGAGAACAGCAGTGAGCTGGGACACAGCTAATTCCACAACACATAATAAGTAATGGTTACAGATCAGAACTTAATTTCAGAAAACTGCAAACAATTCTTCACACTACAGCTATTGCAGTCCTTTTTAAAGACTTGCCAGGAGCTCAGGAAATGTATTATCAAATCCCACTTACATTTGGGCAAGCCACTTATAGTCTGGTATTCAAGATCTGAGGTTTAATGCCTGCAGATGCAAATAGATCTCCCATTGTGCATCCTGTCTATTTAAATTGTAAACTTCTCACGGCTGGAATTATGTCTTGTCATATGTTTTTATATTACCTGGCAAAAGTTTTCTAATTTTCTAATTTTGATTGAAATCTCCAGGCATTATTGTAATGAAAATGACTATAATTATCTCCAATGGGACAAAATCTGAGTGTCAAATTGAAATTGAAATACTGGAATGGACATAACAGCCAACAGGTGCCTACCATGCAGTAGAAGCCCTTTGTATCACAGACACTTTAATACCATTAAATTCTCCATCATCACTTTCCTGAGTTATCTAAAGAAATAATTCTACAGCTAACAGTCAGTACATCTTTGTATCAGGTTTTATGTAGTTGCTAAACTGAACTAAGCAAAATCCACGTAAATGCAGAAGAACATTCTTGGAGTAAGTTTCTACACCCCTAATTAATAAACCTCCATCCCCTAAAAGAAGCTGATTCTCCAGAGGTAGGAAGAAAATTTCAGTGAAAAACAGGGAACTATGATGTGGAATCCAACCAAGGAAATGAATCTTGGAACCAAAAACCTTCCCATCCATTTATGGTCTTTTCACCAGCCAGGCCTCAAAGTTATTAGCAATACTTTTATTTATTGATAAAATGCTACTGAAAATGTTAAAGAGTTTAATTTTCCATAGCTAGTCAAAGTTGTGCTGGAAGCTAACACACGGCAATGCAGCTATATGTTGATTCCACAACAGTGACATCCTCAGTGCCTTCTGGAGGTAAAAGAATAATAGGAAAAAAGTAGAGAGAGGGGAAGGGGAAGAGGAGTTCTCTTCTTGTGTCGTTGGGTGAACATATGAGATCAAATTCATGTTTACGAACAGAAAGAACAAAAAAAAATTTAGATGATCAATAAAAGTAAAAGAACAGTTTTAGCAGATCTGCTCTTTCCGGGGTTAATTCTGCTTCTAGAAGAAATTAGGCGAAGCAGGTCATCAGGATTGATCTGATGCTCACAGAACATTTCTGAGCCATATCAACAAATTTTCCAAGAATTTTCCCCACCTTTATTTCCATTTACTTGTTTGTATTACATCTCTTTACTGTGTTTCGACTGTCTTTGATGACTTTTGTAAATTCCTGTCCTCATCTTCCCATTCTTCCTCTCATGGCCTTTTGAAGAGAAATAAAGCTTATTAAAGATTTTCTTTCAAAAAAGAATAATGAATATTTGCTCAGTTATACACAACCCCCTACCAAAATCACATTTGTTTCTTTCCACAAATTTTTGTTTCCATTCCTATTCTTCAATGTTCTGTTTATGTTTTATAAAAACCATTCACTCTACCACAGTTTTTAGCATTCACTGCTTTCTCAAGAAGCATAAGTTACTTTATTAATCCATATAACACACAGGTTCTGTTATGATGCTTTAGAAATTACTTAAATTGTTACAATTCTAAAATAGAAATACCTTTTTAACCAGAGTATATAGCAGTTTTCACTTTGAGATCTTTGGAGGTTTTCAGGATTGTTGGAGCACTTTACAAGATACTAAGACCCCTAGCTAAAAGGCATGAGAGATGGCAAAAACTGAGGAGAAATGCTTTGGGATGGGAGATTTGAAAAACTTGCTGGTTTGAGTACACTAACAACTGGGATAAAACCACTAAATTTGCTTTGTGCATATCTGTTCCCAGCTGGTAACAAGGGAGGTCCACTAGAATGAGGAAAAGCATTTTTTACTAGCATGGAGAGCTGTGGGGATGCAATGTTCAAAATGAGCATGTAATAATGCACATATATTTTCTGAGTGACTTCAATACAAGACATTAATTGTATTGTAGTTCTGCCTGAGTAATGTAGACAATAGTCTGCATTATTAATTTTAGGAAAAACTGTGTTTAATTGTATTAAACACAATTATAGTTCTGCCTTAGCAGTGCAGACAATGGAATTCATTATTACATTTAAGCGAAAATGTATTTAATTTTCTGGCAAGCAATCTCATTGAAATTGAAATAGTCTACTAAAATATTTTCAAAAACCAAATTATCTTTGGTTGTAATATTTTTGCAAAATACAGCTGTCCATATTCAATTAAGTTAATTTCCTTTTAGACCAAACTGCAGGAAGAAGTGACTTTCTTCTAATTTTATGTGGAACTGTTTCACATTCAATCTAAACATTACATGTGTTTTATGCTCTAGTTAGGAGCTTTCTTATAATAAGAAAAAGCAGGAGCATCCATGTACATATGGAGATATATTTACAAAATTGCTCAATCAACCAGCTCAGTGAGGAAATAAAAAAGTTCTACTCTGGGCTCCTTTCCAGGATAAGAAGGCAACAGAAAAGAATAAAAGTGCATCCCAGGTGTCCTATGTGTCATATGAGTCTGAATGTGGCCAAAATAAATGCCTAGATCCAATAATCTGGTGAGTCCAGGAATCTGAAGGTCTCCCAAATCCTGTAGATTAGACAGTAGCTGCTAAGAGTGGTAGATATATTTAAATACATCATGGGGGGAAAGGCTGATTTAAAGACAGGTTATTTACAAGCAATAACTGTCCATGTGCACAGAGACAAATGTTCTTGCTGTTGCCTGGGTCTGGTCACAATATCCACATGAATTAAGATGTTTATTTGTGACTAGAACTGAGCACATTGTAACCCATGTTCTTGCAGCAGTTGCTCCTGGGTTGCATAGACACCCTCTCTGTTCTAGGTGGACAGCCCAGTATTGAAATCAAGCAAAGAATAGCTTGAAGGCAACATGACTGTAGCTGGTATTCCACTTTTGATCTCAGCAGAAGCTCTGCTGAATGCCTTTTTTTTCCACTCTCTTTCTACCCATCCCACTTCTTCTTCCACTGTTTCAGATGCTTCTTAGAAAGAGGAAGGAAAGTTATAGTGAATGGATTTTCAGTTAAAAGTAACAAAAAAGATTAAATCCAAAAATATAAATTCCAATAAAAAGTTTTGTAAAAAACAATGCATTTTCTTTCAGTAGTTCTCACACCGGTACTTTGCGAACCAATTCAGAAAATCATGTTCATTATGCTTGGATAAAAAACTGGAGAAGGAACAATTTATAACAAAGATTTATAATTATTTTATTTATATTTTGCTGGAATCAAGAACTTTCAGATGTAGATCAGGACAGGAAAAAACCTGAGGTTTTTTGGTAAGCACAGAAAAAACCTGATCTGCACCTCATGGAATTTATTATCACTGTCGAATTTTGGCAATAGCAAAATGAACCTAGCTTGGATAAGCAGCTTCTGCTAACTCATGTGCTACATCTTTATTTTCTTGGGACCTAATGATAACTATCCCTTGAGAATCATTACGGCTATTTTTCTTTTTTCCCATTGTCAAAGTAAACCTACTGGGTTGGCACGCTTTTTATGGGCAGCAAAGGTTAGCAGTGAGATTTGTTGGGGGCCAGAAAAGTGGGACATTTCTACTTAAAATTCACATCTTGCTTCTGCTTGCATTGCAGTTCTCAGGACTTCATGTGCCATCAGATTTATTGTTGGGAATCTGACTCAAAATTGATCCTAATAAAATCTATTCTAATTACATATTAAAAAATTCTAAACATCTCAGCTTGCTTCTTCCTGCCAGGCAACCCATGAAGCAGCAAATTACTTTGGATGGTGCTGCAGGTTCATAACCTAGCATTTATATTTGTCTTAAACTTAAAAAACATGGTCCTATGTAGCCATCCTTGACTTCAGGACCTAAGGAAATTTCATTTTGTCATGAGAGAAAGTCAGGCTGAGATTTTTTGTTTCTCTGAAATCAGATGAAACTTTGCAAGTGATTCCAGAAGGAGTGGAGGAAGAGAGCAGGGTCAGAAGCAGTCCTCCTCCACAAGTCAGCTGTATAAATGCAGTGTTTAAGGGAGAGAAAGAATTTTACTTGTAGGTATGAAATGACATAAAGGAAAATTAAATGTGAAATTTAGGTAGCCACTGAAGTTTTAGTAATGGGACCATTAAAGAACACACTACATTTAGTAACACTGCTGCACTGAGAAAGTCTTGGAATGCCAGATGACATTTGTGTCATTTTATAGTAAATGAGGGCCATCTACTTAGCAGCAGGAAAGCAAAGTTTGAGATAAGAAAAATTCTGTAACAGCCTTCAGCCCTACTCTTCTTACATACCCCCACCACCATGGTGGCACTTCACAATGGAGATCCATGGATGTACAATTCAGCAATTACCTTCAATGACTGATGGGCTCTTTTGCCTCTCTTCTCTTTGTAGCTCTGGAGCCTGGGCTGTGGCAATGAAGAGTCCATTAGTGTGACCCTGAGGACTTGCATCTTCTCCACTTGCCCCGGAGGGTTTGAAATGGTGAATTTCACTCTGTTTCTGATCCCTCATCTCAGCAGAGATGAGACTCCACGCAGAGACAAAATACATGTCCAGTCTATCTTTCCACAGCCCTCACTTCACACTGTGCGCTGGTCTATATCTCCAGCTCCTTCATTCCTCCCATTTTCCTGGCTGTGAATGTCTCAAAAAGGAGATAAAAGCTGGAGTTCAGTCCAAGAGCCTTTGAGGGAAAGAGGCAGAGCAGAATACAGTTGCCAGCACTTCCAAGTAAAGGGAATTTGAAAAACAAATATCAGAAACTTGCCTACAATACCTGAATGGATTACAGCAGTATGGAAATATTCCTGAAATCAGTGTCAGGTAGGAGAAATCCCAGATCCCACTCCCACACACTTGCAGTTATGGTGAGGCACTGAAACTGATGAAAGGCACAGCTCTGCTTCCAGCATCACATCCTCCTACGCAGCAGGAGAACTAGCCCTTTTTTGAATGAAAGTTAAACCAGTTCCCAAAGTTTTGCAGCAAGGCAGAGATTCTGAAGCAAATCTAAACTCCACAAAACTGATAAACACATTTCTCATCATGCCTGGGATGATGTGTCTCCAGGGTCATTTCAGAGCGGCATAGCCCTCATCACGTCCAGGGGTACAGAAGGAGAGCAGAAGGTATGATAGACAGCATGGGAGCAGGAAGGATTCCAAGCAAGGCACAGGATTCCTGAGCACCCCATGATATTTCAGTTTCTCTCTTGCTTTGGCAGCACTGTTATCAATGACAGACCATTCTAGAACTTCTCTGTGCAAACTTCAGACGTTGTGCAGTAAAGGCTTTGAAACAATTTCTTACAACAGAAACAGTCTGTCCTGTTGTCCTTGGCTGCAATTTTCTTTCTCGACACTTTCTGCTAGTGCAGCATTTTAGTGCTGCAGTTGTATTAGCATAGTCTGCAAAGCATTTCAGGACCATTCAGGTTGAGAAGAGCTATATTAATGTAAAATATTCTTCCAAGAGTAAGTTAAACAGAAAACACTATATTGATTCAATGCCTCACAAGGTCTTACAAGAATTAATTCAGGTAGGCTTGGATGTAAGCCTTTTTTGCATGGACTGAAAAGTGGCTGAAGGCTGGTAAACAAATTGCAAAGATTAATGACACTGCAACTTGCTAGGAGCCTTCTCAAACAAATTTTCTGGGTGCCTTGAAACACTAAGTATACTAAAGCTAACAACACTCTTGAAGTTGGGACTTACTGTGGGAGGTCACCCAGTTTTGCAGATGAGAAACAGAGGAACCTGGAGAGTCCTTGCAATGCATCGGCCAGGATTTTGGAATCAAGTTCAAATCCAGTCTAATGCTCTAGTTGCAGGACCACCCTTTCTGATAAATTTCTCCCATATATCTTTAAAGATACAGATACTAAATTTGTTTAACATATTTCTTAAGCTTTCATATCAGTTAAACCAAAAATTAGTGGTAGTCCCTCTCCATAATATTTCCATTACTTTCTCTGCTCTTTTGAGTCATACAATATTTAATATTATTATATTAGGTGAATTTTATAAATTCTGTTTTCCTAATATTTAGAGAAACAGTGAAAAGGATAGCAGCAGTGGGCAGTATCATCTCTCTAACACTGATCAGAAAATGATGCTTATGGAAAGAACATGAAAGGATGCCTATACCAGCCCATTGTATATAGACCAAAGATTAACTCAGTGTTTAAATACACTTTTTATGTTAATAGTTAATGGTGTGCCTACACTTTATCTCTTTTTACAGTCACTTTTTAAACCTTGTAATGATTTGGGTTTCTTTATTTCATGACTGCAAGTTCAACATTTTAATTACCCATTGAGTAAAAAGCTGGGGTTTTTTATTCCAGGTTTGTTAAGCTATTTCAGTTAATAATCCCGGTTCCTTGTGAAATAAGTGCATAATCATTCCTATTTACCTTCTTCAAATTATTTGTGATCTTATATGTTTGACATACTCTCTCAGTCTCTCTTTTTTATGAGATTATGCTCTTTTAAGATCAACAGACTTTTGGACAAGAGCATGATCAAAAGTATTTTGGAAATCAAAACGCATTATGTCAAAAGGATGAGACAATGCCCAAAGATCTCAAGAACAGATTACTGTTGCTTTACTGACTCTGCCTGAGAATGTCACATTTATCCACATCTGTTATTTTTATTTTTTATCACAGCTTCTGTCCATTTGTTTGATAAGAAAGTCATACTTTTTTTGTTTGTAGATTTTACAGTGTGCTTATTCCCCACCCACACAGATGCCAGGGGTCCTTTAAAAATGGTTGTTCTGCTTGCCACCTGCTCTTTCTCTGGAATAAACACTAATTTTATTCAAGAGTTCACTCAGAGCAGTTAGTAGTTCAGCAGCAACTTCAAGAACTCTTGGGTTAATACCATCTGTTTCTTATGGTGTTTGTTATTATACATTTTATTGATCTGCTCTAAAACCCCTTCTGCTGACGCTTCACTTTGAGGCAGATTTTCGTACTCATTTCCTGTAAGTAAAGGCAGAAAAGTCTCTAAGTTCCATGTAGATAATACTAATGTAAGCAGCTCTCTCAGCCTTTCTGCTATGGCCACAGCATCCTCCAGTGCTTTTTCCATGGCTCAGCCATCTGTCAGCCTTACAGACATGGGAAGGATGTATGGTTTTCATGTGTTTTAGAGAGACTGTATTACCAATTTCCATGTCTTTAGCAGATTGATTCTCAGAATCAGTGTTGATACAGGTTATTGTATTTTTACATTTTGCATATCAGAATTTTTACACACTTTCTAGTTTTGCACCTTTGGATACAAATTCTGCTTTTTGAAGTATATCCTTTTACTTATAATTGCGTCTTTTCCTCTTTCCTTAACCACATTATCTTTTTTTTGTAATTTACAATATTTTTATGCGAATAAAAATTTATGCTGAGGATGCAATATGGTGCCTTTAAAAGTTCTTGAAAATATTTTACCCTTTTTATTACTCCCCTTCACCGTTTAAAAAATTTTCCTGGTTACCACAGTTTCCATTTGTGGGAGGATGGATTGTAGGATAGTAGAGATAGTGCTGAAGGCAATCTCGCCCCTGACAAGTTGCAGCTGTACTAACTACTAAAGAGTAAGAACGGCCCTGCCCTTAATAGGGCACAGCTATATCTAATAAGGCCCGCCCTTAATAGGCCACAGCTTGTCCAGTAAGGGTGGGTTTTATAAAAGAACGTGTTAGCTGTTTAAGAGGAGAGTTGGTGTTTGTTGGCTGCGTTGTGAGGAGCAGTAAGGGTAAGGTGGTCGTACAAGGGACAGTGAGGGTTAGTATGTTCTGTGAGGGACAGGAAGGACTCAGCCAGCCATGCGGAAGAGAAAAGGAGTTAGTGTTGTGAGAAGCTGCCTGTGGGAACTCACAGAGAGAGGGTATGAAAGTTTTATAGTGAGATGATAAACTGATGGTGACAGTCAGATTGGCGCCAAGCACTGATGCCAACAATTGGTGGCCTGTAGAGGGATGAGTCTTGACATCCATTATGAAGTTAAATTTTGCTGTTGAAGTCTGAATCTGTAGTAACTCTTCTTCCTTTTGAAGAGAGTTGCTTCAAGGGACGCTCACCAGTGATTTCTAAGACTGTAACTTCTGTATAGTGTTTTACCTTGACACTTAGCTAACATTAATGGGAAAGGAGAGGTCTCACTGCAGATGTGTTTTCAGCCCTTGCAGGTTCTCTTTTCACTGACAGCATTGCATAACCAGCATTCCCCTCCTCATTATGAAGTCAAGACAATGAATTATATTCTCTCCATTTAAGCATGAAATTTTAATCCGAAGAATTTCTATGGAGCAAATTTAGAGATTTTATTTTTTGATGCTAATTTATATTAACCATGTACACCAATAATGCAGATGTTCTGTCCCTGTGTTTTCCTCAGCATAAAGCTTTGGTCTCTGATTTGCTCTTTGATTTCTAGAGTTCCACTGTTTATTGCCCTTCCATGAAGTGGCTAAGGTTTATGTTACACCAACTGTCTCACTCATAGCTGTAGGTTTTCCCCATATCTCCATTTTACTTCTCCCATTGCTGCTGTTATCCACATGAACATTCACCAACAGCTCCAGAAAAACATTCTCTAGGTAATTGTCCAGATGGCTCATGAAATTTGCCACTTCCACACCTGGCAGAAAAGTTATCATGCATAATGAACTTATGTGGAGGGTTTTATATAAAACATATTATTTTTAAAATAAATAAACTAGGAACTATAACTGGGTTTTTTGCCAGATCCTGTTGTTACAGAGAGCATTTTTTAGTTGTTTCCTAAGAAGCATGAAACAAAGAGTATCGACTCAAGAGCCCTAGGTTGAACATTTACAAAGCTGCTTAATTGTCTTCATAAAAGTGCTCCTTCAAAGCTACCATTTGCCATATGTTTATAATAGTTAAAAATTGGTAAGTTGTGAATATGTGATCACTTTATACCAACCTAGTGTGCCAGTGGTTTCTTTGCTTCAGGCTAGAGTTCTGTGTGTCCAGTCTCCTGCCTTTGACCTGATAGCCACATTTTGGGTCATTTTGGGACAGAGCTGGAAGTCTTCTGTTTTATTCAGTATTTCCTGAGTTACTGTTGAAGTCCAGTCATAATCCACAATTACCAATTTCATATAGGATGCACCTTCATCCTGCCTGCCTGTGCTGGATGGATGGCCCCTCTTTACAACACAATCAGCATATTCCTGGTCGGAGAGCTGAATCTTCAGGGAGTTCCTGCAGTAGGCAGGGAGTGTTACAATTTTACAGACATACACACAGATGCACATGCCCCTTGCAAGAGTGAACTTACTGTGTGACAAATGCACAGATCATTCATACATGGATGTCCTGAAGTTCCATGATGAAATGCCAAGCCTCCAGTAGGGAGTGCTGTCTGTAAAAGATAGTGCAATGCAGTCAGAGACACCGTAGTCAATAAAAAACATTATTACGTTATTATCTGGTATGCAGCCTTAGAATAACAAATTCAAACATCTTCCAAATCCAAGATACAACATTTTGATAGAACTTTATATTCATTCAAAGTTCTGATTATTATTATAAGTATTATTATGGAGTCTAGTGGTTTTATGTACAGTGTCTAGAGGTTTTTTAAGGTAGTTGAGTGTGTAATTTAACTTACCCAAGAAAGAATCTCAGTTGTTGCATTGGCATTGACAGATCTCCTGAGTGGGATGATAACAACCAGAGGCAAATGCTGTCATAAACAGTGATTTTACAGGGCTTATAGAAACTCACAAACAATTCCATCAGTCTTGTAGCATTAGTAAAACCACATTCACCAGCAGGAAAAAATGCACCTTCTCACATGCATTTGGAGACACTAATACAGAGTTCCAGTCTAATATCCTTTAAACTTTCATTCCTCTGATTTCTTGCTTCTAACTATAGGCAGCCTTGGCCTGTGTATTCCTTACTCCATCATTCTGTGTTCCAGCAGTCCTTGTATGTATAAAGTATCTAAGCAGCCCCCTTACTTCCTTCAAGCTACTTTTTTCTATCACAGAAAATAGAAATTCCCGTTTGCTTTGAGTCACTTGCTGTGAGAAAAAGAGATTTTCAGACTTGATTGCAGCCTTGCTCCATTCTACAGCATACACCCACATAAAAGATTAAGGAGGATGACTCATGTCTGGGTAATTTTATTGCTTTACAGAATCCTAATAATTCTCTTAGAAAAGGTATTGGAAAGCTGGTTGGAAACTCAGTTTTAGAGAAAGATGGTTCATACCATGTCAGAAAGAAAAAGACTCCATGGTGACCCAGCATGCTCCAGAAATCATTTCCTGTAAGATATCAGAAAAGCTGCACTTTCAGACTATGCTAAAGTCCCTCTTTCATTTTCTTCTGGTGTATCTTTTGGAGTACAAACAGTAAGTGCATGCAGATGAAGGTATTAGAGATGCTTCTGGGTCTTTGCTGTACACTTCAAAGGTACAACTGTAGAATTTACAGACAAAATAGGCCAGGGTACTGTAATGGAGAGGATAATATTGCAAACATATAGGGCCTCAGTCATCCCTGCATTTGTCTTCAGCTTGATGGAAGAAGGTCTACAATAAGTGAAGGATGGTCCTGCTGTAATGAAGCTGTCAGCAGTAACGAACGTCGTTTGTGCATGGCCTACCACACTAAATTACTACTGACTGCCCTCAGCACAGCTCTCATCAATCCAAGCACACCTGCTGTGTAGGGCGACGTGGACCATGGGGAAAGATATCATTATTCTCTTCGGGATGCCTCTGCTGGTTCTTCATCATCTCCCATCCTTCCTCTCCATAAGTTATCATTGATCAAGTCCTGTTATTTCTTCAGGTATAGAGCCATGGTACATACAGTAACACCATTACTCTTCCCTGCAATTCACAGACACCTCTAAATTATTTCTTGCCCTTCCAAATGAGTTATTGTCCGGCATCTAAGCTCTTCTTTTTTTCCACTTATGCCCTGAATATCAATGTTGAAAATAAAAATACTCCACTTAAATCCATACTTCCTAGAATTAAGTCAATCACTGTATCTTCTCTAAAACAGATCGTTGGACTGGTTCTAATTAGCTTTCATTAGTGGTTATTCATGTACAAATTTCCTGCAGAGTGGGCCCTGAACAAAAAATGCATCCAAGTCTTTCCAACCTGAATGCATGGGCAACTTTCCATGTCAAAAAATTAAGGTGGTCATGTGGGTATCAGAAAAATAAATTTAATCAACTTATCCCTTGGCTATGAATGGCAGGAAAAATCACTGACAGAGAGGAGCATCTGTTCAAAATTAATTCTGTGGAATTAATTTTTCTGTACACGAGAGAAGGATGGTATTTTGTTTACATAATCAGCACTCTCTAATTATATTCTTTCAGATGAACTCATCATACCTTGACATTTATTTTACATCACTTGTACTGTATCAATCTCAAAATTAAATCAACACTGAAATGTTTGTCCCTGAATCTGTCTCTCATGGATTTGCCTGATCCCAGGATTGTTTCTTCTGGAAAGCTATAAATGGTATAAATTCTGTTGCACAGCATAGTGAGAGGATTCACATTTCTAGTGTTTGCTAAGTAAACTGATGTTCAGTCCTGTTGTAATATTAGCTATAATTTTCACTCTGTGTATAAAGACTGGGCTCTCTCTATCATCTTCAAACTATCCATCCCTCAACCTGTGCTCCTATCCTAGTGCAGACACTACATCCTACCTGTGAGCCATACAAGGTTCTGGATTACAATAATAGCAAAAGGATGCTATGCCTGTGAAGTCCCTGTTTCTTACTTATATATTTTCCACACCTTTCTATGCATTTGTTCAGAGCTGCATTCAATGGATAAATCCCCATTTGTCAAAAGTTAGGCACATCGGTGTAAGTTGCACAGCAGAGTCAAACTTTCTGGTTCTGGTGAAAACCTGAACTGGACATTCCATTAGACATCCTGAAAAGCTGCCCTTTAACAGGACTCAGAACAGATCAGAACAGCAGTAAGGTAATTTTTGTCGCTGATCTTAAAACCAGACATAAGTCAATGAATTTCTTAAGATATTGGCAGAGCATGGAGTACCCAGATCTATTTTAAATAAAAACCACATCTTATATCCGTATCTCAAATGTATATGCAAAATAAGCACTGTCTTCTATATAAAAGTGATTCACCCTCAATATTTTTTGTGAAGCAACTCGGTTTTACAATATCCATCACTTCTAACCCGCTGCATTGTTAGCTCTGTATCTTTAAAATGCCTCTGTTAGCTATATTAAATGTGCTTTTAAAGTCCAGCATTAAAAGTTATTTTCATTCCAAAAAACTAACACTTTTCATTTGCAAATGTAAACCTGGCTCTATCATAAAAAGCAATGAAAGGAATATATCAAGGAGAAATATGGGAAACTGCCAGGTTAATAATTTGGAATATTGGGATGAAAATTTGTCTGGAAAAATGTATTTGATTACTTACAAGAAGTCATTATTTTATCTATTAATATTTTTAACTATTTAGCCTTCAGATTTATACTCAGGTATAAGTCACTGGACACAGTGTCTACACTTACAATTATGAATCAGATTGGATGCTGGAATGGCATCAGAAAAATGTGAAAAAACAAAAGAAAGATATAAAAACATGTAAAATATATTGTGCTCTGTGGTTGTGTGTTTATGAGAAGATGTGTGTATATATTAATATATGTACATCAAAATGAAATTTTGTGCATAATTTTAAGAATTTTATCAAAGTTTCAAGGGTAAGAATTGACAATTAGGAAATTACAGGACTAAGGGAGTACCTGCAAAGCTAGTTTAGCCTCTGGTATGTATGCATCACAGTACATCTCTTCGCTCCATGATCACTCGTTTTTATTTACAGAGAACTGTGGTCTCAATCAGTGCTCAGAATTCAGAGGATGTACCTAATGAACAGCTCTTTAATATTTGACTTTCTTCTTATTGCTCAGTGTGTGCTCTCAGTTCTTATTTACTGCATTACATTCAAACCCTGCCCTGAATACACAACTGTTCATTTCCTTGCAGACTTTTCTATGGTGGTGATGACTAATATCTAAGTGCTTTGCAAACATTAATGAATTTATCTTCTCCAGCCCAGGTGAGGTGGAGGCTGTCATTATCCTCCTATTGTAGACCTAAAACTGAGACACAGGAGAGTTCAAGTCAAACACAGCCACTAACACCAAGCACACTTTCTGAGATATGTAGCACCTCAGTTTTCAGAGTATTTAACGGTCTATCTGATTTTGTATGCTGAGAGCACATCCCTGATTGACTGCAGCTATAGTTGTGAGGATTTTACACTCCTGCCAATCAGGAAAAAGAGTCTCATGCAGGGCACCCTGGGAAAAACGAACAAACTGTTAATGACCCCATCTGAAAACCCCACTTGGATTTGAGGACACTTGCTAAGAAACACATCAGAATTCATCAGAAAAGATAAGACCTAATTCTTGAGTTCAGCATTTGTCTGCTTTAACTGTGAGACTTCATAGTCTTGAAATTCCTGCCTCATAAAACAAGCAACCTCTAAAAATGTACAACAAAAGAAGGAAAATCCCATGCAAGTTACTGGCACTACACAATATGGATTTCCCATACTTTATTCTTCAAAAATGGTCCATGTGTTTTATCTTAAGTCATAGTTTAAATGGCAGGCATCTGGAAGTCCATTTAAGACAGGCCTAGTCAAGTCTTTTGACCTGATGTAGTCTAATTAAAAAATCATTGTTGTGGAGGGAAAGACAGGTATATCACGTGGACAATAGGAGCTGACCGGAGTCACTTATCTCATGAACAGTTACAGATATGTTTGGTTTTCTGTCCCTTTTGCATCTGTGACCTCAGAAACACATCCTTGTCTCATGTAATAGATGGAAATGTGCAAAGAGTCTCTGCCATGTAGCATCACCACTTTTATAATAGAATCAAAAAGTAAGTGAGGTTAGAAGGGTTCTCAACCTTTGCCATTTTAAGAATGTCCTTAACTAGTAACAATTTAGAACCTTGCTATTACTAATTTCTGATTCCATTCATGACACATTCTCTGGCCTGCTCATTACCAAATGAATGAGCAATATTATCTGTCCATTATCCATCTAAATACCTTAAGTGTCTAGATTACACATTTAAAGACAGGCCCACATGAAGAATCTGCACCTACAGCTTTATTCCTCAACACAGGCAACCGGTAAACCTCCAGAGTCAGTGCAAATTATCAGTAAATAGCATGCTAATGTTAAGTATGGTTAAATATAAAATATGACATAAAACAAGTCTTAGTACAGCTTCCAGATTATAAAATGGGGTTTCAGTCCTACTAATACAAGTCTAATCAAGAACAGTCAACTGAACAAAGCAGCCTCAGAGGACATTTTCCAAATGACTATTTTAATGTCACTTAGTAGATTAAAAACAAGAGGCAGCATGCTTAGGTTTGGAAGGAAAGATATAAGTAATTTCTAACACTCCATTGATTGCAATTCTTTATGACACTGCAAGGAATAGTCAGAGTGAGCATCTGAATTATTATCAACAATATACAAGACAAATTGATCTATTTCTTTATTTATCTCGATCATAATAATATTGGTCAGTAATTTTTGCTGAAGAACAAAACACAGTAAACATTGTGAACACACCCTGGAAAAACTAAGAGGTACAACAGCCTAATGAAATAGAGCAGAGACTGAATGATCCTGCCAATATAATTACCTAAGGTGTCAACTGTAATTTTAAACCTGGGTTTTCTTTTAGTTTTTTCTCTTGGTCTTTCTTCTCCAATTTTGCCCTACTCCATCTACTCCTGCTTTCTTTTAGTGCTAAAATACTGCTTATTTAGAATACACCCAAGGCAAATACTTCAGAGACAAATCCTGTTCTTTCAGCGATGAGATAAGGTAGTTCTAGCCTAAGAAAGTCACACAAATGAGTATATAGGTATTTAATGACCATTCTACAGAATCAAAGAGTTCATTATGGACCAGAATGACTTTCTGTATCTCCTATATCCACTGGATGCATCTGCTCTGGGAACAAAGGTATTGCAGTGCTCTGAGTTTTCTTTTCCTTCATGCTTTCTTTACTTTATTATCCTCTTTCTTTTTCTGTAGTGTATTTGTTTCTCCTAAATATTTTCTCCCAAATTTCATTGCTTTTCTAGTCTTCCCATTTATTTTTCTTTCTTTTCCAAGTCCTTTCTCATCTCCATATTTTTTCTTTTTTTTTCTGTTCAATCTCTTTTAAAACTTTTTTCTCTGTACGAAATTCTACCCTACTGCAACCTCAATCTCTCAAGTCCCTATCTCTTTTTGAGTATAACTTTCCTTCTAGATATATTCCATTCTTTCTCTTGAAGTTTTTCCTGTCTTTCTTCTCTGTGATCCTACTGACCAGTGGCCAGAGAAACATCTAAATGCCAAGTATTCGCTATACGTTCTTCTCCTAAGTAAACCAGATTCTTTTAATGAGTATTATTTGTATTTCAAAAGAAATGAGACACCCTAAGTGATCCTAAAGGCCTAGAAATAGTACATTTAGGATGGTACATCTGGGAATACTGCACTAAGAAACAGTGCTCATGAAAAATAACTTTCAGTCAAGTAAACAAGACCTGCAACAAGAGAGGGGTTTTAGACAGATCAAATGTAAGTGGTTTGAAAATTATTTTTGGAAGCCTAAGGAAGAACTCTGCCTAATTTTGACTGGACTCAGGTGTCCTACCCCTTGATCCCAATCTCTTTAATATAAGGCCATATCTGTCACTCTGCTATGATTTTCTCTGTCTACTTCTCTTTAAATTTGGATTATAGCCTTCTAATGTCCTCTGGTTGTTACAAGGAGGAACAGGACCTGTCTTTCTGTTTTTGCATATGAATCTCCATTCTTTTAAGAAGCAAGGGTCAAAAAGTCCCCATGAAGTAGCCTGCACATAGCTCAAAGAAACAAGATGTTTTCCTGTGTTTGCATTTTAATTGAAATCTAAAAGCAATGAGAATGGAAGTGGCACATGTAGTTCGTGGTTAAGAATTTACAGCTAACGAGACACCCGCAGCAAAACTCAGAGTTCTCTCCCTGGAATGCCTGACCTTCCAGGTCGAATACTTTCTCTCTAGTCCTTCCTTCCACAGCAGTTGAATGCAAACTTTACTGCAGAGGCAGTAAAGTTCGATGCAAGTAACTGCTGACTAGGGAGAATAGCAATTTGTGGTGAGGAATGAAAGACACTTCTCCTGTGCTTACATGGAATCAGTCAATATATTCTTCTTCTATTGTCAAATGGCAACTAAACAAAGCTGCTTCTCTAGCCACAGATTTTTCAGCACAACTTCACTGACACAAAGATAAAATGAAACAAACATAAAATGAATCAAACATATGTGCAACCACCTTTAAGACCTAATAATTAATAATTTCTAACCTGCTTTAGAGCTCATCCCTTGTCAGTTGTAATAGTCATTATTTAAGGGTACAACTGCAACATCAATTCAGACTGAGCATTCGATTGTTCAAGTACATCTTAAATAATGTGATAGAGTTAATAATTTCAAAAAGAAAAAAAAGTACTATGATTCATTTTAACCGAGTTTTATACTATCAGAAAACAAAGAACAGCTCATGGACTGTAAGCATCCTTTCTCAAGCAGCTATTCACACTAGAGGTCCACACCTTTCCTTTGGGTGCAAATTGCCAAAACTTTCCTTATTTTATGTCATTGGGCTCTGCAGTATCCTAACGTTACCTGTACCACAACTTTAAATTTTCTCATGTGATCCTAGCTTCAGGAACAGCCACTGTTCTATGCGACATTTCATGTAACATTTCAGCCTGTGTTCAGATATTCTCTGCAAGAAGACATTATTAAACCTCATCTAGTCTGGTAACACATCTCTCTGGTGGGTTGCCCACCCCTCAGCAAGGCCAACAGAAGGAAAGGAACCTGTTAGGGAGTGATCCTCATCTACTGCAGCACAAGGAAAACATGATAGCTGAAAACAGCAGTGAAGGCTGTCTATGCTGTGCCAGCTGACTTTGCCCTGGAACAGAATAACAAGAGGCTGGGAGCCTGTAACAGCTCTCATTATGCACGGAGCTGTGCAGAGCAGATGATCCCAGAAGGAAGAGATGTATGCTGACTTCTTGTTTCCTCTTCTGGGTTTCATTGTCCCCATGACTAAACTGAGATCTTGTTCAGAATAAAAACACCAACGTGCTTTCCATGCAAGAAAAATATAACGCATACATGACCTTGAATTTCTGTATGTGCAGACTTTGGTTTGTACTTCAGAAATCACTTTGAAAAGTTAGTTGAATACTTTGTGATCTTGGGTGAAATGTCAATTAGGCTTCTACACTTTTGAAATACTTTTGTGATTACTTTGTTGTATCCCCAGGTAATAGAACTTCTTCTAAAAGAGAGTAGCAACTTTGACAGGTTTTCAAGATGTCAGCCTGCTCTGTGTACGAATGCAAACTAACATACAGCCTGTGTCAAACTGGTCAGTGCCACCTGCACCTAGTCCCAAGATAAGGATAAAAAATTAGAAAATGCATAGCTTAAGAATTGTATCTTGTTTCCTCTTATTCCCTTTCCTGCTCTACCTTAACACAATTTAGTCTGCAAAAACTCTCCTCTGAAATCACATTGTGAGAGGTTTTGATAAGATATCACTGTGTTAAGACATCTCTCCAAGGAGGACCTGAGGGAAATGTACAAAGGGTTTGCATTAATGCATATGAATTCAGTAATGTATTGAGTTGCCTTTCTCCTAGGATGTGGAAATTTAAACAGTGCAGACATGGCTGATGTGACTGGAGCTCACAAATTGTAGCTAAGCTCCCAAAGCCTTGGCAGCTTTTTTTTACTAGTATGTGTATGGGATTACTTCTGGGATAGAAAGGGAATTTTGCCCCTCTCCGTTTTCTTCATCAAACTAGAAGTACTAACTTCTGGAGCTTGCTGTTGAAAGGTGTCAGTACTGTGATAAAATTTCCAGTTATTAATTTCACTGTTTGCAAATTGTTTCTACCTTGCAGATAGTGCACAGAAAGATGCAGTTTTGTATATTACTAGTAAAGGGCTGTAAGCACCTAGAAGGAATTATTTTAATAAGATTTTCATTCTTTACTGTTCTCAGCTGAAGAGAAAACATGTGACTGAGAAATCCATTGTCTGGTCCCTTCTCAAGGCTATCCAACAAAATCACGTGGTTCCATAATTTCCAAGTGCACCGTCTGCGGGGTAAGATTTGGCACCAGATTTTCCTAAGCAGCTGCACATTTACAACTGCCCATGAAATCAGTGTCTGTAGTGTCTCAGAAAAGGTGCCCAAGATTAGAGGATCTTTTGAAAAGTCATAAAATTATTTCATTTCCTTGTGAGATGGAAAAGGAAAGCAAGCATAATGATACAAATACCTCTCATTTTATTCTAAGATGAACAGCTTATGTCTTAATAAAAGAACCATGAGCATTTCAGATAAGTGTAATTGTGAAATTAATTGACAGTTGCTCCTTAGGGCCTAGTTTCCCACATTGTTACATTAGCAGATTCTTCTCAGGAGCAAAAGACCTGTATTTTTTCTCATGGAAATTTTTTTGTGACTGGATGATTCTCAAATGACAGGACAGACAACTCTGGATACAGATAACACAGTCCAGTCTATTAAGGCCAGTTATTTCCTTTATTTCCTTATAAATTTCATTTAGCATTTATCACACATGTTTCTGGATAAAGATGGTCCTGAGATGCAGGCTTATAGTGTTGATGTTATCTTTTGTTCCTTGAGAGTCTTTTTCAGAGTGCCTACTCAATGAAAGTAGAGATATTTAGGGACAATGCCATTTGAAATGTTAAGTAAACAGTTTATTCTTCCTATGCAGAAAAAAAGTGTTCATGACATTTAAGTTATGCCTATTCTATAAATTATAGTTGAGGAAATACCCACAAAACTAAGAGCATAGTGGTTTTATCTTGCATCTGGCCTCACATACCGTCCTGATAGTTTATGAAGCCACAAATGAAATTAGAAGATCATTTCCCAGGTAGAAAGTTTACTTCAGGAAGAAAAGGGCTTAAGCTGCCTCCTTTGTAATTTTGCAGAAGAATCAGGGTCAAAGATGGAAGCAGTTGGCTTTGCATGCAGACCTGCAAGAGTAATTGCAGTTGTATTGCTGTACAGCAGTATCCTTCCCACACATTACACCTCCTGATGTCAAGTCCAGTCTTCAGTAGTGTGTCTTTCATGTCACTCCTCATAAGAATAGAGATGCAAACCTATCTGGCCAAAATCCAGCATATGTAATAACTGTTTATTGAGTAATCCACATAATCCACACTCGACTTTCAACATTTTTCATCATTATTTTTCTTAACGACTATCTTTGAATGATGTTGAAGTTGCCTTCACATTCAACACTAGAAGTGGCAACTTATTACTTTAAAAAAGCAATTTCACTGAGCTAAGTAGGGAAGTGCCAAAACCACCCAAGGGCTTCAATGCAATCAGAAAACCAGTGTAAAGCTGAAAAGTGGAGTAATTTATAAAGGCAGAGCAATTATCAGGGACAGGATTCCATCAAGGGCATAGCAGCACAACAACTTGATCCATATGGTAAATTGCAAGACTAGCTTTAATGACCACAAAAGGTTGGGACCTTTGTTCTATATTTCTGGAAATCTGGAACAATGGCAGAGCAGCAGCTGCTTGGTGCCACCACACTTAGTTAAGATAGATCAGAGTGATTCCTGTGATACAAAGATATTGAAAAGATGGAGAGAAACCATGCACACAAAATAGCTTATGCTAAATTGCCTCTGGTGATGCTTCATAATGCAGCCTGGGTGGATTAATCAGTGTTAAAAAAATAGCCAGCAAAATAAAAAATACTGTGATGTGTCTAGACTTCTCTTCAGGGAAAGAATATTTTGGTCTTGGGCCATATCTCTTGATTTGTTTATGGAGTTACAGGATCAGCTATCATTAAGCACTGCTAAAAGATGAAAAGCTCAGTTTGGAAGCTGGGAGCTTGGATCTGGAAGGATGAGTAGTGGCAGGTTGCTAGGTTTCTGGAGCCAGTTTTCAACAGCATCTGGAGTATGTCATTAAATTTATCCCATGTGGACAGCTGTTTGCATCAACCTAATAGTGATGACTATATCCCCGTGGTTTTGTACACCTGACAGAAATATGCTTGCATTAAGTATTATCTGATAGCAATGACTTAATATTCATGTGGTAAGACTAGTGGAAGATGATGTCCTTTACCCTTCTCCTGTTGGTGCCGTATGTTTCATGTAACATTTTGATTAATCGATATGTATGAAACAGCAGCTCTGACATAACTGTAATTAAAACAGCAATATGGGACAGATTCTCATTTGGCACAAGTGGGTACTGTTCTGTTGACTTCAAAAGAGTCATCCTCTACTCATACCAGAGCAGCATTCAATCTCACAGCGGGATTGGAGAAAAAGCCAGAATAGGTTGAGTCAGACTACTACATCTCAATCCAGAAGCCACCTGTAAAATAGTAATAAAACCCTGAGAACACAAATGTATGGCATCCCTGGATGGTGTTATATGCTCAGCTAGGCAGCATATGATCCTGCCATCAGCTAAGAAAATCATATTTGCTACCCAGTTGATATTCCTATTTTTTCAATAGCTAGATTTGATGGAAACAAATACATCCAAATTAATGTTGTGTTATAACTGTGTTACCACTGTAGGTAATAATTCTGGTACATAAACAGTGAAATTTTTTTGTGCTTGAAGAAAAGGTAGCTCAGGCCATGGGGAAAATACTGCAAGACTTTCATGTCATAGCTTCTTACAGGAGAAGCACTGAGGTATGTCAGTTCTTGATATTTGATAAATGATTTAGAGACTGCAGAAAATCAGTGATCAGCTAGTCATCTGTCAAGTGAAAAACTGGTTTTCTTGAACCTTCTTATGTTTGATCAGTGTGCCAATGCCCCAGAGATGATGAGACCCTCGTGGCTGCTCAGTCTGTCAGTGTCGCATTATGAGGACTCCACTGAACAGCTTGCTATATTGGAGGCCAGTTCAACTGACTTGTTTAGAGACGCATGCAAACAGTGCATCAGAGGCAAACCCTTTACTGCAATTTAGGGAGAGAGATCCCCCTCCTGGATCTCCTCACTCCTAGTTAAATATGTTATCCACTGCCAGGAACTGCTAGCATCCTTAAAGGATGGAATAACAAACTTTAATAAAAAATACACTGACAATACAAAATTGTGCTATCTCGAGATAATCATTTAGTGTACACAGAGTAAGGTTTTTAACCAATAGGCATCTCTATGGAGGAGAATATAGATTCAGCCTGTTGACTGATTCCTGAAGTTATCATGGAGTCTTCCCTAATTTCTCCCCACTCTTACCTCATTTTTATACTATTTCTTTACATTTGTGTGAGGCTTGAATGACTCATCATACATACCCTTGTTACTGACTGGTGTAAAATTCTCTGGTTTCACTGTTAAAATGTAGTCAATGAAATACAGAGAGCAATTTCAATGAGGGATGGTCATACCTTGGAGGCAGGTAACTTTGGCTCTAACTCCAGGGATTCGGCTGTGCGTTGATGTTGCAATGAGATTACAATGAAGCAAATGAATATAAGGACAGTAATTTTGCCACAGTTGCTGGTTCAACAGCAAGACATGTCCTGCACACCTTGGCTGAGAG
This sequence comes from Zonotrichia leucophrys gambelii, assembly GCF_028769735.1. Lineage (NCBI taxonomy): Eukaryota > Metazoa > Chordata > Aves > Passeriformes > Passerellidae > Zonotrichia > Zonotrichia leucophrys. Next base: position 36,104,290 of record NC_088175.1, on the reverse strand, counting down.
CTGCTATGTGATTTATCGGCTACATGGTACCATCAGGTTCCCTTCCCTGCAGAGCCTGGCCTTGGTGTTTCCATTCCACTCCAAACTCCATTTCATTCATCTTAGCACTTGCTTAAGGTTGCAGGCACTTGCTTAAGGGAGCAGGAGGAAATCATTGTTGAGGAGATTTTCTGCATGCCAATCAAATTCCATGCAGGAAGCAGCAGCTGCATTTTACTATAATTTCTGCGCTCTTATAACATTTGTTAGAATGTGACTTTAACTTCCCAGTTTTCTCTAACTTTAACCCCAATCATCTTCCCATAGATATCATTGCATTTCTTCAAATCTATAGATCATATCAGAAAAATCCATATTAAGTAAGTCTCTAAGAGGAAGCCTCACAAGGAATGAGATCAGATGCCAAGTTAAATTCTTATATCACCTTGAGGTCTTGGAGTAAATTCGTCATGGCCTGATTTTGAGTAAGTCTGCAGTGTCATATGTATTTGTGCTCCACTGGGAAACGAGCTTGAGACAAGCCAGATGATAATGACATCTACTGCTAAAAACCCTACAGTTTGTAGGGGTGAAAATTAATTCATAATATCTCTTAAGAAAGCAGATAGGGTTTTTATAAACTATTATAAAATAGTTTGTAACTATTTGTAATTTGTAACTATTTCAAATACAGGCAAAGTCTTTAAGTGTTTGAGCTTAAACAAAAAGTTTGAGAGTACTGAATTGAGATTGCAAGCTAAAATATTTTCTCTCTTCTATAATGAAAAAGATGAAGATCTAGATCTAGTCCTAGATGGGTATAGTTAGGATAAACTGAACTGGGATAACTTGTTCAGTTTGTGTTCAGACACATCTTCATCTTCATCCTCACTTAAGCCAGTAAAGCAAATCCAGAAAAATCTGCCAATTTGTGGCTTGTGGTCCTTTGACTTGGCTTTGTTGCATACTGTTCAGCATTCTATGGAACAAGTTCCATTTGCAGACAATCAGTTCAATTTCTCTTCAGGAGTTTGCTCATTTGTTGTAGTTGTTACACAACCCTAGCTTAGTCCATTTTTATGACTTAGTTATGCATCAAGGTCATAACAGTAAATTTACACCATGGTAAGCTTCATTTCCTGCTTCCATGTTGACAACTACAAGAAGGTCATCACAAAAGGAAGTGACATGTGGGTGAAAGCAGAATCTCATTCTTCATTACAGTGTTACAGAGATGGTATTTTCAGTATTACTTTCTCTATGCAACACTTAAATGCTAGCAGTCCTGCTTGCTTGATGGCTACATTGAAGAGATTCAAGATGGCAGCTTGAAAAAGAAATCCCTGTGATACACCATCACAACAAATTTGTGTTTGCTTTTTGTTTTTCACTGGTTTTATTTGAAGTAAAGCTGAAAGTGCCAGTTTCTTTTTCACATAGAATATGAAACTCAGAAATGTAGAGTAGGTCCTGTCAAGAAAGTACAGGTTTTAAAATTATTCTAGACAAGTTTGCAGAGGTATGAAAATCTCTCTTCTGTAAAATTGTTAGATTATGTATTATAGTGTGACTGCAAAATGCTGAAGCTCTTCATATGTTGCCTCCTGCCTATATCCACGGACATGTAGAAGGACATTACAGAGCTTTTGTGAATTCATTGTTTATCCTTGGATGAATTTGATTTGAGGAAATTGTCTGAGACTAAAATCTAGCCATCCCTGACCTTCCAAGGAAGCGTGTCTTTATTCTAAAATAAAATCCTAATTAAACAAGACTTGCACAAAAGCACAGCTTGTAGAACCTACAAATTGGGGGCAAGAAGAAATCTTTCTAAGCAGCCTATGAGAAGGCTGATTCAAGGAAGATTATAAAGAGAGTTATGGGGTCTCCTTTTCTTATCTGCTTATACAAGTTTTGCATCATTGTTATTTCCCCTTACCAACACTGGACTAAATCTAATGTAAATAATTAAGAACCAAGTTAAAATTGCTTCAAGGTGCAACAGATGATAGGTACACCACAGGTGCCAAAGGGATGTACCTATAGTTATCTACCACAGGATGAAGGAGGGAGAGTTAATATTAAGGGTTTAGCTGTGAGAGGAACTCTGTATGTGTGGACACTCAAACATCTTCCTACACACTTCAAACTGCAAACAGAAAAAGAAGCAGCTTCAGAAAAAAGTACCTAGGGTAAGGACTGGTGGATGTTTCCTAGGGGAGTCCTGTAACCAGCTGTGACACTGTTCTGTAACAGGTTTGTTCTGAGGTATCAAGTCAGCCCAGGCTGCAGCAAAGGGAAAGGTGCTGATGCCCACAGGCCAAAGAGAGAGGGAGTCTGCCTTTTGCTCCTGTCCTGAGTGAGAACTTTGCATACTGGCACCAGGGAGCACAGAGACACCCTGTGGGCGGTGCCCCATGCAAAAAGTAGATGGGGACACAGCTGTAGCTGGATTTCTTTAAAAATATTTAAGGCTAAATGTTATTCGAGAGAGAAATATGAATGCAGCAGGCTGATTTGCAGTATTTATGAAGTACTCATAATGGCATCAGAGAGTGAAGGCAGCTGCAGATTCTGTGTCCTCAGCCAGGTAGCGTGACAAAGTTGCTCCACTGAGTGCCATTTTCCGTGAATCATTACAATAGTCTAGACTAGATAGAAATCACAAAAAGCCATAGCTAATACCAGAGTTCACTTATGATGAGAAAATAAAGTAGACCAAGACTTTGATCCAAGGTGGAGACTATTGAAGAAAAAAATTGTGGAAAAAGACAGAAATTTTTGAACAGCTCTTGAACATCCTAGGAACTTAAGAGAAAAAAACAAGGATGTTCATTCTTGTGAAAGGAGATAGTAGCAGTTCTTTAGGAATGCTGGACTAACTGTATGTAACTTCTACCTTTTGTTTTCAGGTAAGTGTCAATCAATGCAAAGAGCTGAAAAATCAAGTATTGCTGATGCAGGACTGATTAAACTTCATGACTGAGATCATTGAAGTCAATGTGGAAAAAAAAGCAGCTCTACAGAGGCATTGCTAATTTTTTTCCAGATATCCTAGAGGTCATTCTTTCTACATCTCCTGTGTCTTGAATGGTGAAGATAGGATGCTTGCACAAGGAGCTGAACAAGCAAAGTCTTCTCATGTCCCTCGTTCCACTTTGATTTCTCATTTTCCAGAAAGGATGTAAATGTGCTTTGCAGGCAAACTGAACATGCAAAAGTGTTTGCATTTGACTCTTGGAAAATACCCTTTAAGAAATGATAACAAATGCCAAGAGAGTAGGAAGATGGGAGGAGGGAGAGTGGGGAAGTGGAGAAACACCTTATATTGAAACTTTTTATTAAAAGACATGTGAAAACACCCTGTAGACAAGATTCTTCAATCATCAGACTCACCAAACTCTTTTTAACCACTGTGCTTTATCAGCTTTGGAAATAATGCTTCAGGAATATCCAATACAGGTGATGTTATCAAAACTAGATAAATATCTCTTGCATTATAGCAACAAATGTATAGTAAGAATCCTACAAGCCAGGATTTAGGCAGCAGGGCTTGCCCACTCCTTCTCCAACCTTGACTCTTCCATTCTGGAAGTCTGATCTGCAGCAGCCAAAACAACTCATGTTTATTAACCTTCACCTCGTGTCCCTCTCCAAGGACCAGAAGGATGGGCAGTCCTTTGTCCTTTCTGTGTTAAAGCTCCTGACAGAAATCTGCTTCTGCACATCTCAGTTTCTACCTGCCATCTAGAAAATGTCATAAAGGAAGCAGATGCTTTTACCTTCTGCCTCATACCTGGGGAAAGAGAGGATATTCCCTCTGCTGTTTTTCTGTCTTAAAAAAACATTTCCCCTGTCTCTCTACATGTAAAAATTGGACTTTTTATTCACTACTGTATGTAGAAATGTAATATTTCTGTTTGCAATTCCAATTTCACAGTTGAGCAGGATCTGCAGAGACAGGATTCTAATAAAATTGCAGAAACATTTAGTGCAATGACTGGCAGATGGGGAAAGGATTTGTGGCAGCTCCATTTTTCTGATTATGTTAACAAAACATGGCATGTGCTTTTCTAATACATAGACAATGATTCCATTTACAATTTGAATCTGATGACTGAAACTCATCAGGTGACTTTTTTGAGAACGTGTTTATCAGCTGAATGATCTAATAATACAGAAATAGTGATTTTTCTTCCCTCAAATTAATGTTCCAGATTTGAAGTTTAATGAAGTTACATGAGGCAATTTCAAAAATTGTCTAAGTGCAACAATGCAATTTCAGTAAATTATTTATGCGTACTTGATTCAGCAATTAGAAGACAGCAGCATATAGTGATCCACACTAGGAAGCTGTTTAAATACAGATAGGTTCAGTGCACTAATATGATAGGGGGATAGTACTAATTTAAAAAATGGAGAATCTCTGCAAAGTCAACTACATGAGGTAATGTATAAAATTTTCAAAATTTGTTCCAAACTGTTTTTTAGTAGGAAACTAGTCTCAAAGTCTGGACATCTGCATAAAATTTACCTAGCTAACGTCTCTTATAAACCTAGTATCACAAGTCCTGGATCAAATATTCCAATTTCTTCCAATTCTTGAACATGGATGTCTCAAATGTCACCTGTCCAATGTGCCAGGTGCTCATTTACCATGTTTTCAGATTTGCTGGAATTGGAAGTATATATATCATATCCAGTTCTGTTACCCCAAAAAAATACATCTTTTAAGACAAGATTCTAATTATTAAGTAGGGGAAATTATTGAATATCATTAAAAGAGGACCTGGAGAAGGCACTGAAAGGCTACAGTGGGTCAGGCAAATGCAGACCTCAGAGAGAACATACACATGTTGGGTTTTATTTGTTTTGATTTGTGTTCTTTCCTTTGCCTTCTCCAGCTGAATCAAGCCTAATTTTTAATGCATGTTTAGAAACCAAGTGAAAATTACTTCAGCTGACTTTAGCTGACCCCAATGAGTCTCAATTATTTGAGGTTGCAAGGGAGCTATCACATGATTTACCATGTGATTTATTCCTATAAATTATTGTGAGGTCTCCAAATGACTGAAAATGTGAAGATAGTCCTTGAGGCACAGTTTAATTGGTGGTGCTGAAAGCCTGTGTTACGATCCCTCTCATTTACAATCTTATCCTTTCTCCCTCTCATTCCCAAATACCACTGCAGCTGTGGTGAAGCTGGCTAAAGTCTACGAGCATTATCTTCTATCTCTAATTAGTGGCCTTTTAATAATAGCACAGAGGAGTTAAAAGAAATTTGCCTCACCTTTTATTCAATCTGGCCCCATTTTAGGCTTACCTATCAGACTTCTGTTTCTAACACTTCCAAATCTTACATGAAAAGCATTTGAAACTATATTCCTGTTACCAAGGAAATGCCTTACTGAAAATAGGTCCTGAAACGCCACAACCACTAATGCAATCAAAATAAAAGCAGGAATCATCACCAGTGATTCACAGGCCCTCATCACTTTCCTAGACAGGACTTTTTCACCACATCTCTGCCCCCTTGTCTTGCCAGCAGGGCCATGCTGGAGTCACAGAGCAGTGAGACATATCTTCTGATGCCATCCTTAATCCTCTCTGCCTTTTTCTTTCCCAGTGTGACACTGTCAGGCAATTCTTCATTTCTCCTCTGTAATCATGGCTCTGTTCACTTTCCATGTCTGTCTCCCCTTATTATGGATCGGTCCTGCTGTCCTCCCAGCCCCCACAGTGCAGCAGCCAGGGCTGGCTCCTGTGACACTTTGGTTCCTCACTGAGCACACATCAAGTTGATGCACTCTTTGTGCTTCCTGGCCTCCTCGTGTTATGCAGAAAAGTAGCTATCTAAAGACTGCACCTTCTAATTCAGCAAATCTTCTCCCTGTGGAGGAAATTTAGGGGTGTGTTGCAGCAATTTATGCCAGCAGCTGAGGAGGTCAGCTAGTAGTGCTGGCATAAACTGGCAGCAAAATAGGCTTGACTGCTCTGAGGCAAAAAGCCAATCCTGACTGATGTGGAATCTGTATAGCCAGTTTTAAGGCTATAACACCCTCCCTGGGAGTCCTTTGTACAGTGTGACAGTCAGGAATTAGCGTGGCTTGGGTGTTAGTACATACCAAACAAGCATCAGAAGGTGCACCCCAGGCTGCCTTGGGTCAGAGGAGAGTGATGTCCCCTCCTCCAGGATCTGTGCTGAGCACAATGGGGATCTCCTGCTGGGCTGTGGAGTCCTGTCACTGCACTCATCTGTGCACATTTTTCCAGTGCCATTGATCACATGATGACAAGGGAGGAATGTCAGAGAGATTTATGCTGGTGAGTTTTCTGTGAATGTGGGGAGTATATGCCTACTGGCAGCCAGAAGAAAGCCAGGAAATCTTTTGGCTTGGGAACAGAATGATTCTGAGAGAAAGCACTGATGAAGGAAGGATGTGACACCAGGGATGCTGCCTCTAGAGTCACTTTCCAGATTAGAAAAAAACTGACATTTAAAACTCACAAAGCCTGCCTTTAAACTGACATCCAAGGCTTGTAGGTCTGAAGAATTGTTTAGAGTAGACTGTGAGGGTCTTCACTGTGCAGTCTAAGACAAAGAGCTCAATACCAGCAGCACAGCAACTCCATGGGCAGTGTTGCAGCTCACACATAGAAGAGGATTTATGATTCTTTATCTTTCTGGAAGAGGGAGGTTTCATAATATCCTTCAGTAAAAAAAAAAAAAAATATATATATATATATATATATATATATATAAAAGGAAGTAGGATGCATCTGTGCTAAACATGAAGAGCTTTTTTTACTGAGGAATTTGAAAATTTCTTTATCTCTAAAGTTGATGAAAATAGGTTATAGTGTGTGATATAAAATTATATAGGGTTACCATGCATGGGGGAAATAGCATAATATACCTAGGCTTTAAAATATTGCAATCTGATTTTTTAGGGCTTCCAGAGAGAAAAAGCCCAATACAAACAAAAATAAATTGAAGAGTGAATTCTGCCACAAATATTTATTTTCACCTTTTTAGTGTGCTGGTTTTCTTTCTGTTTGGGCTTTTGGGTTAGGTTTTTCATCCTGGGGTTGTTGGGTTTTTTCAGTTGGTTTTTTTTTTCTTGCTTTCTTAGCATTAGCAAGACTAGAAATATCACAGGATTTTGTGTTTATGAAATTTTCATTTTTCACAGGTGAGCAGTTCAGAAATCTCTCAGCTCATCTTAATTTGGACTGAACTAGACCTTTTGAACTCACCTTATAATTGTGCATTAAATGATACAACTACCTCCTAGTTCCAAAGTCATTTTGAGCAATGGACTGCCCTGTCAGTGATTTCCCCATCCTTTCCAAGGTAATGCTGAAATAAGAATATTACTTTGAGTATTCTTGATTTATATTCTTCTTAGGCATTTACCTTCCTCCTAGACAATCTGTGCTTCATATCAACCTTGCATAAAGGTCTTGATAATCAAGGCTTCTAACCATAGCCATTAAAATGTAGCGCTTCTGTAGCATTTACCCTTAGTCAGTGTATAAAGACAACTTTTCTCCACCTCAGAAATATTTTATGGGTTTTCTAAAAGGGAGGGAGAATATGATTTTGAAATGTATTGTTTTCATCTTATGCAAAGTTCACCCTGACAGTCGGCTGGTAAGGATCAAAGTTTCATATGGCATGTTGAAAGGTCAAAGCATGTATTAAATTGTGCACTGGAAAATCAAAGCTTTGTAATTTACAGGCAATAGCTCAGAAATTCATACTTGAGGAGCAGGGTCAAAAGAAAGCTCTTATCCCTCTTAATTCACTTGGCAGCACAGTTCTTTCCATGTCGTAGCAGTGCCTCCTGCTGCTGCTGCCATGCAGGTCTGTTGATGTTTCTCCTCAAGATTTCAGAGCATGTAAGGTTCTGTGCTCTTGGTCTGCCTCCTGCTATGGCACATCTGTTTCAGGACTTGAGTAAAAAGTACTTTTGGAAATATTTGACAGAAATTTTTCTGTAGCTCAATATCCTCTTGGTAACATGGATAAAATATTGTCCATAACATGAAACTTGAAAGGATTTGTATTTGAAAATGAACCACTGCATTTTTAGAGATGTCTTAGTGAACAATCTCAATTATATACTTGCTTTATCCATGTATACAATAAGTACAACATAAACAATAGAAGTTCTAAATCTAAAAAATTGTTTCAGTAATACTGATTTGCTTCAAAAATATGTTCCAGCTTAATTGAAAATATTTGAGAGGATAATGGGTTATTGCAGCGTTGATGACACAGAAGAGTTGCATTGCTTTGGTTACAACCTAGGCATAGGTATGGATTTAGTTAAATTGTTCCATATCCCATATGAACAGGTTTGGTTCATAACTGATTTATATGGATTTGTCTCAGTTCAGTTATTGAATTAACTGGATCCATAAAGAATTTGTATTACTTTTAACTATTTCAATTTTAAAAATAACCTGAATTAAACTTGTGCAACATGCTTTTGTAGACAAGGGCTAGGAATAGGAAAATGAACTTTTATCATACTTGGGGCTTTGATCTTAGCTCATTTTCACGTACTCTTCTCTCCATGAGGGATAATTTCAAAAAGTTTGTGGAGCCACAGTGTAAGAGCTCAAAATCAGTCTATTATCCAGATGATCTCTCTCCTACTATTTTTTTTGGTGCTAAATGTAGGGCTTATTAATGCAAAACTTTAGTGATGACCTGGTTAGGGACACTCTGAGGGAGTGGACATGTATTGTCTTCCTTAGTCACCCTCAGAAATGCAGAAGTGCTTCATCATGAAGCTGTTACCTTGCATCCCTGCTCTGTCCCTGGTTACTCAGTTCATACTTTTGTGCCATTGGAGTTACATTTCTATCCTGTCACAATATCAAGGTATCCCAAGCTCTTGATACTCCTAGCAGAGTGTGGACTATTGGAGACAAACTAGAGGAAAGCTGTAAAAACAGGAGTGGAAAACTGAAAGAGAGCAGGCTTAGATTAGACATAAGGAGTGCAGCAGAGCTCACTTACTATTCCAGCTCTTGTAGAGTCATGCTACGAAATTTCAAGGTGCTTCACCCAGAAATAACAGGTAAAACTCTTAGTGGTTTTAGACACAGCAGTATCATTTTAAATTTAATGTCCTGCATATTCATCCTCACAATGTTCATTGAAATTAATGCAGCTTTTTTGAGTATTAAATAAATTCTGAAAAAAATTATTGTCCACCAAGGATTTCAGATTTGTCACTAACCAACTTAACTGAGAAGACAATGAGGAAAATCACTTTATCTCTGAGCTGTGGAGGCCCCACAAGAGAAGTGGATAGCTTTGACTGACTTAGAGGGAGCTGTGAATGCAAATTCTGATCAATTTATTATACTATTAAGCTTACATGGTTCCCATATTTATCCTGCTACTGAAGGGAGAATGCCCTTTGAGTGAAACGCTGTGAGACTTGTAGTCACCCTTGCTATTTTGGTGTGACAGCAGAGAAATCAAGCACAACATGGATGCTCAGATTTGAACACCATCCCTAATCCCTCCTCAAGTAGATTTGAAACCTACTGAAGCAGCCTGTATACTGCTATCTGTACCCTGCCCACCTATAATAAAGCAAAGCTTTATGCCACTGAGATTGTCCCAACACCATGCCCTTTCCAGACAACCCTCATTCACAAAAACACTGAAAATTTCTTTCAGAATAAATAGAAGGAGGCATGGCCCCAAAAACTATGTAGCAATACCAAGAATGTTTTCCAGTAGCAGACAGAAATAATGGAGCAGAAGATCCTCCCTGCCAGACGATGGAAGGGATTTCTGTATATAGCAGTCATTTTGAAAATAATTTCAGGGTGCATTCTTCTCAGTGATCTCTGCTTAAACAAGCTCAGGAGCCAAAGGATTTAGCTCAGAGGTGAAGTTAATAACTATTCCTCAAGATATTGTTCCAGACTGCAGTGCCTACCAATTAACTATTATCAATTGAGAAAAGGAAATAAGCTTCTATTTTGTCTAGTGAATGAAATGAGGGGCTGAAGCAACCATTTTTATTGCTGTACTTATATGAATAATATCAACATAAGGCAGTCAAAGTGAAGACAATTTTCTCTTCATTTTCAGTCACCAACTGTACAATGTCCCTGGGTTTCAACATCCGACTCAATCCTATTTCACTATTGCAAACATTAACTAGATACCAATTGATTTTTAAAATGAATGTGATACAATTCAACAATAGCTGCAGGGCAGTGAATCAAAACTACTCATATGCTTGTGACTCTGTCTCTCTAGTGGCTGAATTCCTACAAAGAGGATATCAGCTCTAATAATGCACAGATGATCCAGGTTTTGTGTAGATATCTCTGTGCATCCCAAACTCACCATTATCATATCTGAATTCCCATGGTGGACAAAGACTGCAGTTTAGAAGAAGGACAGGTTGTCTGTTTTGATGAACTGATAGATGAGATCTGTGTGAAAAACACAATAGTATTAAAGATGCAGATCAGAGAAGGAAGATCCTCAAGTCTTCCTAAAGGACCTAAACATCTTTTGGTACAGAAAAAACCCTCCAAACTTACATTTTACCACTAATAAGGCAAAAAACTTTGCGTTCCTTGTGCCAGAAAAGGCTTTTAGAACAGTAAGAGTGGACTTTAAATTATAGGCTTTTTGCTGCATCTCAGCACAGCATGTCCATGTGCAATTTCTTCTCAGCAGCCCTCTGTCACTTCCTTTAAAATAACAGTCTGGAGCTGTTCTGTGAAATTGTTCAACCTTTCAGAAACATGATGGTACAGACAGCTGCTTCTCCCCTGTCCTGCGTGAACCTGCCCTGCTCTGCCTCTCCCCATCTCAACAAGCACTGCAGGACCAAGTCTCCCACAATTTCACTGGAACAGGCCTTAGGTCATTTGCATGCAGCATGAAATAAATTGAATGGGGAAGACTTTATAGGTGCATTTTCTGTTTCTAGTCCAAAGGAACCAGAAAGAATAGGTACCATGTTTTTTTTCAATGGACAAAATTCACTTCTTTTTTCCCAGTTATTTCCCTTGTGACAGGACTCAATTTAGCCTATAACATACATTCTTCTCACTTTGCATTCAATCAGATATTTTATGACTTAACACTTGCATGTAGAAATGAATTATATCTGCTTGACTATTTTGTAAATACACATACTCCACACAAACATGTAGAAAAGAAACCTTAAGTTCATTTTCCTGCTTGTGCTCCAAGTGCTGCTTGTGGCTCTTTAGCTCCACTGTCTGGTGGTGATTTAAAATTTTATAAAGACAAGTAAAATAATTTATTTTCTAATCTAAGTAAGATGTCAGTGTTATGCTTCAAAAGACAAGGGTATTTAAGGTGCCTGGGTGGTATAGCTGGCTGTCATTTATAGTAGATGAAAAACTCATATTGATGTTAAATGCTTCTTTGCTCTTGAATTAAGCATGTCTAACATTTTACTTGTTATATTAATAGGAAATTAACTCACATTATAGAACTCAGATCCATTACTTTCAGGGTTTTGTGTATTATAAATCAAAATTCTGGATTGTTCCACTTAAGGAGAGGAACATAGAGAAACTTAAGATATATCCTTTAAGTGTTTCCTTGGCCTGCCTTTCCTTTTCTGTTCTTCAGAGAACTATCATGAGCTCATAAATAAACAATGTACAAAAAATTACTTCTATTCCTTTTTCCACCCCCCTATTGTTAAACTTTTGATGAGGATTTGATACCTTTTTAGTGCTTGTTCCAAGCAAGTGCCAATATGTGTTGTGGGAGGTGGTAAGAGGCAGCAGAAGAAAGAAAAGTTTTAACTTTCTTCTTTAGATTCTTCTTTAGAATACATTTAGATCTGGTACTGAAGATATCATGGTGAGAACGCTGGTACACACAGTTAGTCAGGTGGGCAGACAGAAATTGACTGAGTAAGCAGACAGCCAAGTGTCCTGAGAAATACATTTTCTTTCAAACCAGCACTGCTGGCTTTGAAAGAAGTACTAGGCAGTTACACAGTCTTCACTGTAGAAAAGATGAAGTACATTCAAAGCCAAAGCCTGCCCAGCTGACTTTCTTCTGTCAGAGGACCTGATGAAAAGGCGTAGACTGATTTTGATTCACATGCACCCAATATAGCAGCTTCAACCCATAGACACAGCAAAAAACACCACCTGCCTTCCTGCAGCACTTGCCAATGGTGTTTTCAGGTTCTGCAGAGAGCATCTGCATTTCTCAAGCCAAGACCTCAGATGATTTTAAATCTAGGGAATGTAGAGTAAGGTTTTTTTGAATGTTTTCTAAAAAGAAAACAAAAAGCAAATATACAAGGCATGTGATATCATCCCTTGTAACTTTGCCCCCCCCCCCCACTCCCATACCATATTACCTGTCGCTTTGTTCTTGAGATTTTGTTACACCAGGTCTAAATATATTAGAATGCCTTGGCTGAATGATAAGCATGTCTTCCTATACCTGTTTATTTGCTACAGTTCAATAAAAAGAGAAATGTTATGCTTGGAGGAAACTAGAGGAACTAAATTAAACGTGACAGAGAGCCCACCACTGAATTAAAATTGTTACAAAAAAGATCTCTTGTATTTTCATAGACAGTCTTCCTGGACTTGGGTATAGTAAGATAAATACAAGGATTTTTTTTTTTAAATTGTGGGCTAAAAGATTCAACAGCAGCATTTTTTAAACCAGTCTTCTCTAGAAGGACTTACATGGGGATAATGTTTATTTTATTTCTTAACAGATTAGAAAAGTAGACATATATTTGTAAATAAGCACTTCAACCTGACATGTTGTAGCTATAGGTAGGATTATTCACACACCATTTCATTATATTTTCACAAAATAGTTCCATTATTCAATGCATAACTGCAGGTTTGCTCTAATCTGTAAAAGAGTTCCTCACCCTTCATATTCGCCAATTAGTTTTAACTGTGGGGTTTGGTATGAAGTGTAGGATCCTCTGTGCAGGATGTCCAACCTCTCATTACTGCATTTATTGAATGTCTTGGTCTCCAGTTCTCAGACAATGCAGCTATCAAACAGCATTCTCGCTTTTGAAGCCAACAGCTGCCTACAATAAGAGATGGGTTTGATTTTCCAGATGAAGTTATCAGATTCAGCCTACAGGCTCTTCTCCTTCTTGCTGCCTCATTCCTACACTTCTCCCCAGATCTGGGGCACCCCTGATGCTTTGGGCCCTCTCTGTGTGCCCACGCCCCACGCCCATCTGGAAGGTGCTGCTATGGTCCCAACATTGGGCTGTGTTTTCATCCTTCACTGACTGAGCAAGGTGCACACAAAGTAGCTGTTGCTCCTGTCTCTTCTGCTTCTATTCCAGATTCTTCTCATCTTTCAGCTCTAAAGAGAAGGACTATGCAAACACCCTGACAAATGTTCATGAATTTGTTTCTCTTACAGCTCAGGAGATACTCTCCTTAGCTTTCATTTTTTTTCAAACGAAAGCACAAACAAGCTTGGAAACCTGGACACATTTATTTATACCCGTAAAAATAATGCATTGAGCACAGTGTTGACAGACATTTTTGGGCTACCTTCTAATATCTGCCTGAAGTTAGGACTTCAAGTGTTAAACTGGAGATGAGTTTCAACTTTGTAGTCTGTTTTGTTCGTAGGTCATTTTAAAATGTCAGCACTCATACTGCTAACTTATTAAAGCTGATCTTAAACAGTCTAGTGCTTCTCAGTTTTAAAGTGGACTTTCAATTCACCTACAAAATATGCATTTTTTTCCTGACAGATGAGTAATAAGTGCACGAGAAAAATAGCTTTTAGAACTGACTGGTTGAACTTCAAAGTGTATGTTTTGTATGCATAAAAATGTACACAGGCTGGCAGTGTCAAAGCCTTAAAAGGAAAGACCATTATGTCTTCTGCTAAATGTAGCTATGCTGCTAAATTGCCTGTGATTCTAGAGAGCAAATCTTGCAAGAATAATCTATGTTTTCCTACTCAGTGGTAAAAGTCAGGTTCCCTTGAACACAGTCTTCCTGCAGGCACTCCCATCTCCATTACCTGACATGCAGTTTTTGAAATATTAAGGCACTTTTTCAAACTTTTTGTTACCTCACAAAGGACTACATGAATCTGCGTAAAATGCAAGGAAAATAAAAGACAAACTAAAGGGATGTGTAAACCAGGAAGTATTCCAGCTATGCAAGCCAAGTCAAACAGCATCAGACACATAGAAATTAAGCCTTATTATATAAGCAAGATTTAACACATTCCTACTGGCTTGTTTTGAGAGTTGTTAAGCTGAGCTACTGTGTGGCAGATGTGACCTGATAACAGCCTGAGCTTTCCTTTCAGATACCTTTATAAAGGAACTTTATTTGAAATGGGGCAAGGAGTCTTCCAGCCCTGTATGAACAAATCATACCTATAGAGGATCATAGATATAAAATCATATCAAATGAATTTTACTGTCTGATGGTTGCTTGCTGGTTGCCTAATTTTTGTTTTTCAACAGGAACTGTTGGGGTTAATCCATGATGTTAGAAGGCAAATGTCCACCACTCCAAAGCTACTTTACCAGTCATTCAGTCTTAGGGAAGACACTGAAATTGTTATGGGTACAAGAATTAATTCTTCTTTCATCCTGTAGGCTCTCAAGTCTAATGCTAAGCCAGTACTATGCAACACCAAGTCTGACTTTTGGCACCCAGCCATAATCTTTATCCAATCATTTAATCATCAATTTCGGCCTTCTTCTCAGCACGAAGACATTTATTCCTTTGATTTTCAGACCAGGATATTAAGAACTCCATTATATACTAGCACTAATTGCAAAATGACTCAAGTGTTTAAAACAATATTTTGCTAGCTAACTTTTTTTTTTAACTTGGAACATTTTAGTTATCAGATTTATTGAGCACCCCAAAATAATGGAATGAGGGGTGGAAAAGCAAGACATTGCTGCCACAGGGCAAGAATGACTGGCTAGGGGCAGAAAAAACTGACAACAGCTTCCTCACAGTAGGAAACATCTATTTTGGACCAGATTCACAATTCATGTTTACTGAATTTCCATCTTGTTCTGAAAGTTGTTATACAAAACCAGTCAAAACCAAATGTTATTACAAGTTTATTTGATGGACTGGAAAGTAGATGGATTTCACTGACAGGTGCATGATGAATGAAGTTGGGAAAAGAAAATTAAAATAACAAAGTCCAATATATTGCTTACTTCTCAGAAGATAGATGCTTGTAGTAATTTATATTCAAGATTCACAGGCAGCAAATATCCTTAATTATTTAAATGAATTTTTGTCTATTTTAAGCTTTCAAGCAAGTTGTGTATTAAAAAGTGACCTAAACATTAGATTTAGATAAGAGTTTTTACAATATCCAAGGACTCACCTGCACAGGAAAAAATCCTACTTAATTAAACAAAATGCTGCTTCATTTTTTTCTGTACTTATCTGTATGAGATTTTCTAAGTCACAAAGTTTTAAACAAAGCTAGAATCTTTTATTCCAAAATTCTAACTTACAATATAAATGCAAATTACATCACAATCAGAGGAATGAATTCATCACAAACAGTGTCTTTATGGAAAATGTTGAAGAAGAACACTGCAGATAAAGGAAGAAAATCTCATTATGCCACTTTGAGAGTGTGTGATTGTAATAGTTCTTGACATCAACCGGCTATAGATCTTATGGAAAACCACACAGGGAGTAAACACAGAATATCTCATCAGAAACAAATTGATACTTAAAACTCTTGTGAGGATCACTCAAAACAAGTGTACTGAAGATGTTCTTTGAGAAGCTGTGGAAAGGAGCCCACAGTGTTCTAAAGGCAGAGACCAGACAGGGAGCACATTTTGATATCATCATCTGTTTTCCTGTCAGTACCAGATCCGCTGCAGGTAGATCCTCAGCCTCCTGCCTCCAGTGTAGTTGTTCTTTTCCTCTTTTCTTCACACAGAGAGGAAGAGCCAAAATAATGCAGAAGAGAGATTATACAGTCCCAGGACAACAGGAGAGATCTTGTGCCCTGACATACATAAACTGTTCCTGGGACAAAAAGCATGACATGAGAGGCCAAAAGAGACTTCTCCTGTCCCATGCATGTTACAATGAGCCCACCATTATTCAGTGGGTCACCAGTAAGTGTCCAGAGCACAAGTTGTATGAGCTGTGCCTGACTTTCCTCTCAAAACAATTCTCTCATTCAAGAGAAGGAGAGAACATTTCAGATGCAAAATTTGTTGAGGTAAAAGAGCAAACCACAGAGATCAGGAGTCCTCTCAGTCTAACAGGGGTATGCAAGATATTGGAAATTACAATTTTGAGGTATGTCAGAAGGATCACGATTAGGGGTGCTGGAGAAGCCCAGTGTGATGTTTCATTTGATGTCAGAATCGGTTTGAGTTTTGCTTTACTTACAGTTTTGTTCTTCTTTACAGACTTGTTGAGTTGCTTTCTCTTAAAGAAAAACAAATTCACTGCTGGAAAGATTTCTATTCAATGACTAGATGAAACTCGAAACTAAGGAAAGATCTATGCTTCTAGCTGGGTTATCTGTAACTCCTTCACCTCTTAAAAAAAGGTGTGACCTTACATTGTAACATTTTCCTCAATATGTCTGCTTGTGTCCCAAAACCAAGGAGATAACACCCTGATCTATTCTTCCTGTTTTCTCCTCACACTGTAGCAATCCACCCCCAGTGCTGAGTGGTTCAGGCTGTCTGTATGTTAGAGTATGCTCAGGAGGTTTGTCACTAGCTGCAGCATTTTCCTCAAGTGTCTTCAGATTTTCAGACCACAAATGTATTCATCAGCTGTTGTGGAATATATGACAGTCATTATATGATGTATAATAATGTTAAAAATTGAAAGATTTGGCCATTGTCTATCCACCTGCACAGGGCATAACCCATCCAGTTTATATGTAACACAAAACAATTTCAGCTCTGGTTTATTATCTGGCATTTTCCCCCACTGGGGACTCTCCTGTATGATATATTTCAACCAGTCCAAAAACAATTTTAAAAAATTTAAAAGAAGCTTTAGAAAGCTACTATGCTAGAAAGCTTTAGAAAACAACTATGCTAAGGCATTATAAACATCAAGTAAAAACCAAAATTCACCACCATTACATCGAACACCTGGAATTAAAAAATTTCTCATGCTTCTGCCAAAAATTATTAGCTCCTAAATAAATATTGTTGGGATGAATTTAAAGTCACCATTTGCAATTCCCATCTGATTTGCTTTCTAATTACGCAGTGCTCAGAAAAGTAGTAATAATGAAATGCAAAATTTATCTGCTACTAATACTCAGAGTGATACAATGTCTTCACATTTCCTACTTATGTCCAGAGCATTTATGAAATCCTGAGCGTCCAACAGCATTCCTCACATTATAGTAAATTTGGCTGAAAGAGGGTGAGAAATTAGTATGTAGGAAACAATTGTATTGATTTAAAGGGACCTTGTGAAATTATTTTAGCAAATTTGATTCATTGTTTAGAATAGACAAAATTGATGAGTAAAGAAAACTCGATTAGAAAGGTTTACCTGAAGAGTCATGCAGTAAATTTCTGATATAGAAAATATCTCTTTAAATGTCATATACACTTGCCAGGAACTCACTCTTGAAACACTTCTGCAGACCTTATCTAGCTGAGACTGCACACAGCATGCAGGATAAAATTCAGTTCATTTTAGAAACAGAGCCTCCAAAAGCTGAAACATGTGACCTTGCTGGGATTTGAATGTGCTTTGTAGCAGTTTTATCATCCCTAGGGTCTTTGCACACCAGTTGGTAAAAGTTCAATAGAACTTGGTTATTATTTATACTAATCACATAACATAACTGTTAATAATTAATAAGGTTGATGTTTTACTCTCAGATCTCTCTTCTGATTTGCAGTGCATATATGAAAAAAATATACTGAACAGAGAGTACAAAATAGACACTTAAAAAGCGTTTGGAAACATTGAATAAAATCTATTATTCCTTTTTTTTTAGGATCTGTGGACTACTTGCATAGGACTTATTAACTACTCACATAGTTTTTTATGCTCAAAAAGCTATTTCTAGAAAGAAAAGGTTATGGGTATACACATGAACCCATTTCTATCACATTTATGCAACTGACTTGAAAACACTGGGTGGGTTTGTGAAAAAAATAAAAGTCAACATCTGTGACTGACACTCTTTAGTAGCCAAGAAACTAAATTTTGTAAACAAGCCACTGAATTTTTTCCAAGACATAGGTAAGAAGGAAGTCAGTTCAGAGATGAAAATATATTGACAACAACTAAAATTCTGGTTGGATTCACCTGTGTTCACATTTTTCCTATTCATAAAGCTTTGGAGGTAATCTAGGTAGCAAAGTCAAAACACTTATTTCAGCCTCCCGTGAGGCAGGGAGCTTGCTCATCTAGTCAGGTGAACAGCAGCTAATGTATTTGATGACAAGTCTGGTTCAGAACTGAAAATTCATTGGAAAGCCATCCTATTTCATTATTCTCCTTTATATTCCCTTGTGATATTAGCTGGATATTTTTAGGCACAAATATACTCCCCAAACCAGGTCAAGGACACTGCTGAGAGAGCCTAGGATTTGGCAAATTCTGTTTGACCAGCTCTGCAGATTCGAACAAATCCAAGTCTGTTCATGAATAATCTGCAAATACAGAAGGAGACTAAATTTGTCAAACAAATTCTTAATTCTACAGTGTTTGCCCAAAGCTACTCCCTTGTTCCAAATGCCCATTATCCTCAGCTGGTGTTCTTTATATACTCACTGTAGGAAAAAATCCATACTGGGAATAATTGAGGTGCTATGAACTTCAGAGTAAAGAAGCTTACTCCAATCTTCTGTGCATGTATACATGGATTTGACTCTGGTAAAATGCTGGTGCTTCTGCCATCTATCTCGTTTGTACAACAGGAATAGTTTAACTTGAACCAAGGAAAGTCACTCTGAAACAAAGAGGTCTCAGACGCTGAGCTCAGCAAGCCTAGGACTATTCACTTACATCGGACCCTCAGAGCCAAAGGCCAGTCAGCCAGGCCAAGCAGACTCTCTCCATATCCCAGTATGTGCTGCTGTGTCCCATGTGTGTAAGTGTGCAGCCAAAGTCACCCATGTTTCAACTGGCTTCTCCAGGCACTGTCTTATGATGGAAAGCAAGTATCAGCCTATATCTGTCAGCTGAGAACAGACACAAGCCACAGGCATCCTTATGTTGGTCCCTACAGTGACTGAAACACAATATATGACACTCAGTATTCTTGGGGGCTTTTGGTTTGGTATTTTTCATTTTTCTCATTCTTGACAGGCAGTAGGAAAACTAATATTTTTATTATTTACCACTATGGAGCTTTCCAATACAATAGAGCTGCAATTTTAAGTTGGAAATGTATAGCTTCAGATTTAGCAGTGAGTATATAATTAATCTCTTCTTTTTCTTACTTTGTTTCTTCTCCTTTAGATAGGATGTGACTCCAATTTGGTGTAGTTTCCTTGCCTTCTGTGATGCCTGGATAATGTCTTTAATTTGGGGATTAGACTGATCTAGTTAATTGATCATAGCATACTCTCAAGGCCTCACTAAAGCTTTCATGGACTTCTTACATAGTACTTAGCATAACTGTTCAAGTGGCAGAAAGAAAGTCTTATCTTCTCTCCCCAGAGGTAGCTAATCTAGCCTCTAAATCTAGTAAAACTTGCAGCAACTGTTGAAAACTACACAGGATGTCATAAGTTCCACAAGCAAACTTTTCCCGGCTAGTTTTCAGTTACTGATTAAGCTTTGTTTTCTATTTATTTTCTTTTCTTCAGTAACAAATGGTGACTGATGAAAGCTTTTCACTGCAAATCAAAGGCATTCATCCTGTTTTGTGTAAAAACTGGGGTAGTGACAAATCCACAAATGCTTTGCCTGAATCTGTTCTTTGGAAGAACTACGGCTTGGCCCAATGTGTTTGGACAGCCTTAAAATTTGATCTGTAATTGTTTTTTGTGTCATGCAGTGGATAAAATATATTAAGGTGTGTTTGAACACCATAATATATTTTATCCACTGCATAACACAAAAAACAATTACAGGAAGAAGTTTAGCCTAGTGCTTAAGCAGACTAAACCCCTGCTTTCTCTGGTTGGGCTCTGAGGTTTCAAAGGTAATTCACAATTTTGGAGGCATTCATTGTTTGAAACCTAAAGGGTCCCTGTGTTTGAAAAGCAGAACATAAAATGCACATGAAGTTAAAGATCAAATTTGAAGGCTGCTCTAAAGCTCCTTCAAAGCACTGCCACTGATTTCAGCAATCTTGGGGTCATTTTCTCAGGCCGTTACTTTTGTGCCTATCAGTTGGTAGCAGTAGACAGATGAAACAAATGCTTTGGACAGGTAGCACAGTTAAGTGGAGCTACAGGTCAGAAAATTTATGTTCTGACCCTGCATCTGCCACCAAAGCGAGCCCTGACAAATCGCTACATCCCTCTACATCTCAGAAGTAAAATGGGATGATACTTACCCACCTTTTAAGGCACTGCACTTTGTGCTCCACCAGCAGTAATCATTCCATGACTAGGAGGCTCAATTATTTGAAATACTTTGAGACGTAAGATGGTCTGAAAGTATGAAGTGTTACCATTAATAATAATAATGAAAGTGCAAAAAAAATCATTTCCAGTAAATTAACACAGAACCACAAATCAGTTCTGATCTTGTGGGTTTTAAGCATAGCATTTCTTCCCAAAGGCTACAGTATGATCTTTCCCCCTTCATTCATTTCAACCAACAGTTAGGTTCAGATTGCTTTTTAAATATTTAATAACTGCTCGGGACATTTTATTTTATGGTGATTCCACATCATGCATCCCTGGGCTTCTTAATTCAGCACCAGATTTTAGAACAAACAAATCCAGTTAATTCCTCTGTGTGTAGATCAGGCAACCAACCCTCCCTTGGAGTTTCCTGAAGGTCAAGTGAAACATCCAAAGGAGATTTTTTCCATTTTTCACACCCTTCTTTCCACCCACCATCAAATCAAGCAAAGCTTCTCTTAATCATTATCAGGGAGACAAAAAGTTACAGTGCAGAGCAATGGACCGGAATTTCACACTCCATTTGCACAATAACTCTGAGGGCTGCTAATGTGCTGTTTGCTTTTTAGCAGGCATCTCTGCAGTCATCACTGAAATGCATTTTGGCACTGCTCCCAGGGCAGCTTAACTATTTATGACAGCTTGTCTTGAAGTGCCTACATGAACATTAGGATGTCCACAGCAATCTGCAAATTGACCCATCCACATGGCGTTTGAGATCAGATGGAAAGAGCTTTAATAATGTAATGAAAGTTAGGGAAGACATAATTTTTAATTTATCTTTTTTACTTTCTCTCCAATTTTCCATCCCATCTTTTGGCCAGGAACGTCAAATTATTAAATCCTCCTATATTAACAGATGCTAATGATCTCTCTCTCACTTGGACTGTCTTTTATTACGCATTCAATCAGACAATAAAGGGGAAATATAAATGCTCATCCTATGTAAACTATTTCCCTCCAGAGAGCGAACCTGCTCCACCAGACCCAGCTGTTTGCTTATTGTCCAAGTTGAGTGATTTAAAAGGCAGACATTCTTCCTGACAGCTTTCATTTTCATGCTGTTCCAAAGTTCAGAGGTGGATTTTATTCTTCAATCTTTATTTCAGCTTTTTATTCTCTCCTAGAAGCAAAGCTGCCTAATAAAACAACATTTTCAGACACAGCAAATAACATAGAGGGAAAAAAACCCTTCAACTGACATCCAACTTCAGCCTCCAACAGGAGTGAGGAGTTATGTCTGGAAGGTTCATCAGGATGAGAGAGGTCACAGCTCCTAACTCTGTTGCTGATTTATTCACAGGGCACCTGGAGTTAAGCTACCTCACCTCATCAGGCCATATTTCCTCTCTTAAAGTTTGATGTGTATCAGGAGCTGTGAGAGAGGCAATTTCCTACAGAAAGTTAGAGCAGAGGAAGATAGAGAAAAAGAATGGGTTACTTCCTATATTTGCACCTTTTTTTCCCTTAACTTGTTTTGACTATAAATATTTTCTCTAGATATTGGTTTTAAATACATGGATGTGTAGTGCAGATTGGAATTTACCCCATGACCCATCTCCTGAGGTGATAATTATCTTCCTCTCTCTCCCCCTTGAGGTTAACAATATTCTCACATCTCTCTTTGCTAGGACCTTTCCTTACATGAATACCAGTCACCTTTTCCCTCCAATTCTCAATCTGATTAGCATAATTAAATTACGTTAGAGTCACTGATCCCAGTGACTTGCTCTCTGAAGTTCATTGCTTTAGTTCTAATGAAAAAAAAGGCTTGTGTATTGCAAAATTGTCCATTTTTCTTGTTATCAGGAGAGTCAAACAAAATACAGTCTGTAATAATAGTCTTTTTTATAATCAAAAACCACAAACTCATGTTTAAGTCTGTATATGTATGTTTTTTACAAGAGTCCATAAACCATCCAGCAAAATGTGACCTCAGCTTCTGTAAGACCTCCATGTCCAACAGTGCTGCAAAAATGTTCATAATCCGAGAAATACAGAGGCCTTCAGGAATAAAGGTCCCTTTACAACAACCCCATGTATATTGCAAGGTGTGACCAGTTTCCAAGTTAAGGTGTGGGTCTGTGAAAGCAAAGTAGAAGAGCAGTGTGCTCTGAAAAGGCGCCTGTCTAGACAAGTTGCCTTGTTCTCTCATTGCTGTTGTTGGTGCCACCCCACCATTGCTAAGATCACCTGCAATATGAATGGGTTTCATGTGACTGAGAAGCGTTTGGTTTAGGGAGTGCTGTGGTTAAAATGCTTACTGTTACTCTGATCTAGTTTTTCTCTTGTTCTTGTTACAAGAAGGCTTGCACCAGTAATCGCAGGGGCTGGGAGAATTGAAGGAAAAGGCTTATGGTGTAGTTGAGGACAAACGTGACTGCAGAGCAGCGTGGCTGTTTGCTGTGCATGACTTATGAATAAAACAGCCAGAAAGCTGACTTTATGGTAACTAAAATGATAACTCAAAAAATGCATTGGTTTTGCTCTTTGGAGAGAAACAATTGAATTTTATTTGCTGTGGAAAGCTAATTTATTCCTGATTGTTTGTGCACTACAGAAGACTAACCAATACCTCTTCATGCCTGAAGAAGGATGGCAGAAATTCATAAAGAAAACCTCAGCAGAAGGTGGCTGAGGTGACAGGAGCCTTGGGAGGTCAGGGCCCCTTTCTGCCACCCTCCACTGGGTAGTATCAATTCTCATCAACACTTTACAGCTTTGTACAACTAAAGATGCTCTTATACAAATGCTAAAAACAGTGGTCCTGTTTTTTGAAGAGTAAAATATCAGTCTCTTCAGCCTTGTCTTAAAATGGGCTATGAGCGACAACCATTAGACACAGATTTTTTGCATAAAGTGTCTTTTTGTAAAATTTCATTCCATTCAAGATCCTAGAAAAAGACACTTCTGAAATGCAGTGTTGGTCTGGAGAAGATCATCCTGGAAAGGTTTTGTTGTTTTTTTATTTATTTTGCTTCAGCTTTACTTGGTTTTGCTTGCCTGTTTGTTTAAAGACAGATGGACAAAGAACAAGAAACAGAGTTAAGAAAAGGAAATTGTTGTTGCCTTAATCTCAGACTTTCGACAAGAAGCAACGTTCCCTGTGATTTAGTATGGCGGTTGGAATTGTGTCTTCTGAGAGAGAGTGTAGATTACAAAACCTTCCTTCCTTGTGGCTGCAGACATTAGTCAGCCCCAGCTTACTCAAGACAGCAGCAGGGATTCATTCCACAACTGTAATAATTCACAAAATAAAATGTTTGTAGGTTTTGGGATTTTTTTCCCAAAGATCTGATCTAGTGTCAGCAGTCTCAGCAATAAAACTCTCATTGCCTAAGGAGTAGTGTATGAAACAACAGCTACAAAGAATTCATCCCATTCCTGTCTTCCTGGACTAACAAATATGAGATCTATTGTGTCTGAACAGCATTCTTGAACTTAGCAATGTGAGTTGTAGTGGCTAGTCAATTAGCTTTAGTTGCTTTCAGTCCATTTTAAAGGGAAGTGTGGCCTGATAGATTTTTTTGGGTTAGTTTTGGGTTTTTTTACTACTGAGTCCTTGCTGCTCCAGAGAAATCACTCCAGCAAGCCAGCTGGGAGCTATCAGCTCCCAGCCTAGTCTTTTATATAATGTCCAAAGTCACAGAGAAGGTAAAGGTAGAAGAAATAAGGAAGATTGTTTCTCACATCTGAATAGAGTTTTGTTTACAAAGTTTACATCTCCATCAAATGAAGAACTGCTTTCATTGGAGAGTTTGGAACCTGCCACTGGTCTATCAGTAAGACAACTCTTAGATCATCCCTTGGAAGACAAGGCAAACTGGCCTGTGTTCACCATCTCTGTGACACTCATGGTTTCAAAGACCTCAAGTCGCATCTTTTCCAGGCTCAAAGAAATCATGGACTCACAGTCACTCATCATTTGAAAACAAATCCCAACCATTTTCCAAATCTTTTCTATTTCTATTATATACTTTTTAAGATGAGCAGAACAGAGCTGCAACCACACAACTGCAGCATAGATTTCTAGAATGGTATAATGCTGCTCCCTATTTAATTCACTCACTTGGCCGTAACAACTAGAATATATTTAAGACTGTTGCTCAGCACTGAAATCACTTTCCCAAAACTTTTTATTCTGCATGAAACATCTCAATCTTGCATGATCACAATAAGCTTTAAGCCCATCATTTTGTATAAATCAATATCAACCATATAAATTGTTAATTTTATGTTATGAAAGGAACTCTATAAATGAGAAACTTTGTCATGTCTCTGAAGCATACCCATAGCATCAGCTCAAACATGTTCCAACATGCTCTCATATTTTGATCTACTATTTGCAGGTCATTCTCATGGGATGGAAAGTATATATATGTGTATATAAATAATAAACAAATACTTTTTAAAATGCTTTTTTTAAGCTCATGTAGCATTCATGGAGGATAAGGGCTGACTGTTCGGGGTGAAGATAAAGACTACTACTTACAGAATGGAAGTAGAGCAAACCTTCCTTACACAACCTGCCCTCAGTTAGAGCTGGGTGAGTGTTTCAAAAGAAAGTATTTGAGATTCTAGTCTTACCTTCTCATCCATCGAAAAATGACCTAATACCTGTAAAGGGCCTTCATGACATCTCTGGGACACCAAGCTGACTCAAAGGTCTGCTGGTTGCTTGGGCAAATATTTAACAAGCTCAAAATAATATCATCTCATCTTTTCACTCTGCACATTTTCGTTAGAAAGATGTGATTATCAGCAAGCTCAAATTCATGTTGTTGTCCATGTGAAATTAGAAAAATAAAAATCCTTCTGAAGCCCACTCCATTCCATCTTCATATGTTGTCAAAGCTGGAAGTAGCCAGCTGTAATGCTGATTTTCCACCTGTCAACTTATGCAAGTCCACCTATACACATACATAGTGTTTTGTCTGTCTTTCCTGCAACCCTCTTTGCATTTCCCAAAACGTGCAGTATGCATCAGGCTTCCCTCACATCTAGGTTAGAAGAAAAACATGTTCTGATCCTATGACTGTGTGTGGGAACATTTCCCATGGCCAGCTGATGGTAGTCTCCATCCACTGCTCCAAGTGCCTCAGGGAAGCCAAGGGGTGTCCCAGCATTGAGCGGCTGCAGCTCAGCCATTATTATCTCCCTTGGACTTTTGAGAAGATAGGACTGGTTGCCTCTGCATATCATTTTAAAATTCTTTTTAGTTCTGAAGGCAGCACTGAAATTAATAAAATTGTCTCAATTTTTAAAAATGTACAGGTAAAACACTTCAGTGTATAGGTGTGCACTTACTGTGCACAATTTCACAATTTAAATTTTTTATAAAAGATAATTATTTTTTCTGATGTTTGAAATTGATAATATCACAATGTGCATGATGAAAAGCACAAAGGCTATATATGTATCTGGAACTGAATATAAAAACAGCCATGAGAAACATGTGAGTAAAAATGTTAAACAAACTCTTGCAATCTCCAATTTCATAGTACAGTTTTGTCAACACACATTTCATCCTTCCTCAAGTCGCACAAAAACCTCCTTGCATTTTATAATCTAAAATCCAGGAGGTGATGACATCTCACTGAAAAAAAGAGCCAACAAAAAAAAAAAGTGGGGGAAAAGCAAACAAAACTAAATTTACACCAAAATGTAAATGTGTTTCTTCATTTAAAGTATTAGGAACCATATTCTTTCAGCTGCTGAAAAGACTGCAGATAAAGACAGGGGAGGTGAAGAGGGATTAAGCACTGAAAGAAACTAAGATGCCAAAAGAAATGTACAGCTTGTGTGGGGATCAGGGACTCTTTTCTCAGCAATGTGTTCATAAATTTTATCCTGAGTGTATATCGTGAGCAGAAAGGCAAGGATTTAATATTGCTGGCAGTAAGCCAGCAGTATGTTAGGAAGGTTTTATATTAACTCCCCACATACCACTCTGCTTGTGCACCTCAAATTGACCACACAGTGCCTTGCTGCATCCATTCCAGCTCCCCCTGTCCAGACCTATTGGCCCAGAGGGGGCTTATACAACACCTTGCTGCCCCAGCCCAGAAGGTCACCAGTGACTGCCATCCACACCATAATTCTCACTTTCATCTGAAACTCCCTGCAGCCTCTTTTGCTAAATCTTGGCTCCCTCATGCCAAGTCCCAGTAACTTTTTGACTTTTCACCCCTGTTGCTTTCACAGCAGCCAGTCCTGTTCCTCACTTGTCAAAGGAAGAATACTGGAAACCACTCAGCCAGGCTGAATTTGAATCAGCAGCCAGCTCTACACCCTGTTTAAAGTCACTTGAGCCACTCAGCCTGTAAGAACTATTAATCTCTATCTGGAATTCCCATTAATTCTCTAAACAAGAAGTTACTCTTTAAGGTTTTGTATATTATAATGTGCATATCTCATAGCACCAAAATGCTAAAGCGATGAAGACTATATAAGTAATCTGCAGATATAGAGAGAATGCTAGCTCATAGGAGTATGAAAACTGAATGGCATGATGTATCTTATCAAAGCTGAGCTAGAAGTTACCTTGTTGCTTGAGGAATGTATTCTGAATATTTTCTTAACTACAGGCATATAATTCATGTCATAGTGCCAGATTCAGTCACTTAAGGACTGACAAATATATTACCCTGAATTTTAAGGGAGGCATAGATCATGCTTTGGATTTCTGAACCACAGTGAATTCTACTGTCAATTCAGTGAAACATAAGATAGTGCCTAAAAAGAATAGGAATTTCCAGTTTAATTAGTTTGCAGCCAATAACATGATTCTCTTTGTACTGAGGATGAACTTTGTTTCATAAGGACTCCAGTAGGCATCACCCATTTAGGCATGGATATTTGGCACTATATGTGCTTCCATCAGTCCTGGTTTCTAGGTCACCCAGCTTAGGGTGCAGCCTAATTACACTGGAAATTGTCTAGTCAAGATGACTGGGCTGGAGCAGCTTGGAGGCATCAAAGCCAGCTCCTTGCCTTAGGACATGGTTTCCAGCCCCAGGATTACTGTGTTAGCTATGTTTAGCAAAGCTGAACACAGTGAGTCACAGCAGAAATTATAGTATTTGAAGTGAAAGTCCTGCTGAGAGATGTTTTTAAAAAAAAAATTCTCAAACTTTTTGTTTGAGAACTGAAGGAAGCACCATGTGATTTTGAGAAAAATTGAAAGAACATAGAAAAGGAAAAAAAACACTTGCCATGAGACTGCAAAGATTTTCAAAAAGAAAATACATCAGTATTTTTTTCCCAGTTCAAACCCAAGTAAAGGTTAGTTGCAATACTTTAGCTTAGAAGTAAGCATATAAATAAATTATAAATCTATACATATTCTTTATAATGATTCCATATGAAATTTTAATAACAAGCCCATTCTTCCTGTCTTCTTTGTCAGTAAAGCCTGTCTTTAGCCAATGCATGTTTTATTATTTTGAGAAAAGCAATTAGCTATTTAGCTGGAAGCACTAAACTCAAGTGCCACTGAAAGGAGAATGGGAAAATTTTCTCTCTTAGGAGAAAGCAATCTAGTTTTTAACAAAGACTGAACACTAAAACTTTAGCTGAAGGCAGCAGAATCCAGCTTATACACACTAAAAGTTTTTGTCACCTGGATTTCCATTTTTCTGTCATCAGCTCTTCATTCAGCCTCTTTTAAAATCATTTCTTAGTTACATGAAACACTGGTTCCTGAAACATGAATTTTGTTATTCATCCTCAGGAGGCAGCTCAGCGAATTCTGTCTGAATCAATGAGTGGAAACAGATTCTACATGAATCAAACAGGTACACAAAGATTCTTCTAATTATATTATAATCCTCTGGTGGTGTTTGTATTTTGTATGCATGTTTATAGAGCAGTGAATACAATACATATGGGCCTGTAACCACAGGAGAACAATGCCCTTTAATGGACACTATCAGAAAAATGCAAGGCTTTTGTCACCTTCCTTAGTAGTTGGAGATTCTCCACCTCACCATTTATATTTAAGCAGTTGTTTCAAAGCTAGGTTTATACCACCAGTGTCTACATAGGGCCTAGGTTATGTTTACAAACTTAATAAAATTAATAATTATTATTTTGTTTGCTATGGCAAACCCACTACTGGAGGGTGCCCATAGGAACCCAAAGGAATGCTGGAAAGCTTCATAGAAAGGGAAGCAAAGGAGAACATTGAAAACCCCAAATAAAGCTGAATAGACTCACCTGAATTACCCAAAGTGAAATTTGGCATGGTACAATTATCCACCCACAAATCAAGTGCACTGTCTGTAATGAGAGCCCTTATAGACTTTGTTAAGGTACAACAACTTTTCTACCACTCAGCTGATTCAGCCAGAAGGAAAATGCCACCTACAGATTTCTAACATCCATTCAGCTGTAAATGCTTTTTCTGGGCCTCCTCAGTAAAATACTGCCTGCCTGAGTCTAGTTATCTAACAAGATCTGATGAACGTATGCTGCAAGACATTACTACTTTAGAAAAAATGTTCTTGATACTGTTACAAATGCTTCCACAGCTGTGAGTTTTCCCAAAAGAGAAACTGTCTTTACAGCAACTATTGTGAAAAAATCCTGACGCATATTAAGGTTTTCATATCCTATTTATTCCACAGTATTTTTCAATCTCTTTAAAATTCCCTGCTTGCCTGCTTGCAATCTATTTTGCAGCCAGCTCCATGAAAGCACTGTCACTCCCCCTTCTGCCTTTCTCCTTAAGGTTGCTGGTAACCCTACGGTGAAGGAGGTGAGTATTAACCTATGAACACATCTGGCTGTGATATGGTTCTCCACAAACACTACCTTAATACACAAGAATTCTCAATTATGTAGAGCAAATGTGTTAAGATTAAAGGTGCATCCTCATTTTTTCCTCACACACCATGCTAATTCAGTAAAGTATGGTTTTTTAACTACGTCTTATTCTAGAAAATACTGAATTTGATGATGTCTTGCAATATATGTCAGATGTAGGCTGGGAACAAACCTTTTGTAAGCTCTATCCTAGGACTTGCAGGGTGCTGTACCATACCACTTAAAACGGAGGCACCAATGAATCATACTAGTTCCTTTCAAAATTATGTAATTCTTCAATTCAGTGACATTATATAGTACCTTTAAGGAGACACTTAGCAGAATAAACTACTTGCTATCTGCAAACAAGGCTCCTCACCTTCTTGGGTTCCAAACAATCTTAGATTCATTGGTTATTTCAAGATCAATTTCCATAGCCTCAGAATAGCATAAAATTAAGTCATCATTAGGAATTGACCAGGGCATAATTCCAAAACTGCAGTTATATGAATTTTAAAAAGCTATTGGGTGTGTGTGTGCGTGCACGCGCGCACGTGCTTGTGTATGTATGTGTGTGTGCACATGGGTTGATGGATAATTATGTGATAGTTTAAGACTTGCTCCCTGATGTGCCTGATCATGAAATTCAGAACTTTTATAGCAATGCAAACAAAACCTAAGATTACTCAATCCATTAGAATTGAGGAAATCAAAGGCTGAGATGACACAGGCAGAGGCTTGAAAACCATGTCTCCTTTTCTAGATCTCTACTGCACTTTAAAATCAAACACATGAAAATGGAATTTCTGTGGAATCTTTTTACATTCCTTTACTGTCTTGGTTTGCAAAATATTCCCTTTAGAAAGGATCAACTCTTGTAAACGGTGTGTGTATTGCTATGTAGATTAGATGGAGAAGAAAAACAAAGAGAGAGAAGCAGTATAAAGAAGATAGACTCTGAAAAGGTAAATATCACCTGTGAACCACTCTGTGCACCACTGATTTGATAATTACTTATTTCTAGTGTGATCACTTTAGAGCTTTCCATGAAAATGGCATGGGATGGCAGAGAGCAGCCATCCCTAGACATGATCATGCAGGCTTTCCTTTTCATGAGCAATTCATTATACACACTTTCAATTAGCTGTCAGTTTTAAACTTTTGTACCCTGTTTTAAACAGAATGAACAATGCTTTAAAATGTGTGTGAAAAGCTGAAGTATCTTTATTAAATGAAAGATACTCTGAATATCTGTAAAAATTGTGGATAATTGCCATGTCTTCCATAAAGCATTAAGCCATCAGAAAAACAATTATTCAACTTATTGGCTCAAGCACCATGAAAAGCAGGATTTGGATCCGAGTTCTTATTCTAGTTCATCGAAGTAATTTCATTCTCTTAAGCCTATTGCAATGGGTCAAGAAACCTCCTGGAAAAAAGAGTTTGTGAAATGTCTGGCACTTGCCTCTTCTGCTTGAACTCTCTGGGGGTCCAGGAATGGATGTAGAATTTGACCAGGAAAAAGGAAGCAGGAGAATTTTTTGAATGCTTTCAACATTCATGATTCATAAGTCCTGCTTGACATTGAGTTGCATATGAAAGCTCAAGATAGATCAACTTTGCGCATGAGCAAGCTAAAAAAGAAAGTTCAGGCTGATGCAGGAATTCATTGAGTATCATTTTAAAAATTCTAGACAGGCATCTTATTATGGCCAAATCAGAGTAGTTCCAGACAAGACTTCTGAACTAAGACATTTAAAGCACCCAAGGACTTTCTGAAAAATTAATCTCCCTCAATTTCCCATTCCTTCTAAATATGATTATAATCTAGGAAATGCTTCAATTCAAGAGTAAAATTAATTCTTTGCAACTCTCCCCCCTACTATATGTACAGAAAATATGCTGGTTTCTTCAGCAAAAAGCAGTATCACTGAATAAATAGCCCCACACAGATATCATTCTCCAAACATGGAAACCATTTCAGTGGCAGCTTTGCAAACTCCAAAAGATGATAGTGTATTTGTTCTGACCAGTGGTTTGAAGCTCAGAAGAACTTGCTTTTCTGAAGTTGTTCCATTGTGCTTTTGATAACAGAAGGCTATCAGCAGAGAGGCAGCTGCTAAAATGGTTCAATCAAAGATTAATGTCATAACCACTCATGCCATGCCGTTTTTATCTAGTCAAAACTTTTCTATAGTGTGGAATATCTCCAGAAGGAGGAAATTTTTTGTTGTTTTTTTAAGCACTATTTGAGGAAAATCATCTAAGAAATTGTATTCTTATGTTCATTCATTTTGTGATGATCCAATTGGATCAACAAGCAAGTAAATTGGTTTTCTGTTCTCATGGCTGCTGGTCCACTTTTCCCCTCTCCCTCATAATTCAGCAAGCAAACCAAGAAGTCAATTATTTGCACAGCCCCATGTGAAGTTTGTCACACTAGGCATAGTGCTTGTGTTTCACTATCTTACTTGTCTTCAACGTTCTTCCTTTCAGGAGCCAGATTATGGCCTCATAAAGTTGTAGGATGCTACTGAAATGGCTTAAAACTAGTAGCTATTAAGATAAGTTGCAGTATTAATTGAATTGTCTCTCTGGTTTTTTTCCATTTGGAAAGGAAAATGGTACAGCCTCCTCCTTATAACTGTGTGCCAGTGTATACACAATGAGCTTTTAGCCAAATTCCATGGTCTGTCTTTCTGCATGCGCAATTGTTTGTCTTGCATTCCATGTTTCTGGGCACATGTAAAATATTTTTATGGATTATTGAACTATATCATTATCCATAGATCTCGCTCTCCAAAACTAGGAGTGAATAATAGATCTCTGTTCCCCAAATATTATTCATCCTACTGCAATGGGAAGCCACCAGCTGGAGCAACTCTTGTCAGACCAGACATTGTCATTCCAGCTCTTTTTGGGGCTCATTTGCATTAGCCCACAGTGACAACAGGACTAGATAATTTGTGAAGGGTGTCTGGTGGGTCCAACCTTGGCCCCCTACTTCCAGACTGCCACTTTCCCAGGGGCCTGCAGCACAGTGCCCTCAGCCCAACACTACACAGTAATTACTACAGAGTAATCTCTGCTCTCCAACCCTCTTTTCAGGAGCAAAAGCCCACAGAGGCACCTAGAAGCCATAAATCCTTCCTGAAAAATATGTATCCAGCAAGCCCCTGATAAATGACACCCATCTAGGGCCACACTAGCCTTCTGAATGGAAAATTAGTGATATTGGATTTTCTTGGGTGCTGTGTGGGTTCACCAAAGACTTGAAGCTGATAGTTTAAGTTCATTCCAGCTGCAGAAAAAATAACAGTCAACAATCTCAATCTTGGATTTGATTCACCAAATCTCTTTTGTAGAAAGAGTAAAACAAATGTAAGAGAAAGATTTTTGTGTAAAATTCTTTCTATTTCACAAAAATTTGTTTTCCTGCTTAGTTTTAATCTCAAAACAGATGCATGCAGATGGCAATGAGTATTCTGACCAGTAAACTCACAAAGCCTCATTCTGGCACTGCATGCACTTAGAACTCCACATCATGGAAGCTGACCCTTCCCTTCAAGGAACTGGGAACACACATTGTTCGGTAAGCAAAAGAAGGCAAGCACAGTGCAGTGGAGCATAATGAACAAAACCTCATTAGGCACATCTGTCTTCAGGACAGCTCCCAATAGTAAGAAGCGGTTACACTCAGTATCAGCCTTCTTCATCTGAGTACTGGAGTAAAATCAGCAGGACCCCTGAGCAAATTCAGATGTCTTAGGTAAAACAACTTCTTGTACATGTCCCCCTCTATCCCTGTCTGGCACCCCTACCCTGCAGACAAGGACAGAATTAATTTGCCATTTTCTATTCACAGCAAATAAAGAATACAATGTTCGCTTTGCATTATTTTCATCTTTCATCTTAATTATCACTGTGGAGACTACAGAAATCATTATCTTTATTATGATGAATGTCCAATTAGCATTTCCCATATAAATTTCAGATCATGAAGGGGGCTGTAATGGATAATGCAAATTCCTAATGGTCTTTTTTTTCCCTAGCTGAAAAATTGAGGTGCTTAACAAAATGAAATTTAATCTAAGCCATTTTGAAACAAGTCAAGAAGACAAGGAGGAGGGAAAGAAGAAACTGAAACTAAATCTTAAAAATGGGCATATTTTAAAAGACCTTGCTTTTACAGCCCATTGCTCAAGCTTTTTCCTCCAGATAACTAAACACTTGTCTGGCTGTGCTCAGTAAGTTTTAAACTATTGTGAAAGCTGATAGAAGCAATTTCTTTTATTAGTTCTACCATTTACTAAATCAAAAAATTATTCAAGTAAACATCCTGTTGTCTCTAATACAGTATTTTAATTGATTCCCATCTATCACACGTAGTGTGAAATTGCCAATAACTACATCATAGCCATTGCAAGGCAGTAAGAGACACAACTCCTCCGTGGTGCTGGTTGAGGCACTGAGGTGTGGGTAGAGATATGACAGATGAATTCCCTTGGGATAGTTTTGGGTTGGGCAAAATTAATTCAGCTGGCTGTTTTAGCAGCATCTCAAGTATTATTTGCACAAAGGAGTAAACAAATCATGGGGTCTGTATAGTCTAGCTTGTCATCTCTAATTATGAATGGTAACTATTTCCCCGAGCCAGGAAAAACCAGACCTTTGCAGATGCCTTTCTATCTAAGCCAGCAGATAATTGTGGTGACACAAAGGAATACTGTACCTGGTCCAAAAATGAAGTAGGGATTAGCTGTCTAGTCCCTTTTGCTTTTTTTATCTCCTCTTTCCTTCTTTTTTTCCAGAAACTTTTTTACCCCTTCTTCTAGCCCATGTGGCCTGGAAGTAGCTCTTCGCACTTTCTAAGAGCCATATCCCATGGCATAAGTGAACATACACACCTGCACACACACATCCACACTCTCTTTCTCCTTTCCCCTCCCCCACACACTTTTCTATCCTTCACCAATAGGTTTAAAGATACAGGTTTCATATCTTGTTGATGGGATATGCAAGTAGAGGTGCTGCATTGGCTTCATGAATTACAGTGAAAGAATTTGGCAGCCTTGGGATGGTCTCCTTCCGAAAATGCCATTTCAGTCAGCAGCCACGGTAAAACTGTTTCTAGGAGGTAATGACTTACAGCATGAAATTTCTATTTTATAGCAAAATATTCTGTTAATTACCAAGCAAATTGTCTCTCTAGGAAGATATCTTCTGAGAAGAAGCTGTTCAATTATTTGTAGTGTGATTTTCTGCAGTCTGTTCAATCTTTATTCTTGTCAGGACATGAAACAGAATTCTAAGAATTTTTACTTGGCTTTCATACTGGTACAGGCTGCTTGTCCCACATGGTCTTGTTGCATATAACAACTTTTATATATGTTAATCATTTATAAGTCTTTTTAGGCCTTCTTGGATCTTTTAAGTGAAGAAGTATGATTCTTGTTGTTTTATTACTGCATTATAGTATGATATAGATCTAATTTAGTTCTAGCATATGTGGTAGATGCATGATATTGAATAAGAAGAGCCTAATAAGCCCAGTTATTTTCATTTCATTCTGTGTGTTTATTATTCATATAAATGTGTAATTCTTTTCTGAAATCTCCTTCAAGCTTCATCTCAATCATGTCTCATGGTACCAACAATTAATATTCATCTTAAAAAGCACTTCTTCACATCTATTTGCATAATAATTTTCACAAGTTTTCATTTGTTTTTCTCCTTGAGAGAGAATTGGGAAGATTATTTCACTGACTCTGATTTCATCCTTTTATATTACCTTGTTTCTTTTGTTTTCTGCAGCTGTTGAATAGGCATCATGCCTCCTTATTGAGGAGATTTTTGTGTTTCCAACATTTCTTTTGTGCTCTTTTCCTGACTCTTTTTATATGCATCTCGGTGTTGAGAAGTACAGTCCATCTTTTAGGTGATTAGGAATTTTCTTACTCTAGGGTCATGTCTCCACTGCACCATAATTACACGACATGATTACACCCTTCCTTCACTTATGTATTCCTTACAGAAGGGAGATGTGTTTTGGATGCACACTGACAGATTTACAAAGGTTTCAACTGACTTAGGAGTCACTTAGACCAGAATCGTACATGTGATAAACTTAACTGAGTTTTACAGAAAATAATTTACATCTTTACAAATTAATCAAAGGGAACTCAATTTAAGATAATGAACTTCTGTGTATCGTTTTCACTTCTTTTTAGACTGTTTTTTAATGACACTGTACAACTTTGCTCTATGGGGCTTTTTTTCCCACTACTCTATTTCAGTATAGTTGACAGAAAAGTAGATTTATCCAAGATTCAGATTTTGCTACGTTTCACAGAAAAAAATCCCTGCTGTCTACTTAAGAGGTCCTTCCACTTGAAACTTTATTCACTATTTCACATTTCCTTTTTTTTCCAAATCATTACATTTTCACTTTACTCCATGTCTATACAAATTGTCCAGTGTTAAATATAGGTTACTTATAATATTACTTTGTCTTTAGCCACTGAAATAAATTATTTTTCTGAATAAAGTCTCTCTCTATGGTAAGGTCTTATTACCTTTGGCCAGAACAACATGGATAGATGGATATAACAGAAAGGACAGGAGATCTACAAACAATGAAGAATATATAATATCAAGTTAGGGTCTGCTTATTAAACAATGAAGGAAGATGAATTTATAGTTCTATAATTCTAAATTATGGTCTCTTAAATGCCCATCAGAATATAAGAGAAGCTGGGACAGTTTTACTGCCCTAGCAGATAAATAACCATACAGTCAAGCATTCCTGATGGAAAGTGCAGGAGCAAATTGATGGATGGACATCTGCAGCACAGCAGCTGATTTTTCAAGTTAAATTCATTAAGATACCTTAATAGTGATTGGCAAGTTCCTTCAAACAGAACAGCAAATAGGTGAACAGGAGTCTGCTTAAGAAGCTGTCATGTCACTGATTAGGAGTGAAAGCCATGTCTAATCTATTTGCTGGTAAATCTGCTTGTTAAGCAAACAGATTTAGCTATTTCACATAGAAAACAAAAATGTGTTCCAGTGAAGCCAGGTCTTACCTGGAACATTCTAAGCCTAAGCATCCTGGGCACAGCTGTGTGAGACAGCTTCAAAATGCTTGGAGTCTACAAGTAGAAAAATCTTACAGACTGTGCAGCCTAATGTTTAGAGCCAAAGAAAAGAGCTAAGAATCTTTGCATTTGTTTACATCTCTGTCCCCTCTCTTTTCTTGAAATTTCATTGTTCAAGCCTGTCCCACTGTCAAAAGCAGCCTAAATGGTGACAACCTGCTTATATTTTGATTGCAAGATTTAACCTGTTAGATACTGTTCCTATGCAACTGGAACTAAAGGAAATATTGACTGTCATGGGTACAGGAACAGAACATTAAGGATTTAAAAGTCCTTGCATCCAAAATACTTAAGTATATATAAGTAAGTACAAAGGTGACCACAGCAAAAGCTATTTTACAGAGAATGTAGATTCAGTACCATACTCAGTCTTTAGATACTTGAAGAAATCCTTTCAATGGCTTTATAAGGCATTTCTTTCTTATAAGCCAGGTTTAGTAATAGAAAATAATTGACCTACTAACAAATATTTTGCTGGTTTTTTCCCATCAGAATAATAGTATTAAAAATAACAATATGCCTTTGCATCAGTAACTCTTAGCACCTCCCTTGAGTAACTGTTCTGTTCACAGAGACATATTTACATGAGACAGGAAAAATTTTATAGTGGAGACAGGGAAGACAGTATAAACTTGAAAAACTACTAGCAGGGAAAATCTAAGTAGTCTAGTTCTTAACAACTGTCAGACAATTTTGAAATAAGATGCCTCTGAAACAATTTTCTTCATGACCCCACAGGTAGTAATTTACTTATGTGCAAGAGTGCAAATGGTTTGGATAGTCTTTTAATTCAACTATCCATATATCCATGGACATTTCCCTATCCATATTTTAATTGTAGTTAATTTTGGCTCACTGACAAACATTTTGCGCTTACTTCCCATCAGAATAATGAGTCAAATAGATTTTCTCTCTCATGGAATGCCACTAGAATTTAAACATTTTACGAAATATGTATATATAGGAGTGTAATATAGTGACTGTTTAAAAATATTTAACAATAACCTATAACAGAAACTTCTCTAACTGTTATCTGCAGTGTCAGTGTAGGAGGGCATGGTCATTAGCAGATAATAAGATCATCTTTCCTTAGTTTGATAATTAAGATACATTTTTTATGAACTACACAATTTGGGAAAAGAATTTCTGTCCTGTGAAAGGCAGTATGAGTTCTTTAATGAATGCAAGCAGCCTGGGTTTTCATTGTATACTTCCTGTGAAAGCTCATACTGCACACACACTCCTCACTCTTTGCTTCCCCACATAAATCACACATTTCTGAGGCACAGAATTTGCCCGGTTTTCTGAAATTCCTGCCAGATGTCATTCTACTTTGTCACTCAAGAACATAAACAGTCTGGTGCCAGGAAGAAGTTTTCCTCTTTTTTTTTCTGACTCAAAAAAAAAAGTACTGCAGAACTTCCCTGCTACACAAAGCTATACCAGTGAAAACCTATTCCATTTAATATTAAAAATGCTCATTTTTTACAGTAGCTCCTAATAATATCTACTTAAAAAAATAAGCTGTTGCCTGTAAGTTAGTCATCATGAGGCAAGTGGTGGAGTATTTAGTAGAATATTTTTCTTTCTAGAAAATGCCATTTTCTTCAACAAATATCTGACAAATTTTGAGCCATAAAACTTAAGTAAAACATTTTGTGTCTGTCAGCCTGAATCTGTATATTCTATCCTCATGTTCATTTTTTTTAATAAAAGAATGATTTGGGAAGGATTCTGCTTTAACAGTCCAAAGCTAGAAATATATATGATCACATTTCATTAAAAGCATGCATAATTCAAGCAGTGTTCTCTAGTTGTCCTTTGTAAACCTGCACAGGATGCAGAAGAATGGTTATAATTTTATTCATATGAGAGAAATGAAAAGATACAGTGGCATTCTAAATATTAGGTAAACATTAGTAAAAAATAGGTAGACACATCAGGCAACCAGGTGAGAAATTGGCTCATTGTTTGGGTGCAAAGGATTACAATAAATCGCTTTATATCAGGCTGATGACCAGTGGCATTCTTCAGGGCTCTTTTCTAGGGCGAGTTTTCCTCAGCTTCCTCATAGGAAGTTGAACAAAGACCTGTGCCAGATTCTGCACCTGTTTTGGGACAGCCCTGGATGCGGGGACAGACTGGGGAATACAATGCTGAGGAGTGATTAAGGTGAATTGGCTTGTTCAGCCCAGAGAACAGGAGGCTGAGGGGAAATATTGTGGTCTACAACTTCCTCACAAGGGGAAGCAAAGCATCAGGTACCAATCTCTTCACTCTCTTGACCAGTGACAGGACTCAAGGACAGGGCATGAGACTGAGTCAGGGGAGGTTTAGGTTGGATATCAGGAAAAAGTTCATCACCCAGATGGTAGCTGAGCACTGGAACAGGCTCCACAGGGAAGTGGTCACTGCACCAAACCTGACAGAATTCAAAAAATGTTTGGACAACTCCCTCAGGCACATAGTGTGACTCTTGGGACTGCTCTGTGCAAGGACAGAAGTTGGATTTTGATGATCCTGGTGGGTCTTTCCAACTCAGGGTGCTCTATGATTAGTTGCAGCTTAAGTTAGCCATTTATTAATAACTGTAATTTGTTCTTGTAATAACTTCATACCCAGTTGTTACAGATTATGTATCAGCCCCAATATTATACACAGGAAGCTCCAAATATCATGCAAGATGAAATAGATTATATGTCCTATCACTGCATTGAAATCAGTAAGTGGCTAAAACCTGATTTTTCAATGCTAAGCAAACACTACAGACAAGGCATCAACATGAGTAACAGGCTGACAGCTTTTACTTCAGAACGAAGTATCCTGGCAACACTCACAGCCAGCTATCCATTGCTTCTTCCTTTGGATTGGGAGCTCTTTCAGTGAATTCAGGAACAAGCCTGATCCTTTGCCCATTAAGCCTTTTGCCCAGCAGACCTCAGTAGCCCTCATAAAAAACTTCTAATAACAGAACTCAGCATCACTGGTGAGGTAATGAACTGTTAAGTGCTTGGTGG
Source organism: Zonotrichia leucophrys gambelii (assembly GCF_028769735.1). Classification (NCBI taxonomy): domain Eukaryota; kingdom Metazoa; phylum Chordata; class Aves; order Passeriformes; family Passerellidae; genus Zonotrichia; species Zonotrichia leucophrys. The sequence continues at coordinate 36,064,714 of NC_088175.1, read as the reverse complement.
ATTATGTTGGTTTAAAGACTGGTGCAGAGCAGTAAAATCCCTTCCTAGAAAAAAAATTATAATTACAATAATAATTACAGTCTGTAGAACTCAGGATAATTTATAGCCCTTCATATAGTTTTAATATGTAGAAATCAAAGTACTTTATAGCAAAAAAATAATGTTTTGAAAACTGTTATTTCGTTTTCTCTAATAGCGATGCAATGCATCAGCTGAAACAGACTTTTTGGTTAAAGGCAACACAGCTGAATTCAAATTGCAATATTTAATCCATAAATAATATAAATAAATAATGCCACTGCTGTGGAATAGGGAGACATCAGAAAACATAAAACATGGGTAACTTCAAACCCAGTCAACCAAGCTGAATTTTCACTCAGAATGTGATTGCTAAGTGAGTCTGGTTAAGCATCAGGAAGTTTTATTCTTTTCTTATATTCAGTCTGTTTTGCTCTGTTGATTTTCTGCTGAAAAGAAAACAAGCAATGTGAAGTCACAGCAAGAAAGAATGGCTTTGTGATTTTGCCAAATCCAGGATTTTCAAGACAGCTCACAAGGATGCCTAATTTCACTTCAAGGTCAAAAATAGTAAAAATTATGGAAAACAAATTGCACATCTTCTTACAACTGTGTGAGAGCTGTGTGAGAAAACTCTTACTTTGCTGATCTACATCAGCTGCTTTTCATGGCTTTTAAATATCTCCAAAAAGCACCAAAATTTCATTGAACTTCATCTAGACCTTAGATAGCCAAATTGAATCTTCTGCCTCTCTTCTGTCTTCTTTTCTATCTTCATTAACCACCATGTAAAGAATCAATTCAATCATAATCCTAATCAATAAAGAAATAATGAATTTTTAGGCATGTAACTTCCTTACAAACCTCTGATCATAAATGGGAACTGGAATTCCTGCCCAAGGAAACCTTATGTTACCACTAATTAAATAGTGACCACATGCTTTAAAATCTGGTGTGGATTGCAAAGTTTACCCATTCACAATAATGTGAGCACTTGCCAAAGATTCTAAGAAAATTTGAAAACATGCCATCCTGGATGATATCTAGAAACATACAACCTTTGCAGAAAATGCTTTGTGTGACCTGTAAAGAAAAACTGTCACTGTGTACGGTTAACATGGAATTCTCAATTTTTTTCCTTAGAGGAGCAATAAGAAAGACAGCTTTCTCTTTCTCTCATTTTTTTCAGCTTCAGCGCAGGTAAATCACAGAGTTTTAGTAGATATTGCCATGGAAACCTACAACTAGTACTGTACAACTTATCTTTTTAACATATTACACTATTTGACAGGTCCTTGTTCTGTTCAGGGAGTTTAAAGGATAAAAGAAATATCTCTAGATCAGTCTGAATAGGAAATCACGTTCAGGCTTGGTTTTAAGTCAGTCAGATTCTGTTTTTCTGGACACTCACACAAAATGTATTTTTTGGTTTTGAGCCATATAACTATAACTAAGATCTTAATTTAACCCTGACATTTTATCTGCACATCTTTCAACATGTTTCAAGGAGGAAATAAGTTATTGAGTGTGGATTCTGTCTAATTTGTTATAATTTACTACCTCAAAATCTCTTCTTGGCTTCATCATTACCTTTAGTTACTGTCCACAGCTGTAAGGTTTTCCAGCCCTGGAGGGATCAGATGCAATATAAATGCAGTGCTCCACCCTCATTTCTATGAAAATAATATGCACATAGTAGTACTACACAAATAGAAAACCTGCTGTGTCCGCAAATATGCCATGCTTCAGTCTGCTAAAACTGTATTGGGCACAGTATGAAAACTCAATTAATACTGGAAGTTACACCACCTGATGTCACCCAAGTGGCATCCAATTATTTTTTCATAACACCTTTTGTTTAATCCCAGGCTAACCTAAGAGAGTGGGGCCAGTATCCTTCCCTTTCCACCAGCCCTTTGGTAGGAAGGCAGGAATCTGTTGGCGAGTCTCTGCATGGCAACAGATTTACAGCTGTTTACCTTTTACCTTTCCCAAAGCAGTTCTGTTGCTGTGATGCAAACTAATGACTATTGAAATTTGACTGTTTGATAGATTTTGCTTCATAGCAGTCTCATTCAAATTAATCATTTGCAATTTGTTTTTATATTGGGATTTTCCATTAATTTTTCCTGGGCTCTGGGTTCTTGATCTCACAAAAGAAAACACCATCTTGCTAAGAAAAAGCACCATAGGGAACACCTGTCTTACACTTCGTTACTATGGAATATGGTGGTATAATACACAAAAGGAGATCCCAAAATCCAAATACAAACCTCTCTCAACCTACCTTCCTTCCGAGTTTGACTTAACTGGATCACATTACCACAATTCTATTCATAAGTCTTTGCAGGTCATTAACTCCCAGTTATTGAAGAGAGAAAATCCAATACTGCCATCATCTCTGCCTAGGAAATGGTTTCCAGAGTACCTTTAACACTGAGTTGTCAAACAAATACCCAAAAGGGGTTTATGTCATCTTTTCCTCTAAACCGAAGCTTCTGTATAGTAGGAGAAAAAAAAAGTTTAATTGCAGAGAAATAGCAGCACTTTAGCTTCTATCGTGCTTTCAGTTAGGGTAGAATTACAGTAGCTGTTACAGTGCTGTGTTTTAGATTAGAAAGCAGATGGGGTTGATAAAACACACTAATGATTTAGTTTTTACTAAGTCATGTTTTTCATAGACTTGTTCCTTGTCTCATGCTCTGCCAATGAGGAGGTCTGTAAAGAGACTATGAAGAAGCACAGCTGGGACAGGTGACCCAAACTAACCAGAGGGATATTTCACACCACAAAATGTCATGGCCAGTATATAAGCTGGGGAGGGTTACCTGGAAGGGCAGTTGATCTGGTTAGAGAAACAAAAACCAACTTATTTAGACACACTAACAAAAATAATGCAATACCAATTAAGCCCAGCTAAAATCCTGGTTCTATGGGATGTGCAGTGCTTCAAGGGAAAAATATCATTGTTTAAATATACTGTAAGTTACCTGTCTGACATGTGCAAGGTCTGAGCTATCTGCAATGTGGAGAATTTGTTGCATTGTTATAAAGCTCTCCCTGATTGCTCCCCTGCTGGGTTGCCATTGGTTCAGCTTTATGCAATCAATTCCTTACCAATTTATTCATCTTCTCAGGCCCTTTGATTGAAAGCTGATGCCTGTTAATAAAACCCCGTATAAAATTAAAGAAGACCCCAAGGTGCATTTCAAATCTGTGCATTTGTTCTGAAATTCTTGATAACTTACATAGATTTCTCTGTCGACTTAAAAACTTTAAAATGCCACAAAATAACTTCCTAATTTTTTTGGTAATTGATTGTTGCATGTCAAAATGTGCAATACAGCTATTGGCAAATTTGGTCCTGAGATTTTCCCCAACATATTTTACTCCCATATTCTATTTGCAAATCCTGAAGTTTTGAGAAGTTACTTCTGTACCTCTTAAAGTTTATATATTATTTATTTCCAGCATAAAATGATTGTAGGAAATTACTTTCTGCTGAATCCTTGACTCATGACTTAATATACCACTCCATGTCTTTTTTCTGTGATTTATATTTGTGGATACAATTTATATTAAATGCACACCTGTTAAATACATCCATACACCTTCACAAAGCTGTAGTACAACACCAGAACTGAGGCTGTTCACTCTTGATGATTCTAAAAACGAACAGAAAATTTCAGTCACACTCATCAGTTTTTAGCACTTTCTCACTCTGATTGGTGTTACATGTGTAGGTCTGCCACAGACAAAGCATCACATAGACAGGCACCTGCCACTGAACCTGCTACCGCAGTCATCCAAGCAGGTGGGTCCATCCATCTGGGACAGGCTGCTGCTGAGCTGTCTGCAGGCTCCATCCCACCACTTTTGCACCTTGGTCAGACTGTTGCACCTCCATCCCCCACATCAGTACTCTGATCACCCCTTCCAACTGCTGGAAGAGGAAGACAGAGGGTATATTGTAACAGTGGCTCAGAGGAACTTGCAGGCAGACATAAATGCCCAGGAGACATACCTGTGAGTGTTCAGGCCAAAAATCTATGTGCAAAAGTGACATAGACTCTAATTTCCCAAGGTGATAACTTTGGCTCCAATTGCACTTCCAAGTGCTGTTCATTCTCCTCTTTAACCCGGCATCCCACTGAGCCACGAAGTTACCCTGACACAGCTGCTGAGGTACCTGCACTATATCAGGTCAGTAAAATCAGCTGTGAAATAATCCTCTGGGACAGCATCATAAGGATCCTTAGGATGTGGCTCCTGGAAGGCTCCCAAAAGCCTGCATGGAATGATTCCAGCCAAGGCACCACTGTTCAGGGCCCTGTACCTGGAAGGTACTATCAGGAAGAACTAATCAAGCACAAGAGCTCCTTCTAAAATTTCTAAACTGGGTTAGAGAGGGTAATTTAGCTATGAAATTGGTCCAGGAATATAGTCCCCTGGTTGCCTCACCTTAGGTTTCTGTAAAGAACAAGCTTAGTGCAATTGAAAGAACATCTTTGCAGTAACACTGAGCCTAGGAATGGGGGAGAAGAGGAGGGGATTATAATTTTTTTTACTTTTGGTCAAGCTAAATGTTCAAATTGTATTTTTTTAATAATCTCATTATAAAACAGAAATCTTACATAAACAATTTGAACAACTATGACGTGGGGAGCAATGGCTGAAGTGTTATGTATATAGTGCACATCAGACTTGGGCAACTGCTTAATTTTAATTTCCTTTCTTGTCCCTGTAGCCTGTTTTTGATTTTTACAGTAACATTTGTATTTTTTTACTGATTTTGCTAGCTTAATATTTTCTGATGACATAAGTTGTAGTTAATAAAGTGATAGTCAGAAGCTCTTGAGTAATCTACCCAAGGCATTTAGCAATAATTTGCTTGTTCTGTGACCTAATAACCATTTTACCTTCAGGGTACAATAAAACAGAAGTGCTAATTCAGTAGTGTTAAAGAAAGACTAATTATACTGAGGACACATCCTCTTCTGAGCTTAGTCACTTGTGACCTATTGTGAAGCTACCAGAGAAGAGCCAGGCACTCTCCTGTGCTGAATTATTCATGGGCTTATCTGCTTCAAAGGGCTGATGGAAGCATTGTTCATATGGTTTCACTCATCATCTGGCTACACTCAGCTCAGCACAATTTAAGAAGTATTCAAGTCATGAACATCCAGATAGGGAAACATAAATTCATATTCTATGGGATCTTCAGCTGGTTTTCAAAAAAGTCAATTTATTTCTGTATAAATGAGACACAGTGTGTGAGAAAACAGTGAGAGGGAAAATCTCATGAGCAAATGTGTCAATGGCTTATCATCATAGGCTGCACTAAGATGAAATTACCTATTCAGCTAGAAAGGGAGCCCAAAATCTCCCCTAACTTCATCACCTACAAGTGTCTAAAAGTCCCTTAATTTCATGAATCATTTTTGTCATCATCACAGGAATCCAAAATATCTTCTGAAAATTGGATATATGTATTAAATAAAAGTAAAATGGATCAGCATTCAAGCAGAAAGTCTCTAAGTTGTATCAGCAGCAAAACAGGATTCCTTCACATACGGTTACATCCAGTGCACAGCAGGTCGTACTTGAGACACCAGAAGGAAATTCAGTCTCTGTGTACATTCAATTCTTGACTCAAAAGCTGACCCAGATAAGTATGGTAAAATTTTGCTTTACATTAAGGGATGTAAGTGCCCATAAAAAAAATTTCAGATGGTACCAAGCAGTCATAACATAATAACACACTTAAATGCTATTTGTCTTGGATAAAGCTAAAAGCAAGAATGACAAGGAATGCTCTGTTTTATGGCACTGTGTTTAAGCCACCCAGACTCAATCATGCAACTTTATTCCCTGTGAAAATTGAAGCATAAGAAAGAAATCTTTATTCCTCTATGTATAATAAATCATTGTGTAGGGTTTTCTGTGCAAAACTAGCTAGGGTATTAAGGCCTTGGCCATGCAAAGTGATTTAAATCTAGTGAGTTGCTTCATGTATTTATACACACTTTAATTTGAACAGGATGAAAAGTACAGGCATATGCAGGCCCTACAATCTAAACCTGTTAACACATTGCACGCAAGCAGTTTACTCATCTTGGGCATCACACTCTTTTCTTACCAGAAGCAGCCTGAAATGAGAGCCAGGCAGGAGGGATGGTCTGTTCCTCTCAAACCTCACATGCTGCCTAGAACTGCTACAATGAAGAAACCATAATTTTAACATATGCAACATATGCACAAACCTTTTTTTAAAATGTGCTATCTCAGAGAGATAAAGCTACAGAGTCAGTCTGAATAGAGCTCCAAATTGAATGGAAAGCAAAGTTTACTCTACTAGAACTGTTTTCTAGCTCAGATAAATTAAATTTGAAATGTGGAGGCAGAGGAGGAGGACCTAGCCCCAGTGGCTGCATATGTCTGTACATATATATGTATAATATTTATATCACACTACTAGATTTACAACACATTGAGCTGATATGTTCTAAAACAACACTTATGTTTAAAAATGAGCTAAATTCTTTAGCAGATGAAATCATACAAATGCAGCTGTCTCAATGTCACCCTGCTTATATGTTCCAAATATAATCATTTGTATTTATTATTGCTCAAGGGGAAAAAAAAAAGGAAATCCCAAAAAATAAGGGACTTTTGCTGAGTGTTGATGTGGCTAAATATGCACCAATCCAGCAAATCAATACATACCAGTTGTACTTTTCACTCTGACTGAGCTCAATTGCACTTCACTGTGAAAACCTTAAAACTCTTTCTTATTCATCTGTTTGGTTGATTTTGAAATTGTCCTATTAACAGTCTCTGTTAGCCTCATAATGAAACAAGGCACTCACTAAGAAAAACAGTAGAGGGTTTCTCTATGAAATTTCAGAGCAATGGAAAGAGTGGTATTGCATAAAAGAGCTGCTTTCAAATGGTGAGGGAGGAGAGCAGGTACTTCTTTATGCACACCACTCTCATGAACAAAGGTGATTTATAGGGAGAGCAATAAAGGAGCTTGCAGCAGAAACTAAAGCAAGCAATGGAGACCTCATTGCTCATCTGGTTTTGTCCACTCTCAAGGTGGACTAAGGCCACTCCATTTAGTTACAGTCAGAGTAACAAGTCAGGGTTACATCTTTGTATTTTGATGGCACTCTTTTTCAAATAAACATCACAAACTTGAATACTACTGCATGGTATCACATACAAAGCTGAGGCTCTGCCACTGCCACAAAGGTGGGGCCCGGGAATAATAGGGGTCAAAATAGAAGTCCAGAGATACATTGTTCATGACTCAATGAGATAATAAATATCCCCTTCTTTTGAAGCATCCATGTTGGATTTTGCCAGGCACACATTTACCTGAGACTATAGGTTACACAGCTCTTTTATGCAATACCACTCTTTCCATTACTCTTCTTTCTCTAAAGAGCAACACAAGTGATCACAAGCTGCATTATGCTGCCTCAGCTCTGTAGTTCCCCCACTTAAATCAAAACTCTGTTTGTAGGAAGAAAACATGAGGGACAAAAGCCCAAGTGAAAGTAAAGACTGTCCTGATTCAACATCTTTAAGTGCAAAATGTATTGAATATCTAGTTAGCATCAATATTCGCCCCTATTATGAAAACCAAAATTAAGATTCTTCAGGAAAATATCTATGTATAAGGATAATAATAAAGCTTCAGATCAAGAATTCTTGTGTATGGAGACAGACCCATTAGATCTACCTTGCAATCCAAAGGGTTCTGTGATTAGATATCTTCTGTAGTCTCATTTGATCTGCTTACAAATTTACATTCCTTCCATATTTTCCCTTAGATGACTGCTTTGCAGCTGGAAGCTTATCTATCCATCTGTTTCGGTACCTACAGAATTAACTTTATGGCCAGAAAGTGCCAAGCCCTGCACATTTAGTGCTAAGGTAATGGAAGGCACACTAATGCTTCCACTGTCCACACTGGATATTTGACTACCACTGCCAAAACGCTTCTGACATTTGTCTCGCTGTCTCCCACATGCTTACAATTGAGACATTCCTCCTTCCAGCACTGACCCTCTCTTTATCTGTCATGGGTACATTCAGCATGCCATTGTTTCCTCAGCTGGCTTTTTTTGTCACTGTGTTGTAGCACTTTATAGCTGGCCACTTCAGTGTCTTTGGACAATAGTCAGTCATGTCTCTAGATTGCAGATGTTTCAGTACCTGCTCTACTCCCTTATTTCTTCATCCTAATGGTTTAATTGGCATTTTGGAATAGGTTTCTATATGGTCTCTGTGTCCAGACAATGGATCTTCTTTGAGTACACTGAAGAGGCCTCCCAGCCTTTCTCTGTGTCTTTCCCTGCAAGGAAACAAGGGCCTGTGGGTGAGGTGGAGGGGACCCATGGTCCCTCCTGGCAGAGGGGTGCAGTGCACACTAGGAACAAGATCAGGCCATGCCATAGAGAGCATCACAGTGTAGGTAACATCTTCCTGTACCATCAAAGCACATCTCAGCTCCCTGTATTCCTCAGTCCCCCCTGGTGCATGTGCCCTTACAGAGCATCTCTTTATGATTTTTCTGTCTCTTTTCTGTCACAGTCCTCTCACTGCATGCTCAGTCCTGCAAATGCAAAACATAAGTGAGCTCTGAGGACAAGTGAGTCGCTCTGATCATCTTTTCAGCTTCACTTCTGTGAAGAATTGAACAGCTGTATTTTGTTTGCTTTGTTAGAAGATTATATTTTTCCAAATATAGGAAATTTTTCATGAATGAAAACTTGTGAAAAGCTGCGGATGCATAAAAATTTGTTGTTCTTGACAATATATAGAAAATAGAAACCACATCGAATAACTCAGCTGACCAGTCAGGCAAAGGAGATTGTTAGCTCTCTGTGGTGATTACTCTAAGGAATGGTTGTTATGAGCAACCTAAGCAGTTCACCAAGTTATGTCCATCAAGACAATGCCTCCTCCAAAAAAACAGCTGAAATAAAAGCTCCAAAAGTCAATCAGTGAAGAAAAAATATCTGGTTATCTGCAATTAAAAAAAAACAAAACCAAAAAATCTCACATGTACATTTCATTCTTAGGCAGGCCGATCTTCCCTGACTGGAACATTCTGCCAGCCAAGCATGTTCGAAACAGAGCAAATGGTCTTCATTCCTTGAGCCTTGACTTGCTGATTTAAGCTGCAGCTAAGAAGGCATTTCTAAAAATAATGCAAATAAACAAGCATTAGTATTATTATTATTATAATTATTGCTACTATTGTTGTTGGTGTTGCTGTTATAATCACCATCATTATCATTATTGTCACTATATAACAGAAATATCATTGCTATTAAACAAACTGCTATTTCTTTCTATCTCCATAGTTTTTAAGAGCTACAGGCATGGATTAGCACTACACTGTACCAGATTTAGCCAGTCAAGCAAAGTGCACAGGGATAACCTCCTACTTTATGGTCCTATTTACACCTGTGCCCAGCTCTGCAGGAGAGGGATGTAGGGGGGATGTCTGACTTTCACACTTGATTCCCTGAAGAAACAATAGTTTTGTATTTGACCTAAAAATCAAAGGGATGGTAAATACTAGTGAATGGATCACGAATGATTTTCACATGAAAATCTCACTGTAAATACTTCCCAGTGATGAAGAGACCAGTATTTCAAAATGTCTGCTCTGACAACACTTAATAAATTACAAAATGGCTGAACTACCTAAAGCTGCCAGTACCAACCTGTGTGCTTACAGGAGAAAATGTTTTATTGCCAGACAAATGCATATGTTGTTGTATTTATGCAAGAGACCACAGCACCTTGTGAGAAGTAAATCACCCATGTCTATACCAGTCCTTTCTCCATCTTCCCTGAAAAGAAATCAGGGCACCAGGTGCTGTGTCAGCCTCTGCTAAACTAAGTGTTTGGGGTTACCCAGCACCAAAGTTAAGCAGAATGATTCATATGAGAAAACTGTGATGATGAAGCCTTTTCCAAGAGGTCCTTCATCTTATGCCATCAGCTGTAGTCTAGGCCCAAGTATAAGTCTTTCCCTGTGGTCTGAGGTTTCACCGTGAAACAAGGGCTGTCACTCACATACCTCCTGGCAGATTATATTTTCACTGCTGGTGATTGCCTGTCAAACTGCTGAATTAACAAAGCTGCCAGTGAAACCTCCTTCAATTTCCTTGTGATTGCAGTGATGCTTCCTGTTGCAAATGCCACACTCTTAAAATGTGAGCTTTGTTGTCCCTATTTCCTGAATTTACCTTAGCCATTCTGCCCAATTTTACACTTAAGGACATGAGCAAATGAAGCAGTTGGCCACATGACACGCTGTGATGCAGACCTATGGTTAGTAATACACTAAACTTCAAAGTCCCTCACACTTACTTCAGACTTAGGCATACATTTGGATAGTTTCTGAAGAAAAGCTTACTAACTCCTGTAAATTGTGAATCTGTCTTAGAAATATAGACTGATATAGTAGTTCAGGTTCAAAGGGATCTCTGGAGCTCTCCAGTCCAACCAACTGCTCAGAGCAGGGTTGTGCTCAGTCAGCTCTTGAAAAGCTCAAGAACTTTCCTCATATTACATATTCATATGCAATTCTGCTGCTACTATGAGGCTGCATATTGACAGCATGTGGCAAAGATCTATAGCCAAAGAAATTGAGAGTATCAATCAATAAAGATAGAACATTATTCTTCTCATCCTGAATCCTGTCACAACATGGGACAGTTAATGAGCATAGCCAGAAACACACAGCATATTCTTGTTATCAAGATCAGGAAAATAATTAGGAATTGGGAAAATTATGACTGTCATGAAAAGAGTGGTTTAGGTCACTTAGAGAATCATCATCAAAGATATTTACAAAAGCAGGTTTAATACAAATTTAAGAAAGTGTGACAAAGTCTGATGGCAAGATTCACTCTATTGCTACAACGTGGATGAAACATACAAAGGAAAAAATATTGCAGTCAATTCTGAATGGTTTACACAGAGACTATAGATGCTAAAGGGTAAGGACACAAAGAGGTAAGGGAGACCCTCCCATTGAGGCACAAGGGACAGAGTTGGCCCCCTTACTTTCCAAACTCCTGTTCATGATTAGGTATGGCTAGGCCCAGTCCTAGTCTCAGACTTGGACAATGGCATATATTGAAAGGATTTAGCAGCACTTTATCATTTACTTTGATGTTTATAAAATTTTTCAATAGAATTTACTACAGTTTCAACAGGGACTTAACTATAGTTTAAGACAGCAACATACAGTATATGTTGCACAGGGAGCCTAAATTGATTCACACACAAACACCCAAAGACACAAAGATGTTCATATGTAAACGTACTAAGGCATAAAAGTTAAAAGTTCCCCTCAGGTTCAGAGAAGTACTCATGTTGAATGCCTTTGAATTTCTCAATATTCAAGGGTTGAGCCTCAAGGAGTGGGTATCAGCCCAGACCCCACCATTAGCTTTTGGGTAGTTCTGAGTATTGCAAAATTGAGAGTTTGCAAGCTCTTAGAGGCTTCCCACTCAGACAGAGATGCTGGCACAGAGAACTCAATGGACCTAACTTAGGACCACAACAGACCTTTATAGGATCACAAGATCATTGACTTTAGTCAACCTCCATCCTGGCCATAATTCAAGATAGTAACTACTGTAGATTTTTCAAAGTCCAGTAACAGTGGTATTATTCCTCTTGTTCTATGATTCAGTCAAATAATGTTCTAAGGCTCTCTGCGGGTGACTGAATATCTCTTGTCCCCCTCCTTAGCTGGGCAACCAAAGTTCCTGGTATGGACAGTGCTGCTCCTACCTTGGTCATACAAGATTTTCTGATAAGCTTAAGGAAAACTTCAGGAACCATCACTTCATGGCCCCAAGATATCCCTGAGTCTCACTTGCCTCTAATACATCATCATCCTGACACTTTACTACTTCATGTTTTAAGCCATGTTTTAATGCTTATTGTGTTCATAGCCTTAAAGTACTATGGAAATGCATTACTACTGATAAACCCTGGGGCAAAGACAGATTTCATCATAAAATAAAAACAGAGCCATAACATCAAGAAAAATCTGAAAGAAAGCACAGAGGGAAACAGATATCTTCTACCTTAGTACCTCGCCTCTCTTTATTTTCAAGTCACAGAAGTTAGGAGGTGTGTACTTGACCCCACCTTATAGAATATGCACTAGCAACAAAATAATTTCTTTATTAAATTATGAGAATTTATGCTTCTTTACAGAATGCTTCAATAATGTACACCACCAGCTCAGAGACTGTGACCAGGATACATAACGCACTCCTCTTTCATCTTTACAATAACTTTAAGGTTCTTCCCTGAAGCTCTTAATAAAGTAGAACAGGCTCATATGGCTAATTTCTTTAGCATTTGTCAGTGGCTGTTTATTTACGGGAGGCAGCTGTCACACTCAAAACATACTAGGCATTTCCTCCACAACAGAGAAACAGCCAGTGTGTACAGAAAAACCTGCCTTTCTCTTTCATCTGTGTTCAGACCCTTAGGCAAGCAGTCAGCCTGATATGCATCCTACATAACAACTGGGCAGCAGTTCGTGTTTAGCTAGCAACTAGTGATAAGGTACAGAGGTGAAATCACCTACTTGACTCAAGAACGTCTACCTATAAAAAGACATTTAATTTCATTCTTTACAGTGGTCCTGCTGGACATTTTCATTTTCAACTTTGGTTTTTATGATGTCTGTCATCCTAAAAGATCTCCAAAGACACACCCAGCCGCATAATTAGCTTCATCTTGGTAGGCAGCTCTTAAATGACACGTACAAGTTACATGACTGCTCAAGGCAGTGAGTGGTATCTTGTAATAATTTCTACTAGAATTTGATCAAGCAGTTATATTTTTCTTCAAAAGTTTAGATATTCTCTTTCTAGTGTCTTCAAAATGAGCTTTACCTGTTGCCTGATTAGCAGAGGAACCCATCAAACTCCTTCTGACTTTAACAGGTTTGGTATAGATCCCAGAAGGAGAGCAAACATGGATGTGAGTCTTCTTACTAATGTATATTTCTTTAACCCAGTAAAAGAGTTGATGGGACAAAAATGAATTGTGTTCAGTTTTTCTGAAACCATACAGACTTAGCTTGCAGGAGAGTCCAGGTTCTGTGTGGATCTCAATTCAAGGAGCCCAGTGACTCTCCAGCCCAGTGGATCAGACAGCAGAGAGTGCCCAAGGGATAGCTGCTAGGTTCCTGTTTGCTACATAACTGGGTCTCCTATCCTATTATTTGTCTGGTTGATTCCTGTGTGTTCAAATTTATATTACTGCTTCTGATGTAGCATCTTGTCATCATAACACAGTACCCAAGCATTTTACCCATGTAATATCTTCTGATTGCAAGTACCTATGTACTTTATGTGTTTGCTAACACCATATAGATAAGATTGAGCTGTTTCTAAAAATCACAGCTAGTCCTGTACAGATTTATTTGAGTAAACACTGGATACCAGCACAGTGAGATATCAAAAATAGAAAGGATTTGAGTGTTGCTAAAACTTATTCCATGTTGCATTTTTTAGACTTGAATTTTTATACTGATGGCATTTTCCAACATTATTTAAATGCCATGATGAATATTCATTGTACACAAATCAAGTTTGCCATCATTTCCATTTGGTTTCTAACATCAATATGTAGCATTTTGCTGATTCTGCAGACTGAAACCATTTCTTTCTCTTTATTTTTGATAATCATGCAGGACTTAGATGTTTGTGAGGAAGCTGGCACATAGATCATTAATAATACCGCTTTACTCAAAAAGTTGAGTTTTTCTGGTTAGTAGCATGCAGGCAGCCTTGAAGATTTAGGACTTAGTTTTAAACCAAAACATTTTTTGTATTTGTCAGATGATGAGATTTAATTTAGAAATACAGAAAGGCAATACATCTAGACCTCTAGGACATTTTATCACATTTTTTCAGAAATGTATGGTGAAAGATAATATTTTCCAAGCATCTGATGTGTCATAATATTTCTCATTTTACTGACATAAACAAATGGCAAATATTTTACTGTTTAGAAAAGTATTAGACCTGAGCATCCCTAGAAACTTTTTCTTCATTCAATTTAAGCAGATTTCCTACACTCAGAATATCATTCACAGGTTCTGAGTTGCAATTCCCAAAACAGTAAGAAATGCAGAGCCAGAAATACCAAATGTTTCACTGTGAACCCACAGGTCACAGGCTTGCACTCAAGAGACTCAAAAGTCTAATTTTTCTATTCTGTTAGGGAGTATGAGGAAAAGGAGTCAGTCTGCAACAGGAGCCACAAGACTTTGCAATATGGTCCCCAAAACATGGATGATTGTGTTAGGAACATAATTATTTTCTTAAAGGTTATAGTGATTACATCTCTAATTTTGTTTGAACACAGATTAATTCACTCTGCTAAGATCTATGAGAAGAGAGACCTCCCCAGAGTCCATTAAGAACTGTTGGAAGAATTTTAATTGCAAAAAAGGTTATGCAGAAACATTTCTTCCTACAGAATGAATAAAATAATGACAAGTTACTAGAAATTTCCATGCTCATGTAGAAGGATAACAATTGTGTGCCCCATGAGAGTCACTTTGGTGAGCGTAAGTGCAAAAAAGATACAAGTTTTTCTAAGCAGGTTTTACTGGATTCATGGAAAGCCAAAAATAGCAGTCTCAAACAGCCTAATGAAAAAGATGGACATACTAAAAAAGATGAAAGAGTATTTTCATGAGCAGCACAACCCAAAAGCACACACTTGAGAAATTAAAATGATAATTCATATTAGGCAGTCCCATCTTTTAACTGACTATAATCCATAATTACCAGTTTTCTCCGTATTTCAGTAAATCAGGTTAAATATTTCACCACAGATACACCTGACTCTCTACACATTCATATAGGAATGAAGTCTCTAACATTTGCCCATGAAAAGTAAGAAGAATTTTTTTTAAACCAGTATTCTTTCAAGTGACATAGTTAACCCTTAACCCTTACTTAGAAAGTACACAGCAGTGTACTTTTTAAGCCTTTTCACAGGGACAGAAAATACTGTAAGGAGAAAAAACTAGTCAGCAAGCCTTTCATTTCTTAAATTGAATTAATGTTTTACTTTCTTAAATGAATCTAAGAAATCCCCTGAAAGAGAAACCAGACACTTTGACAGTATATTTTTTAAGACCTGAGCTATTTCATTTGAGGACCACTGTGTACACATTGAAGAGCAAAAGGATTTCCAAAAACTTGTACAGAACATTAGCTTGTCATGGGTGACATGAGAGAAATTTCATCTGTTGATTTGTTTAGTTATTTGCTTTCTCCTTGTGCTTTTTCTCTAGGTGTCCTGATAGAACAATGACCACACAAAGCTATTCTTCTTCTGGACAGGGGAAGAACGACAGGTAGATCTTTTCTATAATATGAAGAAAAAGGTTTCCCTCTGCAGTGACAAATACCTTCCTTCCCCCTTTTAAAAAAGAGTTGACTGAGATAGAATCCCTCCCTGCACAAGATTGTATAAAAAGAAATCGTTATTTCTAAAGTATTTCTACTGTGTTTCAAGTAGTTCTGCAGGTGCGCAAGAAACAAAAAAGATGCTCGATCTTTTAATATCCATATTCTAATTGGATAGCTAATTTGCAACACTGGAGTTGCATAAAACATGTATCAACAAAACAGCAATTAACCTTTAGTCCTCGGCATTTTTTCTTCTATCCAACATGGGTCAGTTACCATAGAGATTATACCTACAAGATCTGCAGATGTGACTCAAAACCAGCTAGAGTATTCATCTCAGCCACATCTCAGTATGGCACCAGGATAATTAAAAATCTGCTAAAAGAGAAATGAAAGTGCATCCGAAACACTAAGGGGGAAAAAAATTAAAAGGAAAACTGCATGGGGGAGAAAAGGACTTTGAAACACTGGCCAGAAAAAGTGTCCTTTCATCAAGACAAGATGTCCTGGCCAGACCTCAGTCTCTCCTTGAAGTCAATGCACTGTGAACTTTTAGTGCCTCAAGTGATTCAGAGCTCAGCACAGAGCAGGGCCTGCACTATCCACCAGCTCAACTCAAAATGTTTGGTTCCTTAGAGCTGAACCACACACCAAGGCCAAAAACTTATTCCATGCAGCAATTATTTTCAACTGCCCATGGGCAGACCTCTCTGTAATGGTCCAGGGAGTACACTGAAACCCTAAATTAATTGTTCTAGTCAATGCCTTATGAAGAAAACATTAAAATTGGCAAGAATAAGCATCTTGTTCTGATGGGACTTTCTCAAGGGCTTTCCTGCAGTTTCCATAAAAGCCGGAAAAAGAGCAAAACCATTGTTTAAGGAATGAAAGAGAAAAAACATTTCATGTTTTGATTATCCTCCTAGCTTTATGTAGGATTGCATTTTGGTTACCCTTCCAAAATTACCTATAGAAGCATTCATATGATACATTTGCCAGAGAATTTGTATAACACCTTCAAATAGAATAGCTTTTTGCACAGTTTCCTCTAGGCATCATCTGAGAGGCTTTGTTAAATTCCTTTCTGCAATGTATTCAAAAGGAAATTTGTCTGCACAGTGTTCACCATTATGGCGTGGATATTTCACTGAGATAAGAAACATGGGCCTCAGAAAGAGAGAAAAGTGCACAAAGTGCTTGGAAAACACACATGGTCTTTTCCTCTGCATCAGAAAGGAAATTAATAGTGTCTGTGTCCCACAGGCTGGATCATGTAGTGCATTTCCACAATTTTATTAGAATCATCATCATGAAGTTCATGCAGCATCATTCAGGTTAATGCATCACAAAAGGCTTTACAGACTGAAGAACATCTAGAGAATCAAACAAATCATGCTAACAGAAGAAAATCAAATATAGAGAGCTGTATGAGTGCCTACAGCAGCACTCTGTATGTACACAGTGTCTTTTAGCTGACAATTGCAACTTTCAATGATCTAGGACTCTGAATTAGGGACACCTTATTCCTTTCTTTTATCTCAAAATAACTCAGTCAGAAATACAATCCACATTACCTGATACAGCCAGTGCTTCAAACCAATGTACTACATTACCTTGAAGTTAAAGCAGAAGAGATGAGAAAAAAAAGACCTGGAGAGATAAAAGCATAGAGAAAGCAGGGGATTTTTACCTGAAATATGAGCAAAGTTATTGATTAGGTAGAAGTACAAAGCAGAATCTTGGAGAAAAAGCCTGATGTATTTTGCTTTCTTGGGGAGAAGATGAGACAAGAGTGCACCATAATCCCAGAACTCCAGAAATGTTAATTGGTGTCTAGAGAAGCAGGAGTCAGTGGGGTACCCCAGCAACAACATGGAATGGAACTCAGATGATTTGCTTTAAAGGAGTAGTTGCAGCCACCCAGAAAGCAGAATGGAAAGAACTGGTTACTGGAGCCTAATGCATCCTTCCTGGCTCTTATTTCTGAGATTATTGCTATACAAATTATTATGCATTACTGTTTGTACAATACTCTGGACATGTAAATCTCTGTTTCTTTGTAAGTCATATGTATTATTAATGGCATAATTCTCACGAAACCAAACATCTTTATTCTACTGGGCAAAGCATGTAGAAGTTAACAACCAAAACAGTGCAGCATTTCTGTAACAAAACAATGCCATTCTTCTCTTTGAAATGAGGCCAGGTAGTAATCCCAAGTGAAGCTGAAGTACATGACATGGGAGGGTGAATATCACTCACGCTACCATGTCTGTGTGCAAGAGAGACAGAAAGTGCCATTACGTCCACTTGTGCATGAAATCCTATTCAGAATGTTTCAGTGATATGGATGGGAAGGGCAAACCTGCCACCTGGGATTGCTTAATGAACATTGTAATTAGCAGCACCAATTAACTAATTGTTAACCTGACAGAAGACAGCGCAGAAACAGCCAGTCTGCCCACCTGTGTTGTCCTGGATGCTGTTTTAAATCCAGGAGCCTTGAAGCATATTAGGACTTTTATTTGTGGTTGGAACATGATGGCTAGATGCATTTTTCCTAATGCATCTATCTTAAGTGGAGTACCACCACTGCCTTAACAAAACAACAGAGCAATCAAAACTTAGTAGTTTGCCAGCAATTTGTGGCAAAAATTAGTTTGACAACACTTCTGATCAAAGGTAGATTTTTTTTTCTCCCTATCTCCTACTTCCTCCAGGGGAAAAAATAAAAAAAAATTAAAAATTCTAAAAAACCCAAAGGCATATAAATAAATAGAAAAATAAAACACAACAACCTAAAGGATATTGAGATCCTATGGGTCAAAGCTTTAGATGAAGAGGAAATTTTAGAAAGACCAGACCAGGCAGAGATCCAGTATCCTAAAAGTGACTATGGCTTTTAAGAGCACCAGAATGGAAGATAGTTCTGGACCATAAAAAGAGTGGCAAGAAATTATATTCCTGCACTAGGTGCACAGAAGGAAGTGTTGATCCACAGGTCACCATGGAAAAGCCTCACCCTGCACTAATTGCCTGATGACACTGAGCCCCTACCACTGCCCCATCATTGAGCCCAGCCTGCTGCTGGGACCTGCTGTAGGATTTCCAAGGCCCTCTGATCTTTGATGCTTCTTAGACCAAGGTCCAGATTTTACAAACCCATTGTAAATGTAGATGCTTGTCAGCATACTTGAAACAAATGGCTTTACTTCAACTACAGCTAACCACAAGCAAATTTCACAGTAGCTACTGCCATAGTATGTAGTAATCAGGACCTCTGCCATGAAGGAATTAAAGGATCCAGCACTTTATGAGAAAGTCATTTGGGCTTCCACCTAACTTGCTCCAGATTTTTAGCAAAACACAAATCTATTTCTGAATTAAAAAATTATAAAATGCTGGCTGAAATAAGTAGACACAGCAACGTTAGCTGTTAGATGTTAGCAAGAATTAAATAGTTTTTCATTTTTCTGCAGTTCCTAAGTCTTTCTTCCTTAAATTTTACTCAGACACACACTAGTCAATCGATTAGCAGAACTGTGCTCCTCCACAACTTGGCTTTTTAGTCCACAGCCACCCCCCACTGTTCTACACATCTCTTCACAGCTGCTTCCCATGCTCCAGGCACCATATCCCTCTCAGAGTGCTGCCAGCTTTAGCAGTCAGGATGTCTGGGTCCAAAAGTGTTGTGTTTCTTTATAAGCCAATAGACCTTCAGTGCTTCTGTGAGGTATTCCAGTGAGTTTGGAGTATGAATGTCACACACAGAAAAAAAAATGCAACTTCTCTCTGAAAACACTTACAAGCAGAGCAGGAAGATGTATAACATTGAGAAGGAGAGAAAATTTAAAATTCAGTCTACATAATGTTAATTACAGTCTCTTACCCAGTTTATTTAGATTATTTCTGACTTTGTTAACACTATGTAATGGAATGGTCTAACATTAAGTTTAAATTTGGCAGACATTCAGTGGTACAAAGGACTAAAATCACCATCCCAGAATGTTCAATGCATTCTGATATTCCAAATCTAGTTCTAATTATATGGCAGGTATATTTGTACTCTGCTGAATTCAATGTAGCATACAAAACTTAGCTGGCTGAAAAAAAACTACATTGGTTACCAAAAATAGCTTAGCTATGGCAACAGAGGTGTCAATTTCAGTTAATTTGCACTTTACCCAGGCAGTCTTTGCTGCACAAGGATCACTCTTTCTGAAGCATCACTTATAGAGAAAATGTGGTCCCGGGAAATTGGTCCAAGGAGAGCTAGAACAAAACACAGATGGAAGAGTCCTGACTAGGCAAGATTTTGCATCTAAACTGATAGACCCACAGACTATTGGTGGGGAATCATTCACTCTTATCCTCTACAGCAGCCACCACCTACAGCCCAGCTCCCACTCTCTGGGCCTCTGTCTTTACAAAGTCAATAATGGGATGTGGCCTATGCCATGGCCCCTCTTGTTCTGATTCCTGATCCACCTCCTGCATCTATCTAAAACCCTTCCCAGTTCTTCATGCTACACCACAATCTGACCATCATGTAGTCTTCTCTGAGGTTTGACTCCTGGTTCATTCAGCAGCAGACATTCCTGTTCTTACTGTTAACAAGCCTCAGTCTGAA
The DNA here is from genome assembly GCF_028769735.1 of Zonotrichia leucophrys gambelii. NCBI lineage: Eukaryota > Metazoa > Chordata > Aves > Passeriformes > Passerellidae > Zonotrichia > Zonotrichia leucophrys. Next base: position 36,044,578 of record NC_088175.1, on the reverse strand, counting down.
CACATATATTTTCACTGAATCATGACAGAAAGCTGACACTAGACAATTCCTCTGGTGGCTCTTACATTGGAGACTTCTTCTGAAGGAGGAAGGTGGTGCAAATAGCCCATATCCTTCAGGAGGCACCTTAGCAGGCTACTTCCTCTGACTGCTTCAAGCTCCACTATACCTGAAGTGACAAACTGCAAGTGAGTCTTCAAGGATATCAAGAAAAGCTAGCACCTTCAACTGGCATCAAATTTTCTCAAAGTGCCATAAATAGATGCCTTTTGTTTGACTTGTTCTTAGGGGTAAGATGACATCAATGAGTTTTACAGAGGTTAGAATTCTCTTATCTACCCTTCAGTATCACTATATGTCCTATATAAGAAATTTCTATTAGGGAATGCACATCATCATGTTATCTGATTTTACCCACAGTAACAATAAAACAAAAGTCCGGACCACCTAACTATGTGCCAAGAGCACATCACTACTTATCTTTTCTATTTTACCGTGTAAGCCTGAGATTCTTTCATTGCCTAAAGTACTTTTTACAGCTTATCTAGCTTCAAATGTGCTTTGAAATACAAACCTACGGCTTTGCAATAATGACACTTTCACATCTTCTGATCACTTTTGGGAAATCAAAACTGAAAAGCACATTTGAATGGCAACTTTGGGTCATGTGCCTATGCAGTGGAATTCTTAGCTGAGGCTTCAGGATGTTGAAAGGCACAACAAAGACAGGGGAGGTGTTCCATTTTGTAAGATGTACTTGGAGGACAAGAAAGTTGGCAATGGCATAACACAGTTATTCGAGGATAAACTGTTACATAAGAAAGAGGCTTTAGCAAGGAGAAGCAGCAAAATTTAATGCAAAAGGCTAAGAAGGGATATAAACTTTTTGAAGTTTTTCTCTGCATTCTGAGCATCTCAGGTCAACAGATCACAAGGTATCGTGGACAATGGATATTTTCATTCTTCATTCCTACTCAGAAAAGGAAAGGAGACACATTTAATTTGTCCAGTTTTACACAACTATTGACAAAGGGAGAAGAAGACTCCAACAAAGAATCCACAGCATGATGAGAGAGCTACAGGCAGATTTTCTTGACTCCAGATATGGTGGTGTCCTTCACTAGGTATCCCTCAATTTTTTTCCAAAATTTCCATTTCCTGAAAACATCAACTGCTTGCTGCGAAGCAGCAAAAATTAAACTTGAAATGATTGAGATATGTTTCAGGGAACTTTTTTAAGGATTCATACAATTAAACTCTTCTGAAAGTACTTCAAGATGAACTTCCATTCATGACTTGAATGCAAAGCAATAGGAGTTTGCATTTTTAAGTGGAAAAATGAATGGCATCTTTTGTAACTAACCTCCTCATTAAGTGTTTCTCCTTCTTCCTTTGGCCTTCCAATTCACTAGTTTACACTAAGTTAGGCTTACAGTACAGCACAGTTGAACAATCTGTATTTTCATCATCTTCCATTGGAACTCTCAAGGTCAATCTACTAATCAGTTCATTTTTCTCAGAGATCCACAAGGGTTGATTACCCCAAGGGCATCACTAATTAATATTCAGGTTTGAAATAGAAGACTGTTAAGTTTGATGCTAATTAAAGCTGGAGAGTTTCATCCCCAGAAGCCCACAATGAAATCAGTTTTAGTGTTAGAATGTGTTTTGCACCACCTATTTTTTTCACTTTTACTATTTCAGAAATTCCTTCTGGAATCAAATTGCCAGACCTCTCTTCTGTCCAGTTTAATGGCCTGAGACATATTTGTTTAGTTTTAAAAATCTCTGCTGTTATTTCAGAGGTCATCAGACACCTTACACATCTTCATGCAATCTAGAGGGACATTTGTGAACATCCAGCAATTTCTGCACTTTAGATCACTTGCAGAACATAGAGTCTGCTTCATCGTGCAGCCTTGCCCTTCACAGGAGATCTTAGTGAGCATGAAAGTGTTTGGAGGATGATAGAACTTTTCTTTGACCTCGCTCAAGCAAAATTAGTTATGATGTCCCTGATACACATCCAAAGTTCACTGAAGACCTCTTCTAAATCCTGTCAATTCGGTGGGAAGACTACCACCTATTTAAAGTGACTTCGGCTCACATTTTACAAAGACACGAGAAAATGAAGCTTTATATATTGCTAATGCATGTTCATATTTTTGGATATCTTTACCTTATGGAGTTCCTGCCATTTCTCATTTACCCCCAGATACACAGAATAATTAGTCTTGATACACTTCAGGAACTATCAATAGCCTATTAACTTGTCATTTTCAGATTTATACACAGGACACTGCATCACCCTCACTGTCACTGACGTTTGATGTCCTGCTATTTTCTTTTCTTGATAGGGCCAGGGTCTCTGAGGGACAAAGGATTGGAAGTAAAGTGCTGCACCCATTAAAGTTAATTGCATGCAAACATTAGAAGCCAGACACCCATTTCAATAATATAATATGGATAAGAATTTGCTGAAAGCCATTTATATTAAATTATATTTATGATAATATTTAACTTTTTGGTATTAAATATTTAGTGCCCTTCTGCTTCCCCAATATGATGCACCTTAAAACTTCCATATTTTTGACAGAATGGCAGAAAATTGAACATGTTGATTATTACCTTCAATGCTCAACTTTGAACCAGAGATGGACAAATAAGTCAGAGCTATGAGCCCCTGCACAATGCAGCACTGGACTAGGTGCCAACAACTTGTGGCCAAATGCAGAACATAAAACTTCAGAGACAGATCCAGACTCACTTTCATGTTACAGCCAAGAAACCAAGATAAAGCTTGGTGCCACAACAGTAGCACCATTTATCTCAAATGGGAGCTCTTACCATAGTAGAGTCAGGATTGCCCCCTGCCCTGCGCCTTACAGAAAAAACCCTTTCCTTCATTGGCTTTTTCCTTTGTATTCCACAGTAATTCATAGGAAAAACCCCAACAAAATATCTAAGGCAATTGCGCATTTTGGCTCATCTTCTCTTTCCGATTTAGGTAAACTTGATATTGACTTCTGCTTCCCGGGTAGATAATGTGGGAACTCTCTGTGTACTAGCTGCTTCGGCTCCTAATGATTAAAACCAATAGTTCAGATTATGTTTCAAAAAACAGCAAAAGAGATGCTTCAGCTGCTTATAAGGGATAGACTAGAGTGGGATCAGCAGTTATGGCCTTGAAATACTGGCCTCTGAACAGCCTGGAGTGACAATATGATACACAGAGAAGCACCCAGCAGCTGGTTGTGATCAAAATCTCAAGTGAAACACCATGGAAATAAAACCCATCTTATCGCTGGCAGTACCAAAGATTATAGAAGGCACATTCACTACTCTACACAGAGGTGCTTAGTTCTTGGGATGAAGAGAAATTAACCACAGAAATATTAACTGTCCAGGGACATGGATGGTACTTGCCCTCTTGCTAAAGAAGTGTATTTGAATAGATGGCTGAAAAGTTGGCCAGAGCAGCTTAATCATGCCTGCGGCAAATATTCCATGTAATTCATAAGCATCTATGCATAATGCACATTTAATTTCACCTAAATGCAAAAATACTGTATATGATTGAGATTAGTTCCTCCCCCATTCACTCACACTAAAATGGGCTGTCAGGTTTCTTCTTCTTCTCTCCAAAGACAAAGAAATGCTAGATATAGCTCTAAAGAGCAGTGCAGTACATTTTTGGAAGTATCCATCATGCTTCTTCATTTGCTCAAGGAGAGTTTAGACTACACACTCAGTCATTGTCAGTGATAACCAGAGGAGCAGCTCTGTTTCTTTTCTCTGCATTCAGCCAAAGTTCGTGGATGAAAAACAGGTGCTTGAAGTTGGATTCAAGCAAGTTAGGCCAACTGGCAGAGTGCACAGCCCATAGAGCTGGCAGTTCTGGTGCAGCACCCAAGGCTGCTGATATAAAAGCCCATTTGGTCAATGCTGTGCATGAGTTGGGTTCCTCAGTCTTCAATGGCAAGCTCTCACAGTGCTTCATAGGAAAATCCAGCTTGTGAAGAAAGCTACAGCACATTAGTTCAGCTACAGGGGTTATGGCAAATGCACCTACCAGTCTTCAGCTCTGTACATGAGCTTCCCAGAGGATGTGAAATTAAGTTCTTAGTCTTGGTCTCTATCCTCAACATGTTCAATGGCTTGAGGCCAAAATAAGCTAGAAGCTAGGCACCCAGAAAATGAGAAACACACACATGCTGTGTTTTAAAAAAAGCTTTAAATGACTTGCCAACTTCCTAATAGAAATCTCCTACAAAGATTTTTTTTCACAATAGATAAAGAAATGGAGAAGCGAGCATAACATACAGTCTGTAATATGTCAGGCAGCTGCCAAGTGACAAGAATTTGCTTTTCTTCCTGACAGTCCTTGTCTTATTGGCTGCACATTGCTTAACATCTCCAACACACAACAAAGGCATCTCACATGAAATGATTTCACGTCCTGTGTAAGCCAGACTCAGTGCACAAGCATGGCCCATGCTGTGCTGTGAATGAGGCTCCATACGGAAAGGTACTGCTGCTGCATCATGAAAGCACACACTGTGAGACATAAAAGGACAGCTAAGATTTCAAGGGCAAGTTTGGTCACATCTACTTTTCTTGTGCAGGTTAAGACCCCGTTATCCAAGCTGTCCTAGTTATATTGACCAGATGGTGCAATGACCTGGAGTGAAAAGGTGAGCAAACACAACAGAGTGTGCAAATCCACTTGTTTGGGCCTGAGTTCTACCTAGGCCCCTGAGCTAGTATAAAAACATAACCTTTAATAATACAACATTTACTGGTTTTTGGTTAGGAGAATTCAGTCTTAATGTTATTCCTGTTTTGTGTGAAGTTTTCTCAGAAGAGTGTGAGCTGAAAAGCAAGTTCTCACTGATTTCTGTGGAGGCAAGGATAGATCTCCTGTGAGAATGACAATCCCTCAAGCATGTCAATCTGTTCCATAGGACCTAGACCCAATCCATGAAATCATTACTCTCTTGTCCTGCTTGAAGAGGTGCCTCTTCAAGCACAGGATAATGTTGTTTGACTGAAATTTAGCTTGGAGGGTACACACTCTGAATGTTACTGCTGGGTAGGATTGGAACTTCCTGTTTCTCTGAGATTTTCCTTTGTACCATCTCTGTAGTGTGTCATTGTGTTCATAGAGCAGCAGGCAGAAAATGGCCTGGCATCTTAGGAGTCTACAAATTCTTACCATAGAAATAGCAGGTAATAATTATGCCTCTGCATGTCCTGAGGCAACTGAGTCCTTTTTCATAGAGGAAAAAAGGTAGTACATTGTCTGGCTGTGTAAAGAGTTTTGTGTTGTACTGACAGCACGTTAAAAATAATAAGAGGTTGTCTTTCAAAATTGGAAATTATTATAAGCATCTTCTTTCCATCCAGTAGTGTGGGCCTAGATGTTGAGCTGCCTTTCAGCCTGCAGCAGGTCAGAGATAGAAATCCTCATGCCCTTGGCCTCATCCTTAGAACCATCATGTTGTGTCCAACTCTGACCAGGTTCTGCCAGATTCTAGCAGCTTTGTAACTTTGCTACTGCATATTATTTTCTCACTGGGTGAGTGCAAGAGTGCTGTAATTCCCCAGTCCTAGGCTGCTAGTGTCCAAGATCAGGCTGAGAGCAAATGATCAGCTGTAGGCTCAGCATTTGCAAAAGCACAACCCGAGCTTGTCAGGTAGCAAGTTATTTTGGCTGTGAGTGGCTCATACTGGCAGAAGGAATGCCAGTCATTGAAGGCTGGTGACATTTTGCCTGCCACTATCTACAGATGCTCACTTGTTACGAGTACAAGTTGCACTTGTCTCACGCTTTGTAGCTATCAGCCATTTTCTTGGATTTAGGTGAAATGGTGTGAAAAGGGACAAAGGTTCATGGTGTGGGAGCAGCAGCTTAAGAAGTAGTTTTGATGCCCGCCCAAATAGCCATTAAAGACAATAGAAGGGCCAATTCAGAGCTGGCAGAGTATTTCAAGTGCTTTGAGTGCACAAAACTGTGATGGAAGTGACAATCAGATGATGCCCCAATCATCTTTTCTCATTGGAAAAAGCTTAAATGCACAGTCATTTTCAAGAAGATAAAACTGGCTTAAGGAAAAAAAGTTTTTGTTTGAGGGCTTAAATGGTGTACTGAACAAGTCAAAACAAATTTTAAAGCAATTGTTCATAGCCAGTGCTTGTATTAGAAATTTCCAGGGGAAAATGCAGCATATCAGGAAGGCAGAAAGCATTAAAAGCATAGACATGACCTTAAACCTCTGTCAAGAAGCTAAAGCAAACTTTTAAGTGTCATACCTGACATAATTCCATCCTTTCATGAAAACTAACCCCTAAATAATTTTGGTTCCCCCAGTCTCCAGAAATGGATGAGAAAGAAAAAAAGGAATTTTTTTAATTCTCAAAATAAAATTATGCTTTCTGATCAGCCTACAAAGATTTCAGACCCAAATGTTTTTATACTACCACTTTGATGTTTCTAAAACACCTCATAATTTGTCTTGATTATCCTGAAAGCCTATTTCTTCAGACAGCCTCATCAAGCTGGGCCTTCTAAAACTATGCCTATTCTTCTGTTGACTCTGGCAAGGTATTCCTGAAACTGCTGCCATCTCCACTGGGCTTGTCCAGTTGTCACTGTGGGGCCCTGGTCAGTGAATGGCGAAGGAATAGATGCCCCCACACATCCTTTGTCTATGTTGCTACAGGCACAGCTGTGGATGAAGCACACAGCAGGGATAGGCAAGATCTCACTTGATTTAATACAGCATTTTTATGGGCAGAAAAATATTCTCATGTAAAAATGCCTTTGGCAGAACCTCACCCTGCAATGCCAGTTCTCTTTTCCATCCCCTCACATCTCAAACAGCTGTGGTGCTTGCTCTAGTGTTACCCTAATGCCAAAAATGTTTGCTCATATCAGACAGATTTTAGGGATACAAGCAAGTGTGCATGTGTTCATACAATGATTTTGAAATATCTTCCCACTATCTGTGGAAAGGGACCCAGAAGAAAAGATTCAGAATGTCTGCAACAACTGGCTGTATTACTCAACTTTCAGGAAAAACTAAGTGCCAGAAATTCTCTTCTTCAGCACTCTACAGATCTCTCCTTCCCACCCTGTATCACCAAAATATGCTTAAAGGATCACACTGAAATTTTGCAGGATAGTTGGTGCTCATTTTACAGATTTAATAAATTAAAAAGCAGATCCAATGGACTGTGGGTCTGCTAATATCAGATGTGAATGGCTGCAAATACACATGATAGATCTGGCTATTCTGTGATCATTCTTTTCCCAGAACACAGGCCAAGAACTGAAGTTAAATGGCCAACCATGGCAGTAGTGAAATAAGAGTTTGTCAAAATAGGTAGAGATTGAGCTGAGCTAAATAAAATACATTTTATGGCTTCAAGCAATAGCCCAGGTTAGAAAAAAAAAAAAAAAGGACTGCATTTATTCAACAAAGGACTTGTATTATTGCTAGTGGATATGGAGAAAATAAGCAGTACAAAACTGTCTGAGTCTCTGGTTGTCCACTGTTGAACTGGGTTCTTAGTCATTTAACTCAAGGTGAAGTATTAATGACCTTGATCCAGGGAAGCACTCAATCACATTCCTAACTTTTGGTTTTATAACTAGTCACATTGGAATCTATTGTACAGATCCCATACTTAAATGTACACATAAGTCTAAGTATTTTCCTGCCTAAATCTTTCAAATGAGGAGCTAATATTTATAAACAGGAAGCAAGATGAATAAAAGCATAAAGTGATTCAGATCAGGCAAAAATGGAGACCAATAAGTGCAATTGCAAAATTTTTTTCATTATGAGAGGAAGCACAGAGGCACTAAAGTAACTCAACTCAAAATTCTAGATACAAACGTAGATATTGTACATGAACTATGATACTGACTAACAATGTAGCCTAAGGACAGCTTTCCCCAAAAGCTTGGACACAGTATTGCCACTGAGAAAATTAATTTAATTAGATTAATTAGAGTATGAAAGTCCCCTTACAAACATGACTACTCACATATACACAAATGCAATTATTTTGTGTTTAACTGACAGGGGAAATTTGTGTGTGAAACTAGCAAGGAGAAGAGCTATTGCAAAACAAACAAATAACATGGGAAAGAGCTAACTGCACAGTCAATGCAGCAAAGATCCTGTGTTCTGTCTATGACTCAAGGAATGAAATAGAAAAGTTAAGAGCTCACACCGTGAGCTCCCAGCAGTGTGACTGTTTATGTGCAACAAAAGGACTAAATAAATACAAGGAAATGGGGAGAAAAAGGTTCCATCAGCAATTTCTAACCATACGTTTTTTAAAGAAATAACCTCTCATGGAGCTTTAGCTCCACTTACTGGCTGTAAATTAAAAAGTCCTTATATATACTCAACGGACAGCTCCCAAATAATTTTTACTGCCTTCAGTCTGATCTTTTTCTTCTGAGCTCCCCTGACTGACCTTGGTGCAGCTTAAATCTGAGACACAGCAGTCAGAAGAAGTCGGTGAACTCTGCATTCATCATATTCCAGGTGCTCTGAACTCCAATAGGCTGCCCAGCTTCTTCCAAGTGGGTCTGCTCCTGGCAAGGCTAAAAGGAATACCAGGATCTGGAACACAGCAGAGGCATTGAAGAGTGAATGTAATTGTGATTCTTGAAGGAGAGAGATCATGTACAAGTCTTTGTAGAGTTGCAAGATATGAGTATTTATCAGCATGAAGCTGTGGCCCTACCACCTCACTGCCAATGTCTTTTTAAACCTACTACAAAGGGTGTCTGCTTTATATCACAGAGCCGTGGAGACTGCTATGCTTATCTGGCTTGGCTATTCCTCAGCATCACAACTGGATTTGCAGATTGAGTTACTTTAATCCTCCTCAGTCTTATCACAGAGTGCCTGTGAAGCATGTGAGCACATACACTTAGGCAGAATAAGAAATGCCAAACATAAGATGAGCTGCAGTGTCCAAATGTGGGAACGGAAATAGCTGGAATTCACTGATTTACCCATGCACTAAGGCAAATGGCAGACTCTGTAGGAACAAGTACAACAGTACCTATAGATAGCTGATCAGACAAGAGGAGGGCAGCCTGAACTTATACCAGCAATATTCAGGGGATCTCAGCAGTTTCCCATTCAGGCACGGGGAAGCACACGTAATCCATAGAGTTACAGAGGACCTCAGTAGCAGAAGGAAGAAAAATTCCTTCCAGACTCGGGAGAACAAGACATGCTGTGAGTGGTCCATTTAAGCGCATTGCATCACCCTAATTAAATCCAAACAGCAAACATCAAAAATTCCTTACAGAGACAGAAAGCAATCAAAGGTGGACTCATAAAGGCATCAGGCAACTGTCTGCCAAAAATATATTCATTCTACCCATAATATCAGATCTTCATCAAGAGGGGAAATAACGTTCTCAGCCAGTCCCCTGTTCTTCAGTACTGTAGATTTTGGACATATGAATAGCTTCACAGCTGCCAATGTTCACAAACTTTTTGAGCATCAGCAGGGTGAAACAGACTGGGGGTTTCCCTACATATTTCCCAGCCATGACCCAGTTCTTCTGGGAAGAATCTCAGGAGTGTGAATTAATCACCTGCTGTTGTGCTTGCTCACAGTCATGTACTTCACCCAAGTGCCTGATGCCTGTCACAATGGACAGATTGCAGTGGTATGCCAGGCAGTGGGTAAGGCAGAAGCACAGGTGATAGAAAACTGTTTCTGTGATCACTCTGAGTCTGCAGGGAGTCAAGGCTACCCCTTGACCTGCTCATTTGAGACATAAAATGATGCAGCACAACTATACTAGCAAAGCAGTCATCTTTGGTCAGAGTTAACTGAACCCAACATGACCTTACTTTAGCTTATTTTCTATTGTAGAAAAGCCCAAAGGCATAATGCATAACATACATTAACTTAGAAAGGTTACCTCTTCATTTAATCATACATTTCATTTATTGCTCAATTAACATACCTCATGCATTTTCATCCCTCTATTACAGCTGCAGTAGCTCAGACCCGGACCTGTACAGCTCAGCTCTCTGTGAGGCAGTTACTGTTATCTACTCAGGTAAATCATTTTCTTTAGTACAGGCTGTCAGCATCTATCCTTTCAAAGGAGATGGTAATTTATGTGGTATTTTATGTATGCCAGGTATGTACCACAGCAAAAGCACCCCTTTTTGTCTCTTGGCTCCCTACCTGCACTAGGGTTGAAGATCTGCCAGGCTGTGTGCATGTTCAGGATCCAGGATGACACACAGATCCCCATCTCAACAGTCTCCTGCTCATCAGGGTCTTTGGTCTCTATGCACCAGATAGCACCTTACTTATCATGCCCAAGAGTAAGAACTGCAACATAGCAGTTTAGAAATTCAGAAGGAATGATCAGGAACACCATAAGCAGACTGTGTCTCTAATAGATCAAATTTTCTCTGAGCACAGGGTGAAAGATTTTGTTCATTCCTACAACAGTTTTCCATCATGACTGTATACACAATAAATCAGAGACACTCATGCAAAGAGCTCCCCAGGCACTTCAGTCCAGCCCAGACACAATTACCTACATCTTATACAGTGCTTCTGGCTAAGATGATCACACTGCTTTCAGGACAAAAATCAGTATCTCCAGGTAGAGTTACTACCCTACCTATGTGTAAAAACCTATTTAGTGGGCATGCAGAGAACTCAGTCCCATGCTCCATTGTCATGTAGGTTGCAGATTTGTGTTGCTAAGGTTCTCCATGAAAAGTATTTGTAAGGCAAATGAGTCACAGCTTTTGTGTGCAAAGTGAACTCTGTAAACATAGACTGGCTTTAGTGCAGCTCTCTTTTGCCTCTCCAGATGATGCCCATCCAACACTTCACGTTCTTTACTAGTTCATACACAGAACAACTGGTGCCTTCACTGTTTGTCACTGTAAGTACCTGAATCTTAAAAGCAGTGCTGCAGAAAAGATTAACTAGTTTCAAAACACAAATACTGTGTATCCATCCTTTTGGAACACGACTTTCCATATCTATGAATCTTCCACATCTGTCTTCTGTTGTAACTAGGCATCCCCAAAGGGGCAATAATTAGCATTGACTTTATGCTTTTCAGAAGGCTGATCAATCATTTTATTGGACTATATTTATCAAGAAACTTATCACTCTTACAGATAGTCATGATACAGGTTGACTTCATTGGTCCTTGAATCTAAACACTATCACCATTGGCTAATTAAGAAACTACCCCTTGGTAAACAAATCTCTATAACACATTCCACATGCTCCCAATAACAGGTGTAGCAAGTGAAGATAAGAATTGTTTATCATTCTTTTTTCTGATCTTCACACAGCCTTCTCCAGGACAATGCCTGGGAAAGTTGTGTGTTGCTCTCTGTGGCCAGAGAGCTGCTGCCACAGTCTTTCGTATCTAAGAAACCACATATTAGGCAATGAATGCACACCGGTGTAAAGCTACTTTGCATTAGCAACTGCAATGTTCAGTTGACTCAGTTGAAAAAGTTGAGTTGTTCCTGGTTTTGTGAATGGGACAGCAGGTTTAAGATCCCCTGCCTCCATACATGGAGCCCAAGATCTTATGTCCTTTTTCCTTTTCCAGTATGGGGCAGAGAAAATTTGTGCTGCTACCTCCACAGGAAAAATCATTCACAACAAAAGCCAGGAGAAAAAAATAACAGAGTCATAAGAAATATTTTAATTGAAATACATTGCTATAAAGAACAAGGAGAAAAAACTTTGGAACTGGATATGAGCTTGCTTGCCCAGAAATGTTTATCCATTTAATATAAATCCTGAAGAAGGAAATACAATAATCTACAATATTATCACAACTGCTGAATTATCTAAAATAGACATTAAAAAGTCACCCTACCACATGAAAAAATGTCTTTAGTTTCCCGATCTTAAGACCAGCCAATTCCTTCAAGGGATGTCTAATATTAAAATTTACCATACCTTCTTTCAGCTAAAATGCCTCTGTACAAAACTAAAAAAAAAAAAAAAAACAAAAAACAAAACAAAACCAACTCACAAAAAAAAAACCTACCCAGGTCCTTTATTAATCATGAAGGCTGAACACTACAACTGAAATGTATTTTATTCCCATACTTCTGAAATTGAATAATTACACAGAAAGAGAACAACTTCATCAAGAAATTGTCAGTTTTAAGGTAGAATGGGACTTTTTTCCCTCCTCCTTCACTGTACATCCATTCTGGTATTTCAGATAAAGTTAATGGTCATGAAAGAGAACTAGACAGAGAACCCTCAGGAGTAATGGATACCCATATCCATTTATCACTAGGTGAAAATGAGTGGAATAGATTGAAGGATACATAGTTCACAACTTCTGTGGAATTATTTAGAAGGTTTCTTCTTGTTCGGAAATTGAACTCAATGTCTCTTAATTGCTTAAGTCCTACAAAGAGTATTCAAATGCTGGAGCTGTATTAAGAAAGTATTAAAAGAGGCCTTGAGCTTACCAAGTGTACAGTTGTTCATTCCAAGTAGTGAGCCTTGTCTAAGACCAAATGATCCATTCGATTTATGGCAAATTCAGATGAGATTGGTAAAGACTAGAGGATTAAAAATCAATTTAATACTTAATTGTAGATTTCAAAATAATTCTTACTAGGTCCTGAGTTTGGCATGTTTGAAAGACAGTGGGGGCATAGGAGATAGACTGTCAAGGATCACAATCCATTTCTACTTGCTGAGCAAAGAAAGAAAAATGCCTCCATCAAAATGGTGGCAGCAGTATTGGAATATCTCTTCAAGAACAGGTAAAGATCAAAAGATCATGGAAAAAGACCTACATTTCATCTTTTGTCCAAAAGATGCATTCTCCTGCGGTGAAGATGATAGATTTTTGATTCTACCTTCTTTTCATGGGATTTATTGCCTGTTCCAGCATCAAAGCACCACTGCTTTCCCAGCACACCCATTCCTTCCATGAAACAAGGTACCTTACACAAATACAAGGGAGGAAAAAGACCTTAGTATGAATTAGGGGTCACTGTTCCATGAAGATTGATCAAAGACATAATAACTTGAAAGGATGCTGGATTTGTTTTTATTATTGCTAATGTAGAAAAGAAAGTGGGATGTGAGAAAATAATCAAGAATAGGGAAAGAAATCTGGGCATGTATCTTCACTATTCCTTGAAAATAGGAATAGTTGCTAATGTAGAAAAGAAAGTGGGATGTGAGAAAATAATCAAGAATAGGGAAAGAAATCTGGGCATGTATCCTCACTATTCCTTGAAAAAAGGCCTTTAAAAACGCTAACTGTATAGATAATTTAAACTTTGAAAAATTAAATGCCAGTATAAGGTGCTGTTTTACACTGGCTCATTTTAAGCTCTAGTTACCTGTAAATATCTCTTTGTTTAGGAAGTTTAACTAACACAATATTTAGACACCTAAGAAGTCTATAAATCACAAGCACATAAAATAATACAATAGTATGGATGCCAGATGGCCCATATTATGAACTGACGGAAACTTGAGATCAAATTTGCAAACATACTGGTTTTTTGGAATTCTCCTCCCCAGCATGACATGAGGTGATACTCATTAAAACTGGTGATGCAGTTGAAGTAAAGGGAATAATGCAGAGGTGGCTCAAAAGGAGGTTTCAAATAGCTCAGAAGTTGGCAGCAAGCACGAAGGGACCATCCTCGTATCCCGCCTCACAACACACTTTGCAGCAGTCTTGTCACAGCCATGCTGCAGCACCAGGAGTGCTGTCAACTACATGTGAAAGCTCTTTTCTTTCCCACTTCTTAGTCATACTTAGGAGTTACTGTAGCTCTCCCTCCTCCAGGCTGAGATCTGACAGCCAAAGTAGGGCTATTGAATGAATCTCACTTTTCTCTCTGCTTAAGTCTCAGCAAGTTCTTCTGCCATGACAATGGGACCTGAGTGGTACCTAAAGCCTGCAGCAGCTCTCTGCAAGAGAATAAATTTCACTCTTTGATACTGTATACTTTTAAAGTGACTGATTTTGCCATTCATTCAAGAAACCTGTTACAGAATTATTAACATTGGAAACATTTATGTTGTTATAAATAACATGTGAATAGAAATGTGGGTATATAAAAGCACCAGAAAAAGAATGTCAGAGCAAGTGCCAAAGAACTGGTGAGTATTAATTGCCCCAGAATGCTGTATCTGTGATTTCATGCAAATAATCAAAGAAAGGAAGAAAAAATTTAAACATAAGATGAAGTCGGAGAACAGTGCTGGAGCCATAAAATAATCAGATAAGGTAAAAGTGAAATTCACAAATTTCATCTAAAACATATATGGGGACAAGAAAAATATAAGGAAACAGGTAAAATACCTGGAACTCTACACAGAGGCACAGAGGCATGTGTATTTCTCACATTCCTTATTTTTAACTACAATAAGTTACTACTGCAGAAGGATTCCAGAATGAGTCTGTACATCTTTCCTCCCTTCTTCATAATAAGTCATTTTTTCATCCCTTTATTACCTGATCTCATTCTAGCTTACTGGCGTCGTTTCTTTCTGGGATGTCAAACAGAAAGGGTAGTATTTCCAGAGATCCTTCTGTGCACATCCTCTTCAAAAACGACCTTCTGATTGACTTGCATAGTTGTTTTTTGTTGCATGAGTCTTATAGCAAGTACATAAGCAGTTTGCAGCATACAGAGCAGACTTTGCTTGCTGGTTGTAGCAGGACACTGGAATGGGGTCAAACAACTCAGACAGCACCCTATTTGCAAGGCTATCAGTGGTGGACAGACAGGGAGTGTCATATTGGGTTTGGTGTTGAATTCTACTAAAACCAATGTGATGCATCAACTCCCAGTAAATAAAAAAAGAACAGTTTATTGTTTATTGCATAGTGAAACAAAGATTTGGCAGATAAACTGCCAGGCTGACTTGCAGATAAACTGTCACCAAAACTGCAGGATAAACAAAATCCATATGACTGGCAGTCATATCACTTTCACCATAAAAGCCCAGTCCACTTTTATATGATAGGTTATTCCAACATAGTCCTTCCTGGAAAGTGTATATGAAGTTTTCTCCCTCAAAGTGAGGACAGCCCTTCAAGGATACTCCTCAAGGCTGAGTGAAAGAGATCTGCACACGAGCATTGGTATAGTGAGGTACATCAATCTCTGCTTAATAATTGTTTCTTTTTGATAGCTTTAATATTATAACATTGATATAGTGCATTATACTATACTATACTATACACTACAAATAGTCCTAGTTTCTACACTGTGCAGTAATTAATTTGGATCAATATTTTGGTCTAATAATTTGTCATAATAAAGAATTCATTTTATATAAATATTTCTGATTTACCGTGTTTAATCCTGCAGAACAAGGTTGCCACTCTGGGGCTAAGACTGGGTTCAGCTACCACCAGACTCCTCTGAGAAGGAGTTTACAGTGCAGGGGGTCCTCTCTGCATCTCATGGCTCAGCAACAAGGCTTCTCTAATAAGCTTTCTCTGAAGCCCCCACTATCACCCATGACGCAGGTCTAATGTTTCTTTCCTAAAACAGTGTCAAAAGAGTGAACAGGTCCTCGAAGTTGCTTAAAACCTATTGTACTGCCTCTGGAGTGATGGGCACTTCTTCACTAGGAATACTTCAACACCTGAGACAGATCTAGGGCCACTACAGCTCTTTGCAGCATTGCTGGAATGGCAGTAGCAGGAGACTTTGCCTCCTGTTCTGGGAGCATTTATGGATCCATCCCCAGCCCTGCCACAACTCATTGTGAGCTTTTAGGTGAGATGTTGACACAATCATAGCATGGAGTAGACACCTGTCCTGAGAATTGACTCTGATAACCAGACTGCACTGCCTGCAATAACCTTGCCAGAATAAAATGTGCAATGTACAACTTCCACCTGAGGCAAGTTTGGAATAACTATTGTTGGTCCAAGAAGAGTGAGTCTTTCTTTCATCCACACAGCAGAACATATGGCCCAAATTCAAGTTACAGCTGAGTGAAAGACAAAAAACTACACACAATAGATGGGTGATGCTGAGTAGCTGGCAGGGACAGTTTGTTATCATGCCTCTTGTGCTACTAGTACCAACAAACAGGTCATTCCAACTTCAGTCTCATCTTGCTGGAAATGACACAAAGTTTAAAATTTTTTTTTATAGCTTTAGCCAGGGGTTCTGTCTGCCTTTGCCCAGGGGTAAAGGAATTGAAGTTTCTTTTTAAAGGAGCATTTCACCACTCAAGGCCTGATAAGCTTAATATCTCATCAGGCTAGGAGTAGCACAGAAGATACACAAAAGATAACAACCATTAACAAACATCAACTCCAAACATCAGCGCCCTGCATGGAGACACCTGGGAAATATAGGAGAGAGAAAATAAGAGAATGAAGAATGAGAACCTAATCAGCATCAAAGGGGAAGGACTCAACAATTAATAGGAAAACAAATACTAACACCTGTGTAACTTGGGACCAAAGAACATTGAACCAATTAATTCCTCTGGGTTTTGACTGAATAAGTATGTGAAAAATCTAGTAAAGATCATGTGTGATGGAATTATTTTCTTTGCACAACTCAGGTACTGTGTAGATGAAGTGATCTCTATTGAACATTCTGGCCAAAACATCCTAGCCAGAATAAAGTAATGTCTTAATTCTCTAACACTAAAAAATGTTGGGGAGTTTTGTTTTTGTGCAGTTTTGGGGACAATGCCATGAACAGATAAAGCTGCCAGCAGCCAAGAACGTGGAGGCAGGAGAAACATCGTCCGCCACTTTGTGTGGCAAGTGGCTGAGCTGCAGGAGGCAGTGAGAGAGCTGCTTAGCATCAGGAAGGCTGAGAAGGAACTAGATGGTGGCTTCCAAGCACAGTCTGCAGTGGACTCACAGCCCATCACCAAAAACTCCTTCACAGGCATACACAGAATGCCCGTGAATGGAAGCTTGCAACAGAAGGACCTGCAGGAGGAAAAGACTTCTCCTGAAGCCCAAGGTGCCTTTGCAGAATAATTTGATGGCTCTGCAGACAGACGAGGAAAGATCCATCACATCAGAAGAGACCAGAGCTGAGTAAGGCAGACCAACCTTCTCCCCATGTAACAACCAGCGCAACTAAGAAAAGGCAATGGGTGGAAGAAGTGGGGCACTGCCCTCTGAGACCTATGTAGGCACTCATTTGCTAACCTGACACACTCTCTAGAAACGTGTGATGCAGAAGCTCCTGTCATGGTTGTCACTGAGAAACTACCGAGCCTTTTACAGTCCAGATTATTACCCACTGCTTTTGCTTCTTGTGGGTGCCAGTGATACAGCCAGAAGCAGTCTGAGGTGTGTCAAGGATTACAGAGCTCTGAGAGTGATGGTAAGGGACTCTGGAGCACAGGCAGTTTTTTCATCAATCCTGCCAATCAAATGAAAGGAGTTTGAAAGGGTCATTCAGGTCTGGAAATTCAACAAAGGGTTACAGGACTGATGCAACAGCCTACTGAGATGTGTGCCTACTGAGACCATGGGAATTACTCTGGGAAACCTGGTCCACTGAGGGGACTGATGGGGTCCACCTGGCACAGAAAGAGAAGAGCATCTTGCCAAGATGGTGAAGAGGGCTTTTAAAGAGCTCATGTGAGACAAGAATCTCAATTAATCTCTCTCCTACCAGCCTGGAGAGGGTAGACAGGTCAGTGGTAGAGCACCTGAAGAGCAGCACTGGGCCATTTCAGTATCTGCATCTACTGCAGTTTATCATGTTTAAACACCATGGTGTTTTTTCCTTTTTGTTCTGCCCCAGACTAAGCCAACACAGAGACAGGATGTTCCTGGAGAGCAGCAGGGGCCATAGAAGCAGATGGGGACAGGCCTGTTTCCCGCTAATCCTGGTACACTCTCCACAACTATATTTCCTGTGCTTTGCCTTGTGCTGTGAAAGTTCCTGCAGGCAAAGGAGAGAAGATTGCTTGTAACATAAGCACAGCATGTGAGTTGTGACTTCTGTCTTTATTTCTAGTCCAGGTCTTTGAGTCATAGAATATATGTTGATTCCCAGGGCAAAAAGATATTCCTCAACTGCTTCAACATTCAAACTTTTAAAAAATTAATCTTCTCTTTCCCCCACCAGCTCACAAAACCATTCTTTCCTTGGATTATTGTATATTATTCTTATTATTGCTTAAATCAAGCCAGCAGATTTACGGGCACCATAAACTGGAATACTGACAGAGAGACTCTCACAATGTATTAATTTATGTCCTGCCACACCTGGGCTAGACTGACTGCATCCTCCCAGAAGTAAGGGCTATTTTCCTTGCTTTTGTCAGACCTTTTTCAATTCAAGGTTATACAGTGTTATACACACCATCTCAGTGAAGCAGCTCTCATGAGGAAAGTCCATACTGAGTACCATGGTATGCTTTCTGCAGGATTGTCCAGCCAGTGCTATTTCCACATTTCTGGAGATTTTTATTGACCATAGCAGAATGGTAAATCTATCAGAACTCCTCTCATTTCTTATGCATCAGGAACATGGTCATTGTGCAGCCTAGGCTCCCTCTTTTTCATACACTTGAAGACAGCCCCTTCAACTTTATTCCAAGAAATGCAACAGAAGGGAGAGCACCAGATGAATTGCCAAATGGAGAGGAATCAACTATGCCAAGTGCTAACTGGAGTTTACTCACAGACACATACACCCATATCACAAACTGTCTTGCTGCAATATTTTTCTACTAGAACTAAAAGTGGTGCAAGGAACATTATTGTACATTTCTTAATAGATCACAAGTTTCCTATTTACTCCAATGTGCCCAGCTTCTTCCTGAAGCACCTTGGTACATCCCAGCCTGTCTGCTCTCTGTCAGCAGTGCAAGTGTTAATGCATCAGACACAATAAAGCTCCATAGAAAATAGTATCCCACCGACTAAGATTTATTCCTTGGGAGGCAGATAACACTTCTCTTACTGTTTTCACTAAAATCCTCTGAGTTCTTTCAAAGTGCTGCTGATTTTTCACACCGCACCAGCACCAGCCATTCACGTGTAGTGGACATCCTTGTGTCCTGCAAATGAATAGCATTTGCAGGTCTGTAAGTGTATTAGAAATAGCTGGGCTTTCAAAGCTGGCCTTGTTGGAATACATAGTCCATCTTGTAATTGACTGTCAGCTTGATTTACAATGGCAGTTGTGATGTGCTTGGAGATTTCAATCCAGAAGGCTCTCTGAAATAAATGAGGACAAAAGTCAATCCAGTGAGGCAGCTCGATTTGTTAATATCATCAAAGAACAGGGAATGGTTTAGGCAACACAGCAAGCCAGAACAAAATGCACTCAAGACAGAAGAGCCCAGAAAAAGGCAGTTCAGAAAACAAACCACAACTCCTTTAAAAATTATAGAAGCAGATAGAGGAATGAAGGTCAGCAAGAGGAAAATTTTAAAATCATTCTATTTAGAAGAAAAGCAAGAATATTTAAGTTTTGAAGATTCTGACCCATTTGTTGAATTTGTTCAAAAAAGCTTCATAAGAATCTAAATTATATGTTTTGGGCCTGAATTTGCAGCATTATGAATCTTCTAGTCAGTTTGCTTCAGAAACTGACTGAAATAGAATATTAGGAACTAATAATCATGCTTGATTATTAAATTTTTTGTTAAATCATGAAATTCTGGTTAAACATTAGGAAGACAGGTAAAGGGTAAGGGAAGAAAATACTCATAGAGGCCTCCATGTTCCTGGGTTTCTCTGTGGAACAACAGGCCTTAGCTTCAATCCCCAGGCTCTGAACACCTTGGGTTTTGCAGATATTGTCTCTCCATTTTTAAAGTGAATAGAGACACTCCAGACAAACTGAGGTTAATCAGAACTGAGGGGACTTAGGCAAAATCTATTTTTCACCTATGGCAAGAGCTTGTCAGCAGGTAGACAATGTTAACACCTTGTTTTCCAGCCACAACTGTGTAAGTTTTACTCCTGTGTTTAGGCTGAATTTCCTTGCTTAGGCTGACACAACTGAGATTCTTACTGAACTAGAATCTGAAATATATTGTTCAGATATAATAAACGACAATGAAAAGCAAAGCAAAGCTGACTTCAAAATGTATCATGTATTTCATACAGAAACTTATATCTTAAAATAGAGCAGTTTTTGAAGGAGACACAACAAATTAAAATATGATTTATGATCTTGATTCTTCATGTAGACCCAAGTGACTGATTTGGATAAATTATTACTTTGCCACTGGGATCCTTCCATCTCTTACTTCTGATTTCTGTGCTTTGCTGTTAGCAAACAATTTGTTACTCAGACAATTAGCCACATCAGCAAGCAGCTGCCTGGTAATAATATTTTATGCATGCCAGTATTGAACTTGACATTGCAAACCACAAGTGCTGTAGTCTGTCCTTAGGTGTATCAATCCACTGGTCAGGCAGATTAACCCCCTTGTAATTGAAGAATCCCCAGACAGGCTTTTGGTTCAAAACCAAAAGCTTCTCCCAAGTGAACTACAGATAAGTCTCCAGTTATTAGCAATGCAACAAAGTCACCTCTGTCCTCTTACTACAGAAGAACAAGGACTTTTGAATGCTTGGCTGCAGACAGCAAGAGGACCATATGCCTATCGCCAACATCCAGACCAAGGTACTACTCCTAGTGCTCCAATTTCTTCTTCCCTTTTATAGCTGAGGTCCTCTTCTTCACTCCTTGAGAAGGTTTAATTATTTCTGGATTTCAAACCATTTTTTTCTGTTGGGAAATTATATCCAAACTGTTTTGGTTTTAGTGACAATATTTACAGAAACTTTCTCCTTTTACTCAGCTAAAAAGGAGTATAATTTTTAAAAATATAATTCTGTTCCAATTTCTGTTGAAAAATACTTTACCTTGGAAAAGCTGAGGAAAACATAAACCAATATATAAGTGAAAATATGTGTTTCAAATAAACCAACATACAAAAGGACAGATGGTGCTTTTCATCAACCTTAATTCTCCTTCCAATACTTAACATCTTCTTGATCTCACCATTGGAAAATCTCTTACCTTTCCATTCACATGCATCTCCTAAATTCAACTTGATACCTTTTCCTGTTTCCCTACTACTAAAGTCAGAGTGGCTTTCAGTCCTATACAAAGCAGTGTTCTATCTTTAAGTCTCTTTTATGGTTTCTTCACGTATAACATATAGCTTCCCTGTTGCACAAAATCAGATCCATTAACCAGACATTTTCTTAAGATTCCCTTGACTTAATCTGGTAAATTTTGTCCCTGGATATTATCACTTACCCGGAAAAGAACCTATGGGAGCTCACAAAAATTGTGCTTTCTTGCCCTTCTCTCAGAAGAGAATGTAGGACAACAATATTAATTAAAATACAGATATATCTCAAAAACATTCCCTACAAGTATTGTGCTCACAAAATTCCATCCATTCACATTCCCCAGAATGTGGATTTATATTTTGGCTGTCAGAGGCCTGTAGCCCTCTTGGGATTGTTGGTTTAAGACTCTGTCTGGATAAAAAGAGGAAGTGCTGCAGCTGTACAATTCTCCTGAGATAAATCATTTAGCACATTTTAATATGTGGATGGCTTTATTAAAGTCATTTAATTAGGGCCAGAAATGTTGAAGTTCAAAATCTCCAGAGAGTTTAAAAATAAACTGAAAATGAATATGGGATTTGACAACAGCAGTTGTCAGGGCACTATTAGAGAAAGGGACATTGCAAAATAGATTTAAATATGGCATTTTGGTATGATGGAGAACCAATGGAAATAAGGTATGAAGAAAAAGAATTGGGAAGAAGATATGGCTGAAACAGAAGATTCACAAAATATTGGAAGTCTTTGAAAACAACCTGCAATGAGCATACACTAAATATTGTATCATTGGTATGTTGTGATCAAGGAACTGACTTAAACAAGATTAAAACAAAAAGAAGCAAGTGCTTCCTCCAAAGTAGCTGTTCACTAAAATGACAAAAAAAAATCAATTTAATAAAACAGGATAAAACACTGAATTGCTGGAGTTCCCTGGAAGATAAGATGCAGCAAGATAAAGTCTCTCTTTCTTTCCAGATTTCTGAAGAGTCATTGCTTTTCAACACATAACTCTGCTCCACAGGAAACTTCACTCCTCAGGACTGTCAGACCCACAGTCTGGGTAGCAAATGCAGTTGCTTGGAAATTAAGTTTCACTCTGGTACCAACAAAGAAGCTGCAGTTACTTCTACTTTGTCTGTGCTCTGTTCAAAGATGCAAAGACAATGTCTTCAACTGAGAAAAGCTCCTGTGAAACAGTGAAGTATTTCAAAGGATCACAATGGAATACAATGTAAGAAGGAAGGGATGACCAAAGCCAGCTTTCCTCAGAGTAGTGGAAGCCTTTGAAATAAACTTGGAAAAGATATTCACCAAGTTCACTAACACTTGTATGCTGAGATCTGTATAGACAAAATCATCCTTTGAGTTCTACATCTTCTTTGGATCCATCTGTTTCTTGACTACTACTTCCAAATTCTACTTTGAGTCTGGGATTTTACATGCTGAAAGAAAGATTAAAAGAGAGGTACAAACTAATGCATATTCTCAGTAGAAAGTTCCTGTGAACATAAAGGAAGGAAGACTGAGGGCTGGAGATTTGCTCAGTGTTCAGGAAAAAATCCAAAATTATGTCACTGGCATCAGAACTCCTATTCAGTTTTTGCTGCTGTAACTGTGAGCAGAATCCAACTTTATTTAGCTCTGGCCAAAATTCCTTCATTATAAATGTGTGTGCCTGTTTTGTGTGGTCTAGCAACTTCAGAGAGAGACTCTACCTGCGCTACGGGGTTCCTGTCTGTGAGACGGAAAACTAAAAATAATCTGAGGCTTCTGTAGCATCAACATTCATATGCTGTCCTGCATTGTTCTTCGGCTGAGGTCAGACTCCTTTTCACGAATAAATGTGAGCCAGCATCCTGTTTTCTCACCTTCTGCTCAATCCTCTCTCTGTTAATCTGTGTAAAGTACAGCAGAAAATCCAAAATGCTAGAAACATACTAACAAAGCAAAGTTCTCTTGTGGAGGCTTTGAAAGTGAGCACCAGGAAACTGAGCAAGTAATAAATGTTACAATGTTCTGTCTCTAACATCAGAAGAAACACAGCCACAATGCACTGGATTCCTCACTGCAGAGCCTAATTGTCTCTTAACTGCCTGTGAGAATGTGCAGTTGCACAGCAGCCAAATGTCCTGTAGCACAGCCCTTCCTTGGTCAGTGTGTACATGCTGTTCTGCCACCCCATTGCCTACCAGGGGAGCATTCTTGTAATATTTGGGAGCTGCACACCTTGAGCATCCTTGGGATGAAGCTGTTGGAGAGAGCAGGGGAAAGACATTTGTATCTGTCATTCGGAAGCAATATACCACATGTGAGCTTGATTTCAGACCTATCATATAATTTTTTTTCCTAGCTGCTGAAAACATTCTTATTCTTCTTACAAAAGAGAGTAGAATTTATTCAGCTCTTGTGAAAATCCATTTACTCATGTTAGAGATAAATTTGCCCCTCAGGACTCTCAAAAAAGCAGTCAGAGTATTCTGGAATGCAAAGAATCACTCCTGCTCCTGAAATCCATCCTGAGGCATAATGTATTCTCACCCACGCAATGAGCAAACTCTACTGGCTGGTACTGAGTAGGAAGCAGAAAAATATCTCTGCAGCTTCTCCCTTTCACTTTGCCCTTTTCCAATCACCATTCCACATGACTGTAGGGGAGCTGCCTATCAAGCGCTGCTCAGCCCTTACCAGACATGGAATGGAAGAAGACAATCTCCTGGCTTTTTCCCCAATGCTACTCTTGCCTGAACAATACCAGACTCAAGCTTACCACCAGACTGAAAAACTGCAAAGGTTCTCTCAGCTGACAGAGTCTGTGGAAACATAGCATCAATCTTAATGGCCTCCTATTGGCAGTGTCTGGGATCATCCCTGCTTGCCTGCAAGCATTTATTGAGGTCAGTAAAACCACTCTGACATTTATGTGCTGTTTGCAAAAGGAAAGGAGTGGCTAAAGACTTACATTGGAGGTTGAATCTTCATTTTATCAGGAGCTATTTGAAGAGTCAAACTAGATTTAGTGAGACAGTTCAGGAAGGATCAATGGAGCTTTATTTCATATAGCTCTAACTTGAGAGCCAGGATTCCTTTGCCTGAAATTGCTGTCAAGCTGCTTCTCAGTAGAAATGTGGGGTTTATGCAGCTTGCCACCATCTTCTCTCCTTAAAATCTTTTATCTGAAATATCAAAATTTCAGCCTTTGAGGACTCGTTATATGATTTTTACATAGCAACCTCTTTGATTCATCAGGATGCACAGAGAAGCCTGATAGTTACACAAAAGCCCAAAGCAGTAGTACGAAGTAAACTCAAAAGACAGGATTTCCTTTGATATATCAATAAAATCCACAAAATTTCCAAGTAGAAATTCCAATCTTTATTTACCTTCCAAGCAACCCCGGCAATGACAGCCTTTATCAAGTTGTCAATACCAAGAATAGCACTCTGTCATTTTGGGCCATCACTGCAGAGTAGCACAATCAGGTCAGCAGACAAGAGCATCTGGTACCATCATGGCAGGAGCAGCCCAGCCAGGCTGCTCTGCAGCTCACTGAGGCCAAAGCACTTTGCAGAGTAAGCCCCCTCCAGACTTTTTTGTTTGTCCTTTTGAACACCTCAGAGTGGCTATGCCAGGCCAGCCCAGCCTTCTCACTGCATTGGTGAAGTTTAGTAGCTTTTCTTTGCCCAAAACAAGGAATAGGAAACAAACTGGGTCATCACAGATAAATAAAATTTTCTTCACCCTTCCTCCCCAAAGTCTCAGAGCGCAGGAACTGGGATCTAAGAGCTCTCTTCTGGCTCACTATCTCTGAAAATAACAGCTGGGTTTTTATCAAGAAGCTGTAAAAGTCCTTTAACAGACATGAGGCCTAAAATATTAACTCATTGCTGAGACCAGACTGGGATTCTCCTGATTCAGCAGTACTCACTCAATGTGTCTGCAAATGCTTATAAATTTAATCACTAAGAGCCTGTGTGGATGACAGATGGAGATAGACAAAGTGGTGATGACAGGGGTGGAGGGTTGAGTATTTCCTTTCCCTATTTGTTGCTTAGTCAAATAAATAGCAGCCAAATAACACTCTCCAAACTCCCCCATCTCTGCAAGGTAAGGGCAGATACAGGACGTAACAATGGTATGTAACTCAAGGCTCAGCTGGTATTTTTCATGTGGAATGAAGAACAAAAATATAATTGGAGAGTTTATTGGCTGCATGATGCCTATTTCTTATTTATCTGATTGCAACTGAGAGTTAATTGTGAAATTTTGCACTTGAAAAACATGTATGTATGTTATATTAAAAAAAAATTACCTGACTATAGAACTTTTGAATAGAAAGCAATGAACCTTTAGTACTCACCTGTAGGAGTACTTCAAGTAGTCCTTTTATCTAGCTATTATTCTTGGCCATTTTTTCCAATAATTTTATTTTTACACCAGAACAAGAACCTTGGAATCCAAAGTCCCCTAAACAAAGAATAACTGTAACACATGAAGCAGCAACACAATGTCTCAATGTTTCATTGATATTGCCAACCTCTTTCTCTTGTAGCCAAAGAAGCAGCAAAGCAGCCTACATTTTTTTGGGCTACATATATTTTCATCCAGATCTTTTGGTGTGGAACTGGAAATGCCAAGTTTATTCCTAAGTTAGCATTCTTTAAAGCACCGGTTTTAATCCATGGTCCAGCTTTGCTGGTCTGTTGTCTATATCCTCTTTATTCTCTGTGTCCAAAACACTTGCTGCAGGAGCCCAAAATAGCTCCATATGCTTTTTCCTATTCTTCTTTGTTGTTACATTCTTCCAGCTTCTCCCTCGGTATCTACACATTTATTATTATTGACCCTGTCATCTTCTACATTTCATTCACCGTGAACACCTCCATCATACAGTTATGTCAATTGTGTCTCTTCATAACCAACAGCTGCATCTCACCCCAGCAATGGCTGCATCGTGCAATCTGTGCCTATGAAAATTCAGTAGTAATGGACTATAGTAAAAATTCTGTGGCTGCCCATACTGGCCCTCATTTTCTGTCCCTCGACTGGTTTTCTGCTCCTGAAGAAATTATTTTCTTTGCCAAGCTGGAAGCTAAAACTTTGCTGGTTTTTACAGTGGTTTTTTGCTTAGCTCAGAAATGGTGTGTTGTTATTGTCCAGACGGGAGCCCCAGGTGGGAGCCAGGCCTGAGACATCAGCTGTTTAAACAAGTGGAACGGCTGTCATTAATCTCTGCTTCTGGAACTCATAACAGGAAAATGGAGCAAGCAGGGAATTGGTTCTCAATAAAAGAAGCGTCCTTCAGCCTTGCACAGCTTCATGTCCAGCCACCAGTCAATATCTATTGTTCCCATAGATCACAGCAGAGGCAGGTGAGAAATTGCTTGGACTAGAGGCTTGTGTAGAGTGGACATGTGAGGATTTCCCATGCACACTACAGACAAATCAATCTTCTAGAATAAGACTTGAAAGAAGGATCAAGAAAAGGCAAGAAATGATACCAAGGATTTTTAGGAACACATCCTTTGTGGGAAATATTTAAGACAGGAAAAAAGCATGGCTCTTGTCAAAAGGGTTTTCTTGTACTTCAAAGATCAATACAAACATGTTAGAGGTATGTCTTTGCAAAAATACTGATAGCTGAGAGCTAACTGCAGTGTCACCTGCCTGCACACCAGGCTTTAACTTGCTTTCCAGTACCAAAAGGAAGCCTAAAAAAAGCCAGAGGCACTTTTGGAGTGCCACTACAAGGTCATAGGGCTAGGGAGGATGGCTTTAAACTAAAAGAGAGCAGGTTTAGATTGGTTCTAAGGAAGAAATTCTTTACTGTGAGGCTGATGAGACATTGGAACAGGTTGTCCAGAGCAGCTGCAAATGCCCCATCCCTCAAAGTGTTCAAAGGCAGGCTGGATAGGGCCCTGACAAACCTGATCTAGTAGAAGGTGTCCCTTACAATGTCCAGGAGGTTGGAACTAGGTAATCTTTAAGATCCCATCCCAATTCAAACCTTTCTGTAGTTCTATGTTTCTAATGCCTCATTCTCAGTATCTACATCAAAAATCTACAACTTCAGAATGGTGTTTCTTATTAAAGGCTTTAGCTACAAGCAAATCAGTTTTTCTTCAGAAACAGAATAAAACATCAGCAATATTTAAGTACTATGGTGTTCAAACCCTGTGTAAAGGCTACTATTTCATGGTCTATCACAATTTTCTCTTTTCACTGCTGGACAGTAGGGCATGCACTTGACTGGGCATCTCTGAAGGAATGCTTTATTGAGCCCAACAGCTGTCTCTTCTGTTCAGAGCAGAGAGTACCTGAAAGTGGGCCACAATGGAGAATAGAAAGGTTTTAATGGCTTGGACTTTGCTCGGTAGGTAATAGAGCCCCAATGTTTTCAGATGCCAGGCAGGTTAGAGCAAGAGGCATTTCAATTCCCAGAAGGAAGAAAACACTTCTGGTTATATTACCAAGACAAATAGTGCAGTGAAATCGGTTTTGAGAGACAAAAATCGGCCCCAAAAGATTGACTGAGTAAATTTTCAGTACAATTCAATTCATATGCTCCTCTGATACTTTCTATTTTTTTCCTCATAAGCAGGTGGTAGGCAGTGCAGAATGTGGCAAGGTCTTTTATATGATTGATGGTTTAAACTTTTCAATTAAAAGCATGTTTGCTGGTTTGAGGAAATCTTTGGGAAGAAGGAGAAGGGAAAGCTCTATGTGAAGAAGTAAGCCTTATTTTCTCTGCCTATTAGCATCTCCATTCCTGTTTAAGTTCACTCACTTTTTGGACCAAGGGGACAAGACATCACAGCACATTGTTGCTGGGTAGAGGTGTGACACCCAGCTCCTCTCCAGAAGAGTGTCCACAGCACCCTGCCAAGGACATGGGGAAATGGAGCATGAATTGGAAGTTTTGCCATTTTTGAGTTGTTCTTGGTCCTTTCTGACACCCATCTCATCAATCTCTAAGGGTCTGCCTAGAGAGGAATAAACTCAGGGAAACTATATGTCACTACAGGTCTAAGCATTTTTAAGAAGTGTAAAAAAATATTTTTCTCTGGAATATTATCATCCAGTTCCCTATTCCTCTTTGAGAACACTGGAAATGCCACTACTGGTGTACCTCCTCTTTCAAGCTGAGGAATGCCCCGCTTTGGTTTGGCAGTTCAGGGATCACAATCCCCTCACTGTATCCCTGCTGACTGCCAGGGCTGTGCATGGACTGAGGAGATGCTGATAGGCTGCTTCTATGTGCTCCCACACACTGACTTATACACTTCTAATAAACACTGAGACCAGACACCTCGGATTGCTCTGCTGCCTGGCTCCTGACTGGTGTTTCGAAAAAGACATTTCACCTTTTTTTTTGCTGAATTAAAATGATTCAGTGAGGATGATATGCAATGAATATTCAGATTGCCCATGATTCTTAAGATAATTAAACTTTCTTATTCTTGTAAGTGGTAGTCTGTAACATGTCCATAGCACATGGGTTTTTGTGGGATTTAGTATCCTTGATACTCAGACATTTATTTTGCCATCTAAAAAATAAGATTTTGATTGATTTGTCTTATAAAAGACATTTTATTATGGTCACGATTGCTGAGAGTCATAACAAGCAAGTTTTTTCTTTTGTTTTCACTAATTCATTGCAAGTTACATGACAGAGCACTCCATCAAATGGTTGATACCTTCACTGCCTGAACAATCCTGGGATGAAAAATGCCTGTCTTCTAGCAGAGACAAAATCAGACTTTTGTAGCCATGTTGCCATTAGCTGTATTTTGAGCTGGGAGTTCACTGACAGTTATTTGTAAGGTACTGAAACAACATTGTAAACTGGCTTGGCTCCAGCTGTACTTTGGAAGAAATACATGAACAGTACACATAATTCAAATCCACCACATTTCAGAGATGTGCTTTTGTTGTAAATTTGGAATACAGAGCAACTATAAGGCAACTGTAAGGCTTCCAGGTGTTACTTCAGTTAGTTGTCATGTTCTGTTAATCTAAGGAATGTTGCTACAAAACAACCTCTCACTAGCTATACCTGAGTAATCATCTGGAGGTTCATCACTTTCTTTCCCTTGATTACAGATATCTTTATACCTTGATCCCCAGTGAAGTGCTTGACTTAAACATACCAGAGTAGATGGAATGAAGCCAGTCTGTGTGTCCCCACTGAAAGCCATAGAAATTTATATAATCTTGATATCAGTAATATAAAGACTGTGAGATTTTTAGCACAATTGCTGAAGCAGGCAGCGTGCATTAGGCTGGATCTACAATTTGCGATGCTGAAAACATTCCCATTGGAATAAGCATTGCAGCCAGGTAGAAGTGGTGTGGCCTGCCTATGTTAACAGTAAAGATCTATAAAGAGCCAATTGGGTGAGAAGTCTTTTGCATGGGCTTCTGTGGTACTTGGAGCATGAAGTTGTTTTAATCAACAGAAGCTATCAAGGAGTATAAGACATTATTCTACCATGTCCACAAACTCCCAGACCCTTGCAGCTTGCCATTCTTCTCAGAAAGGTTTCTTTTGACCACAGACCGTGTTGTGGGATAACAAGTCTGGCCTTTCCCCCTTCTACTGTCTGCACTGACTTAGGTCTGAAATGTATATGCCGAAGCCTTACCTGAGTTTCCCTCTACAGCAGCAAAGATAAAGCCTAAGATGTGCAGCAAGGACATAGCATTAAATTATTTTGACAGAGCTAGGATTATGTTCCCAGAGAGAGTCAGAAGAAAGCAGGAAGGCAGCATGAGAAGTACACTTATAAAGCAGCCGAGACTGGAGTCCAGAGAAGAGTCTTTTGAGGTGAAAAGTCAGTAGACTGGGCTTAGAGCATGATAGAAGAGGCAGAGCTGGTAGCAGCTGCAACACTATGCCTTGCATCCTGCAAGACTCGGAAAGCCCCTGTCATTTGAATGGCTATGGCTGTTGAAGATAAGCCATGCATGAGTGATGGTAATTAGCATCTGCCTATCTTTTGTGTGCAGTAACTCAGTTCCCAGTGCCATGGTACAAACACCTGAAAACATTGCTGTTTAAGAATGACTAAATCAATTTTTATCTGAATTTCCATATGTTTCTTATAAATATTCATGTATTTATTTTTACAACACACTTATTGCCCTGTCAAAGCAGGGATTTAAACACCTGAACAACATAAACTGCCAGCAAAAAGGGGACAGGCTCTGACCCTCTGAAGGTATAGGCTAATGCCCCAAAAACTTGCACTACATGAAGGTCTACATTAACTCAGACATGTGCAGTATAGAAAAGGGGGCTTTCACGATCTTCACTTTTTGAAATTATTTTTATCCCAAAAACCATCCTTTCTATGTATTGTCCTAATGTAAACTATGAGACTGTATCTTACTTTGTTTAAATTAAAAAAAAAAATCTTAGAGGACTGTAGTAAAGCAGCAAGTGTAAAAGTTCTACCTACGCATGGCTTGAGCTCTACCTGATAAATGCATTAAATCTTCTCCAGAAAAGGGTACGTGGGACAGATATTTGGGGTTTTATTCAAATAACCTCACTAAGGAGACAACCTTTACTGCAGCCTGTGAAATTATCAGCTGCTTACAAAACTCATCATAACTTCAAGCACAGCATCTTAGCCATGACTTTGACTGTTCACTTGTAAAATCTATGTTAAGCCTTCAGTGCCTTCATAATCCAGTTTCTTTGTCCTTCTCTGGATAGATGAGGGTGTGAAACTAAGGGACTATGAATATTTCTCACCTATTCCTAAAGTTAGAATTCCAGTTCATAGCATTGCCACTAGAATAATTACTTATTCGTTTTGTCATTAATTCTACTTATTTTTAACGCATTAACATAGAGTCTGTAAGAACCAGGGGAACAGAAACATTGGAAGCTACTTCTCACACATCAGTGAAATAATAAAACACTATGAACTCAAAGTGGAACATGATCTTAAAAGAACAAAATTGCATATGGAAAATTTATTTATGTATCAAAACTAATTATTGCAAGTTCCACCTCAGTAGTACTTGAGGATTTCATTACAAGATCTAATTGGACTTATATGTGCTGTAAAATTTTTTTTATCTTTTAATTGGTAGCAGAGATCAAAGTAAATAGAATGAAAGACAAACTTGGTATTTGTTTCATAAACTCATCTTCTGACTTCATTTGTATTTGCATGGTTCCTTGGAGCTGCTCATAGCAGAGGCTTGTATTAGCATGCCAAAAGAGAATCTGCTCCTGTTTTTTCAGTTCAATGCTTCAGAGATTTGTCAAAGTCATTCAGCCAGTCAGATCTTAATTACCAAAGGATGCTACTTCAAGTCAGTCCTGTGTATCCAGCCTCTCCTTATGCCTTTCTAGAACAGGTGTGGAAGAAAAGACAAGTAGGAGCTGTTGTGCCATTTTAGGCAACTTTCCACAGTGTAGCCACTAGCCTATTTTCCCAGGGGTGAGTGATTCCTTGTAATAGCTCACCTGAATTAAATTTGTGGGGCTGGACCTTTTAAACTTCACCCTACTTGGTAACATTAACATTTTTGGTTGATTCTGTTTTAAATGCAGCCATGCTGAATCAACTCCTTCAGAGCTCATGGATATAAGAATGAGAATGAGTGAATTCTGTCTGCACTGCCCAATGCTGTCTTGTGCATTGACCGCCCCTAATGCCAACCTGGCTGGCACCAAATCCAGAAACAGTATAGCTGTTCTGTCGAAATGGCATCATTAAATATGAAACATATACAAAAATTAAACGCCACTTTTTGCAGTACCCTCCAACAGTTACTGGAGCTGAACCACTGTAAATGATGGTAAGCAAAACATCTCTTGAGCCAAGGGGATACCTTCTGGAGTCAGTGATGGAGACCTTAACACACTTTAGAGGTGTGCTTAGGCAGATGTCATGAAGTTCAACAAAGTGCAAGGAACTAGTAATCCCAGAAACATCTACAGGCTGAGTGGAGGAGTGCTTGAGAGTAGCCCTGCAAAGCACTGGAGGGCAATGGTTGATAAAAAACCCACCATGAGCCACTCACATCCCAGAAAGCCAAACCAATCCTGGGCTGCATCCAAAGGAGCGTGATCAGCAGGCTGAAGGAGAGGATTGTCCCCCTACCACACTCATGTGAGACTCCACCTGGAGTGCTTCATCCAGTTCTAATGTCCCCAGCATGATAAGGAAATGGAACTGTTGAAGCAATTCCAGAGGACACCATGAAGTTGGTAAGAGGACTGGAGCACCTCCCCTGTGAAGACAGGCTGAGAAAGTCAGAGCTACTCAGCCTGGAAAAGAAAAGGTTGTGTGGAGACCTCATAGCAACCTTCCAGTATCTGAAGCGAGCCTACAGGGAAGCTGAGGAGGGACTATTCATCAGGAAGTCTAATGCTAGGACAAGAAGTGATGGGTACAAATTGAAAGAGGGGAAATTAGGCTAGATGTTAGGATGGAATTCTTACTGTGAGACTGGTGAGACACTGGAACTGGTTAACCAGGGAGGTTGTGGATGGCTCAACCCTGGCCGTGTTCAAAGCCAGGTTGGATAAGGCCTTGAGCAATCTGGTCTGGAGGGAGATGTCCCTGCCCATGGCAGCAGGGGTGGAAATAGGTGATCATTAACGTCCCTTCCAGCCCTTAACATTATATGATTATAAGTGGATTCTTCCAGTCCAGTGAAAAAATGGGCCTCTTAAATGTTAAATATTTAAGCTAGCAAGTTTAAGCTTGCAAGTTAGGAGGCAGAATGTGCAAGAGCTGCCAAAGACTGTAGAGTTCATTTTGTACTTTCTACTCACATGTTCTTGACATTCTTTCAAGAATACAACATGATTTGTTGTATTTTGCCAAAGACTAGCTTTGTTCTTTCTTTTGTTACACTTTTATTTTACATGCAAATTCAATATTTATGAGAGATGTATTGCCTGCCAAAGTTTCCATCGGGAGGTATTTAATCTTCTCAATTTTTTGTGTGTTTGAGCTGTGTGGGTTACATCTGTAACACATTTCAGTCCTGGCCACCCAGCCTGGGAGAACGGTTTTATGTGTCGGGACTCCCTCCCAGTGTCTTTGCTTGAAACTGTGAAAGTTCCCAGTCCAAACTTCTGGTTGTCCAGCAAGAAAAAGGCAAGTTTTTCCTAAATTTGAAAATACAAATAACTGGCAAAACTGCATGCACACCACAGACAGAAGAGGAGAGGGGAGAGGGGAGAGGGTAGAGGAATGCTGCTTTCAAAGGCTCTTGACCTCCTTGCTGTGTACCTTGCTCTACCATTTTCCAGTGCTGCACTTTGCCAGGTAGAAAAAAGAAACCACAAACTTTACACATAGATTTCCAGATGGCAGAAGGCCAAACTGTCATTGCTCAGTTGTTTTTGGAACCTTCAGATAAAGTGACTCAGGAAAGATAAAATGTGATGCTGACCCAAATGACACCATGATTTGCTCTCAGTGATGATCCTGGAGTGTTTCCTCCAGTAAATAAACATCCTGTTTCCCATGGTACTTGGACATAAAGTGAGAATCAAGGAGGATTCTTTTCAGAAAGCTGCTTTATTTCTTTTTCTCCAGCTAATTCTAACTCTTGCCCTCTCCTTGAGCTGGCCCAAGGGCTTCAGTAGTAGATTCTTCTCTTTCTTTACCAGATATTAATTAAAGAGCTCAATCCTCAATTCATTTATTATAATAAAAGAGCTATGCAGTGCAAAGCAATCTAATTTTCCCTGCCTCACAGAGGCCAACAAAATGCCCATTTTGGGGCCTTCATAAAATAAAAGAGCTGCAGAGTTATTTAGAGCCAAGCTGAAGATTCACGTGTTTGAGTGGGTCATGGGTGCTTTATTATATGCTTGTCATTACAAAAAAAATGCTTATTCTGTAATGAGTTCCAGGGTGACAGAAAGCAGGCAGAGGCTCTTGTAGGATCTCACAGAAAGTATGTGCAGCCCTGCCTCTGAATTATTAGCCTCTCACAGCTAAACAGCTGCAGAACTGGACGTAGCCTGTGACAGAGATGGGCTGCAGAGCAGCACATTTCTTCCTGAATCTACAGTAGTGCACTGTACCAGGTCATATAAATGGACAGAAAATGGGAGGAAAGGCACCAGCTTCTTTGGCTACAGTGCCCTAGTGACAATGCTGCGAAGTAAGACTTGCTCTTACCTGATATTTTTTATGTCTGAGAAATTGAAGATTTTTGAGATATGATCATCTTCACTCAGCATTAGAGTTCTGATGAAGAAACTTGTCTGAAATGCCTCACCTGCAGTGTGTACCTTACAGGATACTGGGAAATCCAACCACAATATAAAAACCCATAGGAAATCAGAGTTCATTTGGTCTCAGAACTCCATATTTATATATGATGGTAATTCTCTTGAAAAGAAGACTTTCATTGCATGGAAGTTCTCCTGTGTTCATAATCCTCTGCCTGGAACATCCTAATCCTTTGTTTGCACAGGCATGTCTATACTTTGAAGTGTTAAATCATTGAGAAAAGTTCACAGACCAACAGTACAAGAATGGCTTTGGAGTTTTGGTATATCAAAATATACATGGGAGATTGATCTCCCCCTGCACAGGTAATCATTTTACATCTGTGTAAAATAAACTTCAAACCTTTCCAGTCTGATTCAGATGAGTTCTGACATCCTTTATGGGTTAGTTTAAATGACAGCATAAGCAGCAAGACAACAGAAAATCAAGCACTGTGATTTGGATATGCTAGCTCAAAATGGATAAAGCAATAATAAAAAAGATTAGCATTGTGGCTTTCATGCCAGCAGCTCTAATATCATTTACATCGTCTACAGGAAAATAGGGACATAGGATTGGCAGAGTCTGCCTGGGTCATTAAGTCTGGTCCTCTGCTATCACAGGCAACAATATCATCTAATCCCTTTCATAACTCCTGTGACTTGCCAATAAAACACAGGAAACACATGGGAGAATACTGCAGCTGTTCAGAAGAGCATAGAAAAACCCACAGCCTGTCTACAACTAAAAATGTGATTGAAGTTACATAGGCTTTTAATAGGGATGAATCAAAAAGTTTGGATTAGTTCAGCTCTACTCCAACATTTTCTGGTGTACAAGTGGGAAAGGGTCATATGTGAACATGTCATTCAAGAGATTCACATACCTCTTTCATATATAAAGAGGTACTTTGAGATCTGAGTTTTGATTTGAGCACCAACATCATCAAAAAGTGCTCACAGATCTTGAATAATCATGACTGGTTCAAAATTCCCCTTTACCTATCACTTGACATATATTCAAGATGACATTTGAGTGGGTTGCCTGTTGATTCCAGGAATGGCTAAATAAATCCAGAAGAGACAACAGCCCAACCTAATTCCTCTTTTGCATAGAATATCAGAGTCACTCATCTATGACATGGAGAGTTCTGAGAAAACAACTGGTGTTTCGAAGAAACTTGTCTGTGTTCCATTTGTGATTCAGACATTTAATTTTGTCTTGCTCCTTGTTAAGGTTCATATAAATAATCAATTGCTAGTTGAGTTGGCTGCCCAAAGGGACAAATTCAATGGCAAGAGAAAGGGAGTAGATGGAATGCCTCACTGGGACCAATAAGGCTAATGAGGGAACAGTTCATACTGTAAACTTCTAAAGAGTGCATGTCCCGAAGTTTGACCTTTTGCTGTTTCCTTGATAGTAGCTGATATTTCTGTCTGTATCTTTAGAAGGGAATCACAGGTCTCTCTTTCAGAGCTCTTCATGTTGCAGATTGTATTACTAGCCAAACTATAAGCAGTAAATAATCAAGGAATTTAAACCCATGCCAGAAGAAAAGGTCCAGACTGTCTCTTAAGCTAAAGAAAAACAGGCTGTTCCCTGCCTGTCCCCTACAGGAGACAGTTCTCAGTGCAGCATCAAACAAAGCAGAATGGAATATATAGCTGCAGAGGATCTTCTTACCAAGTTTGATCAGTTTGTA
Organism: Zonotrichia leucophrys gambelii; assembly: GCF_028769735.1. Lineage (NCBI taxonomy): Eukaryota > Metazoa > Chordata > Aves > Passeriformes > Passerellidae > Zonotrichia > Zonotrichia leucophrys. Next base: position 36,008,496 of record NC_088175.1, on the reverse strand, counting down.
CTGAAAAATAGATGGTTTGAGCAATACTAGGTCAAAGCTGAGAAGGTGTTTCAGTGGTCTCCTGTTGTCACAAATTCAGAATGGAAAGAGGAGTGAGTTGGTAAGGGAGAAAGCGTAGCCAGTCCACAAACTGCCACAAACTCTGCTACCCTCACACGTCTTCACTAGTCACTGTTTCACACCATTTTAGAAAATACAAATTGAGGCCAAGCCTATGCCTCTTCCAAACTGACGTGAGATTATATGATGTCTGCAACATCATTCTAGAGTGAATTTGTTTTTCACTCTTACTACATATTATACTCAGTTTTCCATAGTATGTGTAAGATTGGATTGCAACTGCAGATTTCCATCATGAAAAGATATAATTATACAAGATAACCCTTTGCTTGGGATTGTCTAAACAATGCAGAGATGAAAGAGGCACTGAATCAAGGTGTTGGACCTCATTCAGAATATATTATAGATGAGATGTTGGGACAGAGGAAAATGGCCAGTTTGTAGAGTTGAAGGACAATTTGTCAGAGAATAACAAGAAGATGTACATAATAAACACCTCTGGCTTCAGAGTCTGGGAAAAGTGAGAACCACAGAGAGAATTTCTGTGGTTTAACCACAGCTAGCAACCAAGCCCCACACACCTGCTCACTCACTGCCCACCATGGGATGGGGAACAGAATCAGAAGGGTAAAAGTGAGAAAACCCATTGGTTGAGATAAAGACAGTTTAAAAGGTAAGCAAGGGCCATGCACGTAAGCAGAAAACAGCAATGAATTCATTCACTGCTTCCCATGGGCAGGCAGGTGTTCAGCCATCCCCAGGAGAGCAGGGTGCCATCATACCCAGGTTACTTGGGTAAAAAAACACCATGACTCTGAACATCCCTCTCCTTCCTTCATGTTCTTCCCCCAGGTTTACAAGCTGAGCATGTTGCCATAAGGTATGGAATGTCCCTTTGGTTACTTGGGGCCAGGTGTGCTGTCTGTATCCCTGCCCAACTCCTTGTACCCCCAGCTTCTCCACTGGCAGGGAGGAGCAAAGGCCCTGAGCACTGCTCAGCAGAGCACTGTTGATAACTCCCCATTATCAACACTTCCCAACACAAACCCAAAACACAACCACATGCTAGCTTTAGTTCTAAAATGTTAAAAGTACTTTCTTAGAAGTTTTTTCATTATAAGATTTTTTTGTTCTCACTGCTACTATTAGAAATTAAGACATCCTCTTGTCTTCACTGAAGTGTATTCATCACATACCCCCAAAAAAGTACTTTCACTCCCTGAAAACATGATATGCATATTCTCTGTCACTTCCTTATGTGCATATTTTAATTAATTCTTTCTCTTTGAAAAAGAAGGGAAACTCACCTAGGTACAGCATTCATAACAGTGTGACAAAATCTTCATACTTTCAGCACAGCAGGTGCAACTAGTGCAATGAGTGTCCTAGAACTTCCATGTCTTGACAGAAAACCCCTGAAAATACCAGATGCTACTGGCCTTCACTTTGATAAAGGAATTTTTAGACTCCTCTTTCCAGTAGGTGCTGTGCTGATTCTCCTGACCATTACAAATACCATCAGTCTCTGCTGCCAAAACAGAAAATGAAGGTGAGGAAATAAGTGCTGTGGACCTGAGGCAGCACTGCTCATCCCAGGGTCTGTTCTGAGCAGGTGATGAGCTGAGAGGCACTGGTCTGAGGAGTTCCTGTGGTCCCAGAGATACACAGACAGATGTGAAAGAGCATCTCTAGCATAGGGCTTGAAATGCTAGAGAGAGGCAGGTAACCTACACAGCATATACAAAGGAACACAGGGATGGGCCACTCCATACATTGGGCAAAATAACATGGCATAGCCATGCCAAGATATGGCAGGGCTGATATTTCCTGAGATCAGAGGAAGAAAATTATAATTCCAACAAGAGCAAAAACATGAAACAAAAGAAAGTGAGAATGGACAGAAAAAAAGAAATAAGGTGAGGAGGTCATCTAAAGAAGGTCCAAGCCAATGTAAGTAAACCAAAGCAGGAAGAAAAGGATTAGGTACACTGACCCTTATGCAAAAAACAAGGAAAAATGGTCGATGCTGCCACATGCTGGAGGGTAGGGAGAATAAATTAATGAATTAATAAAGGGCAAAAGAAATAGTAGCTAATTATGATGTATTTCATGCCTCTCTTCTAGTAGTTAGCAACTGCAGCAGCAAATAACTTTCTGCTCTTTCTCCGTTAGGAGAGAGAAATACTGCCAAAATGCACTTAGGTAGTGAAGGGTCTCCAGTGCATTTCCTGCAGGGTAGCACTCTCTATCCATGTAAAAACACCTCCCACATCAGTGCTACCAAAGACACATTGAGTTGTTCCCGAGTGAATGAGATGTAACTTTGGTCTCTGGCCGATCAGTTATTCACCTCCCTGTCCAGTGCTCTCCTACATGAACTGGGGGATAGTAATAGGTAGGGACTGAGGGGAGAAAATACTTGTTCCTTCCCCAACTTTGAGCCTGTGCAGCAACTCTCAGCTCTCCACATGGTGCATAAATGCAGCAGGCTGGTGGTTGTCTCAAGTCTACTGCCTGCTGGGCAGAGTTCATTTCTATCTGTAGTACAAGAGCAGAGAGACTATGGAAATGTCACCAAATTACAGCAAGGTATTCACAAGGGAAAAAAGGCTTGCTAGCCAGCAAGTGTTTTCAAGGCATGTTAACAAATCCAGTTTATCTCACATGCCAGCTCTCCCCCACCTCATTCCCATTCCCACTGAATAGATACTAATTGAAAATTATGTTTTCAATGTGAAGGCTTTTTCTAATTTGGTCTTGTTTAAAAGCATTTAGGGATCTTATTGTTTGTTGTATTTCAAAGTGATTTGCATGAACTCCCCAGGGAAGCCAACAAAGGGCACTACCAACATTTTGCTGGCAGACAGCAAGGGTTTCTACTTAGCACAGAATATTCATGTGCTTCAAGAAACACAGATTCTTGACGTAGAGGAGACAGTTGAAGAGCTCCAATGCAAAATATCTAGGAAACTGTTGTAAAATCTATTCCTGTTCAGCATTTTTAGCAATCCTGGCAGACACAGAGCTCAGTTGAAAATATGAATCATTTTTAAATATTTTTCATGGGAAAGGTAGGATTGCCTATGCAATATAAACATGCTCAAAAAGATACTTTCCAGGCTTTAAGTCTCATGTATGCATCACACTGCACACTCTAAAATATCTTCACTGAATTCTATAGACTCCCACATATTTATGACAAGTGAGTATACAAAGTGTAAAACATTTTGTATTTACCCAACAAAATATGTAATCATGCACTCAGGCCTGCACTGCACACACGCCTATATATTTGACACATGCAGGATGCCAGACATTGTACATACGCACATATTTGTGCATTATATTACATGAGTGTCTTTGTAGATCATACAAAGCACAGGAACAGCCTGCACCTTACAACCCACCTGCAGGACCTGCACACAGCCAGATTTGCCAGTAAAGTTCAGATTACTTATATCTGTGTGCATTAACAAAACCTGTGTTTATGACATCTTCCAATTTGTACGTATGCAATACATGTCTATCCATTCATTTACTTAATGAAGTATGATATTGAGGAGGAAAAAAACATTAAGGCATACAGTAAAGTCTTCAGAAGAGACTTTGTTATACAGAAAGCACATTTCCTATTATTATGAGTTTTCAGATTGGTGTAAGACCTGGTCTGCATGCAAAAGCTTAGTTAAGAACAGGCACAGCTAGGTTAAGAACATAAAAAACAACCCCATTAATTGACATCCCCATGACAACAGAAGTCTTAGAGCTAAGCCAGAAAAAAACTCTTTGGCAATCTAATTTCTCCGGTTCAAGAAATGGGAGAAGGAAAAAGAATATTTTGCTTCTTTTTTCAGAGTAATTAGAGATTCAACTCACCATCAATTTCTTTCCATTATAACAAAGGCCTGCATCTATTTAGGATGATTTTTCACATTAGAGTGGCTCAAAGTGCCAGAGGAATACTATTTCATTCTAATCTAGTCAAGTTCCAAGTTGAAAAGAATCATCTGTTTAGAGATCCTATTCCAACTATGACTTGGACCACAGCAAGTGCTGTAGACTGTGGTTTCCATAGCCATGTTTACACAGCTTGCTACAGCCCACAGTGTGTCATCCAGGTGGCAGGGACCATTATTAAGTGCTGCTTCAGCATATATTCCAAGTATTCCAGGTATTTCATCCACACTGCTGGGATTTTTCTGAAGTATGTCTGGATAACATTGCCAGAACCAACTAAAAACAAATCGCAGTCCTCAAAATTCTTCTGTCTCTTTTGTCACCATCTAGCTCCTTCTGTGTAGCCACTGTCATTTTCATACTTTTATCAGCCAGCACAGATGAAAACAGTGCTCCATGCCATTCCAAATGCCACTGCAAATACACAGAAGCTGTGGGAAAGTTTTCACAGCCTGCTGCCATGTGGCTTTAGCACTTCCAATCTGTCACTGTGCTGCAGAGCAGCTCTCATGTGTTTTCTGAAGCAGTGGCAACAGCTGTCTCACCAGCAGCAGCCTCAGGAGCAGTGGAAGGTACAGGATGTCAAGCTGCTCAGTGTGGGAGCTGGGTCAGCATCCATGGCTGAATTCATCAAGCAAGAAGCAAGTGGTAGGGAATTTCATAGAGTCATAGAAGGGGTTGGGTGACCTTGAAGATCGTCCAGTTCCAACCCCCCTGCCATGGGCAAACCAGGTTGCTCAGAGCCCCATCCAACCTGGCCTTGAACACTTCCAGGGATGGGGGATCAACATTCCTGAGCAACCTGTTCCAGTACCTAACCACACTCACAGTTAAGGATTTTTTCCTAATATCTAATCTAAACTTACACCTTTTAAATTTGAACTCTGTTCATCCTTGTCTTGTCATTACACGCTCTTGTAAACTTTCCCCATCTTTCCTGCAAGTTCCCTTCAAGTACTCTAAGGCTGCAATTATCTCACCCCAAAGCCTTTTCTTTTCCATGCTGAACAATCACAACTCCCTCAGTCTTCCCCCACAAGAGAAAAAAACTGACCAATGTGGTAACTCTCCTCTGAATTCACTCCAATAGGTCAATGTCGTTCCTGTGTTGAGGACCCTAGAATTCCAGGTAAGGTCTCACCAGAGCAGAGCAGAGGAGCAGAATCCCCTCCCTTTCCCTGTCGACTACCCTGCTTTGGATGCAGCCCAGCATACGTTTGACTTTCTGGGCTGCAAGTGCACATGGGTGGGTCATGTCCACCTTCCCATCCCCCAGCAGCCCCAAGGCCTTCTCAGCAGGGCTGCTCTCGATCTGTTCATCCCCCAGCCTGTATTGATACTGTGGATTGCCCCAGCCTAGGTGCAGCACCTTGCACTTGGTCTTATTAAACCTCATGATATTCCCCTGAGCCCACATCTCAGGTTTGTCCAGGTCCCTTTGGATGGCATCCTGCCCTTCATGTGTGTCAACTGCACCACTTGGCTTGAAGTTATCTGCTGAAGGTGCTCTTGATCCCACCTTCTATGTTATTAATGATGATAATAAGTAACACTCATCCTAATACAGACTCCTGAGGAACACCACTCATCACTGATGCCCATTGGGACTCTGAGCCATTGACCACTACCTTCTGGAGGCAATCATCCAAGCAACTCCTAATCCACCTAACAGTCCATCCATCAAATCCATCAGTCTCCAGTTTGAAGAGATCCTTCTTTGTTGTGGGGGACCGTGAACTGGCAGTGTGAAAATGCAAAAACTTGGAGACAAAATACAGAGACGAAACCTGTTCTGAGCGAGCCCAAAGAAGCAACAGACTCATAGTGAAATGTTCTAGGAGGTAGGAATCATGGCATGGCAAGTCAATGATGGCCATCATAGCAGAGAGGCACAACGCATCCAAACTTCAGCATGTATAAAAGTAACATCCCAATCATTTTATGTCTTTTTAATGAAGGATGGAGTACCCATTATCTGTCCTATTAATTTTTCCTAGCCAGCATTGTACATATTGTGGAAATCTTCAACAAAAGTAGCATAAACTCAGTATAAACCAGTTATCTGTCCCTCTATCCCAGATGCTCTTTGAGCTAAACAATCTGTGGATGCTATGTCTGCTTTTAAGTCTTCTTGCCAAATATCATATTTCACAGTCCCATTTTCTTATTCTTCAAGATGTTTTGTCTCTAATATTGCTGTATGAATGTTCCACACAAACAAGACAATCAAAGTCTCTGAAGAGGGCTGGGTTTTCAATCCTTAGCCAGCCTTGCCCATGTGGAAAGACATGCAGCATTTTGGTCTGCAAACGAGAGCGCTGATTGAGCACGGTTAATGCGCACAGCACACACTTTGTGGGGGTTGTGGGAGTTTCTGGGTTGTAGAAGAGAGGAGCATTACTAACACATTCACAAACCATTTAAAAGGATGTTCTACATTTCTTACACACTGTGGCAGGGTAAGCAGTAAGAGGAGTACAAGCAGATTGTGTAAAAAGGCAGCAACCTGGAAAAAAAAGTACAGGGAGAAAGAAAAAGCTGGCTCTATTTCTCTAATCCCTTTTCTCGGCTGAATTTGGAGACGTGGCTTGGAACAGACTAGGCGTTTTTCCCGAGGGCCGTGCGGGGTGCAGGGAATAGCGGCACAAGGGCCGGCGCCGTCCCGCGGCCGGGAACGGCTCCTCCGCGGGGGCCGAGCGCCGCCTGCTGGCTCCGCCTGGGAGCGCGGCCTGCAGCAGGCGCAGCGATTGCCGCTCCCATGGGAAAAATATCTCACCGTGCCCGGGAGAAATCTTGCAGGAAAACCCAAGCACACTAGAAAGAATTCGTGGAAAATCTGCGCTTATCTGAAGACAGCAGCTAGGTGCTTATAGCCGCGCAGGATACCTTTCGTGTGTGCCAATAAAAGGCTTTACATCTGCGAACATAGTTATGCACTCGTATTCCTCTGTGATATCTGGACACCTTTTTCTGAAAAGATCTCCACAGATTTTTAAGATGGATGGAGGGTAATTGCTGTACCCTTTCACATGTAAAACCTCTGTTACTAGCTCAAGCCCAATTCTAAAATGTGAGTTCAGAAGAATTCAGGAGCAATTGCTTAACTAGCATAAGTTAACAAATGGACTCTATTTCAGTCACTTTATTATTCACAGAAACCTTCCAGGTTTGGTTCATGGTTTTAAACCACTGTTCTAGTGTGAAGTCTTCATTAATCATGTCTTCTTCTGTCACAAGAGAAGTCTTTTCTTGCCCCATCTGTGGTTTTGTCTAAGGCTGGTCCTCCACCAAAAACCATAGAACTTGTGGGATAGGAATAATAATTTTTTTCCTCTGAGGAAAACAGAAAACTTCATTAATTTTACAAATAAATTATTTTTCCTCTGGAGAACCTGCAGTGATTCCAGAGTACTTGATTTATGGGCAGTGCACAGGAATGGGAGTCAAATGTATAATGACACCACTTCATTATCAAATTTACCACAGGGTTATCGCCACAAGCTTGGGTTTGCAGAGATTGAGAAGAAAAAAAAAAGAGAAAAATCCTGACTGATGGCCAGATTAACCCTGTGTTGTGAAACTATGAGACTTGCACTGCAGAGTCTGAAAAAGCTGTGTGTCATTCTCGAATGTGCATTTCAAGCTTCAGAGTTCCTAAAAATGCATTTTCAAAAATATCACGACTTTATTAAAGAGATCCATTACTAGCTTTAAAAAATAATTTCAAACTATTTCTTCAAAATGTGTAACACCATCAGCTCTTCATTTATTTTCTTTTAATATAAAAGCTAAAGACTAACAGTGATTAATTTTAAAGAGGTTCGTTATAAAAAATGCTATATATATTTCATAAATAGGAAAAAACTAAAAAGACTAGAGAATTAAAATTGTTGTCAGGAGAGAAAAAATGAAATTAATGATGTAAAGAAACAAGGAAGTAATTGAGGAAATAAAATTCCAGGATCAAAGGATGGAAACAGAAAAACCTCAGAGAAAATAATTTTTTAATGTGACTGAATACCCCTTTTCATTTGTGTATTCTCTGTTAAAAAGACAATGAGAACAGCTGAATGTATCACTGCCACAGAAGGTAGAAAAGTATAATTCCAAGGCCTATAATAGATGCTATAAAAATGTGATTAAAATAGTAAGTTGTAACAAAATACATAATGCTTACCATCCCACCCTACCAGTTAATCTCCCTGCCATGCAGCCAAGTCCATTGGAGTTCATGTCCCATCACTCTCCAGTGTCTGAAGCGCCCCTTCTGCTCTCCTACAGAATGCAGAGCCAGTCTTCCCCAGAAGGGACACAGCCCCTCTCACAGCCATCTTCATTCATGCTTACTTTTTCTCTCCACAACTGTCAGACCTACAGCAATGCATAAATGCTACATATTTATTCATGCTTGCTATGGAATGTAATCACAGTTTGATAGAGCGTTCTTGACAGACAAAAACCCAAGAAAATGAGATAACAAGGCAGCTCCATCTATATAAACACTTCAGCAGGGGAGAGTAAAAGGCAGTTTAATGAGATGTTCATCTTTCCTCCTTTGTGACCAAGCTGTAAAAGTTTGCCATGGTAGTGCTGATAAAGATGGTTATAGTGAATTTTAAAATCTGCATTCAGATGCAATGCTGCCTGGAAAATGCTGGAGGACAAGAGATTGACATCTCTTAATATCCGCCAGGCTGCCCGAGGAAGCTCTCCCTTCCTAGAAAATGAGAGGTTCTCCTAAACATGCAGCTCTTTCGTCATATCAAAAATATTTCTTCTCTCATGTTACATTTTGTCCCCACTACTAAGATTACCCACCATATTCTTTTTAGATTACTTTGGGTAAATGTGATGGCCAGAAACACACCGAGGGGCAGGATGTGGTCAGAGCTCTCTGGGATCTGACAGCAGCCACAAGCTTCCACACTCACAGACCCCATCAGAGTGTGCAGGAATGACATGCATCCCCTGGTGCAGGAACGCCCAGGTAAAGGCACTGAGTCTCAATTCAAGGAAGGGGAGAAAGGAGAAGGATGCCTCCCACAGCATCCTTCATGCTGCTGGGAAGGGTATTCAAGAAAGGTCCAGTGCTTTGTATAGCTCAGCCTCAGATTCACATAAGGGGAATCCTCTTCCATTTAAGTGCCTGTGAAATTTGCAGGAGGCTAAAGCATATTGATATACGTGGCAAAGACACTGCTACAGCCTTAAAACCTTTGCCACAATTCCTGTTTGGCGATTGGAGCCTAATGAACACATGCTGCCTTCATCGGCATGAGTTGCAGATACTTCAGTTTCTGGAATTAGGGAGCATTTTCCTCTGCAGGAAAAGATGCAAGTCACCAAATCACAGGAAAGCAGTCTCCGTCTCGTACTAGGAGCTCAGCGTGCAACAGGCACCTCTCGAGCATCTTCCAATGTACTTGTATAGGACAGACAAAAAGGGATACAGAAACGAGGCGCCGGGGAAAAGCATCAGTCAAGGGAAGGAGAAGGAATGCGAACATAGACCCGGGGGAGGTAGGAGGGAACAAAAACACCTGCAAGAGGTGAAGGCCATGGCGCATCTGTGAGCACAAGAACGCACCCCGTAGCGCGGCCCCTGCCCGAGCCTGCGGCGGGGCGGAGAACGCAGGGCCCGGGGAGCAGCCGCTAGGTCCGGGCACGTAACGCAGGGCCCGGGGAGCAACCGCTAGGTCCGGGCGCTGCGGGAGCGCGGCCCGTCGGGCGCGGCACGGCAGCAGTCCCGGCCCCCGCCCCGGCCCCGGCCCCGGCCCCGCCGCCGCCCCGCTCCGCCTTTGGCTCCCGCTGCTCCCGGCCCTGCAGTGCCACCTCCCACCGCCAGGGGGCGGCGCGCAGGCGGCGGCGCACGGCCGCTCCGGGACTGGCGCCTCGCTGGTGCTGACGACGCGGCCCGAGCGGGAGCGGCGGCCGGAGCGGCGGCGGCGGCGTCAGTGGCGGATTCGGTGTTTCGGTGGCTCTGCCCCTTCCCCGCCGCGCCATGCCCACCGTGGAGGAGCTCTACCGCAACTACGGCATCCTGGCGGACGCCACGGAGACGGCGGGCCAGGTGCGGTGTGGCTGCGGCCTGCAAGGCCTTGCTAGGCCTCGGGCTTGCGTAGCGCAAGCTACGGCGGGGAGTTCCGGGCCGAGGGGGGGCTGGCGGGCCAGGGTGCTATCAGAGGGGCTCCTCGCCTCGCCGCACAGCCGGGAGCCCCGGGGCTGTGCTCGGGTGGGTTTCCTCAGGCCGGCGGCGGCGCAGGGCGGGTAAAAATGAACAGCGCGCCCGCTGCTCTGCAAGGACCGCAGTGGCTCCCGTCGCTTTTGCAGCATCCGCGTCCTGCCGGCACCTTTCCTGTTAATGCGGCGTCTCGGATATTAGCCGGTTCTTAGCTAGAGTCAAAGCTGTTTTTTCCAAGGGGTCGGGGAGTTTCGCCTGGCGAATTCGGGCCTTGAAGTCTTTGACACCGCACTTGCAGATCCAGCGCACTTGCAGGTCTGGAGGGCATCTGGCAGGCTGTCTTGCTAAAAGGCTTACTGAGGGAATGTGAAGTCTGGTATGGCCCTTTGCCTGTAGCCCTTTGCTTTCTTCCTTGAGGCAAGAACGTAAGGTCGACCCTCAAGACTGAGAAATATTTTTTCTGTAAATTTTGGTAAGATCTGCCATTTGTTTACACCATTACTGAATTATTCAAGAAAAGAGGATGACTTAGAATATTACCAGTAGAAAATATTATGGTTAGTTACAACTAGTTTTGGAATTGCATTAGTCCCTTATTTTCCAAAATGGCCCCCTGAAAAAGCAGAAGATATTTTTTTTTCCTTTTGGTTGTAATGTCAATAAGTAGGAAAGTAGTTTTGCCATATCTGTATCTAGCCGTGGATTTTAAACTAAATGAGAACACTGCTGTACAATGTCACTTAAAAAGTTCTTTAAGAGAAGAAATATTTTGGTGGTTGGGGGCAGCGTGGTGTTGAAGTTATTTTTTGTTTTAATTCAGTTCCCATTCACTTTGCTTGTGTGGTTATGCCCTAGTGAAACAAAACATCCTTGTAGACAGTCCAACAAAAACATCACCTCAGAGCCGAAACCAAAGTGCAAATAAAATTTAGGGAACTGCAGGGAGAGGTGCAGAGTAAAACATGCTGTTATCTTGCCACTTTTGAAAAGCACAGTTCATCTCACTTTGATTTTTGTCTGGAAGGAATAAGTAGAGCAGTCTTAGGCAGAGCAACTCCAGCATGATTAGGAAATGCAGCATATGACAGGGTAGGTGTGTAAGAATCTCTGAGGGTAAGTATAGAATGGGGATTCCTAAAACTCTTCCAGCTTTGTCCCTCTCCAGCTTTTGGGTTCCCAGAGCCAGAGGAAGTGTCTCTGTAACAAGCATAGCTTGAGAGCTTATTCTTCAGTGAACTTTTCTGGTGCTCTGTTGAACTGAGTGTGCTTCTGGCATATAAAGGTTCTGTGTTAAAACATTTCATTGTTTTGTTAACCTTTGTGGTGGAGTTACCTCTTTGAATTTGTCATTTCATAATCTTGCCTGGTGGCTCCAGTTCCTGCGTTCTGAGAAGCCATGAGTTCCTTGTTCATCAGTTTTATCCCACTTAATGCTTTATTATCTCTTAACAACGTCATGAACACGATCTCTTACTGCAAAACATCGTGGTCACCCTGTTTCAAACAAGGAAACATTGAGCATGGGCATGGGCACTGCCAGAAGTTATGGCATCAAGAGAAGTACTGGGCTTGTCCAAGAGTGTTTCAGTTGAGAAAGGTGCTCAGGTGTGAGGTGTCCGCAAGTGAAATGAAGGTGAGAAGTTGAAAAAAACTGTTAGGAAGCTGGCTGAAAATAAAGAGGAAGACAAACGTTTCTTCATAAGGCAATGTGGACCTTGGCACAGGGCACTGCAGGGCATGAATTGACTCAAGAACTAGCCTAGAGAAGTTAATGGATGATTGGTCAATTAACAGTAATTTAAAACAAAGGTCTGGATACTCTCGCCAGCTTAGGACATTCCTTTGTTACAGATGGGAAGGGAATGCACAAAACAGAAGGATCACACTGCTGCTGTAGTTGCCTGTGTTTTTTCTAGAGCATTCCGTGCTGCCAGGTACAGATAAAATACTCCTGCCTGAACTGCATTTTCCTACATGGTAGGAGTAATTAGCATACAGGAACACAAATGCAGGGAGCACAGGCTGCTCTGTTCCAGTGCTGTGTGAATGCTTTTTCATATGTATTGAGTTTTATGTTACATGTTCTACAACAGAACTTGTTCTTAACATGCAGCCTGAGAACCTATGTCTGTACTGATGTGTTTTCATTGCTGGTTTGTGCTGGCTCATTCCTGCCTTTGCTGCTCACTGCACTGCACTGGCCCAGCTACAGAGGGAACTGGGTGCTGATGTGGTTCAGCTGCAAGGCAACTGATTCTTTCACTGCTTATTTTTCATCCAGATCTATATCCCACTCCAGATTCTGACAACACAGCTATCAACAAGCTATAGGGAGTGCTTCAGGAGCACGGGCACTAAATTTTAAAATGCAACTTGCTTTAGAGGACATTAAGGCAGTGTACTGCTTTGTAAATTAATATCTGTATTTGCTACAGGACAACTTTCATGGGGAGTAGTGGTGATGACATATGTGGCTCTGGGAAATTTAATGTAAATAAAGCAAAGAAAGTGTCCTGTGCTGTCAGGGTTGCTGTTCAAAGTAGAATAAGCTGTTTTAAGCATTCTTTTTCACAACCATGAGGAAAATTAATCTTAGAAGGTCCTGATTTCCACTAGTACCTAATAATGCTGACCTCGATTTCACAAAAACACAGCTAACCACAAAGACTTCAATTAATTTAAAGTTTTGGTCCTGCAGGCACAGAACCAGAAGCACCTGTGTAATTCTAATTGGAGCAGCTAGAGAAAATTTTACTGTTGTTGAAGTGTTTATTCCTGTATTTGGAATATATATTTCTGTATTTAAAATTGGAGGTTTCTTGGCTTTTTTAAGTCTAGTTTCCCTTAACAGTTCTTCCAAGCACTATATTTCATCCCAGATTAGCTACCTGAATACATAGCAGAGATTCCAGGTGGAGTTAGCTACCTGAATAGATGCCAAAGATACTTTAGCACCATATATGTTAATAAGAATTCATGATCCACTGCAGTGGCACAGTGTCTGTAATCTCTACTTCAAAGACATGAAGTAGAGAATCCATGAGCATACAAAAGGCAGAAACTAAACCTGCCCAAGTTCAGTGGCAGGGATCATAGAATTTCTTGCACTAATCTAATCCCAGTGTGCAGGAGGTGCTACCCTTAGGGCCAGCAGCTGGAGCAGTACATGCTTGAACAGACAGGAGCCAGAATAACAGTGAAAGCCAGGCAACAGAGGCAAATATTACCAAATTGGCATGGTTATATCAGTCTAGGAGAAAAATATATTCCTTTGTAAGAAGCTTGTATAGTATGGTTCACTTAAATAGTTTCAGAGACTAGGAGAAAAAAGTCCTTCCTTGTCTTGAGAATAAGCCAGGATTTTTCCATTTATGTATTCTGGTTTTGTTTTTTTAGCATAAGGATGCCTACCAGGTGATCTTGGACGGTGTGAAAGGAGGTGCCAAGGAGAAGAGACTTGCAGCCCAGTTCATTCCTAAGTTCTTCAAGCATTTTCCTGAGCTAGCTGACTCAGCTATCAACGCCCAGTTGGACCTCTGTGAGGATGAAGATGTTTCTGTAAGAATAAGAACCTTGTAGCAAGTTGATACTTCCAATTTGTATTTTGCTGTTTTTTTCTCTTTTTTGTTTAATGGGCTGTGTCTTTTGGGAGGGCAAGGTTGGTCTTTGGAAAACATAAATTTAATTGTATTCTTGCATTTAATTCATTGTGTGATGGTTTGGGAAGATGCATCAGTTTTCATTTATCTTCTTTAGCTCCCACCACTAATCGAAGGAATAGCTCTGTAGGAAGAAACTTAGAGTTTATTTGAATAGCATTTACATGGCTTCCTATCAAAATGCACTTTGTTGTAATTGATTCTGATAAATACTGCTGGGAGACAGAATCTTGTTTGCACCTGAGAACCACGGGGATGTGATTCTGACTGTTGTGCTTCTTGAGATGCTTCATGCTGCTTCTGTGGTGCTGGTAGAAGCTGTACCTTTGAAGCATTTCTGTTCATCAGGTCTTAAGGGATTTGGACAGATCATTCAAGCATTTTTCAGTGCTGGGAACAAACTCTAGAGTTTATCCCTGCCATATGTACAACTGTAGTACTGTCCTTCCTGTCAGCAAATAAAACTCCTTAATAATACACATTCTAGCCATTATTTTGTTGTTCATATAAATGATTTTGTGAACAGAAGTACTGTTTGAATTTGATTTTTCTTCAGTGCTGCCTAGCTCTAAGAAAAATACATTATTTACTTCATAAATATGCCAAAATAGGGGGATTTGGGGTGTTATGTAATTCCTGAAAGTTTAAACATTTTTTAATTTCCACATTATTGACAATTTTAACAGATCCGTCGACAAGCAATCAAGGAACTGCCTCAGTTTGCCACTGGAGATAACCTTCCTCGGGTAGCAGACATACTGACCCAGCTTCTGCAGTCAGGTAGGAGACACATGCTGGCTGATCTCATGGCTCACCTAAATATGTGTATAATTTTGCTTCTGTAGAACATTTTTCATTGATTCATTATTTATCCCAGTGCTGTTCATGTCCTTCTTGTGTTTTCTCCTGCTTTATATTTGCCTGAAAGGGCACTGATTATTCTGATCAAAACCAAAAATCTTTCTTTGAGATAAAACAATTTTTTTTTCATTCAAGTTCTCTGCAAGCATCTGTAGAAAACGGCATGGTGGGGGAAACCTTCCAGTTACAGACTGCAGCAAATTGATTTCTGAAAAAGATTTACTGAGTTTGTGATCCAGTTTCTAGAACCTGAAAAGGCCTGAGGGCATTTTGTCCCATACAGTTGCATTTTTGGTGCAAAATTATTTTGGGGGTAAATTCAGAATTTAATATACATTTAATCTCAGTAAGTTATAAAGTACTAAATATTAGGTGTTTAAACTTCTGTTAAAACTCCATTGTTAAGACTCTGGGCTTCTCAAGAAGATAGGTTTTGGTTTGGGTTTTTTGAGATTTATGCATTCCTTCATTTAGTTGAACAGAGAAATACTGTAGATTAATAATGAGTTTAAAAATAAATAACTATGTATTTTACATTAATTAAATGAAAGCTTGTTTATTAAAATAACTAAGTGTGTAGATTAATAACTTCCCTTCAAGTTTTCAGTCCTATCAAGTTTTAAGTTTTAGTTTTGGTAGGGAGACTAAAGTGGCAAATAGCTTTTCTTTTGCTTCCAACTTTCATAATCATGGCTTTGAACTTCCTCAGCCTAATAGTTTTTAAAAATACAAGTTATGTTGTGTATAGGTAAATGCTGAGGACAGAATTCTTGTGCAGTATTAGCCTTTTTGGTTTTCTGCCCTTACCTTTCCATTTTAAGTGTATGTATATGAATTTTTTTTCTCTCTCCAGATGATTCTGCAGAATTCAATTTGGTGAACAATGCCTTGCTCAGTATATTTAAGATGGATGCTAAAGGTAAAGGACAGGTTTTTATATACATGGCTTTTATTAATACTTTGCAATCTGTAGTAGGATGAGAACAGGACTCAATTTTGTATCTTGTTAGTACAGTGTGAAAGTGAGATGCACACTAATTGTTTGGTTTTGCAAGCAGTGCTGAACTTTATAACTGTGGATCTGAATTATGCAGACTAATAAAAGAGTGTGAAGTTTTATGTCAAGATATATGAAAATTGTATTTTTTTAAAGTTAGTATACCATTTATTTTAAAATGTTTCATGGAATAGTAAAAGAGGAAACTTCTTCTTTCTGTGTAAATGGTCCAGGTCATAACTTCTAAAATAATTTATGTTACCCAATTTATTCTTCATTCAGGGACTTTGGGAGGTTTATTCAGTCAGATTCTTCAGGGAGAGGATATTGTGAGGGAGAGAGCCATTAAGTTCCTTTCTACAAAACTGAAAACTTTACCAGAGGAAGTGATGACAAAGGAGGTGGAGGAGTTCATATTGACTGAATCAAAGAAGGTGAGAGTTTGATTTCGGTTCAAATTCAAGTATTGTTCAACCATCCCTTGTCAGTGGTGTTGCTTTGGAGGTCTGTTTGAGCATTGTACAAATGTGATCTTGCACTTATCTATTCTGATACTCCAAAGTTTGCAGCATTTTTCATGTGGTAATGCTAAAATCATGGCTCTTCTAATTTTGTAGGAGTGACTTTGATTAGAAATGGACCCAGTCATTCACATTGGAAAGGGTCTTTGAGAGATGGTTCAGCTCAGGGAATCATGCTCAGCTGAATTCACATCAGACTTCCTGGTGCTTTTTCCAGTTGGGTTTTGGAAACTTCCTATGAAGGAGAGTTCCTGTACTCTCTGGGCAGCCAGCTTCAGTGTTCAGTTGTCCTCAAGAGATGTTTTTTTTCCCACTATCAGTTGAAACCTCCCATTTTAGTTTTGTGTCACTGTTTCATTTTGACCATGTCCATCTCATCAAAGAACCTGGCTGCTATGGGCAGTGTCTTGCTCTGAAGTGTTGGAAGATTAGTTGGTTTGCTCCACCCACATACACGTCTCTTCCTTTACGCTGGAAAAACCTGATTGCCTTAGGTTCCCTTCATAGTTCATGTGCTCTATACACAGATCACCTTGTTGATTTACCTTCCTAAAGCTTATCAAGCACTTCCTCATACAGGAGAGCCCAGCAGCAGGTGTAATATTCCAGATTTGGTCAGATGAGGGCCCAGCCAAGGACCTCTCAGTCTTCTGTCCCTTTGTTTCCCTTGGTCTGTGCTCTTGTCCTTGGCCCAGAGCACTGCTTGTCAGGCAGGGTATGGTGCTGTCACTGGTGTTCAGCCTGCTGTCCCCCAGAACCCTCCATCTTCTCAGCAGAGCAGTTCCCCAGCCAGTCAGTCCCCTGCATGTGCTGATGCAGGGAAGTTGCTTCACAGGTGCAGGACTTGGCCTTTGTCTTGGTAGAATCTTAGGAGATTTCCATGCATTCCCTAAGCTGAGAAAGATGCAAAAAGTTTTAAAACAAGCAGTAATGAGTAGATACTTGTTGAACATTTTTTCTGCCTGAAGCATTTGATTTTTGTTAGATAGGAGTTTGTTCTCAACAAATACTTGTTTTAGAATTAAAAAACCTGTTTCCTATGCACAACTTGATGACAGTTGCTTTGATTTGTAGTGCATTCAATTATACTGAATGTTTTCACGTGTTCCTTCAAACTTGTGTTTTTAAATTACTAAGTGTTAAATTTAAATGCTAAATATTTAGGTTTGACTTGGAGGCTTGCAAATTGCCACCACAAAAATACGTTTTCTGATTTTCTCTTAAGGTTCTGGAAGATGTGACAGGCGAGGAATTTGTTCTGTTCATGAAAATATTGTCTGGATTGAAAAGCTTACAGACAGTCAGCGGGAGACAGCAGCTGGTGGAGCTGGTGGCTGAGCAGGCTGACCTGGAACAGACGTTCAATCCGTCAGATACGGACTGCGTGGACAGACTCCTGCAGTGCACTCGGCAGGCAGTGCCCCTGTTCTCAGTATGTATTTGTGTGCTGTGCATGAGGACTCTTGAGGAGTTATTGGCTTTAGTGTCCCCAATGGTTATGTTTGAAAGACCACAAATCAATACTTTTCCACCTTTAACCTCTAATGTATGCAAATGTTGGAAAACATCCTTAAAGCCTCCAAACACAAAGATACTTTGTTGTTTTCTCTTGTCTTTTCAAATTTAAGCTGTTACAGTGAATTATGACAAGATTTTCACATTATTTTGTATTCATTTGATTATTTCAAGTCTAGTGCCAGGCAATTGCAGAGCTTAAGGGCCTATTCTTGGGTTGCAAGCAATCTTTTCAGCTGCTGTTGTGGTCATCCTCTGAATTTAGGCTACCTGCAAGGTCTGGGTCTTAGGAATAAGAGGGAAATTTCATAAAGCTTTAAGGTACAGCTGTGAGGCAGGCATTTATAAGAGTGGAGGGGGGATGGGAGAAAAACATTTAGCCCCTTCAGACTCAAGACTAACATGAATTAAGTGTGATTGTTTGTTTGTGGGCTTGTTATTTTTCAGAAAAATGTTCATTCCACAAAATTTGTTACTTATTTCTGTGAGCATGTTCTGCCAAACCTCAGCTCTTTGACTACTCTGGTGGAGGGTCTTGATATCCAGTTAGAGGTAAGCCAAAGCTAAAATGTCTTTCAAATAGTGAAAAATAACCATCCTAGATAAAGACCCCTATTTTAAAAATCACAGGCTCTTTCCTCAAGTAGTTTTCATTTCTTGGCTTGTAGGAAAAGTAGCTGCACTAGAAAAAACATTTGCTCTTTTGAGGCATGACTTAGCATTGCCTTTTAAAGCATGTGTCATCTGTCCCAAGCTTTTGAAGCAAGGTAGAATAAGTAGATCAGTGTAATCATTTTTATATTACTCTCGATTTTTGTTTAAGCACATAGCATTTACTGAAATGATGGTTGCACAGTTTGGGCTTATTTAGCCTCCTAAGGGAGTGGCTTAATGTCTGTAATTTTGTTAACATTAATCAGTGCTATGGCTTCAGTTAGATCTCTGTGGCTCTCACTTGAAGGTGAGCTGTGCTGCAGATGTGGGAGATTAAGTTTTGTTTACTTGTTGACTAATGCTTGTTGGGATTAGACATGCAAACCTGTGTTTCTCTTTACAGACAGGAAAAACAAATTAGACATGTTCTTCCTTGAATTGCCTCCTGCTGTTTTGGGAGGGGTTTAGTTGTAATAGCTGGCCTCTACTGTGACAGCCATCACTGTGATGTGATAATTGATTTCAGGTTGAATGTTAAACTTGTCTACTTTCAGTTAACACACAAAAACCTGGCTATCCTTATGTGTAGGTCTTGAAGCTTCTTGCTGAAATGAGTTCATTTTGTGGTGATATGGAAAAGCTTGAATCAAATTTGAAGAAGCTGTTTGATAAATTGCTGGTAAGACTAATTCAGTTTTTATTCCTGTAAAACACTAAGAAACTAAGTTTTCATCAAAACAAGTTATTTTTATGTATTCATCTCTTTATCCTTTTTCTGAAGTGGCTATTTCAGAGATGGTCCTGTCCACTGATAGAATGTTGAACATAATTTTGCCATTTAAAGCCTTTGTAGGTAGAGAGCTGTTACCTGAATAATGTTTTTAATCGTGTAAATTCATGTATGTTTCTTCTTTTGAAATTTCATAGTCATGAGAGACTAGTGTTGATGTCATTAAACACTGTCTCTGCACTGACAATTCTAAGCAAATTCAGCGCTATTTCAGAAACATTGGTGCAGTACATTATTGCTTCCTGTGGTAGTTGTGCCACCATAGTATTTCCTCTGAGTCAAGTCACAGAAGTGTAGGTAAACCACCTACACCAGGACTTTATTCAGTACTTCATCCATTAGTATAGAGATGGTGGATACCTCTTAAATTGTCAGCACAGATAAATCATCCAATTCAAACACTGAAAGAGCAGTCATTCAGCATAAATGTGTCTCATGCATTTGTTTTCTTTTCTGTTCTTCAGGAGTATATGCCACTCCCACCAGAGGAAGCAGAAAATGGGGAAAATGCTGGCAATGAAGAGCCCAAGTTGCAATTCAGTTATGTGGAGTGTTTATTGTATAGCTTCCATCAGCTAGGTCGCAAACTTCCAGACTTCCTCACAGCCAAGCTGAATGCAGAGAAATTGAAAGACTTCAAAATCAGGTAATGGTTTAGAGGCAAGTGTTAATGTTCTGTTACAAGGTGTTTGTTAAAAAATGTTAGTGGAGTTCCTCGGGGCTCAGTACTGGGGCCCGTCCTATTCAACATCTTTATCAGTTACTTGACTGAGGAGATTGCCTGCATCCTCAGTAAGTTTGTGGGTGGCACCAAGTTGAGTGGAAGTGTTGATCAGCTGAAAGGTAGGAAGGCTCTGCAGAGGGTTTTGGACAGGCTGAATCGATGGGCTAAGGACAACTGCATAAGATTTAATAAGGTGGAGTGCTGGGTCCTGCAGCTGGGTCACAACAACCCCATGTAGCACTGCAGCCTTGGGCCAGAGTGCCTTGAGAGCTGATCAGCAGAAAGGGGCTTGGAGGTGCTGGCTGGCAGCCGGCTGGGTGTGAGCCAGCAGTGTGCCCAGGTGGCTGAGAGGCCAATGACATCCAGACCTGTATCAAGAGGCCAGCAGGACCAGGACAGTGATTGTCCCCCTGTACTCGACACTGGTGATGCCTCACCTCACTTCAAAAAGGACATTGAGGTGCTGGAGTGCGTCCAGAGAAGGGCAGTGGAGTTGCGGAAGGGTCTGGAGCACAAGTTCTCATGAGGAGTGGCTGAGGGAGTAGGGGCTGTTTAGTCTGGAGAAAAGGAGGCTCAGAGAGGACCTCATTGCCCTCTACAGCTGCCTGACTGGAGGTTGTAGTGAGGTAGGAGTTGGTCTCTTCTGCCATGTCTCAATTGAAAGGATGAGGAAAGGGTCTTATGTTGCATAAGGAAAAGGGTCAGATGAGATACTAGAGAAAAAAATTTTACTGGAGGAGTGGTTGGGCACTGGAGTAAGTTGCTCTGGAATAAGTTGCCCTGGGAGGTACTGGAATCACTGTCTCAGGAAGTGTTCAAGAGGCATCTGGATGTGGCACTTAGGGGTATGGTGTAGGTGTGACAGTTGGATTAGTTTGATCCTGTAGGTCTCTTCCAACCTTTGTAATTCTACGACTCTACAGAGGTGTGAATTATTGTCTGGATGCTAAAGAAGCACAAATCAGATTGATGGAAGTCTTACTTGAGCATTTTTCCTGAAGGGGAAGAAACAAGATTACAGCTTCCCTTTGCTTATGCTTTTATTTCTACAGGACTGGGTAAATTTTACTAAGGGATTGCTTTTAACTGTTTTAGGCTACAGTATTTTGCTCGAGGATTGCAGGTGTATATCCGACAGCTTCGTCTGGCACTTCAAGGAAAAACAGGAGAAGCTTTGAAAACAGAGGAGGTAAGAATTGTTCAGGAATTCTCATTTTTCTAATTTTGAGCTTACTGAAAGAACCATTGGCACACATTAATAGGTTACAGACAGTTTTAAGTATGCAAATAGATTAAGGGAATAATAGTGCTAACATTATTGCAAGTGCATGTTACCTTATGCTACGTTTTGCAAGTGAAAATGATCTAGTTTTGACTTTTAGCTGCTTGCTGCAGCCACATGTATTTGGTTTAATTGTGCTCTGTGCTTTGTTTTGAAGGGGAGATTTTCATATGTTGAACAAAAAAAAAACACAGTGGGAACTGCACTGGAAAATTAAAAGCAACTAGTTAGTGTGAAGCTACAAGAATCTTAAAAGCAGCTGTGATAAAAACTTGAAAGTGTACACACCTTTCACTATCACTGTTACTATAGCAATTCACTAGGAAGAGCAATGAGTTTAATGTTATGGCTTCGTGTAATGAGGTTGGCATAAAGCTACTAGATGCTCATTGGTGTCTGTTTTTTTTACAGAACAAGATTAAAGTGGTTGCCTTGAAAATAACCAATAACATTAATGTTTTAATCAAGGTAAGTGCTCACATTATGAAGGACTAAATTCCCACTGCAGAGTAACCTATGCAGAAGAAAGGAATAGATTTGAACCAAGTTGTTGTGTGGTATTGTGTTAATTGGTGGCAGCCAGCTCAGAGTTGGTGCTGCTTTACTTTTTCTGAAGAGATGTGGATCTTGCCGATCGTGCTAGCAGCTTAGCTTTTGCTGCTGATTTTCTTGGGATAGGGTGTGGACACACTTTCTTACAGTACTAGTTGTCCCCAGGAAAAGACCACCTTGCTTCTTCAGGGGTCTCTGGACTTTCTTGTCATTTCCCTTTCCTGCAGTGTCAGTGAGGAGCATGGAATAATTCAGAGACATGCAAGGGGATCTAAAGGAGGGAGGAGGCAAAGCAAGCTTCTGTATAGAACCTGCTTCTCCAAAACACCTAGAAGAGATGGGCTGCAAGAAATAGACTTTAATCTGGAGCCTATGAAACCATTCTGATTTCTTCTAACCCCCTTTTCCTCTCTTTCTTCACTCTCACTTCCCACAATGAACCAAAAACTTGGCCTACCATATTGAGAAGCCTATCTTGTACCATCATAGGGATAGCAGGTGTCTTCCAGCAGGAGCCACTCTAGCTCATTGTAAGGTGCTTGATGTGCACAGGGAAGGACAGAAGTCCTGGGCTTTCTCTGCAGATGCCCCATTCCTTGGAACATTCAAGGCTGGATTAGATAGGTGTCTGAGCAACCTGATCTAGTGGAAGATGTCCCAGCTCATTGCAGGGTCATTGAAGTAGATGGCATGTAAACATCCTTCCAACCCAACCTAGTGTGTGATTCTCTGTTTGGTCAGTGTAAGACACTACTCTGCTAAGATAAATCCTACTTGAATTTCCTAGTAAAGGCAGCCAGATAAGGCAGTGTTCTGCTGCCTTCTCTCTCTGCCATGGGACTAAAGGGTTTTAAATTAATGGAAAGTAGTGGTTATTCTAGAGTCTAGTAAGTAAGTAGCTGAAATTTTGAAGTGCAATCAACATAAATTTAACTGTGGAATAAACTGTCCTTTTCTGCGTCCATAGGATCTCTTCCACATTCCTCCTTCTTACAAAAGTACAGTTACATTGTCCTGGAAACCAGTACAGAAGGCAGATGCAAGGTAAGAGTTCTTCATACAGTAAAAGAAAAACAGTGGGGTTTATTTTGTAAACAGTAAAAATTAACCTTCCAGGCTGTGTCTGTACAATATAGACAGCAGGTGAGGTAAAAGTTTCACATCAGAAATAACACCCATCCTGTGGCAGTGGAGAGATGCTCTTAGTCTTGGTTTAGAGATACTGAAGACAATCAACTGGAGGCTCTTCTGAGACACTGTTATTCAGGGCATCATCATTGGCTGCTGCTGGCTTCCAGTGGTTAATCTTTGTGGCTGAGCTACTATTGCTGTACTTGTCACCATAGGGGTGTAATGATGTGTTTTTCTTTTCTTCTGTCAGTCAAAAAAGAGCAAGTGAAGATACAACTTCAAGTTCACCCCCAAAGAAAGCTTCAGCAGGACCAAAAAGAGATGCCAGGCAAATATACAATCCTCCCAGTGGAAAATACAGCAGTAACCTGGGTAGTTTTTCTTACGGTAAGTTAGGCAGCTTGGAAAAACTTTGTCTAGTGACAGTTGTGTCTTGGGCTGGGGTGAATAAATACCGCTTTCATGGAAGATCAAATTGTACTGCCATGAATTTTTGTTTGTGCTGGTCTCTTCCTAGCTGTTGATGTATTGCAGTGTTTGAATGTTACCAGCCTTAAGACGACTTAAGTCATTTGCAAGTTAGTTTTAGTAGTGTTTTAATACCTAGTTAGTAATTGAACTGTTGTGTTCTCTGTTATGACACACAGTGCACCAGTTTCCCATTGAACAGGCCAGTTGCAGCAAATGGCAGAGCTGGGTCACCTCCTGTCACACAACTGGGCCTGTGCTGCATTCCTATTACAGCCACTGCTGATGTTGCAGACCTGATCCAGAAGTTCTGGGAGTTGCCAGTTCACTGTGCACGCACACAGTTATAGCCTTGTGCTCCCAGTCACACTGAATCTGCCTTGCTGCGAGTCATGTTTTCGGGTGAAGCACAAGAGCAGTTGCAGACTGAATGAGTAGGACCAGCAATGGCAGCAGCCCGTTCCTGTCTTTCCTGTAGGCCCTTTGGTCCTACCTCTGGCAAGTAAAGAGTCTGCTATGGCAAATTGTCACCCACGGCCATGAGTTGAAAAACTATTATAAAGCTTTGGCAGATATATAAAGCTAAGAGGAGAGATAACACCATCTGAAAATTTCTTATTCTAGACATCAGGTGACACACCTGTGTCTTTTAAGATAAGCTTGTAATCCTGCAGGTCTAAAGACTGGGAAGCATTCAACCAGAAATGTTTTATTACTTGCTGCTGTTTCTTGTTAGTGAGATGCTTTAGCCTAGTCAGTCAGCTCCTGATTTCTCTAGTCTTTAAAACCAGCATGAAGTCCTCTCTGTATTTTAATATAAACTGTATTTTAAGACTATACATGAAGAGAAATCATGAAAGGGGAATGAGAGTTTGGTACGCCTTCAAACAAATCCAAAGAAACTATATAAACTTATTAAGTTTTGTGTTATTGGGTAATTTTTTGCTGTGATCAGATGTGTTCTTAACAAAGAGAAAGGAAAAACTTTCTACAGTATCAAATAGTTTGTGTGGTATCCATGTCTAGCTAGGATTTGTGACTGAATGATGATATCAGCCCCAGAAAAAAAGAATAGTATGCTGGTGGTAACTTAAGGATAGGAAAGGACAGAGAGAGAGACAAAATTCTGGTTTTCCATAGTTTTATAAAATCACTAGTAGCAAGTCAGAGCAACACCTCAAGGTTAATATTGTGTTATTGAACAGAAGGAAGAGCTAGGCAGCCAGCTTTCTATCTGTGGTGATAGATTGGCCCAAATATAGTCCTAAATTACAGGGACAGTTATGTATCAGAGTATTAGTATGCAGAAAGGCTCCACTTAATTTGGATGGCCTCATTCTCCTGACCTCCTTTTAAAAGTCAGCGGGGTCCATTTTCCATCAGAAAATAACTCAGCAATCTCATGGCCCATAAGGAGGCATAGCCTCAGAGATTGAAGTTACCCTTCAGAACCTCCAGATCCTGCTGTTCAGTTTGGATCTGTATACAGCATAAAACCTTCCTGAAAAGTTGTGACTCTTTATTTCAGAGCAAAGAGGTGGTTTCCGGGGTGGACGAGGAAGAGGCTGGGGAGGACGTGGCAATCGCAGCCGAGGAAGAATCTACTGAGAAGACTGCTAAATCTTGCATGCCCCTGAAGGGCTGAAGTGAAAGTGCTACTCAGCAAGTTTGCTTGGAGCATTGTTTTCTTCAAAGACTGCCTTCCATTGAGACTGACTTAAATGTTCTTTATACCTTTGTATGTATGATCTACTTTTCTAACGGACTACAACTTGTCCATAGTGAAACTACAACTGTATTTTTGGATGCTTACAGTCAGCAGTTTTGGGTTCTTACTTTTGAAGTGTCTTCAAGATTCAAAATTGGAAAAGAGCATAGATGTTTCATCAAAAGCTGCATCTTGACAGTTTGTATATTAACCTAAAAGTCAGCTACTGCATAACTGAAATATATAATTGAGTTTATGTATTAAGTAATGGACAGGAAAGGCATGACAACCGAGATATGTGTTAGATAAGCTTAGCAGCTGAAGTAATCCTTTCCTCATCTGTAACCATATTTTGTAATATGTGGAGAAGAGTACCATTGTTAAATTTGCTTTGATTTACTTTCTTTAATTGAATTGAATTAAATACATGCTGGTTTTTTAAAGTTTGCAACATGGCTGGAAATCTGTTCTGCTTGTAGCATGAAGCATTCTTACTTAGAGATGTGGAGAATGTGGCGTTTTTTGGTTTGCACATCTTACTCTTCTCCGTGCATTGTAATACAAAAGTGATGTTTTTGAAAATTAATTTTTAATGTTTAATATGAATATGTGCATATAGTTATGCCGTGAAATCTCAGTAAATGAATAGCATAAAAAACCAAAACAATAAATTACGAATTATTTCAGGAATGGGTAAAGACTGATGCAGTGATTAAGCTTCATAGACTGGAGCTGGACCATAGGTGTTTCTGGCTCTTTTCTGTTTTATGCAGATTTCTGGATTAGTTGGCACTTGAGGGTGGGCTGATTGGTTGGTTTTTCTTGTTTTGTGATTTTTGTGTGTGTGTGTTTTGGTTCTTTTTTTTAACCAATAGTTGCATTTAAAAATATATAAATAAAACTGTATTTTGGGTAACATTGAAAAATTCCAGCTACATAGTTCAATTCAGGTGGAAAAGTTAACAATTCCATGCTATTTTTTCCATAGCAACTTGAGATTTTTATTTACTGATGTGCACCCAGAAAATACAATGTAAGAGCACAATGTTGTTTTGTTTTTTTTGTTCTCACCACTCAAAATTTTAACTTCTCAGGTCATTCAACATTGTAAAGGAATTAGTATATAGTAAAAAGAAGTCAAAACAGGAAAAGAATTTTAATTAAGTGTTCCAGAGCATGTTGATGTAAAATACCTTAGGCTTTAGAAGAGTGAATACTTCTTACCTTCCTTTTTTTTGCCCAGTGATATCCACAAAAGGTGATGTTTCCCCACCCTAGTTGCATTTGTATTTGCTTGTGAATCTCATCCAGGTGTTTTCATTAACACTCTAATATTAATCACTACAATCAGAAGGCCAGAATACCAAAATTATGTCAAAGTTAGAAACATTGTTGAGGATGCTAAATTCAAAGTCTGTTTTTGCTGAACTCTGCAGCAGTAGGTAGGAAACTTTGGACATTCCAGGACATGTGAGCTGACTGTATTTCTTGTTACATGCCAGCTGCTAAACTCTGATTTGTCATTAAAACCATGAAACTTGGCTAAAAGCTTTGAAGAAATTTGTCAGGTCAAAATGTCACTCTGAAAATAGGCACTAGATATGTAATAAGCTTCTACTGGGAGGAAAAAAAAAGGAAAAAGAAAAGACATTTTGCACTTGTGGCTATAATTGGTATTTTGAGGGGATTTAATAATGTAATCCCAAAGCCTAAACACAGCTTGTATTTAGACTAGTAACTAGGTACTAGCAGCTGCTTTTCTCACTGAATTTTGGGTGAGTTTTCTTTGTGTGACTCCTGTACTTCAGAGGTGATGTGCAAAGCTCTTGTGGCCTCAGAAGTAGTTAGATCATTTTTCCCCAGTTTCCTATCTAATTTTAACATAGTGAGTTCTTGTGGAAACACCTGTTTACCATCTTGTTGAATTGTAAATGTTCCCTTACAGCTTTGGAATAAATTCATTTTGTAATTTTGTTTGGCTCATTGTTTCACAGTTACTCTGCAGTATTGTGGCACCTTAGTAAAAGAAGTTCTGTGGTACCTTTTTGTTGTAGTTCAGTTACTCCTTAAGTTGCTGTAGATGCAGAAAGTTGTTTACCACTAAGGAATCATAATTAGACTGCATTAACTGTTTCAAGTTTTAAGTAATTCAACTTTCAAATGTGGAATTTTGAGGGGGAATTTAAATATTTGGCAAAAGCTGCATATTTACATCTTATTTGGAAATTCGGTGAAAAGGAGTCAGTCATTGTCTTACTCAAGCTCCTCGATGTTCACAGTGTGATACAGTTTTTTAGTAACTTATGAGAGGAAAGCTAATGTCCACAAACAATTTGATGGATGAAGGAGTGGGTGTTAACATCTCTGAAATGGGTCCCAATGTCTCTGCTAACTTTGGGCAGCAGGTTTGTTGGAGCCCAGGCAGCTTGGCTCCTGAAACAGACAAGGGTGTGCACAAACCTGAGGTTCTGAACTTCGGTGTAGAATGGTAGGTTGAAGGGAGGAATATGTGGAAGGCGGTTCAGGAAGGCTGTACCTTCCTGGTACCTCAGCCAGTGGGGAAAGCAAGAGGGCAACATGCAGCCAGCTTGGGATAAACCCCTAGAGAGAAACCCCCATGGCTGCATGCCTCAGTGGACTCTCCTTTTCCTGGAATAAAGTTGCAGGACTCCTGTTTCCTTTTTGGACATAACCTCGGGTGTTTGTGGATTTTCCTGACATTTTTAATAAGCAAGAGCCACTTGGAAGGGCAGCCTAGGGGTTTTTGTGGAATCTAATGCGCCTGATTTGAAAACTCTGGCAGCAGTAAGGAACTATCATACTTGTGCTGTATTTTCTCTAGGCTGATAGAAACCAAATCTGTGGAGCCACTGACACCATTTTGTAAACTTGTTCTTGTTTCTACTTAATGAGTTTGAGTTGCAAACAAATATTAGTGTTTAATAGGCGCTGGGAAGTTTGATGTTCCCAAGAAGCTGGACTGCAGAAAGATTGAACAGATCTTTGAACGTGGCAGCTTTTAGATTTCTCTCGGTACTGGGGAAACAGGCTCCCGCTGCTGGGTTGGTATTTACTGTCAACTAGAACAGGAAAAGGAAAGTTCAGGTTTTGCTGTGTGACTGGAAGGCATTAGAAGGGATGTGCCCTTCAGAGCTCTCTTCACCCAGCTCCCGGGAAGGCTGGCATTAATTGTGTGTGCATGGCTGCAGGTACGCCTTGGTTTGAGCTGGCCACAAAGTCGTTCCCTCGAGCCGTCGTGGCAAATATTCCAGTGCCCCGGACAAAAACCACCTTTTTAACTCGAAATTCTGCGTGTCGCCACAAGGCGCTTGTTGGCATTTAACGCCGGCCTTGTGCTCGGGGTAGCAGCTCGGCCGTTACCGGCGGCTGCCAGGGCTGCGAGAAGGCGCCGTTGGCCGGGCCCGGTTCCCGCGCGGGGCAGTCGGTGCGCGGTGCTCTAACGGTGCTGCAGGGTCCCGCTCCCGCTGCTGGCCGCCCCTCAGCCCGGGGCTGCTCCAGGACTCAGAGCGCTCCAGCCTGGGGCTCCCAGCGCCGCCTCAGGCACCGACCCGGGCCCGCCCCCGCCCCCGCCCCCGCCCCCGCCCCCGCCCCGCTCCGCCCCTCCGGCGCTGCCGCACCGGGCCGAGCGCGCGGCACCGCCCGCTCCCAAAATGGCGGCGGCGGCCGTTCCGCTTCCGGGGGGTGCGAGCAGGCCGGGATTGGGGAAGATGGCGGCGGCTGGAGCGTCCGGGCGGGGCGGGCTGGGGCGAGTATGGGTCTTCTCCGGCTGGGCGCTGGGCCTGTGCTCGCTGCTGGCTTCGGGGACGCGGCCTGCCGCTGCCACCACCCACTGGGTGGTCACCGAGGACGGGAAGATCCAGCAGCAGGTGAGCGGCCCGAGGGACGTGGGGCGCTGCCCACCCGGCTGCGGAGGCACGGAGAGCCCCTGTCCGCGCCGTCGCTCACCCATGGCCCTGGTCTGCCCCGAGCTGCGCGGCGCGGGGCACGGGACGCTCGGCCCGGGGCGAAGCTCTGCCTGTTCCCGCAGCCGCTGCAGCAGCCGAGCGCCGGTGCCCGTCGCTCCCGCGGCCCCGGCACAGGGGTCTCCCGCAGCGAGCTGGCGTCGCTCGTGAAACGTGGCTTGAATCCGCCGGAGCCCCGGGGCGAGGCATCGGGGAGGGGCGGTTGGTGCGTTGGAGTGAGCCGAGGATGGATTTCGGCTGGAGCTCTGGAGCAGCGGCGTTTCCTGCCTGGGGCCGCTCCCGGGAGCCTCGGGCACGAGGCCGGGTCCCGCCGTGGTGGCGAAAGCAGCGGGAGCGCGGCCCCGGCTCGCAGCCGGGACCCAGCGGGGCCGGCCCCGGGCAGCCCGGGCTCCTCGCCGCGGGGAGAGGATGTCAGTGAGTTTGCGAATTTTCACATCCAGCCGCACCCGACCCGGCCGCTTTTCCTTCCTGCTGGAAGTAGGAAAGAGAAACGGCGGCGTGTGTGCTCGGTGCCGGAGCAAACGCACGCCTTGTGAGTTCAGTCAAAATGTCTTATTCTAGTGGGCTGTGCCGCATGTTCACTAAGCTGCTTGAAAGAGTCGATCTGTATCTCATATTTAGGCTTTTTCTTAGCCTTCCTCTTTGTTGTTGAGGGAGCAGTACTAGAAATTTACTTTGTGTCAGATCTGTCCGTTTTCCTCTGGAGTGAAAGAGTTGATCGCTGTAGCAAGCAGTGTGGCCTTCCCCCTGAACAGTAGAGTGGAGACATGAATGTCCATTATCAATTTCCATTTGTGAGGATTTTTAATCGGATTTTCCTGTTAAAATGCATTGAGGTCCTCAGACAGGTGGAGCAGACTTTTATCTGCATGAAACTCCTCCTGTCTTTATGGTTCTCGGGCACTTTGGCTGTCTGGGTGGATCCAGGCACTCTAACACCCTCGTTAATAATAAATTAATTAATGACACCACTTCCAGCGCTCTGTCATCTCTTTTTGCCACTTAACATAGTGGGGAGGTGGTTCAAGTATATGATAATGGTCTGGAAGCATCTGTGTGTGTATATTGAGTGTATATTATAAAATTTGGGTCAGGTGTTGATTTTGATTATTGCAAGAAAAGCAGCTGTGACTTGGAAAAAATCCAATTAGATAAAAAGGCTTGAAAATCTTATTAGCTAAATTCATTACTTACTTTAAAGAATGGTTTTTCATTATGTGTTTTAACTGATGGTACAGGTAGAAGCTTCCACTATACCATTGTGGTGCATTAGTCTTTTCTGTTACAGTTCCAAAGGCTATGTAAGCAGGGGCATTCGCATGTTCCCTCTGTCAATTTCTCAACGCCTGTAGGTGAGGTGAAAAAACAGTATCTGTGGAATAGCTTCTCTTACTTGCATGGTCAAAATTAATTCACCCGTTTCCAGCAAGGAAATTCCAATTATAAGTGTGTTTTTACTCGGACTATGAGAAGCTAGATTCTTCAGTACCTGGAATGTAGTGCTGCAAATTGTCCCGTGAGTTTTTTGTAATTAGATTCATTTTGGCATCTGTTACTGTTATGTCCCTGGCTCTTGTGAAAACTGTATTTAGATTTGTGGTTATTGCTGTTGCAAACTCTGCATGGCCTCTGAATTTCCTTTTTTCCACTTACTCGTGTTTTGGGGAATCACTGGATAAGTTTTTTAGTGAACTTCAATGTTGTTTTAAGTGCCAAAATGTAGCAGTAGTTCAGTAGTTAGCAGCAAAAGTGACGGTCTCCACCTGTCCAGCAGCAGGCAGGAATTGTTGTTGTCCCACTCTTCACTGCACGGGTGCAGTCGCACCCAGAGTGCTGCTTGCACTTTTGGGTGCCTCTGGATAAGGACATTGCACTCTTAGTCTGTGAGCCCTCCCAGAGGAGAGCAGGCAGGAGGATGGAAGTTCTCGAGGGTAAAACTTACAAGAAGCAGCTGAGGTCACTCAGCTCATTCAGCCTAGCTCTGAGGAGACCTCATCCAAGCCTACAACTTGCTCAAGCAAGGCAGCGGAGGGGCGGGTGCTGATCTCCTCTCTCTGGTGACTGGTGAGAGGACACGAGGAAATGCAATGAAGCTGTGCCAGGGCAGGTTCAGACTGGACATTAGGAAAAGGTTCTTCACAGACAGGGTGGTCAGTGACTGGAGCAGGCTCTCCAGGGAAGTGGTCACAGCACCAATTGTGCCCAAGTTCAAGCAGCATCTCAGCAGCACTTGGAGGATTCATAAAGGATTTATCAATTAATTGGTAGAACCACAATATTTCAAAATATTTAAGCTCTCTTCCTAATACCAACCACTTATTAACAGGACAAAGGCCTCCAAATTCACTGCAGAGCATTCCTTTGCTTTAATTTTTCAGAGTATTTTTCATTAAGTTGTTATGTATCATGAGAACTCAGGGGTCCATTCCACCTGAGATACTCTGATTCCTTGGCACTGCAAACCTCTGCACGTTACCTGCTCCAGGGGGTGTTGCTGGTGGTCAGCCGTTGTTGGACCTTGCCCTGCCCATTGCAGGGCTTCCAGCACAGCAGTCCCCAGCTGGAGGTGGCTGCTGGTGGCAAAGAGTGGTGATATTAATCAGCATTTATATGATTTAATTTTGGAAATACTAGCATTCCTAAAGTCTGAAACGCATCTTCAAAGATTACCAGCTTTTTAGAGAGGCACAGGCTTGATCTTCATTTGGGCTACTTCAGTTTATCTGAATGAAGCCTATATATAATTAAGGGGTCGGCAGAACTTAATTGACAGTAAGACCCAGACATTCCCACTGCTAAATGAGCCACTATCAGTGGAAATGCAGATGAGCACCAGTGACAAGTGACTTCCTTGTAGCTTTGAGTTTGCTGCTGTGAGCTTTGTTTTCCTTCATAGAAAAAGTGCAGAACCTGTGGTTGAGGCGCTGACAACAGGAGTCACAGATCCTGACCTAAATACAAAAGATAGTTGCTTTAATGTGTTTGAGGGAAGAAAGATGAGATTATTATAAATTATTGACCTAAAATCTCTTTTAGCTGTTTCTCCTTACGGTGCAGCAAGGGTGCAAGCATTTAATACGGGATTGTATTCAAGCATTCAAGTGAGATTGACTTTTCTGTGACCCAATACCACCAGGTGTACCCTGGCTCAGCCTTGATTTCCTAGTGGTACAAAAACCTGGCAGCAGTGGCAAAATTAACACAGACCAAACAATTTTCCATATATCATTAAGATTTCATCTAGTAAACAAGAGTACTTGCTAAGTAGGCACTGTTCAAGTTTCTAGTGAGCATTTCTAAATGACAAAACAAATTACTAGCAGTGCATATAATATTTCAGAGTCTCAGCCATCAAGACAAAAGCCATCAAGCTCTATCTGTTGCTATAGTAGCTGGTTTTCAGATCAAAGACATCATTCTCTGGATCAGTTCATGTTCTTTTTTAGTCTGAGTCTACCTTCAAATGTGTGCTCTTGCAAGGCCAGAGACTGACTAATCTTCCCTCTTTAATGAGATCGTATCTGCTCAGTGCACATGTTTATAAGCCATTTCACAACTCACAGTATAAAGTTCAGGCTAATATATAACTGATTTTTCACAGTGCTTGTCTGCCACTAGGGAAGCTAGTCACTCTACAGAAATGCTAGTGTGCTTCCAGGGAAGAGAGAAACTCAAGGTAAACAGAGGGCAGACAATTGTCAGATGAAATGCAATGCAGAACAGTCATTCATGGCTTTAATGGTGGGCACCAGCTGCTACCATGGCTCAGAGACCTGACATAAGAGAGCAAGGGGGGTCTTTCTAGAGATACCTTGATGGAGGTGATTAAAACTGAGCAAGCTAGGAGGGACTCAAAGGGCTGCCTTTTTGTGGACTGCTGTAAACTCTGAAGAAGTTAGGTCAGAATAATTAAACAAAGTACAGAAACTTCCCAGGCACGTGATCTAAAGCAGGATTGGAAAAGTGTTGTCAGGAGCAGAGAGCCCCTGGCAAGAAATCTGAGTTGGCAAAAAGTTGTTTTAGTTTTAATGTCTTGTCACGTGTTTTGAAGTTCATGAGAGATGATCTGGAGAGGAGAGTCAAAGAGCAATGCTGGTTAACTTATTTGGAACTAAGACAACCTGCTGCTCAATGAATGTGACATCTGAATTTCCTGCAGTGCTGTAGTGTGCTTCACTCTGGCTTAGTCCAGTAGAGAGGAGAGACAGTACCTGCCACTTGTTCATTTGGTTGCAGATTTGAGTGCAAGTACACCTCAAGCTGATTCATGGATGGCTTTAGAGTTATTTAATGCTTTACTCTGTCTGGTATCTGAGTGTACATGTATGCTAACAGGTTGGGATGATAGCAGTGGTCCATGTGCTCAAGAATACAGGAGAAGCTGCCACCCAAACCCAAGGAAAGCTGAGATTCTAGTGCAGCCAAATAAAATGCTATTTGCTGCTTACAAAAGCATTCTCTGTGACGCATTAAGTAGTCACTCAGTCCTATCTGGAAAATGACAGGTGAATGTTTGCTTTGCTCTTACTCTAAAGGTTAGTTTGCTTGGTTGTATGAAATCCTGCCTGACTGAATTTCTGATTGTTCCAAGTCTGTTGTATGCTAAACAACAAAAAACATAAACAAAAAACAAGGAAACAAAAACCCACACACACAAAAAATTGTTCATTTTTACTGAAGTGTGCAAGGTGGAGCTATGCCTTCCCCAAAACAGTTGTCAGTCCCTCCTTATGAGGGTGTGCAAAGACACCTGGGCTGGTTGGTTTGAATGGTCTGTAGTTTATTAGATGTTTCCCTATCCCTAGCATGAGCTGAAGCAGAATAGTTCTGAGGTAAGGTTTTCTTTAAGGCATAGGTAAGGTTTTCTTTAAGAAAAGGAGAACTTGTTCTGGTTTAGAACGTCTCTCTTGATCACCAGAGGGTCATAGGACTTCATGTGCTATGAAAAAGAGTAGTTTAAAAAATATATATCTTTACGTTTTCTGCCTTTACATAAGTGTAGGAGCAGTTTTTTAGCCTGAATGTTTTGTGAATGGCTGAGTTGCTTAATGTCCTTGTCCCAGGTAGGCATTTAGAACTGCACTTCACCAGCCCTGCCTGCTCCCAGGGGAGCACAGGCTATGTCTGTCTGTGTCACTGTGAGCATCACAACTAGATCCAGATTTATAAAAATAGCCCTTGTGGTAGCCTGTATGTGCATCAGAAATGCAAACGTTTCATTCAGTGGAGCCATGGTAGAGAAGTGGCTTCCGCTGCTCCCAACCCAGCAGTGAGAGATTTGCATGTGAGGTGGACGAGCTGAGAGGCAGATCCCAAGGGCTGCTGAGCTGCAGCTGCCACAGTCCAGCAGGTGATCTTATGGCAGCTTTTGGCTGCTGACAGAAAAGCTTTAGTGCAGAGGTGTCTGGGTTAGCTGAGCATGGTAATGCACTCCAAGGCAGTTCAGGCTGTAAGTCAGAGTGCTGCAGCAGTGGCTTGACTGTGTGTAGGCAGGTCCTGCTCCTTCCTCAGCTCCTGGTTTTCATACAGCCTTTGTCCTCTGGACACTCTGTGTTCCCAGGTCCCGTTTCTCTTAGGATTCTCACACTGTATTTCCTGTTTCTGTCACCTTTAAAATAAGGGTTGGACAATCTGAAAAGATTATATGAGTCACCTGTTTCAAACTGGCTGTTCTGTGGTGAGAGTTGTGCTTGTTGCCTGGAATGCCTTCCCTTTATTGTGAACTTCGCAGCTGAAGGGTGGCCTTGGAATTGGCGCAGGCACAAGTTTGCATGAAGACCCCACCATAGCCCAAAAGAGCAGAGTCAGCAAGAACTGATATCCACTGTTATTGCTTGTACCTGCTTTAAAAATACACTGCTGGATAAAGTAATTTCCCTCAAAGTTTAACAGAAAAAATGAATGGGTTTTCTGTTATTCATTTGCTGAAGAAGTTACTACTCAGGGTTAATCTTTTTTAGATCTCTTGTAGCTCTAATAATTAATCTTCCTGTCTGTACTTTCAATATTAGAACACTTGAAAGTTTTAGGATTTGGCAGTGAGCAGACATCAAGAACCATTCTGCTTTTATGAAAAAAAGTACTTGCTCATTACAGATGTAATCTGAATGATCTCTCCATCTCTTGTTTTGATTCAGCTGAGCATATGGCTACTGAAAAATAAAAGCCTTACCTAAAATATACAGGTTAGAAATTTGTACCCTTAAATATGACTAGTGACACATTGGACACATGGTGTTCCTAGTAAAGTCTTGTTTCCCTTTGATGTATTTAGATCTATTACCTAGGATATTCATAGCTTGTGTGATGTCAGTTGAGCAGAGCTATTCAGTAATACTGCAACTTTGTTAGGTTTTATTTCTGAAGTGCTACAAGTGTTTAAAATTTGTGTTTTCCCTGTAGCACAGCTAGTATTAATAATATCAAAATATCTAGTGCTGTTTGTTAACAGGTTCTGCAGCAGTAAGCTTTTAAGTGGCTCAATACTTATAAAAACTCATTTCAACATCATTTTTCTGTGTGAATTTTTCAGTGACAATCTTGGAACAAGTACCTTCTGACACTGCCTACTCATCATTTGGATGAGTCAATTGATTTTCCAGTTTTGTAGATTGTCTTGCACTGAAACCTGTACAGATTTTTTGTGGCTTCCTCAGAAATGCCATGTAGCATCATGTTGGAGTGTAAAGTATCTCGAGACAGCAAGAATATACCAAAAGACAAGCACTAGTTTTCAGATCCTTTGCTCCCCCTTAAGACTGCAAGAAGTTCCAGCCCGTTGGAGGAGGAATTGCCTTTATTTTGTACAGAGACAAAACATCCACTGCCTATAAAACAAATATGGGGAGCCTGTATTTCTGTATGCCATCATTTGATACAGTGTGTTTTCAGCTTCTTTCTCCAATAATCTGCCTTCTGCATGTAGTATAATGCTTTTAGGATGTGCAGAAGCACTAACAGCAGTTCTGATTTTGATGTGCCTGTGCCTCAGTTAACAATGGCGTTTCCACAGTACTTTGAAAAAAAGCCTTAGTTAAAAATAGTTGACTGAGGCCTTCATCGACCCTCATTTTAAAATAATTACTTCCTAGTGCAATGTAACTGGATTGCTGGGAAAAATATGCTGGAAGGTTTGGCAAAACTTGCAAGTCTAATTGCTGAGAGACTTTGATATATGGAGGTAACATAGCAGACTCTAAAACTTCAGGGTTTGATTCAACTCAATGTCTTTTTCATTACACAAATTCTGTGTGTTTCTTGCTGAATCAGGTTCTTGGTGTACTTTGTGACAGTGAATAAATTTGAACTGTGCTTTATAAAGAAACTTTCACCTTTGGGCAAAGTTGAACAGAAAACACTTATTCTAAAGGTGTTTTACTGGCAGGCTTTCTGCAGTGTAACTACAGTAGCTGTCAAAGGTTCAAAGAAAGCTTTTCAGCACAACTTTTTTTTCCCTGTTTACTGTGTTGGAATTGAAGTTAAATTCTTGCATTTCAAGCACTTCATCTTGCATGTCACAGTTTCAGCACTTTAGAGGAAGAGTAAATGAATGTGGTGCTTTGCTGTCAGCCCCACACTTGGAGTTAAAAATGAGTAAGTTGGACAAAGCATCTGTTCTGGTGCAGGAGTCTCCACTCTCCACACCACGAGGCTGTTTGCTCTGCAGGTTGACGTCGGTTCTGTTTCATCCCAGAGGAGCCTTATGGAGAATTGGTTACATTTTGAAAAACATGATCCAAGTCACAATATCTGTGAATTTTTCACTCCTCCGGCTCCCAAATCAGGTGACAAGGCACAGCAGTGTTTGTAAGAGCACAAGCATGACATGAGTCTGAGTGAAACCAGTATCCTCTGAAATCTACCTGAAGTCTTGTTGTGGGAAGGAAGGGCATAATCCAGTCTCTAGGGATCCATCAAATATCTGTTATTTGGAGTGTTGTATTTCTGACTGAGTGAAGCTCTAAGGGCTTTTCCAAGTCTTTGGGCTATGTTGCCTGCTCTTTGAATTTTAATAAGCAGCAGTTCACAAGAAAGTTCTGATTATTTTGTAGTTTTATTCAGGGTGTAATTTTCCTGGTTTGGGGATGTGGCTGCACAGGAAAGCAGGAAGATGCCAGGTGGAACTTGAGCACAAGCAGCATGAGGGAAGTGTGAGCATCCCTGTAACAAGCCCTGCAGGGCTTCAAGTGTGTCTTCCTGATTTCAGCACATCCTGCTTCCCACTTACCTTTATCACTGCTGCTACTCATATCTGTGCTGTGCAAGTTATGCAGTTGCAAACCTTTGTTTGCAACTTACTGTATTCTTCATGAGGTGTCACTACTCTCCTCAATGGCAAGCACAGTATTGGTTCTCTTCACAGCTCAGTATGTCAGCTTTGTCTTTTTCCTGCTGTACAAATGGCTGGCACTGTGAAGAAAATGTGTTTGATGTAGGGATGGGTGTTATAAAAAGCTGGATAATGAACTGTAAGTCTTCACAGTGTTGCTGACTGGATCTGAGATTAATAAGTTTCAGTTCAAAAGCCATCTGTCTGTCACTGCAGAGAAGGGGGTAATGAAGAGCTTACCAGGTGCCCACCAAAGCTGCTTTATCACTCCTCTCCTCACCTGCACAGGGGAGAGAAAATAAAAGAGAAAGCTCAAGAGTTTGGATAAGGACAGGGAGAGATCACTCACCAGTTACCACCACAGTCAGCACAGACTCAGCTTGAGGAAATAAGTTAATTTATTGCAAATCAGACCAGAGCGGGGTAATGAGAAATACAAGCAAACCTTAAAAATACCTTCCCCCATCCCATCTTTTTTTTTCTGAACTTAATTCCTGATTCCCTACCTCCTCCCTCTTGGGTGGTACAGGGGGATGAAGAAGAGGCATTGTGGTCAGTTCATAACAGAGTGGTTTTACCACAGATTTTTCCAAGAAGAATTCTTCCTCCAAGGAAGAACTCTTTCCTGTACTCCAGTGTCATGTCCCTTCCACAGGAGAAAGTCCTGCATGAACGCTTCCAGTGTGCTTCCTTCTCACAGGCGGTCACAAACTGTTGCAGCTCAGGGTCTCTCCCACAAGATCCCATCTTTCAGGAACGGGCTGCTCCAGTGTGGGTCCCATTGAGGGTCACAGGTCCTGCCAAAAATCCTGCCCTAGGATGGGCTTCCCACAGGCTCTCAACCTCCTTTGGGTATCCACCTGCTGTGTGAGGTCCCCCCTAGGCTGCGCGTGGATCTCTGCCCCCTGAAGGGCTGCAGGACACAGCCTGACTCATCGTGGTCTTCCCAACCGGCTGCTGGGAATCTCTGCTCCAGCACCTGGAGCTCCTTCTCCACTCCTTCTCCACTCACCTTGGTATCTACAGAGCTGTTTCTCTTGCATATTCTTGCTTTTTTCTGGCCACAGTAACTTCTTTTCCCTTCTTAAATGTGTTATCACAGCAGCACTGCCAGAGTCACTGATGGGCTCGGCCTTGGCCAGCAGCGAATCTGTCTCTGAGCTTGCTGAAGGCTTCCCTGTCAGACTAGGGAGAAGCTTCTGGCAGCTTCTCACAGAAGGCACCCCTTGTCATGCAATCCCAATGCAGCTACTAAAATTCTGTGTTAGGAACTTTGTGTTTGCACACTGGTAAGGTTAACTTTCTACTAGGCTGAAGGATTCTGCTCTTATTAAAAAGTACTTATTTGCTGGTGACCAACTGAGTCAGATGTGGAAGGGAAAATCTGAAGACTAAAGAGAAATATCTTTAACTGGGATGATTTCCTGGTGGATCACCATAACTTTATGAATTAATTCAGTGATATTGCTGTTTGGTTGTTGAAACTTTGGTTTCTGCTGCCAAGTAATAGTTGATGAGAGTGTGGTACTTATTGCATTGCTTTCCTGTCAACCCACACACATTGGGTTGGTAACATACTGCTCTAAATTCTCCAATATTTATTTCAGACTTCTCATGAGACTGTCTTGCCAAAAGTTAAAAACAGAAGGCGACCCTGAATATGATTTCTGTTTCTGAATTCTGTTTCTGTTTCTGAAATAAGCCAAGATCCTTCATCTTTCAGAAAAAGATTTCTGATTGGTGACGCCTGCATAACTTTCTCCAAAAATGCCCAGATGCTGTTTGTCACTGAAAGTAGAGCTGATAGTTGACTTTTCCCTCAGTGACTGTGTAGAATCATGCAAGCAGCCTTTAGATGTCAGATGAGCAGTGCTATTTTGGAATGGG
Organism: Zonotrichia leucophrys gambelii; assembly: GCF_028769735.1. Classification (NCBI taxonomy): domain Eukaryota; kingdom Metazoa; phylum Chordata; class Aves; order Passeriformes; family Passerellidae; genus Zonotrichia; species Zonotrichia leucophrys. The sequence continues at coordinate 35,969,237 of NC_088175.1, read as the reverse complement.
CAATGAAGGGCTTTAAACATAGTGAAAATTATTTTCTTTGCAAATTAATTTCTCATTCATTTGCACATACCGTGGTAGTTTCTTTAGCAAGTGAGGCATAAACCAGTGCCACATTCAGTGCATAACTCTGTCTTTGTGTGCAACCAGTTCAGAGTGAGGTGGGGCCCATGGGAGGAAATATGACCATGAATAAAATGCTGTAGACTTTAATACTTCAACTAACAAAATTATTAGATTTTTTTGAAATGGTATTTTCTGTGCTTCTCTGCATCATGGTGGATACTTGGTCATCCTTTATTTGCAACAGTTGAATACAGAATCTCCAAATTCACAGTGTAAAAATGGATTAGTGTCAGTAGCACCCATTATTTTCTATTTGTCTGGTGATATAAGAGAATTAATCTGCTAAGGAAGAAACTGAGTTTTTTTATAACTGTTTGGACTGTATAGGTAGCCACCCATCAAAGTGGCTCCATACTAAAAGAAGCCCTGCAACTTTTGCTTTGGAAAGGAATGCTTAGCCAAATTCAGCCAAAACCACCCTTAAGGTTTTAGTAAAAGGAACAAGTGTTTATATCTCAGAGGACAAGGTCCTTCCTCAGTCAAGAATCTTATAACAAATGTAGATTTCACAGTCAGTAGTCCAGAGAAAGTAGATTTGAGCTTCTTCTCTGACTCACCAAGGGAGTACAGCCTAAGGTATAACCTGTTGACAGGACACGTTAAGATGACCAGAAAATATGCTGGAGATGCAGTTCTCTGCAGTAAGAGAGTGTAACAGAAATTTGTCCAAGCTGCTTGGAAAGGTGACAGAAAAGGAAGAACTGTGGTTTAGGAGGCAAACTTTTCCATTAAATTGTAATGTCAGGTTTGCACATTTGTTATGGAGGTGGACAGCCCATTTAGAGGTATCTGTGCTAACAAACAGGTAAGTGCTCACATCTTCATGCAGCAGCTGGTTCTGTGTCCTGAAAACTTGAATGGAGCCTGAGCAGATCCAGGAAAAACATCTTGATGTAGACCATCTAAGAGTCATGTTAAAAGTGTGAGATGTTGCTGTCCTTGTCACCGTGTCTCTTCATTTTTTCATCACATACTCCTATTTCCTTGTTTCTGTTCTCATGCTCATTGAATCCTTCATGAACTAATTTGGTTTACTAGTTCAGACAAAACAACCAGGAGGGAGTTGCATTCTGTTCAGCTCCTGAGTTTGGGTTAGCTTCCAGGAGATCCTGGTGGTTACCACAGCTGGTGTGCAGCCATGTGCACTGCTCTGACGCTGACACAGGGCAGGAAACGGGGCTGCAAGCTGGACGGGAGCCTTTGCATCAGCTCAGCTGCTGCTACACCGCCTTCTCTGCTGTAGGGACTTTCCCCACCCAGAGGCAGCAGAGTTTGGCCTGAGGACAAGGCTGGGGTGTTTCAGCCGTGGGTGAAGTGCTGCAGTTAACTGAGCCCAGCCGGGGCCGGTGTGGAACTGCTCCATCTGGGACTTGCCTCTAATGTCCCTCTTCATGGAGCTGGGAACTCCTGTGCATAGCTATGGAAGCTGGAGCATGGTTTCTGTAACAGAGTCTTCAGTCTTCCCCTGCTTCCCTCTTGATTTTGTTCCTTTACTTATTAATCCTGAAGACAGTAGATCCTAATGGTGGGCCAGTGTGTTAAATTAGTTGCAGAGAGGAGTTGAAGCTGAACTCCTTTGTGCCTTTTTGGTGGGGAATTTTCAAGGTGCAAAACAAAATAAGTTTCTGTGATTGCAGTTTAAGATATCTAGTATTTCAGCAGTAAGTACTCTGAGTAATGTTTGTTGTGGAAATTTATTTGCCTCTTATGCTTAGAACTTGTGTGCCTGATTTAATTAAAATAGGTTTTAAGTTAAAGTTTGGGTTGAATTGAATTCTCAAATGACAATATTGTTTGAAGTATGGATTTTCATAATGGACATGTTATGAATGTTGACTGGACAGAAAACCTCTGAACAGACAATCTGTGATTGAATGAACAAAATTGCCTTCTTTTAAAATCACTGTAATTAGGTGAATGTCTTACATGATGGACTGTTAAAATGTCTTGCAGGTGGATTCACCAATGAACTTGAGAAACCCACATGATTTGGTAATACTAATGAGACAAGAAACAACAGTTAACTACCTCAAAGAACTGGAGGTAAAGCATAACATTTAAGTACTAACTAATTCTGAAAATACAGATTTTTTTTTTCCATAGACTTTATAGTGATAGTTTTAAATCACGAAAATAATTTATTATTGGCAAAGTTCTTCTTCAATGAAAGGATGAAAAATTTTTCAGATCTCAAGAATTTTTTGCCTCAAGTTTGCCTAACTGATCTCCAGTTGTATCATTCCCTGTTGTTAGCCATAAATCTTAACAATTTTGGATAAAGTCACTAGATTCTGTTGTACTGTATTTTGGAAGAACACAGAGCAAATCATCTCTGTTTTTCTTCAAGCCTTTTTATTATTGAAAAGGGGTCTGGGACCACCCTTTTGGAAAGGGTTTAATGAACTTCGAACTGATAAACTGAAGTTTAAATATAATAGGGGTTAGGTAAGCAAACAGCTCACAGCCCTTCTGGCCATGCACCCTTTTCTTGTGCCAGCTTTGGTTTTATCAGATTGGGATAACTACGTTAAGCTAGATGAACACCAGAGAAAAGAAAGCTAGGTGAGCCCCAGAGGTAGCTTTAGATTGAATGGGTGAAGTAGGAGAAAGGAAAATAAGTGGGACTGCCCCTGGTGTGACTGTGTTCAGCCAGTCTTTCTTATCAGAGTGCAGTCTTTTTTGTGGTGATGGACATTTGAGCTGTGGCTAGAATAATACTTGCAAGCTTTTTTGGGACATGGATTGTGGGTGTGGAAATCGCTGATGTCCAGCTTCTAGTACACAAATGACTTTCAGCAGCAGTTACCTATTGTAACTTGTAAAATTCTTGTACAAATTGCTACTAGCATATATATCTCTATTGTTTCACAGTAGCATGTAGTCAAATGTGTATGGCTTTAATTAAAAATACAGGTTTTCTCATTTCACAGATATTCATGTGCAGTACTATTCATATGTACTCATGTTCAGTTGTACTTAGCACACTGACTGATGATAATTTATTGCAATGTCTTGTATTATTTCCACAAGGCCTTACAGTGGAAAAAAGGGGGCCAAATGTGAAAAAAATTTATGTACTTGTAGCAATCATTTCTTCTTTTCTTTAATGGCCTATCATGGTTTTGGAGCACTACTAGCCCACTTTTTAGGCAAACAGGAGAAGTAAGGACTCATCAAGTTGTATTATCTCTAAAGAAAGCATTTATATGCCATCCAAATCTAAAAAAGTTCTACAGATGTTATAAAAGATAAGGAAGTATTCCCAAAATTTAATCAGAATTTTTTAGATTTTTTGAAATGAACTTTGTTTTAAGGAAAAAGTGGAACTGTAGAATTGTAACAACTATAGCATTTGCTTTCATTGGTGTCATATGCTTCTGTTTCCTTTTTTTTTTCTACAGAAACAGTTAGTTGCTCAAAAGATTCATATAGAGGAAAATGAGGACAGAGACACAGGGCTGGAACAAAGGCATAATAAAGAAGATCCAGACTGCATTAAAGCAAAGGTGCCCCTGGGGGACCTAGATCTGTATGATGGCACATACATCACCTTAGAGAGCAAAGATATCCGGTAATAAGACACTTTAATAACATACTTTATATTCTGAGATTTTTACTGAATGAAAATAAAATTAACAGTACCTCTAAACACAAGTGAAAAATGACCTGCACTGACTTTCTTTAGATGGCAGTTATTGTTTTGTGTTACTGTGGAATAAAATTGAAACATCTTCCACTAGCTGTGAGCAGGTACAATGTACAAAAGCTGTTTCCCCCAAACCATCTATGCTAACCCTGCCCTGAAACTTTTCCTTTCTTCCAGTTCTACCACTGTTACTTTGTACTGATACAACCAGATGTGTGAATTAAAGTGAAATATGTCATGTCAAAGGGGGTTGAATTTGCTTGAGTGTGCTTTCAGTGTTTTGAGCTAGATATTTATTTTAGTGGAAACTGTCTTGACTCAAATTTAAATGAAATTCCATTGATTACCAAGCTGTTGAACTTTCTGATCATATTTTGTCCCCTGTTTACAAAGTGAAGGATGAGCAGCCAGTGTACTTGACATTCAGCTTCATTGGTGATTCGTCTTCAAGAGTGACTGTTTTGTTTTAGTTCGCTTTTTAATCATAATCACATGAGTACTTGAAGTGGAAAAATATCAATTTTTTCGTCATACACCTTCATTTGGACTTCTCATCCCCCGCATTTGGGATTGGTTTGTTTGCTTCAGCTGAAGAGCCTGCATGCATTGCCATTTGCCTGGCAGATACATCATTAATCATAGCAGTGATACACTGGGTTGACCCTGATACGTTTTGGAGGCTATCCAAATGTTGATATTTTCTGTAAAGCAGACAAATTTATTTATCCTATAGTCATGACATCCCAATACAACTGAAATCTGGGAATACAACAGAAATGTGCTAATGAGCCCGAACAGGGGATTTCTGTAGTGATTAAATCACAGTACTCTGTATCAGCTACCATGCTGCCTCTTAGGAGCTTCAGCAGTATTTTAATCTGCAGTCTGCTGTGTTATGTTATTATGTTCTCAGCCCTGAAGACTACATAGACACAAAGTCCCCAGTGCCTCCAGACCTGCAGCAGCCAGACTGTACAAAAGTTCTAGATCTTCCATACAGTATTCATGCTTTTCAGCACTTACGGGTGAGTGAGCAAATGCAAGTAAGTATTTTTCCCCATTAGGAAGAGGAATAGAAAACTGCTACTGGCAGTTCTCACTCTGGGTTGAAAGGTATTGTAATTCTCCAAGACTGCTTCACACTTTTTAAAACTACAGTTGGGCCCTGATTAAAGTACCTGCGTATCGGAGGTTATGCCTGTTCCATCAGGTATAACATTTTCTCTTGTTATTTTTTCCTTTATTTTAGAGGGCATTTTTAGGAAAATTGAGTCTTTTGTTTTCGTAACACATTTCATTAGCAAATCAGTAACTTTCATTGGGACTACAACTAGCTTGTGAGTTGTCTCAGTTGAAATTTGGAGAATGCTGAACAGGGTCATTAAAATGTGTAAAGATTCAGAATAAAAATATTGTTTGCAGTTTTGTTGGTAGCTCCTAACAAACATGAATGTCTGTTTGGTATCTGAAGGCCAAGCCCCAACCCAGAGGATGAGATAATTGTTCCCTACCAGTACAAAGTTTAGATGCTCTAGGAAAGTTAGAGCACAAGAGTGGTGGGAAAACTGGTTGTGTCAACAGCGTTATGTGAGCAGATTTTCTAATGCAGATGCAACTTTAGTGCTTTTATCTTGATATTTATTTTATTGCAAGTCTTTCATCAACAAATAAGGATTTTCTTACAGCTAAACACAAAGGGGAGGTTTTTTAGCTCTGTTCGTGGATCTGGATGTGTTTTTGAAAGAAGTGTGTTTATGCCTGGGGAAAGAAAAAAGAAGAAGAGGTGTAGGGATACTTCCACCATGTGAATGTAACCTTACAAAACACTGACTTCAGTGCTTCAGTGGTCATTAGTGAAATCAGTAGCTTCCAGATACACAGTGCCACACAAACTGAATATTTCCCCTGTAGAATTCACAAGCAGAGGCTGCTTTTGACTGCTTCTGCTGTTTTCCCATTTGCCATAATATATATTATTATCTGTCAGAGGTGAAGTTGTTCTATCAATTCCCAAAGATCTTGAAAGGAAGATAAGATTGTAAAATAACCAAGCCGCATGTTTTCCTGGAGTCATGCTTTTGTTTGTATTTCTCTACTCTTAAGTGTCAGCAAATACCTGTATTCAATTTTTATTTCAGGGTGTCCAAGAAAGGGTTAATCTTTCTGCACCCCTGTTACCTAAAGAAGATCCAATCTTCACATACTTATCACGGAGACTGGGAAGAAGTATAGAGGAAATAGGTCACCGTATTTATGATGGGCTTATGAAGGTATGAAACTGGAATCTTGCTGGGTGCACTAAAAAGAGGGCTGGAGAGGTCTCACAAGTGTAGATACACCTCTTACAAGCAGTCAGATCCAGTTTTGCCCATATATTTTTGGTTTACAGTTCAGTTTCAAAAGGCAAACTTTGGATAGGCAAGTAGAAGCAGGAGAAGGCATCAGCCAAGCCAGTAAATAGTTTCTGTCATCTTTAAGGATTTATGTAGTTATGTTGTCTAGCAAGCCACATTCATTGCTTTGTCAAGGCAAACAGAGTTTTAAAACAAAAAATACAGGTACTTGAAGAGCAAGGAAGAAACAACAGTACTGAAGTGTGTATGTTTTTGTTAAATGTCTTCCTGAAAAATCTAGGAACCTTCATTGAACTCCAGCTAAGATGCTGATGCTTAAACTACTGTCACCTCTCATTTCACCTCATTTTGTATTTTTACCTTCCTGAAATGCAGAAATTCTGTTTCTTTAATACATGAGTATGGTAGTTCACTGTTCCTAAACATTGACAGCTGTTGCCAAATGGCAGCTTTCCAGTGCAGGAGGATAGCTTAGAGCAGCTGAGCGCCAACTTTGGTGCTCAGCTTTTCATCCTATAGTAATTAAAGCCCTGATTAACCTTTTAGTTCATGTGTTAGTAGTTAGTACTGTTCATGTTTCTCGTTACTGCAGAACTCTTCTTCCTGGGTACTCTATAACATGGCTTCTTTTTACTGGCGAATAAAGAATGAGCCATACCAAGTAGTAGAATGTGCCATGCGTGCCCTTCACTTTTCTTCAAGGTAAGAATTGCTAATAAGAATTTCTTCTCAGATTGCTTTTCTAGTTATCCTGGTTAGTAAACAGGTTTTAGTTTCTAAGACAGTATGCTAAGGAATAATCTCTGTTACTTGTTCTTGGTCTCTTGTGTGCTATACTAGACATATACATAGTTGAGACCTTTTTCTAGCAAGTGATATATTTTAATGTGCGACTGGCAAATTAATATGTCCTTGTGCATGATTTTTACACAGTCTTAACTTCCTTTAATGTTAGTTTTTAATTTTTTTCTTTTATTCTTTTAGGCAGAATAAAGACATTGCACTGGTAAACTTGGCAAATATTTTGCACCGGGCTCACTTCTCAGCAGATGCAGCTATTGTGGTTCATGCAGCTCTGGATTACAGTGACTTCTTTACCAGCTATTACACTTTAGGAAATATATACGCAGTAAATACAATCTTTATTTTCCAAGACTTGAAGAAAATTAAATATTACCTGATCTTTTGGGGTTGACTTGTAATGGTTTACTCTTTTATAGTGTGTCTTGTGGTCCATGTGTATCTCATGCTTAATGCTTAAGATTCTGTCAAGATACTTTTATTCAAAAGTCTGTCTATTAGCGAAGGCTTTTATCTGCACCTGGAAATAAATTCCAGTAAAATTCTTCTGCAGCCTTCCTTTAATAGGTGTAGTGGCTTGAGTGTCAGAAATGAGAGGCTGCTTGTTATCATTAATTAAAATTTCAATTAATGGCTTCTTTAAAAACTGAGTATTGTTTATTAAATATTACTATGCAATGGCTAATTCTCTCTCTTGGTCATTCTTCAGATGCTTGGAGAGTACAACCACTCAGTCCTGTGTTATGATCATGCTCTGCAGGCCAAACCAGGATTTGAGCAAGCTGTAAAAAGGAAACATGCTGTCCTATGTCAGCAAAAACTTGAGCAAAAATTGGAAGCCCAGCATAGGTAACTAAAATATCCCAGTGGCAATTTAATGTCTGTAGTTCTGTTGCAGCAGTTATTCACACTTCAAGAATTGTTTTTAAATTTCTGTATTTCTTTGATTATGCAATAGAATTAAGGATAAGAATACTTTAAGAAACCTAGAGGTAAAAATATGCAAGAGTGTAGGAAAAGATGGTATTCTTGAAAGCATTCACAGTAAATCTTCTCTGTTTAATTTCCAAGATCACTTCAGCGAACATTAAATGAATTAAAGGAATATCAAAAGCAGCATGACCATTACCTTAGGCAGCAAGATGTTTTAGACAAGTACAAGCTCATCCAGGAGGAACAAATCTTGAGGAACATCATTCATGAGACACAGATGGCAAAAGAAGCTCAATTAGGTACAACTTCTTCATGTTCATGCTCATTAAAGCAATGAAATATGGCACATATTCAGATAAGTGTCAGGATATAACTTCTTCATATATTAAGATGGCCCTGAGTGGCTCTTGGGTTTTGCTTATTAAAACAGGAGATTGCAGTATGTTCTTGGACAGGGAATTCTTTTTGAGTCTTTTGAGTCCTCTGGGCTGACAGGGTAAATAAAAAGGATTGACCATACTGGGAGCAGAGAGATTGACTGTGTGCTGTCTTTTGTTCTCAGAAACGACACTTCTCTGGTATAAAAAAATATTTTCTGCTCTGCAGGGAACCACCAGATTTGCAGATTGGGCAACCAGCAGCATAGCTTGCACTGTCAGTGGGATCAGCCTGTTCGTTATCACCGCGGAGACATTTTTGAAAATGTGGAATATGTTCAGGTTTGTGAATTGATACCACTGCCTCGAGTTACATCCCATTTGCTTTATTAGTAAAGTAATTTCAGTTTTTTCAGGGTTGACAAAAGGGTTACATTTTGGATGTAGTAATTAAAGTGAGAAATCTTAGTCTTTCTTTTCCAGAGTGCACAGTATTTTAATGCATGTTTCTTTTGATACTAGTGCAAGCGGAGAGACTATGAACTACAGAAATAGAGAGGGTTTCTTGTAAAAGGCTTTGTTTAACTTAGAAAAGAGAATTACTTGAAATCAAAAACTTCATATTAGTCCAAAGCCTTAGTTCCCTATGATTGCACCAAGAAAATTTTGTACAAGAGTATTACGAAGTTCTGGAAACAGGGTGTGTACTGATACTGAAAATCCAGAATGACAGGCACCTAAGCAACACCTCTGCTGTGTTAGAACCGCAGATAAGGATTATGATTTCAGTTATTTTGCAATGTGGAGTATGTTCTTAAGTTTCCCCTTAACTAGTTTAAAAATAGGAATAATTATTTTTAATTTTGCAGTTGTCTTCTTGTCTTTGATTGTTTTTCCTATTATAGTAATTATGAATTCAGATTTTTGAGATAATTCTGAAAGCCATGAGTCTTAGCAATTCTGACTTGATTTTGAGCCATGCAATCTAGATAAGCAGATTTTATTTATGGCCTATTACAAGTATCTGCTTGGTACCTTTTAGCATTTTTTCCTTGATTTGCACTTGTGTTTTCATTGTTGGCTTATTCACAGTATGAATATTACTCTTTCATGGTCTGAGTGGATCAAGAGGCTTAAATTCCTTTTTTTTTTTTCTGCTACCCACAGTTCAGCTTATCAGTGAGGCTTAACTACATAAGTGAGGAGGGGAAATAACATGGAGAAATTCAACAAGCAATGTGCCATCTCCTTTATTAAAATTTGTCTTTCTGCTGTTTCTAGTTTGGTGAAGACTCTTCAACTTCCAGTATGACATCCATGAATTTGGACCTTCATACAAACCAAAGTGTTCACAGCCAGTCCTTGCAGTCTTCCCCTGTGGCTCGTTCCGTTGTTTCAGTGTGGAGTGTGGAACCCAGCAGAGTGAGTGAAGAGGATGAGCTTTGCTCTTTCACAGAGGAGGGGTGAAAGTGACTCCTCTCCTTGTTTGTGTAAAACTTTCTAGCATCTGGGCCACAGTTTTGATGTGTGACAGCACTGGAGAACGTAGCATTCCAGATTTGTTCAACATACACTTATCTGTCTAGTTTCTCTGTGCTGATTTCCCAACCTTTGAAACTACTGGAGCGCTGAGAGAGTTGTTCTGTAAACATCTGCTGCAAGTAAAGTGGTACAGCTAAAGACAGAAATTTCAACTGCTGATATTAAAAAAAGATGGAAAAATAATAGCTGTAAAGATCTCAGTTTTATTTTGCTTTGGTTTTTTTTCTTAAGACTATCCTTTAATATCTCTTTTATTACCTTGTTCATTAGAATATTAAAAATATTGAGAAAATATTAAAAAATAATTCCTTTCCCCCTTAGGACAAACAGCATATTCTTTGGCCTCAGCGGTCAGACTGTATGAAGTCTTTCCCCAGAATTCCTGACCCAGAAGAACTGCCAACTTATTTCTTGCCTCCAGAAAACAGGGGATTCAGGCAAGTGTTGATTTTAAAAGCTGTATTTGTAAATCTTTGTTTTATGAGTGAAGAGTATTTTCTTTCTGGAGAGGATGGATGCAATTAGTAAGCAACAGCACAGAGGTGTTCAAACCTCTTTATCTGGCCTTTCCACAGAAGGAAGGCATTTTCCTTGATTGTTGTCTTTGCTGTAAGTATAACAGCCAGAGCCAATTTCATGGTGATTCTTCCCTGACTGTTGGTCAGGAGTAAGGGTGAGAACACTAAACACAGACAAAATGGGGATTTAAGCACAAGTCTGAATGTCTTGTGAACTATAGTAATTAAAAAACAACTTGAAAGAGAGAACGAGGTGAGCATCTATTTAATAACTACAGTTAACTCTTGTACATTACATACGTCCTATTAGCTTTAGTTATGATGACACAAAACAAGGAAGACCAGAAAACAGTAAAAAAGGATTAGGAGTGGAAAACTCCAGCTCATTCCTTTGGGACAGAGGTAAAAAATCAGCTTAGTCATGGAAGAGTCAGTTATACTTGTTATTATATAGGATAAAATAACTGTGTCTGTACTGCAGTAGCTAACTTACATAGATCAATACAGTGTTGTAGTACCCTAGTCACTTAAATTATGACAAAAATAGTAAATAGTAAAAAGACTGTTTTGTTCTACCTAGTCATTACAATAGTAGTCTTGAGCTTTTGTTTAAGGTTTCATCTAAAAACATTCAGCAACTTCTTTTGGAGAAAAGCAGTTTTCATCTTAGAATGGTATTTATACATAATTTGGCTACGTCATGATGTTTTTGAAATCAAGTTCTAGTGTAAAAAAATTCTACATTTTTTATCACATATTTGTTTAGTCCTAAACTTCATAGAATTCTTATTAGCATAGTATGAGAACCTTCTGTTATCTCTACTGCACTGTTCATTGTTCTTGTTATAAACACATTATTCTGTGCTTAAAAATGGAAAGTAAAGACCTTGTAAATTACTTTTCAAGGGAAGGGTGGTCCTTGAGTTCTTCACGTTTGCAGCTCGTGTCTCACAGGAGTCTGCAGTACGAGGCTTAGCAGATTCGTGTATTTCTACATGATGGCATGCAGCACATGGTGTTTATTTGTCTTGGTTCTCCTTATTGCTAGAATCCAGCCAATACTGAATATTCCAGGAGATATTGTTGAGCATGGAGAAGCACAGGCACCAGATTGTTCTTCTATTACTGATGCTCGTAATAATGAATCTCTAAACATACTGGTCAAGGAACTAGACACTAATCTAGATTTGAAATTCAGGATGCCAGACAATCAAGCAAGACAGGTAAGAGATGTTTTCTTGTTGGTTCTCTTCTGGTTTAAAATCCTCCTTTTTATTGCCTTAAAAATGTTATTCAGGTCATAAAAGATTTTGATATTTCAAGGTAATCAGTACTTCTGAAAAAGGTGGGCAAATTCTTTCTAATAGTATTGGAGAAAGGGTTAACTTGTCTGGCTTCTTTCAGATGCTGACCAAAAGCACACAAACTGGGAAATTTAATTTACTCTTTGAAATTACATCTTTCTTTTAAATCTAACAGTCACTTGATACGATTAATTTCCAAGAGCTGCTGCATTCTGCCAAGCTGGTAACTTTCATAGGCCATTCTGGAGATTGGTTGCTTTAAGTGTTAACTGTTCACATCCTCTTCTTGGTACAATGTGTTTTATCTTCCCTTCGCTAAAGAGAAGATTTAAGGAGGCAAGTGTTGAATGGCCCTTGCAGATCTTGGCTGTAAAATTTATTCAGTAGTTTGGGGAAAAACAAATCTTTGTCTTTCAGGTTTTGCATTCTCGTATCAACAATGAAACTATTACACTGGCCAAGATAGGAGTGTTTCTAGATCATGCCATGAAAAAGGTATGTCCATCTGTCACATGAGATGAATTCAGAATTCTTACTTGAGATTTGTTTTTATACTTCTGAAGTAATCAGTGACACACTAGAAAGGAGTTTATTTGCGGCCTGTAACTGAAATGAAAGTAACTTTAAAAGCCATGTTTACAAAGCAGAAATACATAGAGAAGTATCTAACTTAGCTTCATGTGGACCAAACAGCCCTGTAGTTGCTTGTTGTTGTTGTAAGGATATGGAGCAGCAATATATTAGCTAATTCTGGCAGCCATTTGCTTAACTGGGAGAAGTAGCTTGAAGCTACTTCTCCGTCTGCCACCCTTCCTGCATGCCTGCCTTGTGCTCTTCCTCCTCCTTCCCACTACCCTGCTTTTCCCCCTGCTCTCCCTCCAAGGAAACCAACCTTCTGTCAATCTTGTGTCAGGATAATTAGCACTCTGGGGCAAAGAATGTACCTCTGTATAGAAGCCTGTGGAATGCCACCTCCATCTTGCGTGGGGCCTTTGAGAGTCAAGTGACAGGAAGCATTGAGAGAGACGTTGACTCTTTTTGACATGTCAAGCTGATATTTCTCAGTTTAACTTTCTTGTAGAAGTTGTGTCAAGGTATTATATGTAGATACTTTTCTAGTCTAAAATCAGTACCATTTAGTATGTGCATCTGTCTTAACCAGGAGAAGAAATGAGGAGTAGGAGTTGATTCCTATTATTGTGTTGTTCAGAAGAGTCCTATACATGTCTAATGTCTTACTGTACAGTGCATGAGTATTTTGGTTTTCACTGTAGTATTCTGTTGCTGTCATGCTAAAAGCCTGAACCTTTCTGCCTGCTGATGTAGGAGCAGTCTAGTGTTTTACCTGTTCTGCTAATGATAAACTACTTAGAGCAGGAATGCCAGAGTTAGTATCTTTGTAATGGGAAAGAAAAAATGCTAATAACTTGCTGAGAATTTTGTTAAGGGAGGTCATTGAGACCTGTGAATGAAGAGTAATTCAGTAAGGAGTTTGGAATGAAGAACAATGTGCATTGCAAAACAGGGATCATTAATAATCTTGAAATCACAGGTTATGTAAGGTACTCCAAACGTTGAATATTGTATCATATTGCTTTCTTTCAGTTCTTCTAGAACCATAGTTAGAACCCCTCTGTGGGAGGGGTTTTTGAAAACCTGGAACAAAAATGTTCTTACTAACTCAACATAGTATCACTGTTTTGCTTCCTTAATCCTTGCTGCATGTTTCCTACTCAGGCATGCATTTGGGCTTCAGACATGTAGGTAGAAGTGAACATCCATTTCAGGCATTGGTTTTATGCTATAAATGTTTTGTAGAATTGGGTGATAGGGAATGATGAAAATATTAGAAACTAGAACATGCTTCTAAATAATTTCAAAGTGCATCTGAAAGGGGATGTTTTGCCTACCTCTGTCAATCTGTCAGAATTTTTGAATTTGATATTTCTCCTCTAGGTTGAGTGCTTCTTTTTGCTGTTACAGGTTAAACAGGAGGAAGGAACATTCAAGGTGTATTTGACACTTCCTCCATTCTTTCATCTGCTCTCACTTACTGCTTACTATTTTACAATCTTTAAACAGTATCTAATGCATGCCAGTTGTCAACTTTAATGAGACAAATAGACAACTAAATCTAAGAAAAAGCAACTCTGAAACCTTAAATTGACAGGGAAAGGTAATGTTAGACAGGGGACCTGGAAGCACATCTGCCTGATTTTCCAGTTTTAGCATTTTACACTGATCTGTGTCTGTATAATTTTAAGACTCTGCAATAGCCCTCAAGCGTTGCTTGCTGTAGTGAACTAACCATTATCGCTTGTACATTTTGAGGGATTTTTTGGTCATGATAAAATCATTCATATCAGTAGAGTGTGAGCAGCAGCTGCTACTAAATTGCAGTTCAGTCTGTGAATCATGTCCATTTGAGTAGAATGGAGCAGATTGAATAATCTACTAATAGTTACAGCAAAGTCTAATTTGTATCCATTTAACAATGTAGTATGCAAGAGTGAGTTCTGTTTGCTTATTATTAAAGAGCAGGCATTTCTGTCTTCCTGAGACACCTCTTTGTGGGTGTTTTTATCCTTTTCCCTGACTCTTCTATAGCCAGAAGATCCTCTGTGGCTTGTGCTTAATGAAGCTGGATTGTACTGGCGTGCAGTTGGAAATAGCACCTTTGCTATCACCTGTTTGCAAAAAGCATATAATTTGGCTCCACATGAGTATCAGGACATCCCTCTGGTCAACCTTGCTAACCTCTTGTTTCATTATGGTCTTCATTCGGATGCCAGCAGGCTCCTGCTGAAGGCTTTGGCCATCAATGCCTCTGAGGTAAGATGATGGGATTTTGTGTTTGCCCAGCACTGAATGTGTTTTCCCTCATTATTTTCTAAGTACATGTTACTTGTGTTTACCTGCACATGCAGTTCATCTTCCAGCTGGTGATTTGCAATGGATGTTAATTTCCATATAAATTCCTGACTGCACCAGGGGAGATGCTGATTGTTGAAAGTATAAACATCTAGAGAAGTTCTAGTAAATCAGTGACAGGCTTCTAGCCTCCCAAAACCTGTATTATGAGCAGTGCCTCCAAAGAATTTAATCTTGGTGTTTGCCGAGATTTTAACCTAAAACAGTGATCTGTCAAGTTGTCAGCATTGTATCTTGATTCTTAAAACCCTTATAGTGTGTATACCACCAAGATCTTTATAGACATGTTTCTGTGACACTTGATTTTTATCTGTCCCTAGTTTTATTTGTCCCTAGCTTTTGTCTATCTACATAGAGCAAAATGTGTTCTAGGTGTTTGGTGGCTTTACTTCCAACCATAGATTCAAGCCAGGTTTTTGTATTTCTGAACAGTAACGTGATAAATATTCTGTAGGTTGTCACCTATGTCATATAGGCAGTTTCTGTATTATTCAGAAACTGTTTGAACTACTGGACTGGCCAGAACAGTTGTGAAAGGAAAGGGGGAGGGAATTGCATAGCAGGGAACATCTTTTTTCTAGCAGGTAATTTTGGTCTTGCATCACAGACACTTCAGTAAGAAGTTCAAGTGACTCTTTCCTGTGCTTCTAGCTCTCTAGTTAGATTAACAGCATTTAAACCTGCTAGGCTGTCAGTCACCTAGCATATAAAAAAGCTAAAAACAGAGTAAGTTTGTTCAGTGCAGCATTCAGAAACAAATTTTCAAGTGTTGGAAAGGAATGTAGTCCATTTGGGTGGCAGGTAAGAGTGCAAAAAGAAACTACAGAAAGAACTATGCTTGATTGATGTGCCTTAAGAAGAACATATGAAAACACAGGCTTGGAGAGGAGGAACCTAGGAATCCTCAGGACCATGCTGTGTGAGTAGGGCTTTTCTTGAAAAATAGTTGTAATTGCTGCCTTGTTACAGTAATGCCTGCTCGTGTTTTTTTCAGGTGTACTCAGTCTGTAATACCTATTGTACCAGAAAAACTAGCAGGAGGCATTGCACTTGAATGGTATTTCCTGGAATATAATGGAAAGTAAATACAAGTTAAAATTAATTGCAGCTACTGGGAATAAAAGATGTGCTCCATCAACAAAAGCTCTTGAAAAGAAAAAAAATCCTGTTGCTCAGCTTGCACACTTTACTGAATACTGTTTAGTAATGCAAGCTGAGTTGGAAAAATCTTCAGCTACTGCTCAGTCTTCACATTTTTAGATAATGAATGTAACAACTGTTTCAGTGGGAAAAATGACTGCTTAAATTATAATACTGTAGTCTTTATTCTAGCAGCGTATTGGTAACTGCGGCAAATTACTTTGCCCAAGTGAAAGACTTTTCAGTCAACCCATAAATGTAATGCTTTACTCTGTGCCTGTAACAAAGTGTTGACTTCTACCCAGTGAAAAAGGTGTTTATAATCTTTACTTTTCAAAAAAATACATATTTTAGAGATAGTAGCCAAAAGCAGTAGACAAAAATAATGTTTTACAAGGAATTGAAAAGCATAAATGTGTACCCCTAGGCTAGTGTGACATTGGTGTTTTCACTAACCTAGCTTTTCTGAGGTAAATCTGAACACTCTTGGCAAATGCAATGAATCTGTGCCCTGCTAGAACACTAGTGATATTTTAATTTTTTGTGGACTTTTAATGATTCTAAATTGCCTTTGCACATTTCAGTTTAGTCCTGTGGCATTCTCTGCAGTAAGCATTATGTTTCTGATGGTTAGTAAGTCAGTACTTCAAGCTTCATTTCAATCTGTGTGTATTTAACAGTTGTTTTTTTGTTGTGGAAAGATGAAACTCTTAACATAACCCTGTGGCAAAACAGCTTTTGGTTACCACCAATGCATCAGTCTGTTAGTTTTCCATTGTAAGAATAGGCAGTGCCTGTTCAGAAAGTTTTCTAAATTCTTTCCCACCAAATTTATGAGGGTGCGACTTGACAAGGGTATTTCCTAGTTGGCTTCAATCTTAAAACAGTGAGCATACTTATGCTGCAGTGTGTTGCTTTTGTATTCACAGCCCCTGACTTTTCTGAGCCTAGGAAATGCATACCTGGCTCAGAACAACATCAGTGGAGCCCTGCAGGCCTTCAGACATGCACTGGATTTGACAGCCAAGTGCTTGGAGTGTGAAAGCAGCCTGAAGATGATCCGCTGTCTGCAGTTTTATCCTTTCCTCTACAACATCACCTCTTCTGTGTGCAGTGGTAAGCAGCTGCTGAAAGGTGGACCACAAGTGAAATAATGTCTGTTTGCCTTGGGTGTTGGAGATTTTATTTTTCCCCAGGTTTCCACCCTTCTGCTTCACAGTGCTTTCTACCTTAAAGGATCAAGGTTGAGACGTTGCTTTTAATGGAAAAGTTACAGTCCATTAAATAATTGCTTGAGGATGATTTCTTGAATATCTAGAGGGCTTCCACTGAGTGCAAATTACTTCCTGACTGTCAGTAATACCTTAACAGCACCACCAATATCTCTTACTGGTTAACAAGGAATGCTGGATTCAGTATTTATGAAAGGGCACATCTGCTTCTGGGCTACTCAACAGCTCCTTTGAACATCCCTTCAGGTTTTATAGTCAGCTGGATTTGTTTCCTTGAAGCTGAAGAATTTGATGAAGAACAGTTTAGTTTGAATTCATACGCTTTCAGTGTGTTCAGTACTTTGGTTGTCATTTTCTAGAGTTCAGTCTTCAAGGAATAGACTGTCTTGTTGTCAGCATTATATTATTTGTATGAGGCCAAGATCATTGCTTTTAACACTCCAAAAATCTGTAAGAATGAACTAGAATCCAATCTCGCCCCCCAAAAAATTTGTAAATATTTTCAACTGAATTATTTATGGTCATTAATGACTACTTATATTTTTAAAAAATAATAGTTTTTGGAGGCGGATTCTTTCATTTTATTCAGTCCTACTGAATATATTCAGTACTTTGTCTGTACTTGAATATGGCTGATGCAACACTCATGAGCATCCTTGAAGACTATTTATTAATATATTTTCTAATCCCTTTTGTCTCAAATTGTTACTAAGGTAACTTTCCATCTAATATTTTCTTTATTTTCAGTGTAAACCTCACTAGAGAAATGCTTGTGATTCTTAGCATTCCTAGGACTTCCCCCTGAGGGTTTTTTAAAACTCCCTCTCCCTCTCTAAAATTTAAAAGTGTAGAGGCAGGGAGAAACCTCCTCTGATTTAGCATCTAGAGTTGTGCTGTCTAAACACAGACTAGAAGCCATCCTGTCTTCTGGTACAATATGGATGATACCATCGTAGGTGAAATTCCAGGACTGTGCCATTAAAATAATAGTACTGTTTATGGCCCTGTGCACTTTGCTGTGATTGAGAGCCCATCAGCTGTGCAGAGAATTGAGTGCTGTTTGGCTGTGTGGGCTGCAGTGAATGGTGTAGCAGCCCAGCTGATGGATCTCATGCTGATATCCACAATGTCAACTCCTATGCTGGCACCTGACAATGAATCTCTTAACTTCAGATTGCCCTTAAAAAAATCCTAGGAGATACTGTAAGCAGTAATGGAACTTGCACATTTCATCACAAGAGACACATTCTTCTAAAAAGAAAAACAAAACAGTGTTTGTTTACTGCTAATTAAGGTCTTTTAAAAACTCAGAATGTTAAAGTTATTCCAGTCAAACTTTAGTCATAGCTACTCTGTTTTGAAGTTAAGCAGAAAGCAATTTAAAAGTATACTCACAGAACTTAAACAGAAACGTGCAGTGGTTGTATCTGAACTCCAAAGTTATCTTTGACATCTTTTGTTTTAAATGCTTTTCTTCCTTCAACTTGGCATAATGTAGTTTGCTTGATTTTTGGCTTCTGCTTGCATTGGTTCCTGATCCAGGGCGTTCATTCTGAGGTCAGCTGTTACAACATATACTGTTTAGGACATTTGTGTTTCTTGAATGTGAGGGAAAACCCATCTCAAAAGTGCTTAAGAGAACAGTGTTATCTTGCCTTTTTTTGCCAGCTTGGCCACTGGTTAGCAAAGTGAGCCTAAATATATTCATTTGGTACATTGGAGCTGAGATCTGGTCAATATGGAATTTGTAAAGCTGCTAAATCAACAAGGAGCAGAATATGCCTTAGCATGTTAATGTAGTCATTAAATTTCACTATGCCATTATTTAAGTATTTTACTCTGTATTTATATTATTTGCCTTTTTCTAGGACTTTTCTTAATATTTATTTTTTATTATTATTTATTAGATCTTTGGTTTAGTGCAAGAAACCTGAAAATATAAAGCTGACAAATAGTGTAAATTTCTTTGTGCATTCTTTAGCGAATGTAAGATAAACATATTGGTTAATTCAGCCTTGATGATGATTTGTGGTTTAAGTCCAAACTCAAAATTTAAAAATTGAAAAGTAGATTTACCTATCTTATTTGCATATGGCTTGAGTAAATATTTTTCCCCCCCTGTGAACTTCAACTGACTCCAGAGAAACCTTGACAGGCTATAGGAAAGTGAGGTAAAATCTCTAAAACCAGAATGATTTCAAGAATGTGTACTCAGAAATCATATTTTGCTCTTAAAAGTATCCTGAAACTTTGGGAATCTTCTATTGCTCCTTCAGTCCAAGGAAAACAGTTGAAAAGAGGTTGTTATTATTCACTTGATGGCATGTCATAAATTATTTGTATCCTTTGAGATCAATATACTGAAAAATGTACCGAGAATTTGGAATGTGAGATGTTTCTCTGGTTTAATAGCTTGTTTTGATGAGCATTCTTTCAGTATTTCTGAAAGTAACAGCAGTAGGCTTCCTGTGCTTTGGGTTGTAGGCCCATGTGATAGCTGTGTTTTTGCTTCGCCTGTCAAAAGCCTCTGTTCATGAAAACTGAACTGAGTAGCGAGACACGGAATTCCTTGCTCTGCTGCCGTGAGCCATTGGCAGAATCCAGCAAATGGTCAGTGGGAATTATATGCTAGCATGAGATGGAATATGGGATCAAAAATCTGAATTCATGGACTGATTTTTGATTACAGTATGTGCTTGGTGTTTATTTCAAATAAGTGAAATAGGCATTTTCTGAAGCATGTTGGGATGTTTGCTATTAGCACAGGACATTGGAAGTGTGACAGACTAACGCTGAGTTTTTGGATGCTTGCTTATATTTTCCTGTCTTTACTGCTGCCTGGTACTGTTTTTTAGTAACTTACTTCTGATAGAGAGAATTTATATTTCAAACCCAAGTCTCGTCATGCACATGAGAATGAGAATTTAAAATCTCAGACCAACACTTTTCTATTTAACTTTTGTCTCCTGTATTCATATTTATATAAATGGTTTTTTCATTGTAGAAGAATTTCCAAAACCGCAGAGGTTTTTGGTAGTTTTTTTTATGGAGGACGTGTGTGAAGTGTCCAGTATTATTCCGACCCTGTTACCTGTGACATGTATTTTAGACAGCTGCAGGAGTTCAAGCAATTGTATCTAATATAGATGATATATACAGCAAGAACCCACACAGTGCCTTATTCCCAGATAACTGAGAAAACAGTTGGAAGACTTCATTTTTCCAGCATTATCTTGTGGTGATCCTTCTAGAGGTGACTTGGCAGTGTTAAGGGTGCTGCCACATCAGCTGTTAGGTCACTGGTGAGTCAGTTCCTGAAGCAGGTTAAGAAACTTCTTGTTGCTTGACAGATAACTTCAGCACCCGCGTCTGACACACAGGTAACAGGACCAAGAGATGTGTGTTAACAGGTGTAAAAAGCTTAATGTGAAAAACAGGGACACTCTCAAAGGTGCAGAAATGAAATATTTGGGCTGCTTATTAAGCCAGCAGAGAAAACCAGCATCATTTTTGTCTGGTGCTAAGTGGCGCATTGCTGACATTTGTCTTGCACACTTTATGGCTTAAAATATTGCAAGTAGCTTTTATCAGGTATTAAGGTCTGTAGAGGACTATCCAACTGTGGGATTGTTCCTGTGGCAGTTCACTGGCTGATGTAAACATTCAGATGTTGCCAAGACTTATTACAAAGATTACAGAATATGAGAACCATATTTTTAGTGTGATGGTCAGCTGGCCATTGAAACATACTGATTTGCTAGTTGCTGTTGGATAAGACTTTTCTTTCTGTGTGTAAACAGAATTGTTGCCTGGGCAAACAGAAGTCATTTGTACTCAAAATATTTTTATCAGACTAAGCATCTATCTCTGTCTCACGGTTCCATTTGCTTGTGAGATCATACACTTCACATTCTTTCAGACAAGACCAAAATTCAAAATCTTATTAATAGACTGATGCTATTCAAAACATGAAACATAACTTGTTTCAAGCTTCAAGTCTTACTGTCTTTGATCCTTGGCTGGATAGTGCTTTTACAAAAGGCTTTGTGCTGCTTTTTGCAAAGTCGAGGGAGTGTGAGTTCGTAATGAATGTATGTGGATGCCACCGAGAAACCTGAATCCCTGTGCGTAGAGGGAGTGTGTGTGTGTGAGAGCAGTTCATCCTCCTTCCTCAGAGCGAGTTCTGTAATGGGGATCCGCTTTAGGCGTGCCTTTAGTGCCCTCTTGTGGTACCAATACTCCATGCCACATGAAAATCAAAACTCCTGGTTTATTCTATTTCCCCTTAAAATAAAACATGGAAAAGGTCCTTCAGCTTATATGTATGTGGATTTCCCTTTATCCTTCAGCACTTAGGTTCATACAAGTTAAAGTAAGTTAAAGTTAATAAGCTTATACCTTTAAGCAAATTGACCCGAAGGGGAGAGGGTGACCTGAAAGGAGAATCTCTACTTGAAACTCTAATAGTCAGCTTATGATAGATTAAATAACTTCCTTAAATCAACATCCCAGTTTAAGCAAGCATCTGACACTAGTTTGACAGCTGCAATCAACTCAGGTCCCTTTAGTGGTTGGGGATACAGAAACATTAAGCAAAAGTATAACATCGTTTTCTTTTCAATAATATGTTAAGACACAGGAATGTGAAATACTTGTCATTTTAAAATGCACCTTTCACTTAGTATTCCCTACTAGTTATGACTGACTTGATAGTCCCAGCAACGGCTACGTTTTTGTTCCATTTCCTATAGAATGAGGTCCCGTTAGACATTTTTATTGTAAAAGTAGTTTCCTCCTTGTCCAGCTGCTGTATCTTGTTTGTCCAAGGAATGTTTATCACTTACAGTGTTAATGGTGTTACATTAATGTTAACGGAATAAACATCCCCTGAGGTGTTCACTCTTGGAGCTCTTCTGTATGTTTAAAATTCAGCTTTTTCTCACCTTCATTTGCATATTAGAAGACAAAATTCACGAGTGCTCTTGAACCTTATTGAGAATATTGCATGTACTCTTACTTATCTTAGAGTTTGCAAAAGGGGTAGGATCTTTGGGTGAACATTTGTTTCTCTGTTGCTCACTCTCTTGCCTTATGATAAAGTTCATCTGTATGAACAGAAGAGTCAACATCAGTAGGGTTTTTAAACAACAAGCAGAATTCTGTGAAGCACATGAGCAGCTTGTCAGAGCTCTCAGAAACACATCAGGGCAATAATTTGCCTTGGTCATGTAGCAGTAGGATGGAGAAAGTGGGTTCTGTGTGAAACAGGGGCTGTTCTAAGATCATTGTTATCCTTTGAAGTTGTTCATTGGTGGCCCATAATGCACAGGAGTGCACCCATGTGTCTGTTGTTCACCTTGCAAGTTTCACCTGGAATCTGAAAATCAAGCTGGATTCTTGTTCCTTCTGGCAGCCAAGCATCTCTGTCATTGAGGATCGTACAGTGACTGTCCATCTGAAAGATCTGGTGGGTGGCACACAGGTGGGCTCTAGATCACCGTATTTGGGCTCTTTAGTGATAAAGGAGTAAGAGGAGGTTAAATTGTACGTGTGTAGAGTGGAAACATCTTGCAGAATACAGGCAGGTGGGTGATACGGAGAACGATGTCTGCTCTTTGTCCTGGTGAAACCCAACATCCCTGGGGAGTGAGGGTGTTGGGAAATGTCAGATGTGCTTCTGAGTGGAAGATCTTGGAGAAATCCATGTGAGAATGTGAATGGCTGTGTGTGAATAATGTGACTCAGTTATTGTGGGTTTGTGCTACTGTTCCTGCACCACTAGCCCAATAAGGGAAGAAGCAGTTCCCACAGTCCACCTTTGCAGCAGTATTAGAATATTGAGAATATTGACGTGATCTTGAAGATAGTTGACCAGATGCAGGCTTCTTGGTACTTCTCACTCCTTGGAGCCTGATTTAAAAATCATACTTTTCCCTGAAAAGTCTTCATTTAGTGTCTCTTGAGTGGCTGAAGGAAGTTGAAGGTAAATGACCTCGCCCTAATACTGCTGTGCCAAGCTCATCGAAACCTGTCTTGTCTTTCCATGTATTTTTCTTGTCAAAACTATAGAAAGGATGTATAGAAGAGATTCTTAAATTGAAAAATGAAAGAATGTGTTACTGTGTTAAACATGGTATTTTTAGCTACACCAGGACCCCAAGGCTGTGCACCCACTGCTTGTGCACATTGCTTCCAAGCTGCTGCTTGCTGGAAAGCCATTGAGAATCTTAAAGGTTTCTGTAAACAATGCATGATTCCTTAAGTATATCCATGTTGTTCAAATGTCATTCTCTTTTGCATGTGTTAAATACACTGATTGAGTTTGTTCTGCAGCTTCTTTCATCATGCAGAGTATGCCTTGCTGTCCTACACACATGGCCTGCTTCTTTCCTGCATGGCAGCGTACCTGACAGCTTCTCCCAGCAGCCATCAGTCTCACTTTGCATCATGCTCTTTTAAGAATGGTACACCTGCAGTATTTAGTGTTCTGCATCCATTCTGTCTTTTCCCAAGATCTGAAGGCCATTGGCTAGCAGAGGAGAGAGAAGAAAATTATGGCCTCAGCTGCTGTAGTAACTGAGAGAATGAGAATTGCACTGTGGAAGGGAATTTAGAACTGTAGGAGAAATCAGTGAGAGTTTACTGATGCAAAACTGTTAAGTATGAAGAAAAAGCAGAACAGTATTAAATTAAATATAATATGACATTTCCCATTTTTATCTGCCTTTACAGAGCAAAAGACTTTTCTTCATATGTTACCTGGATCTTTCCTTTACTTGAGCAATGGCTACATGTTCATGTAAGAGGAGGAGAAACATCAGACATTGCTCAAAGGGAAAAGGTTCCCTCTCCAACTAAGTTTTCAAAAGCTGATACCTTCAGTTATCAGATATATTACCATTTCTATGCAGTGTGTGGTGCTTTTCTATGACAAGAATGTAGAGAAAATGAGAAATTTGTGACTTTGCCTTCCTCTCTGAGAGGCTTTCTTTGTCAGTGGCAGTTACTTATGTGTAGCTGCTAAAATTTCTTACTGAACCTTAACTGGATGCACCACCTAGAGCTGGACCTATTTAAAAGAGTTCCAACAACTGCATATGTTCAGCAGCCTTTTTAGGAGGAATAGTAATTCCCCAGCTACATCTGCAGGGAGATGTGGTTTCACAAGCACGTTTATTGTTGAACTGTACACACTGAATTAGTGAGTTGGTTAAAGCATGTTTAGAAGAGAAAAGAACCACATATGGGAAAGTGACAATGTGTAGTTTAGTGTCATTAGCAGCTGGCCGAGACCTTGAAGGCTTTATTCGCTTGGCCTAAATCTGAGAACTTGTAAAGTGGTGATGTGTGGCCTCAGCCTGTAATGAGTCATGTGGAGGTTGTCTGGAAGCAGCAATGCCATGTGCTCAGATTAAAAAGAGCACTGTATGCTGAGCCACGGAGTGCCAGGCACTTAACTACCCCTGATCTGTCTGCTTTATTGATTTGTTTTTTCCTTTTAAGGTTGGTTGCCTGGTTCATGTGAGTTTGTGTTGTGCTCTGACTGTCCTCAAAGCTTTAAATCTATCATCTGTTCTGGCTACTAGAGACTGAAACTAGGACAGTTCAGCATTTCCCTAGAGGAAGAAATTGAAGCTTCTTGAATGTTGTAACTATTTTGGCGAGAAAGGATGTTCTTGCAAAAATTTTTAGTCTTTCTGCAGTAACTATTCTATGGCTTTGTACTGTTCTGGCAGTGTGAGGAGAGTGTTTTCTTGTTGAATTCTAATCTAGAGTGGTTGGCAGTATTCTCATCCAACATAACCTTCTGCAGGTATTCCTTACTTAAGGCTAATCTTGATCATCAGAACCATCAAACCAGGTGTGGTGGTTTGACCGGAAATGGGATTTCTGGGATGTTGTAGTCAAACCAGAATTTTTTTATCATGTTTACAGAACAGTTCTGTTTTTTAATGGATTTGTGTAGAATGTGCCCCGACAGGCAAACTGCCAAGCACTTAAAAGCTCTCTTAAATTAGTAAGGGACAGGCCTACCTGGCAGTTAACACTGGTGTGCTGTTTGGGTGTATCAGTAGCTCTGCTTTGGTGTCCAGTTAGGAGGAGCAGTTGCATGAATATCTATTCCAAACAAGTCTATAAATTATCATGGATCAAGTCTGACTATGAATCTGTTCTTGCTGAACAGTATAACCTAGTGAAGAGATATACAGATAAACATAAATACAGCCTATCAAAATAGCTTCTCTGAACAAAAAACATGTAATCAGGTCCCTGTGGTATGTTGTTTAAAAGTGGTTATCAAGACACATGGATTCAGAGAAGTGGGAAGCTAACAGTAACCCATGGTGGAGTTACTAACTCTCGTAGAGTTCAACTGTATGATGGCATTTCTCAGTAGAATGTTACCATTGTACCTAAAGTCCTTTTTAAACTTGAGTTCATAGATACTTAGGATCTAACAAGATCTACAAAGTATGTGATGCCTAGTATAACAGATATGTGGAAAAGAGGAAAGATTAGAAAGCTCAAAAAAAAGGCCACTGTAGGCTTTGCTTATGCTAGTGATACTTAAACTAAGAATTGTCTTTTGCTTAATCATAAACTGATTTCAGAATTATGTTTTGTACAGGGATGTAAATAGTAGTAATTTAATATTCACAGCAAGCCTTATATTGGAAATACTGGGTGAGTATTTATTGTTAAGAAATTAATAAGTAAGTATTCTCTTACCTGCAGTGAAAAAATCTGGCCCAGGGAGAAGTCACTGAGGACAAGCCCTTGTCTTCAGAGCTTTTATGTGCTTATTTCTCTTGGCTTTTTTTCTCTCTTTCCCCAAAACAAACAAGCAGAAAAAATCATTATCCTTGAGGCACAGACTGAAATTCAGACTGGAAGGCTACTTACTTTTCTGCTGTATACATAGAAACGGAGTCCTCTGAAAGAGACATTTTCCAGTCTTCTTTTATTCACTCACTGGATTGGGGGGAGGGGTGGGGTGGGGACAGTCTACGTATAGATGTTTTTAGGTTTTATGCCCTATTCCTGGCATCACAGAGTAAGTTTCTGCTTATACATGTGCATCATGAAAAAAATAAATTCCTATTTTAGTAGGTGGAAAGAGAAGGCTGTAGGTAATCAGTCTCTTTGATTTTCCCCTCTGTGATGCTGGGAGGAAGATTGATATTTTCTACTCTGTTATAGAGTAGCCTACTGAATTCTTCAGGATGTTTTGCAAGCATGTCCCTTATTAAACTGCATTATGTTCTATTTTAAATAGGTTTGTCTTTTTCTTTAATTTTTTCCCATGTTTTATTTATCACTTCTTTATATTTCATGAGGAAAATTTTTGTATCTGTTCATCAGGGACTGGTCTGTTACACAGTGGTGAGATATTTCTCTCAATATGATCAAGAAATCTGGTTATATATTGTTGGATATTTGTATGTTTTGAAAGGTTTAATCAGAACTGCTGTGCTGAAACAAATAGATAACCAATTTAGAAGCAGCTATTTTGCTACAAATCAGATTTTAAAACTTCCCGCAAGTGAGAACAGTTTTACCATGTAAACCTCTTAACTGGAAAACTGTTGTTGGAATAAATAATAAAAAAGAAAGAACTTCTCTATGCTTCATTTTGTGTGCTTTGTTCTGAATTTTGATGGCATAAATTATCATCCTGTTTTTTGCTATGCATCAAATGAAAGCTTTTTTATGTAGTGTTTTCTTTGGCTATTCCTTTATGAGCATACCTCTTATCATCTTTGAAGAAGGACCACTGGCTATCAAAGGAAGGAATTTGTGAAAGTCAACTTAATTTTGCTTTTCATTATTTGTTTTCAATACTTCACTTTTTCAATCGGTAGTTTGTCCTGTCCTTTGAAAATGTTTGTTTTTGTCCTGTAAATTCTGATTTTTCAAAGGAGGATTTATATTAAAGGAAAAAGCTAAAAATTAACAAATAGTGTTTGTGTGTAGGGAGAAAACACATTAAAAGCTTAGTTCAGAATTTGGGCATTACACTCCTCATTCTTTTCCAGTACCCATATGGATACTGAACTTCATCAGAGTAGGAACTTACTGCCATCTGTCTTTTGTTATCCAGAATAGAATCTATGATGATATGTGGGTAGTAGAGACATCTTTTTAGTGGTTTATCCAGTGTGTTACAACTGTAAAAGGCACTGGAGTTCCACTGGTGTTACTGTTCTGGAGCTGAATCGTGCGTGGCTGAAATCACAGTGATTGTGTGGTAGATCTGGGGTATTTCTCTTGAACTAAATACAGACCTAGCAAACATTCACAGGTCAGTATTGCACAACCAGCTAATTCTAATTGAAACTTCTAGTTTTCTTCTTTTACTCACCTGCTGTTATCATTTGGTGATCATTTTTCACTAAAAATTAAGTGGACATTCTTGTAGGTTTTTTTTTTATGCTTGTGTGTGTGGAAAGCAACAAATTCCATTGGTATTGCTTCTGGAGTTTTATTGCAGCACTGTTGTGCAGTTCAGCAGTTACGGCCTGTGACCTTTGTGTAACATTTCTATTGGCAATCCTCTCTAGTCCTAAGTGTTCTGCAGTTTCTGCTTTCAGAGCTCAATCATTGGATTCATTTTGAAGTACAAACATGTGGGTTTTTTTCATTAAAACAGTAAGAAAAGGACTGCATTAATTTTAGAGCAAAATCTAAATAAAACCATGTTAATTTATTATTAAGGTGAGCAGAACAGCAAGAGCTGCTAAAGATAGATCTCTCCTGTAGTTACTGCTCATCCTACTGCTTTTAAAACTCATGTCAAAATAAGTGGCTTGGATTTTTTCCCTTAGCAAATGCGTTGCAATCAAATATATGTTTATATGTGATTGGAATAACATGGTTGCTGTTAATGTCTCAGAAGATCTTTAGGAAATTACCACATTCACCTTGAAAGATCAGGGTAATTAGAGTATGCAGTGTTCTTAATCACTAGTGTTAACGTTGCCAGGAAAGTCAAAGTTCATGTTTTTGTGTTGTCTAGAGAATGGTCTCCCAAACAGCACTTCCCTGTGACACTGCCTGGCTTGTTGATCAACAGAGTCACTGTGGTACAGAAAGTAAGACAGTTCTTAGGGTGCTCATCCCAGGTGATGATGAATGAGATCCCTGTAGTTCTAGATCCACAAAAGGTTCTGGTAGGTGAATTCTCTCATTCTAGATTATTTTTGTAAACCTTGGGAAATGATATTGCCTGTGACACAAAGCACTGGACAAGACTGGTTCTATAAAAGTGATGGGTGACAATGTGCTGAGTTTCAGTTTAATTTCTATAAAGGATATATTTTAGCCTAATTGTAAATATATGTCACTCAGGTAATGAGCACACCCAGATTTTTCACATGACCTCTAAGCAGCATCATTGCCCATTCTCATATGTAAAGTGGTAATACAACACCCCCTTTTACTTATGTGTCTCTGCATCTGTGTGAGCAGTGCAAAAGTAAAGAGAAGACTCCTTATTGATGCTGAGATGTCTGTAGATGAGTCTGTTCATCTGCATGTAGGGATTGAAACTTATTTCCATTGAGCTCAGTGATAT
This sequence comes from Zonotrichia leucophrys gambelii, assembly GCF_028769735.1. Lineage (NCBI taxonomy): Eukaryota > Metazoa > Chordata > Aves > Passeriformes > Passerellidae > Zonotrichia > Zonotrichia leucophrys. The sequence goes on along the minus strand of NC_088175.1, from coordinate 35,940,761 downwards.
GTCATTCCTGCTGTAGAAAGAAAAAAAAAAGACCTATCTTTACTGAATTTCGCTGTGGGGAATACTAGTTTTAAGCATTCATAAAAAATAAGTATGGAGTTAATAACTTGTGTTAGCAGCTTGGTTTCAGTTTGTTCTCTACTCTGACAACTCAGGTATTAGGCTGACTTACATCTGTATTAGGTGCAATTCTCTCTTGGCTGTGTTTACCCATAAAGAGGCAAATTATTTAAGTGACACATAGCTCCAGATAACATGCATTTTTGCCTAACCTAATGCAAGTCACTGACTACAGCAACAGTCCTTGACTCTTGTAATAATTCAGCTCTGTTTATTACAAACAGTAGGGAAAGTAAAAACAGTACCTAAATTTAAAATTACTTGAGTTTTAGTTCTGAGGCATTATTCTGCCACTGTAATTTCTAAATATGTACCAAAAAAAATTAATGGAACTAGTCTGTATAACATTAGAAGTTAGGACCCAATAATTTTCATAAACCTAGGATGTTGGAACATAGGTGGTGGAGTTAGGAATACCTTTTTTTTTTTTGCAGGTTCTACCCTGACAAAGAGCTAAATGTCAGTAAAAATTTTGTGCTGACCAAAGACACTTGGATATAATTTGACTTTTTATTTCTAATGCTATTGATGATGCCAAATCACGTATCTTTAGTTGGTATATAAGAATCAAACAGTGAAAATATTTAATGAGGCCTCATTCTCTCTACCAGATATACCTCAAGAAACAAACAACTACAGTGGCAGTTAATTTACATTTTTAGAACGAACAGTGCCTAATTTAATGGTGAGGTTTGATTACTTTGAAGAACTTACTCAAGGTGCATCACTTCTGTGTGATACTCTGGGGGTGTTGTTTGTTCATCTTTCCTCTTTTCTGCACTTTCCACGTTTCTTTCCTTGCCTTAGGTGAGTGGCTTTCAGTCTGAGCATCCGGGATCACCTAAATTGACAGAAATTTGCTCTTAGACAAAAAAAAAAACCAGCACATAGCACCAGAAAAGTTCATATGTAATGAGGAGAGTTCATAATGGTTTCCAGGTGTGACTTTTCTGAGAAATGGACAACATTAAATATGGTTCCGAATAAGTATTTGTTACCCATTCATAGATGGAGCAGCTCTTAACCTCCAGTTACTGCATCGCTTCTCCCTCCTAATATTTCTCCTTCCCTATGACAGATGACAACACTCTGGGTGCTTACCTCCTTATGCTAGGTGGAGTTCAGCTTAAGAGTTCACTCCATTCCTAAAGAACTTGAGTCTGACTTTTTCTTTGGGGTTTTTTCTGCCCTACCAACTGCAGTAGTTGCCACACCTTCAGTTGGCATTTGAGAGGAGTCCTGAAAATCATGAAGGTGGTTGATATTAAATGGGATGGATAATCTAGCATATCTTTCCTATATTTAAAGTTTGGTTTGTGCTGCACAAGAGTGTTCACATCGGCCGAAAAAATTAGAAGTTATGACGGTATGGCAATAGAGTCCTTTAATAAACAATGCTGTGTTCTGCTTTTAATCTCCAAGGTCTCAAGGCTTCAGTCTCTGAAATACAGAGTTTGTATTTGCTTTTTCTCCAGAAGATTTCCTTTGTAAATTAGGAGCTATTGTGTGGGTTTTTCCGCCAATTTCTACATCAACCTGGTACAGACTGTTTGTGTTACTTGCATCACTTAAACAAAGACCCAGACGCTTGTTTGTATCATCAGTTTGATTTTTGTTTCACTGTCTGGAGTTTAGTAGCTGGGTCTCATAATACATAAGGTAAGGCAGAACTCTGATCCTCTTCCCTCTGAACTTTCTTAGCTCTACAGAAGCAATGGGAAGAGTGACAACAGCTGCTCTCAGAAAATAAATGAGCAAGAAAGGGATCCTTCTCTAGTAAATTTTCAAGGTGAAGTAAGCTGAACTTACCAAGTACAATGTAGAAATTTTAGACTTCCATGTTTTGTAATATCAGTGTGTCAGGAGTTTATACCTAAAACACATGCGCAGACTAAGACAGCCAGAATATATGTGAAATAGTAATAATAAATATCTGGGCATTTTTAGGTCAGTGGTCACTTTTGTCCTTCACATAACAGAGGTGCTGTAAGTATTGCAGTGATACGGCCAAAGTTCTACAGACAGAGACTGTGCCTGGAGTTTGGGGCTGTGTTGTTCCCTTGCTGGTCTCACACTCTTCCCCACTGGGTTTCCTGGTGGGTTTCAAGCTTCTGGCTGACAGAAGCTGTGAAGTTCTGACTTGCAGTGTTTCAGTACCACCAGCTTCATGGTTCACTCACTAGAGATTTTCAACTTCCATTGGTCTTTCAACTAGTGTTTTTGTCTACAGCAATATCAGATAACTGAAAGCAGCAATTTGAAAAAATTAGGTCACTCAGGTTTCTATATATAGCAGCTCTCAGCTCCCAAGAAAGCCAGCACAGTCATCTAGCCTGTTTTTAGCTGTCAGTGTTTGTAAATTAATGTTAACAGAATTGGTGTTAAGTAGAATTTTAAGTACCATCATTATTTTTCCTTCTGCTTGTGCTTTCCAGCTTTTTTAATCCTTTTTGGCATTTTTATTTCAATTAAAAATAGTTATCTAGGTTTGAGCTCCTCTGCTTCTTTCTTTATACTAATTATGAGTGGATCTTCAGCCAAGGGAATTGTGGCCATCACATTTCTAAGCACCTGACTTGCATTGAAATCAGGCTGGGTTGATGTCAGGTGGGGACAGTTTAAGTGTTCTGTGTGCACCATTTGTCATGACTAAATGTGAGGCTCTCCATATATTGAAGTGCTTGTTTTATCTTTTTCTTCTTTCTTTTTTTTTTTTTTTTAATATGAAACTGATTCGTTTTTCTTAGCAGAATGGGAAAGGTGAGCAGGGGACTGAAGAAAGAATCAATGACTGATAGAGTAGGAAAGGTTGAGTATAAGTGAATGGTAGATATTAGAAGAGTTTATGAAGTTAATTACTTCTGGTTTATATACTTACTCATTGTTTGTTTTCTTACATACAGCAGAAGAGGTAAGACAAGAAATAGTTTTCCCAAAAGATTTATAAATCTAGTTTAGTTTGTTTGATTTCAGTCACTCACACAGAGAAAATACTGGTTTGTTTCTCCTCCCAGGTGGAGAAGCAGAGAGCTAAAAGCTGTAGTTTCACTTTGCAGAGAAGCACTGGAACAAGTTACCCTTATGTGAGAGTTAGAGCCATCCTCTCATCCCACTGGCCTGATGATGGTGTAAAACCTAGAATTTTCCTTTGTACCACAGGATCATTGTGTGAAGTAGAAAGGGCTCACTGATCTACTTTGTTCACGTTCTTGTTATTTTATGCTTCTGGTTGAAAAAAATAATGCATCCCATATGCATAGAGAAATACAATTTGCACTCAGAGAGGGTAGAATGGAGAATGTACTTGAGAATCTCTTAAGGCTTTTATTCAGCTGTAGGCTTCTTAATTCATTTCTCCACGTATACTGTTTTCACTCACAAGTGATTGAAATAAAGGAAGGAAGGGTTCTAAAGCAGTAGCTGTGTACATGTCTGTGTCTCAGCCCCATAGCTGCACCTTGGGGTTCAGGGCAGTTCCCAGCCTCTCACACATGTGGAGAATGGCATCATTAGCTGTATTCCCTAAGCGCCTCTGGCCGTGGAAAGTAATTAGTATTAAAAAATTGGAGATTTGTAGTTAAAATGTACTTATTATCAAAAGTGTTGTTACAAAGATGCAGGTGGTCACCCTTAAAAGTGTCTAAATGCTTATGTGGCACTAAAGGATACTCCAAGGCTACTGTTGCAAGTGTACCCTTTTTTATTTCTGCTTATTACTGACTCTACATTTGGATTCTTTCCAGTGTTATTCCTGGATCTTTGCATTTGGTGCAATGTGAACTTGTAACCCGAGCACAGAATTATAGATGTTTAATTTTAAGCTGTATAAACTTCTGATTTTTTGCACAGATTAGTGCTCTTAACTTTTGTCTTTCTATTTCATGAGCTGGTTGTACCAACGTGCTGTCTGTTGCTGGCGTAGAAGGTCAGCCTGACATTCCCAGATCAGTCTGCCTTGTCTCTTTTCTCAAGCATGGTGACCACTGTGGTCTCTTAAGTGAAAATTCATGTGGCAGGCAAACACCTCTTATGGTGTATTGTCACTAAAACATGTCTTGGGAGTGTTCATTGGAGTGGGCACCAGCACACAGTAATTTCTCACCTCCTGTGCAACCTTCCTTTAAAAAGTAGCTGGTCTTTCTTGCATTAGTAGTTCACAGCATATACCTAATAGCATAGTTTCCTGTAACTGTTATACATTATCTCCCTTGTCAGTGGGCAGATCAGTTTTTAATCACTGAATGAAGTCTTTCATACTTTGTAGAATTATTGTTTTAATCCATAGGTTAAAAACATAGAAAATCCACACAAAACTAGAGATGGTAGCTTCCACAATACAGCTTCTGCACTTGTATCCAGGAGGAGCTTTCTCTTGTGGTATATCATTAAATTTCTCTCTTTCAGGCCACTGTCATGAGAAAAATGCAGATGGCAGTTATGGCAAGGAGAAATACTTTGATGACCACTATGAGTCAGCTGCAGCAGTGACAGAAGGACACTCTGAAGGAGGTACAGAAGATCCAGAAGTCCTTACTCAGAGTTCAGCAAGGGATCCCTCCTTCTTGAGACTGGAAAGTAAGTCAGCCTTACAAAATCAGTTCTGGCCAATAAAATTGTTTTTAGATTTTTCTGAAGGGCTGTCTTGTTTTCCACTGAGAAGCTGTGTTTTCCCCTCTCTGTCCATAAGGTAGTAAGTAACCATAAACTAGTTTCATTCTTTTAACCATTCTTCTGCAAGCACAGCAGGGTTGCTTATTTGTGATGAGGAGGTGTGCATTGTCTAGTTCTCTCTTTGTGTAGTGACTAGTCAGGGATACTTGGTTTGTGCAAGGGGAAAAGTTAGATCACAGAAAAAAAGATTATTTTTCTACAGTTTGTGAAATCACAGGGAAAATAATTTTTGAAGTTTTTTATGGTTTTCCCTCTTAGACACAGTCACTGCAGAAAGCAATGGTTCAGAAGGAGTGGAGGGTTTAGAAGATGATCAGATGTCTGAAGAGATGCTGGCTTTGGTGGATGAGTTTGAAAATTCTTGGCCTCAGGAAGCTTTTGAAGGGGCACTGGAGGTAAAAGGCCGTCGGATGGACTTGCAGGGAATCCGGGTCCTGAAGAAGGGATCTCAGGATGGACTGGCTAGCTCCTGTTTTGGGGACTGTGGTGACGATGATGAAGCTGAATGGGTAAGTTTGAGTTAGTTTACTTAAGTCTTGTACTAGGTGTTGTAGACAAGGGAAAGATGAAGACAGTTGAAGGGATTTAGTACTGGGAGATACAGATCTATGAACTTCTCCTATGAGCCTAAAAGAGTCGTTGATGGCCGGTGTGAAATGAACAAGTAGTTTCAATCCACCACCAACTTCTTGATCACAGTTAAAAATAAAAAAATATTTTAACCAAAAGTTCTAGTTAGCATGAAAACACAGGAATCCCTCTTGTCATTGTGTTGCCAGTAAAATATATTATGAAAAATGCCTTTGAGTTCTTCAGCAGTTAAATTGATTTTCTCTTGTGTTGGAGGTCAGTAGTTGCATATTTGATTTGCATGGTGTGATGCAGTGAAAGGGAGCAGGCTTTGAGAATGAGTTGAGATGGGGAGGAAAAGAGAGAGACAAAGATCTCATCTGTAACATCTTTGGGCTAAAACAAGTAGTGCAAAACAGTCATGGTGTTTCTTACTGTTAACCTTGCTAATATTGTTCTTTTGGTAGATCACTTTTCAGGTCAAACGTTTAAAGAAACCAAAAGTTGAAAGCTTGGATCTTCAGGAGCCAGCTGGAAGAAATGTGGAAGAAGGGACTAATGCAGAAAATGAAAACTTTTACCAAACTGCTCTAGAGATCAGTGGACCAAAGATACCTTCTCCTGGACCAATAGGTAACCTGCAACTTCTAGAGATAGTTAATCATTTGCAGCTTTTGTATTACTATGTTTTATTTCCTTTGCAGCCTTTATGTTACACTGCTTTATTACTGAAAATAAGCATCACAAAAACTACATAGTGTAATGCCCCTTCTAGATGAGTACCTGGAAAACCAAGAAATCTCTTATATCAGCACCTTCTTGATGAAGTGAAGCCTAACTTTATGTGTTGAATGAAAACTTTCTGGTTAATTTCCAAAACTTCTGGGGGATGAGGTGGTGAGAGTGAAGAATGAAAGACGTAGATATTGTAAGTAGAAGTTGTAAAAGAGAGAAGGGACTTTGGTGATCTCTTTTGATAAACTTAATGAGCAGAGGAGTTGTTTATCAGGATGCAGAATAAGACTTCTGGCTAAGCAGAAGACATACAACTCAAACAAAAAGAGTTGAAAGCTTAGTCTAATAAAGATTAAGTAAATAAAAATCAAGTGTTCTGCTATAATTGTTCAGTGATATTACAAGAGAAAACTTAGAACTGTCTTCCAAAACAGTGTGGCCATGGAAGAGAAGGGTTTTGCACCAATTCAGGTGAGATTTTGAGAGGCAGATGGAGTTTTTGCTAGTTGAATAAGAGGAATTGGAGGATGATCTGTTAATATAGTGCCAGAGAATAAAACCCAAGTAATTGATCCCTTTATTACTTGACTTACCTTTCAATGGAGCTAAAATCTTAATGATGTGGGGGTGATGTGTAAGCAAAGTTCTACAGTGCATCTTAGTTCTTGACAATTTGATGACCTGGAAAGTGATTTCACATTTTGGAGGCTTTTACATTAAATCTTTAACAACCTCCTTTTTTAGCAACTGACAAATGTAGGTTATTGAATTAAATATTTAAATGGGAGGGAATACATGCAAACAGACTGTCATTTGTGAGTAGTACACACCTGTCCTTTCCTCAATGTATATCTTCTTTCCCTCTGGTTACTTCTGTGGCTTTATTACATAGCATCCCTCAATTGTAAAGTAATCTTCCCAACATTCCTGTGAAGCAAGGTCTGCTGGCATCCTCTTTGCAAGAGTTAAATCATGAAAATTTAAGTAACAAATTGAAGATCACCTAGGGAGTTGTTGGTAGAACAGAGGAATGATGGTATCTGTCTTGTGTTTCACTTCTTCCCAGACTACTGAACTGTGTCTATAGCATTTCCATATCTCTTTGTCCTTCCCCGTTCACACCGGTAGGAACATGCAGTCGGATAGTTCACAGTGGTGGTGATGGGAGATGATCATTTTCCTTTGAAATTTCTCTTTGTATCTCGAAATTAATTTCTTTTTTATCACGATATTTTCTAAAATTCATGGTATTGCAGACTTCTTCATTATTTGCAAAATATGCTAAAGTGGTTTACTCTAACTTGGATGAGAAATAGGCGTTGCATCCAAATGGGCAAAATTTCACGTAACTAGAAATAAATACTGAAATATTCTCTATGTAGCTGATTCGATAGACTGGCATGTTGTTAAACTTGGCTTCCCACTCTGCAAATCTACTGCTATAATGAATTTTTCTTATGTTCCAAATAGTTTGGATGTTTCTGATACCAGAGGAAAATGTTTCCTAACATTTAACACAGGCCAGTTTCCTAGGACTTGATATAGTATCTACCAAATTTGTGGGAAAGATTTCAGTAGGCTTTAGTTCAGATGTGAAGATCAGGTTCATGTTTCTGTGAGTAATCTGTTAGTTAACATAAAGCAAGTTATTTAACCTTTCCCTGCCTTGCTTTGCTCCTCTGCAAAGTGGGAGAGATAAAGTGTAATTGTTAAATAGTTTCAGGAAGGTTTCCATCTTGAGTGTAAGAACATGGTAAAAGCCACTGACTATCTTAAACAATACTCATTGAACAGTATTGGCAGGTTTTTTTGCCTGGAATTGTCAACAGATAGACAAGTCATCCTTTACTAGTTTTTAACTGTAGCTGTAGAACATTAATGATGACTCACAAATTTGGTTTAAGGACATTTAAGTAGCAACGTTATCTGTAAACAAGATTGGCAATTGTTCTTAATCTGTAGTTTTGGAAAAAGTGTAATGAAACAGGTTTGAAACTTCATCTCCTCATCTGTCTTGTGCACGGTCTGGTTCTGTCTGTGCATGCCAGCAGTCCCATTCAGTCCATGTAGATTCAGGAACGTTCTTAAAGAAATGTCTCTGCAAGACAGTGACTTTTATAATGTAGGGGATGTATCCACTGGCATAGAGTATTTTAAGAATTATTGTACTGAAGTAGAATGTCTTTCTCCTTCCAGAAAGTTTCTTCTATTTTTGTTTTATTTTCTCAAGGAAAAAGGCATGACTACCGTAGCCTTGGCTGGCCAAGTCCTGATGAATGCCTGAAACTCCGCAGGGTAGAGCTGACAACTGTAGCCAGCACGTGGCTTGCTGTTTCTGCTAAAAACATTGAGTGAGTATCTTGGATATGAGCCCTAAGTAAGTTACATACACAAGGCAGGACAGTTACTTGCTCTTCAGTGTGTGTAAACTGAAGATTTTATGTTAGTAAGAAAAAACTTCCAGGATTTCTAAGAAGTTTGAAAGCATTATGTGGAATTTCATCAATTAGTCTTGAAAAGTGCAAGTGCAGATGAAAGATCCAGTTTCTCTTGTTTCTTGAGCTACTCAGATGAGATTCTGCCAGGTTCTGGGCAGTTTACTTTCACTAGAGAGCTTTCTAATGACTATTCTGTTCTCTTAACTAATTTGACTTGTTTTATGACATTTGTAGCATTACAGAACACATTGATTTTGCCACACAGCTGCAGGAACCAGCCATGGAGCCCCTTTGTAACCCAAACCTCCCAGCCAGTATGCATACTTTGGACCACCTGCAAGGTGTCTCTAGTCGGGCCAGCTTGCATTACACTGGAGAAAGTCAGCTGAAAGAGGTATGCCAGAGCTGAAGGCTGTCACACAAAAGTGTCCATACCGTGGCAGATTGAAGGTGCATTTAGCTCAGTGCCTTGTCTCCTGAGGTGACTTTCAGTGAGTGAATGCCTGGATAAAACTCTAAGAACAGTGCAGCATGAAATTTTACCAGAATGCTTTCCCAGCTATCTACAGTCTGCCCTGAGGGAAATCCTAAAACACCATTAGTGTCTCTGTATTTGTAGCTCTTTGTGAATGAGTTAGTGAAGGTAAAGTCCAACTCAGCATACTCAGAATTTCTAGTGTTCTTAATATTCAGTGCCACAGGGTTATAGCATTGTGTTATATAGATGGTATCAGCTCAAGATAGACAGTTATGTTTAGGTTGAAGCAGGTTACAGCATTTGTAAAAATGGCAGGCAAAAAGCAATCAATGAGCAAGGCGACATCTCTTACCAGGTTCCAGCATCTAAGTACTTTTACTTCCTATTCCACAGGTCCTACAGAATCTTGGCAAAGACCGCTACTCACCACAGTCACTAGAACAAGTTGGTACTCGAATAGCCAAAGCTCTGGAAAAGGTATGTGTAAAGGAGAAGATGAGAAGTCTGGGCTTACTGCTCATGAGTGGCATAGTGGTCAATCCGGTCTCCAATCGTTTGTCTGAAATCCTGCTCAAGGAATGTATTAGTACTTGGACTAGGGATTTGTGTCTATTTAGCATCTGTAATGCCCTCACAGGTATTTTGTGGAGGTATATCCTATGCTTATACCATCAAGTGTCTTCTGTATCTCTCTGCTGAAACCTAAGCTTGTCAAATGTCCCAGTGTTTCCTGTGCCCTGTAGTGAGCAGCATTGCTGATTATTGATTTATTAAACTATTTCAACAGTTCTCAGCTCTCTTCGTTTTCTTTATGCTACATTGACTTGGAGCTTATGGAGAGTGAAGTTAGGCCGTGTCTCCCCTCTCCAGTAACACTCCTGGCATGCTGCTGTCAGACAGCTCAAAGGGGCTTCCTGTTTCAGCCTGCTGCTTCTGCCTGGTGCAGTGTTGGCCTGAAGTGTCACATGTGTTCAGGCAGAGGTGTGGTACCATGTGCAAGCCTGCACTTCTCGTTCTCCTCAGAGAAACCCAAGCTTCCTAGCTGAAGGACCTCAGCTGTGAGCCCTAGGATGTCAGGGATTGCTATGCTATATTTACAACTAGTAGGGACAGTATCCCAAACTACTATGGAAAACAGAGCTCAATGAAAACAGTTTGGTGCCCCTAGCCCTGTTGGACCTAAAGCTGTCAGAAATACTTGCTGTGCTTTGAAATTATTACCAATATAGCTTTGTCCATCCCCTGAAAGTAAAGACATTACTCTTATACTCATGTTACAAGAGTTAGGTTTTTGTTCACTTTAGATGTATACTAGTTTTTTTGCTTAGATGCTAGTTTCCCTTGCAGACACCAAGATTTATCCAAATAAGCTAAATATTTAGTGCAGAGATTAGAAACAGAATTCTCAGTATTTTCCTTTGTAACACAGGGCATGGGAGTCAGCCAGATAGAGACTGGGCTTTGGCAGGCTTCTGGACTGAGCCACATCCCAGGGCATCCTTTCTCTTTCCAGTGACTGCAGGGAGCCTACAGGTCCAATCAGCTAATTTAGCTAAGTTTTTTCCTTCATGTTGGGTAATGTGTGTGCACATATAGATGCTCAGCATCAGAGAGCTGTTAGAAGCTGTTGTGGCTGCTGAAACTGTTGCTGTTGAAAGCTATTTAACTGCTGTTCTGTTCCTATGGAAATGATGTTGAACTTGGAATTTGTTGCATTTGGCAGTCTCATTTACCTTGCTATTGCATATATGTTGTCAGAAACTTTTTGCTGCTTTAAAATAGTTTAATGCTCTTTTAAAGTGTAACATCCTCTACCTCAGTATATCAAATAAATTGGAAGAGTGAAAGGTTGGAAGAGTATTCGCTACCAGTGTTTACGTGACAGTTTTTTGTGTTCTTCTTTTGCCAGAATCAGACTTCATGGGTCCTCTCTAGCATGGCAGCTCTTTACTGGAGGGTGAAAGGCCAAGGAAAGAAGGCAATAGACTGTTTACGGCAAGCATTGCACTATGCACCCCATCACATGAAGGTGTGTACACGTGTGTGCCCACTCCTCAGGTGAAAGAATGTTTTCCTTGTCACGGCAGAGCTTTCACAGACCATTGTGAAGGCCAGCACTATATCAGGTGTCTGTAATGTATTAGATACTAGCTAGTTGAGGTGAAACAAAGATTTTCACCCTTTGTTTAGTATGGACTTAAAAAAAAGATAACTGCAGAAAGGGTTCAGTGGAATTTCCTGCAGTTCAGTGGATGTGACATCTCCTCTGGGCATCCCAGACTTGAACTTCCTCCTGTTAGTTAGGACTTCGAGTCTTCATCAGCCATTGTCTGGACAAGTCTAACCTAAGATGTGGGTGTATGTTTTGTGGTTGTGCTTTTAGAGAAGGGAGTATGTCTTCTGGTTGTGCTTTTAGGGAGGGTGGGAGGTGATTATCTAAAGGAATTACTTAAGTGCTTGAATCTTAAGCATTTGGGCTGTGAATCTCAGTTGTACAGTCATCCTTCATTTTGTGCAGCAGTTCCTTGCTCCCAAAAAAAGGCAGTACTTTGGACACAGTCTTCTCTTCAGTGTTTCAGTTGGCTGAAGTGCTCTGTACCCTTCACCTTGGCAGGTGCTGTGCTGAGCGTTGTAATGTCTGATCTTAAACACCAAGCTCCCTTCTGCAAACTGATAAATGTAATATAGGCTCCTTACTCAACATAGCAGATTTTTCTTTTTGACCTGGTCAACAAATTGTACAGCCTGGAAAAATGTAAATTCCACTGGAATCTTGGTCTTCAGCCTTTCTCTGAAAATTGCCAGACGAAGTAGTTCATGCTTTCAGGATATTATTAGGAAGATTTAGTCATTAACAGCAAAGATGCCTCAGCTAAGAAATGCACATCCCCATTGCATATCCTTTGTATATTTCCTATAATTCTATTTATTTGCATTATCCATTTAAAACAAGGTTGGAACCAAGACCTAACACATCCAGCCTTTGCTTATTTTCCTGTCCTTCCATGTAATTGGTTCCTCAGGAAAGAAGTCCTTAACTGTGTGATTTGTCAGGGTCAGACTATGGATTGGAAACTACAGTTTTTCAAAATTATGGTGAAGTAGTGCTTTTTTCTAGAAGTATGATATAATGTTGCTTGAGACAGTATGACTCTCTGACTTTGTGCCTTGGTTTTGTCCTCCATATTGAAGCTGCCCCCATAGAAAACTCTGGATCTTGTTTGTAAAGATAGAGCTGCAACTTTTAATTCAGTGCTAACTCTGAGTAAAAGCTATTTCATGTATTTTGGTTTATCCTCCTCTTTGTTTTTATGCACTTTGGCTACTTTCTCTTGACTTTTCTCATGAAAATAAAAGGCAATTAATTTTCCTGTGAACTTCTCTTGTGATCCTGACTTCCATAATATCTGCTTTTCAAACATGAATAACCTGTCCAGCACAGGTATTCCTTGACACGTGAAGGTCAAGGAAATGGGGATCACATACATCCAGAACTTTTTATTGTCGTGATTTTACCCTATTTTTTATTGAAGGCACTTAAGCCTTGGTACTAAGCGGTATTTTGGAGATTTGAGGCCCAGCTCCCAGAGAGTTTGTTCTGGCTGCCAGCGCTCTGCAGTTTTTTCAGTCAGACAAGGTCACAGTCTGGAAATCCAGGAAATAAAGAACATACCATCAGTGTCTAGCTGAGAAAATTTTATTTATAGCTATTACTCAGCATCAGAATAACAATTCTTATGGCAGAGGCAGGACAAAAAATGATGCATCTGTTGCACTAATGGTTAGACCATGTTTTCTTCCCTGCTGTCCCCTTTGTTCATATTCCCTTTCCTTTTATGCAAGAGCTGAAGGAGAGTATTCAAACAAAACAGCTTCTCTTGTTTCTAAAGAGTGCACCTCATCTTTGGAGAGAAAAATAGTCTAAGAGCTTCTAAAAAGTAAATGTACTTTCACTTAAGTGAGTTAATTGTTGACTTTTTTCTGTCCAAGAGTAATAATTGTCACTATTGTGAGTGGATGTGAGGTTTATTTATATGTAACTCAGGCTCAAATGTAGTTTTGTATTAAAATAGGTCTGGATCATTATTCTCAACATCAAAAGAGAGGGAAGTGGGTAGGAACCAGATGAGTGTGGTTTGGTGGTGGATTCTTCTGTTTGTCTTGCTGTTCCTGAGACAATTGCAATGGAAAGAAACTGTTTGTTGCTTGCTCTTCTCTTACAGGATGTACCACTAATAAGCCTAGCAAACATCTTCCACAATGCCAGACTCTGGAATGATGCCATCATTGTGGCTACCATGGCAGTGGAAATAGCGCCGCACTTTGTGGTGAATCATTTCACACTGGCCAATGTCTATGTAGCAATGGTGAGTGTGCTCTTGCCCAGGTATGGCTGTCTTTGGGACACTATTTACATGTATGTAAAAGTCTTATTCTCACAAATAATTTTGAAGGAGCAATGTTCAAGAAATTTGGTATGATCATCAAGAACTAGTATCTTTAGAAAGACAAAACTTTTACTGCTTATTTTACCCCTATTTGTCATTTAATACTTTAAGGCAAACATTTTTATAAGCTGGCTTAAGAATGCTGTGTGCCAAGCTTTGTAAAGACAGTAGCAAACAATTGGTAATTTGGGTTGTCCACTCATCTAAATACAGGATATTTTTATCGTACTGGAAAATTAATGATGAATTTGGTCTCTGTCTTGAAGAGCTAAGCTTGGAATAAGTAAAACCCAACTCTCAGTTGTAGTGAACAAACACAAGGGAAGTTCATTTTCAATATCTGAATTCTTAATGCCCAATATAATTTTCAGATTGAACTCAAATTTCTTTATACTGTCTATATATGCTATTAAAAGACACCTTTTAAAAAAATCAAGATTTAAAACTCACCTTGATCTAGTTAGTCTTTATGATATGGCCAGAAATTCATATTATCTCTACTTCATAGCTAAAGTTACTGAGAAAAGGAACTTAAGAGAAAAAAATAAGTGATGAAACTGACTGAAAGCTCCAGAATGGTTTGGGTCTTTTCTGCTCTCATTTTCCTCTAATACAGTATTGGATGTTGGCATGCTTTCCTAGTTAATAAAAAAGCAGGGTGGCATAGGTAATGAGATTTCAGCTATACAAAAATAGATGCTATTTCCACATGAATGCTTCTAACTACCAGCCTGGTGTCCAGTTTATCAAGTGAAATTGTTTAGCTATTGTATGCACTTTAGGTTTTGGGGGGTTTTTGTTCAGGTTTACTCTTTTTATGGAGTAATCTTTTCAAAATAATTTCAAGTTATTTTTAAAAATGTTAGCTTTTCAGAAAATGTGATGGTTTTGCATTGTCCATGATTTTAAAGCTTTGATCTACTCAAATTCTGACTGAAATCAGTTTTTAGAAGTTACTTTCACAGCAAGAATACAGAGGTGTAATATTAAAAAGAAAATGCGAGAACATTGGTCAATAATTCTCAGCAATAACTTGACTCCTTTCCATGGATTATGCAGAATTGACCAAGAAAATATCAGTTATTTGTTGGGAGAAGGAAAAAAATTCCGAATCACAAGGATTGGTTTTGTTACTTTTTGTGCATATCATGCTGCACAACTGGTTGGGATGGGAAAGGCGTAGAAAATGTGTTTACTGTTTTTAGAATCTGACTCTTTGCACTCTGGTTTCTTTCTCCACAGGAGGAGTTTGAAAAGGCCATGAAATGGTATGAGTCAACATTAAAGCTTCAGCCGGAGTTTGCCCCAGCCAAGAACCGAATCCGCACCATTCAGTGTCATTTACTTCTGAAAAAAGAGCGACGGTCTCCTTAGAGATCAGCATCTTTCTCTTTTTTAAAAATGTCATTATTCTCTATTCTGCTCTTAAGTGTGCTGAGATAAATTGATAAATTGAAATTTTTAACAAGACTGTTAAAAAGAGATGGGATTTGGATCAAGGGTTCTTTTATTATTTTTTTGTCAAATAGAGGAGCATCTTTGGAAAATATATTTCACAGACCATAATTTTAAAACATCCGTGTAAATATTAAACCAAGAAACTTCCATGAGTCCATGACCACCTGTAACAGGACCTAGGCACTGTTAGTTTTTCCGTAATGCTCAGATTGGCATCAGCATCCAAAATAACTTGCTTCATGTCTTATAATCTAAGCCACTGGAAATGCAAAGCACACAACCATACCAAATAGTAAGAAGAGATAATCAGCAATTCATCCATGTGAAACTCATGCTTTGTCCAGTCTTGTTCACTCCATACCACATTACCTGCTTTTTTGGAAGGAGAGGAACAGACTTTTAAATATTTATTAAAAAACATGAGAAACATGAAGCATTTTTGGAATTCTTCGTTTCTGTTGGGGAATGAGGAGGAGGTAACAGCAGGACCCAAAAGTCAAAGTAGTTTTTAATCATACTAGCAGGAAAAAAAAAATTGGTAAAAACCCCAATAAGATGTTTTTATATTTGTCTGTATATTCATAGCCCTCTGCCTCCCTGAGTGGTTGATTTACTAATTCTTTGTTCACTGTATTTCTAGCCGTTTTGGAATGAGGTGCAAGTTTATGCTCACCCTGAGCCATACTTTCAGCTGCCAAGGAGGAGGAGGGACATGGTGTCAAGGTATCAACAGCAAAAAAGTCAGGTGGAAGATTTCCAAATCATTCTGTCTTTGGTTGGTGGAGGACATGATTCTCCAGAATCAAAAAGGGCACATACTTGAAATAAAATAAATTGTTTATGAACAACTCACAGCTTCTCCTGTACTGTGTATGTGATGCGCCACTCACAAGAGTGCAGGTTAGTCTGGAGGTGCTACAGCCTTTCCTTGGGAGCAGACTGAACTGGGAGCCAGGAAGGCCTTGGACAGTCCTGAACAGACAATGATTTCCTGCGCACCCTTGGAAAATTCCTTGCACCGCTGTGTCTCCCTCTGTTTGTGGCAGAAGGAAATAAGGAAAAGTTCACTAACTCAGCTGTCATGTAAGCCACTCTGCAGCTTCTAGTGTTAAACATGCTTCTTTGTGGTTCTTTTTAAAGAACTAACAATGCTTTTGAACTTACTGGGTGTTTTTTCTCCCCCGGTATTTTTCCTGTCTCATTGATGCAAAGTAAGAGTAAGTATGGCAGTGGTAGAAACTGTGACATCAATGTAATTTTGATTATAGAGGAACTTAGTACTTCATAAAAGGATCCTTGAATATTTTTATATATGACTGAAGATGAGCAGCTCTAATGCAAATTTTACCTCTGTTTTATTGCAAGTAATTTCCATTTATCTAGGAATCCTGACAGAGGTATGAGCAAGTGCTACTGTTGGGTAGATTTTTATTAAAAGTGTGTGAACCTGTCAAATTTTTGTCAAGAGAGTCAACAGCATGTCAGATTTTATGTTCTTTCCAAGGCTACTGGAAGGCTGAATGTTGTTGGCTGGAGACAGGCATAACTGTATCTCTGTATAAACTCCAAGAGGAAGATCACTTTGTGAAAGGTCTAATACCATCACTGATCATGAACTGGGATAATGAATTACAAAGATTTCTGACATAGAGCTGTGAAAGGGGAAAGTAGCAAGGCAGGTGCAAGTAAATGGAAAGAATTTCCATTTGGTGTAGGAAGAAAGAACAAAGGCTTTTTCTTGAATTAATGTGCAGAGCAGGTTTTTTTATTCAGTTTTGTTAACCAGTCTGCTTCACTTTTATAGTGGTTAATAAGTATTGGGAGTTACTTAAATACATTTGGTAAATCTTCCATTTCATATACTAGTTTTAAAATGTAGTGTGCAAAAACCTAGCTTGGTACAGACCATGTACCTTACAACATGGTTTCCTAATGTATCACATGGTTAAATCAAGTGGTTGCCATGTGCTGAGCTCTTTTCTACTGCATCTGTCTCACTGCTGCTGGCAGATGCTGATCTCAGTCTAAAGTAAGGCTGGTCCTTAAGAACCTAAAGCACCAATATATGGAGCACTGGTGGTCATGGCTTTGACAAAAGATTTAATTAAAATAGACCTTTTCTGGATCAGCAAGGATTATGCTCATAGAGAATGTTGCTGGGCACTTGAAATTGGTAATTAATACACCAGCTTACATCTTGCTTACTGCACTGTTTACTGATTTATTTAAGGAATCCAGCAAGATACACTGTACACAGACATCAAGCAAAAATGTAGGAAGACTGAGTTTGTGTGTGGTCCTGCTTTAAACTGGCAGCAAGGAGGTAGCAGGACATTGCTGTTCTTGTTGTGTTTTGCATTTTCAGAGAATTTGCCCATTAGAAATGGTTCTTGAAAACTGCAGTAGTCCAATGATGGGTTTTTCTTCTGAATCTTGGGTAAGTACTTGAATGTATACTGCCTTAGGCCCATAAAATTTGTATGTACAGATGTTCATTTGCTACTTGGCTACTGTGTGCTCTCTCTGCCATACAGCCAATTTTAAAATAGCCTGTGCTTCTCTCTTAAATGTATTTCCTGAAATTTTAGGTAATTCCTAAATGTGTAGTGCACAAGCAGTACATCCCAACTGAAGCAGGGAAGTAAAAATATCTACTTGGGAGCATTATCTTGGCCTAATGCTAGCGACAGTGTGTGTCTTAAAGATTTCACCCACTGGTGATCTGCTGGGGAATGCTGGCTTCTGCCCTTGGAGAAGGCTAATGGAACACTCTCATCTCCATGCCTTCAACCCTGCTGTATAAAAGCCAAGAAGTGGTGGGCTTCAGTGCTTTGACTGTGTTCAAATGTTAGTCAATTAAAATTAATTATGCTGATCCTGTGAACAGAAAACAAGTTGGCAGCGTGCTGAAATGGAGGCCACTGTATTTTTAAGAGCAAAAGTATGATTCTCTGCAGGGTAAGATACCTATTCAGAGAATACATGGATCTTCTTCCATTTAACTTATTTCAAAATAAGCTAAGGTGGTTGTCTAGTCTCTGTCTTTTTCATGAATGAGAAAGATTGTTACCTTGAGAGGATGATTTACCCTCCCTGTTGCAGAGCGTGACAAATTGCATGTTCCTTTCCATGGACTGTTTGGATACCTTTGACAAACTGAACTTCAGTATGATTTCTAATAATGAGGCTTAGTAACTCATTTCACATTGACTGCTCTGCTTAACATACCACCAAAGTAGTCTGATTTAGGGATGACATAACCATAGGTAAATGGCAAAATCCTCTCTTCTCCAAAAAGATGGGGTTTTCTCAGTTATTTTCAGAGCATATCCAGGAATGAAGTACAAATGGGAAAAAAGTGTCCATTTGTTCACAGATAGCATCCTTAAAATCCTCAGCATCCTCACTTTAGAGGCTTTAGATAGCCTCTAAAGCTCCTGACATTCAGGGGTTGTTGAGGGAAAATGGTACAGGAAAAGACTTGTATCTATAAAGTGGTTGGATTTGATTCACTGTTGATGCCTTAGTTGTACTGGTCAGGACTGCACTGATACCATACAAAAAAAGGAAACACTGAAATACGATATTGGCATCCAGTGTGATCATAGGATCATATTCAAATGAGGTTTTAAAATGCAATTGAGACTGACATCATCTGTGGACACCTTGCATCACCTATGATAGAAAATGGCCATCAGAAAAGTTTTCTGATGCAGCTCACAACTTTCTTTCCCCCTCTATAACTCTTGATCTTTTCCTCTCACAGGAAAAAGGTCAAAAACAAACAAAAACCCCACAACCACTCCCTAAGAATAGTATGGTGTAGCTGAAGATGCTAATTAGTTCTGTTGCTGTATTGTGATGCTTTTCCTTCCTACAATTTGCAGTAGGTGCCATTAACTTGTCTGGGTACCAATTTAGGAACCCCCCCACATTTGGACCCAGGTCAGTAATGTTCCTACCCTTGTTGTTGTCCTCCTGTATGACTTTAGGGAACATGTTTCCCCTCCTTGCTGTACCTCTCCCTCCCACACATTGTCTGATGTCTTTTTAGAACATATTTGGCGGGGGGGGTGCTCATTGGTTGGGACTGAAATTATCGCTGTTCATGAATTTGGGTGACAAACTGTTGTAATCAGAGGTTATGAATAATAGCAACCCAAATGAAAAACAACCTATGAAACAGGGAATAGGCCAAGGTTAAGTCTGTATCAGCAATGAAAGAATGAAAATGCTTTAGAAGGACTTGCCTGGGTATTCAGAAAAACACAATCTCCTCTTCTCCAGAGCTACTGGATGTTGTGTGGCAGGTTCAGCTGATCCTCCCATCTCAAGCATTACTTAGATGTGTCCTCCTGGAGTGCTGCAGGTTGTCTTGATTCTTAGAGGACCAGCTGGCCATGTTTGAGTCAATGAGACTCTCTTAAAAGAAACATCCCCCAAGAGAAGGCTTTGTCAGGTGTGGGATTGGTTTTGTTGATTTTATTTTTACTCTTGATTTCCTGAATGTACTCAAGTGTGCCAGTATTTATTCAAACATAACAATTTGACTCTGTGAACACTGAGGCTTACGAAGCTTTCCCATCAGTTTGTGGTACTCTTGCTGAAGTTCACTGGCTGGTCACCTGTGAGAGCCAACAGAAAGTTGTGCAAATGACTACTACCAAAGAAAAGGCAGTAAGTTTAAAGGCAATTTGTTTTCACTACCATTTTTAGGGAATCTGCACAAGAATGGTACAACCTATATTCCACACAAAGAAAGTTTAAAAAGTGACAATCTGAATTAAGGGAGAGGGTTCTTGTACTTTAAGCTTTTTCATTTTTAAGTACTGAAAAGCTCAGGATTGATTAGGAGCGGTGTTTTGATAGGGCTGACTGCTTAAAAAAGCATTCCCTCAAACTTTTGTAAGTAGCTGTTTTTTTAAACTTTTAAACCTAATGATCTATTTCTGGATTTCAGAGCAAAAATAATAGTATTCAAGTTCAGTAGTCCCAAAGGAGATGCAAGGACAGTGCCACAGAAGGAATGCTTTCGAATACAGGTGAGCAGGAGTTAGCTTTGTGGTATTTATAATCTAGGGGTATATTCTTAACGCAGTTGTTTTGATTTGTTGATGTTTTTTTCTTTAATCTAGTTTCAGGCTTCTCCTTCCATTTCCAGTCCTTCAGAATCGGGTTATTACTAGTCCAACAGTGTATTGCTGTGCATTTTTATATGTGCCTATGGCATGCCAGGTACTTCACAGAAGTGCCAGTCTCTGCTCTGAAGGGTGTACAGCCCCAGACACTGGCCCACATAAGAATATCAGTGGTTACTGGTGCCTTAGCCAGGGATCAGACAGTTCTTGAGTCAGATCTTCTGGCCACAGTCCCTTCATGGTGACACCACTGGTGGTTTTGAAATCCAACCCATCCCTATGTCTCTGAGAATAATACTCTGACAAATCAATGATCATCATTCTACTACAGTTCAATGGAAAATTGTCTGTTTTGCTTCTTGATCTAAACCTAATCATGTCCTCTCTTTTTTTAATAGTCTAATTCTACTGTTGGTTTGGCTTTTTTTTTTTAAGAAAATATTTCCCAGAGCTGCAGCTGTTACAGATTACAGTATGGTAGCGTGAGTTACCACTATGTCTTAGGAGTGTGTTTTGCTGTGCCCTGTCTTGTGATTCATATGCTGAGGAGCAAAGAATTGGTATATAAAAGTTGTTAAGGGACACCAATTTGTGGGCAGATGCAATCCAAACAAACTAAATGGATGGAGAAGCCAGTCATATTCACTGCTATGGTAGAAGCTAATGTAGGAAAATGTTTTCTCTGTGAAAACAGAAAAGAAACCAGGCTTTAGTGGTGAGACTGTTGAAGGAGAGAGAGGAAACTCCAGGTAGAAGAAGCAAGGAAGACAAAGGTCCTGCTTTTTGTAGCATCAGAGACTTAGTGGTGGCAGAACCAGACAAAGTAAAAAGGACAAAGCAGTGGCCTAAGTGGATGGTTCCTTCTGGTTGTCTGGAGGCATCACAAAACAGGGAGAAGGACACCTGAGAAGCTATGAGTCAATGTTGCAAAGCCGCTGCAGGCAGCAGGGCACCTGGCATTGATGTGCATTCCTGCACGGTCAGTGTGTCCGTGGAGTTTGGAGGGCCACAGCTGCTCAGCCTCCCTGGCCCAGACACAAGCCTAAGTGCAGAAACGTCCTGGGAGCACGAGAATGAAGGCTCCCCTGGTCACCTACAGCTGGGAGTCCCAGAGGTCAGTTTCCAATGAAGTATCTGTTCTTTTTGAGCCTGCTACTTCTGTGTTAAAACAGATCATTAACAGGTTTGTCTCTCACTTTTTCTGTGGCATGCTTATCTAAGGCATGCCTTCCTGACTAAACTGAGGCCTGAGCAGACTCAGCTTGACTTTTAACCTACTGACTTCTTTGGGAGGGTAGAATACTTGGTTGAAAGCAATTTTAAGATTTTTTTTATTATAAGACTGTACAGCATCCGTAATCTGCTTTTTTATTGCCTTCCCAGGCTAGATTGAAGTTACCTCTGGAAGAGAAGGGTCAGGATGTGATTCCAGTAACTGAGGTGTTAACACAGGGAAACCAAAGTAGACCTCACACACAGGGAGGCATCTTCCCACTCACTCTTGCCCTCTTTCCTGGGGACCTGCAAATAGTGAGTTCTGTCTTGTGTGACAGGGGGACCTTCACACAACAGTGTGGGCAGTTTACTGTGCAAGTGGGTGGCATGATGGCAAGTTGTGTATGTCCCTAAGCATGGCTGGGTGCACACATTTGCACAACAAAAAGTACATGATGTACCCTACCTCAGTCACTGAACCGGTTCTATTAACTATTACACTGCCATATTGAGAATTGGGTCTAAAATCTATTTAATCTGTGTGTTATCTCTTGAATACAGTAGTGCCTTACAGTCTTTTTCAGTGATCTGAGAGAGGTGAATTGAATCATCTTCTAAAACCTACTTAATTAATTCCTGACTGTCATCATAGGGCAGTTTTAATTATTTGGAGCAGCTTAGTCAGCACATCAGGTTGCAAGAGCTCTACAAGAGTTTTTATCTTGTCACTGGGGGTCTACATGGGCCTTCCTTTGAATATCTATAGCAACACCCCCTATTCCTGCATGCAATAACCAACTTTAGCAGGAGCATCACTAAAACCTCTTAGAAAATTGGGTGGGTGCAACCCAAGTGACAGCATTTCCTCAGAAGCAGATCAGATCAGTGCAGCACTGTTTCTGGTACCCTGACAAAGAACCCTCTGTCCCTTTTCATAAACAGGATATTTTGTGCCTTTAGATGCCTAGAGTGTTTCTTATGAAACACTTTCTCCTAAAATGTTTCAAAGACATTTTGACCAGAAGAACAAACAATTTGGTGTATTTTAGTGTAGGCAAGGCTTGCTTTCTTCAATTGGAGGACCTGCAAGAGACAAAATTAAGGGAAAAAACCCAAATGGGTAGAAGTTTCTTTAGAAACGCTTCAGAAGAGAAGCCAAGACAAACCCCTTCTATTTGCCTGTAGTTTCAACCTTCCTCAGTGCTGGGCAGAGGCTTAGAGCCTGCCCATTCCATTACCTGTGTGAATGCAGGGACAGAGCTTTTATTTTTCCTTCCATCTTTTTGTGTATTGGCTTAGCCCTGAGCTTTTTTTTTTGTTTTTAATCCTTTTGACTGACTGGACGGCAGTTGTAGTTCTTTCAGTCTGGATAGCATGTCCTAGCATACCAGGTTACTGTGATTTCTTTGTTCAGCACACAACCCTTCAAGTGGGTGAAAAAGAAGAACAAGACCTTCTAGTATTGTCAGCATGACTCTAGGAAGTTTGAGAGAAGAATGCGAAGTGTGAATGAATTCACAATATTCATTTAAAAGTTGGTATTACTAGAATGAACAGCAAGGTCACAGCAGATAAAATGTAAATTAATTCATCCCTGTGACTCTTTCACTTCAAAGTGTCACCAGCACCCCTTGATTACCATCTCAGAGCCTTGCTTGAACACTACTCACGAGATCTCCAGCAAAATGGATCCTGGATGGCATGGCTTGGTTTTCAGGGGGAGAACCCATGAGCTTTACTTTTTTTTGTTTACATTAATCCTCCTTACTTGCAGCAAAATTACTTCTTCCCAGGGCTTCAGTCACCAGCTTTAGTTCCCAGGCACCTACATTTCTCTGTGCCCCACTTCACCCACACCATGCAGCTCAGCCACCTCTGTGAGTGCTGCTGCCAACTTGGAGCAAAGGCAGGAGACAGTGAAGGTCAAAGGAAGATGGGGCTCTGGAAAGAAACCAGGCAGTGGCATCTGTCAGCTTGTAAGTGCTTCCCCTGTTCCTTACTGTCTCCTCCAGCCTCTTAGAGCTGCTGTGTGGGAGGAAAGAGCAGCAGCTGGAGGAAAGTGGGAGGAGTGGGAGGAAGAAGAGGGAAGAGCACCTGGGGGCTGAGAGCCAGCCTCGCTGTCTGTTCCCTCTCACAGCTCCCTCCAGCTGTGTTTCTGTTCCTCACCTAGAGGTAAGATCAGAGGGGCTGATGAGCAGGTAGTGGTGTGAGCAGTGGCTGTGGGGCAGTGCCCACCACCTCCCTCCCCCTTGCCGTGCTTCTGTCTTTCTCCATGCCGGGAAAAGGGCTGTCACTGACACTGAAGCACTCCAGCACTGTCACGCCTTATTCTCTCTACCTCCAAGTTAATGAATGGGCAGCCGAAGCAAAGATGAGAAGTGGCCAAGGACAAAACTAGTATTGCCTCCTCCCTGGATGTATTTGGACTTGGATGGGTGGTCTATCCTACTAGGAGCAGGTAAGATTGTCTTATCCCAGTAGACCTCTCCTATCCTATCCCATGGACTGTCCCAGCATCTTCCCGGGGGGAGTCACTGTGATGTGAGGGTCTTGCAACTCTTTGCCAGTCTGGGCACACCGGGTTTGTTGAGCTGTGTGCCCTGTCACAGTCATGCTACCTGTTCTCCTCCTCTGCCACCGCAGTCTTGGTCTCCATTGACAGAATCACTCTTGCAGGGCCCAGTTTTTGCTCTGCCTTTCTCTGAGTGCCATCTTTGGCCCTGTGACTCCCTGGTAGTGCAGTTTTGTGCCTACACAACTGCAGAGCTGGAGCCTCCTAGGTACACTCCGAGCCCCCTTCCTGCCCTCACTGCTGATTCATGGCAGCCCTCTATCTGTCCCCTCTATTCCTTTCTCGGCCAGGCTTTGCCAGTGCGACAAGCGCTGGCGATGGACACTGAGGAACGCGCCGAGGCTGGCTCTGATTCCCCAGTACCCCCGGCTTCAGGCTGAACTAACCCTGGGCAGGAGTTTCTCATGCTGGAAGGGGAAGGGGATGTCCGTGCCGCAGATATCCCGCTCTGTCCCCGTCCGGGGGTGGGGGGGATCCGGCCCTTTCGCCGCCAGGGACAAAAGCCGCTCCCGCCGCAGCTCAGCGGCCCGGCGGCGGCGGGGGGAGCCGGGGGCAGGCCGGGGACGGCGGGCGGCGCCTCGCCCCGCTCGGCCGGCAGGTGGCAGCCGCAGCCCGGCGTGAGGCGGCCGGGCCGGGCGGGGCAGCGCCGCCGCCGTGGGCCCGGAGCTCCCGTCGGGGCTCCCCCGCCGCGCTCTGCCCCCGCACGGAGCCCGGCCCCGGCCCGGTGGGATCGCCCCCATGGACACCCGGCTGCTCTCCCGCCCACACCGCAGCCGAGAGGGCGCTGCCCTCGGAGAGCGGCGCCCCGCTCCCCTCAGTGCCCGAGGTGCGGCCGCGAGGTTCCTGCCTCGGCCCGGGTTCCCCCCTTGCTGAGCGGATAGGGAGAATGGGGGATGATGTGTTCGGGGTTTTTGGGGACGGGAATCCCTACAGCAGCTCCGTGGGAGCGCCAGGTTTTACGGGGGTGTTCGTGAGCTCCCTGCTTGGGGCCGCCCGCACTTCGCCCCGCAGGCCGGCTGGAATCCCCGGGTCCGGGACAGCCCTGGCTGCGGGGAAACGCCCGCCCCGTGCCCGCCTCCCCGCCCGCCGAACGGCCCCGAGGGAGGCCCGGCTTCCCCGCGGGCACTGCAGCGCCCCGGCGGCTGGGGGGAGCCTTCCCTCCCGCCCACACGGTCTGAAACTCGGGGGATGCGGCTGCCGGGGGTGGAAAGGAGGAGGCGGCGCGGTGTCGCCGGCGATCCCCTCCGGGGCAGGTGGAGTCCAGCACTGCACTTCTGAGGGGTTTACCCGCTGCAGCTCTAGATTCTGCAGAGGCAGGGTTTGCCCGTGGAAGGTTTCTCCGGGCGATCCTCCCAGCCCTCGGAATGCTCCTTTGTGCAGCCTCACGCCGATCCGCCCTTCGGGCTGCGGTGTGTGATTCCCTCGCCTTTCACTGTGGGTTGTTGTTTTGGCCAAAACTTCAGTCACAGCTGCGTTAATCTTTATCTGTTTCACGACGCTCACGATTGTTGCTTTCCAGATGACCCTCCCCAGCTTTTTTTACCAGCTCAGTGCCTCACCTCTGCGTGCCCTCCAGCTTCTCACAGCAGCCCGTCTCCCCCGAGCCCAGGGGACAGCCCATTGGCAGGGAGTTCCCTGCTCACCTTTTTTGCCTCTGGAGCGGGCAGAGACATTATCCAGCACTGCATCTGCCCTGAAATTCAAAGCACCTCAGGCTCTGTCAGTTTCAAACCTTTCGGGCTGGATTCATCCTCAGAGAATGACACCACTTTCTTCCAAACTGTTTTAAATGCAGACAAAAATCAAATAGGAGTCATGCATCGAGCTGGACTTTATGTGGAGCCTGGGAGAAGAACATCGGGTCTTTTCACCTGATGGTCACCAATCCTGCTGGGACAGGTAGTAGCTGTCTTTTGGACACCTAGAGGGGCAGAGCTGGAGAAGTGGTGCAAGCATCCCCACCCCAAGTTGCACCACCATTTGTTAGTCCTTGCTCACCCCCTGGCAGCTAATGAGAGATAAATTGGGAACTTGCCCACGCAGGGTGTGGCACAGGCTCTAAAGGCTGAAGTACAGACGCCACAGCCATGGTGGGGACTTGTCCTGCCTGTGTCTATGATGTTCTTTAATATCTCAGGATATATAGGGGATTGCAGTCTACAGGATTCTCAGGCTGCCCCCCTTTTCTAGCTTGAAATGCTGTTTAAAATGTATTAAAAAAAAATAAATCCAAACACTATTAAATGCAAAGAAATCATGAAAAACAACAAGGAACAAAAGCTCTCAATCCTAGCTGAGCACTGCACAGACAGGAACCTGCTCTGACGTACATGAGCACCCCATAGGGATTAACTCTCTCCTGCCCAACAAAGCCAGCCTTCTAGCTTCTACTTTGCAGCACATTTTGCGTGCTATAAATGTATTTAATCTAGCTAGATAGGAAGATTAAAATGTACAGGCTTAGTACATTTCACAGTACTATCTGCAGTTGTCCCCACCCAAAAAACCCCTCACAATCCTGGTCCAGGAGTTTTCTGCCTATATGACAGATCAAAAAAAAATTTTCCCTGTGAAGCAGAAACAAGAATCAGGCAGCAGAAGTCTAAAGGAAAACAACAAGGAGAAGCTCTTTGAGTCATTTTTCCCTTCGCTTTCTTGTAGTCAATATGCAGAAGGGCATCTATTGCATGTTTACTACTAGCCAGTTAATATTTTCTTACCCTCACCCCTTAACTCAGGTTCCTAAAGCCCTTTGCAGCCATTGCTTCACTCAGGTACTCTCAGGAGACAGCTGGTGTCACTAACCTGCTTATAAAAAGAGGGGCAGTGAGCCACAATTTTCTGTGTAAAGTCACCTAATAGACAATTCCTGGAACACAAAATAGGAGGTGGGATTCTCAGTTCTGACTTTAACCTTCAAGGTAGGTTTCCTCCTTTTCCCAAACCTGCAGTGCCAAACCACTGCAGTATCAAACATGCAACAGCATCCTCCGTCGTCTTGTCATCTTTGGTACCACATCAGGGTGGAGGGACATGTAGGCTGCAAGCCTCCAGACCCTCACCTGCCTTTTGGGGAGACTGCCATTTAGAAAGCTGAACCAGGGGATTCATGGTTTTGGCTATTTGTGTTATCCTTCATTTCTATAATGGAACATCATTGCTGAGGAGGGAATGATACAGTGTGTCTTTCTTTAGGTGCTGCATCTGTCCCATGTTTAAGCACCATGAGAAGGTCTGATGTTTTTCCCAATGTACCACATACTTTTATTCCAATGTTTTTTCCCTGCATCTGTGGGCAATTCAAAATCTCAGCATGAGACCACCTGTGCAGGGACACAGCCCACAGCAGGTCTCAGTTGTGGCTGCAGCAAGAACCATCATAGAAGAATTTTTCCATAGCCATGGCAATTAAAGCATAGCATTGCCTAAATATGCTTGTCCTTCTCACCATGGTCCGCAACTTTTGAGTTCTCTCATTTTTTTTTACTTTCAGGTCTGACTGGACCCAACTAGCATCTTGGGGTGCCTGTATGGGAAATGTGTAGAGATTGTCTCTCTCTCATTGACAACCCATTACTGTGGTACAGCACAGGACATGAGCAAGAGGCTCCATAGCATCTGAGATGGTAGTGAAGGTCCTGTGACAGAGGCAAGATCCTTGGAGACAGGTGTGTCATAACAGGTATGGTGTTTTCTCTGAGAAAGCCAAGTGTAAAATATTTGCTAGCTTACACTCTACTGCACTTTGAGGAAAATCTAAAAAAAAAAAAAAAATCTCTCTCAGAAGAAAGGGAGAAAATGGGTTCTTGGGAAGAAGGGATTTATAGAAGGGAATTCCTCATGTCTGCACATCTGTTCTAGAAATGAAAAATGTTTATGAGCTCTACCAAACCACTTACTTGGAATCTTTTCCCAAAACACCACATCTACTTTTCTTAATTCTGGGATGGTACCATTCTGAATCTATACTTTGAGTTCATCCTAAAATAAGATAAAACCCTGTTGAAGATGCCTAGTTAGCATTGCAGGAGTGTGGTATGAGGCATAACTTTTCATACATGACATGGAAAATATGGTGGACCAATACTGAACTCAAAAGCACGCCAACAAGTTTCTGGATGATGTTGCTAATCAGTGTGCCTGTGTTTCATGTGCTTGCGCTCTCCACACATCAGTGCAGTGTAGAAGTCTTAGGGGAAGAACCATAGGTGCCAAATTGGACTTTTCCAAGCCTCTTGTCTTCCACTTGACTGTGCTGAAGGCCCTTGCCCTCTGCAAGAATCTGTCTAGGAGCAAGTGCAAAGTTTAAGTGAGATATCCGTGAGGGTATTATGGCATGAGATGGGTAAGAAAAGAGGGGGAAAGCATTCACTGATAATCAGAATGTGAAAAAATTAATTTCAGTTATTTCAGGCTTGTGTTGCTCAAAAGCCAGCATTCATTGACATTTGAGAGGAAATGAGAACTTCTCAGTTAAGATCAGGCAGACATCAGTTGTTCAGGGTTTCTTGAGCACTACAGGGGGTGGATTAAAATCCCTTTAGTGCTCCTAATGCCTGTGTCCTAGGAATTCCTCCTAATTTGTCCATCTCTAGAAGATAGACATGTCTATCTCTAGAAAGTCCAGCAAAGTCTGATTTTTTATACTGGTTTAAGTGTTCTGAATCTTGGCTTGAAACACAAAGACTTCCTCACCCATGGCCCTTCTGTCAGTGAAACAACAGGATCACAGATCCTCTTAAGCATCTTAAATTAAAACCCCTTTCTTCCAGTGTTGCTCTTCTTGTCTCCATTTGCTAATTGTGAACATGGGAACTTGATAGCCAGAGACCTCATGCTAGAGCCTTACAGATCTCCAGATTACATGGCTGTAATTAAATTGAGGAGAGCAGAGGGAAAGGAATTAATATCTTAAAAAAAAAAAAAGGAAAGAAAGAAGAGAAAGAACAACAACCTAACCCCCAGAAATCAAATACAAGGCAATGACTTTAATTGTGTAGTATGTGGTCAGTGACATATGAGTCACTTGAGCCTATCTTTATAAGAGTAGCGAAATATGAATAAAACACCCAGCTGGCATGGTGCCACTGTCCCTGTAGCTATATCAGAGCATAACAGCAGCCTGCATTGTCAGCTAGAGGCTTATTGTCATCAAGGCTAGTAGAAATCCTAGTCCTGGGGCTCAGCTCAGAGTCATCTTATACCTCATCCTCCAATTGCAAGCCTTCCTTGGAGCTGTCTTCCATAGCTGTATTTCTTTTTATACCCCCATTTCATTTTCATGATTCCAAGAGTTTCCAAAAGAAGGAGTAGAAGTTATGATGTCTCTCCTCTCGTAGTTATATTGTTCACAAGACTCACAGCTCTGCAGTGCAGGTTCAACCTACGCTTACTTAATGTTTCTGGGCTAGCACAGAAGCTGGTTGCTGCCTGCCAGGTTTGACAGTCCAGTCCACTTTATGTGATGTTACCTGGTCCATCCAGGTTCTCCAAGTGTGGCCAGTGCTGAGCCATTGCACTTGCTGTCTAGGGTGGAGGAGCACAAGGAGGTGCTCTGTCAAAAGGAGATGTGTGTAAAGGGTATTGGCAAAGCCTTTAAAAAGGTTGAACTGGCATCTGCCAGCAATGACATTGGTTGTGGCTGACTCTGCTCCAGCTAGATGGATAGATTAGATAAAGTAACCCAGGTGCCCTCCAGCTCTGCCACTCTGTGACAACCCCTTGAGAGCAATCTGTGCCACCATTAGCTTGATGAGCCATCACAACCAAAGCATAAAGAGAAGACAAGAGCCTATTTTGGTTTGGGAAGAGAGCTTGTAGTAAATTAGTGTACTTCCAAACCTGTGGTAGTGTAGATACAGCTATAGCACAACTGCAGAAGTTGGTAACCTGCCATAGTTTAAAACCAGGGTCCATCTCAACCTCTGTTGCCAAGGAGCAGACTAGAGGGAAGTTGGAAGTTCAAGGTGAGTTTTCCAGAAATGGCTGGTCTCCTATGCTACGTCACTCTTTACCAGTGTGCTGACATTGCAACCGCCTTGTGCTAAAAGGTCAAATCCATTCAGTTCCCATGTTGTGACCCCCAGTTCCCCAAGGGAGTGACGCAACACACATAGTTAGCTACTTATGCTAGCTGACTCCCACCTCCAGTCCCAGGTGAAGCAGCTATTTCCCTTGGAGAGGAAACCTAGAAGAGGGAAGAGTTTCAATGAGGTGCAAGACAAACAGTTGGGAACACAAGCCTGGTGACATTGCTCAGCAGCAATCCTTAGCGTCTAATCCCCAAAAGAAGGGGTTTCTTCTTGCTGGCTCTAAATGGGACTAGCACACGAATTACCAAATGAGTGAGGACGTTACACAACCATGAGGCGACTGATCTCATGTTCATATCGCTGAGAAGGAGAGGAGCCTTCCCCCGCATCTTACCAGAGCAGACAGTGAGCGGGGTTTCCTAAATGGGAATCCCTCCACTGCTTCTCCCCCAAATCCCAAGCTCCTGTGTGTGGGGTGTGCTGCCTGTGCATCAGATGGGCGGAATGAGGCTGTCGACTTATTTTTCATTCAAAGGTTTAGCTGAAGATAGATTTGAACTCCACACATATATTTCAAGGGAAGTTTTTTCAGCAAGTGTAGTAGGCTTAGCCTGATATGCCCACCTCTATCCACCCTTCTCCCTCTAGAGAAAGGAGGCAGCGCAGTTTGTTGCCTTTCACTATATCTGTTTGTAAGAAAGTTGTGAGAGAAAAGCTGTGGGCTGAACATGCCAAGATAAAAAATAATAAAGCCGAAAAACTACCATGATCCTCTTAAGCTATCTGACAACTTGAGGTTCACCCTGATGTTGGTGAAGACCAGTTGAGGAAGGGCTTTGTCCTTTCCCAGCAGTGTGGTGTTTGTGTGTGCAGGGCAGGTTAAAAAAGACTCCGATTAGGAGCTCTCCCACATTCCCAAACTTTTCAGCATCTTCCATCACCTAAATTTCTTTTTTTTTTCTGAGCTTAGAAGCATTTACAAGTCACTGATTAATCTCACCCTGTGACTACCTCAGCTACTCCTGCTCTATGCTGCTGGGTAAGGGAGCGTGACTTGCCCAGGCCAGGCCATGACAGAAGCAAGAGAAAGCCTCAGGAATATCTGGTCCCAGTGCTTTCCTACCTGTCAGGTTATATCTGTTCCCTCTGTATGCAAGTTTGAGGAAAACTTGGTGCATGAATGAGTTTTCCCAGGAGACTGGGAGTATATTTGCATGTGCAGATCTGGTAAGTTAGGTAACTGCCATAGCTGGTGAAGATCAGTTCCATCCTAGGCAGCTGCAGAGGAGGATGACCTTCCCCATGTGGCATGGCTGGGGAGAGGGGCTGAACCCTGGCCAGGAGGGGGAGATAGGAGACAGGTCATGGCTCTTCAGGAGTGGATTTCCCCAGTGTCACCAGGACAGCCCTTGGAGAGAAGCGCTAAGCTCCCTGCACTAGGTGTCTGAACAGCTTTGCTGGAGCCTCCTCTGACCTCTTGTCCCCAGGAGTGAGGAAGCTTTGGACTAGGCTGACTCAGTTCAGCAGGGAACAGGAGCAGGGACACCCTCCTGGGCAGCCCGACCAGCAGGAGGGCCAGGCAGTGACCACAGGCAGCTGTCACCCCAAGCCCTGGGCGTGCCCTCCCCACAGGCAGACTGAGCACAGAGTCACTGCAACATGGAAGGGAGGGCCTTGGAGGCTGCTGGGGCTGCCTCCCCCCACCGTGCTGGACACTCAATGGGGAGGGCAGCTCTGGCTGGTACATGTCCCTCCATGAGAGACTAATAGGAAGATTGCTGGGATTTCTGCTTTTGTACATCATCCTGCCTGTGAAGTAGCTAAGCAGAAACATCTAAGAGAAAAAAATGGAAGCATCTTCTTGATCATATGAAGAATGTTGTCCTAAGACAGAAAAACTGGCTTTGTGTCCCAGCAATGACACTGACTATGTCTACAGCCTTGGGTAAGTAACTCAACTTCTATGTACCCAGCTATAAAGTAAGTGCAACTGGTTTTTTCTTTTTGTCTTTATTATTTTATTTTTCTTTTCTTTCTCTTTTCACATACTGACATCCTTGGGCAGCCTCTTAATACCCAGCATGTCTAGCTCCTCACATGTTATGGTGCAGATCTTATTTGGTTGTTTACTTCCTCCCATAACATAAATGGGAATTCACTATTCAGAAATCGTTGTAGGAATACTGAGAATGGGAGAGGCTATTTTGAGAATGACAGGATGGAGGGGGAAAAAAAAGGATTTTGTTAAAATGCAGTCATTGCCCTTCCCAAGCAAGGCTGAGTTAGCATCCTAGAATTGGGCGATAAATGCTACTTTTTTTCTGTGTCCATCCCTTCTTTCATCCATTCTGAGCTAAACCTTTCTGCTGCAGTGTATGTTCTGTCCTCAATTAAAAAAAAAAAAAAAAGAGGGAAAAAGGAAAAAACCCACAAAGTAAAATAAACCCCTGATAGTATAATTCCTCTTCCACTGTCTGAGTCTCGGCACCAGGGAACTGTGAACAGCACAGTTCCTCGTGCAAACAGCCCCCTGTGTAAAAATAGCAACACAACTGCAAACTTCAGGGTAATCACTGCTTGATTTCAAAATATTTGTTCTGCTCCTGCCCTGTCCTTTATCTCTTGGGCCTCTATATGTCACTAAAGCAACATTCGACAGCTCCTCACCAGGTCTGCCTCCTCCAATGTGCTCCATCATTATTAATGGAAACAATCTCCATTTCAGAGTATTTAAAAATATACCCTTTTCTAAATATAGGCAATCTGTGTGTGCTTAACTACTACAGGGCAGAATGAGAGGGACCAAAATATTGACATGCACTGGGTGTGTATAATTTGTTTTGATTCCTGCTCCCCCCCCCCCAGCCCCCCAGTGCCGATCTGTATATTACCCACACACCTTGGAGGAAAATCTGACATTATTTAGCATGAGGAATGTAGCTGCTGCTTGGAGCCTGGAGTTTCCTTTGTTTATTTTTCCATCCTCTGTCCAAACGGTGTCAGTCAGAGCGGAGCTTACGGAGCTATTTATAGCCTCTCGCCACACCAGGCTGCACCTTGCCAGCAGCAGCAGCAGCAGCAGCCCTGAGGGGGACAGGACAGGGCATTCCACAGGGCAGGGCAGGGCACAGGGACCCGGGCAAGGAGAGGAGGGCACGAGAAAGCCTGGAAGGCAAAGAGGGGCAGGGAGCAGAGCAGAGGAGGTGCGCAGAGTGGGGGACCATGGCATGCAAGGTGGAGAGGAGCTGGGGGGAGGTGGACAAGGAGAGCTGTCTCCAGTGCTTGACAGAAGCTGTTTTGGAAGAGATTTGAGGAGGGAGATGTCAGGTAGCTATTTCCTGGTTAGTATGGGGGCTTTGAATGAAATCATCTTGAGGCAACCTTTGCCTGGGGGAGTACTTGGGAGCTGGTCAGAGGGAGACCTGCCTTTTTGGGGGGATGCAGAAACATCCCATCTCACCCAGTACAAAGGGAGAATCTAAAAAAGGAGGATGGGAGGGGGCAGCAAGTCCAGTGAGAGTCATAAATGGGTCTGGGAATTCTGGGCTTATGTGGCCTGTTGACTCAGGGGACTGGGTGCTTCCTAACCCTTCCCTGGCATCATCCCCTTTTTGGGGTGCCAAGCTCTGACCTTGGCTGGAGCAGACAGAACCATGGCATATGCGTGGCAACCCCCAGGAGGGTCTCGGTGCCTCCTCCCCAGCTCCCTCAGCTGTCCCTGTGTCTTATCTCCCCTTGCCATGCCTGGCCCATCTCCCTGGGGATCCTGCCTGCTTCCCATGCCCCACTGGGGACATTTTCCCTTCCCTGTTCATGGGTGGATTTGATTCATGCCTGGCTTTATGTGCAGATGTGCTGGTGGCAGTTCCCTAAAAGGGGGTGAGGGAAATGTACCCACTGACGAGGCAGCTCTGGGGCTCAGTTTGCAGCTGTGCTCTGTTGTTGTTAGCATTAATAATCTTGCCCTTGGTGCAGTCTGCAGGGCTTGAGGTGCTGACTAAGGAGCAAAAATCCAGGGAAGGTGGAGAGCAGGAAGGAGAGGTTGATTTGGGAGTGTGTGTGCATTCATGCTCTCCCCTGAGTACATGTCCAGAGCCTAGGGCCACCCCATTTTTCTAATGGGGTGCAGGGGAAAAGCTGCAGTTTCTGCTTGAGGTATTGCTTGAGCTGGCAGGGAGAGCTGGGCTGGCCAGATGGAGGGATGAGAGGGAGGCAGGGAGAGAGAGGCAGGCAGAGATGGGAGGAGGGAGAAGGGAGCTAGACACCTACGCAAACACAGAGTGAGAGGAGATCCTTGGATGCAAACACAGACACAGGCGTCCTCCTCCTCCTCACATGCCCCTGATTCATTTCCACATGCCATACACGTGACATGCTAATTCAGGGCTACTACAGAACTCCAGGGCTAGGGAGGAACAGGAGAGAGAAATAAAACCCAGTAAGGCACCAAACTGCAGATTTTTAAAGGGGATTCAGCGCAGCTTAGCCGCACCCCCGCCCCTTGCTCCCTCCGGGGGGGCAGAGCCCGGGTGGCCCCCTCCCCCGCGTCCTCATGCCCCAGGCACCCCCACACCACCACCTTGCGGGAGTGGCTCCACGTGAGCCCCGCACACGGCACGGAGCCGGCACACATCCCAGCCCTGGCCGGGACACACGCGGTTACATCAGCGGCACGCTCCGCTCCGCGCCCTGCGGCACCGCCGCGCTGGGGCAGCGCTGCCTCTGCCCTCCTTCCCGGCACTGGGGGCCTGCCGAGCTCCGCTCTATTTTTAGGCACAGGCACGTAAGCCCTGCATGCTGGGGGGCGAATAACTCCAAGCAATCCCGTTACAAACCCGAGAATCCCCAAGGTAAATGTAGTCACCCGGCTGAGGGCAGGATACGCTCCCCGCCGCAGCCCACCTCCCCACCGCCGGCCCGGCGCTTCGTGCCTCTGCCCACCTCCATTCCCGAGGCACGGCAGGCTGCCTGCCCTGCCTGACTCAAACAGTCACATCCCCACTGTGACAAGGAACTGAAAAGGAGGGAAGGTAAAATACAAAATACATCTGTAGCTGCAGTGGGCTCAAGTAACTCTGGCAATATGACTGCTCTGACCCCACAGGGGTTTACACCAGGGAAATGGATAGGACAGTTTTATCCTCTGTACCTGTACCTTTGCCTGGTTTATGAGGTGCTTTCTTACCATTCACTCTTCCAACGCTGG
Source organism: Zonotrichia leucophrys gambelii (assembly GCF_028769735.1). Lineage (NCBI taxonomy): Eukaryota > Metazoa > Chordata > Aves > Passeriformes > Passerellidae > Zonotrichia > Zonotrichia leucophrys. The sequence continues at coordinate 35,905,680 of NC_088175.1, read as the reverse complement.
GTCCAAAAGGAGTGAACCACCTGGATTCATAATTTCTGTCATGCAGAAATAACGTCAGTACAAAGAGCTCTGCAGCCCATCACCAGCCATCTTCCTCCCACTCCCTGTTTAAGGCTGCATCAATGCAAAGGCCTGAAGAGCTTCACCTTCTCAGGCACTACCAGGTGTGCCAGAGACACGGGCAAGGGAAAGCAGTTTTCCTTTTCAGAGCCTCCCCAGCATGGGTAGGCAGAGACTCTCATCTCACCCACCCCAGATGAGCCAAACAGGGGTCAAAGTCCCTGGACCACACCAGAGCAAATGTGGTGAGCAAGAACAAGTGCCCTCTGCACTGCGCTTGGGAGTGGTGGTGGCCACAGAAGCAGGACTGGATCTCTCCCCAGCGAACAACCAGTGATGGTGGGAGCTCCCAGTGCCCTTTGGAGTTAGCCCTGATCGCCAGCAGCTCCCATTGTATCAGGTCAGTTTGATGGGGGCTCGCTGGGCATGACACAACCAACTTAGTGGAACTGATGTCTTTGTAGCACAGAGAACCAAGGATAATTTGGGCTATATTGTATGCTAGTATGTCTTCACTAACTGGAGTAACCCCCCAGACATTTCTAACAGGAGCTACAAATCGAGGAAGACAAAAGCCTCTTTGCTCTCTCCTGGGTAGAATCTTGTGTGTTTCACCTTTGAAAAGCATATTGAAGAAATTTAGGATGCAGTCCTGGTAATTTGCTCCTGTGAACAGGTGGTGATAACAATTTTTTCACCAAGTGTTGAGTCCCCTTCTCATTTTGGGAGCCAAAGGAGCTGGCCCCTTGTCCCAGGAAAGATAAGTTAGCAAGCTGCTTTCTTCTGCATTTCTGAGGAGGAAAGAGAGATCTAGTTTACTGGCTTAGCTCTCCCCACATGTGAATGGGCTTTATTTGCTAGACTGAATATTTTGAACCAAGACCAAGGAAGGAGAATACACAGCAATTTCAGGTTTAGCTACCACTGCTTGTATTAGAGACACTGCTCACTCAGGAGAAGAAACTTGTGTTGCAAAGTACGAGAGAAGAAGGTGGAAAGCATTCAAGTGAAATATTCCACAAGTATTTTAAACTGACAGTCACATGAACTAAAACATCCCACAAGCTATATAAGGCTGTGTAAGGCTTACTGAAAAACAAGGCTTTCTGTCTAAGGCAGAGGAAACAAAGGTCATTCATAACACCCACTACTGTTTGTATTTTTAACTTTTATTATGTCCATTCTCAGAAGCCCTTATGATCAAGGTCTTTGTGTGTACAGATATAAAGGTAAGATACCAACCCAAAAATGTTTTTAATGATGTAGACAGAGAGTTACACTGAAAAGGGTTGAAATATACACATGTACAAGTGTGTCTGTGTGGTTTATGTCTAGCATCCAGCCTCCTCATTATACCACCCATGGGCACCACAGTGCTAGGTACTCCCCCCAAAGTAACAGGGAAATCCTTGACCAAAGAATGTGCAACTGCAAGTAAGGATCAAACTGCCCTGAGTACTTAGTTTGAGTCTGACTGCTGCACACATGCCAGCGTTGCAGTCCAGGAGTCCTGCCTCTCCCTGTCTCCAGTAACCATAAGACAGCACTCCCTCCCCCATTTACAGAAACAAAGATTTTATTTTTTGTAATTACATTAATACCTGTTCTTCCCTCATGCTAGCAATTTGGTTGATTTCTTGTTTATTGCTTTTCACCTTCCACCATCTATAATTCAGCCACATAGCCCCCAGGAGGTGGAGAACTAAATCCTCATTTCACAGAGACTTTCCCAGGAAAGGAGTGATATGATAGCTGGAATTGGATCTCTGGCATTGCTAGTTCCTAACCCAAGACACAATCCCAGAGACAGAAATCCCACAACCCGTGATGCCAGGACTCTTGCTGGCTTTTGGAGGTTTGTTCTGGCTTCATCTCCTTGGGTTTTGCCATGAATAACAACTGCAGGATGTGACCCTGATTGCAAATGAGGTCCATGGGTGGGTTATGCACTGTCAGTCTTGCTTCTTCTCCTCTGGTCTTAAGTCCTGTATTTCCCAAATCAAAGCGTTGTACCCAGATCCTCTCAGGAGTCCCTCTGTGGATTAGGTCATGGGATTAATTTCATTCTCAGTAAAACTGGTTCTTGTAATTAAACTGCTACCATAGTCGACCCCAGAAAATCCTATGTTAGGGACTGGAAGGGGTGAGGAGAGAAAAGGCTGTGAAGAATCAGCTCCACTCACGCTCTCTAGTGAGTGTCTGAGCCATATAGGTCAGGCAGAAGCCATTTGCTGTGCTGTACCTGCTCCATGGATGAGCAGGAGACTGCACTTTGCATATGTGTCAGCTGCCTTACTTTTCAGTTTGGTTCAATTAGCTAAACCCTTGTTAAAACCCTGTAGAAATAGATATCCCTCTATTGCTCAAGCTACTGCTTTTCTTTCCCCCCCCCCCCTTTTTTTTTTTTAATTCTTTTTCTTTTCTGTCTTTCTTTGCGTGCTGTCGTTCCAGCTCATCCTTTAAACACCCCGGCCATCTCTTCGGGTGCCGTGGGCTATTTTTAACCTCGGTGCGGGTTCGAGCGAAGCCTCCCCGTGCCCGAGTCCCCCCGCCGGGGTGCGGAGGGGGCTGGCGGTGTGGAGCAGGGAGCGAAGTCAAGCCACAAGGGGGCATGTGCTCTTCTAATTCATAAAATGTGCCTTCATTGACAAAAAAAGCTGAACAATTGGTGAATGGTGTGTGCATAAGTTAATGCTGCTGGAGAACACGGGTAGTGACAGGGAGCTTTGGCCGGGGGGCTTGTGCCCAGGGAAACAGAAAGATAAGGAGAAGTGGTGGGGACCTAAAGGGCACCTGGGGTCTCTCTGTGCCTCTCTCCTGCTGAAGCACGGAGCTCTGGTGAGGGAGAGTCAGGGAGCCTAATTCTGCTCCCAGATTCCTCTGAAAGTAATGACAGCAGCAATTCTAAAGCCAGGAACATCTTAGTGATAGTCACAGGCTCAAGCTGATTCTGGGAATGCCTTGTTGGTTTTTTAAGGTTTTGTAGCAAATGCTCTCAGCTGCCAAACATTTTTAATTCCTTCACTAGGTGACAGTAGAGGAGGCTAATGGCTAAGAAGAATATTTACAAGCAGAATATTTATTTCTAAGCAAACTTGACATCCACCTCCTGGCTGGGTGTGGCTGAACCCATCCTCACCATGTAAGTTCCCCACCTTTTGCTGTCTCTTCCTGCCCTAGAGCACTAGGGTGGTTTCACCACTTTGGGTGGTTTCACCAAAGGGCAACCAGTGTACAAGGAAGAGAGAGGAACTGAGAACTGAACAGAAAGCATGGACCCCTGGGAATGCTTTAGCCCAGCCCTTCTATGGTCTCAGGTGTGTGGGAATACTCTAATGAATTAAAGCACTAGGAACTGCTAAAGACCACTGTAAAGTCTTGCTTTCAAACAAATTTCCCAATGAAATGGATAAAAGAAAATATGAGATGAACAGAAGCTTTCCTATCTGAGGACCTCACAATAAGTATTTGGTTTATTGGTTTTTTTAGAGTTTCAGAGTATTTTCAATCCAAAATGGAGCCAGATGTGCAGGGAGTCAGTTTATAAATTTCCAGGATGTGTAGTTCAGCCAAGAATGAATTTGACGAAAGTGAATTTATCAGGATGATCCTAAGCGATATCAGGATCGGGAAGACAACCCTCATTCTGCCTGCCTAGTGTGCCCATGCCCTCCTTCTGCAACCCTTCCCTTCCAAGTGTCTGGGCAATGCTGTCAGACCTTCACCCACCATGGGCTGTGACCAGTCAAGGGCTCTTCCACCAGTCATTACAGACCATGCTGAAACAAGAAGCAAGGTTGCAGACAGGGAGTCTTGCCCTGCTCCCTGGATTATTTCCCACTTCCCATTCCTTTCTTTGATGGGGAGGGGGAAGGGGAAAGCCACGCAGTAAGGAGAAGTACCAGTGCTGTCCCTACAGCATGCAGAGGGGAGATACTGGATTACTCCATAGTGACAAACTGGTGTGCCACAAGGAATGCCTCCTCAAGTAAGGAGGCATGGGATGACCAGGCCTACAGCCACCATTGTTTAGCTTCAGTAATTCAGCCTTCAAGCCCCTTCATCTCATTTTAAATAGGCAGAGAAGGCCCTCATCATGCAGGTCAGAAGGTAACATTTCCCTCTGTGTCCATCTCTGCCTCTGCACAGGAACAAGCAAGACATAGGTACTGCAAGATTTTATTAAAAAAAAAAATATGAGGGGAAACAGGCTGAATTTACTTGTAGTCTGAAACAAATTTATGTCCTGAATGAGTTTCCTAAAATGGCATTTCTGAAAACTTTGAGTGCAATGCAGCAGAGGTAGAAATAAACCTGCAAAGGGCTTTCTGTCCTGTAAGATCTTCTGACAAAACAGTGGCATGTGTGTATGATAAGATTTGTTAGAGAAATCAGCAGAAACAAACTCAGCCTAAAGCCTGGGATGTCATATCCAAGGCTGCTGCATAAGAGTCTCTTTCAGAAGTTAATTCATGATGTTGACAGCAACACCGCACCATTCAACATTCTGTGTGTGGCATGGGCAAAGCTTTGGGAAGCCTAGCTTGCCCTTGGGACATGTTTGGTTAGGTGAGATGCAGGACAGTCACCTCACCATATTACCAATTTGTCAGGCCTTTGGTAGTACTTTTTGCTTTTGCTAAATCCCAGATAAATCCTCCATCTCACTCCTTGCACTTTGTGCAGACCAGAAATTTTCCTTTGGACATCAAATTCCAAGGGTAATCCTCCTACACTTGGGAAAAAAGACTTTGACTTGAGGCTAGACACAGCCTCATGTGCTCTCTGTATCTCTGTAGCCTGTGGCCTCTAATACCCCTAAAGCCATGTGCCATGAACCAAATTTCCTGGTTCTTCTTCCAGGACTGAAGCTCCTGCAGTAATCACTAACAATCTTTAAATACAAGATGCTGATTTGATTTAAAAACTGAAAATAGCAAGATGGATCTGTCCCACCCACAGTGAAATTTGGTAACTTACTTTGTCCATCCTTCTTCCTCTCTTCTAATTGTTCTTCTTTGTGCAGTTCCTCATTTAGACTGCAATCTCCTTGTGTACAGCACGCTCTCTTATACTGAACCATACAGCACTGTGTGCACTGAACTGCCTCCTTTCACTATTACTTAATGTTTACAACATTTGCTGCTGCACAGGTGGTGTGGTAACTCCCTGCTCTTCTAGAAAATTCCAATAGTCATAGACTGCAATGCCTAAGAAGTCAACAAAGAAACTTTAAATGAAATATCCCTTCCCAACACGATCTTAACTGTGAGCTGCTAGCATTAGCTCCTGGAAATGGCATGGCAAAAACTGAGGAGCCTAATAAATAGACACTCTCTTTGGGTGTGCTATTATTAGAATCACAGACAACAAATTGGAAATCCAGCATTTATCTGCATCTATTCTGAGTGTATTAACTGTGTTGACTGTAGCTGTATTGATTGTCTGTCAGAGTAGCTTGGGAAAGCTGATATCGTGATACACTGCAAGGTCTACATTGAGAGATGGTGTGTGGGTAATTTGGTTCACCAGCAGAGGTTTGGCCAATGCGTCTGCAGGAATTGTCTGCAGCCTTGTGTGTGATCTCCTGGTCACTGGGAGAGGTCAACTAGACCATTATACAGAAGGAATCTGTATAGAAAGGAAAAAAAGTCAATGCATCTTTTTATGTGATATGTGTAGACTCAGCACTCAAACAGTGGCCAAGCCTAGCTCGCACTCATCTGTTTGTGTGACCATACCTGGTGCTTTGCCACATCAAGGGAGACATTAGACTCTGTCCAGGAGTCCTCCATACTCATTTCCAGTGTGCATGCAATGGCAGGTGAGAGCTCTGCTGTGTCACAGCACCCAGAGGTCAGAGTTGAGGTCTCATTGCAAAAAGCAATGTATGCAACACAGTTCTGAGTCTCTTCAGTTTCCTTGCTTGCTTTTGCCCACTGTCTGCTTCTCTACTTCCTGAAAGGTAATGAAAGAAATTTAATTTCCTCTAAACAAAGTTTTGGGGATACCAAGTCATACCAAGTCTTCTTCAGTTCACATAAACATACACACCCCTAGAAAAACCCAATCCTTTCCACGTTGAGAGCCCAGGTCCCCACACTGGATTTCCTTCACTGTCTTGCACACTACTTTCCTCTTTGTGCTCCTAAGTTTGCAGGTACCAGCAAGAGGCTCCAAAGAGGAGCGAGGGAAGGACTGTGGAGTAGCCTGGGCCACTGACTACACTTTGAAAGGTGGAGAGGATAGATGTGAAGAGAGCACATATGACAAGAAGGAGACCTGAAACAAAGTGCCCCAAAGCCCTGTGAGGTATGAGTGTTGGTTCTGAAGTTGATCAACTTCTCACATTATTTTTCACTGCTTTCATCTACCCTATTCCTTTGGGCTCTTTTTACTTTCTACAGTGCTTCAGGTCCTCTGAAATCTCTTTCATTGCACCCACACTTGGTGCCTCCATACCTTCTGACACCTTCCCCTTCTCCTTGCAGCTCTGTTTGCAGCTCTCCTCCCTTGTTTCTTCCCACATGTCCATCCCAGCTTTACCCTTCTGCTTCCCACATCACACTTGGAGGTTATTTGACATATCTATGGGCAACTTAGAGCATGGCAGGGCTTTGAGGCGTGGGTGTACGATGCACACAATGGCAGCACAAGGGACAAGAGGCAAGGGACAGCTCCAGGCTGCTCCTGGTGCATTGGCAAGGGGATTTACAGCTCTGGAAATTCACAAACCCATTCTTGGTCAAACAAGAGTGCCACATGAAGGAAAACAATGTCTGCACAACACCAGGTGGCTCTGGCTAGAGATAGGCTTGATGCCCAGCAGAATTCCCCTCTATTGCACTAACACAGAGGGGAATGGGAAGTGTTTCTAATTTGTCCTCTTAACTGCCTACCTGGCCTTCATTCTGCACCAGGCCTTTCACCGTACTTCTGAGCTAGGGCCTCAGCTCTATTCCCTTCCTTTTTTTTCCTGTTGTCTTCTAACTCACTCACTCTAATTGCTTTTGTGCCTCCAGAATCCTCTCTTTCCTCTGCTCTCCTCCAGACCCCTCTTCCCTCTGCATCCAGCCTACCCACCCTGCCTCTCTGCAGCCAGTGCAAACGGCTTCCCTCTGTCCACCCTCCCCAGAATGTAAAAAATGTAAAAACTTCAGAATAGTTTGTGCTAAAGGGATTTTTTGTCAGTGACTTATTGGAGTAGATGACCAAATTGCTTGTTTTTCTTCGACTGCATTCACTTTCCTTGCTCCAGGTAACCTAATCCTGTTGTTTTTAACTGTCTTCTGTCTTCCCTCAGTAAGTCATTACTGATTTTTCCTGACTACTTATGTTTCTAAAACAACATTGGACTGTTTATTTTAGAGAACACACAAATGTTGGTTAAAACCAGAGATAGTGGGATTTGGACAAAAGGAGCTCTTGTAAAACATGAGAAGCATGTTTATCACTCTGTTCCCAAAAGCTGTCAAGAGAAGTCACCTGCACAGTGCACGGGTGCTGCTCAGGTTTAGCCAACAGACCACAGCACCCTGTGATCCACGTGGATCACTTAGTTGTTTTCCCAGCAAGCTGCCTGGAAACCTTCTTGCCTCAGCGCGTCTTTCTTCTCACGTGCAACTCACTTTCTTTGACTGGATAGTTTGCCACAAGCTCGTGTGGGGACCTAAGGTCAAAGGTCAATCACCTTTGGAAGTAGAGTGTCATCACTGGTACTGAGCACCAGCAGAAATTAATATCAAGGAACAGACCAGTCTGAACATGGCCAAAACATCTTTTGCAAAACGATGATGAGGATGATGATGACAACAATAATAATAGTAGTACAAAGATGAATGAATGCATGAATGAATGATTCATACAATGGCCCTGCTTTCAGTCTTTATTTCTCCATCAGAACTAAGAGTGCAGCTTCTGTGCACACAAATGACATGTGAGATGCCCATCTCAGGCAGGCTGTGCATCTGCAATTTCTAGCTCAAATGACTCCAAATTTGCTCCAAGTGGTTTTAGCCAGGGCCTCTGGGATGTTCATCAGTATTGCAAAAATCAGATCAAGCATATGAATATTGGGGTGTGTTGCATACTTCCTCATTCAGCAGAATATGATGCTCATTCCTTACTAGAGCAGAGCAGTGCACACTCTCCAGGATGGATCCGAGTGTATACAGTGCTGAAGTATTGTAAGTAATAGATGGTGTACCCAAAAGTGCCTAGCTGCAGTGGTGATTAATCATTTAGGCCCTGATCCTGCAAACATGCATGAGTTTAATGTTACTACTATGAGTAATCCCCTTGATCTCAAATTAGATTAGTCACAGTCTTAACACTTGGCACGTGAATAAATGTTTGCAGGGCTAGAGCCCTATTTATGGCCTGATCTTGCAAATTATTACTGTCTAGCACTGTGCCTCTGTTTCTGAATATTTTCACCAATGCAAAAAAAAAAACCCAAATCCTCACTCTCCTGAACTGTGAACATTGCAGGATTAGATCTGTGATTTGGTATGTATGTACAGCTCTGCATGGTGTAGGTCATGGATAGATACAGCTGTATCTGGCCATGGGTGTGTGCCTTGATGCAAAGCACGCAAAAGCTGATCACCATCAATGTTATTTACTGTCCTTTACCACTGGTTCCAAGATATAGGTCTACCATCTACAGTGTAAATGGAATTTTTCTCCTACTTTTTTTTTTAAAGAAAGGAAGAGAGAGAGATACGTTAAATCAGTTTTGCTAACTTAGGATGAGGACAATAAGGAACCCAATAAGCAGCTTGCAAATTTAAGTCACCAGTCTAATCAAATTCCTCTGGGCTGCGGTGTCCTTTCTGTGAAATCAACCTGCATTAAAGCGGCTGGGTTGCTGTTTGTGAATGTACCATCTCTGCAAATTACCGCTGCTCCGTTGCATTGTGTTTGTATGAATGGGGGTGACATGTGCTTGCCCACAGGTCCACGTGAGAGAGGTGGGGTGAGGAAGGAAAGATATTTTTAAAATGAATCTAGAGGGAGAAAGTGGAAGCTGCGGCTTCACAGAATGTGAATGGTATCCTAAAATAACCCCTGTCATCTGCCCACCCACCCACTGCCAAAATCAAGGTGCAGCTCTTTCATTTAAAATTAATTCTTGGCCCCAGAGGGTATCGATAGATCAATATCTTGTGCTTCTGATCTCTTGCGGGCCACCCTTCAATGGCTCATGCAAGGGCTAAAAACAGAAAGATGCAACACAAAAGATACCGCAGTCAGCTCAAGCAAGGGGGATATTTTTAGATCAGAAAAGGGAAAGGAGGGGAGAGGGAGAGAGAAAGGAAAGAGAGGGAGAGAGGCTGGTCTAGGGTTTGCAATCTAATTTAGTCTCCCTCTTCTCCCCCCTCCTTTTTTTTCTCTCTCTCTTTTTTTATTCCATCGGTGGTATTTTCCATACAATCTGATTTCTGCCCGCTTGGCTGGGGGGGGCTGGGGGGAGGGGGGTGGGCTGGCACAGCAAAGCCAGGCTGAAGATTCTGGAGTTTTATGGCTCATTCCAGCTAGTGGCTTCTCTCTGCCAGTTGAATTAATTTGATACTATTTTTGAAAGTCAGTGTTTCTAAGGGAGACCTAATGACGCAATGACGTCAATGCAGGTCAATAGCACACACTGGAGGAACTGACTGTGCTACCGGGAGCCAAGGGCTGGGAGCCCGCTCCAGCAGCCCGGCTCCCGCACACATATCCCCGCCGCCTCCCCAGCCCCCCACGCCCCTCGGGGGCTGTGGCAGTCACCTCCCACCACCCCCCCCACAAAAAAAAAAAAAAATCTGCGGTGAGAGGCAGAGTGGTGAAAAAGAAGCCCACCCTCGCTACCTGTGAAAGGCAGCGCTATTGTGGCGGTGTACGCACCCGCCGGGAGGCAGGCAGGGACACGCGTGTGCCCCCGGCCGGCCGGGCCCGCGGGCTATAAATAGCGGCGGGTGCGGGGCGGCGGGGCCGGGCGGCTCCGTCCCGCGCGCTCGCTCGGGAGGTGCCGGGCTCGGCGGTGCGGGGGTGGCGCGTGGGCGGCGGGGCGGGGGGGCGGCGGGGGAGGGGAGGGGAGGAGGGGGCTGCTGCTTCTCCCTGTCTCCAAGTCAGGCTCTGAACACCAACCGGCTTCTTTTTTTTTTTTTCTCCCTCTTTTTTTTTTTTTTTTTTTTTGCCTTTCTCCTGGAAGAGTGCAGGCACACATTACGCGAAACCCACAGCCTTTCGCGATACACAGCTCGAAACGCTCTAGTTTATTTATATAGCCCCTCCACCCTCGGCTCTTCCCACCAGTCCCTAAATTCCCTAGAAATCCAGCTAAGGCGTGGGGAAGAGGAGAAAGCAGTTTTGGAGGGGAGGGAGTTATTTATTTTTGTTTTGTTTAGGGATTGTTTTGCTTTGTTGATTTTTTTTCTTTGCATACAAAAATAAGTGAAGAAGATTTTGCAAGGTAGGTTTCTCTGTGCGTGTGTGTGTGTGTGCGTGCAGGTGTTTTCCTTTTGCTTTTTGCAAAGTTTTCTGATTTCAGTTGTTAGATGCTTTTACAAGAAGTAGACTTTTCTGATTTGTTCGGCTGCCTGCCTTGGAAAAGACTGGACAGCGTTGCATTCCCCCTCCTTGTGAAGAGTTCTCTAGGCTGTCGTGTCGTGTGTCCTGTGCATTTGATGTTCCTGCAGGAAAGCATGCTAGTTTGCAAGCTCAAACTGCAGGCAGGGAGCTATGCATTTAAGACCCACACACACTTTTTGTAGAGGCTGCAACTTTCATTTTGTCACATTTTGGGGTGGGGGGAGAAGAAAAGCGTCGAGTCACTCGGGAAACGAGCTTGCAAATGAAATTTTAATTGCAGAAAGAGTCAAAGTCAGCAGTGTTGAAGCTTAAGGAGGATGGGAAGGAGTTGACATTTCTTGCATAGAGAATTTGCTACCACTGGGAATAGACTGAAAGTCCATAGTGGAGGGGGGGAAATAGGTAAAATAGTAACAAAGTAAATGATGAGGCAAAATTCTGATTAAAGTGATGCAGGAGAGGCTGTGAGAGGCTGTTACAAGCTCTAACCACCTGTAGAGGGAAATCTTTATACATAGTAATTTCTGATAGCTGATCTATAGAGAAACTAAAGAGAATTACAGGTTCCAAAGTTTGCTGCTCTGCAATGTTCAAGCCAAGATGCCAAAATTCTTGGTTAATTCTTGGTGGTTTGCAAACTGCAGATACTTCAAGAGAAGTGGGGGTTTAGCAGCTACTGATTCTTAGTCTCCACCTTGGCTGCAGCCATCTGTGGTGCACATCCTGGTTTTCTTTACTGCTGCCGCACTCAACGTGGTTATCAAGAGATATCTTGCCTGACAAGAGTGGGTTTGATTTATTACTAATTTCAAGCAGGTTTTTTAATTGGAAAAAGTTGGATGGTCTTCACTATGTGAGGGGAAGGTTTCCAAAGTAGCTGTAGGAACCAAGTGGTCTAACCAGTGGAAAACATTTTTCCCTTCAGAGGATCCTGCCCAAGTTGTGTATAACCAGAAGAGTAATGCCTTGTGACAACTGACACAGGGCACAACGTGGGTAATGTGTCGCACCTTGGGCAGTGCTTTTTCTTCTGAGGAGTCTCAGGGCACTAGTCAGAGCAATGAAGTAGCCTGACCTCAGAGGGGACACAACATGGAACTGCAGGGTGATGACCAAGTGCCTCAGAAGGGTGAGGTGGCAGTGGAAGTCAAAGCTGTAGCAGGTTGTGCAGAAAGTCAAAAGTGAGGTGGTTAGGAGGCAGCATTTTCCCTTCACATTTGCTCATACACTATTTTCACCCCTTGTCATGAAGGACAGACCTGTCAAGAATGGGCTGCTGGTAACAAAGCATTCATTTCTTAATCATAGTCATAGAATGGTTTGGGTTGGAAGGGACCTTAAAGATCATCTAGTTCCAACTCCCCACTGCCCACTTGACCATGTTGTTCAAGGCCCTATCCAACCTGGTCTTGAACATATCCAACACTTAATTCTTTTGATGCCTGCAGCATCATTGGTCCACCTCCCTTAGAGAAACAAAGAGACCTTGGAGACCTCAAGTTAACTTGGACTTGAATCACCTCTACTGTCATCTGTTGAGCCCTCAACTCTCATTTGCCTCTCCAGCTGAGGAAACATGGAAATCCTGTGTTTTATTCCTATGAATCTTGATGCATGTGTCTTTGGGGTCATCTGAGTAGTAAGACTGCAGAAGGTGAAACAGCACAGGACAGTGCCACTCCCTTGTTTCCTCCATATAACATTACAGCAGCTGGAGTGCATCCCCTCAGGGTGCTATTTTGGGTCCAATCTGTGCCTTCATTATCTGCATTAACACCTGATTTTTGGTTCAATTATCTCGATCATCTTCTTGCAAAACCTCAAGTTGTTCCCACCCCTTTTTTACTGAGGTTTGTGCTTCATCTTTTCTTTTCTCTGTTCCTTATTCCAACCCCCAAATCTTTGATTGATCTGGATATCTGAATGTTTTGAAATGCCACCAGGTTTAAGCAGCTTCAGGAGGTCCTCCCTTGACACTTCAAGAAAGCAGCCAGTGGCAGGATGACTCTTGGTAATGGGTTTTCATTAAAGTCCTTTCACTTCCTCCTCTCTGGGAACTTCTGAGGTCCTACACATGGTCTTACCATAAAAACTCTCTTTAACCCAGATATTCTCACATCCACTTCACCTATGAGTCACTGCACTTTCTAGCCTACAATTACATTTGCATAGCTTGTGCAATAGAGGGAATTCTCCAGCTTGCACACTGCTCATCTACCCTCCTGCAGCTTTCCAGATGCTGCGTCTTTTCATGTCAGGTTTAGAAGGATTCTCTGAGTTGAAAGAGCTAACCACTACCTCTTTTTCTGCCCTGTCCTTTCTCTCTACTACCATCTCCTCCTAATCCAATAGGGAACAGGACTGCATCAACACAGGATCTTATCCTGAAAATGCTTATGTTGGTTTAGATGCTTGTGCAGAAGGATATTCCTTATTAAGACTCCTCCCAATTTGTATGGTCTTCTGCTACTTCTGATTTTCTCATGTTAAACTATGTGCCGTGATGCAACTTATCTCAAGGAGACTGCATAAACCAATTCTAAAGTAAAGTTTTTATTTAAGAAGGTGGTTGTTTATGTCACCATACAGCATATTAAGTGTCAGGTGGACCGCCATATAGATGAAAATCCTGTACTTCTTCTCACAGTACTTCTCCGAATGGTCTTACCAAGAATTGCATAGTACCTCTGGAGATCTGGATACATTCTTCCTCATAGTAAATGGGCAATGAAAGTACCACTTTCCTATGAAAAGCCTTCAGAGAGGCTGTCCTGTCTCGGCTGTTCAAATGGCCTGGTAAGGCTCTGGATGGCCTTGGGGCAGCCCGCACTCGAAAGGATGAAAGGAGTCTTCAGGTTTTTCAGTTCTTCAGTGTTGTTTATTAATTCTTATCTGCAATATTTTCTCCCGGCCCGACAGAGGTCTGCGCAGCAAGCCAGCCATGGGCACTCTGACCTCCCTCGGGGCGGCCGCTTATTTTTGTACCAAAAACTACGTGTAAGATATTTACCTTTTCCTCCCAATACCTTTCACCCTTATTGACAAGTGCACATTCAGTAAGAACCAGTCTCAAAGTGCCACCATCACCATCGAAGATGGATGACAAGAAGAAGAAGAAGAAGGACAGGACACGCCCTAATTCCTCCATCTTGTCTCCTAGAACCCCCCTGTACTGAGATTCTAAAACCTGTGTTTTCACTCTATAATTAATATATCCCTTCACTACTTATCCCCGTGTGATCCTCCCATCCTCATACAGGTGTGGCATCCCGTGCAGGATCAAAGTCGAGCCACCAAGCACTTCTGGCAATGCTCCAGGACTTCCAAGCCTCCCAAGGGTTGTCTCGGCGACCCTGGACATCAGGAGTGATGTGCTGAGTTCCCACAAGAGGCAACCCCACACTACCTTATAAACTCTGGACACAAGAAGCAAAACTCTTTCTTCTACTAAACTATGCATTCTGTAGAAGGACTGGACAAAAGATCAGTGCTGGTGAGGTAGAGCAAAACAATTTCTTACTTGGACTCCCTTTTAATTTATAGAAATATGAGCAAGAGGACACAAGTCCACAAACTGTCTGACAGAAGGACTGCCCTCTCTCAATTTCACTGCAGACATCTCTGAAAGACACTCCAAAATTCTATGTGCAGTCCCACTGCCCAGTTAGTTCTCCTCTGCATTCTCAATTGCAAACCTAGTATCAAGACAAGTGGCTCCACTCATTGTCATACTCCTTGGAGTATTTTTGATATTTTTGACATTTTTTCCCTTGAAATACCTGGATCACAAATAGGATTCAAAGATTGTTTCAGCCCTCATATTTTCTCTATTGCATCACATTCTTGCAGATTCTTGCTGTGTAGAGGCTTCGGTTCTTCCTGCTTTTCAGACTTAGCCAGCTTCCCCATTGACTCCCACTGGGAGTGGAGGCCATGCATCTTGCTCTTACTGCTTGCTTACTTCCCACTTCTCTTTGTACTACCCAAGGTCTCCTGCCTATGAACTTGTCTATCACTTTCTGTAATCCTGTCAAAATTATCTGCACAATATAAATACTGTTATTTATAATATAAATTATATGTTAACTCCATAATATAATTTATAATAGAACAATAATAATTCTGCAAAATATAACTATTCCAAAATATAAAACCATGCTGGGACACAAGTAATTTTCCTCTGTTTTTCACAGGACTCTGTTTTGTGCCCTTCCATTTGAATTGTAACCTCATGGGGCAGGTATTGAGTCTTGTTCATTCTTTTGTCCAGTACCTGTCACATCACAGATGGGTAGGTAACAATGACACAATCTGTCATTATTCTTACTTTTTGTCCCCCCTGAATAACTATCCAGCTTTATTTTAATGGTCCATGCTGTTTTGAAGTGTTAACTCCCAGCTAGAATGTTCCACATTCTTACTTTTTGATTCTGGATTTGCACAGCATCCAGTAGGATGGGAGCTTAATCTGAGATTGCCAGCATATGATAATGGAGCTCATGTTTGAAAGTTTAACTTGTGACGTGTTGCTAATGTAAGGAGCAATCAGCTGATACAATATTAACATTAACAAAAATTAACACATATCTAAATTTAGCTAAATATTCATTCTCAGTCTTGAACAACAACTCAGAATAGCTTTTACATGCAAAACCTTGAACTACTCAGAAAATCATTACCTGGAATGTAATTCAGACTTTGTATCTCTGTTCATATAGCCCCATAATAATTGCAATTACTGCAAAAGCAGCACAAAACAGTGATCTGTGAGATATTTGCATAACTATATGGGTTTCATCCCCTGGCTCTGCAGCAGGCATTTATAGCAATATGATAATAGTCTGCACTTCTCTGTTGCTCATCCATGGATCTCCAGATATTCTACTAATACTCAGTAAGATCTGTATGATACTTCTCCATCCAGTTCACATCATGAGCTGTGTAAGTATTAATACATGTCCCTTGTCATTAAAAGGATGTACAGACAGCCACAGCAAGGACCAGACAGAGCTGCTGCCCATCCTGTGCTTTGCAGGGGACAAAATGGAGAGAACCACTGTAGTTCCCCTACCTGCAGTTTGCCATATATTGGCTGGTGGTAGTGGTTTGATCAGGTGTGTGCAAGGCAGTGGTGTTCCTGAGGCTTTCTAGAGGGCCTGTACTCTTTCAAGTAATGAAATGTGTCCTTCTTCCTGTGAATTTCATGGCATGTCCTGTCTTCTCAGTGATAGCTGTTAGTCCAGCAGCTGTCACAGTTTTCCCTAGGGGAGCTGAAGCATGTCTTAGCAGTAAAAACTTATAGATATTTCTGCTCCTATGCCCAGCCACATGAATGACCTCCTCCCAGTTCATGACCAAATAACACCATGTACTAGTAGACATAGTCACTTATTGGCAAAGTAAAAGAATGTGAATTCTACCATGTTTCTGTTGAGAAGATCCAACATCTGGGAAATTAAAAGCCATTGGTGCTTGCCCAGCTGGTCCTCCTGGGACTTTCACAAGTTCTGCACACACCGATGGTTTGCCAGTCACAGTCAGGGAACCAGTGGCTTAATTTGTAAACTGCTCATAGAAAACACAGCTTGGATCTGAGCACAAAGAGCTTGGATCTTGGTGCCACTTATAGGGTTGAACTTGCTATTAGCACACAGTGCATAAATGTTAACTGAGGATAAAAATAGGTGTTCAGACAAAAAGTCATATGTGATCTAGATATTTTGATCCATTTGAGTTTTAATTTTCCTTCATGCTATTGAAAACTGCCAAATGTTTCTGCTTTACTGAATGTGGATTTCTCTAATTTGGGGGTCCAGAGAGTTAGGAATTCCAGGACTACTGAACAGTGGGAATTTGAGAGTTTTTGTTACCCCAGAAGGTAAGTAGAGGAGTGAATGATGAAATCACCACCCTGTCCTTATTTGAATATGTGTTACATTTTCTGCCTGAGTAGCAATTTTTTGTTGCAATTTTTGATAGCCACATCGAACTACATTATGAGGAAGAACAAATCAGAAGCAACAAACAAGCAAAGAACAGTGTTACAGGACTACCATAGGTCAGGATAAGAGCTCACAAGGCCGTGTCTTCATAACCCTAGGCATCTCACCTTGTCTTCTACCTCACCATCTAAGAAATGAAGCTAAATTAATGTATTTTCTTTTTCCCACCTCACTGTCTTCTGCCTTGAGAGAACTTGACTTTTTTTTTTCTTTGATGGATCCTTTGGCTTCATGATTTATTATCTCAGAAAATAAATTCTTCCTAAATTAGTTCGATATCACCCTACCCATATCCCATTCTCTCACACTGACTGTAATACTGGATAGCTTGAGGTAAAGACTGACACAGATTTTTGGCATTTCTTCATCACAACCTTCTCTTATTTTCTACTTGTTCAAGTTCCTGTATAATTTACCTTGAAGTGTTGTCTTATCTTTTTGGTCTTGTTTATAACCCTTTCTTTAAGGTGGTTGCCAGATATATGTGCACATTATGTTAAAGGTCGTGGGTCTTATTCGTGACAAGTTTCATTTTAAAGGCTAATGAAAATCAAATCTTAGTGTAAAGGCTCATCAAATTTGTAGCAGGATTCCTCAAAGGTTATGCTCCTTGTATCTGAAGTATGATGCTTATTCACTGTATTTCTTCCATAGGTTTTACTTTTATTAAGAAGTGATATGAATTTCTTTTGATATCATCCTCAATATTGAGACCTTAGTGCTTCCACCAGCTTCATTATGCTAATACTTTTCTTCTTTTCATCCCTGTTATGCAGAAGTATGTCTCCAGGGCCTGATTTTGCAGCCATTGGAGGAAAATCCAGTTTCTATCCTTCTACATGTTATAGCAATGATATATATCTATAATGTAAACAGAAAAGATAATGATGACAAAGCAACCCACGTATACTGACATTTCAACCCCAAACTGTTCAAGGTGTTTATTAATACAATCTCTGTAAGATGGTACTTGCACAAGTTGTCTATTTATTGGTGTCCTGGTATATGCATTTAGGTTCTCAAAATGATCCATAAATTGAAGTCTTAATAAGTCCTTGATCTTCTGACACAGGTGAGATTTTCTTTACTAATGTACTGCAGTTTCTCATTCTGATGGAGGTAAATTGTTCCTTTCCTCCTTTGGCTTCCATGCATGCTCTAATCTCTGATTATTTATAATATTGCTGTCTTCTTACTGATGACTTTTATTGATTATCTCAATGCTATAGATATCTTCAAGAACATCCTCTTTAGGTAAGTGAGTATTGTCTTATCTTCATTTCATGAGTAGATATGCCAAGCATATAGTGATTGGCACTTCATCTAAAATTTGAGGAAGACCTCAAAATTATTCAAGGAAAAAGCCTTTCCATAAGAAATTTCAGATCAATATTTGTTGTAGCAAATTTGTGATTGGAAGAGGAATATCTAGATTCTAATCCTCTGCTTTAACTAGCAATTACTCTTCTTCAGTCCTTTCACTAGCATATACTCCACCACCTATAAAAAACAGCAAATTGTTGAATAGATGTTGCTCTAATTTATTTCCATTTCAATGTGATTGCTCTTTCTTCTGCATTCTATGTTTTCCTGTTAGAAGAGTTAACTAGTAGAAGTTATGGATTAATCTGAACCTTTTATTCAAAAAAATGAGGTGAGTTTGTGAGATCCTAGTATATCCTGGTGGCACTTCACTTCATTCTGTTTCTGTTTATCTTCTGTTCTCCTTATGTTTGGAACATATCACATGTCTTTCAGCTGCTTGGGTAAACTAGACCAAGAACAGACTTGAAATGTTAGTGGGAGTAAGACTGGGTTAGGAGAATGTTTTATAGCAATTATTTTATTGAATGGCTAACAGGTGAGCAGAACTCCAAGTTCTGAGGAAGTAACTGTCAAACTACAGCAAAGCCAAATTGAGAAAGAGGTGGTGCTTGAATTTGCTGGATCAAAACCCCGAACAAGTTATGAATACCACTAAAATAGTTTTGTTTTCAAAGTATACTGCTTTTAAAGTGTCATAGTTGGTTTGAGAAGCAATTTTGTGCATGCTAATGTTTTACTATTAATAAAAATAATAGTATCCCAATGCAGGGCATTATCCATCAGGGCAGAGTCTGAAAGGGAAATTTCCAAGAGTGAGGACAGTTCAATATGTGGAGCATATGTATTAGAAACTGGGCTGCCCCTTTGGCATCTTCAGTAGCTATAGATGAAAGGTCATGTACCTGCAGGTGGTGGGGACTCTGCTGCTTCAGTCACTGCAGTCAGGGAACACTTTACAGAGGAGGAAAACATACAGGATCCATTGCTTTCATTAAGACTTCATTGGCAGGGAGGCTTAATTGTTCAAAAATGAGAGGACTAATAACTAAAATATCGAGCTAGAAGATTTTCTTTTTAGTGGTTCTAATGATCAGGAGAAATGGGAACTGCTGTTTTGTCACCAGCCAAACATCATTCTTTTCATTTTGGATATATTCCTTTTTTTTTTTTTTTTTTTTTGTGCAAGTGATTCTCTGGGCACTGGACATCACTTCAGCTAAGCCTTTAGCAGCAGGCAGGGACCACAGGAGATGGTTCTGCTGAGATGGAGATGATGCATAGGGCTGGAGAAACAGGGGAGAGCAAAGGGGAAGGCAGGGTGGTTTTATGAAAATGAGGGTGAAAGGTGGTACTACAGCTTCCATGAGAACATGTTAAACCCATTGGTAGGAAGATCTAGCTCTTTCACTAAGACTAGAGAGCTTAGGAGAAAAAAAACTCAAAAAAACCCAAACCAATCCCCCATCCCCAACACATACAACCAACCAAAATCAAACCTAAATATCTCACACGTGTGACTGCAAGGAGCTGCTCAGGATGTGAAGCAGAGAGGGAATTCCAGGCATCTTTATGGATGGAGAGGGCCTGAGGTCCAGGAGTTGCAAGGCTTGCCAATATGCCCACTCCTGACCTGCCTCAGAGATCATCCTTGGTACACAATCAGGTTGATCTTTGTGACAGAGAAAAACTAAAGCTGAACAGCTTTCCTCTGTTCATGTGCACAAAAGTGAACACTGCAGAGAAATGCAAAACTCTTGGGGTGTGTGTGGGAGGGGAGAGAGTAGATGATCATCCCTTCCTTTCACAGTAAGCCATGGGTTATCTGAAAGCTCTTGGGTCTGAGTGACAAAAGATAGTTTAGGTGTGCACTCCTCCATACTCAGACTCCTGTGTTCCCTAATGCTTTCATTAAATCCAAGATGAGCTTTGTTGCAGCTCCTCAAAGAAGGTATGTTGTGTGTCTGACACTGTCTGGGCTCTTGAGGTGTCTTGGTCTATCCTTGGTATAAGGTCTTTCCCTACAGTGGTATTTCTCTGCATCTGTCTGGCTTCTGGGCTGCTACTGCTATAAAGGCCAACTTCCCAGGTGTGTATGGTGAAAACATGGTTTAGGTTGGGCTTTTCTCCTAGGTCTGAAGCACAACATCTGTCCCGGTCCTGGGAAGATAGATTAGTAGCTGGCATGCCAGAGATGTGTGAATGAAAATGGATCTGCTCACTTCTACCTGAGAGTGTGTGTAGTCATTTTAAAATGCCTAATCTGTCTCTCCAAGCCTGACAGTGCCCATGATGTGATCTCACATGGGTGTGTGATGTCCCCCTCCCTGCGTGCTGCTGTGTCGCTGTATCACTACCATAGCTTGCAATGGCATTGTGTGGCTGAGACAGAGGCGGAGACAGCCTTACCTCATTGATTGCAGTTTATTGACATTAGGAAATTCATTGTCTGCAAAAGAAGTTGGTAATAATTAAGTGAGTTAATAAATAAGGAATGTGTGTGTACAGATTAGACAGTAAATAACTTACTGGCTTCTTGATTGCCCCAGCATCGTGCTTCTCTCTTCATGCGAGGTGTGAAAAGGGCTGATGGTGGGCAGGGTATGGTAGGATATTCTCACCTGGTGAAGAGATGGTCCCATAAACCTTGGCTTTCCTTGGGATGCTTGCGCGTGTGCCTGAGCCTGTCCCCGGGGCGGGAAGGTTGTTTAATGCTTTTAGTGCCATTTCCCAACAAATGAGAGATGTGTTTAAAAATAGTAACAGCCCTTTGCGCTTGCCTTTTTTTAGGCATTTTAAGAAACAGCTGCATCCCTTTGACTGGGAGACAGGGAAGGCGATCTGCTCTTCAAGGTCCTCATTAGCTCCCCTGGGACTGTGGAAGGGCTACTGCTGCCCTCCCCTCGCGGCTGCATTTGTTAATTGACCCCTCTTCACTCACTTAGTGGCAAGAGAGGTCGTTTCAGAGATGTGTTTTGCTTAATGGGAGCAGGGAAAGGTGTGGTGCTTAAAGAAAATCCCTCTCTTGGCCAGATAAACCCCGGATTTGTCAGCAAGACAATTCTCTTTTGTCTGGTTGCTATTGATGCCTGGGTTTGAGGCGGGGGGCTCGGGGGTGCGAGTTCGTGTCTGTGTGTGTACCTCTGTGCAAGCTCAGGTTTAGCCATTTGCGTACAGACAATAGCAGCATTATAATTTTTAATTGCAATTTCATTTGATATTCTCTCCCTTTCCCCCACCCCTCTCTCTGTATAATCTGGATCATTGCTCTCTGTAGCTGATTCCGTGGGAGACCAAGCAGAGTGCGTGGGTGCAGAATATAGAAAGCCAGAGCCATAGAATCTGTTATTTGCGTCATTCTAGGAGACGGGGCTGTTTGCCTGACAAATATACAGAATTAATCCTGGTTTTATCAATATCTGTCTTTTGCTACAGTAGCCAAATACAAGTGTAAAGTGGTAGGGGGACTTGCTGCTGGTGCTGTTGTTGATATGGGGAGGGGGGCACGGGGAGGGGGGGTGACAGAGAAAAAGTGAGGATGCTAAAATATATTCAGCAACCCTCATGCTGTTTGCCTTACAAATATTCAGAAAACAGGCTTATGTTTCCAAATTGTTTTTTGTTAAAATTGGTAACCACGAGAAGGGAACTGGGGGGGCGAGGGGGGGCTAATGTTCTTGCAAGGTCTGGCTATGCAGATTGCTCTCCCTGCCTGTGCTTCTGCATGGGATATGTGTGTGTGGTTTTTAAGAAATATTTCCCTGTCCTCAGACCATGTCCCCCTCCCCCCCCGCCCCCACCCCCGCCCCAGCCCCCTCAGGATTTTTGTGCAACTGTACAGAGAACCGCACTACACAAAATGTGGGGCTTGCTAATTAACTCTTTTCCTCGAATTGAAGTGCCTTACTGCAAGCACAAAGCTCCAAGCACAGACATCTTTTATGATGAACTAGAGCCTCTGAAGAGGAGAATCTGAACGTGACGTCAATAGCTGATAACTGACGCAGCCTTGCAAAGGAGTCTCAGGCTGGCTCCTTGCAGCCTGCAAGCCCTAATGATTCTATTTTTTCCCCAGTCCCCCCTCGTAGTGAATTACTAGAACGCAAACACACACACCCCTTTTTTTCATATATATATTTATAGATCCTTTATTCTCCAAACAAAGGGGTTTTTAAAGGGGGAAAAGGCAGTGGGTGGGGAGGGGAGAATTTTTTTTAAAAACAACCCTTCTTGGTGCTGGATGCAATTCAGTACATGAAACCATCTCTGTGTCTTGGCAAAGCAAGCATCCCTGCCTGAAATCCACATTTGTGCATGATGGCAAACTGGTGCATGGTGGTTGTGTTTTTTCCAAAGCCCACTTTATAAAGACTCCGGAGGAAGACAGACACAATAATGCTTGCAAGGCAACAGGCAGAGAGGCACAGAGACAGACTCAATACAACTGTGGATTAGGGGTTTGTGCAATAGGACAGCATGGAAGGCGGTCAGTTTGGGTCGTTTGGTGTGGGTTTTGTTTGTTTGTTTTTGTTGTGTTTTTTTTTTTTTCTCTGCAATGATGCACCTAAAGCAAATGTAGATGGTGTTGCAGAAAGAAGCTGGGGTATGGGGGTGCATGGTTGGGGGTTGTTGTGTTGTAGGGGGGCAGACTAAATGCACATTTAATGTTTTGGACGTAGCGTTCCAGCAAAATGCCTTTGTGTGTGGATTTTTTCCCCAGTACCTGCTAAAAATAGCATCAGGGTTTTGATCGCGTTCCAGAAATAGACAGAGGGTTGCACTTGTATAAAAAGCGAGCGCGGGTGGAAGAAAACCTGGACATCACCGCAGTATTTTTTTTCCAACTCCTGTCTGGAAATTAATTGTTGGATTCTCCCCCCCCCCCCCCCCCACGCCCCCCTCCTCCCCCTCCCTCCCCTAACCGAGGAGTTCCCGTTTGGGTAAGTAGTGATCTTTCCTGTGCATGATACAGAGAGTGGCTGTGAGTCTTGTTTTTATTTTATGCATGCCTGGATTATATTTTCCTTCCTTTCTACTTTTCCTCTAAAGCGAGGGGGTTATACTCGTCTACATAATGAATTTGGTGCATGCCCGGAGCTCAGACAGAGGGAATTCTTGCAGAAAGGGGAATCACCCTGTCGGTAAATCTCTGAATCAATAGCGAGCTGCAACTCTCTCTCTCTCTCTGTCGGCGCTGTTGAGCCCCTCTCCCTGCCCGCCCCCCCCTCTATTTTCGCCCTCTGCGGGGGGAGAGGCAGAGCCGGCGGCGGGGCCGGGGGCGCAGGCCGGCCGCTCTCCGCAGGGCGGCCGCCGGGAGCTGTCCGCGCCCCGGTGCTGAACCCGCCGCGCCGTCGCCGCCGCCGCCGCTCCCGCCACGGGCGGGAGTCGGTCCCGGCCCCGGTGTCCGCCGGGCGGGGGCCGCGCTGAGCCGCCTGCAGCGCCGCTCCCGCGGCGGCTTCCCCGCCGCCGCTCCTCCGCCCGGCGCCGCCTGCCCTTCCCGCCCGTGCGTTTGAAAGAGCCTGTACCTGATGATGGTGCTCCGCAAAATAAGAGGCTATAGGTTGCTTTATTTGGACTCACCCCTTCTCCTCCCACCTCATTTTTCCCCTCTAAGTGCTCACACTTTCTGCAGATCGCGTGTGTGCGAGCGTCTGTTTTTATTATTGCCCGTCCTTCGCGTCCTTAGTCATACCCTCACCAGCGGAGTTGGTGAAATGACTGAATTAGAGGCGAAGTAGTAGGGGATTGTTGTGGTGTATACGGAGTAGCTGTGTAGGGTTACCTCTGTGCTGCAACCACCCGTCACCCCCTCACCGCTTCTGGGAGCCAGGGAAGTTCTCGCTAGGCTACGAGCATGCATGTTCGCAGGCATTCCGGCTAGCAAAGGCATGTCATCAGATTGCATTAAAAGAGACAAGGAAACACCGTCTGGCACTCACATGCAGCACCGCGTTATCCCGGACAATGGTATCCCCTCCGAAACCGCCGTGGAAGGGGGCTTAGCCGCAGACTGAGACCTGCAAAGGATGAAAAACGCACGAGGCAGACAATAACCAAGGAAGGAGCTTCCCCCGGAGCACGTTTAGCCACGGCCTCGCAGTAAAAGCAAGCTTAGAAAATGGTGCACCTACCACACAAAGCCCAGCAACAATTGCGGATCCTGCAGACAATGGCATGATGCAGCCATGAACATCAGTATAGCACAGTACACTGGGCTGGGGTGAGAGCACCTCCTGGCCAAGACCGCATGCAATGGCTCTAATCTAGGCATACAAAAGACATAATTTCTTGCAATTAATCAAACACCAGCGCCTGAATTCACAGCACGGTACTCCACCCACGGCTCCTCTTAATGTCTAAACCATCCCTTCCCCGAGCTTGCGTGGTCGTATTTACAAGCGGACCAGATATCTATTTTTTTTTTGGTTGCTTTTTTAAAGCAAGAAAAAAACCCTTTACAACACGTGTAGCCAATCATTGCAACTCTTAATATACCTCTACAAAACAGGCATTAAAAACAAGAAATGCCCTCCTTCCTCGCCCCCTCCCTCGCCTTCCCAGCCCTCCCCTCCTAGATCGTTGCCTCACTTGACACAATGCATAAGATTACCCTTAACTGGATCCTATTAAATAATTCAATGGTGGCGGTGTAATTTTGGTTGGAAACTGCACGGATTTCCAAGTCGTGACTGTAAAAGTGAGTAATGTGCTCTGGCTGCGTCATGGCTCCAGTCACAGATGGTTCCAAACTGAGGAGAAATCGTGACTTCGACTTGAGACGTCCCCTCTCCATGAAAAGACCATCCAATCACAACGGCGTCGGGGGGCAGCCGGACTCCGCGGAGCTCGCTTTCTCCTTGCTCTCCCGTCCGTGTGTGTGTGTGTGCCCGTGTGCCCGTGCCTGCGCGCGTGTGTGTATAAAATCCTCAACAAGTTGCAGAAGGGGTAGGGAGAGGAGGGGTTAATCCTGGGGAATCTTCTGCACCTAGTGAGATCGTGACCCTCCCACACAGTACAGTAACTTATATACACACCTGAAGGAAGGGACGTTTTGCTTTTGGGCTTTCCAAAAAAAAAAAAAAAAAAAAACCAACACCAAAAAACACCAAAACATTGTTGGTGATGGTTGCACCCCGCGCGGGACTCCCCGGAGCGGCCAGGGACGCGCCCAGCCAGGTAAGTGTTGGAGGTTTTCAAACTTCTGCTGCCTGCGCTGCCCCGGCCGCCCTGCCCGTCCTGCCTGCGCTGCGCTCCGCTCCGTCGCGCCGCTGCCGCTGGTCTCGCCGGGGGCTCGGGAGGCGCGGGGCGTCGTTCGTGCCTCCCGGCGGGCAGCAGCGTCGGGAGGGAGCTGCGGCCGTGCGGGATGGGACGCGCGCGGGGGCGTCACGCGTGGGTTTCCCGTGCCGCTCGCGCGGGACCCTTTGCCGCCGCGGGGCAGTGGTGGAACTGCAAGTTCTGGAGTTCGGGTCGGGATGCGAGTCCCCTCGGTCCCCCGCGGGTCTCTGCCCCAGCTCGTTCGGGATGCCGGCGGGCGGGCGGGCCGCGACTGGGACGTGTGTTTGTCTTGCTCTCGTTGCCGCCGGGCACTGGCGGGGCCTCCGGTTCCCCGCAGGCTTTGAGGAGAAGACCTCTGGAGTTCAGTGACACGTCCTGGAAACTTTTAGCAAGCGGGTGTCCTCGCCGGCGGCGGTGGCAGGTGGCTTAGCGCCCAGGACGGCGCTTAGGAGCGGAGGGGAGGGGACGTCCCGCGTCCCCCGCCGACCCCGAAGGGTCACCCCTCGGGTCTGGCCGGGTCCCCGCGCTGAGGCGGGAGGAATAGGGGAGGAGGCAGCGGCAGGTCCCCGTGTCCCCGGCTGCCCGCCGCGAGGTGGCGGGCGGCCTGGGGCGCCCCCGCCGGGGGGACCGGAGGCTCTGCGCCCGGGGTAGCCCGCGGCGGGGCTGGTCCTTAGCTTAACGGCGCCCCTTTGGCAGAGGATTCCCGGAGAGGGGCTCGGGGAGCGGCAGAAGCGAGAAGGGATCTGGGCTGGCCCAGCCGCACTCTTGGACGTGCTCTTGTCGCGGATTTGGTGACTAATTGAACATGGAGGGGGCCTATTTTTCCTCCTTTTTTTTTTTTCCCCCATCCTTCCTTCTATCCATCCTTCCTTCCCTCCCGCTCTTCTCTCCTCTCCCCCTTTCGGGAAAAAAAAGAAAAAAAAAAAGGAGGAAAAAAAAATGGCAAAAAAAAAAAAAAAGCCGAGCGAGGCAGTGTGAGGCGGCCGCTGATTGGTGGGTGACGATTTTAGCCCGCACCAATGAGAGGCCCGCCTGCTCTCTATTTATTTAGCGCTCAGGGGGGAGAGTTTTCTCTTTACGCAGCGCCCGTGCCCAGCGCCGGAGCCTCCGCGCGGAGCGGGGCCGCGGACACGCCGCGCTCCGCCACGCTCCGCGGCCCCGCGCCGCCGGCCCGCCGCGGGGGGGAGGGGGGGCGGCAGGACACCCCCCTTCCCTCCCAGCGCCGCCTCGCCCCGGCGGGCTCCTGCGTTTCGGAACGGGACTTGGCGGAGATGGGGGGTGGGGACCCGGCGTGGCGGGGGACGGCGGAGCCGATCGCCCGTGGGTCCTGTGGATGTTATGGTGGCAGCCGGATGGATGGATGTAGGAAGCCGCGGGAGACTTTGTCCTTCGCGAATCTTTTTGCGGTCTGGGCTTGCTGTACATAACTACCTACCCGGGAAGCCCTTACCCCAAAAAGCATTCGCGGAGGGCGCATTCGCCGAAGGAGCAGCAGCTGCGATCGCCGAGCCTTGGACTTATCTAGACTCTGTGGGCTTCTATTATTAATTCCTGGCACCTTTCCCTTTCCCCCGTCCAACCCACCCTCCCCAACCCCACCTCCCGCTGTGACTGTATATATGTGTCTCTAGATATATATGTAGTGAGAGAAATAAACACCCTTTCCCCCCTTTCCTACTCCGCTTGGTCTCCCAGACGTCCAAATATTCCCCGTCGCCTAACTTTTTAATCGACTTTGCCTAAAGGAGCAAATCACACGTTTATTCAGATAATTGTATGGTGTTATTTATTTCATTAATGGAAAAATAAAAATAGAATAAAACTTCCTAAAAGTTCTCCTATCCTCACCTTCCCCACCCCCCTCCACCGACCCCCCTCCTTCCAGGGCATAGCCGTGTTTGAAAATATGGGTGTCCTAGTTGATCGAGATTAATTCATAAAAAAAAAAAAAAATTCTTCGGAGCGATTCATTAAATGCTCTGTAATCGTGAGCCTCGGTTTATTTCGAGGTGGGGAGGGTGGGATTTACTGGGATCACCCTATAAATAATAGGGAGGGAGGAGGAGGAGGAGGAGGGGGAGGTGCACGGATCCGCCGCGGTTTGGGGGAGACCCCAGTTAGCAGGAGATGCACCATGGACGCGCTTGCCAAAGGCGCCTCCCTCCCCCCTGCCCACTTCCAACCTGATTTTAAGCAACTTGCAGTCCGGTGATATCTCCACTCACTCTTTC
The DNA here is from genome assembly GCF_028769735.1 of Zonotrichia leucophrys gambelii. Classification (NCBI taxonomy): domain Eukaryota; kingdom Metazoa; phylum Chordata; class Aves; order Passeriformes; family Passerellidae; genus Zonotrichia; species Zonotrichia leucophrys. The sequence goes on along the minus strand of NC_088175.1, from coordinate 35,878,214 downwards.
CGCAAAAACTAGTGCCCCCTAAAAGGGTAAAAAAGGCAGAATCGGAGGGAAAACCCAGCCGAGGCGATGCTTTTGGACGAGGTGATTGCAAGCGAGCAAAGCAGCATCAGCACCAGCTCTGTGGTTCTGAAACTGCCTTGTGCATGCACACAGCACTGAGAGCATCTCAGGCAGGAGTTAGGGAAGCTACATTTTCCCTCTCTTTGCAGTAATTACCAGCTCGGATTCCGTGGGCAAGAAATAAATAGCAAAGAGAAATCCTCCCTGCCTGCCGACCCCCAAAAGAGGCAGCGATTAAGCGCAGATCTGTCCGTGCAGATCAGCCTCGTGAAAGAGACAAGATCTAAGCAGCAAGTTGGTAGCAGAGTGGCCGCTTGACGCAACACAGGGGCCTATGGTTCGCCCGGCTGTAAAATAAAAAGGAGGTGGGGGTGCGATCCAATGTCTCAGCTGTTAGAAAACACAAGGGCTCTCCCATCTGTCCCCCCCCCCCCCCCCCCCCCCCCCCGGCAGCCGCACGGAGGGAGACCCGGCTGAGAAAGGGCTGATCTTGCATTTCAGGGAAGCCTGCACTGGAGAGATCGGGTGAGGACCACAGTCTAAGAGTTAATATTTCTCGAGAAATAAAAGATATTTTGAAGACTTGCTCGCAGTTTAGAAAAGAGTAAAAGACTGGCTAAGGGACAAGTGAGAAAAGAAAGCAGAGCAAAAGCACCTCATTGCTCCCTTTCCTCCTTTTCTTCTTGCTCAGGACACGTAGCTTGAGCACTAGCTGGCTTGATGAAAACAAAGGTGGAAGGGTCACAATATCTTTTAAGTAGCCTTGCATTTTCATGATTATTTATCCTCTTCTACTTAGAGAAAAAAAGACGTTTGTACTTTCCGGTGGCCAGCAAACATCTTTACGGGGGTTTTATTCATGTGAGCATATTCTAAAGGGAGAGACAAGGTAGAGGGAACTTGGAAAAAAAAAAAAGAGAGATGTGATAAGAGGGATCAGCCAAGCTAAGGCTATAAAAAATCCTCTCTGTTCCCTGCCTACTGTCGTCCCTCAAGAGGATGGAAACCAGGAGTGATTTGGGGGGGCAGCTCAGGCGCGAAGGGAAATCCGAGCCACGATGGTGCAGCTCCCCGTCTCTTTACCTTGCCAGCCAACTGTTGCTGCCATGCTTAGGGCTGCGGCTGCTACGGGCGGAGCGGGAGCCGCTCCCTTCTGCTTGGGGCTGCCCCTGGCCAGGCTCCGCGGCCGCCGCAGCTCCGCAGGGCGCCCCTCGCCAGCCGCCCTGCCCCGCTCCCTGCCCTGCCCCTCTCTCTGCTCTCGCTCCTCGCAGGTTCCCGTCCGCTGCAGGACGCTTGGACACGTCGGCGGTCCGGGCCGCTGCCGCACCCGACCGGGCACCCACCTGCGGCAACCCCTCCGGGCTGCCCCGGGGAAGCCCCGGCCCTCTCCTCCTGCCGTCGGGCTCCTGCCCGGCCCTGCCAAGGCGCGTTCCGGCCTGGCCTCGCCTCCCCCGACGTACTGTGCCGGGTCTGGGCCTGAGGCAGCTGCAGGGGCTCCTCCCTGGTACCCTGTGTGTGTGGGTGTGGGTGGGTGTGTGTATCCCCACGGGTGATAGGGGCGTCCGGAAGGGGCCGTGAGCCAGTCTCCGCTCCCCTCGACGCTTCAGGGCAAGGCGCAGCCAGGTGAGTCGGGGAGGAGCGGAGACCCCTGCGGGAGCCACTCCGGCGCGATTAATCCTCCTCTCCCTCTGCCTTTCCCCGCAGGTGCAGCCGCGCCGTCGAGGCCGGAGGCGCCGCGGGAGCAGCGAGGACCGCAGGCAGGTGAGAGAAGCGACGGGCTTTCCCCACACCCCCGGGATTCCTCACACGGGCCCCTCCCGAAAGCCGGGGAGCCGTCCGGGTTCCCGGCTGCTGCCGTTCCCTCAGACCCCAACGCTGCTTACGGCCAGGCTTGGCCTAACACAGCACTAGGCCACAGCTGCCCCCCGACCCCCAGCACCGACAGGGCTCCAGTGGCTCCTGCTGCCCCCCGGCACAGGCAACAACCTCATCCCACATGGGAAAAAGCTCAGGATGCTGGAAGGGAGGCCGAGGCAATGAAACAGGGGGGCAAATCCACATAAAGTTGTTACAAATGATATATAAACAGGCCGTCATGTTGATTTCTAGAGAAACCTGTCGTCTAAAGACGGTGGGGAAGGAAAAAGTTAGTGAGCATTGCCTAAAATCTCCAGGCTTCCTTCATTCATTCACTAGTTAACACTCTGCCACTTCATGGTTAAATGCATTGTCCGACATTTGCAGTTCTCGTAGTTTTTGCCTGGTAGATTTCTTTCTTTTTTTTTTTTTTTTTTTTTAAATCCACCATCCTTGAGACAGCTCGTACAAATTACTGTCTACCACTATAGTCGTGAGGCAGAAAATTGAGAGGCAAATTAATTGATAGCACATGTTTTAAAAGCAAAAGGACCCTCTCCCAGTAAAACAACCAAACATATCCTTGTTTCAGTCAGGTTTGGCCATTGTCCCCTGCTCTGTTTTCAGACGTGGCAATTTTAGAGAAGGACGAAATACGTTCCAGTTACAAAATGAAAAGTTTACAAATAATTAACTACAGAAAGGTCTTTTTATATTTTGAATTTTAAGTTCATTTTTCATATTTTAAATTCAGTTTATGAGTAAATGAAATACGTAGGAAGGATTTTTGTAAGAAGTTCATTTTTGTCTTTTTATTTTGGCATCTAATTTCTTGATGGACGATATCTGCCCACAAATTGCAATGGACAATTTGCTGTAAAACAACACAAATGTCTTCCTTCAGAAAGCTGCCATTATGGGCAGATGTCTTCAGAGGTTAGGAGCTCCTAACCTGCCACCTGTCTTACATCAAACACTCTGTTAGGACCCATAAAGCTTAGCAGTGCTTTACTGGTATCAGCTTGTTTGCAACCAAAGTAGACAAACTCTGCTTACTTAAAAGTATGAAGGAAAAGCAGCTTCTCGTAGCCAAAGATGGGTAAGGCCTGCTAGAGCCTCGAGTACATGCAACTTCTAGACCAGCATTTAATCTCCCCCAAAAGAGGATGTATCAAATACTAAACTAGTACTGCTCTTGAGGTTTCTTAAAAGGTCAAGGCATACATTGCTAGGAGTGGGGGGTCAGTGCATGTTAATTTATGTCTGTTACTGCACTTAATACAATTATATAAAGGCTAAGGGCCTATGAATAGAATTGCTGCTTAAGACCTCTGAGCCTCCCGTATTCCTGTCAGTAAAGGGCTGAGAAATACCTCCAACCATCTGTAAAAAATTGCTTTGTGAATATGGGCCCCATGAAATAATGATTTAACATTCTTACCCCATCCTCCTTCTCCCCTCCTTCTCCCCCAGTTTTTATTAGTATTTGAGTCTTTCACAGATCATCTGCGCATCAGTTCTCATTCCTTCTATTTAAGATCTGTTACCACAAATATATTTAGCTATAATATTTGGATTAGCTGTAGTATGCTGCCATCTCATTTCTGGATATAGAGATTGCTCTTATAAAGGACTCATGTAAATTACCTTTTATTAGTATTATTATATTTTTCAGACAAGTTGTGTAGTTGTTTCTTGTGTAACTTTCAGTAACCATCAGGCCTTGCTGAAACACTGGACATTTTAAAATATATGTCTAAAGGGGCTTTTCCTATAAATTAAAATAAATATCTTTCAGCTTTTCTAGTACAGGGCAGGTTAATTTGGTTAGTGTTATGCTGCTGCCCACCCATTCCCCCCCCCCAAATGAACAAAAACTTATTATATCTCTTTCTTTTTCTGAAATATTTTGTGGGAACTAATTGTGGAATACTAAATAGGGTTTGTTGACTCACTGGCAGTGTCCACAGAAGTGTGTTTTGCCAAAATGTTCCCAGTGTCGTCATCCCTGGTTTAGCATGACCAGTGGATGTGCCCTGATACCAGTTATGCAGGTAGTAGTGCTTGCAGCATGTTAGTTGACACCGTGTTTGTCTAACATAGGGAGTACGAGAGTGAAGCCCCAATAAGCCTAATTAGCAGTAGAAATGGTAGGAAAGGTTGGCAGATTTATGGTACTGCAGATGTGATATGTAGTCTGGGGGAAAATACAGCATGTAGACTTCCCAAAGTTCAGAGAGGAGCACTGCAGCAGCCAAACTTGGTCTGAAATAACACAACGCTCTTTCTGTTTGTAAATATAATCCATTCCCATTTGTTAATAGAACCAGAAAAGAGCAGCATTGCCCATGGACCTTGTTTGGAGCAGGAAGAAGCTGCACCTTATTTAAATACATTCAATTTTCTGTGTAAGTGACCAAGTACTGTTCAGAGCAGCACACACAGGCACAGGGTTGGCTGCATGCGTGCACAAAAATACATATGCATGTGAATATAAAATGGATTTTTTTCTAGCACTTTGTTTTAATTCTGGATAGTCAAGCTTCTTAATTTGTAGAAGAGAGTTACAAAAGTAGTCCCTGTGAAATTTAAAGTTTCCACTTAATTTAAGAAGCACTACCTGTGTTTTATAGCATATTTGATGCTGTTTTTCAAATGGGTTTGGAAGGATGATAGAAGATGCTTTGTTATTTTTTTTATGTGCACAAGGAGAAATGCATCATGGTAGTAGCATGACATGAATCACATTTCTGATACGTCTTTAGTCTCTGCAGAACCTCTCTGGGGTTAGGAGACACCATCTACTCCATGTGGCCACAGTCCAAACTCCTGCACAGCTAAAGTGCTTCCCATGACCCATGTTCCTGTCCGTGTGCAAGCAGTCCCAGGCTGTGGTGACATAAGTGTGGTGACAAGGACACGCATTCGGGCACTGATGGTACCTCTGCTGGTTACTGGGATGCAGCATTAACTTCTGCAGGAGAAAAGAGATGATTCCCTCGAGTCGAGCCAGAGAAGAAACGTGACCCGTGTGTTTGTCAATGAGTTGTGGTGTTTTCAGTGCTAATGTCTAGGCACCACGTTGTTCTCTTCCAGGCAGGCATAGATGGGAGACATGTGAGAGGAAAAGGGAGGTGAATTTAATTTTCTGTTTATTTTATTAGAGGATTCCCTCATCCCCAATGCTCATTCTCTGAATTTGACAAATCCATGCTCTCCCATTGCAGCAGCTCTGTCTCCTGGGTGGTGGCCAGGCTGTCTTCTGAAGTTGGCCCCTTTGCTTGGCAGTGGAGGTACTGAAGGGGTCACCTTCTCCCCACAGTTGAAAGTGAGCAAGTAGTTTTTTAAAAAGGGCTCAGAGAATTGTGAGTTTCTAGGCCAAGAACATAGTAAACAATTTTCTAAGAATAAATTCAGGGTGTGCCATGGAAGAGGTGTTCCATCATCCCTTATTTTCAGCGAGCTATACGTAAACAGCATGGAATAATGCTGTGCTAAATAACGTAAGCTAGCATGGGCTTCTGCCCAAGCAGACAAGGTTAATTTGCCTGGGAAACCTGAAAATTCTCAATTTGTGTGCAAACCTCTCTGAGAAGGGGAGTTGCAAAAAAAAAATTATTCTGAGAATTTGATTGTTTTAAATGATGCCTTTTCAAAATGATTGCATGGTTGAAGGAAAAAATGGAAAGCAGTGGGACACTGCCATGGAGAAATTACATCCTTTTTAAAGAATGTGATTCTTCCATTTTTGTTCTCTTCAAATTATCTGCCCTCATGTGAATGTTTTTACCAGAGAGGTGTGGGAGGCAGAAAGCACTGCCAAATCAAGGCCCACCACACCCTTGAGTTTATAGCTTTACTGAAGGAAATAAGGTTATTTTCCAACAGAGGAGCTGGGACAAGCACTGGGAGAACATGTGTTGCTGTTCAGCTCATCACAGCACAGTCCCAGCTGTACAGATGTAAGTCAGCCCATGCAGGTGTCCACCCTCACTGCAAACAGGAGGGAAAGGAGGAAGCGGCCTAGAAGAGAGGGCATTTGATCTTGCACTGAGTGGATGGCACATGGTGTCCACTCTGGAAAAAACATCAACATTTCCTGGGAGAGGAGTAAAGACCAAAAAGGCCACTAATTAGGAGGAGGGCTGGGGAGAAGTCACCAGCAGCCATGACACCATCAGTTATTTAACCTCAATGTATAGAATACAAAGTCAGCAGTGTTAATTGAACAGAAGTACTGTGAGCTGCAAAGACCCAAAGAAAGCCACAAAAGCCAACACAGAAACATCTCAATGCCCTTGTCTTTCTCTTTCTGGAAAGTCTGGCTGGGTGACTCAATAAAATTCTACATGTCTGGTGTAGCTGCCCTTTTCCTTAGTGACAAGCTGATGCCAGGTCTCTATCACTTTCTGATTTCCATTCTAAATCTCTTTAAGTATATTGTTATATTTTAGTTATTTTTCAGCATGTGTTCATATGCTCTGTCACATTAAAAATGGCCAGTGATTAAAGAGAAGACTTATTTGTCTGCTGAGAGCATGTGAAAAATCTCGACATACTGTTAGAAGTTCTTGGCTGTGCCAATACGTTTGCCAGTTTTGATGTGAACATATACTCACTGCTAATTTGCTGTTTGTTGATCCATCTCCAGTGCCAGGATGGTGCAGTGAGGGGTTCCCTGCCTGGGCACAGTTCTCAGCCTTTGTCACAGATCTGTCTGTTCCTGTGGCCTCTTGCTCCTCAGAGAGTCTCCAGCCCATGTGTCCCAAGTGTAAGGCACAATTCGTGGTTGTAAAGGAAATTGAATTTCTTCTCAAAGAGGTAGAAAGAGAGGGACAGATGACATGACTTTTGGGGGGTGCTGTTTTCTGACAATATATTTGGTAACTCTCTTTTCCTTTCAAATCAGGATTTATGAAGCCAAAAAAGAAACAAATTAGCAGAATGACAGGTAGGCTTTTAAAAAAGATTTGTCCACTACTGGTTCCCAGACTCATCCTCGTCAAAGCAACACTTCTCAGTCACTCTCCTTACCCTCAGAGGAACATCTGCTGGGGAAGCATGATATGGCACAGGTAGAGAAATGACTAAATGCAGCTCATGATGGGAACGTGGCAAGACAGTTCCCTTTTTCATCTTTCAGTCCTCCCTCCTTTTTTTTTTTTTTTTTTTATTTCCTCTTTTTCCCTTATTTTTATTTCATTGTTTCTTCTTCTCTGTCCCAAGTCAGGCACATGCACACTGTCTCTCTGTTTTCCTTCCATTGTGTCTCCCAGATTTTCACCCACCTCCATGGCCACCTGTTCCTGGAAAGGGCCCTCAGCTGATTCCCCTGCTCCTCCCACCTTGCTCCCTACAATGCACACGAGAGGAGTGCTCCTGGTGGGCACAGGAGGTGAAAATTGGGAGGCAGAGCACGAGGTAGAGGAGTGAGCCTGAGCAGCCAGTTTAAGAGACATGATCAGTAGCTGGCCTTGCCACTGTTTTTGGGCACTTGGACGTTTACAATTTTCATCACGGATACAGAGTGTGGAGACATCAGGGCCTGTCAATGTAAGTGTGAGAAATCTTCCCCTCACCTATGGAGTTTGGTGTTAGGGTTCCTCACCTTAATTGCTCTTTAGGTAAATTAGAGAGGTGTGTGCTGCTGTGCCTGTTGCACGGGGCTGATGTGGACTTTGCAGGTAGTTTAGAAATGGATTCTCCATCTGCAGTATGTTGCAGATGATGATTGAAGTTACAAGGCATAGGGGAGCACATGATCCTTGCTCTATGACCAGTTGAGGCCAGAAATGATGGGAAAGAAGAATCCATTACACAAAAATAGGATTTATTGGCATGTATTACACATTTTTATAGAGAGTTTTGTAACTAACTGTGTACATGTATGTTCACATGCATATGTTTTTATCATGCAGTTGTAGCAAAAGGCCAACCTAACTGAACCAAATTAAGAAAAACAGAAGCAATAGAAAAACTCCAATTTTATATTACTGATTTCTACTCTGAACTGTTAGAGTCCATACACTGGCAGGCCTCCCACACCTTCATCTCTAGGCTTTATTAAGAGGTTGAAGGATCGTGTATAGCGTGACTAAAAACACAGGGTGCCAAGTCATGCAGCTGAAACATTTGGGAGCTCTGCTCATCAGGCTTGCAGTATAAGGGACATTATGTTGAAGACTGACCCTCAGAGTAATCTTGAAGGACCTATGGCAATGACTTTTTAACATCCCATGCTTTTCTTTAAAAAAAAAATTTAGAAGTATGTTTGTGAAAAAGAAAAGAAAAAAACTCCAGCTGTCTTTTGTGTTTAAATTAAATTAAAACACTTTATAGTTATTGTTAAAAACCAAAAGTAACTGATTTTTTATTAGTACGTGACAGCAAGGAGTCTATATGGCTAGAACAGAAAGATAAAGAATTGATCTTTTAGTTTTTTTGTTTTTTTTTTTAAACTGGCCAAACTGAATGAAATAAAACAATAAAGAGCCTATAAAAGGGGAAATTAGAATTTCCCCTTATTTGTTTTTTTTTAGTTTCTCTAAGTGCTTTCTGGTTTTGCTCTTTAAAAAAAATTAGTATCAGAAACCATGACATTTTTTGCATAATTATTTTAAATTTATACAATAGTTGGAACTTATTATAACAATTATACAAGGTGCTTTTTTTTTCCCTTCTTTAGTTTTTCTTACCCAGTAGCTGTGAATATATAAGTCTTTGTATGTGCAGAGATAGATGTGTATGTGCACATACGGACAAGTCCTCAAATACAGGTAAATGCAAATCCATAGTAGAAGTAATAAAGGCAAAATGTGATCCCTTTTTTGATAGTTATAAGTTTTGCAAACAATTGAAGATGGTTTACTGGTCCAGAGGTTTTAATGTACAGTAAGAAAATTATAGTTAATTTCATAAATATTTACTAACTTTTTAAAGGCCTATTCAGTATTAATTCTGCTGAAATACAGGGCAGACTATTTTATTATATCACAGTTTATGGAGTTCAGGACATTTTAAAAAATAATGTTTATTGATCAGTGACTGCCTACATTTCTGTAACTTCCATTCAGGTGTTTTTTAACACCAATTTTAACTATTTAGTCAAGACAATATTTTCTGGCTGTTTGCATTTACCAGCAGTCTGTTGCAATTCAAAGCTTGGTATGTAGCTTCCAAACCTAGCAGCTGTTTCTGGAGAAAAGTAACTGCATCCTGATCCAGCAAGGGCTTTCCTCCTCCAAGCAGGCTTCTAACAGGACTTAGCCTGACCACAACAGGGCTCCTCAAAGCAGTAAATGCTGCAAAGAGGTACAGATACTTGCAGGGAAAGGCCTTTTGTTTTGCACTGCTGCATCTGAGATTTTTTTTCCTCTTCCTTTTTACAATGGGTAAAAATATATGGCTTGTGTTGAAAATCAAGCTCTTGTTGAATTCTGCTTTACTTTTAATTGTACAGTTACGGAAGGGGGACAAAGACTTTACAGCCCCCCCAAAGGAGCCTTGTCTCTATTTTTTGTCAGTTTAAACAATTTCCATAGGATGCACTTCTGGCATTGTGTGATTTGCTATCTGTTCCCATGCTTGGTAAACCCATTAGCAATAGACATTCTGGCTTTATTAATTCACTGCTTCATGCTACATCTACTTCAGGGCAGAGAGACTGTTCAAAGCCTGAGAGGAATATTTGGGTTTCTAGGTCCTTTCTGATTAGGTTGTCAAAATAAAAGAGTAGGGGTATTTTCTTTTATTCTTTATTTGTTATTTTTTAATTTTAATTTTTTTTTAAATACCACTAACAATTATTGCCTGGCAACTGAATAGAGAACTTCCAAACTTGTATTACACAAACTATTTCTACCTTTCTTGTTTTCTTCTCTGATTATTCATAGTCATACTAAGCCTTTCTCAATGTAATGGCCTTTAAAAATGTATGTATAATGCAGCTCCTAAATTGAGAATGGAGACCCTGCAGTTTAGCATTCAGTAAACAAAATGTTACCAGGTACTGTCATGCCAATAATTTTAAAGATTCCCAGATGAACAGGAGTGCAAAAACCCTTGTAACCTGCTATAGTACATCTTTTTGCATAATACCTTCATTTACTTTCCCATATGGTTCATGAGATTATGGAGTCAGTTCTGCTCCTACAGTGAGACCATTAGTAAAACTCCTTTAGACTTGTATACAAAAAGTACTTGTTCAAGAGTGATAATTTCTTATTCTGAAGTTATTTGACTTCTTTTTTTGAGGCATATTCATCCCTTTCATTTTTTTTCAGTTGATATATATTGCTGTACAGTAGAAACTCATGTTTGAGGTATTTTAATTCTGCCCAAATTTAAGCAGATATTACATGCAAGAAGAGCAATCTTGAAAAAAAATCAGAAAATTGTGATGAGGTTGAAATGGAAGAAAACATTGTTCTGCATAAAGTAACATTGCATTTCATCTTTATTTTTGCTTTCCAGATTAATTTGGGTGTTCTGATGTGTAAAAGTCCATGCTCTGTCTGCTCCCTGCCCCCACATTGTCTAAGTCACTGGTACCACATAAGCTTGTCACTCTGTACCCTCCATACTACATAGGTGAAATTTTAGCTAACATTTTCTCAGTGAAATAATGATCATTGCTTTTCACTCTTATTAAGTAAATAAGTCTCTTGGTTCATTCCTTTTATAGGAATGTCTTGTATAGATTTGAACTGGTAGAGTAGAACTCTCTATGTGGAGGACTAGGTATATGTGCATATATATAGGCATATGTGTATTAAAAATGTAGGAAAAATATAGCAACTTAAAATAACAAATAGAATCAAATTAATCTGCCCTTAATTAATTTGTTTTTAAGGCATTTGGTTAGAATCATAGTATTTTAATATGTTCATGAAACTGCAGTATATTTCTCCTATACAGTGAAACAGATATGCTGGAGAGGAATTTCACAAACAGTTGCTTTGAAAATGTGTTTGATCATACCTGTCTATAAAGTGCATATCTAGTCCTTATGAGATTTAACCAAATCTGATCCAAATCCCACTGAAATCAAGGACTGTTTTTTAACTGAATAGGAATTGCATCAGTCCCTTCAGTAGTAGCCTTATTTATTTGGGGGTAACAGCTGTCAGGATTTCTCTGTGTGTGTGTGCATGTGTAACTGTGTACATTTTATTCATGTACCATCATATAGAAAAAACCCATGTTTTACGTAGTTTTACTGTGCCTTTGTGCATGTGTTAGGTGGGCACGTGTCCATGAGATAGTACATGGGAGGAGTTGTGTTGCAGAGGTCTTCTCTTTATGCTCAAGTAGATTTATATTTTTTAAACTTTATTTTATTTTATTTTTTTATATCTAGGAGGTAGCCATCATCTAACCTTCAACAGGAAAAATGCCAGATTAATTTTTTCTGGGTTTTTTCCATTTTAATTTGTCCTTGAAGGTCAAAATTATTTTGGTGATCACTTCATGTCACGATTTTTATTTGGAGTCAGACTGTAATATCTCTGGCGCAGGGACTGAGAAGTTAAGAACACATAGCACATCAGAAGAGATTTTTTTTTTTTTGCCCCATTCCATAGTGGTAAAGCAAATATGGGCCAATATCTGCTAACTTCATTATCCACGTTTTCTTAACAACTTGGTAATTACACTTAAGTCCACTTGCTTAATTACAGAGCTAAAAATAGTGTTTTCTTTCATAGGTAGCTGTAGTAGCTGTGTGTAACATACTACAGTAAATAATTTTTCTTTGATTTACAATGCTTTTTTGTATTGGCTTGCCTTTCCTGCTGCCTAGTTTAGGAGCCTAACCTCAGACAAGCAAGTTTGACATTTTAGGCAATTGTTTTCTAACCTTATAGATGGTCCCCAAACTCTACAGCACTTATTTCTTTATCAGCTTTAAGAATAAATGAGATACTGCTTTCTGGTGTCCAAAAGGTAACCCCAGTTAGGTCTAATGCAGTTTTGGGAAAAGGTGTTAAGAAGGAAACAAGTCAGCTTGTTTCTCTGTCATTTGTAGCAGCCCTGAACAGTATGGAATTTGAGTAACAGAATCTCAGTGGAGTGAACAGAAGATTTTGGCTCTAAGGGCATTCTGAACAATGTAAATTGTGCTAATAGAGCATGATGAAATGTGAGCATTTGGTCATCTAAGCATCAGCCTAGGATGAAACCCCTATGTGCAGTCGGTCCCCCTCTCTCTTAGTGCAGCAGACACGTGAGGCTGTGGCAGCATGTCAGAGTGAGTGGGCAGGAGAGGGGACGTGCACCATCCTGCTGGGGCCACCTGTGGTTCTGCCACCAGCCAGAGATCTACTGCTCTGCCCATTGCCCTGCCACAACAGTAGCTCAGCCCGTTAGAAAATCTGGGTCAAAAGAAAAACAGAATATATTTGGGCCTGATCTTTTGTCCCAAACAGTTTTTAGCTTTAGGGGGTTTTAGTCTTGTAAACAGGTAGGTGTGTAGCCTGTGTGAAGTCCCTTGGAGCTGTGGTGGCCCATACTGGTCAGCTGAACCAGCAGCCAGCCTCAGTGCCTGCTGTGTCAAGGATTGAGCTGATCTTTCTAGTGGGGATGAACCAAAAAATAATGAAGCAAACTATATGCTGAAAAGAAAAGTTAAACATCCAAAAGATAGCAAAAGTACTTGGGGCCTCTTTTTGAAATAAAAAGTTCTGGATGCATGATAAATGCAAGCTTGACTTCCTATTTGAAGAAGTATTTTAACAGCTTTGTTTTATTTATTCTAAGGTTAGGTAGTGTTGTAATGGAGACCTTGAAGATGCTTTTAAGTAGTTGTTTTAGAAGCACATTTAACTAGTATGAGTAAACTGTAATGAAAGTTTTACTTTGTATGTGCTTATTCAAGGGTCCAACATGGAAGCGAGAAAATGTTTTGTAGGGGGGTGAAAGATAAGTGTGTCTGTTAGGTATGATACAGTTTCCAAGCTCGTGTGTGTCAAGGCCAAACGTAACTCACTTTTTATACATTTGCCACAGTCTTGTTTCCAGCAAATGAAAGGATTTATCTGAGTGGCCAGAGCAGAAACTTGCATTAAAAATTAGCCTTGACTATTATTCCTTTATTCTTTTGCATCCAGCAGTATTATTCCTTTACATTCTTTAGACAAAAACAAAATTATCCACATTTATAATAAAGCTGAGAATAAACAAAAAAACAAAAAAATTAAACCTTTGCTCTGTTATCCTTTCTACAGTTAGTCAGGGGGCCATTGATATAGAAAGAACATAACTGCATTTTTAGGTAACAGTCAAATCCATATTGCCCCGTCCCATGAATCTGCTGCTGTGACATGTTAGCAGGACCTAGCCCACTGGCTTCAAATGGACAATTCACATACAGAAAGGAAGCAGGTTTTGGCTCAGTCATGTGTAAACAGAAGTTCCTCTGCACATCTAGAACTAAAAAAGCAGGTTTAGGATGATTTTTTTAATGAATGTAACCCCAAATAGGGAGGAAAAAAATTCCATTGCATTAGTAGTGGAAACTAAATGTTAAACAAGCATGGATCAGAAAAAAAAAAAATGATTGTCAGAGCAGCATACTGCCATTTTATCACTCTCATCTGTTAATATACATGTTATTAAGTAAATATGGGTATTAAAAATAAATGTTAATCCTCTTTTCGTATTTATTCCATGGTAACAGTCATATTTTTCTCTTTAATTTTGAAATTAAAAATATAAAAACATTTTGCTCTAGAGAACAAAGGCTGGATTTTTATTTTCCCCTCCATTTAAACTACTGATTACTAATTTATGTACTGGTCACTTATTGCTGACCATCCCAATTACTGCTTTTATATGGTATTTTACTTGCTGTTTTTCTGGACAGTATATGAAATAGGTTTTCATTTCTGTAGGATTCTAATCCTCTATTTCTCCATATAGTACTAATATTTTCCTTAGAAACAGCCTTTCAATTGAGAATTTCCCCTCTGTAACTTTACCTTCATTACCCAAAATACTGAATACTCCATACTGAAGTTGTCTTGTTTTGAGCAGTCAGTATTTGGGTTAGTCTTTCTTGCAAGCTTGGGGGTTCAGGTCTGAGGCTGCAAACACTTCTGTACGTATGAGTAAGTCTAATTTTGTGAGTAGTCTAAGCCAGCAGGGCTCCTCAAACAAGTACGTGTTTGCAGGCTTGGGACCTGCAGATGTTTGGATGGAGGAGATGACAGGGAAGGGGTACAGATACCAAGTTTAATTTTTAATTACACATGCCTTCCAGGATCATAAAGAAATACGATAATATATTTAATGAAATGGATTGTTTGGGACACATGACACAAATGAAGCTGTTTGCCTGCTTTGATACCACAAGATAAAGTTAACCTAAATACCTGGTATCTTAATCAAATCTAACTATTGTAATTGTTGAAACTTTTGGTCCTGATTTAGTTAAATTTTAGGTAACGTTCAAACATTTAAAAATCTTTCCATCTTATGATACTGGTTGACAAATCTGCAAAAGCAGGAATCAGTTTCTAAAATTTGTGGGGATCAAAAGGCTCTTTAAATATGCTATCAAATTAACAGCCTTTTGGGTTTTATATAAAGTTGTTATGGCTGCTGTGGTTTTTCACTAAGAAATTTGTTTTGACTAGTTAGGCCTTTTCCCCCCTTCACCACCCCCCTTCCAACCTGCAGCCACAAATTAAAAACCACCCAAGAAAAAGCTACTTGCTTGGTTCTTAATACTGCTTGTACTTAATTTAGTGGGACTAGTATCAATTTTAGATGTGAGGAGTATAGTGTAAAAGCAGAAGGACAGAGGTACATAAAAAGATTATTTCACAACTTGGAGAATATTTATAATGTAATCAGAAGCCTGTGCAATGAGAGAAAAGGGATCTGAGGATATAGTCAAATAAGGAAGCCAGAAAAATCAATGTTTTAGAAGCCATGTTTGCAAATATGATAAATATATCTACCTGGGAAATGATACTTAAGCTTTTTTTTAAATACTGTTTTACAGTAGTGAAATTAAGAAAAACTTTGAGAGTCAAATTCTGCCCTTAGATATACTCATATATTGCCTGATGGCATCGAGAGGGAAGATTTTAACATCTCACATCTGACTTGGAACCAAACCAAAAAGACTATTTTCAGATGAATCTGGAGTGACTTCCAGATCAGAGGATCCCAAATTGATCTGCCAATGTATAGAGAGATGATTTCATCAGGCATAGAGAGCAGTCTCTTTGGACTTAAACACGATAGCTATTGAATAGTACATAGCAATGACAAATGGCAATTTTGGCTTTTTCATAGAAGAGGGAATTTACTCACATGTAGAACTTCATAGTACAGAAGACTGTCTGCTAAAATGAGTGACAGGAACACTGGCCATCATTCCCTCTTCAAACTGCTATGTAATGGCTTTGCTCCTCTGTCCTGTAAATGTGAATAACTCAAATGAATTGCTAGGTTCTGTGATTCAAATAGAGCATTAGTAAGCAGGATGTCCAGGTCCTCCTCCAGGGTCCCCCAGCTTTCCAGTATAAACCTGGACAGACATCTCTTTTTCAAATGGTATGTAGTATTTACATGAAACATATTTCAGCAGAATGGAGGCTTCAGTAAGCAGGCACAGTTTTGGGTAGACTGACCCTAGGCAACTGGTTACCAGTTTGGGGAGATTGGCATACATACTTTTATTCTCCTTCACTTCTTTTATGAATGTAGTTTGGTGATACCATTTGAGTATCTTGGTTCCTGATAGTTTCTGAAGGGTCCTGTCTGAAATAGTGATTTGGTCTCTCCTTATTTCTTAAAATTCTTGCGAAGAAGAAAGGAGGCAGCCTGTTGTGTCAGAAGGCTGTGTACAAGGATAAGTGGAAAGGCTCTGGTGAGTCTTCCCAAACCACACTGACCAGAAATTAACTGTCATTTATCTAGCAGACACTTAACAATGTCAACCCTTTTTTTTTTTCTCAGAAGTCTTTAGAGGACCCAGCTAAGCTGCCTATGATGTTTCTTGGTCCTTTGTTTTAGAAGGTGGTCATCAAATCTTTGATTCTTACTTGTCCTGCAAGACATTTTATTTGTGAGGCTACTGACATTCCACAGTCCTAAAAAAAATCCAAATTGAAAGTTCTTGTCTCCTTGTTGTTAATCAGAATCAGGTGCCTGAAGACCAGCAATTGAGATGCCCCTGGACCTTTCACCAGGGAAGATAGGAAAAGGAATGTTGCCTGAATGTCTTATGTACAGTAGCACCAGACCTGAAGAAGCTGATTTCCTGGCATTGGTTCGTGCCTTGCTGTAAATTTTGATGGATGCTTTTCCTGCAGTTGGGCCATTCGTAGCTGCCCTCTCGTGTGTGGATTCTCCAGAGCCTAATAAGGCAGTCACAGTGCAGCCTTTTAGTCCACCCTGGAACATTTACATGTCTCTGTAAGTCTTGTGGCCACTTGTTTCCACAAAACTTTCAGGAACTCAGTTACCATTGAGACCTGTATTGGAGTGCCAGGATTGGCTACAGACTGCCAGTGCATTCAGCAGTTATTGACCACCTTATGGTCACTTTCTGTCTGTCTTGTCCATGCACAAGTACACACACACATGCACACACACAGCATGATCACAAACCTTGTTGCCATAGGAAACCAAGCTAAAAACAAGCAAGGTCAGAAGGCATGAGCTCATTGTTTTTCTTTTCCTGTTCCTTCTTAAAAACTCCTAGCACAAGCTTTTGTTATTCATTAGATTAGGCGTGGGTTTGGATGCTAGGTAATGGAAATTGTACTTGTTGCCTGCTAGTTTTATATGACATGACATAGTGGTGTCCATCATGGTGTTTGTCTGGCTGCCATCTTTTCAGGCCTTACCTCACTCCCTCGTCACTCTCTACAAGACTTGGCGGTGGTACTTGCTGCTTTGGCTTTCAGTTTCCTTCCTGGTCGCCTGCTTGTGGTTGAGAATGTCTCCCATAATCACTTTGATCTCAGTGCAGAGTTTTGCCCACCTTGAAAAATGTAGCACCACGGGAAAAAAAGATATCCCAAAAACCCAAATCAGGGTCATCAGTTGTTAAATATTACAGAAATCGCTAGTCTGGTTAGAACTAACTCAACCACTGTCATCTTTGCTTTAGAATAAATATTTATAGTGTGTTATGACTAAACCTCTATAATACAGAGGTATTACCTGGGCAGGAGATCTGATGTATACCATGTCTCTCCACAAGGGCCATGAACGACATACTTTTGGTAACTGTTCATGGATAACTTTTCTTACTTTTTCCCCCCTAGTAGAGCAGCAAAGTGCCACATTTTTGACCAAAATGGTGACTTGCAGAGACTTATCTGTCTTTTCAATATGAATTGTTGCATTCTCTTCCATCTTGTTCTATCAAATACACTTGCAAAGTACAAGCCATAAGGAACAGGAACCCATCTGGATATATGTGTTTAAAACAGCTTAGATAATAATAAAGTGCAGTATGTATTTTTTTTAATCTCATGTAAATATTCAAATTAGGTGCCTACAAATGGGCAGTTATTTGTACATGTTTTGTCACAAATAAATCAGAATAAATCAAGCTTTGTATTTTCTATATACTGTTTTAGAAATTCAGAAACTGGACACTTACTTGGTTATGGTGGCCGGTCACCATACCAGGGAAGGCTTATGCCTTGCTTGTAATTTTCTGTGCTTTCACATGTACTTGCTCTTATGGAGGTTCTGATCTTGGGTAAAATCAGAGAAGTTTCAGACTTGGAAAATATTTCCTCTTGTCCTGTCTGGACGCTTTTTTGCTCCAGTGGATGGAAATTATATCTTAAATATATATATTGTTTATTAATGATCCCTTTGCAGTGATGATCAGTAAATCCCTGTGGTACATAGCTCACCACAATCCTATCTGCATTTCTACCTCTTCTTTCCCTGGCTTTGTCAGTGATGCAGAAACAGGGTACCCAAAGTCACTCAGCAGTGTCTTCTAGACACCTCAGTTTTGTTAGGCCTTCTAGGGAAAAAAGCTCTTCTCAGCATCAAGAGTTCATTGAGGAGGGGGAAGAAGCCTGCTAGAGTAATGGTGGGGAATGGTAAAATTTGGAGCACTTCTGGCCACCAATAAGGGCATGGAAAACGAATTTTCTAAAACTCTCTTTTACCACCCCATCCCCAGGTTCCCTAGAACTGTATCGCTGTCTTTACTAGTTGTATACACAAGGTTTTGGCTGCCCATGGTGCCAAGCCATGAAACATTTGAAGTCTGGGATCCATGCTGATGTTATCAGGTCAGCAGAGGAAGGAACTACTAGATACAGTTTTTTGCAAAAGCCATCTAGCAGATTAAAGTTGCCACAGAGTGTACACTATATTCTTTCAAATCTTAGGCATATAGCTTTAAAATCCTTAAAGAAAAGGAAACTGGCAGCTCACTGAGAGACTCCTCAGACCTGGCACCATGTATCTTGAAGGCTCACATCACTGGCTGTATCCATGCTAGTGAATGATACGCATCCTGGACCATTCTCTGGCACCAATGTCAACTGGCACAAAGCATCCAGTACCCATGCTACTAAGCTGCCTTGATCTCCCAAGACATATGCAAAATGTTTTTTGAAGACAGTCTCTAGCTTGTGGTAGCTTTCAGTCCTCACCCAGGAGCTGTTTAGGAGAGTGCTCTTTGGTCCTGGCCTCTGCCATGCCAGGGTTCTTCGAGAAAGTGGAGAAGAGGTGCCAACAGTAGTGTCCCTGGCATCATTTGATGTTTCAGAGAAGGTGTAGCCAGCAGGCTTGCAGGTGAATTGTGGGTGCCTTTGCTACAGCAACAAGATGGAAGGCTTGATTCTTTTAACAAGGGCTGTAGTTCCTTCTCTTTGTCAATCCCTTTGCCTTCTCACTCAAACCTGAGATTTTGTTCTGATGAATGCTGGAATAGCTTACTATTTTCAGCTGTTTAATAGTTTGCTCTTGTGATTGTATTTGATTGTGTTTGAATTTGTATTTCCCCAAGGATAGAGAAAGGGATTCTATAAATATTATTTGTTTTAATTAATGAATATCAGTTTCTTCTGTAATGCAGTAGGGCAGCAAGGATGTGCAGTGGGAGAGTGACCAGTAAGGCCGGAAAGGCATTGCTGTTTTTATTCCTGGGCCCCATTCACTGTAGTC
Organism: Zonotrichia leucophrys gambelii; assembly: GCF_028769735.1. Lineage (NCBI taxonomy): Eukaryota > Metazoa > Chordata > Aves > Passeriformes > Passerellidae > Zonotrichia > Zonotrichia leucophrys. Next base: position 35,859,143 of record NC_088175.1, on the reverse strand, counting down.
CCTGTGCATCTGTTGCCAGAAACTCTGGCACAAATGCCACCATGAAGGACATTATCTATTATAAAACCCTTGCTAAAGCCCCAAGGTACTGAAGGCAGACAGTAAATTGTTTAATACTTTCTCAGGTAATTTTTTATGACTTGTAGTTTGCTGACACGATCCACAGAGACCCTGTAATGCAGGTCCTACTGAAAGGATGTACTTGGTCAAAAGTTTTTTATTTGAGCATTCAGACTATTTTGATCCCTTTTAGGCTCTTCAGAAGACCACCAGAATTATTTTGTGCCAGTATAATCTTTCAAGGTACGTCTTCATTCTGGAACATCCTCTGGTGCACGCTCTGGTTGAATTTGGCTAGGCATGTTAACCAGGCTTCTGCTCACTGAGTCAGACCATTTGTTGGTCGTGGTCTAGGAGGCACACTGCTAGCCAAGGAGAAGAGGTTTCATTCTGGTGACTATTTTGTTAACTGAGAAGACTTTAAATTTCTTGTTAATAATATTTTACAAAGCTACACATGAAAATCGGAAATAAAAGACAATATTTTAATTAAATGCTGATATATCCCGGGCAAATCAGTGATGATACAGGGCCATGAAGATTTATTGTAGTCTATTAAGGTTGTGTCTACATTCTCAAATGAGTGTATCTAGTTCTAGAGCTGTCTTGGATAAGTGAACAAAATATCTTGGGTGTTTTTGCTATTCTGAGGATTTCTGTTAGACTGATAGTTGAGTGAAATATTCTGTGGGACCAATACTGTTTGCTTAACTCATGGGAGCTAGTCCGCTTATTTCATGAGTTAGCAAAGTGAACTGGATTTTGTTGTTGGGAAACCATTCAGAAAGCTGTGCTATGTTTTTATGGAGGAGCCTCACTAGTGTGGATGTCACTATATGATTAAATCAATGGGAAACACGTGGGGAAGTTAGAAGGTATGGCATTGAGTTTGCAGTGTTTTGAGATTAACAAACACACGCTTGAAGAGGGGCATGCACAGGGCAGATGGACCCAAATTCCGATACACTTTAAATTATATTAAGTATTATTCATGGTTACTTATTATGCTGTATATTTAGGGCTTCTGTGAGTATACAGCACTGGAATCATTGTGTTCTAAACTAAGAATTTTAGAGTAGTTTTAACAAATGTTCTATTCATCTGTAAAATCTGAAAATGTATTCTGTCAATGGAGGTTAGTACATAAAGACTGATGACAGTTGAAAAAAAAAGTGAACTTTTGTTTGAATATAACTATTTGTTTTGATGGTAATTGAGGCAATTCCTTCACTTTCCACAAACATTCATTAGATGACATTCTGTAGAAAAATTGTCACATGCAATGATGCATTTCTGTATCCATATGAATGCTTGAACTGGAACTGCACATAGCTTTTAGGAAAGCCTTTGATGGGTTATAAGTTTACCAACCAAGGGTAAAAAAAAGATGTCAGGTGATTGGGATGACCAACAACCCCCTATAAATACTAATTTATGAGTGATAAGTTCCTAAAATACACAAAACAGTCATTTTAGTGAGTAGCTTGTGAGCAATCTCATGGGCAGAAGTATGTTGGCAATTACTCATTGAATAATTTGTGAAAAATATATCTGCTCATTGACATTTTGAAAAAAAAAAGAAGATAAATCTCTTAAATGCATTGCAGAGAAATATCTTGCCAGCTAACAACCCAAAACACACAACTCCACTTACAAATATTTAGCCAACTTCTGATTGATATTTCTGAACTTCTGATATTTCTTATTGAAAGAGGTCTGTCTAGATGTGCAGACCCCCCTGTTCCCCAAACAGCAGAAAGGTAAGCCCAGAGTTGTGGCACTATTTGAATAAAACCCCAAATCTATATGAGTGGCTTGGTCCTGGTCTGAAATTTGCAGCTGGGTGGCTTTTTTTTCAACAAAATTCAAAATTTTTATACATGGATATGTTAAAAAAAATGGATTTCAATTTGAACTTTGAACCAAAATTCACTTCTGAAGGCTATTATGCATGAGCATTAGGGATACACATTTGAAAATGCAGCTATTGGCAGTCATTAGTTTAAACTCCTCTGCAGACCACAGGTAGATCCAGAATAGCTTATAGCTTGTGATTTATGATCTGCTGCAGTTACAAGATTTACGAGGGCCTATTCCTGCATCATTCCCTTCTCATTGGCCCTGAGAATCAGTTCTCCCATTCTGCTCCTCTGTGACGTGCCTTAGGGGTTCAAAGGAGCTTTGTTTCCTGTGTCTCCTTCTTCCTCTGATGTCTTTGCTGAAACTCCCAGGAAGAAAGGTCATTTTTAAGGGTACATTTTTATGATGTAGACATGGGACATGAATTGAGACTGACAGATTCATTTCGTGCAGGATACGTGAATAGTGCTTGCAACTTGTGGTCCATATGTGCATGGACTGATTTCATATTGGTAGCTTAGCTGGCATTCAAATGTCATCCTTACAAGGTTATTTGTTCAATTTCAGCCTGGTTTCAGTAGTGGCTGGACAACAGATCCCATCATGTATAGGCACAGAGCTCTTCATGTATTCCTTTTCTGGCTGGGGGGTAATATAATTTAATGACACAAATTGGGGTTTTTTTTACAATTTTCTAACTAAGACTGAGTTCCTAAAGCACTGTATTACTGAAATGGTTTTGAACTTTACTAAAATTTCTTCTGGTTCTCAAGTATACAATGATGACCTTAGCATAGTCAAAATAGTACCCTCCATTACAATTTGATAATTTAAGATTTTCTTTAGAAATAAAACAACTGAAGTAGAGATATTTAATTTGGAGATATTTTCATTTAACTTCTTCCTGAAATATACAATGTTTTTGTTTATATTTTTGGATTTCAGCTTTCCTCTGAATGATTTGTTATCCAAAACAAAATCAGGGCTTTTCTAGTACACAGTAATTAAAAAGATGAGAACTAACAAATACTAGAAAATGAGTTTTGTTCATTGTAGATTGGTGACCTGGACTGCAATGCAGAATGCCGATGATGACCTGAAAGTCAGAGACTGAAAAGAGTGACAAAACTTATTACAAAATGATTACTGAAATTGTTAAGAAATTTGTGCTTTGAGGCAGTCATGTGTCTTTAAGCTTGTCACGATTCACAATTCAGCTTCTTTTTTAAAGTGTTCAGTGATGAGACTGAATACAGCATTCCCAGCAACTCTGGTAATGTTGCTGCTGCTGGCCTAAAATATTCCACCTTTTGTCGTGGCCCTTCTCCCCACACAGCTTGTGTTAGCACACCTTGCCCTGGTATCAAGTGTACCCCTTCTTCTGCCCCACTCTCCTTTCAGCCAATGGGAATTACAGTATAGGTTTTTGTGAGAACAGGGGTTGGTCCCCTTTCTCAGGATTTCTTTCCTCAAGAAACAATAACTGTGCACAATGCCTGATTGGTTTAGGGGGGTTGCTTATGGTAACTACTTGAGTTCAACAGAGTTTTTGTGTTTTCTTGTATTGTTGCTAATTTGAATTTATTTTTAAAAGGGGAATTAAATTACCTAGACAGGAAGATATTGATGCAAATTTCCTTACTGCTATGTTAATAGGATTGAAATTAGGAGCATGTACATATTTTCAAGAAGCATCAAAAATATATAACTAATTTAGGGACCTTAGAAAGACTTCAGTTTTAACAGAAGTGTAATTCCTTGACTTGCTTAGCTCATCTGTTTTTTAAATGGCATGACCAGGACTGAAAGCCTCTTTGCATCTTCAGTGATTCTTCAGGATTGTGTTGAACCTTTCCCGAGAATAACATCCTGCACAGCTCTCTCCCTGTTTTCTTCAGGGTGCTTCAAAGACTCCCCAAACTAAACACTGTAACAATTATGCTTTACAATACATTCCACCATATATCTTCTTTATAGTTTTACCTGGAAATTTTGTGAGGGAGTTCCAACAGTAAAACCTAAACTATGGAAGTGTCATAACATGTACTGCCACACGTACGTACATGCAATTGTTTTACAGCTCAAGATGACTGAAGTCTCTCTGAGATTAGTACATTTTAGCCAATCAAATGCTGCAGAAATATAACCCTTCTATTATTAATTTCTCTTTTTGTGTACAGCTATCACTGCACATTCAACCCAAAGGATCTCATGGTGCTTTGCAAATGACCTAAGTACAGGAATTCCTTCTACAACGAAATGCCCAGGCTTAGAGGGTGGGTTGCAGCCAAGAAAATAATTAGCTTATGGCACACTGCATAACATTTGTGAACTGCATGTGTGTAAGGATCATTCTGGCCAAGGGCATACCAGACAGTACATCTCACCAGTGCATCCTGCTGGAAAAGTCTAATATTTAAAGGCTCTATTAAAATTTTAAAAACTATCAACAGCTTTATTCATTATAGTCAGTATGGTCCACTAAGGTTTTCTTTTTATTTACACATGTACATCTATTTTAATACCCATACATACAATTAAAATGTTGATTTATCATTGACATCCCTAAAACTTCTCTGGTTTAACCAGTATTTTCCTTTAAGCACCAGGTTTAATAATTGATGATAAAGGGAGTTAGAAGAAACTTAGCATATACATCTGAGAGGACAGCATACATCTATATTGACTAAGATAGGGCAGTAAACATCTATATTGACTACTGATACTGACTGACAGCTCTGACTACCAGGCTATACACAGACTTGCTAGTATAAAATGTGGGCTAGACAGGGAATTGTGTGTGGACATTTATCTTTTTAAATACTCCAGCACCTGCTACCTGTTTCTTGTTACATATAGTGCTGCTAGCTTGGAGATCCCCAAAGATTTTACCAAGGTTAATTGAGTTATAATCCCATTTAAATGGGGGGAAAATAAGTAATAAAAAGGTTCCTACAAAACCCTAAAACTTTTTGCCCTGTTTAACAAATGAGAAACCACCAGAGAGTTCTATGATGTGGTGAGCCCTGAGTTAATACTTATTGTCAATACTGAGTGCCATAACTACCCCTGTCAAGCTCTCTCTCTGACTGGATTTATTCTTCAGTTTGCTTTTGGAGTAGAGGCAGCTAGTTGTTGTGGGACTGTACAATCTTACCACAGTGAGGTGGTAGGATTTGTCCTCTCCTTTCATTCTCATCTCTGCACTGACTCTCAGGATGCCTCTGTTCTCAAAATTGTTACACCAGCTCTCAGCTAATGTTGCTATTCAGCTACTGTCTTTTTTGGCAGATTCCTCAGGACAAATTTCTTCTGCAAGTCCTTTCAGAGGAGATCTACCAGTGAAATGTCCACAATAACAGATTGAAAAGGATGATAAATAAAATGGCAAGGACTATGTGGAACCAAACAGCACCTACTTGCTGTTTTCTTGTAGAAAACCCTTGCACTGCTCAAGCCTCTCTACGCTATTCTTCCCTTTTCTCTGTGCCCCCCAAGGTATGTCTGGGATTAGTCTAATTTAGAATATTAGCTTCTCAGGAACCAATGCTTTTAAAATATTTTACCTGTATTGAGATATATACATGTATGGCACCATGTCAGTAAGAAGAGGAAAGGCATCAGCAGAGTTCCTTTAACTCCAATTTATGTGTACTAACCAAAGGGTTCATTATTTCTGCTCTTCCATGCTTAGATTTCCAAGTCAGATCTTTCATGACAAGGCTGTAGATGGAAAGCCATACTTCGAAATAAAACTTTAAGAAGTAAAGTGGGAATAAATGATCTTTATAAATGTAATCCAAGTAGTTATTATTTAATAGCTGATATTTTTGCTTCTCCCTTCCCACTTACTGCTGAACAGCAGCAGCTTATAAAGAGAAAGAGCCTGACAGGGGAAAATAGCTGATTTTTTTTCTGGAAAATAGGGTTTTCTCTCTGGAATGTGTGTAAGTGCTGGCATGTACACACTAAAGTGCGCATGCATTTAATCGAATTAGTAGCTTTGAAACATTATACAGGTCCCTCTATGAAAAAAAATAAAGAAAAGAAAGATGGTTCAAGCTGAAACAAATTTCTGATTTGGTCAGACAGGCAGCAATGTGGGGATTTGTAGCCAGGATGCAAATGCCTACATAATGGATATACTCTCTGACTGTCCTCTCTGCGTTTGTCTGCGTGTTGGTGAAGTGTTCTCTGTTTGTTTTTCTGTCTGTCTGGACATACATCCAATCCATTTCACCAGTTCCTCCAAGGTGATGTAAGTCATAACAACACTCTCTTAGCTGTGTTTGTCAGTGCTCATATTTGAGTTCATTTGAGTTCTGCGTGTCCTAGTCAGCACTTGTGCTTGTCTGTAATGTATGGATGCATTCATATTCATGTAGTTATGGTCAGCCTGCTTTGGTCTGATTTGGAAAGGTGAATAAATCTGTGCAGAAGAGTGCATACAAGGGAAGTTTACTTTTACTAATTTGCAGACATTTAGCATATTCTTAGTATACAGAATGCTGACCACTGAGTGCTTGTGACAACATCAGGGTTAGTAATGATGGCCAACGTTAAAGATATATTAAGATAATAATGTCCATATTCTTGCAGAAAACGAAATGTATTTTCTCTCATTCACACACACACAGAAAACCCCAAAATTACAACACTGTGAGAAATCTGGCCTTTGTTTCTTAGGGGAATGCAGAATATGGCCAAGACTGGTTTTAGGAGGTTTTTGGTTTGGTTTGGTTTGGTTTGTTTCTGGGTTTTTTTTTGTTTGTTTGGGGGGTTTTTTGTTTGCTTTTGCCTTATGCTTAGAAATACAAACCTTTAGATTTCTGATGCCAAGTTTTTGGAATATGAATCCCTACTAAATGTTTTACAGGCACTTTGAGCTGTCTGGTGAGCCAAAGTGAGAGATGATATTCATCAGTTGTTCTGTCTACTTAATTTGTTAAGTGAAGTAACATTTCTGAAGTGGGAGCATTTCACATAGTTATCCGAAGAACGAGAAATTTTTTTATAATGGCAACAGAAATAAAAGTATTTCTGTCTCCCACACCTTGAATAAAAATAAAACTTGATTTTTGTATTGCTTCATTTAATAATTTAGGCCCATGCAAAGTGAGTGCAAAAGAGGTACTGACGAATATTTTGCACTCTTTTCTTACCTGAGTCTGGAAATGTGATTCCCTAATACGATACAGAGTAGCAGCACGGTGAAGCAGGTGCTTATACAGAGCTGAGTATACAAGGGGCAGGACAGCAGAAAATTAGGGCATAGGGGCCTATCCCAATCCCCCCAAAGGAAACGGGAACTGGATTAAGCCTAAACCTCTAATTACATAGGGGTAATAGTCTATCAGAACTCCCACAGTAAAAGGGAGTTGGAACAAGCCCAAGACTCTAATTGCTTTTTTTCCTTGCCATTTTTGTTCATATATTTTGTTTACTCTGGCTCATCATTACATTATTTTGTAATTATTATGATAGGATTAGTGGCCATTAAATATCTGATTTCTGAATGGTATGGCTTGTTCCTTGTCACTGATGTCCCTGATCTATGTCAGAAAGGTTTGTATATTCTGGTTGGTATAGGAAGAAGTAGATACATTTATCTAATTGATTGAAATGGATCAAGGATTATATGTTCCCTACCAGCACCTCTGAGAGCCATACTACTTTTCTGTGTACAGAAAACAATACAGTGCAGGGCCACACCAGTGCTTTTTTCCTTCCCTTTTTTAAATGCTGGTGTTTACACCAATGTCTTTGAACTTCTGTAGTGAGGCCTGGATCTGTCTAAGGAATTTTGTAAGAAAAAGATGTTACTGGCTAGGTGAGAGATAGCTGTTACTTGGAGAAAGTTACAGTGCTATCTGTCCTTTTGGAGCACCCCAATACATTCATTCAATTAGTTCAATACTGGATTTCTTCCTGCTAAGATTAAATCTGCAGTGGTATTAACATGTCATCTACAGTGCAGATGTTTGGATATTTGTCCCCTCTGAATCCCATCCCCAAACATCCCAGCTCTAGAGTCAGAAGAAAGTTCTGGCACATGCCAGGCAAGAAGTGTGCCCATGCTTCCAGTGGTACCCTGACTGTGCCGTAGTGGCAGTGTCAGAACTACAGGGCTGTACAGAGGCCCTGATACTCGATGGGAATTCACTGGTGACAGTAGAAACTGCATGCCTCAGTCTAGGCACGACTCCAGGTAGATGATGTCAGTGCGGCTTGGAAAACAAAGCCGGAAATATATGCTGGAGCATTTCTGCAGTCAGTCCCCACAACTTTATTTTACTTAGTTGTCCATTAATAATGTCCTGAGACAGAAGGGTACAGCTTTATTTTTGAGATTTTATTGATTTTTCCTAATTTGTACTTTCAATTTGTGACCCTAATATGTAAGCTCAAAATTAGGGGAACCAAGACAGGTGTAGGCTTCTGGAAAAGTTTTCTCAAGGAGTGGTGGAAACAGGCAAGCACATTAGCTATGGTTTTTGATGAATTAATGAAAGGGTTTAGATAGAAAGGTTGTCCAAAATAGGAAGGTTTTACTTATCAACACGGGAGATCGCATCCACTGTATTTATCTGGGGAGCTGGGAAGGAGACAATTATCAATACTCATTGGAAGGATATGGTGAATCATTGATATAGCTCTTTGTTGCTTTCTGGGACAGAAGGACTTTGACCAGTTTGGAGGTGGTTTGTTCCCAATTAAGATATTTTTGGCTACAGCAGAGGTACAGAAACTTTGAACCAAATAGTAGAGGACGTGTCTGTCAATTAAACTATCCAGGAGATGTATTGGTAAGTGACCTTCGGTTACAGAGTTATAAAGACTAAGTAACCTCAGTCACTTCACTGGAACCATTCAAGACTTAAACTGACAGAAAAGAGGAAGGAACGTCTTTCTCTTTGAAACCCTTTTATCGCTTTTAGAATAACGCAGCCTTACCATGGATCTCCCAACTGCAGCAGGAAATATGTTTTTCTTTCAGACTGAACAGTATTTTGGTGTTTAGCTCACTTGACATAGTCTCTGTCAAAGAAAGCCATTTTTTCTTTTTGAACTTACAGACCTGGTTTGCAGTGTTTCCAATGTGTACGCTAAAATCCGTAGCACCACATCTCACTGCAGGCTTCGCATTTGTTAATATTTGGAAGGGACATTAGATTAAGAACAAACAGGGTGAAATAGATCACGATAAGCAACAGCAAAATGTTTAAAAGTAGATTCAACTCTCTTGATTAAAACAGATTAATTTTTAAATTTGCAATGAAAATTAGTTAGAACTGTTGCAATGCATTGTAAGAAGTAGTATCAGAAGGCCATTTTAGCGACTTGGAGTTTGCTGCCCTGGGCTATGTGGAGACTGGGAACTCAGGGAGGCTTCAGTGTTCAACATGACCATAGTACACCAGCACTCAGATACTTCAGAATATGAGATGGAAGTGACCTTGTAAAAACTGCTTCCTTCAGCAGTTCCATGTGCTAGTGGTAGCAAAGGTAAGGAACCTATTTAAAATATATACTTTAACCAAAATATTTGCCTTAGCATTGTTCTTTGGAAAAAGCAATGTAAAAATACCTGTCAGATCCATTTTAAAAGATAGGTTGTCTTTTACCATGAGAGAAAACCACGTGTTTCATCAGTGGGGACTGACACTGAGGTAAGCAGGTCTTTTCTGTATAGCTTTAATGACAAGACGTCATGCTTCCCCCCCACCTCCTAAACAGCACATGCAACGTGTGGTACACCTGCAACCAGTGAAGTTTTTGGAGTTTTGGGGGGGTTCAGAGGGGCTGGCTCTGGCAGAATTCTGCTAGAAAGGGGGAAGTGCAGGTTTTGTGACACAGCTTTTGTAAACAAATACCTAAATTGCACGTAATTTGACAGCTAAGCATTTCCTTAAGCACTATTATCAAGATGCTGACTAAAAAGTAAATAATATGAAAAATTTCTGCTAGTAAAATCTTCTCTTTTCTAACAAAAAAAATCAGAGAAAATAGATTGTACATGCAAAATGTTTTTTGCCCTTTTTGAAGGAAGGAATGTGTATGAAGAAAACTATTTGAGATAAGTTTAAGGAAAAGATGCTTGAATGCAATAATGTAAAAAACCCCAAAACTTTAATAGATTTTGCATACATCTGTAGTTCATTGTAACCAGGGGAAAACTGACTCTTCTGCAGAATGTAGACAGACAACGTGCCACTGGCTTGGACTGGGGCTCTGTGTGGGTGGCATATTGGCCCATGGCAGAGAGTCACTTCACTGTGTTAGGTGATGTTTTAAACAGTTATTTAAACTAAAGTTTAAACGTTTTAAACCCACATTTCAGCCTCCAAAATCTGAAAATAAAGGTCCATTTTACTGCCTCTCATAGTGCTTATTGCAGATGTCTGTGTTCCAGTGGTAAGAGGTCATGATGCTTTCCCAGGCAGACTGAGGTCCCACTCTCTGTAACTCATACAGGTAGTTTGCCAGCATTTCACTGATAAAAGTAACATGCAGTGGATCTGAATTCTTACTGGCATAATGAGAGAAATTGCTAAAATCATTGCAGCTGCAGATGTTTACATCAGTAACTTTGGCTTTAGTTTGTCAGTAAAATGTGGAGATCTTTCCTCTCAAAATGTTAGGAAGTCTTCTGCCATGGGTCAGTGTTATGTGCCACCCAACTCTGGTTCCACAGAGTACATTTATGTGTAGGGAACTGAATGCCTGTGCTAGGAGTGGGAAGCGTTTTGAGTCACTTCTCTGTAAGATGTGTGCCATAAACCTGCTGTAAAGAGTTAACACCATTGGGGGCTAACTGCAGAACACTTGCTGACCTCAGGGAATTTCATCAGACCGTGCCCCAAGCATGTGATCACTTTTGTGATCAGCCCAATGAAGACGTTGCACAAGTCATGTGTGTGTTGAGGGTTCAGCTGTTGGTTTTTGAAAACTGGTTGATGGCTGTTGTCTTTAGTGAAAAAAGCGTAATAAAAATGTTGTTTTCTGCTTAATGCAGAATGCTTTAACTTCTTAGAAGATAGCTCTTAGTCTTTGCTTACCAATCTGGCCCCTCAGGCCGGTCACTTTCATGGATGGGTTGTGCAGCTGAGGGTGCAAGAGCACAGCAAAGGACATCCCTGAGACTGCAGTCAGTGGGGGAGCTACTCAGAAGAGCCCTGCCACAGGCAACAGACCAAACTGTGACCATTGGAATCCAGTTCAGTTATAGACATTGAAAAAATGAATTCTGGGATTAAGGTGTTTGATTAACCCTTTGGAAGTGAGAACCTGTAAATTTGGGGGGGGGGGGGGAATTTTTCTAGGAAAGCACTCAAGTATCATGATCTATTGTGAAAGGGCTAATAAAGGGTAAAATCAGCAACTCTATGGCTCATAATACTTGTGGAGCATATATTTTTTTTAAGTGGACTAACTTTTTTCATACCTTGTAATAGTTACCTTACTTGTATAAAAGTACATTTTCTAGTTTAAATAATTGTCTTTATTCATGATTAATGGGCTCTGAACTTGAACTTGCCTTATTTACAATTAAGGAAATATTCAAAATCACCTGAATATCCCTAATTTGTATTTATCAGCAAGGCATTTTTAAATTTTTTTTTTAAAGTTTAGAATAGGACAACTTACAAATTACTTTTTAAATAGTCTCACCTCTTTCTTAAATAAAAGTTTGTTACACATCTAGACTAAAATTTTAGCTGTTCTGTTTTAATTTAGTGAGACAGTTTTTGGCTCAAAAAAAAGTGTAATTCTGAATGGAAAAGTTATCAAAGCTCTATTTTTGGCAACAGCTTTTCAAATCCACACGAGGTGTAGTCTGTTGTGCCTTGTGTAGTTTCAAGCTCTTGCTCTGCTTAAAGTGCTCACGAATTTGTTCAATCAGGCCCATAACTATCTTTGTCACTACAAATAGAGCCATCAGTGTCACTCTATTCCAAAAAAAGATGTTAACCCTTTCCTGCCCAGCACTTTCTCAAAGACTTGCTTCAACTCCAGCAATTTAAAGAACTAGATCTTTGCTGGTTGGTTTGGTAACTCTTTAACAGACCATCCTGATTTAACTCCTGGTTTTGGATAATATAAAGGAGTTTTCACCAATTCTCCTTCTCTGCCTCTGGTTCACACTTTCTGTATTTACTGGGAAAATTTCCTGCCAGCTTGCTTCTTTGCGGGGAGGGGGAGAGGTGCAGCCTATGACTTCACCAAATAGACTAGACATCAAGGTCACAGGTAAAATAAGCAGAACTACTAATTTTTCCAGCTGTATACTAACAGAAGCATGCATCACAAAGGCGTGATCTCGACCAGCCTCCCATGCTTTTCCATCGCCCTCGCTATTTGACACCTGTAGGTTTGTGCATTGGAAGGAAGGCAGCTTTCACGCCAGCTGTTACTGGTGCCCTGGGTCCTGAGCATGCAGGACCTGTGTGCCTGCGACCTCTCCAGCCCGGGGGCTCACAAGGGTCCTGCTCTGTCTCGCCACACTCTGCTGGGCTTCTGAGGCAGCTTCACCTGAGGGTGAATTGCACTGCTCACTGAAGGAGTTGGGAAATCCTGGGGGCTAGATTGAAACAATTTGTTCCAAAATAGTTTTGTCCTGTAAAATAGCTTTGATTAACTTCGGGACTAAACATGCTTTTGTTCCTTACTGAAAAAGTAAGGAATTTCTGCTGGCTATTTGGAGGCTAAATCTTACAACCTCTAGTGAATATTCATGCATATTCATGAAAATAGTATCAAGGAACTCAATAGGAACATTTCTGTGGATCAGAATTATTCCTAGGAGTGAAGGTTAACATAATATGGTCCCAGCAAAATCTCCAATTGATAATGCTGCAATGCTTCCTCTTTTGGTACCTGGCTTTTAGAGCTGAGTTTTGAAAGCAGTAAATCAAAAATAAAAGTTAAAACTTTTAATTTCATGTATCCAATTGCATTGTACATCAAACAACATTAAGTATTCCAAATGAATTAAAAAACAAGTAAAAAAGCCTTTAGTTGTAGTTTTGTTTGAGTTTCTTTTCTTGGCTGTTTGGGATCTGCTATAATAAGTTCTACAAAAATTAAAATCTCCAGGACAAGCAGCTTGAATCTATAACTAAATAAGCAAAATTTTGCACAGTACTAGAGTTTTTAAAGTAAAGAAATTGGTGATTTGATTTGTAACAATAAATTGCAAATTTAACTTTGGAACCAGCTTTTTCTTCCAGATAAGGGAGGACCAGAAGTAGCCAGAACATTCAGAGAAGGTAACTATACGAGCTTTCAAAGCTGCTTGGGTAACATGCTGTCTACCACAAACATTATTTTCACAGAATCATAAATCCATACTTTCATATGAAGAGAAATTTCATACAAGTCTCTTGACCTCCATAGTTAATTTAGGCAAAATATCTTCTGCCTTTATATGTATTGCCTGAAATTTTTTCCCCTGAAATTCTTTCAGGAAAAAAAAATGTCTTGAGCTTTATATAGCTTTTATTTGAATATATTACATATTGTGAAATATTGACCTACAGAGACAGGTCCTCTTAATTGTCACGAATTTGAACTTGAAGGAAATTAAAAATTAGAAAAGAATTAAAGTCAGTGAAAGCATTTTAGAGCTGCAGGCACCAGCCAAATAATTTCAGTGGGCAGCTTTTTAAAAAAGTGAATATTTATACTAAATGGCATCCAGTTCAGAAATAATTTTCAGGGAAGATATTTTCTTATATTCTGGGAAGTTAAACTCCTATTAGCCAAAGTACTACGTAGCATGCAGCTAAATATAAAACAAAATAAGCTCAGTTATCTAATATAGATATAAATTCAAGTATTTGTGAAATCTATTTAGAGCAGTGTTTTATACCTTAATATACAGATGAAAAAGCTGAAGTGGGAATATTGTATGCTTTAGCTAAAATACCAGCTAAATTTTTTTTTTCCTTTTGCTGGACTTATTTCCTAACAATAAAAAACAAGATTTAAATTATTGAAAATGTCCAAAGAATAAGCATATCTAACTGTTTTACTGAATTCATGGTAAAATATGGTAAAAGTTAGGAGACAACTGGATTTTATATTCTTCTGGACTGATCCTGCTGTCCTGAAATGAGTGGCTAAATTCCATTTGCCTTCAAAGGGACCTGAATTTCATGTCAGGTTTTTAAATAGAATTTATTAACTCTTCAGTATTCTACTAAATAGTAAAACTTCACTGTTTGTTAAAAACCAAAATAACAAAAATCATAGATTAAAATCTAAGCAAACAAGGACTAGCAAATACTGTTTAAAAAAGCTTTTGGGAGATAGCTATTGGTAAGCTGTTGGCTGATAATTTAATAAAAAGTATTCAGCCTTATTTAGCTACTGTTTTAAAGTGGTTTATAGGACCTAGATGTTTTAGAGTCTCCATTAACATATACAGGATGCAAAAGAAATAAAGCCCTGCCCTTGCAGAATAAAGATAGAAATATGTTTTGTCAATTAAAACAATTAAAACTAGCTGCTGAATCTAAAATTTAGTTACTTAAGAATTGACATTTTAATGTTAACATTAGAAAATAAAATAGGGATATCTTTGCATCAAAAAAGAACTTCTTTTAACAAAATATATAAATTTGGTCTTTCAGGCATTAAAAAAATTATTTGTATTTGTGAGTTCAAGTTTTTAGTTTAGTAAATATATTGTTTAAATAGTAGGCAGAGACAATCTTTGAAGAAGGACAATTGGTAGGATTAAAACTTAAAGTTTTTACAAAAAGAAAATACTTTGATGAGGGTAAACAGTAAGCATAAGTCAGTTTGAGGTTCATCACTATCTCATGAATTCCTTTATATCAAACTAATTCATATGACTTTAAGACAAAATTGTTAGACTTGTTACTCATCCTTACTGAAATGTTTCTGTTTAAAAGTTATGTTTTTTCCTCGTTCAAAAATTGTTATTGATTTTTCTATAGAGAAGCAGAAAAAAAAGTAAATTCAATAATAATTCACAAATACTCCTTCTATTGAAGCAGACTTTTTACTCTGAAATTACTAATAGGAAATTATTTGAACATTTTTTTAAAGTTAATTTATGTAAGAAGCTTTTTGAAAGTTATAAATATTATCTTATAACTAACTGCAACTAGAATGCAGCCTTTTTTCAAATTGAATACTGTACATAATAATTAACAAAACATGTGGATGTAGATACAGTAACAATTATTAGAAACATTAATTTGCATTGTTGAATCTTAGTGGGGAGTTTGTTCTTTCTTAAGGCTCTCAAGTAGTTAGCAATGAAAACAAACTGAGATTAAAAGAATCTGTTTCAATTCTTCCTTAAAAACCAGAAAAATGGTTCTAAACCTGTAAATGTGGTTTGATATATTTTTGCTTATAATGTATAGGTTATTTATAAATACTTTTTGGGATAAAATATTTTTAGTTGCAGATAGTTCATATCTCATTAAACTGACTGAGCAGACAGGGCTACATCCTATTTGTTTGTAAGTTTAACTGAGACTTATTTAATAGAAAAATGAGCTAGATAAATATCCTACATCAGTTTTATCCAAATAATAGCACTTGTAATAATTACCTTATGTTAAAAGTCTCCTATTGATCGTGTATCTAGAAGCTTTCTGTTCAGTTTCTACTTAATATTCTTGAAGTTTTTTTCCATTTATGGCTTTCAGAATAATAAACACAACATCCCTGTTGTTTTTGAAATTAATGATAAAGAATAAGTATTTATATTCTTTTGACATCAAGAGAAATTACTGACAGAAGGAAATATGCAGAAATTTTGCACAAGTAACTTTATGAAGTTTTAAAGACTTTGCAGGGAAAGATTTAAAAGAACAAAATCAAACGACCCCCACCCTTCCCATATTTGAATAAAAATATTTCTAAATGTCTGCTGCAATTTTTTTAAGAGGGGAAACACATTTTTTGCATTGGCACTGTATTAAAATTCAAATAAAAACATCAAAATTCATGGTGAGAGTTCTACCACAGAACTTAGCTTTTCAAAGCTCTGGAAAACTCCTTAAATTTAATTGAAACTACATTTAAAAATTTTGTTTTCATGTACTAAGTAAACCTAAGTGTCTACCGTGGAGAACAATAGCTGGGTATATCTGATCAATGGAGAGAGGAACACCAGAAAAGTGATTTTTTCAAAGAAAAATAATTCTCTTCATATAAAATTTAAATTGATGGGCATTTGTTTCTGGCCATGTTAATGCTATAATCAGTAAAATAAGGTAGATTTTACCAACTAAATGGAAGGTAGGGACAGCATGATCTGACGTGGGAGGGAGCTTAGAGTTGCCTCTGTGTAATGGCAGCACATAAATGTCAGAAACAAAGTTCAACTTCTTGGACTACAGTTTCTACTGAGATACCACCTTAAATTTAAGTTTGTGAGTTGCATGTGCTTCAATGAAATCATGGGCTTTTAAAACATCTATTAACAAGCTTAAACATGATTATGTTTTTAACTATTTCATTAATTAGAAAGAGAGCTCTGTAAGTCACAATGTGAGCCAAAAATGGAAATCAGAACTGATGTGTTAATAATATGTTTCATTCCTTATTTTTAAAAGAACAATTTTAGAGGTGAATAGTAAATTCTCCAGAAAAAAATCACAAACATATATACCTCTATTAGTTTTTGGAAATGTTTTTGTTCTCCTGTCATTAATTATGACATTAATTATGTCATCTTTTTGTTCTCCAGAAATTATGCCAAAGTTGCTGAAAGGGTCAAAATATTACCAGTTTAAGTCCCCCAAAAAAGTTTTCAAATATTTCTGTATTTCACATTACAATAAGGCATATGTGAAAGATGATTCAATGTAATTCATTAATTTAAAAATTTCCAATTATGCAGATTCAACTATAAATTATTATTCCAGTAAATTCTTATTTTATAATATTAACTTTTAAAAATGTAGGATACCATAAATATAAGACAAAGTCCTACAAACAAAACTCCAGCTGATAATAGAATAATATTAGACAAAGCAGAATTTGGAATGCAGTTTCCTCATTTCTGACTGTAATTTTATAACCATAGGAATATCTATATTAGAGGTTCCAAATTGAATACTTTTCTTCTGCTACAGTTTTCTAGATTTCTATTCTATTTACCAAGACTAATATTTTTGCCACAGTTTTCATTGTTCAGGTATTTCAAATAAGAAGACCCAATTGCTTGGTCTCTGGTCTCTAAAAATCCACCCTGTCAGGATGAGAATTAATTAATACAGCTTTAATTAACTTTAAGTTTTCTCTTTCCCTTTTTCTCCCTGGTTAATTTGGTAGAGGGCAAAAATAGAATTCAGATCAGTGTAATTTCATCTGCCATGGCAGGGGGGTTGGAACTAGCTGATCTTTAAGGTCCTTTCCAACTCAAACTATTCTGTGTTTCTGTAATTTCCTAACTCATATCAAACCCACTGTTTCTGTGAGACAAATTCTTGGGGTAATAATGACATGCTGCTACTAGCATGAATTTGTTAACCTAAAACATACCATTCATTAAATTTAATTCACTTAAAAAATTCCAGTTAATTTGCCTCAATATTTATCAGAGTTGCAAATTGGGATTTTAGTTATTAAATCTTAGTTTTAATGGTCATTATACTTATCATATAGAATTCTATTTAAACAATCAGGCTCCATGCTTTTAAGATTTAAAGCAACCATTCAAGTCATCTTCACCACTGTTCTGCTATAATAATGCAGCAAATCTGTATTTCATGACACAGGGATTTAAGATAAGATGGTACTATGTGCACCAGGGCATCTAATTGGAACAAAAAGGAAAGCAGTCGGAATAGGAGGATATCTGGATTTAAGTGGGTTAGCACCAAACTTTGTAAATTGCTTAACTGAAGATACGAAGTTTCAATTCATCTAGAAGCATAGGTGTGAAGATGTGAAATTATACAGACTGTGTGATGCTTATAAATCCAGCCAAGAGTTTGTCAGTGATCATTGGGCTCACGGGAGAGCAGTGACCTGCCGTGCTGCAGCCTAACTCCATCCTGGCATGGAGTGCAGAGTTGAGATGTGTCTGAGGTGGGGGTACAGGCTGAGCTTTGCAGCTGGAATACAAGCCTGCCCACCCTCAGAGCAGCCCAGCTCTTGGATGGGGACCATTCCAGGTCTGTGGTACCAAAGTCTTCTAGAAATTTAGGGTCAGACCAGTTTTGGTAAAAACTATTTGGCTACATTCTAGTGCACAGTGCAGTTGTTTCAATTTGGTTGTATTTTTCAGAATCTTTATGTACAATATTCTGTATTTATGGCTGGGACGTCGTGATTATTTTAACTGCTTGCTTTAAAAAACCCTGAAACTTTAGGAATAGAGAGAAGCTAATTTTTTACCAAAGAAAATATTGTATATAGAACAGACTCTGGATAGATAATACACCTAGCTGCTGGTGTATTTATTCCCTATGCATATAAGTTGGGAGGTAACATGAAGAAAGAAGGTATTAATGGCTGCCTTAAACTAACAACTGGTAAAAATCAAGTGGATGCTGACAGAATCACTTACCATTTGTGAGCGTTTCACATGTGTCTCTTTTTCCAAATTTAATTAAAATTCAGAATTTTTCCTGTATACATTTTCTGAATTTTCAGAGTTCACTGGTCACACAAAGATATGCAACAGTAGTGAAATGTGGGTCATAGTCTTCAACTTCATGGCATACAAGGAAGGTTCAAAAGGGGGTAAAAGTCTCAGCTAGGTTGTGCCAATTAACAGTGTTCTGTCCATGTTTAGTTTATTTGAGAAGTTCAACCAAGTGAAGTTTGAATTAATCTGTCCAACCTTCTCTTTTTCTTGAATTTATACTCTGGCAGCTCGCTGGGTGCCTTTACAAAACACAGTAAGACCAGCTTCAATGCCATTGATGTGAGAGACAGAAAACTTGAGCAGAAATACCTGACCTTAACCCTTTGTGAAGTGTCCACTTCATACTGCTTTGATCAGGAATATGTATTGGGCCCACAGCCACTGTTTACACGTAGGTCTGTAATCTATTATCATAACTATCAGGCTAAATTCTTCCTCTTCTCTATTCTTTTCTCATTTCTCATTATTTTAATTCTGGTTTGGTAGCCAGAGAATATTTTGCTATTAGCTGTGACCAGGAGTCCTGCAGTATTTAGACAAATAGTGTAAAATACCATGAATTTTGAGGTGCTGCAAAATCATACAGGACAATAAGAAATGTCCATGGAAAAGACTGACAGGGATTAATTTTTCATAAAAATCTGTAAGATCGTTGATGTAATTTTTATACATAACTTTGATTTTTTTTTTTTTAATAAGAAAAGATCAAAGTCATACCTGTGATATTTCTGAAACCAGAACACTGCATTTCCTTTTTATGGAAGTCTACTGAATTTTGTTTAATCCCATTTAAATTGTTACATCATGCTCATAACTGCACTGTTGAAAAGCCACTCGCTTAGTGCTAATGAGTGTGTTTTGGTACTTGAGAATGACTTGACTTGGTTCCCAGGAAAGGGATGCCTGTACCGTATATCCAAGATTAGCTGGACACAGCTTGGTTTACAACCCATGAATATGCATTCTTGAGGGCTAGACAAAGTATGGTTTTGGATGGTCCTCCTGAAGATAAAAAAGATGGATGTTCTGTTTGTCTCCTGTTAGTAGATGGTTTCTGATCTTCATAATGTTAGAAATTTCTAGCCAAACTTTTGTTGCCCAGAGGGTGTTATTTTTTACACTAGGGTGTTAAGAGGGTGGGAGAAGTAAGGGGTCTTTTATCTTTTGCAAGAAGTTTAATATTAACTAAGTTGAACGCCATTTGCCTAGGTGCCCTGGAATGTCAAATAAGATGTAGAAATTTATTTCTATGTAGAATATATGTATGAACATGTAGAATATGAAGTAAAATAAATTATTTAAGATTTGCTGTGGGAGAAACCACACACCATCTTCTTCCAGAAACAGCTGGGAAAGGGCTTGGGAGTGTATAAAGCTGGTTTAAGAACAAGAAAACAGAAGGACTGTTTGGCAATAAGTTTTTTTATAGTTGAAGCCCTTCAAAATGGTAGAGGGAACTTGAGCAAGCTCATCAGCTGTCTGCATACAACCCAAAAGGTACCAAGTTCATAATACATTTTGAGACAGGTGAAGTAAGCAGGATTTTAACACATGCTGAGCACTTCCTCCAGCTAAAATGAGTGTTGTGTAGTTACTTCCCATTCATCTACTAATATCTCATTCAGAAGGACCAATGCTTTCAGACTGTGAGGATCATGCCTTACTTTTCAATTGTAGGATACTGAATATATGGCAAAAAAGTAGTTGATTTATTGATCAAGTCTGATAAATGTGCTACCAGCCAGGTCATCATCAGGGAAAGTTTTATGTATCTTTCTTTTAATCTCATAGGGAGGTAACCTGTGGTGCAGTTCCTTTTCCTGTTAGCAGGCAGCATATGCACTTCCTTATTTTGCAATCTACTGTATGCAATGTCATTATGTCCTTTAGTACAGTGTTTATTGAACTTTCTGAATCTGTGATTTCCTTTTGATTCACCTCTCTCCCTGTCATTGTCTTGAATTCTTCCCTTTTTTGATGATAGATTTTTGTAATTGCTGCCTGAAAAGTAACTTTTTCAGGGAGACTGGACTCACTGACAGCAAGCCAAGGTAGTTGGTAGATCAGTAGCTACCTTAGATACTTGCAGGATCTTCTCAGTCCCCAGCTGTTCAAAACTGAGATACTCCTGACAAACTTTGAGTTTTTTAACGTTGTCAGTATCATTGTCCTTTGGCAACCCGTGGTTTGAGAAACAATTGTTTAGCAGAGGCAAAGTTCCCACTGAATGATGAACTCCCCAACAGCACAGTTTTACAAAGTGACAGAAAGCATGTTTGTTTAACCTGGATTTGGAGAAGGTCTGCTGATAGTGGCAGAGGATCTGCATACAGCACAAAGTCTCTGTGATAACCTGAGTTACAGCTATGTTCTCTCATGTTTCTCTACAAACAAAATTATTCTTGGTAAGGGATATGGGCAATAGAAGAGGTTTTGATGTTTAAATGTAAGGAAAGAATGTAAGTATTTTTCCTTGTGTTGTATATCCATTGTTTTAGATCCTTCATCAGCCAGTCTTTAATTTGAAGTTGCAAAAGACTATTGGAAATCTATGAAGTTGTGTTACCTTGGTTGTTTAAAATAGGGCATTTTAAGATAGCATTTATAACCCATGCATTGTAATAGTCAGTGTGTCTCTGAGATAACCCTGTTGTGCAAACAGGAAGACGCTGTTCTATCACAATCCAAAGGAGGGGTTCCAACACTACTGGGACTCTCTGCATGGATCCCCATCCCCCGAGCTAACCTGGTTATTGCTGTGCTCATCTTGGTCTCTCCTATGTGAATGCCCCATTGAGTTAGGATCAGGGCACTGCTTAAAGATCAGGAAAAGGTAAAGACAGCTGAAGTCTGGTGTATTTGAGACTGAACTAGAGTAAAAGAGGTGAAAAGTCAGTGATCCTAGGCTGTGCTCTCTTCATCTGTCACAGACGCTGTTTGACCTGTTCACATCTCTGTTCCCCTGTTTAACCTACCTGTCATGACAGTGACCCTCCACTTGCAAGGATTATGAATAATGTGACTATTAAATAGCACCACGTGTTATGCCTGGTGCCTTCCAAGACAAATACACAAGTAAGTATTTGTTATTAGTTGCTCTGCTCCTTGTTTTCAGAAAGAAAAAGGAGAGAGGAGCAGACTATCCTTGTGATAACCTCTTGGACTTCAGCAGAACCTGTCAGAAGAGGGCTGCAAACCATTAGGAACCCCAGGGAGAGACTGCAGAGCCCTTCAAAACAGCTGGCATGGCTAGGACAGGCACCTCATGGAGAATTCCCTTTTCAGGAATTAGTATAACATTAAGT
Source organism: Zonotrichia leucophrys gambelii (assembly GCF_028769735.1). Classification (NCBI taxonomy): domain Eukaryota; kingdom Metazoa; phylum Chordata; class Aves; order Passeriformes; family Passerellidae; genus Zonotrichia; species Zonotrichia leucophrys. The sequence goes on along the minus strand of NC_088175.1, from coordinate 35,837,276 downwards.
ATCTTTGAAGTAACACCAACCCTCTTTCCATCTTCTTTCCTGTGTAGCTGTCTTCGGCGTCTCTACCACTTTCACAGTATTTCAAAGGTTTCATTGAAATACTTGCTGTGAGGCCTTAATATCCTTATTATTGGAAGACAAAAGATAAATGGCAATCATGCAGCTAAAATGACCTGTTTTTTCTAGTTTTAAAAACACAAAAATGTACAGCAAATATTTATATGAAATTCAGGTAAAATACAGGCCAGAATGCTCCAGAAGGAAATAATTTCTATGAGTGCACCAAGAACAGCATTTAAGAACAAGGCTAATTTATTAAGCCCATCCTTTCAAGCAACCATTTTGAAACAACCATTTCATTGTATTTCCTGTAATTATTTATTTAATTTCACCAATATTAATTGATAGATATTTACTGGTTCATGAGTGCTCACTTAAGCTTCATCCTATATTAAAGAAATTTATACAACTCAGGGGTTTTTGTCCTAAAAGCTAATACAAGGAAAGCTGGCAGTAGTAAAGTCTTTCTCCCAGGACATTGTTACTGGGGCAGATGCAGCTGGGTGAAAGCCCGATGTAAAATCTGTGTAACAGCTAACTCCCACCAAAACACTCTAGCAACAGCATGGTTGGACGTCAGGAAATTAGGGACAAACAGGTCTTAGATGTTGCTGTTAGGAGAGAGCGAATTTTGGCACTTAGAAGGAATATGGGTGGATACCCTGGGATGCAGATGTAGCTGATGTGAATGTGTGAAAGTCGGTGTTGTGATCGTGCTTTCCAGCAAACTAAGTTTTCTGTGACCCAGGTCATGGTGGTCTGGTTTTGTGTGGCACTGAGGCACCTCAAAGTGTGGTTGACCTAAATGAGTGAATAACCCCACTGAACATGGGGTATATTTGTACACCTGAAATTTAGTGTCTCACATTGAACTGGCCTTGGAAGCAAAAAGGATGTCTTCTGGGAAAAGGAGAGGAAATGTTGTGGTTGAGAAGGAAGGCAAAGAAAAACTTTTTGAGAGATTGGTTAGTTACTCCTCTTCTGTGTAGTAATATCCAGGAAAAGAGAAAGCAGGAATGTGTGCTTCATTGTGCTGTGGAAGCTGCTCGTGTCCAGACGTGTAATTGTGACAATATAAGTCAAAAATACAGTGCCCAAATAACTGGGATAGAAAAGTGTGTAAATGTGAAGTAGATGGGCACATAATCACAATGAAATTTCATGCCTTTATTCACATTTCATATGGTGGAATGAACAGTAGTGTTAATAAAACTGTGATATAAGTATTCTCACAGGAGTTGCATATGTGAGCTTTTAGTGTTTGACTTTTGGCATGTAAACATGACAGTAATTCTGTAAGTGGCTAGTGACAATTTCTATGTGTGCTTGTGGGACACAAAATTTCTGTGAAAGAAGTTGAAAAGCAATTTTTGCAAGGCTCCTATAGACCCCTAGGTCTTCCCATTAAGTCTCAGTGTCTCAGAAGCCCTTATGTCTACAAAGGCAGAAACTGCAGTGCTTTGGTAGCTGGAGGAAGATTCCATTGTATGTATATGTGCTTGCATCCATGTGTGTGAGTTCCCAGCTGTGTTTTGGAGTCTGTACATAGAGAGGGAGGGTAATATAAAAGGGAATGTACAAGTTTAGAAAATATAAATGCAGGCCAGTTCTTGTGCTGTTGTTGACTGTTTAGCTGCTTAGAGCATTGTGGTTTATTCTGAAAAAAATGAAAAAAGTATGCTTTGGAAACTTAGACAAGGTCCTGGTGTAAGACAGTAAAGGTTCTATCTGGGCTGGAGTGTTTTTTTTTTTTTTTAATAGATTGCACTTGGCAGGAGGAGGAGAGTTACCGTAGTTGGTAGCAGAGAGACACAGTGTTTCCTTCCCCGTCCCAACCAAGGTGAACATATGTCCTCTAATTTCCTATGGCCTGTGTCAGGAAGAGTATTTATGGCTAATTTAAAAGCATACAGAAAGTTAAATGCAGGGACCACTTTTTTTCCCTTGAGTTTGCATAGGAAAATAATTAAAGGCAAACACTGTATATTGTAAGGAATATATTGGTCTGGCATATGGCATTCTTTTGTTGCAGATTACAGACCCAGTGGCCTGATCCTGCTATCACTGAAATGAATGGCACATTTCCTATTGATTTCAGGGAAAGAAAGAGCAGACTACAACCCAATATGAGACAGGTGAAAGCTGCTCCTTTAGAAGTATGCCACCCATTATATTTAGACTCCCAAATTACTTTTTCTTAGTGTCCTGGGAAGCAGATGGACACAAATTGTTCATATTAAAAGTGTAATGAGGATTGTTTAAAGATGTAAATGTTGTCTTTAACATTGCTGAACCAAAAACATAGAAGATTCTGCCAGTGCATGAAAGTGAAACTAGCTGAGAACAAAAGTGAAACCAACAGGCAACTCTCCCTTCCCAGGCTGAGTAAAATGCAGAAATCCTAAAGTGCTGATGCTTAACAGTAAATTTGAATTTTAAAATTTCCTTTGCTTTTATTAGTGTGAAAAAGTGTTGCTAGTGATCTAGAAGAAGATTTCCTCTAAGATAGGTGTTTTCTCATGATGGTATCTCTTTAAAAAGTCAGAACCAATTAAAAATGTCAATTTTTTCTTTATGATATTTAGGGGCTTCTGTACACATTACCCTCTTTTTCTTACACATTTTCCTTTTGCATGCACTGCATCACAGACTTTTAAGTCATGTACCCTTAATATTATGACAGAAGCATGTGCTAGAGCAGGACAGAATTGACCTTGCTTACAAAAGTACTGGTAACTGTAATCAGCAAGTTTCTAGAGAAGGGAAAGAAAAAGTACCTTTAAAAATATATTAAAATGATGGTCAAATGCATTTAATTGATAAAACACCAAAAAATAGCAGTGTAGCAATGGGGAGAGAGATTCCTGCCCAATCTAGTAGGATCAGAAGTGACAAATGTACAGGAAAGTGGGGAAATACCAAACAAAACAACAGCAGAGGGTAAAAAAAAACCATTGGATGCCATGGAAAAAAAGAGAATGGAGGAAATAAGTGGTTTAGATAAGTTAACTTTGAGCAAAATTCTTCTTTGGTTCACATTTGTCAGTGTCTAGGAAATTATGTGTAAAACTACATGTGTGGCAACAGTCTGCTGTAGATCTGAGCAGTATGAGGAAGATAAATATATGGAAGGAAAAGGGTACAAGATGATGTATTTTTTTAAGGCAGTTTAGTCATGAATACTACACCCTACAGTGCTGAGGCTTTCTGACCATGATTTATGTTGATAAGGATTAGTAAATGACAAACTGAAGCAAGATGTTTTGTTTTTTTGGTTTGTTTTTTTTTTTTTTTATTTAACTACCTGAATTTGTATTCATTATCTTAAACATTTTTCCCTCTCACATTTGTTTGGAAAAGTTTGAAGGGAAAAGGGGGGGGGGGGGTGGAATGGTCTATAGACAGTGATGTTAGCTGGTATCTACCATGCAGGTGGAAGGAGGAGATAGAAGTCTCAAAACTACAGGCCTATGTAAATTCTGCAGCATCAGAAGTAAGTACAAAATGATACAAATCACAGAAAAATGGGTAAAGCAAAGACCATATTTATTTTGGAAGGTATTCAACTTTTAAAGCAGAGGAGGGAAAAGTTGCTGTGGGAAGAAATATTTCAGGACTTTGTCCCTCATGTAAATGGCTTTTAAAAAATTTCAGTGTATGTAAAAGAATATATATATATATCTATATATATTTAAATATAAGATCATAGCACCTGCAGGTTAAATGTTGCTAATGGGATAGAGCATGCAGTGATATAGAGGCCTCTAAGAAATTAAAAGCAGGCCTGGGGAATCTGGTACTTCAACTGACAATGTATGGAACTAATTTTTGACATGTGTACCTGACTTATCCAAGCCAATTTTGAGAACTCAGAGTAGAATGTAATAAGAGTTTTTAAAATGCTTTTCAGACAAAAAGATATAAAGCTTTTTGAGGGACAGATAATTTGAATGTACAGAAATGTGCTTAGGTATACAACAATTTTAATCTATTCCCTCTTATGTTACAGAGAGCGTGGCACAGCCACTGTTCTGGGACAGAAGGACGGACATCTAAGGGACATGGGCATTTCTTCTCAGGTAACCTGCTCTTACTGATGGCTTGAAAGAGAGAGAAAAAATAACTTTTCTGTTCAGATTAAATAATACCTGACCTTTTGGCCTTTTAGATTTTGGTGTTTATTGACATTTCAGACAAACATAGATACTTTTGTTTTATTTTGAGAGAGGTGAGGAGGCAAAGTGTTGTGAGGGAGGGAAGTTAATGCCAAGTCCTTCTGAGGTCCGATCGGTTGCAGGAGAACAGCAGTGCTGACAGTGGTATTCTGGATTTTCCCATTAAAAGATGCAAATGATAGGATATTACAGAAAGATCAATGTATTTGTGAACTGTGCTGTGTGTTTCAGTTTGCTTCATATTAGAACAGCTAATAAATTGGAAGTAGATGCTACAATCTCTGGTTGGTCAAAGAGAGGGCTAGAAAAAATAGTTCTTTCTAATTGTATGTGGTTTTATTGTGTTGACAAATATATTTGATGTGGTAGCAATTAAAAGTAGTCTGTTCTGATTAAGTTGAAGGGCGAGACTTGGTTTTAAAGCATGCTGGTTAATTAAGCAAGAGTCAGTAAATGGCATAAAGCTCTAGATAGGATGCTTTTTGAGAAAAATGCAGTTGCTTGAGGTCAAATTAGTGAATAAGTAAAATTTTCTGATCAGGAAAGAGTCTGTGTTTCTGAGGTATTTTATACTTTGTGCAAGCTTTTTATACACCAATACATAGAGGAGCTGTGTTAAAGTGTTGAAGTTGCTATTGTGTTACGGTACGGTTGTTCTTCTTGGTTTGAATTGTTGATTCAACTCTGATAATTAAGACAAGAGGAAAATATAAATTCCATTTACCAAATAGGATGTTTGTAGCATTGAAAAAAGTGAGAGATTAAAGATGATTAGAGGACTCTAAAATCTATAATGTTGTTCTGTAGTCTTTGAAAAGGCAGAAATCTAAATAATAATATTTTTACAGGCAAGATAATATACATTATCTGAAATAAAGTATTAACTGCTGTTAGAAGAGTTTTGAAATAAATAGTATGTGTAGATAGGTAGTTAGGATTTTAAGTATTTTTCTTCCCCTATTCTTTCTCCTCAAGGAAAATAGAAGGATTTCTTTCAAATGTAAAAGGAATAAATAAATACAATTGGAATGAAACATTAGGCTAGATATTTGGAGAAATTTGTTTTCTTATATGTATTTTGGTTTTAAATATAATTGTTGTGAAATAGTTCAGGTCTCAAAGTTTGTGAGGAGGAAATGTTTCAGCATCTTTGTTCATACCTGAGGAATCCATTTTAGAAGTCTATTTTCCCTGTTTGCAAAATACATTTTTATTAGATCTATGTATTTGGGTTAAGACTTACTTAAAATTACTTAATTAGGTTATACTTAAATTCTAAGTGATTTAAAAAGAAGGATTATGGTAATATGACAAAACATAACACTATTTTCATTGAAATTCTTAAATAAAGCCCTTTTAACATGCCAATTTTAAAAATCTATAAATTTAGGGTGTTAAAATAGTACAAAATATGAAAAGGCTGAACTTATAATGGAATGTATAATCCTGTACCAGTGAGGAGGGATTCTGTAGGTACGTCTGGAACATGGCAGGAGGTCATTTACACCTTCAGTTTGGTTTTGAGCATTTTTCTTGTGGTATTGTTGTTCTTCTTATTTTATTATGTCTGTGTAAACACTTATGAAATGTTTGTGGTTGATTTGTGAGGAAAAAATATAGAGAAAGAGGTAACAGTGTAGGTGCGCTTAGCTAGATGGGGACTGATTGTGTTTTCCCAGGAAATTCTGGAAAATATATCAAAGTAAAATTTTCCACAGTAAAGAATAAATTCTAAATAATTGTATTCGTGCTGTTTGAAATAGCATGGCTGTGAATTGTCTTTAAAAACCTCCTGTAAGTGTCCAAAAAGAGTGCAACATAAAAAGGTTTTCCAATTGTGTTTTCTCTAGATAAATCTATGGGTTGTAGGCTGATTTCAGGGGCAGGGTAGTAAAAAATGAACTTTAAAAAAAGGAGCTACGTGTGGGCTTTTCTCATAGATTGATCTGTTGGGGTTTTTTTTCTAAAAAGGGAAACGTATATGTGTTTCTTTCCTCTGTGTTGTTTATAGTTTGAAATAAATAATACATTTGTAGTGATTTAATTTTTTTAAAAGACGTATTTGTATGAAAAAATCTGGCAATAGGTTTGTTTTACTTGTAATTTAATATTGGAGAAATAGGAGAATGTTTCTGGATATTTGCATTTGTTTCAGAGGCTGGAGCCTAAGGTAGATTTCTGTGTAGCCTGTCAGGCAGTTACACGTCTGAGCATGTTACAGTCTGCAGCATTACAAATTAGAGCTATTTGACTTTTATTTGCTGCATGAGGCTTTCATAAAAAAAAAATTGCAAATAAAATAGAAGAATAGAGGATGAGGTCTGTGTGTGTACAGGGGCTGTTTTGGGGTGCGATGCCGTGCTGTGGAGGGGGGCTGGATGAGACCCAGAGGGTTTTATTCCGAGGTGCTGCTTTTGCCTGGACTTGTGCTATCTGCCCCTGTCCCTCACTGACTTTATAAATTGAGTCTGACTCCCCGGGATATTTTTTGGTTCCCAGCAGGGCAGTTGCGGGCACATTGTTTGCTACTTATTTAAAGAGAGGAGCTGTAAAAGTGCTGTATGTGTTAGTCACACGTATACTGAGCACCTGTATGAAGAGTGTATGGGAAGGAGTGCAGAACATGAGTGACTGATTTTCACATTCCTTTCACTACAGGATAGCCCAGCATTTCCTAGTAACTTTGTCACGAAGTTTTCTGGGGGTTGTAAAGCTATTTTGGAGTTAATTTGCTTATTACAATTTGCCTCCTCAAACATAAATAAAGAATTTTTTAAAAGCCCCACCAGCTAGAATAAGGCATTTCACATGTTTTTTACTATCTCTCAGGGAGCGTGCAGTTAATGTCAGTAACAAACAGCTGTGGCCGGGACCAGAAAGCACACTGCGGGAGTACTGAAACCCGCCACAATGGCAGCGGCCCGGGGCCCGCCGCTGGGCCGGGCCGGGCCGAGCCCCTCGGAGCGAGCTCCGCCGGGGAGCCGGGGCGGGGTGCATCTTCCTCGGGGGCCGCAGAGGCACCGGGCCGGGGTCCCGGGCGGGACCCGCCGGGCGAGAGGGGCCCGGGCGGGCCGGCGGAGGCGCCCCGGCGCCGCAGAGGGTTAACGGCGGCGGGCCGCGGGGGCCGGCGGGAGCTGTAGGCGCCGCGGCATGCCGGGAAGCGCCACCGGCGCCCGGGATTCGCTGACAGCGGCTGTGATAGCGCCCGCCCGCTCTGGCGTGGGGGGGCCGGAGCTGTCCCGTCGGGCGGGAGCTCCGGGCCGGCCCGTCCGCGCTCAGCGGCCGCGCTGAGCCGGCCCGTGCCCGGTCGGGGGTGTCTGCGAGCGCCGGCGTTATCCCCGCGCCCTGAATAGCGGCCTCGGGCCGCGGCCCGGCCGGGGGCGCGCCTCGAGCGCCGGCAGGTCGCTGGCCGTTTTGTCCCGGAGCCGGTGGTGCTGGGGTGCCCGGCCCGTCCTGGCCAGCCCCGGTATCGGCGGAGCGGAGGCCTCCCGGTGCCACTCGCTGCCGGCCGTTCCGCGCCCGGTCCGGGCCATGGGGCATCAGCCCGGTCCGGCAGGGCTCGGCCGGAGCCGCATCCTCCCGAGAGGGATTTGCTCTGGTTAAAGCACACGCGCGGCTCGCCCGCACTGCCTCTGGGGCTCCTGCCGTCCCGCCGCGCCTGTGGCTGCCCGGGGCCCCGGGGAGACACGGGCTCACGGGCTCACTGCGGCTGCGGACCTTGGCTTCCAGTTCGCGCTGAGCTCCGCACCGAAGCCCAGAGCACAGAGATGCCAAAGGCTGGCACGTGGCAAGAGGGGATCGAGTGCTTTTATCTGCAAGTTGGGTTTTTTTTCTTTGAGTTTTTTAAATGTGAAGTGGAAGAATGAAGGTGCTGAAGTGCGTTGAAGTTGTGGGACAAACCCAGGAATCAAACAGGACTTGGTATTTTACCGGATAGAGAGGTATTTTCTCTCCGGACAAAGCGGTGAGGGAATAAAAAGGAGGCAATTAACGCTACGTGTTAATTCAATGTAATTTATACCGATAGTGTGAAGTCCGTTTTTGTTCAACCTGATGTTTTAAAGTAACTTGTTAATTAACTAAGGATAAGTTACTCTATGTATCAAAGGAATGACAAATAATAAATCAGTCTAAGTGAGTTTAGTAAATTTTGTTTGTGTATTTTTGTTTTCCTCCTTACGTTTTTGAAGCAGATCTTTGGGTTCGCAGTCGGCTGAACTTGGGGCTGAACATACTTAAACTTCTCCTGGGAATGGAAATATTTTTGTGAAGTTATTTTCCTTGCTAATAGTAATCCTCCTGAGATTCAGAAGAAGACATTTATTTGTTAACTACTAAATCAAGTGCAGAGAATATTACACTGTTGAGCTCAAACAACAACATAAAAAGGAAATACACCATAGTAGGCTTGTTTTCTATTGCTCAGTTTCTGTGAGAGGTATGTGAGGAATTCTGCAAACATTTTTGAGTCAGAAAGCACATCAGATTTAGCCAATGATATCACCTGAAATACAGTTCTTAAAGTATACATAGATGGTTCTCAGAAGAAAGAAAAAGAAGTGAAATATATGGGTTTTTTCGAGGGAAGGTATTGTTCCAGTGGAGGAAAAAAAGTTGTTTTGCTTATGAAAGAAATTACTGAGTAGCCACAGAAAAGGGATAAGTGCCTTTAGTGCCAGTTTTATAACCTCTGGTGGTTTGGACTTGCAGAGTGAAGCTGGTGAAGATGGCTTGAGATACAAATCAGCAAGTCCAGAACAAAATAAAGCAGAAAAGATCAAGGCAAGGGAAATATGATTAATCCATTGTAATGTGCTTTAAACTTGTTAGTGTATGGCCTACTCTGTTCCCATTCTAACCATTGCTTTTCCAGTTCTACAATAGTAGGTTTTCCTGGATTCTGTTTTCTTATTTCAGTGGCAATGCATTAGCACTGCAGTTGTGCTTTAATACAATAAATACAGAATATTCCATTTCCAAAAATGTATGATCTACCTGCAAATACTGTACTGTTTTAGTAGTGGAAGCTACATGCAGAGAGGGTCAAATAGTTGAGGGTACCCAAAGGGAAAGACAAGATTAGTAATAGTGATGATCTAATCTGGCAGCCATTCTACACTTAGGTGTAGGACAATTTTTGAAGAGCAACATAAGATCACAGAGAAATTAAAGGTGGGATTAAATGCAGCTGTTTTAGCAAAAAAAGGCTGTGCCAGACTATTTTGTTACCCTATGTTCCTTGTTACCCTATGTTTCATTGTGAGGAAACTTTGATACTGTACCATGTGAGAAAATCATGTAAAACACAGAAAATTTGGATTAATTGCATTGTAATGAATTGCATTTGGAATGAACTGGCAGATAATAGCTAGAAAGAGACTATACTAAGGAAAAGAAGGTTGGAAACTGGAGGTTTTGAGGACTATTGGAATTCTTTCCTTAGTGATACTAGTGAAAAAGTACAACAATGATAAAATCTTATGACACAAAACTGGTGGACTGTATTAATAGAGAGGTGGATTGGAATATACATGTGCTGACATGACGAATCAAAACTGAGATTAATAGAATTAGATGAGATTTAGTGATGCAAATAGAAACTGATGACAATTTATTCTGCCACTTCAGTGACAGGTTGGTAGTTGGTGTAATAGTCAGCAGGAGAATGATAGCATGTGACATGGCTGAGAAAATAATAATAAAAAAAGATAGTGTCCTAGAAAGTGTTAAGGGATGGATTTCCTGTATGTATAGAAAATATTGCTGTCAAAGTGTATGACATTAATAAGATCTTATGTGGAGTCCAGCTATCACCCACATTCAGATAAATGGGTTCAAACAGATGGATGGAACAGATGCAGAAAAGGACCACATGGATGTTAAGAGGAATAGAGAGGCTTAACAGAGAGACACAGAAGTGACAATTACACTGTTATGTAAGGAAGGAAAATAATTATATGAGCTCAAGATTAGAATAAAGCAAAACAAATGTGTGTAAAAGGGATAATGGGTAGACTTTGCTGGAAATTGGAGGAAGAGCTTTAACTATCAGACTGACGATATTCTGAGGTAGTTTCAAACAAGAAACAAATTTAAATTTCTTTTAGAAGGAAGGTTGATATATCCAGGAAAGAGCATCAGTGCTGGGTTCTGCACAGTGGTGGAGAATTTGACTTGGGAATCCTGGATATCTCCTCCCATAATACCACATTCTTGTCTATCAGTGGATTCTGAGATGGATATGTTAAGTTACAGTGGGTCCATTTTGAAAAGTGCTGCTGGTTTTTGTCATATTAATTTCATTTTATGCCTCTTAATTGAATAGTTTGTTGTGTTTGCTCTGAACTGTGTGTTTGGTTTGGACACTATGGCTGAATTCATGCAGTGCTACCTGACTTCTTGTGCCTGGATGGGCCACTTGTAGCAGTCTTAATAGAACAATTTTTAGGTAAGTTTTTAGGTATCTAGGCCAAGACAATGTTGCATTCTAAAATGTATGCATAATCAGCTTCCTTGGGACTTTGTGTCTTTTTTTTCCCCTGCCTTTTGGACTGTAGTTTTTACATACAGCACTTAGTGCAGTACTCAGTAATTAACAGAAGAACCTAAAGATTAAAGAACATTGCTTTTCAGCAAGGCTGCTCTCCTCTAGGTAGACAGTTTAGATTTTTACTTGGCATTTTGGCTTTTGGGAAATCTCCACAGGGCAGGGAGTTAAACAAGCTTGCTCAGTCATCCATTTTAATTTTATTTTTCAGTCCACATCTGTAGCAGATTATTCAAAGAGAAATAATATGTTTTAAGGAGGTAACTTCCTGTTCAGTGGTCAATAGAAAACTAAGTGATAGAATCAATCTAATCATCAATTTATGCATTAAGTGCTACCACTGGCACTCTCAGTAGTTGCTGAAGCAAAGAAGTTAATTGATTATAAGAATTAAACTTCCTTCATATGCCTAGAGGTGAACAAGTCATGAAAATGGAAGGCTTATTTGGTATGAGGCAGTATGAAAGACTAGGAAGAAAGACAAAAAAAAAAAGTATTATTTCTATCTGGTTTCTTGAACTTTTTTTCTGTAAAGTACGATTTGAGCTATAGACATTTATCTTGAAGCTTACAGGGCAGAGATGTGACCAAAGAGTGATGGTATGAGTGTGGAATGAAACACACTTGGTTGTTATTTAACCCAGATTCCTGAAAGTTTTTTTATTCTTCTTTTATGAGTCTGATTCTTTAAAGAAAATAATTCCTATTCATAGCAGGTTCTTTCTCTTGTTCTTTTCTTAACCTTTTGAACTTGGAAGGAAGTTGTGGACTTCCCATTGAAATGGTAGGAATACTGTGTTAGGCCTTCAGCAAAGAAACATTTTCTGACCTGATTAGCCCATGTCATCCTGACAGGCTTTCTGCCGCTTCCACTGGTGTCACTTGTTTCTAGTCCTCTTGTGCTGTATCATGCCTCTTGAAACAACACTGATTGGGGAAAGTCATGGAAGTGAGCAGCATTCACATGATAAGGCTGATAATGACATTGGCGTGACACAAAACCAAAAGCAAAACAGCTCGTATTTTAGTGTTAAACAAAAATAAGGTGTTACTGCTGTCACCAAGAGCAGGCCAAATCTATTCTTTTGCTGGTTTTAGGTAACCACATGTGGGGGGAGTGTGTACATGTGTCTGCTCACACACATGTATGTATAAACATACACCTGGTTTTGCTTCAGGTGCTGGCTGATGAGTAGAAGTAACAGAGAATTGATTTATAGGAATACTGGGAACCTACACACTGAACAGAACCAGAGCATGGCAGGGCTTGGTTTGGTATCAGTAGACTCAGAAAGGGAGGGTTCACTGCAGCCTGTGGCAGCATTTTTTGAGTTGTTTTTTTAATTGTTCATTGTTTGGCTTTAATTATTTTTTTGTAGGAATACTTTGGAGCCAGGCCATTGCTTCTGTAAATCTTCAGATTTCCACTGAAGTCACCAGAGGGGGATAGCATTTTACACACCTCAAATAGATAACCTTCTGTATGAAAACATTATTATGGTGTCTTTGGTCATACATTGTTTTTAAGCAATGGTGGTTTTGAAATGCCAATTTCAGTGGTTAAAACTGCAATGGTAAAAGTCTTTAGGATGTCTGCAATCCAAACATTTTAAAGAAATACAGAGAATTTGATTAAAACAATGAAGATGTGTAACTGGGATTTAAAGATAAATGGCAATCTGAGTTACCTTTTTTGCTTGCAGCTTCTGCCATGGTAGGGTCCTAGTTGAACTTTCTGCCCTCACATTTTCCCTAGGAACAATACATTTTGTTTAACAGGCATTCAAAGTGGAGTTCGTGTTTGTGAAATACTGGGAGTAGCCAAGAGGAAGTCTTCTTGTGGATCTTTAGGGAGACACTTGAGGACTACAGATTTTTTTAAAAGGGTGAGACAAAGAGATTTATTACCAAATGTGGTCCATCATGGGGGGCTGAAAGTGAATGTATCGTGTAAGATGACAGTGTTAGTGGTGTGAGTGCCATGCATTCCTGAACTTTGTTCCTTTTATGTGGACAAGTATCTGTATCACTTATCTACAGTTACAAAACTAGGTAGAAGAGCCATCAAGGATTAAACAATGAGCAAACAGTATTTCATTTCTACGGATGATATTTTCAGCTCAAATCAATATATTTCAGTGCGTTGTAGGATTGAAAAAGGGTAACCTGTTGTCATGGCCTTATTAAGTCTCCAGTAAACACATGATGCACTGGATTTGCAGCATGCACAACTATTAGAATTTTTTTTTTTGAGTAGTACTTGATTTCCAATATTGCTGGTGATTATAAAACCCAACCCCCACCATATATGCATGTCCTACTAAGCTTTTCCTTGGTTTGCATAGTAAGAGGATCTGGAGCTCCCCATTGCAGTCACTTCTGAGAACTCTAAACAGGGAATGGCAACAAAAAGTGGAATTTTGAGTTTTAACAAGAGACGCACTACCAGTCCATAGCAGGTAAAAGTGAAAAATCCCTGTATCAAGTACGAGAAGTTTGTAGTACCATTTGTATTGTTTCCTGTTTGAAAGGTAAACTGAACAGACCTTCCCATAAAGAGCAGCGTACATCTGCATGGCACTTTGGATTTGCAATCTGTAGACTCAACTAGTTAATATGCCAGCTACTGTTTGGCTTTAGGTTCTGTTTGTCTTCCATTGCTACATTTGCCTGGAGTGTTTTGTTGTTGAGAAATTTGGGACTTTATTCCCTGAAGCAGGCTAGATTGCTGATGCCCAAAGTTTATTTGAGAAGCAAGGAGTGTGTAGCTGTAACACAGTGTGGTAACCTAAAATGCCTGACTGACTCAGTTTCAAAGTTAAGACTTGAGCTTCACAGCTGCCTTGTGTTTGCAGATTTCTGCCCTTCTCATAGAAACTATACCCAAAAGTGTGCAATTGCAGATGAGTGACACATCAATCAAAATTTGTGCTTAGTTGGTTATTTATTATGGCACTTAATGTTACCAATTCCATCCCTTTCTCTCAACCTGCTGTTCTCTGGCTCCCTTGTTTCCTGCAAGCTCTGCAGAGCAGGGCCGATCAGCTCAAAGTGCCTTATGCTAGGCCCACAGGAGTCCTGTACTGCAGGAGCTGACAGCAAGAGCCAGCTGGCAAAGCCCAAGTCTGAACCATGGAACCCCAGCACCTGCTGCATGTGTAGCATGCCAAAAGGAAGGAGGGTTACATAAATACCTGCTTTTATAGTTGCCCAGATACACCACTTTAACATATGCTGAAGATGTATGCACAGGATGTATGCTGGGGCTGAGAATGTCTGCCACAGCCCCTCCAGTCCCACTGGCTTTCCCTCCCATTATTACAGCTGAAAGAAAAACAGTTACTGAGAAGAAATTCTTTACTGAGGGTGGTGAGGCACTGGAATAGGTTGCCCAGAGAAGCTGTGCACGTTCCATCCCTGTGAATGTCCAAGACCATCTTGGATGGGGCTCTGAGAACCCTGGCCTTGTGAAAGGCATCCTTGCCCATGACAAGAGAGTTGAAAGTATATGATCTTTAAGGTCCCTTCCAACCTAGGCAACTCTATGGTTCTATGATGTGATGATTCTGTGATTCTGTGTGCTGTGAAACAGCTTCGACCAAAATCACCTCACCCTGCACACCTGTGCCATGCTGTTAAAGCACTTTCTGCCCTTTCAGGCAGAAGAGGGAAACTGGAACTCCTGGGTGAGTGCTAAATAGTGCACAGACTTGGAGGGGCACCATGAGCCTTGCAAGGAGATGAACTAGATGCCTAAGGAAAAGCTGAGGATCTGGAATTCCACACAAGGTATCTTGCCTCACCCCATCATTACAATGAACTCAGCAGTTGATGAGGTGCATTGAGAGATTTGTTGGCGTGTCTGAATGGTACTTGTTGAGACATTAACAGAATGGACAATGAAGCTTACATTCTTAGGTATTCTAATTTTTGCCTTCAGTGTGCACTGGGGCAGGGTGTCGTAATTTGGGGCTATGGATTTAGGCAAAGACCCACTGCAGTGCTCAGCTCTGCAGCAGCCAGGCCCATTAGTGAATCTGGCCTCACTGCAATAAGTGTGAGTAATGGTAAGAGAGGCATGAGAGCAGAATGACTGTACAGGGGGGAGAGCTGCTCTTGAGTTGCTAGAGTGAAAAACATATTTGTAAAGGGATAAAATTAGTGCTGGGTACAAGAATGCCATTTAATGAAACAAATGACTACACTGTTCAGGGGCAGGAAAAAACATGACACATGACAGATAACCAGCAGTCCCCCTCTCCTGTCTCAGGGTTGCTGCAGAGCAGACAGCATTTCTGGGAGCACTGGGCAGGCTGGAATGAGAAGTGGATCCCAGTGCTGAGGCTTCCCGAGTGCTGAGACCCCTGAGCCACAGGTGCCACTGTGGGGACAGTGAGTGACTGTCCTGGGTGCTTGCCTGTGGACTTGTAGTGAGAAGTGTTTTCCTCAGGTACTGAGAGAGCAGGGCAGGATGGAGACATGGGAATGTGGTCTCACTGAGATGTGTACTGCTTGTGAGGTACTTGTGGCAGCAACATCACAGAAAAACTTCATAATAAAAATCGAATGCTTCTTCTTATTGGGTACTCTTTTATCCTCTATTCATTGTGGTTTATTGCTCCTGTGCTATATTTTTGTTTTCTTTGTCTCCTTTTGATGTCGTCATCTGTGTGGTTCTATGTCCCTGTCTTTTGTCCCTTATTGCATTTTTTAGTCATGCCTGTCACTACACCTTCAGCTTTCCTAAAGACTTCTCTCTCATCTCTGTTGTGATCTGCTGTACAGCTTAGCCATGGTCCATATGATGGAGCAATGTAGCCAAGCTGTGGGCTGACCGAGGTTTGCATCACTGCCCTGACCCAGATTGCATCTGCAGTCATCTGGAACTGACTACACACCCAAACTGATGAAAGAGGCTGTGGAAATATGGATCTCTGGGGCCTTGGCAAGGTATCCTCATATGTGTATGCATGTTGATGTGTGAGTACACTCAAAATGCCTGTCTGTTCCATCAGCTCAGTGACTGGGTGCTCCTTGGGGATTTGCAGCAGCTTACAGCAAATGGGAACAGACCTGCAAAGCTCCTGAGAATACTAGGATTAACCCTGGAAAGGGGGATAGGCCTGTTGCTCAGGAACGTGTGATGCCCATAAGCAAGAGATGCAAACCCCCTCATTTGACCTTTGTATAATTCTTTCCCTTCCAGTGAGTCCCTTTCCCTGCCTGTGACTCATCTTCTTCTAAATGTAGACTGTAAGCCTCTCAGAGGACTGCCTTTTTCTCCAAGCAGGGTAGCATAAAAAATAGCAACACTTTTGAATAACCAGTATGATTTTTTTAACACAAAAAAAAATGGAGGACTGCCTTGCTTTGTCTGTGCTTCTCTGTCAAGGGGTTTATCAGTCCCCCTGAGAGAACAGTGGGGCAGGTTCTGTACTGACCTGCAACAAGAAGGTTGTTCAGACAAGAGGTCTCAGGAGCAGCACAACTGCAGTGCAGTGAGCAGGAGATGTTATAATAAAAGATGGGTAGACTCTGACAGAGATCAACAAATCTTTCATAGCACCCACATACTTTCCTCCCTATTTCTGACCCATTTGTAAATGCCAGCATTCCCTTGGTATCTGCAGTGCAGCTTACAAGAATGTCCAGTAGGAAGTTGCCTGCTCCCTTCAGCAGGTTTCCCAATGCTCATCTCCTTTCCTCCAGCCTTTACATGCACTGTCCAGCTGCCCAACTTTTCTTCTAAACACTTGGTGAGTCTGGTGACCACTGTTACCTTCCATCCTTTGCTTCAGCTCTACAATGTTGCCTTTGACTTGTAGCAGATCTCTTTTCTGCCTTTTCTCTTTCCAGATGCTTATGCCATATTCACCTGTCCTCTGGAAGACAAAAGAGTGAGGATCAGCGGTGTCATTTATTCTGCAAAAACTGAACAGATGAGAACTGCCGTGACAGCCAATAGACGAAATTAAAAATTAAGGAAAGGCTAGTATGGAACAAGAGGAAAATTATCCCAGCATTTAACAATCTTTGGAGGGTGTTATGTCAACTGCACACTTGGTGAGGCCTATAAGGATTTTCCTTGTGTAATACCTGCAGGAGTTAGGCCTAGCTTCTCACACTATTCTAAAAGTGATGTCCAGTAGCAATAGGTGGGTTCTCTTGGGAAAAATACAGGAAGAAAACTTAGTGAGAGCAGGGTCCTCTGCAGTGTTGCCTCTCATGAGGGATTGACAAAAGAAAAGAAAAAAAAAAAGGTGAACTAATTCACCATGGGGATGGAAGGATGGATGCTGCCTGTTTTTTTCATTGCAAAGTGTATGATAGTTTCATGCCTTTAATTGACATCAGTGCAGTGTTGTTGAATCCAATGAAATTTGAATCCCAATATGAATTTGTTTTCCACAAATAGATTGTGAACAGAAGCATTTGATTTTTATCCATTATGTATTTTTGAGTGAAAAGCTATTTTGTGTATATGTATTTAACACCAGGAAATGTAGCAAATGTTTTTTTTAATTAAAATAATAAAAGGGATAAACCTATCACGGCAAATTTTCATTTGATTTCTTTGGTCTTGTTTCCCTTAACATAGACAAGAGGTCATAGTGTGCAGCCCCAGGTATCTCAGGATGCACAGTTCTTTGTATCAGGTAGTTGATGTCATACTAGTGTGTCTTGTTTCTAAATGAGAGCTGTGAAGTGGCAGCAGTGCTTCTAACTGCATTCACAGGGCACCACGGTCAGGTTGTGGCCCCAAGTTGCAATACACATGGTACTGCTTACCTCTTCCAATTAAGGTGGCACCTTACATCGGCTCTTTCCAAAGTCTGAAGCAGGAAAAGGTTAGGAAATGTGGAATGAGATGAGAAAAGAGAAACTGTAGAGCACTTGTAAATCCATTGTGGTCTGCAGAGGTGGAGCTGCAAGGGGAGGCCAGGCCTGAGGTGTGCCAGGATTTGGCAGATTCAGCTCCTGGAGGCTTCCTCTGCCATGGACATGGCATGTGGCAAGTAGCACAAAGGAGTTGGATGAGGGGAACATGGCTGCAGCCTGGCAGCTGGTACAGCTTGGAGGTCTTCAGCAGTAGTGGCTGGATTTGGGTATGACCTATTTGCCAGTCCAGGAGAGAAAGGAAAGACAACATTAAGACTACCCCCTGTGCTACTTGTCATTAATAACTCAGACGGATGTGGATCTCCAAAAAACCTAATCTAGAGAAAGTTTTTTACTGCTTGAACTAAGGTCATTGTCAAATAAGTGGTATAAAGGCTTGTTTTCTAGAAAAAAAATGTTGGCACTGAAAGTTGCAAGGGGCTCCCTTTAAAATCAGCAGTTTCCTAGACCTCAACTGGTCTGCTCTGACATTTTAACCGACCCACACCTTACACCACATTGCCGCTGATTTTCCATGTTGCTCAGCCACTCCTGCCGTTTCAGCCTGGTGAGGCAATACATCTGAAGCATGAGGTATTTCAGGGCTTCAGCCTCCCACACCCTACATTGCCCCATCTCCTCTCCATTGCCCCAGGCTCCCTCCTGGGAGGGAGGGAAAAACCCGGGCCGTAAGTGAGGTACGGGTGCCATGGACCTAGCAAGTGGCTGGAGGCGGGACAGAAGGCAGCGGAGCTTTGTGCCCTTCACCACCACGGAAGGAGCCACTGCTGGGGTGTGTGTGTCATTTCAGAGGGGTCTCCTACACTCCTTCCACGTCCAGGCGTTCCTACCCCAGCGTGTGAGGGGCTCTAGGAGAGTCGTGTCAAGCGGGCAAGTGAAGGGCGACGGGGCAGGGCAAGGCCAGGGATGGCACAACAAGTGGGCAGCTCACGGGAAATATTTCGGAAGCCTCCGTTGCCCCTGGATCTTGTCGGGAAAGACAGATCGAGGCCGGCCGGCCGGGACGGCGCTGCCAGCCCCGCGGTGCGTGGGGTGCAGTGGCAGCTGGGCTGTGGTGCTCAGCCCCTCTTTTCCCGGGACGGACTTTCCCCGGGGCGGGTTCCCTTTCTCTGCGGACCCGTGCCGTGCCGTGCCGTGCCGATCGCGGCGCGGCTCCGTGGGCGAGCGCAGTGCGGGGCTGGGGGAGGGGAACCGAGGGACATATTCGAGTGCGAGGCGGAGCCTGAGCATTTTATGAATGGGCTCATATGACGTCAGTGGGGGCGGGAGCGGAGGCTCCGTCTTCCACCAGTCCGGCGGGGTTCCTGGGCGGCGGAGCCAATCGAAGTGCGGCGGCCGGGTGACGGCCATGCTCACTGGCCAATGGCGGCAAAAGAGCGGTGCCGACCACGTGGGACGCAGGCCGCAAGTAGTACGGGGGCGTGTGGTCGCTCGCTGCCTGCCCCCCCGTTCCCGGCGCGGCGGGGCCGGGCGGCCCCAGGGCGGGCGGGCCCGGCCGCGTTGCCGGGTTACCCGGTGGCTGAGAGGCCCCTCCGCCAATCGCGGCGGGGCGGGGGCGGGCGCCGTGACGGTTGCGGGGCGGCGGTGGCCGGGAGGGCTCAGTCCGGCCGCGGCAGCCTCCGCAGCATGGTGGCTCCCGCCGCGCTCCCGGCCGCCGGCCTCTTCTACTGGGTGGGCGCGCTGGGCGCTCTCTACGCAGCGGCGCTCGCCTCGTACCGCCTGCTGGCTGGGCTCCGCGTCTGGGTGCTGGGTAGCGGCGCCGCCGCCGTGGGGCCGGCGCTGGGCGCCTGGGCAGGTGAGTGCGCGTCCCGGCCGCCCCCGCCGCGGCTCTTTCTCTGGTGACTCCTGGGCCGGGGCAGGGACCTCACGGGGGAGCGGCCTCGGCCTGGCGGGGAGGGGGACGCGGGCGGCGGGGACGGGCCCTTAGAGAGGCCAGTTAGAGTCTGACGGAGCGCCCGTGGGGCGACGGCCGGGTCCGGGGCGGGCTGGTCTGGGGCAGCGTCTGAGGGACCGGCGAGTTCCACTGCGCTGCCGAGTGCGCCCCCGACTAGCCGAGAGCCGCTCTCAAGCTCCCCAGGAAACGTGCGGGA
Source organism: Zonotrichia leucophrys gambelii (assembly GCF_028769735.1). Lineage (NCBI taxonomy): Eukaryota > Metazoa > Chordata > Aves > Passeriformes > Passerellidae > Zonotrichia > Zonotrichia leucophrys. The sequence continues at coordinate 35,817,504 of NC_088175.1, read as the reverse complement.
CCAGAGCACGCTGGTCGGGTCCGTCCTGAGAGAAGCGCCGATTGTTGGGACTTGCGGGCGGGCGGACGGACGGGCACGGCCTGTGTGAACTTGGTGTCTCCAGGGCGGCGGGGCGCGCAGCGCGGCCGGGGCCGCTCCGCAGTTCGCAGCGCGGCCGGTCGGTGCGCGCCGCCCCCTCCGCGCCGGCCTCGCGCCTCATCGCTGACGTCAGGCCCGCCCCGTTCCCGCCGCCCCCGGAGGAGCGGCCGCTCCCGGCGCAGCGGAGGCCGCGCGGCCCCTGCCCGGCACCGGGAGCCCCGCGGGCGAACGGCGGCAGCCGCGGGTGCCCAGGGAGAAGGGCTGTGCTGGAGGGCGAGGGAAGAGCCCCGCCGAGAGCGGCGGGAGAACGGCGGAGCGGCGCGAAACTTATGCCGACTCTGTCTGCTCCTGCAGCTCGGCCCCTCCTCGGTCCCGGGCCGCGCTCGCGAAGGGGCTGAAGCACGAGTGGCCCTCCCTGTGGAGGGGGTGACAGTAGCGGTGGCCGGGAGGGGGTGGCGGCGGCATTTAGCTGGCATCCCTGAAATACAGGAGCGCTGTGGAAGTACAGCTGAGGCTATTACCGGGGTAATTTCAGTGCTACGCTGCTCTAACTTTTCTCACTACTTCGATTCCTGGTTACGGGAGCCGCGCAGGGAAAAGACGGTTTCTTCCATCCAAGTCTGCTGCTGCCTTTAAGTAATGATGAGATGATAGAAAGAAAGGGCTTCTCTGCTGGTGTAACAGATCAAGCCAAGGGAATTTTCAAATCCATTATTGGAAAAGTTATTGGAAAGGGCAAGTTTTGTGCTTGATTGGGAATTGATAAGATGGGCAACAGAAATAGTTGTAGCGTGTAAGGGGTGTGAGTTTAAGGTGAGATGACACTTTAAAAGGCTGCAAAAGGTATTTCTTTTCCTCAAGGGGAGTAGGAGGACATCAGGTGCTCAGCTGCTGCAGCTGCTTCCAGGTGCCAGACCTGTAGGCAGAGCAGCCCTGCAGGTTGACTGCTGGGCTTATCACTGTGCTCCCCCATAACCTCTGCAGCCAGCACAGAACTTGTATGTGAGCACATGCCTGGGTAGTTCAACGTCTGCTTGTGTGAGACAAGTAAAGCAGCACTGCTACTCACAGCATTCATAATGCCAGAGCATGTCATGAATCCTGTGTTTACAGGCTTGAAGTGCAGCAGCCGTGCCTTGGATAGGTAGCAGCTTGACATACAAATAACTAAGGCCCAGGTCTTCCTTTCAGCTGGAGAAATGTTATGCCTGTTAAAGATATGGCTGGCACAGGACACCCAAACCTTCTTTGACTTTCTAATATTGGTTTTGAATATATTACTGCATTATCAGTTGCCTGCTGACTTGTGGTGCATCACAGAAATCTTGGTGGCCCCTTGAGCTTGTTTTGCATTGTTTCAAACATGCAGGCCTGCAGTGCTTGAGCCAAATGCCAGCTTATCAGCTGGAACTACAAACCGTAAACAGCAGATCTTCCCACAGTCACATCCTCAAACATCCAGAGAAGTGCAGTTCTGTCACTGTCTCGAGCAAGTGCAGGCAGCAGTGGGCCACTATATGTGGCCAATGGCTGCTCACAGAAGTTGTGCTTTCTCTGCCAAGATTGCGATGTTCAAGGCAGAGAGGAAGAGGAGCGCTGGCAGCACAGCTAAATTCTGTGTTTATTGCTCTGCTCTGAAGTGGGGGCTGTGTCAAGGAGAATGGAGCAATGAGGTGATGATGTCTGCAGTGTCAAGGAGAATGGAGCAATGAGGTGATGATGCCTGTTGTCATTGTAGGAAGACATATGGCCATCATGAGTTAGCTGTTGTGTGTCCTCTGTGCAGCTGATGCAGGTAAGGTGCTGCTTTATTGGCACAGCTGCTGTAGTCTCCAGCTGAAATGAAGAGAGGTTGTCTTAGTCTGAATGGGCACTGGGGTGGTTTGCCCTGAAGTGTGTTGTGGCTGGGCAGGCTCTCTGTTTTCTGTCATGGAAAGGAAGATGGAGGCACAGCTGCCGATATGTTGGGTCACCTTGATTAGCAAATTACTAAGTAATACTGTAGGAAGAAGTGCATTTCCTTTTTTTCTTATATTTTAAAAAACAGTGGTTTTGATGCTAATTTTCTGCTGTAGTTATTGTGTCAATGTATTCTTTCTAGTGCACAACTAGAGAGCAACTTTATAAAAACCCTAAAACACAAGTCCTTTTGGAAGGACTTCTTACTGCCCTTTAAGTCTTCTGTACATTTGAAATTGGGTTGCAAATTTTTTCCTTGTTTTCTTAGAGGTTTTTTCGGATGCATATATGCAATTGCTTCTGTCTATGCTTGGTCTAACTTACTGGTATTTAAAAAGAGGGGATGTGAGGAGGAGGAACCACTATGTGAACTGGGTTTGTACTACTTGAAATAGCACCTCTTTTGACAAAAAGTTAGTTTTTCTACAGTCACAATTATGTGTGAAGGTCTGTATGCAGCTATTCTGGTTTTTCTCTCTGTATAACGTTTGGCTACTATACTGTTAAGTACAGTATGGAAGTTAGGTGGATGTCTCAAACGTGAGATTTCTGGGTGCCTCTGGAGAGACTATACAGTGAAAACTCCTGGGTTGAATGTTCTGCCTTTAATGTGCTTCACAAGTTGGTAAAAGAGGAAAAAAATAACAGTTCCTTTGATTTAAAAACAATGTAGCTAAATAAACGACAGACTCAACAGGACCAGAGTGCTAAGGAGTCATTCTGAATTCACCAAGAATACAGCAAAGATGTGGTTGTTCCCCTGACTCCCTCTCGGCAGACGGATCTGTTGGTAGTGCTGATTGTTGTGATCCATAGTTGTATTTCCTTAGGTTGGATGAGAGTCCTGTGCTTCTCCCATTGATGGTAGTGGCAGGCAGCCACCTTGCTTCTCTGCCATTGGAAATTGGGTGTATTCTGGAGTACAGAGTGTCTGGAGCAGGGAACTGCCTGCTGCTGTTACAGCTCCCATTTGGAGAGTTGCCGTGTCTCCTATTTTAGGAAGCCGCCCCTTTTGCAGGAAAACATGAAATCATTCTTCTCCTTCCCTTCAGTAACTTGGCAAAATGAATTCAAAATCCTATGGTGATTTAGGCTGGGAGGGACCTCAGGAGGCTTGCAGTCCAACCTCCTGTTTGGAGCAGGGTCAGCTGTGTAATCAGAGCAGTTCAGTGTGTGCAGATAATCAACTCTGTATGTTCAAAACACACGGGCAGTGCAAATTGGATTGATCTGGTGCTCTAAAGCATCTAATGTCTTGGTTGTGTGGGTACTTAAACTTTTTGTTTCCTTTTCTCCTGTCTCAACATTGCAAATATTTTGATGATAAATGTGGGGGTTTTCCCCCCCAATTTTCTGTAGCTGAAGCAATGTGTTAACTGGAAACAAAATTATTTTGATTATGTGATTTGCCATATGACACTTGAAGAAAAGTCCTGCTTTCTTTCAAGCCTCAGACTGTCTTAGAAAAGCATCCACTTCTTCTCCTCTATCTTCAATGCCTTTGATAGAGTCATGGTTGAATAATTGTACATTTAGTGGTTACAAGATATCTGCTAGTGGTGATGCTTTCTCATGTGGTGAATACAGCTGTACAGTTGTATTTGGGCCAATAAAGGTTTGTGAAGATGAGCTTGCCTTAATTAAGCTTCTTGGAGTTTATTCACTAACATGCAAAATTAACTAAATGTGGGCAATTTGCTCTAGGTTTCTTAAAAAAGAATTTGTGAGAGGTTTTTAATCAGGATGGTGCTCTCAACTGCCTCTAACTTTGTGTACTTTGATTTTGATTTTATTCAGTCTTTAACCATTCTTTCCCTGTGTAAATATTTAAAAAAAAACTTTGAGCATTAGAAAGCTGGGTGACCCTCTCTGCCTTCTTGCTGGCTTCTTTTACTTGATAAGGGCCATGCATATCCAGCATCTAAAAATAGCAACTTGTGCATCAGGGCCACTGAGGGAGGCATGAAAAATGTATGTAACTGGGTACGTGAGCAGTGGAGTAGATACTTCTTTGTGTCTGTACAGGCTGGTCTTTTAAAAATTGAGAATACAGGGCCAATTCCCAAACTCTTGTTGACTAGTAAGTTGAGATAATAACAAGCTCTGTACATCAGACCTTATCAAGAATATGATTAAATTAATAAGATGTGATGCTTATGTCAAGAGGAAGAAGTCTAAGAAGAGGACTAGCTGGATTTTGTGCTCTTAAATGGTTTGAGTTAGATTCCATCTGTAAGGTTATGCTTTCTGCAGTCCCTAGAAATGGTGTCTTATGAAATAGACCCTGATCCATATAAAGTTCTTGAGGTATTCTTAATAAGTCAGATGGTGAAATATTTTAGTTACAATTTAAGAACTCCATACAGAGGACATTGAGTGCTGATCGGGTGCTAACGACACAGTCAGTGTCGCTTTTCAAACTCCTTAGCATCTAACTCCCTTAGAGTGAAATAGTTGTTGCCTTAAAGCTTCTTAGTTTTTTGCAAGCAAGTTTCAGTCCCGTGTGCACAGACAAGTGCAGTCTTGCTTTGCGTGTGTTTCACAATGTGCAGTGATAAACAGTTGACACCGTGTCCCAAGTCGCTGCTGCAGATTTCAGCAGCCCCCCTGGAGCAATGTGGGATGAAGTGTAGTTGGTAGGGAGGTGGAGCAGAAGGGAGTTTCAGCCTCTCTGAGCGTTCTCTCCCTATAGGATGGGAGGGGAGAGGCTCTGCCCAGCTCCCATTTTCCCTGCGCGGGAGGGCTTGGCTGGTGTGTGCAGAGCTTTGGGGGGGAGCTTTTGCTTATCTTTAGTTCTTCAGCTGAATCACTCATTCAGGCATTTATCATCTTCAGCCTTTCAGGTCCATGGTGAAGGTTTTCTGGCCTTGTTCTCAATTCTGGATGCTGCCCTTGTATGAAATAAAGCAGGGCACTTGTTAACCTGAAAAGTGATGTTAAGAATGTGTGAAAGTATGCCAGCTTGTAAACTAACTTGTGATCGTGACAGCTTAAGTGAAATGTGCAGACTGAACTCAGAGCATGTTTTGTTTTTTGTATGGTTATTTGCAAACTGCTTCTGAAGAGTTACTGCACTGAAGAGTGGCTCAGAGAACAGTCTGATGCAAGTGTCAAGTGTCCCAATCCTGTCTGTACTTCTCAGGAGTACTGTGCTCCAAGGTGTATGGCTTTTTCTTTTCCTAGTTGCCATGTAATATTTCCAGGTATCCACCCTAAATTTTCTCTTCTAAAATTTTAGCTGCCTTCAGTCATCAGTCCTACTCATAGCTTGTAATTTAAAACCCTTCTGTCAGCATATCCCTTCAGCCTGTGCTGCGTGGGGCTGAACAAACTTCCAGAGCAGTCCAGGAGAAGTGGGATCTCTGACCCTGCTTCTCTAGACTTGGCAGCTCATGCTGTGTGGTGTTTGAGGGGGCTGTAAATCCTTCAGAGACCTTGCAGCTCTTGGTGAGTCAGGGAGGCTCTCTAATATTTTTTACATAGGCTACTGCTATTAACATACTCTAAGATCAGTCCTGCTTCCTAGACAGCATAAAGTAATGAACCATACTCTGCTGTTTTCTACAATTTTTCTCTTTCTGGTGCTTGCTTATTTCTTTCAGGCGTCTTCATTTGCACGTGATGCTGCTGACAGTTTAAAACCTCCACTTAGTAGGATTGCATAACGCTTAGAGTTTAAAAAGGAGCGCATAATGCACTCTGGTCAGAAAAGCAGAGGGAGAGCAACTGTGCAGAGTCCCAGTTCTGCTGTGTCCTAGCTGATCTGATGGACTTCAGCCCTTCCTTCTGGCTCATGCCAGCACACTAAATGTGGCATGAGTGGGCATCAGCAGCCTCAGCATCATCAACCAGCCTCATAATCTACAGCTCTGCAGTTTGATTCAGAATATGAATGAGCTTTGCCCTGTTTATCTGCAGGAGCAGAGAGATGTCTATAGAGGAGGGTTAAATGCTTTAGTATGGTTTTCCCACCTGCAAAAAACCCAAAAAAAACCAGCTAATGGTGAGCGGAGGACAGATGTTTGCATTAAGGTGAAAAGAATACCCATCTCTGATAAACAGCCTGAGAGGGAAATGATTGACATTTTATTAGCCTGGAGATGAATAGCTGTCTTCTTTTAAGCTAGCTCATTCTCCCAGTCTTCTGTGTGTTTTAAAGTAGGAATACTTGTAATGGAAACTAGTTACTTAAAACCAGAGAATTTGCACAATGATGTAATCTAGAGTAATATCATGCTCCAGTTTCTTTGGCTTGCTCTTTGTGAGTGTGCTTCCCTTACTTTGGGAACATTACCTGTGAGGTGCCCTGGTGACAGCAAGGAAAGGCACTGTGTATTAGTGGGGAGTGACTTCCAGGGAAGTCCCAGCTGGAATTGTGGTGGGTGTTAGTGCCAGTTGGGTAAATGCAATCCTGTGTAAGGAACAAGTAAGCTGGCAGGAGACCCTGAGGACAGAGCTGAGTGTCCTTTGGGAATAGTTCTCCACCTGGGAATTTTTTTTTTGGTAGGTGGGTGAAATACATGGTTCTTGGTCTTATGAATATATTAATTCCTAATCCATAGGGTGAAGATGACCGTCCCTGCTATGGAAGGGATAACAGTAAGAAGGTATCTTTCCTGATTATTCTAACAGAAATGACAAATGTGATTCTTTAGGCCTGTATATGAACAAAAATGTGGGATAAACTCTGTAGCTAGTAAGTAAAACACCCATGTGTTGGGCTTGCATGGTTTCATCACTTACCTAAGTTGCTACTTCTTGCTTCAGATGACTTCTGGTGCTCACTTACTGATTAGTTTTGGGAAACGTGGGTGCTTAGAGAAAAGCCAAAGATGTTTCAGATTGAGTACATTAATATCTGAAAATGCTAGAATTAGGGCAGTTCAAGTTCCTTCCCCTGTATTACATTTAATTGCACAAAAGAATTCTACCTTCAATCTGCTATTTTTTGACTCCTGATTTAACCTTAACATAATATATTGTTTTTCATATCTGTGAAAGTTCCTTGATTCCTGGAAATAATGTCTAGAGCAGTGCACCATCACCCACTTGGTGAGTCATTAGCAGTGCTGAAATCCTGTTCCACAATTTAGGCATCTCCAGCTAACATGGGAAGAGAGCTATATACAGAATTTCCTGCTGAGCTTCTAATTCACTCTATTGCCCTCAGCAGCAGATGGTGACACCTAAAATCCTGAGGTTTGGTTGTAGGTTTTGAAAGAAACCTCTTGTTTAGTAGTTCTTAAAACTGGAGTTAAGATGTCCAGAAGCTGAGCCTCAGGGAAAATGGTGCCTGTTCCATTGTTTCTTCTACTCCTTTTGCCATTTTTGTTACCCTTCCTGCTTCTTTCTCTCCTGAGGGTTCTCTCGTGTTTCTCTCATGATTCAGTTGCCTGTCAATTGTGGAAGACAGCTTCAGGCATGGTGTGTGTATATGCAGAATTTACTGTCTGGTTGACTGTACAGATTTGGTTTTGGTTGGATGTTTGGTTTTTTCTGGTTTTTACACCTCCCTTCTATTTTGCCCTCTTAAGCAATTGTGAGCCACGTGTTCCAGAGGGGTGTATTCCATCAGTCCTGCAGAGGGACAGCTGTGTTTCCACTTCTTGAAGAGCTCTGTACTTACTAGACAAAGAAGAGCAGACTTGAGGAGCTCAGCTCTAGGGCTGTTAATCACAGCAATTTTTCCACAGGATTTTCATGTATGTTAGAAGGCTACCACAGAAGCACAGAGGGAGAAAAGCTGTAATGAGAGAAGGGGAATGGGAGGTGGTAAGCTCAATGGGACAAAGGTTTTTGTTGCTGATGGGAGGAAACTGTTGTGCAGGCACTAAAGAGTCTGGTCTTCTTACAAGGTATCTGGTCCCTGCCTTTACATGGAGAGGTTTGCAGATGTATGTGAGGATACATACAGATACAGAAATATTTCTCTGCCTTCTGCTTTACATTTCTGTAGCTGCTGCTACCCAACCAACACTTGCTTATGCTTGCATGCTGCTTCCCCACACTCTACTTCATCACTGGCTCCTTATTCCAGCAAGTCCTGCTTTCACATTCCTCTGTGACTGGCTGATCTGTTTCTCCAAAACTCTTCCATTGTTCTGAAGTCTCTGGAAGACTGGTTTCCCCTGGGCTTTGTGCCCCTTTGCTCCCTTCCCCAGGATTCTTATCCTGCCAGCAAAGCTGCTTAATCTATAAACCTGTTATTCTCTATTACTTTGCATAAATATTTTTTTCTTGAAAGAGGTGTACATGCCCAGTATTCCTGCTGTCTCAGTCCCATCTGCCAAAGGGCTCTCCATCCCCAGGGTGTGGATTCATTATGGCTCATGAATCAGCTCTCTAACAGGAGGGAGAAGCATCAAGGATAGGGCAGTAAAGGATCACTGCACTGCTGAAAGAAGCTGCTACCCTGCCTGTAGTTGAGCAAGGGATTAGAGTTTGGATGTCTTGCAGTTTGTTCCTGCCCTCAGTTGTCCTTCATGTCAACGCAGTGTTTGTATGGCACGGCAGAAAGGGATGTGTACTCCTGTCAACTCACAGAGGTGTGCTTAAAGGCAAATTACCTGTCCTGATACAAACTCTTTACCTCAGTCTTTTTGTCCAGGTAGACCCAGATCTATGGCAAAACTTCTGGGGCTCCTCAACTTGGTGTTTGTTCCTAGATTTTGATCTAGAACCCTCCATTTGGTGCACTAGTTCTTCTCCTTGGGTGTTCACTCTAACCTCCAGAGCCTTGTTCATGTTCCTTTGCACTGGAATCAGTTTGCTGACACTCTCACATGGTGTCAGCTTATAAATGAGATGCCTTTGTTCACAAGAGTGAGTGTGTGTTTTTACATCATGGCTTTCTGATGTAAAAGTTTGGTGTGGAGAGAGAAAGTGGATGGAGAGCTCCTACCTTGCTTCTTATGCTGGCACAGAGGTTGGTCTGTTTGTGTGGTGATCTCCTTAAGGAATGTGCCCTGCAGAAAATAAGTCCCTTGGGGCTATTTATGCTCCATAGTCTGCTTGGTCATGTGAATTGCAGTGCTGGTGGAACAGAAGGGAAACTTGGTAGTATTATGGAACTGTATGTTGAAGATACAGCTGAGCCCAGTGGTCAGCTTGAGTTGCTCTGAGACCAGGCTGCTGCCAGAGCAGTTGTGGCTGCTCTGGTTGCTGGCTGGGAGCTCTTGGTGCTTCCCTCACGGTCCCTCAGTCCATGTGTGGTGGTGCTGCTGGTGAGGTCCTTGCGTGGCCTCTAACTCTGCAAGCAGGACCAGCTGCAGTCAGCTGGGTCAGCTTCCTGAGCTGCCTGGAAAGCAGTTGGCAGTCAGATACTGAGGAAGCAAGTAGGCATGGATTGCTGGGTGATGCCCTGCAGCTGAGCTGGCTGAAACTGAGCCTAAAACTGCAGGAGCTTGTTGTTAGTTCTGTTGCTTGGTCCCATCTTGATGGGCTGTTCCAAAGTCTTGTTTTGCTGGGCTCTTTGTGGGTCAAGATGGGTGGCACGTACCTCTTGTGTGTTTGAGAGGATTGTTTATGAGTTGCAGAGTATGATTTTAGAAGTCCCTGCTAACAGGTTTTAACTAGCTCCTTTCCTTTTCAAAGACTAGGATAATGGTGGTGTATTGGTTTGATAGCTAGGGTTATTAATTTTCAGAAAGAAACCTTTGTCATTCCTTCTGCAATAGTTCATAGCATTGTTCTTCCTGTGACCTTGTCCTTGGGGACAGATAGGTTGTGCTTGGCTATGTTTCAAACTCTTCCTCTGGTAACCAAATTCTTGATGCTTTAGAGTGTTTGAAAGTGGTGGGGTGGGAATCTGTTAATCTGAAAGTCCTTGTAAGCCAAGAAATTTTAGTAAAAGGAAAGAGGTGGATTTTCAGTCTGCCAGCTAGGCAGAATTTTGGTAGCATCTCAGCTGGATTTGTCACTTGGTTGCTGTTGCTGGTTTTGGTTAAATCAAAGTGTAGAATTTCTGATGTAAAACATTGCCTTGGCAACATTTGAAAATAATGCATTTGTTCAGAAAAATGTGTGATGTTCCAGCATAGACTAGCTTGTTTCAGTCATCGTTAGTAAGCTTTGGATTGAAGCTGTGTTTCTTGTGCACTAACCTAGAATTAGTCTCCTCAAACTGACTTTCAGCACAAATTCTTTACCTAGTGAGGAAGCAGATTTGAGTAACAATATATCTTTGTTCTAATAAATGCATATTGTTTTAAAGTAGCCTTTACTGTAGCAGTTGGTTTATATTTTCAAGCTTTACTTTGGGGGGAATTTGTACTATGGGATGCATGTAAATAAGGGATGCTGGTTAAAACTTTGAATCCCCAGTATGGTACTATGTGCAGATATTCTTACTAGCTGTAGATTTTCTGCAGTCTGAAGTTTGCTGTTATTCCTAAATCTTGGAGCAGTGATCCTGTTCTTAAAAAGTTGTTTTTTTTTTTCCCCCTCTCCTTGTCTTCTTTCAGGTATTCTTAGATGAAATCTAATACCTCTAGCTACACTGGCTGCTTTCAGCAGGAATGGTGCGCCTGAATTCCCTGCTGTGACGGTTTGCATGTGCAGTGGGTTGCTGGGCCTCTAACCAGGCTATGCTGTGCCCCAGCCAGCCTGTGTTTGTCCTTTGCATGTGTCCTGGTGCCTGTGTGTGCTAAGAAAGGTTTATGGACCTCAGGGAGAGCAGCAGGAATGCTGGAACAGGTACCATTGGCAGGAGGGAGCTTTGTTCAATTTTGAGGGATCTTTTTAAAGAGAGAGTAGAAGGACCTGTGGATAATAAAGCTGTTTTATCAGTCTGGTTCTGATCAGTGGACTGAAGGTGCCAAGATCAGTCTATCAGTGGTGAGAAGAACCTCCATTGCACTTTCTGGTGTCTGACTTCTAAAGGAGGGTTTGCTCTTGGACTGGAGAGAGAAGTTCAATTGCTGGCCCCCAGTCCCACTTAAAAAGGAGTTGGGGAAGCACTAAGGTTGTGAAAACTTTTTCTGCTGTGGAACCTATAAAGTTCTCTAAATCAAAGAGTCCTTGAGAAGCTGGGATAGGAGGGCTGCAAGAATGGGATGTCAAAAATGAAGGAAAGCAGCAAGTAGAGGAGAGATGGGGCAGGAGGTATCTAAAGTCAGGGATACAGGCTGGTATCTAAAGTACAGGGAGCTAGAGGGGTACAACCTATTGAGCATGCTGCTTTCCAGAGCATCCTGGCATTTGGTGGAGGCTGTTCTCCCTTTATAGCATTGCATCTGTGGATAGGGGATGTTGCTGAAAATTCCTCTGAGCTACGTTTTTTTCCAAGTCATGGCTGCTGGCTTCCTTGCTTGGGACAAGCTGAAGAGTCCTGGCACTACTTGCTTGAGTGGACTCTGTAAATGAAAAGGGCATTGGGGAGATTGCAATGAAGACCTTGGAAAGAGGTTGTGGAGGACCTTGATAGGGGAGTGCTGAAGTCTCCACTTTGTCAGGGACAAGGTGCATGTTTAAGACAAGGTGAATAGCGCTGTGCTTGTGCCAGTGTTCCCTGATGGAGCCAGGGCTCAGCAGGACCTGAAATCCTTGCGTGGTGTGGGCTGGCCCAGAGGTCCTTCCCTCTGCCGGGCGTGTGTGCCCTGGTGCCCTGTGTTTGGCCGCGGGCTAAGGGCGAGTTCTGTGCTGCGGGTGGATCCTGTGTGCGGCCCGGCTGCGGACACCCGTTGGGCAGGCGGCAGCGGGGGATGCGGGGAATGCTCTCGGCAGGGCCTCAGCCCAGCTTGGCCCGGGCTGGGCGCGCTGGTGGCTCCGCGCTGCTCCTGTCGGAGCCGAGGCGCTCGGGCAGTGCCGGCTGCTGGCCGGGAGCGCGGACCCGGCACTCCGGGATCGTGCATGCTTAGTATCGGGCTGATCGCATCGTGCGCCGTGCCGCGGGCGTGCTGGGATCGGTGTCCGGGAATAGGACGTGCTCCTGGCACGCCGGGCCTCACGCGTGGGCGCGGAGCAGCAGCTGCCGGGCGCCGGCGCCCCCGGGCCGTCCGTCCGCCCGTCTGTCCGCCCCCGCCCGCCCGCCGCGGCGCGGCAGCGCCCCCTGCCGGCCCGCACGGCGCGCCGAAGTGCGGGCGCTCGGGGCCGCCCTCCCGGCGGGACCGGCCCCGCTGCCTCCGGTGGGCGGCGGGGGAAGCCCGCCCCGCTCCCAGGGGATCCGCTGCCCGCGGGGGAAGGCCGGCCCAGACAAGGGTTAATAATGCTGCCTCACCTCAGCCGCCCCGGCCGCGGCGGGAGGGGGCGGAGGAGGAGGGGGAGCGGTGCCGTCACTGCGGCGGCTCCCGCGCCGTTACCTAACCGGTGACATAACGCGCTCCCTCCGCTCCGCTTAAGAAGCGCCTGGGGCCATCACGGGGGCCGGCTCGCAGACCCTGCGGGGCCGCGGTGTGGCCAGCCAGTGTGAGCCGTGCCGGGAGCGCATGGCTTTCCCCGCCCGCATTGCCGCTCCTCCAGGGGCGCCCTGGCTTCCCGCCCCTAGGGGCGGCGGGCTGCCCCGTCCGAGAGCCGGGCGCCGGCGGGGGAGCGCTCCCCGTATTCTCCTCCCGAAGTTTCCCGGGCGGGCAGGGGATCGGCGGAGCCGCCGTTCACCGCCGCTCCGCGGGAGCCGCCATCCCGGGCGCGGGGATGCGCGGCCGCCTCGCGTGACAGGGATCCTGCCGGGGACACTGGCTCGTCCACGTGCGGCAGCGGGGCCGGGCTGCCTGCGCCAACCCACGCAGTGCCCGCGGGCGCTTCCTCTGCCTCCCTGCTCTGCCAGGGAGAAGAAAGTGCACCGAATCAATCGCAGCTGAAACATTTAAGGAGGCTTCATGGGAGCCTCATTTCCATGGGAAAATCTGGGGAGTTTTCCACCGGGGGAAATACTGCAAGTTTTCAAGGGCTTGGAGTGAAATATAGAAGGCATGAGTGGGCGTTTCTTTATTTAGAAACGGGAAGGCAAAGGCAGTGTTGCCCGAGTTCTTCCTTAAATCTTTAAGGCAAACACCTATTGCAAATCAGTGCCGATACATAGAAACAGCCAAGGATTTCTAGAGCGCTTTAACGTAAGAGTCTCCCTAATGCTTTATGGTAATTTATCGAGGGCATTTCTCATGAGACAACTGTTGCCTTCTAAGTTGATTAACTTGGGCGTGTTAACATTATTCATCTCCTTCCCCCCCCCCGGCGGATGGATAGAAATTCTTAATTAAAGCGAACGTAATTAAGAGCGTGGGACGGAAGGGACCTCTGTGGAGCAGTAATTACCAAACATGCCCATTTTAGCTGAAACTGTATATATATATTTTAGGGTCGAAAAACACAGAGTGGCGTTCAGATTGGCTGGGTTTCCGGCACGGCACAGTCTCCTCTCGGCGCTGCCGACCCCCGTTTTTATGAATGGTGGGGCTGGGCTCGATTGAGCAGCCGGGCGCGCTCGCCGCTGCCGCCGCGCCGGCTGCGGGCAGGGGGCGCTGCCGGGAGCGCTCGGCGCGGACCGAGGGCGTCCTGCTCGCCCAGGTGCGGCTCGGGCTGGGCTCCGCGGCTGCGGGTCGCCTCCAGTTTAAACAGAGCTGCCCCTCTGTGTCCCCTTCCAGTGCAAAGGCTGGAATGCCAAATGTGGGCTTGAGAAACAGCATACTGCGGAGTACCTCACACTCGTGGTAGGCAGGGTATCTTTGGAAGATAAGTTTAATGGCTTCCAACAACCTTCATTTCTGAGGATTGGTGTTGTTTGTATGAACCATCTATTTAGGTAGATTGTTTCTCATCATAATTAGGTAATTTTCAAAGGCAGTAGAAATTTAAATTCTTCTAGTACTACTTCTCTACATTTGTAAGGCTTACCTTTATAGGATCTTGATAGAATAAAGAATAAAGGCTTGTCAGCGATGGCATCTTTTATCTGTGCTCATCTTTGCATATTTTTAAAAAAACAGTATCTAGAAAATATGATCCTGAAGCCATCTTTGCCTCTAACAAGCCATGAGAAACTTATTTCCAGTAATTTCTCAGTACGTCTGAGAGGGCTCCACTTGTTAACAGAGATAAAGGTGTTATTTAGAGTTGGAATTACAAGAGATTTAGAGCCATTCCTAGCATAGCATAAACATGCTTAAAGGCTTGTTGTGGATCTTGGTGTATGTGCAGTTGTGCTTGAAATTGCGAAAGAAGACACCCTGAGAGGTGTTCTCCTCTCTCCCCAAAAGACCTACTTTTACAGTTGGTTTAAGTAAGATTCCACAGATTCTTTATTCCGAAGCAGCCAGGGAGAAGGAAGGAAGGAGTTTTTGATGGTAGTTTGTGTCTTGGATAGCAAGAGGCAGCTTAAATGGTCCAGTCCACCTCTTTTTGTCCTTGGGAACTGATGGTGTGGGCGACCTAAAATTTTAGCTGTTTCCAGTCATGAAAACAGAAATATAAGATTCTACTAGGAGATCCAGTATTGTCTCTAAACAATATGATTTTGGCTCTTGCTTAATGTGAACTGCTTTGCTAATTAGCTCAGGTGGCTTCTTATTCTAAACCCTTCCATTTTATTATCCATATTAAGTGCTGGAGACTTTCACCTGTGTTTGTCACATTAGTTTCATTTGTCCTAGACAAGCTGCCTACAGATGTAAAAAGGGTTGTGAATGTCCTGCAGTCCCCCAGTTCTGCAGCCTCAAGTGGGGAGCGGTGGGCTGGGTGAAATGGGAGCAGCTCTTTCAGCCTCTTATGACACTAATGTTTCTTACTTCTGTATCTGATGGGACACATATCATGTGGCTGCTGTGCTCTTACTTAGTCCCAGTAAAACCATGAGGAACTGGCTATGGAAACTGCTCTGCTCTTCTGGCTTGTCATTGCTGCTGCTGTGCTGGAGTGAAGCTGATGTACATTTGTACACTTGTTTTCTACTGTGTATACATTGAAGGGCCTGAACTTGCATTCTGCAGTTGTTATCCTCCTGATACCTTCACAAGGCCTTGAAAAATTCCCAGTGTGATGCTTCCCATCCTGCTATTAAGGGATACCAGATATGGAAGTCTCTGTGCTTCAACTTCTTTAGTTTTGAGCAGGTTACATGTTTCGGCATGAGTTTTGTTTCCACTTCAGCTGTTCTGCAGAATCCTTATTTTATTACCTCTGTGTTCCTGGAGCTAATGCTACCTTCTCAGTGTACAGCTAGTTTTAATGTTGCTTCCAGCCAAAATGAATAAAATATCACTGGGTGTCTTCCTGCTCAATTTCTGTTCTACTTCTGAGCAGTTAGGATCTCAGAGAGAGAGAGAGCTTTTGAATGAAATCTCTAAGTCTCACCCCTTTGCAGTTGGATTCCTTTTTCTCAGTTAGCCTGGACATCTTACAAATTCTGCTGACATTGGCTTCCCCATGCTTGTGTTGGCCAGGGAGGAAGCGCATACATTGTGTGGGTGGTGGGGAGGCAGACCTTTACTGCTTCAAACAAGAAGTTTTGTCAAGCTTCCCTACTTCTGTTTTTCTTGTGTAGCTCGTGGCATGATGAGAATTCATGAAGAGGGTAGATCTTGGAGCTATCATTACACAAAGCAAATGCTTTTGCTGTGCCCACAGCCATCTTTATACTGTTCTCCCACAATCTGTTAATGCACTATGGGAGCTGAGGTGTAAAACTTGGGAATGTGATACACATATAGGAATTTCTCCTGAGCCCTAAAAGCTGGCCATGACTGATAAACGGATGGTATGAAATAGGAGGTAAGAGCTCTTATATGTCCCCTGCCTGTGTTAATAAGCAAAGGACTCAAACTCTGCAGGGCAGCAAGCTGGGTTCATGGATTTCTATAGCACACACATAATGTATTTTGTCCGTGACCACACAATCAAAACATAAAGGCTTTTTTAGAACTGTTGGATGGTGTCCCCTCCCGTGGGCCCCTGGAGGTAGGAAGTTAAACAAAAGTCATTGCTTGGGTAGTTCTGATTTTGGGATTAACTCTGGGGGTTTTGGGAGGGAGAAGATGGAATTAGAATTTAAAAGGGGTCAGTGCAAAGCTTACCAGTAAGCTTGACTCTGTTACATGGAGGTCCACATGGCTATTGCAGAACATAAAGGATCTGCAGATCCAAAGGGCTGGAAAATCCCTATTCTATTTAAAAAAAAATTAAAAGCCCTAGCATTTCAGGAACTCTTCTTGTTTTTTAGAATTTTTAGCTGTTGAAACAGTCACTTAGCAGAAATGTGTCTTAACAGTTGTCTGTTAGACACAAGAACTTCTGAAAAGATCTCCAAGAATGGAAACAGCTTGGGGAAGGATTAGATGTATTAGCTTAGTGGGCTTTTCAAAGTCTTCACACAAATTCAGCAAGGAAGCCAAGCTGCTTTGTATTTCAATAGAAAACTAAGAGGTCAGAAGATCTCTGTACAGTGTTGTGTAACTTTCTTGTCATATACACTGCAGGGCAGGTGTGTTTGCTGACAAATGTATAGATGCAAATTTTCTCTTCACATGCAGAATCTTTCTCTTTCTTGGAAGATGAAACTTAAAAAGGAGTGACTTGTGTGGGTGGCAGGCTGGTGCAGAGAATGGGAAGGTGACAGTGCAGGGATATTAGGTATCTTGAAACACGTTTTAGTATGGCTTGGGCTCATAAATTAAAGGTTCTGGGAGAGCCCTTGCAGCTATTGCATCACTTGCTAAAAATAGCATCTATACTGCATAAGGCAGCCTGTCTGCAGTGTGGATAGTCTTGAGAATTTAGTGCTTCTTGTGAATGATGTTCAGTCATTTTTACTTCTCAGCTAAGCATGTTTTTAATCTGAACTGTGATAGAGAATGAAGCAAAAGGTTTTATTTTCTGTCTCTGAGGGTGGGGTGAGTTTCAAAATAGCATTGTCCACAGCTGTGTCTGCAGTGTGATTCCAAAAATACATTTTTAAGCTTACTGAAATTACAGTTTAAAGGCACCGATAAATATATTCTTATATTGTAATTGTCAGGGGAGGGGAAGAAGAAACATAGCTTTGTGCAGCTTGAGGTATTCTGCTCTTCTCATATTAAAATTTAGCAGATTTTTTTTTTATTGGCAGTTACACAATGCAAATGAAATATAAGGCTAATCTGAATTCTTACAAAAAAAACACCCACAAATCCCAAATCCCTTCTCTTGAAAATTGAGTATATATCGTACAGTGCTTTTTTTCCTTCTCTTATTTTGAAATCTTAGTCAAGAATCACCAGCAAAGGAGTGTGTTTGTATTCCAGTGGTGTTGCTGAACCAGACAGGTCTGCAGCACAGCATTTTATTTTTAGACTCTAGGTTGCCATTTTTATCCTGTAAAAAATATTCATCAGCGTCTGGGTGACAGGCCATCAATTTTTTTAAATGTGTCAGACCATGTTTTTCCACCTCTCTCTATTTCTCCTTTTATGTCCTGCTATATACATTTCTTTTTTGGGGGAAAAGGGAGAGGGGGAACGAGGGTACGGATTTTAATTCATGCATTAGATTTTTCAATTCACAGATCTTTAGCGTCACACGGTTCATTCATCTTCTGTGCTCGGCTGCTTACGCAGCTTTGCTTATTGTCTGCAGAGGGTGAACTGCTCTGGTGCAAGCAGCAGAGGCATGGGCTGGGCAGAACCAGCCTCCTGCCAGACTGCTCACCTCAGCTGCCCTCTCTGCTCGCCCCAAAATACCCCCACATGGCACAGCTGTGGAGAAATAGTTTCATGTCTGGTTTCGGGGTGCTGGTCAGGTATAAAGTTGCTTCTGAGAGAAGCTATTCAAGGTCTCTTTGCAATAAATGGATATGGGCCAGCTGACTTCTAACAATAGAAAATGGGAGATCTCTTCTGGTGTGTAATACTTAGAATTGTTTAGTGCCTGGCAGGAGGGGCTCAAAGCCACACAGTTTTTGGATGGTGAATCTGCAGCACAAATTCCATGGCAGGAGTGCCACATTGCAGTTGCTTTCCAGGGTGCTGGACTTCAGAACTTCCATAGTGCAGCTGTCCTGTTTATGTGCAGAAAACTGGAGGCTTCCTTAAAGAATTGCTCTTTGTGTCCTTGAAGAGCCTCTGGGTTGGCAGGGAACTGTTGTCATCTGAGCAATTGATACAGCTGATGTCCCCTCCCTTTTTCCCCGGGGCTCAAAGGTGGGAACCTTTCTGTAAGCAGTGAGGGGAGTGGCTCTTTGGCTCTGTGTTGGAGAGGAGTTGTTGCTTGTGGGCGGTGGAAGCCAGGGACAACTTGCTGCTGGAGCAGGGTTAGCCTGTAACCCAGGGAGGCCTGTGAGGGTGATGGGTTTTGTAGTGCTCTGGCTGCTTACTAAGACTTTTCCTGAATCATACGGTCTCAAATGCTCAAAGGGAACTGAGAGAAACAAGAGAAAAGGGTGAATATACTATACTAGTAACTGAAGGTCTAAGTCAACTCTATCATAATTAGTTTTATTTATAATTTTGAAAGCTTTTGAAGTCTTTGGAGCACTGGTACCCAAGATGGCTTGTTGTGGCAGGGCCAAACTTATGATAAGTAATAGAAGGTATTCTCAAATACAAGAGCAATAAAATTTTAAGAATGGTTGGTTACTGATACTTTTGGAGTTAGAAGTGGAGATCTAATATGCCTAAACTATATATCCACACATGCTAAACCTGCTTTAAGGGGGAGAAAATGGATAAGATTTTGATCATATTTGTAGAGACATTGTAGGTTGAGATCTTCCTAAGGAAGGTTCTTGGGTACAATTGTGCACATTTGTTTATGGGAAGATAATATACTGTGCTTATAGTGTGACTTGTAAACTCTTTAAATGTCTGTAATTAAAAACTTGCTTATCGATAGACTTTATCAGCCATATCAAAGATATACCTAATCATATTTCTGTTACATGAACTAATATGGCACTTTCTCAGGGTTAAAACTTGTTTTTGCTTTTGCACAGCTAAGTAGCTGTCCTGATTTGTATCATTCCTCCCTAAATCTGGAACATTTTAATTTTTGCATATCAGAATTTGGAAACCTTAAGGAAGTGGGTTTGTGGAAGAAAGTAAAGTGGTAGATGGTATTCCAGAAAAAATCAAGTAGCCCATGTGTTTGTTTTCCTACATCTGTTTTGACTATGATGGGATTGAAACCACGCTGTAAATAATTGGTTAAGGATTGGAAACTAGACCTATAATATCATAAGGGGTAATGATATCCAGTTGGAAGGGGTGTTATAGGAAGAAGAGATGAGGCAGCAGCTCTCTGCTTTCCTTTTCAGGGGCTTGCTGCAAGGAGGTTTGTTGGGTGAGAGCAGGGCTGGATGAATGTATGACTCCAAGGCATTTCTTAGCTTTTCAGGAGCTCAGAAGCCTCCATATGGAGGCACCCAGTGGTTCTGAGTGAGCTACTTAGGTCTGGATGGGCTTCTTAGCTGAAAGCTGGTAGGCTGTGTTTTGAAAATATATTCCTGAGAGTCTCCATAGTATTTTGGTGCTTCCCAGTTTGTCTATTTTTGGTGTATTGTTGATGCAGTGAAATTCTACTCTGTAACTTGCATTTTGAAATGAAGATTTTAATTCTGGGAGTAGGGAAGGAATATGTTTTTTCTGTTATGTGGAATATGGTTATTTTGGTATTTTAAATGTACTTAATTTTCAAAATTAAATTTTCAGTCTGCAAACCTGTAGTCCAAGGGGATTCTGATAGAGGCTTCCATCAAAGGGTTTCCTAAATATCTAATCTTATAAATTTTGTTATATCCGTTAGATTTACCTGTTCAGTAATGTATAAAATAACCTGAAAATCCACAACATCAGTTTAAAGGACAGAGAGAAAGTTAAGCAAAGTGATGAGTGTCATTGGCTTACCATGATCAAGAGGTAGTGGAGAAATCCAAACTAACAGGTGAGTTTCAAAAAGAACAGGAGGAGATGATTCTGTCCCATGTAGGATATAGTTCACCTGGGTGGCTTCTTGTTACAGTCTCTATTACATGCTAAAGGTTTACATGGATCAAAAAAAAAAAAATTATTCTAAAATACCTTAATAGCTTTGTCTCATGTGGATTTGTCCAAGATCACCAGCTGTTGCTTACTAAAGTGCAGAGCTGCAAGATGGAGACAGGAAGAGCATCCTGGAGAGGTATCCTTGTACTTAACTTCTCAAAGTCTCCCCTCAGTACCTCTGGCTGACCACTACCAAAGTCTTGGGTCGGCTGCATCTTTGTTCTGAGCTGGAAGATTTGTTCTTGGGATAAAATGGTTATACTGTGAGAAAGCTTGTCTACACTGTGTTGGGTTTTTTTTCCCCTTTGCTTCCAGTAAAATGGTTGGATGTGTGCAAAGGCAAAGGAGCAGGTGATTGCTAACATGGATTTTTTTCCCTAATGACCCGATGAATTAGATGTGCCAAGCTCATACAGAATGATGCATTATGCTTGAAATATACCCAAACCTTCATTTAGAAATTTCTTCCAGACTGTGTTTTGTATAACTGCAAATAGTTCAGGTCCTAGTCATGAAGCTGTGAAAGGTCAAACAGTGTTTCAAAGGTGCAGAGGAAAGGTTGTATTTAGCACTGTGCCAGTTTCATGCCCACGGTCTGATCTGTAAAAAGCCATTACAGGGTGCTGTTGGTTTTTTTCATGCCCTGGATGGAGACTGGTGTCCTCACTGTGAATAGGGAGGTGCTGCTTGAGTAAGATGATTTGACTGACTGCTAGCAAGATAAGAGGTTCAAGAGGGAACCCTTTCCCCGTTCCAGTGCTTCATGGAACCAGAGTCTCTGCTCTGTTAGGACCACGGTGTGTTTGACTCGCATATTGTTTTTGTTTTGTATCTCTAGCTGCAGCTAGCCTCTGTGTCATGAAGAAATGAACAGACACCCTCTGGAAGTCAAATTGTATGTTGAGATGGTGGGGGAGGAAGGGTAATTTCTGTGATACCCTCTGACAACCTGAGGATGTGTAGAACCATTCAGTTGACAGAATGTATAAAAAAAAAATTAGTCAGGTTTATTTTGTTTCCCATTTTCTGTCTGATCTATTAAATGGATAGTAATGAACAGATTCTTGTTCCAAGTTTGTAGCTCTGTTTCCAGAGTTAGCTCTGGCTTGACTCATATCTCAGATCTCCTCCATCAGGTCAGGTTCCTTACTCTTATTCTGCTCTTCAGAGTCAGAAATATTTTTTTTCCTTCTTTGAGATACAGTGATTTCCAGCTGGTTGCAAACAACCAACTTATATTGTCTTCCTAATGTTAGCCTAAACTTTTCCTAGAGATGATTACTCTATGGAAGCTTGTGAAGAGCAAACAAAACCCTTTTAAACTCCTGTCCCAGAACAGCTAACTCTAAATCATCTTAGCAGCCCTTTTAAAAATTCTTTTTTGCAGCTGTTCCCATTTAAATTACTGTATATATTATTGTTTCCTGTTACTATAGGAAGCACCTCAGTGGTTATGTAAGTTGTCTTTATAGCTGCATCAGAAGGACAATTTACAGACAATTTTGTGTGCAGACACTGATACCTTAGATAGAAAGACCAGATACTTTTTTTCCCTTCCTTACAATGGTCACCTCACCTCTAACCGAGTTAGTCTCAAGTGCAGATCTTGAATATCTGGCAATATTATGTTTTATTCCTGTGGTCTGTAGACCCATGTAATTCTTTGCAGTGTGACACTGAGATCCTTTTCTAGAACTAGGTTGTTTGTGATGTTCATAAAGCATTTCCTTCTTTGTGTGGTGGTCACTAGTAACAGTGCTGAACAGGATTTGTGCTGAGATCAGTCTCTGAGGAGTGTAACTAGTCATTTGCTTTTATCCTGATACAAGTCTGGTTTTGGTGTGAACCATTGTAGATGACTCCCCAGGCAGCCCCTGATGATATTCTAAGATACTTATGTTTCATCATATAAAATTATTTTCTTTTGCCTGGTAGGTCTGGAGCATTATTCTTGTCTAAACAGATCATACCTTTTAGAGGTTTGACACAGTTTGCCTTTTGATTAAAAATGCATCTAGTGCTGCATTTTATACCAATCTCTATTTTTATTATGCTCACAATTATTCTGACATCTTGCATAGCTTTGACTTGAAATGAAAATGCCCACAGCTTGCCAGGATCACTTGTTATCCTCTTCTACTTGCAAGTGTTGGGTCGTTGTTGCCACATTGCTAACTGGAATTTATTTTTCTGCCTGCTACAAATATTTAGTGAAAGAGGAAAAAAAATCACAAATTTCTTCTAGTGACTTCTGATCTAGAGTCTTCTTCCAGCACTGCAGGCTCTAAACCCAGAGGCCCTTCTTCTGGCTGCTTAGTTTCTTCTCAGAAAAGTGACTTATCTATGCGTGTTTCCAGTGGCAAACACACTGAAAGCCTTCAGATGGTGCCAGTCCTGAGCTATCTGATCTCTAAAATGTTTGTGCTGTATTCACCCCCTCCTAGGGGCAGGAAGAACCAGAAATGGTAATTTGAATGACCTCTATGCATGTGTTTCTTTGGCCTGGTCGTGCTTGCCGTGACAGTCAGCATCTGTCACGTATTTCAGAGCGATGAACAAACGAGAGGTTGGTTTTGCTGAATATTAATGCTATGCAGTAACTCGTACTGTAGTGTCTTAGAGACCACAAGGCAGCTGTAGCCTTTGCAAATGCTTAACTCAACCTGAACTGGCTTGAGCAGGTGATCTGAGCAACTTACTTGCTACTGCAGAAAGTTTAATTCAGGGCAATCTTGGTTTTGCCTGACATTTTCTGGATCGAAAGGCTTGAAAGCAGCAAAGGATGGGTGGGGGCTTCTGAACAGGATAACAGAATTCCCACTCTCCTTCCAGACTCCCATGTCCATAATGCAGCAGCCCTTGACTAACAGGAAAAAGACCTCACAGCAAAGAGTGGAGTTTGAGTGCATGAAAGACAACCAGCTTGAACTGGGAGAGTTCCCATAGAGGCAGCTGGAACTGGAATTGCTTAAACCTTGAGTGTGACTTTGATGAATTCTTCAGTATGCTTTTCTTGTAGAGATTTCTAGATTGCTTCTAGTTCTCAAAGGTAAAGAATCTTCAGAGTGCACTGCCCAAAACCCTTTCTTGCTGTCGTTCTGGGTGAAATAGGAACTTGTCAGTGCAGGGATATTTATAGAATATTTTTCTACCCACAATCCTAGCTCCTAGACACAAGCTGTTACCACGTAAGTGTTTAGTTTTGGGAATTGAACCTTTTTCTGTAGCCTGTCTTTTCAAAGCCTGGCCATTAGGTGTTAGCTCCTCTGTGCAGAAAAAAAAACCTTTATATGAAAAAAAAAAAGCATGTACTTCTAGGATTCCAGCTTGGGTACAGATCTTTCTGACTAGGCTTCCTATTTCAGCAGTTAAATTGAGAATAGATGTGAAGTTTCTTATTTTTTGCATAGAGTTTTCTGTTTTTATTTAATAAAAATGCAGGGAGCTGCTGCCGTCTTATTAACTTGCAGCCGGCATGCTTATCTTCTTTGTTCTTTGTTAAATATGAGCTGGCATGTGTTAGACTGCGTTAGCGTTCATTCTTTGGGACTTCAGTGCTTTCTAAATTTGGCATTGCTAAGCCGGTGCCCTGTTTGCTAGAATCAATTGGGGCTGCTATTTTTAGCAACAAAAGGGAATTGAAATAGCAATTTTCTTTCCATGTAATGGATCCCCAAGAGGAATGCATGATGCAAGCTTTCTGTCATCCTGTATTCTCCCCCTCCCCAAAAGCACTCAGACGAAAGGCAGCTGTCATGGTTTGCGGCTGTATTAATCTTTAATCAATCGAGTGTTTTCTGCATTCAGGTGTTCAGGGAAAAAAAGGGTCACGACTAAGATCTGCCTAGAATAACTAAGCACTCATGCATGGTCTGTGCAGTCAGAATTTGTGGATAACGGCAGGGATAGATGGAGCAGCTAAAAATAGTATATGCTTCCAGTGTTTCTCCAGTCTATTTTTGATGCTTGATTTTGATAAGGTTGATTGGAGTCTTACTAAAAATAGCTGTTCCTAGCAAGCCGAGGACAAAAAGTAGAATATTTTTAACCAACACAGTCTAAAGTACTTTTATTGGCTGGAGATAATCTAGAAGCTTGGTATTGGTCAAATGCCAGTGATTTATATAAATCTGTAATAAATGAAGCACTGCTTGATGCCAAGCAGGGATAGTCTTTTCTCCCCTTGCCAGCTTTTGTTTTCCCCAGGAGCTGTCATATTCTTAATATAGCCTCTGTGTTTCGTAGCAGAAGAATCTCGAGTCTTCAGTTATTTATGGGCTGTACTTTAAACCCATGCTAGGGTTAGCTGTGCAGTGAAGTTTCTCTCAACTGTATTGCTTTAGCAATACACAGAGGGTCCTAGTTTATGTAGATGTGTGCTGCAGCTGGGTACTGTGCTGTGACAGACCCTCACTGTATCTGGGTTCAGTCTTGCAGGACAGGGATGGCTCTTGTGTGTAAATGGAGGATGTTGCAGACAGACTAGATCTGCAGTGACCATTTTGAAACAAATTTGAACCCTTTTCAGGGGATTGGAGATGTAGCTAGGCTACCCTCCTTGAAATCTGTTAGTTAGCTTATTTTTTTGACAGGAAGGGTGTATTCCCAAGTTGCTGGACCCACATCTGTCTATGGAGAATAACATTGCTGATGGCCTGAGTTCTCCCTCCTAGGTAATGACATGCATGAGTGCATCTGCAGTACTCTGAAAGATTGCCTAAAAACTCGGGCTTTTCTGAATGAAAACAGGAAAATGGCTGAACCAAAATGAATTTGTAGTTTGAAGAGACGAGTAGAGAACATGCCTAAGAGTTGCTAGCTTCATTGTGCAGGTAGTCAAAGCACTGCAAGGAGTATGCCTGGTGCTGTTTGCTAGAGGCAATATGGATAAAGGTATTCTGTGCTTTGTCTCCATTAGGCATCTCAAAAGTTCATTTTGCTGTGGAAAACGCGTGTTTGTATCTGAAGGCAGGCTTGATCTCTTTAAGCTCTTTTTTTTCACTGTAGTCTAACCTTGAGTTGGGGAGTCACGAATCTATAATCTTGTTTCAGCGTGATTGCTCTGCAGAACTGCAGTAGAATTTTCTATGCTTGCTGTTGCTCCCTCTCCCTGTTTCAACACTGGTCCTAGCTCCTTTGCTTGAGATGAGATGATTTCTACATGCCTGCCTCATGTTTTACTGCACCACTCTTTGCTTTTGTTTTAAGATGTCCTGGCTGCGTGAGAAGCAAGTAAAATGTTCTCCCTGGGCCTTGAATACTCACTTCAGTCACAAAACAGACTGCCAATGACTACTGGGTTCTGCTTTTGCCTGGCTCTGGAATGGCAGTTCCTTTTTTATGAGCAAGGAATACAACTCTATTATACCTCTTAAGAGGTGGTGGATGGTTTTTGGTGACCTCTTATTAGGCAAGACAGTGGCAGTTATTGCTTATAAGCAGAAAAAGCATGTGAGTTCCCCACACTGTTGATGGCACTTTATCTCTTATATTTAGCCATGGGCTGTGGGATTTCTGAAGGATGCAGGTGCTATTGGAAACATTTGTGTATTTACCCCTATGTAAGGCTTCTGGAGACTCGTCCATATTTTCATCCCCTAAAGTACCACTGGTCATTTTAATCTTCTAGACTAAAGTCACTCTCTGGTTGCATGTGTTCCACAGCCTTGGTCTATGGCTTCTTTGATTAAGGAAAGCTGTTCCCTTTTAGTGCAAGATGACACATCTCACAGACTGGTGAGGTTTTCTAACTTCGTTTATCGAGGGTTGCCAGTTTGGTACTGGCCAGGAAATGTTGCCAGTGCTTGTGAACTACGTCATACCTGTTGTACATGGGCAGAAGCTGTGAAGCATTAGAAAATGAGTTGACTCGGGGGTATTAAAGTGTAGAGAATTAATGAGCTGTGTCTGTCAATAACTATTCTAGTAGTAGAGGCTGTGGTGGGTGCCTGTATAGCTGTATCTTCAATTGAAGAGATCACTGTAAGAGGTCAAAGATGTACAGTTAAACTCCAAGTGGGAGCTGAAAAGTCTGTGGGGGCAGGTGTGAGTTTGTTTTTTCTTTATTCTCTTCCCACAACCGCATAGGAAGCAAAATTCTGGCGCAGCCATTAGGACAAAGATGCTCTCCTGAACTGAGGTGTAGATTTTGGTGATTTAGGGAAAAGATTACGTGACATATTAAGGATAATTCTGTAATAAAAAATTTAACTGCTGACTTGTGATCTTGTGCTGATGACTTGTATATATACAATGGCAGTTGCGGCATAACCTCCTCCAGCAGTGTGAACAGATGATGCCCCATACTGCTCTCATTGTTTGGAGACCTTGATACTACATTGGCAGTTTCTTTTTGCACCCTATCACTGCATCCAAAGCATGGGTGGGTTCACAGTAATTTATACTGAGGTGGTGTACCCTAGTGGCGAGCATGAATAATGATTTTAGTTTTATCAGCTTTCCAACTTGATGTCTACCACTCCAAACAGTGTAAGGTTTGGAATACAAGACTGTTGATGTAAAACTGAAATGAAAGCCAAAACTAGATGATGCTATCATACATACATCTGTCACTGATTACAACAGTGATTATGCCAGTCTTACCCAAAATGCCATTTCCTAGAAGAGCAAGAGATGTTTCTTTCAGTGTGCTGGACTCACTAGGGCCAGGCTTTGTGGACTCTGACTCAGAACAGGAATTTTTAGACAGGCTTTTTTTGCAACGTAAAAAAGATGATGTATATGTCAGCTCTCTAGTTATGCATGTACTAGTTTCAAAAAAGGTTCTTGAGATGGGAATCTGTTCCAGGTGATGCCTTATTATTTTGTGGAATACCATGTATCCTAAACTGCTGAGGTGGGGGCTTCCCAGGGTAGAACATCTCCAGCCCAATGCCTGTGCATGTATTGATTTATTAGGAGTGAGCTCTTCTCAGAGTATGTTGTGTTACTGGATACCTTCCCTTATTTTTTGTCCCCTGACTTTTAGGGTTGTAGGTGAAAAGGCAAAGATGGGTGTTGACTTCTTTGTCTAAAATTATCTAATGGTGCAATATAAGCTTCCATTCAGGCAAACATTTACTTGGTGGGCTCACACACAAGTTGCCTGGGCACTCTTCTTGCTTCTCTCCTGGAGACAGCAGATGGCTGAAGTGGGAAGCTACTACAGTTAGTCTGACTACTGAGTAAATGTGTATAATCACACTTAGGTACTGGTGCAGCTTTCTTGTATAGACAATAACTTATTTCTATCCTACTTGCTTTGCCTTCTTTAAGCTCTGCCAACTGCAGTCAGTTTGTAACTTTTGCTGGAAGGCAGTCTGTAGAAGAAACAGAATTCAAAAGCTTTTAATACACACTTGGAGTCAAACTAGCTTGGGCACATCAAGTTGATAGTAGAAACTTAGTTAACTAACTGACACAGCTTTGGAGTGGTTGAAACTGCAACATTTCTCTCCAGTATGGAAGCTTGAGATGAATGTAATCAATATGAAAATTTTAAGTCACTTTCTAATGTAGAAGCTTTAGGTCATCTAAAATGTGGAGGAAGACTATTGGTGGCTGAATATTGACTTCTGTGATGTTGGTCCTATCAGTTGCCTTTACCCCACCTCTTTTCCCTGCTTTTACGATGTAAGGTCTAAGTTTTGCTTTCTGCTCTGGCAGATTGCTGTCAGGGCAGCCTTTCTGACCCTCCACACTGCTCACTAGGATCCAGCAAATGAGCAGTAACCAGAGCTGGCTGAACTGGCCAGCAGCAGGCCAGGTCTGTGCTGGTGCATGTTTCCCTTCTCAGTCTGTGGGTGCTGACCTCCATGGCCTCTCCCAGTGCAGCTGTAGATGGCAAATCCATTTGCTTGGAATGGGAGGGAACTGAGCCAGGTGGCTTTTCTCAAAGGGCCTTAGGAAGGGAAGTGTGGCCTGAAAAAAAGGGGTTTTAGGTTAGGTGTTGGAAAGCAGTCCTTGTACTGTCTGTTCTTCAAGATGGTTGAGCATGGAGCAGAAGATAGTTATCCTTCTCCACATGGAACCACTAATTTAATGATGGTCTCAGTGTCCTCCTGTGAGGAGTTCCCTTATTGCTAAGAAAAACTAGCTGCACACTCTCCTGAGGCCTTTTCCTGCAGCAGAAGCAAAACAGGGATATGTATTAACCAGGAGTCTGTTTCTGTAGGTGATGGCTCAAGCACTGCTTTTTTCCTGATGGGATTTTGTAATTTTCATGTACATCAGATTTAGTTAAATTTCTCACATTCTGTTCTGGAGGGTACTTTAATCTCTGGACTACAGGTTATTTTAATTTGAACTAGAACTTATAAAGGCAAAAAAACCATCCTGTTACTCACACTTCAGTTAGAAATCCCTGATCTTCAGCTTATGTGCTCCAGCTGATTCCATTACCATTTACCTAGGCAATGGATTCAATAAATGAGTAAATATCCTTGACTGAAACTACTTGTACTTTACTAAGCCTTTAAAGGGCTACAGGTGCTTTTTGGAGTCCCTGCCT
Source organism: Zonotrichia leucophrys gambelii (assembly GCF_028769735.1). NCBI lineage: Eukaryota > Metazoa > Chordata > Aves > Passeriformes > Passerellidae > Zonotrichia > Zonotrichia leucophrys. The sequence continues at coordinate 35,789,016 of NC_088175.1, read as the reverse complement.
CATGGAGCATGCATTTTTGGCTGCAGCTGCTAGAAGTGGAATAACTTGCAGCGTCAGAAAACAGTGTTTTGAAATGCTGAGCTTGTTATCTGGGAATAAAACCATTAAGTCTGTAAATTCTAAGTTGGAAGAGAAGAAACCATCTAAGTGGTAAAGGGAATGTCTCTTCTTTAGGTGCCTCACTAACTATGGTGAAAGAAACAACCCCTTTCACCAAGTCACTGAAGTTGAATGTTTTCCACGTTGGGCCAGCTTTGAACTTGTCCAGTTACTGTTGTGACCTTATGGGGAGGGGTCCTGGTACTGTTGTCACTGTACTCCTGTGTGCTTCATTGTTTTGCTGAAGGAAAAATTACTTTTATGATAATACATAATGTGGATCCCAGGTCAACAAGGCTGAAACTGAAGCTTGTTAAAGGGATCATGCTGTCCTGCAGGACTGTGGTGTGTCTGGCTGAATGGGCAACAATATTGGTCCAAGTCTGGTTGCAGGAAATGGGCTCCTGGGAAAGTATTCTTGATTTCTTCCCTAAAGTCTGATTTCTATTGGTCATTTGGACCTTTGCTTCACCTTTCCTTACATGGCTTTGTTTCTGTACCAAAACTGTCACTCACACTTCCCTAATGGTGCCTGGATAGGAAGTGGCAAAGCAGTGTGACACAGATACTTGGTTTTCTCAATAAAATTCCCTGGCACTGACAGTGCAGCAGCCAGAGCTCTGTTTGGGAGTTGGAGCATCCAGTGTGTGCAGTATGCATATCCTTATCATGCTGGAGTTATGTCATCTTGGAAATAAACCCTGAAACCAGGGAGGGGATAAACATATATGCATGTACCTTCATTTGTTGTCATCTGTGAATTTCACTTAAATCAGGGATATGACTGCATCTTTATTTCTGGCCTGTTACTGAATTGTTGCTGGACCATTCAAACTCAAATAGGACCTTTGCAGCAGTTTAATCTTTTGTTATTATAGCTACTTATTTATAGGTAGCAGGCACAGAGACTGAAAGGGTTACAGCATTTCCTAGCTGTTATTACTCAAACAGAAATATTCTGGCTGCAGTTTGCATGCTAACTGTTAGAGGGGATCTGCAAGCAGTAACTAATCAAATCATCTGCAAGCACATCTCCTTCCAGTGCTCCAAAGGGAAGCTATTGCTGAATCCCAATGCCAGACAGCACCTCTGTCTGCTATGACTTTCATTCAGATAGAGGTTGACCTGAGAGTTAAACCAACACTCCCAGTTCACTGTTCTGAAACATTAAGCAAGTCCAGTTTTTTGGCTATGGCTACATTCAGTGATAAGCAGAGGAAGCACAAACCAAGCTCTTCTGATCTGATAAAAGGACAAACAGAAAAAATCCAGTATGTTCTGTGGCTACTTGGAGATTGAGAGCAGAGACAGGTAAATGACAGGTTGGACAGGAGAGCTAAAAATGGAAGGATGTTGAGGTGTAGGTGTTGTGTTCGGTGAGAGCAAAAAGCTGAGAGAGAAAAAAAAGGTGGTGCTTAATTTGCTTGCACAAAAAGAGGTTGGAAAAGCAGTTTCTGTATGGAGGAATTGCTATTTACTGGGATGATCAGCTACTAGTGTGGCGAGAGCCCTGGAATAATCTGTCAAACTAATGGCATGTTGAGTCACTCACAGCTTCTCAGCTTGTGGAAAAGAATCCTAGAAAGACTTGAAGCTTGACACAGATCCAGTCACCCACAGGTGAGAAAGTTTAAGCTGTAGAAGCCCAGCTTGCAGCTGATGCCTGGATCAGTTGCTCATACTAGTGCTGGTGAGCACAATGGCCATGAGGAACTGAAACCTGCTGGAGCAACACTAACAGAAAGCTGTTGCTTGTGTCCTAAAATCTGTTTTCCTGGATGCTTACTGGATTTGAGATACTTTTTATTTTACTGTACAGTTAAAGCTAAGTTGACAGCTGGTTTAATAGTCACAAATCAGCTTTTTTTGTTTTTTTAAGTTAAATGGCTTGGAAATCTTAGTCCACAAAGTTTCTGAAGAAGAGTATTAGGACAGAGGCCTGGCTTTAGAAGGGGTGCTGAACCTGATTCTTGAAACACATTAGGCTCCTAATTCCCTTTCTTTCCTTTCTTACCTATGGAAAGGTTTTAGTGTGAGTTATTATAGTAATTTCATAGGAGTTGTACACCTGTCCCAGAGACTTTGATATGTTTCTGTCTGGAATGAGTACTTTAATAGCCTACAAACAAACACACACATTGCAATTACTTCTGTGAAGCAATTAATGCAGATTTGTCTTTTTTTTTTTTTTTTTTTGCAGTGGTCACGGGAGCTACTGATGGGATTGGAAAAGCCTATGCAGAAGAGGTAAGAATTCTCACCACTTGGAAGTCTGTCTTGATTCTTAGCAATATGACAAGCTGACTCAACTCCATCAAGCTGCATGTGATATTTCCTCACCTTATTTTAACATAGATATCTGTGGAGACAGAGGTCCCTTCCCTACCTTGCCTTCCTCTGCTAACCAACCAAAAGTTGTATCTCTTTTTGTTAGTTTCTTGTTAATTTCTTTTATTTGTGAACTATATTTTCAGCTCTTACCTTGTCCTTCAGTTTTTATTTTTAACTTCTTTCATTTTTAAAAGAATTTTAACTTTCTCAGCCCTTGGTAATTCCTTTTGGTACTTCCAGGCACTGACTAAATGGCATTTACAGCTGCCAGCAGTAACTGCCAATTATTTTCTCTAGTTCATGAAGTCTCTGAAGCTGGGTTTTACCTTTATCTCTTCTACTGTACTTTTGCTCTTGATGGGTATGTGGGCTCCAGATATATTTCATATACTGGAATGTATTGCATAAGAAAGTGCCTGTTAGTATAGGGTAATTTAGCTTATAAAGCCCAGAGAACATAATGACAAATAGTGCTGACTACAACAATTTATAGCAAAAATAACTTTAAACTCAGCATTAGTATCAGAGTGAGCCTGTCTGTACTCATTTTTGTGTTCTCTGAAACACCAGCATGATTTTGTGTGAGATCAGCTGTGAGAGATTCCCTTTTCCTTAGTTTTTTCTTATTTAATTTTTTTTTGTTTGTTTTGTGAAGCCCACAGGGAAAATGGCGTTCCTCTTCATGGGTAGTCCTTGTCCTTTGGATTTCCTGTCATCCTGATGTGCCTTGCCCTGCTATCTGCAGCTCTAGCCCCCAAATTCATTTCTACTTTGCAGGAAGTAGTACTTCATAGTCCTGGTTTGAGAAAGGGGAGTTGGCTGCAAAAGGGATTAAGCCTGGTGCCAGCAGCACCTGACCGTGGCATATTGCTCACAGCTCATAGCTGCCAGGTACCCCAGTTACATGGCACCAAAGCAAATGATGCAACACTTAATTTTAACTGTCTAGAGCAAGTGGAAGGAGGTCACTGTGCCCACAGCAGAGCGTTATCAGGAGGAAGGCCTCTGGTGTGGGAGACACCCCCTGAACATCATGAGAGATTAGTTTCAGGATCTATATGGCAAGGTACTGGGTGAATAAAATGAGAGTTTGCTTTATGTTCTGAAATGTCTCTAAGAACTAGGCTGCTTCTGAGCATGGATGTCTGCTGCTGGCTGACTGCTGCCCTCAAACCCCCATTAGGAAAGCATCACAAGTATGAGATAGTGTTGGAAAACCATGTCTACTACAGCTGCCTTGCAGTGGTTGCTGTAAGCACAGAACACCCCAAAGGGTACAGGTACTCATTCTTGGGCTACAGAATAAAACATACTTTGAGTTGTAGTTATTATTGTTGTTACTTAAGCATTTATTTAGAATAAAACACAAATCCATCCTTTGGTAGCTTAAATGGATGAAGAATACTTTGATAAAGTCAAGTGTGGATGTCGGGTGAAATGTGGAATACCTGAAGAGACATCTCAGTCTTTAACTCTAGAGGCATCTACAGAAGTCTGCCAGAAGAGGCTTGATTTTCGACTAAAAATTCCCTCCTGGCTGCTATAAATTCCTCTGGCATATAGCTGCTTGGGCCCTGATGGCTGTGATTATAGTCATGTAGACAACTTTCTTTTCCTTGGAGTAATTTGTGAGAATTGTAACTGTGTGTAGAGAATTGCCTCTTTGAAAGTTTGATATGGTCTCACTGGAAAGTGATGGAAGAACATTATGAGTGTGTGGAATCTTGGGTTATACTCTGCTCTGTAGATTATTTTCCTTTTCCAAGCAAAGAACTGTTTCTACGTTTTCACTCTTGCAGTATTAAGACCTTTAATCTTTGCCCAGCACTGATATTCTTATCATTGCTAGATCACCCCGTTGTGAAAGGTTTCATGTTTTGAGGATATGATGAGGAGTCAGTATTTGTTGCCTCTCTATCATTATCTTTTGTTTGTTTTCAAAAATCATTAGTATAAATTCAACCTTAGCCTTATTTGTGTGCTGGTGATAAACTAGAGGTTGTGATCCCATTGCATACTCTGCAGTACTCTACTATGCACATCTGTTTAGTATAGCATTTTTAGAATCTCTTGCTATGTCTATTCTAACAAGAGCTTTAACCTTGCTTTGGCTGACTGTTGATGTCATTGTTTTCCATCTTGGAGAGGAAGGGTTTATACAGCAGCTGTGTTTTGCTACCAGAGTGGAAAATGTGGTAGTCACTAACATGGCATTTTAGGAAATCAAACACCTCCATTCATCAGCTCCATTAGAATGGTAACCCTTGCTTGCATCAATCCTTAGGCTACAAGGGTAGCTTCCCAACATATGCTACTCTGGGTGAGTTTTTATGGTAAGTCTTGAGATCCTGTCATTCTGCCGTTTCAGGATATTGGCCAAAGGGACAAGTGTAATGATAGGTTATCTACAAAGCAAGTGGTTCTTCCTTGATTCCTATATAAAAATGAAATTAGTAACTGGGATCTCAGGAATCATTATCTCTCTTTGGATGATTGTGTTTCCTTTCAACCAACTAGGTTTATACCAGTGAAGGCAGAGTGCTCATCAGGCACCTTAATTGAACTTGCTCTTGAGTGCTGTATCTTCTTCAACTTTGATTACTTCTCTTAGTGATATTTGTTCCTAGTTACAGGGTCTTCTGTTGGCTCTTTTATGTGCTTTCTACTTAAAACTCCACTTGCAAAAGGGTTTCCAATTTCAGATTGGAAACTACTTCTCAGAGTGCATCCCTTCAGTGTGAACATAGCAGAGGTTTCTCTCAAGCTTGCCCTTATGGTGGAAATTCTCTAAATGTGGTGAAGTTCCACTGACTGGATGTATTGGCATCACTTTACTTCCTTGACTTTTGAGACAAATACAGATGAATACTTTTCCATTAAGCCCAGGTACCTACTGAAGCAGTCTGAGAGCCCAAGGGTCATGACTGCTGAAAGAGAGCAAACTCCTCTGTCTGCAGTCTGGAGCTTTGCATCCATGAGGAAGATCTCTGATGCTTTTTTCCTCATGGGACAGCAGTTATTTTGGATTCTGAGTAGATTACTGTCAGATTGTCCTAGCAGGTTAGGTATGTGAGGCTTTCACTGCCTTGATCCTGTGGAATGAGAGTGCTTTTCCCTTCTTCCTGGTGCCTTCCAAGCCTACCGTGGGCTTCATGTAAAGTGTGTTCCAGTGAGCCAGGTGCTTCTCTGCAGTTGGCTGGATGTGTTAATCCCTTTCAGCCAGTAATTCTTGTAACACCACATCATTTCCTCCAGCAGAAGGCTTAAGTTGCCTGTGAGCCTGAACCTGGCAGCTTTTTGCTAGTGATTCCTGTGGTGTCTTTGGTGTCACCACACCTCAATCTATGCTCATGAGATCTAGTATGAGATTTCTACTGCTTGGAAGTAGAACACACACCTGGAAGTAAAGTAGAGAGTTCACTGATGAATTCTGCCATACCTCTGTCTGACAGAATCACTGGTGCTTTGCATTCTCCTGCTAGAAAAGTGGACAGCTTTAAACCACTTCAGGTTGTGGCTGTACTGTGGTGTAGTGTTTTGAGGGTTTTGGGTCTGTGTGTTTTGTTGGTTAGCTGGGATTTTTTTGTTGTTGTGGTTTTTTAAAAATTCCATCAGAGTCCCATTCTCATCAGCTTCTGAAGGCAGTGAAGGAGCTTTACTGGAGCAATTTCAACATACATGGTTTTTATGTGTAGGTCTTAAGTGTCAGAGCCACTTTGAACTGTGGACAGATACATTGTTTCTACTTGTAGTCACAAACATAATTTTCATTTCAGAGTAATTCAGATACGTAGCTGTCATCCTGCGGACACTTTTCAGTTGAGTTGTTAGATCTCATTTTAAACTTGCAGTGGCAGGTCTGATTTGATGACCATTGTATGCTCTGGCCCCATCTTAATTTCCTCAGATGGCTTCCCTAAAAGAGTTTTAGAAGTAAATTAACCTTAATACCTATGAGTAGTACAAAGTAAGAGTGGAGCCTTACTAAAGGGAGGAAGTATTGAGTTGCAACACAGATGTTCAAATGACCATGGATATCTCAACTTGGCATGTTAAACTTCATTATGGATAATAATATCTTTGCTCTGGCTTGCAGAGGTAGTGTAAAAGTTCTGTAAAATATCCACTGTTTGTTTTCTGTTTTATAAATGTGCCTATCCACCTCCATTAGATGACTGAGAAGATAGCATGGTGTGAATGGAATTAAATAAGAAATAACATGGAAGTATTTATCCTGGTTTTCCCCTTTGTATCTATTTAAAATTGTATTTTTTTCAGACTTTCTGGTCATATATTGTTGAGATGTTTGATGAATTTTGCAATTGCTTTGATTAGGATACTAACTTGGAAGTGATTTATGACTATTCTAATGTGTCCTGTTTTTTCTTCTTGCAGTTAGCAAGACGTGGAATGAAGGTGGTTCTAATCAGTAGGTCAAAAGAAAAACTGGACCAGGTTTCTACTGAAATAAGTGAGTTAAAACTTCTTCCCTAAACTTCACTGGCATGCTTATAAATAAATGCAATTGCACATGAATTTCATACATGCTAATATATACAGCTCTGATTTTGAAGAGTTTGCTCTTGTGCACAGTACAAATGTTACAGATATAAGTGGTAAAGGCCTTGCAGTTCAATTTTACAGCTCTTCATATTTAACTTCTGAGAACAATAGGCCTTAATTCTGAAATAAGTACTCCTAAAACTGTTAGTCTTCCATAAGAGTAGCTTACCAGGCCAGACTGAAATACCACCTATTCACATAGTAGTAGTTATCTAAAATCATAATAAGGCAAGAAACATGCAGTCATTTCTCCATCTGAATATTCTCTCTGAAGCAAGTTTGATTTCATGGGGTCCAGCCATAAGGGTGGTTTCTTTGCAACTAGTGTTTTCTTTGTTATTTGCTGTCTTACCAAGTATACAGATTTATTGTGGGTAGCTTGCCCCATCTCCCTCTTTTTTGTTTTGTTTGAATAAACTACTCAAATAATATATTAGAGACCTGTAATCTCTTTTGAGGTGATGAGTGTTCATAGTCATAAGAATATATGGAATGAGTTAATGTGTTTAAGAACATGTATTAGGGATTGTTTCTTCAGTAAGTGTGTAGCAAATGGCTGTAATGGAAAAATAAGGGAGCAACTTTAGTGTTTCAATCACAAATGGGTATTTCTACAGGATCAGTTAGGAAAAAAACTTCCTCAAGTCTCATGCTGACAAATGATTTCCCAATCAGAGCAAAGTATAATCTAAACCACAAGAACTCCTTTTCTAATCTATATCTCTTTTATTAAGGCATATTTCATGCAAGGTTATTAGTTTGTGCAGTGTATGTCAAGATAAAGTGAGAAATATAACCATGTGAAAAGGTTTTGATAAGCAGGAGTAGAAGTTGTGTACTATAAAGCAGGTTTCTCAGCCTAATGATGTTGGGCAAAGAAAGCTTTAAGATGATGCTTCTGTGCTACCCTCCCTTGTCTTGCTTAGGCTTTCTAAAATGGTTTGTGTATGTAATGCATATAATGGTAACAACTGCTCTCTTTCCAAGGTCATAAATGTATAATTTTGGCTTAAATTTACTAAAAATTTCTGTGTATTTGTTAGTGGCACTGTTTTACTATAAAGCATAATCCCCTAAGTCAAGAGTCGACACACTGCTGTGTGAAGTTGTAAAGGATTGCCAAGTGAAAGTAAGGATGACTGAAAAACTCAAGGACTTCAGCTTGCTAAACAGTAGCTGTTGTACTCGATCTGTAAATTCAGGACATACAGTTCTGTTGATATCAATGTCACTATTTCTGGCTTTTAGTGTCCAATGTAAGATGACATATCAAACTGTTTTCTAGACAGAAAATTATTCTTTCCTATGTGTATGTTTGAGTTGTAAAGAGCATTCCTTCTTAGAGCAAAGTTGTCATCAAGTTCTATCTTCCACTGATTTGGAAGTAAGTTGCATTGTTCATTATTATCCTTCATTTAAGGCAGTCACGGCAGTGTCTGGACCTCCCTGTGACACTGGGCAGTGTAGTGACAGTGTAGATGCAGCAGAATAGGTGTCACTGCCTGGGTAACCTGTCTCACTGCTGATGCTTGCTGCCCATACATAAGGAAGCTACAACAAGGGGGTGTTTTTTGGTGGTTCACTGCAGTAGCTGGCTGATAGTTTGCTGCATTTGTGTGGGCATGTGCAGTCACGTTTCCAGCAACGTTACATAAACTTGTTTTGCTAAGTCAAACTATAACTGAAAGAAGTTTCTACAAATAGTCTTGTTCAGGAATCAAACACCTATGCATGAAGTGGCAAGCTTCTTGAGGGTGGTCATAACCCTTTCTGTAACAGTCTGGGTATCTCTTTCTCCCTGGGAATTAAGCATGATGCTGACAAGATAGATAAATCTACTGCTTTGAGCTTCAGCACTTACATGGTAGCTGCTGGGGGAGGCTCTCAGATTAAAAAAATAGGTACATTTCCTTATGTGAAGCAGCCTGTAATACATAATTACTGTTAGGCCTCACCCAAACATTTTTCTGCTTCCTTTCCTAAACTGTTGTGAATTGAGATGACTCATGCTGGGTTTTCAGAACACTTCTTTTGACAACACTGAGCTACTGAAAAGTATACCTTGTTCATCGTGGCATCTACTGAAGGGTTAGGATAGTCTGCATGAACAAGCAAGCCTGAGTTGCACTTCCAGATGCTGCTAGGTTTTAGCTGGACAGAATTGTCTTGTATTCAGTCCCATGTGGGCTCTGCAGTCTGCTCAGATGTTGTCATATATAAGGTGGGTGACTTTTTTAATGCTAAGTCCGTAATTACCTAAACGGTTCCCTTGCAGGCTTCTAAGGTAACTTTAAACTTCTTTATAGTGGTCCATTGTTCTTCAAATTGGCACAGAGCTTTCTCCTCTTGAGTAATGACTCTTAATCACTTTAAGGAAGAATAGCTGTTTAACTAATTCCAGTTCTTTGGGTTGTGTGGTCCTGTGCATGTTTTCAGTTTGCTCCTCCTTTTCATTAATCAATCTCATGCATATCCTATTGAATGGATAGATACACCCTGCCATAAATAATGACAGGGGTTTTCAGACTCAGGTGTGTTCATTCTACTTCAGAAGGCTCATCTGCTCATAGGGTAGACTTCTACTAGGACTGACATCTATTTACAAAATGCAAGTTGTATAACCACCATCATAAGGGAGATACTCATATGTCTTTCTGCATGTTAAATGCCAGTTGACCTGGAGCTGATTTTTTTTTTTTTTAATGTGCATATGCACATTAAAGTGGCTGAATTGATGTTATAGGAACACCAGATGTTCTGAATGTGCAGCTCAGTTTGAGCAACAAAAATTACTGGGTTAATTACAAGTTTTTGAAGACTTTATAAGATTTTGCACTGTGTTTTCAAGCATGTTTTAAAGCTTTTTTTTTTTTCAGAGTACTTAGGTGTTGTAGGATTTGCTGTAAAATTATGCTTTTTGTTCCCTAAGAAATATGGATATAGGGATAATATAGGACACAATAGGGAGAACATTGGATAATAGGGATACTCTACTAAGAAATAGTGTGTCAGCCACTGACTGAAGAAAAAAATTTAGAATTTCCTCTTCAGTCATCATGGACAACCTTTATGAGGAATTATATAAGTTTTATGGAAGTATATTGGATGTTTTAATCAAGTTGTCAGGCACAAGCACAGACTATTAAGGTCACTGGAAAGAAGGCTTCTCTAGTTTAGTTCATGCTGCTTCACTGTTCCACCACTTTTCTGAAGTGTCTGTTGCATTGCATTGTTAAACACTTCCAAACATTCAGGGAGGATCAGGAAGAAAATTTCTCTGTGAATGGAGACAATTGTTTGAGTGCCACATAATGAGTCTATTTCCTGATTTGCTGTATTTAATAATGAGCATGGTCCAAGAGATCTCAGGTGCTCTGTGCTAGCAGTTGGTTCTTGAACCATGGATTTGCAGGCAGATAAGCTTCAGTTACTGCACTGGATAAGTTTGTTCTGAGGGAATTGACAACTACTTTGCTGTGGAAACTCATTATCCAGAGGCTGCAATATGAAGAATGTAGTGCAGACCAGATAAGCAAGGAAAAACTTCAGTTTGTCTATAGGAAAATTGTCAAAAGAATTTGGTATTGGTGTCCATTGTTAGGTGGTACCTTCACAGCACACTTCATGGAGTTGAGCATGAGCTGCAAGAGCCAGGAAAAAACTGCTACTGCTTGCTGGTGTTTCTACTTACAAGTCTGAGTAACTACTTGTAGGCGAGTGCATATAAAAGCAACATGGCAGATTTTGTCATCAGTTATTATATAATGAAAGGAAATTCCTATTTACTGCTTTCAAGTTGGTGGTTTAGTTTTACCTACACACAGATGATAAAATTGGCTCCAATTAAATGGTTTGAATTTAGAGAAATCGATTGTTTTTCCAGTGTATTCTCAAAAATTAACATTTAATTGGAATACACTATAAGCCTTTCATACTTGGGAACTACATACATACAGCCTTACATGCACTGGGAACTAATGTTCAAAACTTGGATTCTGCTACATGTCTATAAGAAAGTACAAGTTTCTTCTATAAGGAAAGAAAGATTTTTGGCAATTTTGCAAAAATCTATGTAGCTGTTTCATTCCAGTACATTTCCTCAGCCCAATGTGTAGTGTGTCTAAGTTGCTTGATCATGGTAGCTTCATCTTGAGCTACTCTCTAACCCTAAGATTTTGGTTATCATTAACTGATAACTGTCGTATTTATATTCAGGATCTCTTGTGTTCTAATACTCTGGCATGATTTTTGAGTACAAAAATGGGATGTGGTGCCAAACCCAGAAATGTTTCTTCCCCATTTCCTAGGCAGGTGGGTTTTACAGTTTTCTTCTGCTTTCTTGGTGAGCCGGTTGTGGGCAGCACCTGAAGCAGATGTGATGCTGACCCCTGTGCTTGTGCCCCATCCCTCACCGTGACCCAGTGCAGCAAATGGGCCATGCTCCCATGGCAAACCTGGCCCTGCAGATGCTCACCTGCACCTCCCTTGGAGCACTTGGCTCCTTCATCTCTGCCCTGTCACTCAGATTTCCTCTCTGCTGCACCCCAGTACATCCTCCTCACATTTTGGAGTTGGCAAGTGAGAATATTTGTGTTTAATAGAGGAGGTTGAAATGCAGACAAGTTCTGAGAGGAAGGGGACATCTTTTGCACAGAAATGACATTCTTTGCACAGAAATGACAAGATTCACTTGCCTGAGCTTAACTTGAAGACTAAGTGAATCTGGCAGTTATTCTGACCTTTAGTGATCTATTTTAAGGTAAATGAATACGTTTGCAGCCTTCTATCACCTGAGCCAGGTTCAGGTTGACATACTTGAAATCCTCATATATTTCTTGGACTTGACAAAATGGCTTCAAATATTTTAGACTTGTTTTGATGCACTGAAGTCACCTTTCACATAAAGTTGTAGTGTTGTAGTGTGAGAGTCTTTGATAATGAACTCTTGAATTTAATGGCTGAAGAAAGTTTCCCTTCGATGAAGTGAATGAAGTTCTCTTGGTTTTGCCTTGTGTGAGCCCCTTAGTAAAGGAGCAGTTGGTGGACACTGTAGAGAGTGGACAGAGGATTCAAACTGAATTAACTTTCATTAATTTGTTAATAAATTAAGTAGATGACCCTAATGTAAAAAATAGAGCTATTGGAAAAGGAGCTTATTTTCAATTTGGAATTTTTGTCGTCTTTAAGAAGAAGTCTGCTTCTGTGGCTGGATATTTTTCCTGCTTAATCCTTCTTTTTTTATGGTCTTTTCTTGAATTTTCTCATTGACATTTTGTCTGGATTCATTAAAAGAAATTGAACAGAATACTTAGAGAGGAACACTTGACAGATGCCCTGCAAACTACAGGATGGAGTTCTAGAACTACTTGACCTCTTAGGAGAGTTTTGAGGTAGCAGTCTGGTAGGACTACACACAGGTAAATGTTCTGCAGATGATCAGTAATATCCTTGCAGAAGGACTTCCTTCCCATATCATGTGTCAGCATATAGAGAGCAGACCACGTGTCACAGGTGGTTTTAGGGATGAAAACCAGGAACTTTATTAGTCAGTGTAGGGGTTCCACAAAGTAGTAGGTGAGCTGGCAAGCTCTAGGAGATGGTGCTTTTTCACAGCTGGTAGGACTGAGTGAGTTTCTTCCAGAAATGCCAGTGTGTTTCTATGCAGTACTTACTAATAGCTAATAAACCCAGGAAGTCCAGGGAAAGGAATGTATGAAGGTTATTTAAATATAAATGCAGGACTTTGGGTTTCCTTGTCTGAATATAAAGGCAGCAGAAGTAGCCTCATACTCTATATATTGTGCCTGTACGATCAGGACTAACTCTGGGACCTAATGGTTTCTTGAGTCTTAAAGCTTTACATGTTAGGTAATTGGATCAATGGGCAGGTGACTTCCTTGGTACTTTTGAAAGCCAGAGTTGAACAATCAGGAATTGTCATCCCTGCAGATGTTTGGGGTCACTGCTGCCTCTGCCTGACAGTAGTTGTGTGGGGGGATACACTGCATTTTCTGTAATACTCAGGAACTAATGCCTGTCTCTTCTAACAACCTATCTGTAACATAAGCCTTTAGGGATGCCGAAACAAGAGCCTCTGGGCCTTTGAACACCTTGTGAGCTGCAATCTATTGCTTATCACTTTCAGTGTAAAATATGCTGAACATCACATGAAAAGATAAGTATTGGATGTTTTCACATTGGATTGGGTGAAAATCTGCTTTGAAAATTTAGTTTAAAACAACTGGTAGAAGGTCTATTACTGAGAGACTTAAAATCAGGCCTTTTAAGTGTCCCTGCAAGGAATAGTCTCTCTCTGGCACAAGAAGGGACTATGTGGTGCAAACAGTACTGTCTTCCTTCTGCAACTTCATTCTATGAATGTGTATTTTAGTATTATGTCACTTTTTTAGCAGGTTAAGTTCCATTACATCAAGTCCTTTTTATATGTCAAAGCTGTAAAAATCCCTGATAGACTTCTCTACTGAGGAAATAGTGATAATCGCTTCTATGGTTTTTCATGAATATGTTGTGCTGAGGAAAAAAAATGCTAGTTAGTAGCTCTTCATAGAGAAAGGAAACTCAGTTGATTTGTTCTGCACAACAAATTCTTTTAAAAAAATCCTTGAATATGTGAGAAATAAACAATTTTCAAATTTGTGTAGCTACTGGATAAAAGTATGCCTGCTGTAACTCTGTGCCACACTTCCAGTGTTGAGTGGGTACTCAGTTTTTTTGAGCAGTAGATGGGGACTAATTAACAATGGATTTTTCCTTACAAGTAATACTTTTGAGAAAACTGAAAACTTGTCTTTTTAAGTGCCTGACTTTGGGATACAGCAAACATTTTACTGTGGATGCTGAATTGGAGCTATAAAAGATAATGCTGAATTAGCCTAGAAACTTGTTTCCCTTTTTAAATATGCTTTAATTCAAGTACAGTGACTGACTTAAATATCTTGAAATTTACTTGAGAGTAAGGGCATAATTTCTTTTTGTTAATCCATGGTATGATACCTTTCAGTCTCTATAAGTGACACTAAGTTCTCCTTACAGTGTATTTTTTCTGGTCTTTCTGAAATTCATTCTGTTGAGCCTAAATCTGAAAAAAAGATGTTGGGTTTTTTTTTAATAATTACGGTTCTAATAAGTATATGGCTGAAGAATTTGGACTCCATTTTGCAAAAAGTGATGCAAAATTCATGTTTACATGTATACACATGTCAGGTGTGCACATTGTCACAGACAATAATAATGGCATTAAGGGAAAGGAAATGTTACAGGAAGTATGGGAAATAGTCCATATGCCCTTCCTAAAGTGATTAAGTGAATGAAAAATACCTCTCTTCATGCTTAGTAACAACAAATACATCAATGAATATTTTAAAAAAATCATGGGGGGGGGTTGAAAATAGTGTTGGGGAAAGAGAGGAAGGGGAGTTTGAGAAGCTGCCTACTGCACAATAACAACCTTCCCACGCTTCACGTTGTGCATCCCCCTGAAATAGCTCGGGATTGTGCCCTAGCCCCTCCTTGTGCAGCCTCAGCCAGAGTGGATATTTCGGGGCTGTGCTGCAGAGAGCTATTCTGGGAGTCACCACTCCTGGCAGCTCAGCACAGCTCAGCTCAGCACGGCGCAGCGCGGGGGCGGCCGCACGTGCGGGGCCCGGAGCCCCCCGTGCCTGCACACGGGGCCAGGGGTGCGTGGGGAGCTCCGCTCGCCTGGCTGCCTGCAGGCGCTCAAACACTGCCAGCACTCGCGGGTGCAGCCCCCCTGGCTGCCAGCCTCTGCAGCTGTTTGTCACAGCCTGCTTGATTTTGTGTTTTTAGTTAGCTTGGTAATTAGAACAAGCTTGATTTAGAAAAGCTTGCAATGCTGAGCATAATATTTGGGTGAATGGCCTTATTGATTGATCCTGCGTTGCTCAGAATGTGTTTCTGACTTGGTTAGTGTGTTTTAGAAATTGTAATGTATTTTGATGTAATGGAAGTCAGAGGAGAGCAAATGGAGGCAATTATTAATAAAGTGTGTTTTCCCTCTGTTTTGTAGTACTGTACATACACATTAAAAACTTAAGCACCCAAATAGCTCAATGGTTTTTGGACTTTGGCTCGGAGAGCTGAAGTCATCTGTGAAAGCTGAGAAGTGATGAACTGACTTTTGTATGTCTGTGTATATTGAAACTTAAAGTTAGCAGAACATTTAAATTAAGATCTGTCATTGTTTTACCTGCTCCACAGTTCTATGTGATTAGATTTTTAAAAAATATTCTCTCTTTTTAAGGAAGCTGTTTCTGTGAGATTACATGTGCAACTATTGCGCTACGTAAGGAATTCCCTGGAAGTCCTGCATGTGTACTTGAATGAAAGGAATTGGAACCTATTCCTAGAGGCTTGACCAAGTGTTCATATGCATATATGAAACTTAAAACAATCTGTGGAAACATAGCAAATACTGTTGAATTGTAGGCAGACATCTTAAGTTATGTAGGAACAGCACAGGCTTACTTTGCAACAGGTGCAACAGAGCTTCCTTTTAGTGATTTCTTTGATTATCAGTATTCGGCTTTAGAGCTTCAGACCCTTCAAAATGTTCAGAAAAAAACTAGCTCTTGTTATACCCAGCTGATTTTAACATGCTTCTACATGGTGAATATATCACTGTGTAATAACAGTCTGCTACCACCAGTCTGGAAGTACTTAATACTTCTGGAAAACAAATTCCATCCATCCATGACAATGAGTTACTTCTCTGAACTCTGAAAGTCCCAAATTGGATACATTCCCAAAATGAATGGCTCTCCCTTAAAACCAACCAAATACTTTGTAGGGCTCTCAGCAGCCACTCTATACTCTTAAATTCTTCATCTCTGTCCTGCATAGAGTACTAAAAAGCAGGAGGTTTTAATGTTTTGTTTTCATCTCTCAGCTTCTACCCTATATTGAAAGGTTACAAACTCTGTTTCTGGAGACTGAGTGCTGGATTAGGATGAGTTTTACCACTGCAGTGATACTGGGAAGATGCCATCTTAATTTGTGGATGTAGTTGATTCTCCTTACCTAAACAAATTTGTCCTCTCCTGTATGAGGAAAAATAGAGAACTATTTTTCTACTGCTTAGAATTTCTCACTGTCCTGAAGCTAAAGACTGAGACTTCTTTATATTTCTGCAAGCAGTTGTGTTATACTGTATCACTGTGATGGCAA
Organism: Zonotrichia leucophrys gambelii; assembly: GCF_028769735.1. Lineage (NCBI taxonomy): Eukaryota > Metazoa > Chordata > Aves > Passeriformes > Passerellidae > Zonotrichia > Zonotrichia leucophrys. Next base: position 35,772,819 of record NC_088175.1, on the reverse strand, counting down.
TATTTATATTGGCTTTGAATGTAAAGTGGTGAGATGCTTCACACTCTAGCAAGAGTTTTTAATGTCCTTTCCCTGATCTTGGAAGAACCACCTGATTACAGTGTGAGCCTTGTATCTCAAACCTCTCTGCAGAGTTGACTGGTTTTGCCTCAAGGTGCAAATTCAAGCTGTTCCAGCAAACTGCTTTGAAACAGGCGGGCCAAGAACTAATGTTATTTTATTAGGGATGAAGGTCTTGTAATTTTCATGTGTCCCAGCAAGACTTTGTGTGACAGACACCCTTACACTGCTTCTCTTTGTTAAACTGAACTGCTTCTCCTGACCACCAAACTGGTGTATGTTTGCTGTTGCATCGCAATACACAGGCTGGCTCCTCTTGGGGAACCTTCTTTCAAGCACAGTTTACCTGTGTCTGAAAATTCCCTTAGCATTTTCTTAGCCAAGAACCAAGATTTCACGAGGGCTGCTGATTTCAATTATTTGCAAACTTAAAAATACTTTAAAACAAATTTTTAAAAAATTGAAAATGGTTGTCTCTTCACCATTTTACAGTTCTTTGTTATTATTTAGTGTAGCTCACTGTAGTTTCTAGCTTTCTGCTTTATTTTTTTTAAATGACAGTATGGTTTTTTTCCCCCCCTGAGGTTCTAGGCAATGTGGTGTTATTTTGCAAGTGAATCTTTTTAGTAGACAAGGTGTGCCCTACTTCTCCTGATAGTTAAGATTAGCATTTTCCTTGCATAGCAAGACTGGATACGTTTCCTGTAAGTCAGACATATCTGGCCTTTGGAATTAAGTTTTGCTTCACCTACTGATATTGTAACTGACGATCTTAGATGAGAAATCAGGCAGGTGTTGTCCTGTTGGCTGTTCCTCAGGATGGTTGTAAGGTTTTCTTATGCTTATTTGGAATAAGTAACACCTTAGCTAAGGTTTCAAACACTATTTGGAGTCCTCTTCTGAGGATGCTGAAAGTAATGTGTCCTTCAAGGGTTTGTGTGTGAAAGTGTTTGTATTTCTGCTGGTGTGAAGAATGTAGTTAAATAGTGTATTTGTTTCCAGACTGTCTCATCTTGTATTGTGCAGAAATGCACAATGGGAATGTGACTCAGTAAGTCAATTCTTTTAGCATTGCAAAAATAGGCACTTTTTCAGTTATCTTATATTCCCCTTTCAATGTGTATGTTATGTACTGCTTTTGTTCACATGACCACTGTATTGGACTGCACTGTGCCTCTGCCTCTGGAGTCTGTGTTCTTGGTTTGCTCTCTGGATCTTGGGAAGAATACGTCCCAGTATCTTCTGCAAAAGTTCATTTCATCTTTTTGTCTTGTACACTGTTTACACCAGCCTGCTCTCACTATTGGGACTGTTGGTTCATTTAGCCTTTCTGCAGCTGTGAAAATTTGTTTATGGTCAACAACTTACTTCTCAAACAATGCTGTGATTGCAGAGGATCAGGTCTGCTTTTCTTGGTTTACCAGGATACTTTTGAGCACGGTTGGTATCTTGCCAAATGATCAGATGCCTTGGCTAAGGTAATACAGACCCTGTAAATTAGCTGGACATGTGAATGTTTAGGTTAAAACTTATTTGTAGGGTCAATACTGGTCTCAACTGAATTTTTTAGTAAATGAGATGATTAGGACACTAGTGTGTCAGAACTGGGAATTGTGGAGGAGATCTGCTGAATTTCCTTTCCCATCCTATGGATAGGTGATGACTGACTGTTGCACAACTACTGACAACCTGGTGCTTGTAATATTTAGTCTCCTGCTAAGGAGTATTTGAAATACCAGTTCCAAAGACAAAACATCAGATCCACTTTTCAAAATATCATCAGGAATGCTGGACATGCAGGCAGGTAATGGCTTTTTCAGGTCCTCTAGCTGTGGCTGCAAATACTGGCTTATACCCTTCTTTCACTCCCTGTGGCTCTCAAGTATCTCCTGGTCCTCAAGCTGAAAGCTCCATTAAGGAGTTTCAGATTTTCTCTTGGACAGCAGTAGCCCAGACACCTGATATCCTAGATACCCTGGATAAGGACATAGCCTATTTGCTTCTTTCTCTATTACTCTACATCTCAGTGTCTTTTTGGCAGATAAAATAGGAATGTGCTCTACTCTGTCTTGCAGCCCATCTGTTTGAGAACATCTTAATCCTTAAGATCAAGGAAATTCCCTTTTCCACTTTTTCATGCCAAGCAGAGTACACCTGCTCTTCTCTGCACCTCGTGCTCTGACTACTAGACCAAGTTTACACGGAAGTGACTTAATGCTATTTGCATTGTCATTTGGTTTTTCAGGTGTGTCTCATAGTCTTTTCTCTGATGTAGGGGATCCTCCCATCTATTGCAGGTTCTGGGACAGAGCACAGGTTATGAAAAAGTTACAGGATACCTGGAAGCTGTTGTGAAAGGGAAGGAAGGGTTTGATCAGCTGGTGGTATCTGCAGGGGCAAGACAGTCTTGTGTGCTTGTGTGAGCAACTTCACAAAGACCTTGTCCACTCTGGCTGTACTGGTGGGCAGCCTTCTACTTCTCACATGGTTTTATACCTTGTACTGTGCACTCTGCCGACAAAGGACGCTGCAGCTTTGTATAGGTGTATTGCTTAACTACCATAAGTGTAATGGCTCTTTGCTCATTTTCTAAAGGATCAAAGAAGGGCCTTATATAAATAGTAGTGTGAACACTGTTATTTTTATTTTCTATTTATAGTGTTATGTATAGTAATATGTATATGTTTTATAGTATTATTTCTGTTTATAGTATTCAGATTTGTCTTTGTCCTCTCAGTATCTCTGCAGTGATTTCAGGAAGCTTTAAAGATGGATTGGTAGCAATCCTAATGAAGAGTGTTTAGTATAAAAAGGACAGTACCAATTGAGCAAGTTTGTGAGAATGGTGTTTGGGTCCTTTAAACAGCTTGCATTTCACAAAGCATGTGAGTGGCAGTGACAACAGCTGCTCTCCCACAAAACAGTTAAAAATGGCACGTGTGTAAAGTGTGTGACTTGGGCTTTGCCCATCCAGTCCACTTGCACATATGAGATGAGTCTCTAATGTCCTTAATATTGTCCTGTAAAAAACCAAATGTGTGTGCTAAACATTACAGCAGCTGTGTTCAAAAATAGGCTATTTCTATGCCCCCCCTCCAGTGTTGAACTTGATTTTCTTCTGACGCGATCACAAGGCTGCTGCTGCAGTAGGGGCTTAATGCTATTTACGTCGTCATTTGACATAGCAACATCTCTCAGGGGATTTTTAAACAATGCAGCTGTTCAGGAGAGATGAAGAGGTTGAGGATGGGAAAAGGAGCAGAAATAATTTCATCTGCCATTAGGGATATTGGGGGGGGGAGGGGAGGCAGCGAGCAAACCAGTGAGTTCAGTAGATTCATGATTCTGCATGAATGGATGGCAGGATCATGGGAGTCACGGCTTTCCCTTGAATGGGAAGGAGCATCATGGGAATCTGGCTGCTTCTAATCTTTTTTGTGAATGATTCTTTTCCTTTAACATGGCACTGGTTTTTATGAATGGCTGGGGGCAAAGTGCTGCAAAATCCTTCTTGAGCTGTATACAAGTCCCTTAAGGAATGCTGGGGTGGGAGTCGGGTGCAGCAGAACAGAGATGCTGCAATGTTAAGCTACTGTTCTGTTCTTTTGAAGTCTGAGAGGACATTGTACTGCTTTCAAGTCAATATAATTTAGCTTGATGAAAGCAGAGTTGCTTTTTATATGAAGTATTTTTACTACGTTCCTTCTTGTTTTTCAAAATGTAGTTGCCTACGTGTATTTTTCCTGTTCTAGTAAGGCTGGAGATGACAGCACATCAGAAGGGCTTTGGAATGATCAGATTTGAAGTTCTGCTCTTCTTGTTCACCCACACATTCTCTTTTTGGTACATGTTCAAAAAACTAAAGATTCAAAATGTTTTATAGGACCAGAAGTAAGAATGAAAAGGGAGGGCAATACAGAATTGTTTTGCTTTGTCTGAAGCAATTAATTTGCCATTTGGCTTAAGTTGAAAAAAAATGTTCTTGTCAAGCTGTACGTGAATGCTGTTGTGTACATGTGCTTCCAGATTTCTCCATTTTTCTGTTCTATGCAAAAGTGTATCATTTGCTATCTTGCCACCTTTCTTGTCTCTTACAAATAAAATGTGCAGAATCATTTGAGAATTTATGTTCTCATCAGAAGTAGCTTAATGTCATGAACTTCTGTGCAGGTAATATTAAAATTCAAGGATTCTCTTGCAGAGGTGGAAATGTTCCTGTGTAATGCTAGCTACTTAAAATGTTTTGTGAAACCTAATAACTGATACAGTCTTAATATCTGAATGGTAAACTATTTCAGACTTCTCAAAACTGTTTTATTCTAGGGGAGAAGTACAAAGTGGAAACAAAAGTCATTGTGGCAGACTTTGGAGAGAGAGAAGATATTTACAATGGAATCAAAACAGGATTGGAAGGCCTGGAGATTGGTGTTTTAGGTTTGTATCTGATCTTTCTAAATCTTTCATTGTGGTGTTTTGTCTTGACGTGCCTACTAACTTCTTCCCATATTGAAGTTTATTGAGACTAATTCACAAAAGCTATTATTTGTCTGACTAGGGCTATGTTGCTGCAGGGTCGAGGTGTTTTCTAGCTTGCTGTTGATACACTACATGAGATGGTGCTTGCATGTGTGCCTACTTTGTAGGAACTTATGATGTTTATCAAATGTGTTCAGTGTGTTATTCTGTGATTGTTAAAGGCCTTTGACTGCAGCTTGTGACTGCAAACACTGTTGTGAGCACTCGGGGTTGTTGGGCTTGGAGAAGGTCCCTCTCCAGGGAGACCTTCTTGTGCTCATTCAGTACTTAAAGGAGGCTTGTAAGAAAGATGGAGACACTTTTTAGCAGGGCTTATGTAATGGGCATGTTACAAGGAGCAATGGCTTTAAGCTAAGAGAGTGTAGATTTAGATTAGGCATAAAGAAGAAAAGATACTGAAACATTGGAGCAGGTTGCCCAGAGAGGTGGGGGATGCCCGATCTCTGGGAACATTCAAAGCCAGGCTGGATGAGGCTCTGAGCAACCTGACCTGGCTGAAGATGTCTCGGGGATTGGACTAAATGACCTTTAAATGTCCCTTTTTAACCCAAACTATTCTATGATTCTATGATGTAATGCCATCTTAGATCCTAAGCAAGCTTCACAAACTTATCTTAGGAGATATTCAGTTAGGAGTACAGCCCTGTGGGAGAGCCATGAACTTTTAATTACAGAGCTGTTGAAATTCAATCATTACAATAGAACATCAAGTAACTGTCTCCTGCTTCCAAAGTCCTAAGCCTTTTCTGTCCATGTTGGTAAACTGTTTCTTTTGCTGATAGGACAATATGCATGAGTATGGTTTGCTACATCACAGGAGTGTAAGTGGTGTGGGAGTCCCTGAAAAGACAAGGCAATCCCTCCAGTTACTTTGTCAAATGTAGAACTGAGGTGATTTCATGTAGGTGTTTTATCACAAGCTAAGAAGAGTTTCAACATACCAGCAGCTTACCTGAATCCTTTTTGAACAGGGGGGTAAAGACAATTACTTACTGGTTTTCTGTTTGTTTTTTTTTTCCCTTGGAAACATATATATTTGTGCATATCCTGTATTTCTGTGGTTAGTCAGTATAGGGATGAGAACCTGTGATGGTTAAATACATGAAAAAAATCATGTGGCTCAGACATCTACTAGAACCTGTCATCTGATAAAGCACTCCTCACTACAAAACTCGTTTTACTAATATGAAGTGCAGTAATTGGAGCTTTAACTGTGGGGTGTTTTAGGTGTATTTCAAAACAAATTTGTTATATATATGATAATATACTGTATGAACTTTGTTGCTAGTAGATGAATCTTGTTGTCCGATGTTTGAAAAGAATGCTTAAGAAAATAGTGTATATAAAAATGCAATTAAAAAACAACATTAAAGGATAAACCCCAGAATGCTCCCTACTACTTCTAACAGACTTGAATACATACAACTCATGGCATCCAGCATTTAATTGCTATAAAAATTCAAAGCCATTGAAGTAACTTCAACTGCCAAGGATGTGTTTTGTGTAAAGAGTAGTTGTGACACAGCTGTGAATGCCTTGTTTCTTGTTTCTGAAGGAAATAAGTTCCAAAGAAACTTTGAAGAGTAAAATTAATGTACATTCTAATCTGTCCTGTCAAAATCCACTCGGGGACTGTAAGGCTTGCAAGCTGCCTGTCTCATAGCAATTGCTGCAGACTGGTAGAGGATTTAAATGTCTCAAAACACCAGCAAACCTTTTACTGTGCTAGGTACATATCCACACTGGAAGGGTTTTTATTATTTCTTAGGCTGTGATTAGGTTATGGTGATCTACAAAATAATGAAAATCTGACTTTTTATAGCCTTGCACAAACTGGGCACTAAAGCAGTGTGTGTGTGTCAAGTTTTGTGTAAACTCATTACAGGAAAACAAAGCACATTCCTTAAACAGAGCCTGCTTCTTGCTTTTATTTGCTTGATTACCTAGGCTAAAAACATGGTAAAAATGGCAATTAAATGCTCTGGAGTTGTGTATTCCCTAGCTGAGTTCCTCTGCTTTTTTGTTTTTCTTGCAGCCATTGTCAGTGTAGGTTTACAAAAACCTCTATTCTAACTAGTCCCCTGCAGTTTTAGTAGGTCTTGTGCCCAAGATCACCAGATTACATGATATGTGGGTACTTGCTTTCCCCCAGATATAGCTGTATTAATAGCAACCATTTGCCAATGTAATTTTTCCACACAGGTGATGGCTACTCCTGTAGGATAGTATTTCAATACTTTTATGATAATTAATCTCATGCTTTAGTGCCTTATATTTTAAATTCTGTAATATTTGTTGGAATCCAGACTGTAGCTTTTGTTGATCTGTATTTTCCATGTTAGTGTGAGGGAAAACATGGATTTAAATGAGAACAGCCATAAGGGTTGAGTTCTCGGGTTCCAGCATATTTTCTTCTTTCAGGTCTCATCTGGAACAGTAGGTATGAGAAGCATTGGTAGCACAGCACAGTTGCCAGTGATCAGTGCGGATTATTTTTTAACCTTATACTTGGAGACATAGGAGTCTCCACACATACTGCTCAAGAATGAGCTTCTAATTATGGAGTTGCACAGAGTCTAACTAAAGTACTTACAGATTGAAATCCTTGTAAACTTCTTATTTGGAAGCTTCTTCTCACCCACGTAGGAAGGCTAAAAGAGTTTGCATAATGTTTTGCTGTGTGTTCAAAACAGCGTCTGTCAGTGACTTCGAACATGTGCTAGCTACAGCAATATGTTAAACAAGCAGAGGTGGGAAATCTTCCTTTTGCCATTCTTAAATAGCTCTGATCATTGAAAGGAGTTTGTGCTGGACAGTATCTTACCCTGTTGCTATCCATTTTTTTCTAGTTAAAATATGGTGGTGCAACCCAAAACCTGATTTTTAATGGTCTATTACAAACTTGCAGCAGAGATGATTGCAGAAAATGGGACCCAGTCAGCAGTAAGGGGTGTGAATTCCGTGTGACTGTCTCTGTAGCATGAATCATATAAGCATTCTAAATTTGGACAGAATTGCCAAGATTAGTCCCATAACCCTGCCACAATTCATAGCCAAAATCCTTTCTAGAGAGATGGAACGAAAAATAGTTTATTTTTGGATGAAAAGAAGAAAAAAATTTGGTTCACTCTGGCAGTAGCCAGACTGTATCGTCTTCCTTTTAAAAACTTTTCACTCTTTCTAAATATAGCAAATGTCTGCTAGGATTTTGCCAACTCCATGTTCCCCTCAATTCCTCACCTCAATTTTTAAAGGTTATCTAAAAGTTAAAAATTTGAAACACACAGCATGACTAATGAACTTCCATTTGTACACTAAGATCTGGACTAAAAGAGCTTGAGGGAATTCCAAATGAAGTTGGCGCACTTTGCCAGAATCTCTTCCTCCTGTTTCTTGCACATCCTGCATCTCTGTTGATACCTAAATTATCTTTCAGGCTGGGTCTTAAAACGATAGCTTTTGGCACAGATGGGGGGCTATTTTATTTTATTTTTTGAAAAAGGCATCCGTGCCTTTTGACGGCGTTTCTTGTCCCCGTGCAGACTCCTGCCTGGAGGTGCCCAGTGCTGCTGAGCATACACAGCACTTTGGGATTCTCTGGGGTGTAAGACACTATATAAATGTAAAATGTTGCCACAGCAACCACATGTCACGCGATTCACTTGCGTAAGATGAACAACAGATACTTAGGAAGCGGAGATCCCTTTTGGTTGCTGCTTTTTGTCTCCATATCAATGTGCTCTGTGGAGTTCGAGGCTGCAGAGCAGCTCTGTTTTCGAACAGAATTCGAAGTTTTCTCCTGTTGGGGCTGGGATTTAGAGAATGGGTTGTTGGTTTCACGTCCCAGAATAAAACCGTGCCAGTGTAAAGTATTGGAAAACCCGAACCGAGGAGGTTTGAGTAATTGGGTGCAGGTGTGGGGTGACGGGGAGGAGGGTTTCCCGCGGCAATCTCCGCGCAGGGAGGCCGGGCAGCGCTCCCCGCCGGCGGCTCCCCCGCCCCCGCGGGGCGCGGCGGCGCTCGGGGCGGGGGGCGCGGGACGCGCCGCGCTGGGCTCTGCTGCCACCTGCCGGCCGCGCCGCGCACTGCGCCCCGCTCCCCGCCCCGCCGCGCCGCTGCCTCCGCGGGGAGTGCGGCTGGGCTCGTAGCGCGCTTGGGATATTGATTTATCGGGAAAAAGGTGTGAAACGGCTTCACCGCTGTCCGCCACGCAGCTGCTCTCTGCCTCGACACCCCGCAGACACCCCCGCTGGGGGCAGAGGCAGCGCCGTGCCCCCCGCGCTGTGGGGCGGGGGTGCGAGGTGCTGAACTCGGCAGCTGGTGAACAATGCAGAATTAACGCTCACGCATGAAAATGGCCCGTCCGTGTGCTCCCGCCCTCCACCGCGGGCACCCGGGGATACTGACACTGAAGGGAACTCGGCCAAAGCACTTAGAATGTCATAAATGCAACATTTTAAGCATTTAATTGCTTGAAAATTGCCATTAATCAGGGGGCATCCATGTGATCTCATTCATCCTTCTCTTTCAGTCAACAATGTGGGAATATCCTATGCTTATCCTGAATATTTTATTGATATCCCAGAGCTGGAGAAGGTAAGTGCTTTTGTGGTACCTTCTAGTGTTCTACTGGGGTTAGCAGATATTTCAGAAGTATTTAGGTTTGGTTAAGGAACCCACATAATGAGGTTTTCTGGTTAGAATTAAGTGTTCAAAAGCTTGGAGATTTCCATAAGCAGCATAACACAATGATGATGATGGCAGTCTCACTTTTTGGTGATGTTCTTTACATAGTCTTCCCTGCTGCTTCTGCTCCTGTCCCTGGTCTCATCTGCCTGTTGTTTATGAGCTGCTTTAGCTTGTGCTGGAGCGCTTCGTATGTGACTGAACGGGGGAGCAAGCAATTTCATGGATGAAAGCTGCATAGTCCATAACACTTAAAAACTTAATGTGACCATTTTAGACAGTTCATAATGTAGGGACAATCTTGGTTGTACTGGATATGTAGAAAACTCTGATTATGAACAATTTCACTGGTGCGTGATTTTCATTCTGAAACCCCTGTAGCTTACTGGGTCCACTGTGTTTTCTGCTTAAGTGTTGCTAAATATATCTGAATAAACTTAAAGTCACTGAAATGGTGAAGAGTAAAATAAGTAGTTAATTTTAAAACACGTGTCAAAGGTAAGAATTTATTAAAATTCATAAGTACTGAATAGTGTTAGGAAATAGTGTCAGTGTGATACCCCTGTGTGGTTCTATATTTAATGCAAGTCCCTAATCAAGGATGAAACCTGACCAAGAGCAATTCATAGACTGCTTTGAAAGCTTGTCACTGTTCCTGATACTTTAGCAGGTAGGCAAGGAGAAAAGGCAGATAATTTATCCTGGCACTTAAGCCCAGATGATGTATAAATATTGTTCAAATAACTTGAAATGAGTAAACCCAAAACTTTGTTTTCTTGCAGACGATCGACAAAATGGTTAATATTAACATCATGTCTGTTTGTAAGGTAAGTTAGCAACATTTCTTGATAATTCAAAACCAGAAAACAAAACTCAGTTGTCTGAGGGAATTACTTTGGCCTGTTAGGCTACAGGTTCACTTTTTGTCTTGGAGAGAAACCCAGTGGTTCTAATTGTAATATTGGACTGTTCTGATTGATGTGTGAAATGTAATTTGTTGCAAAGATGCCTATTAGCTATTTGAAAGGAGCAAGGTAAGTATATAAAACAGCACCTAATGCTTTTTGACAGTTGTGCTACTAGTCCTTGTAAATGCCTCTTTCTTCTTCCCCTGCATCTGTGTTTCTTGGGGTGGGCAGCCCTTATCTCTGCAAGTCTAAGGTTTTTGTACACTACAGTGAGAAGGTGCTTCATTTTTTTCTGCAAAATAAATGAGCAAGAGGGAAAACCAAACTCACAGAAGCATGCATTAACTTTACTTCAGAAGTTACCTTCACTTTTGGATATTTAAACTGAAGGTTTTATTGAGAAGAAATCAGCATGACTTGAGGCTAAAACATATGGCTGTTCTCTTGCTGGTTAACATGAGGCCCGTTCAGAAATAAGATTTTCATCTTAGTATATCAAAGCTTAAAAAGGACAGAGCAAATAGTTGCTTACACGTCACAGGGATGCTGTTAGTGTGTTAGCAGTGTGTGCTGATGGAACTCCTCGTGACTATTGGCTGCTAAACCTTCTGCATACAGAATACACTGCATAACAGTGTATCTCTGTCACTGAGGGTTAACCTTCTGCCTCAAAGCTAAAATGTTAGAGGTTTCAAAGATGGCTCTAAAGATTTTTTTGCAGCTCTTCTGATTAGGTCAAGTACTAAATTCATCTAGTACATTTCTTTTGGTGAGTCTAAACTCTGGTTTCCATGTGAGGAGGCACAGCACCTCTTAAAACAATGCTTTAATAAGATTCTCACACTTTTAATAAAACACAGACAAACAATGAAAATGCAGCTGTTGCATGACTGAATGGGAGTTGGTAATGCAAGCTCTTACATCTGTGTGTGTTTGATTTGACATCTCAGAACTACTTGCTGGAAAGTTAGAAATGCTCTTAACAGTGAGTCTTCAGAAGCCTTTCACCTGGAAAATGACTGTGAGCCTGACAAGTAGATTTTCCAGTTGACCAAGAAGGACAATCCGTGGTGTTTTGTTGTCCCCCTACAGGATTTAATCAGAAAAGTCAGTTATTAATGAGTTTCTCTCAAGGAAAATTTCTCTTAAGGAAGTCATTTAAGTTAACAGAGCTGCATCAGGTGCACGTCTGAAGAAGTGTCATGCACAGACCTCCTCTGCTGAGGTGTGAGGTCTTTACTGTGCCAGCAGAGGGAGTGCACTATTCAGTGATAAAAGAATTTGGGGTGTCAGTCTTCCTGGGAACATTTTGTTAGAGTAGAAAAGTTACAGATGAACTACTTCAATGTGTATTTCTGAAGATGGGAAGGTAGAGTAGTAGTTTAATTCAGCATACACCTGAAGTTCTAGAGATGCAGCTAGACTGCGTTGTTTTCCAAAGTAGACTAATGCTTTAGTTGTAGTGCCAGTGTTTATCAACAATTTTACAAAATTGTCATACAACTTCTTGTAAAATTTGCATCCTCTCAACCTCTTCAGATTTCTAAAATGGCTATTTTTGCACATGCAGAAACTTACTCAAGATCTGCTTGCTGAGTGTTAATAGTATTTTTGCTTCTGTTTGAAAACTTTTTCCTTGACTGTGAATAACTCCTGTTACTGCATTTAATCAGAATTTGAGCATAAGATTCCAAGCTTGCAAATGTTTTCTCCTGCACGAGCGTGTTGTGTAATTAAACAGTAGGCATACCAGATGCTTAGTGTTTTGGGGAGAAGAACACATTAGAGATGTGTGCCATCTGTAAGACACTTTTTCAGGAGAACCCATAGAACTAGAGAATCATGGTAGGAAAAAAATAAATTTATGAGAAGTCTGTGTATGGTTTTATGCAGACTTTTAGGATGTAATCCTGTGAATATTTAGTTCTGTTTTTAAGAACTAGTTCTGTTTTTGAGGTTGATACCATCTCTTTTTCATATATGTGTGTGTGTATGTTTTTAAAAACAGTAATAAAAATATTATCTCTTCTTATCTGACTAATAACATCAAATTTGTGATGGAAGAGAGCACAAGTTCTTAGGCAAGAAGCTGAAGGTCAGCTGAAGTGTGAAAGTACAGGAGAAGCAGAGCTAGTACCTGTTCACACTCTACCCACAGTATCTCCAGATCCTTCAGAGATGGCATATAACTTGTGCTGTTATTTTCTAGAGCATTGGCATCCACTTCCTTGCCTTTTGGACCAGCCTTTCTCAGAGCCTAAAAGATGCTGATATCCCTGTCCTCTCAGTAACCTGCACCATGTGCCATCAGCAGCACCTTTTGGACAGCACAACTCTTCTGGTGTGTGTGTCAAGTAGCTCCAGTTCTGGCTGAAACACCCCTTGGACTTGCAGTAGGAAAGTCTGGATAGCTAGCACAGAAATGCTGAAATCTGTTTTATTGCTCTAAGTATAGGCAGTTTAGAATCCTCATGCTCATCCCCTAACTTTTTGATCCATCTTTTTCTTCATTAGTCAGCTCATTGGAGTTCCTAGGGGATATGCAGCGTGTGAGAAGGGGTTCACTGAGAGAGAAGACAAGATCTTCACCTCCTAGGACAAATTTGCAGCCTAGATGGTCCTGCTGTTCAGTATTTTTCCCAGCTGCAAAGTATCTAATACTATGGAATTTTGGCAGCTGTTCTGAAAATTTGTTTCCAGTCAGGCTTTTTAAAATCTGTCTTTCCCAAATCCTCTTCCATGCTCCCCTGCCTGCTCCTATCGCGTCCTTAGAGCACTGTTGGATTACATCACCCATGAACCACGAAGTCATACAATTTTGGGGTTCACTCAGTCTGGCAGGAAGTGTTGATTACAGTGATGTGCCTTTAAAGCACCCTGGACATCACTGAAGATAAGCCACATAAAACTACTTGAAACATGTTGGAAATCTCATGTCTTTTAAAGTGCTGGTTAAAAATTTGACAAAATACCATCCTCTCCCTCAGCCAAAGTAGATGCTTTTTAGGCAGTCTGGGCAACATCACATTTTTATGGTGATGTGCAGTGCAGGAGTTACTCTGGTCTTCCTATAACACACAAAAAAATAAGAGTTATGGGTCTTGATGCCATAAATAGCACGAAGATTTTTCGTTTGTGGTATTTTCTCAGGAGAGCCTGAGACTTAACACAGTCGTATACAAGGATTGAATTGACAAATAAATGAGGAAGATGATGAGGTAGTATATGTAGTTTCATGGTTCTTGTCATAGTCTCATCTCAAGCTTCTGGAGGCATTTAAATAACAGAACTTTAATGATTGTTGGTAGCAGTTCAGGTAATGTGAGTTTGTATTACAACTTTTGGATATCTTTTTGCATTTTGAGACACAAATATTAGTGGCATTGAGTGAAATATTAGGTCAAAATCCCTGGGTTTTTTCATTAACCAGCAAGTGTTCAAGTGTTCATGTTTCATCTTCTTGAGTTGATTCATCTTTGTATTTTACAGCCTTTAGTTTCACTTGGGAAAACAAACTTGGTTTGGCTGTTGGCTTAATGTCCTGAAAGCCAAGGGTGCTAGAACTGCTGTCCAGTGGAAAGAGTGGGTAGGTAATGAGCACAGAGAAGAGCTTCAAATGCTTCCAGGAGCCCTTGTTTCTCCTTTGAAAGCTGCAAGAGTTACTTGCTATGGAAGGAACTGCAAGTTTGTTATTTCTTTTGCAGCATCACAATATGCTAACTGCATTGGGAGTGAGGCATAAGCTTATGTTCTCTTGAAAAATAAGCAGGACTAAATAGTTGAGGGAGTGCTGGCTTAGCGGTTGATTAAGCAAGGAGCTGAATTGGTTTGCAGGCTATTATATTGTGGGGGGATGCAAATTTTAGGCTTGCAGGCCAGGCTTTGCTTGGAAATTGGCATTAACAGATGAAGCAGTAAATTATGTCCATGTCCATCCCTTGTGTCTGTGGTAGTTGTCATGTTGATGACTTCACTCATGTTTTATACTGAGTGTCAATGCAAAAGGCGAATAGGCCTTACTACATCACGGATTTTTGTTGTCATATTTGAGATGCTTTTAATTTTCTCGAGATTTTTAGAATACTTAAATACTTCATGTTTAACTGAGAGATCTGCTGTCAGCTGCCCCCTTAATGGAGGAGAAGTAAGAGGCGAATACCACCAGGCTGTGAATCCCAGGCAGGACGTGGAAATGACTACTAGAAAGTCTGAAACTGAGTTTAGGAAAGAAAGTAACAACAGAATCCAAAACCAATATAAAATTGAAAGGAGGAGCAGAAGTTTAGTGTATTTGAGAAAGAGGGGAAATATTCTTATGCAGGCCTGTATGTAGAAAGAAGAAAAGCCTAGGGAGCAGCAGACCTGAAAAGACAGTAGGAAATGGCATCTGTCTCTCTCCAATGTGTGTTCAGATGGGCTAGTGCAGCCTAAGACTGCATCTGTAAAGGTACCTTACCAGAAATCAGGTGGTAGTCCCCTGCAAGAACCCTATGTGAATTTTTGTATTTGTGGAAAGGGTCACAGTAAGTGGAACAAAGTTCTGAGGACAGTGGCAACACTGACTTGTAAGAAGAGATCACTCTGTGTGTGTGTGTGTATTCCAGTCTAGCCAAGAGATTTTTTACATTTATATACAAAGTCACAATCAAAGAAGGGGTTGATGATTTGGCCAAGTACATAATACGAGTTTAAAACAGAGAGGGACAGTTACCAGTGCTTGGAAAACAAGTAAGCTCCTGTGAAGGTGGTCATGCATATCATTCAGATGGTCCAGAGGGAGAAATTCAGTGCTGTGGTTTCCCACCTTGCTGACTTTGAACTTGAGAGTGTGATACACAGAAAGCTGTAGCTACAATAAATACTTTTAAGCAATAGTCAGAGAAGCACTGGGGGGTTTTGTTCAAAGTACAAGTAACTTGGGGAAATTAAGGAAATCCTATACTTCTGTGGCTTTCTGTAGATTTGGGGTTGCCACAAACACATATTTTGCCTCTTGAGAAGCAAGTCCAGCCTTATTATTTGAGCTGTCTTTGTCCTGTGTAAAGCACAAGAGGAGAAATATGCTTATTTTGACAGCTTTCAGTTTTTAACTTGACTCCAAAAGTTTGTGGCTCTAAACAGGGACAACTTTCTCTTGTAAAACTGTTGCTCAGAGGAAAGTCACTGAAAATGAACATGCTTTGTTAGTTTCACACTTCCCTTTTTATGTCTGGTGCCCCTGACATGGCCACATGGGTTACTGTGTGAGTTGAACTGACCTCACGTTCTTACAGTAGGAAAAAGCTGACCTTGCTAGTTTTTACAAATATAAATAATTCTTGTTTGGCTTGGGGTATGAGCTGCATTAAGAAGTTACTGTTTCAAGAGAGACACATTAAAAAACTTTATAGATGCTGAGAGTAGTCCTCACAATCAATTTAAATGCCAGTGCATGAGAACATGTCCTTAGATTTTTAGTGTACCCTCTGTGTACAAGGGTGCCAGTTAATTTTGTTAAACAGGCACTGCATCTGTGAGCTTGTGTGAATCTTCTGCCCAGACACTCTGGACTTGTCTCATGGCAGCAGTGATGTTTTTGTACATGAGTGGGTGCACCACAGGGAATTCCTGATCTTTAAAAAGTTATGTTGCTCTGTGTTGTTAAAATTTCACCCCAGGTTTTTGAGTGAGGGAAGCTTCTTAGCTGCATAACACTGTAGCAAACTTGTCCACATTCTCAAGCCTCACCCTTTATTTTTTATTTGTATAGCTCTAGTTACAGAAAGGGTACCATTATATTCTTTTGAAGTGGAAAGAATGACTTGCACTTGTAACATCATAGAATGACTTGTCTTTATGATTTATATTTGTAAATATACAACTATGGTGTTAGATTTCTGGTGTTGTGTAACAGTTGTTATAAGGTCCTAGGGTGACTTTGAATATTTATCTTACCATTTCCTTCTTTATTTTAGTCGTCTGAGTAACATCACTTGAAAAATATAGAAAGTTTTGCATATTATTATTCTTTTCAAAGGCTCTATTTCTGAGCTATTGATTGGACCAGATTGAGAAAAGACTACAATGCAGTGATAACTAAGAATCGGAGGTTTTCTTCTGAAGAAAAATCACTGGAAACCCATGGTTATGACTTCCAACTATATTTGCTGGTCCTCTAATTGCAGCTTTTAATTGTAGTGCCTGCTTTAGAACATAAATCTAACCATAAGTCTGTGTATCCTTGTATTTGCAAGTAGGAATCTTTGCTTTGTTAGGGTAAAAGTGGTGTTACTTTTTCCAGAGCTAGAAGGTAGAGGACAGGTTTGGTAAGGAAGAGTGGACAATGCAACCAGTGCTTGCCAGGAATGTAATAAATGCAGTTGAAAGGACATAAGGAAATGATAGCTGCCTATAAAAGATTATTGAACTGGTCTGTAATCAGTCTCTACTTAAAGTTAGCATCCTGGAATTTGAGATCTGGATAGGTAGGTGTGAAAGAAGTTGACTTAAAAACAAAGCAATCCTCCTAACCAAAGGAATTTTAAACCCCCAAACTGTGGTAGCATTTTGAGTGTACGTGAAATAATTGGAAAACACACAAAAAACATAGAGTGCACCAACCACTCTTCATGGTTGTGTGCTAAATATAACTTTTAGCCAGACTCTGTAAAATATCAAAGATTAACAATTTCTTGTGCCGAGTAATCTGTCCTGAACCAGTTTGTCAGATGCACATGCTCACTCTGCTCTAATGCAAATTTTCAGAAAGGAAAACCACTTTGTTTTAGATGAGCAGTTTTCATGTAGCCTAACTGCTCGTCTGGAATTACCTGAGTTTTCATTCATACTTCCAACTGTAGCACACATTTCTGTGGAATAGTATTCCTTCATAAAAATGGTTATGTGAAGGAAACCTAACCATACTCAGTAATCACCGACTGAAGGCACTCTTTTTAGAGTATCTCCCAACCTCTCCTTTAGGCTTCCTGACACTTCCTTCTGCCAGTATTAAATTGTCTTCCAAGAAACAAACACTACTGTGAAGTTCTCTGACATCCTGCATGCAAATTCCTATAGATTGACTTGCAAGGCTTTGCCATTTGAGCTACACACCATTACAGAATTGACTAGCTCTAAACAAGATCTAGCTGAAATTTACATTCTTTATCTGGGAGATATTTATTCAGTTCTAGATGTTTTGGTTTTGAACTGCCATTTTTCCTAATGGCATGTCTGATAGTACAGCTGTTGAAGATGAGTGTTGACCAGTTTGGCTGTTTTGGATAAGGATCTTACAATGCAAGCAGGGGTAGACACCACTGACACCATTGTTAGTGATAAAACTACATTTCTGCTATTGATTGTTTTATTTGAATTAATGCTGAAAATATTTTACATGTGTGTAGAGTGTAAAATTGCCAGACCTGAGGATGGCTGCAGAATACCCTGCCAGCATTTTTCCAGTCGTGCACTTTGAGTGTGCAGTTGGCTGGGTCAGGTGAGTCTGACTCAGAGTGCTGCCTTCTGTTATCCTGCTCTTTAAAAATAACAGTATTTTTACATCAAGGTACTGACTATTCATAAATATATTTTTTCACGCATCACAAGGTATAAAAATACTGATATAAATTTTTGCCCTATTTCACAGAATTTTGAAATTCCCTCAAAATAAGAATTTTAGTAAAGCAAAGGGAAGTGATGTTGAGTATGAAATTCAGTTTTGCCATCAGTGTTTTTCTGTGGAGGGGAAAAAAATTGACTGCTGTTCAGCTGAACTTTAGAAACAAACCATTTAGTGCAGTTGGTAGTGAGAGACTTTTCGATTTCTCCCCAAATTGTGTACCTATTGTTGTATTTCAGCTGTCAGTGGCTTCATAGTTTTTTTATTTTATGTAACTCTACCAATTATTGTAGCATATTTTAGTAGCCAGCAGGTTTGTGATAAACTGTTAGAGCTGCTTGATGGGTTGCAATTTGGATTTAGACCATGAATGCATTTGTGTGGATTTATGACAAAGTTTCAAATGTGGGGTCTCCCCTACACTACTGGGAAATTGTGTACTGGTTTTTCACATCATTTATGGGTTGCCTAAGGGAAGGCAGTTCCAGTCCACGTCCATGTGCCAATCTGTGGAGATGATATGCAGCATTCCACTGCCCTGAGAGGCAAGAAACAGTATGCTGCTTTTTGCCAAGGGATCTGTGGAAGAGATCATAAAACTTGGATCAGATAAAAGCTCTTCCAATCTTGAGCCAGTCTTAAAATCAGCCCAAATCATTCTTTATCCTTGAAGATTAAAATAAATAGTTGTTTCTACATCTCTTTTGGAGCATTAGTGTATGAAAAAGCTCATGTATACTTAAACTTAATACCAGAGGGTTTTTTGAAGCTGTATCAGATCTGTTTAGCTTGTTGATGCTTATCAGCTCTGAATATTTAGTTTGACTTCTGGGGCAGTGCTGACAGCACTGTGTGTCAGCAGCTGACTTCATGAAAGGAAGGCCTGTTCAGCTCCTGCCTGTACAGTCCCTTATCAAAACTGTCATGCAGTGTGGCTGATGACAGAATCTATTCTAAGGGAGAAATGCCAATAAAATGGAAAACACAGCCCTTCTCTAGCACTTTCTTTGTGTGTCAGTTGCAATCAACTGAGATTGTTTTCTTTTGTGGTTTTTTTCTCCCTTATTCCTGATGTTTTATAATTAAAAATAAAAACAAACAAACAATAAAACCTCAAACCCAGATTGAGTCATATGTGAGGGCTAATGCAGTGGTGATAATAAAATGAGTAGCTTCCTACAATAAAATTTGTTTCTTTGTAATCAAAGTGCTTGCAGGTGTTTTGTGTGCCTGTATATGCTGATTTCTTTTGTGTGTGTTTTTCTTCCCATACTGTTCAAATATTCAGTGTTTTATTTTAAGCTATCAAGGTAATTTTGGGATCAGCGAAAGTATCATTATGTTTTGGTGTGTACTGGTTTTAGTATTTTATTACCCACCCCCTCCATGTTCTCAAAAACTTTGTTGGAACACCTTTTATATGTCAAATGTGGTAGCAGTTTATTTTTCTTGTGTGCTCTGGCTTTGGTGTCAGTGGCAATTATTCATAGGCTTACATGGGGCAGGGCTGAATTTGGCAAAAGGAGAATTTTGATAATATTTCAGGAAGGCAGAAGTTTTGGATTTAAATTGTGTTTTAGGATGGTAGTAATTAGTAGTAGGAAAATTAACTATTTTACACTAATTAGAATTTTGTCCAAGTTTGGATCAATGCTTAATTTGTTTCCCTTGTCAGAGAGGCTCTGTCTGCAACTGTGAATCTTGTTTTAGGATTACTGCTCAGGAGAATCCTTCAGCCAGCTTGTAGATGGATTGCTCAGAGTCATAATAAAGGCAGGAGTTTCCAAGGCAGTGAGGAGGCTTGCCAGGTGACTTTTCTCTTGGAGATGTAGTTTTTCCAGTGTGAAAACACCTGGGTAATCAACAAAAAATATTTTGCAGTCTTAAATGTTTTCTGTAGTTAATAATATGTTCACTAGTTTTGTCAGTGCTCTTGCTGCTCCATAATTTGTCTTAAACTCAGCAGTTCAGTAAGCCTAGGTAAAATGTATTGGATAATGTTTTGAATCTTGGCATAGGTGGTAAATTTAGTCAGACTCGAGGAAGACAGGTGTTTTTTTCAGGGAGAGAAAGATGGTACCTGTACTGTAGTACTCTGGTTTTTAACGTTCTGTAGAGGCCATGGATGCTGCAGAGTGGTGAAGACATTTGTTTTATTTACTCTTGTGCTACTACCTAGATGGGTTCACCAGATTCAGTGCACGCACTACTTGACAGAGCCAAGTTATCCAGGTAGAATAAAAATAAACTGCCTACGCAAAGTATGGTCTCTGCTTCCCGAGCCGTGCTTGGGGTGGAGGGGGTGGCAGCTGCTTCTGGGAGGCAGGGAGGCTTCCCTCGGCCCCTGGCTGGCTGCTGTCTGCACTCTCAGCCATCACCAATGTTTTCCTTTTGCAGATGACACGATTGGTGCTGCCCGGCATGCTGGAAAGGTGAGTCACACTAACACTATCCAGACAAAGTCATCATTATTTATAGGGGAGAATCCTTTCTTGAAAAATTCATTACTGTGACTAATCAGCCTAGTCTCCATGTTTTAATGGCAGAGTAATGCTGGGTGAGTCACGCTGATGGTGCATGAATCATCAGACGGTGGAAGCCTTTTCCACTCGATTCCCTTTTTATTTTTCCTCTCCCTTCTCCACTGTTGTGGTGATTCCTTTTAGAACAGAATTAAAAAGCCCGTCTGACTCATCAGCACTAACTCAACAACCTGCTATTCTGAGGGGGTGGTTACAGTTCCTGGGAATAACCTTCTTAAGGCTATTTCTCTAAGTCATTGTAAGTAAAATGGATGCAAAGAATATGTTCTCATTATACAGTAGGAGGTATATTGAGGAAAGGCTGTGATCATTTGGAAGAATAGAATTGAAGACCAGCTCTTTAGAATAACACACCACTGTCAACAGGGAAGACATGTACTGACTTCCCAGCTAGCTCCCAGGTGAAACCAAAAGGTTCATGATTTCCATTTAGTCTCCCTCAGGCTGTTTTGCAGCTGATGTTGGCTCTGCTGGCTGTTTGCCAATCTCTCTTGGGGTGCTAACCCTGCCTTGCTGGGATTTGCCCTGGATCAGGCTTGAGCCGTGTTCACAGTACTGGGGAAAACTCTGTAGAACCATGCAAACGAATAGGCAGGGGTCGTCCCTATGTGGGGCAAGCCTCCAAATCTAGCAAAGATGATAAAAAAAAAAGGTTTATTTTATGTTGTCCCACTATCTGAGAGTCTTCAGTGCAGACGAGAATTCAGTTACTCTCATGTTGCACAGATACACAGATGTTTCACTTTAAAAACAAAGCTTCTTCCTGGGTGCAAACTGTCAGAGCCAGCAGTCAGTATGGGAGTCAGTGTCTAGCACATCAGGAGGATGGTGAGCTAAGATTTTTACTTAGCCAGTCAGGAGATATGAATAAGTTTATTTCATGTAAAGAGATTTGAGCCCAAGACTGAGCTCTGGGGTGGGAGTGCAATATTTCCCAATGAAGCTGGAGTAGAGGGTGAGGATTATTATAGTACAGCAGTGATACGTACTCAAGGCTCCTAGGTCAGAAGCTACTCCTTGTCCTTGTACTGTTATTGATAGATAAAGGGACTTGTTTTTTGTGAAACCACTGTCCTCTGAAGGTGCCAACATGACCAAAACATTTATACTTTTGTGGGAATTTAATGTTATTTCATTATTAGGCTTTGGAACTTAAAAACTCGTAAGTTTCTTGCCTCAGTTTCTTCTTTGTTTTAAGAAATATTGTAGCTGTCCATTTGGCAGAGTTATCTCTTCAGCTTCTCAGGACAGAATGGTGTATACTCTACTTATAGAATATCCTGCATAAGTTTTTCTGTTCCACATCCATGCAGGTAAGATGACTTGAATGAAAGGCAGCAAACCAGGATCCTGCTGACTTCTGGTTCTGACTGCCCTTGAGCATATGTTGTCTTTCCTCTTAGTTCTCTAACTTCATGACTACCTCAGGGATTCTGAGGGTAAATGTTCAAGAAGCCTGGAAAGAAAACCTTAATGTTAGTTAAAAAAAAATTAAATATGTATCTTGAACTTTTTCCTGACTATAAGGAACCACTTTAAAAGACTGCTCCATTTGGATGACAGCCTTGCTCTCCATCTCAGGAAAAATATTTGAAAAAGCTTCCATTTTCTGTTTGATTTTTGTGAAGCTGGTTGGGTTTGCAGTGCACATAAGCAGTGCCTGCAGCTGCCCAGTGCCCGCACAGTCATAGCTCACAGGCCATTAACACTGCTGGGAGTCTGTAGCCACAGGAGGACATGGATGTCCAGCAGATTCAAGGGCATGAATGAATTGGAGCTGGATTCAGCTGCTCTTCAGGTCTGCCATATATTTCTCACATAGGACCACAGGCTAGAAAAAAGGGCTTCAGGCTCTGAGAATAAGGCTAGACTAAGAACCTCGTTGTCATTCCTCACTTGTTCAAGGAGGAGAGCACGTTGAGTAGATAGATGTGACATAGTGTGTTAGAGCATCTTGCAGCTTGCTCTAGTGTGTATTTGAGTGTTGGCTTTATGACAATATATTGCAAGATAAATACAAAAATAGAGCATACTTTGCATGCTTTGCATCCAGGTCTGATAGGAGTAAACAAAGCTACATCTTGGTTTGGCCTTTACTTTTCTATTTATATTAAACACAGCTGCATTAAATGAATGCCACTTCTGGTAATGGCGTTTAGACTCTCTGCTGTGACTTCTCTCCTGTGTTTTGAACATTTAAAGTGACAATTTATTATCTGAAGCTTCCTATTATACTTAAATGAGCAGCTCCTGTACAAATACTCGAGCTACTGTCTGAGATGGGAAACTCATAGAACTGAAAATCAAGGCTTGATGTCTTTGGGAACAAAAGAAAAGCCACCACCACCAAAAATCAGTTGGCTGTTGCTAGACAAACACCAAACTATGGTATTTATTGCCAGGAAAGTAGCAAGTGCATAATTACATTACAGAAGAAGCTTGCTCTTTCCACTTGGCTTGCAGCTGGAGCAGGCGCTGGTTGCCACAGCAACAGGGAGATGGCTAAATATAGCCTCCCTGGTGCTGGACCACTTAAGGTAGAATGACTGGGAGGTGTGAGGGTGTGGGCCTCTTCATCTTAACCAACTTTTTTTGTTTGGTTTTGTTTTATTTTTTATTTCCCATTAAGGGCACGGTTGAATTAGATGGAACCAAAATTTCTTTTTTACCATGCTGATGCTTGAGTAATTCTTCAGATCTCTCTAAAAACATTTATTCTGCAATTCCTCTAAGAAGCAGAATTGTAATTGGAGTAATTGGAAGTGTTCCCCCTACTCACATGCTTCTCAATTTCATTTTATCTGGAGGTTTTAAGTTATGAGCTTTTAAGGCTAGGACTGTTTTCTTTAAAATGTAAAAATACCAACCACAAAACCCCCAGTGGCAGTGACTGCTTCAAAGAGACCAATACACAGAGCTTCTGCAAGGGGCTGCTGTTAATATTTTGTGTTTCTAGGAAGGGTTTCTTCCCTGGGTCAGACCATTAATTCACTCCATCTAGGTGGTGGTCACGACTCCTGCTAGAAAGTTGCAGTGCAGCCAGGCGCTGTGAGACCTGTGCTTGCTGCCTGCATGTCAGCCTCTCTTCTCAAGCTTCAGTTTGTTTTAAAAGCATGAGGCTTGTGTTTATCCATATCAATGCTTGTCCTCCTTTGAAACCTGTTAAGCTTTTGTCTTCAGTTAAGTTTTGTGGCAAGTACTCCCTAGTCTGAATATGAGAAGAGCACTTTGGTTTTTTGGAGCTAAATTTCAGTCTTTCATTTAAATAAATGTAGTCTTTCTTTTGTGTTCTGAGAAGCTGAATCAAAATCTTGATCTTTTTCATTTGTTAGTGTGTGTACTCTTATCATGGCTGCTCTTAATAGTTTCTTAAATAAATAAATTGATGTCTCCAAGTGGATTTTTTTCTTCTCTTCCCTGTTCTTAAAGCATCAGTTTCTTAATATTTCTGTTCAGTATTTGGAGGGATAAAGATGGTTTGTAGACTGTAATTCAGGATTTTGGTGGTGGTGGAGGATCTGTCCCTCCCATTCCCAGCATCCTGTTGTTTGGCTGGTTTTGGTGACTGCTGCACAAAATAGACCTTCTTGTTCAGGTTTTTCATGGAGGGGAGGGGACACTTGGTTTAGAGCCCTGCAAGGTTTGTGATTAATTCACAATTTTTTCTTTAGTAAGCATTATTTTGGTTATTGATAATAGATTATTGATGCACTCTTAATATTTAATTTTCATCTGCCATTTTGTAGTCTGTTCACATAGCAGCCTGAGCTTTAAAAAGTTCCTTATAGTATTCTCCAATCTGATAATCTCTTAAAAAAAGAATAAATACTCATTTCATTGCTAATCTCAATTTGAGCTCATAAATAAATATCACAGTCAGTTCCTGTCTTGATATAAAAAATTTCTATGATCCATTGTTAACCTTTTGCTGTCTTGAAAATTCCTGATTAATTTGTGATCTTACACTTTCTATGCTACATATTTGGATCAGTGTTACTACCTTATTTAACCAACCAAGCCTTGCAGGGAAGTCCTGAAAAACACAATGAACTTTGGCAAAGGTGCTTGAAATCCTGAATGACTGAAATTATTCTTTTCTGTCACATTTGCCATCTCATTCCTTGTGACAAATCAGTCACAGATGTAATTTACACTTGTCATGGCACAAGCCATGCTGGTTTGAATCTATTGTCATGATTTCCAAAGCATTTATATTGTTTTAATTTTTAACAGTGACTTAAATTACTGGTTTTTTATAAGATGGTTACTGAAATGATTGTGGCAGCAGTGGTGTAGGGTGCACCTTGGTGAACAAATCTGATGGAAACTCTTGTGAATCTGCAGGACTTGAGCTGTGTGATGTCTGCCTGCATGAGTGTTCTCACTGCACTGAGCATGGCACACTTATGCTATGTTCAGATAAACTGGCTTGAATTTCCAGCAGGGTGGGAAGAAGTAGAGATTTATCTTTCACTATGTTGGACTGTCTTGCAGGACCTTCTAACAGAGTAATTGCCCTAATTTGCATAAAGCTTTTAAAATTAATTCTTTTTTCTACCTAGCACTAAATATGTCTGGTTTTGTAGGTAAAACTAGACTCAGAAATAGATATGACTCAAATCAGACTAGACTGGGAGGTCAGGAGCTTTCCTGTCCTATGTGTATGTGCTTTAGAAAGGCTTGACAGAGCAGATGATCCCTAATTTCAGGTATCTTTACCAAAATACTGTTGATAAATACCTTCAGTGTTACTGTGATACAGCTGTAAGACAACTTTCATTTTCTGTGTTCATCCACTGAATATCTTCCATATTTATTAAATTCTGTATTTGAGCAGTAAATTCAGATCCTTGCTGTCTTGAAGATACATTATGAAGTAATATTTAGAAGATGAAAGTAATTATCAAAGTGTAAATCATACAATGGAACTGTGTTGCCATTTCTGCCATCTTGTCCCAAGATGTAGAAGTTCCTCTTGAACTCGTGGCAACTTGACTCAGTGGTTTTGCATGGTTTAGCTCATTGTGGGTGTATGTGTATGTGTGTGTATAAACACAACTTGGATTCTCTTGCTGTATTGATCTTGGAGTTGCTCCTCATTTACGCCAGCTGCTTGGATACTTCTAACTGTGCATAAAGTGAATTTCAATTCAGGATTTGGTTGGGATTTTTAAATAGATCTTAATCTCAGTTGCATTCTAAAGGGTGTTTTTAGGCTTGCTGTAATTTTTGGAAACATGAAAGATGTTTCCTTGATTTCATTATAATATATCTTGGCTTCCTTTCAGATCAAAAGGGATAATCCTGAATATTGCATCAGCTTCAGGGATGTGTCCAACTCCACTGCTGACTCTTTACTCTGCAACCAAGGTAAGTGTTCCTTTCCACACTGAAATCAAGTGTCAAACATAAGGCAACACTCACAGGAATAAATGTTTTGGTGTCCATCTAGTGGTGCTTTCATGAACTAAAAGCACAGAGTTTCTGTGTTGAGTTTTTCCAATAGTGGAAGCTGGAAGGTTGAAAGAAAACTGAGTGCAAGGGTTTACTGGCATAGAAATGACTATTTTATGTATTTCCTCATGTATTTCATTTTTAAATGGAAAAGGATAGTAGTCTACCAAGCAAGCTTAGTGCAAAGCTGAGAAAGAACATTGATTAAGTTTAACATGCTTTCTTATTTTGGTTTTGAATCGTCTTTCCCCTAAATTCTGTGATAATTCTGTGATCTACGTTTCATCTTAAGTTCATCTGCTCTAGTTTCTCTTTGTGTTGCTGGGACAGTTTCATCTTTTTGCAGCTGGTTGTATTTTTTTTTTCCCAAAGATAATTTCAGAGGATTCTAAAATGTTGCCCTAAAATATCTCCAGCGAACACTGTAAAGAAAGAATGTGGGTACCCAGCATGGAACTGAGGCATATGTGATAAAACAGAATGCAAGAGACATTTACACTGGCATTAAAGCAGTATGGCACTACAGCTTTTTCAGGCATACCTGGTAATTACCTTGAATATTTCAAGCATCTCATAGTCTAAACAGAACTTTGACTGGATGAAGAAACCTTCAGTAGTGTCATTTATGTCAGAACAGACTCACATTTCCTCTAGATTATCAGTAACATCTTCATATTCCCACTATGCACACTATTTTATTAATACTAAAGGAGGGCATATATTTAAGTTTAGAAGCCTGAAGTAGCTTTAGGTGATAAAATTTCCCCTTGAAGTAGCTGTTTCCTGAGAGGACAATTTTTTGTTTTAATACAAATGGTCACTTTGTTGTGGCAGTGCTTTCAGCTTTATGGAATCAACTGAGCTTCTGATTTTAGTGATAATATATCTTACACTGCTTTGGTAAGTCTTTTTTTTTTTTTCAACAGGAATCTGAAATATTTCTTCCCCTCCCCTTAAAAAACTAAGTTACAGGTCGAATAATCTGCCTGTTCTCAGCACTGCCCATCTTCTCCTACAGCAAGATTAGTAAGCATGAAAGTGACTCCCCTAATGTAGCTGTAGAAAGACAGTATCTGCAGTTTCTAGGTTTTTTTTTTCCCCTTATCTATTTAAAGGGGATTTAAAGCATAATACCCTTCAGGTGTAAGTCAATGACTTTGACTAATTATCAGGAACAAATGTGGTCTTTAACCTTCCTGTGGAGAATTCCCTAGTTTACCCTGGAATGAGACTCTTTTAAAGGAATCATAGTGCTATATTTTGACAGGTTTCTCTACCTGTGTTAATGCTAATGAGAAGTGAAATATGATTATATCATTTCCCACCTCACCCCCATGCCTCTACTGTTTGGATTTGTTATTAGATATTTGGATATCCAAGGAGAATAAATTTTCCAACATTCAATGCTTATCTGCTTATTCAGGGAATGTTTACTTAGAGAGCATTCTTAAGATTTCAGGTTCAAGGTTGTTGGGGGACTTGAGCTTGTGGAGGTAGAAAACGCAACGTGTCTTGAAATAAATTCTTCAAGTAGAAAAACTCCATACCTTATTTGTGTACTGGAAATAGCTTTCACTACTCATGTAAAATGAACATTTTCCTTATAGCAAGCTCATTGCAACCAGTAGAGAAGGCAATCTTTTGTATTTTGTCTCCATATCTGGAGCAGTAGCCAACATCAGGACTTTTGTCATGGAGGAATAGTTAAAAATTTGAATGATCAGAGCACTTTCATTAGCATAATATAGTTCTTTTTAGTAGATTATCAGTATACTCTGTGCAGGTATTACACATATACCTGAACTGCTGTGTTCAGAAAGTGCACCAAACCACTTGGCATGTCCATGCAGGTACCTTCCTGTTCAAGAGGATGGTCAGGGGATTCATTTCAATAGCTGCTGCTAGGCCAGACTTTCAGTCTCATTCATGTTGAGTACTGAATTTTGTTACGAACCTATACTTAGGGGAGGGAGAGGGAGAAAGAAAGAGAGAAAGAAAGAAAGAAAGAGCAGCTGAACAGCAGATAAGCTATTTATGGTTCAAGGAGCCTCCTGCTAGCTTATACATGCAACTTGAAGAAGAAGAGTAAAAGGACCTACCTGCTATACAGGAAAATCCAGTTTCATTTCAGATCTTCCAAGTATGCTCAGCAGAGTGTCTTTAGAAATAGTCCAGTAGTGTGGGAGTGTTTTTGTTACTTCTTGTATAGGCTGAATTCAGTGGGATGGCCTGTGTAGGAAAAACACTGGCCACTGCCAACTTTAGGTGCTGGCTTCAGTTAGGACTTGTGTTAAACCACTGGGGACATGGTGACCAAAGGAAAACTGTAAAGGAGGTGCAGTACCAGAGCTTTGCTGCTTGGTTTGAATCTGGTGTGAAGCAACTGCTTCTTGAATAGTTGAACTAATTTACTCAGTATTTATTTTAGCTTCAAGCATGGATGGGATGGTTTAGCTCATTCAGTTGAAGGTATTCCATTCATCCTACTTGGCTGTATCACTTCTCTAAAACAAGAAACCATAGCAGAACCTGGTATTTTGTCTCATTGGGCAAGAGGGTAAGGTGAAAGTGTAGTTTTGAAGAATTTGGGAAGTGGGAATCTGTGCTGGTTTGAACTGCTAAGTAGCCTTTGATTCTTAGCACAATATTTCCTGGCAGGGTTAAGGTGGTGGCTGTATCAGCTTTGAGAGCATCTTGAAGGCAGGTGCTAACATCCACCTTTGAAGTTCTTTAACCTCTTTCTTTGAACTTTCAGTTTTGCAATTTCTAAAACTTCCAGAAGTTTGGAGGAGAGTCTGTGGAGGTGGACTTGAGGATTAGGAAGAACTGTCACCATAGGATGGCATTTTTTAGAAGTGTAAAGGCAGAAGACTAAGTGTTTAAACACTATGTTCTA
Organism: Zonotrichia leucophrys gambelii; assembly: GCF_028769735.1. Classification (NCBI taxonomy): domain Eukaryota; kingdom Metazoa; phylum Chordata; class Aves; order Passeriformes; family Passerellidae; genus Zonotrichia; species Zonotrichia leucophrys. Next base: position 35,744,136 of record NC_088175.1, on the reverse strand, counting down.
AAAACCATGCACAAGAAGAACCCAATTAAATCACTCTTAAAAATATCCAAGAAGATGACCTAAAGTAGTGAACAATGTGAACATGAAGTTGTATTTTCCTCTTTTAACTAGACTTTATTTAACAAATCTAGTTCATTTTCCTTCTAAATTAAAAAGGGGTTTATTTGTTTTGATTGAGCCTTGCTTCTGTAAAAATACTTCATAAGCATAGAGTTTCTATTTGAATGGCATTGCTCTTGTATGCAAAGTTTCATTGAAAATCCAGGGTTTTCACTTTGAAAACAGGAACTCCAAATAGTACCTCAAATACTCTTACACAAAACTGTTATACTAGAGTTTCCATTGTAATGTGTAGTGTGCTGCATGTTTCCCTTCTTCTCTCTGCAGGCTTTTGTGGATTACTTCTCCAGAGGCCTCAATGCAGAATACAAGAGCAAGGGCATCATTGTGCAGGTGAGTAGCTTGTTTCATGTAAGTGTGGTTACCACAGCAACATTGGTGTCTTGGCAACAAAAAGGAATCAGCATATTCTCTTATTCATGAGTGTGTGACACAGATTAAGGATAAGGATTTCCTTTGATCCCATTAGCAGCTTTCTTAAATTACTCTGAAACCCTGGGTCTTGAAGCAACAAAAGACATGGTTTGATTTTGTGTGGTTTTAGCTGATGGTGCTAATTGAACCCTTATGGATAAAGTATTCCATAAAACTGTGCACAGTGCTGTAGAATACATCTTTGTGAAGCTTCATCTACTGGAATACACTTGTGGAATGCATTTGTACAGGCATTCCATGGGTAACAGCTCTAACAACTGGAATAGGAGAATCCCTGCAGTGTCAGTGAATCAACTGCTAATCTAAGCATAGTTGAAGAATGAACATAAGCCTCAAAGAGCATTCATGTGTAACTGACTGATTTAATTTTCTGTATTGCTAGAGTCTTGCTTCATAGCCCTCCTTGCCCCCTCTCCATTTGTTTACCTTCCTTGATTTTTGGCATGGCAAAAAGCAAACCAAACTAGTTTCTCACAGCTTTATAGGATTTTGCTTTAATATCACTTCTCACATACTCTTAGTGTTTGCTTCCAAAGCTGGAATTTCCAGCTTTGATCACAGTGAACCTTCCATTGCTGATTAAACCTCTCCAGAGCAAGAATCAGTTTAATGAAGGTGGTATGAGATCCTACCTGCACTGTGAAGACAATGGTATCTCTTTTTGAAGTTCAGTTAGGGATCTTGCAAACAGGGTTGCCTATGTCCATGCCTGTCATTTCTCTGTTCTGTGTGGTGGTTCTCAAATCCACTTGAACTTCAAAGGCTTTATGAAACACAAAGCACAAAGTTGCCTGCTTTAAATGTGTAATCATTATACAAAAGAGCACAACTCTTATTACTGGCTAATACTATAGGGAAGTTGTTACCAGGTTAAGGCTATGTTGCCTGTTTGATGTGCTAGATTATTTTTTCCTTTTAAGTATATTTAGCAAAACAAGAACTTCTCACCATAAAATGTCCTGTCACATTTCCTGAGAGTGGACTGCATTAAGAAAAAGGACAGTTGTTGGGTGAGCATGTAGTCGCTGGCCTTTTAGTGGGAACCTCCTGTAAACCTAGATTTAAACTTGGTATTAAATAAGGCTTCACTTCTCCCCTGGGTGCTTGATTCTGTGCCCTAGCACTCTGGGATGTACAACCAGACCAGTGTGCAGCAATGGAGGATGCATAAAAAAAGTAGCATTCTGAACAGGTACAGGTTCGGCATACAGGGTGATTTTGTGTGCTCTCAGTTCTTGAAGTGGATTTAGCTGGAAAAACTTTCAGTGTTCCATGTCTTCTTGTTACTTTCTCTTCTCACAGCTCCAAACTGTCCTGCAATGGGTCAATGTTTATCACATGGCAAGTTCCTTACAGCTTTCTCACCATTTCTGCCCTGCTTGATTACTTCTACCTCCTCAGTGTCTTTCAAATTGTATTACTAGCAGATTTAGCTCCACTATCAGACAGCTGTTCTTCAATAATTTTCATCTATATGCAATGTAGCCCTCTCTGTCTGTCACATCACAGTCTCAAAATGAGACTCAAGGAACTGGTAAAATATTGCCCTTTCCTACATCAATAGTATCAAATCTCCTGGGTGGACTTCCTTCCTGCTGAAGTCTGTCTACAAGCTGAGCCATAGGCCCCTTCAACACACAGCCTCACTGACAATAAAGATGGTGTGAATTTGTGGGGGCCTGTGTTGTGGTACCACATCCAACCTCTGTTTTCTGGTGTTTTCTCAGGCACAGCTGCTCGTAAGTTACTTCAGTGTGAGGGTGCTTAGGGACAGATGCTGACAGGAGAAGGAACTGTTAGGTCTCTGGGATCTGTTGTTTCTATGTGCAGCCTTCTCCTTCTCCCCAGATTTTGTCTAAATAGTACTCTTAGCAGTTTGAGAGGAGAATGAAGGAGGAGCAAGAACTGTTTGTTGAAGACTATGGAGGAGTACCTGTTGAGACTGTAAAGGTAAATACCCCAGTAACTCATGATTGGATAAAGGCATTAAGCACAGTATGAATGTACAAAGTGTAGGAAAGGTTTTCTAGCTTTTGGGTATAGAAAAGCTAGGGAAAAGGTTTTTAATGCCTTAGGTTTTTAGGATTACAAACAAATGAAGAATTTAATCTAATTTTCTGTATTTTCAGTTATGTTTTCCTGTACAAAGCTTTACAGGTTGTGGTAAACTGTATTTTTGTGACTCTGGTGTTGGCTTAGGATGCTGAATTCCTGACAGCACTGCTTTTTATCCCTTAAATGTGGACAGTGAATTGCCATTGAGTTATGTGGGTCTGATTATCAATAGCTGTCACAGCTTCAATTTGTTATGCTAATTTTGTTGCAGGTCTATGTCCTTGTCCTCCTGTTTCAGCCTAAGTCACTATAAGCCACTAATGAATATTACAAGTACCTTCCTGTGAAGACTAGCTGACTTATCTCCTTCAATCCCTAAGGAAGATTGCATCCCTCTTAGAATTTTTTGAAGTACATCTCTATAACCTTCAGATGCATTACACTTTTAATTCCAGACTTGCCCTTCCAGCTAGATCATCGTCATTGAAACCAGTTAACATCTGCCATGCAATACCTGCAGAGTACCATTGTGTGAAAAGCAGAAACAAAGTGCTGGAGGGATTTTATCAATTTCTTCATATCAGCCTCAAGTATGTGTCTTGCTGAAGTGGATTTCCATCTGTGGAAGCTTAGTTTTGATAGTGCTTTTGTTGCAGTGTAGCCATCTTTGAAATAAAAATATACTTTTCTGGCTGATAGGTCTGCTTAATTTTTCAGAAGCAGCACAGTAATGGCGTAGGTTAAAACTTTGTGTGTGTTTACATAGGGAAAAGAGGCAAAAGAAAAGAAACCAGGAAGAAGGTGACAATAGTCTTTTCTCAAGACTTTCAGAAGGATCTCCCCTTGAAAGAGATTTCTGCAGACTTTTGAAATTTTTGCTCTTTAAATATGTCTAGAAATATTGCTTTGTTTGACCCTTTCTTTTACTCTCATTTTAAACTTCAGGTAGTTATTGGCATTGTCCCTGTGTACTTCATTACTATGCATAGCAAAAGTATAGTGCTAGAAACTTGCACTATCTGCTTTCTTTTCTTGTATTCACTACATAAAATACTAGACCACAAATTCATGAAAATGTTCATTTAAAAGGATTACCAGAAAGTTTTCTACCCTAACCTCCTGCTCTCCCAGCAGCTGCATTGCCTAGCAATTAGCAGTGGGATTGCTGCTGGCACTAGGTCATGGGCTAGTTATGGCTTTATGCAGCCAAATCTTGGAAACCTTCAAAGGCAGGGGTGCTATGAGCTCTCTGGACAGTCTGTTTGAATTTTATATTGCTCTGCTAGTGAAAAGGCTTTCTCCCTAATGTCCAGTCTGATAGTTTCCAGCCAAAATTGACAGTTGTCCCTCTTGTCATTTGATCAGGCATTACCCAGAGGAGTTTGGCTCTTCATAACTACTGCTGAAATAATTTTAGGTAAGATGTCACTACCAGCTTCCTTTTCACCACACTGAACAGGCCCAGCTCTATCTCCAGGTATTCACAAAAGTTTGATGTCACCACAGTGATGTTTACTGGCATTACCATCCTTCCTTCAAAAGCATTTTTGCTTTGCTGTTCAGCTTTCTATACAGATCAGCTTTGGTTGATGTAACTCTTCTGTTTCCCTTTTATGTTCCCCAGTGTCCTTTTTCCCACATTGGAAAGGGAAGGAAACTTATCTGGCAACACTGGAGAGTTCAGGTCTTTTTACTTTTTAAAAAGTAAGGTAAAAAAGGTGATAAAATTGTGTAAACAAGCTGTTCTGACTTTGGAGGACTTATGACTTAACTATTCAGGTCTTGAGATCTGACTTCTTACATCTAAATAATATTCAAGAACCCAATTTTGAGTGTGAGCCAATTTTAATACACATCAGGGCTGTAAGCAGTAGCAAATGTTTTAAGTCAGCAAGACACATTGTACTGACATAAGCTACTTTTAAGGCATGTTTTGAAACTATAGTGTAGGCTAAGCTTTCCCTGAATAAGGAGAGTTATTTGCCCAGGTAGTGTGGGTAATATCTGTCTGAATGTAAAATGCTGTAAGGCTTGAAGGAGTGATTTTTTTTTTTTAAAATCTGTTATGCCTGTTTTAGATACAGTTTATGAATCTCTGAGTTCCTTGTGGGAAGGTAGAAGGGGAGAAAACTAAATAGATTCAGCAGGTCTCTTGATATCTATTAAAATAAGGTCCAGTTAATATAAATGTGGTAAATCTAATGTATCTGAAATTAAGTACCTGCCTTTTTGTTTTCTGGAGTGCATCTGGGAGAAGAAAAAGGTTGGAGTGTAATCTCATGTTTCTGTGTGCCTTAAAGTCTGTGCATCAATCCAGCGGTGCTGCCATATGCTTGCTTTTTCAAGTATCCTCATGCACAATTGTTTGCCCCTTCGTGCTATCCAGTGGTGTAACTGGGTAATGCAATTCACTTCTGAAGCTGTTTTGAGTAGAGAAAGATACTAGATCACATCTATTGTAACTTTCTTGGTGGGGATGTTGTAGAAATAACTTGATGGTGAATAAGAAACTTAAAATTTTAACTTTTAAAAATATTAAAATAATAACTATAAAAAATGCTTTTCAGATTGCATTTCTAAAATGCAGTCTCAAAAATAGATGCAGTTCACGTTCTGGAGCTGAAATGAGGTACCTATGCTGCTATGGTAGCAGAATGAGTACTTTTCTTATCCAAGCATTTGTAGCTTTTGGTGACTTTAAAGGCAGTGGTAGCTGCTTTCACTTCTGAAGTTTAGGTCTCCATGATTTTGCTTCTCATTTGAAAGTAGACTCATGTAGTAGATTATTGAAAGTCCTATTTATAGACAGAAGGGCACAGTTTTTATGTTTTTAAGGTGAAGGAATGAGCAGACATACTAATGTTTCCTGGTTGTGGTGGTAAAATTTCTGTTGAAATGTGCACAGCTATGGCATAGATACACACTCAGTGAGAGCTGAAGGGGCCCTTTCCCTGCTGTGCTGCTGAGAGTAACAGCAGATATTCCTGAGTTCAGGCATGTGTGGTTGTTCTTTAAGACACTAACATGGGAAGCAGGTTTACAGACTGTAATTTTCCCAAATAGACTCTTTTTTGAGATGGTATTCTCATTTGGATATGAATTAGCAGAAGTGGACACACTCCCAGGCACTTGCTGTTAAGGTCTGGCACTGGGAGCACTCATAGATGGGCAGTAGTGGATGGATGTACTGAATCACTGCTAGAGCCACTGACAGTGTCTTAGGAGGTCCTTGTAAAGTGGTGATGAAGGTCCAACTTCTCTAGGTGTGTTGAGTTATGGTATGTTTAATATTTGTTTCAGGGCTGTAGACCAGGGCTTTTTTGATTACTTTTTTAGAGGCAAAAATTGAGGATGAGTTGAAAGCATTGCCAAAAGCATGACCATGAGGAAAGAATATTGCTTCCTACTGTACATGTGCATTTGCCTTCCTTCTCCAGCAGCATGAGTTAAGTGCAATGAGGTTTTGGATCCTTCAGGTCTATCTTGCCCTACCATGGACGTGCCTTTGTTCTATCAGCATCCTTCCATCAACACGTATCTGTGCTGCTTCCTCTTGTTCCTCCACTACAGACACTTCTGAGACCTAGCATCATTTTCTGTCTTGCTTCCAAACATGGCTCTAAAAGCTCATTAACTGTTCTCTGTTTCTTGATCCTTCCTTCTGTCTTTTCACTGTGGTACTAATACTCTGTCCTCTAAGCCCTGCTGTGGAGCTACAAGCTCCATGTTTCAAGTCTCTGGACATTCTTTTCTCCTTCCTCCTCCCACCTTGTACAGGTGCCAAACTGAGGAGCTTTTGATGTGAAATTTCCTGTCCTGGGTTCTGCAGCTCCTTCCCAAGCAAATGTTGGGGAGTTACTACAGAGAAACAACAGTACAGCATTTTCTATTAAACAACTGGAATGAAGTTTTGTGCTTACAAGGCAAATTGTACGAATGGCTTTTCAACCCTACACTTGAAAGAGTGGCTTTTCTAGGGCTGCAGCTGGTGATGTTGACTGTCAGGAGACAATCTAACTATGTCCAAATATGACCCATGTGTTATCTAATTAAAAAGTTCTGGATCTTGTATTGGGATCCCATTGTGATCTTAGAACTGAAAATAAGGCTGGCTTAAGCTAGATTTCAGTGTACAGATTATCTGATTTCCAGTTACACTTATGGATTGTGAGTTATCTTGAAAGCATTCCCTGCTTAACATGAGTTTTCCTGTGTGCAGAGTGTTCTACCATATTATGTGGCAACAAAAATGTCCAAAATCCGCAAGCCAACCCTCGACAAGCCCAGTCCTGAGAGGTATGTGAGAGCTGCCTTGGGCACGGTGGGCCTGCAGTCCCAGACCAACGGGTACCTACCTCATGCTCTCATGGTAAGTCACCTTGGAGAATGTGAGGATCTGAAATGTCCTTTGTGCTTATTATGGAAAAAAGAGTAATTAGTACAGGTTACAAAATGCTGAGACCTCACCCCCTTCTTTTATTTTTCTTCTTTTATTTATTTTTTTTAGGGATGGGTCATCTCTCTTCTACCTACGTCTACTGCCATTAACTTGATAATGAAAACAAACAAACAAATACGGGCTCGTTATTTTAAAAAAATGAAGGAGAAGTAAGTGGGAAGCAACTTGATCTTGGGAACCTGGGACTCCTGCAAGTTCCACACCATGCTGCAACATCAAGTAGACTTAATGTTTAAACATCTCCAATCGTAGGTGTGCTTTCTAACAAGAGAACAGTCTTGTTTTGAGGATACAGATGAAACAAGACTGTTGACTTCTAATATTGATTGAAAAATAGGCTTTATTTGTTTATAGCTATTATGAGGGGGGAAGTGCTTTGAACTAAAACTGCATTGTGCTTTATGAAATACTTTCATGGACTTGATCAGACATCACGCTCTTGAGGAACATCTTGGTTATATAGTGTCCATCATATCTATCTTGTGCTCATGGGTGAAGGGCAGAAAAAAAAGTAGTTCTCATATATTCCCGGGCAGGTGCGCAGGAGAGGAAAGGGAGCATAATTATTTTAAAAGGTAACCTGGTACTATTTCCAGACTATTGACCTCTTGAAGCTCAGGTTTTGGCTACTTGCAAGGATTCTGCACTATGAGTCAGCTCATGAGTGCTCCCCTGCTTACATGTTCCAGTGTGATTTTTTTGGTTATGAACTTGAGGGAAATGGGCCAAAACCAGAAATAAGTGTAATAGCTCATCTATAAATATATACATAAAGTAACACTGCAAAAAGCATTTAAAATCTTGGGTCTTGAATATGGATTCTAACTTTTCAGTAATATGTAATCTTCATGATTTGTAATAACATTTTTAAAAGTTCAGTGCCTGCTCTTTGTAATAGGTGGTGATAACACAATGTAGATAAATGTCACAAGTTACATGTTACATGCTGGTTGCTATGTAAAAGATTATGGGTACTTCAAATGCAGAGCTTGAAATGAGTTACTCTCCTTGTTAGCAACGGTGGTTTAAATTCTTTTTGAAGTTATGTATCAGTCTGTCTTTCTGGTGAGTTCTTTTGAAATGTGACTCCTGAATATTTAGATGGCTTTAAAAATGAGAACCAGGAAATGTCTTAAAGAGTAGAACAGTTTTAATTTAATTGCATTAAAATTAACTGGTTTTTTTCATGGTTCTGTTCCAAAGTGGAATGTTCCTATAAGGCTCAAGTTACCTAACTCCTGGACACAGGGATCAGAGTACATGAGAAGTCTGCACTGCTGTTGTCTGTGTTTACCTACTTTATTAAAGATTTTGGTTTCTAACATTCCTTTTTATAAACATAAAATGTATAAAACTTGCAAGGCAAATGAAATTGCAAGCAGCTACCACTGTTTTCTGTGGGTTTTTTCTGTCTTTCAAAGAATAATTTCAAGCTCTGATTTTGAAGTAAGATGTGTTGCACTGAGACATGATTTGGGGCTAACATTTCTGTACATTGAAAAAACCTGAATACCGATGCAATGGTGCTGATCAAATCTGAGATGCAGATCCTATCCCATAGTTTTCTTAATTTTTTGGAACAGGGATGGTGAAGTTGGTGGTATTAGTTCTCTATGAGCACATGATTTGGTTTGCTCTGGATCTGATGTGAAAGCGTTGGACTAAAAAATCTGTATGTTTATGACTTTGTAAAACAAATAAAATGGAAATTACTCTTGAGTCTTTAATGTGTTATGTTTTTCTTATAAAAATGTTTGCGGGTACATTGTCCTTTATTGTGAGTAATAACAATGAAAATTACTCTAATTTACATGCCAAAACCAGTGCTTATATTAATTTGTTTTCCTGGCTGTCATCTAACCCGTATCTGGGGTGCTTTAGGCACAGCATCTCTGTCCAGTTAAGGTAGGTGACTCTCCTGCTCTCCTCTGCACTGACTCTCACCTGAATACTTCATGTGCAGTTTTGAGTGCCACAATATAAGATACAAAGCTATTGAAGAGTGTCCAGAGGACAACTGTGAAGATGGTGAAGGGCCTGGAGGAGAAGCCTTGTGAAGAGCAGTTTGAGGTGACTTGGTTTGTTCAGCCTGGAAGAGACTTGACAGGAGACCTCACAAGGGGAGGTGGAGTGGCAGACACTGATCTCTGTGGAACCAAGGGAACAACAGCATGAAGCTGAATCCGGGGAGATTTGGGTTGGATACTAGGAAAAGGTTCTTCACTCCAAGGATGTTTGGGCACTGGAACAAGCTCCCCAGGAAAGTAATCATGGCACCAAGCCTGACAGAGTTCAGGAAGTGTTTGGCCAACACTCAGAAAACACACGGTGTGATTTTTGGGGCTGCCCTGTGCAAGGCCAGTAGCTGAACTTAAGATGATCTTTGTGGATCTCTTCCAATTCAGGATATTCTATGATTTTACTTTAAATAAGCAGAATACAAATTTTATTAGAACTGTTACGCTATTAATAAACATTTATCTCCAGTTAACAATTTTCTAACTACTGAAGGTCTCCAGAAAGTTATGGCAGAGGGAATAGCATGCACATCCAACTGGCACAGAGGGAGGCACCCGGGTAAGGAGGTTCTCTGAGCCCTTGGTCCCCTTTCACATGGTGTCAGGCTGCAGGTTGGGTTCCCACTCTCATGCCCTGAGATACTCCATTTTCCAAGCTGCAGCAGGGCATCACTAAACTATTTTTTAACCTAAATTTTACTTACACTTTAACCTAAACTACCTCAACTTTGATTTTGAATGTCTGTTCACCTTAGTGAGGTAATGTCCATTTAATAGCTGTCCACGTCCTTGGGGACTACCCTGGGCACCTGCCCGAAAACAGGAGGGGGTTTCTGGTGCCATCCGTCCCGTCCCTTGCTGGTTCCAAGAATGTTTTTCTTCCCGGCGCCTTGCAAGGCCTGGGCTGCGCTTTCATCCCCTGTTGGAACGGGACAAGCGGGGCGGGAGGCGGCTCGGGCGGCGCTGCCGGCCCGGGCGCGGGGCGCCTTTAATGGCAGCTCAGCCCCTGCGTGCGCGGCGGGCGGGCGGAGCCGCGGCCCCACGGCCGGGCCCAGGCGCGGGCGGGGCTCGGGGCCCTGGGCAGGGCCGGGCCGGGCATGGCGGAACGGCGGCAGCGGGCCCGGGTGCAGGGCGGCTGGGCCGGCGCCCCGGCGGGGCGGCCCGCAGGTAAGGAGCGCCCACAGCCGCCCTTCCCTTCCTTCCCTCCGCCGCCGGCCTGGGCGCGACGGGGCGAGCAGCAGGCGGGGGCGCCGCTCTCCGGCTGCACTTTCCGACCGCCCTGCGCGGCCCCGTTCCTCCCGTTCCCGTCCGTAACTGAGCTGCAGGTGTTCGAACGCAGTTTTCCAGTGAAATTTGCGCCGGTGCCCCCGGTGCGGCGGTTGTGGCTGCGGAGCGCAGGGTGCGGTGTGGGCTGAGGCGCGCGTTGCGCTGAGCGCGTCGGGCGCGTCTCCGGCAGCTCCGGTGGGACCAGCGGGGTTGGGTGCAGGGGATTCTCTAAGGACAGGCAGCAACTTCTTGTCTATACATCGCGTTGTGTGCCTTCGTTTGGCTTGTCGCGGGGAAAACACTGTAAAACAAAGAGAGGTAGCGAAAAGGGATGGAGTTTCAGTGTTTTTAGCAAACCCTGAAACCAAAGAGTGCAGAGGCAGAGTCTCTGCACTTTGAAGGTTTCCAGTCTTGCAGGAGGGACTGGTTTGTTTTTGTGAACATGCTCAAAACACGTTCCACTCATTGATTCTAGTTACCATAAAACTCCCATATCTCTGCCGACTGAGCATTCTAGGCAAGCTGATTTTTTTTTAATCATGAAAGAGAATAGCCAACTGTTTTGACTTGTGCATGTGGCCTCAATTTTCTGTCACAGGTGCATTTCATTTTTTCTCTTCTTAAAGGGATTTAAAAAATCCCCATTGAATTACGCAGAGTGAAGACTGTCTGTGTTTCAGGCCCATTTCAAAGGTTGTTTGCATGTGTAAATAAAACACCTGAAGTGGTGTGCCAAAGTTGCTCTTCTGCTTTCTCCCTGGTTTAAAAATTCTGTTTTAATAAAAATTTTTTTGTCTTTTTTTTTTTTTTTTCCCCTAAGAAAAGGAATACAGAGGGAAGCAGTTTAGCTGCATGGAGCAATTTCTGCTGATGTGTGATAGGTGTTTGTTTTAGAATTGAAAATTTATAGATGTCGTCCTTTCAGATAAAAGTATGTTTTCAGTTTTGTTTGTGGAAACAAAATAAATAACAAATAAATACATATAAAAAAATCAGTTCCTGAGCAGTTTTGACTCTTAGGTTTGGCAATTTCCTGAAGTCTCTGCGAAGCATAGAATACTCCAAGGAATGATTCCATAAGTTTTTCCTAACTATATTTTTTAGTATGGTGATATTCAATTCATGTGATCTTTTCTTCCTTCTTTTTTTCTTTTAGCACCAAAGGCACCTGTGGCCAGCAGCCTTGCCCTTGCAAGTGCAAGGCCAGCATGGAGACAGAAAGATCAGCCTCACACTCAAAAGCAATTTGTCTTTGAAAAGCCATCAGAGGTAAAACTAACAGGGTAACTAGCAGAATCTCATCTATTATAAAACTTCATATGATAGGTAGCAATTATTTGAGAATATAGTTAATTGTTTAAAATCTGAGCTGAGCTTTGAGCTTTTGCTAAGCAGAGTTGGCAATTGTTCTGTGTATATGGGGAAAAGAAGGTTATGGTCCCTCTGTTTAGCCTGTTCAAAACTACTCTTTTACAGAGAGCCAAAAGAATATGTTTTACTAAATATTCAGTCTGCAATGTCCTAAGCACATTTGAGCTCTTCTTGTTTTCTTCAGGTGGGGTGTCTGTCTTAACTTGTTAAAGGGGAAGAGCGTGGTATTTGTTCTGTAGACTTTATGTCCTGTCAGCTAATGAAGGATATTGTGCTCTATGCAGCATATGGAAACTTCCTTGATTGGGGAAAAAAATAATAATGAGCTCTTCTTTCTAAGCTAGACCTATTTGAAAGGCTGTCATCTAGGCTTGGAAGATGGCCTGGGAAGATTCTCTTTCCCCCATGGCAGAGACCTGCTATCTGTATAGTACTATATTTTGATGCTCTTGTTGGCTCAATGCAGTAACTCCTTGCAAATCAGAACTGTACTGAGCTCAGAGAAGAGCAGCATAAATCCTTTAGACAACCAGAATGATAGCCAAGGCTGGATTAAACTGCTCTGTCTCTTAACAAAATACAGCTATCTCAGCTGTGCAGACAGCTTTACAGTGTAAGCTCCTGCTATGTCTGATCTTTCACGTTTTGCTTATTTGACTGAGGCCTGCAGTTTGTTCATGTTTCTTAGGGTTGTTCTGAAATTTTCCTTGCATGAGAATATTTTTATAAATATAAAAATAAGAACTTTCTTGATTGCCGTTGATAAATATCAAGTATTGTGGTGCCTAAATAATTTAGAAATCAGTGTCCTTTAGGGGGCAGTTGATGGCTAAAAACCAGCCTGCAGTGGCAGCTGCGTTTGAGAGTTTCTGGGGCAAGGAGGGAGTGGCTGAGCTGTTACTACTTCCCTCTTGCCCTGAGGTGTGTTTTTCTCACTGGCCACACAGTGTGTGGCTACACAGAGTCACTAGAGATGATGTTTGCCTGCAGAGTGCCAGATACTTTAATATTCCCTGTGTACTGTCTCGTTGCCTTTCAGGTGGAGCGCAGAGTTCCAGAGGCAGGTGTGATAGAGTGAGTACCCTGCTGATTTCTCTGCACCTTTTCTGTTGTCACGGTCGGTAAGAGTAGAAACTGTGGACTTTTAGCCCTTTTATCATGAGCTGAATGTGTTACCAGGAGAGCCCAAGTCTGTAAACTGGTTTTTATGCCTTTTGTATAGCTGGCAAGCCAGTAACCATGAAGAGTTGAACATTCTGGTTCAGCACAATTTCCAGTATGTATCCTTTGTTAGCAGTCTAGATTTTCCTGGGACAGTCCCAGTGTAAATGTCCTAGAAATTACTTACTCTGGAGTATACCAGAAATACAGCTGGTATGGCAGCTTCTTTCAGGACTCAGAGAAGTAGCTGATAGTAAGTTTCATAGTGAAGCTGGGTATTTGTATGTCACTTACCCTTTGTGTTGAAGTGGAGATCTTCCCAGGATAACTTTGGCATTAAGCATGACAAGATGTGGTGCTGTATGGTGGAGTTAGAGATACTGAAAATCCAGCTTGGCTCAGTTTGGCTGTCTTGGTAGAATTTTCTTTCTCAGTGTACCTGTAAATGCAAACAGTGATCTGAGTGCAGTCATGTATGGTTGTCTCCCTTAGGTTCCCTGTGACATCCTTCTTTTATTTTTTTCCAAGAGCCTTAAAGCTGTACAGAGCCTTTGGTGAAGGGAGGGACAGGAGGTGCACACAAACTCATTGGCTTCTGCAGCACACCTTGCTGCCTTACTCTGACCTTTATGTCCAGGACATTAGTTCTTCCCTTTTCTAACTTTCTTTTCTCTTTTAAAGAAAACTTTCCCTAGTCCAGGCCTACAGCAATTCTAGTCTGTGCTGCTCAGTCTAAGATAATTTCTTGTTTGTCTTTCTGATGGCTCTTTCTTTTCTACATCCTCAGCAAGCTTGGTGTGTATGAGCTCAGCAAGGGACCCACTGGCATTTCTAGGTAAGTGGATGAAATGTTAATGGTTTTTGCAGAGTAATGTGGTGATCCTCAGCTTTCTGAAGTCCAGTCTCTGCAGAGGGTTTTGACTTCAGCAGCTGCACATGGCACTTCCTGTGCATCATCTGTCTAGAGTACTTCTGGAAATACTTTTGAGTGGCACATAGCAGGGACTGAGCTGGTTCTGAGCAGCGCTGAAGAGAAGAAAAGGAAACCTCTTGACATATGGTGTGTAGTGCATCTGCTGCTCTTTCCAGGATAAGGACAAGGGGCTATGTCTATTTGTGTCATGATTCACAGTGAGTTGCTGATGAGAATTTGGATCAGTATTCCTGTCTTAGCAAGTGTGTGATGTCTGTTGTACAGTTAAGAGCAGCCCAAAACTTGTACCTGTAAATTGGAATTGTTTTAAATAAATCTAATGAAAGCATTTAACTTTAGACAATTGTGGTAACCTCAGGATTGTCCCTTGTGCTTATATGCCATGCCTTAATTATTTCAGCTTCAGAGCACTTCAAAGCAAAACCTGCTTGTTCTGTGATTCCTACTAAGTAAAATGCATTTTACTTTGCTGACTTAGCTGCAATATCAGTATTAAGCCTCTTCTTTTGAATTTGATAGGTTTTTATTAATAGTGGAAAAAATGCCAAAGACATAGTAATTTTTTGTGCATTTATTTAATTTCTTCTGATTAATGTATTATTTTATTTTTGTGCCTTCATCTTAGTTTCTTCTGAAGATGCAAATAAATCTTTAAAGTATTTTGAAAAGTAAAAGCTTTGACCAGCTGGAAGGAGACAAGATACACAGCTGGATCATCCTGCATTTTCTGGAGTTTGTTTTCATAATACACTGATGGAATATATATATTTCTAGAAAGTTAATAGTCAGATTTGCAAATTTTTAACACCTTTACTATATACTCTTACTGTGACATCCTTGGGGCATGAAGTACTTGTGAGAGTGAACTGCTGTTAGCAGCATTCCTTACTCTGCAGCCCACCACAGTGGTTGTAATTCTTGGGTGACTGTTAGTCCAATCAAAATATTAGATGTACATATGGAAATGAAAAAATAGGAGATGTTAAATACTGTCCTTATGCTAAATACTTTTCCTTATGCTTTGAAAAAGAGAACAGGAATGGCAGTAGGGATAAAGGGCTGTCAAATTCTGAGTGATGAGGAGATGGTGAATAAAGGGCAATTATTTGCTAATTTTGATTGTATTGCCATAATCAGGTCTGTCTGATTTATCAGATGTGACGTTAATAGCAAGCAGAAGGATGCAATTTTTCACAGCATATGGCTGATTCTGGAGTTCATGGTATGTTGCTGGTTGTCATATGTTTTTATAAGTTTTGAAAAGAAACATCATTCATCTGGTGAGGGTAAGACTCAACAGGAGCCCTTCAATTCTTTCCTTCACATCTGCTTTTGGCTGTGGTCAGAAACGGGATACTGGGCTTTTACTTTTGATATGATGCATTACAGCCATTTCTAACTCCTTTGGGAATCCTGGAAATGAAAATATTTTCCCAAAGCAGATATAGAAGTGTATATTCCTTCCATTTTTCTTTTTCATCCTTAGGATTCATTTGATTCCTGGCTTTATTGACTCAGAACAGGCAGACTGGATGTTTGAGCAGCTCCTCCAGGACATCCCCTGGGCTCAGCGAACGCACGTCAGGCAGGGTAAGGAGTGTGTGGCCACCTTTTCAGGTCATTCAGGTCGGTTCCATACCAGAATCTGTGCACTGCTTTCAACTGGTTTGCATTTTCAGTGTTATCACTTCTTCAAGTTTCCATGCAGGTTTTCCATGCATATCTGAAGGCTACTGCAGCTTACTTTTCAATCTAATATCATGTTACTGTTGCCAGCTAAATGAGATATTTTCAAAATAAAATTGCCTATCTTAAAAATATTGGAATTTTACTGTTTCTTCTGTCATTTCCAGTTCTTTTACTCACTCATTTTTTAAGATTTAGTCTGGCCACCATCACACAATCTCCCAGCAATACTTAAAAACTGTGTTCTTGGAGGTTTCTTTCATGAGGTATATTTTTTGCCTATTTTACTGAAAATTCCAGCAGAACATGTTCATTTTCCTTTGGCATGAGTTATTGGTTTCAATGTGCAGTTGGTGGAGAGGCTGCTATTCTGGATTTTTTCACTAAGGGGCACCTGTTCTAGCCAAATTTTGCTTTCAGTCAGGAACTGATGTAAGATAATGTATCAGAGCAGTTACTGGATGGGACTGGAAAATGTCTTCAACCTGTGTGTTTGTTGGCTGGCAATAAAGGGACAGTATAATGGAGAATGCTGCCTGTCAAGCATGTGAAATAGTTGCCAAGATAGTCTTTTCAGAAGCCAAAAAAGTATTTTTAACCTGATGTTTGTGTTACACCACAGAGCACGAACACATTTAACAAAATATTGTGTCCAGCCTTGCTACATTTTGTGTCTGTAGTGTCCCAAGGATGCTGCAATCCTTTTCTACTTCACCCTTTCCAGTGCATCCATCTGCATCTTGCAACTTAGGCCAGCCTACTGGGCACCCCCACCAAGTGAACATAAAGCAAGATAAATTTTCAGTTTTGTTTGCTATCTTTACCTCATCCAGTCTCTGCTGTGTCTGGCATTTAGGGGTAAGAAAATTGATATGTTTCCAAGATTTTGGCTAGGTAATTCCTCCTGCAGATGCACACCTGATTTTGAATAATTTAATTCCCTTACTTGAGTTCATTATGTTAAGGGGCTGCTTTTTTAACTTTAGGTGAATGGACAATATATTTTTGATCAAGTTTCTTGGCAGAATTGTATCATCTTTCCATTTTTAAATTGTTTGATAAGTCGACTGAGAAAGTCTTCCTGTTTTTTTCAGAAGTATCTTTTGAGGAACCACGGCTTACATGCTGGTATGGGGAACTTCCTTACACATACTCCAGAATGACAATGCAACCAAATCCAAATGTATGTATATGTTTGTATGTGTTTTATTATTGTCTTCAGAGAAATCCTTTGCAGAGATCAAGAGACAAAATTTCCCTCTATCCTCTATTCTAGCTATCTAGAGAATCTGTTATCAGCAGATTCTACTGGAATGTGGTCAGTTTTATACAATACGCTTCATGAGTGAGTTGGCTGAGAGCAGTCAGTGTGATTTAGCTGCCAAAAGGAGGTTACTACTCTAGTGTTTAAAGTTTTGCTTTGGGTTGCTGTAGCTTTGTACAAAACTCTGAATTGCTCTGTGTGACTTACTCCAAGCATCTTTGAATGGGAGATTTTACTGCCCACAATAATACTGGTTTTTTTGCTGTAAAGATACCATAATACTAATTACTGAAATAGTTACTTTCAAAAGCACTTAGGTTCAGTGCTGCTTAAATGAAAGTTTAGGCATATTTTGGTTCCTGTGTGGATGCTATGAAATTCACACATCTGTGAGCTGCTGAGCAGCTCATCTGCTCAGCAACTCCAGATTGTAGCATGTCATTTCCCACACTGTTTTGGAAGAGTTAAAAGCCTTCTGAGTGACTCAGTGATGTTTTGTTCATGTTTTCTCTCTCCCCCTCTCTCTCTCAGCCTGTTGTCCCATCAGCCTGTCTCTTGGAATTGCTTTGTTTAAAATTTCCACAGCAGTAATTAGGTGTCACTGTTGAAAGCTGGATAGCATGAGAGGAAAGTGTCCCAAGTCCCAGAACTGCTGCCAAAGTGGGATGTTTGGGAAGAGTTGGAAAGGCACTATTTAACATGATGAGTTGTGAAGATTTTGTAGTCTCAAAAATACTGTAGTTAAAAATTCTATGGTCTATGGAACTTGAGATGGAAAAACAAGCATTTCTTTGGTACTCAATTGTGAATACTGTTGTAACTGGGCTTTTCTGAAAGCTGAATGGCTTTAGGGATTAGGAGTGCCCTCACAAAATCATTCTGTTGTACACTAATGATTTAAATCCAGTTCAGAACTGCCTGTTGTGAAATCCATTGCTGTTCAGAGATTGGCTAGAGCCCCTATACCCTGAATTCAAGGTTTCATTTCAGTTTGCATCAAGTTCTGAGTTACCACTCATTGAGCCACTGGCTTGTTTCTCTCATCCAAAAGGGTACAAGGCTTAAATGAATCACTCAGGCTGTGGTTCTGTCTTTTTTTCTGGAATATTTCTGCTTTTTACTGAGAGGAAGAAACTCAAGCAGGCAGTGAGATGCACTGGAGAAATTGCATAGCTGGAAGCCAGCCCTTCCCCAGCTGGAAGTTGCCCATAGGCAGATCTCTGGGTACACTCCACAGGGACACTGGTGTTTCACACAGCTTTGCAGGTGGGAGTACCTGCAGCTTAGAAAAGTAGGGATGGTGTAAAAGTACAGTCCCTACCTGTAGAATAGGGTTTCTAGCACTAAAATGTTATTTAGTGCACAGCTTAGCCAAAACTGATTACTGCCTTAAACAGTTGATCTGTAGGAGTAATTAGCTTTATGTCCCTCCTTTTGTGTTTGGTAAGAATTGCTGTGATTGCAGCACTTCTAGATATAATCCAGTGTTTGTGCCTCAGTGATTTTTGCTATGAGAAAATATTTTTCTGTAAGCAGTGATAGAGTTGTTTCAACAAAACTACTTCCACTGCTGCAGGTTTGTAGTGGGCTTTCAATTACATTGTAAAATTCACTCTGTGGTAACATTTTAGTAATACATACTTCTGTGATGGGAGTTGAAGAAATATAGTCCTGCTTGGTCACTGAAAAGTGCCCTCAATAATTCTTGTTGGACTCCTCTGCACATTCAGGCAGTCCAGTTGCAAAGCAAACTTTTTTGGGGTGGTATTACTGCTTTTCAGTTATGTTCCAGAACTGCAAGCTATGTTTACCTAGAATTAATTAATCACATGATCCTTAATTGTTGAAGGCATAACTTAGCTAGAAAGACCCCATTAGGGAAAGATGGTATGTTGAGGTTCCTGTAGTGTAACCAATAAGTTAAATACCTGTTAAAGGTGGGGAAGCTTGGAAAGAATGTAGTTCAGCCTTGTTTTTTAGAGATGGATACTAGAAAATATTCTCAGGTGCCTGCTGCTTTTTCTGCCAGTGGTGACCTGGGAGACTTGGAATCAGTTTCTTATCCTCTCTTGCTCTCTGTTTCTGCTTATATAATGGGCAAAAATCCTGGCCTACATTGCTTTGGCTTTTATTTTCTTTATATATTTGTGAAGTTCTTAAAAGCACTCTGACAGATGAAAGTCATGATGTAACTTCATAACATTAAATAACTGGACTGAGTTGTAATGGAATGTACAGAGCTTCCCTGGGCTGTGGGCTCAGCAAGGTGTTAGCAAAGGAAGGGATGAAGTCCAGGGCCAGTGACATTGGTGCTGAGACCCACTGAAGAGTTACAGTGATGAAGTTAAAACCCCAAGAGGTGATGAGTTGAGCAAAACAAGCTGTGTTAACAGAGTGGGACAGAAGGCTGTGTTATGCCAACCATTTCCTCTTGTTCTCTGTCAACAGCTGCAGGCAATTGAGAGCAGTGTCACTTAGCCACTGATTGCCTCCATTAGTGTGAAGGGCAGCCTGGCTTCAGAGTTTTAAGAGATGATTTAGTATTGAGTGATGGGTAACGTGTGAATATTTCGCAGAAAGCCCCACCCATTCCTGTGATCTACTAAAAATATCAGCAGAATTGCTGTAATTTGTTTGTAATTTGTTTATTGTGGTTAAAGTGCAGTGCGTTTTGTTTCTTGGTGGTTTTTGCCTTCTGTTCATGGCGCTGACATTTGCCTCTGTGCTGGTTGCAGTGGCATCCCGTGCTGAGCCTGCTGAAGGAGCGCATTGAGGCATTCACTGGCCACACCTTCAACTCTCTGCTCTGCAACCTGTACCGCAGCGAGAGGGACAGCGTGGACTGGCACAGTGACAGCGAGCCATCGCTGGGGAGAAACCCTGTCATCGCCTCGCTCAGCCTGGGGGCCACTCGGACCTTTGAGATGAGGAAAAAACCTTCCCCTGTGAGTGTTCGTACCGCACTGAGACTCCTAGGGCTACTAACAGGTTTATTGTTTTCCCCATTTAAGGAAACTTAATTACTAAAGCATTTCAAAGTTAATGAAAGCACAACTTGCAGAGTTCTGTGGAATAAGTGCAGGGCTCGAGAAATCTCTTGCATGGACCATGACATTCTGAGGATGGGGATGGGAGCACTCTAGTATAATGTGCAGCAGTGTAGTGTAGTGCTGCAGTGAATTGGAGCCTGGACAGCCTTCTGCCCAAATAAGGGTCCTTTCTGGTACTTAAAATGAGATCAGTGGTGATGGAAGTGGACTTACACTGTGCAAATGAATCAGAGAGTTGCATTTTCTTAAACTCAGGACAATGTTATGTAATGCAGAGTGTACATGGGGTGAAGAGTAGTTCTGACTACTCTTGTAAGTAAAAATCCTCTTGACAATGTTTTCATTTTGATGTGTGTGTATTCAGATTGAGGGGCAGTGAACAAAGGGAAGAAGCTCATTTCTTTTCCATGAAATGCCTTGGAAGCTGTCACATCATACTGGCAGGCTAAACAGAGATCTGCTACTTGGATAAAGAGACCTGTGGAATATAATTTTGGGAGTTAATTGGTGATTCAGTAGTGAATTCTCTTTCTAGATGAAGTGCTGTGCTTGAGACTGCTTTGTTTATAAGCCAGCTTAAATTTCCCAGTTTGTATTTATCCAAGTAAAGGATTCACATGTGTTGAGAATACAGGCCTTATTTTAGCATGTCCTGTTTCAGATGAATTTTCTGCTTGTGCAGTCTGACAACTTTGGAAAGAAGTTTGCTAGCTGCTTGTGTTGTTGTTATTTATTCTGAGTAGGTAGTACAGAAAGCAGAGGTGATAATTACCAGCCTGCAGGAAAACTCTGTGCTGACATACTGAAGTCTGCCCATGAAGAGTCACCTTGGGTCACCTAGTCTGAACAGCAAAGGTCAGAAATTGAACCAGAAAACAAAGAGTTTGTAGTTTTCACCAGATCTCCAATTTGTAAATTCTTTGTTGCCTGAAGTGAATTTAATCTTGGTCCCTGGGCATGAGATCACATAACCAGTCTATTATGTCAGTGAGCATAGCATTAGTAAGTATCCCTGATGCTGTGTTGATAATAAAATGTCAGCTGGAAAGTTTATTCCTCTAGAAAACTGTAAATGGTGCTTGGATTCATTTTAGAAGTCCCTGTGTTCCCCATCAATCTGAACAGAATCAGAATAAAATACACTTAAACTTCAGTATAAACTTTGCAAGTTCTCTCTTAAAAATCAATCCCAGTTCTTGAGTAAGATGCCTTTTTTATAGATTTTCTGAAAAGACACCCACTATTAGCAAAGGGGAAATTCAGTCTGTGCCATTTGTACTTGACTGCCTTGTTTGAGCTGTACTGCACGATTTCTTCCCTTTGGATGGTTTTCTATAGATGTATCCCTCAGGCTCTCCTCTTTTTTTTTTTTTATCACCTTTGACCTGATATTTCTGACTAGCTGAGTCTTGCTATGAAGTGTATCCCTTTTGCAAGTGATACCTTTTTTCTGAGGTAGAATCCTCATGTGCAGATCTTTGGAATAGTTGCTATTAAGTGTGTCCTGTGCCTGAGGGAATTCATACTTAATAATTCCATGGCGCACATTATGTATTCTTTGCACATTCCCAAAGTTTCCTCAGAGCATCCTATGACAATAGATGCTTTGCCAAGTGGGAGTTACAAGAGGCTCTGATGAAAATTACAACCTTTCAGACTGTACTAAATAAGTAATTTCCATACCCTATTGTACTGTAGCGTTCTCTCTTTCATTAAGAGAAAGTTAAAACTGGTTGCAGATCTTTGAAGTTTGATCATTCCTTTGTTAAAAAGCAAGTTTCAGGAAGAAGAATGTAATCTAGGGAAAAGGAATTCATATTAACAGTCATCACAGGCATTCAGGCTCTCCCTGGTTTCAGGATCAGCCAGGAGCAGTACATTGAGTTTTCCAGAGTTAGCCTTCATTGAGGAGGGAAATAGGAAGTAAATCCTTTTCCTCCCAAAATTAAACCCATTTGAGGGCCAACACTATGCTATTTCAAGTTTTAGGGTTTCCAAGACCTTCGTTTCCCTCTGTTCTTGTAAGTGGTTTTAAGTATTTTGAGATGAAAGATAAAATGAACATACAAGATGAGAACATCACTTATGGTAGAACATCACTGTGGATAAATGGTCCTAGAAAAAAGGGTGGTTTCCTGTGTGGAACCATGTATTGAGTACAAAACTGCATGTAACACAATACATAGGCAGCTTGAAGGGCAATTGAAGAGTGCCAGATCAGAGACTTCAGTTCATCTTGGTATCTCTACAAATATTTTCTAGATTATCACTTGAAATGTGGATGAACCTGATAGTGAATAAAATCCTGTTTCTCTAATTGAAAAGATGAACAGTAGTGCTGATGGGTTGCATTTTTTGTGCATGTTTATGTGAATTTTGACAATTGTCTGTTAGTAGTTAGTGTTTATATAAGTCACTCTGAAACAATTACACAATCTGAAATAGTTTTTCACTTGGCAAAAATGAAAAGAAAGTTACTTAGGTTCAAGTGGTTTTTTTTATTATCCTGAAAATTGTTCTAGGATGAGGTAAGGAAAGGTTCAGTCCTCTGCTTTTCTTTTTGGTGAGCACTGTACTGGGTAAGTCTTCATCATATAATAGAGGGTAAAGGAGTGCAGAGACATGCATAGACTATTCATATCTTCTTAAACAAGCATTTTTTGTGGATAAGTAGAAATAATTCCTACTGGGATTTCAGCCCTGTGCATGTTAAAAAAGCTGCAGATACATTTCAGGTGTAAATTCATCACGGAAAAAGGAGACTTCATGGGAATTAACATGACTCCAGCAACAGTTTTATTTTGCCTGCTGGAATTTTTAAGCATTCTTTTTTCTAAATACAGCCTCTTCTGTTTATTTGGACCAATTACATGATAGCAGCTGGTATTTTTCCTTTGCTTTAAATGGTTTCTAGGGTTTTTTGGGTGCCTGCTTCATAGTTGTTAAAAGTCTACAGTGATGTTGCTTCTTCTATTTTCTTCTTCCAGCTCCAATAAATTGCTTTAACCTTGCTCCTGCTTTCTTGTTCCTCCTGCTCCCATCATTGTAGCTCCTGCCTACACTGAAATCAGGAGACAAATGCTTTGCTTTGGAGCTGTGATTCATACACAGCGCACACAGCTCTTGTTGAGTCAGTGAGTCCTCGTGTGCTTGCCTACAGCCTGAGTGTCACCACTGTGGCACTGTGACCTCCTCGCATTGCCCACACAGCCTCAGCCCCCAGGCCCATTTGGACATGAATTCATCCTGCCAGTGGAGAGGAATTGGTTCCACTCTGTGGGATGGGTGTTTCTGGTACAGCCTGACACCATTTGTGCTATTGCTGGTTCGCTGCTCAGCTCTGAGACAGGGCCGGGTTATCTGGTTGTGTCCCCCTGGAAGCTGAGTGGGGAGTGTTGCTGTGGGGAGAGGGGTGATCCCTGATGCCCCACGCTCCACTGGGAGGTGCCCTGTGGTGGGGAGTGGGTGCCATAGGGACAGCTGGATGGTCATCCAGCAAATGGCCATGTGAGCTGGGCAGGGAGTTGGAAAGCCAGCTGTCAGCTTGCCCTTCTTCCATCTATAACCAAGGAAACTGATGGCTGCTGGGAAGGGAGGGAGCTCCACACCTGTTAGACAATAGCAGGATGTTCTGGTGTTCAGGGAGTCAGCCTTGAGATGGATCTGTCCTTCAGATGAATCCCTGAAGCACAGTCCTTTTATCCTAGCAGAAGGTAAAGCTCTCCTGAAAAGAGCAGAAAAATAACCCTTTGTGTCATAACAGACCGAATTGAAGATGCAGGTGGGAATCTGGAGCATGTTATAAGCAGGGATTCAGACCAGGATATGAAGCAGGTTGAACTTTTAGATTGGCATCAGAGAGATTCCCAGGCAGTGGTGGCTGCACTGGAGGAGGAGGTGTCCCCAGCAGTGGCAGGCCTCAGAAGCTGTGGGCAGGCAGGGAGGAAGAAGGGAGAGCTCAGCTGCAGGAGTGAGGGAGTCTCAGGTTAGGCCTGTGTAGGCAGACCTGTGCACCATGTGAGCAAAGGGCAGTGTTACTGATACTCATCATTACTGAATCTGTAAGGAACTGCGGTGAGGATTTTGTCAGAGACAGTGAAAATAAACATGTTCAATGCAGAAGTATTGCTAGGTGAGAATACTTTGTTGTGGAGGAGGGTGTTTACACAGCTGGTGCTAGAGATGTATGCTGGAGAACAGGGATACAATCCAGATGAAATCTGAAAAATACAAGATTTGAACTTTTTGTCAGGATGATGCTCTTGGTACTTGGTAAATAGGTGAAGCAGAAGACTAGAAGGCAGTATTCTCCATGAAAAATGCTGACTTTCGAAATTGAAAATGATTTTGCATCATTTGCCGGTATAAATGCATTATTATTTATACATTCTTCTACAGGATGTTTCCATTTACTTTTCCTTATAATAGAAGATTCCTCTACACTGTCCAGAAACCATTTCCTACAACTCTAGCCATGAACTTTACTGAGACTTCAGAAACAAACTTGGGTGATTTACATAGATTTGTACTAAATCTTTTCTCTTTTTGATTTTCAACAAAACAACCTTGATGGAGTCCAGGAATTCTTACAGATTTTGTATTCACAGCTTCCCATTAACTCACACTGAGCTTTCCTTACTTATTAACTGTACTTACTGTAATTAAGGATTTAAAAAAAAAATTAACCAATGTACTTGGATAGTGTAAAGCTTGGATTGTTTTGAATGTGTAACTCAGGATTATGAAAATTTTAATGTATAAAAAGCAGAAGAGTTGCTTTACTATACCTGCTTTTTAAGCAGGTGGGTTTGTGGTACATACATAGTATTACAAAGTGAACATAAAGAAGTCACCTGATGCACTTTCCATGTTTGTTACCAGAAGGTCTTTTCCACCTTTGATGCCAAAAATAAATTTCCTTCATGAATTTCTTGACCTCTGAAAGTCAAGTGAGTTTTCTGTATGTCTGACATCAGCTCTAGGAATAAAAGTTCTGAAAGGAGCTTTGGTTGAGAGTAATGGCACATAAGAAAGTAAGAACTTTTTGTTTAACTTCACTGGCTTTGCAAAGCAAATGGACATAAAAATCTCTTTTTCTAAGTAAAATGGAGTTCAGAGATGTCCCATTTAAACCAGAAACTAATTATTGTTTTTACATACTGACTTTTCTAAGCCTAAAGGATGTTTTCTCCTAAATCATTTATCTTAGCAGAATTCCTTTTTAATTAAGATGAGCAAGAGATAAAAATAAGCCCACTGTTGTCCATCACAAAGTAAAATGATGTAATCCTCTGAAATACAAAGTATGCATGCAGTGATATTTCTCTGCTTTTCCTCAGCAGTCATGTTTCTAGTACCTATTTTTGAATTTTTTCCCCGTTTCCATTGACAATAAGAAAATGTTTCCTGATACTGACTTGATACCAACCAAGCTCTTTGCATTCCAGGAAGTGCAGTCCTTTTTTTCTCTGCATCTTATTTATAAACACACACACACGCTCCTTGGTGGTTTTCTGAAAATCAAACTGTTTTAGTTTAGGACATAATTTTCCCAGTATTTGTTACTGTACCTCATTATTTTGAGCTTCTCAGCAAGCTGTGAACTTTTATAAGGACAAACCTTCTTCAAGCTGTACTGCTACACACTGAGCAATGTATAACTCTGATTTAAAGTTGGAAAGGATAGTGCAGAGCAATAGAGAGTTGCTGTTCCCACTCAGTGTGGCATGTGTGAGACCACTGCTGGGGTGTGTCACTACGTTTAGTTGTTATATTTGAGTTTTAAAATAGTTACACATAATCTAAAGGCTTAACAAAAGTTTGCAAATTAATTGTCTTTTAGTTTAGCATTCTGTTTTGCTTAGTGGTGATTAAGACAACTTGCTTTACCAGATATTATAGGAAAAGGAGATTTTTTTTTTTTAATTAGAAAAACTTCTTACAGTAGCTAGAGGCATAGCAGCATGTAATGTTGTAACAAGAGAAATTCAGAATAGCAGGAAGATGTTACTTTCGATGAAGTAGGTACTGTTGGAAATTAGGGTGGCCATTGCAGCGTGTCTCCACACTGAACTGTTTAAGATGTTTCCACAAGGTTTGCAGCCTCACTCCAGAATTTTGCACTAAATCCAGGAACTGGTTGTTGAACTTTACCTGTGGCATCCAGCCAGTGAGATGCAGTGGCTTCTTTTCATCATTTAAATGCTCAGCTCCTGGGCTTTGTATGAAATACAGATACAGAGAGGTTTACTTTCACCTCTTGATCTTGGAAGAGCCTCCTCCCTCACAGGCTTTTTAAGCTCTGCTGTAAAGGACTGGTTTTCTAGCAAATGCACATGCCTGCGTCTTCAGTGTCTGATGTTTCTTTTTAGGAAGAGGATGGAGACTATACTTACGTGGAAAGATTTAGAATCCCACTTGATCATGGGACTCTGTTGGTGATGGAGGGAGCCATCCAGGAGGACTGGCAGGTAAGAACTCCTTGGCGCAGTTTATGTGCTTCACTTGCAATGCAGTTGTCCAGGTTTGCTGAGGCACTCCCCTGAAGGTACGGGACATTCTGCTTCCAGTGGCACAGCTGTTTTCCAAGGAATTGGTGTTACTTTCTGCCTGAGAATTTGAAAGCACCCACAGAAACAAGGGGCTTGCTTTCATGTGCCAAGTAATGCAGTGGGAATCAGTTCAGATGTTCCAGCATTAAAGTTCAGTGACAAAGGTTGCAGCCTGCAGTGAGAAGAACAAAATCAATAGAGAAATTTAGAATGTCAAAAGTTGTAACTTAATTAAAAATTCTACAGTAATGTACAAAGACTTCTTGTTTTCAGTGGCTCTGAGCAGTCAGAACCTTTTTTTACCTTACCTAAGTGTTTAGAAATATGAATAAAAAGCTATCACAGGAAATGAAGGTTTTAGTCATTGTTTAATTGTTTGATTACCTGTATTTTAAATGTACAAGCTCATGCTTTTTTTTTTCTTTTTGCCCCCTCTAATGCCACTTACAGCATCGAGTGCCTAAGGAATATCATTCTAAAGATGAACGAATAAACTTGACATTTAGGATCATTTATCCAGAACCTGATGGAGTTTGGAAGTGAAGAGCCCCTTTGGACATTATTGGATGTACAGCCACAGCAGATCTAGAGCCTTAGATTGCTGCTGATTCAAAGGAAGCCTTACAGAAACAGAGTTTCCTTGAAGTCATGGGAAAAGAGTTGGTATTATGAAGACCTTTGACAATCAGAAGCTGGCTGTGCTATGTGGACAGAAATTATATGTTATTAGATGAGACTAAATCACAGGCTTTGAGTTTTTGAGCAGTGATTATTCTTAAAAGAGCACAAAGCAGGTGAAAGATGTGAGAGGTCCCAGCTGGAGCAGACAGATTCAGTGAGCACATAGTTTGCACCTTGTCTTGTCTCTCCTTTACTCCCAAGTTGTGATCTCTGTTGGAAGTAATGACATGATGGGATTCTGTGATGTAAAGCCACCTCTGTGTGTCTGTACAGAAATGGGAAAGCTGCACTTGGGGATGATCTCTGGGTATTAGCTCATTTCACCAAAGGGTGGTGCACTGCTTGTCATCTGTAGGTTGCAGAGTCTTTTCCAGTTAAGCAATCAGTTTCATAACTTAAATAACTACTTGAATTATACTGGTGTCCAGTGGAACAGAGGGTCAAGGCTCTCTTCTGCCATGCACTCTGTGGTCAGACTTTGTCCTAACTGTTTATCCATGTAGACAGGACAAGGCAAAGGCAGCAACAGAGACATCTGATGACCGTGCTTCTGGGTCAGTGCATTTTGCATTCAAGAATATCACTCTTGAGCCTCTCTTATCTCTTATCTCTGCTGCCACAGATCAGCAGTCAGCACCTCAGAGCAGATTCCAGGCTGACTGCTGGAATCCTTCAAGCTTGCCTGCTGCAACTCACCTGCTGCTGGGAAGCAGTGGGCTCATCTCTGCAGTCTGGATGTTTAGTCAGGAGTGCTGCCCATGTGATTAAGTTCTTTCTGCAGATAAATATCATCACTGTACAAGATCACATCACAGGTTTGGTCCATCTTCACTGCCTACCTGCAGTAGGATCTAAGCACAGGTGAATCATCTATGCCTTGCAACACGTTAGCTTTGTTAAGCAAGCTAATGTCCATCTTCACCATAAGAATAAATTGGTGTTGGGAAAATATCTGTATTTTCTTAGCCAGCATTTGTTGTGGTTTCAGTTCTTATTTGGTGAGAGCAGTCAAGTTATTAATACTTAGTTATGCCTATGTTTTAATGTTATTGATGACATAAAGGACATAAATGTTGGGCCATTTCACTCCCTGTGGTCTGAAACTGGGCAGAATAATATCCTAGAAACAGCTTCTCTACCTAAACCACCATACATTATTCTTCTAAAATGATTGAATGTTACTAGAAAACTTAACTTCATTATCTAATTATGTCTTTACTTTCATCCCAATTTGTGCAGAAATATTTTTGGAGTATTTTAATGTTGTTTTCTTGCATTTGAATCTTTTGTCTAGGCTCTGTGATATATTTCATGGGAATCAGAGTTGAAGGAGGCAGACACTTTCATATTTACTTTCTTTGGGTCATTGGAGCTTTGTGCACATCCCTGTGTGTGTGTGTCCAGTTTGGCAGTGCTGACAGAGTGGGTGTCCTTAACCAAGGGACAGTGCTAATTTGTCAGGTGCTCTGAGAAGGCAATACTTTTGCCTGTATCAATTCATACAACTCCATTTGTTTTCACTATGTTAAGAGCAGCCAGGCTACAAGAAAGAGTAGAAGATGGGGATGAGTTGGAAACTTTTAAACCCCCAATTTCCTCAGCTTGTGGAAATTGCAACTCATTTGAATTCAGTGAATCTATGGCACATAACTAATGGCAGGACCCTGGAGGCTGATGCTGTTGTGGAAGAGCAGTTTTTCACCTCCTTTTCTTGGTTTCAATTTGTTATGTTAGCAAATTTTGGTTTAGTTTCCTTACTTCCTTTGATTTGGGAAAAGACCAAGTTGTCCTCTCCAGAAGTGAAGTGATTTATAGGAGAAATGTTCTGTCCCCCAGTGCTCGTTTTGTTGCTGGAGACTGCTGCATTCTGCTTTCTCTCACGTGTCAGCTTCGCTGTATCCAGATCTGTTTGACAGTGAGGAGAAGGCATATGGCACCATTCCCCAGCCTGTGCTGTGTGTACTGACTGCAAGGGGAGCACTTGGCCCAGGGGTCAAGTTTCTTTGTCAGCTGGGAGCTTGTGGTCCTTCCTTCCTTCCTTCCTTCCCCCACGTAGCAGCAAATTGCAGCCCCCTGCCTGCCAGGACAGCAGGAATGGCTTTGGGCAGAGGAGATTCCAGCCCAGAGCTCCTCAGGAGACCTTTCTGCAAGGACTTTCCTGGCAGTAGAAATTTGTTCCTGGGTGCTACAGGCCCTCCTGCTGAGTTCTCAAAATGGGTGTGCACAAAAGTGAGATTTGAGAGTTCTTGAGCTGGTGCTGTTCCCTTGACACCTAAAGATTTTTCACTAGAGACCAGGGCAATGTGCACGTTTCTTGTGCTGCTGTTCAGCTGTTTCTGCTGTTGCAGTCAAGTGCAAAGGGCAGCATGTTCAGGATGGTAAATATGCAGTTAGGTTCCATTCTTTAACTTAAAGATAGGTGGAGGAACCTTTCCCCTAGATACATGGGTTTGAAAACAGTGCTGCTAAAAATGTCATCCAAAAGAATTACTTTCCAGTTTAAAAGCTTGCTTTCTTCCTTCTCAGGACTGTTGTGAGATTCTCAGCCAGAAACTTTTTGAAAAATAATTTAAACTCAGAATACACTAAAGTAAAATATACTTTTTATATGTTTACAGAGGATTTTGTTTTTGTGATTGGCACCAGATTGTGTCCATCTGAGGGGCTGCAGCAGCTCCAGTGAGCTGCTTTGCTTACAGAACACTTCTCTATCACTATTTTTATGTGGAAGATATAAACTGTGCATTTACTTTTTTCCTTTTCTTCAAAATACAGAATGGGTTTGGGTTGGAAGGGTCCTTGAAGATTTCAGCAGATTATGTGTCTCTTTCAAAAAATGCTTAAAAATTGCATTCTTCAAATTTGTTTGGCTTTGGCTTTCAAACTGGTGGAATCTACTAGTAACCCCAGGTAAGATTCCCTTTTCCAAAACAGCCATCACCTTTTCCAGAATGTACTGGCCCTCAGATTTGATGATAAGGAGCAGATGAATGGAATCTGTCTTGGGTAAGGATGGACAGTAGCCTGCCTTCCTCAGGGAACCTGTAGGATGGAGCTGTTCTGAAAAAAAAACACAACTGGGTCCATATGTAACCATTCATTTATTTAGCAGCTCTATAAGCAATGACATTATTAATTAACCACACTGGTGTCAGGCATCACTCTGTCCCCATGCTACCTGTAATCATTTTGTCCCAGAATACTTGAATATTCAAACACAAACTCTTGGTGAGATTGGAGTGTATCTGATTCAATACTGTTCAATACTGCACTTCTGGGCCACAGTGGGTTGATCTGAGCACCATTTGAAATCAATAGCAAAATTCTGTCACTCCTCTCCTCTGGGTTTTGGGGCTTTCTTTCTTTTTTTTTTTTTTTTTTGTGAAAAAGAACTCTTTAGGTTATTCAGTTCTGATTAGCTTTAAAGCCATAGGTAATTTGATAATTTTACTTCATCTGTGTCAGATAAATTCTACCTGTGTCTTTTCTGATTGCCATGACTTACAGGGTTAGTATAGCTACACATAGTAATTTATAGCTATAAATGGTAATTTATAGCTACAATGGTAATAGAGAAGGAGACAGGGTGCCA
The DNA here is from genome assembly GCF_028769735.1 of Zonotrichia leucophrys gambelii. Taxonomy (NCBI): domain Eukaryota; kingdom Metazoa; phylum Chordata; class Aves; order Passeriformes; family Passerellidae; genus Zonotrichia; species Zonotrichia leucophrys. The sequence goes on along the minus strand of NC_088175.1, from coordinate 35,713,493 downwards.
GGAACCTTCATACTGTAGTGTTGGCAAAACACAGAGGACTGTTCTCCTGGGGTTTGGGATAAAAGATGCATGTATGATGGGTGCTGTGAATCCATAATGCCTCCTCCTCAAGTGCTGCTACTATTGCCTTAGCTCAAAAGCATTTAACACCCACTTTGCCTATTCTGATCATAAACCTTTTCAGAATGGATAGGAAATCTGCTTCACTATGGTTTGTTTTCAGAGTGCTTCTTTTCCATCCTTGAGGTTTCCATAGCAACCTGGATAATTTGTTTAAATTGGAGCATCCTGGCCTGGCCTGTCTGCACCTAAGTTCTGCTGAGATCTTGCAGGTATCATCTCAACCCACTGGGAAGTGCCTGGTGATGGTTGGCCATGAGAGCACTGGCCCTTCCCCATGAGTCACCCACTCATCAGGGTGACAGATGTGTGCTTTCTCCCCTGTGTTCCCGTTTGATTTACCTCCTCCTGCTGTGTGGTGTTCAGAAGAGCTTGGTGGAGTTATTGCCAGCTCCCTTGTAGCTGGCAGGTCCTTGGTGGCTCACGCTAGGAAAGCACCTCTCGAGGGAGCTGGAAAGCCTTGTTTTAAGTAAAGACAGTGGGGACTGTATTGAAGAATTTAAATCAGAATAAGGAGCAGGGAGGTCTGTTCCATGGTCCCCATTGTTTGTTTGATTCAGGTTTCCCAGCAGAAGCAAAAATTTTGTTCTGTTCACTCAGGAGATTTTGCTGTTTGAGTGAGACTTAGAGCAAAGTCTTCACATCTCACAGAATCCTCCTGACAGACGGTGCTCGCTGGATCCAGAATGGTGCTCAGCTGAAAGTTTCCATCTAAACTTGGGTGTGCAGCTGCTTTGCTGGGTGTTGTTTGTTCTGCTGCTCTGCTCCCATTGTGGAGGCAATGCCCAGATCCATGCTGAAGATGGGTTGACATTACAGCTGATCTCTGAAATGCCAGTGCCAGCCCTCTGCCCCTGTGTTTCCAGAAATGCCTTGTGCCAAGGCAAGCTGCCATGCAGCTGGAAGAACATGGGCTAGAAAGAGCCTCAGTGTTGGATGGGATGGGATTTGTAGCTGTGACTTATCAGGGCCTTATCATTGGGTCCTCATCATCGTTAGGGAGGGCTGTGGGAAGGCTTGTCCTGAAAGCTTCTGATGTAGAGAGCAAGAGATAAAGCAGGAGTGAGCAGAGACATGAGTTGCCAGAGGGTGTACTGGCCCAGGTGTACAACCCACACTTCCTGGCTGGTTTGTCAGGATGCAGAATCTACATGGTTCCCAGTTTCTGTTCCCCACCCCTGCTCTTTGGGGGCAGATCTGTGTGAAGGAGACAGTCTGGCCAGCTGGCATGGCATGCCTTTGGCTTGAGACACCTGTGGGAGCTTGGAGAGGAGAGTGCAGGAGGGTGCAGGCTCGCCAGTGTTTTGGGACAAAAAATGGTGGAAGTGGGAGGGAGAGGGTGGAGAAGTGGTGGTCACATCAGAGAGACAGTGTGTGACAAACTGTACATAATGCAAAATTTGCCAATACCTGCAATTTCAGAGCACTGATGGAGCCATGACAGCTCATGGCAGAGAAGAGATTGTTACCCTGGAATAAGCTGACAAGCCAGCCTGAGGAAATCCTCCCAGGCCTCAGGGCTGGGAGTGAGTGAGTGAACCAGGGCAGGGTAGACGGGACACAGCATCATCTTGGTGCTGCAGCAGCCATGGGTGAAAAAGAATGTCCTGAGCATTGGCTGCTCCTCTGTAACACCCTTGTATTTGCACTAAACATTTTTTCCTGGTGACCTTGCCAGTTGTCTCCTGGCTTTACTTCCCTCGCAGAGGCTAAAGTGGCTCTATTTTACCTTAGAAATGATCATTCCTCAGCTTTGGGCACTATGGGCTTTCATCTGACGGGAATGGGGTTATGCTTTGTTTTCTCTCTTCTTGTCTGCATTGTCACCACTCTGGCTGCTCTTGGCAAGGCAGGGCTTCAGTTGCTGAACCATCACTCAGCAATGTACTACTTTGGTTGTTAAAATTTTTGTCTAAAGTCCCCAGAAACGTTTAGAGATTGAACAAAAATTTCTCAAGGATTAGGTTACTTGAAGCCTGATAGTTCAATTGTCAAGAAACTTCTGTTTTTAATCTCTAGACCACAGTTGATTTCTTTCTTGATTGTTTACAAATAGACTTTTAAAGAGAAGAAAAAAAAGAAATTTATTCTGCTGAAATAAGTGAATGCTCTACAGTGCTTTTAGCTGCAGGAGAAAATGGAAGATGAAATCCATCACAAGTGTTAAGATCTGATTTGTGGCACCAACTTAAGATTTTTAATCTTGACTCAAACAGAAAAGATTTTCCTTTTGTCTGACCTTGAGAGCAGACAGAACCTTTGGGGCCATGCTCTCTGTTAGGTCTCTCTGACCCAAAAAGGTGAGGCCTTCCTTGTTGTTTTTGAGATGTGTGGCCAGTTTTGTCCCCACATCTGGGAGAGGATGGGAGGTGTCAGGAATAATTCAGTTCCAGCTCAGCAGTTGGGTACAGAAGAGAACCCAGGACAGGTGCTCTGTGCTCTGACAGCCCTGGGTTGCTCTGGGCTCCCTGGCAAGGAGCAGAGAATCCTCCTCTCCTCCCTGCCTTGCCAGTACCATTTGTGCTCTGCAGCTGGCAGCTCAGAGTGCAGGGCCACCAGCACTGTCCCAGCCACCAGCTCAGTGTGGAGCATGTGGAGGGTTGGAAATTCCCAGGATTCGTCGGCAAAGTTCTTCCCTGCCCACAGAAAGTCTGTTTTCTTCCCAGACATTTTAAATAATTTTGTGGGGCAAAACATTTCTTCTGTATTTTGAACCTGAGACAGAATGTCCTGAACTAGAAATCCTCATTTCTGTGCTGCTTACTTGATATAGGGTCACAGTAACAGCTGGACATGGGGATACCTTGATATTTAGAGCCATGGGAGGTTAGAGGTTTTACTTCATGTACCAGGAGGAGTATCCAAAGCAGAGTCAATATCTTAATTAGTTTAAAGTGTACTTTCATTCTTTAAAGAGTTGAGTTTTCTGCAATCACTGGTCTTTGGTCATTGGAACCCCACTTTTTTCTTCTGTCCTCATATCACTGTGCCCTGATGCATCAGCAACAGTGTTGGGAAAAGCTGCCATCCCTTCTGATGCCTTTGAGGCCAAACAAGGGAAATTTAATGTAGCAGTTTTTTGTCAGGAAACACTTGGCAGCTCTCTTTCAAAACAAATAGTTTTATGACTACATTTATTATTAGTGGTGTGCTGACAGCCAAATGCTGATAACTTGTGAAGTGCAACTGAAAGACTGACTTTTCACTTCAGCTGTCACTTTACAATTGAAGCAATTCTATGTAGAGCATAAAATAATACATTTCTCTGAGAAGCATTCATACATTCAAACATTTTAGTCTGTACTTTCTCCTAATGACATGGGGCAGAAGGTTTATGGGATTTATTGCAGCTCATAAAAAGGCAGGCAGGACTGAAACTGAGATATTTGAGGGGAAAGGAGCTTTGAACACACATATTTTGTATTAACTCTGTGGGATCATGAACTTCCCACAAGTGCTGACAAATGTTTGTCATGTCTATCAGGATCATGCCATGAAGCTCTCTGTAAAAAAGAAAAAGCCAGGAATCAATAACCTGGCTGAATTTTCCACTCCTTACTTTAGGGAGACTTGGAAAGAAATTCAATCAGCTAAAATAGCCAAGTTATATATAAAAATGAGACATATACAAGTATGACAAACCTTTTCTCTTAAAGTGCCATTTTATCTAAAACTTACCTTAAAACCTCAGTAAGTGTCAAGGGGGCACCATTTCTGTGGCAGATTGCCTGGTGAGATGTAAAAATCCTTCTGTACACTGGACATGTCCAGTTTGAAACATCCCTCAGAGAACTTGCCCTTCCTAGCAATTCCCTGCTGGGTTGGGAAGAGCTTTCTGCTGGAAGTTTCCATGAGCTGCCTGCAAAGATCCCAGCAGCAGCCTGAGCCTCCTCACCGCTCCCAGGTGCCTTGTGCATGGCTGCCCTGCAGTACATGGCAAGCACTGGTAGGGAATTTCCTCGTGCTTTATTACCTGAGGCTTCTCCCTCATCTCCTGCTGTGGAGAACAGAAGTCCTGGTGCTCAGGGTGTGCAGGAGACCACAGCCTGCAGGGGGCTGGGAGCTGCAGGGTGTGCTGCAGAACCAGCCAAACCTTCCCTTCCTCTGGAGATTTCCAATGCTGCAGCTCCGGCTTTGCCAGCACCTGCCTGCTGCCAAGGGGACGTGTGCTTATTCCTCCCTGTGCTCTTGGCTGCAGGGCTCTCCATGGCAGCCCCAAATGATGCCAGGCAGGATGCCCCTTGGCATGGCCCAGGGGAATGTGAGGAATTTAGAGAAATACTTCAAGGGTCATGTCAGGCATTTAAAATGCTGGCTGCACGTTGGCCTGCTGGCTGCCTGAGTGTGAGGGTGTGTGATCCTTACTGTAGGATTACCCTCAGCAGTCAGCTGCTGGGCTGGCTTGGCTTTAATTATTTCAAGGGGAGAAAATGTTAAAAAGCTACTGAAGTCAAAACAGTGGAAAGGAAGGTAAAGGATATCCAACCAAATACATAAGGAAAGGATATGACAGCCCTGAGTGCATAGCTCTTGTGAGTTGTTAGCCAGTTAATTCCCTGGTGTAAATGAATTCACATCTGTTGGAGAGAGGCCTGGCTGCCCAGGTAAGCTGCCTTCTGTGTGCTGCAGTTTTGTTGTGATAGCTAGAAAGAAACAACAGTTTGTTTTTCCAAGCAGAAGTGTTACAGTGGGTTTCAGCTGGGTCTCATTGGGTAACTTGGGTTCCCCCATCAGAAAGGTGCACTTTGGAATTTAAATCAGATGTGCAGGCAGAGAAAGAATCATAAAGACTTTTGCTTTCAGAGATGGTTTGTATTTGCTGCCTTTTTATTGGTGTGTCATCTCCAATAAAAAGGTCACAGTTGCTGAATGTTTTTATTGCTATTTTAAAAATGGTTGTTCCAAGATATGAATTCTAGTGGAAAGACACCAGCAACTCCTTCTTTCTCCTGACAGAAATGGGTACCCAGACCAGGATGCTGAGTGGAGATGTACACAGTGAGGTGGCTGGAAATGCCCCCTGCCAGGGCAGCAAGAAGCAGCTTTTACTCTCGAGTATGTTTTGGGAGGATATTTGAAACTTCCATGGATTAAGGCATCTTGCTGGGAAGCAGCTTATCCTGCTGGCTCTCAAGGGATCCCATCAGCTCTGACAGACAGTGAACTGCTCTGTTTTGGGGCATGAACTGTGGTGTTCACTGTGACTGCCCAGCTACAGGTGGTTTCTGTAAAGGCCCTGGCCCTTCAAAAGTTTCTTCTCCTACAGGAAGAGGTGGGTATCCATCCCTTTTTATCTCTTTTTATCCATCCCTACATACTCTTTTTAATCATTCCTTTCTTTTCTATGGCATGAGACCTAATGGCCAGCAAAAGGCTGTGTGTGTGTTTCCAATAATCACATTTTTAAAGGAATAACTCAATGACAATTTCCATGCTGGTAATTTCCATGCTGTTTCAGCAGCAATAATTGTGTCTCCTCCTGTTAAACTGGTGATTTAACTATGCAAGGCCCCAAATATGAATATAAAATGTTCCTAGCTCTGGTAAAGGTTCTATACTGTGCCTGTGCAGTGTGCTGGCATACAATGTTGATTTCATGAAATTAAATGAATACTTGAAATCGGGGAACAAAATGAGCAGAACACAAAGGAGACGAATTATGATGAAATGAAAGAATACTAGAAAATTCTGAAAATGAAAATACTTAAATGGAATAGGATGACATGAGGTACAGTGAAAAGTTTTGAAACTTGGTGAAATGACACATATTGAAATCTCAAAATCAAGGAACAGAGTGAACCAGAGAGACAGAAAAAGAATTATGATGAAATTTGCTCAGGTGCACGGCACGTGGGTGGTAGCAAGGAGCAAGGTGTGGAGGGAGCAGTGTTGGGGTGCAGCTCTGGTCCACTTGGCAATGCCTTCTGCATTGCAGTGTCCCTGGAGCCCTGGGCTCTGTTGGGGCTGGCGTTTTCTCAACCCTAACCCTGAGCAGAGCAGTGCTGAAAGCAGCATTTTCTGAGGCTAAAGTGGGTGCTGTAGTCCTGTGGGTGCTGCCAAGGAGCAAAGCGTGGAGGGAGCAAGGGTGCTGCAGTGCATTGGGGATTTTTTGCAGTCAAATGGACTGGAATGTGCCAAAATGATACTCACTGAACTCATGCCATGCCATTTCCTTTCATGAAATTAAAATTCAATTCATGAAGAATTTTCATTTCATGAAAGGAAATGACATCTCCAAACCATAGAAGGAAGAAAACCAAACACACGGGGCAGGAGGTATGAAGAAATGAAAAACAATTGAAAGAAAACCTGAAAATTCTGAAATTAAGTGAAAACATTTAAGAGGAATGGGATTACATAAATTGCACTGAGAAGTTCCAAAACTTTTCTAAATTATACCCATTGAATTCTCCTTATCAGGGAGCAGAGTGAGCCAAACACACAGGAAAGGAATTACAATAAAATGAAATGCAATAAAAAAAAGGAATATCTGAAATGAAATGAAAACAATTTAATTGAATGGGTTGACATGAAGTGCAGTGAAATGGACTGAAAGTTGCCGAAATGTTACTCATTGAAATCACAAGATTTCATTTACTTTCATTAAACGATGCTGGGAGAAAGTGAAATGAAGGCCATACTTCAGTAAATATTTTTTAATGTTAGCACCTTGGAAATCTAACTCTGGGGATTATGTCACAGGATATATTTTCTAAATTTTCTCAAATAATATTTTCAAGTCCTCTCAGTTATTACCATGGTGATCTTGCTCCAACACGGCATTGAAATTTCCCAAAGCATTTTATAATCATATTTGTGAGGGTATTAAATATATCTGAGTTTGCCTTCATACTGAACTTTCTGTAGGAAACCAGACAGGCAGTTTGTACTGGGATATGTAATGGCAGAACAAGGCTCCTATGTCATCTTGTTTCTGCATGAGAGGCAAGCTCAGCCCCAGAAATCCTCCAAGGTCATCATCAGGCTTGTGTTGGAGGGCTGTGCTGAGGAAACAGAGTTGGGCCTTAGCTGTGCTGCAGAATCAAGTTGTCAGGAATTTAAGTGGTTATATGTAAATGGAGCTTTTGGAGAGAAAGTTGTTACATTGCAGCAGGGATGTATGGGCTAAATTTAGCCACTAAAATAAACTGTAAAAAACACAGCCCTCTGCAAGCTGGAATGATTCAATTTGACCAAACATAAAATTGTTCCCTTATTAAGTTAATAGTAGCTCCCAACAAAAAGGCTTCAAACTGACCCTGGCCCTAAAGCTGCCTTGGGGAGCCAAGAAGCCAAGAGATTGCAGCCAGGTGTTTCATGAAGCCAAGGCTCCTAATGTTGCTTTTGCACTGGCAAGGAGCAAACCAGCCAGCCTTCTGGAAAGACACTAGCAAGTGCCTCTGGTCCCTGCTCTCCTGAAACTCTGCTCTTCTGCTCTTGTTCCATTTTATCCCCTTTGAGACAGGGTTGTAATTAAAATGGTTTGTTTCCAATGCAGGTCCTGAAACACTGCCACTGCTAAGGCCATTGGGACCACTCCTGAGAGTTACGCAAAGACAAGGTTGAGAGTTTCTGATGGTGAGCTCACAAAACCAAGGCCATTTCTGTGTGCTGACTATGGCACAGGATGTGTATTACATATGTAAGCTTCTGGGGTTTTTTTCAGAGCATTTGTCCTCCTCTGCACAAAGAATGTGTTTTATAGCCAAACACAGTGAACTCACACTGGCTGCAGGTGCCCCAGCTTGGGCACAGAGCCAGAGCTGCTGGGGTGAGCGTGGATTCTGCTGTGGCTGATTGTCAGTGTGTGCTGGCAGTGCCCTGGTGCCTCTGCCCTGCGGTGCTGTGCTGCCTGTGCACACTGGGCATGGGGCACTGTGGGACTGACTGCTTGGCAAGCCTCAGGCCCTGAGAGCATTGTCCTTGTCCCCTGAGCATCACAGAATTCCTGACACACTTGCTAAGCCTCCACTTCCTTCCTGGTCCCTAACCAAGCTTCAAAAATATCCATGAGTGGGTGAAGCTATATGGAGAGTGTCTGTATGGGAATCATCTAACATGAGCCCTGAAGAGGGGACAGACTAACCATTTCAGGCTCTTCCTCCCTCATGCTTTTCTACTCCTCCTCCCTCTACCTCCTTCCTATTCCTATCGTATGTGTTTCTTATGCTGTTGGGATTTTCTATCACTGAGAGTGCTTGGCACACACAGCTTTAGAGCATGGTTCCAGCTGTCACTAATTTGCAAGCTTTTGTTTCAGCTCAGTAATACTCACATGCCATTTTCTGTCTGAGGATCTGATTCTGCATCAAATCAAAGAAGCACCACAGAGCGCACAGGGGAATGGAAAATTTTAGGATCCCTACTGAATGGAAAAAAATGGAGTCACGCTGAAGGAGGTATTTAAGCTTCGTTAGAGGTGGCAGACTTGGGAACAAGATCCCAGAGTCCTGCTTAACCCTCTGATGGTGATGGTTCTTGTCTGGATCCATTCCGTGTGATCTCTGCAGCTTATATATCTGGGTCACTGTAACATTAGGGGTTTCAGATTTGGGCTTGTCTTTGAGCATGGGTTTGTCACTGACGGGTAGCGATCGGCTGAAAGCTGATGTGACGGGTCTGTCGGTACACTTTCATAGCCATAGAATCAGGGTATTGATAAAAAAAAAGCAGTGCGGTGAAACGCAGAAAGCCGAATTACGGCCGTAGCAGTCCGGGACCCGCCTGAAGCCCCACTGGGTGCCGCGGGGCAGGAGAGGGATGCCCTGGAGTTAAGGGGAGAGGAGGCGGGAGGGAGCGAAGGGATGGAGCGCGATGGCTGCCCCGCCCCGGGCTGTGCCGACACCCCCGCTCCGAGGGGACGCGGCGGGCGGGGGCGGCGGTGCGGGACGCGTCATGCGGACCGGGAGCCCGGCCGGCCGCGAGTGGGCTCCGCTGCGGCCCGAGCGCGCTGCCGTCTGAGCATGCTCCCGCGGGGCTCCGCCGCTATATAACGGGGCCGGGGGGCCGGCGGCAGCGGCTCTGCTGAGGCAGCGGGGGAGCTCCGCTCGGCGCTGCGCTCCGGTCCTCGCCGTACTGCGCCTCCCTGCACCGCTCCGCTCCGCCCGGTACCGCAGCGCGCCGCTCGGCACCGCGCTCCGCTCAGCACAGTGCTCCGCTCCACTCGGTGCCGCGCTCTACTCCGCTCCGCTCAGCGCTCCGTTCCGCTCGGTACAGCGCTCCGCTCCACTCCGCTCAGCACTCCATTCGCACAGCGCTCCGTACCGCGCTCCGCTCCGCACAGCGCTCCGCTCGCACCGAGGTCTCTCCGGACAGCCGCGGTCCGCGCTGCTCCGCACGGCCCCGCACGGCCCCGCGGGGCCCGTCCCTGCCCCGCCGCCGCTGCCCGCCGGAGCCTCGGCGCCCGGCACGGCCGAGGCAGCGCGCCCCGCTCCGCCGGCCCCGGCCCCCGCGGAGGGCGCTCCCGCGGGCGGCAGGATGGCCGCGAAGCCGGCCGAGCTGATGGGCATCTGCTCCAGCTACCAGGCGGTGATGCCGCACTTCGTCTGCGTGTCCGAGGAGTTCCCGCCGCCCGCCCGCCCCGCCAAGACCCCCAAGGGCAAGCTGCGGCGGCCGCGGCAGTCGCGCTTCAAGACGCAGCCGGTGACTTTCGACGAGATCCAGGAGGTGGAGGAGGAGGGGGTGTCCCCCATGGAGGAAGAGAAGGCCAAGAAGTCCTTCCTGCAGTCGCTGGAGTGCCTGCGGCGGAGCACCCAGAACCTCTGTCTGCAGCGGGACCGCCTGGGCAGCTGCCGCCTCCGCAACAGCCTCGACTCCAGCGACTCGGACTCGGCCCTCTGAGCGCGGCCCGGCACGGCACGGACTGGGCTCGGAGCTGCGGGAGCCGCACAGGAGCGCCCGCACGGGCGGCCGGCTCGGGATGTTTTCTAAGAAAGCGCTTGTACCTTCGTTTCTATTTGATTGTATGAAACTCACCATTTAAAAGACAAAAAAAAAAAAAAAATCTTTTCTATCCGTTAGAAGAAATGAGCTGTTTTAGATGCATTGAGCTGCCGGACTTTATATTTATTTTTGCATTTAAACTGTTGACTGCATTAATTTAATATGTTTCTACCTGAATGTCTGTTATTATTTCCATAAAAGAGTAATAAATCTGATATATTTGCACAGTACTTACTGGGCTGTCCTTATTTCAGGGATCCAACTGTCCTTGTTCAGCTTTCAGGGGTAAAGGGATTTAAAATCTGTCAGTAGCTAGTGCAGAGCCAGCAATGCTTTTCTCGGGGATGCTGCTCAGAGAGGTTTTGCAGGCTGTACTGTCAATGTACTTAATGAGACAAAAGTCGAGTTAGACTGATTTAAAACTACTTACTTCTTTGAGGTCTTTGTGTTAACCTGAATTGAGGTTTAAAGAGCATTTATAACTGGTGTCCAAGAGCCTTAATGGAACTGGGCAAGCCTCTTGCATTCACAAAAATTGCATATATAGTTTCTATTTTCATCCAAGTTGGTTTTGTCTCTTCTCCCCTTCCTCTTCTGACCCATAAATTATTTAGTGCTGCAGATGGTTTTGATTTTGATTAGATGGTTTTGGTAATTGGTTAGAATGTAGTTTTATTTACCAGAGCAATTGAAACAATGTGGATGTGCTTTTCTTGGAGTTCAAAAGTAAGGGGATTTTGATGATGGTAAATTTATAGGAGTGAGGCTTCTGTTGGGTTGCTGCATATGTGTGTGTGCAGGTGCATGTAAGGTTTTCTCTGTTTGTGGGATACATGCTGAAGAGCATCTGAAGCCCTCTGCAGAATGGAAACCAAATTCCTGGACTGGGAATATTCTGCCTGTATTTCTCCATTTTCTTGAAACATTCCTGTGCTAATAGTGTAATCCTGTAGTAGCACCTTACTTGAAGGCAAGTCTCTGGAAATTAAAACTTCCCAATCAGAAGGTATTAGCTGATAGTGAGCTGTAGCTAATATTTCTCTGGTGTGATTATGATGTTTCCAATGTCGTGGTTTGGGGTGCAATCATTCTGATCAGTTGGAGAGGTAAGGGCTGGGGCAGAGGAAGGAGATGGACATGGTGCTGGTGAACAGGGTGTCTTGGTAGGACTGAGCAGCACAGACCTCTCCCTCTGGGCACTGAAGTACAGCACATGATCCATGTGACTGGCTCCTGGATACAGGAAAACTGAAGCTCATCTCTTTCTAGCCTAAAGCTGAGGAAAATCCTGGGGGTGTGGGGTGTGACTTGTTTTTGGACAGGTCCTTCTCAACTCCCTTGAGTACCAGCACCTCCAGCTGACCTCCAGCACCAGAGGAGGGTTCTGCAAGCAATTCAGCAGGTAAGGAAACAGGTCTGGGCTCTGACCCAACCTCCTCATGAAAAAGCATTTAAATGACCCCACATGCCTCCCTGCATGCAGCCTGTGAAACAGCTTTTCTCCCTTTGCAGTTCGACCCTCGTGGCTGCTTTCTCTGCATGATATGCACGTACATAACATCTATGCACGAGGCAAAGCAACTTGACCTCCAGAACAACTTTCATTCAGGCAGGCAACTGGAATCAGTAAGACAAAATCAGTTGTCAACAGCTGGGCTAATTTTCTTCATCAAATTCCTAACAGTAATTCAATTCTGGAAGTTCTGGGTTTGGGAAAGGGTTTGCAACATCTGCAAACCCTTTCCCAAACATCACGTGGTGACTCTGTAGCCATGTGTCTTATGTTGCATAATGTACACAGCTAAAAAGCCCCATAAGATTTCCAGAGATTGTAGAATGTCCTTCCAATACTGCAGGTTTTAGGCTACTTTTCAGTCTCCCTTTGCTTTCAGGTCTGGTACGAATCCCTGTGATACACAAAGTGTGGGGTATAGCTTCAAGAGGCTGTGAGCACATGATCCTTGTCTCTGTTGCTAATTTTTGTTTCGGAGCTGGGGTTGCTAGCAGGCCCTTTGCCATTGCTGCTGCCATCCCTCCTTCAGCGTGCAGCTGTGCTGCCACCACGCAGGAGGCATGGGAGGCTGTGCTGCACCAGCCAGCAGCAGAGCCATGGATGCTCTCTTCCTGGAAGGGCGAGAATAGCTGCGCTCTCTTTTCTGTCTCAAGAGACAAATGTAGATGTTAACACATATACAAAGAGCATTTGAAAATCTGCTGTAGCATGTTTGAGGAAAATGTCATATTCCAGTGGTTAGGCTGAATAAATGAGTTTCTCTTCAACTGTTCTTTGTTGACATTTTTCTGTTCCATTTCAGAGAGAATAACATGGGAGATGCCAATGCTAAAGATAGGATAGTGTTTATCTTCCAAACAGTTGCAATCAAGGCAAAAGGGTGAAAAGCCAGGGTGATTTAGCTATGTCCTGGAGAGGCCTTCCTGAATCCAGCTGGAAAAATAAACCTCCCTCCCAGTCTTCCTGTGCTGCTAATTTTGAAGGTTTCTTGTGCTGTACTTTTTAGTGTCATGACTATTGTGTCTATCTGTCCAGTATGGATTGCAGGAAGACTTATTACATTCACTTTAGCAAGGGTAATGACTGCATCAAATGCTGTCATCCACTCCCTAGGCTTGAGATGTGAGTTGTACATTTCCTTTCAGCAATTCACAGCTTAAAAGCACCCACAGATGCCACTTACAGTGCTGCTGGGCACGGCAGTGAGTAGGCATGAGCACTCCATGCCTGCACAGGAGGGAGCTGGAAGCCAAATGCCCCTGGTGCAGCAGGACATGTCTCAGGGCACAGGTGAGACTGAGCAGCCCAGGAGTGTCTTCAACACTACTTCTCCAAATTAGAGGAAATTGCTCTGGAGATTGCACTCTTTAATAGAACTGCCTGTTATTCTCATATCACTTTATATATAAATCATTCTGTCCACGTGTCATCCGGTCAGTAAAAACTTGAACTTGAAAGCAATTCTTTTATTCTCTTTCTGTTTTGTGTCCAGTCCCCTCCATGCCTGTCAGCATTTCTCCCATGTGCTTGTTTTTAAGTGCTGTGTTATTGTAAAGCTCATCATGCTGGTGTGGTGGATCTGTACCTCCATGCTTATTTTGGCCTGATCAGTGTAGAGGGGATCTGGGAACAGTGCTCTACTGGAATCAGGAAAAAAAAAATCCTCTCTGTTCATCTTATGAGAAAGCTTTTTCTGTTCTTTTTGCAAACATTTTAGCTAGGCTTGTTCAGTTATTAGTGGAGGATTTCTAGGTGCAATTTAGTGTTCACCTCAAGAGGCTGAGGACAGTCTCTTCTCCTAGCCATGTGTGCACCAGTTCTGCTCTTGCATAACTTCTTTCACCCCTGGGCTTCCAATAATTCACTGGCAACACTTCAGAGTGGAGCTGTTATCAGGAACAAATATGAGAAGGTTCTTCCAATTCCTGCAGGTTTTTGTGCTGAGGTCCTGAAAATGCATTTGCTTTAGGAGCTGGTTTATGATGACCCCTACCAGTGCTGGGGATCAGATCCTGCAGGAGCACAGTGGACAGCCTGGGGCACTGCTGTTGGAAAGAAGCACCTCACTGTTCTTATCTAACCTCCAAAGTGACAGCAGAGCCATGGGACACAACACAAACTGAGGCATCTATTGAATTGTCAGGCTGACAGCAAACAAATTGCAGTGTAACAGAGGCCAGTGAGTGAGCTCTAACAAATCTGGTTGCTGTGGTTTCTCAAATGTCAGCAGTGCCAGCAGTTGGCTGGCTGCCTTCCATGAGGTTTGGCTCCCTGGCAGTGTGCATGGACCTCAGCCTCCAAAGCCCCTGGTCTTTGGCTTTTGAGCCACCGTCAGAGAGACCAGCATGGCTCTCCAGGCTGCACTGGGCCTTGCTTGAACCTCAGCTCCCATGGCAGGGCTCAGCCTGGGCTGTCTTGTGTACTTTGGGTTTGCATTTCTGTGGGGAGAAAAACCCTGGGGAGGTGCAGATAACCTGAACTCCCTGAGCTGGGCTCAGACTTCCTGCAGTGATGGAGTCCTGGATTTGCAGTTTGACTTTTCAAAGCCATCTTAAATAGAGTGTGCAAGCTGAAAACAGTGTTTCAGCAAGGCTGGCTCCTAACTTTAGGGTTTTTTTTTAAGCTGTAAAGATGCAAGATTACATGCTGAGCAGAAAATAATCAGGTGTCCAATAACTGCACAACAAGAGGATCTCCTTTCTCCTGAAGTAGGAACCCAGTGCACAGGACAGGGAGGTTACCAGGTGAGCCCTGAGGGCTTTGTCAAGTAGTATGCAGACTTCTCCTTGAATAGCCTGAAGTCAGGTGTCTGAATTTGGAAGAATTCATTAATGGTGAGAATGAATTAATTCTCAAGCAGCATCTTGCCACATATGTGTGTCCCTGTGCCTGGTCTGTGTAGTCTGGAGTGAGTGCTGCTAGTAGCAAAGCTGGCCAGCCTTTGACTGTACAACAAAGCACTGCCAGATACTTAATTGGAAGTGCAATTACTTAACTGGTCACAGGTGAGAAGGAAATTCTTCCTGCAAAACCAAGAGGTGTGAAATCAGTCATGTAATGGTTTCTTGTGCCAACTTTAAATGTGTAAAGTCGGTAATTATGCATTTGTGACTCTTGTGTTAGCAAATATCATGGTATGTTACAAATAGCTTAGGGACAGATCCTGATTTTGGCTGCACTGGTGTCAGATTGGCTTTGGCTCATCTGTGCTCAGGAGTCAATCTGGATTTGCTCCTTGTTGCATTCATGCTATTTGCTGATGTTGCTGAGCAGGTTTCTGGGCTGGCTTGAAATGTCCAAGGCACTTCTCCCCTGCTCCATCATGCTCGGGGTGCTCTGAGATTTCACACAACCTTCCACAACTTTAGCCATCCTTGTGTTTTGGAAGCAGTGGGAATGATGTCTGTGCCCTTGGCTGGGACATTGTCCCCTTCACCCACATGGAGAAGGACCCAACAGCAGCAATGGTGAGAAGCTGGGGAAGCTGGAGCAAGTGGGGAGGGGGCTTTCCTTTGTCTTCTCTGTCCACCCATACTAAAATGAGACCACAGATGACTTATTTTGAAACGCAGGTGAGGTTCACCTGGATCTGATTTCAAATAAAGCAAGATCTACTTTAGTAATTTATTGCTCTGTCCTAAACAGAGATTCTTTGTTTGGAAATGCTTGCATTAAAGAGGTTGAAGTTATTTATTAGGAATTGGTGAAAGGGAAGTTTTCTTCTTTAGTGTGATTTAAAACACTGTTGTTGTAGAAGTGGGGATTTTTTTTTTCTTCCTTGTGAAGAAAATTACCTTTCTTGGGCAAGAGGGAAGGGGATTGGTGAGAAGGGAGAGAGGGAATGAGGCAGCAGAGCATGCTTGTGAAACAGCTCTTGGCTAATACAAAACCATGTGAAGGATGTTTATGTGCTTGTTACTTTTAGTCTTGGATTCTTGCAAGTGAGAGTTTTCCCTTGGAGAAATATTTGGAGGTCCTGACCGTGGTGGTTAAAGATACATTTCAGGCTCTTTTCACAACAACCTCTAATGTCTGAGGGAGTCTGCAATCTGATGGCTCGAATGTTTTAGGGGAAATTCAGCAAGGTAACATGGTTTTTTCACTGTTCTCTGTGTAAAGACAAACAGAAGGAAAACAGCACTGGACACATAGGTTATCACGTGTGCTCACTGTTAAGCATTTGCTGTTAGGAGAAGTTGGATGCATTTCAACTGTAAGTGGCTGACATTTGTGGGCTGGGATGTCCTGAGGTTCCTGAGCTCTAGAGGCAGACTGGAGGGTTGGGTTTTGAAGGGGCAGAAAGATGCAGCAGCGCGGAAACCTGGAAGGACACAGCCCTGTAATTTGAGGAGTGAAGACAAAAATACCCAAACTCAGAGCAAAATTGGATGGGGCCTGCCTGCCTAAGACAGCAAAGAAGAGCCTGTTTTTAATCAACTTCTGTCAGTACTACCCCACAGTTTATGCACCCTTGGAATCCAATGAACTGAAGAATGAAGTTTTGTCAGCTTTTACAAGTTCTGAAGCATATTGACATTTTCATGTGACATTTTTAGTTCTTTTTCCTGAAATAAATGTGGGAGTTATGGAGTTATCTATCAACTCCTCCTTTTCCCAGAAAATCAAACCAAAATAACAAATCCACTAGTTTTATGAGTTTAGTTATGAATTTTGTGACTATGTATGTGTTTACTCCCAGATATCACGTCCCTGTGTATTTTTACCATGCAGAGGAAGCAAGCAAGCAGGCAAAACAGAGGAGGTGGCAGGATTGCAGAGATTTCTGCTCATCTTTAGATGCCAAGGTGCTCCAGGTCGCAGAGCAGGGGTGCTGACAGCTGGGCCTCCCAGGGCTCACCTCTTGTTCAGCAGCAGGACATGGTCTCGTGCTTTCAGGGACACGTGAAGGGAGATGGGTCAGGGAAGAGAGTGCTGTTCCTGCCCTTAGTGACACACTGCCTGACCCTGAGAAAAGTGCTTCTCTCTGGACCTCAGTTTCCATGTAGGAGAGCTGGGAATTTCTGAGGCTTTGTTCATGAATCCATGCAGATGGAGATCTTTTGGTTTGCAGCCATGGGAGATATATTTGATTGGCAAATGGGAAGGACATGGATTTATTCAGAGGACAAATGCCTAGCAATGTGATGTCAGGGTTTATAAAAGCGCAGCTGTTTGGTGAGATCACCTGTACCATGGAAGCAGGATTTGCTTTGCTGGAGAGCCTGGCACAGGGTCCAAGATCCTCTGGGCCAGAGTTATCGAGTCGTGGAATGGCTTGGCTTGGAAGAGACCTTAAAGATCACTCAGCTCCAGCTGCCCTGCCTTGGGCAGGGACTTCTTCCACTAGACTAGATTGCCCCCTTCAACCTGGCCTTCAGCACTTCCAGGGATGGGGCATTCACAACTCTGGGCAACCAGTTCCAGGCTCCCAACCCCCTCACAGTAAATAATTTCTTTCTAATATCCAACCTAAACCTGAGCTTTTTCAGTGTAAAACCATTCTCCATGTCACCTGTCAGAGGGTGTGCAGCCCCTGGCTAGCCAGAGGCACTTGCTCATTGGGGACACAAATATTCTTTTGGCTGCTCAAAGATATTTTTGGGAACTGGGGAGAAAACAGTGTTCTGCCACTGTTGGTGAACAGGATTTCAGGCTGAGGAAGCTGATGAATGGTATTTACACATTACTGGGACTGCATGTGGCCTTCTCAGGTGTCCCTTGCTCAGAAACCAAGAGTGGTGCCTTTCCTCCTTCTGCTGTGCAGGGATCCCATGGTGTCTCTGTGTTGGGAAAGGGCCTGTTTTGTTGGCATGAATGTGAGTCTGAATCAGGGAGGAAGGAGGGCTTCCTGTAACATCTGAGGGAAGAGAGCAGAATGGTGCCTGAGCTGAAATGTGCTTACTTAGGGGCTTAAGGAAAGGGACTGACCAGCTGTACATCCAAATGCATGGTGGCTGAGTGGGTCAGCCAGTGAAGGCAAACTGAGCTAAACAGGGCCAGCAAGTAACAGGCAGAGGTGTCCTGTCTCCATAGCATCTGTATATGGCCAGGCTCCAAAACTCAGAGGATACTGCAATGAATGAGCTATTCTGACAGAAAGACAAGGTGCAAAAGTAGCCAATAAAACAGTAACAAGAGGTTTCACTTAACTTGACACAGACTGAGTAAATATTACAAAAGGGCATGATAGTGATGGTGGTTTTGTACTATTCTTTCCAGCAGTGCTTCCTTCCTAGAGCAAGAAGTCTGAGCACCCACAAGCTGCAGAGAGCTTTTGATTTTGCCCAGTGAATGCCCAGACACCACAAAGAGGCACTTTGCAATAGAGATAATCAAGCATTCAATTTTTTTTAGTTCTGCAGGGTGAAACTTCCTTCCCCCATCCTCTATATTAAAATTTTAGCTTCAAGGATGAAAATTAAAAGAACCCAAAAGGGTAAAAAAAGCTTGAGGATATCTAGGCTCTGGATATTAGGAGTCCATGATAAATGGATAAACTACCAGAAAGCCTTTTCAAAAAGAATAAAAATAGCTAGCATAGTTAAATAGTAGATGAAAGAATATTATTAGAAGTAAAAAGATATCCTACAAAAAGCATAAGTCATGTCCAAAGGAGGAAAACAGAAAGGATCATAGATACTCGGATGTTAAATGTGAAATCATAAGAAGAAGTGCTTAAAAAAAGATTTTGAATAATCACTTGTAAAAAGGCTAGAATTTTCTGCTGTAAACTTTTGCAAAGGCATTGGAAGAGATATGTTCTATGCTCACTAGAAAGTCTTTGGACCCCTGCCTGAATGGAGACTAAAGTGAACACTCAAGGAGAATAAGACAGCTTTATAAAATCTAACTCTGTTCCTGGAACACTGTCAATTAGGCATATTTGACTATATATGCAGTACAATGTAGTCTAAAGAGCAATTATTGATGGGAAAAAGTGCTGGAGTCATTGCAGGTAGTCTGAAGTCAACTGGCTGCTCAGCAACTATCAGGTGATAGGAATGCTGACAATTGCAGGGAAAGTGTGCTGGTTTTGGCTGGGGTAAAGGTAGCTTTTTTCATGGTGTCTGGTTTGGGGCTGTGTTTTGGATTTGTGCTGGGCACAGGGTTGAGATTACAGAGATGTTTTTGTTATTGCTGAGCAGGGCTCACACAGACCAAGGCCTTTTCTGCTTTCCATGCTGCCACGGTGGTGAGGGAACTGGGGGTGAATGGGAGGTTGGGAGGAGACACAGGACAGGCGACCCCAGCTGACCAAAGGGATATTCCAGACCATATGGCTGAGTATGTAAAGGGGGGAAGGAGGAGGAAGAGGGGGATGTTTGAGTGATGGTGTTTGTCTCCCCAAGTAACAATTACACGTGATAGGGCCCCACTCTTCTGGAGATGGCTGAACACCTGCCAGTCCACAGTGAATTAGCGAATTCACAGTGAATTAATGCATTGTCCACAGGAAACAGTGAATTAAGTCCTTGCTTTTCTTGTGTGTGTGGCTTTTGCTCTCCCTATTAAACTGTCTTTATCTCAACTCATGAGTTTTCCAGCTTTTACCCTTTTGATTCTTCCCCCAAATCTGCTGGTGGGGAGTGAGTGAGTGGCTGTTTGGGGCTTGGTAGCTTTTTGGGGTTAGACCATGACAGGAGAAAATCAAGAGCAAAGCAAAAATCCTAATCTGGCAGCCATCTAAAATGACATTGGTGTAGTATTGTGAATATTCTGTTTAGGCCTAGTAATTAAAAAAGAAAAAAATCAAAGAAAGATCTGTATTTCCTGCTGTTGAACAGAAATTTAACAGTAGAACTTTTTGTTTAGAAAAAAACCCAAAAACAAACATGAAGAAAGGAGAGAAATGCAGGAATCGTTTTTGAAGATCAGTGAGGATCTTCTTAATTATTTCTGACAATACTAAAGCTGGAGCAATGTATAATTTATTGGACAGCAGGTTTAGAACAATCAAAAGGAAGTATATTTCTTTTGTGCAATGAATAATGGGACAAACAAAAAAGAAATACTTCTTTTGCACAATGAGTAACAGAATGCCAAAATTCACTGTCAAAGATGCCAGAAGGACCAGCCCACTCAAAATGCAGTTGGGCAGATTCCTAGGAGGCAGGTTTATGCAGAGCTAGTAGTGATCATATGGGCACGGGGGACAGAGGCTCTCCAAACCCCTGGTGTCCAAAAGCCTGGTGGGCACTCCTGAGTGATGTCCCAGTGCTTCCCTGCATCCTCTGCACATGGCCACAATCACAGCTGGGATGAGGGAGTTTTATCCCAAGGGCAGCAGCCTCTGGACACCCGAGCTGCTGCCCAGCTGTGCTGGCTGCCTGCACTTCTCCAGGGGAAGTCCATCTGCCTGGCCCGTCCTGCGTGGTACCCACAGCTGTCTGTCTGTCTGTCTGTCTGGGCACAGCGAGGGCAGGTCAGGGGTGCCAATTGCCTGCCAATGCTCCCCTAGGGGCAATGGAAAACTCTTGGCTGAGGATTTTTCACGGCTGTGGTGAAGCAACAGCTCCTTGCCCACACAGGAATCCAGCAGGGAGCTGGTGCTGGCATGGTCCCTCCATTTTAGCTATCTGCCATGGAAGGAAGTGCTCAAGGCTGTGGTGTTTGCTGCACAAATGCTGAGTTACACCCAAAACTGAGGGAAAGTTTTGTCGGGAGCCCAGACTCCCCAAGGCTGGTCGCACTGACCCCCAGCTGGCAGGGCACCACCGCGGGTGGCCTGAAGGGAGAGGCTGCCTGTCCCTGTCCCTGTCCCTGTCCCTGCCCCTGTCCCTGTGCTGCTCCTCTCTGCCCCCGTGGCAATGCCGTGCCCAGTGCGTGCATTTGTGTTTGTGCTGACAGGTTTGTCTGTTTTCAAGTGACTGGAAATTCAGATTTATGAAAGGAAAGCTAAGATGTATGTTCTTGTTCTGCCATGTCAGTGTCCCCATGGACATGAGCTTTATCTGCTATCCTGTGTTTAATTCCTGCGTAGGCACTTGGAGACCGATCTTCAAGTGCGCATCAGCACCACCTCCAGAACACAGCTAAATAAAGCTGAGCTTGAGTGCTAGCATATGGTTCTTTTCCAAATGCCATGTTGGTCCTGCTAGAGAAAATGGTTATTTTCATAAGCTGCAGGGTTAACATTTCAGAGGCAAGATTAAAAACATTAAGGAGATGTCCAAATAAAATAATTGGGCCAAATTTTGCAATGACTAAGTAACTCCACTCAATAAATGGAGTGATACTGAGAGAGGAATAAATCATCCCAGAATTTGGCTCAGGGTTTGCTGTTGGAGCCCAGACAATAATAACAGGTAGACTGGGATTGTATGTGAAAAGCCAGGATTATGCTTTTCCCTGCTGTTGCCAAATGTGCAGTGCCTATTTTTGTCAAGTACTCTCTTAGCTCATGTACCATGGGCTGAAAGCCCTTATCACTGTGTGATGCCCCTGTTTCCTGCACAAACAAACTCAGACATGTGTGAAGGTCCTGGCTGATCTCTGCAGCTTGGCCTGACGTATTTCCTGCTTCTTATCTGCTGGGCTTGACCAGGCCAGGGAAAATCTGGAGAGGGTCCTTGTGTTGCTGAACCTATTGGACCCTTTTGCTCAGAGCTTTCCAAGTTCCTTCCTTGCTCAGGTTCCCCAGGAGACATGTGTCTGTGGTTTCCTTGCATTTTGGAACTGATTTACAGTCTCAGAGGGTCAGGGCCATCTGAGTGGGAGGCAGGCTGAAGGGGAAGTCTGCTGCTGTTTGCACTTGTCTCTGGTGCACCACGGGCAGGAGCAGAATTCCCTGTGGATACCCCTAAAGCTGGGAGGTCTTGTTGGCTTCCTGCAGGAGCTGTTTGCACTTCTCTGACAGGGCCTTCCAGCTTTTTTTTTTTTTTTTTAATACTGTTCAGGTTTTAAACACACCAGATGGTGTTAAAGTCCACAGCTCCCTTGCCCATCCACAGGCTCTTGGGAGTCCTCTGGATCCTGCTCATCCTTAAGGCTTATAGAATCATGGAATAGTAGGATATGCTAATTTGGAAGGGACACACCAGGATCATCAAATCCAACTCAGGCTTCTGTGATCTGAAGCCTTCAACATGCAGCCTTGTCCTCTGTAAACCTCTTTAGACAATGCTGGACCCAAAGTCTGTAGGGGAAGCCCACCAGGCCAGGCTGCAGCAAGATCCTCTGGGCTTCACTGGGCTGGCTGCAGACTGGGATCCGTGAGCCAAGCTCCTCCTGGGCTGTCCCAGCTCATTCCCTGCATATTGGCAGAGAAAGGAGAACAAGACTCAGGATCTTTGCGGACTATTTTGTCACACCTTCTGCCACTGTGTCCCTGTGAAACAGCAGTTAGAGGCTGTTAAAGGAGTATATGCTGTCCAGCCCACAGAGAGCTGCCTCTTTCAGCTGTGTGTTCCTCAAAATACAGATTTGGTTGACACAATTCTTAGCACAGCTTTTCCCAAGTACATTTTGTTTTGTAAAGCTCTGGTTTGTCAATGTTCCCAGCAGAATATAACCTGCCATGAGGATGCAGTGCTGAGACTGGAGAGCTGAGCACCTTGTTCCACAGCCACATGCCCCATCCATTGCACAATGTCCTGCTCTTTTTTGCCATCATCCCAAAATGAACAAACTTCACGGAAAGCTGTAACTCTGCTTAGTGTTTGCACTGCCTGCCTGCTTCTGCCCTGTCTTCCCTGTGCTCTCAGCTCTGATTTACAGCCCAGCTTGTCTCTGTACCCCAGCAGATTCACTTTTTCCATTTTGCTGTCTCTCTCAGCCTGATGCCTGCTCAAGTGGGACAGCACACCAGGCTCAGCCTCCTTCTCAGCAGCTTGTAAGTACATCACAGCTCTCCAAGCAGGGGTTATTTTTACCACCTCCCTCTGCTTGCTGGTGGCACTGATCTGAAAGCAGCTCTCACAGCAGTGTCCTGGCCAGCAGATGCTTTGGCCAACAGCTTCCATCTAATGAGATGGGAGCATCACAGAGGCAGACTGGGTCAGGGATGCCTGTGCCCTGGAGAGGGATGAGGCTTCTCCCCTCATCCCCAGCCTCAGTTCACAGTTCCCTTGACACAGCCACAGCCAGAATTAGGCCTTCCTTGTGCCTCACCTTGTGTGTGCCTGAAAAACCCTCTATGTCACACTTAATGCCTTATGGAGATCTCTCATCCTATCTCTGACTGTCACAGCACACAGAATTAAATAAAAATATTAGTAAGTAAATATTTCCTCTAAAAATGTTGTGGAGTTTTTTTCTTTTTCTTTGGCCAGGAAATTGCTGGCCATAGAATAAGAAATATATTTTTTTCTGCTGTCTTGATTTTTTTTTTTACCCAGCTTAAATGCCTGATTTTGATTAATACTGGAAAAATATAATTGTGCCTGTACTGCAGCAGTGTCCCCTGGGGGGCATGGCTCTGTGGCCTGATGCTGCCCTTCTCTTGGCCGCAGTGGATGTGAGGCCATCCCATCCCATTCCCCAGTGTATGCCTCCTGAGGCAGTGCTGCCAAGAGCCTTGCTGGCACAGGGGGAGGTTGGGTGGACCATTTTGGGGGGGGGTCACCTGGGAAAAGGGCAGCTGGAGATGCCCAAGTGGCAGATAAAGTCAAATTCTCAAAATGTTCTGCTTTTGTTTGTTTCACCTGAGAGACAGCAATTTTCAGGGGGGAATTGCTCTTGCCTCTCACTCTTCAAGCCACTGCTGATTTCAGGTGTGGCAAGGAGAGCCTGGTGTGAGGGCAGAGGGCTGGAAGGAGAGGCTGCCGCCGCACATCCGCAGGGACAGTGGACTGAGGTAACCTTTGCAATTACTCCTGTAAAACTGTTCCAGTGTCTCTGTCAGAACCTTCAGTCTTTAAAAAAAAAACATTGTTGAGGCTTTGTATTTAATGCTGCTGTAGCAGGAAGGCTTAGGGCTCCCTTGCTGTAGCAAAAGGCAGGAGGAGCTGATGTGTTGCAGGAGGCTGTGTGAGCATGGGAGAAGCTGCAGCACAGACAAGGACACTCCTCTGTCCTGGGCGTGTTGCGGCTCACCCATGAGCCATGGGGACACAGCTCTGGGTAAATTCTTCCCATGCACACACCTACACTCAGCATGCCTCAGGTGTGCCTGCCTTTGTGGATGCTTCAACCTGATGGAAGCTCAGGAAGAGCTCTGACCCCTTTGTGCTGCTTTTCCACCATGATTAACACAGTGCCAGCCCCAGCTGCTCTTACTGCTCCTTGGAGATCCTTCAGCCACCTGCAAACACACCTAAACACCCACACAAGCCCACACCTTGGAAAACATGGGTTACAGCCTACCACAAGGCCCTCTTGTTTAAGCCACCATTTACAGGTACTGGAACACAAATCCAGCACATCCCATGCACTCCTGCTTGAGTGCACAAACACAAACCCACAGCTTTGTTTACCCTAGTGATACATGTGTGTGCTGAATGCAAAACGTGTACTCATGGCATAGGGTTTGTCTTCCAAAGAGCACAAAGGGTACTCTAAGGTGGCTTTTGTGCGCATCAGAAGATGGGCAGCACAAGCAGCTCCCTGAGAGAAGCAGCCTCCATCCCAGTTTTGCTGCTGGAGTGGATTCCTCTGGCCCCTGCCAAAGCCAGAACTGCCAGCTGAAGACTCCTTGCAGTCTGGGGCTGCTGTGGCCAGACTGAGCTGCAGAGAAAACTGTTGTGTCAGTGCTTACCCGAGCCACAGGCACAGCTCTGTGTGCCACCCAGAAATGGGCACCCTCAGTGCATGCCCTGTGTACACATGTCCATGTGCTTCCACGTGGAAATCCAGAAGATCAGAGGTGCCCTATGCAGCACACAGGGCAAATTCCAACACCCATTGCACACCTGAGTCCAGCATGGCAATGAGAACCCATCCATGTGGAGGAACCTGCAGCCTCTGGCACCATCCATAGCACAGGAGTGGCCATGGCTCTTGGGGATGGTCAGTGGATAGACCTCAAACTGAAATGCCATGGGGATTTTAGAGGTGGGATAGCCTCTGGTTCCTGGTACCTGAATACTCTGTATGTATCCTCTTGTTAGGAACAAGGACATCAGGAAGAAGTTTTTCACAGAAGGGGTGGCTGGGCATTGGAATGGGTTGCCCAGGGACGTGGTGGAGTCATTGTACCTGGAGGTGTTTAAAGAAAGACTGGATGTGGCACTTAGTACCATGATTTAGTTGCTAAGGTGGTGGTTGGTCATGGGCTGCATTTGATGATCTCAAAGGTCTTTTCCAACCCAGCTGGTTCTATGATTCTGTAATTAGCACTGGATATTAGCTGGCTAGTGGTGAAGGGATAACCAGAGGGGAAGGGGGTTGCTGTTAATGGTGATGGCACAAGGATGCACTTCTGACAAGACAAAATCAGCCCTTGGCTTACTGAGAAGGGATTTCTTTCTTGGTCCTTGAAACTGAAAACCATAAAAAGAGCACAAATAGCCCTCCCATTAGGACTGCTTGCTCTTAGACCATGCTCATAGTGTTTTAGCAGCAGTCTCACAAGGACTTAATCCTCTTTGGGCTGGGGGAGAAATTTCTGGGGTCCTCTCTTGCCCTGGGAGTTTGAAGTGGCCATGAGTAAACTGAGGGGTTCAGGGGGTTTTGCTAAGGCACCGAGTGGGCTGGGCTCCTGCTGGCTTAGCTCCATCATGGTATATCTCTGTCAGCCCATTGAGGCTGGGGCAGGAGGTTAGGGCTGCTCCTGTCTTGCACAGCTGCTGTCACAGCATGCCTCTGAGCCAAGGTTTCAGCCCAGGTTTCTCATACTTCATGTACATGCTGAAGCAGAGACACAACTAGCAAGACCAGAACAAGACTGAGTGTGCAGGGGGTTGTTAATAGGAGCAAATTCCTTGATGAAAATTGAAGGCATAAGTAGTTGCATTTAAGGCTTTTGAGATGGAAAATAAAGAACAGAAATCTCAAATCTATTGCCCTTATCATAATCATTCATGTACCACTCCACTTCTCTCCTGCAAAATGAAGTCAGAACAGCTTTACCTTATGGTAATTTGGGGTTCTGACCATTGGTGCTCAAATATTTAAGGTTGGAATGGTCAGGTGAGGTAAGTGCTATTTGTGCCAAAAAACTTCAGCGTTTTGGGAAGGATTCTTGCTGGAGGAAGTTTGAAGGTGTCAGAACTGTCTGTTCCATTCTGTCTTCAGGAAGGCTAAATGTGGCAGGAAAATAGTGTAAGATTGGAAGAAAACAGGGATGAATGCTACAAAGATTTGGACACTGGGAGCATTTTTGTTGACCCTTGGTGCACAGCAATGCTGAATCTGTGGAAAGAAGCTGTGGAAACAGGTACTGCTCTGTGTCCTAGGAAAACCACGGGTGGCACTGTGAGAGAAGTTGATGTCTGATAGCAGCAGGCTGTGGAAGGGCAGGTTGGGCTCTGGGAGGCTCGCTGTGCAGATGGGCAGCATGATAATTCACATCCAAAAGTGTCCTCTGTGATCTGTTTGCCCTTGGTTACCCCACTGAGCCTCCTTTGAGCCCACTTTGTGCTCTCCATGCTTTCTGCAGGGCTATAGCTGAGCTCAGGTCAGGTTTCTTTTGCTGTTAGCTGGGACAAGAAGACACCAAAATAAATCCAAGAGATAAATGGTGCCTGTTAATCCTTTCTGCGTGTTCCAGTAAACTGGATTTTTTGTTTAAAAACGAGCAGCTCTCCCTCTGTGCAATGTTCCCTGGAGACAAAATGCTCACTCCTTACATATCAAGTTCCAGCAAACGGGGATCCAAAAATGCTTTTAGAAGAGGGGTTTCTGCTCAGTCGTGGGTTATTGATCAGTGGAAAGAACAAAATGCTCCTCATGCTGTGGGAACCACATATCTTTGTATCTTTAGCAATAAAATCCAATACTGGCTTTTGAAATACAGCCAGGGCATTGCATGGCAGACCTAGGGCTGCTGCTTCTCACTGGGGCCCTGCTTAAGACTTCTGTTCCAAACAAGGGGTCAGCAGAGAGGATTTTGTGATGGGGTGAGGAATGAGGTTAGCATTTTATTTGTGATTCTCCCAAAGTCTCTGCATGAGCGGGAAGCACAGCTCCCTCTCCTTAGCTGCCTGTTTCTTTTCCCAAGAGCCTGGCCACGGCCTTGTAGGCACTTTATGCACATCAGCATCTTGTCTGCAGGGCATGAACCAGGGGAAGCAGGCTGGGGCTGGATGTAACTCTGCCACAAGTCTGATCCAGCACTTATCTCCTGGGTAGGAAACAGCTCTGTCATGGTTTGAGCCTGGCACAGAGCCAGTGCCCCCCATGAAAATGCCCTCACCCTGGTGTCTGCTGTGAGATGTGACCAGGAATAAGCAAGAGGTGCTGATATTTTGAGGGGAAGCGATGTGGATTGAAGCACGTTGCACTCTGCAGGGGGGACTGGCTTCAGCCCAGAAGGGATTTTCTCTGGGCTGGTGTGACAGGACATCTCAGCCCAGACAGGATGGATCTATCCATGAAGCAGTGCAACCTTCAGGTAAGAAAGCCATCTGTCTGTACTGGGTGCCTTGGCTGTATAACCCTCGAGGGGTAATTGTATGCCACGTTAGGGAGGTACTCTGTGTTATCCAGGCAAGCTCCCCTACACCTGACCATGTGGTACCTGAGGCTGCAGCAGCTGTGTGTGCAGATGGGCAGTGGCAGAGGCTTTTACTGTGGCCTTGGGGCTGCCACGGACTTCATAGGGCTACAGCAGTCAAAGAAAGAGAGCCTCTTCCCTGGACTGGCTGCAGGGCTGTGCTGGAGCCATGCTGCAAGTGTGAGACCCTCCAGTGTGCTCAGCTCTGAGCGGTTTGTTATTTAGGGCATAGTCTCAGAAAACAGGATCCCAGAACCAGATGACTCTAGGAGCTGTTATTTATTAATTTAATTCATTATTTTTATTGATCTCTATTAATATTGTTTATGTATTTCTTCTTTAATATATTTCCCTTTTTAGTTCATTACTGCATTTCCCATTCAGTTATCTGCTTTGTGCAGGCACTGGACTTACTCATGTCAATACCAGATATTGAATCTGTTGTCCTGCCAGATCTCAGAGGGCAAAGCTAAGGCTGAAGTCAGCACCAGCTTGTCCTGAAGGACTAAATCCAAATGGGACCCACTGTCTTTGGGATTCTGTACCAAACATTTCAGTGTCACAATCATTCCACCCTAAACCCACATCCTCAGCTAATCACAATAATGAAGTTTCTGGTTTTCTGAACAGCACACTCTCTGAAGTCCCAGACTGGCCTGACCCCATAACTCAGACCAGGTCTCCTAGAATAGGCCTCAGGTAAAGGTCAACAAACATTGGCATTTTGTGTTACTTTGTCCTGCAGCCAGCAGACAGAGCACTAACCTTTGGTGGGACAGAGATGAAGACTTGTGTCCTGTCCTTACCTGCCTGATGTGGCTCTGGGATTAAACCTGATTCCACCACATCCTGGAGGGAAGTGTAGGCAGAGGAGGCAGCAGAACCCCTGTCCAGCTCTGTGTCTGGCTTTGTCACCCTGGGAAGGGTCTCAAGCTGCATGGCCCCGAGGAGAAAGACAAGCTGCCTTAACCTAGAGGCAGCCACCAAAGCCCTTCTCCTTGGCCCCTCCTACTATCTTGCTGGCTTCCAGCTTCCTCTGCTGCCACTGCCTTAACAATCTCCCTGTCTTGTATAGTGAGCCCTGGAAACCTGATTCTTGACTGAACTTGCCCATGGGAGAGCAGACACCAAGGAGCTTGGCATTGCCAGGCAGCTTGTGAGCTATTTGTGGCTATTGGCAGCCCTGATTGCTACAGCCATGTGGGAAGCTGCTGCTGGTGAGGTAGCACAGTGCACAGCTAGTTAAGCCTTTCATGGCTGCTCAAAGAATCACAGAGGAGGAAGATGATTTCAAAAACGGCTCCTGATTCTGGAGCTCACAGACATCTCAGGAAGTGCTTACAAAACCAGAGCTGGTCTCAGGCAACAAGGTCCACATCTTATGGGCAATGTGGTATTGAGGAAGGGTACAGGGCTTTGAATTGCTCTTTGGTATTTATAGTCCTGTTGGATTTTAAAAGCAATTCTTCTGGTGTGTTTAGTACCACGGGCACAAGGAGGACTCAAGAGGCCCAAGGCAAGAGAGAGGATTACTCTTTCCATGCAGGCTCAGCAGAGCAATGTCCTGATGTAACAGGATCAGACACCTGCTTCCCTTCTGCATAGAGGACTCAGGCAATCAGCCCCATTTGCCCCTGCCTGCTCAGCCATGGCTTCAGGCTGCGAAAAATAGGAATTATGTGCAGAAAAAGTTTTGAGATTAAACTAAGTATTAATTTTGGCTTCCTTTCCTTGTTTTCAACTACAGTTCAAGAGACTCAAACACTTTTCTAAAGGTGGACCAGAAATGTGGTGTTTTTTTCTGAGCGGAAATTGACAATTTTGTGCAAAGAAAAAGAATGGGATTTAAAGATAGTAATGAACCTGTCTTGAGCTATCAGGATAAAAGCCCAAGGCACATGGGTCTGGATAAAGTGCCAGACTGGAGTGTGAGTGTTTGGATGCAGTGGGGTGAAAGGAAAGGGTTTGTTCTTCTGCAGCCTGGATGGTAGCCACAAACCAGAAGTCTTGCACTTGAAGTTTGCACCTCTGTTGCAAGCTCCACACCTTCCACATTACAGCGCTGTGCCTTCCTTCTCACTCTGCAGCTTCTCCCAAGGTGCCTGTGAGGAGGCCACACAAATCCTGTGCAGGAGGGTGCTGCAGAACGCTCCAGGTGCAGTCCTGAGCTGGTGGGGCTCCCATTGGATTTGCCCCATCCAATGTCCTGGAGAAGAAGGTGTTGTCAGGGCTGTTTCACATCAGGAGTTACCACCTCTGCCCATGGCAGCCAGGCTTGCTGCCCCTCTGCCCCTGGGATGCACTGCTTTGGAGGCACCCTGGAGCTGCACCCAGCAGCTTTGCTCTTTCAGCAGAACTCGGGGTGCATTGCAGGGATGTCTTTGCCCCTGCACTGACTGACTGCCAGCAGGAGCACATATAGGTCTTGCTATATATACACAAGCAGGGTCAGAGCTCTATTTTTAGCCCAGCTCAAAATATATCCCTTGCAGTGCATTTCTTGCCACCAATTTCTAGTGCTGTCTTCTGGCCACAAAAGGCCCTGTGAGGTCAGTGAGGTCTGTCAGCCCTGGGATCAAAGTGGGGGAGCAGGGTAGAAACTTTGCTATGGGGCATTCCCCAGTACTGTGCCCTGCTGTGAGCAAAAGGTGAGGTGGGCACTTGTACTAAAACATCCCTTTAACATTTCAGGTGACAATGTCTCCAGGACAATTTTTAGCATTCAGAGTCGACCACTCTGTAAAATGAAAGCCCAGCAGCCCAACTGTTCCAGAGCTAGCTGTGGGCATGGGGAGAGTATGGAGAAGAATGGGGTACTGCAGGATGCTTATCCCAGCAAGGTAAGTCTCTTCTGCTGTACCAGGTACACACAGTTCTGCCCTCTCTAGGGCTGAGCTTTGCTTTCTCTTGTAGCTGATAGGATCAAGGGGTGCATCCCATTTATCCTGTGCCAGTACACGATACCATTGGTGCTGCAGTGTGGTGGCTCCTGTCTGGCTCCAAACATTTCCTGGAGCCAACATGGCAGTAATGAATGAAATGCTGCTTCTGGCCTGTAGACCAGGGCAAATTTTGGAGATTCTGCATTGGCTTTCCATCTTCCTAAAGCAGACACCTTTGGAGGTGTTTGCAGTACAGCTGATGCCACTGCTGCTATTTAACCTGGCTGCCTGGGGACAGGAGGTGGATAACCTAATGCTGAACAGGAAATATTTTCATAAAGGGAAACCTGGAGCCTGCTTGGTTGCAGGTATGGGAAAAAGGTGGAGGAGATGTGAGAGGGCAAAGGGACCAAAAACTGTGGGCAATGACTCCTCTTGCAGTGACAGCCCTTGCCCCTGGCTGCACACTCAGCCTGCTCTGGGAAGGTGCAGCACAGCGTCTGGTGGCCATCTCTCCTGCCTCTGTCATGTGCTTGGGTCCCTGTGACAATGACACCCCTAAGGAACAGTTTGCTTTGAAGGGCTCTGGGTCCCAAGGGGCTCCCATGCTCCCTGGCTTTGCCATGCCGTTGCAGGTCCCAGTGCAGCTGCTGAGCAGGGGCAGCTGTCTGAGTGTACGTGCTGCAGCCCAGGATGAGCAGATCAGCTTACTGCCTGTCATCACAGGCTGAGCTGAATTTCATTTCCCTTGCAATAGTCCTGGCTCGTCCTGTGTGCGTGGCTGGTTACTCATGGTAACTCGTGTCACCCTAACCCAGCTCTGGCAATTTGACTGTAAATCTTATGCTAGTGCAGGATTTTTTCTCACTGTCTTGGCTCCTGGAAGCCTCTGGTCTGGCAAATCTCTCTCCTTTTGCTTCTATAGCACTTTCCACACTTCCTGTTATGGAAACAAAGAGCTTTAAAATGGGATTCCAGTATTCTTGGTAGGCTGGGAAGAGAGAGAGGAAATGCATCAACTATTAAAAAAGTAATAATGACTTTCCAGCAGTTTCATAGCAGAGGGAGACAAAGAGGTTTAGAAACAACCTGTTCTGTTTATTCCTTTTATGAACCATGGGTCTTTGTAAATTTATTTCTGTTAACTAAAAGGCAACAGAAAACTAACGGCATTTTGTCTTTCTTAGTCTTTATACAGGAGTTAATGTGGGATTTCTAAGCAGGAAGACTGGAAGAATCCTTGTAGATCAGTCAGTGGAGCAGAGTGTTGTGAACCTCAGTGCAAAGACCCACAAGCTGCAAATCTATAGCAAAAGGAAGACTGCAAAGAATCATGTCAGCAAATAAGTGGAGGAGGAAGATGTGCGAAACAGACAGCCAAGTTCTTACTAGCTCCTTACAGTTACCCATGATGCTTTTAAGGGAAAATACATTAATTTATGATTTGTTACATGCACAGGACTGATTTTCTAATTTCTTATTTGTAATTAACTAATAAATATGTAAAGCACAAGTATTTCAGTGCAAAAATACATTCACATGGAGGCAGGAGGCTATTGCTATTAACCAGTAGTAAGCTTGGCACCTTGGGTTGAATATCAGTATCAGCTATAACTGAATTTTTTCTTCATGGCTTGATGATTACCAGATTATCAACTAGGAGAAGAAAAGGCTGCTAATGTAGGCTTACTGCTGACTCCTGTAGCCTGGGAAGAGTCTGGAACCTGTGGAAAACAGGGAAAGACAGCAAAGTTGTTGAGTCATAGTGTACCTTAAAGCAGAATTGCCATTGATTGGGGTACGCTGATGTCTGGAAAGGCACAACTGGAATTTCCTGCCTGACTCCTGCATCCCTCCCAGCCCAGATCACTGAGCACTCCCTGCACACAGTGAATTTATTGCAGACTAACTTCAGACCTGTAGCATAGAGGATAAAACCTGCAACAACTTTAAGGTGCTGCAGGAACAGGGTGTGAATGATTAAGAGCAAACCCAGTGTCCCAGGTCCTGGCAGCCATAGGGGTACAAAACTGGAATTATTCTAGGAGTCAGAGTGTATCACACCTCACCATGAAGCCAAAACCCATTGCTCTGCCTGTGACCTGTGATGTCTGGTGAGGTACACTGACCCCCAGGAGGCTGGGAAGAAGAAAGAAGCACTTTTTTGAGACTGAAATGGTCACCTGGTCTGCTGGCCAGGGGGGCCTCATGGTGCTGAGGGGTGGGCATGCAGACCAACCAGCTAATCAGATGGAGACAGGATCCCCATCATCCTCTGTTTGGTCATGTATGGGATTTGGTGGGGTTGTCCCTTCTGAGAAGGATTCATTTGGAGAGCTGAGCTGCAACAGCTAACTCTGGAAACAGCAAAAACTCCTGAATTTGTGGTGGATATTAGGCCAGGAGACTCACTCCGCTCCAGTGTAGGGATGGCAAAGCTCCCACCACTGTTGTCAGCTATGTCTTACAGCAGTGGGATGAGATTTTGGAAATCCTGACCTACCCACTTGTCTTCTAGGACCAAAGGCTCAATTTGATTTCTCAATGTGCACCTGTCTTCTCACAGCATCAGCTCATATCTTCCTCCCAGTTCAACCATTGAATTGTATATGGCTATTTAATGATTAAAAATGTAATGGTAAATTGGCATTTTCCTTCTCTTAACCCTTAAAACTTCACCCTTCAAACTTCTGCACTTCTCTCACTTCCAGATAGCTGTGAAGGGAATTTTTGAATATCCACAAGACTAAGGGCAGGATTAGGCAGGCAAAAAAGTTGGCCAGTGCCTAATGCCTGATATATCACCATTTTGTTGTAAATGGAAAATTCATGCTGTCTGGTGGATACAGTGGCCAAAGCTCAGATTCCCTGGGTCCATGTCATGGGGAGAGAAATGGATGAAGAAGCAGAGGAGATCAGAGCTTGAATTTTGGCCATAGCCTGTTTGCTGCTCCCATCGACAGTGCCCCAAGTGCTAATTATAATTTCCTTATTTTTATATTTGGCCAGGGCAAAAGACAAAGTGGGGTGAAAGCCAAAAATAAACAGCCCTCAGAACAGCCTTCTCCACATCTTCCTGCTAATGGCATCTCTGAAGAAGACTGCTTGTTCCCCTTCAGACAAGCTTTCAGAGGTTATTTTAATCCATTTTTAGTTGCAAATAGCATTTATCAGAATAAGTGTGGGCTGGTTGCCAGCTCCTTCAGATCTTTGACAGCCTGGAGGGGTAAGTCTCTGAAAAATAGACTGAGTGTGCTTCTACTGCATGTTCCCCTGCCCAAGGGATTTTGGGAACATAATAAGGAAACATTCATCTGATGGAGCAGAGCCCAGGAACCAGTGCTTTACCAAACCAGCCATCCCTCTGTCATCAACACTTGTTCCCAGGAATCAGAGCTCTTGTTCCTGTCAGCAGTGGGGTTGCTTCAGATTCAATTTAGCAATCATTAGGAGGTAAAGAAGCAAGGTTGGCAAAAAGGTTAGAGAGTCACTCATTTCTGAGTCACTGCTTAGAACATGACCCTAGCTAATTGTGTTCAACAATCCTTGCTGACAGTCATCTCATGGCCACTCTGTGGTCTCTGGTGAGTTCACCATCTTTGCCAAGTTCATAAACTGTTCAAAGTTATAGTTTAGAAAATGCCATATTGAATATTAATTGGCATTCCCAGGGAAGGACACCTGGAGCTGGCTGAAGCTTGAATGATGAATTATGTAAAAGATTAAATGCCCCCTTTCCCTGGAGAAATTTTGATACCAGGCAGTACCTGGGCAGCTTGCCTTAGTGCTCTGTCCTGGACTCTGGGGCTGTCATCTTTCATCAATTCTAAATCAATTACAACATGTCTTAGGAATAATATGTATGGTGACCTACTGCCTGACTTCCCTGGGAAAGGACAAAGTTCAACAGAGGGCTGGGGGGATAACATGAGAGATCTTGGGGTCTGATTGAGGTTGCCATAGGAGAAATTTAGGAAAATATTGCTACATTCATGGTGCATTGCTGTCCTCCAGCATTTGTCATAGTGGCTTTGAAGACCTCTTGATCTGGCCTTGATCTATTTATATCTCTTGTATTCAAAACCAGGCATCTGAAATGCAGATCAGAAGGGGTTCATGAGCAGTACTATGCAGAAAGCCTGTTGAGTCTGTGACACCTGAGACAGTTTTTGATGCATGATCCTGGCCCTGCATCAGCATAATAATAATAAATTATTTGCTGTGAAGGGGGAATTGTTGCATTTAAGCAAGAATACAATGGTACAGATCCACTTTTCTCTCTCTCCTGACCTGAGACCCAGTTGCATGTTTTACAATGTGCAAAATATGTTTGTATGTTTTGACAGTCACAATAAACATTTCAGGATGATATGGGAATTTTCACAATACTGCTAGGTTCTTGTTTCTTTTTTATTTGAGAGGACAAAGCCCAGTAGCAACAGAACCCATCAGACATGCTAATGTCTAGATACAAACAAGCCTTCAAGGAATATTAGCCAATCTTTGTCTCCCTATTTTATTTCACTGTGAGAGGAAAGACGATTTGGCTGGAGGTGAGCAGGCACATCATATTTCCAATTATGTCAAGTTTGAAGGCTGACTAGACAATCCTTGTGGCTACTGTTGACCTCCATCCATACACTGTCAGGGTCTCATGACCTGTCATTTGTTGCCTGGAAAATGCCAATAAACCTGACTTACCAGTTGTGTGTCATCGTCTCAAAACCAGTAGGGCAGTTAAAATTTAAATATTTTATTAAATACCTTTAACTAATTATTTAATTATTTAAAATATTTAATTCTAATAAATACCTTTAACTTGATTGTATAAGGGAGCCCTTACCTACTAACTCATGTCAATTCTGTTTCACTCTGTTTCCACAGATGCATTGGCAGTTGAGCAGGGCAGTCTTTAAACAGTGGAAAGAGTAGGGGATGACTCACTGCTGCAGCAAGCTGAGGATGCTTCTGCTCACTGCACTGCCTCCAGACTAATTAATTTATCATGAAAGTGGAGGAGTTTTGCTGAATGTCGCCATGCTCGTTTTGCCTGCCTGGGCTTCCCCCATTATTTCTAGGTGGATCTTTAATGGAAAAATTTGGTCTGCCACCTGTAAGTGCACCCATCTCTTGGATGATGCTGCAGGCCTAAATGGGAAACCCCAGCAGCATTTTTGCTTGCATGACTCCAGGCCCTGCACCATGACAGCATGCCCAGGACATGTCAGAGACCACTCTGCTGAGACTGGGGATAGCACCTGAAGGCCCGTGGAGAAGGCAGCTGCTCCTGGCTCGCTGCCCCACATTCTTGGCTGCTTCCTGCCTTGGTGCCTTACTTGTTGTGCCAGCTGGAGCCTTGGGAGAGCTGCTGCTGATTTAATCGCTCAATAAATTCCCCAGTGCAAATACAGATGAAAGCATCCCCCTCTCAGGGAGGGCTGGTGCCAGCAGGGTCAGACAGCAGTCCAAATAGTTTCATGGAAAGCTGGAAAGGACATTTTATGATCTTACCAACAGGTTTGAGTCACAGATGTCTTTCCACTCATGCACTCCTGAATTCAGAGCCTGAAGTGCCAACTGCCTTGTCACAGCTATTCCTACTCATGACAAAGATGGATTTACCCTGATGCAGATTTTTCATGGAAGTCAGCTTTGATATATGTGTCATGTAGTAAAGCTTGGACATCCTTGTGACTACTAAAAGTTCTACAATGCTTTCAGCTGGGGAATAAACCCACCTTTTTCATCTTGGCTCAGCTGAATTCTCTCCCCTGCATTCTCAGGGATAGGTGCTGCTCCTCACCTAGGGAGGGGGCATTCAAGGGGGCATTGAATTTAAGTAGAGGGTTTAGCATTTAGAATTAAAAGAAAATTTGCATCTCTGAACATCTAAAGTGATAGCTGATGAAATAAAACTGAGTACTTGTGGGGAAATCTTTATAGGCCAAATGAGAAGGGATGATCTCTGACAGTTCATATTTGACTTCACCATCTGCAAAAGGTCACAGGCTCCATTTTACATTGAGGAAATGCTGAGGGTAGACTGTGAGAAGGAAAGAGCAAGCAAGTAGAGGCTTAAGGAATAAAAGGAGAGGAAGCCAGAAATGACACTTGAAGGCTGGTGACTGGTGGACAGTGTCAACTCCTTACACTCACAGTGTTGCAGAAACAAAGGGGAGATCTTACCTGAGCAATGAGGGGAGCAAGGTCTGTGTATCTGGGGGTTGTATTTGTTTAGGTTTTTTGAAAATGCACTTAATGTTTGGTTTTGTCTTTGGATAAACATATAAACACAGGGGTAGAACTTTTCATAAAAGGTTCTCATTGCAGTCTGGTAAGCAAAGATTCCTCCTCGTTTCCCAGAGTTCCCTTAAAGTCAGCTCCCAGGGCAGCAGCAGGACACAGCGTGCGCATATTCCGGGGGTGGCAATACAGAAATGAGTAAGCAAAGGGCTGCCTCTTGCTTGGAGTTCAGAGCACTCGGACATGCTGTCCTGGTGGCAGCACACACCAGAGACAAGGGGCAAAGTTTGCTCTTTTCCCGACAGGCCAGATCTGTCTTTAGCATCTGAGTTCCCACCCTGTTCTCCACCGCCCTCTTGTAAAGGGCATTTGGACAGAACACTTTTTTGGATGGGTTTCCAGAGACCTTTTAAGGCTGCGGGGTTTTTCCTTTGTAGCTGCAATTTACTGGTAAAACTTGTCTGAATTATGCAGGCTTTTTACGGTGAAATGGGCTCAAGAACCTCTATTTTTAGTCCAGCTCTAAACAAGTACAAGAATTACTGCCTGCTAGTCCTGTGTTCCTGTGTGGCCCTTTCCCTCACCAGGGCTG
The DNA here is from genome assembly GCF_028769735.1 of Zonotrichia leucophrys gambelii. Taxonomy (NCBI): domain Eukaryota; kingdom Metazoa; phylum Chordata; class Aves; order Passeriformes; family Passerellidae; genus Zonotrichia; species Zonotrichia leucophrys. The sequence goes on along the minus strand of NC_088175.1, from coordinate 35,676,609 downwards.
TCAGCTTTCTGTGCCAGGTAGCTGTAAGGTGGCAGGAACAGTCAGAGAAACTGGACTATTTAGTCTGAAAGAAATCTGCTTTTCCAGGACTGCAGAAAGCCCATCAATCCTCTTGATTTGTCACAACAAGCTGATGTGACATTAACTAGCAAGTCCGAGTTGCTCTCCAAACCCGAAAAATGTTCTGGCTTTTGGGAGGTTGTTGGTCAGGAGGGAGCATGAGGTAACTGTAGGGATGTAGTTCTGGAGCAGTGAGGGTGCATGTGCACTGTTGGGATGTAGTTCTGGAGCAATGAACGTGCATGTGCACAGTTGGGATGTAGTTCTGGAGCAGTGAGCGTGCATGTGCACTGTTGGGATGTAGTTCTGGAGTAATGAACGTGCATGTGCACAGTTGGGATGTAGTTCTGGAGCAGTGAGGGTGCATGTGCACTGTTGGCACAGCGATGTGTCTGTGTGCAATGCATTGCCGATATTCCACACGCACATTCCTCGACAGGAAGAGCTGTACTTGAAAAGCCATTTGCAATCATAACAAGGACTTGGGCTGACCTGCAGAAATGTTAACTGTGGCAGAGTTCCTTACTCCAGTATCTGTTTATATAAAGCATGTATGTGCTGTCCCTTTGTTTTATATACAAATTGACATGGAGTCCATCCCAGGAAGTTTATGGTCTAGGCTTAGCACTAAAGGATGCTGACTGTGGCATGGATGGGAATGGCTGGAAAACACACAGGGCCCGCCCTCAGAAGAGACAGTGATTGCCATGAGCCCGCTGTGCTAATCCCCACCCACATTGTTTCTCATTTGAGCCCAGCTACAGCAGGTACCAAGCAAGCTTGCAGCACACCTGCAGCCAGCTGCCCCAGGAAGAGCCCTGGGGAGCAGGAATGCTGGGCCAGACCATTCTGAGGCTGCCTCTGCAGCACACACATGTGTGTCCCATCCCGCACCAAACCAACCTGTTGCCTCCTCCTCAAGGCTCAGCTTGAACTAATCCACCAGTAATTCCTTATATACATCTCCTTGGAGAGAGGATTTTGTAGGCTCTGTAAAAGCCATGAAAATAGCTCCAGCCTTCTGCTTCCCATCTTGGCACAAGGGTGGTCCTTGGCAGCACAGGAAATGTGCAGCCACCTTGCAAAGGCCATTCCCTACCTGCTGGACTCCCACTGCTGGCTTTATGGCTGAAGCTGCCAGGCTGCTGCTGCTCTATCAGGTACACCCCTGTGGCTGAGGGTGGGCTGGTGCTGTGAGAGATGGCAAGCCCCAGGCTGGGGGCTTGACTTTGGATGGCTGGACTGTGTCCCAGGGCTCCTGTGTGTCACTTGATGTAACTTGAATCCTTATGGGCAAACAATTTTGCAGACCAAGCAGAGAGGCTCACAGGGCCTGTGTGGAGTTGGTTTCAAGGGGCTTTCTCACACAGAGTAAGGTGTACATGGAGGGAGGTGACATGCTTCCTGAAAGACTGCGGCCCTCAGCTCTTCTCCCTTGGGTCTAAGTAGTGAAAAACCACGGGGACTTCAGTAGGTAAAACCTGTAACTGGCAGATCATCTTTGCCTTCTGTTGCCAAAAGACCGCTGAGAGCTCAGGACAGGCCCTGTTCTCCCTCCTGGGGACACCTGTTAAAGTCTTGCCTTGTCTGTCCCACCTCTCTTCTTGCGCCTCCCTCCACACTTCCCCAGCTCATGAGCAGTTCTGAGGATGTGAAAGGAAAGGCACACTTTATGCCAGCTCCCAGAGCACATGCCTTGTGATGCACCTAGGGCTGGAAGAGCAACAGCAGTAGTCATTGGCAGGGTGCAGCTCTCAGGCTGTGGGCCAGCTTGGCATGGCACAGCCTCCTGAGTTGTAAATCCCAGGGGTGAGTTCCATGTGGATAACTGCCTCTCTGCTTCCTGCAGAGCAGCACTGCGGCATCTGTTGCTGCTTTTCTGCTCAAAATCTATTCATCTGCAGACCGAAATGAGAACCAGCTGGTGGTTGTTGGGATTTATTTTAGAAAAAAAAAATCTTCTGTAAAGCATGATTCTGTTTTGAGTTCCTGTTTCCTTTCCCATCTGCCCAGGAGCGGGGTTGGTGGGTCTCCCACTGTCTGCACGTCCTCGCTCACGGCACGGCTCCTGTGTGCTGGGCCCCAGTGTGGCTCCAGTGGGAAAGGCCAGGGTTACACTTCTCCCTCAGACTATGCACAGGGGAGCTTGTGCAAACTCTGTTTGTTAGTTGGGTATGTTTTCATCTGCTTATGGTTTCCCTCCTCCCAAGTTTCCTGGATTTGAGCAAACCCAGAAATCTCAAAGCAAAACACCACTGAAGCACCATCTGGTTTCACATCAAAACAGCACTTGCCAGGCAATCCTGTGCCAGAGCTTGAGTCTCCCTTGCAGCCTGCAACTGCACATTGTCACTGGCACCAGCACACAGGGGTGGTTTGGTGGTATTCTGCAACCACAATTCCTCTGCAAATATACAAAAGCATGAGGCACAAGGCCAGCTTTCAAAAACTGGGGAGAGCAAACTGAAAACATGGAGCAATCTCTGGACTGTAATTTTTACACCTTCCTTTGTTTTCTGTGTTTGATTTTATGAGAGTACAAAACTCTTTCTTATTTGTTTAAAGTAGTAGGCCAGGTGTTGCTCTAAGTTGCACCAAAATTATTCTACACTTACACTCAGGTTTTGCAGAGAAGGAATACTTCTGTGACCTCTTTTTTGTTTTCTACAGACGTCCTTCCTTTTTCTTCAGTTGTTGGCAGCTACGTGAAGGATTTACTCACTGGATTTTTAATATTTATTAAAGAAATTGTGGCTTTCAAAAAGATTTCATGTTCTTTTGCAACTTCTAATAGTAATTAAAATCTCTTTCATAACACAGCACAATTTGTTCAGATACAGTTCAGTGCTTTCAGAGGTCTTTTCTGTTCTTCCTGGGCACTTTTCATATTTTTAAGACCAGAGGGACCTTTACGATTATCTGTTCTGACAATAAATCTCACCCAATAATTTCTGCTCCAACATTTCTTGAGATGCATTGTATCTTTGAAAAAAGGCTGTTTTGTCTTCAGTTCAAGGTCTCAAACTGTGGCAGCTTATCCCATTCCTATGCAAATGGTTCTAATCGGTAATGGCCTTCGTTAAACAGTGCTCCCTATGGTTCCTCTGAATTTGCTTGTCTTCTAACCACTCATCAAATTATATTCTTGGGTTTTTTTCTCTACCTAATTAGAAAACCTTATTTATTATAATTTCTTCTGGTGCTGGTAATTACAAATAATCTTATGACCTTCTGTTGGGTAAACTTGGGTTGACCTTCTTAAGATTGTTGCTAGAAGTATGTTTTCCAGATGTGTCTTTCTTGAAGCTCTTCCCTGAACTCTTGACCATTTGTGTTGTTTTTAGACTGTGAACACTGACATAAAACTACACATTCTCTTTTGATACAGTGGAGTAGTTTCTGCTGCTGCTTCAACAGCAATGTATACTAAGATAATGCCACATCTCTGCTATTGCAGGACTATTTGTGCTTTTATGTGCAAGAATCACATTTGTTCTAGCAATAGGATCATGTTTTACTATGTACCATGACTCTTGGGTAGAGTCAGATTTTAAACATCCCTTATGGACATGCTATTTTGTGAGGAACTGCCTTCCACTGTATCCATGTAACCCTCACCATCCTTTCCTACCATATGATTGATCCAAATTTGGATGCATTAACTACCTTAATGTGCAATTTAATTTGTCATGTTGGACAGGCTTTTAGTTACATCTGAGCATGCTCCTTGTCTTTCCAAGCTCACCATTTTTGTGTCATAGTTAATGCTACCTGCTTTCCTTGAGCAATACTAATGCTTTGGATTGCTGTTTTCATATGGTAGTGTCAAGGGAGGCTGTAAAATTACTCCTGGCATAAATGTACTCAGAGAGTTAGTTAGCTACATAAAATAAACTAGTGATGTCACCAAATATGGGACTGTGTTTTAATAAGACTGGATCCCATAAAAAGATAAGCACCTTTCCTAGAGAGAAAGTGGAATTTTTGTCTCTACAGATACTAAAATTGAAGCAGACAAGTCCTCAAACAACCTCACCACCTAATCACACCTGTTTGTGCAGAAGCTTAGATGAGGTGACTTCCATAAGTCCCTCCCAACTCCAATTTTTCTGTAATTATGTAATTGTGACTAATTAGGTCACTATTTTTAATAACTGTCACTGTTCTCTACAGTCACCTTTCTGCATTTCACCCTGTTCAAAAGACAGGTTAACTGGAATAGGCCCTTCAGATTTAAATATCTTTTCTATCAAATCTACTTAAAGAATGTGCTTATGGATGAAATAGAGAGCACTTCATGAGCAGGTAATCCTGCTCATGCCAAATACAAAACAGAGGTGCTTTCCAAGGATGTGTTTCTCTTCAGGCTGACAATGTTGTGGTGGGTGTCCTCTGTGAGTGTGACTTGGGTGCCTGCAGAGGTTTGTCAGGGGCCTCTCTCCTGCCCTCTGGCCAAACAGAGGCAACCACAGCCTGTGGCTGGGCTCCAGCCTCCAGGAGAGGTCACTCCTGCCTGCCAGAACCTGCACTGCCTCTGCAGAACCCTGCTCTCACCTCCGCAATGTGGAAAGCATGGTGGGCAGCAAAGACATCTCTTGGAGGTGGAGAAAGACTTTCTCCTCACTCTGGCTTTCTCATTCTGCATGCATCCAGCAAAATCAGGAATGTCAGGCATGTGACTGGCCTGTGATTTCAATAAAACCTATTTGATCAAGTTCATTTTAATAGCAGAATACTTACAAATCATTCTGCATTTGGTTTGTCCCCCTGATCGCCGTTCTCTTCCTAAGGACTGTGAATAGCCACTCTCAAGCTCCTGTTTGATTCCAATTCTTAAGGGTAGCTTTTGATCAAACACCACTGTTCTAATTTGGACTGGAAGATATCTCTGAAGATCACCTGGTCCTTCCATCCACTCAAAGCAAGACCAACTGCAAAGCCACTTGGGGTCATGTTTGGCTGATTGCTGAATATCTTCAATAATGGTGAATTCACATCTTCTCCAGGAGTCTCTTGCACTGCTTGACCAGCTTCATCAGGGTTTGTTTTGTGTCTTAATAGCCAAGGAAAATGCCCTTACTCTGTCCTTTGTTGAGTCTATGTAATCCCATTGTTGTGCTCTTTACTGAGATATTCTGAAGTATTTCCCTATCAGCTTTCCCTTCCATTTCCCATATTGATCTTGCTGCCCTTCTTGAAGTATCTGAACTAACAGGGGCCAAGGATGTACTTACTGTGCTTGGGGAGGTGTGGGGCACTACAGCTCTGCAAATGTGCTTCATATGGAGAAATATGCTCTGGTGCTAGAGCAGGAGGGAGCTGGAACTCCTGGGAGCTCCAGAGGGGCCTCTGGGGTGACACGGGGGACCACATGCCCAGGGCTGTGTTTGTGCAGCCATCTACCCACCTCTGTGAAACAGCTGCTGCTTGGTTGCTGCTGCCTGAGCCAGGCATTGTGCTCTGGCTGCCTCCCCTGTTTGTTTTCTTCCTTGTGGGTTCAGTTGTTTTGCATCTGTAAGGCTGAGTGGGTGGTGTGTAGTTTCTGTACACTCTGTTCTTTTAGTGGGCTTGGTTTAGTCTGTGTTTTTAAAAGCAGGTAGTGCTTCTCAGTAGGAACATTACTGTCATTGAATGGCATCATCCATCCAAATACCTGGTTTAGATTTTACACCAGAAAATCTGATGAGATACAAGCTGACATCTTCTTTTCTTCATCTGGTTAGAGGAAGTCACGATGTTTTTTCAGGGAAATCTTTATTCAAAGACCTCAGAATATATAAACAAGTAGATAGTTCCTCTGCTTTCCTTTGTCAGGCTGTCAGAATTTTCTCAGGCCACACTGCTTTGTGTTTTTCACTTGTTATTCCTTCTTTTGGATGACAACAGAGAAATGAGTTGACAGGCAGTGGTATCTGAGGCAGAGATATGCTCTGGGGAGACAAGCACTCAGCTTTAAAGAAAACTTTGCTGTACTTTTGTCAAGGCTGGATCAGTGACCCTGCCACAGAGCAATGATGACTTTTGTCCAAGGGTATTCACATTGCTAAAATGTACAAAATGCCTGAAAGAGCTGGTCCCTGCGACTGTCCTTTGTGGATGGGAAGGTGTGCATGGCTTTTTTCCAAGGGATATAGGCAAGGCTCAAACCTGAAAACAAAAGCATAGGCTGACTTATACAGCCAATCTCCTGCCAACAATACAAATAGTATATTGCTTTCCAGACTCCTGAGTGTAGGTCCTTACCTTTCTTCTGCTCTCACTTACACTTTTATTCCATCAATATGAAGTGCTGAACCAGTAAAAGGGCAGGCTCAAGCCATAGGCTCCTCACCAGTTTGTTTTGTTTGGACCCAGTCAGGAGCTGGAAGGCTGAGTGCAGAGAAACAACTGGGACAGCTGATGTCTCTCTGGTCTTTGACTTTCAGTAGACCTTAGCAAATCACAGCATCTGACTCTTGTTAGATTGGAGCAGGAAGGGATGACTCAAACTTGCATGGTTATATTGTGTTGCTTTGAGCTTAAAACAGCAAAGGATGGGGAGCAGTGGCTGGTAGGGTTGTGCTACTGTGTAACATGCTCGTGTTGACTGGAGAGAGCAGGCATTGGGGAAAGGGACTTTGTGGGCTCACGAGAGAGGAGCAGGCAGAGGAGAGCTTTAGCCATTGGATGGAAAGGGCTTGACTCAGGTGTAATGTGTCTTGTGTTCTAGAAGCCCATGTGATGAGTTGGAAGAGTTGCAGGCTGTGAAAAGAGAGAAGGGTGAGAAGTAGAATGTGAGGGCAGAGAAAATGAGATGGGAAAGAAAGTAGAGAAAAGACGGACTGGTACAAACCCCTTGAAAAGGGAGTGGTCAGGCAGGTGAAAGATTTTGTTTTGTTTGTTGAAATTTGTGATGTCATCCAAATCTGTGCAGTCAGACATAAGTGACATGCAGGGAAGCTCAGGTCTCAGGACTGTGACTTGTCCACTTGCCTTGTCTCTTCTACTTGTTCTTCCTTCATCTGTCAGCTCACACTATGGCTGAACAAAGCTGGAAGTCTCTAACCTTCTGCACACGAGTCCTCTGCAGAGGGCAGGGCTGGCTTCTTCCCCTCCTTGCTCCAGGGAAGGACTCATCATTGCTGTGAGGCACACTGGAGCGTGTCAGGCATCTTCTGAGCCTGGCAACATCCAATCAGTTATGTCCATGAGAAACTAGTGACCAACAAAGGGCGGGGAGTTATGGGGATGAACATGAAGAGTGTGGGGAGGGAGGGATGCACTCTGTGGCTTTTGTTGCTTGAGGTCGTCAGGGAAGTACCCAGCAAGGTGTTGTGTACTCAACCGTCTTTTTGGCAAGGTGCCTTGCCAAAATCCACAACAGATGCCAGTGTTGCCTGGGCCATTGGCATGGCAATAGGCATGGCCATTCCTCTGTTAACCTTCAGCATCCCTTATGGGACTATGTGTAGGAGGGAATAAAAGCCAAAGGCACACACAGTGGTTCTCCCACAGTGGGTGTGAAGCCACAGAAAAATGTTCTCTAGCCCCATACAGAGGTTACTTGGCAGCTGTCTGACAGAATTTTGTTCCTGTTAGAGGTGGGTGTTGTTGAAAAGTCAGAGCAGAGTAATGCACCTCCCCAGAGAGCTGCCTTGCCTGTTCTGGAGGTCCTGGGTGTGCTCTGCTGAGCCCATGCTGCATGCTGTGGGAGTCAAATGTGCCATGCCTCATGTCCTGGACTGAGAGCACAGAGTTGGACCACAGGCATAGCAGCAGCTGTGTGGCAGGGCAGGGGCACCCTGGCTCCCTGGGCCCACCACTGGACAGTGGTGCCTTCCTGTAATGCCCAGGTCCATCTTTCATGGGCTTCATTATTTGCAGGCATGAAGAGACACCTCCCTGATGTAGACTCACAGCTGGCTGTGGTTCATGGCATGCATCAGCCTGTTATTGTTATGACACTGATCATGTATTTCCTTCTCTCACCCACTGCCTGTCCAAGGGGAAGCTGTGATAATGACAGGTCTACTTGTTCTTTGTCACAGAAATTGGGTATAATTGCTCCATTTTGGCGGCTTTAAAATGTGCAGCAAGGGAACAGGCAGGGTTCTTTCTGGAGGCATCAGTCATCTGAAGCATTTGGTAGATGGCACATCAGAGCTGGGAAATGACTCAGCCATCTTTGTTAAAAGCAATCATTCAGCTCTGGGAATAAAATTAGAGGAAGAGAGCTGAGGGAGGTGCAGGAGGGGAAAGGACACTTGAGCAACAAAAACAGCGATGCTGCATTCTGTGTCACTGTCACAGCACAAGAGTTTCTTCTTGCTAGAGCTGTATCTGAATCATCCTTTCAGTCAAGGAGCTGTTCATCAGCCAGCCTACCCAGAGCACAAAAGGGTGAGGTGTCCAGAGGGCAGAGGAGGTTGGTGGGTGCGGCTGGGCCCAGCACAGCCATGCTGCCTCTGTTAGCAGCATGAGGATGCAGGGCTGAAGCTCCTTCAAGAGTGACTGCAATAGTGTAATTTCTGTGAGGGCATTGGGGTGAGCTCAAACCTCTCTCCTAAACCTCTGGAATCCCTTAGAGAGGTGTGTGGAAGTGAGTGCTCTGATGTCTGCCTAAATCTTGTATATCTCTTGTTTTCAGCTTAGTGTTGAGATCCCAGCAGAAGAACTCCAGCTTCCCACCACTGTCTGAGCCAAGATGGGCTGTTATTAGTGGAAAACCTCTTTAAGGGAAGTGGGGATTGCCAGGGAATTACATGGTCTGATTAAACTGGCTTCCTGTTCTCAACTGACGTGGTGTGTTGGAATCAGGGCAGCCTCCAGGTTCGCCCCCTGCCCAGGGAGCCTCTAGCTGCTGGGGTGCTGCTGGGAGCCATTCCTCCTCCTGTCTGGCCTCACAGAAACCTAGATGGGCTGCTCTTGCCTGTCAGTGAGTCTTTGCAGACCTTGTGTGACAAACTGTTCATGGCAAAACAAGCTGCTTCTCAGTGGGTGTAGCAAGGACTGGCTTGGTTTGTTTTTCCTGCTGCCAAGGCCTTGCTTATCTAACCTCCATTTCAGTTCTGTTTTGAGTGGAAATATTCTTATTTATGCAGCTGGGGCAGAGGTTCTTTTTGTTTTAACTCTTCTAAGTTTGAACTTGTGGAAGAGAAAATCTGTCTTTGTGGCTCTGCCTTCTTCTGGATGAAATGTGGCACCTGATAGAGTTGTAGAGATAAGCACAGGTCAGTAAATATTCCCCTGGTCTGTAATGAGCCACAGTTATTTCTTCAGTGCATTTATGCATCTATTTAATTGGATCTAGTAGAAATTAATTTGGGCCTTCTTGGTCTAGGTGACCCCCATGTCAGTAACATCCAGAGGCTTCAGGCCTGGTACAAGTTATACATAGGAAACAATCCTTGCTCCAAACAGAACTCAGAGGTGTGCCACCATAGCTGAGGGATTCCTTGCAGAGCACCCTGATGTCATCTCAGTGTGGGTTTGGAGTCCATCTCCTGGGATGTTCTGTGCTTGGGCACATCCATTTAGGCTGTTCTGCAGCTGGGCTGGGGGCTGCTCATGAGGAGGCAGGTCGCTGAGCACACTGTGCCTGTAGCCACCCATACCGTATGAGAAGGTGTAACCATATATCTAGGAGACCTTATCCCTTTGTCCCACTGTTTCTGTCCTTACTCTGGGTACCAGCATCCCTGGTGGATGGCCAACAGTGACTTGGCAAGGACTGTTGTGACAGTGGGGACCTGATGGTCTTTGCACACCTGTTTGATTGTGGGAACCAAAGTGACTGGGTTTTCTGTTATACAGAAGGAACTCTATTTTTTCTAATAAAAAATTCAGTAATTTGCAGAGTATCCGATGCCTCCTGCATGGCCTGCTGCCGTGTGAGAGCTCCATGTCCCCAGCATTGAGGCTGTACCCAGTACTGTGCATTCCTAGGTGATACTGTGAAAATATGCAGAAACGTGATTTCTTATAGATTGCTTCCTTTTACGGTCTCTCAATGCACTGCTTTGTGTTTTTGTTTAAATACTTCAAGATCTAGGTTTGCTTTGTTCAGCACAGTCTGTTCAACACAAAGGAAAGTCAGTCATTAGTGATTAATTGGAGCAGGCTTTCCTTCCTTAGCTGGGCTTTTATGGACCATGCAGGTGCCTATTTCCAAAACAAAGTTTGTCTCTGTGGCTCCACTCTGAAAAGCACCTTCCTGTGCTAGGTTATGATTCCACAGTAATTAATGAAGTGTTGCAGAGCTGGTCATTGCTGTCTATTTAGTGTGGCCAGTGTGTTTCTAAGTACTGTGACAAATTGGTTAAGGGAGCACATGTACGCCATTTGCTACAGCTGAGGAATGACAGTAACATAATTACCCTGTCCATTTGCATGCCCAAAGGATCTTGATAAGGCCTTAATGACACCTCTCCTGTTGCTTGTATGAGAAGAAATTGTAATTTTGGGAGCAAGCAGAACTAAGTAGAGCTTGTTTGTGCAAGCTGAGTAGGACCTGCGTAGGAATGTTTCACCAAAGCTGATGCAGTTAGAAAATGTGTATGTGCTGAAGTAGAAATGTTGCATGGAAACACATGTGGTTTGACAAATTTTAATTGTCAGTTTCATGTTGGATAACTTGCCTGTTGTATCACATGCTTGATCTGAGAACTGCACAGAAACAAAGCTGCTGAGGTTTGCCCAGGAATTGCTGCCCTGTAGTCAGTCCTGCATCCTCTGGCTGGCAGAAGTGGGACTTCTTTTGCTCCTTAGAACCTGGAAATTTGATTCTTGCGTGAGGCTGATGTGAGTCTCCAGTTTTGTTGCTCCACGCTCCCAAATACATTTGCCATTGTTATTCAGTGCTGCACAGCCGTGACATTGGAAAAACACCCAGATATGGTCATTTTGCTCAACAGCTACTGAAGTCCTGGCCTGCATCTAATATTTTGTATGTATTAGCATTTCTGAAATAACATGTCAACGGATTTTAGCTTTATAGAAAACTTGTAAACTTTTTAAATGCTTATTTGAAATTACATTTCAAGTTATTGAAAATGTCTACAGAAAGGAAATCCTATTAGTCAGCTAGCTTGAGACCTGATTTTCACCTTATTGTTGCTGAAATTTTGAGCAGATATGCCTGGAAGTGTTGTGACAACCACTATACTCTTAGATATAAGTTGCTTTTATTGCTATTTAAAATATAATTTACACTGAAGTTTACTTGCACACAGGCTCCAGAGGCTCATCCAGTGGAGACTGAGGGCAGAACAAGTCTGCCCATTTTTAAAATTCTTTGCAAGAAAGAAAATTGTTTTACAGGTTCTGATAAGATATAGGTCAGTTCTGTCTCTACAGAATGAGTTTGAAGCTCAACAGAACCAAGAAAAAATAGTGTTAGTATTTTCTATATTCAGGAGATGTTCCTTTCTTTGGAATTTGGTCACAGGTATATTTAGGGCTTGAATAAAACTCCACTTCAGAGAGCCAAAACCTCTAGGGAAGTTTAATTGTTGGCTAAAGAGATCCTATGACCCAATTCTATGTAGTCATCTCAAATCTGAAATATTGTGCCTCTAAAGCCTTGGCACGCCTACTGCTTCATTTCCAAGTGGCTTCACAGGATATTGACATTGTACTATCTGTGGGATGCTTGAGTTTCTCTGTGTGCAATTTTGCTGCCCATAAGTACACAGAGACTGAGATCTTAATGAAGTAAATTCCAAGAACTGCAGTTCTGTAAGAAAAATGAAAAGCTCACCCAGAGCCATCAGTATTTACCTTCTAGATCAAATCTCAGGTCAGGCTTGGGATAAGCTGTTAAGAATTAAAGTCCTGACCGAGGGACAGGACAACTAGTTTTGGGTCAGCTGTTCTGTCATCAGTTTTATGTGATAATTTGGGCAAACAGTTACATTTCACCTGTTCTTGGCTCCTCATTTTCAACGCGGGGGCAGTAATATCTTTCTGTCTCGCAGGCGTGGGAACACAGTACAGCTTGTGAGGCTTGGTCATTACTGGTTTGGAAGTAGGACAAATCCACCTGTTCTCCTGATTTTACAGATGGCAAAGGCAACGTGGGGAGCTGGCTTTGTCAGAGGCTGTGCTAGAAATGATGGACTAATCAGTGTAGTCTGGGAATAGCATGTTCTGATGCCAGATCCCTGCTTTGGCCATCCTGCTGCTGTCTCTGCTATGCTTGGCTTTGCATCTGAGGTGCAGAGGAGTTTCACCTGGGGGAGTAAATGGATATAAAAACCTCTAGTTTCTCTCCTTTACCAGATGCATTTTTTTTCCTGGAACAGTTTAAGATTAGCTCAGTCATTAGACTCTCTAATTCCTTTAAAAATGGTTTGTTTTTGCTTTCACATGCTGACAACATGCTGATGCTTGTCACTTGACTTGGCTGCGTAGCACTTCCCATGACCCCAGTGAGATATTTTGGAAAGGATAATAAAACAAGCATAAATTGGCCCTGAAGAAGAGCATGTTCAGTAAGTGTGTGTTGCAAGCACTTACGTCAAAGAAGCTAGAAATCTGTGCAGAACTTTTCTGTCCCTGCAAACCTTGTCATGAGGTAATTTTCTGAGGTGCTGACTGCTGACACAAAAAGACCTTGATGTTGTTTATGGAAAATCTGGTTATCTTTCCCTCTAGTATTTACAGCACCCTCATAGATCCCAAATAACCTTGTTGATCCCACATATCAGTGGAACATAGGAGGCTTTGCTCACGTATCTGTTGGAGCAGTGCACATCTGCCTGGTACCACACAATTTGGGTTCTGCCACATAGTTGGTTTGCCTGTTCAAATGTTACTGACAGAGCTGCATGTGGTCAAAAAAATTGTGTCCATTTTCATCACTGACAAAAGCCAGTGAAAGAATAATTAATGCAAAGATACAAGAAAAATTAAATCCAGAAATATGTCCATATTACATTTTTTTGCTCCACCTTACCAGATTTTGTTTTAATTTTGCCAAAGACTGCAGTACCCAATTGCTCAAAATGATTGACTAGTTTATGTAAAAATAAGCAGATTGTTTTGTCTATCTATGCCTGAATGTAGACTGATCCATTTTTTGATGTTTCTGTAACAGGATGTTTCATGTTTTGCAGACTGGGTTTCCTATGCAGAACTGGCTAGAAGTTACTGCTGGATTTCCCAGTCCACCCACTAGGGCAGAAGATATTTTGGTGTGAGACCCACATCCAAGCCTCCTTTGGCAAAGGCTGATGCCCAAGTGCTTTGGTCACCAGGGGGTCTGCATTAGGTTTGATTGTACAAATGGGGGATGGCTTCAGGAGAAAGCCTGAAATACACAGGGAGATATCTGATGTTTCCTTGATTGGGAGCTCTAAGAGAAAGGGTGATTAGGGCAGATAGAAGTCCATGAACCTGGATGCTCTCCTACATGATGAACAACCACTGCCAGGGTTGCTCTGCCTTCTGTCTCTGCTGAAGCTGCTCCTCTTCATTTCCAATAACTTCTGAGGTCAAAGGGGGTTCCTTAGCCAGGTGCTTCATTCAGCCCAAGTGCTACCATCTCTCTTCTGTAGCCCAGGAACAGTTTCTGTCCTTTTGGGAATCCAGCCATTCTGGCTGATTCTTTAGGCTTTTGTAGAAAATGCCTCCCAAGGGAAATTACTTGATTTCCACCTAATAAAACATTTCACTTAATCTGAAGCCAAATGTTTTCAATTTACCAGATATTCCAAAATAAGTAATTCTCAGGGGGACCCACAACAACATTTCCTTTTTTTTCTCCTCCTGTTCCATGACAGAACAGAATTAAGTAACTGGTGCCTCACCTCCTCTCATGCTAAAGGTGAGGTGGCAAAAGCAGCAGCACTATCTGCCCTTGCCTTGCAAAATGTGCTCAGGCTGAGGGAACCTCTGGGGGCAGTGACAAGGGGGCACTCTCCAACCCTGAGGTCGAGCTCATAATTGAGTGAGTCACTCCTGCCTGTTTGCTTCCCAGTGAAAAAGCAGCCCTGCATTAGAGAGGTAAGTGGTTCGGAGGTTCAGGGCTGTCCTCTGACAAACAGATGAGCTTCTCAACACCATCTGTCCTTTGGGCACCTTCATCTCTACCCACTGACAGCTGAGCTGCTCCTTTCACATGTCCTGGGGCCACTGAAGTGCTCCTTCTTTTGAGTTGTCTGTCTTGCTTGAACAGTATGGAGGACTGAAGTTCCTGCTGCCATGAGAGTGACCTTCCTCCAGGCACCACAGAAAGTGTGCAAGGAAGGATTGTGAGCTCAGTTACATTCCTCCCCTGCAGCTGCTGCCTCTGGCTCTCTTGTTTCGCAGCTACTCTGCCTGCAGGCACGATGCCTGTCTGTGTTATGGGGATGCCTTCACCTCAGCCTCCAATGTCAAATCTGTGATTTCACTCATCAGTCTTTTCTCTCCTGATCTGTCATTTGGGCTGTGATAACCCCCTATGCTCCTCAGGAGGGCTAAATGAGGGAGAGGAGGGACAAACTGTCTTCCAGCAAGGCAGGAACATAAAGCTAGAGTTGCAATTGCAGTTAGAGAGCACATAAAAGCCATAATTTCTTTGCTAGTGCACAGCCCAGAGACAAAGCCTCTGCAAACCCTGCTGGCAACCACCCCAGACAGAGACATCTGTGTGGCACATCCCTACGGGGGTGCAGAGCAGAGGGGATGAAATGTCTCTACTCTGCAATTAAGGCTCTCATTTTGTCACTTTTATTCCCTTCTTGTGGAAGTGGGTAAAATGCTCTGCTTTTCCCAGCTCCCACCCTCAGTGCAGAGCTTCATGGTGCTTGGGTGCTACCTCCCCGCTCCACAGAGCAGCTGCCACCACATCCACCTGTCCCCACTGCCCTGGCAGAGCTGGGTGACCTGCCCCTCTGCCTGCCTGCCTTCAGCTGAGTGATGGTGTTCCAGTGTTCCTGAGCACCGCTGCAAGGCACTGACCAGCACAGGACCCTGCCTCTGGGAAGCCACTGCACACAGCCTTGCTCTGAGGCACACTGCAAAGGCTTTCATTAGGTGTGCTTCTTTCGTGTGGCTGACCAGGCCTTTCCCCGTTTCTTGTTATTTTTTAGAGAATTTTTTGGGTGAATCCTCTGTTTCTATGTCTGTGATTTAAAGCACCGGGCTATAACCACTTGCTTGTGCAGCTCTCCTGTTCCGCCTGGCGCTGTGCTGCCAGGGCACACCAAAGCGCTGAACTCTGAGTAGATGGGCTGCACTGATCAGCTGCTCAGATGCACAACAGCTGCTTCTGGGATGTTATTGATCTGTTGTGATCATGATTTCACAGAGACTGAAATCTGGACAGACTCTGGGAAGGAATCAGGTCTGCTGCACTTCACTGTCCCAATGCACCATCATGAGTTGCAGGTTTTCTCTCTTCTCACCTGCAAGATGATGTTGTACATCCTTTATCCATCATCTTTGTACCCTCACATACAAAGATCACCTCCAAGCAGAGCTGTATTTCTCAGCATTCTAAATGAGGAGTCACCAGGCAGAATGAGTCACTAGTGCAATTTTCCATAGCCTGATCTAAACTTTTAGGGCCTGATTTCATTATTATTGCTTACTTTAAGTGGTTTCTTCCTTTGTGCTGAAATCAGCAGGATTTCTTGTTCACTTGGGTGGAAAGTTTTTAAAAAACACACAGGTTGTTTCAGGTCAAGGTTCAGTTGGGGGGTGAAGAACAGGAAAAATGCTGGGCACGTAAACAGCTGGTGATGAAAGCTGGCTTCAGGTAACCTTCCCTCTGCTGCATGTTCTTTTGTGTTAAACACTTGAGTGATTTTGTAACTTCTGTGAGCTCCAGGCTGATGGGCTGGCATGCAGTAGGGTAGAGAGATAGCGTTCAGTGGACAGCTAAGAAATGCCCACTGAAAATGGTAAGAATTTCCACATCTCTTGTGGAAATGTGAAGATTTCAGAGAGCAGGGAGTTAGATGCAGTACTGTTCTTCACGTCTCCTTTTCCAATAAATCCTCACTTGGGAAATGGAATAACCATCTGACCTTCAGAACTGAGTACTCCAGAAAAAGCATTTAGGTCTTTGAAGGAACCCAAGGACCTGATGCCCTTTCCTCACACATCACAAAATGCATCTCTGAGTTCTCAGGATGTGTACAGGGATGCCATTATGTCATGTAGAAAGAAAATTAGAAAAGCAAAAGCTCAGCTAGAACTCCATCTGACCACTGCTGTGAAAGATAATAATTGTAAGTGTTTTTCTGAGTACATTGGATGGAAGGCAGGAGGAAACAGTCCCCAAGGATGAGGAAAAAGCCAAGGTACTTAATGCCTTCTGTGCCTCAGTCTTTAAAGGTGGTTATCCTCAGGGCAACTGGCTCCCTGAGCAGGTAGACAGTGACAGGGAGCAGAACAGGCCTCCTGTGATGCTCACAAGTCTTTGGGACTGAATGTGCTACATCCAAGGGTGTTGAGGGAGCAGCAGCAGGGTTTGCTGAGCCACTCTGCATCATTTATTAACTGCCCTGGCTGACTGGGAGGGGCCCAGATTATTGGAGGTTGGCCAGTGTGATGCCCACCCACAAGACCGTCCAGAGGATCCAGGGAACTACAGGCCTGCCAGCCTCACCTTGCTGCATGAGCAGGTTATGGGATGATTTTGAGGACAGATAATTTTGAGTGAGATCACATGGCAGACACAGGAAAACCAATAGTTCAGGCCCATCCAGTGTGGGTTTGAGAAAGGCAGTCCTGCCTGACCAACCTGATTGACTTTTATGACCAGGTGACCTGCCCAGTGAATGAGGGAAAGGCTTTGGGTGCAGCTAGCAACCAGACAAGAGGACATAGTCTTAGCTGCTCCAGGGAAAGTTCAAATTGAACATCAGGAGGATTTTCTTCAGAGAAAGGGTTGTTAAACGTTGGAATGGACTGCCCAAGGAGGTGGTGCAGTTGCTGTCCCTGCAGGTGTTCAAGAAAAGACTAGTGCCATGACCTAGTTGAGAAGGTGGTGATTGGTAAAAGGTTGGACTCAATGATCTCAGAGGTCTTTTTCAACCTAATTTATTCTGATTTCCCAGCATCACAGATTGTTACTTTCCCCTCCTGTCCTTTCTGCTAAAACAAACTCAGTTCCTCTGCAGGATTTCTTAGTATCATGGCCAGTCTGATTTGAAAAATACTCTAGAATTGAATCTTTCAGACCTACTGTATTACATTACCTTCACCCTACTCACATCTTTCTCTTTTTTTCAGGTAAAGTCCTTTCCACATGCATCAAAAAAATCTTTCGCTTATTTTTGCCATATCTGCAGACTTAGGAGTATACCTGGGGTGGGGGTTTTTTTTGGTTTTTTGGGTTTTTTTCAGCCAAACAGCAGATAGAGCTCAATTCTGAGAGTGGCAAGAGTTTATTTTTCCTCTCTGAATTTGTGCTTTCATAACGTCTTACTAGCAATGTGCTATACACTGGTAAGTGAAAGTATCCCAGAGAACATCACCCACAGATCTTATCCAGAAGGATAGTTCCTTCTGTCCTTCAGGGCAGGATATGTTTTCTCGGATTCTGTCAAGAAAACTTTTGCAGAATAACTTTCCCCCACTACCACAGACAGACTTGACTTTTTCAGGTTTAGCTGAGGAAGACTTTGACCCTGCCAGATCTAGGGCAAGAGACCCCTGGGGATACCAAACCAGGTCGTGGACCCCCACTGCACTTGTGCCAGAGTACTGGTGAGTCAGGTTGGTTACTGTGTTCCCCAGTGAGCTCTGCCCTACTTTCTTTCCTTTCTTTATCCCTTTTTCTCTGTTCCTTTTCTCATGGCAGAAGAAATTCAGCCCCTATTTCTTCAGTTAGTAACTTATTTTTATTTTTTTTTTAATTCAGTCCAAACTTCCCACACTGCAGAGATTTTTTTCATGCTGGCCATGATATCATTCTGTATGTAGACTCATCTATTTCTGTAACCCTTGAAAGTGTGGCTGAAAATAGTAGAGTACATTCAAATATTTTGAGAAAGCATATAATAATAAAAAGCTAACAAATGATTAGCAGAAAATTCAATGTTCTAACTCTCAAAATGATTAGATAATAGAGTAGGTCAAAACTATGCCTGCCCCACCTTTTTTTTTTCTCTGCTCTTTCCTTATGTCCTATTTCCATAGCTTTTAATCCTTATAATAGCTAATCCTTTGGGAGTAAGGATGAATCCCTTGATACTAGTGGACTTGGAAGGCCTGTAACTTTTCCTTTTCCTGAAGCAAATACTAACTTTACCAAGCTGCGTAATCCCTGAGAATAGTCTCTCTGGCAGCCTATATAACCCATAGGATCTTCCAGGTTGTTATTTGCAGTCAAAATTGGTTAAGAGCAAAGGCTGTGTTTCAGATGGAGTGAGCCCTGGTTTTTAAGCTTAGGCACATGGGTGATGAGTAAGAATTGCCCTTGCACATTATCCCAGGAAAGTGCATGCACTCTTTGATATTTTTTGTGAAGGAGTAGCATCTCTGTCCTAGTTTTGGCCATGAGACAGTTGTTAGTCTGTACCACCTCACATGGTTGTTGAGGGTAGAGGAAAGGAACTCTCTGGGTTAGTAAAAGAAGGGTGTGGCTTCTGGCCAAAAAAATGTGGTGGGCAGGAGGGGAGGATAAGCTGTCCACCATTCTTCATTGTCTTGGGGTCTGTGGTGAGCATTTTTGCATGTGAATCACCCTCTCTTTTGTGTACTTTTGTAATAAACATTGTTGCTGTTACTGTTTTTTTCTTATATCATTGCTGTTTCCAGTAAATTGTTCTTATCTCATCCCATGATCTTCATCTTTTGTGTCTCAATTCTCCATTCCATTCCACCAGAGCAGGAACAGGGAGGAGAAGGGAGAGCAAGAGAGTACCATGTGATTTGAGAGTCTCAGTAGGGGCACTGAACTGGGGAGTAGCATTCCTAAGCCATGACAAACACATAGGTGAAATCCAAACCGAAGGAGAAGGGGACTAGAAGTCGGGCAGAAGGCAGGCTGGTTTATGAATAGAGTAGAAAAGGGAAAGCTTTTCCTGGTTTAGCAGAAAGTAAATGAGGAGTGATGAGGGGGATGATCAGAGCCAGACCTGAGCTCTTCCCAGATTTGCAGGTGATACCTGGGGGTCCAGCAGGACCCCATGGGACAGCAGCTGTTATGGCTTCCCCTTTGGCTCTGTGCAGCCTCACAGCTGGAAAAGTCTCACGGGCTCCTGAGGCTCCACCTGCTCCCTGTTTGTACTGCGATACGCGCCGCGGGGCCGTGCGCAAGGGACCTGCTGAAACACGGAGTCTCTGCAGATAAAACATCCCTTGTGACTCGGTGTACTTCTGCTGTACAGAACAGGCATAAAGCTGCTCCCTCTTGCCAAAACCTCCACTGGCTCAGACCTCCTCTGAAAAGACAAAATGCCCAAGTGTTTGTTTGTTACAGCTGTAGGTTTGAAAAATACCTGTGTGTGTTGTCTTTTGGGATCTGACACAGAGGTGTGAGTCTGTATACATGGTGTACCACCTTCTACAATATTTACCAGGATCTAAAAAGCTAAAACCCTTAGAGGAAAAGTTGTACTTCCAGAGAGACTTTCCAGACCAGGCAGCTCTCAGAGATGGGGCTGAACTTGCTAAGTTAAATCTCTCATACAGGTCTTTGTTATTGCTCCAACACAGTTGTATCTGGAAGGGGGTTTTGGGCAAGTTCTGCTTTGCTCATTCTTATTGAGATCAAAATTTTCACATGCCTGTCCAAACTGTGGCCTGAAATTCCAGCTCAGAGCCTGGCTCACAACCCAGCCCACCCAGGGAAATGGGAGTGAAATTCTCAAATTCTCAACAACTGTGGCTGCCCTGAGCTGCCAGGATATTAATTGAGCTCTCACACACGAAGCGGATTTCTTCTCAGAGGGGAAAAAAAAAAACAAACCCAACAAAAAAACCTTCAAAACAAAACTAAAAAAAAACCCAAAAAACTTTCTTGATCTCTCCACACTGCACATTTTTTCGTCTCAAAACAGTCAGATGTGATTAAAGCATGACCTGGTTTGTCAAAGCATTGGTGAACTTGAGCAGACCTGGCCTTCACTTGCAGTGAAACCCTGAAGCAGGAGCTCATAGCCTGGTTCCAGCCTGGGCTTCACTCAACAGCTGGGATCAGGGCAGCCCCAGCCAATTGGGTTTAATTGCTGCAGACGCCGTACGCTGTGCAGTGGGATGCAAAGTGGAAAACAGGCTTTCAACCCCTCGTGTTCTCAACAGACAAACACGAAAGGGATCCATGGCTTCAAAGGACAGAGGGTTTGGATGGGAGTTCCAGGGAATTTGCAGGGGGAATTCTGGTGGAGCTAGGTTTGCACAGGGGCCAAGAGCATTCCTGGAGCAACACTGTTGATGTCAGTGCCTCGTGCGTTCGGTGTCGGATCCTCATTTGTATTTCCTCCTGAGCTCACAGGGCCTGGCATCTAGTTTGTGCTTTTGTTTCAGCAGCTGTTACTGGTCTGGCTGCCCCAGTAATTTCCCCAGTCCCTGGAAAACCCACCCATGAGTCCATTCTAGAGCTCTGTGATTGCTCTCTTAGGCATGCGGTTCCCAGATTGACTCCCTCTCCACAGACTAATTCATCTGACTAATTTCCCCCTTCTTGGTGCTAGTTTGTTTTGAATGCAGAAATTTGGCCATTGCAATTTATTCTATTCTTTAAAATTCCAAAGTCATTGAACAACGAAGAATAGAAAAATCCTTAATTCAAATTCAGCAGAGAACAGAGGCAGCCTCTCTCATTGACCTGGCACGTGAGGCTGTCTTTCCTGAAAAGGTGAGGCTGTGGCCCCAGAAATTCAGCTGCTTCAGACAAGTCAGACAGGAGGCTCCTCTTGTCCAGTACTGCAGCAAGCACTGCTTGCAGGCACTTTCTTGAGCAATAAACAGACAAATTATTGGGAGATTTTTTTCAGTGGGAAACATGAAGCAAAACCAGTGACTCCTGGAAAGGAAAAATGGATTTCCCTTAGTGGATTAGAACAAAAAATATATATCAGCACCTTATCAGTGCAGCACTCTAGCACAGGAATTGGCACAGTGGCTTACACAAAAGTTTTGTCATCGAGCCCATCTCTTATTGCTTCAGAGGACAGCACAAAATACCACTAAAACAGGCATTGGGTAGCACCATGTTAACAACCATGTTTGACTATGAAGAGTACTTCTGCTGTCCATAAATCTCTGCTGGGTACTTTTGCATTCCTGTGAGCACTATTTCTCAAGCAAGATCTCAAGACAAGGGCCATATCTTTCAAATTCCTGTGGAGCTATGTTTTAATTTGAGGTCATTAGGGATGCCCAAATGATCTCTTACATGGGTGTGCTTATGTCTGCCTTCTTCTATTCTTGCTCATCTGCTTTCTTTTGCTTGTAAAAGAATCTTTTCTCTAGATCCCTCTCTATGTTTTTATATGGATTTTCAAATCTTTCTAGTTGCCTCTCTACAAATTTCAATTTAATTTTGATATTTCTTCTGAAAAAGGATAATGAACACTGTTATTTCAGTGGTTAATTTTGTTCTTAAAACACCAGCAAAGGCAATTTGCCCAGGTCTCCTAATAAGTTATGACCTTCTGAAAATCTTACTTTTTCTTAATGTCAGGGGTAAATGATGTGCTTCCCAGTTCAGATACCTCTATGCCAAAAATGACTGCTTATGCCAGATTTCCACCTGCTGCATTTTTGCTTAAATGAGTATTTTGAAATTATCCGGATGAGCATTCTTATCCCAATCTACTTTCAGGGAACCCTGGTTATGCCCCTCTGAAAGTAACTCGCAGACATTCCTGCTTTCTAGGACTATGACTACAATGATGTTTTAGTTTCATGGAAAGTAAGTTAAAGCTAAAATTCCCTGAAGGAGCACAACAGATTGAGTCAAAGTCCATGAAAATCTTGTTATCTCAAGGCAGCCCTGGAATGAAGGATGATCTTTTTGCTTCTGTCCCCTTCTTGACTCTTTCTTGAGGTCATAGCAGTCAGGCTCTCACCTGGTGTTGTTTAGCGGCATGTCTCAGTCATGTTCCCTGGGGCAGTACTGTTCAGACAGAAACCACCACAGCTTCTGTCTCATAGATCACATCAGAAAGTGAAGTTTTGGGGAGAAATGGAGTTTGTTGCTTTCTGATCTGTAGATGAAAGATTGCATCCCTTTCCACTTACCTTAAACATGCTGGTTTAAAAGAGATTGTTTTATTATTAAAGTAAATTATTAGCTCAGGAGGTTGCCTTGGTAGGTCTCTCTCAGGTTTCTTCTCCAAAACTCTGTAAAATGTAAAGTGACTTGTACACAAAATACTTGCTGTGGTTAACTGTAGAGAGGACCTGTGAAGCCAGAATCAGAAAATGGTGGGGGAAAAAGAGCAGTGAGATATGGTCATGGAGAAATGAAGAGAATTCCTATGAATGGAAGACTTCCTATAAAAGGCCACACAGTACTACCTGCTTATCCCCATTTGTCTCCCTGGAAAGTTTTAGATTGTGATGGAATACAACTTTTTCACATTCTTTTCTGTCTACCAAGTTATCTGCTTCCTCTGTTCCCTTTCCCCCATCTCTAATATTTGTGTTTGAGTTAAAGCTGGACATAAGGGGAGTGATATTTGGGTTCCCCACTCCTCTTCCCCCATGATCTCTTATTTATTTGTGTAAATGTTTTGTTTTATTGATGCACATTTGCCAGAGAAATGCTGGGCTCAGCTCCAGGCAGTCTCATTTCCCTCTTCCATCTTGAGACATTCCAGACCCAAACAGCATAAGCTTGCACAGCTAAATATTTTGGAGAAAGCAACAAATCTGTGTGACCAAGAAGCTCTAAATATCCCTCATAATTTAGTATGTGCAGAAGAAGAAATAACACACCATTTCTATGGAAAATCTTGGATCAAATTAGGAAAGGTTTATATTTAAACCACGAATCATTGTAATCAGCATAGCATCTCACTTCAGTCTGATATCAGATGTAAAACACCACCATACTCAACTCACTTCTAACACCAGAGCACTGAATTACCAGTGTACTGGAGACTCTTTCACTGAAGATCAGCATCTTTATGCTGTTTCCTCTCATTCTTCTTTTAATCTTTCAGTACTTTCTATGAACACGGAGAGGAATTATGGACCAGCACACTTTGTTTGGAGCAAAGGCATTGTACTGCTCACCTTTGTTGAGACAAACATAACCTACTGCTATGGGTGCTGGACCTGACACCAGCAACTTGGTCTGCAAAGGTTTCTGAAATTCCCAAACTTCTCTTAGAAGTTGGTGCAAAGTTTGCCCTAGGTTGCCACAACCCATAGGAGTGGTGAACTTCAGCAGGAAAGTGAAGAATACAGACTGTCTGCCTTGCTTATACTGTTGCAGCTAATTTTGACAGAGGCTGTGAACCAAAGCAAAAAGTCTGAAAAAAGTACCAGAGGTTTGGAGTATCTTCTTTGGACTTTAGTGCTTCTATGAATCAAGCCTTCAGACTGGACATGTCCTTGACTGCCACATGGCCTGGACGTGAAGGCAGTAGAGGAAATGGAAAGCAAATGGGATTCTGGAGAATGAGGTCCAATTTATCCTCAGTGATGCTGGAGTAACCCAAAATGGAGGATCCTTCATGTCCAAATGCATGAGAGAGACAGTGTCTGGCTGCCTGGCTGTGCTTGCTCTGCCTGGTAGTGACTGGAGCATGCTCCAGTTGCCTCCTGTCCACGGTAAAGGTTTTTAGAGCTTCTCTCATCAAGTAAGAGCAACACCATATTTAATCATTTTCCTGTCAGCTGGCACAATGCCTTGAAATAGTTTGGAGAGGAGGGAATGCAAACATTGCATGCCTGCTTCCAGCCTCTGCCCAAAATGCACTCAATCACACCAGCGCTATCATTGGGTTTGATTCTGGGCTACAACCAAGTGTTGAGACAGCGCTACATGTTACACAGATGTGCAGTATCTCTGCATCAGCCCAGGCACAGCAATGCCCTCAGTTTAGCTCCTCAGCTCGTGGCAAACATCTAAAGCTGGTCACATGCAAATAAATATTCCCAGTGGATAAGAGGGAGGAAAAAGAGAGAGAAAGAGGGAAGAGCTAAGGCGATTGTTTTTGCTTTCCTTAATGCCCAAGCTTTATGGAGATCAATGTTTATTTATTATTATTATTTAAATAATTTTAAAATATTTTCTAACACTATTTTGATGGAAAATAGATGCTGGTTTAATTTCTAATTTTTTATTGGAATAGGGATACACAAATACTGAGAAATTACACATTTTTGTGTCTATTAATATATGTATTTTTCTTTTAGCTGAGCACCTGATGGAGAAAAAACCCAAAATCTGAAAGATGTAAATAAAAATTCTTTTCTTCTTCCCTTCTTGCAAATTGTTCTGTAAATAACTATGATTGGTTTTAGACCGGAGGCCAGACCTTGACCACCTAATCAGTGGATCAGCTGTGCCTTTTCCCCAGCATCACTTGTGAGCATCTGGCATATTCTCTCTGTGGGACAGGCATGTGGCTTGCACCTGGGTTTGGAAGTGAGACAGCGATAATCTTGCTCTTCCCCCAGTGGATTGGAGCACAAGAGAGTGAAACAACACGGCTAAGGTGGCTCCAGCTTGGGCACCCGAGGTCTTCCATGCCTTCCACTCCTGGAGATATGTAAGTGACAGTGCTGCCTCTGGGGTACTGAGTGACCACTGCCATTCAGCAAAGTCCCTGTGGCAAGGGTCAGTAATGCAGCGGAAATGGGGAGTGGTTTGAAACTAGCTGCTGTTATTAAAGGAGATAATATTAGCTTAAACAGATGCTGGTGCTTTCTGAAAGGTGTATCCTTCTGTTTGCAGACAAAGAAGTCCAAAGTATCCTAATGAGGGGGGCTGGTTTGGAAATTTGTGATGTCTTTCAGAACATAACTATACTCTGGTTTCTCTCATTTTGTATATTTGAATTGAGTGAAGTTTAAGGAGTTTGATGAAGATAGAATAAATGAAATCCCATCAGACTGAAGGAGCCTGGGTACAGGCAGAACACATTTCAATGTATGCTGCCTTTGCTTGCCAAGGAAGCATACATTGAAGAAAACTAATTGGAAGAAAGCAAGTTCCCTCATGGGACAGACAGCCTGCTTGAGTCATGACCTCTGGGCCAACAACAGACTTAATGTTTTTTCTATTACGTATTCATCATTCCTAAATAACTGACTCGAAGTGCAACTAATTTCCTTCATAAAGGTTTCTGTAATTTTGGTCATTTCTAAATGAAAGCAGCGTCACTCAAACAGGAAAAAACAGGAAAGCAGAAAGCAGAAAGATGGCCATAATGCATACATTCCAAATTGAAAGTAAATGTGTGTATTCCTTCATAATTCCTTCCTATTCAGCTGCTATGGTGGCAAAACTGCAGAGAAGAAGGGGTGAAGGCACATGAACTAAATGTGATCAGTAAGATAACTTTAGGGTAGTCTCAAGTTTGGGTTCAGTTTAAACAAAATCTCTTTAGGGTGAGGATACTCAAGGAGTGCACAGTCAGATGACTGGACAGACTGAAAGGACAAGAAATTGGGGAAATGATGTGAAGACTCTTTGTAAGTCTTTGACAGTACTGCAGGTGAGATCATGTTCCCTCTCTCTCACCTGTTCTTGATTTACAGCAGGTGAAAGCTGCCACTACAGTCTGGGTTATAGGCATCTGACTCAAATTCAAGCCAAGCAGCTCACATCTTTAATACTGGTGAACTCTATTTCCTTCTGTCTGTCAGCAAGGGTGGTGATGGTCCTGGACATGTTCCAGCAGTCTGGAGGGGAGATTTAGGTGGAACTGGCCCCTGCTCAGTTTTCACTGCGCAACTCCCATGACACAAAAGCAGCTCCCTTTCTGAAGTCTTGCCAGATGCTTTGAAGGCTTAAATAGAAAAAAACCTATTTTATCTCTGGCAGTCACCCACCAGTTTTAAGCTGTGCAGTGGTGGCAAGTTGCACAGGGAAATCTTCCTTTGTTGGCTGAACATGACATGCCCTTTCTGGCTGCACTCAGGGTATGATACCCCGACACAGATCACTGCACTTACCTACTATTTTAAGAAACAGCTTACTAAACCAGAGGAAATTCTTTTGCTCCTACAGTGTATCACATTTGGAAAGTGACCTCAACATGTGAGCAGCAGAGACCCGGTAGGCTTGAGACACACACCTGCAAAGGGTGCTGGGCCTCAGCTTGACAAAGCTTGATCAGCTTTGCAAAGAGGGGTTTCAAGTATTCCCTCAGGCTCTGGGGTGGGGATTTGCTGTGACAGTCTTGGGTTAGGAGATGATCTCTGCAGAAGCCCTCTTTGCAATTCTGAAGTGAGAGGCTGAAAACCAGTAAGCATTGGCATTCTTCAAGGCACCAATCTGATTGTTATTAACATCTCAACAAGTGAGTAGATGAACACCTGTCATTTGTTGACCTAGAAGTACTTTCTTATATGTTTCTAGAACCTTTTATGAAGTCCCCTAGAATTAATCACTGTTTGAAAACAGTTTAGTAAACATCTTAGAGTTAAAATGATTTGAACATAACACAGTTCAAACTAAGATTGAGTTTTCAAAGAAAAGGTTTGCCAGAAACTGCAAAACAAACTTTTCTTTTTCCTAATGTAATAAAACACCAGTCAGCCTCCAAAGAACCAGATTTTCAGAAGTTTCTAGCAATAGCTGTGAATTCTGCATGTTCCCTTCCACCCTAGAAGGCACACACCTGATGATTGATAACCTGCACGCATTCTGCTCTTTAAGTACTGCAAGGAAGCCATCTGACTCAAACCAAGGCTACAAGGACATGGCCTCTGATTGGGAAAACCATCCAAGGGGGGGTGTGATTCTCACACATGCTTTTCTGGGAGCTCTTTGATGCAATCTGTTGAACGTACCTGACAAAGTAAATAAACATCAAAGAGAGCATTTCCTCAGCCTTTTTCCAGAGTTATAACTGCACCTGTATGCGAGATCATAAGGCAAAATCTGACTGTCAGTCCATTTCCTCTTCCAGTAAAGTCTACAGGTAAGAGCAAACTATTATTATCTTCCTCCAGTTGTGTTTTGCTTCAACTGTAAGGTATGGAGAATTATTTTTTTGTTTGCTTTAGACAATGGGTAGAGTTAATTTCTGGGGCATTCTAGTTCTGGATAAATGAAACTGTTATTATCATGAGGCACTGAACTCTGAAAAGACATCCAGCATCTTTTGTTGGTACTTTTCCACAAGAAAAATTTTTGCTTAGTATTTCTTTTAACCTGTGACAAGTCACTGAATTGCCTCTCTTTGTAAAGTGGAAACAAGCTGTATGACTCTGTTGTAATGCTGCAGTCATAAACACACAAGGCATTTGCCTATTCTATAGTAGACAATGAGATTGGGGCGACCACAAACTGTATTTTTAAGAGTAATTATTTGCATCTGCTAACCTTTTTGGAATTGGACCAATGTGGTGGGATGCATGTTGGTCAACTCACCATTGTTTGGTACGTAGCGAAGAATATGCTGTTTATTGGGATGGAGAAGCTGCATGTCGAACCAAACCAGACTCAGGACCAGCAGATCTAAGCAGCTTTGTAGCAGTCTCCTGGATGGATCTGCACCCCTGCAATGTGCACTAGTGAGAAGAAATAGTGGGGTCTGGCAGAGATAAGGAGGTCAGACTCAACATGCCCACATGTGGTTGTTGTGCTTTAAGAACTGGGTTGGCTCATGATCAGTGTCAGTGGGAATGGGCCTCTAAGAGACTGGAACTGGATTTGTGTAGTTCCACATAACCCTAGATTGTTCAGGCCCTGCTCAGATACACGTCTTCATGCACACTTGATAAGTCCAGCATTAAGGGAACTGACTGAGAAATATTAGGAAATATCTCTGAGCTATCAGAGATAATGCTTATCAGATGTGATGGTGGTGTCATGCTGACGAGCATACAAGCACATGGGAGAGCAGGGTCAGAATTCAAAGGTGTCTTCAGGTGTTGGAGGATCAAATGAAATAATATTCAATATGGAGAGGTACAAAATAGGAATTAATAATCTACTGCACAAATACAAAGTCGGTGACAGCTTGCAGGACAGCAAGAAGGTTTTAGTGATTTTAAGTGATCACAAAGTGAATGTTTCAAGTGCTTTGCTACTACTGTTAAGAGACCATTCTTGTCCTGAGACAAACAGACATGAATAGAGTCTCTGAAACAGCCTCCTTTCTCTGCTTCACACTGGTGGGGTTTTGGATTGAGTGTTGTGCCTAACTGTGGATTGCAGGTTTCACAAAAGCCATGGATTAGTTTAGGTGTGTTGAGACAAGAAAAAAAAATCAGATGTCTAGAGAAGATTTTCTCTACATTTTTTCAATTTGTTGACAAGGCTGTACACTAACCTCTCAGCTTGTTGTGAAAGAAGAAAAGCAATTTTCTGAGTCAGTGCTAGATTGGATAAGAACTCTCCCTTACAACTTACATTGTAAGTTGGGAGAGAGAGTTTGGGAGTCTTTTAAGTGAAATTTCAAAAACACTGTATCTTCCAGGAATTGTCATGGTAGTGCTGCCACAGGTAGAGATGTAAATAACAAGAGAACAACAGGGAACCCAGACAGGGTAGCTGTGCAAACACAAGAAGCCTTTGGGCAAGCAAGTTTGTTTTCCAGTCTCAAGCCATTGATAATCTTACTGTGGAACAGACCAGACAGAGTCCCTGCCAAGGGACTCTGTCTAGGCCAAGGGTAGGAGAAATTACTCAGTAAGAAAAGAGGTGTTTGTCAGCCTGCTTACAAACAAAGTTAGCAGCACCACCTGCACACTTCTGTTGACTGTTTCTGTCTTATTTTAGTCTGCAAATACTAATGACAGGTTGTACAACTGTTGGAACAAGGAGGATCTTCTCCCCAGCTTAAATTTAAGTATCCAGGGGCCACTGGTTTTAAAGGGATTTCAAGTTCTGGTTCTGGATCCATGTGAGAAATTGGAAAGATTTCCAGTCTTGGGAGACTTGACTTCCATCCCAACCACTTCTACATTTCTTTTCCTGACCAATTTTTTTCATCCATGCGCTGCTTTGAAGGGAAGATAAGCTCTTAGAAGCATTGGCAAATATCTACTTACAGCTATCAAAACCTTGTGCTAATCCCACTTCTGGTTGTCTCTTCTTTCCAGACAGAAATCAATCCAGTGTGGTTATTTTAATATAAATATTAGCACAAAATTTCTGCTAGCCTTACATAAAAAGTTATTTCAGGCAGCTCAAAAACCTCCCTCTCATTCACTCCCTTTCACAGCTGGACAGTGGTGGTTCTCCCAGCCTGTTCTCAAGAAGTTTACATTAAAACAATTTTTAAAAACAGGACTTTATTTTTGGTCCACATCAAGTTCAGATAATGATAGCATAGCTGGATGAGACACCAAAGAGTTGTGCAGATCAGGCAGTTGCCATTACACCAGGCAGTGTTGACCCACAGGGTCTCAGGCTGTTTCCTGAGATACTGCTAATTACACAAGGACAATAATGTTCCTGGGAGCAATTGCTGACTTTTTAAGGGCAACATCATTGAGGCTCTTGCAAAAGATAGGGAGAATGAGGGAAGGAGAATAGAAAGGTTTCTATCTCTCATGAACTGACTCCAAAGAAAAGTTTAAAAAGACAAAAATAATTAAAGAGTATTTAGTAATAGTTGCTAAGAAAGCATGGCAATATGTGAGGGGACCATTCCTTTTTGGGGAGTATATTTGGCTCAGGAAAGCAGAAGCTGAGCTGTCTCTGTAGCTCTCTCTGTGCAGTTACAAGTTTTGTGGCTCAGCCTCAGACACAAGGCTACCAGTAAGTGTCAGCACCATTTGTTATTCTCAGGGCTGGCAGAGCAGAAAAGAAGGCCAGGGTGAGGACGATGATCTGCTGTCAGTGCAGCGAGGCTGGAGCAGAAAAGCTGTGGGGCTCTGGCAGAACTGAGCTGCACTGGCAGAGCCCTGTAAAAGCCAAGGACACCTGTAGCAGTGGCTGGCCTCAAAAAACTGCACTGATACCATCAGCCCTCCCTAGAAAAGGCTCTGTGTGAATGAACAGGTCATTTTGGGGGTCATTAGAAGTATCCTGCTTGGCTTTTAGTTATGCTACAGGAAACAAGATCCCAGTTTCAGCTCCCAGTTAACTCAGGCAAAAGCAGTATAAGCTCCTCACTATTATAAATTAAAATACAGAAGAATTCTCACCCACGGTTTTATATAGGAATTGAATTCCAACTGTTTATTGTATAAGACCAAACATGGAGGTCTCTGTGTCTATCTTTAGCATCAGATAAGGGCAGTTAGCCTGCTCTTCCTTGAGTCTGGCTTTTCTCTTTTAAGGCAAATACAACAGATCCTGAATATGCCTTACGTAAAACTAGAGAGACCAAATCATGGCACCTGAAGGGTACAGGGGAGATAAACAGGATGACACCTGATTTTGTTGTGTTGTTACTTAAGGAATTTTATCTCTTGTATTTACCTTAGTGTTCAGTGAATCTGAGTTTGGAGGCCACAAAAAGGAGGGGTTTTTGGCTTGGTATCTGTGGGTTCTGAAATGACCCTCGTTGTTTTCTGGCAGTAGAGAGGGAGAAAATATTTGCAAAGAACTCCCAGACCAGAGTCAGCCCAAGAAGCAGCGATGGCCAAAAAAGAAAGAAACCAGACAAAAATGCATGCCTGACTAATACAAACAATATGTTAAGAGGGAAGCAACTTCTAGTGCCCATTTTCTAGATAGAGCCAGTAGCTCTTCTTTACCTCTACTCCCTTGAACGTGGTTTTTCCTTGCAGTCCTCTTTCCCTATCAGTGACTATGAAGAAATTGCAAACAGAAGTCTCTTTGTCGGATGCCACACCATGTCTTTCATGGTGAAGCCTCACAGGGTTTTTTTTCTCTAGAGTAATGCAAAATTTCTGTTGTTTAGAAAACGACAATTTCAATGACCCCTGCAAGGAACTTAAATGTATGTGTGAATGTGCAAGTGCTGAGTTGCCTATGCTTGCCTTGGCCTTGAGTGCCTGGCAAGGCTTAGTGGTGAGCATGAAGCACTGCAAGAGCTTTCTCTGCATATAGGATGACAAATATCAGTGTCATATGGAAAGTTAAATTTATTTGCCCTAACAGATATATTTGGTTTGATTTCTTGCCTGTGGCATCAGTGTTACTTCACCCTGAAGAAGAAAAGGCCCTGTCACTCACTAGTGGTGTGCTTATAAGTTTAGCAGAAGTGTAATCTGCTCCGGCCCTGAAATTTGCCACCATTTAATCTGTACCATAAGCACTTATTCAGTCACAACTTACAGAAATCATATTATGGCAGCTAAATCTACAGAAATTTAGATATCTTGAAGAAGAGAATGGTTTATAGGAATCTATATCAATTTTTTCTCTTCAATCCCTCTAAAAAATTACTTTAGACCTTAGATTCCCTTTATCTCTGTTTGGTTTTAGTCACAGGGTTAGCCAGTACTTGGAACACCCCCAGTCTAACCACCACTTCCTGCTCCAGGGAATACCATTAAATATTTGCATGGGATGAGTAAGCAGACTTATCAAAGTAATTTCCACAGAAGGTGTATAAACCACAAATCCTTAATTGTTTGTGTAGCTGTTACACTGACTTTGAGGGTGGAAAACACTCAGCACTTCCAATAGCTCCCTCTGCTTGCAGTGGGACAGGTCCCGTGGGTCTGCTCAGGATTTCACTGGAAATGCAATGTGCTGTTTAATCGTGTACAAAACTGACACTTGGGAAAACAAGAAGAATCAGTCCCATAAAACCTAGGAGCTGAACAGCTTGTCTCTTCTTTTCTTCTGCAGTTTTCTTTTCTCTTTCTTTTTTCTTTGTCCAACTCCACTTAACAAAGTATCTTTGAAGACCGTCCTACTGCCCTCTGTGGGCTTTACTGTGAAGTACCTTAAATAACCCTGGGGGCATGTGTTGGGATATGACTCCCGCAGAAACTTTTGCTTCTCTTCTGTCATGCCCATGCCCTGCAGCTGCTTATTGAAGTGATACCTTAATTTAGCAAAGCAATTGTACACTCCCCACCCCTTCATGTGCCTGCCAATGCAATAAGAAGCCTAAGAAAGGCAACTGTAATGGCTGTTTGGTCTTGCTGGTTCTGAAAGGCAAGGAGATATAATAAACTCGTCTCCAAATAAACATACAGAAATAGAAGAATTAGTAATAACTTTGGAGGGAAGATCCTGGTACGTATGAGATCCTGCCTTAGTTTTGGTTGAGGTGCTTTGTTTCAATCAGTATTTTGTGGTACTCAGAGGCCGGCCTGAAAGGTTTTGCAGGAAATCAAGTGGATAATGAACATTACTAATAAGCTTTACAACTAGGAAGTCTGTGAAGCAGAAAGGGTGTTTTCCATTTCTTTACAATGGTCAGTTTTTAAAGAATGTAAAAATAAAAGCTGCTTTGGCTTCAGCTGTGTAGTGCCTCTTGGCAATCTGGGGAATCAGATGCAGAACAGAGAGTGCCTGGGAGTGCACTTCTGTGCCATCCCTGGCCAGAGCAGTAGCTCAGATCCAGACGAACTGGCAGAATTAAGAGAGTTTAAACTTGTTCCCATTTGCTTGATAACATTGCAAAATATTATATTTATTTATTTAAACTATCTACCAAACTAGGGAGATGCATGAAGTTTTATGCCTCAGTGGTTGACTTGGACTTTAATTTGTAAACTGCAATTATGGCAATGAATTTTTGTTAGAGTCACCTCTTGAGAAATAGCCCTCAGTCTGCTCAACTTGTCTGGTTCCAAGGCAGTATGTGAATGGGCATCAGGTGGTTGTGGTTTTGGTCACAGTGTTTCTGGGCTTTGCTTAAGTGCTGCCAGCAGCCACTACACATCCTGGGAAGTAACCTTCCTGTGATCTAGAGCATTGTAAGAGCCAACCCAGCCCCTTTCCCGTGCCAGACACTCCTGTGTTTCACTTGGCTGCAGCAGAAACTTCCCTTTCCACCCAGCCATGGAGAGCCATGTACTGAACTTTTGGAAAACGAGCCTGCTGGGCAACTGGCCCTCCTGTAAAATCTCTTGCTAACGCACTCTCAGCCTGCCAGAGCCCTCCGCATGTTCCTTCCCACCCGCAGGTTTCCACGCACACCCACCGTGGCAGGCAGAGGAAGGTAGCTGGGGCTGGAGCACCCTCTGCAGGGACCTTCCTCCCGTCTGCCTGGAAGGGACAGCCCAGCCCCAGCCCACCGCGCTGCCACGGTGGATGGAGCCGAAAGGTCAGAGAGGTCCTGCTGTGCTCAGCCTTGGCCTCTCCGCTGGCAGGCCATGCCAAGAGCATTCTTTGGGAGAGGGAAGCAGCGTGACAGCGGAGATGCTAACCCACACGCTGCTTGTATGAGCCATCCTCTTTGCAGCACGAAGGCATTTATGGTTTTAAGGCTTCATCGTCATCCTCATTATTATTATTATTATTATTATTATTATTATTATTATTATTATTTCCTATGTAATAACAAAATAATTTATTGTTTTATCAGTGAAAACAACAGAGCCATGAAAACTAGTTCAAGATTTATTGTATTTTTTAATATAGTGAATCTAAGTTCCATTCCTTTCAATGTTTGCATTTTGAAACTGTGGCTTTTCCTGATGCCACGATCTATGACAAGTTACTTTTGAGAATACTCTGCTGATGCCTGGCTAAGTTATGGCCCTCAGGTATAACAGGCTCTAGCCAAGCTCTCAGGCTTATTTGAAAAGCTTTTTAAAAAGGCTATTTCATGCTGCCTTTAATCTATATTTACTACTTAACTTCTGTCATCAATGACTCTACTCATGGTTGCCCTGGTCTTTGTGTACTCCAGTATACAATCTATATAAAAGTCCTTATGTAATTAAGTATGTACTTGTAGAGCATAGAGTGCCATTCCCATGAAAAAAAGCCAGGAAAGTAAAAGCACATCTTATGGACATGTGGAAATACAAACTCTAGTTCAGCAGATCACTAAAAAATCCAAACTACTCTCTTTGGTCATCACACCATATTAAGAAAGATAGTGTGATTTTTAAAACTAAGTCTTTTTTTGTTTTTAGTCTTTTTGCCTCTTTTTTTTTATTGCCCCTGCCCCCAAGACAAAGTATTTAATGAAATTTAGCCAAGATCAAGTTTTCTGTTTCCTTTTCACAGACTGAGAAATGGAATCATAGAGGCTGTGAATGATTTATTAAAATCCAGAATGAAGGTATTACAGTTGGATAAAAACCCTAGTGCTGCAATGAAGTTGATCTCTTGGTCTAAGAGGAAAATTAGAAACTTAGTGTGTGCTTCACCACCTGTACGTTGGCCACAGGTGATACAGGGTATGGACACACTGTATCATTCTGGTTTCCTCATTAATTACTGGTTTGTGTTTGTACTTGGTGCCTCAGGGCACCTTAGATCCTCATCCTGCCGGACTGGGGTCTGGACTGAGATTTCGGCAGCGATGTAGCACGGTGCTGCCAGCTCTGTCCTGCAGTGTGCCTCGAGGCCACCTTCATGGCTGATGCGGCAGGAAAGCTCCGTGAAGTCGAGTTCCGCAATCACAGATCCCTGCAGGGAATTCCAGCTGGTGTGGAGGAAAAGGAAGAAATCTTGCATTCACTCTCTGCACTCCTTCAGCCCAGTTAGAGATGTGGTTGAGGACGGAGTGCGTACTCGATCTGACGGTGGCGTGTAAACAAAGGACCGAACTGGTGCAATGCCTGGTCGCTCGGGACGGCCAGGCTGGAGGCACAGATCCTCCGCTGGTGTCCAGGAGCGCTGGGCAGTGCCCCAGCGCGTGTCCCCGAGCGCTGCTGTCCCCGAGGGACACGGGGGCAGGGGGAACAGCCGCTGTCAGGGGCCGCCGCCGACCCCCGCAGCTCTCGCCAGGCCAGGCCCGCCCCCGGCAAAGGCGCGGTCAGTGACCCGGGCCCGGGGGCGCGGTGGGAGCGCGGCCGGCCGCTCCACCGCCGGCATTCGGCGGCACCGCTCCCGATGTCTCCGCCCGCCGGGGCCGGAGCCGGGGGTGTTGCGGGCGAAGCCGTGCCGGGCCGTGCCTGGCAGCGCCGGGCGGGGCGGGGCGGGGCTGCGGTGCCGAGCGCCGTGAGGGGGGGCGCGGCTATGGCGCGGCCGTGGCTCGGCACGGCCCGGCACGGGGTGATGCGGCACGGCACGGCCGGTGCTGCCTCCTCCCGGGCCGGGGCGTGCGGAGGGACGGACGGCAGGAGGCAGGGAGGCAGGAAAAGAGGCAGGGTGGGAGGGACCCCACGGCGCCGCTCGGAGCCCGGCCCGGCCCCGGGAGAGCGACAAGCGCCTGGCACGGGATAAAGTTATCCCGGAATAAGGCTGCACGCATGTGCGTCACCCCGGATGTGAACATGCCGGCCCGGCTCCCCGCTAGCTCGCTCCGCCTGGCTCCAGCGGATGGGCTGAGCCGTGCCGTGCCGAGCCGAGCCGTGCCGAGCCGTGCCCGAGGCCCTGCAGCCCGGTAGGGGCTGGGGGAGGCCGGGCCGCCCGGGCGCCCTCGAGGGCCGAGGTGCGAAAGCCCCTCCCGGCGGGCCCGGGGCAGGTGCGCAGCCGGGGGCGAGCGGCGGGCGCGGCCCCGGGAGCGATGGATTTTCGTGGGAAAAAGTACGAGCGCGGCAGTAACTGGTCGGACCCCGAGGTGGTGGAGCTGCTGCAGCTCTGGGCCGACGAGTCGGTGCAGATAGAGCTGGAGAGCTGCTTGCGCAACCAGCACGTCTTCAACCGCATCGCCGAGGTGCTGCGGGAGAAGGGCATCCACCGCACGGGAGACCAGTGCCGGGAGAAGATCAAGAAGATGAAGCTGGAGTACCGGCGGATCAAGGACAATAGCAAGGCCCCGCGGGGCGGGCGGACGTGGAAGTTCTACGAGGTGATGGACCGGGTGCTGACCAGCCGGCCGGCCCTGGCCTATGGCTCCCTGAGCGGCAGCATGATGGCTCAGCAGGTGCTGCAGGGCAGCATGGTGGAGAGCTACCACCATCAGTTCACCTCCTCCGCCCTGCCCTTCGGACACTCCCAGCACCCTGAGCTGATGGAAATCAAATGTGAGGAGGTGAACTCTGATGACCACAGCTTGACCCCAGAGCCCCCACAAGCCATGCCTTACCAGCAGGGCTCCCCTGAAGAACAGGAGATGGAGAGAGCCTTCTTGGAGAGGGCCCAAAACGACTCTCCCATCTCCAGGGTGGAGATTCCCATTGAAACCAGTGTTTCACCTTCAGGTAGGGATAGCCTTTTACATTCCAGCATAAGGTTTCTGCCCTTTTTCCCAGAAAGAGAAGATTAATTCTGGTGCAGAGATAGACACCTGGTTTTCTCAATGACATTTGGATCCTTGCTTTTCCACATCCCAGAAAGCTTTAAAGTAGAAGGCTGATATCTGAATTTATGGTGTTTTCACCATTCCCAAAATGCAGGTATCTCACTGCAGGTAAATATAATCTAGAATTACTGAGCTAGGTGAAATACTGTGTATGAAATCCAAAGAGCTCCATAAGTTGGGCTAGTTAGATTTTGTATATAATGCTGACAGTAAAAAACTCATTTGCATGCTCCTATGGTAACACTTGAACATAACCAGAGCTGTCTGCTGTCCTCATGCTGAATTGTATCATGACACCCTCTTCTGCCACGGTTGCACTGTAAACTGTCCTTGCTTTGTTTTAAAATAATGTTCCAGATCTTACATTTTAGCCCACTCAACACTGAAGAATACTTGGGAGTAATCATTGCCTGACTTTCTAAGCTATTTGGTGGGACTTGCACAGAAGGTGTTTGTGCAAGTCACTGGCAGAAACCGTGTTTGTTTACAGGTGATGTGTTTCCTGCACTGAAAATGCAGCTGGCATTACTTAGCTACCAGGAAGGGTATAGTCTGGGAATCCTGGGGATTTCAAACCAGTCTAGGACAGGCTGATGGAAGACCATGAATTGTTGGAGAAGAAGAGATGATAACAAATGTGAGGTTCATGTCTGAGTTCAGGAAGAAGTTGTATGTCCTCTTGGCTGTGGTGCTTACAAAGTTAGCCTAGTGGAGGGAACTGATGATTATTCAGGTTATTGCGGAGACCATGTAAGGGGCTGGGGCCGGCATCATCATGGTGTGCCCAATGTGTGATGTTAAAAACAAACTTCAAAACTGTTTGCAAACCTCAGGATGTATCTGATAGGTTTTACTTTGTTTGTTCTATAAACTCTACGGTAGATAAAAGGTTGTTCTTATGACAGGCAGGAGAAGGAAGCGAGGTGTGCCACTATGCTTGCTGCACTTTTTCTTCGTTGCTTTTGTGTATTCACAGGTTTCAGTGAGCCAAACATGGCAAACTCATCACGGATCCAGAACGTTGTTCCCCGGCCTGGCTTCTCTGCCTTGCATCGGCTGAGAAAGAAGCGGAAAGGGCAGCGCATGAGGGACCCACTGGATGATCTGCTGCTGAAGACTCTGACATCCCAGCGCGCCATGGAGGAGCGCTTCCTGCAAATGGAAGAGCGCCGCTTCCAGCGAGATCTGGATGTGGAGGAGCGCCGGATGCAGCTGGAGCAGCGCCGCTTTGAACTGGAGAGG
This sequence comes from Zonotrichia leucophrys gambelii, assembly GCF_028769735.1. Lineage (NCBI taxonomy): Eukaryota > Metazoa > Chordata > Aves > Passeriformes > Passerellidae > Zonotrichia > Zonotrichia leucophrys. Next base: position 35,638,963 of record NC_088175.1, on the reverse strand, counting down.
GAACATGAGTTTCGCATGTTCAATGTCTTTGCTCAGATGCTCAGCATCCTAAAGCAGAGCCATAGCGGCTCCTCCTCCTCTGTTGCCATGCCTCAGGGTTTGGACTTCAGCCAGGCACTCTCTGAAATTGAGGGAATGGGAGGAAGAGGGAGCAACCTGCAGGAGATGAGGCTTCGACCGCTTGCCAAGAGGAGGGTTGACCTGCACAGCTTCTGTAACCCCAGCGGCTTCCAGAGAAGCCCCTACCTCTCTGCTCGTGGCAACTTTGCCTGCGCTTTTCAGGGCTCCACTGAGGAAGGGTACAATGCCTATCATGCTGACAAGTATGATGAAGACAAGAACCCCAACGTGAGTAAGAGCCTCAAAGTGTTTTCCTGGCTTCCTTGCTAGGAAAAAAAGTTTCTTAGAAGTTTGCTGGCAGATGTGCTAAAAGTGTGGGGTTTTTTTTTTGATCTTAGTAATACAAGTTGAATAAAACTGCTTGTTTGAGGAAAAGAAATTAAAAGTAGCTTTGTGGATCATCTAGATACCAAGGATGAATGCTTGTGTTCAGCTCAGGTTTGCACACTCTGATTTTTTAATCAGGGTAGTAATAGCAGTAGCAGACCTTGAAAAATGTAAGCAATCTGCAGGAGGAGAGCTCATGTTGCTCCTTCCACCTCATGACCTCTATTGCCCACTGAGGACTGTCTCTGATTATCTGATTATATCTGATTATTCCACGTCATGGGTGCAGGAAGCAGAACTACTAAGTAGTAGCCTTTTTTTTTAATTACTGTTAATAACACTCAGCACTTTCTGCCCATTTACACTCAGCTGCTTGGTTTTAAGTAGCTCATCATAGCCCTCTTGTGGCACAAAGGCTGTGTTAATAGTTCATGGCAAACTATTACTGAGTAACAAATATAGTAAATGTAAATAATTTATATGTGGATTACTTTTATTTGGATCCTTCATTCACATACTGAACTAACTTCTTGAAACATTAAAAATATTCTATTACCAGCCCTGACTTAAGTTGCGCTGTGTTGCAGGGATGAAAATTAGATTGTTAAACTAGAAATACACTGGGAAGTTTTTGTTACAAGGTGTATTATGAGGTACAGGATTCTGCTTCTGCAAACTGTTGTCTGTGTAGGAGGTAGGTTTTTTAAACAAATACCTAAAATTAGACTTGTACTTTAATAACATCAGAAGTGTATAGTTGTTTCAATTTTCTTTCACATAATAAAATTTTATTTACCCAAACTCTTCTAATAATGAGAATGTACTAGTAAATTTGAACTCTTCAGGATCTAATGCCATATTATATATGGCCAAATCATAAACCTGGAACTGTAGGGTCATCTCTCCAGAGGGGAAAATTCAGTATTTTAACTACTTATCATGACTACATGTTTATATGTTTCTTGAGCAAATCAGTAGAGTGGGATAGTAATTAATGGTAAACAAATGCTTTTAAGATAAAGAAACATATCCAAAACCTTGTTTAAAACTGCTGTTGAAGTGTTAACCTTGTTTTTTTCAGAGTTGTTTTAGGGTTTCTTTTTTTAGTTACATATCATAGTGAGTGAATTCAAGATAAGGTTAAATGTGTTCTGTAAAGAAGTATAAACTATTAGTACATGTTCATTTACAGACAGTTTATTATTATTGACTAAGAAGCCAAGTGCTTGGAATATATATGGAAATGTACACACGTAGATGCATGTCTTGAGTTTTACATGGTGAAGTTTATGAGAACTCTGTTTTGACTTTTCCTTGGTAAGCTTTTTGGAGGCAGTTTAGTGAGGTGATAGCTAAGGTGATGTACTCACATGTTTTATGTGTCTATAAACAATACTGTTTCTATTTCTAGGGTATAATAAACTTTGGCACCAGTGAGAATAAGCTCTGCTTTGACCTGATGTCCAAGCGGGTAAGTTCTATTCCAAAATAAAGCACTGAATTTGCTGTGCAGTCCCTCTTCAAAGCTTGCACTTTCCTAGAGTTACTGCTGTTACTCAGGTTTCTCTGGTGAAGTTTTTCATTGCGGATTTTAAATTTGGTGGAAGTCACTTTTGAATACAACTACTTGTACATTTATTTATTTTATTTTTCCAGGAGAATAGGAACATGAGTGTTTTTCTCTTCCTCTTCATGATGGGTTTTCCTCTGGGGATGTACTTATTAAGGAAAACTAGATTAAAATAAGATGAATTTTATTTTCCCTTGCTCACAGTGGTTATTTAATACATATATTTTGAAATTACTTTTGAAATCTATTTAATTTTGAATATCTTTACACCTGTCCATTATAAAGTCACACAACTTGGACACCTGGTTGTGAACTCACCTGAAATGTGCAAGTGTGGCAGCAGTGAAATCTGTCAAAATCAGAGTGGGTCAGCTGCTACCTGCTGGCTTTGCATCAGGCAGAGAAGTGCAACACATAGCAGAACTGAAAAAGTAGAAAAAGCTGAAAGGAAACAAGAGAACTATGCTGTAGAGGAATGCTTCTAGATTTCCATTAAAATCACTGCCCGTGGCAAGCAGCCTTTGAGGTGGGCAGGTAGCACTTTTCCTACCTGTGGTTGTGTGGGGGGAGGAAAGGTGCCTCAGGGTTGGACAGTTGGACAGTCTCTGCAGTTTGAAGTTCATGGTTTCTCCCATTGCACCACTTTCCACCCTCAAAGTGTTCCCTGTTTTATTTCTCCCTGCTACTCCACTGGCTCGGGGGATGCTACCCCACCACTCCTCCTTCCAGCTAAAAAAACAGATAAGGCAGAGCTGCTGCCTGCACAGAAAGGTCTTCTAGGCTGTGTAGGTGGTGCCTTCCTTCCTTCCTTCACTGTCCCTTCTCCTTTAAACTAACACCATGTCTGCAGTAAGTAGTGCAGAGGGAGACAGTAGTCAGCTGCATCTTAATTAGCCCTTCTATGAAAGTGAGTTGAGACTTTGTCAGGTACAGTGTTCATGCTTGTGGCAACAAGCAGAACAAAAATGTTGTTGCCAGCTTCTCAGTCCTTGCAGCCTTGAGTAACAGTATGGATTCACTGAAGCTGGTGCAGCATCAGCTGGGATTGTAGGCAAATTTTTTTTTTGCTATTTGGGATTAAAAATACTTACTGCTGCCAGTGAATAATGCATCCAGTTTCTGTTTTCAACTTTGGACCCTTGAATTAGAGAACACTTAACACATTGCTTTTAGGGTTCTCCTCTTATTAATTCAGAGTCATTTTTGGCCAAGTCTGCTGGTATGTTTGGTGTTTCATTCTCTAGATAAGTTTAGGAGAGAGATGTAAGGAAGCACAGTTCTTGAAGCTACATAGACTCCAAGAACATCTACAGCAGAATGAAGGAACTTTTATCCTATACTATCAGGTTGTAATTCTGCATGGGATAAGGACATTGTCTTTAATCTCCAGAGCTTGGCACCAGTTATTAAAATACCTCTAGAAAATGTTATCAAGTGTGAAACTTTCACACTGCATGTGGAATTTCCCTCCTCCTTTGCACTATCACCTACTTGTGTCACCTCCACCTTTACTTTTTTTAGTGTTAACTCATAGATTTGGTTGCCATTAAATGTTTGGAAGAGGCATTGTATATAATACTTGTTTATTGCCTTTTGTTTATCTGAAATGTTCCCTCAGCCTGTATCAATGCTGTGCTTTCCCTTACAACTTCACAGAACTGGATTATGTGAAACTCTGATATTTAAAACCTTGAAAATATTTAGGTAAAAGCAGTGTGCACACTTTATCTAATTATAAATATTGAGAAGGACCTCCACAGTTCAGGTCAATCTGTCTTTGGGATCAGAATGAGCTTCTTATAAGGAACAAAGTGCCTGCCCTGGGGAATAATTATTAGGAAGATAATTTCAATCTTCTTGTGTGTTTTGAAAGCTCCTGTTACACTTCAGCATTTACCAAACTGATCAGAAAAATAAATCTGAAGAATCTGCCATAACTTTGAACTGAGACATAAATGAAAGCTGTAATTCCTTAAAAAATTAATAGATTGAAAGTTAATTAAGGAAAATGCCTATCTGACTCCAATTCAAATTACTTTCTAACTCTTTCTGACAGTTTGGACCTGAGCTTTCACAACTGCCACTTATTTTTCCAGCCAAAACCTGTTGTCCTCAAAGCTTGGTTTGGGCAAGTTTGGGCAAAACATTCTTGGTTTTCCTTCATTTGCTGAGAAAGTCTTTTGTAGAAACCTTGGTTATGGGCATCGTATGTTGCCTGTTCTGCATCCTTTTTGTAGATTTCTGTGCAGAGAACTTTTGGCTGCAGTAGCTTAGCAGAAATCTGTAGTTCATACAACCTGAAGGTATCACAGATCAGTTTGCTAGTTCTTGCTTCTCCAAGGTGCATTAATTTTGATGGTCAGTAGCTTTCCCAATCCAGTTTTACAACTGAAATTGCACAAGTGTCTGTGCAGATGTGTGCCTGTGCAAGGATCCTGTCTATCTCCATATTTCCCTTACCAGTAACTGGGCTTTTAATGATTCTTCTCATTTTTCCCAGCTGACACAGGCTGATATGAATCTGATGGACCCTTCACTGCTTCAGTATCCTGACTGGAAAGGACATCTGTTGTAAGTCAGAACACTTCTCTTTTTGACTACTTGTTTAATAAACAGAATGGATGAATACAAACCTTTTCTGCTACATCCTCGAGTTAAAATATTTCTAGGTCACTTAAATAGTCTTTTTCTTTGCAAAACTTTACATTAGCTGTCCTATCAGCTCATCCAGTTAAAATCCTTTTATGTGAGAGAAGATGCAAATTTTCTAAACCAGAGTTTTAAGAACACTTGGATACATTAACAAATTGGATAACTCCAAACAATTCTTTGAAACATAGTGAGCAATTGGGGTTGTTAATCCTTTTCTGTGCCAGATTAAAGCTCATCAGAAATGTGCCATTGTATGTGCCATTATAGACATTATCTGCGGCACCTCTGCTGGGTATAAAAATCATGTCTGTTCCAGGGGCCAGAGCTATCCTGTTTTCTAGCTATTTTCACCAGACTGTACTATCCCTGACTTGACTTTCCTAGGATGTGAACCTGGTTTGGAAGCCTCTTGGAGAATATTTCAATCAGTATTTGCTTTTGTGTTTTTCAGTTTACGGGAAGAAGTGGCTCGATTTTTGACCTATTACTGCAAGGCCCCTGCACCTCTCAAAGCAGAGAATGTAGGTGACCCTGTGCTGGTTGGTGTCTGATCTAATGTGTTGCCATTTGTTGGGAAAAAGTTTCAAATTCTGTTTTTTTTAAACAAATGATTTGGTAAGAATGCAAGGTGTTATCATGTAAATGAGGTTGATTCTGCATTTCAGTAGCTTTTGATGCACACTTCCGCCAGAACACTTCAGGCCTACTGCATATTTGCCTCATGTTTCACTTCTGTGTGCCAGCTCCTCCTGCTGGTACTCTCAATGGGGCTTTACATTTTGATCTCCCTATTTAGCTCAGGGACCTATCTGCCTGTATCCCTCAGCCTTGACAAAGAGTGCCCACTGTTTCAGTTGAGTTCCATGTCATCACATTCCTCTGTTACCTCAAGACAGAGATTTGTAATTGAACCAGGAGTTAGTTTTAGCCTGTGAAATTTGTGGCAGTGTTGCTAGAAAGACATCAGGACCTGAATCTCTGCGGTACTTACTGACTTGTGAGAGATACAACCTGGATAAAGGGGCCTATGCAGGTCAGGAGCTCCTGTCTGTGCTGAGTGCTGAAGGCAGCAGGAGCTGGTGCAGCCATTGCTTTTCTGGCTGCAGTAATTCAGCAGAACCCCACACTTCCTGTGAACTGAGGTTAACACTGATCAGATTGCTGATCACTTCCTCTTCAAGGCACCAGATTTGTCCTGATACTTGGAATGAAACTCATGGTACCTGTGAGCATTTGTCCAAGACAGTAGTTTCCACTTTTGCACAAATTTGGCAGGACATCAGAACTGCTGTTACCATGAAGAAATGATGATACATTAACTGTTGAAAAGTATTTTGATTTACTAGCATCTCAGAACTACTCCCCAGCTTTTTCACTACTTTAAGCCTATTCTTTTTCTAAATTGCTTATTAGTATGAAAAATAGCACTAGAACAAAGTGTCTATGAAAGAACAGGATTAAAGTTATTCTGGTAGAAGTGGGATTTCAGCAGGAAAATTCTAATGGAGAATTAGAGAGGAAATTTATTTCAGTGATATTGTCAGGGATACTGCTTTATAGTGTTGACTTTCTATGTATGGATTTATCACTAGCATTTCTCTTTCTTCTGTAGGTGATTGTTTTAAATGGTTGTGGCTCTTTATTTTCTGCATTAGCTACAGTCCTTTGTGATCCAGGGGGTAAGTGGATGGTTGGAACATAGTTTTGTTTTGGTTTGGTTTTTTTCTGCTGGGAAATAATGTTACTTTGTTTAAATACTGTTAGACAGTAGTGAAGTAGTGGAATTGGCATTGGCCTGCTGCAAAGTTCTTGTTTCCTGCAAAGTTGTGCTGTGAAATTCTTCATTTCTGTGGTCTGCAGATGTCATGCACGCACACTTGGTGCCTGCCCTGTCTGCCTTCACTGTTTTTGTGGTACACTTTTTTAGCTTGCCAGACTACACATGGGCTATACTTACAGTGTATATGAGTATGTATATATATATATATATATATATATATATATATATATATGAGGCTATATCTGGGCACTTGCAGAAGATTAAAGAATTAATTAATGTAAACATAAAGTGAAGAAAGAGCAGTAGAATTGCAGTGTTTCCAAGGGACACAGCTGTAAAAATGCTTTCATGTTTAGCTAAAGCACATTAGGAGAGAAGACTGTGACCTGTTGGTAACTAACTTTGTTTTCTTGGTTCCAGAAGCTATACTGATTGCTACTCCCTGTTATGGTGGTATTATCCAGAGTATCTTCCTCTATGGTAATGTCAAGCTGGTGTATGTCTATTTAGACAGTAAGGTAAGATCTGGGAGAAGAGAATAACAACCTCTGCAGTTAAACTGGAAAGCTGAGCTTTGGGAATGTGTGCAAGCAGTTCTCAGAACAAGGGTACACCACAGCCCGTGGACATTTACACAGTTTATTGCTGGGAAAATGGACACATGGTTTACAAGAAAGTCACTTGAGACCATGAATCTGGATTCCAGTTTTGTAGTTTTCTTGTATCTTACTCCCAATAAAAGTCCTTGAAAGGAAAAAAATTACCGTTTTGAACCTTGGAGAGAGAAGTTATCCTACGTGTCCTGGGACTGAAGGTGGTCCCAGGGTGCAAGAGCAGATGGAGATCTTGCATTGCTTTAGTTATTCAAGGATAGCAAGAAAATTCTGGTTTTGGCCAGCCTGTGATGGACTTTACTTTGATTTTACTTATTGATTTATTTATTCTCTCTGTATATAGGAGGATAAGAAGATGGTTGCTAGGTCATTATTGTTGGGAATTTATTTTCTTTCAGGGAACATTTGTCAGTGGATTGGCCCAAGGCAGTCTCTATTGAAACAACTTTGCCTTTTCAATCTTTTCTATGTCTTTCAGATTACTGGAACAAGTACTCGACCCTTTCAGCTTACAGTGGAAAAACTGGAAAAAGCCTTGCAGGATGCCTGGGCAGAGGTGAGTTTAGCTAAGCTTCACATTACCAGCTAAGTTTACAATATATTGGAGATGTCACATCCCACACTTGGCCTAAAGATCAAAGCATTTTCAAAACCTCGCACCTGGCTTTCTGGTTGTCCTTGTAGACCATCTGAGATGATGGCTTGTGAACTCAGGGGCACTTCTAGGGGGAATGTCTCAGTGTTGTGTCTGTCCAGTTTTGGTCACAGCACAAGAGGATAAACCAGACAATTCACAAAGCACTGGAAGCTATTCATATAACCAAAAATAATGTACTTGGGCATGCACTAAAATTTGGGACTACCCAGGATTTCCCCTCAGAAAGGCAGCTGAGTTACCTGAAAACTGTTTGCTCTACACAGCAGGGCAGATGAATACACTAAGAATGCCGAAAATTTTTGCAGGAGAGAGCTCTAGAGAATAAAATGCAAGTGAATATCACTTTTCTGAAGAGTTAGTCTGTAAGTTTGGCATTGTCCTAAATCCCATATATGTTAAGCTGCATCTTTGAGTTACCAGCTCTGACATCTCCAGCCAAGTGTGCTTTAGATGAGTACACTTTGCATTCACCTAACTCAAATTCTCATCTTTCTTGCCACTTTCATGGGCAGTCTTCAGTAATTTATTATTTCCCAATTACTAATGAAACTCAGAAAAAGTACTTCCATACTGAGAAAATGTGAGACCATCTTTGTCATTAATTGGTTGACCAGATGGCAACCAATTACTTGGTAGTGGCAATTCCCTCTTTTCAAAATCATAGATTAATTCTATAATATTTTGCTCATTTCACTTTGCAAATGAATTAATTGTAAACAAAAAAAAAATTTCTTATTTGTGGCTGAAAGTTTTCTCATACATATTTAACTTTGAGGTGAAAAGTCATAGTGGAAGCTTCAGGGGAATCCTGTGTCACACTCAAGTGAGGGACTGCTCAAGTAGAGGGACTGAAAATTTATCCCATGGTAGGCACTCTCTTAATACTATGGTATTTGTATTCTGTAGGGTGTCACTGTAAGGGCCTTAATTCTTTTGAATCCCCAAAATCCTCTTGGGGACATCTACTCCTTGTCAGAGCTACGGGATTACCTGGAATTTGCTAAAAGGTATGTCACTTTGGAAAGCTGAGATATCCTGAGTCAGATACAGCTTTCACACTCTGATGGACTACTTGCTGTCCCTGAATTTATCTGTGAATATCTTTTAAGTCTGTTCTTCATACACATTGGTGGACTTAGGAAAGGAGAGGGGAATGCTGGGATCATGGACCCTGCAGTCATCTGGGCTGGCAAAGCAGCTTGTATCAAGGAATGCAAGTTTTATTTTTCAGTGATCTGAGGAAACACTATGGCACTGGGCTTCCCTGGTAGAAAGCTGTGTTCTTTTCCTCCCAGTTTCTCAGTACCTGTAAAGACAAAGAAGTGTATGAATATGGTTTCATCATGGATCATAATACTGTTTGAGATTCGGATTCTATGAGATGCTGAGTGGATGGAATTAATTTTCACATTGGCAATTATAGGATCTTTGTCTTGTTACACGGTTACAGTGGGTGACAAGTGGATATACCTCAAATCATTTCAATGTACACAAAGTAGATCTAAATTGAGAAAAGTTTCTTTAGTTCTGCAAAATTTGGCATCCCCTCTTCTTTGTATAAAGCAAGTATTTGGAGGTCTGAATTTATCTCTATTAAACCAGAAGCAGCCTTCTTTTGTAATCTCCATTTTGTCCTTTTGCAGACATGAATTGCATGTGATAGTAGATGAGATCTACATGCTGTCAGTTTTTGATGAATCAGCCACGTTTCACAGTGTCCTAGGCATGGACAGGTAAAAGCAGCTCCTACTTCCCTGGCCATCTTCCAGTGACAGTTCAACATGATGCCTTGCTGAGAACTTGTGACTGGAAGTTAAGTCATGAGCTAGTAAATTCTGAATCCACCTTACATTGATTTATGCCCTTTTTTCTTTTTCAGTAGTTACTGAATGGCAAATGCATTTTGTCAAGTACAATCTAGCAAGTAAAAAATGGTAGCTAGCTTTTCATTGTGGTATACTTCTCAATGTGTGCATCAGTATTTGGTTATGACAGTCCCCAAAACAGAAAACAGATTTTTCTTTTGTTGAAGATGATGCTCTTCTTCCTACCTAAACATCTTTTTCCCATGTTTCTGTTGATGCTTGTAAACACTTTCAATTGGTGTTTACTTCCTAATTTTCCATAGAGTAGTCCCAGATCACAGTAGTATTACAGACTGGATAATGGCTTTTATTAGGTATTGTTTTAATGAGATGAAGAACTTTAAAAATATTTTTAAAAACATGGTGTGTTGTTGAGTTGTTTGGTTTTTTTTTTTTAATTTTTAGTCTTCACCAGTGCTGCTAGCTATCTTTTTGTGCTCAGTTGCAAGGAAATTAAATATACTTGGTTAAGTGTTAGCTCAGTCTTGCTGGGCTTAGATGTAAAGGAACATCACTTTTGATTCTTGACAAAATACATTGGCAGAAGCCTGATTTCTAGCATTAAATGTATGAACTTCAGGAAATCTGCATGTAAAATGTAGCACTTGTAAGCACCTGTGTCTTTGAAATATTTGAAAACTGTGTCTAAAGCTACTTCCAAGGGGTTCCTAGCTTCTAAAGTTAGGTCACATTTGAATTTTCCCTGCTTGACTGCTGTTCAGTGGTGCACTGTCTGTCATTGTGTAATGCTGCCTCTCTGTTTCTGCAATGCTGCACTGGTGATCCAAAAGCTTCAGCACCTATGACACTAACTGCCCATCTGCATCCTTCTACATACAGATTGCCTGATCCACAGCGGACTCACGTGATGTGGGGCATAACCAAGGTGAGTGCTGGTTGTTATCATGCTCTGCCTTTGTGGCTGCTGTTCCTCATGCTGGAAAGATCAAGTTAGTAGTAATAGGATCCCAGTTGTTCTGTGTAATAAAGTAGTCTCTCTGTGCCTTCTGCAGGATTTTGCTGTTTCTGGGATTCGTTTTGGTACTTTATATACAGAGAACCAAGATGTTGTTAATGCAGTGGCTTCTTTGTGTTATTTCCATGGGGTTTGTGGACCTGTCCAGCACAAGGTTGCACAGCTGCTTAGAGACAGAGGTGAGTCAGTAGCTCCATGTACAATCTTCTGCCATTCTGTGTGTCTTAGTACTTGGAAGATCTTCCCTTCCCTTACGTTCCCTAGTGGTCTCCTCTTTGTACACCTTAACTGACAGTCTTCCATTACCCTGAAGCTGCCCATGCAACACAAGGCTGACAGCTCTGCAGAAAAGCACCGTTTATGCAGAGCTTCTGATCAGCAGAGTTAGAGGAGCAGCTTGGAGGAAGCATGGTAGCTATTTATACAGAAATTGCAAGAGTTACCTAGAACCAGATGAGCAGAAACAAAGAATACAGGCTTGTAGGACAAGGGAAATGGAAATGGGCTTCATACTCTGCTCAGGGTGGAATGCTAACAGTCCATGATGACTAAGAACTATAAATGTAGGGAAACTTCCTCAGGAAGGTCAGGGAGATACACTTCTGCACAGACATGAAACTGCAAAATACTTCTTGGCTGTCCTTTTATTATTTGAGGAAACAGAAAACAAAAGAAGGAGGTAAAGTGTGAAGCAGAAAAAGACTACTGGGCGTTTTCAAAGATTCAACAGATCTGAATGCTTCCTCAGTTTGTGATTCTTTTCTTTATCTTCTTCTTCTTCTGGTCAGACTGGATCAACCAGGTGTACCTGAGGGCCAACCATGCCCGCCTAAAAGCTGCCCACACGTATGTGACAGATGAGCTGAAGACACTCGGGGTTCCTTTTCTCAACCGCAACGCAGGCTTCTTTGTCTGGATGGACTTCCGAAAGGTTGGTACTTTTGGGAAGTGAGGCTTCTTCTGGGGTGAGGGCAGGCATGTAGTGCAACTGCGTCTAGAGGAAGAGTTAATATTGTGACAAGCATTTTGTTTCAACAAATCTGTCATCTGATGAGGAGAGGGAAGTACTGCCAGGTGTTTCAGTCTGATCTTTTCCTTTTGTCAATCTGTGAACTTCCCTCCTTGCAGGAATCTTACTGCTCTCAAGCCACTTCCCTCCCCATTTCTTCCTTTGTATCACAACTGATGTACTTCTGAGGTAAAAGGTGTCTCCCTTGGCCTTTGCAGACTTTATGGGAATCACAAATTCATGAGGATCTCAGTGATGTAGTCTATATGGTACTAACCTCTGGCCCTTCTGATGACTCTCCTAGTACCTTAAGACAGGCACATTTGAGGAGGAGTTGCTGCTCTGGAAGCGTTTTCTGGATAATAAGGTCCTCCTGTCCTGTGGAAAAGCCTTTGAGTGCAGTGAACCTGGATGGTTCCGCATCATCTTTTCTGACAAGACCCACCGGCTGCAGTTAGGTGAGTAATGTTCTTTTCCCTCCCACCACAATTTCTGCAGCACTATTCCCATCTCTTCTCAATCCTAAACTTAGGCTATTATTATCCTCTTGTCTTCTCTGGTTTTTTCTCCCTTACTCCATTATCCTTTCCTGGATCTGATGGATTTGGAGATGCTTGTGGCTTAAATCCACCAGTGTTTGTCCTCCTTGTTCCACTGCAGGCATGCAACGGATACGCAAGGTTTTGGAAGAGCGCGAGCAGGAGTTACTGGCTGAGGAGAAGGAGCAGCCTTGTCAGTCAGATCAGGATGGCAAAGCAGATAGCACAGATGAAGTCATTTTTGTATCCCGCCACCAGGACCCTCTCTGTGCCAGTAGCTCCAGCCTTGGTGACCTCATTGGCCTCCTGCAGCAACAGATGCGTTCATCTGACTGGCTACAGAAAAACACAGCTGAGCAGTTTGCCCAGGAAAAGCCAGAGATCTATGATGTGTTCAGCAAACTGGTGGGGAAGCAATAGGGGTCAGTGTGCCTCCAGGGGCTTTCCTGAACACTAACTGACCCCTAACAACTCAGTAGTGACTTCCAGCAAATAATATATTTTCTGTATAGCAAGAAAATTACTTTGTAGGCCCCCTCCTCTCCCCTCTGTTTAAGATCTCTGATTTGTACTATATACTTGTGTTTCCTTGGATTGGGGTGAGGGTAGGGAAGGGGGGGTGTCTTGTTTGTGTGCTGCTCTCTGTTCTGCAGCATCATTGTATTTTATATTTAATTAATTTCTAATGAATATGCTCTTAACTCTCTTATAAGGTCCTGTGGTGTAATTTTTTATTCTTCTTCACACTTTCCAAAAACAGATTCTAGATTAAGTTATGTGAGGTGGGGGCCAGCTGTCTCAAAGAGGTGTTTTTGGGAGATAGAATCTAGTGTCAGCCCTAACTTAGCCCTAGCTAAGGGTAAATAAACATGTACATAGATTCATCTTCATGACTGAGGCTCTTAGGACCATAGTCATCTAGACTGAGTTCTGTAAATCATTTTGTTTGGAGTTGGTTTCCAGTTTGACCTCAGATCAGACAGTATCCACTACCCTTGGCTGGTGAAATGCCTGGTTTTGTTTCTATTCTTCTTTTTTGTATTCCTATAAATAAAATGCACTCATTGGCCTCTTGGCAAAATGTCCAGAAAAGAGCTACAAATGGAGAGGCAATAGAAAGTAGATGTTGTTTTTGCATTTTTCTATTCCTGGAAGTCCATCCCTTGTGGTTAACAACAACATATATTGGCAAAAGAGTGCAGAGAATGCTTCTGCCCATGCTAGGTGTACCTGCAGGTACAGCTGCTTCTGTCACCTACCACAGGCATCCAAGGATGCACCTTCCACCATTGTCACAATATTGAATGCAATTTTTTCTGTGTTTCTCAGTTTGCAGGGTAATTTTTTTTTTTACTAAATGGTATTCTTCTGTCTCCTCCTCTTTCCCATTTTAAGAAACTGTTTTCTGTATGCTGGTGATAGAGTATTTCAACTGGAAGGCCTCTTTCACAGATAAAAAACTATTTAACTTCTGGTGCTATAAAATTTAGGTATCCTAAAGGAATTGGAGCTTGTTTTTCTGCATACATATTAATCAAGAGTTGAAGGAAAAATGAATAGAAGTGCATAATTTTCCTCCTCATAGATTTTGGCAGATGGGCATGAGTGACAAAAGCACATCTGCATCATAAACCAAATTACCAAAGCATAGGCAATTAATGCAACCACAGTTTGCTGTGTGGTGATGGCAGAGAACTGCTTGGACAGGGGAAGGAAAGTCTGAGCAGTGGCTGAAGAGAAGATGGTGCTGCTTGTGACTGCTGTGAGCAGTAACCAGCTCCCCCCTCAGCACTGAGACCAGGCTGGTGAGGTGACAGGTAAGATCAGTGTAAGGGACAGTTATAAACAGAGTATTTGCTAACTAGTTTGGCATTTGTCCATGGACAGTATTTCTAAGTCCACAAAGAAAGCTATAGCAGAAGACAGATGTCGTTAATGGAATGGGAAGTGCGATGTACAGCCAAATCACAAATGGACTTCCTGGTTTTCCCCCCTTATTTATGTACCCCAAGAAGGACATGAGCAACAAAACTTTAGGAATTGAGCTCTTTGAAATCAAGAACAAGGTAAGGCATTAGTTAACGTGATATTTTAGGGAATCCCTGTAGCAAATTCAACCCATTAATTACTCCTCATTTTCTTTTGTTCTAGTCATTCTTTCTGTTGGAGTATATGAATATATAAAAGTAACAATTTATATAATATTTTTCACCCATATATATTTACTGCTCAGGAAGCAGGTTTATTGTACTGTTTCTGTGTGGATTCAGCTAGTAAAGCACACCTCTGCAGGAAAGAGGGTATGATGTGCTTTCAGAATCCTCACAGCTAGTACAGTATGGCTGACAGTCACATCTGAGCTTGCTGTAACTCAACAGAACACACACATAGAGTATTTTCTATGTTATTTTGAATTTTAACACCTGCCTTAGGATCTGTCCACTGAGGAATGTTAGTTTGGTCACAGAAAATATAAATATAACTGGAAATGAGGCAAGAAAGAAACATGGTCATGAGATTGCTGTTGGAAAAAAAATGGGGTTTTTTGATTGTGCAAACCCCATAAATTTTGTAAATGGCCTTAACTGGTTTACAAAAAGTGGTAAACATGTAGAAAGTCCTGTGCATATGTGTATAGAAACTAAATCAATTCCTATTTGCTCTAAGATTTGCTCTAAGATTACCCCTAGAGGAAAAACACAGGTTCTGCCTGTACAAATTGTTTGTTCTTTCTGCTACCTTCATGTTAGATGTTTTCTCTACTTGATGTATCTCATAGTTCTCCTTAATGGCCTTTTCTTTTTCTTTATGGCAAACCTCTACTGACAAAAAACATCGCAAAAAGATTAAAGATTCTTCCATGCTGTCCCTGCCCTCACTTTTTTTTTTTTTTTACCTGTTTGTCAAGTGATAGCCAAAGAGAGCAGCACTTCAAATGTAGCCAGTCAGATCTATGTTTTTAAAACTTCTGCATTTCATCTAAAACAAGAAATGCCATCAAAATGAGTATAACACTGTGCCTTCATTTCTTGTATTCATTGTAATCATACAAGGGGATAAAATCCACTTTGCATACAATATTTACATTCCAGTTATCATTCATTTTAGCACAGAAAGGATGCTAGATGATTTCAAGGTCCTTGCCATGTTCCAGTCACTCTCTCTGTCCCCCTCCTTCTCTGTCCCCCTCCTTTGCCCCCTCGCCCATTCTGTCTCTCTTCTCCAGGGAAGTATTCAATACTTTTAGGGTAGAGGTGGGAATTTCCTGTCCAGGACTGCTCTCTGTCATAGAAACTTCCACAGCATACATTTCAGGTATACACTTGACATTTCATGTTTCTGGGAAGGAAAAGATCTGTAAATCTCGAAATTATTAACCTGTGTTACATTGCAGTTAAGCAGGCAACATAAGTGGACCCCATTCAAAATAAGTATTTATGAAAAATCATGCATACTTACAGAAAGAATCTGTGAAAGTAAGTTTTCCCTTACAGAAATTTAATAGGTCCTAAGCAAAATACCTGTAAGGGAAAATATTCACTGATAATTTAAGAGTTTTCCACCTTAACTGAAGAAAGGAAGTTGCTCAAATGTACTGTGTGATAAACTATATTTTTTTTTAAATAAATGTTAATCCTTTAATTGTTGCCTTTCTATCGTGGAACATCCAACAGGTCATACAGTTGGGCTGACTGCTGTGTGTTTCCCCCAGCCCCATAATGACTCAGTTTCTTGAAACCTGCCTTGGGGTCAAACTATCATTTATACTGACAATTTCTCTGCAGTCCTCTTCCAGTTACTTGGTTACAGAATCCCTCTGTTGCTCTCATCCTGCTGGCAGAGTGGTGATTTCATTTCATCAGAGAGATAGTGGCACACAGGGGCTCTATGCTAAAAAACCTCTCATGGAGGAAGCCATGTGAATCGCACCCCTGAAAATTTCTGCATCTGAAGTATCAGGCATAGAAAACTGCTTTTGCTCTTTAATTACTTATGCAGCTATTTTTGTAAGATTGGCTGACCTAACAAGAAGTTGTTTTGGTTATTTCTGACCACATAATGAAGAATAGGGCAAGGTAACCTACAAGGATTATATGCAGAATGATATGTGTTCCATCTGAGAAAATCAGAGTGGCAAGATATACTCATTTTCCATTCCAATTAATGCTTTATTTATTACTGACTTACATAAAACACTGGCAACTGACTGATGACAAGATCCTAGATTATTTGCAGCCAGCAAATGTACTAAAGAGTCTGAGGAGGTTATAAATACTTTTTGTCCTCAGTTTGCCGGGATTGGTTATTTTTAGCAAATAGCCAGTCGACCTTATCAAAATGAAGAATCAAAAATAGTCTGGAAAAACACTGCAAGGAAAGGCTATTTTTAGCTCTCTGTCTATTCCCTGCTGCTATCCAGCAAGGTCTGATGGCACAGCTCATGCACGACTGCTTAGTTATTCTAGGCGAGTGCTTGTTATGACCTGTCCTTTCCCTGGATGCCTCTCTGCAGAAGGCATTCAATTGATTAAAGATTAATGCCTCTGCAGACCGTGACAGCTGAAATCTTTAGGGAGGGGGGAACACACACTGGCAGATTGTTTCTATCTGCATCTTTCTGCCACATTAATAGTTTCTTTAAGGGAACTCTTTCCTAACTGAATTTCCTTGTGTCTCTTATCCCTCAGTGGGAGCTATTGCAGCACCCCTTCTAAGTATATTTGCACCTCTTTTTCCTTTCAGTTCAGGAAGGGAGTAAGGAAAGTAAGAGTTAAAACATAAATCAAATCACTGTTTTGACCAGTGTCATCCATCACAAACCAGTAGCACTGGAGGTGTATGATGGACTGGATCAAGACAGAAAACCATATAATTGGCTGCTAGATAGTTTATTGATCAGACTAGTTAAAAACTGATACAAATAAGGGTACCATTTTGTTGTAAGACTTTAACCAGAACAGTGAACCAAAGCAAGGACCTGGCTGCTACAATATTTCTTTCTCTTATAATAGAAACTCTTTAATTTAGTTCAGTACCCTATGTATTGGCAATAGCCAATAACAAAATTTTCAGAAGAATGAACTGAATGATGAGTTTTTAGTTGTTATGCCATAGGTAGAAAATAAGGTTGAAAAGATGTCCTCAAACCATTAGATTTCCTCTTCATATTTGCCTTTTAAAATTACCTCCTTGTACTCATTGTAATCATACAAGATGGAGGCAGAATGTGCTGCTTCCATCACTGCACAAGGTGCACCACAATCTCACATGCAGCTTCTTTACACATGGAGACACAGTAGCTAGCAAAAGGTTCTCTTCTGTACACTGATCATCCCAGCAGAAAATGCAGGATGCTGTATGCGACAGCAGGCAAATGTATGGTGACACGGTAAAGCCCTTAAATTCTAAATGATCCCAAAGAACCACATAAGGCAGAACATAAAAGGGCAAAACAAAGAGAAGTGAAATATCTGATTTCTCCTGTTCTTTTATAAAAATTGATAGCTGGTTATCCACATGCTGATGAATATTTTCACAAGCTATAAATGGCAACCTGGAGTCTAAAAATAGATGCTGTGCCGCAGACTTGTCTGGCTTAGCTACATCACTAGAATATAAACAGGCTCCCTGGTGTGGTTTCAGGGAAATCTCTAGCAAGACAGACTACATCCTCCATTTTTCTTGCTACATAGCTGATGCCTCTTGAATGTGTTTAATATAGCTTTTAATAAAATTGCATCGATTTTCAAATTTTCCTACAGGGATAAAAGGATCATCAAGTCTCCGTGAATATTTCAGCCGCAATTGATTCGATGCACTTTCTTCTCCCCGGCGGAGCCGGGATGCGGAGGAGGCGCCCGCGGGCGCTGCGTGGGCTGGCGCAGGCTGGCTCGGTGACCCCCTCCCTCCTCCCGCCGCTGCACGTGGCCCAGCCAGTGTCCCTGTCACAGCGCTGGGATCCCCTCTCCTTGGCTCCGGCACATCCAGGCACCGCTCATGCTGCTGAGTCCCATCACTGCAGGGATCCAGCGCTCATCCGAGCGACCCCAACGTGTGAATGGGGCACCTTCCAATTCACAAAACCAGACACAGAACCATCCTCCCGAAGGAGGGCTCCTGCCTCTGGTTTATGAATGGGGCAGCTTGCGGCAATTGGAAACTGATGGGTTACGCCCAGAAACATTAAGTGCCGTAACAAACCCGGGTAACTTGTATTTGAGGGGAAGAAACAAGCCTGTGCCAGAGGAAAAAGCCAGTACCAGGGCTCGGAAAGGTGCTTTGAGATCTGTGAATGCTGTCTGTTGTTGGTTTGAATGTCACATTCATAAAAAGAAGAAGGTAGCAGTGAGTCTGAGGAGAATGCTACATCACCTGCAATGCCACGTGTGTGAGGAGAAGTTGAAAGGAGGAGGAGAAAGCACTGCAGTGACAGTGTTCTGCCTTTTTTGTGGGAGCACCGAGCTCTCTGTGCGTGCATGTGGATGGCTTTGCAGAAAGCAGTTTTCCCAAGGGCAGGTGAAGTGAAAGAGAACTAATCTGTTGCTGCCAGTCAAGGCTGTTTAAGGACACTGTACTGTGTGTGTGACAGAGAGATTCAGTTTAGAGGCTTAGAGCAGGGATAGGTGCAAACCCCCATCCTTTCACAAACACATTATAGGACAGCACATCATCACATCACCATTGTACATAAGATACAAATCTATAAAAATGGCTACAATAACAGTTGAAAAGGGGAAAAATACAAAAGCTGACACTGACATGAGATACTCATGGTAAGAGTCTTTTAAAGCACCAAGGATTACAAGATAGAAGCAGAGCTGCTCTGCATTTTATCCCAGGGGGCAGAGAGACTGGAAATGCTTCTGGCTCAAGGATCAGGGGGCTGAAGGGGCTGCAGCAGGAGAACTTTTTGAGGCAGGACATAATTGTTGAAAACTTAATGGTTAAACTGTAACAGTTGAAACAGTTACAGTCCTAACAGCTGAAAGTTGTTTACAGGTGAGAGATACAGAGTCAGCCTTGGGTCTGCTGTTCGAGCCCAGAGAGCAGAGAGGGATGAAGGACACGGTGTCACAGGCAGGGACACCAGGCTGCTGCTGCTGGAACGTCTCCATTGCACCACTGCCCTGTGCACGGTTCAGCTGCAGCATTTGGGGATTGCTCAGGTGGGGAAGAGAACGCTCTGGGGGGGCCTCAGAGCAGCCTGAAGGGAGCCTACAAGAAAGCTCGAGAGGGCTTTTTGCAAAGGCATGTAGTGAAGGGGTAAGGGAGAATGGCTTCAAACCGAGAGAGGCTTTAGATCAGGTATGAGGAAGAAATTCTACACTGTGAGGGTGGTGAGGCACAGGTGGCACAGAGAAGCTGGGAATGCACCATCCCTGGAAGTGTTCAAGGCCAGGTTGGAGGGGCTTTGAGCAAACTGGTCTGGTGGAAGTGTCCCAGCCTATGGAAGAGAGGTTGGAAATAGATGATCTTTAAGATGGCCTCTTTCAACTAAAACCATTCTGTGATCTTACCTACTTGAGTGGGGTTTTTTGTTTGTTTGTTCTTGTTGCTTTCTTTTCTGCCTGTTTTTTGGGGGGAGGAGGCGGTTGTTGTTTTTGTTTTTGTTGGTGGTTGGTTGGCTTTTTAAAATTTTTTTTTGGGTTTTTTCATTTGTTTAGCTTTGTTTTCGTTTTTTGTTTGTTTTGGGTTTTATTTGGCTTACAGACCAGGTCAGCTCCCATTTTTGGGAATGAAACCAATGTCTCTGATTCCCACACAGCTGGAGTTTTGTGCAACAAATTTTCCTTCTCTATCTTCTGTTTGAAGAAGATACTTCCAGTTACTTTTATGAAGGGTTTGGGGAAGGTGTAGATTTGAGATATTTCCTTACTGAAGTAGTGTGATCCAGCAGAAAGTGGCACATGACCCAAACGTCCTCTGTCAACGAGAAAGCCCAGTAAGGTTTTGAAAAGGCACACGGGACTGGAGAACGCGGATGTGTTGGAAAGCAGGCTGGCGGCGGCTCATGGGAACAAGTGTTGCACAGGTAGATGATGGCTCAGGTGCTCCCCATGCCCTCTCCGCCGGGAGAAGCTCCAGTCCCGTCCCGTTCCGTCCCATGCCATCTCTGTGGGGAGACCCCCGCTGACCGGGTCCCGCTGCACGCCCGCCCTCCCGCCGCGAGGGGGCGCTGGGTGGGCGGGGCCGCTGGGCGGGCGGGGCCGCGCGTGCGCACCGGCGGAGCCGGGCCGGGGGCGGCGGTGCGGGCGGGCCCCGCACGGAGCGGCCGGGACGGCCCCGGCAACTGTGGGCGGCGGTGAGTGCGGGCGGCGGGGGCGGTCTGTGCGGTTCCGGCGGGCGTGCGGGAGAGCAGGGGCTGCGGGAGCCACAGCGGGGTGGCGGCGCGGCTGCTGCCGGCCGGGTTCCGTACTGGCTTGGGCCCGCCCGCCGCGTCGCTCGGAAGGCGGCCCGGCTCGCTCCGTCCCGTCCCGTTCAGTCCCTCGGCCCTTGCGGCCCGTCACGCTGTTGCCGCCTCTGTGTGTGCTACGTCTTGCTCCCGTTACTTCCCGCACCCCAAGCCCGTACGGCTTGTGCCGTGCTTGCAGCTGCCCAGGGGGATTGTTGCTGTGTGAGAGGGAAGGTTTCCGTGCATGGAGGGGTACCTTCCATTGAGGGCTCTTCCAGCCGGGCTCCGGGCTGGACAGGTTTGAAATGCTCGCTGCAGAGTGTCAGCACATAGCTGGTTCTGGTGCTGTGGCAGAATGAGGAATAAAGAACGTGGTTAACAGTCGGAAGCATATGGGAAGTTTTTAGTTGTAAAGCTGACTGTAATGTAGCATTCTGGCTTCTGTCCTGATAACAGCATGACACGTGGATTGCCTTGTACAGGAGATTTTAGAGGCTTCCTCCAGAATCAGATTGTGGACATAAAGTGATGAGAAGAGCCGTTAAAAGTGGAATATTTATTAGCATCTGAGATTATTTTAGTGCTACTGTGTGTAAGTACAGTCAAGTCATGCATTAGCCACCCCATCCTAACAGTCTTTTATTAAGAACACAAAATAAACATAATTCAGTTTGTTGCATCTTTTGATTAATAATGAAATTAATGCTTCTTTTGTTCATTTATACTTATTTTATTCATATTTGATGTCTACTGGATAGTTGACATGTCAGACTTTCTTTTTAGCTTACAGAGCAAGAAAACATCCCATTTTTTCAAAAGAAAAACACATAATTATACCGTTCACATTCTTTTTCTGGAAAACGTGCTTACTACTCTTACAAAGTTCTCATTACGGAGAATTCAGGTTGAATTTACTTATTGAAAGTTTTAGCTGAAAACCTAACCAAGTTGTTGCTTGCTGATTTTTCAGTCTGTAGTAAATGTAAATTGTCTTTTGCAAGAACCACAATTCTTTGTGCAGGAGCTTGTAAGAAATATCAAAGATGACAGTAGTTTGTGATACTTTATATTACATCATGTTTTTCATTTCAGCTGTAGTTCAGGCTGTAGTGAACTGATTAAATGCTTTTCTCAATGTGGCTGCAATGGCAGCTCGTAGAACAATTTTGTGCCCCACAAGGCACATTTACAAAGATGACAAATCAATTCGTTTTTCTTGCCAGAAGTAGTTTGCCATCATTTTAATCAGATATGGTGGGACTCCTATGAAATTCTGTTTAGAAGCACCTTTACCTTAGAAACAGCATCATGGTCCTAAGTTGTGTGTGATGCCCCGTTATAAGCCCTTTGTAGGTATCCAGGCTGTTTCTCCTGTAGATGAGCATTTTGTTTTTTTATTAGCGTTCCTTCTGACTATGCTTTGTTGTAGGTGTAGCGGGACTTATGAGGCATCACCACTTCTGCAGTGTCTGAGATTTCCTCTCCCTCTCTCTGCCCAAGCTGTGCCTTTTTCTGGCCAGTGGTTGTTGACTGGCCCACATCATTTCATTCCAGCCAGGCCCAGCAGATCAGCCTCAGCTGGTGCCTGCCAAGTGGCAGACCCGGTTGGCATCCTGTTTTCCAGTGGGACTCATGGGCATCTGAAGAAAGCCTACTTCAATCTGCTGAGGCAAAGACCTTTTCCTGAAAGGAGTAACTGCATCTTTCTCTGCATTGTGATAACTGTGTCTCTTTTGTAGAGTTCCTCCTAAAACCTCTCTCTCTGTTTTGTAGTGACAAGAGATAATCGATGCCATTATGTGTGCCTCGGCCAAATACAACACCCGGGGTCCAGCCCTCATCCCAAGGATGAAAACCAAGCACCGCATCTATTACATCACTCTCTTTTCCATAGTTCTGCTTGGCCTCATTGCCACAGGAATGTTCCAGTTCTGGCCTCACTCCATTGAATCATCCAGTGACTGGACCGTTGAAAAGCGCAGTGTCCATGATGTGCCTGTGGTCAAGCTTCCTGCCGATAGCCCCATTCCTGAGCGGGGAGACCTCAGCTGCAGGATGCACACCTGCTTCGATGTCTACAGGTGTGGCTTCAATCCCAAGAACAAAATCAAAGTGTACATCTATTCACTGAAAAAGTATGTGGATGAATATGGGACGTTGGTGAGCAACACCATTTCCAGGGAGTACAATGAGCTGCTGACGGCCATCTCTGACAGCGAATTCTACACAGACGATGTCAACCGGGCCTGCCTTTTTGTGCCATCCATAGATGTCCTCAATCAGAACGCCCTCCGGATCAAAGAGACAGCTCAGGCTTTGGCACAATTATCCAGGTATGTGCTGAAACTTCAGTGTGTGAATGTGAAGAACACAAAGTGAAAAAATTGAGTCTAATGCAGAAGGGGAGAATGCAGTGAGTTAATGCAGTGAGTAGGCTTTGACAGAACTTGTCTCTATGTAGAGAACGCCTTTCTAACTGCAGTTTGTTTCTTTTTTGCTGCAGGTGGGATCGAGGCACAAATCATTTGCTCTTCAATATGCTGCCTGGAGGGCCACCAGATTATAACACTGCCCTAGATGTTCCTAGAGATAGGTATGTGTTGTGCTGTGTGATGGATAGATCTGGGTTTAAGTGCCGCTGAAGAAGCAGCAAGTTCAGAAGGGCAATTGGTAGCAAAGGACGTGCTCCTTAAACTTTGCAAAGATAGACTATTACTTGCTTGCTTCTCAATAAAAGAAAGTAAAGCCTTGTATAGAAGAGGTATTTACTTTTGAAATTTGATAGTTTAGCCCCATCCTTAAATTTATAAGGATTGTGGCTGATAGTTTGCTTTTAACTCTTGGACTTGCTATAAAGTTGGAGAACCTTGATCTGGTGTGTAACTGATTATGAATGCTTTACAGAATGTCCCATTTGATGCAAATTAGAAATTCAAAGATGACTGTAGCAGCAGCTTTCTAATAGAAGTCAGGTGCTTCAAGGACATTTTAAAGCAGCTGCTCTGCTTGACAAAACTATGCTGAATTTCAATAGTTTTTGTTATCTTAATAATTAGACTATATTAGTAATTGGACAAATGCTGTTAGTTGTTCTCTGGCAAGTGTGCTTTAAAAATATTTGTCAGGAACTTAAAAGGCATACATTCTGAGCTCAATTTTCACTTGCCGGATAGTTTAGTTTTGGAAGAGGAAAGGAGGTTGCAAGGCAAAGAAAATTGGAATTAGAGCAAGGCGATACTGTTGCTGAAGATGTTTCTAATATGTCAGCCTGTGTGTGCTTAGTTCTGCTGAGTTAGGTCCGTTGTAACCAGTGCTTTTCCTGAAGGTCAAAGTTAACTTTCTTCTGCCAAATGTTAATAAAATCTTGCCTGAGATGTGGGACCTTTGCTAAGATGGTGGTCTGTGAAGTGTATCTTGATTTCTTTTCAGCAAAGACAATTTAAAACATCCTCCAGTACCAGAACAGATTTTTTTCCTGCACATGTTTAAACAGTAAATTTCCTCATTGTAATTACATCACTGTAAAATATGTGTAAGTTTTTTCCTCCTCTGTATGAAACATGTTATATGTATGGATTAGCCTGGAGAGGGCAGTCGAGCATCAGTCTCCTGCAGACAAGTCCGTTAATCTGTTAATAAATACTTGAATTTGTTACCTTAGATTTATACTTAAGGAGAATTTTCATTTGACAATGGCATGGACTGCATGCTTATGGATACATGTGTCTATCAAGGAATTGAATATATTAACTGAAAGTAGTAGATATGCAACAAAGCTTTTTATTTTTACTTTTTGATCTCAAATCTCTGTTTACATTTGGCCTTGCATGCCTTGGCTTAGCAGGCAGGAAGCCTATTCTTTTGGTAGGTGTTTCTCCAAACTGTTTGTCATGCTAACATGGAAAACTGAGTAATTTAAGTAAAAAACTGAAGTCTTTTTTGGCATTCAGCTGATGTAGTTTGCCAGTCTGACTCAGTCCACAGCAGTATGATCATGAGCTGTAATACATTAGAGAGGCAATAAGAGTGCTTGGGATGGAAGAAAAAGAGGATATTCCTTTTTGTAGGCAGTCAGCAGTTGGGCTGTTTGATGTACAGAACCTATTCTACAGGTCACAGGTGTGAAGACAAGGGGCCTGTGAAAGAAGCTGGGAGTGTGGACCTAGTCCTGGAGAGGCCTGAGGGTGCAGTGTGAGCTTTCAGTATGATTTTGGAGACCTTTGGAGTTCTTAGTTCATGTCTAACAGAACAAGCAATGTGGGTGTGTTTTCTTAATTTGAGAATATTTAAAGGTGTTAGGAATGGGTACACCTATGAAAGACAATTGTTTGTAGCATCACAGGGTGAGAAGCTGCTGGCCAAAATAAAGGCATGCTGGCAAAGTTCAGTTGGTTTTGAATGACTTCTCTGAACTGCACCATGACAACTCTAGAAGGACTGCATTTGTGGGAGTTTGTGGATCACTTGTGAAATCCACAGGTAATATTTGTGTAGTTTGCACAGGAGTGTGGCCTGCCTTCTAATCAACATGTCTGAGACATCATGCACAGTTGAACTGTAGTGGATCATGAAGTTTAATAGACTTGTGTTCCAATCATTTGCTGCAGAATGTTGATCCAGATAAAGTAAGACCTTATACACAGGGGGGCACTTGAGTTATATAATAATTTTACATCTGGAAAAGTTCTTGGCTAAGATACTTCACTAAGGTTGTTTGTTTATTAAATCTTTAAATCCAATTTCCAAGGGCAGTGTAAAAGTGCTTTATTCCATAATTTCAAAGGTGAAAGTTTGCCTTGTGGGCATGGAGTTTATGTTGCTAGTATTAGCTGCCGTAACATTTCTATCTCCTGCCATAAAACTTAAAAGATAAGCTCTATATTGTCTGTTAATTAGTGCTGTTGGATTCAGTACAATGATTAGGTTGAAAGGATTTCTTTTGCAGAGAAATTCTGGTGCTGTAGAATTGAATTTATGAACTAAGATACTTTTTATTTATTTCTGTTTCAGTCCGTGAATTGGGTTCAGTGCCTTGTGAAGTGTGGCAGAAAGCTACTGCAGGTGGCAGTTGGACAGAAACATTTAGAGTACAGGCCAGCTGGAGCACTTCATAGAGAGAAAGAAGGATCAATATTTGAAAAGTGGTGAAAAGTTGCTCAGGGACAGTCATTCCTTGCTGATCAGTGCAATTTAAAGATTATTTGTCTTGAGTACATTAGGAGTTAATATCCCTACTCTCTTAATGCACTGTACAATGAAAATCCAAGTGGAGTTACTTAACTGGTGTTGGTTCCCTGTGGATTTATTTAGGTAAAAGTCTGCATGACGCACACCTGCTTTCTCAAGGCTGATGAGGTGCTGTCGTGTTTTCACTGGATCCTATTAAAACAATCTGGTTCTGGTTTCCCAGTTTGGGGGGAGGGGGTGTAAAAAAGAGAAGGGAGATATAAACTGCAAGAACAGTAACACTCAAGCCAATTTTTTTTCTCTCTTCTTGTAACTGAATTAATATGGAAAAGATATAGAACATGCAGCTTCCACTGTGAGACCTAGTCATAGCAGTGTTGTACATGTCACCAAAAGCAGGGGGATGGGGGACATTGGAAAGGAATTAGAAATTATTTGGAACCTAAACTCAGCATGTACTTAATTTATCATCTGGTTCTCTAGTTGTTTTTTGTTCCTATCATAGTTTGTGTTCTGAATGAAGAGTCACATTTATGGCCAAGTGTGATCGTGGTGTTTGAGCACTGAACAATTGTGCTGCAGGTCAGAACAGGAGGTGAAGTATCTGTGGGCCATCTGATGGGGATTAGAACAGGCACAACATACTGGTGTTCATCCTGAGTGTCTTGTTCTGATGGGAAAAATCTTGGGTGATAATTCGGTATAATGGTTATCTCTTGTATAACGTTTGTGGAAAACTGCTTTTCCAAACACCTTACCAAGGATGTCATTCAGTGATATCTGAAAACAAGAATAGTAGCTAATGGATTGTTGGTGCCTCTTCCAGTCTCATGTTGACATTTTGTTCCTGTGTGTGTCCTGATTACTGAGACCTGTGCCTGCTGTGACCTGAGCTGTGACAGTAAGGCTTCTCACTGCAATCATAGCTGCAACAATGGGTACAGCTCCTCGAGATCCTTTCTTTAGTGCCTTGTCTAGTAATGTATTTGTGTCCTGCTCCTTTCCACAGGGAAGGAGACAAACTGGAATTGAGAAATATGGTACCTCAAGCAGAACCAGTATCCCAGAAGCAGCTAAAAGTATAGCACACCCTCCTGTTGAGTGGCAAAGGACTGAAAGTTTGATCAGCTCTTTGAGAAGTCTCACAAAAGAAGCTGAATCTGGGCTTCTTTTGGAGCTAGGATGATGTGTTCCTGATGCCACCTGGTCACTGGACATGAAATGACAATGGAAAAACTGTTGTCCTGTTCTAGCATATTTTAAAGAGGCTTGGTTTGTGATAGGAGATAGTAGCAAACCTTTTTTTTTTCTGGAATTCTGCATGATATATTGCTTTCTTCTATATGTATTGTTCTCTTCTGTTTCTTAAAGCACTTCTGTGTGGCAAAAGGTTGTCCCATCTAGGAAAAGGCACTATGCAGGTCATCCTTTTGGAAGGTTGAATTGCATTTTAATTTATCAGTCCTTGATTTTTGCCTTGCTCTCTAGAATATAGTGTCACAAGCAACCTCTCCTGTTGGAACTTAGTGTCATAACATACAGATTTCTTGTTTTCATGTTTTCTGTTTATAGAATTTTTGTGTAATATAAAAATGAAATAAATTTCACTAGTATGATAACTTTGAAAATACAGTTGCAAATAATTTCCATCCTGAGACATCCAAAGTCACTATAAGATACTAAAATACTCTACTGTGATTTGTATCTGAAATACAGCTTGTCTCAAACAATTTAAGAGTTGTGCTATACTCAATTTTAGTACAGGCATCAAGGAATATCTTAACTAGTATAAATAATTCAGAATGTGTTTCTTCAGATTAAAATTGTCTTAGGATATGGAACTTGGAAATTGCAACAATAACAGCAATATATTAATTTCCCTATATTAATGCAAAAATGGTCCATTCCTCAGTGATCCTACACAATTGTAAGCACTCTGTTAGAATGCTTACAATTACTCGACCCGATTTAGCAGTAAACCAAGATGACAAAAACTAAAGTCAGCCTAAAACCAGCATGAAAACATGCCACTGACAATGCTGAGGGAAAAGCTTATCTCAGAGCACGTGCCTTCTTGTTCTGGTAATGACAAGCAGTGAATCACTGGAATTTGAATGTTATACATTGTCAGTTTAAACTTTCTTGTATTTTCCAGAGCTCTGTTGGCTGGTGGAGGCTTCTCCACCTGGACCTACCGGCAAGGCTACGACGTCAGCATTCCTGTTTACAGCCCATTGTCAGCAGAAGTGGATCTGCCAGAAAGAGGACCAGGGTAAAATAATTCCCATGAATTGTGCAAAGTATATTCAGTATTATATTCAATTCAATATCATATTTCATATTGATGATTATGAAATATAAATATAGCTAATAACTTTATGGTGAGCTTGGGCAATTTTGTAAGTGTTGTTTTTAACAGCTCTTGCTATTAAAATAGATGATGCTTTCAATGCTGATGGTTCCAGTGGTGATGGTTCAGTTGGCAACTGCTCCCTCTAATAACTTTATACTTTTCTTATATTGTGGTGCCCAAAACTGTGCAGAGGACTCAGAGTGGAGCAGTCCCCTCCTTTGGCCAGCTGCCTGATGCACCCCAGGACATGGCTGGCCCCCCTGGCTGCCAGGGCACTGCTGACTCATATTCAGCTAGCCATTGACCAGGACCCCCAGGTCTCTTTCCACAGGGCTGCTCTCCAGCCTCTCGTTTCCCAGTCTGTCCATACATCCAGGTTTGCCCTGTCCCAGGTACAGCCTGGCATTTGCCTTTGTTAAACTTCATACTGTCGGTGATTGCCCAGCCCTTTGATTTGTTACAATCTCTCTGCAGGGCTTCTCTGCCTTCAAGAGAGCCAAGAGGTCCTCCCAATTTTTTGTTGTTGACAAACTTACTTAGTATCCCTTCCAGTCCTGTGTCCAAGTTGTTTATGAGGATGTGGAAGAGCTCAGGCCCTAGGCTGGAGCCCTGAGGAGCCCCACTGTGACTGGTTGGCTGCCTGATGTAACGCCCACCATTTGCACCTGACCTGTCATTAGGCTCATAAAAAAGGAGGATGAAAACTTGTATGTGTGATTAAGGGAATACATACATCTGGAGCTTAGAAAACTGATTTGATTTGTTTCTTTTTTTAAAGTAATGGAGTAAGAGATAAACACAAACAACACAACCCTCCCCTACCTGAACCTTGTAGTTGGAAATAAAGCAAGACAGTTGGGAAATAAAGCACTGATTTTCTAAGAACATGTAATTAGCCATTGAAATTAACTATCCTGGCAATGGTGGCTTCTCTAATCTGTTCATGTCTTCAGAATAAGAGGAGGTAGAAGTTTGGAAGACATGCTTTAACTGGTTATGGAAGGTTCTTTTAATATTTCATAAATCTTCTAATTACACAGCTGGAAAAGTTCCACTGTAACAAGGTCTTACTCTATTATGGTTTAAAAGATGAGCAGACAGAGGCAATGGGGATCAGTGATCTGTCTGCTATTGTCAACATCAAGTTGACAAATGTAGAAGCTTTAGGTCCTTTTCTTCTTACAGTGTTCTGAAGAGAATATAAATTTTCAAAGTGGAAAACTGATTGAAATGATGCATCCTGTGTTGGACACAAAAGTTATCAGTCTTTGGGCTCAGTTGTCTTTTCTGGTAAGGGCAGTGCTCTTGCTGTTGCTCTTGGCTGCTCCAAGTACAGTAATGCAGTCAGTTGGGACAAACTTGTGCAGCAGTGGTTTACTTTGCTCACACCCTTTGTGTCCCTGCTTTGTGATGCCTTGGACCAGGCCAGTGAGTGGCATCTGGCTGCATCCCAGCTGATTGTTCGTAGGTCTCAGGTGTTACTGCATTGTGACACAGACTGAAAGCAAGCTTTGTGTTTCTGTCTGGGGAGCAGGAATGTGATGATAGGCTCCAGCATGTATAGAGCCAGTTGTAAAGAGAGAAGCAGTCATATTGTTCATGTCCATATAGTCAAATACTGTGTCTCGTTCTGGGTCGAATAAGAGAAGTAGGTCTTGTGTTCAGTAAAGGTGTTGGAGATTCCGTTTCTCAAAACTGTTTTTTTTTTTTAAATTGTGTTGGGCAGCCTGGTGTCCGGAGTGCCATCCAGTGGCCAGTCAGCGTTACTAGTGAGACGGGTTCCCAGCCTCGACTGCTTTTTGCAGGAGGGATGGGATGGGGACGCACTGCCCAGAATCCAGGCTTGCTTGGGATAAACCTTTTCATCACACTGTGTTAGTGTGTTGTTTCTTGGGAGATGGCCTGTTCTTTCCTTTCTAGCAATGTTTGATAAGCTAGATTTTGAGTGTCATAGTGTGATGACAGTTTCAAGGCAAAATTTGCTTTTAAATGTGTACACAAACAAACCTAATTTTTTTTTTAGCTGGTTATATGCATTTATTATCACTCATCTGTATCATTATTTCCTTTTTTTAAGGCCTCTTACAGAGCTGAACTGAGGGGGTTTGATTTACTTGCCTTTTTAATTGGATTGCTTAAAATCCACTTCTGCTGGTAGCAAGTTGGTAGCAGCTGGAGACTTGTGAAAAAGAATGTTTAAAAAAAAATACTATGCATCTGTTAATTGGAACAACTAAAGTGACCAGCATGAAAATGAGTAGAAGAGGTGAGAAGAGCAGCAGGAGAGGTCTGACTTTATAAAGTGTGTATGTTTGTGTGTTTTCAGAGCTGTAAATTAAAGATAGCATCACATGGAGTAGAACTGGAACCCTAAGTACAGGCCTCGTGCTTCCTGTGTTCTTTTGGCAGCATGAGGGCACTCACTCACTATGTGTGTTCCTTTCACTGGGGAGTGGTTGGAGCAGTCTGACTTCAGCTGACCTGTTTTAAAAGGAAACCCAAGTATAACAATTATATGACATGCTATTTTCCAGTATTAGTATAACTTTTTTAAGCAGCAAGCACCTAATTTGAGCTTGTATTCCTGTATGGTTTACCTCCAGTGTTTTTAAACATGTCAGTATTTAAAATGTTCAGCACATTTTAAATATTCATGGTTTTAGAGCATGGTAGGAGTTGAGAGTGTATGAGATAACATACACCATATGGACCTTCAACTTTTCATTGGAAATGTTGCCTCTATATTGCCCCAAGGGACAGAACTGAATCACAGTTAAAAAGATGAGCTTGTGCTATTGATGCTGTCACCATATCAAGACTAAATAAGCTAAATACTAAATACTGAGTTGTTAGTTCAGCATCTTTTCTCAATTAAAAATCATGAGAACATATATGGGAGGAGAAACTAGAAGCACTCAGCACTCAGTGTCCTATCTACTTTATTTTAGTACACAAACACCAAACAAAAGTACACACAATCCTGGCATCAGTAGCAGGCTGTTTTAAAATGCAGCTAAATAATGTTTCTCTAAGTTTGTGATAGAAGTTATAATGCAGGTGCCTATTCTAATGTAATCAGCACTCTTACCAAGTACAAATAAATTCAGAATTGTAAATGATGTTGAGCCACTTGCTATCCCAGACTTAATTATATTTCATCATTACCCTTTCCAGTGTTGTCTGAAAGTCTGGTCTTGGCACCATGTCCACATTTAGTAAATCTTGTTCTGCTTCTCCAGAA
Organism: Zonotrichia leucophrys gambelii; assembly: GCF_028769735.1. Classification (NCBI taxonomy): domain Eukaryota; kingdom Metazoa; phylum Chordata; class Aves; order Passeriformes; family Passerellidae; genus Zonotrichia; species Zonotrichia leucophrys. The sequence goes on along the minus strand of NC_088175.1, from coordinate 35,607,680 downwards.
TGGAGGGAAATGTGTTCTTGAGATCTTGGAAGTAAACTTGCAGTGCAGTCAGGTGACCTGGCTATGTGTTTTCAGCCCTCGCAGGTATTTCATTCTCTCATCTCAGATGGCTCTGCACCCAGAGTACCGCCTGGAGCTGGAGGCTCTTCAGGCTGAGAATGGGGAGTCAGTGCTGGTCCTGGACAAATGCTCAAACCTGTCAGATGGGGTCCCTGCTGTTCGCAAGCGCTGCTACAAGAATCAAGTCTTTGATTATCCTCAGGTGCTTCAGGTAAGGCTGTCTGTCCTGCAGACTCCCCTTCCCAGCAGTGTCTGTCTTAGCTGTGATTCTGTTCCTCTTTAGCAGTGGTAGGGTACTTCCTTGTGTTTAATTAATATGCTCAATATCTTTTAAAACTGCATAATTTGTTATGTTACCTTGAGTATTATATCCTAACTTCATCCTTATTTTTAAGAGGGCCAAAAACGATGTGCTCAAACTTATATGCAGACTATGATTATATGAGACTGGTCATGGTGGTTTAGTAACACAAGACAGTGTTATGTAAACTAAAAAAATTACACAGGGGATGCTGTCAAATCCAGCAGCAATGGGAGGCTAAAATGGAGGAAGGGAAGGAAAAACTTTTAGAGGCAGATAAAGTTGCTCACTTCAAAACTGGAGAGGAACATTGGAATCTACATCTTCCAAAATAGATGGCAAAATGGCTTTCAGCAGGCACGAATTTGGAATTAATTTCTCAGCTGTGACAATCCAGGCCTTGCTAGATGAAGCTTGGAGCTGAAGATGGCTTTGTCAATTGGATAGAAGGTTAAAATGAACTTTAAACGGCAAGAGTGTTACATGTAAGTAGAATTAGTCAGATTACATTTTTTGTATGCAGCTTAGTAGTTAAATTGTACAAAACTATCTGTGTAGATATGACAGACTGAGCTAGAAGGCTTGTCAGCATGCAGCTATGAAAACATCTAGGTGAAATGTGTTTCATGGCCTTGGCCCAACTTCCAGAGGCCTTTTGATGTGTCAGTGAAGATAAAACTAGATAGTGTTCTCAGACCCCTGTGTCTCTTGGCAGTTCACTAGCAGAGGTGCTTTGGCATGCAGTGTGGTGAAGTGAGTTATGCCATAGGCCACTGTGCTCTGTCTGTGGCCACCAGCATATAATCTGTCTTTGAACTTCAGCAAATGATGGTAAAATAACAAACAAGCTGAGGAAAGCCAAAGTTTCCACCCCTCCTGTTATGTTTTGTAGGAAATATGTTTAAAATTCCATGTGGAGGAGGAGGAGGAGAGGGAGGAAAGGGTCATTGTGAGTCCTAAACTTTGAGTAAAAAAAAAACTTGTTTGCTTTATTTCTTTAAATACAGACTGAATTGCTAAAGGATGGCAAGTCAGGGAATCTCTATCTATATCTTGCTATGTATGATTTTATAACTCAGAAGAGAACTGGCACATGCCGAGATTGTTAAAATACTTTCCCCTGCATTTCCCTTTGGAATGTCTGGCTGATAACAGTGGTGATGTGAGGAGATGTATTTATAGTAACCTTTGTCTAGACAGGAAAAATGGTTATCTGGGCAGATGAGCATGTGTGTCCACATCTGGGCTTTTTTTTTTTCTTTTTTGTCTCTCCCAGACCTTACTAGTCTCTTCCACCTGCTGCTGTGTGATCTAGTGAGTCAATGGTTAAAATGTGTGTTCATTTTCTCTGCTCCTTCCATTCCCCACACCCTTCTTTTCCTTCTCTTCCTGTCCAAGAGTGGGGGAAGGGGGACTTGGATCACAGTTCATCCTTTCCAGCACTGCCTTTACAGATGTCTTACTAGACAGACTCTTGGACTTCTGGGTTGTTAATGCTTCCTGTTTGCAGTCTTCTCTTGGATGAGATTTTCAAGGCTTTTAGTGCTCTATGGGTAGGAACACAGGTCTTATGATTGCATCAGGAGACAAGTGAAGAGCCAGCAAAACCCCTTGTATGTCCTAGTTCCATCTTGATGTTTTGCTGCCCTGCTGAGCATTCTGGCTCCTTTTCTTCAGGCCATGGAACACAAGCGGGAAAGATGTTTTCTTATCTGTGGGAATCTCTGTATCAACTTCATAATTTTTCTTTCCTAAACTTAGGGATAATACTGACTTGGGATTTTCCCTGTTGTGTAGCTGAACTCTACTAGCATTTATTTTGAGATCTTGAATCTGTAGCAAGATTCCTCAGTGGCAGTGAGAACCAAAGTCCCTAAATGCAGGGTGAGGGCAGCATAGTCAAGAAGTCTTCTCTGCTGGAGGTTTAACTCAGTGCACTTTGTCTTGTGTGTTGTGGACATGAGTAAATGGATTATACTCTTCTCTGTGACAACTTTTATATCTTTGAAGCTCCCTTCCTTCTGCCCTCATTCCTTCAGAATAAGTAGCATTGATAGAGTCAGTCTTTCCTTTCAAAGTAAGTAATCATTCTTTATTTACTACTGGAAGTGCACTACCCAAGACTGAACTCTGCTCTGTCTGAGGTCTTTTGTTACTGTGAAGAGTAAGTGAATCCTTCAGATTTCTTCAATTGTACATCTTTTTGGACTGTAATATTACCTGTGGATGGAGTGGTTTGTTTTCTCAACAGTACCACATTTCTATCCCATGAATACCTTTTATTTGCCTGTTCTTTTGTAGGAAATGTCCTCTTCTGCAAAGTGCAAATCTTAGCCAGTTACTTCATGTTTTATATTTGTGCAGTTTGCTATTTTTCTCTAGGTGTTGAATTCTATATATATCAGTATTTCTTAGTTGATTTATGCATATGATGTCAAAGTCTAATCCTGGTATCCATTATACCTGCTAATCCCACAATATCATAGGTATTGTGAGCTCTAATAAGTATGGCCTTAATTCTGCTACTCGGTTAACTGAGAGACACATTGAATGCTGTTGTACTTAAAAAAGATTATTTGGTCCATCACTGTTTATTTCTGAGCCACTGCTAGCTACTTTATACTTGGAGTTCTGTAACTGGAGTTTTTGTAACTGTGGAGCCTGTAAGGGCTTTATCTAGCCCTGATTTCTTAATTTGCATGTGAAAATGCTGCCAAACATGTCAAGTGACTTGAGATATGAAATCTGATACTTCCTCACTATCCATAGAGCTGCACTGCCTTATAACAGAAGAAAATTAAGTTGGCTCCATACTGTTTATACTCAAATAAATTTATCTTAATTGTTGCTCATCTTGTTGTGCCAGACCTTTGAAATGTTTGAAACTTGATTTTCTCCTTGAGTTTTCTCAACTGAATTTTAAAGTTTGGCCATTAAAATAAAGCACAGAATTGTCCTACCAATCCATTTCTCATTCCTCCACTTGTGATATTTTTCCTAGCCCCTGGAAGATAAAGTTGTAAAATTATTTTGAATTAGATAATAATTCAGAATATATTGATTGCACAGAGCAACTTGATTTTCCTTTTGACTTGTTTTTTTTTTTTTTTTTTTTTTTTGAAGAGAAGGGCAGGAAAACATAATGCATATATACATACACACACATAGTGCAAATGTAACATTTCCTTTTTTTCCTCATCTGTGTGTAATTTGTTGACAGGAGTCTACATTCTGTGTTGTTCTACGTGGAGCCCGCCTGGGACAGGCAGTGCTGAGTGATGTTCTTCAAGCTGGCTGTGTCCCAGTCATCATTGCTGACTCCTACATTTTACCTTTCTCTGAGGTTCTGGACTGGAAGAGGTCTGTGCCCTCACTGTTGTACATTGAACCACTGCCTGGGATACTTGACTGCCTCAGTGATTTGAATCAAATCTGTGTGATAAGTTGAGTGTACTGTGGGTTACAGGAAATGAAATACAGAGGAAGATGCACACTGTCTTTGCTCTTGATCTATTATGTATCAAAAATAGGAGAGGAAAATAAATGAGGCTGATATGACAGAGCATTTGAATAGCCTGTAGCCTATTTTTTCTTCTGTCATTTTTTCTTCTAAAACAGATTTGCTGTATAATCTTGTGCTTGAATTCAATGAGGACTGGTTTTCATTCGAGATCTTTTAAGGAAAATATATACTAAATATTGCATCACAGAAATGCAAAGTCTCTGTATTGCACCATGATTCCCAAGTTTATCTGAAATGGAAAGATATCATTACTTTGTGACTGAGTACCCTGTTAGGAGTTTAGATTATTTTTCCATGCACTGTGCCCAGTTACATGGTCTTGGGATAGGGATAATATGTACAAAAGTTATTTGTTTTATGTGTAACACTGTATATGCTATTACTGTTTGATTATTCCAAAAATCTCTGCTGGTGGCAAGTCAGTGGCAATCCATAGATGAGAATTCAGGATTTCTGAATCTCTGTGCCTTCCGTAGTTATTTGATTGTCTGGACAGATCAGTCTACAGACTTTGGTGGCATTATCTATGGGCAGACTGGCTGGTGTTGGGAAGGAACTGCTGTGGAGTATTTTGTTACAGTGAAAGAAGACTGCTTCTTTTTGCTTGTGTTTTTTGAATATGTCTTGCTAAAATAGGACAAGCTTATGTGTTAGAAAAGCAGTCTTTTAATGAAAACTTCTCTTGGAAAACTTCTTTCAGTGTAGAATTTCTTTCTTCTCACCTTGACATGTTTTCTTTCCTTTGCTTGTAGGGCCTCTGTTGTCATCCCTGAAGAGAAGATGCCTGAAATGTACAGTATTCTGCAAAGCATCCCCCAGCGACAGATTGAAGAGATGCAAAGACAGGTAAAGCAATGTACCATGGTCACATTATTGTCAAATTATTATTGCTTTACTCTTGGGGGTGTAGGTTCATACACCTGCCTAGCTCTGAAAGCTTTTGGAATGCAGAAACAGCCACTGTACTCTCATGTTAATATTTTTATTATTTGACCCTGTTCTTTCTTTGTGCTAAGCATCTGCATTTGCCATCACTTTTCAGTGGGATGGAAGCTCTCCCTGAGTGTACTGCCTACTGACCTCTATTAACATATTTCTGATGAAATCACGGTGTATATTTGTTTTTCTACATGGTATTTAAATTGTAGTAAAGAAGTTCAAGAGTCTGTTTCAAAGGAAGCTTTGGTTTGTAGAAAAATTTTAGTCACTTAAAATGTGAGAGGGGCATTAAGTCCAAAATATTTTAAATATTTTATCTACATTGACAATTCCTCTGAGAGAGAGATTTTTCTTACTTGGTGCAAGAGCTCAGAGCATGAACTATCAGGCCAGCAAAGAGGATATTAACATGTAATGTGCACTTGTATCTAGGATATTTCATCCTTGACTTCTTACTGTACCTGAGCATGTCTTGTTTTAAGGTAAGATGGTACTCTTATCATTGCCTCAGTTCCTCATCAGGAAAATCATAGAGGAAGTAAGAGTTAGGTATTTAAGGAAAAAGTAAACCATCTGATTTCAAGTGACTTTTCAAGGTGCATGGAATTTCTGTAGTCAAATTTCTGCAAGAATTGTGAAGTCATGTGTCTGAAATCCCTTACACAGCCTTAGTGACAAAGTGGTGCTTTGCATGGTCCTTGTAAAAAGTGACCCAAGACATTTTTTCAGAATGTAGCCTACAACACTCTAGTTATTTTTACTTAGGCAGTGTTGAAAACTGCACAGTGTATTATTAATATAATACATGGGGAGAAAATAGATTCTCAAATTTAGATGCAAATATCTTTCATTCCTGAATTTTGTTGCCAGCTTCACTTCATTCTGTTCTGAGTCTGCAAATACCACAGCAGCCATCAGGGGTCTCCTTTCTCTTTAGTGCCTTCACACAAATGAACCATTTTGGTGGGGCCTGCTGGCAGTACCAATGTGCCACCAAAACCAGGAGGTGAGAAAGTAACCTTGGTGTTACAACTCCTAGAGATGTGATTTTTGGTTTAGAGATGTCAGCACTAAGGACTTTTGCCTAATAAACCTTTAAAACTGATATTAATAGTCTGTCAAAATGTGCAATAACTTTCTTGTTGACTATTTCACTGATAATGTAAAATAATAATTTCAGGATAGTGTTCTCCAGCTATGGACAATGCACATGACATTATTGACACCTTAAACACTAAAGTATGTAATCAGGCAACTCATTTGTAAAAAAAAAAAAAGCCAACAAAATAAAGACAAAGGAGCAAACCCCCTAAGCATTCACCAACAATAACCCCCTTAATTTGGGTTATATATACATTATCTATATTACCTGTAACTCTATAAAATTAACCTAAAGTAGATGATATTTTAGTGCTCACAGTGCAGATATAGTCTCTGTTCAGAGGGAATTTTTGTTGGACTATACATGGTTTGCAATAGTCATTGTCACTGGGTTAAAACATCACTGAACATCATTGGAAAGTGTGATTCTATTGACTGAAGGTGTGATGTGTTTTTCTAAAGCTTCTTCTCACATCTTGTTGCTTTTATTGTGTGTTTTGATAGTGAAAGAAACAGGATGAAATCACAAGGAATTCATCTTTGTAATTTTATCTCTGTCTATTGAGGATACTTAAACATGTTATCCATACATTTCATGTCCTGTCAGCTTTATCTACAAGGCAAAATCCCTGTGTGTCTCTGAAATTCCCTTGCTGATAGGTGTTCTGTGTTCTAGCCACCTAGAATGGTGAAAAGTACTAAATGACTGAAACTCTGTGGACTACCAGTAACCTGACATGTATGGTTGAGATAATTTTTTCTAGGCAAATAGAACAAATCCTTGCTCTGAGTTTCTCCTTGCTGAAACATGCATTTATTGTGTCAGACTTTTTGAGTCTGATAACCTTTGTGGGATTGGAGCCTTGCTGTCCAACTGCATTGGTTTCAGTTGTTATCTTATGATATAATTTTTATCCTTATTTGGAAAACATCAAAATTAAAACAAATATTACTGTAAATGTTAGCTTGCCTGTTTTCTTTGTTGATTACTTTGTACTTTTTCCAGAGTTTTATCACAGGAGATTCTCTGGAGATCATACATCAAGCTTAAAATGTAGACATAAACATATAAGCACACCTGTATATAATTTTTTCAAGTTGAATATATACCTGTATAGAATTTTTTCTAGGTGTGTGCTTGTAAACATATAAGCACACACTTACATATACCTGTATATAATTTTTTTCAGCTTGTCTTCTTTTAATGAGTAAAATTTTCTCTATGCATATTTTTTTCTTTGTTTCTGGAGGTACTTCTAGCTATACATCAGCTGGGTATAGAAGGGAAGTTTTGTAGAGAGAAGTCATTACATTTAAGTTATATAAGAACTCATATTTGAAAGTGTGTTCTTCCAGTTTGCACACTTGTCATGGACATCACACAATACTGTCATGAAGAGGATAACATACAGGAGTTTCACTTTTGGAGACATCTGCTAGGATCAAGGGCTGGTATGAACTCAGCTGTGATTTCCTACAACACAATTCTGTTTTGCTCAACTTTTTATCAGACAGTACGTGGTATAAACTGGGAAAGAGATTAATTGGTTTGAGCAGAGCTTGAGTGTGGGAAATCAAAATTAATTCTACTGTCCTACATCATCCCTGATTGCACTGAGGTCTCTGGAGATCAGCTATATTAACTTATGCTTTTATTGCAGAACGGTTTGCACTCGACAATTACCAGTCCAGTTTCCTGTCTGTCCTCACAAAAGGGAATAGTTTCTATGCTTGTAGCCTGATCTGCACAGTTGTAAAAAATTGATACATATTTTCAATACTGCAGGTACTGTCCCTGAAAACCAGATTCTCACATATAATAATATATAATAAATATAATAATAATAGTTCTTATTGTTATTTTGACCATCAAAACCAGCCTCTGCTGATTGAGCTGCTAAAATTAATAGCAGTCTGGATAAAACTTATGTATCTCTGGGATTGCTGTCTTATCTGTTTTCTACCCTAACGTTGTCACTCTCATTTTCTTTGAAGCTTCCTTGATCCATCCCCCTCTCACAAATAGTTCCATATGGAGTCTGAAACACTGGCAGAAGTGCCCAGGGGCAAGTTGATAAGCAGCTTAGCTGCACAGGCTTGGTGCTGCATCCTATGCTTTCATTTTATCTGCACCTCTAACCAGCATCCAGGTAATAGCAAAGTTCTAGAAGTGGAGGTGAAGAAGTAGATGTAATTGGCCTGTATGATAGAGAGTAAAATTTGAACTTTTCTCTTGCTCCTGCAGAGTGAAATAGCTAAAAAAAAAAAAGCTAAACAAAACTTTGCTGGTATTACCTTGTCTCACGTCTTGTACTATTTCCCTTGCAACAGGTTTTTTGTTGTTTTTTTTTTTTTTTTAAGGTTTTGCTCTCGAAACCTTTTAGTCTCTGCAAACATGTTTCAGCACTGTAGCTGATGCATAAATGTCTTTGCAAGTGTGAAAGTCTTCCTCAGCTTATATCTCAGCCACTGTGCTTTTTTCACCCTCTGTTTGTGAGGTGAATCTGTCTATAAAATAGACAGGCATTTGTAAGTATTTTTCTTCACTTAATGCCAACATACTTAGAACTCTTTTAGCATGGATAGACTCATTAAGGCACAGAATCAGAAGTCCTATATAGTGGGAATAGAAGACTCATTCTTCTGTGTATTTAGGTATTCTTATTCTCTGCAGAGATTTTAGGAAAGGAGTTTATTTTCAAAAGGTGGCTTTGTGTGCCTGTTCCTTTTTGATGTTGTAACACTCCCCATCTCCCAGAAGTAAAACTTCTGAATTCGTATCTGTTCTGGAAGATTGGATGACTGTGTGTGCTCTGATGGCACAAGGATGATGAGCTGGTGTTCTCAAGTGTGGGAATTATCATCCTGGTTTTCTAGGGAAATGTGTATGATCACATACAGTGTGTGTGCTGATTTCTCTTCTGATTTCTGTTAGTGCCCAATTTCAACTAAAGTTACAGAGAAGCGGAGAGGTTGGAGATAAGAAATTCCCTGAATTTCTTATCTGGGCACCTGTGTAGGAGTTAAGTACCCCAGAATAGCATGGCCTTTTAAGAGAAACTTTGCGGCTTGAGCTAACAGTTATAGAAGACCATTTGCATTTATCCATTATGAATTGTCTGCTTTGGGAAAGGTTTTATTTGGAACTGGCACACCTTAGGCCACAGAAATTCAGGTACAAAATGGCCAAATGATAGAGTGGTAAATTAAATTCAGAATACGAAGGGGTATATGCAATTTAAAACAGCCTTCTCATAGGTAGTTTTGGCCTCTTAACTAGCTGCAATCACTTGGAAAAGAATTCTTAAGAGCTGTAATAAATAGTTATGTGAAAGTATAAATTCCATAGTCAGTTATGTTAAAAAAATACAGAGAATTTTTAGCAAAGAGAGAACAAGATGGAAAATACTGTGCCACCATGTAAATCTGTTGTATGTCTGCACCATGAATACAGTCTGTAGTTATGGTACTCCCATCTTGAAAGTTATGTAATAGAACAAATGTGATCAAAAGTTTCAAGAGGAGACTGATGAAATAGTGTAACACTCTTCATCTTTAAAATAAATGATTGGTGATGATGAAGCAGGAATATAATACAGAACTAAAAAATAAGAAGGTAATGAAAAAGTGACTGGATATGACTGTACATTGTTGGATACAATTTCATTTGATGTCTCACAATACTTTTATTATTTGGAATCTCGTCTGAAAAAAAGGAGATGATCTCACAAAACTAAAAAGTAGTCTATGAGAATCTCTGCATCATAATTTTGTGTGAGTGAAGGGTTTTTATTGACATAAAAGGCAGAATGAAGAAATCCAGAGAAGGAAAATCTGTCAGAGATGAATGCAGAGATATACCCTCTGACTTAAAAGTTCCTGCATTGCAGACTTCTGAAAGCTGGAGAGTACTTTGAGGAAGTGGTGGCTTATGCCTGCTGTGTCTGTGGGAGGGGGATTCCTGAGGTACCTGCTGTGGAGCTTGGTCAGAGGGAGAATATGGGAACACAAGGCCATTTGGTCAGACCTGGCAGCTTCAGGACTCATGTTTACAAAAGACTTGAGTATTATATTGCCTTGTGTAATAACGTTGTCAGATAATCAGTGGGTTTTAAAATGCATCTTCACTAGCTGCCAAACACTTCAGTGGGACACTATTGAAACTGATGTATAGTTTCCTTCTTTGGGTGAGTGTGTAATTCACTTTCCTGAAGCCCCACAAGGTACCCTCTCAAATAGTTGGCCACGTACCATTCTTGCTTTACACTAATTAAAGTTTTAGATAATCACAACCTCTTGTGTTTTTTAGCCTGAGTGGACAATTGAAGGCTAAAACAGGATGTAAATTCAGGGTAAAATTTGTCGATAGAAAACATGTAGTTTGCAGTGTTTGTTCCCACAGTTAGAATACCTGGACAAGCTGTTGTGGTTTTTCTTGGGCAGATCCCATGTGCCTCGGCCCTGAACTGAGGAGAAGTTCAGACTCCAGGTCAAACAGAGCTGAAGACACAAGCATAAATCAATGACTTGTTTTAGTGCCACGTTAAAACAACATGAGTGGCTGGCTTTTCTGACCCTCCTCCCTTTCATTTAATGTGCTTCTTTGGCTCTTCTTTAAAGAGGGCTCTGTAGAGTAATTTCAACTCTTATCAGCTTGCTGACAGCTATATGAGCCTTTCTGCTGGCTCCAGGCAATCACTGCCAGCGTGTGAAACATCCCATTCTTGCAGTGAAATGGTCTTGGATAGAGTTAAAGCAAATGGGTGGTGGAGTTTTCCTGTGGGTGGTGCAGCTTACATGAAAGAGATGGGATTTAGTTCTTGTTAACCAATTAAACAGAAATTCATTTCAATATCTGGACACTAGATGCTCTTTGAGCATACTTAGGCTTTTACAAGTCCTTTTAATGAGAATATTAAATGTACAGCTGCAGTTCTTTCCCTGACAGGGGACAGCTTCTGTCTCTGGGTTCTGTAGAATCATCATTATCAAATTTAAGAAAACTTTCATCTGTCTGCCATTTGTAGCATTTTAAGGAGTGTGACTGCAGAGCCTAACCCTGCTTTAATCCTCCCAGAGTGCTTCAGTGAAGCTCTGGGTCCCCCATAAATGTCAGGCCTGGACAATTTGCCATCTTATCAGATGCAGTGAAGTTAGTTCCAGCCCTCTCACCCCTCCCCCAGAGGAAAGATTTGTTGCTGCAAACAGCAAAGGAAAGAAAAAAACTTTTTCCTGGCTTACTGCCAGGATCACCATGGGAGTTGTAGAATCCTTGGCATTTATATATGAGACCTTCATTGCTCCCCTCTCCCTTCAGTTGTTGCAGAGAGTATCCTTATCCTAGATTTTTTTTCTTCTTGTCTGTCCTGCCTTGTTGTTTTTCAGAATGAAGAAAACTGTCTTCGTGGCATCTTTTAGAAAGAGCTCTGAAATTTGAGACCAATCAGCACCTCTGTGTATCATTTTTAAAGGATACATTTGGGTTGCTTTTGTATCTACATTGGCAACTTCTAAACAGTAAAAGGTTAAACTTTACTGTAAGAGGAAAATTATGCTATTCTGAGACACTTTTATTTTCGTTTTCTGATTAGATTTTAAGAATCTGTGCTTTGAGAGTCTGTATCACGTTGCACAGTGGATTTTTGGATACCCTTTGCAGATTGCTATACCCAACTTGAATAGACTACCGATAAACCAGATGATTCAGAAATTGGAAAGGCATGTACTTTTAGAAAGAATATTTGAAAATATTCTGTCATGCACATGAAGCAGTTAGCTGCAGACAAATGGATGATTAAGCATGATCTCCTGGCGCTGGACTCTTTCTTTGTTACTGTGTGCTTTCCCTCTGCTGCTGTATAGTCTGTACCACATCACATTCCTTATCAAAGCTGCTTGCTTTGTTTGCCCCCTTTAATTGTTGAAAGTATTACAACTTTAGCATTTATCTATATAGCATAAATACACTGCATTGCTGTAGTAGTTTGCATGTGAGTATATTAAATAGAATAGTAAATACACCTTGGTCTTGTATCCATTTTACTGCATGTAAATAACTTATACAAGGTCAAATCATAACATTAATAATGGAATTTAGAAATCTAGATCCTCTTTTAATGACTGTATCAAATGTATGCTGCAGTACAGTAGGAACATCTGGCTTTTAAACTAGAAAGGTCTTACATTTTCTATAGAAACAATTGGCTGACAGATAATCTTCAGCCAGCTTTTCCTTTAATCTTTGTCTGTAAATTATGCAGATATATTGAATAGTTTCTTAGATGCCTGCAGGTAGGAAAATTACGTGTCTTTTTTCTTTTTTGCAAACTGAATAGTGGGCTGTGTTAGGAATATACTGTAGTGTCCCTTGGCTTTCAAATGCTGTAATTTGTATCTGGGGTTTCGCTTCTTCATTTTCCTTTTTTTTTTTTTTTTTCATTGGGAACAATTTTGAATGCTCTTTAGAAATTAAAGTGGCAGCTGGCATTAGTTGTCATTGAATTCTGGTGACTTAGCTCTGTAGAGATGCTATGAGCAGAAGGATTGTAGAGGTTGTGCATATTCCAGGATGCTAATGTTGGTAGGGAATCATGGATAGAAATTTGGCTTCATACAGTAGAGAACAGAATGCTATTCCAGATGTTTACCAAGAAGAAACAAGAATAAATAAATAACTGTTTTTGAGGTCTTTCAATGATTTTTTTCATGTTAATTTATTTTCAATCCTGTTTCATTGTGGTGTGACTACCACATACTATTATCACGACCTGCAGTTAATATTCACCTTTCCCATTTCATCAGACAGCCATACAGCCATGTGCACTTTGAGCCATGAAGGATGAGGTATTTTTATATAGCGCAAGCTAAGATCAGTTATTTTTAAGATGTGGAGAAGAAAGCAGTGCGATGTTCTAAATGGAATTTTTCCAGTAGATGTGGAAAAACCCTCATGACTGCCAGTCCTTCAGATTTACCCTCTGAGAAGTCAGTAAGATGTATTTGTATTCAAGCAACGCTGGCAGTAATGTCTGTGGTTAAAGTTGTCCAGTGTTGAGAACTGTGTGTATGGGGATATGTGTGTTGTGTTTGTGCTTATATAAAACAGAGCTGTATAGCTTACAGGAAACTGAGCAAAACATGCCTTCATCAAAAGGGCAAGCTCTTCCTGGTATGGAGCTTAAGCTCTGAAATTGAGGTATGTGCTGATTTTTGACAGCTATAATATAGTGGTAACCTTACCTAGATTTTTTTTTTTCATCCTTCAAAACGCTGTCCTTTCATGTGTGTGATTGGCACTGGGCTTGCTTTGTGTTTAGCTTCTCTAATCAAGGGAATTTAAGCTTCTATTCTCCCAGCATTAGTACAGCAGTCATGGGAAATCTCAAACAAGCCAGATCTTATTGCAGCAGTTGACACAAATAAAAGCAGTTGTGCTTTTATTTATTTATTTTTGGTGCTGGATGCTGATTAAAAGTTTCCAAGCATCCTTTAGCTATGCCATAAAGCCAACCAACAGAGAGCAGGGCAGCTGCCGAGGAAGGGAGATGCTGGTGGACACAGGACAAGATCACAGTGGGAAGCATCAGTGTGTGTAACTCAGAAAGCTGGGAAAGGTGTAAACAGATCCCCAATTTATCTATAGGGTGGGCTCTCCAAACACTGTTTTATTGGCCAGTGGCTCCTGCTTTACTAACCTCTAACCTCAGCAGTACTCAGAGGTGCTGCCCACCAGCCAGCCTTGTCTTTGAACCTCCCTTGGCTCCTGCCACCTCAAAGACTTGCAGTCAGATTCCTGTGTTTTGCTTGGGACCTCACCTCTCAGCAGGATGCCTGCAGCAGGGAAAACTGATCTACCCTGAGAACATAGACATATTTGAAGGCAATACCCCTAGGACTAGAAACCTATTGCTTTCAGTTTCAGGAGCTGTCTGTCACTTGTCAAGAAATGTGGATAAAACATCTTCCCACCCCCCAACTTCTGGGCATGCAGTAGTTGAATGTTCCCTGCAATTATATACATATATATTTGTTTTCTGTTGTTTTCCTGACTGCTTTTGAGTCAGTGATAGCACAATTCTAGCTCACTGTAGGTCTGGTTTTATGTTGAGTGTGTTGAGAACAAACATCTTAATAAGGAGGATACTGATTCCAGTTTTTGACTACTCCCCATGTTAGGTGCGCCTGCCACTTCCTTTACAGTAATGGCCTGGTGAAATTGGAGTAATTACAGAGCCATGCAAACTCCTGGAAACTGGAGGGATCAGAGTGGGCTATTTTTTGTGTTTTTACATCATTATTGATGACTATGTAGATATAATTAATGGCTTATCTGGAAGCTAGAGTAGTATCTATTTCTCTTTTTCAGCTGTGTTATTTCTATGGTGTCAATACATGCCATTTGTTTGTAAATAGCAAGACAAACTGAAAGCTCTTTGGGAGCAAAGGGAATTCAGAAAATGGTAGTAATATTTTAATATCACCTTTTAAAACTCTAAATGCATAAAATTTTGGGATTTTGTTTGGTTGTGGGTTGTTTTTTTGAGTTTTGTTGTTTTTTCCTCTCATCCTGCTGCTTTCTTTGCTGGCTCTGTCTCCACACTTTGTAACAGTATTCCCAGCCACAGCTGAGAATGGGGTGGGTTCCTTGCTGCTCATAGTGCTGGTAGCTGTTTGTTGGCTCCATAACTGAAAAGTATTTTGACCATGGATTTGTAGGGTGCCAGGACAGTAAGTCAGGTTTCGTGGCTGGTGCAGTGTTGCCTTCTGCACAAGAGTTGCTAAGTTGACATACTCATTAATCAAAGAAACAAGTTTGAGGTGCAGAAATATATGGAGGGAGGAGAGAGCACCAGTGCCAGGTGATATTTTTATCTATTCAAGTGTTGTGTTCTCGCTGTTTTTAGAATTGAGTTGCTATTACTAGGACAAGGAATAGCGGAAATCTGTATTTTAAGGGTAAAGATAATGCAGGATTTCAAAACTATATAAAAGTTGCCATTTAGTGAGAGAGAATGAGAGCTCTTTTATTGAAAGTACCTTCTTTTGTGTCATGTATTTAAGGAGAAGGGTCTTTATGAGAAGATTAAAACCTTAGAAACACCAAAGCAAGAAAGCTTCCAAAACCCATCACCCCTAAAACAATTCAAAAAACTCCTCAAACTCCCAAAGTTATGTGAAAGTGTGGAAGCAAGAGTGAAAATGTTAACTTTAACAGATAAGCTACTAAGAACTGTTCTTGTATATGCACGGTATGTGTTGTATGTATGGATTACTACAATTGATGTGATTCTTTTCAAAGCACCAAAGAGGAGAATCTGAGGAAGGCTGCAGTGCAAGAAGCCTAGTTTTAATATCTGAGCTTGCACTCAGATTTTCTTTTAACTTTTTCTTTTAACTCTTCTAAGAGTCAGCAAGTAGTCTCCAGCAATAAAACTGAGAGTGAGTAGAAATGAGTTATTCCCAAGTGGCTGCTATCTGAAGGGCAAGATTAGCATTTCGAACTCTGACCTCTGTCCCCTTATGATATGGCAGCTTCAAAAAGAAAAAGGAAAAAAAGAAATCTGGATAATGGAAATATTCAGTTTTCACTCTGTTGTATCTGAAGGAGGCAAATGTACTTGTTTCATGGCTAAAATTACTGCAGTAGAGAATATTGAGCCAAAGAATTAAATCGACTTACTGCTTCACTTTTGAAGACATTGTTTTTGAAGCTGAATTACAATAAAAAACAGCACCATGAAAAGTCTGTCTAGAATCTCTTTCTTAAAATATTTAACTGTAATGATACAAATTACTGATTTGTTTGCTCATACTGCTGAAGTGTCTTGTAATTAGGGAATATTCCTCTATAGACTACTCATATAATTTGTATAAGTTAAATAGAAGAATTGAGTGCTCTCAGGGCTTTACATGAGAATTGTGCATAAGTCAGTAACATGGAATGAAAGTTCAGAAATAATATTGAAATAATGATGTCAGATTACATTAGGAGCAAACCTTAGTTAACTGGAAACAACAGTATGTGACCTGCATTCCAGTTCATTCCTCTTTTTTCCCTTGCAGAGGAGCCTCTGGTTTGAGGTTCAGATAACCCCGATGCTGAATTATGGATTAGTCTTTATCTGAAGTGATCATGGGCCTCCAAAACTTCAATTCCTTGCTTATCTCCATTTTTAGCTTTAGAGGTGACATGTTGTTACTCTGAACACTCTTTATATACTGTCTGCACTACTGCTTTTCTTGGATAGGTCTGCAGTGAGAAACAGATGCAACACAGCCAGTTTAGGTTGAATTTGAAAGATGCTTTTAATCTGATATTCTATAAAAATGTAAAAATCAGAAAACTTTTCAGTTTCAGGCAAGTTAGCATGATTTTACCAGTATTTAATTGATTTAATGGATTAGCTTTTAAAATTCTTACATAATCCATGTATGGGAACAAGAAACTAATTTTTACTTGCAATTTCTAAAGAGTTTACCTGCAGTTTCATGTAATTGTGCTGGCACCCTAAAAATAAGATAACTTTTCAGAGCACAGCTCTCTTACTGTTTTTCATGGGCTGAGAGTTGTTTTTGAAAAATGTAACCTATTTTTGTGTAGCCTAGATTTGCATTTCAAGTCCTCATCCCTCTCTAGGAAAAATGAGACTACTTCAGGTCACTATTGAAAACAGAGCTTTAAGGGGAAGAAGGACCATGGCCTACAGCTAGTCACTTATTTTGTCCTCTCCTGATCCATTGCTAAGAGAGGAATGGATTTATTGGAAGTTATTTTAAGGTACCAGAGGTCTAAATTTCTGTCTGAATAACCCTATTTTTTCCAGCACTGATTACCAAGAATAAGCCAACCTGCCTTAGGTTGAATGTGATCGAGTGATATCACCAAGGGTCCTAAACCATCAAGCATTTTTTGTAAATCCCAAAATCTTACCATATTTTAGAAACAACAAAATACTGTTTAATTCTTACTAGTATAAAGTCTTATGAGGCTTTCTTTTAAGCCTGTATAAAAAACCTAAACATATCACTGGTTTTAGCTGATACCAGCTGGTATCATCTCTGCTGGAGACCTGCATACTAAAAGTAGTATGTGTGATCAGCAAGGAAACTGTTGGAACAGGGAACCAGAGGTAGGAACAATGAAACAGTACAGAAAGAGGGTGCAAATTACAATTCATAAGCAGAAAAAGGTGGGAACTTGGGGCTATAAGTTCCTCAGTCTAAACCCAAAATTTATCTTGAGAAACTTTTTCTAAAATGCATATTGCTCCAAAAAAAGTAACTTACCTTCAGTGCCCTTTTGCACAGGATGTCAGTAGGGCTCTTGAAGCTCAGGTTTACTATTGGACTATTATATAACATCAGCTATATTCATATGCATCTTGAGTATAGGGCAAACATACAAAAATTCAATTTATCTTGAACCTCAGTAGCCCATTTAATTCTACTGCCCCATGGCAATAGTTTGGGGCCAGGGGAGGTTGCCTGGGACCAGTCTGAGTAGTTTACTTGATATAATAATGTGCTATGTCTCAGTAACTTAAAATATGTTTGGTTATATTACAATATGACATAAAACTTTAGCAGGCCTTGTGGATGCACTTCCATGTCCAGAGCTGTCAGATGCACAGCTGAGCTGTAAATATTTACTGTAATATCTTTTGTATCTCTGTTGAGGGTACACGTTTTAGCAAAGGGTTACTGCAGTCAGTTACTTCAGTTACTTAGCTAAATATTTTATTAGTTTAAAGTTTCTATTTAAAAATAATAAGAGAAGATAAAGTTAATGGAGTGTTTTCTATTCTTCTATCCATCCCAAAGTTTGAAAGGTTTAGAATGGTTAAGTCTCATCTCTTTGAGGTCAATATTACGCATACTGCTGAGATGCTGAAGTAGAAGCAAGAAATCTAATAAATGCCAAACTTTTATCTGTAAATAAGTAACAGAACCAGGATTAAAAATAAGATCACCAAGTTTCCAGGCCTGTGCTGTTGCAGCAGGTAGGCCACACTCTTTTGCTTGCATAGACTTCTCCAATCCAGCTGGGAGTAAAAGTCAGGAACCCCAAGAGCCATTAAGAAGTGAAAGCATTTAAGTAGAGTCACCATAGGTGGTGTGAAAACGGTTGTATTTCAAGGCCTTGTAAACCCTTTCAAGGCATTTTGGAAGCACTGAACTGTTGCAGTGGGGCAAAATCTCACAGCATCATGGCGCCTGACCTAAAAGTTGAGAAAAGTGGTGGTTTATGGGCAGTTAAATTTTACTACTCTTTTGCGAATTTTTTCCCCCTCTTGCTACTTTTATGAACTCCCACCAAATCATGGGCTGTGAAAAGCCAGAAGGCTAGAAAGTTCCTTTCATGGACTGTTTTGCCCTTGATCTAAATGTTAAAGAAGGTAGTCCTTTCCTTACCTTATGCCCAGTGTTTTTTTTTGTCAAAAACCAATCGAAAGATTTACATTGATCTGTCTTGCACTCCACACCAGAGCACCATTAATGGCATTAAAATTAGAACTTATAAACATTATATGAATGAACTCTGTAACCTGATGCTATGTTGGCTTGTAAAGAGCTTATAAAGAGATGCTAGTCCCCCAAGTGTGTTTATTTCTAAGGAAAATAACACCTTACCTAAATAAATGTTACTTTCTATGAGTAGGCTGCCCTGTTGCTGCATGCTGCTGCCTGTTGTTTGGTATGAAAATAAGTTCTAATGCTCCCTTCCCAAGCTCTTGCCTCTCCTGCTATGTACTGAATATTGGCAGTTTAGTTTCTTCATAGTCTGAACTAAATCCTGGAACTGAAAACAAGTGGAATTGAACTTTTGGGTTGGATGCTTGCTTGCTTGGTTTAAGGAACATCTGTCTTGCAGATATGGCTGATCTTTCTCAAGGTGTGCATGTGTATTTGTAGAGATAAATTGATAACACTATATTATGTTAAGAAATTTTGGCCTTCACAGAAAGTGGTGGGTTTTCATGGCTGATTTGATGAGGATGTAGCAGTTGGAAGTGGGCAGGAAGAAAGAAGAAAGGAAGGGCAACAACTTAGAACTGCTTAGTGGCATGCCCATGTTTGTGAACTTAGTCTGCAGTGCTCACTGCTTGGCGAGAGAAGAGAATTTGGTCTCCGATTCCTTCAGTCTTTGGCTTCCATAATGAAGTTGTCATGGCTTTGTTAAATTTACTGCAGAAAGTGAATTCAAATGAACTAATTTCATGGGCAATCTATTGTGTAATGAGAACTTCCAGTCACTTCCACTGGGCAACCCGATAATATAATGTATTTCTCATTGTCAGTCAAGTCAATACGGTATGCTTGATTTGACTCTTCAAAGCATTGGTAAAACTGTTTTCAAAAGTAATGCTTTTCTGTCTTTCATTTTGGATGTATCCTAGATTTTCTATTTATCCAGAAATTTAGAAGGAGAAGAGAAATTGGATTTCTTCTTTCAGTTTTCAATTCCTTGTAAGCCATAATGGTTAATGTACATTCATCTGTGTTGTCTTGGCAAACAGAGTACAAAGTAGATGTTTGATCTCTGTTAACCATGTAGGTTGCCCATGGCCTAAGCAATATTTAGGCGTGTACAAAGTTAGCTTTCTCTATAAGTCTATGGTCTTAGAAAAATCTGGAAACCTCATCAAACAGGGTTTTAGGGTGCTAGAAGCTAATTTCAGTTCAAGTTGAAAGGAGGCGTCTGACTTCATCATAGTTGTAGTCCGTGTGTGTGTGAAAGCCAAGGTCTGGACTTACAGATTGTTTATTGCAGGATCCTGAAAGGAGTTCAGGTAGCTCCAATTAGTGCATTGCAATTACCATACCTTAAAAACATTGCTTAGCGTATTAAAGTTACTGCTGAGTTTCCTGGATTCATAGATACAAAAAAGAGAAACAGAGAGCTCATTAAAGCTATGTAAGAACAATAAGAAAGTTGGTATAAGAGTCTGGAACAGAAACCTTTCCTTTTGTTGTTGTTACTCTCTCCCATATCACAAATGTGTTCATGGGATTTCTATCCCCTCTATTTCTTACATTCCAACATAAGCTTTTTAACCCCACCAAGCAGAGTAGAAAATAGATTTCAAATGGAATCAACATATATCTTCCCAATAGAAAACTTTCCCAAAATATTTAGTAACTCAGCATGTGGAGCAGCAGACACTAGCAAGCCATGTTAATCAGTTCTGCTTTATAAAAGCAAACAAGGTGGGGAGGAAGTAATGAGACCCTGAAACATCTGTTTGGGGACTTCAAATCCCCTTAGAAGGTTTTGAGTTCTGCCTTAAAGAAACACAACTCCAAAAATATTACAACCAACTGTGGGAACATTCTATGGCTCTTTACAAAAAATTAATTACATAAATATTAGTCTATAAAACATAAATTCCCTCTGCCCCCTTCTCCAGATTTGCTTCTGGTATAAAGGTGTAATCTTCCCTGACATTACAAGCATTCTTTAACTAAAGAGAAGCTAGATCAGAGCCATCCTACTTTTGCTGAAGAAAGAAAACCATATTTGATTTTTATGAAGCTAGATAATAATAGATATTATGGTATTAATAAACAGTCTTATAACATTATAGGAAAGCTGTCATTTAATGACAATGGAATACATAATCCTGTATTTCACACTATTAATAGTTACTCAATTGCTTATAAAGTTGTATGCTAAAAGGCTACATAGTTTCTCCTTCCTACTTAATGCTGCTTGCAGCAATTGTTCTAAACTGTTGTCTATCATGAAAATAAAATTTAGAATCCTTTTTGTTTAGCATACTGGAACAGGGAAGTTAGCTGTTGTGGTCCATTTTAATTCTTGATCTGCTTCTGGTTTTCTTTTTAGATAGTTTGCTGTTTTGATAATATATTTTTCTTAAGGGATAGGATATGGGGAAAGAAATACTAATGCTTTTGCTTAGCATGTGGTACTTGCTTTATTGTCTTTTTACTTATTCTTACCCTTTTATGTAATTCTTCTGCTTTTACACTTGAATGTGGAAGTAATTTTGTTCCGTGTTCCTGGTAATCAGCCTGTTATCCAGCTGTTAAGTCCTATCAGGAAGAGAAATAAGGAGAGGGAAGTGATTCTATTCTAAACTGAAGTTGCTTTGCACTCTCTCTGAATGACAATCTCCAGAGTAGTATCATTTTGGACATACCCATCACTCTATGCATGGGTGTCCAAACTCTATGCATGGGTGTCATGGGTGAGTTAAAATTTAACTCTATGCAGTTAAATTTTGAAATAGTCACACTTACGGCTGTTTGCACAGTAAATGTAGTATTTAAGAGAGCAAAGACCTCTTTCCTGGTTTATTTTTAAATTGTAACATGGATTTTTTTCATCTTAAATATTTGCAGAAATATTCTACTGAATCTGTTTTACGAATTTAATTTTTTTTACTCACAGAGTAGAGTTCTAGGGCTGGTGGTTCAGCAGCAAGACTGTAGTTCTAAACCCCATAGCTTACACTCTGAGTAAAGTGCAGGGTAGCATAAACATGAATATGTGCAAGGTTGTGCTTATAATCTTTCCTCTATAATGTTATTTAGTCTAGAAATATCCAAAAGGAAGTGTAAATGCAGGAATCACTGTGTGTCTTCTGTTAAAAAGTACTGACCTTCATAGTGAGATCTGTTGGTATTTGTTAAAAACAGATAAACAAAAGTTATTTTTGGTTCATCTTAAGATCTGTACCTCCAGAAACTTGGTATTCCTTCAGTAATTGAATACAGTAAATAATATGGTAACTTTATAAGGCAAATAATATTATTTAATATTTTCATGCATGCTATTTAAACTGCTAAACTCTAGACCCTTTTTTGCTATTTAAGAAATCTGTAGCAAGAGTAAAATAGCACATGCCCAAATTTGTGTATTGTCTTCAGCTGTGTCCTGACTCTGAAAACTTCTGAAGGTTCCAATTAAAGAAAAAGTGCATTTATTTTAATTGCTCTACCTTCTAGAAGCAAACACATGCTCTTATAGCTGATAATTCACCATAGGGAGATTGCAAATGAAATTAATTTCTGGAGACTTCAGTGTGCTGCAGTTTCCTGAAGAAAAGTAAGGTTGAAAAAAATCATATCTTTTGGGCCAGAACTCCTGACCTACGTGGTTTGGTTAAGCATGTTTCCTTCTGGGTTGGATAGGGACCTACAGGATCATTTGATAGTTCTAGGGATTGAAAAAGTATGTTTATATCTCTTAACAGAGAGTCGGATAAGTCAGCATTTTCATTTGCAAACCTCTGCTTTTCTTCTGTAATTTCTGTCATACACAGAAACTGGGACAAGATGAAAACTTGTATGGGGCCTTAGTTTTGGAGCAACTCATCTGTGAAATTCGGAGCACCTGTGTATAACAATGTCAGGCTTCATTTCAGCAGCTTTACACTGTGCTAGAAATTAGCCTGGACTAACAATTGTAATAAATTGGCATGTACATGTATATTTCTATGTAAAAATAATGATCATTTACTTGTATAAATAATATTAGGTCTCTTAGAAGCTATTAGTCTGGTAGGTTTTGTGAATATGGAAATTCTCTATCTGATCAAGTGTTTTAACATCTAATATTGATGTTAAAAAGAGACTTTCAAGTTCTGCCTTTCAGGCAGAGTGCTTTTATTTGACTATTTAACTGTACTGTGGATTCCTTTACCTTAGAAAAAATGGAGTATAGGTAATTTATTTTCTTCTATGGTCAAAATGCTTTTGACATTTTTCAGAATGAAAATGTATGATCTAAGTGTGAAAGTACTTGATTCCTTCAAATATTTTCATTCTGTTTAATCTCTTGCAAAATAATGCTGCTGCTTCTTTTTATTGGCTGTGAGTCCTTTTAAGGGGTGGAGTTGAGTTTAAAGCCTTCAGGCATTATGGAAATACTCTATCGACAATAAACATGCCTCCTAATTTAATTTCCACCTGACATGTAGACTGCATGGAACAGATTGTGCATGGCAAGCCAAAATGGATTATTAAGCACTGGATCTGGCAGTGTGAAAGTGAATTTTATTTTCTTTACAGGCAAGGTGGTTCTGGGAAGCATATTTTCGATCGATGAAAGCAATTGCTCTCGCTACTCTTCAGATTATCAATGATAGAATTTACCCATATGCTGCCATTTCTTATGAAGAGTGGAATGATCCCCCAGCTGTGGTAAGCAAATTCATTTGATTTACTCATAAAACAAATTGTGGTTTTGGGGTTTTCTTCCTTGTATAAAAGGTATGTGCTATGAAACTTGGTTATAATTCTGTGTCTGAGTTTGTGTGTGTATGTGTTGTGCTGGTAACTTGCACAGATGAAGCTAATATATTTTATGACAACTGGCAAAATAACTAGCAGTTTTATGTCCTGGCACAAAGATGAGAACTTTTAACTTTTGCTATTGCACACGTTAAATTGTCTTCCTTGTTTAGATTTTTTTTTTCCTTGATGCGCGCACACACACACACACACACACACACGCTTTATTTCTGTTTAATTCACAGAGTTTGGAGCACTGTATATATTTGGACATAGTCTGTATGATGCAGAGAAAATAGTGGAAATGCTGAAGATCTCAAAAAATCTGGGGGAGTCTTTCATATAATTCTGTTGAAATAGCTAATTTTTCTTATGCCTAAAATTTTCTCTATGTTACTTCTTAACAATTTCTCTAATACAGAAACTGATGATCAAAGTTTTACTGGATTTTTTTTTTTGCCTGTTCTTGGTTTAATTTAAAGTTTCACTGGTTGAACTCACTTCTGTTAAGAAAAAACAGTGCAGTATTAATTAACCTCCTGCACCAAGCAGCTGGTTCTGATTTTTTACTATATAAAAGCCTGTAGATAATTTTCACTCGTAATCAGTTAATTTTCTCTGTGTCAAAATATAAAAAATAGTTTTGTTTTACTAATAAAACCAAACTTGTTAACTGTCTTGCTTTATGATAGTTTAGAAAAAGAAAGCTGGGTAGGAGTATTGGGTAGGAGTAAAGTGGGTTTTACTTGAAACTCTTCAGACCTGTGGAGTGTGAACAGTTGCTGATGAAGAGTTAGAAGCTCATTGCTGTGTTTTAGAAGTTCTGTTTCCATTGCTGAGCCAAAGGCATTAATAATCTCCTCTTGTCCTTTCTCAGAGAGGAAATGTGGCCCTGATCAGTATTTAAGGAAAATTAATCTGCACAAGTGTGTACTCGACAAGAAGGGAATCAGAATATCTTAACACCTTTACAATTATAGTAGCAGAGCCAAGCACCTTTAAACATGCTTAGTGAAATGAAGAAAATGCTTTAAGGATTACTGAGAGAACCTAAAAACATATCCTGGATTCTCACTGTCTCAAAATTGTCTTCTTGTTGGGCAGTAATAATGTGCTTGATCCTGTGTCTCATCTAGCTCCTGCCTAATATCCTCTTAGCACTGTTACAATTTCTAGTCAGCCTGGATGAAACATTATAGTTGGAAGGTCTTAAATATGTACATTTGAGGTAGCAGAAAATGGCAGCTCTATCCTCTTACTTTGATAAGAAGGTAAAGTAAATAATGTCCTTTTTTTTTTACAAGAAAATTGCGGTATTCTTTTCTCAATAAACTCATGACTGAAGTTTTTAAAGAAAATTATTTCAATCTCGGGGCTAGGATATAGCTAATTTTTAAAATAACTCACAGGATTTTGCATAAGCAAAATAATGTGAGTTAACATTAATACCACAGTGAAAATTGTGAGTAACTTTCATAAATTCTTATGTTACTGGCCAGAACTGACTTGCAGAACTTGCCATTGTATTCTGCCTTCAAGCTCACCTGAGTGCAGCCAGTTCCTTTAGCTCTGCCTGTTGCTCCATGTGGTGTTGTGGTCAGTAGGGATTAGGTACAATACTCTTCTGTACGCTTTTGTTCCTGTTACCTGATTTCCATAGGAACACAAAGGTGCAGGGTGTGTAGAAGAGGTGCAGAGGTGCAATCACTGTTTTAAGGGCTTACTGAAATTAGCCAGACATTACTTTCATCAGTACAAGGCTGTTCATAGAGCTCAGATCCCTGTGCTCTGGATAGGGAGGTTTTGAAAATGAGAGCACAGATTTGCCTATGGAATATCTATACAGGAGAATGCCTGCTTTAAGGAATTTGTGCATTTCATTGCTAGGACAAATTCAGCTGTATAACAGAAAGAAGAGCTTGCTGTTCAAGATCATTATGCAGAGAAGGATACTTAGAAAGAACTCTTGGCCATGGTTTCTTACCTGCCCTCTTCCTTGGTTTGAGGTGGAGTTTTTTGTGTGTAATTTTGCTTAATGGTTCACAGAATCCTGAGAAGTAACAGAAGAAGTTTGGTAAAATGTCCTGGTTCCTAATTGTTGTGCTGTTCAATTGTTACAACTGCTTTGTGTGTTAGACAAAGCAGTATAACCATTATTTCTACTTAGACAATTAGAATGGCTCGTAACTTTCCAAGGTGCACATTATACTTTGCATTTTGTTGAAGTGTTGTAGCTTCATGTGTTTGCTTCCAGAACACCCAAAGTAGTCCTGCACTCTTCTACAGTTGGGTCACAGTTTCCTTTTTCATGTGCAACCTTTTTTTTTTTGATATTTCTATTTCCCTTGTGGTGAACTAACCAAAATAATATTCCTTATATAAAACTTAGCAGGCAAGAAAAAAAAGAAAGAGTGGTGGTGTGTGCAAGGGAGGGACTGGATGGCTTGAAGGCTGCTTAACTTGGCATTACTTTGACTTATATTGGCTCAAAATATTAGTAGGACTGTTGCCTGAGTATCTTCACCAGAGTGTCCATGCAGCAGTGGTACAGGAGGGTGTTTTTCCAGGAGGGAGTTTGCAGTATGCAGAAGATAAATGCATATACAGTTAATTCCATACTTAGTACATTGCACGGGGGAAGTGATCCAAGCAGTTTTATGTGTTTTTATGGGCTGACTGAAGACTGTTGGCCTTTCTCAAGCAAAAAAAAAGTAATAAAGTGGATTATTTTGCTACTTATTCACTGTCCTATTGAGGAAATGGAAGACTAGTAGCATATAACATGCTAATATGTTATGGAATAATACTTCGAATAAAAATGCATTATGACGTATTTCTTCCTTTTAATGAAGAGGAGCAAATGATACTTTTGGGGCCTGAAATTCATTCCTGTACTACTGGAGCCCTTTATATCCCAGACAGTCTTTTGATGCAGGCATGGAAGTTTAATGTCTTTTATATTTTTTGGCCCAACCATTATCCATTAGGCAGAGGCAATCAGTTACATCCAAGTAAGCCAGAAAATGAGTGATTCTACAGTGTGCATTTTGATGGTTACCAGTTTGGGCTGGATTAGAAATAATGACTTGGGCTTGAGATGTGATCTGTTACCTTCAATTAAGTACTTTGTTATGCTCTAATAGAGGTAAATTACTTCCTCACTTATGTTTCGTTGTAGATTGCTGAAATTCTGCTCTTTGCCTTATACCTCACTAATACGTATGGGTTTCTGAAAAATGAGTAAGACAGGTTTTTTCAGAATTCTTCAGCTGCTTTTGCTGAAATTCTTTCAAGCCTGTTTATAATGTAGACCTATGAAACATTAGATGGTTTTTTTTGTCAGGGGCTGCTTTTGAACTCTGACCTTGGATGATACAGACCAGAGCTTAATAATCACTTGAGAATATCAGTATGTGAACAATAAACATACCAGATTTCATTTCTTCCAGTGAGGCAGAAAACAGCACCATCATTTGGTGTAAGCTAAAATAGCAGAGTTGTCTTAGTGCCCAGAATGCCATTCATTAACAAAGCCTAAGAAGAATGTTAATTTACAGAATACTTTGTAGGTCCTGCCAATTACTAGGAACTTGACACTTGTTAAAAAAATAAACTATTCCTAACTTCTTTGACTAATATTTTATAGTCCTCAGTCTACAGACAGTGCTGCTGTTATAACTATGCTTCCTTCCTAGTACTGTTTGTCATCTCCAAAGCATTAAGCAAATATTAGCATACACTTTTTTATCTACCTGTAAATGAGAGCAAGCTAGCACATTTCTGGGCAGTGCATATTTGGTATTTTTTCCATTGAACAATATTAGATTTCTGTTTCTGCTGTATTTTCTAGCTACTTGTGTGATGGTTTCAATCAGCTGGATCAAATATTGCTTTATTTATTATATTAGAAAATATGTATTTTTTAAAAATATTAAATAAAATTCAGTTTATTGATGGCTTTTTTTGGTGTTGGTATTATGGGCTGGTTGAACATCCCACACGTATTCAGATGTAAACGCTGGTATTTTTATGTGAGCGTGAAACATGATTTAACAGTTAGTTCTTTAATTTACCTGCCCAGAGTTAGGGTACTTTTCTTACACAGTGGATTATTCTACACTAGGTAGAAATTCCTGTATATCTTGTGGCTAATTTTTTATGTGAGGAGGGTTTAAGATCTTCATTGAAACATGAAATGATGGCCACTCAACTTTGTAATGCTGTTGGGTGTAAGAACTTTGGTTGGCTCTGGACAAATAGGGAGGGTTAATTCCTTTGGGTTTGCCCTGTGACCACTTGAGGATGGGAAGCATGATGAAATACTTTCTCAAAATATTGAACAGAAACTTACCATAAATAATTGGAGGAAAATAGAATAAATCAAGGCTTTTTTTGGTCTGGTAATTCATAATTGAAACCATGTTGAGGTTAGATTGATTTTAAGAACAACCCAGCTGAAAAAGCCTTAACCACAGTGGCAGGGGATATATCTCTGTTTTGCTTAGATGTGTAGGACTGCTCAGCTACTAAGTTCAGCACACTGCTGTCCTTACCTCTGTGTTTTTAAAAGACGGTGAATTGTTGTTCAGACTATACGGTTTTTGTAATAGGTAGTTTACAACAAGCAGGCTAGATGTTGAAAATAAGATAGGTGGGAAAGCTCACTGTCTTGTTCATGGGAGCAGTGAAATTTTATTTTTCTTAAATGCTGTTGCTGAGTTTTCCCACTAAATGATAGTTGGGGGGTTCTTGATTCTTCTTTTATATGGAACATCTTACACAGCCTTGTTTTTCCAAAGACCATTCTGCAATGTAGTTCCTAATGTCTACTGTACCCTTCCTCAAGTCTCTTTCAATGGTGAACAACCAGTTAGGAAGTTTTGGGACAGGATGGAGTCTTTGTTACCTGTGATGTTTTACCAGTGTCTCTGAGGCTCCATAGAATTTAATTATTATTATTTATGTAATATAAATATTAATATATAAATATATTTATATTTATATATTTATACTTTATATAAATATAAATCTTAATATTTCTCAGTCCAGCTGTATGTGTTCATTGATGCTGTGGAGCTCCCACATCTCTCCCTTCTGTATCCTGCTAAGAAAGGTCTGTTATAACCTTCCTGCTAAGTTGAACCTGAAGACTCTACCTCAAATCCAGCCTGAAGCCTCCCATGTCATGAGAATTCAGCTCCCTTAGTGCATCATGTTTAATATATTTATTTTTCCTAAAGTAGCATCAGGTTGTTTTTGATGACCAAAAGGGAGGACAGTATTTGATCGAGCTACAGTAAAGGAAGGTGCCTTGTTTCTAAGGCATTATCACACATGCACACTTGTAGAAAGCAAGAACAGGACAGCTGCAGCAGTCTGAATCCTTATGTATATACAGAACCCTTCCTGAATTCTCCCCTCTTCCATCTTCAGGCTATTCCCAAGCTCTCACTGTCACCCACATTCCAGTACTCTGGATTTTCATATGAACTGCAAAGAGCTGTCAGACAACTGAGACTGCAAGACTTAAGTGACATGAAATTACTCTTAGGAAACTAACATTTCAATTTGATCCTTTTTGCCCATAAAAATGATTCACAGCAAGTAACCTATTAATCTTGGATTAATTATCCTGGCTCTTCTAATGATATTAGCTGGGAGGGTGATAGTGAAGGGTTGTCTTATCTATAGCTGAGTGTCAGCACTTTGTCAAAGAAAGGTGATGGATGATCAATCTACTGTTGCTGTTTGCTCTGCTCTCTGAGAGTGAAAGTTCCTGTGAATTTCCATCAAGAATGTTAATAAAGATGGGAATATAGCTAATGTGCCTTCATCACTTGGTTGCTTGAGCAGTGACTGGGAGAACCCATCCCTGTGTCATTGGCCATTTCATGCTTTGCTGCCATAATGGAGATTTAATTAGGTTGCTGTTGTATTAATTGCCTGTATGGTTTTCTTTTCCCAAGCAGAAATCTGGAAGACTTTAGCAAATTATGGAGGCTTGAATTTGCCTGATTTCCTGCAGAAAGTGGGGTCAATAGGTCTCAGACTGTAGACACACTCTTCAGGCAGGCAGCAGGGGGTTGGCTCTTAATGGCACTTGAGAGATGCTTAATTGCCTTTTTGAAATGTTTTTCTCAAATGAGAGGCATGGTTCTCCCATCCATTAGTGTGTGTCTACAGGCTTTTCCCTCCCTCCACCATCCTTTAGTAAGTGCAGAAGCAAAGCCTCCTTTAAAGTTGCTTTATTTTCCTAAGTTATGACCAGCAGGGGAGAATTTTCATGCCTTTCTGAAAGTAGTAGAAGTTGGGATTTAAGGAATGTACCTAAAATTTAGCTTTAAAAGAGGAATTCATTTTAGATACATGTGCACATGCTTGCACACAAATGCATGATATATTTCTTTCTGTAAGTACCTAAAATAGTCTTAGATTATGGAAAAGGAATAATGCTTTTCAAAATATATGATAGCAAGCAATTTGTTAGGAAGTGCTGTGGACAAAGAGAAAACATTTCTAGAAAAACTTCAAATGGGAGCCATCAATCTAGGTAGCAATTCTCACCCGTAAGTAATAAATAGAACATTGTCTGCAGATGGCTCTACCAGTTATTTCTTCTTGTAGGACAGAAACATAATATTTTCTTGGCACTCTGATTATGATGTTAAACCTCTGTTTCAAGTATTAATGAAAAAGAGGTTTCTGAGAGTTGTGTTAAGAAGCTGCTTGACATTACCAAGGTCATTCAGATAATAACAGTCTTGGGGAGGGGGTTGTGTAAAAACAAGTCTGTAGTCAAGCTTTAATGAGGTGGATTATGCTCTGGTAACATTTAGATTGTGAATTGCTGTAGGAATTATTGGAGCTACAGCAAAACCAGAGGGCTGTCCCCATCTGCCACTAGTCATCTTGTACAACTAGCAAAGTATGTACAAAAGCTTTAATTTTAGAAAATGTAATAATCTGAAAGCAGATTTTTCTCTGCACATATCAGTTGCTGAAGTAATGGATGTATATTTTCCAAATTACTGAGTTTGATTTCACAGGTAGCCATGTCCCTTTCAAGAACCAAAGTTCCATATTGTACTGTTACTGTTTTTACATTATGCTATTACTCTTCTTGAGTAAAAACTCAAACTTTGTGTTTTCCATTAGGATCCTCCCAAAGAGTTTAAGATGAATGCTGCTTTTACCAGACCTGATAAAGTGTGTGTAGCTGAAGACCAGTCTGTCTTTTCAACTACTTCAGGAAGTCTACTAAAACATATTACTCCTACTGACAGGTCCTTGCCTGGAGCATACTCTTAGAGTATCCTGGAGAAAAGAGTGTGCCAATGCTGTGCTTAACTTTTCTGCCTCACATATTTATCCCCTCTTCAGTTTTGATTTGTTCATAGAAGGAAATCATGTTCACATAATTTTTTTTTCTCCTTTACCAAAATGTTGTGATGTCTTTCAGTAAATAGGCTCTTTATCCTCCTCACCCTTGAAGTCAATGTAGTTAGAGATGTCTAACCATTTAACACGAGGAATGTGATTGTTGAGTGTATAAAGTTAACCAAAGACTAAATAGGAAAACAGAAAATTTCAAAGTTTGCTTCCTACAAATGTGACCTTGTAACTCTGAGTCTGTAAAACTTGCTTTCCTCCTGATACAAGCAGGCCTATGGTATGAGTTTAGCTGGAGAATTTCACAGTATTTCTGTAAACTGCTGGCACTTGCTAACCTCTTACGAGTCTTCATAGTTTTTACAGGCTAGGATTCAAAACTTCCTTGCAAAACAGCATCATTCAGTTAATGCTTTCCCAACTCCCCTTTTCACCTTGTCCCTTTGCTTCTCTGTCCAACCCCTGATTGGAACATCAGTTGGAATGGAAAATTTGAGACTAAAATGCTGGTGTTTTCATTCTTGTCAAATGGTCCCTTCACTGCTTCCTCTCCCATGTTGTCAGCTCCAAAGGGGGTTGGCACATTCAGTGAGAATGTAGTTGTCTTGTCTCTTGCCATCTGGGCCGACTTTCCTATGCTGTGTATTGAAGTAAGATCTTTAAAGTCTCAAAAGGGATGCTCTAGTTAAAATTCACAAGGAGCAGATAACTCTGGAATTCATCTCTGAATCTCATGTCTTTTAATTTTTTTTTTAATGTAATAGGTGGGATTTTTCCACTGTTGAGCAAACTTTGTGGAAACTCGTACGTTGCTCCTCTTTGTACGTACTTTTTCCCTTTTTGCTTGGGTGCACATTTTATACCAAGCTTACGGGTTTGTTCCTTTGCTTTTGTGGTTGTTAACACTTTTTCACTCTGAAATTGTAGTGCTGATTAAGTTTATATTTTTTTATTGAGTCCTGACTATAAATATAAATGTCTTGAAATAATGATTAGTAAATGAGAATTGAACCATGCTAGCTGAGCTCAATTCCCCTTGGTTTTCCTTCTCCACAAATCTATCTACCTCTTCCACTTTAGTTTTTGCCTTAATCTCTATCTGGTTGCAACATTACAGTCAGACATAAATGAAAGTTGAAATAAGAAAGAGATTAGAATAAAGGTTTTGAGAAATTGCCAAAGTCAGAATTGGAGAATTGCCTGATCT
This sequence comes from Zonotrichia leucophrys gambelii, assembly GCF_028769735.1. NCBI lineage: Eukaryota > Metazoa > Chordata > Aves > Passeriformes > Passerellidae > Zonotrichia > Zonotrichia leucophrys. The sequence goes on along the minus strand of NC_088175.1, from coordinate 35,575,904 downwards.
GAGCAAATTACAAATCTAATGGTTAGGCTCTGGCTATATGAATTAGTCCCTGTTGTGGTAATTTACCTTAAACAAATTGCTTTTGCTGTTTTCTTGTCTTCCTTCACAGAAATGGAGCAGTGTGAGCAACCCACTCTTCCTTCCACTGATCCCACCTCAGTCCCAAGGTTTCACAGCCGTGGTTCTGACCTATGACCGAGTGGAGAGCCTTTTCCGAGTTATCACCGAGGTGTCCAAAGTGCCCAGTCTGTCCAAATTGTTGGTAGTCTGGAACAACCAGAATAAGAATCCACCAGAAGGTAAAACCTGTGGGAGGGGTGGTGGAGGAAGGTGAAACTGGGCATAGCATATCTATTGACACCTGTTACAGAATGACCTCTCTTCTACATCATTTATATTCAAGAAGTATTTCATGGTTCTTTCAAAATAATTGGTTGGGATTTTTTGTGACAAAGTGTTTGAAAGTAAAGTCAGAGAAGCCAAAGTAGATAACAAGAACAAAAGCATACCAGGGTTGTGCTGCTAACTTCTGAATCAAAAGTTATAAATATATGATTGCAGAAACATTTCTGTCCTTAACATTTTTAGAGGGAGTAGTAAGGAGAAACTTATTTTTGACCTGTCAATACTTGCTTTTATTTCTTTGTAGACAGACTTTTGTCACAGTGTATATATACTGCTGCTACTGAACTGTTTCTAGTGCAAATATGGTTCAAAGCAAAGTAGTTTGAATGCTTGGAGCTGTAAAATAAGTGAATATATTGATTGATTGATGAAATGAAATGAAAATTTGGGTCATTTCAGGTGTCCAGATTGGAGTCTCCATACCACTAGAATATCATGTGAAAATGCTAATGCTTGCCCAGTAAGACAATACATAAGTGCCTATTTTAAACTATTTCTGTTTCCAATACATTCAGTATACTGTGCTGCTCTCTGTAGTATGTGAATGAGTCTGGTGTCATCTGCATGGTTTTTAAATTGTTTTTAATACGTGGTTATTTTAAAATGAGGACTCATTCACAGGGATTTTCCCAAGTTATTTATATGTGCAGATTTTTGGAATGAGATTTGGTTTCAAAGGTATATTAATTACTCCAGTGTGAATTCAGTGCTGTAAATCTCTCAATTATTTTGTTTTCAGTATCTGAGGTGTACTTTGCCAGCCTGGCATACTGCTGTACTCTATCCCCTTGTACCAGGACTCAATCTCAGTCTGTCCAGTCCTCACAGTTTGCTGCCTACATTTTCAAACCAAAGATCTCTATCCCATGTTTTTTTGTCTCCTTCTATGCAATGTCATTGTACACTCCATGGGCTGCTCTGTGTCCGGCCAACTCCCTTCTTTCCCATCTCAGGCTGCCTGCCTCCTGACACTGTACTGCTCCTAATCTGTTCCCAGGTCCTCAGCTGGAAACACATGTCCTGACATTGTGAATTCCATTATGAAATCACCATGGAATAAATGGGAGGTCTTGCCCCATGTAAGGGAAAATAGCTAGGCTTGGCCTTTGGTAATCCTCCCCAGTGCTAGACAGATTCTCCAACACTGCTCATTTTATTTCTGTGCTTACTGTGCTTACCTTCCCTAGGGTGACTTTCTCCAAGGTCTGAACACCAGTACTAAAATCCTGAGCATTGTGCTGGGCAATTAAAGCCTCCTCATTCTGGATTAAATACTGTAGCTATAGTAGCTGAAATGAACCTGGTTCCCACGTGCTGTGCATATGGATCTGTCATTCTCATCTGAAAATGTGGTGATTTTGTGGGACAAGAAATGTTGCCTTCTAGGAATATGTGTTCAAAAGAAGTGTTGTATTGTGGATTCTTCTGAAGCAAATGAAGCGTGTTGTTAGGACTCTTCACTTTATAATTCTCTTTCCAGAGGCTTCAACTGCTGCTTTGTTCTACTCTTCAAGGTTAGTTATTCTTCATAGCAGCAAGATGCAACATAGAAATTAATCCCTGACTACTTGTCTCAATTTACCATCTCCTAAGAGCTGCTTAGAGCCAAGCTGTTGCTACCATTCACTTGGCTCCTTTGCCATTTTGGCAACTTGCTACAGTTGGAAGCAGAATAACTTTATTGCTTACTTTAAAAAGTGTTCTTTATTACTTCTGAGCTAAATACCTCAAGTTTAGTCATATTTTAAATGTTTTGCAACCTTTAGAGTAAAAATTGTTGTGTATAAATTGATAGCAACAGGAATTTTTGCAGTAAGCAGTTATTTTCTAAAAGCAAAAAAGCTTAGTGATATATACATTTATGTGATCACTGAGTGTGGGTGGATTCAACCCAGATGAATTGTTTTCACATTTCCTTCAAGTGAGTCTGAGATATAGGAGAGCTGAAGCAAATAGATCATTAAAATGACCTTTTCTTTTCAATCATTGTTTTCATCCTGAAAATCAAAATGTGTTTAATTTTTTTCTGCCTCTATTACCCCTAAGTCATAAACTAGTTAAAAACAACCCAACCTGTAGAACTTAAAATTGTGGACTTGAGAGCACAGTTGAAAGCATAAGCAGTTTTGTCCTTGCATTAGCCTAAGCATTGCATTGAAGCGAATAACTATTTGTTTTTAGTGTCCTTTTTCCCTTTATTGCTGTTACAATCATTGTAATCTCTTGGCCCATGGCTAGAGAGAGGTCAGTTTGATTAAATGAACTTGTTTTATTCCAGATCCATGCAGGGCATTCCACTTGGCTCTTCAGCCAGTCTCTCATTCAGTCTGTCTATTAGTGATCCTAATCCTCGGACTTCAAAGCTTCTGCTGTTTATAGCCTGTTAAAGCCAGGAAGTTTCTGATGGATTAGAACAAGGAATGAGTTTGAAGTTTGTAATGTGCACCACTGTCACAGATAAAGTCTAGTTTATTACCCTACAGTAGTATCTGCACTTTTATGGCTATTCATTTTTAATTGGTTGTAGTAAAGCAGAGGTGCTTAACCTTCTAGAGCATCAAGTGCTTTATTTCGTGGTCCTTTCCACATAAGAGACATGTTTCAGTACAGAAGCAGATCTTGGCATTTGTCATTGCAGCTCTTCATGTCTTCGTTTTGTTTTGCATGTGTAAGTGGGAGGGCTGAGTGAAGAACATCCAAATTGCCTTCCTTAGTGAGTATGTGTGCTAAATTGCAAATTGGGCTTAGGTTTCCTGGGATGCAGCTGGCAAAGTGCCACACAAGTGACATGTGGCCTTTCCTTTCTTTCCTCTGTCAACACCAGAAAACTATTATAACTGAAAATACCATTATTATCAAAACAATATGATATGCATTTGCAATAGTGCCTTTATGTAATGATACGACTTAGGAGGAAAACTGGGTGAAAATTATATACTCTAAAAATTGTACAAAATTTAAGATCATGGAGTTACAGGTGGTCACTGCCATCAGTAGTGCTGAGCATCCCAACTAAGAGGTTGTAGCTGATTTCAGCTGCTGTGCAGTGGTAACAAGTGTGGGGAGTGTGCAAGGTGTCTGGAAACAAACTCTTTTCAAACCTAAACCTCTCAGGGCAGATGCAGCCCTGATGCAACAGAATTTTTTTGTTATGTTGGCTGGTAAAAAGGTAAAAGGGCAATGGATTAATTAAGCGCTTGACTGGAAAGTTTTCAACCAAGTAATGTGTAAAAATATAAAATTGGAGAACTACATGTATGTGGGCGGGTTAGATATCAGTAGTAATTTTAAGATTGTTTTTTGCTTAGCCTTAAGAGTTTGCAAGGATGATTTTTTTTAACCTAATGTCTGAGAGGTGTCTTTGGAAGTCTGAACTGATGGTTCTGTGTTTTCTTTAGAATCAGTGAAAAGAAACAAGATGAACTATGAGAAACACAGATGTCTTGTGCAAAGACAACAAAGTTTGAAGTTTACGCAACGTTTTTGATGGTAAAAATATTGAATCTTATATGTGAAATAGCAGAAAGAAAATATCACAGTGATGATTCTACTTTGGAAGCTTAAAATATTATAGAATCAGCTTATTATCTTAAGTACTCAATGAATTTAGGGACATGATCTCTGTTCAGTGTCTTTGGCTGAGTTTTGCTTATTTTCTGTGCCGTGAATTGTATGCAAGAAGCCCATCAATGCAGCAGTAATGTCAATAGGCCCATAACTATGTGTATAATACTAATAAAAATAGTAAAAGCCTTGAAATACTACAGGAAAAAAATCTATTTTTTCCCCTCACAATGGATCAATTAAAATAAACATTGTGGTCTAAGTGCCTGCTGCTGGGAATATTTTGCAGAAATTATGATTTTCTCCATCAGCCAAACATTTTTTTTTCCATTCATTTGTGTTTTTTCTAAATTGCTAGTTCTGAAATTCAAAAAAATAGTCTGTAATAGAAATTCCCACCAATATTTGTTTCAGACAAGTGAAGAAACCACTTTGTCTACCACATAAATATTATAATGTAAAAATCTGTTACTGTTAGTAAACATGCAACAAGCTAGAAATCATGTGTGATAGACTGATTCCTTTGGTTATATTATAAAAATGAAAAATGTATTTTAAAGAGTGTGTATTTTCTGTTTAGCTGTGGATCCTGGAGCTAAGTTGCTATAAACTTCTTATGGTATTACTGAAATAATAATCTTTGTATTTCTATTTGATGCTGTTAATGGACAACATTGATATAAACTGTTGGGGCTAAAGAAAGTGAGTATCCTTTGAATTGTTGCTGTACCTTAAGGAGGTATTATCTAAAAACAAATTAAAAAAAACAACTGCAGTGACAGGTTTGGGATTTTTTTGAGTACTGTGCCTTTGGAACTCAGCACTGGTTTTTTAACCCAGGAATTAATTTTTTAACTTCTAAGTTTTTAATTAATTTGGCTTCTTGATGATGGACTTAATGTCATTTTCCTTGATTAGCTAGAGAATTAATTCATGGTGATTTTAGTCTTCCATAAGGCATATTGCAAGCATTTTGCAATACTACTTCCTAGGGAAATCTGGAAAGTTAGCCAGTCAAACCCATCTTAACACACTGGGCTCTTGTGTCCTAGAATCAAATGTTCTGTTTTGTTATATACAAGAATAATTCTGTGGATTTCTGTAGAACAATATAAACACTTTAATGTGAGTAGAAAGCACCTGTTTTGAGCTCTAAACAGACTTTTCACTCAGCCATAATGGAAGGAATTCTGATAGTAAGTAGATCTGCCATGCTTCTGACAATTTTTTTAAATTTCAGACTCCAGCAAAATTCTGCCATTCTGTACAGAGACTGAAAAAGTGTTAATTAGGTTTCATCAGCAATGTTCAATTAGCTGCATTCATGCAAGCTACTATGGACTATTGGAATAGGTATCCCAATATTACCAGTTAGATTGTGCCTGGGTCAGTGTGACCCTCGCTGCTGAGCCAAAGGCGGCTTCTGTGGTGTTTACCCCAGAGATACCTTGGCTGCTGGAGATTGCAGCAGGGCACTGGTGCAAGTCCAGGCTTGTCAAGAACTCCGTTTACCTCAGGAGAGAGAGCTTCTGGCGATGGTGAAGAGGAGAAGGAGAGGATTCTGCTGGAGGGTTGCCAGATGTTTATTCCATGGTTACAGAGGTCTGAACCAGAGCAACTTCTCCAACAGAATACGGCCGCATGGTCTCATTAACCTTTTAAGCTCGGGGACAGGGGAAGGGGAGGGGACAGGTGAGCTACCAACCAGGTGAAAGGGGCAGGGTCTCAAGGGACTAGGGACACCTATCCAATGTCCCCCAGGCCTGAGGGACAAACCACACGACGCCTTGCTGGTATGTTAGCCTGATTGACAGGGCACACTCAGCAAGGGGCGAGGGGGAAGGGAGAAGGTATAGGCACACGTGGGAAGGGACCGGAAGTTTAAAACAGGACATTGCAACACACCGCAACAATGGACCAGCTAGAATAAGTATCAGATGAGAGCTTGTACAAAAGTTCAGGTATGAGGATTGGTTATGCTGTATGGGATTCTGTGCAACTACAGGTACAAACACAGCATGTTTAGAGGTTTTCTGCCAGTTTTTATCGGTCTTTGTTTACCTTGCAAAACTTCTGGAAGGGTTTTTCCTTTTTATATTTCCAAATGGACTCCACAGAAGTTTTGGGAAGTGAAAGCATTATATGAATTAATATTCTGGACCCAGATTATCACTAGTCATGAGATATTCTTAGCGGTTATTGAGGCAGTAAAGCAGAAAAAAAAAATGTTTGTACAAATGTCTTTGTATGTGTCATCAAAATGCCTTGATTTTAGCCAATAAGTGGATTTTAAAAAATTTGTTATATTGGTTTTCATACTGACAGGCATTCAGTTCTTGCCATCAGGAGTCTATGCTGTGTTTCCAGTTCCTCATTATCCTTACCTGCTGCTTCCAATTGCAAATGCAACAAACCATCTGCATTCAAGTATTACTTGCTATTTTTTGAACTTGATACTACTTAGAAGAAGAATAGTGGTTAGCTCTGTACAGCTGCTGTACTGATTCTCATTTTTCCTACGCTGAGTGTTGAAACTGGGAATGGATGATAAGTATGCAGAGCAAGTAATTCCCTTTGTAAATACACTTCTGTCTGCTGACAAGATCAGCAATAATGTTTGGGCTGCAAAAGGACTTGCTGAGATGTTATTAGCTTCCCAGTTTCTCAGAAGCAGGGATACAGAGAATGGTGCTATTTAACAACATGATGGTGTGTCCTGGCTCTGGCTGGGAGAGGGTTAATTTTTGCAGCCTGTACCACCTCACTATTCTGTACTACCTCACTCAGTTCGAGGGAAAGGGAGTCTCTTCCAAGGAGAAGAGCTTTCTTCTGGTGGAAAAAACTTGCTGGGAGGAGCTGTCTGGTATTGTCTGTTGTTGGGTTTTCTTCCATGAGAATCGTTTCTTTTCCTGTACCCTGTTGTTAGCAGTTGCCACTACTGTTCATTTTATCTCAATGCTGTTTGCAGTAAGTTGTTTTTACCTCAACTTGTGATCTTTGCCTTTTGTGCCTCCAATTCTCCTCCTCTCCATCCTCCTGCAGCAGGTAGAGGGAAGGGAAAGAGTGAGAGAAGTGTGTGGTTTGGAGAGTCTTGGTGGGGCACTGAACTGGGGAGCACCATTCCCAAACCATGGCACAGTGCCATTTCTCTTTGAAAAGAAATAATACATTCCATGGAAATATTGCGCTCTATTATTTTTAATGATCCCCCTTTTATGTATGATGTAACAGTTCATTCAGTACTGAAAACAGGGCTGGATTTCAGACTAAGAAATCATTTTTTATATATGAACAGTGTGCAAGCTTAGTTACATTTTCATTACAAACATCTGATCACAAGCCTAGGGAGGTGTGGAAAGTGAGAGAGGTTTTTGTGTGAGAGGGTATTCCTTTAGGTTATAATGAAATTGCCTCTTTCTCATGAGCGTCCTCCCTTCTCTTACCTGCATGTCTCATGTGATTCACTGGCAGCTGTAGCTGAGAAACACATAATTAGAGGATGGGATTTTTTGCTGCTCTTTTATATGGGAGTGTTTTAACTGCGAATGTAACTATGGCACCTTTTTATCCTACAGTTTAAATCATCTTGAAATCATGCTTGAAAATTTTGCTGTGAGATTTGGACTTGCAGGACTTAAAGGTGGAATTGTGGGCTGGCCAGAATCACCACCATGCATTGGTTATTAGGGTCTGTAAGCCCATTAGAAGAGGGAGCTGCATTGGACAGAGTTGGGAAACTGGTGATTTTGTGTTGAGAGGACCACACACTGTTTCTATGGGCTTCTCTAGCAATCAGTGCATCAGTAGTCCTAAATAGCAGATAATTCCAATCGTGACCTGAGTCATTACCAGAGAGCAAGTGTAAGTGTTATTCACTCTTTACTCCTGATTGTTTCAGTATGACACACAATAGGAGATGCCTGTCATTCTCTTCAGAATCCTTACATACATAGACTTGTATTCACTCCAGAGAGCTCTAATTCCATAATTTGCTTCTATTTTCAGCTGCATCACAGAGTCCTCACTGATTCTTAAAAAGTAAGAGTAGTCCCCTGTCCAAACATGCATTTTTATTTTTGTACACCTAAAGGATCTTCTGCCATGATGTAAGATTCTTAAGCTTCTTTTGTGTTTGTCATACTCTATTAAAGGTCTGTCTTACTGTAAGAATAAATCCTGTGCTTTTACCTTGGTTATAACAAAATCCTGTAAACTGAGAATTTCCTCCATATATGTTTTGCTAGTGTTGAAGTTTCTCAGAACTTTCCAAGCAATTTCTGTAAATTCAAAGTCTGATATTACAGAAGTGGCAAACCTTTTTCTACTTGCTCTTTAAATACAAATACTTTTCTTTTGTGGTCCTTTAAAATAAATATTGGCAATTTTAACCTTCCTGATGGATTCTAAAACTTTGACTTCTGAAGTGACTGTTGTCTTTTTTATATATGTATTTCTTTTGGAGTTCCTGTGGCAGAGCTAATTTGTAATGCTTGGATCTCTCACTGGAGCCTGCTGTCCTTTATGACAGCAAATTTTGCCAGGGTTGCCAGTTGTTACCCAGGTGCCATTGTGTGCTAACATCTCCCATGTGCTTCCACCTCTGTAGGGGCAGCAACATCCAGTATCAAGTCAGCCTCTAGGCAGCAAGTAGCCTTGTGCATTTCGCATGCTGCAGAGTAACTGGTACCCTGATGTCTTATTCAGAGTTTCTCCAAAATGCTTGTATTTTCTTTTCATTAATCTAAGGCTAAATTCAGAAACTTTATATTATGTTTCTCAAAGCACAAATATTTGACAGTAACATACCCGTTGTTGAGAACTGGTTATTTTGAGAGACTTTCCAAGACCTTAGTAAATCATGTGGATTTAAGAGGATTTGCTGACATCTGAGATGCGTGCTGATTATAATTAGATTACATCTTCATTTTTCATACACTTTTCATTTTTTTTCCTTCTCTAACCATTTTTTATGCAAGTGACATGTCTGTTAGTAAGCTATTAAATAGTTGATTTTTCAGAAGAGCTGGAAGTTTAATACTTACATACATGCTTGTTTTTCCAAATTATTATTTTTTGATCCTAGTGATTTTTCAGTTTCAATTTCTGTTTCAATCTATTCCTGCACTTTGTTGCAATTTGGTTGTCATTTTTTTTCAAAATGTAGCAGACACAAAAAGAAGAAAAGGGTGAATAAAAGAATGCTTAACATGTATCAAATGTAAACTTTGATGCTACACATAAATATACATTTACAAATACATGCCTACATATGACAATTCTGATTGCACCTGAAACACTTGTAACAGTATTTTTGGGATCATTCAGGCTGCATAAACTTATTTTATACTAATTCTGGGGTTACATTTGGATAATTATAGGCAATTATCCAAAGGTCTTTAAGAATCTTGCAAACATTACACAGTCTGTAGTTCTTATGAGGCAATGACATCTGTCTTTGTGAGGTACCTGTAAGTGTCTGTTACCATTTATAAAATGGCACTTGCACGTTGTATGCTAAACCAGTAAGAAAGCAGTGAGTGAAATCAAGAGTACTAATTTGCAATAATCACTTCCAGTCATTCAATGTTACTGCCTCCTAAGGTTACAATGACTAGGAAGCTGAAAATTTCAGAATGTCAGTGGTCTCCTACTGGAATCATCATTTCAGATTGTGATTCCTGCTGGGCTTTTAAAGACCTTATGGTGGGTGCTGAGAATAAAGTGAGCTTGTAATGCTGTAACTGGAATCAATGCTGCATTTCTGTAGTGGCCCCAAGGAGCTTGCTGAATGTCCCCAGCTGGTGGCTGACTGTGACTCCCCTGGAGTCCATCAGTGATGGGATTGAATCCTTCCAGCTGACTGCTGGTCAATATCACAAACCACTCAAACGTGCTAGGGCTAATGCCTTGTGCCTTCTAGTAGAAGGACAAGGGTTGAGTGAAACAGGACAAGAACGTGCATACGTGTCAAATAAAGGCCATGGTCTACAAGACCACACAGATAAAAGTAGATTTTACAGACATGGTTTCAAACTTACAGGAAAAACCTAGGAAACTGAATACTGAATACAGATTTGGCCAGTAAATATCACTCCGTGTTTCTTCTTTTTTTTTTCTTTTTTTTTTTTTTTGGCCACTCATACCTGCCAATCCTTTCTAAAATACAGCTCCAAGAAAAACTGACTTTTGAAGATTTGCTGTGGTTTGGAAATACTGCTTTGTTTTCCTGAGTGAAGTAGTGTTCAGACTCTGGTGTCTTTTAGCAGTGTGCAGATTAGCGAGTTTATTGAGTATTGTGTGAGCTGTTAAGTCTGAGAGGCCCAGTGGTGATGGGGATGGACACTTCTTCCTGAGAGCAAATTTTACTTGTACATGTGGGAATGAAGCAACTTCTCCTCTTCTCTGGTACTCTCTTCCTAGTGCAACAGACAGTGGAAAGAGTGCAGAATTGTCTTGGAGGCAGACCTGATTCAAGGTCATAATGGAAGTGAAAGTGTGTGCACATAATTGTATCCTATTATTTTTGGGTTTGTCAGCTAGCATTCCTCAGATCCTTCTGCTGAGAACAATTCCAGAATATGACCATATATTGTTGTTTAAAAACTTAAACCATTTCCTTAGGTTAGGACTTCTCTTTATTTTTGTCCTTACAGTGGCTTTTTGCATTGACACCTGTTTTAACTTCCACTTTTTATTCTCAGAACACAAAAACAAGGATCTTATTTCCTTATGCTCTTTTCTGAATTTCTGTATTTGCTCCCCATGTCCTAGTAGTTTGATTCAGACTTCCTATTTTTTTCCTGGTGACAGTCAACCATCTTACTGTTCATGGAGTTTGAGGCAGAAGGTGCAGTAAGACCATCTGGGTTGACCTGTGTGTCGTAAGTCCCCACATTGCCTTTCATTTCAGTCCAGTGACTTCAAACTTGACTGCATCCTCTATAATAATACCCAGCCTTGTTGAAAGACAAGATGTACAGAACCAATTGCTATCCTTTTAAACTTTTGCCAGAGGTTAACCACTGTTGCTATTAAAAATGTCTGCCTTATTTATGCTTTGAATTTGTCTGGCTTTAGATTCCAGTCATTGTTTTTTGTTATGTCTTTCTCCAATTTGTTGGAGATACATGGCATTTTTCTTCTTGTGTAGGTGCTTGTTAAACTTGTTAAGCAAATCTACTTTTTGTTCATTCTCTTAGTAAACTAAACAGATTGATCTCCATGTTCTACTAAAAGGCATTTTCTCCTGACCTCACATAACTCATGTGATTCTTTCTGTACCATTTTCAGTGTTTTAACATGGTTTGAAATATAAAAGCGCCAGAATGAAACAGTATTTTAGCTCTGTCTGTCTGTGTCTGCATATAGGTAAAATTGTCCTGCCCTTTGCCCTGACTTCTTACTACATACCCATCTATACATACAAAAATTATATAAATCCATTCTGCTGCAGCAGCATGCTGAGAACTAGTGTCTGCTCTATCCTGTTAATCCTTTTCAGAAGCTGTTTTTAGGGAGAAAGTTGCCTTGGTCCTAGTGTTTAATTGTGTCTCAAAAGTGTCAGTGTGTTTTTTGTTCAAATGCACCTAGTTTACTAAGCAGTCCTGTCATATAGAGTTCAGTAAGCTCTGTATGACTTTATTGTGCTCACTGTTTTTCATGTCTCCAGGCTTTGTGTCACTTGCAAACTGCACTGAAAATTTATATATATTTCAGACATGAAAATGCCAGTGCCTTCAGGCCCAGTATCAGTTCCTCTAGACTCCACTTACCACAGAATCAGAGAATGGCTAAGCTTGGAAAGGACTTCTGGAGATCAGCTGTCCAATCCCCCTCTCAAGCAGGAACGTGCCCTCTTCAAGAGCAGAGATTTCATTACGTCATTGGGCAACCGGTGTTAGTGCTCAGTCACACTCACTCTGGCAGGGTCTCCCCTGATGTTTGGAGGGAGCCTCCAGTGTTTCAGTTTGTGCCATTGCCTCTGGTCCTTTCACTGGCCACCAGTGAAGGGAGTCTGGTTCTCTCTTCTTTGCCTCTTCCCTTCAGGTATTTGTTCATAGTGGTGAGACCTTCCTTGAGCCTTCTCTAGACTAAATAGCCACAGCAGTTTCAGCTTTTTTTTCTGTGGGGAAGATGCTCCACTGCCATCATTACCTTTGTGGTTCTTTCCTGAACTCTCTCCAGTTTGCCCATGTCTCTCTTGCTTTTAATTAAAATACTTTTCACAAACAGTTGCTTTTGGGATGCATCATACTGTAATAGTGACTACTGTTAACCTTTGTGCTAGAAATTGTGCATGGTTATATGCATTTAGAATGAATGTTTAATATTCAGACCTTCCGTTTCCTTTAGCTTGGTGCTCTGTATTTACACCTATATAGTTATTCTTTTGTAGGAATAGAATGGGGTTTTGAAAGTTTTTGAATAAATGCAGAAGCTGTTAACATGACACTTAAGGTGCTACATGTTAAACACATAGGAAAAAATAGAAATTATACCATAGTATTAATTGGTAGGGTGAATTTGATCCAGTTTTGTATCTACGGAGGGCTCTGTTGCTATTTAAATCCTCATCTGACTTGTGAATTTAATGGTTGTGTACTCCAGTGCTCTATTCTACTTGGATGAATGCTGTAGGGCACAAGTTAGAATCCATTTGTATTTATCTAGTTTTAAATTATCACTGTAACTTAGGACTTTGAAGATGGAAGAAATTGCTGAGACACAGAATCTACTCCTTAGCAATAGTCAGTAGTGCTAAACATTTAATTGATATAATAATTTCTTTTTTTGCCTGGCCATTGATAGAACTAACATTCTTAATTAAATTATTTATGATCCTAGACTTGCAGTCAGTGATTGTATACTGCAGCTTCAAATTTTTTTAGTTGCAGTTGAGTGAAGTGTCTTTTCACACTGTGTGCCCTGAACCAATATGTATTATCCCTGCGCTTGCTCTGGGAGTGTTGCAAGTTGCTGTTTTGGGCAAGCTGTCCTCTGTGTAGCTGCCCATGGAGCTCTTTGTTGAGAGATACAGAGGGAAATGCAGCTGAACTTCTGTCTCTTGCCTTCGTTGCTCTCATGTTTGCCAAACCGAAACTGCTGTAAATTCACCGTTAAGAAGCATTTGTTTAGGAGCAAGGAAGAAAAGAGTAAAAAGCAGCTAAGATGGATATGCATATTCAGAAGTAAAGTATAACATTCAATTCTATTTCTTTCAATTTTTCTCTCTAGATTCCCTCTGGCCAAAGATTCGTGTTCCCCTGAAAGTTGTTAGGACTGCAGAAAACAAACTTAGCAACCGCTTCTTCCCTTATGACGAGATTGAAACAGAAGCAGTGCTGGCTATTGATGATGATATCATTATGCTAACCTCAGATGAACTCCAGTTTGGCTATGAGGTAAGAGAATTGGTTTTCCCCTGTCTCCTAGGCCATCCACTTCAACATTGCATATAAAGTGGAGGAAGCACTGTACAGTCTGTTGATTCAGATTGTTGCATCTCTCTTTACTACAAGAGTTCAATGCTGACTGAAACAGTTTTCCAGATAGTCATGTCTTTATTGAAAAACCTGCCAGCTAAGAGGTTTTCAGTAACTGGCACAGGAGTGCCAAAAGACTCCAGAAAATGTAATGGAATAAGTGTAAGGGAAACAGTCTGAAGACTGAGCTGCATTCTTCTTAACTTCAGATAAATCAGAAATGCTATCCAAGGGAACATGTCTTGATGGGCAAGACAAGTTTCAGAGATTAAGTGTTGGGAACAGAGGAGGCCTCCTGGGGACGTGCTGAAGCAAGGTGAAGTGCAGTGAAAGGAAGAACTGAAGAATTTCAAGGAGGTGACACATGGATCATGTGCTTGAAATGGCAAAGCTTCAGCAGCTGCTCTTGTGATGAGGGTATGGACAAAAAGAGAGCTTGTCCAAATCAGTTACCCATGGCAGTACAAAGAAGTGACAGTCTTCCTAGCTACTTGAATTGTTTGTTAAAAGTACACTTGAAGCAACACTGTTGTCTTCCTTCTAAAACTGTATTTTGCATTAGGTAATTTTTTGTCTTCCATTTGTATTTGAGTGTATAACTGTCCATAATCTAAGTCCACAGTCCATAATCACTACTGTTATATGTGCATATTTAAGATAAAGATGCTCTATTTGTAAACAAATCAGAAACATTAGAAAATGTAATACCATATTTTAAGAAAACTTTGAATTATTTAGTCACACCTGTACATGCATTGTCAACAGCAAAACAACACTGGGCTTCTTAAGTGAGAGCTAGAACATGATCCTGTTACCCAAGTTGAATGAAATCATGAAAACTGCTTCTCTGAGGTGGAGAAAGCTAGTGAAATGTGATAGTTGTCCAATTTTTAGCAATCTTAAGTGCAGTTAATACAAGATGATATTTTTAAAAAACATGTTGAATTTATTTCTTTAGCATATGTACATGTGGGGTGAAATATTGCTCTTTCTCCCTCTTGATTAAAAGAGACTGTTAGCAAGTAAAAAGCTTTTGGACTCCAGAAATGTCTTGTGATGATGTAGGTATGCTGAAGTAATAACAAAGATGTTAAGTAGTGGAGACAGAGGTTTCATCTATCATGTGTGTTTCCAGAAAGGAAATACTTTCCTTGCCAGGTTAAGAGTAGTGAGTTAATACATGAAGTGTGAAAGATGGAAGGAAGAGAAGACATCTGAAGGAAGGGGATTTTGGCTACACAGACCTTCTCTATACTTTGTTGTCTACACTGAATGTTTTAAGCACTGTACTGCAATAGCAGAGCTTACTTTTGCCTGTGTTGGTGCTTATAACTACTAGTTCTGAGAGTGATCTGATGGGATGAAAGATAGCAGATCCATAATGTGCATGCTGCATAAACCCTTGCCCCATTTGCAATTTGACTTCCATTTTCATAAAGCTGTGTCAAAGTGCCTAACAGTAAGGAGTGACTTACCAAAGTCACCTAAATGACTGTGTAAGTAGTTCTGCTGTTGGCAGAGCAGGCTTGAAGGGCTTTGAAGCAAAGATTCAAACTGCAGCTGAGTTCCAGCTGTGTCAGCCAGAAGTCATGTGAAGCAGAACCCTGTTTTTTTGTGTGTCTGAACTGTTAATTTTAACACCCTTGGTGGATAATATTTGTAACATCACATGTATTGAGTCTGGTCACACCAGAAAGGAATTATCCTCATGAAAAACAAAAATAAGGCAAAGAAAACTTGATGTGAATTCCCCTGTGGTCAGTGTAACTAGGGGATAGTCAGGATCTGCAACTGTTTGTGTCCAAGGATTAAGTCCAACAGGTCTAGCAATTGGATTGTGCTGGCTCATTTATTGGCCTTATGGCCATGTGCCTTGGTTGCAGGGACTATTTGAGTAACAGTCCTTATATTCTGTGTGTGAATGTAACTGTTTGGACATGAGATTGTTTAGTTTGGCAGACTGGAAACTATTTCTTTTGCAGTTTTTTGCATTTTATTATAAATCCTATTCCTTTTTAATTCTGGGAAGTCAGCTTACTGCACAGTAACATTGATGGAAAATTGAAGTGCTGTATTGAGAAGATAGCTGAGACAAACCTATGAGTGATTTGAATCCTTGTATTTTGAGTTTGGCTTCACCACCCCCACTCCCTCAGTAAATTAAATGAATAGAAGTGTCTTTGAATACAGAAACAGAGCAAATTATTCTAGAAATACACAGTTTTCCTCGTATAGGGAGTGGGTGATGTAGCTCCTACTCTCTGGCACAGAAATCAGGGGCTGAAGATTGATCTTTCCTGTCCTTGAGTGTCTGTGACTTGCTTGACAGGCCTGAGCTGGCTCCCAGATGTTTAAATTGTCCTCAGCCTGTGATAATTTATTTATCTGTTTATGTGTGTTACCAGAAAAGTATCTCTCAAACTCTTGACTCATTTGCAGGGGAATCCAGAGGGAACAGTAGCAGCATATAAGGTTACTAGAAAGTTTTCTTTTAAAAATAGGTCTGCTTCTGCTTTGGTCATATGAAGGGCTGGAAACGTGACATTCAGTAATTTTCTTTTCTCTCCGGACATCCTTGAGACTTTGCATTTAAACATGTGGCAAAACCCTCTCTGTCACACACTTCTCTGAATGTATAGAGCAAGCCTAAAAAAAAAATCCAGAAAACTTTGATCTCTGTACACTTTCAGCCATAAAAAAATATAGTAACACTCAAAGTGTCAGACATTTTTTACTTGTTAAAAGTGAACTATTATGGTACAGTGATTTATGACCTTGCATAAATCTATTGGAGCAAGCAGAAAAATAGTCTCTGTGTGCTGCTGTATGAAGGTAGCAGAAGAATACTCATGACATTCTGACTTGGAAAAAAGTAGTTCTGTTAAGTTATATGACTTTGGATACTGCAAAAAAAACTTATGTCTTGATAATTTTTTTCCCACTTACTGAACTTTGTTGTTCACAGAGAGAGCATCAAAGAGACCCAAGAAGTGGAACAAGTATTTAGATTATCATAATCTTAAAAAGTTAAAGCAGAACCATTGGCCACCTCTGAAGAGTTTGGTGTTTAAATGCATGACTGAAATCGAGCATTGTAGCATTCTCACCTCTGTGTCTCAGCTCGCCTCGAGGCAGATGTCGTAGTATTAAGTAATTTCTTATCCCGTGCTTATGTAGCACTTTGTCCTTACAGAGACAAAATATTTCTATTAGAACAATAATAGAACTAGTCTAAATGGGTATTATTGTTCTGGGCCTATATTTTTCACTCATTAAATGTGCAGTTTGGTGCATTGCTAAATCTGCATTTATTCTGTTGAAAACTTTTGGCATTCTGTTGTTAGATGATCTTATTCTGTTTCAGAATTGTTTTTCAGTGCTTCATGTCTCTGTCACTCTTTAAAAAAATGTATTCTCTATTGCATTGCATACATTTTGCTAGGCTGAAATTTTCATGAAGTTTGAATGACTTCTTCAGAGGAATTCTTCCTTGCTCATTTTGACTTTAAAAGTTTAGTTTTCAGGATTCCTTTGTAGAACAAGTACTATAACTCTGCTTAACAAAGGAATTCTTCACTGCTGGCCACATTCAAAGCTCTTCCTCAAACTGATGATATTTTACAAAATGTGTGTGTGCAAAGCATCTTGCATCTTTTAATGGACTCTGTGTTTACATTTTACTTAATTTTTTTAGTAACAGCACAAGCCATTCCTTTGAGGACTGGGAAAGAATTAAGAGTGGATGGGGCTCTGGAAGACAGAAGGAGTATGATGGGTTGAGTCTGTTTTCATTTGTAGAGAATAATCAGTGTTTCATTCTTAAAATGCCATGGTAGCTTTGGAAATGCTGACTATTTTTCTATTCATTAAGTT
This sequence comes from Zonotrichia leucophrys gambelii, assembly GCF_028769735.1. Lineage (NCBI taxonomy): Eukaryota > Metazoa > Chordata > Aves > Passeriformes > Passerellidae > Zonotrichia > Zonotrichia leucophrys. The sequence goes on along the minus strand of NC_088175.1, from coordinate 35,558,580 downwards.
GTTGGAATTGCATATGACTTAATATAGTTTACTGAATTTAATGCATAAATGTTTGAGAATGTTCTGTAGAAGGATATGCTTCCCTGTCCTTCTGGCTACATAGAGAGCTTGCTGTTCTGATGGCACAGCAAATTGCACAGAATAGCTGAGGCTGTGAGGCAGAAAGAGCTCTGGGGAGATGAGGCTGGAGGGTGTTTTAGCTATACTGTTTATGTCACTTGAGAACTTGACTTGGAAACAAAATTACTACATTTCCTTTTGGTTTTCCTTTACAAGACTTTTAGTAAAACTACTAAGTCAGAACTTCTTTTTGACATTTCATCTGGGAGATGCTTCATCCAAAAATATTTATCCTTAGGGTTGACTACCAGAGTCTTTGGAATGACTTGTCTGCAAATAAGCATACCTCCTCTTCACTTGGCAATAGGATTTTCCTTGGATGTGTCCCTTACCAGTATTAAAGCAGGCCATCCTTCTTAGTCTGAGAAAGCTAATAAGATCACTGGCTAAAATGAAATGTACTCCTAACAGACTAATAAATTATAGGCAACCATCAAACAAGGAAATGGACAGTAATACAAAATAGAGAGTAGTATTAGAATCATTACCACTATTTTTATTCTGAAAGCTTCCTTATATGCAGTAGCTGTATATATTAATTTTGGCACAAAGCATATGTATGGATTTGGGTAATGAGCTGGATGGAGCCATTGGGAGCCTTTCCAGAATTACCATTGAATGAGCTAGTGGTGAATGTTGTGAAAAAGCCAAGCTTTTCCACTGACTTCAAAAGCATTACTTTTAAAGGGAATCTTTGTTCAAAACACCAAAGTTATTTTTTAGATGCATCAAACTGACAATTTTCAGAGGCCAGGACATTTTTTTACAGGGTAGAGTTGATATTTAGAGTGACACAAGAACATCTGTATGAGTAATGTGCATTATAGTTGGCTTTTATTTTATGTCATTTAGACTCTTGAAGATGACACCAAGGGCAAAAACTATAAGGGCTATGAATCCAGGGTTCTGTGTTGAGAAGGCACTGCACTCCCGTGGGAAGCAGTAGCTGACTTTAATCTTTCTTTCAGCTGCTGTTAATATGCATGCCATTTCCTCTACAAGAATTCTTAGCCCAGTACGGTGCAGATCTATGGTGTTCCATTAAATCCTTTGTTGAGCCTCAGCAGCTTATGTGGTGGTGCCTTCCAACAGCTGGGAGATAGACATTTTAATATTCAGGTTTAAAACTAAATCATTAAATTTTTGAGTCCTGGAGAGTGAGGAATAAATTTTTGAGTGTCGTACATTTAGTTTTGTGTTCTTTATTAAGGTTTTCTACATCATGTCAAAATAGATATCTCAAGGCCTCACTGGCTTGCCTGCCAGAAGTCTGTATTGTTTTAATTAGCTTATGGCACCAACTTGTAAGTGTCCTATGAATTCTCTTCCTTCAGTTCCAAGTTATCTCTGCTTTCAAGAACCCTCTGTGTTGGAGCGTTGTCATATCTAAATACTATCCCAGTACTTGCACCCTAGAGCTGTCTAGAAAGATTGATTTCTGGATAAAATAGAAGTTGAGGAGTCAGAAGATCTGGTTCCCATTCTTGTTTCCTGTATGATTTTGGCAGGTTCCCTCATCTGGACGTTTGAAATAATAACTGCTCTCATCATGGGATTCTGAAGCTGTATTAACTGACAGCAATAAAATGTGTTGAGATGTATAGGTGAAAAGGTATATAGTAATGAAAAATCACAGAAATGTAGATGCAGAAGCAGTAACTTAAAACTGATTCTTTTATCATATTTACTATGATAAAATACTTGCATAGAGTCCTTATAGTCCAGGCCTCCCAACTGAAATGCACTGACACATAGGAAGTGGCCAAAGTGAACTGCTGGTGGGGTGACATTTGCAGGATGGTGGAATTCCGGATAACACTTCCTTTACTGTGCATTCAACTGTAGGGTTCCCTTGTCTTTTGTACAGATGAAAGAATTTGTGAAGGGATCCTTGGGGATTTTTGAGGTACTTTGTTCTTGTTGTTGTTCTTGCATACAAAAATTTCGTTATATATGCATCTGTTGTTTATACATTACCAACCTAAACCAGAAACTCTTGTAACCTAACTGTATGTTAGAAAGTCAAGACTCGTTCTTCCAAACAAGCCTAGCAGTTATTTGGATTAGGCGACAGATTTGGAATAATTTGTCTGCAAATAATGCAGACAAATTGTATCTAGCAAACAAATAGCATTCAGACCCATCTAAACAATTATAATCCTTCCTCTCTTTTTCTCTAATGCAAAAATTGTCCATTATTTAATGTGGCCAGCAGTGTGGAGAACCGGGGTTGCATTAATGATGCCCTTCTCCTTGTTCTTGTCTACTGTATTTGATCCTGTAGTCAGCTATAAAATAATGTATGGAGTGTCAAGGATGGTATCTTGATTGTATCCAGCTGTCTGGAACAAGTCAAGGGCAAAGCAGCCTTCCATGTAGCCAAGCACCCACTAAAGAATACCAGAAATATTAAAATTTAAGCCAGTTCCTGACAAAGGAAGCAGGTTGGTTAGATCCAAAGCCAGCTGTAAAAGTAGTTAGGTTGTAGTCATATCTACTGAAGTTAACAGCAAAAGTTTCATTTTAATTATGCTTGGGTTTAGTTAGAGTTAAAATCTTTTTGAATAGTCATTTGTGTGTTTCTGTAACAATTATTTTAGTAGTCCATTAGTGGCCTTTTGCTCTGGGACATGGTTTCTCTGAGTTGTAGGGTCCTTCCACAGCAAGCTTATTCTTTTTTGTACTCCTTCTTGGCAACTCTTTGTTCCAAGAATTTGGACTTAGAAGAATTTAAGTGATCTTTGCCCCACTGAAACTCTACCCTTCCAGATGTGTTGCATTTGCTACCCTTCCAGAAAGCAGATGTGTTGCATTTGCTTTCTGTGCAGGCCTGGTTAACAGCATGTCATGTTTTTTCTCTTCAGGTCTGGCGTGAGTTCCCTGACAGGTTGGTTGGATACCCAGGTCGCCTGCATCTTTGGGACCACGAGATGAACAAATGGAAATATGAATCAGAATGGACCAATGAAGTCTCAATGGTGCTCACTGGGGCAGCCTTTTATCACAAGGTGATATACAACTTTCTCTGCACTAATGTACAATGTGTACATTAAAAAAGATCTATATGTGCTTCTGTCATTGTTCCATCAGTTTTTGTGGTGCTATGATTATGGTCTTTAAAACAGTTGTAGAACTGATTTTAAACTTTCCCTAGACCTCTTTCAGTTGCTGTGAAAACCACTGATTTGTCTCTGACAGTGAAATAAAACCAGTTCTTACCTTTATGAACTTAGAAAACTCCTGCCAGTTTGCATGACCTGAAAGTACATAGCAAATTTTGCAGGGAATGTATCTTTGTAGCTGATAGGTTCAGAAAAGAGAACCAATTTTAATGAAATTTCTGTGGTGGTCAGGAAAGGAATAATAAGCAGTTTAGCACCCAAAAATTATTTTCTATCTGCTGAAGTAGTTCTTGTCTGAAGGCACTATCACCTAGTTGCCTGCTGTTCCATGACTGAAATATTTAGTCTTATAGTTACTGTATCTGTATTTAAAATTATCTTCTTTCTTTTGCTCTCTTCTCTGCAGTATTTCAACTATCTTTACACTTATAAGATGCCTGGAGACATCAAGAATTGGGTGGATGCTCATATGAATTGTGAAGATATTGCCATGAATTTTCTAGTAGCAAATGTCACTGGAAAATCAGTCATTAAGGTGGGGCTTTTCTGCTGTTTATCTTTATGAAATTAAAAAATATCAGATACATACCTAAGTTTATTCAGTAGGCTTTCATATGTTACTTAATCCTCCATTTTTCTCTAATTGTCTCCCAGTATGGTGTCTTGGTCTCTTTCTCACGATAGAAAAGCCCTTCTGGTAAAGTTTTTGTGTTAACTGAGAACAGAGAATTATTTTTTACCAGTTGTTTCTGGTGGTTATTTTAACCATCTAGATGAGCTATAAAAGAAGATAATTTAAATGACAGCTGTACTTATGTGTGTGTATATGTACAGGCCCACAGACATATATTTTAACTATTTGAGATCGCTAGAGGAAAGAAATTGCCAACTGTCCACAGCTCGCTCTATTGTGGCCTGACAACAGCTGATTTATAGGAATGTTAATTGCAAGAACATTAATTGCAAGATCAGCTTTAAATGAACTTTTTATCCCTGAATTAATTTCCTGACATGTTTCGACACGTTTTCAGGTCTAGACATTCACTCCGTACATTCATTTCAAAGTGTGTCAGCTTGGAATGAGATTTAGAGGCCACCAGGCATTACTTCAATTAGCAGGGTCCATTCTCCCTTCTGTCCATCATCATTTACTGGGACTGGTGGCTGCATTTCCTAGAAAAGTCTTTAGAAGATAAAGCGTGTGCTTTTGCTGAAAAAGTTTCTGAGCTGTATGAGGGCAGAGCAGAGTAATTTGGCATCTCTGCAATTCGGAGAGTCCTGCAGGGTTTGCCAGTCAGCTCTTAACTGGAGAGAGCGAAAGAGCGCCTGTTGGATTAACGTTACGGTGAAGTATGGGAAGCTGTATTTCATCGCTGTTATGGCTGCAAGAACAAATGGTGTTTATACAGGGACCTTGGCAGTGAGAAAACAGTCATTAAACAGGAATTAAGGAGCTTGTCATCGCCACTTCTTTTCAGTTACAGAAGGAAAAAAACCCTCCAAGCCGTTTTTATTAGGCCCCTGTGAATTTTGCAGTCAGCCGGGCCAGATGGAGCTGAATGGAGGAATAGAGTGGCTTTTTTTTTGTACACCCCCTCTTTTTGAGACAGCTCAGCTTACACTGCAGGCATGTTCAGAGGTATTGCACTGCTCTCTGTGCAAGGAGATTAATGTCCCTTCTGTTGATATTTGATAATATCTGGCGTGCCTTTCTGCAGGTGACCCCACGAAAGAAGTTCAAATGTCCAGAATGCACAGCAATCGATGGGTTATCACTGGACCAGACACACATGGTGGAAAGGTGAGTGACCACTCTCTATTTCTCTGATTGCCTTGTTCTGATCCCTAAAATCTTATCCTGTGTCTCATTAAATTAGGACCAAAAATTATAATGTTTTTATAAATTACTAATTTTGAAAGAATGTTACATGGATTCGATCAACTTAAGTTATTCCTATGATGGGTGATGTGTCACTGAAAGGTAGACTACTACAAAAAAGGACTTTGGAAGTGTACAATTTTTAGCAGCTTTGCTGTAAATCTTTAGGACAGATATATGAAGTTCAGGTTCTTGGTTGGCAGTACTGTCAGTAATACCACATTTCTATTTGCTGTGGAATATCAACTGTAATAAGTATGAATTCTTTTTTTAAACTAGACAGTTGGTAGCTTACCTAAGAGCAGAAAATATAAATTATTAATAAAATAATTTGAAGTGATATTTGTACATTGTCTTCTTTCTAAGGATTGTGAAGCACATTGCTTCCACTAGTGAAGGGCATTTGCTGCACAATTCCATGTTGTGTTTTTTAACAATGTCAGCATTAATTCCAGCAGTTATTAGGTGGAATTAACCTGAGATTTAGGACCAATGAAGGCATCTCACTTTACGCTTCTTGGTCTGTTGCATTTCTCCTGCAAACTTTGGGGAAAATTATTTCCAACAATAGAATAAGATGAGGTAGATAAGCAGGAGGAAGAAGTCACCAGGAGATACAGATGGTTAGACTTGATGATCTTAAAGGTCTCTTCCAACATTTTTGATTCGAAGAGGTGACAAAAAAATCTGACTTGCATTTAAAACAGGCCATTTTAGATTTGCATGGAGAGGTATAACATGGTTGTCTTACTAGTCATTAGTAAGACACTTATCATTTTAACAGTCAACTTTTTTCTGTCCTCTGTAGAAATCAGAAAATTTTAAGTGTTGTATGGGCTTTAATAAGACTGAATTAAAAAAAAAGGAGTATGCAACTCAGAAGTAAAACATACCCCATTAAGTTGGTAAAAATTACTCTGCAGGAAAATACTTGAGAAAGGGGTGGGAAATTTTGTAGATCTTAAATGTTAGCTAAAAGGGAAGCACAAAAGGTTCCCCCATACCTAACGATTCTGACTTGGCTTACAGGATGGGCTACCAAGCCAGGTGAGCTTTCCTGTGGTCACAGCAGTAGTGCTACAACAACACATGGGAATTTTAGTTATGAACTAGGTTCTCATTAAGGTAAATGCTATAAAAACAGAAGATGAAAAAATTGCTCTTTGCCTTGAAGTGCATTATGATGCTGGGTAAAGGTCATGTTTCCATGTCTATAGCAGTTCTTGTATCCTCAGAGTAAAGTGTCATTGACAGTTTATTGAGAATATGTTTAAACTGTTATTTTGCTTGTCTGCAATTTTGAAAAGTGGGGAATACTGTGTTGTGGGAAGTGTTAGATGGACTGCAAATCCACATACTTTTATTTGCCCAGCCAAAGAAGTACATGCTGAGGTAGAGTCTGAATGCAGGAGAATATGGAGAGATAGACAGTTTAGGTATATTCAGGCTTGATTTTGAAAATACTTAATATCATACTGAAACTGCTTGCTAGACCTATTGCCTTCTTGCCCTGTGTTACCATCTACCTAAATATAAGGGAGTTATTTGAGAACCTGAAAGGGTTTATTTTTTTTTAAAGTTTTATGCTAGATATTAATTTAAAGTGGATAATAAATGGTAACAGCTCCTAGAGCATATTTTCCTAACTTAGTAGTGAGTAAGGCTCTCATATCCATCCATCCATCCATCCACTATTTTCAGGGTCAGGAGAGAAGCTGAATGAAAAAAAGTGCATGCATCAGGGAATATTTGTCATTATAAAAGAATAACTTTGTACTGATAACTTTACAGTGTTGGGTATCAGAAACAATACCTCAGGTGTCAGGCAAAGAGCCATTTTCAGCTTTACTTGCAGCTTCCCCAAGTGCCTGACTCCTTGCTTTCTAGCATTCAGAGATAACAAACAGGTAGTCTGAGCTAATTACTTGCCCGGATATCCAGGGATCAACCTACTGTTTGTGAAACAAACAGTTTATTAAGGTTGCCAGGTACATGCACAACATTTAGTGTTAGGTTTCTGGTTCAGAAATAGCAGAGGGATGCCCAGCAACTGCCTGTTGGTTTTTGTAAATGGAAAAGGTTTGAGAATTCAGTTGTGGAGATCTGTCCAGGAAAGATATGTAACTAGTTGGTTTTCTTGGGCCTTTTGACTCATTCAGAGGAGACAAAGGAAGATGGTGTAGTTGAACTCTGTCTCTTATTAAGAAATTTTATTATTTTAGCAATACACTGAATCAAGGGAAAGCCAACTTTGTTATTCTTCCTGCTGTCCAATTTATTTTAGATAATTAGAAGATGTTAGTCCCCAAGGTTATCAAGCTCCATCATTAAAATACCTTAACTGAAGAAAACTTTGAACCAAGAATTCCCTTCTTGTCCTAGGTTAGCCTTTACATCAGGTTACAGAAGAAACTGCAGGAAGGTCTTATAATCCCTATATTTACAGGTGTTTAAGTAGCAACAAGTTTACTGCCTTTAACATCTTTACATCTGGCTCTCAAAAATGGACAACGATTTAAAATGCAATCTGGAGGGCAACTGCCAGTACAGTAAATATAGGAAAGGGCTGAGCTGCTTCTGCAGACACAATAACAGCAGTGTTTTATTTAGGAAATGCAAGTATTTGTCAGAGTCAAAGTAGGAAGCCATTTCCTTAAGAGGCAAACTGCCCAGGTCACAGTTGGCCAAAGGTTGCAGGTACAGGGTTACCCTGTTAGGTTAGGGGTGGTCTCAAGGAAAAGCTGTGGTGGCAGCCATGTTGTGGCAGTTTTGCGCTCCCCTTGGGATATCTTTTGCAGCCACAGTGTGCCTGGAGCTCGGGGATTCCTGGTTTAAAAAATCCTAACCCTAGGCGTAACCCTAACCCTTACCCTAATCAGGTAAATCAGACTAGGTTTAGAGATGGTCCCAAGGAAAAGCTGTGGAGGCAGCAATGTTGTGGTACTTTTGCACTCTCCTTGGAATGTCTTTTGCAGCCGCAGTGTGCCTGGAGCTCTGATTTTCCTGGTTTAGAAAACCGAAACCCCAGTCGTAACCCTAACTCTAACCCTTGTCACCTAAATCAGCCTAGGGTTTGGGATGGTCCTAAGGAAAAATCTGTGGTGGCAGCCATGTTGTGGCACACTTTCGCTCCCTTTGGGATGCCTTTCGCAGCCGCAGTGTGCCTGGAGCTCAGGGCTTCTTGGTTTAAAAAACCCTAACCCTAGGCATAACCCTAACCCTAACCCTAGTCAGGTAAATCGGCCTAGGGCTTGGGATGGTCCCAAGGAATAATTTGTGGTGGCAGCCATGTTGTGGTACTTTTGCGCTCCGCTTGGAATGCCTTTTGCAGCTGCAGTGTGTCGACCTCGGGGCTTCCCAGTTTTCAAAACAGTAACCCTTGTCACAACCCTAACCAAAACCCCATATAATAAAGAAAGACTTAGGCTATGGCTAGCTCCAAGGAAAAATCTGTGGTGGCAGCCATGTTGTGGCAGTTTTGCGCTCCTCTTGGGATGTCTTGCCGCAGGCGCAGTGTGCCTGGAGCTGTGGGCTTCCTGGTTTAAAAAACCCTAACCCTAGGCGTAACCCTAACTATATTCAGGTAAATCAGCCTAAAGATGGTTGGATTTTAGCAGTGATGAACCTGATTAAGAGAGACCTTAACAAATATGAAGTTCATCCAGGGGTAACGGGGCTCTCAATTTCCAAATTTACACAATGTCTTATTGAGCTGAGTAGAACTGCATGTTGTCAGCAATGCAAGAAAAAAAAATAATACTTCGAAGCAAACATGCCTCTGTGAGTTTGAAAAACTATTGGCACAACTAAGGGACACACCTTCCCTCCATTTTGAGATGACATTACATTCTCTTGGCTACCTAGCTTTCAGTGTTTAATGTTCTAGATATCCCTTCTGGTTTATATTGTCCTAAAGTGGCAAGGACTTCAGCATTCAAGTGATTTAGTTCAGTGCTAGAGATGAAATTTTTGGAAAGTGTCTTTCTTTCAAAGACATTTTCTGGCTTGTGCATGACATCTATTTCCTTTTAAAAAGTCTGTGTCTGATCTTTGAATTTGATATTTATTTGTGGAGGGCTAACTTCTGCTTCAGCCAGAGTGTTTAGAACATACTAATTTTTCCATTTTTAATTTTTGCCATTTCTTTAACAATGAAATGGTTTTCTGGTGGTTAAAGATATTGTATAGGCAGGCTTAAATGGACTTTACACCAAAATAAGTTCAGCTGTAGAAGGATCCCATTTTGATATTTTGTCATAATACCTCACTTTTGATTTGGGAGTATAACCTCTGGAGGGAAGAGGTCAATTTTGTCTGCCCTATCCATTTAGTTTTGTCTTTTGCTCTGAGGGTGCCACTTAGTTCTGGTTGTGACAATGGCTGCTCTGATGTGGACACCTGCCTGCCAGGCAGTAGGCTGAGATAACTAATTCATTTCACACCAGCCACCAAGCAGCTGTTACATTACAATGTCTTTCAGTCATTACTGGCAAAGGCAGGATTTGAACCAGTAGACTAAAAGTATTCTTGTATTCCAGAAACCAGTGAAGGCCAGCAGCTGTGCAAACCTCTCACATGCACATCTCCCAGTGCATTTACCTCCTTGCCTGTGAAGTTTGTGGGTTTCCTGCCATAAGGCTTCCCCAATACACATCCACATCATGGATTAGTTAACCACATTTCTTACAATTATTTGAAAGTCTGAATTTATCTGAAAATCAGATGTTTTAAGATATCCTATGGTGGGCATCCTGTGGAAGTGACAGAAGCTGCTTAATGTTCTTGGAGAAAACACTCAGTTCCTGCTGTCTGCAGGAACTACTTCAGTGAACCTTTCAGTGCTTGTGGTCCAAATCTCATTCTCTTGATGGTTCACCTTGTTACTTTAAATTATTGAACATCTACCTGGATCTTCACTTAAGTCCTCATTGGTGGCTCCTTTGCTATTTCAGATCTGTGCTACACTGGATCAGATAGTGCTTGTCACAGGAGTAGAGACTGTCCCACTGTACATGGTTTTCTCTTACACTCTGAATTTCTTTTCATTTGTTTGTGGTCCCTATGATTTGGATCTGATGATAGAAAGGTATGAGGTAGGATGAAGTATGAGAAGATGGGAAGGTAGCAGAAGGTGAAGTGTCTGCATTTACCTGTAGTAATATTTTATTCAAGTATCACTTCATATGAAGTAGTTTTCTGACACTTTTCTCAGGACAGAAAATGATCTGAATGATGACCATTATAGCTTGAAACAGCTTTGTCATTGAGGAAATAATTTTGAAAACTTCTCTTGCTGTCCCGTCTACTTCAAAAGAGTGTTTGGGGCAGCGTTGAGCAGTCCCCATCACAGAACTGTCACATTCAGTTGGTGTGATTGACCAGGTCCTGATGAGGAAAATTATCCTGGAGCCGTAGTGACCCCCTAACCCTCCAAAGGGGTCGGGAGAGGGTGCAGTGGTTGGAGAGCGAGAGACCTGCTCTGCCACCGCCTGCAGCACTTCAGTCTCTAGCTGAGTCAAAGTTCTCACTTCTTTGTTTGTTTTCCCCTTTGAGTGGCAAAAGAAATGTCACCTGTTTTCTTGTAACTCTCTGTTAATGTGCAGGGAACTGTTGTCATGATTCTTGGTATCTGAATTCCTTAAAAGCTGTTTTATGTAGCAGGCAGCTAAAGTTAGCTGAGCATTGGCTGAGGTGAGATGAGCCAGGTTTTCTCTGCCTTGCTTCCACAGGTATAGCGCCCATCAGTGAAAAAGTTAAAGGAGCAATGTCATGGTTAAACATCTGCTTGCTTGTTTTTTGAAGAACGTGGCTGTTCCTTTCCACATTACTGACACTGAGATTATTAAAACTGAAAGAGTCATCAGTGGTCCAGTTTTTTTGTGCTAATGTGATGTCTTATTGCTCAATATATCTTTATTTAGACAAGGAAAAGAAACTAGTTACTTCGTTTCATTTTATAGTTTTAATTCAGCTTCACCTTTAAATTACAGTTCAATCAGCTCTGCCTATTCTCTGAGGCATGTTTATTTTTTTGTGGGAAAAGATAGAGCTTCTGAAGAAGCCTGAAAAAAGACAGACTTTTTGTTTTTAGAACTCTGTTTTCACAAAGCCTTGGTTTTTGCAAAACCTTCGTTATAAACGAAATTGACCCAACAGTGGCCCTTTAAGAGACATGTTGGCAGTTAATCTGTTCTGGTTTACAGCATGTACATTGCTTTAAGAATGACTGGAATTCTAGGGGGAGGGAGAAGGGAAGCTTTGACCTCCATGTGCACATGTGCTGCTGCCAGCATCCCTTTGCTCGTCTCCGTGATTAAATGGATAAATCAAAGAACACCAGCTTCTTTTCTGTTCTCTCTGCAGTGAGGCTCTCTTTTTATTTATTAGTAGCCAGCGTGGCTGAAATACTTCCAAGTGCAAGAGGGAAGGTTTCTACCAGTTATTTTGGTGTGGGAGTTGGTAGCCAGCCCAGTTGTTGGAGTTCTTAATTATACTGCTTTCCTTTTCCCCAGATCTGAATGCATCAATAAGTTTGCCTCTGTCTTTGGGACCATGCCTCTCAAAGTGGTGGAGCATCGTGCTGACCCCGTCCTGTACAAAGATGACTTTCCTGAGAAACTGAAGAGCTTTCCTAATATCGGCAGCTTGTAAAGAGTGAGACAAACCTCCATGAGGAAAACAACAGCCGAAAAGGTGCTATGAGGAATATAAGGCCCTGAAGACAAAACTTTATAGAGAGTGGGTTTGCATCTGAGAGAGATGAGGATCAATGTTGTTGTCTTCCTTTTACATTGCACAAAGTTGTATTTGAAATCTGGACAGCTGCTTCTCAGTTGCTCACAGAGAGTTGAATCTATTTGTGGGTTCTCCAAAAAATGTCACACTTTTGTCCAGAGGAGGCTATGCATCTGGAAGAATAAAACAGAATCTTGCTCTCTGTGGTCTGACTGGCATGACTGACCTCTTCTATCAAATGTGCTGCAAGGCTCTCTGGTTAGTGAGCATCCATCCATTCAAAGCAACTGTCTGCCATGTAGAGCTGTTCTCTTTTGGGAGGAGTTTATTTCCTGTGTGGCTGGTGGGCCTCTGTCTTTTGAGCTTTAACTGTTGTCTTAAGTAACTGTAACAAATATTTTCTTCTGTAATATGAGACAAATGTTTATTTTTTTACAACATCAAAAACAAAAATCTGTCTGTTTTCACCTAGTTTACAGAACAAAGCAATTTGTGTTACTTAAATTATTTTGATGGAGATGGAGACACAGCAGCTGGGACGATAGTCTCCTTCAAAGCAGAAACCTGCAGGACAGAACTGCAATTACTGCACTTCCTGTGTAAATCTCAGGTTTTCTGCTGCACTCATACAAAAGACTCTGACTCTCTATCAGAAATAGTTGTATTATACAGAAAAAGATTTGTCTTTAGTCTTCCTATATTTTTATCTGAATTATAAAACCAGCAATCAGGTTACACTTTTACTTTGTAGCCATCCATAGGGAAATAAGTTTTTTATGTCTGAATCCTCTTCAACAAGCAGTGTACTAATTTGTAAAACACCTTCTATATTTGCAGAAATTCCCAGTTCCAGCTTCAATGTACAGGCACGTGTATGTGTAAGACACTCTTAACGCACACTTACAAACTCCTGTAAGTTACCATTGTTGGAAAAACTATTGTGTCTTCGGCTGTAATTTAAGGAACCCATTGCCACAGGCTGAAACATATAGCTTAAGAAGTCTTTTGGAGAAGATTTACATTTCTTAGGAACATTTGAATTGTTTCTCCATACTGAAATGAACCTGAATGAGAAAACAAAATGCAACAAAATTAGAAATAAAGTTGCTTGGACTGTTACGCTTGCCCTTCAGTATTGAGGGTCCCAAGTTGGGCTGAGAAAGCAATCTCTTTTCTAGCTCCACTGATAAAATGCTTGCTACTAGATAAGTGTGATTTCACTGTCTTTTGAAACCTCTGTTGCTGCTGGTTACAGACACATCCTACTTGACGGGCTGTTTTTCTGTGACAGTGCAAGCAACCTTATTCCTCAGATTTGCCAAACCCCAAACAATAGGACAAGTGTTAGACATCATGGTTCACCCCCTCTCCTAAACTGGATACGCAGCAATGACAGAAACCAAATGAAAGTCAGGCTAGAAACAGGAAACATCTGCTCCTATTTGTCTCACCCCCACTAAGACTTATCTTATTGCCCAATGCAGTGGATGTGCTGTGAATAAAACTCATATTGGAACAATAGCTTTGAGGGGATGCTTCACTTCATAACCTCCCTGGGATGTGCCTGTAAACTGTATCATCTGACTCTCTGGGAGTGTTTAATTACTAGTAAATGTTTTTTGCTGCACTCTTTGTTTCATTCCTGAGTTGCTATGGGAGCTAAAAGGATAGCTGTTGCAGTGACAACTGCTGTCTGCACAGTGGCTATCACAAGAGAGAGGAAGGTTTGTTACTCATTATATCTCCTTTGCAGCCTTTCAGGTTTATTAACATGAACCTTCTTTTTGAATCTTCCCATTGATTTATGTGCTGGTGCTTGAGCATCAGGAGATACCAGCATATTTCCCTTGAGAAGTTTCTTTTAAAAGGGTACCTGTAACAGTGCAGTAGTCAGTTTTAGCTGTCATTTTGGAGCAGATCTCAGCTTGGCAGGCCTTATCAGCTTAACTGAGTTATAACACCTTCCTTACAGAGTTGTGAAGCTTCTGTGATTTTTTGATTCTTTCTCAGTAAGCCAGTAAAAGGTTTGTTTTGCACAGAGTCATTTAAGACACTGAGGATTTGAAACACTTGGTTGAATATTTTTAGATATAGACAGCCAAACCAGTCCTGCTAAGCTGAGGTATAATCTCCAGTCAGTAAAAAGGTAACATATCCTTGTGTCTGCATCCAGGAGCATCTGAGTAGTTTCCCCTTGCACAAAATGTCCACTGACCCCTAACAATAATGCTTTATCCTTTGGCCTTTTACAGTTGCTTTTATAGGGCTAGCTCATTTACAGTCCTATTTGTCTCTGTTTAATGCCATGGAGAAAATTGGGCAATTGACCATAAAGAAAAATTGTAAAATTGCCTTCTTACTTGCTCTCTGCATTTATTATTGTGATGTTCTTGATGCAAATTCTGTAAAGGTAAGATTTAATTGTATGTCTGATTTACAGCGGGGGTTTTGTCAATCTTTAAATTAAGATAATTTTTAACTTTTCATTGTATATATGATATCCAAAAAAGCTTGATAATTGTATATTAAAAATTAAATCACATGAGTGTTTATTGTATTTCACTTCAGGAATGGCACAAGGAAACATTAATTAATTCAGAAGGGAGAATTAAAGTGACAAGCTCTTTTACTACATAAATCTGTGTTAAACTTGAATATTCACAATGCATTTCAGAAAGGTCTGTCAATATTTTGTCTTTCCCATAACTGCAGTTTGACGGCTGTCTTGAAAATAGAAGTTTGGTCTGCACCCCAGTCACCTTTTGGGGAGAGTAGTTGTTACTCTAATTTTCTGCCAAGATTTGACAATAGCATTTATCTTGGAGAAATATAGAACAGGTTGGGGTTTTTTTGGTTTTTTTTTCTTGCAAAGAGATACAGCAGATGTTAAATAACTGTGCCTTTGAGAATAGATTTTTGGCTGAGTCACTGAGATTATGGAATCCAATGTGGTGGCAGCTTTTTGTTTCCAGAAGCCCTGTGGATCATGCTGCAAAAGGGCAGTGTGTGCATGGCACACCTCGCTGCTTGTGCATAGCAAGGGGAATGTGCTGCAGGGGCTGCTCTGCCAGTCATGGGGAGTCCTAAGGATGCCTTTTTAGCATCACTAACTCTTCCTATAATGCAAGAGTTTTTTCTTCCTCACCGCTCCACTGTCTTATTACAGGATGTGAAGATTCAGGCCCTAATGTTTTGAATGACTCTGTCCTTCCATCTCTAATTCCTGCTCTGGAGCCTCCTACCATCCATCATGCTTCTGCTGATGTGGTTCAAATATGCTGTAGCAACAAGTTTATCCCTCTTAATTATCCATTCAAGGGTCTTTTAAACTCAAGGACTTTGGAGACACATTTCAAAATAATTGTGAGGTGGGATTTAAGTGATGCTCAGTACTTCTGACTCATTTTGATTTTAGGCTGTATTGGTGAGTATTGAAGCGTTCTAAAAAGATGCTATAATGAGACACATGAAAATGGATTTAGAAGGGCAATTTTAATGTTAAATATGTCTCCAAGATTTGATATGAATGCCCTCCATAACAAATGTCTGATACATTGGGTGCTTCTCACAGGTAGAGCATCTTTTGATCAGGAAAGTTCTCAGAATGGTTAATGAGTACTGCATAAATCTGTCCAGCCCTCTTACATGGAAGCTGCTCTCACAACCAAAGCATGATGCATGGAAGAAATCTAAATCGATGGTGCTGATGAAGAAATGGAATCAGACAGAGTGAGTATGAATCTTTTCATTTTCCTCTTTGAAGATTTGCATACTTAAATTTTACTATGACTGCTGCAAAACATGTCCTTTTGTAAACTAAAATGTAAACTGTGTAGTTCTTGTTGTCAGGGGTAGTCTCATCCACGTACTTGAATCACAAAAAAAAATTGGTAAACTTATGTTTGATTAAATCTGTGCTAGAAAATGAGCAATTTCCCAATTCCAAATGGTCCAGTTGCTAACTTCAATCTGATCCTAAAGAGCTGAGAAGAGCAGAGTAAATCCTGACAAGTATTTTGCCTGTACTGCCTTTTCATTTCAATTTTTAGGCTGAAAATAATAATTTCTGTGAAAACCTGCCAGAAAATACCAAACACAATACTCCATGAGATCTGCAGGTTATCCCATGAGCAGGTGGTCACTTCAAACCTCTTGCTGACTTTGGCATATGACAGAGGTAGCACTTGCTTAGCAGAAAATTCATGTACAACACGTTTTCTTTGCTATTGAGTCACGGGTCCTTAAGTTGTGTCTCATGCTGTTGGGAGTGCCTGTAGGACAGTGTAAGTTCTTCTTATGATGCCTGCCACTGCTGTATTTAAGTGCAAGAAATTGATCTTTATGGTCCTCCTGCATGGGTAAGATCAGCCTCGTACTTTTAGCTGCAGATAAGGAAACAGAGAGAGACAGTCGGATTCTCTTTGGAGATGTGTGGGTAAAAACAAGATTGAACACCAGTATCCCGAGCCTGGGATTTAGCAGAACAGCTACACTTTTGTCTGAATTGTTGTTTGTCTGGAGTTTTGGGTTCCTCACTACCAAGGCAGAGGACTGTTAGCCTTGACTTTAAGAATCAGCAGGCTTCAGCGGGCCCTGGCTTGAAGCCATTTAGAGACATTCCTGGTGCACTCTGTGTAATTTCAGCCTGATGGAAATGGCTGTAATGCAGTCCCACCTCTGCTGATCTTCAGGATTCCCCTGTCTGCAGCTTCTTGTGGTTGCTTTGAAAGTGAGTTATGTTTCCCATTAAAGGATAACAGGGACAATTGAGGCAATTACGTGGACTGGCTTGGAGCTAGCAGCACGAAGGGAGTTTTCCAACTGAAAGCAGTGCAGCTAAAAGGTTCTTCCTGCAAGGTTGCCTGTTTGCTGTCTTCATTTGTCTGGAAAAGGATCCCATAATTGTCCTTCAAATTTCCTTTAGTCATGCTAAATGCCAGTTTACTTGCATAAACAGGAAGTGCTCCTGCTCCAGACAAGCATACCAACTCTGACCATGGACAGAGATCAGTGCAACTTAGTTATGATTTTATTAGGTCTATAAACTTGTGTCAGTGCTCAGTACCAGACTCTGTGCAGGGGGGATGTTGTGACTAAGAAAATACCAGCATAATTATTAAGTCACATTTAGTAGATTTTTTAACCTAAATTTCAGTTGAGGGGGTCTGGACAAAGGTCAAAGCTGGATCATTTGACAAATGAAGGCATGAAGAACTTGAGATATGCAGACCCACCTGAGGTTTTCCATGTGTCATTACAAGGTGTGGTTTCTGTTGCATCCTTTGCTTTTAAGGATGAAGCTTATCTCTTTTAGCCCCTACCGTCATTCTGTGCAGTGATGGGAACTTGTAAAACAAAAAAGCTTGGGACTGACTGAACAAAATGCCACTTACAGATATCCAGCTGCCCAGTGTGAACACCTCATGCTCATCCAGGAGATAAGCCCATAATGCTCTGGAAAGATACCTGAGCTTTTCAAGCCACCAGCTGTGTTCCCTCCCATGTGCCCATGTGTATATGTGCCACACACTCAAGAAAAGCATTGTTTCTCACCTGCTTGGCTGGCTGTTTGTAAACTTACAGGTCCTTCTTTTGTGAAACTTCTCTTTGAAGGTGAGAGGCAGGTCTCAGCTGGGTGCTGACCACAGTTAGTGCTGGGTGCCTTCAGCTGCAGACTGATGGGAACAATAACTGCTTTGCCACACTTCATACAAACAGGAGGGGAAAAGGTTTTAAGGAGAAAGGACCGTAAAATGAGATCCAGGAATTCAGTAAGGCTACAGCAAAAGGAGCAGATTGCTAACTCAGAGCATCTGTTGTTGCCCTGTGAGTAAGTTACGAACTGCAAAGCAAGAGAAAGTGGAAGATCCTTTCACAAATAATAAACACTTGTTTGTCTCAGATTAAATGCAACACCTTTACATGTGGGCTCCAGCTGGCCATAAGTAGATGCACCTTGCATGGCTGTTACCTTCCTTGCCAATAAGATTATTGAACATCCATCTGCTTAAAGGTTAATAACCTGCTTTTAAAAAGAGGAAGAAAAAAAGGCAAATCTGTTTAGTTTACAGGAATAAAAAATTGTTTTTCATTTAAACTGGCCGAACTTTGCCCTGCCTCAAAGTCATATTCTCCAGCAGAGAAGGAACGCGTTAACCTAGGAGCTGTAGCCACATCTCCCAGAGAGAAATTTTTCCATGTGTTTTAAATAACTCCTGTAACTCCACTAAGAAGGTGCAGCTTCAAGAGGAAAATGCACATTTCTAATCTGGGTTCTGCCACTATCTAGTTTAGAGAAAGACTTTTTAGTTCTTTGGCATCATTTAGGCCAGGAGCAATTTCTGATGTAAACCCATACAAGCAGTATGTTACTGAAACTGGCTTTAGGCTCTCAACACTCTGAACTCTGCCAACATCTGGAGAATCTGGCTTTGAGTGCTTGGGGAGGGAAGGATTTTTTCTCCTACAAGTGAGAGGAATGGATAAGCTTGCAAAAGCACCTGCATTATCCATTTCTTTGTGAGACAGAAAACAGCCATGCACCATCTGAAGCAAGCTGATGCTCCCAGACAAGTGATGGAAAGGCCAGAGGGGCTCTGTGGGTCTTGGTGGGTTGTTGGCAGCTGCTGGGCACCTTCTCAGCTTTGCCTGGGCAAGACAGGCCCTTTCCAGTCCACCCAGCATCTGGGTACAGGGACTTGGGTCCTACTGGGCCCAGTGCTGGTGGGTCTGTGCAGTCTGAAGGAAACAGCTTTGCAGCTGAGTTTATTGATGGAGTGCAAGCCACAGAAAGAGCCCTCACAGAATGCAGATTTCCCTGCAGTGGGACAAGATCTGTGCCCTGTGAACTTGTGGGGCCCAGACAAACCCTTCCCTTTGTGTGGGGACAAGTGAAACCCAGAGGGCTCAGTCTGCCCCCCAGCCCACTGAGCAGCTTCTGGCTGCAGGCAGACACCTCTGGGAAACCCTGCAGACCCACAGAGTTCGAGAAGAGGGTGGGTGAGGCTTGGATGCCTCTGCTAAGGTGGAGAGGAGAGGGAGTGTGATGGCCTGTGGGAATATGGGAAACACCACCAGCCCCAGGTGTCTTCTCCTAGGGCTTCAAGAGACCTTGTGCTTGGTACCCCGAGCATGACTGTCCTGTGTAAAAGGGGTGGTGCCACAACATGGGGACCTGAGGGTCCCCAGCTCTGCGGCCTCTTGCTGCCAAGTCAGCTTCTCCCTGTGTCAGCTGGGATTACCGGCTGCCTCATTAAGGACTGCTTGAGAAGGGCTGGGAGACCTGCAGGAGCCCTGTGAGGCTTAAGCTCTGCGGAGCAGCAAGCCAAGAGGACCATCCTGCTCTCCAGCCCGTGGCCAGGGTGCCGAGCCGTGCCGAGCGGTGCCGAGGCGCTCCCGGCGGCGGCGGGGCCCGGTGAGGCGGGAGCGGCCGCTGGGCACTCCGGGCCCGCCCGCTGGCTCCTGCCCAGCGCTTTGTACGGCAGAGGCGGCAGCCCGTGAGCTGCCACCTGTTGTTAATCTACCCCCGGCTAATCCATTCTGGACTGCGTCAGCAGTTCAAAAGGGCACTGTTAGTATTTTTTGCCAGCTTCAATTAACGTGAGATTTTGGAGGCCCCTCTGATCACATTTCATCTGTCATGAGTCAGGAACAAACCAGCCAGATTGCAGTTGAGAGGAGAGAAGAGAAGGAGTTTATTGCAAACCAAAACAACAACAGTGTTTGTGCCCCCTTGGCCAGGGTGGCTGGGAAGCAGGGACCTTCTCACTCCCTTCAAAACCTGGAAAAATAAAAACTGATGACTGGAAATTCCAGCCCTTCACCTCCAAAAAAAAAAAAAAAAAAAAAAAAGCTGCAAGTGCAATAATTTACTTCAAAAAAAGTTAAAAAGAATCAAGCTGCAAGACTGTTTGTTCTTTTTTAATATTCCACTGTAATGAACTGGTAATACATGGTTGCATAGGCAATAACATTGCATGGCACAAACCTCATGTGGCAACATTTAAAATTATTTTTTTATTCTTTTTTTTCCTGAACATTTTTAAAACTTTTTACTTTTTTATTTTTTCATATGTTCTACCCCAGGCCGTTAAGCTAAAGAGAAGAAAAAAAAAAAGGTAGCATTTATACAAGGTTACAATATTTTACAACAAAAAACCAATAATATTGATTGAGGTTTGTTTTCTTTCTTTCTCCCAGTCTCTCTTTCAAGCACTGCACACCTAAACTGATATATTATTATACATTGAAAACTGTCCTTCAAAATCAGTAGTATAAAAGTCCTAGCTCTACCTACCTATCTAGCTATGTGGGGGGAGTGGAGAAACATGTTACCAGCAAAGAGTTAAGGGGGTGTAAGGCTGCTCCCTCGCCTCCTCCCAGCTCCCTTCGGGAAGCTGCAAAGGGCTGAATGACTTTCCATCCGATTCCACCCCCTTCCCGTTTGGGTTTAATTTCTCCCTCGGTCTGTTTGCTTTTTGCTGTGTCAGTCAGAGCAGCAAAATAAACACGGGGCTCTGCCTCTACTTGATTATTTTTCAATCCTTTCCCAAGAAACTACCTTTTTGCCTTAGTTTGTTTGGAGAGTGTTTTACAATGTGCTGCCCGGTCTGAGTGTACTCTGGGATTCAGGGGAACGCGCCTCCCACCCCAAAACACCTCCAGTGCAGGAGGAAAGCAGCAGGCAGCCCTGCTGGGCAGCACACGGGGTACTCCTGGGCCAGGCTGGTGATGCATCCCCTTGGCTGATGGGGCTGATGGGGCAGGAGAAGCCATGGGTGCTGCAGCTCTGAGACCTCACATGTGATGCCTTGTCACTGCGTGTGGCCTTTCCCTAACACCCTACTCATGCCATGGCTCAGGCCAGGTGTGGTCCAGCAAGGACGTGTCACCCGGCAGGGATGTGCATTCTGGCAGAGACAGATGCTCGGTCACACCCTGCCACAGCCTTTAGAGGAGAGGGAGGGTGGTTCTCTTTTTATTTTGCTTGGTCTTCCTCCCTGTAGGCTCTACCCAGGTAGGGGCTGGGGCAGTGGGACCTGAACCGGGTGGCATATTCTGGAGGGGGCAACTGGAGCCTGGCTGGAGAGCCTGCTGGGAGTGCAGGTGGGTGGCACTGCTGGCAGTAGGTGACGTGCCAGGGGCTGACCTGGCCCTTCTCCAGGAGCTTGTTGAGGCACAGCAGCCCTAAGAGTCTGGACCCCGCAGGGCCCAGCAAGCCCAAGCCTAGTTCCCCACTGGTTTCAATTGCTACCAAAGCACTAACTACTGCTTGTAGGCAAGAAGTGCCTCTAAGTGCTTGGCAGGGAGCGGTACCCAACCACTTTTAAGCCAGTGCCAGGAACCCATGCTGCTCTTGCTATTTGCATCTTCCTGGTCTCAAAGCTGTGGGACATCTCTTGGGTTCCCAGCCACCTTGTAGGATACCTGCTGCATAGCCAGGACCAGGACTGCTTGGGAGAAATGTTTTTCTCCTCCCTCCATGAGGCTGGAGGGAGCATCTGGGTGAGCTCTGTGGGCTGCACCCACAGAGGATGCCACCATGGGCATGGCAGGTGTTGGGACAGCTGACGCTTGTGAGACATTTTGGTGGTGGATGGGGATAAAGCTTGCAGCTTTGAAGGCAAGTCCAAGCCAGAGAATTGTGATTCAATGTATAGACAGGAGTAAAATACTAAATAAGAAATAAATAGAGAAGAAAGTCATAAATAGAATTGAAAAGTATTAAAATAACAACAATAATAATAATTAAAAAAGGTATCATCAAGGTAACGTGGGATTGCAAGAACAGCACTGACCCTGTGACCTTTAAGAAATGCAGTAGCTGTAGGCTGGCTAGGTTAAGATACACACACACACATATATATATATACATATATATAAGTATATATATATATATTTATACAGTTTTTAATGTTAATTTAACAGCTAGTTTTAAAACCCTTTTAAATTAATTTTAAAAATGTGTTTTAAGTACAGATGCATGTAGCTTAAAAACTACCAGAACAACTGCTTTTGAAGGTTTGGGATTATCCAGCATTATCCAGAAGTGTGGGTGCAAGGGACTGTGCCTGAATGGCAGCAGCACCCAGGGAGATGAGGAGAGCCTGATGAGCAGTGGGGCTGCCTGCAGCTGGAGGTGGGAAGGGAGCCCTGCACAAGGGGGTCCAGGGAACAACATTCCCCTTGCCTCGTGGTGTTTGCAGGCAGGCTGAGGGCTGGGCACGCACCGTGGTGTTTAAATTAGACTGAGTCCAACATGTGCTTTCCACATGAATTTTAAGGTGAGAGAAAGTGGGGGCCAAGCTTCTCTAAATGCCAAGTCTGCTGCCAGAAGACTGTCCTCTCTCTCTCTCTCTAACAAGACAGGGATACAGCACTTAATCCTCTGGGCTGTTAAACAGCTCAGATGAAATACTGGCCCTGTGGAAGTCTGTGAGGAAAAGCTACCTTTTAACTTCAGTAGGGAATGTAGCTAAGCTCTTGAATAGATACAGCCCTCCACTGGAGCTGCCTTCAGAGCTTGCAGGCTAAGTGAGACCTGTCCCCATATGCCTGCCTGCCCCACTGCCCTCTCCTTAGCTCTGCTTGTTGCTAATTTGCTTTGTCAGCAGTGGTACTGGACTGTTCAGGCAGCAGCCCTCCCCTGATTGCCTGCTGACATTGGGAAGCATCAAGATCCCCAGTGTACCTGGGAAAAAGCTCAACACCGTGCTCAGCTGCCTGCACAAATCTGGACAAATTGCCTCCTGTCACCAGTCCTTGGGTAGCTGTAAAGCTCAGTGGCTTCTGGGGTACTCAGTGAGAATGTACACGCCTCCAACTGGTCAGCATGATCCTGCCTGGTCCGGTGATCAGCATCACTTTCAGCATCTAAGCCACCATGCTTGAGGTCTCAGCTGAATGTTTAGGCTGACATGTAAATCCTGGCTGTTTGTGATGGGAGAGGCCCTGGTTATGCAGATGATGTGGTGAAATGCATGCTGGCTCCCTGTGCATAGCAGGGAATGCATCTCTTAGCATTTCTGAGGAGAGAAAAGAAACACTACTGGTGTTTTCTAATTCCAGTAAATATATTACTTTTCACCCAGGAATATGGTATCATTAAGGTAGTGTATTGACAGTCTAGGCACTATGGAAATACTTGTATGGCTCATTAACCTGAAGCTGGACATTTGGTTGTAGCTTATTTGGAACTTTTTCCAAGACCACTAGATATTCTTGGACCTTAAACCACAAGATCCCCTAACACTGAGCAGAGGAAAGAGGGAAGGGTGACACACCAGTTTTTCTGGGAGTAGTATCCTATAATTCCCTTGTAAATCTTGGAGATGGCTACCCCAGCTCAAGCCCAGCTTGCAAAGCCACACTGTATGGCTGGTAGTGCTCAGCTGACTTTCAGCTTCTCCTTGGCAGTATTTCAGTGCCGCAAAAGGATTCCAAAATTATTCCATGCACTATGATCACTGAAAAACTTGTAAAACATTAAGCCTTGCAAAGGAGATCTTACTGAACAGCTCTGTGCAGGTAAGAGCACTGGGACGGAAAAGCAGAGAGGCATGCTGGTTCACACAAACCAGAGAAGCTCTGGTCTCTTCTACTTCCTCTGCAAATGAAGAGGATCTGAGGTGGCTGGAGATGGGGCAGTATCACCTTGTTCTCCCTTGAGCCCCTTCCCAGCCTGTTCCTTTGCTGTCCCTGGTGCAGAGATGCCCACAGCCATTGTGTGCCCCAGGGCACTGGGGTGGAAGGCTGAGGGAGGGCCTGTCATTGCACATGTCTGACCCCAGCATGAGGTGTATGAGGAATTTGGTGGCCTTGTGCCACTGTGGTGGTGTGCTAGTGCTTGAGCTCTTTCTTAGAGCAGTCTTTCTGGGGACTTGCAGATTTACATAGCAGTTGTGCTTCCCTGCCAGAGCTGATGTCTCTAAACTGAAGTTAATAATTCCCAACCCAGTGAAAGACAGAGGGAATCTTTTCCTGTACCACCATACTTGTGAGGCTCAACAGAGAGCTCAACCAGGAAAAGCAAAGCCCAGGGGCATTGAGCCATGCTGGAAAGCTTTTGTTTGCTGGGGTGTATCTCCATCTGGGTCACCAGAGGGCTGGCAAAGACTCTCAGCGTGATAACACCATGCTATGGTGGGTAGAGGGGCATCCCCTTCACAGGCCTCTACAATTCTGCTTCATCTCAGAGTACAAGATGGAGTGGGAGCGGGGAAGAAGGAGATGGCTTCTCCTGGCTTTGGTTATCTTCCCAGCCCTGTTCCCCACTCGGCTGTGGGAAGTTGCAGCTCCCACTAAAATGATGTTGGCAATGTGAGAGAGTCTCTTTGCTGGTGCCAGAGTCCCCATGCAGTCCCTTGCCCAGGGCAGAATACGTGAGTGTGTGTGTGTGAGTGTGTGTTGGTGAGTGGTGGGATGGGAGAAGCTGCTGAAAGGCCAGTGGGCTCTTGCTCTTTGGAAAGGCATGTCTGGTGTCAGAAAAAAACAGCGGGAAGAAAAAATGCCCAGGTTGTTGGGGAGGTGGCAGCGAGAAGGGATGCATCCTATCCCAGATCTTGATGGAAGAGGTGCTGCTCCACAGCCTCCCTCTCCCTGCCTGATCCCAGGAAGCCGGGAGCTGCCACGTTCATGCTGGAAACACTCCACTTACATTAACATATGTCCTTTATATGCCTAGGGTAGCTAAAAGTGCTGCATTCAGATCCCCGAGGAGGCAACTGCTGTCTGGAGTTCAAGCGGATGGATTGACTGGGCTGTCCCCACGTGCTCTCTCCGTGTCTGGCGCGCATGGGCCGCAGCCCTGTCATGTCGCCCAGGAGATCGCGGCGCTGTGCTCCTTTGCTTTCATCCTCAGGGCAGCGATGCTGGAGGTCTTGCGGTCCGGCTCGCTGTTCAGCTCGTAGCCATTGAGGCTGGGGCTCATCCCGGCTGTGCCGAAGAGGCCGCCCATGTGAGTCTGTCCCACGTGGCTGCCGGGCCCGGAGACCCCAAGGAACTCGGAGACGCCGCCGGCCGCGTGGGGGTGAGCATGGGGGGACATGCACGAGGGCACTGTCTCGCAGGGGACCACGCAGGCAGGCACAGGGGACGCTGCTCCATTGTTGCCGATCCAAGAGGGGTTCTGGATCTGGGGATGGGAAAAGAAGCATCAGGGCTGCCCAAAAATGCAGGACATTTTGGGCAGCTGGCCTGAGGGAATGGACTGTGTGCAGCCCCAGCCTGGCAGGGCAGCCTAGTGGAGGGGCAGACAGAGATGGACATGCAGTCCCGTCTGCTGGGCCCTGCCAGCTGCAGCACCCTCAGTGCTCCTGCAGCCAGCAAATCCACTCCAAAACCTGTATGCCAGCCCGGACAGGGGCAGGGAGTGCAGCAGGGTTACTCATAGGGAGCAGGATTGTGCTCCTTCTCTGCCACAGCATCTGTTTATTTATTCCTCTCCCAGACACTGCTCTTACTTTTTTTGTCCCATGAGCACTTTTCTCAGCACAGGAAAATTTGTGTCATCCATGGTGTTTCTGTGGTCCTACTCATTACAGAGGGATCAGGCTGAAAGCAGTGCGGTGAGGCTGCTCATACACCATCCTTCTCCAGCTCGGGGCAGCTTTGCCTAGGCACGGGCTATTTTGTATCACACAGACATGCCTATCAGCTGAGCCCCCAGCACAGGCAGCTTCATTGCCCCTCTCCCCCAACAGGGCCCATCCAAGCAGCATCACCCACCCTGCTGCAGAGCAGAGCCCTGCAGGGCCACCTCAAGAGACCATCTAGGATCCTGCAGGGTCACTCATAAAATGATATTGCAGAAGAGAGGAGGACTCAGTATTTGGCAGTGGAAATAGGTGTGCTGCAGCAGGGGGCACATGGGCATGCAGGATGAAAGCGGGGAGGAGGTGAGCAGCTGGCTGTAGCAAGAGAGCAAAGGGCCCTTCATCCCACTGCCCATTTCCACTGCTTGCCCTTGGGCCCTCTCTGATCTCTTACCTCCTGCAAATTGTTTTTCAAATTTTTGATCTCTTGTGCTGGGAGAGGAGGGCAGTGTATGGAGGGAGAGAGCAGTGTAAGTTACAAAGGCAAGAGAAGGACATGCTAAAAAGGCTGCTGAGAGTGTTCTCTGCTTGAAAAGATGCTTTGGCATCTCAGCTGTTTCAAAAGGGTTTCTTGTTCAGTTTATGGGAGACGCCAAGCGGGAGAGAGGTCAAACACTCCCAGCTTGGCTGCGGGGTAGCATTGGTACAGCACTGGCTGGGGAGGCAGCTGACCAACAGGGTGTCAGGGAGAGAGGGCTTCCAGCAGATCTGTGAGGACAGTCAGGTTCAGAGCATCATGCCTGCAGAATTGCGCCCTTGAGCAAATTCTGGGTGGTGGGAAGAGGAGTGGAGAAAGGCGGGAGTGCTTTCTGAGGCACACCCTAGCCCTGGAGCTAGCAAACCCCAGTCTGCCTGGCATCATCTGGAGCGTTGTGAAACTGGGCTGGCCCAGTGTTTCAGAGACTATTGTGCTGACAGGTTTTCCAAGACAGGAAGCTACGGAGGAGAGGCAACCCTATGACTTGCTGTCAGGGCAGGAACAGTTTCAATAGGACTCAGAAGCAGCCTCAGGTACCCCAGCATGGCTGCTCCCTCCCTTCTTCCTTTAGAGCATAAATTTACAACTCCCTTGGGAAGCATCCCCAGATGTCACCAAGTGTGCTGTGCGTACCACAGCCCATCACTGAGACACTGCTGTGGGAATTTGCCAGGGGAAAAATCCTTTTATCCAACCACCATGTCCAAGGGCCATCAAAATCAGACATGGTAACAGGAAGCCTCCCTGGGATCTGCTATTCTTTAGGCATGAATTAGTCTTTTGGATCTCTTTCAAACCAGTGGAAAGTTAGTGGGCAGCAGCACATGTGATAGGATGTGCTGAGCAGGGTGACCTGTGCCCAAGGGTGCTGCTCTGTATCACACTGCTGGGCCTGGTATCTGCTTTAAAGATGGCTGCGATGGGCCAGGTCATGAGGGAGCCAGGCAGAGCACCTGACTAAAAAAGGGCCAGCCCTTCAGTACAGCCTGGCAGTATAGCCCTGGTCCCTGCAGCCTTGCCTAAGGGCAGGCAGATGTGCCTGAGAAGTAAAGCCTGGCTTGGGGAGCGCTGGGAGCAGAGGCAGCGCGTCCAGCAAGCACAGTGCCCAGGCAGGGGAATGCACTCACCTGGGCGTAGTTCTCAGCACGGGTGAGCAGAGGCAGCTCGTAGGCAGTGGAGAAGTGGGTCCGGACCTGCTGCATCTGACCGAACCGCTCCCGCTTGCGCCATTTGGCTCGCCGGTTCTGAAACCACACCTGGGGAGAGGCGACAGCAGGGCTGTGAGCAAGGGCAGCCCGGCAGCCCTGAAGAGCCCACCAGAGGGCAGGGCCTCACCAGGCGGGTGGTTTTATATGGCACAGAGAAGGGCACTGCTCCACACACATGCTCTGCAGGGCAGATACAGTCCCTCCCTGCTCTCCTGAGGGTCTGGGGCCAGCCTGTGCTCCTAGAAAGGTACACTCCATGCAAACGGGGATGTCCATCTTCTGGTGCACAGGCGCTCTGGGGACATTCCCACCTCTTGCCTCCCACAGCCTGATTTGCCCTGGAATAGCCCTTCTTCCTCTCACCCCTAAATCTGTGTTACCCAGGCTCTGCCTGCAGCTCTCCTGCTGTCAGCCAGTCTCAGAGAAGTGTGAATACATCTGTGTGTGCTGCTGCTGCCAGGCTGAAAAGAGCAGTGACGGGGCTTTCCCCAGGACTAATCCTGGCTATGATGATGCCATTGACTGCAGCTTGCATTTCTCACCAACTCCCTCATTTTTCTTAACCGCAGCAAAAAATACAAAGCTGAACACCCCTTCCCTCCTTAGCTGCAGGAAAGGACAGGTGTCCTTCTATAACATCCTTTGGTTTACACTGAGTTTTCTTTGCAGGGTTTGCTACTCTTTACTTCACAGTGCTGCTCAGATCCCTTCAAGGCAAAGACCAAAACTCTGTTTCTGCTCTTATTTTTACTGGCTTGACATCAGTGTGGATTATTGCACTGTTGTCAGCACCATTGCTCCTGATTTGCATCAGCCTCAGAGAGATCAGAGCCTGGCCCAGTGTCTTCAAAGCCTCTTGAAGCTCGTGAGTCAGGGAAACACATCAATCAAGAGCTGCTTTGAAGGCACTGAGAGATGAGGGCGATCACCGGGGGCTGGGTTGTGCAGGTCACGCCAGTGCATGAAAGGAGCACTCCTAGAGCCTCTCAGCTCTGCTTCGAGTTTTACACGGTGACTCGCTGCAGGGGGCCAGAGGGGGTATTGCTGACAAGCAGCTTGGCCCTTCCCACGCCTGGCCGTGGGGCAGCTTCGCTGCTTGCCAGGCACCTGGGCAAAGCAGACACCAGGTAGGAAGCTCATGTCTTCACAGAACAGCAGGACCAGCCAGGTGCTTAGCACAAGGTAGGATGGCAGGACAATTTTTGTAGGGGCAGGAATGCTGTGGCACCTTCAGCCTGAGTCAGTGCAGCCAGAAGCTGCTGCTGGGAGGGATAAGGGGTTTGGGTTTCTGGTCTGGTCTGACCTTTCTGCTTGTGCTGGAAGACTTTTTTCAGACTCTCCTGCTTCAGTTTCTGCCTTCCGCCACATAGACAGCGTTGTGCTGGTCTCCTTCTGTCAGGCCTGTGGTATGAGTAGGCCCTGCTATCAACCCCCTATCCCAAACCAAAAACCCTGTGAGTGTTTTCAGTAGGTGCAAAAAGCATTGGGAGAAGCATCCTAACGTTATCCCAGCTGCACACACACTGCACATGCAGAGCGTCCTACTGGAGCAGGTTTGATGCCTCAGGCATCTGTCTGTTTTTCTTCTACCTCTTCTTGGCACAGCCACTGCAGCCCAGCTGCAGGCCAGTCCCAGGGCTGGCCTGGATCACGCCGCTTTGATCTGCAGATTCAAAGTTAGCGGTGGTGACCTGGTTCCTCCTCAGGCGGAGGAGGCCCCGCTGTGCACAGAGGGGTGCAGAACAGGTAGGGAGCAGAGGGCTGCCTGTGCAGGGCTGGGATGAACATATGCCAGGCATACACGGCCCCTCCCTGTGTGGGGAAGGCCCCGGCTGCCTTGCCCGCCTGAGCATCCCACCTGGGAGCAGGACGGCCAGCTCCAGCCCCCACGGCAGTGTGTGGCTCTGCAGTGGGACCTTCGAAGCCAGCAGTTCAGGGTCTGTGCCCCCTTCTTCCCAGGACAGAACAACAGCTGCCTTGACAGAGCAGAGGGAGGTCTCGGCCCCTGTTCTAAAGCATTTATGCATTGGATTGAACAGAGCAAAGTGATTTAAACAGGCAGCTCCCAAATTGCCACGTGGCTGGTGGGCTGGGACGATGTGACAAGTCATTGCATTAGGCTGAAGAAGAGTCTCTTCAGTCCAAGTATTGGTGTCACAGGCACCAGAGACACTCTGAGAGCTGACAGTGAGCTCTGAAGCACTTGTGCAAGGTTTGGACAGCTTTTTAAAGCTTTCTTTTCTCATCTGCTCCAAATCCTTATAGGCTTCTTGGTATCTTGCAGTTGGGTTTCTCCAGACCTCCACAGTGCTCCGGGGAAAACAAGACAGGCATGGCAACGTATAATGTGAAAATGTCAGCAAAAAACCTCAACTAATCCTCAGTATTTCCACAGTCTTAGAAGACACCTGCTTTTAAAAAGCAAATCTAAACCCAAACAGAAGTTCATTTTCCTTTCATTGCCTGTCACTCCTTGTCAAGAGCGGCTGTTGTGGGATGGGAATGTGGCAGCAGAGGTTGCAGTGGCTAGTGCAGTTCTCTGGTGTCAGGACGGGCTACTTCTGCTGTGCAGGGGCCAGCAGTCACTGTGGACTGAATCTCAGTGTTAGCAATTACAGCAGGAGTATATGGTAATGTCATGTATCTGACTCCTGCAGACAATGCTTTGATAAGCCCTGATGTACCAAATCAGCCCTGTAAAAATCTACAAAACAGAGAATGTTTCATATCTCCACAAACATTCGGCTATATGTGGTACCTAAATCCATATGCATACACAGCTGACATGCTGCTGGGGGTGGAGAGGCCAGAAGTGGCCTGAGACAAAGTAAGGAGGCTCCTGCTCACTCTCTTGCTGCCTCTACCCTCACACCCAGTGGGCACTGCCAGTCTGCCCCTGCCACCAAGCCCCGTGTGCCCTGCACTGGGCACAGGGGGATGGGCTCAGCTGGGATTTAACCCAGGCCACTGACCATGTCTGGATATCTGGGGGCTGCATCACTGATTTGTCCTTCCTCCAAGTTAAATGTGTTTTCCCCTGTCTCCTACCCCCACCATGGCAGTGCTGGGTGAGGCTGCCCTCTGCACATGTGGTGATGGGCTGGTGGGGTTGTGCTCATGCCCTGTGCTCAGCACCCCTCACTGCATCACTGCTCTGATGCAGGTAAGTGCTACCCACCACGTTCAAGTCTCTTGTGCTTTTACTCTCTTCTGGCAGCCCCACAGCATCCGTTCTCCCCATTCCTGTCCTCTCACCCTCCTACCCTCCTCTCTCTGCTCAGCCTCCATCTGTCTGTGTTCAGGACCCCATCCCTCTGTGAAAGGCCAGGCTCTCTCCTCTTGCTGGAGATGGACACCAGCCCTTTGCTTTTCAGACTGCAAGAACAGAGCCAGAATTCATCCTTGAGTGCTGAAACTGGACACCATTTTATCAGTGGCCTGGAATGGGAAATTGGAGCCTGGGATGAGAGAATTGAATAACTCGAGCTTGTTTTCATTTCATGTTTAATTTCCTGCAGGCTTAGCTCAGTCTTTCCGCTCCTTCCACCAGCCTCCCAGGGTTTTATGGGGGAAAAGGGATCAAGATATATTACTTCTTGCTTTGCTTTGCTTTCTTTCTCTCCTTTTTTTTCCAAGGCGGTGATTTTGCTGCAGCGGAGTTTGACATTTCCCTCTCACTTTCAAGCCCCCGCCGCATCACAGGGTCACCGCCAAAAACATTTCATTAATGGTCCCAGCAATCATAAAGCTGCCTCTGAGGGGGGCTGGCTGAGGAGTTATATTCCCTGGCTGCGAAGCCTCCTTCCAGTCTCATCCCCTTCTCCTCTCCCAGAGAGCAGTCCAGGAGGCAGATACTGATAACCCAAGAGAGATAAGCAGCCAGGGCCAGGCTGGCATGGGCTTGGGACATGCCTGTGTGTGTTTCTGTGCAAAGGAAAGAAATAATGTGTGAATACACGTATCTACCTTGTTTTTCTAATGCCACTGCCTCAGACATCTGCTGCAGACCTGGATGAGCTGAAAGAGCCTCAAGCAGTTGCTGGTACCAAGCAGAAGCTCTCTCTGGGGCTCTGCAGCCCCAGACATGGAAGAGGAGAAGAAAGGAATGGGATATACATGGTGTGTAGGACCTACATGAGCACAGATCCCCTGTGCACCCTTGCAGGTTTGTGGCTGAGCCATAGCAACCTCTTCCTGGCTGTGCCTCTGCACAGAGCTTATGCATGGCTCCCACTCTGGAAAACAGGGATGTGCAGTATCTTAATAGTACATGGAAACAAGGGGCGAGGTTGTGGGGAGCAGGCAGGAAAATTTGCATTGCATCACAAGGGGAATTATCTTTGACATTGTCAGACACCAGTACAGATGGCTGGAAACTGAGGCAGGCAAGGAGATGGAGCAGGAGAGGGGCCTGGCCATGGAATGCCACTGCTTCACAGACAGTATGGCCCACCTCATGTATGCTGCTGGCATGGGCTCTTCTCCAGACACGAAAATCTCTGGCAGCTACTTCACTAATAAGCATGAGCCTGGCAAAGGGATAGAAAAATCAGAGCCTGCCTGGGCTCTGCATCTGGTCCTGCCTGCAGTGCAGCTGGTTATGCTCCCCAGGAAGCCAAGCCTGCCAGAGGCGATGACCTCCAGCCACAAGCTGTGAGAGGGAGCATCACACCTTAAACATGTGCCTCACCTTTCTGCCATCTTGGTTTGCTTAGTTCAGCTTCGCAAACAGCTGAAGCTGACCTCCAAAAAATCATTCCAGGGCAGGATTATCCCTTAGATGGCCATATCTTCCTTGGCAGAGGGGCTACTGAGCTTCCCTCAAAGCCCATGAGGCTGCAGCAGATGTGTGCCTGAACAACACCCCAACACCCCCAGCAGCCAGAGCCTTTCCCTGTGCCATGGAGGGTGTCTGAGTACCTAGCACCTGCTGCTCCTTGCTCTCCAGTGATAGGAGTGTGCTCTGCTGCTGACAGCACAGCAGGCCTGCATCACGAGGTGGTGGCCTGGTGCCAGCCCATGGCCCAGGTCACCGGGTCCTTCCCAGCAGAGCCAGGGAATGACTGAAATGCAAGTGCTTACCCTTTTCACCATGGGGTAAGTGCACGAGCAGCCAGGCCACTCAGACAAGCCCTGTCACACGAGCCCTGTCATCGCCATCCCAAGTGAGAGGTGGCACTGGCAGGGAGGCTGTTCTTGGCTGCCTGTGGCAACAGGCTAGTGGCACGCTTATCTCAGAGCAAGTTGAAATTCCTCTTTGCCAAATATACTCCTGGATACCTAGGGAGTTCTTCTGCCCTCAGCTGGAGTGTGATCCAGTAGTAAAGTGGGGAAAAACCCCAAAATGTCATATGTAAGAATGTGTAGATTGCATCTGCCTCACCTGCCCTGGCTCTGATGGACAGCCCTTCACACTGCCTGGGACACACAGTAGCTGCAAACCCTGGCTCAGAAGTGAGCAGGAGGAGCTTGCCACCCTCCAGCACCTCATTCTCATTCCTGAGCTGAAGGAATGTCATGCACTGTGCAGCCAGTAACCCGATGCTATGCTGGCCTCCCAGGAGAGCCCATTAGCACTTGTGGTGTGTTCTTGGGAAATGAAGAGCTGGTGTTTGTAGCACTGCCTTGCTCTGCCCATCCTGTGATGCTCAGCATGCTGCACTCAGGACCGATGGGAATCACACTGCTGCCTACTGAAACACAGCCATGCCCAGCCTGAAGAGAAACAGCTGTGGGGAAGAAGAGCACACCAACCCTGCAAACCAGTTTAGGCAAGCACACAGGAAAAATTCTGCTTCTGTTGAATTCAGAAGTGAATGTACAAAGTAAAATGGACTTAAGCATGGATGTGGGCCTTATTTGCAACAACTACTTGTAAAGTTTAAAGAAGATGGCTGGGAGCTGGAAATATTCCTGGTATAAAAGATAGAATCAGGTGTCTCCATGGGCCAATTATTCTTGATGCTAGAGCAGGTTCTGGGGGTGGTGAGCTGACAAATGCCTGCAGACGGAAGTGAGAGGATTAGCTGTGCTGGAGAAGGAGCTGACCACCAAGGTGTGAGCTGCAGATGTCTGCCCCATGCAGGGGTGCTCCTTTTTGCAGATGCTTCTGAGCCCTGACAGAACCTGTTTAACCTTGACTCACAGGAAAGAGCAGTAGTCACAGAATCATTCCCTCCTGTGATGTGCATTTTGGGTCTGCTGGCCCTCCAGGTTATTTCAAGGGAGCTAATTCATGAGAGCTGGCACCTGTGTGGGTGGGGGTGATTGAGGCTGTCAACAGAGCGTGGCTGTTTGTCTCTCCTGCTTCTCCTAAGGTGGTGGGTGCATCTTTTGCCTCCAGATCTCCAGTTTTCATGCAGTTTCAGCACCTGCCAAGCAGCAACAAGAGCTGCCTCTCTTGCATCACCACGTTCTCGGGCACTGAACTCCCAGTCACCCTGCAGCCCCATCTGCCAGAAAGAGCCGATGCTGTGGAAAAGCTTGCTCCAACTTAGACTAATGAACCTGTGTCCCCTGCAAGCCTCCTGAAGAGAGCAGGTTTTGTGCAAACTTTGTTCAGGGTGGTGGTGAGGCTTACCCGCCTGCTGTCCCATTAGCTCAAGGGCAAGAGGTGTTTCTGTGAACACTGGATTGTGGGACACCAGACCAAATAAAGGAGGTGACACCAGTGTCAGACGTGGATGTACCTCTTCGTGCATTCCCTGTGCCACAGGTTCTGATTAGGGCTCAGCTGCCTGCAGCTTATGGAGGGGCTGCAAGGGAACCTCAGAGGGTTTTTGGAGCTCATCTATCCCTTACCCAGCCGCAGGATTTCCCCCATACCTGTACACGAGCCTCGGTGAGGTCTGTCCTCATGGCTAGCTGCTCCCTGGCATAGACATCGGGATAGTGGGTCTTCTGGAAGACCTTCTCCAGCTCCTCCAGCTGGTAGCTGGTGAAGGTGGTGCGGTTCCTTCGCTTCTTGCCCTTGTTGCTCTCCGAGTCAGCCTTGTCCATGGGGCTGGGGAGGTCTGTGCTGGCCCTGTCCTGGGGCACTTTCACCCCGGCCTCCTTCACGCTGAGGTAGCTGCTGTCCATTGCTGAAGGGTCGGAGCTCGGCTGCAAGTCAGGCTCTCCCAAAGCGCTTTCCTTACCTGTTTCAGTGGGAGACAGGGGAGGGAAGAGGAGGGCAGGTTTGACCAAGGGGAGGGGACAGGGAGAGAGAGAAAAGGAAGCACATGTAAATATTTTGACCTATTTTGCCCAGCACGCATGGGCAAGAGGAGGTTGGGGCAAGCTCTCTCAGCTCCTGCTCCCTCTCAGAGACCCGGGTGCGAGGATGAGCCCTGCACACTCAGGTGCACACACTCCAGCAAGATCTTCCTTCAACCTCTCAACACCCACATCAGGGTTGAATGCCATGGAGCACTACATTCCTTGGTTGTGGCCACAGGAAAGGTCTCTGAGAGGTACCCGTCTGCTCCTTGCACCATGCAGGTCCTCTGCCACCAGCCCATCACTGCTCCCCTGCTGAATAACACAGCATAGAAAACCAGGAGTACAGAGCAGCCACATGAGGTGCTCAGTGGGGTCTGCAGGTTTCCTGCTCCTGCATCCTCTGGCAGTGCTGGTGTGTCAGGAGAGGTGCTCCTGACTGACACTCCCAGTCACCCCCACAGCCTTCTGCCAGGACTTGCACGGCTTTTGGCAAAGAGGTTGTGAAAGGGGAAAAACACAGTTTGAGACACCTGCAGAAAGAGCACCCCATGTGTGCAGGGCAGAGGGAAATGAGAAGAGTGTGACAGCAGTCTGGGGCACTGTTCCCACCTGATTGCCCTCAACAATTTATTAATGAGACATGACATATGCGAGCAGTATGGCAGGCAGGAGGAAGAGGTTTCAAGCCCTGAACCAGTGAACAGGTTTCTTTCTAAAAACCACCTTTGAGCTTTGTAAATGAGGTGTATGCACCCTCAGGCAGAGGCACTGTGTGTCCTCTCCTGCACACCTCCTTCCACCAGTGACAGGGGTGTCCTCTTTATTAGCAAGAGTGATGCTACACCAGCAGGACCCTAGAGGGGATCCATGGCTCTCCCTTATCTGATGCCACTGCTCTGCATGGTGGGCTGAACCCAGGACAGAAAAAGAGGGATCTGTGTGAGCAACTGGCTACCTGCCATATAGTGCACAGCTGAGTGTCACACCTGGCCACACTTCTGGCTGGGATTTTTGGGCAAAAGTATGGTAGCCCTACTGCAGGTTTTAACCTTGAGCCACTACGCTCAGTTCCTAAATGCGTGGGAAGTGATACTGTGGTATTTCCTATCCAATACGCTCTCCTTACCAAGCCAAGAGCACATCAAGTGTCTCCTATTTTTTTGAAATTTCCCTTTAGTCTATTTTTAAAACTTACCAGGCCAGGATCAGTCTTTCTGGGAAACAGTTCCACTATTTAGTGATGTCCCCACTGGGAGCTTTTCCCAGGCAATGTGATAGTGTTATTAATGCCAGCTTAGGCATCTTCGCCTGTGTCTTTGGCAATATTCATCTCTTGTTACAAAATCCTTTTGCTAATTCACTGTATGTTTACAGTTTAGCCCTTCTGTGAACAGCTCTGTCACAGCCAAAAGCCCATGAAATTGTTGTGAGAAGGTGCACAGTGTACAAGTCCTTGTCCATCTCTCACTCTCACAGCTGAAAGGCTGCACTGAGATGATTGGGATGAAACCTGGAGGGTGAAATGTGACTGTCACCCTCAGGCATGAGAGCAAGGGTGGCCCAGGTTTAGCCTGGGGGAATGAGCTGTGAAAGGGATTTGGGAAGAAAATTGCCCAGGTGGTACAGAGGGCTTGCAGGCAGACCTTGGATGAAGGCAATGGAGCAACCTGCCACTTTCACCCTACTGTGATTTCAGATGTATTGCTTTCTCTAATATTGTTCCTTCAGACTTTTGAGGAGCTCCCTACAAAGCCTACCAAAGCTTGATGTCTATCTCAGCACTCTTTGCTTTGATCCTTGGGAACATTTTGCAAAAATGTATGCTCCCTGAGTTCCAGGACCAGTGTCTAGGCCAATGACTGACACACTGCCTCCTCTTAGAACCTGCCTTCTCCAACTGGCTGACCTCTCCCACTGCTCCTGGGGGATGCAGGTGGACAGACCTGTCCAAAATGGACTGGGACAGTACCCTGCCCCACAGCGTTGGTAAATCATAAGCTACAGACATGATATTTATAATTTTTACAACTGAAAATAAAGCGGTTCCAGAAAGTCTGCAGCAATGGACTACCACCTATGAGACTCAGTAGAGACAGAGTAATAAATAAAGTATTCCAAGAGGTTGGCTTGGGTTTTTTTCCTCTTTTCTCTCTTTCTTTTATTATTTATGATGTTAGGAAGCTCAGTACATTTCCCCCACAGCTTTGCTCTGGCTGCATCCCTAACCCCTAAGTCTCCTGCAGCTCCAGCAGCAGCAAATACAAGACCTGAAGCCTTTCCTTGGGAAATCCTCTGCTGGTTTTTTTCTGCCTCGGGAGCTCAGTTAGCTGGGGAGAGGTCTGCACAAACACACACAAACACAAACACACACAGAGAAAAGCTCTGTGTCTGTTCTAATTTTGTTAACAGCATAGCTCAAACTGCAGCTGAGAGCTGGGCCCAGGATTTTCAGCAGTGATAAGTTATCTCCATCCCAAGCCATCAGCCCCAAGGAGCAAGGGCTGTCCCTGCTGCA
The DNA here is from genome assembly GCF_028769735.1 of Zonotrichia leucophrys gambelii. Taxonomy (NCBI): domain Eukaryota; kingdom Metazoa; phylum Chordata; class Aves; order Passeriformes; family Passerellidae; genus Zonotrichia; species Zonotrichia leucophrys. The sequence continues at coordinate 35,521,731 of NC_088175.1, read as the reverse complement.
CACACAGGGGGTGTTCCCATGCCTGCTCTGCCAGTCCAGAGGCCTCCTTGCAGCTCAGCCATGCTGCCCTAGTGCTCCTGCACTGCAGCACACAGGGGCTTCCTCACCTCCAGCCCCTGAGGGCCCTGGTAGGAGGGAATAATTTCCATGGGAGGGGCAGAAACTCTGGGATGGAGGGCCTGATGGCAGTGCTGGGAGGGCGTGGTGTGCATCCCAAGAAGCAACTCTCATTCCCTAGAAGCAGGCTCCCTGACCTTAAACAGTGACGCTAACTGCTGAAGTGAAACAAATTGCGTACATCTGCATATGGATATGCCCAGACTTCCTGTAACTGGAGATGGCCTCAAAGTTTCAGTGCAAAGTTTGGGGTGTCTGTTTCTAATCAAACCTAGAGAGACCTTGAGTTACATATTGTGGAGATATCTATGACAAGGAGTTGATGTGAGCACCACTGCACCCTTACATGCCTGACAGCAGAGCTTGGTGCCTCCTTCACTGCTTGCCAATCCATCCTTGCCCTCATAGCAGTAGAAGGAAGATATTTTCTGACTTCCCACAATTATACCCTGCTCTCCCAGTGCCTTGGCTGCCTGCTAGACCATCAGAGCTCCCAAGATCTTCCCTGAGTCACCCTGTGTCATCTGCCATGGGACAGTCCAAGATAACTGGGCATGTGGGCCCCAAGCATCTTGCAGCTCCTTTTGGGCAGGAGGGATGCCTGCATTCCCACTTCTGCAGGGGATATGCAGAATAATGCCTTTCAAATCTCACCACATCTGTCCTGGGAGCCTATGGAGGAGAAAGAGGGTGCAGGAGACACAAGACCGTGTTCACCTGTGGCCATGAGGTAAGGCCCTGAGACAGCAAGGCCTTGCACTGCTCTGCAGACACACTCCTGGAGGGAACAGTCATCTTTATCATGCTGTCAGAATGTTTGGATTCACAGCTTGTATCTGTTTTGTTCCTCAGGTCTGCTATTTTGAGAGGGTGCTGAAGTAAAATCTTCACTATGTACAATTTTATCCATGGAATTTAATTTAGAGCAAATTCAGTTTGGTGCATCCACAGGGATGGAGACTGGGACATTTCCAACACACACCTTTGGGTTCAACTTGAAATGGTAAATCTGCTTTTCACAGCAAATGCATGACAAGCCACAGCTCCTGCCCAATAGGCTCCTTCACACAGATCCTGCGATGGCAGCCCCACAGCCCACAAGGCTGCAGGAGAGCAACATGGCCAGCACAGGGCAGGGACACAGCCAGCACAGGGCAATTTCCCCTGGGCTGCAGGTAAAAGAGCCTGCTGGGTCTTGGCACTGCTAATGTACTGCTCTGGCAGCATCTTGTCCAAGTTATTACAGTCTCAGTGAAGAGCTGATGCTATCCCAGTCCTGGGAGGCTTCAAGAACAGCCTGGAACTCCTAATGGCTTGTGGCAGCTCACAGACATTGTCTGCCTGTGGATAACCCATGTCCAAAGAGCATGGCTCAGGTGGCATGGGCTGCACCAGCCTGCCCCTCTGCTCCCACACTAAATGACATTGGAGCCTTCTGCTTCCTGTCCAAGTGTGGGCACAGGGGTGTTCCCCCCTGCCTACCCCCAAATTCCATGGCCTCCAGTGCTGGCCACTGCAGGGTGCCTCTCCTTGCCTGCACAGGCATGGTCTGACTCTTCATAGCAATGGCCCTTTAAAATATAAAAGCTCTTAATGTAATTCTCTCAACTCTTGCTTACATACCGGTGCTAAAATTTTGCCCTGAGAGGTTCAGGCAGTGCATTTACACTTCTTACCAAGGCAGATTTGCACCACAGCCCAGCCAGCACACCTCATGGACTTGGCCAACTACAGGAACCTTATCCAACTCCTGTGATCTTGCCTTAGCACATGCTGAAATGATTATACTTGTTTCTAAGCTGTCTGTTGCAGTCTTCTGCCTCCTATCTGTCATTAAAGTCTAGAAGTCAGCACAAGACTATTATTTAAAAAACATCCACATTTTGAGTTATATAGGAAAAAACAAAGTTACTGAATTTTAGACATATAAAGATCCAAATATTTAGGTTTATTTCTGTTCAGGGAGTCAGTACTCTTGCAGTCTGCACATGGAGAAAAGATTTTAACACTTTTTTAGTTGTATGTGGCATCACTGATTTTATTGCAATGATCAGATGCTTAATCATACTTTCACTCTCGTGCCCAACTGAAGTGTAAAACTGGGCAGCATCCATCTCTTAGATGCAGGTGGTATTATCCTAGATGGGACACAAACCATTGGCTTCATTCTGGGAGCTGCAGTTACCATTTGCTGCTAAGCAGAAGCTGGTTGGAGCATCTCCATTTCAGCTCTGGATAAGGATGAGTATCTGGCCTGTCCATCCCTCCCAGGCTGGGCCTCCTTTGGCTGATTCTGCAGAACCTGAAGGAAGGCTGAATAAATTCTGTGCTGTTCCTCTGCTCAAGGTACAGCATTCACTGACTTCCCATTGTGCTCAGGAGACTACTGCATGAATATTCTCATCTGCATGGACACTGTCCATCTCTGCTGAGCTTGTCAAAGCTGCTGGCACTGCTGCTCTGCTGCTGCAGCCTCCTGAGGCTCTGCAGCAAAGGGGGGGACACACTCAGTGGTTACTCACAGTGGAACTCACAGACTAAAACCAGCTGTGAAGTACCTGATCACCTTGGGAAGCTAATTGGAAGCAGAGTGAAGTCCCACAGAAAAGTCTACTTGTAAAAGAATGAAAGGGGGAAGGAGTGTTTCTCTCTACTGTGCTCCTCCTCACCACTCCTAGTACTCTCCTCTTTGAGAACAGACTTATTTTACTGATCAGAGCATACAGCAGGAGCAATACTAAGGCCTGGAGCAGAAAGGTCTAAAAACCTCCTTCTGCTGCTGAAAAGCAATCTGGAGACAGTGTCGAAGGTCCCACTCAGTAAGTCCATGGGTGGATTTTTGGTGGCCCTGAAGCCAGCGTATAACTTGAGTCTCTGGCTCTACCTCCACTCTGTTCCTGGGAGATGTTCCTGTGGGACTCAAATTCACCTCATCCCTGGCTGCACTTAAGCCCTCTTGTTCCTGGATTAAATCACTGTATGAGTTTGGGGACAGACAGCTTGATAAACATTAGCTCTAGTGCTGCTGAGAAGTTTACATCACAGCAAGCCATGGGAATATGCACTATTTACTTGGGAAAATTGCTGTTCCTCTCACTTTTATTCTGAACTAGGTTTTTTTTTCCCCAATACAAACATCTGTTTTTGAGGGCATGTGTTGCTTTCTTGCCTGATTAGCTGGATTCACACACCCTGTGGCTACTTGGGGAGAGCTCAGCATTGTCTGTACAAATGCAACATGTGCTGCTTGCTCCTCTTTCATGTCTTTTAAAGGATGCTAACAAAACTGGCTTTTACATAAACAAATCAATTCTGAAAACTCTGCATAGAAGCTGTGGCTAGAGAAAAAGGCACAGCTCATTCCCCAAGTCCTTTTTCATGTGGCACATCCATCTGAAAAGCAGGAAAGTGCTGACTAGCAAATTTTGAAGACACAAAAATGCTTCTAGCAACCTGCTGCAATTGCAGTTGACTTTCTGGCTCCCAGAACATGATATAAGGAAAGAGCAAGAAAATGTACTGCCATTGCCTCCATGGGGAGAAAATGAAACTGCATTGCATGGGGGTGGTCAGCTGCAGGTTTGCAGCATGCCAGGCCATGTGCAAAGTTTAAAAGCATGACAGACAAGATGGGTCAGCTAATGCATTTTAAAATGTCTCATTTCCCACATGTCCCACTGGCATGTCACAAACAGCTAGGAAAAAATGGTGAATTTCTGCTCCATTATACTTGGGTCTCTTCCTAAAGCAGTGCATGTGAACCAAAAGCCACCTAGAACCTCTGAACTGACGTATCCCCAGTGAGTACCAGCCAGAGAAGATGGACAAGGCAGACAGCTATGAGAAGGGGACTTGAAAGGGCTTCCAGTTTCCTCTTGGCTCTGGTTTTGAAACATTTTGGATAAGTAGTCTCCTCCTTCCCAAGCAGTCCTGCATGCCTTGCCATGACAGCGATCACCTGAGGGTTTTGGTTTTTCCTAAGCTCCTCAGAACCAGATGTAAGCACCTAACTGCTCTGAAGACTTAGCTCAGTGCTGAATGGATGAAATATGTGATTTCATTAAGAAAAAAAAATCAGCATCACTAATATTGGACAAAGTATTGAATGGTGTCATCTCAATCATAGACTCACACCTACACACAGAACAGACAGGTCCTCAGTGCTGTTTGAAGACCTATGTTCTCCACCGACAAGCACTGTAGGGTTTTGCACACCTTGATGCTCTGTCCCAGTGTGGGAACTCTGTTCTGCTCCTGTCTGAGTTCTCCTCCTGGGACATCCTTACTGGCTGTCAGCATCTGGAGCAATGTCTGCCCAATCCACCAGGTCTTTGGGATCATTCAGTAATTCCTCTGTTGTGTTGCTTTTAGAAAAATCTAGATCCAGCAAGGTTGCTGCTCCTCTGCTTGGCTGCTATCTCCAGCTGCGTTAGTGACAGTGGCATCTAAGGCATCTGGGATTCAGCTCCCTGCCTGTGCTGGGCCCTGGGAAGTCAGGCCCTGCACCTGCAGCAGAGAGAGGTAAAACTGTGGAGCTCTGGGGCTGACAGCGGTCACTGAGTGCTGTTCACATGTGAGTGACAGCTGAGGTCAATGCAGGGCTTAGGGCTAAGCTCTCACTCTGAAAGGAAGAGCATAAGAGTCCCCATCAGATGCAGATTTATGTATTCATCTTAACCTTACCCATGTTGTTTGGCCACTGCAAGGATCTGAAAAGATCCCTCCCCTGAGCACTGCAAGAGAAAAGGGGGCTCTTTGCCACAAGCTGTCATCTTCTCCAGAGGTTTGCCCTGCAACAACTCGGTGCCTCTCTTCCCCACAACATGCTCTGCACATTTCCCCTACAACTTCCACCGCAGGTTGTGTGCTGGTTGAGCAGGACCTCTGCTCTGACAGGGTAAGAGGGAGGTATGAGGCAGTCATGCAGCCTTCCACACTTCAATGTGTGTGTTGCCTTCCATGCTAACCTTCCATGCTAAGACACTGAGTCCCCACCAGCCATCTCCTGTGACTGAAGTTATAAATCAGCCATCTGGTCAAGGAGGGAGTGGGGGATTCCACTTCCTGCTGGTGAGGAAGGCTGGGGAGACAAAGCTGCCTGAAGGGAGATGATCCTTGCTCTGATGTCTGGCTATGGCACAGTTTAATTCCCTGCTGCCAGCTTGCAGAGTGATTCACCCCATCCTGTGGGTTGGTGCCTGCCTGGACGCTGTTCACGTCATTGGGTTGGTTGGTCTGTCTGCCTCTCTCTGCATTCTTCTGTCTGTCTGCTTTGCAAAAGCAACCTCTCTGCAGCAGAGACAGCCAAGAATTGCTGAAGTTTAGCTGCCTCCCAGAGGTGACTTCTAGTGGTCTGTTTTGTGCTGCTGCTAGCAGGGATAGATCTGCAACCTGAAAATTGCTGAGTGGGAAGAGGGACAGTGAGAGGGAGGGAGTTCAGGGCCATTTTGTAATGGGCTGGGCAGGAGCTCAGCTGCATCTGCATTATGAAGTCCTGGTTCAGATTAATGACAGATGAACTTCAGTGGCTTGTGGGCCCTGGCCAGGGCAGGGTCCAGCAGACTCTGCCAGGCTGAAGCAGCCAGCCTGTGGCCCTAGTCCAGCAAGGCACTGCAGCACATGTGTGTCCCTGGACTACCCTTGTACTAAAGTGCAGTGTTATGTACTTCAGATGGGCAGTCAGGCAAGCCCAAACAAATCTCCCCAACACTGCTCCCATGGTGCTCCTTGTGCTTCTCAGTTTGGGCCCTCAGGTGCCCCACCGGAGAAGACCTGGGGACTGCTGAGTCTGGATGAGGTGCTGTGGCAACCCCACTGGAACCCAAATACAACACAACTCAGGGGGATTTGAGTGCTACCAATTACACTTGGAAACTGGAAAGCAGGAGTGATAGAAAGCTGGAGTAAAAGCAGAAAACAACCAAAGTTGGCTGAACCTCACAGAACCACAGAAAGGGTTGAGTTTAAACATTGAGACAAAGTTTGGGCAAGATTTCTTAGCAAAGCAGTTCTGTTGTTCTTTAGTTTTATGCAGCTGATTAGTAAAGAAAGGCCCAGACAAGGAAAAAAAAAAAACTTTCAGCCCTCCATAAACCTGCCTGTTCTTGGAAGAGCATCTATAATTTAATTCCATTCCAACTGCACATTGCAAAACTCAAGGCTAGCCAGGTCTGGGAAAATTCCTATGAGCACTAGGCTTTTAGAAGCATTCCAGAAAGAAATGAGGTTTCTGGCTACCAAACCCACTAATTCACCATCACTGGGCCTGGGCAACACACTGGCATCAGCTTTTACTGGCAGAGAGTCGCAGGGCAGCAAAATCCCAAAGTGAAGCAAGAAGCAGCGCAGTCAAACTGGGAACTTGCCAGCCAAGAAGCAAGACACAATAACCAACAGCAAGACACAATAACCGATCCATAAAAGTACCTGAGAGCAGCAAGTTGTTTCCCCTGACCTTTACATCCTCACCATGAGGTGGGGACAGTACTGCAGCCCCACAGGGGTTTCCTGCAGAGGAGATGCTGATGTCAATTGGGGTGGGAAAACCCAGACTTCTGACATGGTGTGAAGGTGGCAGCAGCAATGACTGGTACCAGGGACTCTCATCCCTGGTCTCCATGAGCCCACATGCAGTGCAGCGGGCTCACAATGACATCAAGGTCTCTCTGAGCTTGAGAGTTGTTTTGAGGTATTGAGGAGACGTGGCTGCACTGCATGGCCTGGCCATGAACCCCAGTGTGTCTACACCGTAGCTGAGGAGAAAGGGCAAAGACAGAAAAATCCATCTAAGACTGGCTTGCTTGGAAACTCCACTTGACCCTGACACAGTCTAAACAAATATTTTTTTAAATTACTCAGAATGCCCTGGTCTTCTTATATGTATCCCCAAAGACTGTCATAAAATGTCTGCAGCAAGGACTCCGTGAACCTCTGCTGCCCTGCTCTAGAGGCACATATTTCAGCTCCAGTCAAACTGAAGTTTAATAAACCCTTGGCTTCTGTAGGTTCCCTCCAGCCTCTGCAGCAAACAATTCTCCCGTGCCTCAGTCAGGCTCTGGGTCTGTGTCCACCACTGGTGTTTGCCATGAGCTGCCAACACCGCTGCAGCATCTGATGGGAGACCACCATTAGTGATGAGTGCTATGCTCTTGCACGTCACCGTTTTTTCTGATGGGGCTGTGAGGAGTGGGGAAAAAGTATCTGAAACTCTCCCTCATTTGCCATAAGCTCTGAAACATATGAAACTTAGGACTTCTCTGGGGCTCTAGCTCCACATCCTTCATAACCTGGAAGAGAGAAGGTATATGTTTACTATGGAGTCAGGATAATCTAAGTGAATTATTTTGAATTATTCCAATAGTTGACACAAGCCACTGCACTTGGTAAAATTCTGGGAAACCCTGCTTGCATCATGGTTTAAGTGCAATGCTTTCCTCATCCAAAAAAATACTTATTTGTTTTTCAATAATCCCCCTTTAATGAAGTTTTGAAAATTCATCAAGGAGTAAAATTGATACTCCATGACTTGACCAATTACTCTCATGAGACACTTGTGCAAGAGCCCAAACACATGGTTCTCAAAGGAAAAGGATGAAAATGATTTACAGAAGCAGTGAGGCAAAGGTTTGTTGATAATGAGGCACCAAGAGGAAATGGAATGGATGTGCCTAAGATTCCTCTAGAAAATGAACTACAAATAGTATTCACAATCAGCAACTTACATTTTTAATTTTGAGCTGAGAATAGCAACATTCACAGACTCACAGATTATTCTGAGTTAGAAGGGACCCACAAGGATCATTGAGTCCAAGTCTGACGTGAATGGGCCATATGGGGATTGAACCCAAGATGCAGGTCAAATGACAGTTATTAAGGAAAAAAATCCATTAAGTAGTACTGAGCAAGGAAAACATCCACAAAAGTGTGCTCTTACTTGTGAAAGGGGAGTCATGAATTGCTCAAAGGGTAAACTGTGCTTGTCAAGTAATTCAGCGAGCTATGCTGAGGTCAGAGAAAGGGATTTCATTTCACTTGAGAACTACTTCACCTTGCAACACATATAATTGTCACCAGGGGGGAAAAATGAAATAAAAAAAAACCAAAACAACCAAAAAACCCAGAAGTAGGTTTGCATGAGCCAAGAGCATTTGACCTTTACTTTCTACTCCATCTCTGAGAGTCAGTTATTTTCCCAGACTGTGCCTGGTGAGCTGCATCCTCACAGTGACTGCCCATCCTGCACATACTCTCCAGCTAAACACTTCTTGCTTTCTGGGTCTTTGGATCACAGACCCTGCACCCCTCTCTATGGTGAACACTTCTCAGTTTTCTCATCATCATCCAGTGTTGGAAGGTGATCATTATTTACTGCCTGGCACCCACACCCTGTTCAGCAGTGTCACCTGGGCTCCCCACAGCATCCACAGAGCTGTGCCAGAGAGTCCCACAGCGATGCCTGAGTCAAAGTAAGCCCCAAGAGCTGAGGCACTGCTATTTCTTGTGTTGTGTGGATAGCAAAGTGAGACAGAGTACACAACACACATTTTATCTAAGCCTGAGTTTTAAAAAGTACTTAGCACTGTCTAATATTTTTGCAGCCTGGAGGTGAAGGTCCTGTGCCTCTCAGATGCCCTGAATCATGCAATGCCTTTGCATCCTGGCCAAGTAGATCTAAACCCCCATTCAATCCAGCACACTCCTTCAGAACAAATTTCTGCCACATCAAAATTCCTTATCCTCATCCCAGCCTTTGCTCCCCTTCATTGCCTGGGTCCAAGCAAGACTGAACCAGCTACCAGGGTAAATGGCCACTGCAATAAGAGTAAGTTCAGACCTGGCTGAAAACACTTCCTAAAACATGAGAAATCTGCAGCGTCTTTAGGTGTGAAAATCAAAGGTGTCACTACTGAGACAGTTCAAACCACAACTCCTTGTGGCTAGTTGTTGGATAATCTTTCAGAGGAAAGGCACAAAGCACTTTTCCTACCCAAAGCCCAGCTCCACTGTAAATCTGATGATCTTGCTCCACAGCATAGTGCAGCAGAACTTATGAAAAAAGTCATCACTGGATTTTTCCTGACATGGAGAAAACAAAAATGTGCTTAGTTTTATTTACATTCTTGGAAATGTCTTAACTGATTCGAAGAACTTAAAAAAAAAAAAAAAAGTATTGTAAAAACAGCCAGAGGCAAACAACTGCTGTGGGAGCTTTTAGGCAAGATTGTTAAATTTTGATTAAGTTAGAAGAAACTGGATGCAGGATTGTGGTATGAAGTGACAGGCAGTAGACACAAACAACAGTGACTCTGGTAACACATTTTCCTAACAGAAAACAAAAAAATCATGACTCTTGGAAGGAGAGGAACTCCTGGAGCACCACTAGTTCTCAACCAAACTGGATGATTACATGAAGGATAATTACCATGAAAATCAGCCTAAATTAGACAGCTGAGTTCATGCCCACTTTTGTGTTTGCTTCCAGTTAGCATTCCAGAACGGGATCGTATTGACGTGACTGACTACAAATGTGAAGTAAACATTAGCAAACATTTACAGAAACCATCTTTAGGAACTTGTGAAAAGGAATGTTTGTCCCAGAAACCTGCTTCTGCCAGAGGTGCTCATCCAATCAGGGAACAAGGACTCATCCTTTGTGTCCACCTTCCACTCACCACCACAGAAGCCCTTTCAGCTGCCTGCTCCTTGCACCAGCTCACCCACACACACACAATCTGCTGACCAAAGATTACTCACAATCATCATCCCAACAACAATCCTGTGTCCCAGACAGACCTCAAAAACTCACATCTTGCTCACAATTTGCAAATAAAACACACAGGGTGTTCATCCCTCCTGCTCCCTGTCTCCCAAAATGCTTCCTTATTTTGGGAGATACCTCATCTCCATAAAGGTGGCTGTGTGCTGACATGGACCACAACTCAGAAAGTCTCTGCCTAGAGACATCATGATGCCAGTGCCACAAGCAGAGCTTCAGTGCTTAGAAGCTGCCTTTTCTAGCAGGGTGGGAAGCAGCAGGAGGCTTTAAAAGTAGATGGAAAGAGTGACTGCAGACAGGCCGGCCTAGAGAGGAGAATAAAATACACAATCAGAAAACATGGGCTGGAATCAATACACCTGGAAAGCACTGGTTGGAAAGGTACGTGCTCTTTCAGTTTCCTAGATGAGAGCAAGATCCCTTTTCACCAGCTTTCTTTTCTCTTCAGAAGCAAGCCTGTCTGCAAGGGTCTGGAAAGGTTGAAATTTAGGAAGAACAGATAAAAACTTCAGTTTCCAGTGTCTGAGGGCTCCTGTCTATAGTGGGGCCACTAGGCACCAGCTGGCCTCTGTTTTCCCAAAGCATCTCCAGCTCATAGGCTCAGTGTGCTTGCATGGAAAGATGCTGGGGGCTGCAGTGGGCTGCTTTCTCCTTCCTTCTCATCTCAGGCTAGGCTTCCCACACACTGCCTTCTCAGATTTACTATCTCACAATACATTTGGGTCATGGTTTTTTGGATTCATGAGGAGCAAACACGCCTGTGTGGGAATGTGCAATTTCTTCTGCAATTCATTTGGTTTATAGGGCTCTCAGGAGAAAATATACAGTTGGATGTAAATAATAGGACTCCAAACTCCAAAACCCCCTCAGCAAACACAGTTATGGGTATGTAGCTTCCAAGAAGCCAGGGTTTTAGAGCCAAGGTTTTAGTGCTAGAGGAAACTCTCCATCCCAAAGAAGGGAGCACAGCCCTGGGCTGTGCCTGCTGGTAATGAGAGATTTGCCTGGCATCAGGGACCCTCTGAGTATTTGCTGCTTCTGGCCCCTGTTTTCCAAAGCAAAGATGCAGCTTCCTGACTTGGCTTAAACCACATTGTTCTTGCCACTGACATCTCCTGCAATTTATGAAGCTGAGGCTTATAAACTGCTATACAGTCAAATTTGCTTCAAACTGCAGTGCACTGTGGACTACATTAGTTTTTAACTTTGTCAAGAACATGATCTAACAAACAGAAAATTAAACGTTTCTTTGTCTCCTGTCAGCTGCTGGACCCTGGTGTTTGGGTGCTACAGTAGGAACCTTCATAGATTATTACCAGGCAGGGAGAGTCTGGAAGCCTGTGTACTCTCTTTTTGTTTAATGGTTTTTGCCCCAGGAGAAATCTGGGACAGGAGAGCTGAAGGATGTGGAGCAGGACTGCCTGCCTGGAGAAGGGGTGGTCTGACATCCTTTGGGCAGGGCACCATAGGGTGAGGAGCAAGTCACCTCTACCACAGTGCTACACTGCTATCACGGTCATGCTGCCAGCTGCCCTGCTTTCCCCTGCCACCTGGGCCAGGCATGCTCTGGGATGTGCTTTGGGCAGTCCTCAGGGCCCATGCTCACACCACTGTGTTAATACTTCTGGCACAGGACTTAACAAAAGGGAACTGTTTGCTCACCTCTGTCAGGCATACCTGCACAAACATGCCCTGCTCAGCCTCCTTCCAGAAGAACACAGAGCCATGGACCTACTTCATGCCAGGCATACAGGGAGGAAATGCCAGAGCAACCAGGGTAGCTATTTACACACTCATATCACATTTTCCTATTGGGACATTTTCACAGAGCTTAGATTGACTTTGCTCCCACTGAGATGTCACCACAGGCTTTCAGCTGCTGCTCCCTTTTCTTTTGAAATCCTGAGGAGGAGTTCTCAGCAAAGTTCTTGGTTTTAATGAAATCTGTGGGCTAAATGAGGCCATTCCCTGTTTTTCCCCAGTGGGGAACTAATTTCTACCAGACTCAACACCCTTGGCTGCGTTCTTGGCTTTCAGGACCCACTCAGTTACCCTCATAACTTCTCCTTGGCCAGGACCCAGTGTTCTCTTACGTGTTAACGCATGTATGTGGTCAGTGCTACAGACCATGGTTTATCTGCTGCAGGCTCCTAGTATCTCCATCTCTGTGGGAGGTGCAAGCAGCCAGATTAACACACAAAAGCATGCATCAGAGAACATTCACTATATTTGCATTGGAAAAACCTAGGTTGTTCCACTTGATTTTTGCAGAGTCCAGATAGACCAGACTTACAAAGTGTAGATTTAGGAATTTCTCATAAAGACTATGCTATGTTTCCTGGCTAATATCTGAAAAGGACAACTGGGGTCAGACAGTGCTTTCCCTTTACTCTGAAAGTCATTAAAACCCAACAGAATAGACAAAGGGCTGGATCATCCTGGTCCTTTTGTCACTCAGTTGTGGAGTGTCTGGGGTGTGATTCAGTTGCACACTCATGGGGTTTTGGTGCTGTGCAAAACACACTAAAGTCTCTCTGATGCTGACACAGGGCAGGTACCCAAGCCTTGAGGAGCAGCACAGGGAGATCATGGAGTGTAAATGGAGGCATCTCAGGCCAGGTGGCACACGATTGGCTCAATGCCTTCTCTCAACACCAGCCAAGCTTCTCCTCCCTACTATCTTTAGGATGCTGGATACCTCCTACTGCCTTTACTAGCATCTGACAAACCTGTCTAAATACTTTGGCATCAAAGCCTCTGCCTTGTTCCATGCTCTTTGTGTCTTGGTCCCCAAATATGGTGAAAAATTCAGCCCTTAGAAGCTTGGTTGCTTTCATGGCCTCTTGGTTCCTTTTTGGGTAAACTTCAGGTCATTTTCTAAAGAAATCCATAGCTACCAACAAATATTGTCTGGCAGATTCTGTCTCAGGCAAAGGCCCAACAACATCAACGACAATGAATTGCAGTAAGGTCCCCAGGAGACACTGCTCTGCATGGCTTCTCCCCATCTTTGGGGACCACTTCAGAAATACAACACATGCAAGAATAGCATCGCACCTCTTTGTAGTAATTTGACATCATCTATCTGCATTTTTCTCAAAACTGACTCTCTCATGGCTTAACTAAAGACTTTACAACTTCAAGACATCACAGCAAAACATCAGAACCTCTTTTTTGAGTGTTTTGGTGATAACGAGCTCTCAAGAGTGCTTGTTGTACATTGTTTTATTTTCCCATCTCCTCTAAATCATTTCATCTTTAAATTCCAAGCTTTCCCACCACAACCAGAGGGCTTTTGCCTTGCTCATCTGAAAAGACTCAAAAAGCAGACAAAGCTGCCAAGTGAAGTTTTGGTTTTTTAAATCACACCTTGTTTGACACCAGGAGCCTTTTTGAGGAGCACTCCCTCTTAGTTCCTTGAACTCTGCTCTTGCAAACTTACATCTATGGATGAAACAGGAGAGTTTTCATTCCTGTGCCCTGTGGAAGAAGGAGGTAAAAAAGGATGTAGTCTCAGTTTTTGGTTACTGCCCTGCTGAGGGAGGTATCTGCACAAAAAAAAAAGCCTTTGAACAGGGCACTGGCAGAACTACTCTTTGGTGACTGTGCTCTTGTGTCAGCGCTGTTCCGACCCCGCAGGCACCCCCAGCTGTGTTCAATGGAAGCTGCTTCAGCCTGAAAATGCCTGGCTGCTCTCCTTTCACTGCCAGGGTAGCTTTCTCTCCTCACAAGGGGCATGTGGAGCTTTTGTAGTCCTGGCAAGCCTTCAGCTGAGCCTCCAGGAGCAGGATCAGTGCCCTGCAAGGCCAGACAGGCTGACAGTTCTGTGCTCCCTTCCCTGACATGGGGGAACCACTGCATTGAGTTTGCCCAGGGTGCATGCTATGCCTCTCTTCAGCAGTTCACCTTGCTCTGGGCTCAGTTTAGCTTGGCAGCCTGGAGCTCATGACAGCCTGTTTATAAATCATCATTGGTTCCTGTCGAAGGGCTCACCCCTCACCAGGACATGCCAGCTGTACCACACATGGCTGCCTGTGCAGGGCCTGCTGGCTCAGCCTCCTGAGGGAGGGCTGCTCTACACAGGGGATGGCAGACCCATGCTACAGGATTTGATGGACTTGTGCTAACATGAAAGCCATTTTCACCTCCAGATATTCACTGTGGAAACCAAAATGAGCCTAGTAAGGCACATCCCAGATGTTATCTAGTAATGGTAAGACACAAGCACCCTCTGGTTTATGTATCACACAGCAAAGCTCCTGCTGTCTTTCTTCTCTAACAAGGACAGCTGATGAGGTCCAAAAAGCTGTGTAGAAGCTCAAAGAGATAGCTCAGGGCCTGCCCACAGAGGCAGGCACGACCAACAGACTGCCCAAACCTCTTTCTTTCACATGAGCCATGTTTTTGAAGGAAAATACCGCAGGCTGAAAGCCCTGGTGCTTTCAGCACTGACCAGGTCCCAGCCTCAGTGATGTGTATGCTCAGTGTTAGTTCATCTCCCACCTTGGCTATGCTCAGCAATTTCCTGGATCCCAGCAGCCTGGTCTGCTGCATGCATTTTTTGCCAGCAAAGACACTTTCCTCAGGCCTTGCCTTCCCTCAGACCCATGCTGGACTGTCCCATCATCTCCCTCTCTGGTTTCCATCACCAACTGCAGTAGGGTTTCTCCCCATCTTTGAGAACCCACTTTAGAAGTACAACACATGCAAGAAAAGCATCACACCTCCTTGTAGTAATTTGCCATTATCTGTCTGCATTTTCCTCATAAACAGTTCTTTCATGGCATGACTAAAGACTTTACAACCTCAAGACATCACAGCAAAACATCAGAACCTCTTTTTTTGAGTGTTTTGGTGATAATGAGCTCTCAAGAGTGCTTGTTGTACATTGTTTTATTTTCCCATCTCCTATACAACATTTCATCTTTAAATTTTGAATGAGCACCTGTGTTGCCTGTAAATTACACAGGTGATAAACCCCTCTCCTGCTACTTGGCTATTGTCACTGCCCACCCTCTAAGGTGGACTGCTGACAAATGGAGAAAAAGGTTGTTCAACCAAGAACTCCAATTTTTACTACCCAGGCCAAGGAAAAGGGGATTTTCAGGACAACCAGCCACAAACCCAAACTAATTAAAAGGCACAAGGGAACAGCAGGGTTCTCTGGATACCAGCTTAATATCCAAGCCCAGGCACAAATAAGCTTTATTATAGCTTTAACTATAACTTAAAACCAGCATCACCCAACTTTGCATGTACAGCTACAGGTTCCTACTTTTCCTGAGCTGACTTTGGGCCTTTCATGATTTTTTTTATTTTTATGAGGCTCTGTTCTGACCAGCCATGTATTTATAATAACTCTCTCTGTGGATATTTCCCCTTGCTAACAGACCCACAGTTAACTGAGCTGCTGTGCTCATGTTTGATGTTGCAGCCAATACCCCTTTGCTTTCTATCCTTCATAAGTCCCTTTTTCTAATAGCTTGAAGTGGTATGATCTGGATGGAAATACTCATTTCTCTAGCACAAGAGCTCATAACTATATAAAGCAACCAGCTTCCCTCTCGTCCAGTAGCAGCTTTCCAACTTCTGTTCAAGAGCTGAAATGCAATATGTAAGCTCTGCCATAAATCCCACAGCTTCGTGGAGTGTTTCTGGCCTTCTGTACATTCTGTCTAACTGTCTGGTCCATCGGCTATTTATCTTGGAAGTCCTCACTGGAGATGTGAGAAACACAAAATGTCTGCAGCTCCTCTGCCAATCTAGGTAGGTTCTTCTTCCTCTTGCCTTCTAGCATTTGGCTATGTCCTGTCTAGCTCAGAGTGATATCTGGCTCCAATCTGCTTATGAAGGTTCAGACCAAATCTTGATAAGCCAGGTTATGTCTATAGTGCAGGGCTTCTCAGCTCTCAGCTATGGGTCCTTGCCACAGCTATGCTCCTGACTTTGCTCGAGGAAGAGGTCTGGGCATGCACCATCCCAGGGAAGGCTGGAAAAGAATCTCGAGGTGCTCCAGAAGGTCTCCCTGCCTAATGAAGTGCAGCACTGTGGCCCAGGCTCTAGGGCATGCCCTGCCCCACTGTTTGCCCTGGGGCTCCCCTCTGGGAACAAGCTCTGCAGAGCAAGGCTCTGCCCATTCCCCTTCCCAGCTGGCCTCACAGTGGGAATGGACATGTTCCACATGTTCCCACTGACAATACTCAGTAATTCTTGAGTGGCATCTCTGGGGCAGGAAAAACCTGAGGCTGTGGGCTTGTGCACACACACACACACTGAAAGGACCAGTCTCTCAGGTGACCCATCCCCACCTGGCAGACCCAACAGCCTGAGAGCAGTTCCATGTCCAGCAGATGGGTACCCCTGTGAGCCTGTGGTATGATTTTTGAAGTGCTTTTCCTTTCTTTCAGAAACCTTGCCATGGCACAGGTCTCAAGTTTTGAGCTGAGCAATATTTTTCTGTTTCCCCTGTTTTGTAAAACAACTTTTGGCCTGTGTTACACACATTTCTCAACACCTTGCAGAGTCATGGTCTTGCAGATGGGGCTTCAGATCTCTCTGAGCACTGTTCCAGAACAGAGTCATTCTCTGATTGGTTTTGACCCTTTCTGGGAAAATTCTCAATATTGCACTCTTTCCCTTTGCATACTGTGCAACTTTGGTTTGCTTTGATTTAATTTTGGTGTGAATTTCTTTCACTTCCCACTGCTCGTGAATAGATTAGATATCTGCAAGCACTTTTGTTATCTGATCTCTCTTGCATCAAAAGAATGAATACAGTTCTCCATTTCCCTTTTTGGAAGCAGCATCCTACCCTTAAACTGATGTACAGCTCCCAAGTGAACCAGTCAGTCACTATCCAAAGTCCCAAGGGGATTGCTTCCGCTGCAGGGAGGAACTGATGTGACGCGAGATATTTCTTTTAAGCAGCAGTGCTTGCACCTAGAGCCCAGATGGGGAACAGCAGTCAGATAGGAGTTATATTGAGGAGTTATTTTGAGTTACAAATTTATTTTATTTCCCCTCAACACCAGTCTGCCCAAAGCATTTGTACTCTCATTCCTCATTGATAGCACTTCTCTGATGGACCTTGATGCTGTTGACTCCCTGCCCTCTGGTTTTGCAGGGTTATTTTTCAGACTTCCACTGAATAGAGGTGGCTGTTAAGTCCCACAGAGTTTGCAGCCAGGCTCAGCATGCAGCATACAGTCTGTTGGTGAGTAAACCAGCTTACCTTTCAGGCTGCACCACCAGCTCACCCACTGCCTTACAGCTAATGAACCTATTAGTTCTTGCTAATAAACAATATACTTAGAAACAATACTGATTCAACCATCTGTTTCCAATAAGCAGATTAAGTGTAAAAAGGATAACACGTGAACTGCATCTTCATTTAAAAAAAAAATTAGATACAAACAGACTTAAATAGACATTTAGTACTAAGTTGGATAATGCAGCAGTGTTCAGTCAGTGCAGATGAGAGACCACAGCTCATGATAAACCAACTTGTCATGACTAAGTCCTGCTGGGACCTGAAGACAGCAGCTACAAAATGTTGAATCACAGTTATTCTCAAGGGAGTTATAAAGAATTTTATACTGGTGGGTTCATACTTAGATAGTTCATAAAATCTATTGCAGACCACCTTCCATAATAAGGCTGAATCTGTTACTGCTTTTTTCCCATTCAAGATATCTTCTCTTCGTCTTCTTACCCTGCCTCTCCTCATTAATCTCTTCTCCTTCCTCTCTCCATCAATTTACCCTATTTCTCATTGATCCCTCTCTTTGACCAAAAAATGACCTTAGAATTATCATGACAATCACAACTGCTCTTTCACATTGTATCTACTTATGTGACAGTCAAAATATGAAGATGATTTACAAGCATGAATGAAAAATATGGCTAAGCAGATTCACCAGTATGTATAATAGCATTGAATCATCTGAACTTACACAGAAAATAAAGTGGAGATCATTTATTTATTATATGTAAGTAGCTTTCCTCCTTTACTTAGGAACTTCCCTTTACAAGTTGAGGCTGCTGAGACACATGTAACTATGATTAATTGCTCTGACATTTTATTAATATGAAATATTTCCATCCATCTCCTAGTAAATGTTTCTCAAGTCACAGGAGTGACTTGAGAAACATTTCAGCTGCATTACCACTCAGGCTTCTCCTAATCCGCAACTATCTCTTTTTTCCATTTGAAAATGTATCTACATAAAGATGTTAGACCTGTGCTTTCCAACATGATTAACAATTGAGATGGGATTTTTTTCAGATGTGTAGGAGGAGTACCTCAGAAACATATGACTTTTGGGACAGGGATTGCTCAGCATTTTCTGAAAAGCATAACTCATATCTTGTGTTGGCCAATATAGGTTGCCTACACTGAAGAGTTACTTTTTAAAGATTCGACCATTAACATGGATTGGCAGGTTGAGCCTATTTTACATACTGAAAAATCCGAGGATATGAGAACACACTGATTGCTTACAGCTTTTTGCACAGAATAAGGACGTGGCTGTCAAGAAACCCAAGTTGAAGCCCCTACAAAATCACACATGGGACCTCTACTCCATGAGTTTCTGACTCCAGCAGTGGCTCCTTCTCAAGCTGGCTGAGTGCTTCTTTCTGCCTGAGCCACAGCCCTGAAAAGGTCACACTGATGCCACTGAGTGGCCACAGCTTCACCTTGCACAAGCCACTCGGGTACTCCAAGTGTCAGTTTTTCCAACTGCAAAATGAGAATAAAAACTTCTTACTGCCCCAAGACATATTCACACTTTTAACTTGAGAATTGCTAAGCTGCAAAAATGCCCTGAACAAGTAATAAAGCATCTTAAGGGTTCCAGGGAGCCAAACTGGCTAAAGAGCCAGGAACTAGGGTGACCGAATGTACAGGTCCGGAGATGTCCTTTAGCAGCAGACCTCGGCTCCGAGCCTCTCAGACATCACCTCCCTCTTACAAGGGAAACTCATCACGGCTTTGAACGCAGGGCTTGGAAAATGAAGAAATCCTCACGGTCTGAGGGATTGAAGTCTGCACATTAGCTCCCCTTAAACCGTGGGTACATTTAACTTGGGAGGTTAGAAACCACAGCCAAAGAAATCTCTTTTGATTCACAACTTGTTTTGAGCAGTCACCCATAAAGCAGCCAGTGAATCACTCCAGCCAGTTAGTCATGCAACCACACTGAATGTACACTCAAAAGGCTGCACAAAATAAACAGCCTGCAGCTCCAGATAACACACACAGAGCTCATTTGCGCTATCTGGCATCAGCATATATTGTTAATAGGACTCCTACACCAAACCCTTAGGAAAAAAACGCACTCAAATAAGCATCTCCAAATCTCTCTCTACATCAGTATTTTTCTCGTCTACTTCGCTCTGTGTTTCTTTCAAAATAGTTAAGACTAGTTAAAGTTTTAAGACTCCTTCTCTCTCTTTCCGCACCTTTTTCTTGCTGGTAAAGTCTTGCTGTGTTTACAGGCGTGCGCTGCTGAAGTGTAGGGCTAAAGCGGAGTTAATTCCAATCAGCAGCGGACAAGTCGAAAATAAACAGCTCTAGTGCGAAAAGAAATCTTCCTTCGAGGAGAGAGCGGCGGGGATACAGGGGGAGGGAGTCTCGCGGTCCTTTGACACATGAGTGTTATAAACAGCTCGGGTCAGGAATCCTATAAAAGCATCCAGCCAGATCTACCAATTCTACCGTCCAATTCAAGAGAAGTGCAAAACACCTTTTGGAAAGAGCAGCTAATAAACCTTCCTGCGCGGCCCTAGGGGTAAGGAACGTGAGCCCTACCTTCGCGTCTGGCTGCCTGAGGAAATCCCGCAGGTTTCCGCGGAGGAGATCCCGCACCTCCGAGTGTCTGTTCAAACAGAGGCTTAGCCAAACTCCCGGTGAGAGCTCCCTCCCCTCCCTGGGAGGGTGCCGGAACCCTTGAATGGCAGATCTGGTGGCCCTATTGTGGAAAAGAGAGGGCTATTGCCAGGGCGGCGTCAGCAGCACGCCGGGAGCGGGCGGCCGAGCCTCGCCGGGAGTCGGTCCCACATCAGGGAAGGGCCGGCTCTGCCGCCCTGCTCCCTGGAGCTCGCCTCGCCTCCCGCCCTCCTGCTCCGCTGGCCGGCTCCTGCTCCCTGATGCCAGCTTGGATCACGTCTCCCCTTGTCCCCTTGCCCCGCTTCCCCACTCGTGCCTGCCTCCCGCGCACCTCTCCCCTTTATATCCCGTGCTGCTCCCTGCGGGGATCCCGGCAGCGGCATCTCCCCACCCGGGCGGAGAGAGCTGCGGGGGCAGCGGCATCTCCCCACCCGCGCGGAGAGAGCTGCGGGGGCAGAGGCGAATCCCCACCCCGGCGGAGAAAGCTGCGGGGAGGCCGCGCACCCCACCCGCCTCCCGGCCGCGGGGAAGGAGCCCGGGCAGGAGCGGGGAGCCGGGATCAAAGCCGCGGGGAGAGGAAAGGGGAGGCAAGACCGAAGGGCCGCGGCAGTTCGGGACACCCCTCCGCAAGCTCCTGCACCCCGGCCTCTCGGCGGGCTCGGGGCAGGGACCGCCATCCCCCTCACTCCTAGAAGAGCCGCTCTGCGGGGATCCTCGGCGGGGAGGCCCGATGCCGGAGCGGGGATGCGGCATCCCCGAGGTGAGGGAGCCCTGCGGGAGCCCCAAGGGGAGCACAGACCCCCATTCCTCCCCCGGCGCGGGGCTGTGACGGAAGCCGGGAAAGGGGGCCCTCTCCGCAGAGCCCCTGAGCGCCGGCGGGGAGCCCCGAGCCCCGGCAGCCAGCGGCCGGTCCCTGCGGGAGGCGGACAGGGACCGCCAGCGAGCTCGTTCCTGCCGTGCCTGCAGCTTACGTTACATCGGGGAACGAGGAGGAGGAGAAAACCATTAAAAGTGTCAATTTCAAAAGCACGCAGCGAGCCTCCGATTCCTACACCAGCGGCTTTCTGTACTTCTAATAATAACGCACTTACGGCCGCACTTTTTATTTGCTAGCTAAATAAAAAAAAAATGGTCGTTATTTGCATAACGGGGTACTTAAAGAATTTCCTCCGTTAGAGAAAGCCGTTTCCTTTCTCCTGTTTCCTGTGGGCAAACATCCCCATCACGCTGGCCTTCACTCCCGAAAGTATTTTGTTCCAGCCGGAATTTCTAGACAGCAATATACGTATACATTTCTGTGTGTATAGGGGTATGTGAATACATATGTTTCAAGAAATATAACTTACTCAGCTCCATGCAGTAGAAATAGCAAGTCAGATTACTACAGCACATAAATCATCCGAAAGCTTTTTGCCCTCCTAAGCCAAGATATATAACCTGTTCTCAAGACTAGATGATATTGAAGGTCTCTTCCAGCCTTGAAGATTCTCTCATTCTGTGACTTTTTTTTTAAAAGAATTCGGCTTTCACTGCCCATGCCGGTTTGTGGAACAGCCCGTACCCCTGCTGGAGGCAGGGAACGCGGGGTGAGCAGGGCGAGGCTGCAGGGCCGTCGCAGGGCAGGGGCAGCGGGATCGGCACGGAAGGAGCCGTGCAGGGAAGCCCATAGGGACAGGCTGGCAGCCGCCACTGCGAGGGGCCGCGGGGAGCCCGGCCGAGAGCCAGGGCCGCCGGTGCCGCTGTCCCTGCCAGAAGCCGGGCTGGAAGCGCTCAGACCATTGCCGTCCGTGTCCTCCGTGTATTTACGGCCGCCGCTCTCCCCGGCCTATATTTATCAGTACAATGCAGTGGAAGGTCTTAGATCTAGAAATAGAAGCCGAGAGCAATAGATGGCAGGCTCGGGCTTTTTATAACTCAAAAAGACTTGTTTATTAAAGAAATAAAATGAAATTAAACAACTAAAAAAAGGAGGGGACACCCTGTCCCTGCAGCAAGCGGAGTGTGCGCCATGCCCGCCGTGCCCCCGCCCGCTCGGCTCCGGGCTCTCCCGGGCCTCCACAGCCACCGGGGGAAGGCGAGGGCTGCGGGGCCGCAGTGAGGGAAGCAACACCCCAGGAGGGACCGGCCCGGGCGAAGGGCACACTGCAAGGATGGGCGCGGGGGCAGCCGGCAGCCCGGGTATCGCCGGGCAGGAGAGCCTGCTGCTGGCTGGCCTCGGTTTCTGTTTGCTTGGTTGGGGTTTCTTTCCTCTTATTTTGGGGTTTTGTTGTTTTTAAAATCGAGGGGTTTACAGTCACGGCGCCCACCAGCCCAGCATCCTGCTCAGGCCCGCAGAGCAGGGGACGCGGGGAGCCAGCGGCTCCTTCCCCTCGGCACAGCGCGCACGGCAGAACCAGCACCGCAGCTGCGGCGGGTGTCGGCGGGAAGCAGTGGGACAGTCGCCTGTCCCTGGCTTCCCGAGGGAACCTCTCCGGGCAGCTCTCCTCACCGCCGTGAGCGCCGCGGGTGCGCTGCTGACCGCGCCGGTGCCCGCTGCGGAGAATGAGCTCGGCTTTCGCTTCCCCGGGCTCACCGCGCCGGGGGATCTGCCCATACTCCGAGGTGTCCCCGTCCCTGCAGCCCTCGAGGGGGCTCCTCTGGCACAGCTCCTGCGCCCGGCGCGGTGGTCTCGCGGTTTGGGAAAAGGCGGAGAGGCGCCTATGGATGCGGCAGTCGCTCTGCGAAACCCCGATCTGTCTGTTATTAGCGAGTCTCTCCCTTCAGCCATTAAGCACTATTATTATCGCTATTGCTATTAATTATCCTTGCCGAACCATGTGTCTCTCATTACAGCCCACCGGCCCCAGCCACATCACAAGGGGCTCACAACGAGCGCGGTCTGGGCCGGGCCGGGCCACCCGCCGCCGCCGCGGGGCTCCCACTGAAGGAGAACCCCGAGCCTCGCTGGAAAATAAATCAGGGGAACCCCGGCGGTTAGGAAGGCAATAAACTCGTGTGATTCTACCGGGGGGTTCTAATGTGTCATCACAGGCTATGCCGGCGCCCTGGGCCTTGCAACCTACAAAACAAGAGAGCCGGTTAGCAGACAGAGGATGTCGGGGCGGCGGGGAAGGCACGGGGGACTGACCTGCCATCCCATTCCCAGAAGGAGCGGGGAGCGGTTATCTCCTGCACGGGCCTCAACCCCCCGAGTCTCCCCGGTCCCACCGTGTGCCCTTTCCCGCGGAGCCCGGGCTGGCCCCAGAAGGCCTCCGCGGATGCGGAGCGGGCCTGGCGCTGGCGGGGATTGTCCGCCCACGGGGAAAGGGCAGGGGAAGAGAGGGAGCGTAAGAGAGGGTCAGCTCTGGTCAGCAAATGTGTGCGAGCAGCCCTCTGAGAGAGCCCTGACGCCGGTGCGCCGCCCGGTGAGGAGGCACCACCCGCGGGAGAATGGCTGCGCCACCGGGAGCGGGAAGGAGCGGAGCTGGGCTGTGTCTGCGGCCCCCGGGCACGGCTGTGTGGAGAGGACCGAATGTCCTTTTCTGTGAAGGGGAGTCACCTGTGCGCGGGGGAGCTGAGGCTGTGGAGCTGGATCCGGGGACACAACTGCAAGTCCGGGGCGAGAGATGGCGCCTGAAGGCGACCTGGCAAGCCACGGTTTGGGAGACAGGCAGAAGTAAGTGGGGCGCCTCTACCGTCTTTTAAGTCTAGAGATGGAGGGAAAGGGTAAATAGAGCAAAGGGTGCTCAAATGACAGCGGCAGCCTAGAAATGGGATTGCTGGCCTGACCCGGACCTCTTCCACCTCCTCCGTGCCCCCAGTCCGTAGTCATTGTGGGTCTTAGGGTCTCCCTGGAGACACAGTCCTATAGATGTCCTTGCCTTTGGGACTAACGCATCGAGAATGGGACCCCGTCAGCGGAGACGCGCTCTGAATCTAGGCCGGGACAGCCTCTCTGCCCACAGAGAGATCACCGGGAGGGAAAGAAAGAGCTTTCATTTCCACCTTCTCTTCTGAGGAAAACTTAGCGGGTTTATTTGTTTCAGTGTTGAATTTTTCTGTTTGTTTTAAGGGGGAGCTGTTTGTTTGTTTTGCTTTTCCCTAACTGCCCCGATACAGCGGAAACCTCCCGAAAAAACCTTTAAAAGGCACGGTCGGAAACGGCGTGAGAAGCGCCCCCGTTCCCGGCTGGACTGCCGAGCGCCAGCGCGAGGGAGTGTCTTAATTGCCGCTAATGACCCGCGGAGGGGATGCGAGGGGTTATCTGCAGCCGGGCAGAAATCAATTAGGGGAGTGGCAATTAGGGGAGAAAGTGAGAGACAGGAGAGGCCGTTACCGCAAAAATTATGATTTCGGCGAAATTTTCCAGAAATTCTTTCTGTGGAAAACGATCCCCGCGGAGAGCACATTGCACAGCCCGGCGCTCCGCTCTCTCTGTCCCGGTTTCCGCGGAGTTCCCCGCGTTGTACAAGAGCTAACTGGAGCGCATCGCCTGCCACCCCAAACTGGGATTAAGATCGCGGCGAAGCGGGCCCCGGGGGAAGGGGCGCTTCCCGCGGGCATCGCGGGCTCCAGAGCCGGCTGGGAACGAGGATACTCGCGGGGCACGGCGGTCCCCGCTGCGGGGAGAGGGGGCTGCGAGCCGGAGCCGCCGGGCAAGGTCTTCCTGACCCCGCGAGGGTTAGTCCTGCCGGGCAGCCGCCCCCCGCATTCCCGGGAGGTGCTTCCCAGGCCCCGGAGTCTCTCTCCGCTCTCGCCTGCAGCGCTTCCCCGCCGCACGCCAAGGACTCACCGTAACAGGGGACCTGCAGGGCTCCGTTGTGGCCGCTGCTCTCCTGCAGCTTGATGTTGCTGTCCGGGGGGGTTTTGCAGGGGCCTCGCTGCATATAGAGGTGCGGTTGCTGCTGCTGCTGCTGCGGAGGGTATTTGTTAAAGGAGGCCGGAGAGCCGGCGGAGCCGGGAGCCTGCACGCTGCCATCCAGGGACTGACATTCCTGCTGGCTGTAGCGGCTCCGGCACTTAGTGCCGCTGTCACCAAAGCCTTGTCCTTTGCTGGCCAGGAAAGTAGGGCTGAACTTGTCACTTGCTTGAAATGCCCTAAAAGGCGAGGAGCCTTCTGTGTCCTGGGAGGCTGCGTTGTAGTAGGAATCCATGGCAGCCGGATCACAATAAGAAACACAAGTATCAGCATTCATTCCTAAAATTAAAAGGCCCGAGTGTCCTTAATGCGCTTGGAGGGGCACCAGGAGCCACTCTTTCTCTCTCCCTCTCGCATAGACACACACTCACAGCTGGGCCGGGGAGCTCTAAGAGGATTCAGATGTTTGTGAAAGCTGACCAGATCTCCAAACCCCCTTAAGTTCTCGCACAGTAAAAGGGGTCTTTTTCTTTTCGCTCCCTCCCTCTCTCATACACGCTTGCCCTCCGTGTCTCCCTCCAAACTACATTCTAAAGAGGCTCTTCTCTGCGCTTTCCCCCCCACCACACAGGGAAAAAAAAAAAAAAAGAGCGAGAGAGGGAGACCTCTCCCCCAATTAATATGTAGATGATGACAGTGGAGGGGAGGGGGCCTAGGAAGGGGTGTGTGTGAGTGTGTGTGTGTGTATGGGGGTGTGTGGAAGCAGAGGGAAGATGGAGGTCATATATTTTGCGTTAAAAAAAATAAAATAAACCAAACCAGAAAAACAAACCGGCCCCAAAATTTTTATGATTAGAAATCAGAAAATCGAGCAGATGACATAAACCCCACGAGGAGATGAGTGCGGCATCCGCGTCGGCGGAAGAGCCGGGGACGATTTAATGGTCGTGACACGCTCTGTTCGCTCCGTCCCTCCTCTGCTCACTGCCCCAGCTGTGGGGACCCTCGCTTCTGCGACCCCCTTCTCTCTGTTAAAGGCAATACGGATTTTCCCCTCAGCTATCTGCCTTTAAGCCTCCCCCTGCCCGTTAACCCCTTCAGGGCCGACACTCTCGCAGCGCTGCCCTGAGCCGTTTCCCTGCCGTGGCACGGCGGTGCCGCCATGGCCCCGCACAGAGCCGGGCCAGCTCTCCGCCGGGTCTCGCTACTCGTTTATGACGGTCATTATTAATTCACCTCTAAAAACGTGCTCTCCTCAGGTGTAAAACTACTGGATCCAAACGGGAGGGCAGCGGGGACGGATTTTAACTGGGTCACCAAGCACACAGAATTGGACCAAGCTTTTGGGATTGCCAGAGGTGACTTGCAAAGGGACAAAGGCTGGCAGGAGTCCTTTTTGGTTTGAGGGGTCAATTACAACCCAGAAAGAGCTTAAAAATAAATCAATACTCACCTTTCGTCGTCCTCC
Organism: Zonotrichia leucophrys gambelii; assembly: GCF_028769735.1. Classification (NCBI taxonomy): domain Eukaryota; kingdom Metazoa; phylum Chordata; class Aves; order Passeriformes; family Passerellidae; genus Zonotrichia; species Zonotrichia leucophrys. The sequence continues at coordinate 35,495,645 of NC_088175.1, read as the reverse complement.
CCCCCCTGCCCCCAATCAACCTGATTCCTCTCCTCCCCCAGTTAACTCCTGCTACCCCTTACTCACTCTTACTCTGCCTTCCTCCCATCCCCACATCTGGTTTCTATTGCTCACTTACCTTGAAGTTTTCAGTAATAAAGATATTACGCAAACTAAATCTACAGTTCTTGAGAAGAAAAGAAAAGAAAAGAAAAGAAAAGAAAAGAAAAGAAAAGAAAAGAAAAGAAAAGAAAAGAAAAGAAAAGAAAAGAATTTAACGAAATAAAGGAAAAAACGAGTAACAGAAGGGGAAGACAAGAAGAACCTTAACCCCTTCGGGAGCGCGGCCCGCAGCGGAGCCGGGCGGGGAGCGGGGGCCCTGGCTGCTGCTCTGGGCTCCCAGCGGGTCCCGCCGGCCCGAACCACGAGTCCTGCCTTCCCCGTGGAGCTTACCCCGCGCCGTGCAGAGCGGGGGACTCTTGCCTCTCATCTGTGCGTGTGTATCTGGGGGGAGCGGGATGTGGCAGAACGGGAATGTGACCGCCGAGACGGCAGCTCGGGAGGGGTCCGCGGCCACCGCCACCCTCCAGGCCTTTGCTCCACGGGCAAGAGCGGCACCGCCGTCTTTACTAGCTCGGATCTGACAAGAATAGGCGCCCACCCCTCGCCCCCCAGAAGCAGAAGGGGTTTCT